>NC_081812.1:4927500-7883750 GCF_030704535.1 Vitis vinifera
TATAGTCTCATTGTAAGTTATATCTAACTTGAACTTCACTATTATTAAGCTGTTTCATATACAAACGTGAAGGTAGTTAAGTCCACAATCTTTAGATAGAACCTGAACTTAACTATTATCAAGTTCCCTATCAACAAACTTGAGGATGGTTTAGTCCATAGTTTTAGAATAAATATGCAATTTTCATTCATGCAGCAATATGTACACATGGAATACCAAGAGTACAAACTATAAAATAAAATGTTGTAATATCTACAAGCAACAATAGCATGTGCACATGATAATTGTCGACTTGTGCATAAACAAGTGTCTAAATTCTCTTGAGCAGTGATACTAGCATATTTAACATTACACTAATTAGAATTTATAGATTCCAACTAATATGCCAATGACATATTATACCTTGAACAAAGTTCTCCATCATCCCACATGGTAAGTTTAGTTGACATTGCTTATTGTTGACAAGTCACAAACCATTTTTAAAGTAAGTTGATCAATTCTTTAACCAATTGCAAAATCGGAAGATCTCTAGCATTTTTCAACACAACATTAAGGTTTCCAATTATCCCTATGGTTATGATATTATATCTTTTCTCGGTAAAATGTGAACAAGCCCATCGATCAACTACTATATCCATCAAATATCTTGTTGCTCTTGAGTCAATCATCTCTAGTTGCCCAAATATAAGATTAAACTTTCAAGTACGATGAGCATGGGTGGTATCATGGAACAACTTATGAATTGCAGGATTCTTGAACTTTGTCTTCAAGTTTTATCCAATTGATAAGTGCAGACACCATGCCTTGCATGGAGAAATACTTTATGTACTATTTTCTCAATGTTCCCATGTCACTTTGATATTATAAACAAATCATCAATGTGTCTAATTGCATCATGCAATTTTTTTAGAAACCACTCCCATAAAGCATCATTTTTTGAATCACCAATCTCAAAGGGTAAAGGACATATCTAATTGTTATCATCTTTACACGTTACAATAAACAAAGTCTTTAAGTACTTTGCTTTCAAAAATGTCCCATCAATTGCAACCATAGGCCTTATTGATGTGTGAAACTCAACAAGAGATGCATCAATAGACATATAAAGTACTTGAATTGATTATCACAATTGAAAACTATATCACTAATGATACTTGGATTTTTTTGCTCTAAAACATAGTAGTATGATGGTAAAATGCTATGAGATTCTTTAGGTGATCCCCTAATAAAACCCAAAACAAGTTTTATTGCTCTCCATGCCTTATCATAGCTAATTTGAATTTCATATTGTTTTCAAATATTTGCAACAATGTCTTTTAGTCGATATTCACAATTGACCCCTTGATATGTTTCTCCTATTCTCTCACCAATCAACCAACTATTTACATGTTGATTGTCATGGGACATCATATCTAACCAACAAGTGTAAGTTGAATAGTATTTCATTATCTAAAACATATTGTAAGTTCACTAACACAAACTCGCCACTTGCATTTTTTATCAAAACATTCAATAAGCAATAACTTAGTCACGGATTTAGTTGTTTTGAACTCAAACTTCTTTTTTAGAGCCATCATGTACAACTTCCTTTGTAATTCTTTCTTATTGAGTATATTTGGTGTTCTTCTAGATGGTCATCACTAATTCCACAAACTATAGGTTGTTGCTTCATGTTTTGTCCTTCATTTGCTACACATTGGATTATGGTGGGATTGTCATGCATGAAACCATCATTTGTATCAATGATGATCATAATTTGTGAACTATGAGTTGAACTAGTTCTAAAAGAGCCAATTTGGGTCACTTACTCATCATTAGTAGGGTTAGTATCCATCCTATAATCCTCCTCATTAACAACAATCTCATTCATGTTCCAATCATGACCATTATACCCTTCAAGTGGCTCATTGTGAAATCTTAATTTATTTTCATCATCAACACTGAGATTTTTAATTGACTCATAATGAATATGTCTACTTTTATGTGTCAACATTGGGTCCCCATCTAATTCTTTATCAATCTCGAATGACATATGATATTTAGAATAAAAGTTGCAGATTGATTTTTGAATATGATTCTCAATTCTCTTTTCAATTGTGATGCACAATGGAACGAGCAACTTACTATTTGTACAATTTAGACCAATAAAGAATTTCACATCCTCATTATCAGTTAGCTATATAGGACTTGTGGGTATGTTGACGTTGAATACATACTTCATTGAAAGAGAATAATTCGTTGGATCTAGCTTCAAAATATGATGGATAACCCTTAATAACTCTTTGTATAATATGGTCTTCGGGACTTCAATGTCTTTACCTTTACTTCCTTCAAAATATAAAGTATTTTCATCTCATACCCACTCTTCTTCATATAAAAGCATTATTCTTACTTCATCAACCATTGAAACAATAAAATAATCCTAATTATTGGCACCAACATACAATATTAAAATATTTTTGAGTTACAATTGAGCATTACCATTAATAAGTAGGTATTCATTTTAAAAAACTTATTCGTTATTAAATACATATTATTTCATTACTCATATTTATTTTTTAATAATAACAAATAAAGAATGTTATTAATTATTTTTACTATCTCAAACCATACTAACAATGTTATAAAAATACAATGTTTTTAGTTATTAAATAAATTCAGATATTGTAACTCTTAACTATTTTTAACAATGAAAATATATTTATTTACTAAAAGATTGGTTACATTGTAATTCATTTAATGTCAAGGGTAATTTGTAGATGCTTCAACTTGAGTCAAATATAATTAAAAATAAAAAAATATAATAATAATAATAATATTACTATAAAATAACTATATATAAACTTAACCTACTTCAACTTAAAATCAATAAAGTTTTAGTATACCACTAAAAAAAAACTTTATATATTAGGTCAAAACCCTATTACTACGTATATTTTTATCTAGACAAAAAACAAATATGCAAACAATACCAAAAGCATCATAAAATTCCATAGGTTTTATTACTTACCATCATTTGATATTTCCATATAGACAATGTTTCTCCACACTTTTTAGGTTGGTTGTTTCCTCCTTTTAACTCACTTTTTCATGACTATAAATGATATTAAAAAAATTATAGCAAATTTAAATTTATTTAAGTATTTACCAACGTTTTAAAAATCGGATCAGACCGTCGAACGATGGCCTTCCTGGTTCAATCCCTTCCTCTAAATTGTTTAGCTATTGAATAGGTCATGAACTGTCTGAACTAACGGTTGGATCAGTAAACCAAGTGAACCGAACGGTTGAATGACCCTTTTTTTTCCATTCAAAACAACCCCTTTGCTCATTTGCCTCTAAGTCTCCAACGGTCTCCACCTCCAATCCACCGGAAGGACGATGTCGGAGACTAGTTGACGTCCACTAGCATGGTGTGGCTAGGTGGGATGTGAGAGAAAATGGGTAGCAAAAAAGAGAGATTGTGAGCTACAAGAGAAAGATGATGAGATGAGAAGGAAGAAGGGGGTGTTGGCCGAGGTAGTGCCTGTAGTCGCATCACCTACGATGGTTGACGAGAGTGGCAGCAGTAGGGGTCGATGATGACAAGTTGCAGTAGGTGTGGTGAGGGAAGAAAGAAGAAAGAAAAGAAAGAGAAGGGAAAGAGGGGAAATGGGTTGGCAATTAGGGCTTATTTTTTAATGATCGGTTAGGATGAAGCCTAAAAATGGAGGGTCTACATTAGTTCTCTAAAAATGGATATAAAGAAATGAGTTTGGATGTTAGACCAAAGAAAAGGCCAACGATAAAAATAAAAAAGATTAAAAACCACAATTAAAAAATAGGCTTAAAATAATTTTTGAGGTCTATAATTATATATATTATGTTTAATAAAATTTAAAATATTAATATATTTATATTTATCTTTATAATTTAATTTAACATATCAAATATAAAAATAAAATAATATTAAAAATTTTAATTATATATATTTTAAATTTCTTATAAATATTTTTATTATTTTATATAATATATAAATTATATATTTATGACGTCACTAGTTCGACCGTGGTTTGACTGTCGATTCGACCAGTGAACCGTGAACCGGTAACTTTTTCGGTTCAATGACCGATCCAGTTCTGAAAACATTAGTATTTACTATATCTCATTAAAGGTTTTAAAATATTCAATAAATTAAAATTTGAAAGAAAAATATATGAGAAAAAGAAAATAAATGTATATTGTTTATCCAACCACGACTTTAAGCACTTTAACTTGAAGAGATTTGAAGAGAATTTGTGAGTAAAATTTGAAAAAAATGTGTTGAAAAAGAGAAAACCGATATGATAAGATAAAATGAAAAAGGAAGAAAGAATAAAATAGGTAAATGGAAGGAAAATAAGTCAAGTAAATGAGTTATTTTTTAGGCTATTAAAAGTGGGAGAAGGTTACATTTGTAATCAATGATTTACAAATCCGACCGATCGGTTCAACCATCAACCAGACCCTGATCCAGTTCAGTTCAACTTTTGAACCGTAAAGGGCTTTGGACTAGCATTGAATCGGATGAACCAACGGTTGAACCGGACGGTTTGTCCGGTTCTTTGTGAGCCGGTCAACATGTGGGTTGACCAAAACACATGTGGGCTTTGTGTTCTACATTGGGCCTACAACAACCTACCCACCACCAGCCAGCCAAGCCCATAAGCAGCCTACCCACAGCAGCCCATTGAGCAGTTGTTCTTTCAGTGTGTGGGCTAATGCAACTGTGTTGCATTATGAGGATTTGAACCTTGGATCAAAGGTTTACAATAGAATGATACCAACCATTATGTTGCATGACTCCTTTGATACATATTAGGTAACGATGTTTTATATTAATGTTGTTTGCAAATTTTTATAATATAAAACATTTAAACAAATATAAATATTTGTATTCATGTTTATTTTTATAATAATTATTAAAAATAAATATGAAAATATAAATTAATTAATATAATTTTTAAAAATTTTAAAATAATAAAATACATAAATATATAGATAAAATTAAATATTATAATTTTCTTCTCATATGTAAATATTATACATATTTTATTCAATAAAAATTGATATATTAATACATTTATATTTATGTTTATCATTTAATAGAAATATCAAATACAAAAAAACGAAATGTTATAATTTTAATATTATATAAATTACATATTTATGACATCATCGGTTCTACCATAATTCGACCACTGGTCCAACTAGTGAATCGTGAACTTGTAACTTTTTTTATTCAATGACCGTCGGTTCTAAAAACTTTGTTTGTAATTCTCTCATAATTGTCCCCAACGATTAACCCATGAGGTTACTTTTACAATCTCACCTTTACACCTTTATTTTGTTTCGCCTCACTAAGTAACCTTTGGTGAGAGGTTAATTTTACAAGAAAAGGTGAGGATATTTTTATAAAAGGGAAAGTGAAAAAAATGGAGGGTTGCATTTTCAATCGGGAGTTATTTCATCCTTTGATCAAGTAACCCTTCAAACCAAGGGTTCCAGTTTCAGAATTTCAACGTGTCTTCCATGAGACTCAAATGATCTGATATGGGAGATCTCCTCTGATTCGCTCCCCGCAGTGGCTCCAAATATGTGGAAGAAGAATCTATGGACTCCCCTCTCCCCCATTCTCCGCAGACGCTTCCCTTCATTCTCACTCAATTCCACTCTAAACATCCCTTCTTCCACCATTTTCTCTTCTCCATGTTCCTCAACTGCCCAATACTCTAGGGTTTTCTGGTCTTCAAGTTATGATTTTCTCGGGAGTCTCAAGTTTTCTCGGAAACTATGCTCCGCGCAATCGGCTGAGCAAGTCCATGTCAGGTGTTGGAACTGTAAAGCTGCTGCCCAAACGACGCCATTTCTGGCTTGCGACTCTTGTCGCAGTGTTCAACCTGTTGATCCCTCTGTGGATTACTTCCAGATATTTGGACTGTAAGTGTTTGGATGTTATTATTGTTATTTTCAAGTTTTTTCAGATGCGTTTCTTTTGTATTGCTTTAATTTCATTGCTGAAAAAACTGAAGAATAGGGAAGGAAACGGAAATCTTGAATACTTCTTCCCTTAATTGGTTGCTGAGAAAATGGAGAAGAAAAGGAAATGGAGTTTTGGATGTTGTGGATCTTTTATTTTGGTTTCAGAACTCCAAAAGAAGGGAAGAAGTCAAGTAGATGTGTACTTTTATTAAGCTCCGTTCAGTGGAATTGTTTTAAATAATGAAAATTTTAGGAGTCAAAATTTTCGTCCTTTCCCTTTCCCTACACTTAATAACCAAACAAGGAGAGATAATATGTTTTGCTGCTGAAATTTTCTAAAGAAAAATAAATGGAAAAGTCGTTTCAACCAATCAAATTGTTCTGAATTAGGTTAAGTCAAGGTTTTTGTCATATCAGCTATCAAGTAATACAAAATCTTATCTTCAAAGATTCAATTTGTTTTCTGGCAATTTCTCATCATTTGGGATGCCATTGTGTTTGGGTAATGGAAAATGATGAATTAGGAACCTCCTTTTGAAACTTTACAGGGAAAAGAAGTATGAACTTGAGGATAATAATCTTGAAGGGAAGTACAAAGATTGGCAGAAGAAATTGCACCCTGATCTAGTTCATTCGAAATCTGAGGTTTGGTCTTATAATCTTGTGATTTGGAAAAAATTACTCGTGGTAGCAATTCATGTTGAAAGTCTCATGTTTTGGTTAGGAAGAAAAAGAGTATGCTGCTGAACAGTCTGCCCGGGTAATTGATGCATATCAAACTCTCAGTAAGCCATTGGCAAGGGCAATATACATTGTAAGCATGGTTTCTACTTATGTGCTCTATACTTGGTTTTTATATTTGAAGATGTTAGCCTGAATTCTAAAATCTTAGCCACCTGTATCATTTCCTTTTCATGATTTTAACTTCAAAATTCTTGTGTGATTGTATGCTTAATTGGATTTAGGTTTGAGGGATAGGAACATATTTTGGGGGTGTTTTATTTGGCATAATGCCAATAATGACTTGGCCATTTAAGGGATAGCAACATACAATATATCTTTTTTTCAATGGCTAGGAAACTAGATGATGTTACACATAATTTTTTTATTGTTGGAGGAAAAGATCAGATTGTTGCCTTCTTTTTCTTTCCTTTTGTTTGTTTGTTTTTGTTTTTTTATTTTTATTTTTATTTTTTTACATTTTGTATTTGTTTGTACTTCACAAAGATAAGGGTGTGTAGTTTTTGGCCTTGGATTAAGTTGTTTATAGATGATGAACCTTTACCTTTAATTAACTTTTTTGATTGGTTGGGCTCTAGGTGAGGGTGGGTGAGGTTTTTTGTAGCCCATCTTTTCTTTTGTTTCTGCCTTGGGCGCCTGCTGTATACTTCTTGTATACTTTGGGTTGTTCTTTGGGTGCCCTTTTCTTTTATATATATATTATTGTGATTTTACCTATCAGAAAAAAATAAAAAATTCCTTCTCTATTTAGGGTCAGTAGACTATTAGTTGAAGAAAATTGTTATTAATTAGATAATGAAATTGTTTCCTTGTAGATTTAATGCATGTTAATTGTTTGATTTTTATGCTTTTGGCTTGTGACCCGACTCAATGATTCTGGCAATTGATTGGATACCATGAGAAGAAAGGAAACACTGTCTTGGCAGAATTTCTCATTTGTGCTTTGCAATAACCATGTGCATTACTTTCATTTTGGTTTCTTATGAATCTCCTGTACCATTCTTTTTGTCTTTGTAAAATTTAATTGACTTTGACTTTTTTATTTTGTCAGTTAAAGCTTGAAGGCGTGGATTTTGATGAAGAGCAAACAATTTCAGATATCAGCTTTCTGGCTGAGGTAATTTGCAATACTTTTAAGTTGATCTATTCTTGATTAATCATTAATGGCATGTTCATTGACTAGGGGTGTACAAAGGTGATTAAAATCTGAAATTTGTGAAATAAGGTCTACCTTCCAAAAATGACAACTAAGCCCAAAAATTCATGATGTATGGAAGACATATAATCTATTTCCCTCCATCCAAACATAGTAAAGGAGACCAAGCAACACTGCCTTCACATATTATGGCATTTCTTAACTCTAGCTTCCATCCACCAACTGGATTGAAGGTTCTTCATTGACCTTTGCATGACCCAACACCCAAGAGATTTCTGCCAAATTAAAAAGAAGAACCTGGAGCTTCTTGGCTATGGAATGATGGAATGAGATTAGTCTATGGATATTCATTCCTCCTGCACATACCACACTTACTTGGAACCAATCATTAGAACTGATCATACTGTCCACTGCTAAAACATTATCTCCAGTTGTTGCTAATTAGAAAAAGAAAAAAGAAAAAGAAAAACAGAAAAAATAGCCACTGTCAAAGGATACTGAGAACTGTACACCCTTTTGACCAGAATGCTTTCCGTATTCCCAGCCTCTCAATTTGTTATAGAGTTCTTTAGTTAGAACTAGCTGTTTAAGTTACACAACCCCCATAATCCATCAATGCCATAAGTTCCTCTCATATGCTTATACCACCATCCCTTTCCTATACTTGTAATGCTAAACTCTCTTTTTTTGTTGTAAATCACCAAAGTCACTGTCTAAATAGAACTTGGTTTATAATAGATAATGATCTTCTAAGATCTCTTGCAATTAAATGGAATTCCAACTCACCAGGTAATACCTAAACTTTTTCCTACCAGTCAGCCAAAAATATTCTTGTGATCTTTCCAATTTAGATACCATTAAATCTAGGATTTTTTTATTTTTTATTTCAAAAAAGAAAAAAGAAATCATGAAATCAATAGGAGTTCAAGTGATGCCTTTTCACTCTTTCATGATCACATCCCAAACCACATTAGCTTTTGGGGAAGATCTCAAAGGCATCCCAATGATAAGGAAAATTGGAGCCCCTCTTCCCTTCCTCTCTCCTAAGATCAATTGCTGATTGAAACAAAAAGGATATACTTATTAATCCCTTTTCTCCATCTCTCCCCAAATTGAACGCCTAATTAATATATATATACTCATAGTCTTCACCACATTTCTTTTGTAAGTGTCCTAGGTTCCAATTATTTGTTTCTAATAAGAATTGTGCATCAGAATTTTCTTCCAATGATTCACTAACATAAGCAAGTTGATTACTAGAGGCTTATTAGCTTATGGATGGTACTTTTTTTATGAGCTTATATGTCCACATTATGGGTATTGACTTGATATCAACCATCTCTCTTTTTTGAGGGGTAATAAACAAAGGTAGATATAAGCTTCTTTTGAAGCAACATTTTTTTTTCTACGGGAAATTAAAATAAGATTATTTGAGTCTCCTCATCCAAGTACACATGTAGTATGTGAAGCACATCAAAGAAAGAAAAGTGAAGCAAAGCTACCTCCTATGTAATTTTTTATTTTTTATTTTTGGATAACCAAGGATATCTATGGCAGAGCCCTTCACCATGGGGTGCTGACTCTGTTTGCCAGAACCAGGTCCAGATAATCCAAGGGATTCAATTGTTGGAAAAAATCAAAACTACGACTCTGCGCGTCACCACAAATCCAGGCACTTGCCCTAACCAATTAGGCAACATGACCAATACTTCACTAGTTTTAATGAAATCTAACAAGGAATTGACATTAAAATATGAAGAAACAGTAGATCAGGAACACAAAAAAGTTTCTCTTTACCAGTACTTCCAAGTATTCGTCACTCTTGAAACCTCTTCTATTCTCATATTTTGAAATGCACCACACAAAGGCGCATGCCTTCATAACATCCTTTGCCTTTTCCCAACAAAACTCTCATTTTACTCTAGCAGTGACTCCCTCAAAGATGTAGGAAGCATGCTAGAAATCCCAAGCATTGGATAAGTACCCCCCTCATCTGCATAAATATCCTCCTTGACAACAGCAGAGTGCCTAATCCTACTTTTTTTTCTAAAAAAAAAATCCTTTTTATCTTGTCAATTGTATGAGCTTTGTCTGAATTTAAGGCCGAAGATACCTCTTCTTTAATCCTTTTTAACAACTTGGTAGTGACCATCAATGGATGTTGCTGCTTCACCTTGTTCTTCTCTTTCTTTATGCATGGGAAAAAAATAAAAGAGAAGAAAAAGGAGAGGGAAGAAGAGTAGATAGAAAAATATATATATATATATATTTGATAAATATCGCAAATATATTAAAGGGCATAGGCCTCCAAGTATACAGGACGTATACAAAACTGCCTCAAAACGAGAGCACAAAAACAAAGACCCTTACCCTCCCTTAAGTGGTCGCTAGCCACTCAAAAAAACCTACGAGTGAAGAGGACTCCTCTCCAATATACACCCTAGCCCAACTCCACAAGGTACAAACAAAAGAATTTTTGAGTTTCTGTATATTTAACACCCCTCCCTTGAATGCTAACCTATTTCTTTCCTTCCATACCGTCCAAAAAATACACAACGGGATAGAATTCCAAACTTTTTCCTCTTTTTCCCCACAAAGGGGCCCCTCCAACTGAATAAAGCCTCCTTCACCATCTCTGGGAACACCCAATGAACCCCCACAAGGGCAAAAACGATATCCCATAAGGCCCTTACCACTGTACAGTGAAGAAGAATGTGATTTACCCTCTCCTCCTCACAACCACACAAAAAACAACGATTAGGGAACTGCCAGCCCCTTTTTTGCAGCCTATCCAAGGTGAGAATTTTCCCCCACGCGGCTTCCCAAGCAAAAAAAGCCACTTTGGTAGGGACCTTGTTCACCCAAACGCCTCTATGCGGAAAGTCGCAAGCATTGCTAACAACCAGCCCGTTATAGGCCTCCTTCACCCCATACTTCCCATGGCCCCCCACTTTCCAAATCACCCCGTCCTCCTCTGAAGAGAGCTTGACGTCCCTGAGCCTAATAAGCAATCCTCTAATCATGTCCATCTCCCAGTCATTGAAGTCTATGAAAACTGAGATTCCAGCCACCTGGACCATTGCTATGGTCCCACATCTCATTTACCGTTGCATTCTTGTTGACCGCCATCTCATAAAGCTGTGGAAAAGCATGGGACAGCCTCTCATTCCCACACCACTGATCCGACCAGAATTTTATTCTAGTCCCTTTCCCTACCTTGAACTTAATATTCTCCCAACACCATTTAGCTTCCTTCATGATCTCCTTCCATACCCCTACTCCGTAGGTTCCCCGGCTTTCTTTAGTTTTCCACCCAAACTCTTCCTGACCATACTTCACCCCGATCATTAACCTCCAAAGATTATCCTTTTCCACAGCAAATCTCCAAACCCATTTACCCAACAGTGCTTTGTTCAAGGAGTCAATCCTCCTCATGCCAAGTCCACCCTTTTCCTTGCTAGAACACACCACCTCCCAATTAATTAAGTGGACCTTCCTCTCCAAGCTGCCCCCTCCCCAAAGAAAGTCTCTTTGTATTTTTTCGAGTCTTTTTACCACTCTCTTCGGCATTCGAAAAAGGGACATAGTGTATATAGGATGGCTGGCCATCGTACACTTGATTAAGGTGGTACGCCCTCCCTTTGAAATATACTGTCTTTTCCATTGGGCTAATCTCTTCCTCATTCGCTCCTCCACCCCATCCCAAATGGAAACCGCTTTGTGATGAGCTCCAAGGGGCAGCCCTAAGTACACAGTGGGCAGCATTCCTATTTTACAGCCAAGTTCCACAGCCAGCTCCTCAATATCCTCCACCTCACCCACCGGAATTAGGACACTTTTATCAAGGTTGATTCTAAGGCCGGAAGCCGCCTCAAACCAAGCCAACACCCAGCTTAGAGAGGACACTTGCTCTTTATTAGCTTCACAAAAGATAATTGTGTCATCCGCAAAGAGCAGGTGAGACACTATCATCTCCTCTTCCCCTCTCCCCTTAATGTTGCAGCCTGATAAGAAACCCCCATCAACCGCCCTTCTAATTAGAATACTAAGAACTTCCATCCCCAACACAAAGAGATACGGAGAGATAGGATCTCCTTGTCTTAGCCCCTTAGAGTTCGAGAAAAAACCAGCTGGCACCCCATTGATCATGACTGAAAATTTGGCGGTAGAGATGCACCACCAAATCCACTCCAACCACCGCGACCCAAAGCCCATTTTGACCATATATATATTTTAAAACATATAACCTATGCTATTGTAGAAAATTAAGTGATCTTCCTATCTGGTGCAATTTTCTCACCATTCTTGACACTTTGTCAAAACCCTTGAAAATAAAAGTACAACTTTCTTGTTGAAAACAAATTATGGTTAAGGGTGGATGAGTGAGCGAGCATGAGATGTTTGTGTAAGGGAGGGAGTGAGTGAGGGTGTTTGCATGTGCATGTGTGAGGGAGAGAGGAAAATAGGAAATTTAAGTTTTAAAATCTAAGTCGAGGGAGGGCGTGTTGGTCGGGGTTGGTGCGGTTTGGTGATGAGTGATTATAGGAATTTTATATTTTATAACCCAAAGGTTGAGGTGTGAGTGTGTGCATAACAGGAAACTTTTATTTTAAAATCAAAGTTGAGGAGCCAGGGAGGTAGAGAGAGAGACTATGGTAAAGTAGGAATTTTATATTTTAAAAATAAAAAAAATTGAGGTGTGAGCATGTTGCATTACAGGAAATTTATATTTTAAAACTAAAGTTGAGCTGCTTGCATGCATGTATGAGGTATTTGAAATTATGCTTAATTGTGTATAATTTCTAGTATTTTATTGAAAATAAATGATATGAACATGATTCTGAAAGCTAAATTTTTTATAATTCCTTTTCAATAACTTCCAGTATTGTATTGAAAATAAAATGATAATTAAATGAATTTTATGGTTTTTCAGTTTGCTTGCATAATGTGTTTCCCAATTCTTGTCTCTTTAAACTTTGTTGATTTCTGGAATAACCATGTTAGCTGCAAATAAATCTATCTTTTTTAATAGGACAGTTAAAGTTATATTTAAAATCCAAAATAGCCAAAATATGATTGGTGTTTTTGAGTGGAGATTCTGGTTCAGTTATTGGTATTAGTGGTTGCAGTGGTATGGTGGACCTGGAGGTGGCTGGAGCTGTTGTGTTGTGGCAGAACTGGTGTATACAGTAGTCCACTGTTTCCTCATTTTCCTTTTTTTTTTTTTTCCAAAACTTAGTGCTTTGAGAATTTGTCATTGTTTTAGGTTCTCTTTCCCAAGATAACAAAACAATTCTTGCAAAATTGTTTCAAGTTTGTTCTGTTATTGTTGTAAAATTTTAAAAGTAAATATGTTCTAAGAAATTGCAAAGTGAAGAAAATGATTTATTTTTTAGAAATATTTGGTTAAAAGGGATGAAATAATCCCTAAATTGTGAATTTAACCCTTCTCGTGTTTGTTTGTTTGTTTGTTTTTTTTTTTTTTTTTTTTTTTTAAGTAACTCATTATTGATATAAATGCCCTTTACCATTTCAAGTATTTATAGGTAGGTTTTAAAAGAGAGGGTTATTTTTACAAGAAAATTATGAGGGCATTTTTGTCCAAATGAGGCCAAAAAAGGGTAGGAGGTCGAATTTCAAAAATTGGAATTTCAAAAACTGGGTTTTCAAAAACCCTTTTAATCAAATAACCCTATTTTTTTTTAATTATTTTGATGGATTCACTGGGTTTGCTTGAATGTATCTATACAAGAGCCTTTTCATTATATGAATTGTTATGCTTTTTGATTTGATAGTTAATTTCTTGTGTTTGACTTGCAGATTATGGAAATCAGGGAAGCTGTTGAAGAGGCTGTGAACTCTGAGACTTTACTTCAGATCCAGTCTCAGGTATGAGAGACTATTTTCATGAACTATTTGTCACAATGGAGTTGTTGGTTTGGCGTGGCAAAGATTAAGATATAGATGTTTATGTCAGAGTTTCTCATTTGCATGATCCACATGCTGAATTTGGGTCACTTCAGGCCGGATGATCATGTAGCTTTGTAACTCTAACCTAAACTAAATTCAGAGTATTCAAACTGCTAGAAAAGTGAAAATGGGAAGCTGTTCAAGAAACGATCTTAAATACGATGGTTAATATCATCCACAAAATGATAATTGGACTGTGTACATCTGCTGGTTAAAAATGCTATGATTGGTCAATTTCTCTCCCACTTTGCAAATGTACGGTCTTGACTCCAGTTGTTGGGAACACTAGCTTTTTATATCTGTAACTTGTGTGATGACTACTTTGACAAAACCATCTTGCTTTTGTTTGTCATCCAGGTACAGGAGAAGCTGAAACACTGGTCTCAATCCTTCTCAAATGCATTTCAAAGTGGGAAATTTGAAGAAGCTGTGATTTCTGTTCAGAGAATGACATATTATGTGCGTGTAAATGATGAAATCATGAAGAAACTCTGATATAGGTACTCCATTTAAGGATTCTTTAGCTAAATCTCTTCAATTCATGAGACAATGCATGTTTGCATATGATCTGGGAGCATGAGGATTGATTTTGACATCATGACCATGAGTCACAAGTGATCTCCTCTGATTCTCTACCCAAATAATTTCCCAATTTGTTTCTAGACAGTTGGAACTCTATGACTGATGCCAGGTTCTACCTGTTGAATGTATGTTTGCCAGGCAGGGTAATGAAAATTTTCTGATCATGACATCATCTAACAATCTACAGGCTCAAGTTTTGCAAGCAGATGGCTCCAACAATGATCTTAGGGTATGTATTATATATTTCTAAGGCATTGCATCTTAGCTTTAATGGTATGACATTCTTGTTTTAGGGGATGAGTGGGGTAGGGATCCAGGGTTAAAACAGGTGGTTTGTTCCTCTTGTGATTGGCAGTGCCACCGCCTTGACTAGTTGGTAACAAATTATTGAATTCCCTACTCATGATCCATGCTGAATTATTGTTTTCTGCTTTTTGATTCATAGCGACAAAATTGGGATCTAGGAATTCATTTCTCCATGTGAGTAAGAATTTTTCCTGTAATAGGTTAATTTTGAAAATTAACCAGGTAATTCTTATGAATAAGTTGCAAGAAATAAACAGATGAGTCTGTATGGGATACAGCAATGGATTTTAGGAAAAGAGAACCATATGTTGCTACTCTGGAGTTACTGGAATGCTTAGGATATATGAGGATTATACTGAAATAATGAATTGTATGTTAGAGCATCAGTTATGCCTAATGAAAAGTTAAGAAGGTGTGGTTAAACTTAAGTTCTTGAGAAAAGTCTTTGGCATAATCCACTTTGCTATGGTTATACTTTGTAAAATTTATTTAGTCACAATTGCGGGCATGTGTTTTTTGTTTGAGTGATCTCTGGAGGTGTGATTTAACTCTTGTTTCTTCTCAGATGGAATTTTGATGATGGCCTGGTCGGCAATTCTCTCCTATACCATCAAGGCAAGACAATAAACTCACTCTGAAACGGGGCTTGGGGATGAAGATAGTGAGGCAAACTCAAGCATATATTTATTGCAGAAAATTCCTATCATGAGCTTGGATGTCCTTTTTACATTTTTTTCTTCTTTTTCAAAATTTTGGAATTCATCCTCCGAGAAAAGAAAAAAAGAATGATGTGCCAAGAAAACATGCACCAATAAAAGAAGAGAAATAATGGGTCTCATGTTGATTTTCTGGGTTCACCTCCTGTGCTGAGGTGAAGAAATCTGTTCCCATATGACAGAAAACCCTAGATTCATAATCTGATTTCTTTGCTTTTCCTACCGTTTTCTATTCCAGCTAACATAGCACCAGACTATGATATAACATTTGCTTTTTGTATGTGTGGAAACTGGTAGCATCTTTATGTAGAATCGTTGGATACCAGTAGATTCCATGTGAAACTAGAGAAACCTAAAGCAGATCTCTTAGATTGATGAACCAACCGAATAATATCAGAAAGGTTTGAAGGTTATGGTGCAGAAGTTCTTTCTCTAGTCATTGGAGCCTGGAAAAGGATTTAGTAATGTTTTCAAAATTGGATTGGTCATTGAATGAACAAAGTTACCAATTCACGGTTTACTGGTCAGATCGATATTCATAAATATATATTTTATATATTATTATATTTTAAAAAATTAAAATGATAAATTCTATCTAAATTTTGGCAATATTTATTTTAATTGTTGAGTTTTTTAACAATTTTTTTTACTTGTAACCAGTCGGTGGTCTCAGTCTGATTTGGTTTTTAAAACCATGGGATTTAGTGACAAGGATGGAGAGGAAATAGCAAACTACAAAAAGTACACGGCACAACTATATAGGATAATAGAATATCTAGTAAAAAATACTTCAGTTGTTTGGTAAGGTTGTCAAAATTTCTTTTAAATCTTTAAAGAAATATTCGACGTGATTTTTAGAAAATTATTATCTTAATTGATGATGTTTTTAAAAAAGGTTCTCATTATCATAAACACATTTTTTTGTATTTAAATATTAAATGATTTCTCCATAAAGTGTTAGACAACGGGAATCGAAGGACTCAATAATAAGTGATGAATGACTAGAATCCAAGAGTTATATGAAACTACCAATAGTGACAAGAACTCGGAGGCAATGAAGCAGTGGATAACAAGAATTTTGAGGCTAAATGAAACTAAAATGGAACAAAAATTCAGAGGCAGTGAATTATTGTATATGATACGAATTCAAAGATTTAAAAGCATTATAAAACCTGTCTTGGAGTAATCCTAATCGAAGCACTTTTATATATAAAAGTTACCTGTTTTGGAGTAACTCAAATCAAAGCACTTTTGTATGGAACGTTTTGATCAACCATGCTTTCATTTAAAGACAATTGTATTTAAATATAAACTAAAAAAACAGATTTTGATAATACTTTTTAAAATATATTATATAGTACAAAAGTGATTTTTTTAAAAAATAATCATCTATATTGTGATATCAAAAATCGGATAGAGAACAAAGTTCATGACATTATATATTCCTCTTAATTATGTAGACACGTTTTAAAATTGTAAGGGTTCCTTTGGGTTTAGAACGAACAATATCTACACGATTGAATACGAGTTGTTATTACTAATTCAATAGAAAAGTCTATCAAATAATGAGAGAATAAACTTCAGATCATGATATTAAAGAGAAAAATATCAGATGCTTCCAATGTTACATATATACAAGAAAACTAATGGATGGAACCTATGTTAAAGCTTCCGTTTACTTTTGAGAGCTAATTTCTTTTGTAAAACAATGTTAGCTAAACTGTGTTTACCTTCTCTATTTAGCCCAAACATCACTGTTCGAAAGTTGATGGTACTGGGAATAATCCCACTGTCCAACATCTCAGATAGAAGCTGCAGGGCCTCTTCTGATTTACCTACCTTACAGAGGCAACTAATGAACATGGAATAAGTCTTGAAATCTGGAAATGGTCCTTTAAGTTGTAGAAGGCCGAAGACATTCCGAGCATCAACGAAGTTCCCCATGGCCATATGCCCACGGATCAATGCAGAATAGGTAACAATTGTTGGTTCACAACCCTCCTCTTTCATTTTCTGGAAAGTTTCCAATGCTTTTCTCATCTGTTTTTCCTTAAAGAAATGAACTATCAAGGATGTATAAACATGGACGGTTGGATGAATACCAATCTGTTTCATGGAATCCACCTTTTCCAGGGCCTCTTTTAACCTTCCTCTACGAAGTAGTCCATGAACTAGGCTTCCATAAATATATTGATCCAGTGTAACTCGCTCTGGCCCAACCTCATCTACCAATGCTAAAGCTTCTTCCAACCTTCCTGCTCGACAAAGAGCCCTAATGTACAAGGAATAACTAAGTGGAATTGTGAAACCAAGTTTACATAGAGCTTCTGTGCATCGTCTAGCGTCCAAAAGCTTTCCAACTTCACATAAACATTTAAGATAACTTTCAACCAATTCTTTGTCAGGAACATACCCTGCACGAATCATTTCCAGGAATGTTTTGATGGCTTCATCTACCTTCCTACCTTTTCTCCCACAAAGACATATGATCAAGTACTTGTATGTGCTGCCATTTGGTTTACAGTCATTTGCTTTCATCTCTGCGAAATTCCTCAAAGCAATCTCTGTCAAGCCTGCTCGACCATACTGCATTATCATGATTGTCCATGTATCTGGTGTTACTGGGTGACCTTTTCTTCTCATTTCAAAAAAGAGGTTCCTCATGCTTCTAAAATTTTTGCTACATCCTGAGATTTTTATTCCCATGTTGTAAGTCTCTGTGGTGTGGCTATAACCATCTCTCTTTCCTACCCAGGAGAAAAAAAGTAATGCAGCATGACCATGCAGACTGCAGCTACGCAAAATCTCCACAACAAGTTGTGATGTGAACTGAACAGTGCATTTCTCCAAAGCTTCTTCAATTAGGCACCAGTCCATTGAGGTTGACAAAATCCTACAAATTTCTTGCAGGTCCTGTTCATTATAAGTCTTTGGAAGGTGCTCTACCAGATGAAGATCCATCCTTCCTGACTCCAATTGATTAAAGTTGAAGTCCAAATTATGCAGTTGTCTCTTGGGGACAATACTACCAGATGCCTCGTGTTCTTGAGGGTAAAATTTACATGTCCTCTGCATCTGCATTACTTTTTTTACCATCTCTGTTTCTCCTTTCTTCTCCAAATAAGATATTACCCAATTGAATACCTCATCTCCAATAATTATCTTGGATGCCTGCATTTCATTCAGAACCTTGATAACCTCATCTGTCCTTGAAATTTTACAGAGCTCCTTAATGAACACTGAATAAGATTTCCAAGTAGCTCTGATGCCCCTCTCCTGCATACTATTGAACACTTTCCATGCTTCAAATATATGATTTTGACGAACATGACCTGCAACCATAGCTGTGATCGCCACACTATCCGGTTCAACTCCTCTTTCCAACATCTCATCATATAGCTTGCAGCCTTTCTGATACTCATTCAATCTGAAGAGATGCTGCATCAGCTCAGTGTATGTGGAAATTGTAGGTAAATAGCCGGATTCTGTCATGGTCTGAAGCACATCAAATGCCTTAGGAATATCATTTCTCCTCAAGTATCCACTGATAATAATCCCATAAACCTTAGCATCAACAACTTTTCTTTTCTTCATTATATCAACAATTTCTGCTGCATCAGTAATCCTGTCAGCCCTACACAGTCCTTTCACCAATGTCTCAAAATCATTAGGCTCAAGAGTTAAATTTTTATCATTTAGATCACGAATCAATTCTAAGGCTTCTCTTATTCTCCCTGCAATACAAAAGCTCTTCAGCATGCACGAAAAAACATCCCGTTCAGGAATCTGAGAACGCCTAATCATGTCATCTGCAACCAATTGAACCCCAGCAATATCTCCAGATCCCGCTAGGCAAGTAAGTAGCAGTTCGTACAAACTCATATCTAATCCCATTTCCTTTTGGACCATCTCCTTGTAAAACTCCAAAGCAATGTCGGCTTTCTGAGCATTACAAAGTGAACGTATCAAAATCATGTAAGCTGCCACATCAGGTTCACAACCAGATTTCCACATCTTCTCAAGGATCAATAGGGCTTTGCCAATTAACTTTGCCTTCCCATAATGTGAGATAAGAATGGTCCACGTCTTAATATCCCTTTTACACCCTTTCTCCTCCATTTCCCCAATCAACTTCTCAACCAAACCGAACTCTTTTGCTTCGCCAGCTATGTACAACATTGTATTATAAGTCCTAGTTGTATGACAACCTCCATTCCGGAACTTCACCCAATTAAAGAATCTCAAAGCCAAATGCGGCACTTTAAAGCACCTCTTCAATACTTTCTCCACAACCTCTGAATCAAATACAAAACCCGACTTTTCCAATTTCTCCTCCATCGAACCAGTACCAATATCAGCCCGTACAATCTTTGTAATCTCGTCAACCATGGGGCTAACATCATTTCCACCCGAATGGCTCGTCTGGGTATCCTCCAAAACTGATAAATCAACCATTTCTCGCGCATTATCCTCAGCAATTCCACAAACACCTTGAGTGCACGATCTGTATTCTGCAGTAATCTCACCTACACTCAACTGGGTTCCTTTGAATGCTGAAAACCCAGCTGGGTTTCTACCGACTGTGACAGTTTCAGCTCCTAAAATCTCAGCTATTTCATTGAAGAGCGAACCAACGCTTTGGTCTTCAGATTCTGTTTGACTTTTGTTGTGATCGTTCTTGGACGGGTGAAGCTTAGATAACTTAGAACGTGATGAAAGAAGACAACTTTGGGATTTTCTGATTGGTAAGTAAAAAAGATTATCGGTGGAGCTTGGTTTTAAGGATCCGAGCCTGGACAAATACCTCATTCTTTTCACACTTTTACTCTCTGTTTGGGTATCGAGAAGCTGAAGAAAAGATGAAATATAGAATACGAGGCATCCAATAGAACAAGAAGTTATAAAGGAGGATCTCCCCAAGGAACCGAAGGCTTGTTTTTCGGTGTCTCAAGAAGAAAAAAATTCAAAATTTATTACCTCTGGTATGCATGAAGTGGGATGATGGATTGGGATTTTTTATTTTATTTTTTTAATCTTATAAAAAAATAAAAATCTATTATTATTTAATAATATAAACTAATAAAAATCTAATTGTATTTTAATAATATAAACTATTTTAGAATGTGAAGACTTTTTTTCCTTTAAAAAAATGTAGAATTATTTATTTATTTATTTTTATGAAAATATGAAAATTTATTAGTATTTATTAAGATAAACTATTTTAAAAAGTAAGGATTTTTTTGTTTAATATAATTTTTTTTTTAATTTTATGAAGGTATAATTGAAATATATTTGTTTTTTAAGAAAATAAATTCATTTTTGAAGACTAAATTTATATATAAAAATAATTTATTAAGATATAAAATTAAAGTTGTAAATATGGGAAATAATTAAAAAGGGAAAACTTATTATCTATCTTAAAAAAATAAATTCATGACCTGTTTGGGTGTAAAAAATTGCCACAAAAAGCTATGCAATGCCAGTGATTTGATTTTTCTTTTCTTTGAATAAATCACTGATGCTTTTCTTTTTAAATCTAATGTATTTGTATCGTGATCCCATTTATTGTACCCGGGTCTTATTTGTTTATATATTGTCTCACTCCATTGATTATTATAAAAAATAATTTATTAAGATATAAAATTAAAGTGATAGATATGGGAAATAATTTAAAAAGGAAAAGAATTATGATACTGTAATAAAAATAAATAAATTCATGACCTATTTGGGTGTAAAAATCAGGGGAAAAAGCTATAATAAATCATAACTATATGATCTTTGCAATGCTAGTCATTTGATTTTCTCGTTTACGAATAAATAGTTGAATAATAGGTTTTTATTTTTATTTTTTTTAAAGATCTAATGTATTTGTACTATGATCCCATTTATTTGTACTTGAGTCTAATTTGCTAGCACCCTATTTTATTTCCTTATTCCTTGGGTTGATTATTTTTAAAAAATGAAGTGTATTTAAGTAATTTTTGACCTTAAAGTTGATTATATGATTAATTTATCAATTTTGTAACGTATAAGTATTGTTGGAAGCTTAAAAGAAAAAATGTGAATTTTGAATATATATATATATATTGTAATTTTGCTGCTATATAGTCCCATTTCACTTCCATGCTTCCTAATTGGGCTCTCAAGTTGTTCAATTATGCTTTGAAATAATAAAATACAAGTAGTTTAATGACTTTGTGCACAAGTCCCATTTTGTTACTTCCTAAAACCCTTGTCTCATTCCTTTGTACCTTAAAAGTGATTATTTTTTAAATAGGAAGTGTTTTTAAGTCATTTTTTAACCTTAAAATTAACTATATGATTAATTTATTAATTTTATAATATGTAAGTGTTGTTGGAAGTTAAAATATGTAAATTTTAAACATTTTATTTTTATTGTTATGATTTCGCTTCCATATAGTCCCATTCCGCTCCTATGTCTCCCAATTGTAATCTCAAGTGGTTCAATTCCACTCCAAAACAAGGAAATATAAATAGTCCCATGACTTTGTACTCATGTCTCATTTGGTTGTAACCATATTTCACTTTGTCTCATTTCTTTCTACCTTGGGCAAATTATTTTTTACCTTGAAGCTAATTATGTGATTAATTTATCAATTTCATAACATATATGTGTTGCTAGAAGTTAACAAATGTGTATTTGGAATGTTTTTGTGATTTCACTCCCATACGATCCCATTCCACTCCCATGTCTCCTAATTGCGGTCCGAAGTTATCCAATTCCACTTTAAAATAAGGAAATATAAGTAGTCTCATGACTTTGTAAATGGGTCCCACTTGGTTATACCTTAGGATGATTCTTACTTTTTTGATCCTTTAGTATAGGAATACAATCTCAATTCACTTGCCAATTCAAAGCTTGAAGATACTTCTATGGTTGTAGCAAATGAAGGACTTCAAAAGAAAGCAGCTTGCTAAGGGCAACATTTCTTTCAAAACTAACAACCATTCAACCTACAATAGAGCAAAGGTTGTAAGAATTGAAAGAACTAGTTCAAAAAAGCGAAGAGGCTACATATAGGGATAGGACCTTCATCTTTAAAATGATATAGTTAAAGAATGGGTTGGATGAGATTAAGGACTTATTGGAAAGGCAATTTGGCAATTGAAAGGCCATTATTGAGGTAATAACATAAGGCTAAATAGAGAGAGAAGTGAATCAAAAGAGGAAGAAAAAACCCTAATATAGGAGAACCTTGACCTCCTTGTATTAGAGAGACCTTATAGGCAAGACCTCTCCTTCCTGTTGAAATAATGGAGATGCCTACATCAGTACCTAAGGACTAATCTCACACATTTATTCAAGAATCTTAGTTATGTTAGAACTAAGAAGAAACCCCATCCACCATCTTTGAGTGGCTAGAAAAAGAAGTCATAGGTCTAACTAAATCAATAGAGTAAGAGGTCTCTCCCTATGAGGAAACCTAGATATGTAGGGAAACTTGAATTTCTCCATTCCTTATCCTAGAACCAGGTTAGATGCATGCAAAACTTCTTAGGCTTTTCTAAATCCTATGCACAATAGAAAAGTTAAAATTTTAAATAATAATAGGATTTAGAATGTGCATTAAAAAACATTGCGTGGACTTGCATATTTTACATGCATCCCCATTTGACAACGAGACTCATTTTTTATTATGAAAACCCGATTTTTGAAACAAATGGAGTTACCGCATATTTTTATTTATTTTTAAAAGGAAAAACAAAATAAGAAATAAAACCCTAAGAGTGATTCATTATGAAGAGGAAAACATGTCTACGAAAATTAAGTCTAAGTCTAGGGGCCAATTTACTTATTGAGAATGTACCATAGGATAATACCCTTTTAAGCCTTAAAGAGGTCTCTTCTAAACAAGTAGAGGAACTAAGGCAATTGGACTAATTGACCAATGGATACCAATGGACAACAAAAAGAATATACATAAAACAATGGTGATAATGAACTTAAGGCGTCACTAAGTGAGCTAGACCTAAAGTGCAACTAAGTGAGTTGAACCTAAAGTGCAACTAAGTGAGCTAAACCTATGGTGCAACTAAATGAGTTAAACCTAAGGTGTTACTGAGTGAACTAAGCTAAAGTGCCATCAAGTGAGCTGGACCTAAGGTGCCACCAAGTTTATTAATTTAAGGTGCAACTAGGTGAACTAAGTTAAGGCGTTCCTAAGTGAGCTAAACTAAAGTGTCACTAAGTGAGGTAGACTAAGAATGAAACAAGTGAGCAAAACCTAAAATGCAACTAACTGAGCTAAGCTAAGGTACTACTAAGTGAGCTAAATTAAAGTGCAACTAAGTGAGGTAAAACTAAAATGCAACTAAGTGAGCCATGCTAAGGAAGCACTACAAATTAAAATCAACCAAAAATCAATTATGAACTCAAAATTAAAATTATTCATACACTACAAATTAATCATGAAATAAAATCAATCAATCATGCACATGAAATATATATATATATATATATATATATATATATATATAAATCACTTATGCACTTAAAATATCAAAAATTGATCACACCCTAAAAATCAAATAATAAATCAAAGCTTATCTAACCTACAAATGTAGAATAAAAATCAAAATAAAACTTAATGCGTTAAAAACAACAAAGCCTAAACAAAAGAAGGACTCACTAGAAAACAAAATCCTAAACTAGAACTAGAGCCACTAAAAAAAATCACACTAGGGATTCATATAATTCCTCTAAGATATATCTCCCAAAAGAGGTAAAAAATAATAATGATAAGGTGAATAACAACGAACCAATAATGAAGACATAATAAAAGCTCAAAAATGGATCCTAAATGTGTCATAAGGAATCATGGATGAGGGAAGACAAACACTAGATAACATGTACCAAGAAGACAAAATGGAGGGTCTACATGACCCTCAAACTTAGACTCGATTTTCAAAGACATACTTTTCCAAATAAGGAGTCATTTTTTTTAGGGTTTTATTTCTTATTTTATTTTCCCTTTAAAAAAAAAGTGGCAACTCCATGTTTTTTTTACAAAAATAAAATTTTCACTAAAAAAGTAAGTCTCATCATCGAGTGGGGACGCACTTGAAAAATACAAGCCCACAATTATATGTTTGTGTTCCAGAGTAACAAGTTAGTACCTATAGCACACACAGATTTAGACTTCTAGTTTGATAAGGATTTTTGTCGGTCTCTCTCTTGTTTTGTTTTTACTTTTGGTGGTATGGTTATTAGTTTAAGAAGTGTTAAGTAATCTTGCATTGCTAACTCCACTATGGAAGTCGAGGATGTTGTAGCTTCTACAGCAGCAAAGGAAACCGTTTGGCTCAAGAAGTTCCTCATGGAACTTAGGGTCATATCCTTGGTTATACAACCCATAATTCTATTTTGTGACAACAGTGGAGTTGTGATGTAGTCTAAAGAACTAAGAAACCACAAAAAAGGTAAACACATTGAGATGAAATACCACTTAATTCATGAGATAGTTTGGATGGGTGATGTAGTGGTTGAGAAGATGCCTTCTATGGATAACTTGTAGATCCCTTCACCAAGACATTGACAAAAAGAGTTTTTAATGATCACAAGGATAACATAGGTGTCAGATGTGTACCTACTATGCTTTAGAAGTATGATGCTTTGAGGACTAGTGGAAAAATGTTAAAATAAAACCATTAAAAGCATGACATGATGCAATAAACATGTAGATGTGGACCCACATTTTCACATGCATCCCCCACTCAACTGGCAAGACTCGCTTTTATGTAAGGAAAAATTGTATTTTTGTAAAAACTAGAGTCACTACTTATTTTTTCGATTTTTTTTAAGGGAAAATAAAATAAGGGTTTAGGGTTTAGGGTGAAATGGAGGGTTTACAATAGATTTTTATTATTTATTTAACAAAGTTCCAATTCACTTTTATTTATCTTATTTCCATGCATTATATCTTGTAAGCACTCTAGCCTACATCTTTTGGGTTGTATGTGAGTTGGGTGTATTAGTATGGAAGATCCAAGTCATAGGTTCCTTGCAAATAAATGATTAGTTCACAACTAATTTATGGGTTTAGTCAACCCATTATAGGTGTTGGCGGATCAGAGGGTTGTCCGCGTCCATCAACTCCACTTGTGTTAGTTGTGGGCGCTTGAGTGAATGCACTATAAGGCTAGGGTATGCGCCTTTCCTAACAGCAATTGCATTTAGGAGAGTTGGTAGTGCCTGAGGTCCTACAAGTGGTATCAGAGCCGAAGTCACGGGTTCGAACCCTAGAGGGTTGGTGAGATTGTTGGCATATCGGAGGGTTGACCGTGTTCATCAACTCCCCTTGTGTTCGCCATGGGCGCTTGGGTGAATGCACTATAAGGCTAGAGTATGTGTCTTTCCTAACAATAATTGCTTTTAGGAGAGTTGGTAGCGCCTGAGGTCTTACAATAGGCTATAATACAACACCTCTTAATTAGAGAAGTGGTTGGTCTTGGCTATCGAGATGAGTTTCCCATGGTGAATGTATTAGTGTGTATTTTTACATATTGAACAAGACTTACTGTGAGTCATGAGTTAAGGCTATTAAGTAGTCATGACTTCTCCAAGCTACTTCATTGTGTTGTCTCTACACCTTGAGAAAATATTGAGTTTGTGCTAAAGTTAACCATTGGTGAGATTGTAAATTGATTATATATTACCTATGTATTGGGTCACTCTTAATGGAAGTCGGTAACAATAGTTATTCTCAATAGAAACACCATAATATCTCATGGGATTGAGACACAGTGTCCTCTTGGGTGATCTTAAGGAGGTATGTTCATTTAAATTATGGCCATAGTAGTTCCTTAAGTAGAACTTAACATAATCTTTTAGAGAGCTAAAATATGTCATTTGAACACACAATAAGAGGATATGTAATATATAGAATTGTAAAAGTAATCTTAAAAGACTAATAAATTTCACTTTATTAGACTGCAAACACCAGTTCATGAGGAAACTAAACACAATGGGTAGTTGATCACAGACCTAAGCACATAATGTCTCATTATTATTTACATACGGTATTGAAGTGTAGTTGATTCTTGCAGTAGGATGTTGAATCAACTTCAAAATTGGATTATGAGGGAGCCAATACTATCATATGGGTTCTAATGGTCCTTGCTCAAGCTCATACACCTTTTTAGCATGGTTTATGAGGATTGAATTAGCTCTAGATTAATTTTTATGTATTAGGAAGTTTTGGTCATTACGTAAGGTTGCATTGGGGTAAGTGAACAAGATCTCTAGATTGAGTAATTAATTAATTAGTAGGCCCTATTGGGTTAATTAATTAATTAGGGTCCATTTTCGAGTATATTAAGTGACCCGCCTTAGTAGGCTCAAGTCACTTAAGCCTAGTTAGGGAACCCTATAAATACCTCTTTAGGGGTTAGGGTTCCCATCACTTTGTCTTCTACTTCTAGAGAGAAAGAGAGTTATAACACCTTCATTTCCTCTTTATTGGAAGTGTGCCAAGATAAAAAAAAGAGCTATTAGGCAGAAGATCTTGGGTCTACAAGACTTTTGACAACTTCAAGATTGTCTTCAACTAGAACATCCAAACCTAAAGGTTAGATTTTTAACCCTAATGATCAATTTTTATTTTTTTAAAATTGGTATTGTTTTTATTGCTTATATATATCTAAGATGTCAACATTAAAGTGGAGTTGATTCTCTGTAGTGAGATATTAAATCAACTTTAGAATTGGATTATGATGGAGTCAATACTATCATATTGGTCCTAATGGTTCACACTTGAGCTCATATATCTATATGGCATGGCAAATGAGGGTTAGATTGGATTTTGGTTTGATTTTGTGCACAAGGGTATTTTGTTAATTACTCAAGGTTGCACAATGGTTAGTGAATAAAGTCTCTAAATAGGGCTAATTAATTAATTAGATAGCCTTATTAGGTTAAATAATTAATTAGGACCCATTTTGGGCTAGATTAAGTGATCTAAGCCCTTAGTGAGCTCAAGTCACTTAAGCCTAGTTAGGGAAACCCTCTTATGGGTTAGGGTTTCAAGTGAGTTGTTTTCCGCCATCTAGAAAGAAAAGAGAGACTTAGCATCGACCCTATCAAACCTCCCCATCAGTTGAGTGCTAAGATCAAGGTAGAGTCATCACAAGGAAAAATAGTTGGTTTACGAGACTTCCAACAAGTACGTTTAACTTCTTCACCATAGGGATTTGATTTGGGAACATCCAAATTAAGGTAAAAGCTTTCTATAACTATTAATCTAGATCCATTTTTGTTTAAAAATGCATGCTTTGCTTCTATTGATGAAGATCTAGAGCCCTAAGAAATATTTTCATACTCCTAACTTGATTTTAGGATAGGGAATAGAGACATCCAAGGTTCCTTGCAATCTTGTTAGACTTGATTAAATTTATCAAATTTTGATTGCATTTAGGCTCAGAAGTTGTCATTGTATTTGAGTTTCTAATTTGTGTGATTTAGGCCTTATTTATTATTATTGATTTGAGCTTATTTGGATATTGTTTTAGGCTTGAAATTTACATTATTTTTATGCTTTAGGTTTTTACTTTTTCATGGTTTGATTATTGCTGTAAGTAGGAAAAGGCACAGTATTTTGGTTGGAGACAATTGGAGTGGTTAAAAACAAGGCATGGGCAAGAGTGGAAATTGAGAGGAACATTATTTGGATTAAAACAAGGATTTGAGAAAAAAAATAAAGGGGTGTGGATGATTGATAGTAGAGGCCATCTCTGGGATCTCTCTTTACCCTCTTTGTATTTTCCAAGTTTTATTTTTGTGAGAAGTTTGAGATGTTTCTTGTGTTTTTGTGTTTTATCTTAAAAGCTATTGGAGAGTTATTAAACATTGGATTGCACTATAAAAGGTACATTTGTTCATCCCCGTCGTCTTTCATTCTTTATTGTATATATTTGTTCTATTTGTTTTATTTTCCTATTCTTGAGTATATATATCTTCTTCTTATTTTGTTTTGCTTGACTCATAGTTTATATTCTACTAGTTTTTTTCTTGGTTTTTATTAGTTATGCCTTGTTTCACTAATTAATGCAAAATTCATTGTGTTAATTTTTGTTTTTTTGTTTTTTTAGTTGAATGTTTCTAAGAAGTAAAATGAGGATTAATGATTGAAAATATCTTTTAATAAACTAATAATAATTTTTTATTAAAAAATAATTTCGATAAACTGTTTTTTTATATTTTATGTTTTATTTTTTTATTTTGTACATTTGTAAATCTTTAGTTGTTTTCTTAAAAACTTTTTTTTTTGTTTTGTATAAATAGAATAAAACATGGAATCACTTTTTTTTTTTTTTTTTTTTTAAGAAAAAGCTTTTTGTAAACTAAAATTTAGGCCTTATATATTATTATTGATTTGAGCTTATTTCGATATTGTTTTGGGCTTGGACTTTACATTATTTTCATGCTTTGAGCTTTTACTTTTTCATGGTTTGATTATTGTTGTAAGCGGGAAGGGTAAAATATTGTTGTTAGAGGTAGTTGGAGTGGTTGAAGACAAGATATGGGTAGGAACAAAAGTTGAGGGGAACCTAATTTGGATGGTTGAAGATAACATACACAATAGTGCATTTGTCATGGGAAACCCATCTCAATGGCCAAGACTAGTCATCCCTCCAATTAGGAGATAGTGCACTATAACCTCTAATGGGTTGTCTAAACCTACAAATCGATTGTGAACAAGTCATCTACTTGCAAAGAACCCATGACTTGAATATTTCATGTAACTCCTGATGCACCTAAATTACGTACAATACAAAAGATGGATACTAGAATTTTACAAGGTATAATGCATGAAATTATGATAAATAAAGGTAAACTGAAAATTTATTAATAAATAATAAAATCCAAAAGTTTATTACATTATGACATGCTTTTAAAGACTATTCTAACAAACTTATCTACTTACAAGGAACCCAAGATTTGGTATTATCTATGCAACTCTTAATGCACCCAAGTCATAAACAATGTAAGAGATATGAGCATGTATGCTTAGTTAACAAATTAATGCTAATGAGATAATAAAAGGAAACCAAGAAATATAAATAAATACATTTACAAATAAATTTCAATCTATTATATCATGTCATGCTTTCTAGGGTTCAATCTCAATATCCTTATGAAATAAGGAATGGAAGGAAGCCACTACAAAAAAAATGGTAAAAAAAAAATACAATTGAAATTTTATATAACATATATATCATGTTATAAAATATATTATTATAAAGAATGATATTACTTTTTATAATGTATATATAATAATGTTATACATTAATGACAATAAAATTTTATACAATATATATGCACCATGATATGAGATGTATTATTGTAAATGATTATAATATATATATATATATATATATATA
The DNA here is from genome assembly GCF_030704535.1 of Vitis vinifera. Classification (NCBI taxonomy): domain Eukaryota; kingdom Viridiplantae; phylum Streptophyta; class Magnoliopsida; order Vitales; family Vitaceae; genus Vitis; species Vitis vinifera. Next base: position 4,957,372 of record NC_081812.1, read on the forward strand.
TATATATATATATATATAGATAGATAGATAGATAGGTAGATAGATCAATAAAAAAATCAAATGGTCAAAATTAATTTAAATTATAGTCAATTAAAGGTTACCTCATTACATAATTTTTTTTATAGACAAAATAATGTCGTGTGTCGTATGGTCCCTCACAAAGGAAAAAAAATGGTAAGATTGATAATTGAAAATGTAATTTTCAAGTCTTATTAAGAAATAAATTAAAGACTACTAAGTATAGTTTTTCAAATTTTCTTAAATATTATTTTGAACTAAAAATAATATTTGAAGTTTAATGTTACTAAATATATAGTATTTCAAGATATTAAATTTAATTAAGAAATAGTATTTATAAGTGATTAGAAAACTATTCAAATATAATGTTTTCCTTCCCCATAAATCTATAAATAGGGTCAAGTTCAAAGCTTTAAAGATAAGTAAGAAACAATTAAGAAGAGTTGGAAAGATGCTCTTCAAGGGCAATCCGAAGTTTCTTCAAATCTCAAGAGGAGACTTCAATAAATTTTTAATTTCTTTAATGTGAAGCATCTTTGGAATGTCATGAAGTTTCAAGCCCTAACATTAAAATCTATGAAAGACCTCTTTGACCTAAGATCAAGTTGCTCAAATCTTCATTGACATTGTTCAAGGCAAGTGAAATTAAGTTTAAGTCACACTAAGATGTTAGTTATGCCAAGGTCTAAGTTACACCAAGGCTCAAGTTACACTAAGGTCCAAATTAAGGAAAAGCTTAAGTTATGCTAAAGTTTGAAGTAGCATCAAGGCTTAAATCATGTCAAGGTCTACACACTTAGGCTAAAGGTATGCCAAGGTCTAAATAATGCTAAGACTAAGTAAAAACAAAACCCAAATATTATAGTCAGTACTTAAAACTAAATCAAGTAAGAAGAAAGGGAGAATTAAGGTACAAAACACAGTTGCATCCACATCATTTTTCAAATCAATAAAATTCAATTTGACCACATATAATTTTGCTTCAAAGAGAATTTAATTTGTAAACAATATAATTAGAAATTTTTTTTAGATAACAACAATTTTCTTAAAACAGTTTAGTAAAGAGTTTTAAAAAATTTATTCTTGAAAACTACTTTTAGAAAATATCAAGTAAATATATTTCATATTCATTAGATAGAAACAAAAATAGAAATATATTGTTTGTTCCATTTTGTATACTTACCTAAAAATAAAAAAAAATCCTTATTTCCTTTTTTTTTTCTTTCCTTTTAAATGTGATTCTTTTGCATTAAAAGTGGCATCAAAGAGTTTGTTCACAATGCTCCAAAAATTATTTTTCCTTATAAAAAAGCTTTAAATATGGATTGTTAAAGGGATTTTATGTGGAAAATTTTAAAATAAAAAATAATATATCATCCAAAAGGTTTGTACTTATGTGCAATGAATAATTTTACCTCAAATTAATTTTGTTTAAGCATGAGAAAATAGAAGTGTGCATAAAGGAATCATGAGAAATTAAAATCTAAAGGACCAAGGAGGGACACAAATAAAAGTTGAGAAAAATAAAATAGTACATAATCCAAAAATTTTAAAGAGTATGCATTAAATAGTTTCCATATGGGAAATTCTAAAAAAAAAAAAAAAATGGTATATGATCCAAAAGGTTTGGACTTTTTTTTGTAATAAGTAATTTTAATTTAAATTGATTTTGTTTAGTAATGAAAACAAAGATTTAAAAATAAAATTTGAAGGATGAAAATTAGAACATACATTTGAAAGAGTGAAAGAAATTGAAAGTTGAATAACTGAGTATCATTTAGATGTAGTTCAATTTTTTATTTTAAAATTTTGAAATTATTTTATATAAAATAGAAGAAGCTTACACTAATTAAAAAAATTAAGGTATTCAAATTTTAAAACTTTTAAAATCAAATTTTAAGATATAAGATAAATTTATACCTTTTATACAAGAGTTTCTATTTTTATATAGAAAATTCCATTTGGTTTTTCAGTAAAAATAATAAATATATCCAAAAGAAACCTAAATTGTAACAACAATTTATGCATTTCTTTTATATTCACCTTTTTCTATGAAAAAAAAAGAAAAGAAAAAAACAATGATAATCATTGTAAGTCATGTAACTCCTACAACAAAGGTGGATGAATAAGTCTAGATAAAATTTAATGATTTTTTCCAATAATAATGAGCCTATTCTATCCATTTGAATCCCTCCACAGTTGTATATATATATAAAAGAAGGTTATTAGTGTTAAAGAAAACATAGAAGGATGAGAAATTATTGTGAATTATACGACTACAAAAATTGAGAGCTGGGGAAGAGGTCTAATTTCATAAATCAAAACAATTATTGGTTTCAATGAAATAAAGACGGATAAGAAATTGAGCCTCCAAGATTCAAAGAGGTTTACTAGGTGAAAATCAAAATCACAATTTTAACCAATCATACCATGGAAGAAAACAAAGACCCACGATAATTTTCTATATAAATTGTAGTGATTACAAATTTAGTGGAGAAAACCATAATTAAGTCAAACTAAAGTTTGATAAATTACCAAACCAAAACTAGCCTATTTTATCAACTTTAATCTAGTATGATGATGACAATAACAAACAATTAATTAATAAGTTAATAACAAAGAAAATAGGTTGAACGAGATGAACCGATTTATGATAAATATGTCAAATATATAAGTATGATTTGTTTAACTTATTACTCAACACGGTTATTTTTTATAAGATGGAAACTCTACCCTTGTCCAACGATGAGGAGGTTGGGTCGGTGTTTAGAGGGCTCTTCAAACTTTATTATGGATCCTTTGAACACGCGACTTCTCTTGTAGGCTCTTCAGACTTTATCATGGACCCCTTGGACACGACTTATCTTGTATGGAAGGCCCTACTCTATTTACGAAAGGAATAACATCCTTTCTTATATAAAATTGTTGTTTCCACGACTTCTACTAGCAATATTTCCTTGAGGCAGCCCCATGATGTTCACTCCACTACGGCTTGAATGGCTAGGAGCAACATTTGCACGAAGTAGCTCCATCCCACCCCCTACATCATCCCCATATGCCAACTGCCCCATCTCATTCCCGATTATGGCACCGGTAGGATTGTTTCCATAAGGTACCCCAACACCGATATTTCCATATGGTGGTCCCATCTCATTCCCTATCATAAGGCGAACAACCCCCATATGATGTCCATGGGTATAACTGCCTATGTTTCCAGTTGGAAGTGCCGCCTCATTCCCCACCATTGTCATAACAGTATTTTAGCATATTAGTTTTAGGTTTTTTTTTTGCTGTTATAACCAATAGTTGGTTAGGCTGTTATTTTCTTTGTAGAGCTCTACGACTCCTTATGCGTGACTTCTATTATAAAAGACATCTTTGACTCATTTGTTTAGGGCTCTTTGTATAGCTCATTTTATTCAATCAATGAAAAGAGAATTGATTATTACCAAAAAGTGCTTTTTTGTAGACCTAATTATAATGGTTTTAAGCACCTTTGAGTAGTAATCATATTCATTTAACCCAATTAATTCATTAAGGTCCTTAGTAATTGGTTTTAACCATTTTGTGGCAAGTTTACATGTTTTTATTAGCTTATGAACCAATTCAAGCATGCCAATTGCTGGAGGAGCTACTTGGGCGAGTTAAGCAAGGATTTTGTACGTTTATAGGCTTGAATTTCAAGTGGAAACACGAGCACAAGCAATGGAAAAGAGGAAAACAGAGTGAAGAAAACAACTGCAGTCTCCTTTCGCACTTTTGAAGCACTTCCCGAAGTCCATTTTTTTCATGATATATACCATTTGAAAGCTTAGGAAGTCAAGAATCCAACGCTTCAAACCGTGTATGATTTGGAGCTGAAATGAGGAAGATATGGCCTTTGGAAGGCAACTGCATCATGTCAAATGACCAATTTCGCAAGGTGAATTTCACATTGCGAAAATTTCGCAAGGAGATTTTCTTCATGGTGCAAAATTTTGCCACTTCGCACCATGAAGAAACACCTTGCGAAAATTTCGCAAGGTGGATTTAGGCACATTGCGAAATTCCTTTGAATCCCCTGTTTTGAGACGTTGTTGATGTTATTCCACTACCGGTTCTCCAAGATATTTTGCTTGATTTTTAGCTTTGTAAATACCTATTTTACCCTTGTAATCAACCAATGAATAGGTTGCTTTTGTAATAGCTCTTGTAATTTAGCTTGTTATTATCTTTAAATAGAGGTGAAGAGCCTCAGACACGCATCATCTAATCTTGTAACCTGTAACTTTATAAGTTATAAGAGCACTTTTGTTCATACGCTTCTTTTCTCTTTTCTTTCTCATTTTCTTAGTAGCCAAACATCCTTGGAGGATGAAATCCCCAAGGATGAGAGGCTAAAACCTTTTAGTTTCTTGAAGTAATGGATGCCATGTGAAGCTCCCGTGTCAGGATGGAGATTTCCAAGCCATGAATGTAAGTAACTGAGCGTCATAAATGTTTTCATTCAAAGTAAAGCTTTTAATCCCTCTGACTTGCTTTGAATGACCAATACTTGATAACCTTTTGGTCTCAGTGGATTCTTATTGTTAGATCCACTGACGTTCATTAGTTATCTCCTACGAGCCATTGTATTGCAAGTCGAGGAGATGACCTATATCATTAAAAGAGCATTTATGAGGTTCAGCTACCCTTTTTGTAAGTTTTCAAGGACTAAAACTCAGTTGTTAAACACATACCGGTTCGGGAAGTAAGCATCACCTTAGTTGCTTCCCCAACTCGAGGTGAAAAGTTCCAAAATCTCCATTTTTACACAGTGAGTTAAACATAGCTATCCAAAGCTTTGAGAAACTTCTTTTTCCATCTTTTAACCTATTTTCATGTTAGTTTAGTTTACACACCTTCATCTTTTTATGTTTTCATCTTAACCTAATTTTTATTAAGAAAAGTTCACTCCATCCTCCGAACTTCACTAGTTAAAGAAAAAACCCTTCCCAGTGTTCAATCCTAGAGCCACTATGCTATAGTAGCTTTGCTACTTTAGTGTAAGGACCTTAGGTATAAATTTTGTTGATACCCTTACATGCCAAGCTACCAAGAGTCGGGTTATCAAATGGCGCCGTTTCCGGGGAAGGTGCTACTTCACTGTGAATACATCAGCCGGAGGTAACTTGTGAGACTTCTCATGAGTGAGGTGAATTCTATCTCATTTTCCTTTTACTAACTTTTTATTTTATTTTATTTTTCTTTGTTCATGTGTTAGTATATCTTTTATTTAGTTTTTAGTTAATCTTAATAATTTTTTTTTTCCTTAGAATTTTATTTTCTTTTATTTTCTTTTGTTTTCTCTGTTTTTAATTCACAAATTGCTAGTTGTGCATGCCATATTGAATATGAGATAGCAGAGGAAGCCATGAACTTCAGTTATGTGGCTGAATTTTAAAGAGAATGGGGTGAACCAAATGCTAGAGATATGGGAAGAATGACGTCTCAACCTAAAGCTAAGGGTGAGATGTATATTTTGAATGATGGCATGGACATGAAGGCAAAGATTGCAGCTATGGAAAGGAGATTGGAAGAGCTAGAAAAGAACCAGATGCAAGAAGTGCAAGCCATCTCTCAGACACCATTGCAAGCTATGCTTTGTGCCATTTGTCAGTCTTTTGAGCACTTGGTGGAGGAGTGTCCTATCATTCCAGTGGCGAGAGACATGTTTGGTGATTGCAACACCTATAATTCAAGTTGGAGAAACCATCCAAATTTTTCTTGGAAACCAAGGCCACCTCCATACCAACCTCAAGCCCAAACCCAAGCACCTCAACAAACCTCTTCAGTGGAGCAAGCCATTGTGAACCTAACTAAAGTCATGGGTGACTTTGTGGGTGAACAAAAGGAAATCAACTCCCAATTGCACCAAAAGATTGAGAATGTTGAGAGTTCTCAAATTAAGAGGATGGATGAAGTGCAAAATGATCTATCTCAAAAGATAGATAATCTCCAAGATTCAATCTCGAGGTTTGCCAACCTCAACACAATGCAAGAGAAAGAAAACTCTCCTTCTCAATCTCATCAAAATCAAAAGGGTATCCATGAAATGGAGGCTAAGGAGGGAGATAAAGAGGTTGATCTGCCCACATGCAAGCTAGAGCACAAGGAAGAAAGTGAAACAGAGAAAGAAAAGAGGGAGGAAATCAAAGGAAAGAAAAATGGGAAAAGTACAGAGGAAGATGGCTATGATGTTAATGTACAAGGAGCACCACAAAGGACAGTCATCAAGGAAGAAATGATGAAGAATCACATCCCTCCACCTTTCCCCCAAGCTTTGTATGGCAAGATCATACAAAGCAAGTCTCAAGTGAGGGATGCCAATTTTGTTTGGGATCCAGGGGGGATTCAGCATGAAGTGGGTGTGTGAGTGAGGATGAGCTAAATAGTTCATCTTCTTTTTGGGGTACATGCTATCAGCTTCATTTAAATTCTATGCTTTCTTTAAATTTATGCATGTTTTAGTTTGAATTTTTAGCTTTAATTTAGTTTTAATATGTTTTTAAGATGAGTTTTGAAGTGTTCATGCAGGTACGATGCATGCAAAAAAAAATCGAAATGGAGGTGAAACAGAGGAAACAGGGGAGCCAAAATGCATAAGCAAAGCTCTCAGTGGAATTTCGCACCATGAACACACTCAGTGCGAATTTTTCGCACAGTGACAGTGCATGGTGCGAAAAGGAATTTCTATACATTTTGGAAAGCCAAGCCTCCCGGGATGCTATCTTCGCACCTCAATTACCAGTGCGAAAACTTTCGCACCTTGTTTATCTTGGTGCGAAATGATTTTCAAGCTAACTTCTAAAAAAAAAGCTCTCGGGAAGGCCTTTTTCTTGAATTCCATGTTTTTCCAAGTTTAAAAATTCATGAATGCATTTCCAAACCTTTTGTTTTCAAATCCAAACCCAATTTCTTCCAAAAACAAACACCATTCTAAGCCTTAGGAACCCAATTTTAGAAATCTCATCCATCCAAAACTTTTTTAAAAATCGAATTTCAAAACCATTCCATGCATGGCCGTCCACTTTGATTTTCATTTTCCATCATTTAATTTTGTTTTTCATCATTTAAAAACTACCCAAACACCTTAGGAATCTTGTTTAGAGCCTAACCATACCTTTCAAAAAACCATTTTTGATTTTTTTCCCAAAACTTGGAAAACACAGAGTCGGGCTTCAAATGAGGTGAACAGTGACTGTGCCAATTTTGGCACTCACTGTTCACTCCTCCTTTGTTTTCCCCTGTTTTAGCCAAAAATCTCCAATTTTAACACCCCTGCAAGCTACATTCAAATGTCATTGCAACTTATATGAGTATACCATCATGGCATGGACCCTTTGAGCCTTGTCCTCAACTGCTCAAAGTGGGGCCCAGTCATCATTTTTGTAAATATTTAGTATAAATTCCTCTCTCATTCAATTTTTGAATTTTGAAACAAGTGGTTCAACCTTCTCAAATCCAAGTCCACATCACATGAGGTACCACTTCCTTCCTCCTTATTTTCGATTCAAACATTGAGGACAATGTTCATCTCGGTTGGGGGGAGAGATGAGGAAGTAAGTATTAGTTTAAATTTTTATCATACTTAGTTAAATTAGCTACTTTTTGTTTAAATTTAAAAATTTTTGCTTTAAACTCCATGGATATTAAGGATTAACTCTCAAAATTAATTGAGAGAAGTCGAGTTTCAACTTGATTACATGAGTCTTAAAGTTTGTATTATGCTCTTCTAAAAGTTGATGAATGGTTGAAACTCCCATTGCATGCAAACTTATCTCTTCCACCTTAAGCTATTCGCACACACATACATTAGATTCCGATTATAAGATGTGAAACTATCTCACCCTCTAAGCTTGAGAAATCATAATTTTACACCTTTAACTTCTCTTTAATAGTGTTGGGACACCTCATAAAGACCAATGAGTCTTTGAAAAAATAGAAAAAAAAAAAAGAAAAAAAAAAGAAAAAGAAAAAGAAAAAAAAATAGAATAAACTTCTTTGCTTGCCTTGAAACCTGAGCATGGTCCGAAGGGGTGGCGAAAGCCTTTAAAGCCTGGTGCCCTAAGCCTTTATTGGTTGGGAGTCATCGATCCTCTGCTTGTTACATGGGTGAATTGGTTAAGTTTAGTAAGTGAAAAGAATTGTGAATAAGAGGTGCGTTCCTAGCCTATCAAGAGATGGTTAATTTTGCTAAGTCTATTAATTTTTCTCTCCATTTTCCCTTGTAATATGGTATCAGAGCATCTTACCTCTGCTATTCACTAAAATGGCTTGTGGTGGTTAGCATAACAATCATAATAGATTTCAACCCTTAACACTCCCTTCCTCTAGTAGCATGGCAACACAATTAGATCAATCTCTCATGGAGAACATTAATAACCCATTTTTCTTACATAATGGTGATCATCCAGGCTTGGTGCTCGTTTCGCATGTCCTCATTGGTCCAAACTATAGTACATGGAGTCGGGCCATGCTAATGGCTCTCAACACAAAGAATAAGCTTGAATTTGTGGATGTCATTCTTTTGCAGCACATGACCGACGATTCTACAACCAGAATCTGGTCCCGATGCAACAACATGGTCACGTCTTAGCTCCTCAACGCTGTCTCAAAAGAGATAGTTGATAGTCTTCTCTATCTCGAGAGTGCCCATGCTGTTTCGGCAGATTTGCATGAACGCTTCCATTAGAGCAATGCTCCACGAATTTTCCAAATCAAGCAACAACTACATGGTCTCTCACAAGGCTCGCTTGATCTTAATACCTATTATACTTGATTGAAGATTCTCTAGGATGAACTAAAAAACTATCAACTAGTTCCCGTCTTCCACTGTGGAGGTATGAAAGCTTGGATGGATTATCAACAGCAGGAGTACATGATGCAATTTTTAATGGGTTTGAACGAATCTTATGCTAGCACGAGAGGCCAAATTCTAATGCTTGATCTGCTTCCTCCTGTGGCAAAAGTATTCAATCTTGTTGTTAAAGAAGAACGCCAATGGTCTATTAGATCTAGGTCCTTAGCTCCATCGAATTCCATGGCATTCAATACCTCTTCTCCAGCTCCTTCTATAGCTACTGCATTGACTCACAACAAGCCTAGACGTGAACGCCCAGTTTGCACCCATTGTGGGCTCACAAGGCATACAGTAGATAAGTGTTATAAATTGCATGGGTTTCCACCAAGTTATAAGTCCAAAGTGAAAGCCCAAACATAAATGGCCCAAACGAGCCCCCTTCAATCCCAATCTACTTCACCAAGCTCCTTTACTGAACCATTGAAAGATATTCATTATTTTCCTTTTGTTACTGCTGCTTTGGTGGGATCTTCCCCACCACCAGTCTCTCTCTCGTCGGATCAAGTTCAACAACTCATTACCTACCTTAGCACGTACCTTCAACAACAAACTATCGACCCACTTGAGTCTCTATTGACATCAGGACCTTCAATTTCTCAAATCTATGGTAACAATTGTTCTACTTAGTTTTTTTTCTTATCCTTTTGTTCCTTCCGATGCTTGGGTAATTGACACAAGGGCCACCCACCATGTCTGTTGCAATATTTCTCTGTTTTCTCATTCCAGACTGGTTCATAATTAATACCACAGTCACTTTTCTTAATGGTCATGTTGTTGCAATCAATCGTGTAAATTCTATGAAGTTGTCTAATACTTTGAACTTGGATAATGTCTTGTTTGTCCCCATGTTCACTTTCAATCTTCTCAGCATTAGTGCTCTTACTCTTAGCCGTAATTGTAGTGTTAATTTCCTTTCAAATTCAAGTGTCATTCAAGACCTCACTCGAGACTTGACGATTGGGAAAGGTAGAAGATAAAAGAACCTTTATTTTATAGAATTAGGGAATGAATTTTGTAATTCTGTTTTTACAAATTTTGTAATATCGAAAAGTGATATTTGGCATTTTCGCCTTAGACATCCATCTCATGTAAAAATTCAAATTATTCACAATGAATTACACATTCCCAATTCCTTATCCCATTTGTCTTCTCACTGTAAAATTTGTCATATGGCCAAGCAAAAATGTTTACCTTTTGTTTCACATAATAATATGTCTGCTAATCCTTTTGATATAGTTCACATTGACATTTGGGGACCATTTAATGTTAGTACACCAGTTGGACACAGATATTTCCTCACTATTGTTGATGACTGCACACGTGCTACTTGGGTATATCTTCTTTGTGCTAAAGCTTATGTTCTCACTGTCTTTCCTGAATCTTTCAATTTGATTTCTACTCAATATAACACTGTAATTAAATCTCTCCGGTTCAATAATGCCCCTGAATTAGCTTTCCATGATTTTTTTCGTACCAAGATTTTTATTCCTTATCATTCTTGTGTTGCTACACTTGAACAAAACTCAGTTGTAAAGCATAAACATCAACACATACTTAATGTGGCATGAGCTTTATTGTTTCAATCTTGTATTCCTCTTTGTTATTGGGGTGATTGTGTTTTGACTACTGTTTATTTAATCAATCGTACAACATCTCCATTACTATCCAATAAAACCCCATTTGAGCTGTTGAATAACAACAAACCCACCTACAGTCATCTTCGTATTTTTTGGGTGTCTATGTTATGCTTCTACGCTTTCTAACCAACGTACAAAGTTTGCCCCTCGTGCTCGAGCCTCTGTTTTTCTTGGCTATCCTTTTGGTTATAAGGGTTACAAGTTACTTGACTTAGAAAACAATAAGATCTACATTTCTTGGAATGTCATTTTTCATGAATCACTATTTCTGTTTGCTCATTCTGTTGTGAGTAACAATGTTGTTGATTTGTTTAATGATCGTGTCCTTCCTAAGCCAATTCAGTCCATCTCTGAGCCTTCTTGCAGTCAGCCCAACATGTCTTCTTCCCATAGTCCAGAGTGCATTTCCTCACTAGCCCCAATTCAAACAACCTTACGTCCACGCCGTGTCACCATAAAACCAACTTACTTGTTTGATTATCACTGTTAGCTAACCAAACACGTTTCTTCTAAACCTTCTCTATATCCTATTTCCTCTTGCTTGAGTTACCACAAGCTTTCCAAGCCATACTATGAATTTGTTTTCGCCATTAGTCCTCAAACCGAACCAACATCATTTTCCCAGGCCATTGAGTCTCAAGTGTGGTACGATGCTATGAATATTGAATTGCAGGCATTGGAAAGTAATGGCACTTGATCCATTTGCTCTCTTTCCATTGGCAAACAAGCGGTTGGTTGTAAATGGGTGTACAAAGTCAAATTTTGAGTTGATGGCATTGTGGATAGGTATAAAGCACGCCTTGTGGCTAAGGGATTTACATAACAAGAAGGTATTGATTATCTTGATACCTTCTCTCTTGTTGTAAAGCTAGTTACTATTAAAATGTTGTTTTCTTTAGCTATAATTCATGGCTGGTCTCTCACTAACTTGATGTCACTAATGCATCCCTTCATGGTGACCTTATAAAGGAAGTTTACATGAGTCTTCTCCCTGGATGCACTTGCCGTGAGGGGGAACATTTGCTTCCTAATGCTATGTGCAGGTTGCATAAGTCTATCTATGGCTTGAAACAGGCCTCACGTCAATGGTTCCATAAGTTCTCCAATGCTCTCTTATTAGAAGGTTTTGTTCAATCAACCAGTGATCACACCTTGTCCATAAAACATCAAGATACTTCTTTCTTAGCTCTTTTGATCTTTGTTGATGACATCATTATTGCTAGTAATGATCAACTTGTTGTGGATACTTTAAAGCATGCCCTCAACTGCAAGTTTAAAATGAAGGACTTGGGGCCACTCAGGTATTTTCTAGGCTTGGAAGTGGCTCGATCTACTACTGGTATCTCTATTCGTCAACATAAGTATGCGTTGGAATTGCTCTCAGACACTGGACATTTGGGTTGCAAACCTACCACCATTCCCATGGATCCTAATTTGAAACTATCTCAAGATGATGGTGACTTGATTGAAAATCCTACTAGCTATAGGCAACTCATTGGTAAGATGCTATATCTTACTATTACTTGTCCTGACTTGAGCTATTCTGTAAATAGTGTCAGCCAATTCTTAGTAGCCCCTTACAAGCCTCACCTTCAGGTTGTTTTTCACATTTTATAGTACATTAAGCGAACCCTGGGCCAAGGACTTTTCTTTTCATCAAATTCCAAAGTGTAACTCAAAGCCTTCGCAGATTCTAATTGGGCCTCTTGTCCTGACACTTATCATTTTATTTCTGGTTTTTGTGTGTTTCTTGGGACCTCTCTCATCTCTTGGAAGTCCAAGAAACAACCGATTGTCTCTCGCTCATCTACTGAAGTCGAGTACCGATCCATGGCCAACACTACTTGTGAGATTTTGTGGCTCTTATCTTTTCTTCATAACTTGAAGATAGCCCATCATGGCCCAACTGTTTTTTACTATGACAACCAAGCTGCTCTCCACATTGCAGCAAACCCAGTCTACCATGAGCACACCAAGCATATTGAGATTGATTGTCATATCATTCGAGAGAAGATTCAAGCTGGGACTCAAGACTCTACATGTTACCTCTGAAAACCAACTTGCTGACATTCTTACTAAGGCTCTCCATCCCAATCAATTTCATGGTCTCTTGGACAAGATGGGAATTCATGATCTATATTCTCCATCTTGAGGGGGAATTTTAGCATAATAGTTTTATTTTTTATTTTTTATTTTTTTTTTTCTGTTATAACCAATAGTTGGTTAGGTTGTTATTTTATCTATAAAGCTCTACAGCTCCTTATGTGTGACTTCTATTATAAAGGGCATCTTTGGCTCCTCTGTTTTAGGGCTCTCTATACAACTCATTTTGTTCAATCAATGAAAGGAGAATCTATTAATTTTTCTCTCCATTTTCCCTTGTAATATAGTACTATTCCCATGAGGCACCCCCATTTCATTTCCACCACCAAAACTATCATTGATTCCATATGGCAGTCCCATTTGGTTCCCAGCTATGAGAAAATCTGTGTTTCTATGGAGATTTACTCCGGTGATCAAACTATCATTGGATCTATCCGGCCGCCCCATCTGATTTGCAACCCCGGGAAAACCGATGTTAATGTTTCCAGGGGCCGTGACGCTACCTCTTGTTCCATATGGCAACGCTATCTCACTCCCAGCCACCAGATCAGCATTCCTATGGGGTAACCCAATCTGATTTCCACCAGATGAAGTGACAATGTTAAATCCATACTGGGCCCCCATCTCGTTGATTGGAAAATCAGTACTTCCGTGAAGTGACTCCATTGGAATCCCACCAGTATCGGAACCACCCATGTTTCCATATGGTAGCCACATCTCTTCTTCAGCCATGGCAATATGAGTATTACCCTGGGGAAACTCCATATTATTACTTGCACCGCTTGGCAACATTGGAATATCGGAAATTCCATGGAGCAACTGATACGTGCCCAATTGGTGTCTCAGCTGATTCATGTCCTCTTAATGGTCCCTGATAATGGTGCCATTTGATTCGTGTCCAGCTGGTGTCCCTTGATTGCGGTCCTCATAAGGGAGTAATCAACAAAATTTATAACCTACTACACCATGTACTAGGATAGCCTTATGTCACAAGATGCTTCAAATGACCCTCCCCATGGGCTTATATAGGAGGAGGGAAGCTTTTGGAGACTCCTGGAGCCATCTACACTTAGCCATTGGTGGGAAGAGTGTGGAAGGTTCTAGAAATGCCTAGAGATGTCCACACATCTCTACACTATGGTGGAAGGCATGAGAGGAGTCCAAGGCTTTCTAGAGACTTCTAGGAATCTCTTGTATATTCTTGTACATAGGGTTGTACATAGAATAGGGTAGGATGTTCTAGAATATTCTTGATTTGTAAGGAACCCTCCAAGGTTCTAGAGAGTTCCCTTGGTGCCTATAAATAGGTGAGGGCCTCATTTGGCCAAGGCATCACCCAAATCACTTCCTAACCAAGCAAGTGAGCTTCCAAGCACTTGTAAAAGCTTCTTTGAGTAATAAAGAGCTTCCATTCTTTAAGGAGTTGCCTACCAAGTTTCTTAAGCTTTTTGAGTCGCGAGTGTCTTAGCCGAGCGAGCTAAGTATTGGGAGCAAGGCTGACTTAGCAAGATCAAGCGTCTTGGCTTGTCTAAGTGCCGCACGAGCTTAGTGAACGACTAAGTCCGTGACAAGTGGTATCAGAGCACGGTTACAAGGTGGGCATAGCAAAGGAAGCATGTCGGGCTCTAACATGGAAGAGAGTAGCGAGAAAACCCGTGGGAGGGAGACCGAGCCTACTGCAGGGGGCAGGGGTAGGAAGGATAAGTCTCGTGACGCCTTAGCCAACATGGAGGCAAGGCTAGCCAAGGTGGAGTTAGCCATGGCGGACACTCGGGAAGGGGTGGACTTGATCGAGCAAGGCATGGAGAAGGGATTAAAGGATCTAAGGGAGCATATCCAAGACCTTCGCGAGGGGGTGCTAGGCTCACAAGTTCAGCCGGTGTCACACGAGGAGTTTATGTCCTTCCAAGGCAAGGTCATGAGCATGTTCGCTAGTGTGGAGTCAAGGATGGAGGCCTTGGCTACGCGCATGGAGGCCCGAGACTAGGAGATTCGGCAGGAGTTGGCCATCTACAAGGCTGCTGTGTCGGCTCGAGTCATGGCCACACAAGGGGCATCTAGGGTGGAGGTGTCGAAGCCACAAGGGTTTAGTGGCAAGCGGGATGCCAAGGAGTTGGATAACTTCTTATGGCATATGGAGCGATACTTCGAAGCTATCGTATTGACGGATGAGGCGGCTAAGGTGAGAACTGCGACCCTCTACCTTACTGACACAACTACTCTATGGTGGCGTCGAAGGCTTGCCGATATGGAGAAAGGCATTTGCACCATAGAGATGTGGGAGAACTTCAGGAGGGAGATCAAGAGGCAGTTCTACCCGGAGGACGTGGCTTACCTGGCTAGGAAAAACATGCGGCGTCATAAGCACACAGGCTCAATACACGACTATGTCAAGGAATTCTCTTCGCTCATGCTTGAGATTCCTAACATAACTTAGGAGGAGTTGCTATTCAACTTCATGGATAACCTACAAGGGTGGGCCGAGCAGGAATTAAGGCGCCGAGGCGTTCAAGACTTAGCCACTGCTATGGCAATAGCAGAATCTTTAACGGATCATAAGAGGGGAGACTCCTCCAAGAATGAGTCTTTAGAGGATTGCCACGCCATGGGTGGGAGAGACGAGGTTCCAAGGGACCACAATGCTCCAAAAAAGGGATCAGGCAAGACGTCTAACGTCCGAGAAGGAAGGGATAAGGAGGAAAGGAAGGAGTTTACGCCTAAAATCAAATGCTTCCTATGTGACGGTCCACATTGGGCACGGGATTGTCCAAAGAGGAAGGCGCTCAGTGCCATGATCGAGGAGAGGGAGCAGGAGGGCGAAGCACATATGGGCTCAATGCAGCTACTAGGTGCCCTCCAATTCAACCCGAAGCCTAGTACGCCTGAGACCTCCTTACTAGCAGGGGTGCAAGTAAAGGAGGAAAAAGAGGAGCGAGCTGAGGTAGCCCGCACACACATGGAAGAGGTCACCGAGGGAAAGGTGAACTCAATGGGTAAGAGGAAGCAACACTCTAAGCATCGAAAGTGCACGGGTTTGCATCCATCTGAGGCCTCACAAGAGAAGGAGGTGAAGAATATCCTGGCTGAACGGGTCACCAAGAGACAAGGAGTCCCTCCTGTGATAGAGTATCTAGTCCGATGGAAAGGACTACCTAAGAGGCAGGTAAGATGGGAACATGCGGATGCCTTGAGAAAATTCTGGAAACACATCGAGAAGTTTCAGAATGAGGCAACGACGAGGACGTCGACGGCATCGGTGGGGGAGAGTGTCATAAGATGCTTCAAATGACCCTCCCCATGGGCTTTTTATAGGAGGAGGGAAGTTTCTGGAGACTCTTGGAGCCATCTACACTAAGCCATTGGTGGGAAGAGTGTGGAAGGTTCTAGAAATGCCTAGAGATGTCCACACATCGCTACACTATGGTGGAAGGCATGAGAGGAGTCCAAGGCTTTCTAGAGACTTCTAAGAATCTCTTGTATATTCTTGTACATAGGGTTGTACATAGAATAGGGTAGGATGTTCTAGAATATTCTTGATTTGTAAGGAACCCTCCAAGGTTCTAGAGAGTTCCCTTGGTGCCTATAAATAGGTGAGGGCCTCATTTGGCCAAGGCACCACCCAAATCACTTCCTAACCAAGCAAGTGAGCTTCCAAGCACTTGTAAAAGCTTCTTTGAGTAATAAAGAGCTTCCATTCTTTAAGGAGTTGCCTACCAAGCTTCTTAAGCTTTTTGAGTCGCGAGTGTCTTAGCCGAGCGAGCTAAGTATTGGGAGCAAGGCTTACTTAGCAAGATCAAGCGTTTTGGCTTGTCTAAGTGCCGCACGAGCTTAGTGAACGACTAAGTCCGTGACACTTAGCTAGCATAGCATAATGGCTCTAGGGTCGTTCACTGGGATGGGTTTTCACTTCACAATTGATATCAATTCAAAGATGAATTGGTGATTTTTCATTTCAAGGTTAGCTCTAAAAGAAAACATAAAGATGTTTGAGTGAAAAAAGTTTGGTTTTAAGCTAACAAAAATAGTAATTGATTTTAATTACAAAGAAAAGTGTTTCTTGGAGTTTAGATCACTAGGCTCAGATTCCTTGTACAAAAAGGGAGTTCCGGTCACTTGTTTCTTTTCCTCGCATTAGAGAATTAACATATAGTTAATTCTCTAACCGGTGTGGTACAGATGCTTCCCCTTAATGGGTTCAAATACTAAATCCCTCCCACTAATGCATCTTGCAATGGCTCATGCCTCTCACCTAGCATTTTCCATTCAAGGTGATCTTTAACCTTGGATTACCAGTCAAAAGCTCACAAGAGATAACTAATGGATGTCTCCTTAGAGTCCAAAAGCTTACCAAGTGTTGGCTATTCTAGAAAATCTTACCTTTAAACCACCTCCCAAAGGCTTGCAAGAGATAAACTAGTGCATCTCAATAGACGGAGATCACTTGCCTTACCAAGTGTTGGCCCAGGTGATTTAAAGGCGTTTTAAGTTAACTAAAAAGATAAAAACCATTAACGGGTCACACTTTCTCTTTATTAAAAACTAAAACAACAAAACTTCCAATTTATGCATGTGGAAACTTACCCGACTTTCTTCACTCCAAGAGACGAAGAGCCTAGCCTCTCATCCTCTGAGGAAAAATCCTCAGAGTTTGGTTGGCTAGAAAGAAAAAGTAAATAATATACAATACAATCAAAACGAGAAGGTAAGGCAGAGCAAAGGCTTTGTATTTTACTTCCTTACAAAACTGTACAAAGGATGCGTCTCTGAGAACAAGCTCTCGACTCGATTCTTTAAAGAAAATTACAAACTATTTATAAGAGGTTATTCACCCTTTGTTCTTACTTAAAGACTAAGGAATCCTATGATAGGTGGGTTACAAGGAGAGTTTGGGGATTTAGACATCAAATATCTAAAGCAAAAAATCTCAAAATGTCGATTGCAAATATCGGGAAGCTTCAGGAGAAATTCCGTTGCACTTTGCAAAATGGCTGCGAAATTTTCGCAGCAAAAGGACAACATTTTCGCAGCCCAAGGCTGATTTCGCAGCCGTGCAAAAATTTCCTTTAGCTTGGAGTGATCTGCTTGCAATGGCTGTAACTCCTTCATTTCAACTCCGAATCGTGTACCGTTTGAAGTATTGGATTTTTGACTTCCTGAGCTTCGAAACGACATATAGCATGCATAAATTGAACTCCAGGAAGTGCTCCAAAAGTGGCTGACACAACTGTCATCTAGAATGCTTCATGTTAGATTTCTCTTTGCTTTCCCTCCTTGCATTCCGGATTTGCTTTTGGCAAAGGACTTCAAAGCTTCGGTTCTTCATGTTTTTGAGCTCTTCATTGCTTTCCCATGTATTCCAAAGAACTCTCCTCAATCTCAGATTGCTTTGGTGATCAAAAAGCTATCAAAACACCAAAACTTAACACAATTTGATTAGAATTGATTACAAGGGTCCTTAACATGCCAATTGAGTTAAAAGGTAATAACTACTACTCAAAAGTGTTTAAAAGAGTTACTTACAAGCTATAAAATAGCACTTTTTGGGTAGTAATCAGCAACCCTAGTATATCCTTGTATTGCTGCATCCCAATCTCGTTCAACCACTGTTACCAGCAATATTGTTAACCAAGCTCTTATCAATGATCCACTTATTGCTCATAGGCTTGTCGATGGTACCGGTTCCCTCTGTATCAAGGCCTCCCGATGGGGCCGCCCCTTCCGGAGCAGAGATCAGGCTAGGAGGAAGAGACAGTGATGATGAAGTACCATTCCCGGAAAGGAGAGGAAACTCATGAAGATGTTGGGCCCTTTTGTGTACTTCACCGTTCTCTTCCAAGAACCGCATCACATTAGTCAGGTGGGAAGTTCATACATTTGATTCCCGTTAAGAATCTGATATACGAGGTCATTCATCTCCATCTCTAAAGACCTCTTCAGGCTCTTCCTTGTCTGTTATCTAATCTTGGTGATCCTCTCCCTCAGGAAATTCTCTTGATTCAACATCTTCTTGCTTCGCTCCATAACAGGGATCTCTTCATACCTCCTGAATAGTTGTTCCACCGCTGGCTTAGAAGGCCAAAATGCTAGTTCATCATCTAGACAGAAGATGACCATAGCAGCCTCCACCCCACACAGATTAGACAACTCCATCACTTTTTTCAATAAGCCTGCCCTTCTTTTCCGAAAGCAAGCTCTTCTAGCACTATCATTCGTTATCCATGCAAGTCTAACCTTCTTTCTCGCCAGGGCTAATTTTTCTATGGCTACTGTGTTGCCCTAGCCATCCACTACCCTCTGTATATATAGAAAAAGGAAATAGATACCACTACATAAAGAATAAATGTAGTTTTTTTCAGGCTATACTGTATTCGGGTAAAAAAATGTATCCAATTGATGATTCTTTGATGGCCTTTTTACACATGAGATTTTAAATTTCCTTCTTGGTTGTTGAGGACAACACCTTTCATGGCTATTTAACGAGATATTTCAATATCATATCTAGATTGTGGATTTTATAATGATTGAGTCTCTAGTTTCATCATCCATTAAATGAATTGATGTTGTGGCATTAAATGTGTTAAATAAAGAAATAGAAAAGCGGCCTTGCATTGCCGACTCCACCATGAAAGCTGAGTATGTTGCTGCTTCTAAAGCAACAAATGAAGTCATTTGGCTTTGAAAATTTCTGACAAGACTTAGGGTAGTACCCCTTATTGCATCACCCTTAGTATTGTTTTGTAATAACGATGGGGTGATAATACAATCCAAGAACTAAGAAACCACCAAAAGGAAAAACACATTAAGAGAAAGTATCACTTGATAAATGCATGAGATAGTTTTAAAAAGAGACGTGGTTGTGGAGATTGCTTCTATAAAGAACTTGGCAGATCCCTTCACGAAGACTTTGTCCACTAGAGTCTTTGATGGTTATAGAGATAGCTTAGGTGTCAGATGTGTTCCTAACATGTTTTAAGGTTAGTGGGAATTAGTCGGGATTGAGTCTTAGAAAGCATGACATGATGTAATTGATTGAGATTCATTTATAATTTATTTATTTATGTTTCTGGTTTTCTTTTTTATTATCCCATATGCATTAATTGGATATTGGAGCATACATGCTCATATCTCTTACATTGTATATGATTTGGGTGCATTATGAGTTGCAAAAATGATACAACTCATGAGTTCTTTATAAGTGGATAAGTTATTTATAGTTAGTTCATGGATTTGGACAATCTAGTAGAGATTGTAGTACATTACCACATAATTGAAGAGATGACTCATCTTGGTCATTGAGATGGGTTTCCCATGATTAGTGCACTAATGTGTATGCTCATTGGATTAGACCTACAACGAATCATGATACAAGGTTGTCAACTACCATGATTGACCAAACTCCTTTTATTGCATGGACTCTCAACCTTGAAAGGGTATTGAGTCTATGCCCAAATCAATAAGTGTCTTTGACCTATGGATGATACTTTAATGTGGTCATATATCCCTATGGATTGAGTCACTTTTGATGGAGATTAGTGGCAACAAATATTCTCAATAGAGGAACCGTGATATCTTATAGTATTAAGACAATGTGTCTCTTTCGATGATCCAAATGACATGTGATTTCGAAGACCATGGTCATAGCATTTCATTTAATAGAATTTAACGTATGCTCATTCAAGTTAAAGTATTTTAATTGATCACTTAACAAGAGGGATCTGAAACTCAAGGATTGGAGAGGTAATCTTGATAGGTGATAGCACTATCTTGTTAGATTACGGATACCAGTTTATGGGGAGTTTGCATGCAATAGATGATAGGGCACGAACCTAAGTATTCACTTCATTGTAATTACATAGGATACTGATATACAATTGATCTCTATAGTAGAATATTGAATTAACTTTAAAATTGGATTTTGAGGAAGACAATATTTTCCCATGGGTCCCAATGATTGTTGATTGAGCTCCTAAATCAAGGAGACACCTTTATTTTTAGGATATTGGTTTTTAGGCTCATAAGGCTATACTAGATCTTATGAATTGACTTTCTAGTACGAGTTAGATTAATTAATTGAAAGCCAATAGGGCTAATTAATTAATTAAGACTTGGATAGGCTGAATTAGACGACCCAAATCCAATTGAGCTTGAGTCACTTAGTCCTACTAGGAGCCCTATATGTACCTAAGCGTTTCCTACATACTTTTATTGTCTTTTTCTATAATGGCTCCAAAGGGTGAATCCTAATTTTCTTCTAAAGAGAAAAGTCTACTATTTTCTCATGTCAAAAGTCTAGATAACCTAGTAGAAAATTTTTATAATCATCATAGACCTCCCTTTTTCTTTTCTATTGTAATTTTTGGATATTATATGATAAATTTTTAATTTTCCATTTATAGAAATATATAAACTAAAAACGGCATCTCTTATGTCAATGACACCATAGGGATATTAAAAGAATGGAATTTGGATATGAATGAAATATAATGAAGTAGAGTCACTTCAAGGTTCTCCATGAAATGTAAGGCATGGAAGGGAGCTGATCGCTCGGATTTTGTCGTTTATTGGATCAAAACAAAATTTATAACCTAATTCACTATTCTATAGCAATTTGTACCGGATCAAAAAGTGATTTTAGTACAAACTACTGTAGTATAGTGGTATTTAGGTATCGTCCACAAGGATGGATTATTCTCGGTAATTAAGGATTGAATGAGATGATAAGAAATGATTGTGATCAAGTGAAATTGACTTGAAATTGCATGATAAAATCTCAAGATAACAATGTATTCAAATTGAAAGGAAAATGAAGTGTAAAAGAGAAGAAAATTAATAAGATGTGAGATTCTCGGAGTTAGGATTTTCTAGAAAGCAATTTCCATGGTGAATAAGTGTTGAGATCTAATTTTCATCAAGTTAGATTGAAAACCTAAATTTTCATCTAAACCGATTTTTGATTTAGCTTTAGGTCTAGATCTAATTTATCTTCAAATTAGGTAATCTAATCCAAGAGATCAATTCGAATCATATATTCAATTCATCTTAAATTATCTTCCGATGATTCATACAATGCAACTATTCAATCTCATCAAATCTAGCATTAAGAATTTGATGAATTTATCTAGCTTGCATTGTAGTAATCATCCAAGATAATTTGAAGAGAAAAATCCCCAAATTTCAATTAATCAATCAATTGGATCAAATTACCTTTGCAAATCAAGCTCAATTCTCTAATTCACCATAGATCTTGCCTTTAGATCTTCCTTTCTCCGAGAAAAACGAGATTTAACCACTCATACTTGGAGATTTGATCTCACAAGACATGTTTGGCTACCGAGAAAATGAGAGAAAATGAAGGAAAGTAGAGAATTATATAGAGATAAGAAGTATGAAAAGTTCTATAATTAGAAAATATATCAAAAGGTTTTTAAATGAGTAAATCCCGTTTCTATTTATAGGCCAAGGTTAAAAGGACACTTGGCAACATTTTAGAGGTCTTCCGGATGCTTCTTCATCAAGGAATCTGGAGAAAATGCATTTTCGCACGAGCCCCTAGCAATCTCGCATGATGGTGCAAAGTGGAGAGTCCATCAACTTCATTTTCGTTCTTCTGGAGTGTTTCGCATGACTGTGCGAAAATTTCGCATGGTCATGCGAAATTGCTTTTCACAATTCCCTTATGTGCTGTAGCCAATACCCATGCCGTTTCATTTCGCATGACTATGCGAAAATTTCGCATGGTCATGCGAACTCGAGAAATATGCTTTTCCGACTCCTCCTTGCAATTTTTCCCATTTCTTCAATTTTAATCCATCTCCACCACCTTCAATTAAGCTCCAAATCCCAATCCAAACCGATTGCATTGCTTCTTTCATTATGCATTTGGATCATCATCAACTTTATTTGTTTTCTTCAATTTGATTCATCTCCTTTTATTACCAATTTATAAAAAACATACCTTGAAATGACTCTAAAACTTCATAAAACTTGTTAGTAACTCTTGCAAGGGCAACAACATGCTAATTGAGTATTTTAGGCATAATTACTACTCAAAAGACATGAAACTCATGAGAATTATTATCTAAAATATGCTCTTTTTGAGTAGTAATCAGGAGCCACTACTAAAAAATGGTAAAAAATATTATAAAATATACTATTATAAATGATCACATTACTTTTTTATAATGCATATATAATAATAATAAAATTTTGTACAATATATGTACCATGATATGGGATGTATTATTGTACATAATTATATCATGATTTTTATTCATGTGTATATACTAACAAAAAAATGGTAAGATTAGAAAATTATTCAGATATAATGTTTTTTGTCCCTATAAATCCATAAATAGTCATTTTCAAAGCTTTCAAGATAAGTCAAAAATTATTCAAAAGAGTTGGTAGGATACTCTTCAAGGGCGATCCAAAGTTTCTTCAAATTTTGAAAGGAGACTTTAATAAATCTTTAATTTCTTCAAAGCATCTTTAAAATGTCATGATCTTCAAAGCCTTAAGTTTCAAGCCCTAACATTAAAATCTACAAAAGACCTCTTTGACTTGGGATCAAGTTGCTCAAATCTTGATTGACATTGTTCAAGTCAAATGAAAACTCAAGCCACATCAAGACTTAAGTTATGCCAAGGAGCAAGTTATACTAAGGCCTAACTTACACTAAGGCCCAAATTAAGGCAAAGTTCAAGTTATGCTAAAGTTTGAAGCAACATCAAGGCTCAAGTCACGTCAAGGTTTGCACACTAAGACCAAAAGTATGCCAAGGTCCAAATAATGTTAAGACCCAAGTCAAGACAAAACCTAAATCAAAGTTGGTACTTAAAACTAAATCAAGTAAGAAAAAAAAAAGAATTAGAGCATAAAATCCAATTGTATCCACATCATTTTTCAAATCAATAATATTCAATTTGAATATATTGCAATAAAATATTGTAGTATGCTTATAATTAATCAATTGGAATGAATTAGTTTTTTTTAATATAAAGATGCATCCTCTTATAATCATTTAATCATTTAAAGTCTAATAAATAAATAAAATGTGAAACCAAGGTTTGGTTAATCTCGATTTTAATGATAACAAAACAAGGTTTGGAACTAATGATTATATTTCAAGTGTGATTAGGCAAGACGATCTCCAAAGTGGCAATCACAAAGACAAATCAAGCCAAAGAGAAATCATGAAGAAGAAGAAGACCTCAAAGAGAAGTGTTTTTCAAGACCCAAGCTTCACAAGATCTCTTTGTAAGGTTGTTGGTGCATTAGGATTTTCATGCATTACATTCTTTACTTATGCACCAAAATCATCCAAGAGTTATTTTGTTTAAAAATAAAAAAAAAAGGATGATTTCATGTTTTCAAATAGAACCTTGTGTCAAATGTTTTTCAAACTTGTTTAAAAGGTTTTAAGTTGAAAAAGTTGGTTGTTGAGCAAAAAACGGCTCAATCGGTTGAACCGGATGCCGATCGAGGAATGTAAAAAACCTTATCTCTCTTCCAGAATGGTTGTTCAACCGGTCAAGGTGTGAACAGTAACCAGTCAAGGTCCAACAGTTACTTGCCAAGTATTAAATGCTAACGACTAGTCAACTGGTCGACCCCCAACTCGATCGATTGAACCCTCAATGGCTAGTTTGGCTTTTTTCCTATATAAAAAGGCTCCAAATCTTCATTGTTTGTGAGCTTAACCTTCCCAAACCTTTCTTGAATATATTTGTGCCTTGGAAGAGAGTTTTGAGTGTACCATTATTCTAAAACTTGCATATTATTAATACACCATTCAATCCTAGTTTACTTGTATCATTTGAACCTAAAGTTTTGTACTAGGAGTTTGTGAAATTATTTGTATATCTTTGAGAGGAATAATCTAAGTGTGAGGTATCACTTAGGGATTCTCAAGTGTGGGGTATCACTTGAGAGGTTGTTTAAGAGTGGGGTATCTCTTGAGAAGTGTAAAGAGTGCTTGAAGCTAAAAGTCCAAGAGGGTGGATTGGAACCATTATCCAATTATATTGCTTGAAGGCTTGGTTTGGAAGTCTCGAATTAGTGAAACCTCAAGCTTGGGATTGAAGCTAGAGGAGAGTGAATGTAGGCCGAGTTACGCCAAACCACTATAAAATCTTTTGTTTACATTATCTCTTTCCTACTCTTTTACTTTATATGCAATTGTTTTATTATATACTTGCATATAATTGTCTCTTGCATTCACATATTTTAAATTTACAAAAAGATACCATAACCCTATTTACCCCCCTCTAGGGTGATTACCATAGGTTAGATTAGCCTAATTTTTCTAATATAAAATACTTACAATATTTTTTAAAAATAATATTATATATATGTGTGTGTGTGTGTGTGTGTGTGTGTGTGTGAGAGAGAGAGAGAGAGAGAGAGAGAGAGAGAGAGAGAGATTATATTTTATTCATATTAAAAAAATTTATATTTCCAAAATCTTATTTGAAATTTTTTTAGATAACAAAAATAATGAAGTCAATTATCTTAAAACAATTTAGTAAAGAGTTTTAAAAAGGTTACTCTTGAAAACTACTTTTAGAAAATATCAAGTAAATATATTTCATGTTTATTAGATAGAAACAAAAATAGAAATATATTGTTTGTTCCATTTTTGTATACTTACCCAAAATAAAAAATAAAAAATTCTTATTTCCTCTTTTTTTTTTTTTTTTTCCTTTTAAATGTAATTCTTTTGTTTTAAAATTGGCTTCAAAGAGTTTGTTCACCATGCTCCTAAAATTATTTTTTCTTATAAAAAAAGCTTGAAATAGGGAAGATTAAATAATTTTATGTGGAAAATTTTACAGTAAAATAAAATAAAATAGTATAGATCCAAAAGGTTTGCACTTATGTGTGAGGAAAAAATTGAGTTTCCACACACTAGTATAAAAATAATCATAAAATAGAAACTCTTTAAAAATAAAGGTAGTACCTAAGAAAGTCAAAGGTAGTATCTATATCATTAAAAGATAGTACCCGAATGGCCAAAGGTAACACATTTGACCAAAAAGTGCATGAAATGCTAATTATTTTTAAATAGTTGCTTGAAATTGGTATTTTATAAAGTTGAGTTCCTATTTTGTGGCTTTTTTATATGAGTGTATGAAAACACACTTTTTCCTATATGCAAGGAATGATTTTACCTAAATTTGATTTTCTTTAAGCATGAAAATAAAGAGGTGTGCATAAAAGAATCATGAGAAATTAAAATTTTAAAGATTGAAGCAGGGACACAAATAAAAGTTAAGAAAAATAAAATAGCGCATAATCCAAAAAATTTAAAGAGTATGCTTTAAATAGTTTCTATGTGGAAAATTTTAAAATAAAAGAAATGTTATATGATCCAAAGGGTTTGGACCTTTTTGCAATAAGTAATTTTAATTTAAATTGATTTTGTTTAATAATAAAAGGAATGATTAAAAAATAAATTTTGAAGGATGAAAATAAGAATATATATTTGAAAGAGTAAAATAACATAAAAGTTGAATAAATGAGTAACATTTAGATATACTTTTTTTTTTTAAAAAAAAATTTAAATTAGAAATTTTTACATATAAATAAAGCATCTTGTACAAAAAATATAAATTTATTTTATATTTTTAAAAGGTTTAAAATTTGAGGTATCAAAATATACTTCCATTTTTTTATTTTTAAAATTAGAAATTTCTATATAGCATCTTGTACAAAAAGTATAAATTTACCTTATATTTTTAAAAATTTTAAAATTTGAGATATTAAAAACATTTTGATACCTCAAATTTTTTAAACACTTTTTAAAACCATTACCCTTGCACATTATGTCTTTAAGAGCTCTTATATCCTTCTTCGGCTTTCTAAATACCGTCGTCAATCCTAGGAGTTGCAAGTAATAAAAATGGTGTGCTTAACGTCTTATACAAAAAGGATAGATTCATCTCATATTTTCAAAAATTAATTTTAGAAGTTTTAAATTTTGATTCCTTAACTTTTAAAATAATTTATTTTCCAATATAAGCCTTTAAGAATTTTGTATCTTGTATAAACATAACTATTATTTTTTATTTTAAAAACAGAAAATAAAAAGCGAATCTAAACAGACACTAAATGTATATTTTTAATATACTTCTCATTTTTCTATTCTTAAAAATAAAAATAATATGACTTTTATATAAAATAGAAGAAGCTTACATTGATTAAAAAAATTAAGGGATTCAAATTTTAAAACCTTTAAAATTAAATTTTAAGATATAAGAGAAATCTATACCTTTTATATAAGAGTTTCTATTTGTATCCAAAAGAAGCCTTAATTGTAACAACAATTTATGCCTTTCTTTGATATTCACCCTTTTTTATATATGAAAAAACCTATGATAATCTTTGTAACTCATATAACTCGCCCACAATAAAGGTGGATGAATAAGTCTCAATAAAATTAATGAATTTATCCAATTATAATTAGCCTGTTTTATCCATTTTAATCCTTTGTAGTTGTATATATTAAAAAAAAGGTCATTAGTGTTAAAAGAAAACATAGAAAGGTGAGAAATTCTTGTGAATTCATGTGGGACTACAAAAATTGAGAGGTAGTACTAAGTCTAAATTTCAAAGAGGTTTACTAAGAGGATATTTGGTAGTAATTTTAAGAAGCGTTTCTAATTTTTATGATATTTGAAAGATAAAAATTTTTAGTGTTAAAAAGGTTATGAGCACTTTCTAAAATCACTACCAAACGGGCTCTAAGAAACGCTTTTAATATTTTTAATACTTGAAATTTTTATCATTTAAGTGTTAGAAATACTAGAAACACTTTCTAGAATCATTCCTAAATATACTCTAAGAGTCCGTTTGGTTGTGATTCTAGGAAGTGCTTTTAATATTTTAAACACTTAAAATTTTTTATTTACTAAGTGTTAGAAACGCTTCCTAGAATTACTGTCAAATACACTCTAAATTAAAATCAAAATCACAATTTTAACCAGTCATATTAATATATATAGAAGAAAACAAAGACCCACAAGAATTTCCTATATAAATTGTAAGGATTATGAGTAACTAATTAAAAAATTAATAACAAACAAAATGGTTGAATAAGATGAACCAATTTATGTTAAATCTATTAAAGATATATAAATATGATTTGTTTAACTTATTATTGAACACCATCATTTTTTATAAGCAATCAAAACATCATATAGATTGTCTTTAATTGATCCTTGTAATTTCTCAATAAATCAAAATTGTGACAGTATTTCTACTTTCACCAAAATGTAAAATAAAATCAAATTGGGTAAAATCTAGGGTAAATTGTTAAAGAGTATTGGATCCAACCTAAAGTACTCTAGTTACCCCTCCAAGGTTTATACATTGTTTTATCATCCCTAAAATCGCATGTCAAGAATGGTGAAGGTTTTCTATATTTGTCTAAGATGTAGTTTCAATAGCATAACCCTACCTTAATATTTTTCATGGAAGTAATTTACAAAGACCAATGTACAAACAAATTAAACTAAAATTCAACATATGGTTAACGATATATATGTACATTACCCTTACGGGAATAGTCGCCCTTTATCATTTGCGATCCTTAGACACAAAGGTTACTCACTTGTTACCTTAGTAGTTCTTCTCTTATTAGGGAAGGACTCCTAAACCCCCTATATCCCTTGCAGGAATAGTCGCCCTTTATCATTCGTGACCCTTAAACGCGAAAGTCACTCACTTGTTACCTTGGGCATAAGGGTCACTTACTCGTTACCTTAGAAGTTCTTCTCTTACCCCTAGACCTCCTAAACTGCCAGACTCAAAAAGGGGTTAAACTCTAAAAAGAGCTTGTAAAACTCACATGCTCCATATAGGTTGTTCTTAGCTCAAACCCCGTTAACAATCCTCTCGATGTTGAGGTAGAGTTGGAAACTCTACCCTTCATCCAATGATGAGGGGGTTGGGTAGGTGTTGAAAGGGCTCTTCAAACTTTATTATGGACCCTTGAACACGGCTTATCTTATAGGCCTCACTCTATTCCTTCCGTAAGGAAGGAATAGAGGCCTCTCTTATATAAAATTGTTGTTGTGTAGTGAATTGTTGGTGCTTATCAAATTCCTATCTAAACAAAAATTCAAAGACCCCGGAAGGAGTGAAAAATACTTCAAAAGCAAACTCCTAACAATTGCAGATCCTGCATATACTTAGCACAATTATTGAAACAAATTAAAGCCAAGAGATTTGCATGCACATCTATCTTTGGATAACCAAATTAGAGTAAGTACATATCCTGATTATTTCCAAGTATTAGTTGGATTGTATATATGTTGCTAGCTTTTTCTGTTTATTATTATGGTAACTCATGATTACAACTGAAAAGAGAGCCTTAGCACTGATTTTAATTTATTGCCAATGTGTCCAAGCAAACAAAGTTGTTGTTTAACCTTTTTATGTATGCAAAAGTTTGATTTGGTTGCTGACTGCTTTCCAATTATAAATGTAGGTAAAGCTTGCCATTCAGTTTAATTATTTGATTGTTCCTGGTTATACAAATGTTATTGACAGAAAAGAAAGAATACTTATCATATAAAATTATGACAGAAAAAACACCCGTTTCAAACAGAAGTACTAACAACACACACTGAAAAAGGAAACACTAGGCCACAAATTATTCAACTGAAACAAATAGTAACCAGGAGGCCTATAACACATTTGCTAGCTACTACATGGAATAAGGACTGGAGAAAAACATTTTAGCTTTGTTAAACACCCAAACTGTCAAACCATGCCTGGTAATTGACATCATACAGCTGCCCCCGATCATTTCCACCGCTGCTATTAGCAATATTTCCTCGAGGCAGTCCCATGATGTTCACTCCATTGTAACTAGCACGGCTAGGACCAACATTTGCATGAAGTAGCTCCATTCCACCTCCTACAACATCCCCATATGGCAGCTGCCCCATCTCATTCCCGACAATGGCACCGGTAGAATTGTTTCCATAGGGTACCCCAACACCGAAATTTCCATATGGCGGCCCCATCTCATTCCCTAGCATAAGGCCAACAGCCCCCATTTGATGTCCGCGGGTAGAGCTGCCTATGTTTCCAGTTGGAAGTCCCGCCTCACTCCCCACCATTGTCATACCAGTACTATTCCCATGAGGCACCCCCATTTCATTTCCACCAGCGAAACTATCATTGATTCCATATGGCAGCCCCATCTGATTCCCAGCCATGAGAAAATCAGTGTTTCCGTGGTGATTTACTCCAGTGATCAAACTACCATTGGATCTGTCCGGCAACCCCATCTGATTGGCAGCCACGGGAAAATCGATGTTTCCACCTCCTGTTCCATATGGAAACGCTATCTCACTCCCAGCCACTAGATCAGCATTCCTATGGGGTAACCCCATCTGATTTCCACCAGATGATGTGCGAATGTTAAATCCATACCGGGGCCCCATCAGGTTGATTGTCAAATCAGTACTTCCGTGAAGTGACTCCATTGGAATCCCACCAGTACCGGAACCACCCATGTTTCCATATGGTAGCCACATCTCTTCTCCAGCCATGGGAATATGAGTATTACCCTGGGAAAACTCTATATTATTACTTGCACTGCTTGGCTGCATTGGAATATTGGAAATTCCATGGAGCAACCCTAGCATATCCTTGTATTGCTGCATCCCAATCTCGTTCCAACCACCGTTAGCAGCAATATTGTTAACCAAACTCTTATCAGTGATCCACTTATCCCTCCTTGGATTGTCGATGGCACCCCTTCCCTCTGTATCAAGGCCTCCAGATGGGGCTGCCCTTTCCAGAGCAGAGATAAGGGCAGGAGGAAGAGACGATGATGATGGAGTACCATTCCCGGAAAGGGGAGGAAACTCATGAAGATGTTGGGCCCTTTTGCTGATTTCACTGTTCTTCTCTTCCAAGAACCGCATCACATTAGTCAGGTCACTAATGGGAAGTTCATACATTCGATTCCCGTTAACAATCTGATATACGAGGTCATTCATCTCCATCTCTACAACCCTCTTCAGGCACTTGCTTGTCTGTTCGCTAATCTTGGCTATCCTCTCCCTCAGGAAATTCTCTTGACTCAACATCTTCTTGCTTCGCTCCATAACAGGAATCTCCTCATACCTCCTGAATAGCTGTTCCACCGCTGGCTTAGAAGGCCAAAATGCTGGTTCGTCGTCTGGACAGAAGACGACGATAGCAGCCTCCACCCCACACAGAGTAGACAACTCCATCACTTTCTTCAATAAGCCAGCCCTCCTTTTCCGAAAGCAAGCTCTTCTAGCACTATCGCTCGCTATCCATGCAAGTCTAACCTTCTTTCTCGCCATGGCTAATTTTTTTGATGGCTACTGTGTTGCCCTAGCCATCCACCACCCCTTTCATATATAGAAAACAGAAAAAGACACGACTGAGTGGAGAATAAATGCAGTCTTGCTCAGGCAAGTAATGTATCTGGGTGAAAAACGTACCCAACTGATGATTCTTTGATAGCATTTTTACACGTGAGATTTTAAATTTCCCTTCCTAGATGTTGTAGGAAACACCTATCATAACTATTTAATAAGATATTTCATAATCATATCTAGATTGTGGATTTTATAACGATTGAATCTCTAGTTTCATCACCCATTAAATGGATTAATGTTGTGACATTAAGGGTGTTAAATAAAGAAATAGAAAGCATGAAAAGGGAGCATTTATTACATGAGACTACAATTCAAAAACAACATTCAATTTGGTCTCTAATTATCTTAACTCACCATTAATGAATCCAATTATTACATATTCAAATGGAAATTTATCCTAGATTTCATGCAATTAAGAGTAAGCTTATTCCATGATTGGTTGGGCACCCTACAATTTACCAAATGAGATAATTAAAAAAACCACCAAAAACAGAAACTCCTCTATTAGAAGGAATATTGTCTATACATGGATAATTCATGTGTAAGAGATATAAA
This sequence comes from Vitis vinifera, assembly GCF_030704535.1. Lineage (NCBI taxonomy): Eukaryota > Viridiplantae > Streptophyta > Magnoliopsida > Vitales > Vitaceae > Vitis > Vitis vinifera. The sequence continues at coordinate 4,988,991 of NC_081812.1, forward strand.
TGTTAATCGGTCAATAAAACCAAATCAAATATATAGAATATAAGTGGGCACAAACCATTTGAGTTTCATTTTAAAGATTGGTTTCTTTGTAATCAAATTCCTTGATAAATGCCTATCTCTATCCATGCATTTACAACCATATTTACACATATAAGAGGAGTTCCCGATCGAATGCACTAGTAATTTTGTAAACAAAAATTTGGATCATAATTGATAAATTTCTACTAATTAAATTTTTATACAACATATTGTTTATGTTGCTTTACCGTCTCATACAATGCAAATTTATAAACATTGAGTAATTAATTATGATGTAATAAGAGTATATTTGACACTGATTCTAAAAACTATTTTTAATATTTTTAATACTTGAAAAATAAAATTTTTATAATATTAACTGAAAAGTGTTTTTAACATTTTTAATACTTAATACTTAAAAAATAAAGATTTTCAAATATTAGAAATGTTAAATACATTTTTTAGAATCACTATTAAATGTAGTCTAAATAAAAATTCTTAAACCCAACACATTTAGATATATGACAGATCAAGAGATATATAGATGGCAAAACATACCAATTAAGTTTTATATACAATACCAATCTAGAGTTAACTTGCTTTATTATTAGTAAGCCTTGTTGCAATTTTTTTTTCTTTGAAGATGATTTAGAGTTAAATTGGTGTTTTATTTATAATGGAGTAATACTGGGTGTGATGATTACAAAAGGTGTATATTTAAATTGATTTTTTTACATTCAACATGCTAGTAGTAGGGCTTAAACTGGAAAAAATAATTTGACTTATAATTTTGGGTTTTTAAGAGCTTATAAATAGGGGTTAAAATAGGAAAATGAATTTAAGTTATACATTTGAGTGTTTGGTAAAATAATTTAATGACTTAATATAGCTTAATAAGTTAATTAAGTTATTAAATAGATTAAACATATTTAATAAAATAACTTAATATTATAACTTAAAGTTATTTTTAACTTCAAATATTAAGTTAAAATAGTTAAACTTATTATTAATCTCAAATATTTTTTTACCTTATTTGTCCACACTAATAAAAAATATATTTTAACATTATGATTCTATATTCATGATTCAATTTTTATAATTAATATTTTATGGTTATTTTATATATCTACAAGACTTTAAATATGAATGTTTTATAAATGAATTTATTGCTTAAAATTGATAAAAATAAATATGAGTTGAAATCATTGAAGATAAATATTATTTAAATTAACAAAGGTAAATATATCAATTTGATAATTTAGAATAAATTTTAAATTAATTTTACTAAACAACCTTAATATTTAAAGTAAAAAATAAGTAAGAAGTTTTAAGTTAATAATTTAATAACAATTTAACTTAAATTAACTTAAGTAATTGAATAATAAGTATTATATTTTATCAAACACTCCCTTTATATTTTAAATAACTTAATAAAAGGCCTTTAAGTGGAGAAAAATGGATTTTTTTTTTGTTTTTTTTTTCTTTATGATAATTTCATTTTTATTCTAAAAAGTAAAAGTACAAAGTACAAAGATGAATAATAATATTGTCAAAAAAATTGAATATAATTCATTTTCATTAAAATTAATTAATTTTATATAATTGTACAACTTTCCTAATTAAGAAAAGCCAACAAATGAAAAATATGATGGTAAGTAACTTGAAGTTTATGATTGAATAAGTTGTGGGTTTTTTCAAATTACATGATATGATCAAATCCAATGTGCTTAGAAAAGATCTTCTAATTTTAGTTATTATATTCAAGTGCAAAACTTTTATTTGCATGTTCTAAATTCCTAACAACTAAATCTATATCTCTTTTGAATTTGGAAATTATAGCAATACCTATGTTAGAGTTTGTTCGACCAATGTTTTTCGAAACAACACAAAAGAATAATAAACTAATTATAATTCATCAATATTTAAATCGAAAAAGGAGAAACTAAGAGTCCTTTGACTGTAATTATAGAAAGCGTTTTTTTTTTTATAAAAAAAATAGGAGTTTGTTTGGTTGAATGATTTAAAAATAGGTTTTTCTTTTTTAAAAACAAAAAATTGTTTTTAAAATTTCCTAACATTGTTTAGTCATTGATCTCTAAAAATGGGTTTTTTAAAAACAAAGTGAAATGGAAAACAATTTTTAGAAAACAACTACAAATTGTTTTGACTAATTTTTTTTTAAAAAAAAGGAAAATATAGAAATTTTTTATTACAAAAAAAAAACCATAAAAATAAAATAAAATTGAATGTGGTATCATTCTCTCGCTTTCCACAATCTATTGTCAATACAAAAAAATCTTAAAATATGATATTCTTTTAAATTACACTCATTTTTTTTTCTTTTAACTTCTTTAAAAAAATTTATCAAGCAAATAAATTTCAATATTAAATATATATATATATAATATTGTTTTGGGTTTGTTTTGGGTGTTTTGAGCTATCCTAGGATAGGTAGTAGTGTGCCTGGGAGCACGAGCCCTACCGGTTGAGCCGTTGTTAGCCATGGATAGGAGTTTGTTAGGCTGTAAGAGGGTTGGGGTGACGTCTCATAAGGTTTGTCAATCTATTATTAGGCTCTAGATCAAAACCCTAAAGTGAGTTCAAATTTCAAAACCATGTCTAGGAGATCCAGTGATTCTCAAGATACTGTTGTAAACAGTGAAGAGATCAATTATCCTAAGATCCAAAATGATTTAGATGATTGGAAGTTACCCAAGGTGTCTAATCAATAAATTTATAAGAAAGGAACCTTTAAGTTTTTCATAGATTATACCATCAAAACCTCTTAAATGTTAGTTAGCTTAGAACAAGATGACCAAGTCATAAGACTCCTAGATAACAAGTCCATTGAAAAGCATAAGAAAAATGGCTATAATTTCATACAATTTGGTATGATTCAAGTAGGAGCTAAGCCTTTGACAAGATTAGGTTTAAACACCTCTATTGTCATGTGTTTAAGGGATAATAGACATCTCAAATATCGAGATTCTATTATAGGCGCAGTCCAAGTTGGACTGAATGATGACCTAGTTTATTTCCAGTGTTTCCCTAACTTCATAGTTAGAATAAGAGATGCAGACATCTTAGATTCTGTTGTCCTACATATTAAGACCCATGGCTTTAAGATCAAACCAGGAAACAATCCTGTTTCAATCATAACCAGGTTTGCCTATAAGAGCATGAACACAAGCGTTGGATCTGGGGCTCTTTGCACTAGTCCTAAGGGTGGGACCACTTACTTTCACTCAGATATGCTAGATAAATCATATTTCATCATCCCCAAGAAGATCTTGTGGAAAGATGTTGAGTTTCCAGAAAACTGGAATTTTGCTAATGCCGTTCCAGCCATTGAACAGAGATCTGAAAGGATTGAACAAATTGTTCAATATCCTGATGGAGGAGGAGATCTGATTTTCTCCAACTCTTTCAGACATTCTAGCAGCCCTAGAGTTTCAGTTTATGAACCCTCTAGAGCTTCAAGCTCTTCTATCCTAGTTAGAACCACTAGGAAAGAGGAAGGTTCCAGCTCAGGAAATCCTAAGAACATTAAGCTAACAGGTGTTAGAAGTCACACCAACGTAGCTAGACCATTTTACATAGAGGAAAATGAGTCTACTCAGGAATCCCAACAGGATGAGTCCTCTGTTATGTCTCCTACCTATTCCAAGATGATTAACACTATAAGCCTAAGTGATGAGGACTTTGAGGTCAACAAGGATCTCTTAAAAAAGGACTTCTATTCTGAAGTCAATAAGCAAAAAAATGATTGGTTCTTTAGCACTATCCTTAAAGTCATTAGAGCCATTTACCAGGAAGAATTCTATGCCTACTTAAGACAAGAAAAGAAAAATATTAAGTTTTGGATTTGGTTTGAACTCTTTAAACAAGAGGAATATCCAGATTATCCCTATAAGCATGTTAATAACACAAAGAGCACTGATAAAATTAAGTCTTTTGAATTTTCTAAGGAATTCCAGGAAAATCTCCAAATTAACTAGGCTTTTGTTGATAGGATTAACCTGAAGATTAAGGATAATCTTGTTGCCCCTTTGACTATCCAGCCTCATAAGAGAATCAATATGGTTAAAGGTGATATTAGTTCAGAAGAAGAAGCTGATGAACTGATTAAGATGTTTGAGGAACCCCATAATCAAACTATTTCAAAAAGTATTAACAATTTGGAAGCCTTTAAAACTAGGAATTACTATCCTAGACCTACCTTTCTTGACATGTCATTTGAGGAAAGAAATCAGTATACTCAAGCCTCATACACTAGTGGCACTATCTATGAATGGAATATAGATGGTATGACCGAGTATAACATACTCACTAAGCTTCAAGAAACGACCATGGTAAGTACAACCTATAAATTAAACAATAGACTGCTAGATCATGCTGTAGCTCAGACCATTGTTGTTGGGTTTACAGGGTCAGCTTAAGGGTTGGTGGGATAATTATCTCACTTTTGATGATAGAAATAGTATCCTAAAAGCCTATAGGATTAATGAGAATAGTGACGTTGTTAAGGATGAAGATGGCCAAGATATAGAGGATGCAGTGGCTACTCTAACCTACTTAATAGCCAAACACTTCATTGGAGATCCTGCAAAAATTAAAGATAAAATTGCAAATCTCTTAACCAACCTTAAGTGTCCCAAGCTTCATGATTTTAGGTGGTATAAGGAAGTCTTCCTAACCAAAGTTATGCTAAGATCAAATTGTAACCAGTCTTTTTGGAACGAAAAATTCATCTCAGGATTACCCAAGCTTTTCTCTAAGAGAATTAGGATTAAGATAAGGGAACAGTATAATGGTCAAATCCCTTATGATAAGCTAACCTATGGTGAGATTATAAGCATTGTCACAGTTGAAGGGATTAAGTTGTGCAATGACTTCAAGCTTAAGCAACAAATGAAAAATAAACAAAAAATCTACAAGAATGAATTTGGATCATTCTGTAGCCAATTTGGTTTCAGCCAAAAAGAAACTATGCCTCCTTATAAGCAAAAACCAAGTAGGAAGCCTAGCAAAGATAAGTTTTACCACAGTAAGAGAGGTACTTATGACAACTATAGGATGAATAATACTAAGCAGTCAAGACACGTCCAAAGAAGAGTCAACAAAGATGCCCAGAAAAAGGAAGCCCCTTTAGATGTCAAACCAATTATCTGTTTTAAATGTGGCAAGGTTGGCCATTATAAAAAAGATTGTAGAGTTAAGCAAAAGATTAATAACTTAAGTGTCTCAGATGACCTAAAAAATATGCTTTGTAAGGTAATGTTAAACTCCACAGATTTTGAATCAAGGACTGATTCAGATAATGAAGATGATATTAATCAACTAGACAGTAGTGGTGAAGTTTCTAACCAATCTTCTAGTGACCAAGCAGAATATATTAAGGGTAATTGTAATTGCCGTCCTAAAACTATAAATGTCATAAGACAAGATCAGGAATTTATCCTAGATACTTTAAGGAAAGTTAAAGATGAAAAGACTAAGCAAAATCTTTATGAAGTTTTTAAGAAATCTGTTGTTAAGACATAAGCTAAGAAGACTGCAAATCCTTATAACCTTAATGATATCTTAAACAGGTTTGACTAGTAGTCTCCCAAGGAAGTTAGCATTAAGGATCTTCATGATGAAGTTAGACAGTATAGAAAGGAGATTAAGGAGTTAAGACAATTCATAGGTTTAGGTCTTTCTAATCTCCAAGAACAAATCAATAGAATTGTCAACCAAGGAAACCTTAGGGATATTCCAGAATCTTCTCATGTTAATGATAATGAGATAGATACTTTTTTGAATACTGTGAGTAGGGTTATCTTCCAGAGGTGGGAAGTCCCCCTTACTATAGTAGTCAAAGATAAATTTGTCTTTGATATTATTACTTTGATTGATTCAGGAGCAGTTGAAAATTGCCTTTAAGAAGGTCTTGTACCTATTCCTTTATGTGAAGAGACTAGTCAGTCTCTATTTGGAGCCAATGGCAAAAGACTTGCCATTAAGTATAAATTAATAGATGTTCATATCCGTAACCATGACATTTATATTAAGCAAACCTTTATCCTTGTTAAGGATCTTAAGGAAAAAGCCCTTGTAGGAATACCCTTCTTAAGCTATATTTATCCCTTGTGGGTAAATAACCAAGGTATAAGAACAAAGCTTTTTGATAAGGAAATTCTTTTTGAATTTGCTAATCCTATTGTAAACATCACTCCTTGTGATCAAGAAATTAATCTTGTTGGAATAGATGATCTACCTAAGATATTAGGTACCCAATTCATTCATAATCTCATTATAAATGATATTTTAAGCATTCCTTTATGCATTTCAAAATATCAAACTGATATTTTGAACCAAGGATTTTTAAAAGTTGTTTTCACATCTGAGAAAACAATTAAGTATATAGCCTTTAAGTATAATTTAACTGATTAGATTATTTTAAACCCTAATTTTCAAATTAAGTTTATTAAAGGAGAAAGTTCCATTCCTAATCACTCAAATCTTGGAATTTGTAGGATTCACGAGACCATGAACCCTAAAAAGAATACCCAAGCTCCTAACCAGAAAACCCAATCCAGTCAAGCTTCTTCTCCCCATAAAATGCTATGGAGCCAACAAGTTGAAGAAGAAGAAGTAAGGCTTCATTCTTCTAACCTTATGCCTAATAAGATGATGACCTTATACTATGATCATTCTGATCTAACTAATCCAGTCAAGGCCACCCAATACCCAGCCATTTCAAGGTCTCAGACCTTCTAGCAAGTCACTAAGGCTAATCCCTCTCAAAAGGAATTAGCATCAAGCTCCTCTTTTTCAAACAAGCAAATTGTGGTGGCTACCAACCCCACACATCTTTCAACAAAATCAAGATATTGGAAAAATGATTTAAATCAACCTATTTTGGTTATTAAAGGAGAATTTTTCTCTAAAAACCCTAGAGACTAGAGAGATTGCTGTAAAAGCTTTTCAAGAAAATTTTCATTATTCCTTTGGTGATATTTTAAAAACAAGAGAGTTTTATGAAACATTCCTTACAGAAACTGGTTTTGTTAAAATTAAGCATAACGCTGATAAATTCAGCAATATGGGCTTGACATTCTCCACCTGCCATATCTATAAGATTCTTACTGCCAAACAATGGGGTGGAAATCCTAATCTTCCAAGGGAATTTTCTGAACCATCAAAGCCAAGGTTTTTTAATTATTGGGATTATCAGAGAGCATGGTTCAATGCTTTTCTGATCCAGAATAGGAACTTCCATCATTCATGGATGTTCTATTTTCCATCTAAGAATCAACTTTCCTCTTTCCCATTTTGGTTCCACAGTTGGTGGACTTATTATGGTCTGACTATTAAGATTCTTCCTAAGCCCATCTTGGATGGCTTTGAGCTATTCAGCAGTTCTTTTGTTATCCTTAGAGAACTTTCAGCTTTTCCCCCTTTACTATTCTTTTTCATCAAATTTGACCTTGCTTGGATAGTCCAATGGGACTATATTATCATTGCAAATGAGTCAGCAGCCTTCCCAACTCTGGGAAGGACTTTTAAAACTAAATGGTGGGATGCCTTGAAAAATGATGCATCTATTGATGCAATTAAGCAATATTTCCTCAAGAACCCCACACAAGTCTCAGCCAGTGATGATATGTCTCAGTTTCTCCTCAAAAAGCAATAGCTACAAGCCATGCTTGCAGCAGCTAAGACCCCTCAAGATTTCTAGAAAATCCTTGAAGAAGGAAGCTCAAGCTTTTCCCAAGAAAAATTCTTATGCAGAATCTGATGATTCAACAAGCTACCTTCCAGACAATGGCGATGATTGTGAAGGTATCCTTCCTCCAATAAGAAGATCCAAGTAATCATCAGCCTTATGTCTTCCTATCATCAAGAATATTTTCCAGCTTGGCAGTTTCAACACCAAAAGTAGCAAGCATGTGACTACACAATCTAAAGTAGCCTGTCAATAGTCTTCTCAGTCGAAAGTAGGTTTTTCGGTGGAATTCAGTGGAAAAGTGAATTTCACTATTCACTATTCATGGTAGTTAGTCAAAAAGCAAACAGTGTTTTGTCTCATCTTTTTGGCTATTTAAGGAGGCTTGATCCTCATTTGTAAGCATATGAAATTTTCCATTTTCTCTCCTAAGCTTATGCTCTCTTCTCTCTTCTTTCTCTCTCAACATGTAAGTCTTTCAAGCCCCAAGCTTTCTTCAAAGCTTTCCTCCCATTGTAAGATATTTCTCCTTATGTATCTATGTTTTATGTATATATATTATTTTTAAAAATTTTTTATTAGAAAAATAAATTCCAAATTAAGCAAAATTTAATATATCGGATTCATTAATAATTGTAGTCATTTTAAAAAATAATTTAAAACTCAAATAATAAATCAATTAATACTAGAAATTTATGGACAAAAATTAGTCCATGACTACTTTATCGTTTCTCTTTTACTTAAAAATCATTATTTTTTTTATTTTGTTTTACTAAACAAATGAATGCCAAATTAAACAAGACTTAATCCATTAGATTCATTAACAAGTTTAGTAATTTTTAAAAATAATCTAAAACTTTAATAGTGAACCAATTAATACCATAAATTTATGAACAAAAATTGGTTTAGAACAACTTTATTGTTTATCTTTTACATAGAATCCTTATTTTCTATTATTATTTTTTACTAGACAAATGAACTTCAAATTAAACAAGACTTAATGTGTTGGATTCATTAATGAGTTTAGTAATTTTTAAAAATAACTTAAATTTGAAATAATGATCCAATCAATACTAAAAATTTATGGATAAAAATTGGTAAAAAAAAAAGACTATTATTTCTCTTTTGCATAAAAGTATTATTTTTTATTTTATTTTATTTTAACTATGAAAATAAGCTCCAAATTAAACAATACTTAACTTGTTTGATTCATTAACAAGTATATTAATTTTTAGAAATAATTTGAAACTCAAATAATAAATTCATTAATATTGAAAATTTATAAATAAAAGTTGGTTTATCACGATTTTATTATTTTTTCTGCACATAATTATGTTTTTATAAATTTTTTTATTATAAAAATGAACTTCAAATCAAGTGACACATTGTATTGAATTTATTAATGTGTTTAATATTTTTTTAAAATAATTTGGAACTAAAAAAATGGATCTAATCATTAAAAATTAATATATCAAAATTGATATATTATGAGTCATTATTTTTTCCTATACATAAATATTTTTTTTTGAATTTAGGTAAATAAATTATAAATTAAGTAAGACATAATTAATAATTTAAATTCTATAAAGAATTTTTTAATTTTTTAGAATAATTTTGAATTAAAAAATCTGATCAATTTAATTGTAAACTAAATCAAAACATTCTAAAATATTATGTTCCTAATTTAGCACTAATATGTATATGAAATGAAAAATGTGACTCATTTATATATTAAAAAAGTTCAACTTTATTCATTATTCATTTTAAATGAACTATTGTTAAAAATTATTATTATTCATTTTTAACCAAAAAAAAATTGGCGAAGATGTTAACATCTATGTGTGTAACATATACTAAAATAGTATTCCTTTATTAAATATATATAAATATATAATTTATGATTTTATTATAATACTATTATTCATGTTTTTCCAAAAACTATTTATTTTATTTTATTTTATTTGTAATTAAAAAACCATTTTCATTTTAATAAGACTTGAATTTAATTTAATTTATATTATACAACTAAATTTGCAATGTTTTAAAAAAAATTAAACAAAAAATAAATATTTTCAAAAACAACTTATCCAACCAAGTTTTTTGTTTTTTATTTTTTATTTTTAAAACTAACTTGCCAACCCCGCTACTTTTTATAAAACACTAAAAAATTATTTTTTGTTTTAAACTTAAAAACAATTTTTAAAAAAACAAAGTTTCAAAAAATATGGTCAAATGGACCCTAGGAGTTTGGAAAATTTTAGAAAATATTTATAAAATTTTGAAAAATCACTTGTATAGCTAAAAGTTATCATTTCTAAAATCATATATAGCTAGAAGCTCTTTTAAAAAACCATTCACAACTATAATCTATGTAAGACAAATTTTATATGATTAAACCAAAAGCTTGTAATAATTAAAATTTTAATTTTTTTCAACCATTAGTTACATTATTGTTTGTTAATTGGTTATAACCAAAAGCTATGAAACAAGAAATAAGAAAATTAGTATTAGCCATAAGCTATTACTCTCAATTTTTTTTTAGTTAGAAGTTATGTAAAATAATTTAATTTGGCTGTTGGTTATGTTCTTGAAATACTAAATTTTTTATATTTTATTTATTTATTCTACTTATGTGACCATAATTTTATTTTATTCATTTACAATATTTAGAAATAAAATGAATATTATATTCAATTGTGTAATATTTTATTTTAAATTTCTTTATACATGATTCTAATTTAATTATTTAAATAATTACTGGATAATTTCAAATATTATTGAGCTTGAGTTTGCTACCCTTACTCCTTGTAATATTTCTTTTAGGTTATGTTGTTCTAGCTTTATTTATTCTATTTCTTTAACAAATTTTTCTTCTTTAACTAGTTGACGATGGGGGTTCATGAATTTCGTAAATTGCCAATATTTCTAATAAGAGGAACTAGTATATAAATCAACTAAGTTAAAAAAACCTTATATCACAAGTAGAAAAAACGAGTTACATGTTAAGGGTTAAGACCAAATGCTCAATATTTTGGGTAAAAGCTTCTTGCCTTGAATCCTTAATGTTGAAATTCATTTAGATGTAATGAACATTAGGAAGACTATTAAGGAAAGAAATATTGCATCCTTGTGGGATTGTGCAAAGGCATTAATATTCCTTCATCATCATATTGTTAAGGGTTTAACAAGTGAATACGTGATAGTAAAGAGCATTTTCATCCTAATTTGGTTTATTGATGCTAAAATGGTGTTTTTCTCTTTTCATTTTTTTTTTAAAGGCAAATGCATGCTAATGAACTACTTTAGCCTATATTTGTGTTATTGTTTCTTTTCAATTTAATGTTGGAAGTTAGTAAGTATTTGTGAAAAAATAAGAGGCTTTAAGGATTTAATATTAATCTAAAAAGAGTATGCAAAGATTAAGTAGAGATTTGCAAGCAGTTGATGAAATAAGAATTTTCGATACCTTATATATTCGACACCAAAGTGCTTGATCAATACCTTGTGCTAGAGAAAATGACATTAAAATGGTTTCAACAAGGGAAATATGTTTTGAACTAAGGACATTTTGATGCATTAGTGGTATTGAATTGATATTTTGACAAATCACCAATAATTCTACTGAAATGGTAGTAACAGTACCTACATTGAATCTTCATTTTGATACTAGGTGATATGAAAACATTAGTATCCACTTGTATTAGGTGTTGTCCAATCATAATTTGATATCAACTCAAACTCATTGGAAAGAGTTATGTACCTCTTCGACATGGTATTTTGAATTCAACACCTATGGATATGCAAATCCTAATATCAAGATGTATCAACTTATATTAGAATCTTTCAATAACTAAATTAATTGTCTAGAATATTTCATGTATGCAATCGATAGTCGACTGCAATTTGACAACGCAAGATATCTTAGAGTGTGTACCGATTGGTATCCATTTATATTGAAATGATTATTTTGATACTAAAAGTGAAGTAGAGAAGGAATCACTTATTGAAGTAGTATTAAATTTGTAAAGTTGATATTGAAATGACAAAAGATTTATAATAATTGTGTTAGAACTAATGTTTCAATGCTCATATTCTCATAGGATTAATTTTAGTTACGTTGCAAGTTATTGTTAGAGGAAAGCAAATGTCTATTTGTTTGCAAATTACACTATTTTGTTAAGTTAAAATGTTAACATTTTTAGGATAATTGTAGATAAGTTAACAACTTTAACCTATATTTGTCTTCTTATATTTCTTGGGATTAGTGTTTCATGTATTGATCAGTATCGATTTATATCGAAATGGTTATTTTGATACTAGAAGTGAAGTAGAGAAGGAATCTCTAATCCAAGTAGTACCAAATTTGAAAAGTTGGTATCAAAATGATACAAATTAATTTGTAATAATTAATTGTGTTAGAACTAATTTTTCAATGCTTAAATTCTCATAGGATTAGTTTTAGTTATGTGGCAAGTTATTATTAGATGAAAGCATGATGTTTGATTTGTGTGTAAATTACACTATTTTGTTAAGCTAAAATGTTAACACTTTTAGGATAATTGCTTAGAAGTTAACTACTTTAACCTATATTTGTCACATTTTATCTTTTAGTATTAATGTTGGATGCATTGATTGGTATCAATTTATATCAAAATGGCTATTTCAATACTGAAAGTGAAGTAAAGAAGGAATCACTCATCAAAGTAGTGTCAAATTTGTAAAGTTGGTATCAAAATGATATATAAGATTTGTAATAATTATGCCAGAACTAATGTTTCAATGCTCAAATTCTCATAGGATTAGTTTTAGTTATGAGACAAGTAAATATTGGACGAAATTGGGATGTCTGATTTGTGTGCAAATTACACTATTTTGTTAAGCTAAAATGTTGACATTTTAACAATAATTGCACAAAAGTTAACTACTTCAACCTATATTTGTCTTATACAATCTCTTGGAATTAATGTTAGAAGTTAGTGAGCTTTTATGAAGAATTATGATGTTTTATAGATTTCACATAAATCAAGAAAATGCAAACAAGAGTAAGGAAGAATTGCAAAAAAAAAAGAGCAAAGAATAAAGGATTTTCAATGAGCATTTCAATACCTCTATCATTTTGATACTTGGTAATAAATCAAACGAAGAAGGAATGGATTTTTTATAACTATTTCGATATGCAAAGCTTGTATCGAATTGGTGGAATGGGGATATTTTAATATCTCAATGGTAAAGATTTAGACATTTGATACCAGGATGGTATTTCTGAATTATTGTGCAACTAAAGTATATGTATCAAATTCACAATTCCATATTATGTAACACAAGGAGATTTGTATCGCCTAGTATTGATGTTTGTTGAAGGAGAATTCAATACAAGTGCAAACCTACTGGGAAGAGGGGCACACTATTTCAATATGTGAAATCCCAATTTCAAATGTGAAGTGTTGTATGATCTATATCTACTATTTTCAAAATTAGTTGTGAGGCTATTGGAGGTTTTGGTGACTTGAATTATTGGAAATCTTGTCATGGATATCTAATTACCTATTGATATTTGGAAAAGCATTCTCATGTAGCAATAAATACATAAAAGATGCATTTCTCTATAATATTCTTCACTCCACTCTTTTAGATCTCCATTTTCATCGTCTTAAGTTTGAATCCTTCTAATTTTCCATTGTAAAACTCATATATATGAAGCTTGAGAATATGATAGATGCTCCACACCACATTGATCTATTACTTTTAAGTATATATGATGTGTCTAGTTTTAGGAATGGAATAAGAAGAGTATAAATGCTTGAAAATCTCAATTTCTAAAAGGTAATTTTAATTAATAAAAAAAATACTACCCTAAGAGGATTGAATATGTTGATTTATTTGTGAATCTATCTTATCAAATGTCACATCCCTATATCTCTTATATTTTGTAAACATGTGCTTTATTTAATGCTCAAATGAAGAAACTAAAAAAATTTTATTTTCATGTCATCAAATTTTTGTATTCTTTATTATTCTTTTACATAATGATCTCTACTTAAAATAGGTTTGATTTGCTAGAAACTTTGGATTGCCTCATTCCTTGGCCCTAGATTAGATACGATGCAGGCATTATATCTTAGGTTTCTCTAAATCTATCTCAATGAAAACATATGGCATTAAAAACCAATATTAAACACAGATATAGAGATAGAAACTCAAACATGTGATTTGGATGTTCCCATATCATTTCCAAACTGATCAAATATTCGAATCCATAGTAGTCATTGTAAAACTTGTCTACCCAAAGGTCTCCCACCCAATCTCTCCCTTCATGAATCTTGGCTCAAGAAAAAGGTAGGCTTCTCTCTCTCTTTCTCTCTCTCTCTCTCCTTAAGGGTGACTAAGGTTTCTCTGTATGAAATTTTAGAAAACTGAACAAGAAGACTGAAGCTTTAACATTTAAGGGGGTTTATACAAGAAAAGTGAAGTTTCTTTATATAAGTGATTTGAACCCAAATTGGGTTTGAGTCACCTAATCCAGCTCACTTGGGTCTTAATTAATTAACACTATGAGAAAAAATGTTAACCATGACGCTTTTTAAGTGTCAAGAAATACATTCAATGGCGCTTCCCCAAAGTGTCATCTACTAGCCTGTCATAATAAGTATTTGCCTACAATGACGCTTCTAGAAAGGGCCATTGAAGAAAACCTTGACGCTTAAAAAAAGTGTCATCATTAGTTATGTCAAACTACATTGACACTTTTATAAGCGCCATTGTTGAGTAGAAGAAACCTTGACACTTTCTATAAGTGTCATTGTTTAGCAGTTTCAAATATCGAACTATAAGGACACTTCTAGAGAGCGCCATTGAAGAGAACCTTGACACTTAAAAAAGTGTCATTGTTAGTTGTTCACACTACATTGACACATTTATTAGTGCCATTATTGGGTTGGATAAATGTTACTGGTGGTTGCTCTCATTCCTTGACACTTATTAAAAGCATCAAGGAAGATAATTGTTTAATTTTAAATTTAGTTTTAATTTAATAATTGTTGCACCTAATTTTTCACCTGTTATTGAAATAATGCATACACATAAGAAAAAAAATTATGTACCAATGAAATTAGTTTTTGCACCTAATTTTTCACCTGGTAATACATTTCCAAATTGCAGTATTTAATCACAAATAAAGAACTTCTATTTCATAAATAAGAAACACAAAAAAAAACAAAAAAAAAATGAAAATATATTAAAATAACAAAAACAAAGTCGCAACTTTAATGTTTAGTCCCTTAACATAGTCCATTTTTTTTCTTTACTTGCAACCCATTTCTTTACATGCAACTCAATTGTGCTTTAGTCTTCAACATACTCCTTCATGCTAGCTTATCCAACTACAAGGTTAATTTCCCAAAAAAATGGCATACATGCACAAAAAACTAAAATCAATTGCAATTTCATAAAATTATATATTAGTGAATACTTCTAGAAATAGAGAGGAAGAAATGGCAATGAAAATATAATAGGAAAACAAATGTGTATACCAATTGACATATGTGACCCTAAGAATAATTACAACAAAATTACTATCAATAGTTAAAACACAAAGCAAGAGATTAATCAAATACGGGACAAGAGAACATCAACATCAATAATCCATTAAATCTTTAGTATAGCCCAAAAAAAAATAGAAAAACAAACCAAGTTTGGGACAAGAGAATATAAACATCAATAGTCCATTAAAATATTCAATCAGGCATTGTCTAATAGTAATAGACCTCATCGAATGCGCAACATTGACAAAGGAAGGTTTGTGAATAGGGTGTAATATGAAATAAATAGGGTTCACACCATGATACTTTATCAACTAAGTTTTTTGTTAAGTTAAAAGAATTAACATTTCCCACCATCTGATATGCATTACAACATTGCATCCAAAATAGTGGTCAATTGTATCATACTTATCATTCATCTTATTTATCACTATCAAGGCTAGCAACAACTAGATGAATTCCACAACTTAATAATAAATAAATTGACATGCATAAAAAAATGTAGAGAAGATGATTACTACCAAAAAGTGCTATTTTGTAGACCTAATTATAATGGTTTTAAGCACCTTTGAGTAGTAATCATATTCATTTAACCCAATTAATTCATTAAGGTCCTTAGTAATTGGTTTTAACCATTTTGTGGCAAGTTTACATGTTTTTATCAGCTTATGAATCAATTCAAGCATGCCAAATGATGGAGGAGCTACTTGGACAAGTTACGGCAAAGCTTTTGGAAGCTCAAATTCATGAAGAACCAAGCTTTGGAGCTTCATAGCCCTTTGCCAAAGTCGTTCAAAGTATGCAAGGAAAGAACAATGGAGAAGAGGAAAACAGAGGACAACAGCTGCAGTCTTCTTTCACACTTTTGGAGCACTTCCCGAAGTCCATTTTTTACATGCTATATACCATTTCAAATCTCTGGAAGTCAATAATCCAACGCTTCAAACCGTGTACGATTTGGAGCTGAAATGAGGAAGATATGGCCTTCGGAAGCCAACTGCTCCAGGTTATGCGAAAATTTCGCATTCCACAAGAGGTTATGCGAAATTCGCATAACATTCGCATATGGTTCGCATAACCTATGCGTGTTGCGAATTTTGCTCTGCCCTTTGCCGACTCCACTTTAGATATTTTCCTTTGTATTTTGTGATGTAATTTCCTTTATCATCCTTGTAATTAACCAATCATAAGTTTTAGCTTTTGTAAAGACTTTATAAGGGGTGGAAATCACCTCTTGGAATATATGGAATACGTATTACGTTTTTAACACTTAGAATATTTCACAAAGCTCTCCCGTTTCTATTTTCTTAGTAGCCAAACAGCCTCTAAGGGCTTTTCCTCAGAGGATGAGTGGCTAAAACTTTTAGTTTCTCAAAGTATGGATGTTATGTGATGGCTTGGATGCAATCCCATGGAAATTTCTTGCACCCGGAAGGTAAGGTAGACGTTTTTCATTAAAGGTTCATTAAGACAAAGTTTGGTTTTTATTTCCTTTGGACAACTTCCAATGGCCAATACTTGATAAGCTTTTGGATTTCTATCCATTAGTTATCTCCTACGAGCTATTGGAAGGTGAGGTTTTCAATTCCAAGTTTTGCATTAATCCATTAGAACCAATTTCAATGGCCATTGAAAGGTGAGTTTATCACCTAGAATGACTTTGAGTTGCCAATATTTGGTAAGCTTTTGGCTTTAGACCATTAGTTATCTCTTACGAGCCATTCAAAGGAAGTCTAAGGTGAATAACCATTGATGAAATTCACTACCATCTGTTTTGTCATTTTAAAGGATTAAAACTTGATTTGCTAAATCCATACCGGTTCGGGAAGCAAGCATCACCATAGTTGCAACCCCAACGCGAGGAGCCTATCCTGAGATTTCCAATTTGCATAAGAGCCAGAGCATAGCTATCCTATCTTTGAGAAACTTGTTTTTACACCCTTTCATTTTAGTCTTTAATGTTAGCTTAGATTAGTTTAAATCTTTCTAAAACATTTACATCTTCTTTTAAAGCTAACATCCATAAGAAAATCACCTATTTTCCTAATTTGAATATCACTTGTGTTTGCGAAAACCCTTCCCAGTGAACGATCCTAGAACCACTATGCTATAGTAGCTTGGCTACTTTAGTAATAGTATTCAAGGTATAAATTTTGTTGATACGCCTTTAAAGCTAAGCTACCATGAGTCGCATTGCTAGTCCCTTAGCAATGGAGGAGATAAAAACTAAGTAAAACCATCACCTCCCAACCGACTCATTGCTAGTCACTTAGCAATGGAAGAGATAAAAACTAAGTAAACTATAATAATATACATAAAAGGGATCATGAAAATCACTCCAAAAAATGATATGAGTGGCATGATGGACATCCATGGATCAATAAAGATGTGAAACTCAACCTATAATAAGAGTTGTCAAAGCATTCACTTGATCATAGAGTACAAAGAATGGATATTATGCAAGTTTAAGCATCAAAATAATTTCCACTCTCAAAAGATCCAAATCAAATTCTTCCACTAAAAGCTAAGTGTTAATGTGATTAGCTTCCGAGTATAGTATGGATAACTATCATCTCCCCCCAACCTAAGTCTTTCTTTAAGCTTAGCAAAATTAACCATCTCTTGATAGGCTAGGAACGCACCTTTTATTTACAATTCTTTTCACTTACTAAACTTAACCAATTCACCCATGTAACAAGCAGAGGATCGGTGACTCCCAACCAATAAAGGCTTAGGGCACCAGGCTTTAAAGGCTTTCGCCACCCCTTCGGACCATGCTCAGGTTCCAAGGCAAGCAAAGAAGTTTATTCTATATATTTTTTTTTCTTTTTTTTTTCTTTTTCTTTTTCTTTGTTCTATTTTTTTCAAAGACTCATTGGTCTTTATGAGGTGTCCCAACACTATTAAAGAGAGGTTAAAGGTGTCAAATTATGATTTCTCAAGCTTAGAGGGTGAGATAGTTTCACATCTTATAATTGGAATCTAATGTATGTGTGTGCGAATAGCTTAAGGTGGAAGAGATAAGTTTGCATGCAATGGGAGTTTCAACAATTCATCAACTTTTAAAAGAGCATAATACAAACTCTAAGACTCATGTAATCAAGTTGAAACTCGACTTCTCTCATTTAATTTTGAGAGTTAATCCTTAATATCCATGGAGTTTAAAGCAAAAATTTTAAAATTTAAACAAAAAGTAGCTAATTTAACTAAGTATGATAAAAATTTAAACTAATACTTACTTCCTCATCTCTCCCCCCAACCGAGATGAACATTGTCCTCAATGTTTGAATCGAAAATAAGGAGGAAGGAAGTGGTACCTCATGTGATGTGGACTTGGAGTTGAGAAGGTTGAACCACCTGTTTCAAAATTCAAAAATTGAATGAGAGAGGAATTTATACTAAATATTTACAAAAATGATGAGTGGGCCCCACTTTGAGCAGCTGAGGACAAGGCTCAAAGGCTTGAGATTGGGAAGGGTAGGGATGAAGAAGCTCAAAATTCACACAAGGGAAGAGTTATGCGAAAATTTCGCATAAGGGGGGATGTTATGCGAATTTCACATAACACATGGTGTTATGCGAAAATTTCGCATATGCACTATTCACACGCCCACTTGAAGTTTTGAAGCTCATTCAAATGGTGGAAATTTTTGGATTTTGAGGGTGGGAAATGCTGGCTAAGGTAGGAAAAGGATTTTTCATGGTGAATAGGCTTGGAAATTGGAGCTTTTTCACGAAGAAATTTTGAAAATTGGAGCTCCTCTACCCGGCGGAAATGGGTTTCCTTTGAAGAAAACGTGGCTTGAATCCTTAGCTTGAGGCTTTGGTTTGGTAAATGCAAGGTTGGGATTGGTTGATCGAAAGAGAGATGTTGAGAGAAATGAAGAAGAACCTTAGCATTTGAAGATGAGAACACGGCCTTTAAAGAGGAAATGCAAATTTCGCATTACACCTTGTGTTATGCGAAAATTTCGCATTCTTGTGAATACCCAGACAGAGAGCATGGTTTTGAAAATTTGTCCCAAAAACGAATTCGCACAAGGTTCGCATAAGGTTCGCATTCCTGTGAAATTCGCATAAGGGATTTTGGGAAGGGACCGAGAGCATGTTTTTTTTTTTTTTTTTTTTTTTGAAATTGCCAAGAAAGCATTTTCGCATAAGGGGTGTGTTATGCTAAAATTTCGCATAACAGGAAGTGTTGTGCGAAAATGGCTGAGACTTGGTTTTTTTCTCCCCTGTTTTGCCTTGCTTTCACCATTTTCCTTTGTTTTCACCATAATTTCATTCTTCAAGCTTTCCTACCTGCATGAACACTTCAAAACTCATCTTAAAAACATATTAAAACTAAATTAAAGCTAAGAATTCAAATTAAAATATGCATAAATTTAAAGAAAGCATAGAATTTAAATGAAGCTAATAGCATGTACCCCAAAAAGAAGATGAACTATTTAGCTCATCTTCACTCACACACCCACTTCATGTTGAATTCCCCCTGGATCCCAAACAAAATTGGCATCCTTCCCATTTGGTCCAAGGGAATTCGTTTCTCTTCTCTTCCCCGGAGAAGTGGATGCTTTAAAGGGTTCAAGTAACCCTTTATCATCTTGAACCTTATGATTTTCAATGGAAGGTTGGTCCATAGAGTTGTCATAGCAATCCCCCACCAAAGTGTCGATCTTCAACACTTTCCTTGATCTTTTTGCATTAGTTCCTTGAAGGTTATGGTGGGGTTGAGGAGGAAGCTTCCTTTTCCCCCTTGCTATGTCGAGATTGGTGAGCTTCTCAATGGAGTCTTGAACTTTTTCTATCCTTAGTGATAGATCATTATAAACCCCCTCCATTCTTACATTCATTGAACTCTCCAAATTATCAATCTTTTCATTAAGATGAGAGTTGATCTTTTGTTGCTCACCTACAAAGTCCTCCATGACTTTGCTTATCTTCAAAATGGCTTGCTCCAATGAAGATGTACTCATTGATGGTTGAGGTTGAGGTTGGGTTGTAAGGTTGGGATGGTTTATATACTCAAATGAAGTTGGCATGGCTTGTGGTTGTGCTTCAGTATGCACATTCCTCAATTCAAACTCTTCTATCCTTCTAGCCATAGATGCTAGCTTTGCCTTCATGCTCATGTCTTCATTCAAAGCATACTTACTACCCCATTGGCTTTGTTGAACTTGCCTTTTCCCTAACTCAATCCGATCCCTCATGGATAAGTATGCAAATTTGTCCTTCTCATGATCATAATGAGAGCTTTGATCTTCATGTGGAATTTCCATTTCTAAAAAAATGATATTCAACTAAGGCTCTTTTCTTCAACTTGTACTAGGGTTCCCTCTTGGTCTCGAATACAACAAGGAATGCACAAATTGAAATTAAAACAAAAATAAAAGAAAAGAGAATAAAAAATTTAACTAAATAAAACTAAACTAAAAATAAAATAAAAATTATAAGAAAACTCACAAAACTTGTGATGAAGATCACAAGTTACCCTTAATGGTTGCTTCACTATGCTTGTGGCACCTTTCCCGGCAACGGCGCCATTTGATGTGACTCATGGTAGCTTAGCTTTAAAGGCGTATCAAAAGAATATCTACAACTTAATAGTAGATAAACATCTTCTAATGATGAATGTTTTTTTTTTAATGAAAGTTCATATTTCATATTTTAAAAATATTATGATTATTTTTTAAAATAAAACATATTTATTTAGGCATATTTGGGAAAATATCTAGAATTATGTGACCAATCCAAAGTGACAACTATATGGAAAAGATATGATTGCATAAAAATTTAACAACAAATTCAGGTTATCTATGAAGCTAAATAGAGATTCAAACATCAGCCTATCAAGCAATACATTACACAAAAGTAAAGCTTAAGGAACTTTAGCTTAAGAATGTCCATAATACAAACACATAAAATGCGAAACCGGAATTTATTTTTTAAAATTGTTATTTCTCATGTATACTAAATTTAAAAAGCACGGTTATCAAGCCAAGGATGTAAAATAATAAAAACTTCATCACCAATATAAATTTTTTGAATGAAAAAAATATAATGGTAATTTATGAGTAGTAGAGACCATACCTCTAAAAGTGTTGTTGGTTTTAAAATTTTTGCAAATCATGAGGCGATTATGTTCATAAAGATACTTCATTGGCAGCTTCTAGAGCTATGCTCAATCAGTTACCCAATCTACAAATTGGTTGAAGAGATAAAAATAGAACCGTTAATTTTAATAAAATGAAAATTAAACTACAAACCATATTTTCGACACTTCAAAAAACATAATTATAAGTTAATTAAGCAATGTAATTCCACTGGTTGTATATATATAGTAATTCATCATCTTGTAGTTTTAGATTCATTGAAAAATAAATAAGTTAAGCAAGAAACAAAAAATTTAGTTTATGAAGAAATCTTTATGTTTTATGAGGGTGACGATGTAACTTACAATGTTGTGGTAAAACACCATGGCCAAAATTAGAAATCTTCATGTTTCCTTTTGAACCAACAAGAACATTCTGTAGTTGAGAATGAAAATAAATGATCACATGAGAACAACAAAATTTAAAGTGTATATCCCCTTTTAGAAGATCTTTAATAGGAAGCAAGAAATAATGAACTTGATATCCCTACAAAAAACACCTTTGTTGTGGTAGTAGCTCATGAACAATTAGAAACTTGGAAAAACTTCCAACTTTCAGCTTCTGAAAGTTTCCCTTTGAATGCCTGTGAGTCATGCATGCAATTAAAAACTTAGTTCAGTTATGGGAAACTGGAGAAATATCATGATAATAGAAAGAAAACATTATCAATTTGGTTGTGATTCC
Source organism: Vitis vinifera (assembly GCF_030704535.1). Taxonomy (NCBI): domain Eukaryota; kingdom Viridiplantae; phylum Streptophyta; class Magnoliopsida; order Vitales; family Vitaceae; genus Vitis; species Vitis vinifera. Next base: position 5,011,094 of record NC_081812.1, read on the forward strand.
ATCAAACAATTTACTTTTAATCATAGTTTGGTTCAAAAAAGAAAGAAATAAAATATTAACCTCACCAAAAGTGATAGTTGGATAGGGCAAAATTATGATCTATTTCCATACAAAAAGGTGTCTTCAAAGCCTTCAAACAGAAGAAAGTATCAATTGAGTGACCAACATTACCCATTCAGATCGGACTTCGTTCAACTCATTTTTGCTATACGATTTTTTTCCATGAAACATTTAAGGAGTAATGTAAAAAATTTGATCAATTACAATTAAAAATAAGGTAAAAATTGATATATTGGAAATTAGTAAACTGGTGCATACCTTTGATGTAAGACATCCTTGATCAACAATAATATCTCTCATATATCTCATCACATAGTATCCATATTCAACACTACTTAGTTGTATTGGGCACTTTATGCATAAAAATGAATCATTGTAGAGTACACCAATTTTATAGTTAGTTGTAGGATATCTTGTACTTAATTAAAAATTAAGAAATGGTATTAAAAATTGCATTACTTAATTTATATGAATTACTCACCCCTACTACAACCTAAGTAGACTCTCTCTTTGATGATTTATATTTTTGTGGTGGATGAATTCTAAGGGCCCTACATGAAGAAAATAATATTTGTTACTGATAACCGTTTTAACTTCCTTCACCATTGAAGATTCTCCCTCTTGAGCCTCCACTTCATGGATGCCCTTGGAATTTTGATAAGGTTGAGAAGGAGAGTTTTCTTTCTCTTGCACTGTGTTGAGGTTGGCAAACCTTGAGATTGAATCTTGGAGATTATCTATCTTCTAAGATAGATCATTTTGCACTTCATCCATTTTTTTGTTCAATGAACTCTCTACACTGTCAATTCTTTGACTGAGCTGAGCATTGATGGATTTTTTAGCTTCAACAAAGTCTTCCATGACCTTGTTAAGATTCATCATAGCTTGTTCAAGGTTTGAGGCTTGCTGTGGTGCTTGAGCAGATTGCTGATACTGAGGTGGCTGTGGTTTCCAAGAGAAATTTGGATGGTCCCTCCAATTGGAATTGTAGGTGTTGCAATCACCAAACATTTCCCTCACGGCTAGAATGGTAGGACACTCTTCCCCCAAGTGCTCATAAGATAGACAAATGGCACAAGGCATAGCTTGCAATGGTGTTTGTGAGATGGCTTGCACTTGTTGCATATTCGTCATTTCTAACTCTTCCAATCTCCTCGCCATAGCTGCAATCTTTGCCTTCATGTCTATGCCATCATTCAAAATATATGCCTCACCCTTAGCATTAGGTTGAGACATCATTCTTCCCATATCTCTAGTATTTGGTTCATCCCATCCTCTTGAGACTTCAGCCACATAACTCATGAAGTTCATGGCTTCCTCTGCTATGGTATTCAATATGGCATGCACAACTAGCAATTTGTGAATTAAAAACAGAGAACACAAAAGAAAACAAAAGAAAAACAATTCAAAGAAAAAAAAATTAAAGTAAACTAAAAACTAAATAAAAGGTATACTAAAATATGAATAAAGAAAGAGAAACAAAAAAGAGTTAGTAAAAGGAAAAGAAAAGTCACCAAACTTGTGATGAAGATCACAAGTACTCTAGAAAGGTGATATCACTATAAAGTGGTTTGATCCCCGACAACGGAGCCATTTGATTCGTGCCCAATTGGTGTCTCAGCTGATTCGTGTCCAGCTGGTGCTCCTTGATTGAGGGAGTAATCAACAAAATTTATAACCTATTACACCATATACTAGGGTAGCAAAGAAAAAGCTACTATAGCATAGTGGCTCTAGGATCGTTCACTGGGATGGGTTTTCACTTTGCAAATGATATTAATTCAAATCTTAATTGGTGTCTTTTCATTTCAAGGTTAGCTTTAGAAAAAAACATAAAGATGTTTGAAAGAAAAAGGTTTGGTTTTAAACTAACCAAAAATAGTAACTGATTTTACTTACAAAAAAAAAGTTTCTTGGAGTTCAGATCACTAGGCTCAGGTTCCTCATACAAAGGAGAGTTCCGGTCACTTGTTTCTTTTCCTCGCATTAGAGAATTAACATATAGTTAATTCTCTAACCGATGTTGTACAGATGCTTCCCATTAATGGGTTCAAACACTAAATCCCTCTCACTGATGCACCTTGCAATGGCTCATACCTCTCACCTAGCACTTGCCATTCAAGGTGATCTTTAACCTTGGATTACCCGTCAAAAGCTCGCAAGAGATAACTAATGGATGTCTCCTTGGAGTCCAAAAGTTTACCAAGTGTTGGCAATTCTAGAAAATCCTACCTTCAAGTCCCCTCCCAAAAGCTCGCAAGAGATAAACTAGTGTATCTCCATGGACGGAGATCACTTGCCTTACCAAGTGTTGGCTCAGGTGAATTAAAGGTGTTTTAAGTTAACTAAAAAGACAAAAACCATTAACGGGTCACACTTTCTCTTCATTAAAAACTAAAACAAAAAAACTTCCAAATTATGCATGTGGAAACTTACCCGGATTTCCTCACTCCTAGAGACGAAAAGCCTAGTCTCTCATCCTCTGAGGAAAAATCCTCAGAGTTTGGTTAGCTAGCAAGAAAATGAAAATGAAAGAGAAGGAAAAAACAGAGCAAGGCTCTGTATATTCTATATATTTATATATCTATATCTATCTTTCTATTTTACGGTGGATGCAAGGGAATATATATAGAGACATTTTTCCAACCTTCCTAACTAAGAAATCTTATGGTTGGTGGATTACAAGGAGAAGAATGGAAATTTATACAAAAATATCTGAAGAAAATATCTAAAAGAGTCGGTGCACAAATATTGGGAAGCACTAAGGACCATTTCGCAGGTGAAAACGAGGTCTGCGAGATTTCGCAGACGCACAAAAAGGGCTGCGAAATCACTTCGCAACAAAAGGCTGATTTCACAGCGTTGCGAAGTTGGCTTTCAGTTTGCGGTGTTCGGCTTCCAACGTGTCACAAATATCGTGAAACTTCAGGAGGAATTCCACAGCACTGTGCAAAATGGCTGCGAAATCATTTCGCAGCAAAAGGGTGATTTCGCAGCCGTGCAAAATTCTTCCTTCAGCTTGGAGTGATTGGCTTACAATGGCTGTAACTACTTCATTTCAACTTCGAATAGCACACCGTTTAAAGCATTGGATTCTTGACTTCCTGAGCTTTGAAATGGTATATAGCATGTAGAAAATGGACTTCGGGAAGTGCTCCAAAAGTGCAAAAGAAGACTGCAGCTGCTGTCCTCTATTTTCTTCACTCTGTTTTTCCTCTCTCCGTTGTTCTTTCCTTGCATACTTTGAACGAATTTGGAAAAGGGCTATGGAGATCCAAAGCTTGGTTCTTCATGAATTTGAGCTTCCAAAAGCTTTTCCATGAACTATATACAACTCTCCCTCATTCTTGAATTGCTTTGGTGTAGCTAAAAGCTATCAAAAACACCAAAACTTAACACAATTTGATTAGAAATGATTGCAAGGGTCCTTAACATGCCAATTGAGTTAAAAGGTAATAACTACTACTCAAAAGTGTTTAAAAGAGTTAATTACAAGCTATGAAATAGCACTTTTTGAGTAGTAATCAGTTACCAGTTATGCTTCATGCTCTAGTATTGAGAGAAAAACTTACATATTAACAATCTTCTTAAGATCATCAGAAGGTTGATCTTGCAATGAGTCAAGGAAATATGCAATCATAGTCCTTATGTACAGTGCCACCAAAACCCAGTGATAGCTACAAAATTTTACATAAATTTAGTTATATATTAATTATGATTTGATAAGTTTACATACATAGCTTACTTAAGTTCCATAACTTACACTGGGTTGTATGGAATGAAAATAAATTCAGCATGATTTGCATTCATCAATTGATTAGCAATAACCCTTGACCTACTTTCCTTGTTTGCTTCCCCTATTCCAGCTTTGGATTTACAAAAGCAAATCGTCCTGCCATTTTAGCATCAACCATCTTTTTATGCAAGTGCCTAATTTAATTTCACATACCATTAAAAAGAAGTTAATATTTTAATGCAACTAACATTTCAACTCTCCTAATATGATTATAATTAAAAATTAAACTATAATGAAACAACTAAAATATATGAAAAAAAACAAAATAAATGTTCCCCCACCATACATAAGATAGTAAGATGATACCTCTGTTAATGAAATTATGATATCCGTATCATCATTCATGTGAAAACTCTTACAAGACTCTCCAAAAACATTCTTTGTGATGTTTACTGCATGTACCTTCCCTTCCTTGAGCAGTAGTCTAACCAATGTAGCAAAGTTCTTAATGTCTACGAGGTCCTCATCCTTAGAATTTAATCATGTTTCTTTATTCCTTTGTTTCTTAAATTTCTTTGAATCCTATAAAACAAAGTATATGATGGCATATATAATTATTGTCCTTGATAAAATAAGTTATAATTATTACCAAGAAATTGTTAATGAAAATTGAAAAAAAAAAACTATACCTGGATGGGATGAGTAGTAAGACTGACCATTTGGGTAGGCCACAAAACTTGATACCCAAGAGCCTCTCCAATAGTTGTAATTTGGTTAGGAATATGCACAAGAAGTGGTGCATTTGGCTCATAAGAAGCATCCACAACAACTAAGAAGTTAACACCACATTCAAGTATAATTGTGCCAGCTGCAACTACATTTTCCTTTGTCCTAAAAAAGAAGTAATCCAACCCACAGAATATGGCCAATTGGCATTTCCTAACCTATAAAATGAAACAAGATTGTTTACTTATATGCAACCATTGAAAATTCAGAATTTTACTAAGAAAGTAAGAGTTAGTTGAGGAAAATTGATTCATCAAGGTCAAATATGATGCTTATTTACATAGTTCATTGTACATATATATACTATAACATTACTACTATATACTAGACTATACTTTCTAAATGTCAAAAACTAGTGCATGTACCATAAGAAAAGTTTTTTCCATAGTTAGCTCATTCATCATGTAGGTGGGACAAACCTAGACAAGTAAAAGCTATATTTAAAACCTATAACTTTCATTCTTGAAGGATGAAAATGTCCCTTAATGAGTTGGTATTTGAATAGTCTCAACTAGATGAATGAAATGAAATTTCTAACTTTATGTGTTATTACATGGGAATTGTAGAACATAATATTAATCACAACATACCTTGTTTGCTTTTTGCACTGTTGGGACATGGCCATCAACTTCATACTTAGGTTGCTCAACAACTTGAGGCAGGACAATTTGCTTTTGCTTAATATTAGAGCTGAGAAAGTTGGGCTAAAATATTTGCCTCAAACGTAGATTGTCGCTCTTGAGATTCTTTCACAAATTCTTGCATAACACGATCTGCCATGGAATGGAAATATTGGCGTGGTGTATAATGCTTTCCTTTAGCCTGTACTCGACCACTGTATTTGGGAGTGCCCAATACTTCTACAAGTATGTCATTATTGCCACTAAAAATTCGACCACTCTCTCATGACTTTTTCCATCTTGTCTTAAAACACAATGATGTTATTAACTTCAATGTCATTTTGGTTAATACAAACAAGGTCTTAAAATAAATGAAATATATGTTAGAAAATGTATACTTACAATCTTCTTCACCACTGGTATGACAACTTCATCATAATTGCCATATTTCTTTTCCATTATTTACTTCCATAATATGCTTCTATCAATGATTTCTGTATAGTTAGTTATTGCCATCTATTAAGATATTATAATGTACTGTAATGAGTCTTTAATCAATATAAGCATAAAATAAAAGAAAAAAAAGAAACTATCATTAACCTACCATTTCATCCTCAAGACCAGCATATCCCTTCCTACTAAGATGATGATTGTAAATATGCTTCTTCCTTCTTTCTTTTTTAACTTCTCTAAAATCCTACAAATTTTATTTTGTATTTAGTAAATGTGAATATGAGTATAAGGCATGAAGATGAGTTTAAGTTGACCTGAAATCTTTTAGACAATCTTTCCTTCACAAATATAGTCTAATCTTCATCTTCAATAAAAATATATTCAATTGGTGGTTTCTTAAGGACCTCTGGTTGGTCTTTGAAAGGAATAACATACTTGATAGTCAACATGTTCTTGAATGATTGAAAGCATTTTCCCATCATTAGCATACAATTCCTCTTACTTTTACTATCCAATGTAAAAGAAGCCTATAAATCATTAACATAGTTATTAGTAATTAAAAATGTTTCATAAACTAAATTGGAAAAAAAATCATATATTGAAAAACCTATTTTACCTCAATGGTGTCCCATAGGTTATTCTTTACTAGTATAAGTACATCTCTCCAACTGTTATATCTAATTGGCACCATAGTACGTGCCAATACTCCTAAAAAACTTGTTAGATGCATAGAAGCTTGTCCAACATATATACCATCAGGATTGTACTTTATCACAAGTTATGCCCCTCTGCTCTAATTCTTGATAATCATAGACTTTCTAGTTATCTCTCTACACCTCCTTTTTGTAGGTGGTTTTTCTCCTTGCTCTAGATCTATACCTGCAATAAAAATAATTATAAAGTTTAAAAGCAAGTTTATAAAATATCCATAAATCCATACAAATTTTGTATGAAATATCTAACCAAAATTTTAAGTATCAAAACTTCAATTGCATAAGGCATTACCTAATGAATTGATATGTTTAGAACACAATATTGAAAATAGATCTGTCAATGTTTTTCTGAATCCAATTTGACATTAACTAAAACTAAAACCATAACAATCATTTAATAGTATAGACAAATGAACCAATAAGAATAAGGTTTACCTTATAGAAAACTATAGTAGCATATCAGGTTACCACATAAAAAACAAACAACAACTACTTAGTTAGACAAATACATGTTGTAATAAAAACTAAAATGCATTTTAAAATAAAATAAAATTTTGAAAACATATTATAACAAGGTTACAATTCAGTTACATATAAGATTTGTTCTCAACCCAAATCCCCTCACAGTCGTCTCGCATACATATTGCATCAAAGTCATCCATAGCATCAAGAGATTCAATTTGTGGCAAAGAAGAAATGACTGGATGGTGTTCAATAGAGTTGTCCATGAGATCATCACCCTCGTCCATTTCCAAGAAGTCTTGTTGAGGAGTTGAGAAATCAATTACATAGAAAACTTGCTTAGCCTGGGAGGCTAAAATGAAATGATCTGATTTATGAGCCATTTTGTTAAAGTCAACTAAGGTAAACCTAAGATCATCAACTCTGATTCCATTCTTATTATCAACCCAATCACACTTGAAGATTGGAATCCTGAACATGGTATAATCAAGATCCCAAATCTCAGTAATAACCCCATAGAAACAAAGCTCACTAAATACTGGATTTTTATCCTTGGCACTAGAAATTTGCATTGTTGTAGCTACAATACTGACTCCACTATTTTAGGTAGCTCATAAATCATCACACTCCTTGGTATGGTAGTGACACCCATTAATGACATAGCCATGATACTTAAAAACATAGTGGCTAGGACTATGTGATATCCATTTAAGGGTTTCGGATATAGGTTCTTCATTACCAATGGCAAACTTCAACCTGTATAGATAAGTTATAATTCTTACTAACATAGTTAACCATGAGTGTAAAGAATACAATAAGTTTTACTACCACTCTAGTACATTTTTTTCACAACCAATAAGTAAAAGTATGCATATGCTTATTTTGTAGCCACTTTTTTCTTTTAGCTTGATGTGGATATTTCATTTTCAACCATTTCATGTGATCTCTATGAAGTCATGTATAATAATTTTATAACTAGTATCCTATGTTTATTATAAGCATGACAAACAAAGAAACAAAAGTGTGTCCTACTTACTCAACATAAGGTTGGATGATTGTTGTATTCTCCAACACATAATGATGTGCTTGTAACCATAAATTGTAGATGCCCCAATTTTTTGGTCAATGTTTAAAGTACAAGGAATTCCAATTGCCTCTACATTTGATAAGTACTCTGTACAAAACTCAATGCCTTCTTCTGCAATATAGCATTCAGCGATGCAACCTTCGGGTTGATTACGGTTTCGTACATAGCCTTTTAACACTTTCATGAACCTTTCAAATGGGCACATCCACCTAAGGTAAACTGGTCCACAAAGTCTCACCTCTCTTACAAGATGCACCATGATATCAAAGAATGAAGGTGGGAAATACTTTTCAAACAAGCACAATGTCACCAGAACCTCATTTTGTAACTCATCTAATGTAGGAACATCAACCACTTTACTACAAAGAGCATTGAAAAAGGAACTCAATCTACAAATGGCATTCCTCACATGCTTTAGCAAAATAGATCGTAATGAAACTAGCAATAATTGCTGCATTAATGTATAGTAGTCATGGGATTTCAAGCCATAAAGCTTTAAGTCTTCCATTGACACAAGGTTTCGAAGGTTAGAGTGGTATCCATAAGGAACCTTCAATTGTGAAAGAGTTTGGCAAAATACCTTATTTTCCATTTTCGAAAGTGAATAACATGCAAGATAGAGATATGTTCTCTTTGATTCAAACTTTGGTGCTAATTCACTCCTTAAGCTTATGTCTACAAGATGTAAACAATAGTTGAGTCCATCATTTTTCTTACCTAGAATATTGAGTAAGGTACCAATGATGCTTTCACAAACATTTTTCTCAATAAGCATTACATCCAAATTATGATGAACATGAAGATATTTCCAGTACTCAAGATCAAAGAATATGGACTTCTTCTTCCAACAATTTGGATTGCTAACTTTGGATTTACCACGATTAAACTTTTTTCCCCCATGAATTACAAATGACATTGATTTTTCTGAGAATTTCCTCCCCACTTAATATTTGTGGAGGTGGCCTAAACTCTTGTTCACCATCAAATGCTTTCTTTTGTTTCCTAAATGGATGGTTGCATGGAAGAAATCATCTATGTCCTACATATGAGTTATTTTTCCATGTTTTAATCTATAAGAATATGTTTTTTTCCCGCATATTGGACAACCAAAATATCCTTCAACTATGCACCCAGACAAGTTTCCATATGCAGGGATGTCACTGATTGTCAATAATAGAACAACTCTTAATGTAAAGAACTCTTGTTGATGTGCATTGTAAGCTTAGACGTTGACCTCCCACGATGTTTTAAGATCTTCTATCAATGGTGCTAAATAGATGTCAATGTCATTACCAGGTTGTTGTGGACCTTATATTAAAAAAGATAACATCATAAATTTTCTCTTCATGCACAACCGTGGAGGAAGGTTATAAATTATCATGAGAACAGGCCAACAACTATGTTTGCTACTTAATGAACTGTGAGGATTTATGCCATCTGCTGAAATGGCAAGTCTCAAGTTTCTAGGTTCTGAGGAAAACTCGGGACATCTATGGTTAACTAGTTTCTATGATGGTGAGTCCGATGGATGACGCATTTTACCATCAAAATCTCTTTCTTCGACATACCGTATGAGCCATTTTGTGATTTTTAATGATTGAAACATTCTTCTAAATCTTGGAACTTGAGGGAAATACCACATTACTTTCGTAGGAACTCCCTTTCTCTTTTTAGTTCCTATTCTATCTATCTTTCACCTTGAAGTTCCATAAGTAGGACATGAAGATGCCTCTTTCAACTCATTCCTATAAAGGATACAATCATTGGGACATGCATGTATTTTCTCATATTCCATTCATAATGTTTTCAATGTCTTTTTTGCTTCATACATAGACAAAGGCAACTCATTATTTATAGGCAACATATTTCCAAGCATATCTAAAAGCTCTAAAAAGCTTTTATCAGACCACCTAAAGCGTGTTTTCAGGTTGTACAATTTAATCAATGCAGACAATTTTGTACAGTTTATACAACCAGAATATAAAGGTTTTTCTACATCTTTCAATAATCTTTGAAATGATTCTAGGTCATTTTTACAATCCTCATGTGCAGCTTGAACCATTTCTATTGTACTATGCACATCATCAAATTGAACTCTATCATAATGTTCTGCTCTTGTAGTTGGTGGTCCACTTAGAGCTACCTCTCCATGTCAATACCATGTATGGTAACTTTGATCAATTCCATGGAAAAACATATGCTCTCTAATCTTTTGAGGAGTATGGAATATCATATTACCACATTGTAAGCATGGACATTTAATGGAGTTTTTATTTTCAGAATTTTGTATTGCAAATGTGATAAAACGTTCTACCCCATCCTCATACTCCTTCGATCTTCTATCCTTTGAGATCCATGAACGGTCCATTTTTTAATAACAAACTTCCAACAGTGATCAAACTTCAAATTGAAGAAAATATCGACATTTTCTATGTCATTCATTTAGCAACCTCTCTTTTCTCTGTTCAAAGAATAATTAATAATCAATTTAATACAACATTTTTTAAGAGGCTAGATTTAAGGGAAAAAGGGTGAGCATTAATGTCCTAATCATTTTGACTTTTGTACATAGATCTACACTATTGGAATAACATGCTAATTATTGACAATTTAAAAAAATGCTAAGAAAAAACAAAAGGTCATTGTATATGTTATATGTAGTAGTGATTAAAAAGCTATAAATGTTATTGACCTTGAATACTTGCATTAAAGGGGATGCATAACCTTAATTAAACAAGTGCATATTAATACTATTAGCATATACAATTCAAGCTATGTTGCATGTTTTATGCCATCTAACATCTCCAACATTGTAAATTAGGGAGTGGTTCCTATCCCATATAGGAATACATAATCTTTGTGTCAACTACTAATGTGCTCAATTTAATTTTTTTAAAAAAATTGGCAGCATTTCCCTATGGTTCTCCAAGTACACAAAATGGACAAGGCATAATATGTCACCTTGTCCAAGTATGTACCCAGATAACAAGAGAAAAGAGTACCAAAATTTATTTAAAATGAATTAAGAACATGCCATTAACTTCATAGATATTATGTTTTCCTACACTGTCCAATCAAATAATTTAAGCATCATTTATAGAGAAAAGATTTTTATCACATGGTAGACAATTTAAAAGTTGTCAATATGAAACTAGCATAGATAAAACCATTTTCACCTTTTGACAACTAAATGTCTTTACTATGTAATAACAAAAATTTTTGTCTCACAATGATACTTGAATAGTAACTCTAAGGTTGCATGCAAGCATAGTTGAGCAAAATTAAAACACAATTACTAATTGAAATATTACAACAAAACAACATAACTCTCATTCTATCATGTTTATCTTAAATATATAACATTTAACATGGAGGCCTAAAAGCCTTTTAACAACTTAGAGAGCAACATCTTCTACAAAAAGGTCCACACCAAAGTTAATCAAATTAATCTAAATTGACAATTTTAAATACACATCAAGTAATTATACTACAAAACAATAATAAGACAATCAAAATTTAACAAATTTTTTTTTTGTCTAAATTTTTGCCTATATTTGTAAACTATATAATTTAAACTTGTCTCTATGTAGTGCTTTTGCATTTGGTGTTTTTGAGATTGGTGTTTTTGAGAAGAATTCACAAGCATTATAGGGATAATATATGGTTTAACATATATTTTTTTCATTTAAAATAAAAATGACAATATTTTTTGTTTGATTGAAATTTTAATCTCTTTATTATAAAACTAATATAATATACATCTAAATAATTTAATAATTTTCCATCTATTCACTTTATTGTATTTCATTGCTCATATTCTCTTCAAAATTTTCAACATCAAGCCCAGGCTAAAACTCTATCCAAAAACATAGAATTCTTCTAAAATTTCATATTTTACAAATATCTTATAGAATGCTACTTATATATATCAATAAATGTTTTAATTTATTAGAATAAATATTGATTAAATTTTTAAAAATAAAATTTCCATCGTAATGTGTATAAATGGAAAATTATTTAAAATCCTAAATTTTAAAAAATAATATTATAATAATTGTAGATGATTTGATGCCAAAGATTTTTTTCTTTCTTTAAAGTATCATTTTTTTCCTTTGAAGAAAGTCATTCATGCTTGTAACCAATTAATCAATTGTTGGGCTTGAAAGTTGAAATCATTGTCCTGCTCTTGACATGTAGATAAGATGGGGAGCAAGATTTTGTTCTCACGTGGCATCCTTTAAAGATGATAAGATATAAGAAATAAACATCTAAATTTTAATTGTAATTCTTTAACATACTACACTGTACCAAAATATTTAATTAATGTATATATAGTAATATTTAATTAATTAAATATAGTAATTAATTAAATATATAATTAATATATATATATAGTAATATCAAATATACTAAATATTTAATTAATTAATAAAAAGTATTAAAAAATAGTATAAAGATAGCATAGTAATATTTAATTAAAAAATATTAGGGCGTCAATTGAGAATAAAGTAAAAGGTCTCAGAAATGGAATAAAACATTGATACATTCCCAAAAAAAATTTAATGTCCACTTCATATTTGAGTGGGTATCTACTATTTGGCCAGCTCCCAAGCAACTCAGAACTAGAAAATATGGTCAATGGACCTAAGATCCCGTTAGGGCCTTAAGTCTAACAGACAAGTCCAGGGTATATGTCCAACCCCCATCAAGTCTTTGAATTAATTTGGTAAATCTGGATTGTATGGTATACTCAGAAAGTCCTTCATAGAAGCAACCAAGAATGTGAGGTCCAATTCAAATTCTTTACTTCTATATTTATTAGTGTTCCATTTAAAGTCATCCGGGACCAACTTTCCAAAGAAGCCCAAAACCCAAATTTTGCCATTAAGAGAAAAATATAAGAAAACTTTTACAAGTTTTAAATGTTTTTACCAATGAAATCTCCAAAAAAAGTATTGAATATCCTAACAATTGCAATTGTAGTTTAATAAATAAATAAATAAGGCATAATCAACTACTCTTAATGCTCTCCCATTCAAAGGCTTGAGGCAAAGTTTCATCAACTTTCCAACTTCATTTCTCTGTATTCTGGATACAACCCTAAGCTTTGAGACCTAGTTCCCAAAACACATCTACATAGGCCTCACTGCCTCCGGTCGTGCCACCTTCTGTTTCCATTATTTCCATACTTATTATTAATGTCCCGGTACTCAAACGAGTTCCAATGCTGGTGTCTCTGTCGCTTAAGCCCACGGTTCCTCTTGGAACTCATTCTGGGTTCCAAAGGGTTGTGGCCACCTAACATGTACTCTGGATTCCATGTTTCAAAATCATCCTTAAACACATTCATTTTGTTCTTGGGAAGGACCTATCAACGAGAGATGCTGCAAAGCTCCTCCAATCAAGAAGGAGCAACAAGAATCATTTCATTCCAAATCATAATAGAAACTTATTCTATAATTGTTTTTTAGGGAAGAATCACTCACAAAATCACTGTTTTCCAATTAGAGCACTCCACTTCAAACCACGAATAGAGATGAAGCTCTCATTATCCCAATTCACCAAAGCCCAAACATATCTCTCACCACTCTCTTTCTCTTTGAAATTGGAACAAAGCCAAACCTGTACATACCCAAATAAACATTAAACTAAATTAAAATTTAAAGCCCTCAACTCAATTTTGAAACAAATTTTCTGCATATTTGTAGCCAATTTATCCTCTTTCCCTACAACCAAACACTAGAAATGAAAAACCATTTACTTCAATATTGAGAGACCAACGAAACCCTAAGATTTTGAAACAACAAAGACACCACCACCAATGCTCCCAGTCGAGGCTTCCCCTTCTTCTCCATTTCTAGCCATTGACGTTCTCTATACCACTCTGAATACCAACTACCTATAACCCAAATCAAAATGCACTAAAACAAACCCAAAAATTTAACCTTTCTAACAAAAATATCAAGATCTTAAAAACTCTAATAGATTGACTGCGTTCAAGCTTTAAAATGCATGATTCCAATTCTATTTTATTATTATTATTGTTGTTGTTGTTTTTTTACCCACTATTAGAAATTTCCTAACACAATGAAGTGTTTTTGGGTATCTCCGGTGAGGTAATCTCATTATCACCAATCAGTAGTTGATGGTTCGATAGTTGGCCGTCTCTGACAAGTTTGCTGAATGCAAGAAATCAGGAATGATTTTGGGTTTAGTTTTCTAGGTTTGTTGAGATGAGGTGGGATGTTTGAGAAATGGGGAAAATGAGTACATATAAATAGTAGGAGACAATGACACTTGTTACAACTACAAAGAATTATGAAGTGCAACAATGACACTTACATAAAACGTCATCGTTTATAAAACCCCATTATTCATTTATACAATCACTATTCATTGAATTCTTTGTCAATTTTAGAAGCGCCAAGGAATTAAACGTCATTATTTACAATTTTCGTAGTAGTGTTGTGGACCCACATTTTTCACGTGTCTCCACTCAATTGGCAAGACTCGATTTATTTTTTTTTTATGGTGAAAAATTAGTTTTTGGAAAAGTCGGAGTCGCCAATTATTTTATTTTATTTTATTTTTGAAAGGGAAAATAAAACAAGAAAGAAAAATCTTAAAGAAGTGACTCCATAGTTTTTGGAAAGTGTGTCTTTGAAAAATCCGAGTCTAGGTATGGGGATCAGGTCACTTATTGGGAAGGTACCTCAAAGAGGTAGCACCCCTCTAAGCCCTAAAGAGGTCTCTATTAACTAAGTTGAGGAAAACGTGGCAATTAAATGGTTGATCATGGATACCTAGGTAGGCTAGGTGATTTCAAAAAATAGCATGCCAACAAGAAAACCAATCATAATCATAAAGAAGATTTAGGGTGCGTACCTAGACTGCTTCTTAAGCACTATCACAAAACATCAAAGTTAGTTCAAATAGTATATCATCCAGCATGCGCTTGTCAGAAATAATCGAATAATGAAACAAATATCAAGAAACCCAAGTACTATCAAACATAGACATAGTTCACAGTAACAAGCATATTCACAGAATTTAGAAAGTGGGTGATAGAGGGAGTACTTGGTAGCATAGATAACTTATAATACGCTTTCATAAGACATAGGGGGTTAGATGATAGTTATAATAATATAAAAAAATCCCAGTATGCTTGTTATCTAATTAGCAAAAAAAAATGATCAAGGTATACGAAATAATCAATTATCACATTCATCTTGTATATGATTCCTAAAAAAATAGATTGATCTTATTACAAGTAACAAAGGTGGCAACAAAGATGAGTTTTGAAAAGATTTTCTTATGTAGGGGTTTCACCAATTCCCCAATTGATATTCACGAATCTAGGCTATAATTATCTCATTTATTTGGGACCACAAGCTTGGATTCATGTTTTACTCAAAACCATAGTTTTTATTAAAAATTGAGAAAGATGCGAATTGATCAAAATATGGTTGCATATTATTTAAGAAAATGAGATTTTGATTCTAAGGACTCTAAATGAATTTTTTAAATAGATTTTAATGAGATACATTTTGGGAAAAGGTTTGTTTTTTTAAAAGGAAATACATTATTTGCAAACAACAATACTCAAGGATCAAACATAGACAACCCAAAGGAAAACAAAATCATAAAATAAAATTTTAGACAACTAAGTCGACTAAAGTGGGGAGAGTAGGGCCAACCTTCATGGGTTTCCAGTGACCATACAAAAAAAGGGATTTGACCAACAATTACTAAGACATCAAACTAATGACTTCCAAATTAAACAAACTAACAAAAATATTAACCAAAACTGACATCTAGATTTCAAGAAGCATATGAGTTAAGGTAAAAACCAACCAAGGATTAAAACCAACAAACTTAACATATGGAGATAATAACATGTGATCAATTAAAGTAAATTAACACTCTAGCAAAATATGATAAATCAAAAACCAAAGTTTAGCAAACTTGAAAATATGAAAACAATAACATGTAATTAACTAGATTGATTAGCCAAAATTCCAAAAAAACTCATACTAAATATTAATGAATCAAAGCTGAAATTAACATACTTAAAACATGAAAATAATAACATGTGATTAACTAAATTAATTAACTAAAATCATAACCAACTACAAAATTGAATGTAAAGGGATTAAAATCAAAATTAACGAAATTGGAAACACAAACACATTCAAACTAAACTAAACTAAAAAAATAAATTAATACTAAATTAAATTGGAATTAAAAACAGCAACTTCATCTAATAAGATTGACTAAACTGTCGAATTAAGTTTACAAACACATTTAAACTAAAACAAATAAATAAATAAGTAAATTAAAACTAAATCTGGACTAAAATAATGAAATTTATCTAAGAGGTTTAATCAAACAATTGAATTAAAATCACAAACATATTCACATCATGGAATAAATTAAGACTAATCTAAATTGAAATTAAACTTTATATAATACGATTAATAAAACTAATAAATTAAAATCAACTTCATATTCGTTTTCACCGGAGCTACCCATTCCTAAATATGCAATTCGTTTCCTCATGCAAAAATAAATAAAATAAAATAAAATTCAAAATTAAAAGAAAAGAGAAAAAACTAATGAAAATCATGAGATTGATAATAAAATAAAAGATGATTAAAAAGAAAAGAAAAAGAGAGACCGAATTATATAATTCCATAATTTAATAAGGGAGTCGCATGCATATTTAAAGTCCAAACCATTCAAGCAACTTTCTATTAAATAAATAAATATAATTATTAAATGCATGCAATAATAATAAAAAGATTATATAAAAAGTTAAGCCCAATGAAATGCCTAAGTGGACCTAAGGTGGTGCCTAATGGGCCAAGTGTATCTAAATGGGCCTAAGGTGCCTAAGTGGGCCGAACAAGGAAGGAAAAAAAAAAACCTAAGTCTAAATTAAGTCTGCCCAAAATCACAATGGGGTCCGATGAGTCCCTCAACTAAAGTCTCCAATGTGGCTTAGAAAAGATAAGCTACATGAGCAGTAATGGGCCACTAGGGAATTATTGTAAAGTATCAAGCGAACACGTAATAAGACATGTGCTAATAAGACAAAATGGAGAGTCTAGAAATATACCCCTCTTCGGTAAAGATCACGAGTGTAGGAAATGTGAGTAAAAATATGAATAATGAGTGGAACGAAGTGAACTATACCGAAGAACTAAAAGAAAAGGACCGGAGATTTTGTCCTAGAACATGACAAGAGTAAGCTCAGAACACGGGGTCATAATTACAAAAATGAAGCAAATCTATGTCGTGAGCTCAAGGCTCTACGTGGAAAGAATGACTCTAGGTCATATATGAGATGAACAACTCTGTGTCGTGAGCTCAAGGCTCTACATGAAAAGAATGACTCTGGGTCATAGATGAAACGAACGACTCTAGGTCATGAGCACAGGACTCTAAAACTAGAAAGAATGACTCTGGGTCGTGAGCTCAGGGCTCTAAATGCTAGGAATGACTATGGGTCATATATGACGTGAATGACTCTAGGTCATGAGCTTAGGGCTCTAAATGGAAAGAATGAGTCTGGGTCATGAATGAGAAGAATGACTTTGGGTCATCAATGAGAAGAATGAATATGGGTCGTGAACTCAAGGCTCTAAATGGAAATAATGAATCTAGGTCATAAATAAGAAAAACAACTTTGGGTTGTGAGCTCAAGGCTCTAAATGGAAAGAATGACTCTAGGACATAAATAAGAAAAATGACTCTGCGTTGTGAGCTCAGGGCTCTAAATGGAAAGAATGACTCTGGGTCATAAATAAGAAAAATGACTTTAGGTCATGAGCTCATGGCTCTAAATGGAAAGAATGACTTTGGGTCTTAAATAAGAAAAAAAACTCTGGGTCGTGAGCTCAAGGCTCTAAATGGAAAGAATGAATCTGGGTCATAAATAAGAAAAACGACTCTAAGTCGTGAGCTCAGGGCTATAAATGGAAAGAATGACTCTAGGTCATAAATAAGAAAAATGACTCTGGGTCGTGAGCTCAGGGCTCTAAATGGAGAGAATGACTCTAGGTCATAAATAAGATAAATGACTTAAGATTGTTAGCTTAGGGCTCTGAATGGAATAGATAAAGAAGACCAACTCGAAAGTGGATAGGAAGCAAATGGGCTTAAAGTCGTATACTCGAAATGTCGAGGGTTGAAATACTAAACTTAGGAAGGGAAATATGCCCCAGTATCTGGGGTACTCACACCACTGAAACAACCAGTGAATCAATCATCCACTAAAATCAATGGGTCAAAAACCGATGCATCATGACGAACCTCTAAAAAATCTAAACTGAAATAACTCTCTATGTCTCAAGAGCTGCTCTGTCGACAAATCTCAAAAGGTAAATCTTGGAGTGTATATGTCGCAACTCATCTAAAAGCAAATCTTAAAGTGCACAAAAATACTGCTCCTCTAGATAACCTAATCTGCAAGGTAATCAATGACAAAAGCAATTTATCTCATGTGCATCTGGTTAAAGGATCCACCTATGCTTCTCGGGTGAAACCTGATGTGATCCATCTTTATCTCAACAAAACCATGTAGGGAGGTCCTGATACAGTCAATCGTTGGAAGCCCCAAACTAGTACTCAATCTTAAACCAAGCTAGTCATTGTCTCAATCTCAAGAATACTCAAAGAAAATGGGGAAATATGCCCCAGAATGAGATTTGATGTCGAAGTCATGAGGTAAAGAACCAACACTAATCATCTATCCTCATACCACTGTGCAAACAAAATCTCATCAAGGAAAGGAGAATATGTCCCAGTATAATATCTTATGTCAAAGTCATGAGGTATATGACCAACACTAATCATCCATCCTCATACCACTACCCAAACACAATCTCACCAAGAAGAGGGAAATATGCCCCAGTATGGATATCTAATGTACAATAAAGAATCCATCAAAATCAATCAAACATCTCTATAACCATAAATAGGGATAGTCATATTGTCCAACAACAACTAAGAACCTCAGAGAAAATGGGAAATATGCCCCAGTGTGGATTTCTTATGCATGACAAAAGGATGAATCCAATATCATCAATGAATTGTCTCCAAACTCAAAAATCCATCAAACATCAATATGCCAAGCAAGAGAGAGAAACCAAATGCTTCCAAAAGTATCTCCCATAAGAGAAAACATAGTAACCACTATACTTCAACCAATTTACAAAAGCTCGTCCAAGTCAAAATTGTCAAAAATAACGTCTGATCTCATGGCCTCAAGGTAGTCTTAAGACATAGGACGTAACGTAGGCCAGGGTGAAAAGGCAAAGAAACGAAATAAAACTAGACTCAAATACCCAATGATCAAACATATAACCTTGTGTATAGTGTACAACGCATAGGAGAATCTCATGAACATGTGAACTTAAGAGAAGTCAATGAGAATGTTGATGGTGAAATGAGAAAGAAGGAGAAGTGGTCAAGCCATCAACAAGTCATGTAAATGATGTGAAGAAAGGTGTCGAATTGGGAAGGTGTAAAGGTGTTGGAATGGTACAAAAAAGGGAATAAATAATAGGAAAGAAGTGATGGGAAATCAAATGAAGGTAGTGAGAAAGTTAAAAAAAAAAAAATGAATAATGCATATCAGTACAACAAAGGTATATAATATCACCCATGATGGAGTAGTATAGAAAACATTGATTCAAAGACCTTAATGAAAGGTTACTCAACTCTCATACCTATAAAGTGCAGTAACTCTAATCCAAGAAACAAAGGGTTTCACAAAACTCAAAAAAAAAAAAAAAAAAAAAAAATCTCACGAAAAAAACTCTTGTCCCTCTAACTATATAATGAAAGTGACTCAAGGAACAAAAAGTCCTCATAGAAAACTGGCACAAACCCTCAATAATAAACCTAATAAACAACGCTCAAATAGAAACACATGCTCAATGGAGTAAGATATCAAGTACAAACATATCACTGTGCCTTTTTTTTATGCGCATACCCTAGTCACCAATAAATCATACTCCAATGACAAACTATAAGGAATGAATAAACTCTCTCAAATCACTAATGAACACATGAAGCCCCACTTATGAGATAAACTCTCGAATTGAAATCTTCGAATCAGTATCAAATGATGGAATGAAGGGAGTGATATGACTACCCTCTATGCATCAATATGTGAAGAAACATCATTCTAAGTGAAAAAAATATGAAATGTAGGAACCAATGATAAAATAAAAAATTAAGGTGAAAATGTGAAAATAAAGACATGTAATAAGCAAGGTGATGAGATAATAGTAGCGAAGATGATGAAGATAAACTTATAAGTCCAAAGCTCATGAGATTTCCTTAGCAAATCATAACTATACATCAAAGGGGCCCAACTTGGGTGTAAAGATGTTAAGCAGGGCTATAGAAAAGAAGAAAAAAGTTAAAGCATACCATATGAGGTTCAATGGGCTAGCAACGGTATAATATATCAATAAAGATGATAAGGTGTAAGGCTAACCGAAATTATGACCATCCATCATGTGACCATGATCTCAAATGTAATACTTCTTCAATTGATCCACATTGGTAGGCTCTGAAAATTGGTTTCCATCTAATTCGATCAACCATGCAGCCTCTTCTGGAGTCAACTCTCGAATAACATAAGGCCCACTCCAATTAGGTCTGAACTTTCCTCTAGGGTCTCCAACCAAACCTCTGAGAATTCTCAAAACCAAATCCCCTTTCTATAATGGTCTAGGCTTAACCCGTTTCCTAAAGGCACGATCCATCTTTCTCTGATAGGCTTGAACATGATCCATTGCTCTCAATCTCCTCTCATCTAAAAGGTTAAGCTGATCTAACCAAGCCTGAGCCCACTTTGTCTCATAAATCTATTGCTCAAGGGTTACTCTTTATGAACCTATCTATGTTTCTACTGGCAAAACAACCTTCATACCATATATAAGAGAGTAAGGTGTAACTCCTATAGAGGTGTGAAAAGAGGTACGGTATGCCCATAATGCAAAAAGGAGTTTCTCTGACCAATCTTGAGAAGTCTCAACCATCTTCCTCAAAATCCTCTTAATGTTCTTATTTGCTGCCTCCACTATCCCATTAGTTTATGGCTTGTATGCAGACGATCTGTGATGTTGGATACTATACCTTTGTAACAAAGTATCTACCTCAGCTCCAAAGTGTACACCTCTATTTGAAATCAACTCATAAGGAACCCCTTAGCGGAAAATAATGTGTGACCTAATGAAACCGGCAACTCTAGCGGATTTCAACCTTGCATATGATGAAGCCTCCACCCACTTGGTGAAATAATCTATAGCGACTAGGATGAACTCATGACCATTGGAAGATTTTGGTGAAATCTTCCCAATAACATCAATACCCAATACTGAAAATGGCCATGGTGAGGTCAAAGCATGTAACTCTGATGGCGGTGCATGAATTAGGTCACCATGAATCTAACACTCTGGGCATTTCTGAACAAACTAACAACAATTTGTCTCCATAGTCAACCAGAAATAATCTGTCCTCATAATCTTATGGGCTAGCATGTTTCCTCCCATGTGTGGACCACAAACTCCTACATGAACCTCTCTCATCATACTATTTACGGAATCTCAATCTAAACACAGTAGAAGCATATCATCAACTGATCGCCTATATAAGGTATATCCACAAATCATAAATTTAGTGACTAACTGCCTCAATGCTCTCTGATCCTTGGTCGTGGCTACCTCAGGGTATGTGCCAGATCTGAGAAACTGATAAATGTCATGATACCAAGGTAGATCATCCTGGACTTCTGTGTTTCCAATCAGACAAGAGTAAGGGGGTGCAGACCTCAACTCAATCAGCAATGGACGTACAACCACATCAATCGAAATGTCTACAGAAGAAGCTATTGTAGCTAAGGTGTCAACAAACTGGTTCTGCATTCTAGGCAGATGAACATATCTCAAGTCATCAAATTTCCCAACTAGTTACTATAAATAAGCATGATACGACCTAAGCTTTACATCCCTAGTTTTCCAATCTCCCTGAATCTGTCTGAGTACCGAATTAGAGTTACCAAATACCTCCATCTATCTAATGCCAAGCTCCAATACGGTGTCTAAACCAAGGATACAAGCTTCATACTCAACTATATTATTTGTGATTGAATGTCGATCAAATAATGTCAAATGAATGGACCTTAGAATATGATCACCTTGAGGGGATACCAATAGAACACCTATCTCGTACCCTAATTGATTGGCTACACCATTAAAGTACATGCACCATCCTGATAAGCTAGTCTTAGCGACAAACTTCTCATCTGGAAAATCATCATCAATTGGTCTATCCTCAGATGTCGGTAGTGAGGCTAAGTGGTCGGAGATAATACTTCCCTTAATAGACTTCTGAGAAACATATTGAATATCAAACTCTGTCAAAAGTACGAGCCATCTCATCAGTCTACCAGTCAATGCAGACCTGCCAAATAGGTATCTCAACGGATCCAAGTGGGATATCTAGTGCATTGAATACTCTATCATGTAATGCCTCAATCTCCTGGTAGCCCAAACTAGTGCCAAGAAAAGACGCTCAACCATAACTTATCTCATCTCATACTCCAGCATCCTCTTACTCAGATGGTAAATAGCTTGTTCCTTCCTTGAGTCATCAAGCTGAGCTAACATACATGCCAAGGCCATGTCTAAAACTAACAAATACAGAAAAAGTGGACGTCTTGGCATGAGAGACACTAAAACAGGAGAAGAAAGCAAATACTCCTTAATCTTCTCAAATGCAAGTTGGAAATCATCATTCCAAACTGTTGGTTGGTTCTTCCTCAAAAGACGAAAGATGGGCTCACATATGTCTATCAATCTGGCTATGAATCGACTGATGTACTGTAGCCTACCCAGAAAACCCTCTATCTCTTTCTCATTCTTCGAAACAGGCATGTCAAGTATGACTTTGATCTTATTTGGGTCAACCTCTATGCCTTGCTCGTTGACCATATGCCCTAACGGTTTCCCAGAAGTCACTCCAAAAGTGCATTTCTTGGGATTTGGCCTCAATCTGAATTTTTGAATCCTCTCAAAGAATTTCTCTAGAGATGCTAGGTGATCTACTCAGCCTCGAGATTTCACAATCATATCGTCCACATAAACTTCAACATCCTTATGCATCATGTCTTGAAACAAAGGAGTAGTGACCTTTTGATAAGTGGCTTATGCGTTCTTCAACCCAAATGGCATAACCTTGTAATAGTAGGTACCCCACTCAGTAATAAAAGTTGTCTTCTCCATATCCTTTAGGGCCATCAAAATCTGATTATACCCTAAAAACTCATCCATGAAAGACAATATCGAATGGCCTATGGTGCTATCAACCAAAAAATCAATATGAGGGAGAGGAAAGTCATCTTTAGTGCTAGCTTTATTAAGGTCTCTAAAGTCAACACAAACTCTAACTTTGCCATCCTTTTTAGGAATAGGAATAACGTTAGCCAACCACTTTGGATACTCAACCACTGATATAAATCCAACACTAAGTTGATTTTGAATCTCCTCTTTCACCTGTAGACTCCAACGTGGGTGCAATCGCCTCAATTTCTGCTTAACTGGTCTTGCATTTGGTAGGATAGGTAAGTGGTGTTGAACTATAGAGGCATCGAGACCAACCATGTCCTCATAAGACCATGCAAAGACATCCAAGTATGACCTGAGTAAATGAATAAGTCTATGTCTCTCGTCTATAGATAGGGGTGAACCAATCTTTAGCTCTCTA
Organism: Vitis vinifera; assembly: GCF_030704535.1. NCBI lineage: Eukaryota > Viridiplantae > Streptophyta > Magnoliopsida > Vitales > Vitaceae > Vitis > Vitis vinifera. Next base: position 5,034,791 of record NC_081812.1, read on the forward strand.
AGTTGGTCCTTTGTGCCAAAATCAATAGTCTCAACATCACCTGTAGCAGGTGAAACTTTCTCATCTATGGGATCAGAGTCATGATCAAAAGAGTCTCTATCTGAATTAGGTTATTCAATCTCATCATCTACATCAAATATCTGTGGAATGGGTTAATAGGGTACAGATATAGAGATACTATCACAAGAGACAGGTGAATACTAAAAAAATACTCAAATCCATAAATGAAGCAATAGAAACATCGTCAGAACGGGAGATAAATCCCGATAAAACATCAAAGAAAAAATATGGGTCCACAAGGTCAGATGCTCCCTCAACTAGGCTAACAGTGCCCTCAAACAAAATACCATCATCCTTTAAAAGCTCTGGAACAGGAATAGTCTGGCTTTCCTCAACAACCTTAGTGGTAGACACCCCAAACATATCAAATGGTGAAACAGGCTAAAGTTGAACAATGTTGGTAATCTGACTCATGGTCATCATCTTCATCTCATCTCGATACTCATCATGGGGAACAACTCCATCAATCATCTCAATGGGATCAACGACCACTCCATCATCAGTGACCTCATATGGGAAGCATAGGGACAACAAACTAGCTCGATCTAGAGACGGAGGAGTAATCACCATAGAAACAGAAGTGTCAGGAGCCCCATCACTCAACTATTACTGGTGAAACAAATGTTGAAGCTCAATCTCTCCACCTGTATGAACCACACTATCAATCTCCTCTAGTTAAGATCGAATCCCTAATCCTCTAACAAAGTAGTCGGCTAAACTCATCCTATAGGGTCGAATAAGATAATCAAATGGTGTGTGAGACAAATAGGCTCTCACTTTCTCCTTGCGCAATCGCGCCATGTATCGGTAATCGGCCTCAGTAAGAATGAACCTAAGTCCAAACATCGTATCATGGTCAATAGCAACTATAAACTCATTAGGTCCCTGCTGATGTAGTCCTAATCCCATGCCAAGTAGAAAAGACATAACCTTCATCATGTCAAGAACCACTGTGCTACTATGCTAATCAAATGACATACCTATAAAATCTCTACAAAAATCCTCAATCTCAAGAGTCTGTATCTCATCAAAAGTAAACCTAGTCAGAAATAGGTCATCCTCACTATAACTGATCTGAAGTACTGGCTTGGAAGAGGAAAAAATATCTCTAGTAGACTATACCATGATGATTTGTCCATCATGAATGAACTTCACCTTCAGATGAAGGGAAGAAGGAATAGTTCTAGCTCTATGAATCCAAGGTCGACCTAGTAACAGGTTAAATGACGTAGGAATCCTCAAAACCTAGAACAAAGTAGAAAATGTGGTTGGACCAATCTGTAAATCAATCACCAAGGTACCCATAACCTCTCTCTTAGTGCTATTATATGTTCTGACTGTCTGAGTAGAAAGACCAAAATCTGAAGGTGCGAAACCAAGGGCTATAGTAGTGGCTAAATGGCAAACGTTCAGGGTTGAGTCGTTGTCCAATAGAACAGATGGAACTCTATGGCCTGAACAACCAATTGTGATGTATAGAGGGTGTACATGGTCTAAACCCTCAGGTGGCAAATCGACATCTAAAAACACAATGCAAGTGGCCCTACCAGTCGTCATCATATGAATCAACCCCTCTGCAGTGGTGGTAGTCTCTATCCTGATCTGATTCAAGGCTCGAATCAAAGCATCTCTATGAGTACTAGATGATGCTAATAAACTCCAAATAGAAATACAAGCCTGAGTGCTCTATAACTGTCTCAATACCTCATCATCCTCTCTTCTAACCTCCTCGTGAGAGGTTGTACCCTCAAATGGCCAGAATGCTAGTGGTGGTGGTTGAGCTATCCTCCCACTACGAGTCACGATCTGTATATCTCTCCTATCTAAATCATCATCCTTTGGCCACAAAGTGAACGGGACAAAGGTATCCTGGCATCTGATAACCAAAGGTGTAGAATGAGTCAACTGGAACGACGCCCCCTCTGAGATCAAACTGAAAGGTGTGGAAACCTGAAGATCCAATGAAAACCCCATCAACCTCACTACTTTCATGCAAAACAATCGACTCAGGTAATCCGTCATCCCAACTCAACATATGTATACTGTCATCCTCTATAAGGTCTATGTGATGAATATCTCCTAGAGGTAGAGGCATTGCATATATAGAATGGGCATGAAGAGGGTTAGTGGTCACACTTGGCTGCCCCAAGTTAACCAAACCCTGGTATATCAAGTCTTGTATTGCATGTCTCAAAGCAGTGAAATGGTCTGTGTCATGCCCTAGACCCTAATGGTAGGAATAATGTAAATCCATCTTGAAGCAAGGTGGCACGGGTTGGGGTAAAATCCTGGGAGCTAATTGAGTCAACATACCACCCTCCATGAGCTTCTGAAAAGCTCGGCTCAAAGGCATACCCAACTGAGAGAATTGTCGCATCAGCCTTTGTATAAAAGGAACAGTAGTTTGTGGGGCTCGGGGTTGAGGGTATAATGTAGAAGCTCTCTCTGTGACATGTGTAGCAAAAACAAGCTATGAGATTGGATGTAGATAAGTAAGATTCATGGGTCTAGAGGGAACATGTGGCCTATACTGCACATGAGGTGAGGATGGGTATTAGAATCCAAAAGTCTACTCAATTGTCTGATAACCTCTAGGAGGTCTCATCCCTACTGAACCGATAGCACCAACATCTCCTGATCTATGTCCTCCTGAAGGCTTCTTCCCCTTAGAGTCAGTAGGGGAAGACTTGGGCCATAATCCTCTAGTTATGCCCTCCTCTATACCATATAAGGCCTATACTAAGGATCCAAAATTTGTATGAGGAAATCTCATCAAATGCCTAGCAAACTTAGGTTGTAAGCTCCTTATGATCATACTAATCTGCTCCTTCTCTGAAGAACGATCAATAATCTATGAAATCTTCTCTCTCTAGTAGGAGATAAATGAGATGATTGACTCCTCTGGCCTATGTCTCAAAGCCTCTAACTCTCTCCTCGAAACATCAATGACGATATTAAATGCAAACTGTCTCAAGAATGGGCCAAATCATCCCAAGTTCTACGGCGTGATACATCCAATGAAGCAAACCAACGTTGTGCCGCACCACTCAGAGACATAGGGAAAAGCATAACCAACTAGGTTTCATCTAGTTAGTGGGCCCTCATAATCATACTATAGAGTCTCGAATGGATACGAGGGCAACCTATGCCCATGTATCTCTCTATCTCAAGCATTCTAAACTTGGCCAATAACTGGCCACTAGTGCTCCATCAAAATCCTCCCAAGTAATATCTCCGTCTGAAGCCCTCATCTGCCTCAACCTCTACTCGAGTCTATTCATACGTGCATATGGGTCCTCTGAGGTCAGGATTGGCAATGTGACAAAAGGTGGGGTAACCTTGGTTTGACTATGTAGAGTGAAAGGTATAGGTTGTGGTGCTGACTGATTGGGTGGAAGGGGTAGTGGTACTGTAGTATCAAACTGGGCACTCTCTTGAACTGGGACCTATTGGGCTTGCTACCCATCTATCTTCTGACTAAGGCTAGTTAAAGCTTCCTAGATCGAAGCCATGGCCGCAACAAACTGGTCAACGGTAACTATCTGTGAGTCCATATCCCCCTGATTTGATCTCTGGTTTGACTGATCTGATACTCTGGTTAATCTACCTCCAATTCTAATCCACAAAGGCTAACCCATATTGGATATGGTAAACCCTCCTACAAATATAGAAACACTGGATAAGGTCTAGTACAAAGGTGACTCTATAGGAATCAATTGATAAGTGCGTAGAAATATGGCCCAAGTGTACTCAATCTGATACCCATCTCTGATCACACCAAAAGGAGACTAAGGAGGGGATAACTGAACCTAATTGTGACCAAGGCAACTCTGAAGGTCCACAGATGCACCCATGTGTAGGAATGAAATCTTAATTGGGTCCAGGCTAACATATAAGGTTGAAGTGGCTCTATAAGATAAAATGGGTGGGTTAAAGGATCTCTAGCAGAAGCGATCATACCCTCCGGCAGTACGCAACCCTCTGCACACCTCCAATGAGACGGGGAGGTTCCATGCAAGGTGGTCATCACCTCCACACATGCACTTCCTCACTTTCCTAGGGGATTTCCTAACGGTGAAGGCTCTCCCATCTCTCAACACTCAGGGATAATCTAAAGTGCACAGTGAAGGATGTGAGTGCATATAAAAATCCTAAGATCTAAAGTGAGATAGTAAATAGAGACAAGCAATCATACAATCATGCAGGAGCAAGGGTTGTCATGCAACAAGCAATCATAACAAACAGATAGATATCATACAAACAAAGTCCTATCTAACATATGTGAGAGTGAACCATGCTGAGGTGAGCAAGCAATCAAGTGATCTTGCAAGATAAACAAGTATAAAGACATGTTAAGATAGCAAACCAATCAAGCAAGCAAATTAAATCACCTTGCCTAAAAAAATGAGGTACCCTCTAATCAACCAATTAAACGCCACATTTTCCTCAACTAGTGTTCAAGCTTGATCCTCAAAATCCCTAGTGGAGTCGCCAATTTGTGGACCTGCATTTTTCACGTGCTCCCCACTCAATCGATGAGACTCGCTTTTTTTTTTTTTTTTTATGGTGAAAAATTAGTTTTTGGAAAAGTTGGAGCCACCACTTATTTTATTTTATTTTTGAAAGTGAAAATAAAACAAGAAAGAAAAACCTAAAGAAGTGACTACATAGTTTTTGGAAAAGCGTTTCTTTGACAAACCCAAGTCTAGGTCCAGGGATCAAGTTACTTATTGGAAAGGTACCTCAAAGAGGTAGCACTCCTCTAAGCCCTAAAGAGGTCTCTACTGACTAAGTTGAGGGAAATGTGGCAATTAAATGGTTGATCATGGATACCTAGGTAGGCTGGGTGATTTCAAAAAATAGCATGCCTAACAAGAAAACCAATCACAATCATAAAGAAGATTTAGGGTGTGTACCTAGACTGCTTTCTAAGCGTTATCACAAGACATCAAAGTTAGTTCAAATAGTATATCATCCAGCATGCACTTTGTCATAAATAATTGAACAATGAAACAAATATCAAGACACCTAAGCACTATCAAACATAGACATAGTTCACAATGACAAGCATATTGACAGAATTTTGAAAGTGGGTGATAGAGGGAGTACCTGGATAGCATAGATAACTTATAATGCCCTTCCATAAGACATAGGTGGTTAGATCATAGTTATAATAATATAAAGAAATCCTAGCATGTTTGTTATCAATTAGCATAACAAAAATGATCAAGGTATACGAAATAATCAATTATCACCTTCATCTTGTATATGATTCCTAAAAAATAGATAGATTTGATTACAACAAGTAACAAAGGTGGCAGTAAAGATGATTTTTGAAAAGATTTTCTTATGTAGGGATTTCACCAATTCCCCAATTGATATACACGAATCTAGGCTAGAATTATCCCATTTATTTGGGACCACAAGCTTGGATTCATGTCTTACTCAAAACCGTAGTTTTTTTTTGTTGAAAATTGAGAAAGATGTGAACCGATCAAAACATGGTTGCATATTATTTAAGAAAATGAGATTTTGATTCTAAGGACTCTAAATGAATTTTTAAAATAGATTTTAATGAGGTACATTTTGGGAAAAGGTTTGTTTTTTAAAAGGAAAGACATTATTCGCAAACAACAATACTCAAGGATCAAACATAGGCAACCCAAAAGAAAATAAAATCACAAAATAAAATTTAAGACAACTAAGCCAACTAAAGTGGGGAGAGTAAGGTCAACCTTCATAGGTTTCCAGTGGCCTTACAAAAAAAGGGATTTGACCAACAATCACTAAAACATCAAACTAATGACTTCCAAATTAAATAAACTAACCAAAATATTAACCAAAACTGACATCTAGATTTCAAGAAGTGCATGAATTAAGATAAAAACCAACCAAGGATTAAAACCAACAAACTTAACATATGGAGATAATAACATGAGATCAATTAAAGTAAATTAACACTATAACAAAATATGATAAATCAAAAACCAAAGTTTAGGAAACTTGAAAATATGAAAACAATAACATGTAATTAACTAGATTGATTAGCCAAAATTCCAAAAAACTCATACTAAATATTAATGAATCAAAGCTGAAATTAGCATACTTAAAACATGAAAATAATAACATGTGATAAACGAAAATCATAACCAACTACAAAATTGAATATAAAGGGATTAAAATCAAAATTAACAAAATCGGAAACACACAAGCACATTCAAACTAAACTAAACTAAAAAATAAATTAATACTAAATTAAATTGGAATTAAAAACGTCAACTTCATCTAATAAGATTGACTAAACTGTCAAATTAAGATTACAAACACATTTAAACTTAAACAAATAAATAAATAAGTAAATTAATAAATCTGGACTAAAATGATGAAATTTATCTAAGAGGTTTAATCAAACAATTGAATTAAAATCACAAACACATTCACATCATGGAATAAATTAAGACTAATTTAAATTGAAATTAAACTTTATCTAATAAGATTAATAAAACTAATAAATTAAAATCAACAATGAATCAAAACTAAATAATGAATTAAGACTAAACAAATTGGAATTAATGGCGTGGACTTTATCTGACATGATTATTTAAACTAATGAATTAAAATCATTGACACACTTAAACTAAAAGATGGATTAAAACTAAATTAATTTGGGGTTAGGAAAAATATAAACTTTATCACAAAGAATTAATTAAAATCTCAAACACGTTTAAACTAACAAATAGATTAAAAATAAAGTACCATGGAACTAAAAACATAAGCTTTACAATTATTTAAACTAATGAACCACAATCACAAAAAAAAAACATCTAATCCAAGAGATAAATAAAAATTGTGCGAATTGAGATTAAAAAAAAATTATCATAAAAAATTAATTAAACCAATGAACTACTCTATTGAAAACTAACCTATGCTGTGGAGAGAGCTCTCTCGTGCGTGTTAGTCCTTCTAGAAGTAAACTGTGGATTTTCTTTCTCTATTCTTATATTTTTATTTATATGGCAGCCTACTCCTATGGAATATTTTGTTTCCTTTTCTAATGCATGTGGGTATGGGAAGTGATATATGCGTGGCTTACTTGGAGGTTTTCTCAAGGATGCAGCCTGTGTCTTGTTTGGTAAGTGACCGAATCCTGGTAATTACAATATCAGTCGTTGATTAGAGTGACCGAGTTGGAAGTTGCAGGGGCCTTATCCTGTACTGCCACACAATGGAACATCTACATTGTAACACACGCGTCACCGGAAAACCAATGAACACTCTGGCAGCTCACCAAGATCGACGAACAAAGACTCTTCTTCTTTTCCCATGGTGAATAGCTGTATCGGGATCTCTGGATGTTGCCTTTCCTTTTCTTATACACCAAACAAACTAACCCTAGCATAGCAACATAAGTGATGACTCCAAGTGCTAACTCAGCCTTCCGTCCACCTTTGAGTCCACCGGATGACTCTCTCTTCTCTCCAGCTATGTTCTCAGTGCTCGTGTGCTGAACATTCCTAGCATTAAACAAAAATGGTGTAAAAGAGAGCGTCGGCACTGGAAATGAGTCAAGCAAAGGCAACAGAGAAGATTCCAATTCTAGTGGTGGCGTCGACGACGATCTAAAATACGGAGATGACGAATGAGCGGTTGGCGAAAATGGCGGAGACAATGCATATGGCGATGGAGTAACATCGTCAGCATTGCTTTCATGCGTAAGCGACGACTCTGGCGGATCTATGGCGACCACGAACTCCACTAAAAGCAAAACCAAAGTAAGCGCAATGCAGAATCAGGACAATCTCGCCAAGAATTCTCGAGAATTCCAAAACGGTTGTGATCTCTTGTTCTCTCAGAAAAATGAATATCCAAAGGCAAATGGTGATTCCATCCTTGAGTATGAAGATCTTGAAGCTCCAAAAATGGGTATCTGATGATCCTTTCTCACTGTCGGTGGACCACCATGGATGTGATGAATGTTGCTTTCTGATGATGATGAACTCTAATGGTTGTGAGGAATATCTATAAACGAACCAGTGGGCTTCAATGGTGGCGAACTACTCCGGTAGTGATGAACGTTTCTGACGAACCAGCAAGCTTCAACGGTAGTGGACTACTTCGGCAATGATTAACTCCATAGACAAACAAGCAAGCTTTGACGGTGGTGAACTACGCCGGCTGCTATGAACTTGTCTTTTCAATGCAGAATTCAAGAAAACGCCCAAGAGTCCTCCTATCGGTGTTGTGGCTCCTTTTTATACCAGCATCAGAAGTCATTGGAACTCCAGCTGTCATTCATTCTTAGGCATGGTGTGCATGTTCCCATGTTCACGTGTTCTTCACACCAGATCATCCCCTCTAGAGACTTTCAGAGAACCTCTAAAAACTGTGTGACCTCACCACCTCCTCACATGACAACTCTCACCAACTTCATATTTGTTTTCATAGGAGCCACTCATTCCTAAATATGCAATTCGTCTCCTCATGCAAAACAAAATAAAATTAAATTAAAAATTAAAAGAAAATGAAAGAAACTAATGAAAATCATGATATTGATAATAAAATAAAAGATTATTAAAAAGAAAAGAAAAAATGAGACCAAATTATATAATTCAATAATTTAATAAAGGAGTCACATGCATATTTAAAGTCCAAACAATTCAAGCAACTTTCTATTAAATAAGTAAACAAATAAATAAATAAAATAAAATATAATTATTAAATGCATGCAATAATAATAAAAAGATTATATAAAAAGTTAGAAGTGCTTAAATGGGCCTAAGGTGGTGCCTAATGGGCCAAGTATATCTAAATGGGCTTAAGGTGCCTAAGTGGGCCTAACAAGGAAGGGGAAAAAAAACACTTAAGTCTAAATTAAAGTTGCCCAGAATCACAATGGGGTCCGATGAGTCCCTCAACCAAAGTCTCCAAGGTGGCTTAGAAAAGATAAGCTACATGATCAGTAATGAGCCACCAGGGAATTGTTGTAAAGTATCAAGCGAACACGTAATAGGACATGTGTTAATAAGACAAAATGGAGGGTCTACAAGTGTAAGTAGCCCTAATAGGCTCCAATTAATTAATTAGTCTATTCAAGAAAGGCTAGTCATAAAATTTGTTGTAACCTTGAGTTTTTACCAAAATGTCCTTATGAAAACTTATGAATTACACATATAAATCCCTCAAATAAAGTGTCACCATGAACTAGGAGCTCGAGCATAGACCATTGGAACCTATAGAAAGTATCAACTCCCTCATAATCTAATTCTAAAGTCTACTCAACACACTACTAAAGAGAGTCAATTGCGCTCCAACATCCTATGAAATTACGTGGTGAAGATGATGAAGAAAGTCATAGAAGTCTCATAAACCTAAAGTCTTTCGTCTATTGACTCGAACCTTAATCTGGATAGACTTCCAATGAGAATGGAAAAAATTGTGGAGGCTATGACTATCTCTCTCTAGAAGTAGAAGATGACTCTCTACAAAAAACGATGGAAACCCTAACCCCTATAGGGATATTTTTAGGTGGTCTCCACTAGGCTTAAGTAACTTGAGCCCACTAAGGGTTTGGGTCACTTAATCTAACTGAAAACAAGTCCTAATTGATTAATTAACCTAACATGACCTACTAATTAATCAATTAGCCTAATCTAGACACCTTGTTTACTTACCCCTGTGCAACCTTGCGTAATTACCAAAATTCTCATATGCACAAAAGTGAACCTAGAGCCAATCCAACCCTCATAACTCTAACAAAGTGTATGAGCACAAAGTAGTGATCACTAAGAGCCATAGAAGTACTAGCTCCCTCATAATCCAATTCTGAAGTTGATTCAACATCCCACTATAGATAATCAAATAAACTCTAATATCCTATGTAAATAACAATGAGACACTATGTGCTTGGGTCCATAACCTACTATCCATTGCGTTCAGTCTCCCATTAACTAATGTTCGTAACCTAACAATGTGAAAGCTAATCAGCCTTCAAGACTACATCTACAATTCTTGAGTTACAAATCCTTCTATTATGTGTTCAATTGACATATCTTAGCTCTTCAAGAGCTTAATGTCTAGTTTCACTTAAAGAATTGTTATGGTCGTAGTTTTCATGAACACACCTCCTTAAGATCACCCAATGGGACACTCTGTCTCAATCTCATGAGAATACCTATTACTACCAACTTCCATCAACATTGACCCGATCCATAAGGAATATATATCAGCTTACGATCTCACCCGTAGGTTAAAGTCACTGCTAACTTCAACACAAGCTTTATATTCTCTCAAGGTTGAGAAACAACATAATAAAGCAGCTTAGTAAATTCATGACTACTTGATAACCTTAATTTATGACTCACTATAGGTCTTGTCCAATGTGTAACCTGACTCATGCCCAATTGGTGTCTCAACTGATTTGTGTTCAGCTGGTGCTCCTTGATTGAGGAAGTGATCAACAAAATTTATACCTATAACACCATACACTAGGGTAGCAAATACAAAGCTACTATAGTATAGTGGCTCAAGGGTCGTTCACTGGGAATGACTAACAAGCAATCTAGGATACCAATTCCAAGTGAATTGGTCTTGTTTCATTTCACGGTTAGCTTAAGAAATAAAACACAAACTTTGATTTGTAAAGGTTGAGATTTAAACTAACTAACTTAACAGAAGTTTGGAATAATTTAGGAAGAAAAGCATTCCTTGGAGATTTAGGTTCACTGGGGTGGTTCCTCATGCAAAAGACATAGCTCCGGTCAGATGGTTCATTTCCTCGCATTAGAGATTCAACATATAGTCAATTCTCTAACCAGTGATGTACAAAGACTCCTTCAATTAGATTTCACTTTAATTCTCTCACTGATGCAACTTGCAATGGTTCATGCCTCTCACGAGCACTTACCATTCAAGGTGATCTTTAACCTTGGACTTCCCTTCACAAACTCGCAAGCGATAACTAATGGATGTCTCCTAGGAGTCCAAAAGCTTACCAAGTGTTGGTAATTCCAGAAAATCCTACCTTGAAGTCACCTACCAGAGGCTCGCAAGGGGTAAACTAGTGCATTTCCACGGTTGGAAATCACTTGCCTTACCAAGTATTGGCCCAGGTGACTCTAAGGTGTTTTAAGTTAACTAAAAACATTGAAATCACTAAAGGATTTCACTTCCTCTTCATTACTAGCTAAAACCACAGAGCTTAGCATTCTTGCACTTGGAACCTTCCCCGGCAACCTTAGCTCCAAGGAATTGGAGGTTTAGTTACTCATTCTCTGGGGAAAACTCCTCAGAGAATTCATAACTTAGAAATAAAATGAAAATACAAAGTGAGAAGGTAAGGCAGTAGAAAGAAAAGACCTTTACTTGCTTACCCAAACGTTTACAGAAGGAACTCCTCCTTTAGAACAGGCTCTCGAGAGGTATTTATATCAAACCAATATAAAACTAATTGTTACAAAGATATTTAGTCTTTTTACTAACTTAAAAACTAAGGAATCATGTAATTGGTGGTTTACAAGGAGTATTTTGGGATTTAGACAACAAAAATCTAATGAAAAATATCTCCCAATGTCGGTAGCAAGCTTCGGGAGGCTTCAGGAACCATTTCGCAGGAGCAAAGTGGTGTCTGCGAAATTTCGCAGACACCCAAGAGGGCTACGAAATTATTTTGCAAGACCGAGCTATCTTCACAGGGCTGCGAAGTTGGCTTCCACCTTGAGGTTTCCAGCTCCCTTCTCGCGGCATGGTTCGTGCATCGTCAGAAGGAGAAACACCTTACTGTACAAAAGTGCTGCAAAATTCTCGCAACAAATGGCTGATGCCGCAACACTTTAGTGTGATTAACTTGTAATGGCTGCAACTTCTTCGTTTCAACTCCGAATCGCGCACCGTTTAAAGCATTGGATTGTTGACTTCCTGAGCTTTGAAATGGTATATAGCATGCATCATTTGGACTTCATAAAGTGCTCCAAAAGTGGCTGCTACGACTGTCATCAAGAATAGGCTTCATGACAGATTCTCTTTGCTTTTTCTCCTTGCAATCCGGATTCACTCTTGGCAAATGAATCCTAAGCTTTGCCCAAGATTCCTCATAGCTCTCCTCAGTCTTGACTTGCTTTGGTGATCAAAATACTAACAAAAACACCAAAACTTACACAAAGTGATCAAAATTGCTTTAAAGGATCCTTAACATGCCAATTGAGTTAAAAGGCCTAAACTACTACTCAAAAGTGTTTAAAAGGATTAATTATAGGCTATCAAATAGCACTTTTTGAGTAGTAATCACTCCCCCCAACCGACATATTGCTAGTCCCTTAGCAATATAGGAGAGAAAATTAAAAATAAATAGCAAACTAATTTAAAATTTACAACATCATGCTGAAAGGAAAATAATTCTCAAGTGGCATGATGATCTATTTCTCACATGAATCATTAAAGAAATACAAAACCAAATCTCAACAAGAGTCATAACAAACTATGCTAAGCACTGTCAATCAAGGGAGTGCATTATGCAAACTGAAGTTTTAAAATCATTTCACTTTCTAAGAACTAAACTTCAATCTTCCACAAAAATCTATGTGTATTGGTTCCTTAGGTTCCGAGAATAATATGCTAAACTAGTCTCTCCCTCCCAACCTATCTCTTTTCAACACTTTAGCAAACTGACCAAAATCAATAAGAAAAGAACACACTTTCATCATTTTTTTTTTTTTTTTTAAGGTAGCTTTATGGGGTACTCTTTCTGACTTGTCCATGTAATGGGGGTCCATCGATGACTCCCAACCAATTAAGGTTTAGGGCACCAAGTTTTAAGGATCTTTCAACCACTAACTCCTCGGATTTTTCCCCGGACTTTTAAGAATGAGCTTCTAATACCCAAGCATCTACCATATGCTAACTCTACCTATTCACCCTTGTAACGAGCATTGAGGTCGGTGACTCCCAACCAATTAAGGCTTAGGGCACCAAGTTTTAAAGGCTTTCACCATATGCCCCTCAGACCTTGCTCGGGTTTCAAGGCAAGCAAACAACTTTCTTTATTTCAAAGGCTCATTGGCCTTTTGCAGGGTGTTTCAATTTTTATCAAATGAGGTCAAATATACCAAGTCCCAAAATTATCCTAAGTCAAGAGGGAAATAGCTTTTCATCTTATAATCGGAATCTAATGTGCACAGTGTGTGGATAGCTTAAAGTGGAAGAACTTAATTCAATTTCAGTAGAAGTTTCAACAATTGAACCACTTTAGTAAGCATAATCCATACTCTAAGTCAAGTGAAAAACAACAGTTCAATTTCTCTTGGTTTAATTTGAAAATTTTTCCTCAAAATTCATGGAGAATAGAGTAACACTAGTAAAAAGTAAAAACTACAACTAATTAACCAATATAATTGCAATACCAAAAAGATTTAGCATACTTCCTTCCTCATACCCCCCAACCGAACTGAGCATTGTCCTCAATGTGATTTGAGTGACTGTAATAAAAGGGAGGAAGTGGTACCTCCTTGCTGATATCAAATTCGAATATTGATTGGGGAAAACCACATGTTTCAAAAAGAATAGAATATGTGAGAAAAGGAAATAAGGAGAACTTTAATGCTAACTTTTAATAAGAAATAGTCAACTTGTATTACTTTGAGTTCATTTGATTACAATGCAAAAGACAAGTAACACAAGGAATCCCATATATAGTACCAGAATACTGGGACTTCATTTCAACTAAAAAAAAAACAAACATGCATAAAAACATAAACAACAAATATATATAATGTCTGATTAATGGGGTGGTGATGCTAGGCAGAAGGATGTGCCTCCTCAGTAGGTGGATCAGCTGGGGCTTCGGGCTCTGGAGGATGAGATTCTGAAGGCTGAGAGTGTGGCTCTGGTGGAGTATCAGTGGAGGGCTCTACAGCTTGTGGCAGATTGAAATGGACTTGGAGCTGCCTTAGGATGGCAGCTTGTTGAGCCTGAGAGGCTAACATCTGCTCTTGGCATGCTTTAATGGCTGCCAATTCCTGAGCAAGATTACTCTGGGAAGCTATAAGAGTCTCCAATGCACGGCACAGCTCTCGATATTCAGATATAGGGATGGCCATCCTCGGCTCAGCTGATGTGGATGGCTGTGATGGAGCAGGTGCAGTTGGTGAAGCTCGAGGGATGGCAGGAGCAGCAAGTGTTATACCTTCAGGTATATGTCTTGGGGAGGCTCTCCTTGCTGCTGGCTGAGGCTGCCCAGGCTGATCAATTTTGTAGGCCGTCATATTATTCCATTTATCAAGAGTGAATGGCTCACGGCAAATTCGCTTCTTTTCCAGCTGAGGCTCAGAGGGGTATCCTAGATGTTCCAGAATTTGGCATAGCAGCCGTGGGAAGAGGAGTGGAATGCAATCTACTCTTTGAAGCTTCTTCTTGTGAACCTTCTCCTCAAAGTAGAGAAGGGCTGCCATGATCAGATGATGAGGCCCAAAGAAGAATCCTTCTGATATTTTGTACAGGGCTTCCAGGAGAACTCCCCTTCTTTGGGTCCAATGCTGCAGGGGATGGATATTATGCCTCAAAAAGGCATCAATCAAAAACATAACTGGAGGTAGCTCCCCCCTCAGCAAATGTGATCGATTTGCAGCTCCTCTAGTTAGGGTGCGAACCATCTCTAGCTCAGTAGGATTTGCCCAAGCTTTAAAATTGTCGAATTGGGTTGGCTCAAAAGGAATTTGCAGGGCTTCTGCAATATGTCTTGCTCCCAAAATACCATGTCTCCCATCAATTGTGAAATGAATCAAAGTTGGATTTCTAACCTCTTTAGTTGTCATGGACTGGTAGAAATTCGTGGCTATCCGAGGATAGAAAAAGTCCCTTGGAGCTAGCAGATGCTCCATATGATATCTCCTCAGCAGCTGGAATGATTGGGCAAGCTCTGGCCTCACTCTGAATGCTGCTAAATTGAAGCAAAGCTCAGAATGGAATGCCCGTGTTCGACAATCCAAATTCCCTTCTATTGGGGGCTGGGGCAGCATTGGCCTTCGGATCACTTCTTCCAGAGGTGCTTCAGCTGCAATTTGGGGCTCTGGAATTGGCGCTTGAGGCTCCTTAGCTTTTTCTTGGGGTGTCGGAGATGGTACCGGCGATGGAATTGGCAGGGGACTCAGTGATGGAACCGGCGACGGCACTGGAGTTTGAACCGGTGAAGGATTTGGTGAAGATACCGGAGATTGAACCGGTGATGGATTTGGGGATTGCTCAGTCAAATCAATTGGTTCTGAGCTCTCAACCCTGGGTTTCTTCTTCAATTGCCGACCGCCTGACCTTGTTAAATATCGCCTTGCCGGCGGCTTTGGTGGCGCCGGCTTCACTGGAGAAGGATTTGGTCTCGACGGCGAAGGCTTTGGAGCAGGTTCTGGAACAGAACCTGGACTTGACTCCTTTCGCAGACTCCTTTTGCGATTCGAAGGGGATGAAGACTTTGCCCCTCGCGTTCGTGCCATTTTGGAATACCGAAACTTTGGCCGGTGCTGCTGAACGGAGAAGATGACCGAAGACACGGACGGCGTGGCTTGGCGAAGAAGACGAAGGGGCTGCGAGAATGGTGCTCTAATTTTTGAAACCCTTTTCGCAGCACTTTTGACCGGTATAAATAGGAAAAACGGAAGCCCAAGGATCAGTTTAAGTTTCGCAACAAAACGCCAATTTCGCAGCAAAATGGCATTTTCGCAGCAACTTCGCAGTGAGTTTCGCAGCTGCGAAATTGATGTCACTGTGCTGCGGAGTGGCACTCGTGTGCCAAAACCACTTTCGCAATTGCGAAATACCCTGCGGAATGGGACTTTCGGTGCGAAATCACGCTTTTCCACTTCGCAATGGGTTTCGCAGCTGCCAAATGGGTGCTACTGTACTGCGAAGTGGCACTCGTGTGTCAAATTCACTTTCGCAGCTGTGAAATACACTCGCAGAGACTTCTACAGTGCTGCGGAATGGTTTGGCAACAAAATGCACATTTCGCAGAAGTTTCCTTCACCCTGCGAAATTTCGCAGAGCTCTGTTTTTCCCCTGTTTCTGCTCTGTTTCGGCTCCAATTTCGACCCGATTTTTTTTTTTTTCAATCCCCTTGAAATTTCTTCCACCTGGGATCATTTAAAACGATTAAAAAACACCTAAAAACATGATTTAAGATCAAAAACTAAGATCAAAAGTATAGAAACAACTTGAAAATTTACAAAATTTACAAAAATTTTGGACTGTGGTTAAACCACGTCCAGCAAACCCTTTTTCCTTAGGCTTTTTGAGGTTCAAGGAGGTTGATTGCCTCCTTTTCTGATTTGAATGACTCCATGAACGGCTTAAGACGATATCCATTGACTCTAAAGCTGTCCTTGCCATTGGAATTCACTAAGTCCACCACTCCATTGGAATATACTCGGTGAATAACAAATGGACCAATCCACCTTGACTTGAGCTTCCCAGGAAAGATATGGAGTCTTGTGTCATACATCAAAACTTTTTGCCCTTCCTGAAATTCCTTGTTGGAGATGAGTTGATCATGCCACTTCTTCATCCTTTGTTTTGCAACTTTGGAATTGATATAAGCATTATTTCTTAATTCCTCCATCTCATTAAGGTCTAGAAATCTCTTTTCTCCTGCCTTGATCAAATCCATATTCAGCTTCTTTATTGCCCACCAAGCTTTGTATTCAACTTCCACAGGGAGATGGCATGCTTTGCCATAGACAAGACGATAGGGAGACATCCCTAGAATAGTCTTATAAGTTGTTCTATATGCCCACAATGAATCATGAAGCCTAATAGACCAATCTTTTCTGTTGGAATTCACCACTTTCATCAAGATGTTCTTTATTTCCCTGTTAGCTAGCTCAACTTGCCCAGAAGTCTGAGGATGATAAGGTGTGGCCACCTTATGCTTCACTCCATACTTGGATAACAGAGCTTCAAAAGGTTTGTTGCAAAAATGGGCACCTCCATCACTGATTATGGACTTGGGCACCCCAAATCTTGAGAATATGTTCTCTTTAAGAAACTTGAGAACCACCCTGTGATCATTTTGCTTACAGGGGATTGCCTCAACCCACTTAGAAACATAATCTACCCCCACCAAGATGTAAGAATTACCAAAAGACATTGGGAAAGGTCCCATGAAGTCAATGCCCCATACATCAAATAATTCAACTATCAGAATGGGGTTCATAGGCATTTGATTTCTTTTTGTTAGCTTTCCAAGCCTTTGGCATCTATCACAATTCCTACACATGATGTGGGCATCTTTAAAAAGAGATGGCCAAGTAAACCCTGATTGCAATACCTTCATGGCTGTTTTCTGAGAGGCAAAGTGGCCTCCACATGCATTCTCATGACAATGAGATAGAATCCCTTGCTGCTCATCTTCAGGGACACACTTCCTAATAATCTGATCTGCACAATACTTAAAGAGAAAGGGCTCTTCCCAATAATAAGCATGAATTTTGGCAAAAAAGTGCTTCCTGTCCTGTGCATTCCACTCACTTGGAATTTCACCAGTTACTAAATAATTAGCAATATGAGCATACCAAGGAGTTTTCACTAGGAACATGAGTGATTCTTCAGGAAAATCATCATTGATAGGCAAGGGATGGGAATTATGTGCTATAACTAACCTTGATAAGTGGTCAGCTACTACATTCTCCACTCCTTTCTTATCTTTGATTTGAAGATCGAATTCTTGCAACAAAAGAATCCATCTAATCAACCTTGCTTTTGCATTTTGCTTTGTCAATAAATACTTCAGGGCTGCATGGTCAGTAAACACAATGATGAAAGACCCCACTAAATAAGCTCGAAATTTGTCCAAAGCAAATACCACAGCTAACAATTCTTTCTCTGTAGTTGTGTAGTTCCTTTGAGCTTCATTTAGTGTTTTATTTGCATAGTAAATCACATAGGGCTTCCCATCTTCTCTTTGGCTAAGCACAGCTCCTATAGCAAAGTCACTGGCATCACACATCAATTCAAAAGGTAATTGCCAGTTAGGGGCTCTCACTATTGGAGTTGTTGTTAAAAACTTCTTCAGTTGATCAAAGCTATTTTGATACCTTTCATCCCATATAAACTTAGCATCCTTAGCTAACAGCTCACAAAGAGGTTTTGAAAGACTTGAAAAACCTTTTATAAACCTCCTATAGAACCCTGCATGGCCAAGGAACTGCCTTACTCCTTTCACAGTTGTTGGAGATGGTAATTTGGCAATAAGCTCCACCTTTGCTTTATCAACTTCAATGCCTTTTTCAGAGATGATATGGCCAAGGACAATTCCTTGACATACCATAAAATGGCATTTCTCCCAATTCAGCACCAAATCTTTTTCAATGCATCTATGAAGAACTGCTTCCAAATTAACCAAGCATTCCTCAAATGTACCTCCATATACGGTGATGTCATCCATGAAAACCTCCATAATTCTCTCCACCATATCACTGAAAATACTCAACATACATCTTTGAAATGTAGCAGGTGCATTGCATAAACCAAAAGGCATTCTTCTATAAGCAAATGTTCCAAATGGACATGTAAAAGTGGTTTTTTCCTAATCTGCCAAATCAATTTCAATCTGAAAATACCCTGAATACCCATCCAAGAAACAATAAAATGGATGTCCAGAGACTCTCTCCAGCACTTGATCAATAAATGGAAATGGAAAATGATCCTTCCTGGTGATAGCATTCAACTTTCTATAATCAATACACACCCTCCAACCTGAAGTGAGGCGTGTAGTAATTTCTTCCCCTTTTTCATTTTGAATCACTGTGATCCCTGACTTCTTTGGTACCACTTGAGTAGGACTCACCCAAGGGCTATCAGAAATAGGGTAAATGATTCCTGCTTGAAGTAGCTTCAGCACCTCAGCTCGCACCACCTCTTGTAGATGAGGATTCAACCTTCTTTGAAATTGACGAATTGGCTTTGCTTCCTCCTCCATATATATATGATGAGTACAAACTAAAGGACTAATGCCTTTCAAATAAGATATTTGCCATCCTATTGCTTTCTTACATCTCTTGAGAACTTCCATTAAACAATTCTCTTGATGATTGGTCAGAGATGAAGATATCACAACAGGACATTGATTATTTTCTTCAAGATATGTATATTTCAGCTCCACAGGTAAAGGCTTCAGATTGAGTTTTGGAATTTCTTCTTCAACAGCTGCCTTCTCTTCTTCATTGAACAAAGGTAGAATTCCTTCTATCTTTCTCCAACTTTGTAGAGTAGCAAGCCCAATAGGAGATTCAGAAAAACCTTCCTCAATATCCTCAAGACTTTCATTCAACTTTTCTTGCATATGTTGATTGCAGTGCTCCTCCACCAAAGTATCAATTATACATAGCTCTTCTGGACCTTCTTCTTCTTCCGGAGTGATTTGCTTTTTAGACATATAGAAAATATTGAGATCCAGTGTCATGTTACCAAAAGTGAGTTGCATAAGCCCATTTCTACAGTTGATGATTGCATTTGAAGTTGCAAGAAATGGCCTTCCAAGGATGATAGGAACTAAATTAGCTTCCTTTACAGTAGGATCTGTATCAAGAACAATAAAATCTACTGGATAGTAGAAATTATCTACTTGAACCAATACATCCTCAATTACTCCTCTTGGAATTTTCACTGATCTATCTGCTAGAGATAAAGTAATTGTTGTTGGCTTCAACTCTCCAAGTCCCAATTGCTTGTAGACAGAGTATGGAAGCAAATTCACACTTGCTCCCAAGTCTAGCAAGGCTTTCTCCACTACCTTTCCTCCAATCATGACTGAAATGGTAGGACTTCCAGGGTCTTTGTACTTCAAAGGAGACTTACATTGTAAGATTGCACTTACTTGCTCAGTCAAGAAGGCTTTCTTGTTTACAGTCAACCCTCTTTTGATAGTACACAAGTCCTTTAGGAATTTTGCATACGTTGGAACTTGTTTAATCATATCCAGCAGTGGAATATTAACTTTCACTTGTCTCAATACTTCTAGGATTTCAGCTGCATTTCTAACCCCCTTTTTCCCATGTAATGCTTGAGGAAAAGGTGGAGAAGTTGATTTCTTCAGCATTTCTTCCTTCAGAAGCTCTTTCTCTGGAATTGCTTTGATTGTTGAATCAGATTCCTTCTTTTCTTCACTGATCTCACTGCCTTTATCTTCCATTTCCTTCCCTTTCTTTATCTCTTCTTCTTTCTCAACATGTGGCTTGGGTGTTGGCTGCTCAATTTTTTTACCACTCCTTAGAGTGATCAAAGCTTTCACATCTTTCACCTGTGATGATTCTCCCTCATGGCTTTCCACTTCATGGACACCTTTGGGATTTTGGTTAGGTTGAGAAGGAAATCTTCCTTTTTCTTGCAGTGTTTTCAAATTTGTAAGCCTTGAAATTGAATATTGGATGTTATCAAACTTTTGGTTCATATCATTTTGCATTCCATCCATTCTTTTGTTCAACACACTCTCCATTCTGTCCATTCTTTGATCAACTCGAGCATTGGTGGCTTCTTGCTTTCCCACAAAATCTCCCACTACCTTGCTGAGATTGGCTATTATTTGTTCAATACTTGAAGATTGCTGAGATGGTGGATCCGGCTGTTGGTATTGAGTTGCTCTGGCCTTCCATGAGAAATTTGGATGATTCCTCCAACTTGAATTGTAGGTATTTCCATAAGGAGCATTGTTATTGGGCCTAAATTGTCCAATAACATTTGCTTGATCTCTATACATTTCCCTTTCAACTGAAATTACAGGGCACTCCTCCACCAAATGTTCAAATGATTGACAATTGGGACACAGCTTCACTTGCACTGGTGCTTCAGCAACAGCTTGCACTTCATGCATTCTTTTCAGCTCCAACTCCTCCAATCTTCTTGTCATAGCTGCCAACTTTGCTTTCATGTCATCATCTTCTTTCAAATTATACATCCCAGCCTTTGCATTGTAAGCATTCAACTGAGACTTCATCTTTCCCACTTCTCCTTTGGTCGGTTCATCCCATCCCCTTGAAACATCAGCTACATAGTTCAAGAAATCCATAGCTTCCTCTGGATTTTTGCTCATGAAATCTCCTCCACACATTGTCTCGAGGAGTTGCTTCATTGAGGATGACATGCCATCATAAAAATAGCTCACCAATAGCCAAGTATCAAAGCCATGGTAAGGACAAGCATTTATAGCTTCCATGTATCTTTCCCAACACTCATAGAATTTCTCATTCTCTTTAGCTGAGAAGTTTGAAATTTGCCTTTTCAAGCCATTTGTTCTATGAGTAGGAAAAAATTTCTTGAGGAATTCAGCTTGTAAATTAGTCCAAGAGCGGATACTCCTTGGCCTTAAAGAATTAAGCCAAATTTTGGCCTTATCCTTTAAAGTGAAAGGAAATAACTTAAGCCTCATCAAATCAATTGAAGCTCCTCCCTCTTGGAATGTATTACAAACATCTTCAAATTCCTTGATGTGTGCATACGGATTCTCACTTTCCATCCCATGGAAAGTTGGTAGAAGTGGAACAAGATACGGTCTGATCACTAGCTGCTCTGTAGGGGGCACTATACATGATGGTGCACTCATACGAGGTGGATGCATACGGTCCCTCATTGATCTGAATTCATTGAGATTGTCTTGACGACCTTGGTGACTATGCTGATCTTCAGGTGCAGCCTCCATGATATTCAAGATTACTTCAAATTCTCCTTTCTGAGGTGTATCACACTTAACAAGCCTACCTCCAATGTCTCGTATCCACTTTGGCATACACAACTAGTAATCAGCTGCAACTTAAATAAAAACAGAGGACAACAAGAAAAACAGGGCTACAACAACAAAATTAAACTAAGCTAAATTTTAAAAAGATAAACTTAGATTATGAATAAACAAAGAAAGAATGAAAATTAGTAAAGTGAAAGAAACTTTACCAACTTGTGATGAAAATCACAAGTGCTCAAAAATGGTATCACAATGAACTTGACACTCATTCCCCGGCAACGGCGCCATTTGACTCATGCCCAATTGGTGTCTCAGCTGATTTGTGTTCAGCTGGTGCTCCTTGATTGAGGAAGTGATCAACAAAATTTATACCTATAACACCATACACTAGGGTAGCAAATACAAAGCTACTATAGTATAGTGGCTCTAGGGTCGTTCACTGGGAATGACTAACAAGCAATCAAGGATACCAATTCCAAGTGAATTGGTCTTGTTTCATTTCACAATTAGCTTAAGAAATAAAACACAAACTTTGATTTGTAAAGGTTGAGATTTAAACTAACTAACTTAACAGAAGTTTGGAATAATTTAGGAAGAAAAGCATTCCTTGGAGATTTAGGTTCACTGGGGTGGTTCCTCATGCAAAAGACATAGCTCCGGTCAGATGGTTCATTTCCTCGCATTAGAGATTCAACATATAGTCAATTCTCTAACCGGTGATGTACAGAGACTCCTTCAATTAGATTTTACTTTAATTCTCTCACTGATGCAACTTGCAATGGTTCATGCCTCTCACGAGCACTTACCATTCAAGGTGATCTTTAACCTTGGACTTCCCTTCACAAACTCGCAAGCGATAACTAATGGATGTCTCCTAGGAGTCCAAAAGCTTACCAAGTGTTGGTAATTCCAGAAAATCCTACCTTGAAGTCACCTACCAGAGGCTCGCAAGGGGTAAACTAGTGCATTTCCACGGTTGGAAATCACTTGCCTTACCAAGTGTTGGCCCAGGTGACTCTAAGGTGTTTTAAGTTAACTAAAAACATTGAAATCACTAAAGGATTTCACTTCCTCTTCATTACTAGCTACAACCACAGAGCTTAGCATTCTTGCACTTGGAACCTTCCCCGGCAACCTTAGCTCCAAGGAATTGGAGGTTTAGTTACTCATTCTCTGGGGAAAACTCCTCAGAGAATTCATAACTTAGAAATAAAATGAAAATACAAAGTGAGAAGGTAAGGCAGTAGAAAGAAAAGACCTTTACTTGCTTACCCAAACGTTTACAGAAGGAACTCCTCCTTTAGAACAGGCTCTCGAGAGGTATTTATATCAAACCAATATAAAACTAATTGTTACAAAGATATTTAGTCTTTTTACTAACTTAAAAACTAAGGAATCATGTAATTGGTGGTTTAAAAGGAGTATTTTGGGATTTAGACAACAAAAATCTAATGGAAAATATCTCCCAATGTCGGTAGCAAGCTTCGGGAGGCTTCAGGAACCATTTCGCAGGAGAAAAGTGGTGTCTGCGAAATTTCGCAGACACCCGAGAGGGCTGCGAAATTATTTTGCAAGACCGAGCTATCTTCACAGGGCTGCGAAGTTGGCTTCCACCTTGAGGTTTCCAGCTCCCTTCTCGCGGCATGGTTCGTGCATCGTCAGAAGGAGAAACACCTTACTGTACAAAAGTGCTGCGAAATTCTCGCAACAAATGGCTGATGCCGCAACACTTTAGTGTGATTAACTTGTAATGGATGCAACTTCTTCGTTTCAACTCCGAATCGCGCACCGTTTGAAGCATTGGATTGTTGACTTCCTGAGCTTTGAAATGGTATATAGAATGCATCATTTGGACTTCAGAAAGTGCTCCAAAAGTGGCTGCTACGACTGTCATCAAGAATAGGCTTCATGGCAGATTCTCTTTGCTTTTTCTCCTTGCAATCCGGATTCACTCTTGGCAAATGAATCCTAAGCTTTGCCCAAGATTCCTCATAGCTCTCCTCAGTCTTGACTTGCTTTGGTGATCAAAATACTAACAAAAACACCAAAACTTACACAAAGTGATCAAAATTGCTTTAAAGGATCTTTAACATGCCAATTGAGTTAAAAAGCCTAAACTACTACTCAAAAGTGTTTAAAAGGATTAATTATAGGCTATCAAATAGCACTTTTTGAGTAGTAATCATAACCATACACACTAATGCACTCATCATGGGAAACTCATCTCGATGACCAAGACCAGTCATCACTCCAATCAGGAGGTGGTGCACGGAAGCCTCTAATGGGTTGCCTAAGCCCATGAATTAACTGTGAACAAGTCATCTATTTGTAAGGAACTCATGACTTAGTTCTTCCATACAACTCTTAATGCACCCAAGCCACATATAATGCAAGATATGCAAATCAAAGTGCTTACAATATATAATTGATGGAAATAGAATAAATAAAAGTGAACTCCAACTTTATTAAATAAATAATAAAATTCAAGAGTTTATTACCTCATGTCATGTTTTTAAGGGCTCTATCCTAATAATTTCCTTTTAGCCCTCGAAGCATCATGTTTCTAAAGCATACTAGGTACACAACGAACACCGAAGTTATCCCTATGACCATCAAAGACTCATTCTATTAATGTCTTTGTGAAGGGATCCACTAAGTTATCTACAGAAGGTATCTTCTCAACCACTATATCACCTCTCTAAACTATCTCATGAATCAAGTGGTACTTTATCTCAATGTGTTAACCTTTTCAGTGGTTTCTTGGTTCTTTAGGCTATGTCACAGCTCGACTATTGTCATAAAATAGTATCATTAGTTGCATAGCTAAGGGAACAACCCCAAGTTTCATGAGGAAATTCCTAATCTAAATGGCTTTCTTTGTTACTTCAGAAGCTACAACGTACTCGGCTTCCATAGTAAAGTCAATAATCTAATATTGCTTCACACTTCTCTAACTAACCACCGTACCACCAAAAGTAAAAATGAAACCAAAGGTATATCAATAAGAATCCTTATCAGACTAGAAGTGTGAATCTATGTACCCTCTAAGTACTAATTTGTCACTCTAGAACACAAGCATATAATCCTTTGTTCTCCTAAGATACTTAAGTATATGCTTGATAGTTGTCCAGTGTTCTAAGCCTAAATTTGACTTATATCTACTCACCATACCCACTTAAAAGCAAATATTTGACCTAGTACATAACATCACATGCATAAGGTTACCTACTATGGAGGCATAAGGTACTATTTGCATGTGCTCTTTCTCTTCAGGTGTCTTATGACACTGATCCTCAGAAAGAGGAGTTCCATGCCTGAAAGGTAACAAACCTTTCTTGGAATCCTACATCACATGCTTAAACAAAAGTTTATCTATGTTGGTAACTTTAAAAATAGCTAGTTTCCTATTCTTGTGGTCTTTAAGGACCTTAATCCCAAGAATATACTACAATTCTCTCAAATCATTCATTTGGAACTGAATAGACAACCAAATCTTGACTGATGACAATAACCTTATATCATTACCAATGAGTAGACTGTCATCTATGTACAAGACCATAAAGACCACCATGCTTCCCTATATCTTCTTGTACGCACAAGATTCATCATCGTTGTGATCAAAGTAAAAGGACTTGACTATTAGATTAAAACATTTGTTCCATGAGCGGAATGCTTACTTTAATCAATAAATGGATTTATGCATCTTGGATACCATATGTTCTTAGCCCTTTGTTACTAAATCGTCTGGTTTTATCATGTAGATGTTCTCATCAAGATTGACATTCATGACATTCATTTAACATATCTCAAAATTGAGATATGTCGTAATGGATAGAAGCATTCTGATGGACTTAAACATAGCTACCTACGAGAAAGTCTCCTCATAGTCGAAACTAGGTTTCTGGCTATAACCTTTAGCTACAAGCCTATCCTTAAAAGTCTCAAAATTTTCATCTGCTCCCCTCTTCCTCTTGTAAACCCACTTGCACCATATGCATTTTATCCCTTTAGGCACTTCTATAAGCTCTCAGACTTGGTTAAAATACATAGATTCTAAATATGCCTCCATAGTCTTCCAAAGATGTACATCTACATTGCTCATTGATTCATTGTAATCTATGAGATTGATCTAATGTTCCCTTGGAATAGCCTCAAAAGACTCTCTAAAATACATGAATTAGTCTGATTGTATAACAACCCTCCCACTATGATGAAGCACTAGTGTACCAGAAATGGGAATGGTTGTTACTGGATCCATAGTATTATGTGTTGTTGTAGGATACTTATCTAGATTTCTCAAATCGACCTCACTTTTAACATTATTACTCATCATATAGTCATATTCATGAATTAGTCTGATTGTATAACAACCTCCCACTATGATGAAGTACTAGTGTACTAGAAATGGGAATGGTTGTTCCTGGATCCATAGTATTATTTGTTGTTGTAGGAGACTGATCTTGATTTCTCAAATCAACCTCACTTTTAACATGATTACTCATCATATAGTCATATTCATGAATTAGTCTGATTGTATAACAACCCTCCCACTATGATGAAGCACTAGTGTACTAGAAATGGGAATGGTTGTTACTGGATCCATAGTATTATGTGTTGTTGTAGAAGACTTATCTAGATTTCTCAAATCGACCTCACTTTTAACATTATTACTCATCATACAGTCATATTCCATAAATATGGCATTTGTATGCACAAATACCTTTTGGTCAACCTGACTATAAAAGTAATAACCCCTAGTACCTCTTGGATACCCAACAAATTGACAAAGTTTTAATCTTAGTTCTAACTTATCTACCTTTGGTTTCAACATATGTGTTAGGCACCCCTATATACGAACATAATGTAAACCAGGTTTATGTCTTGTCCGCATCCATAGGAGTTATAGGTACTAATTTAGATGGAACTAGATTAAGAATCTATCCTCTAGTTTTTAAGGCATATCCCCAAAAGAAAGTAGGAAGTGTTGAAAAATTCATCATGGATCATATCATCTCTAATATAGTTTGATTTCTTCTTTTCACCACTCCATTTTTCTGTGAATTACGAGCAATAATCAACTAGGATATAATCCCATCCTCCTTAAGGAAAGAACCAAACTCATTATACATGTACTATCCATCTTGATCAAATCGAATTTTCATGAGGTGTTTACCTAACTAGTTTTCTAATTCTGCCTTAATTCCTTAAATTTATCCAAGGCATCGGATTTCCTATGCATAAGGTACACATAACCATACCTAGAGTAATCATCTTTGAAAAATATACTTTTGTTATAGACTTAAACAAAACTCGAGAAGAAAAAAAGGTATTAGCAAGCCTACAGTGCTTACCCTCGCTTTTTAGTTGCCATGAAACGCTACAACTTCCCAATGAGATATGAAATGCATTGATTCAAGCAGTCAAGAATCTAATACTCTATGCCACCAAAATAAATTAGGCAAAAAGACCTTAGAACGAAGTCCACAATTATGCAACATATCGTGCAACCATCACCTTCATAGATGAAGACCTTGAGTTATAGTTAAAGCCACATAATTGACTCATATTCATTATTAGACACATGCAAAAACAAAAGGTCACTCTTATCTTAATTGATAGAGAATCTACAATAAATGTCATGTCTAAGGAAATGATGATAAAACTTGGGATTGCCACCAAAGAGTTAGCATAGAGTCATTTAATGATTTAAGGCTTTAATCAAGGAGAACAATGAGCTATTGGCATGATTCATCTAGAGCTTATTATTGGTGAGTTCACTTCAAATACATTGTTCCATGTAATCGATGCAAAAACATCTTATAATGTGTTACTTGGGCAGCCATGACTTTATGAAAATGTGATAATACCTTCAACATTTCACCAATGCTTCAAGTTCTATAGAAGAGGGATAAAGAAAGTAAAGGTCAATGCTAAGTCATTTATAAAAGTCGAGTCTTACTTTGCTAATACCAAATTCTACACAAAAAATAAAGTCATACAAGAAGTCCTCCTTTTAACTATTCTCTCCATTGGAAAAGATAAACTCAAAAAAAAAAAACTTCAGCACTTTGAGCCAACAATAGTAGGGTAAGTTTCATAACTAGGGATGACTCTAATTGAAGAAAAAAGGAAATCCCCATAAGGATCAACATCAAACTCAAGAAATGCTACTACTCCCCTAGTTTTTAGGTATGACTTGAGATCTCAACGAGAGAAAAGTCAACCAACTTTCATAGAAGATAGAAGCAAAATAAAACCATAAAGGTTTGAAAATGAGGATTTTTGGGTCTTTAAAGAATATACGATCATTCATCTTCCAAACTTACAATTTATCATTAGGGATGGGATATAAAAATTCATTCATTCCTCTTAAGATCAAATAGAGCATAAGTTATTTCCTGATAAAAGAATTGATGAGGGGTTTAACCCTAAGGCTTACAAGTTATTAGCCAAGGTGGGGTATGACTTCACTTCATCATCATGACTAGGAGAACTTACTCTCAAGACCACAAGTGAAAGATAAATGGTCGTAGCAAAACTGAAAAGAAGTTAAAACAATAAGGGTATACAATCAAACTTTCTAAGGCAAGACTAGGGCTTGTACCTATCTATACCATCAAGATTTCAGCTAAAACCAAAATGACCAAGGTAAGTACACAAAGTATCACTGTAGAAGACATTGAAGAGAGCAGTGGATCAAACTTTACTACTCGAACTTCAGCATCTGATCAAATTGGGGCTTGAACTATATGAACTTCAACTTTCACTAGGTTGGATAATTTTAGCCAAAAATCATTGGGACAAAACCCCAAGAAAAAGTGATGAATCAAACTAAAGGAGGATGTAGAGACAAAGAGTTTAATCCCATCATAGATGAAACGTCACTCAACTTGGGAAATTTGTACTAATTTTTTGTTAAAATTAAAATAATGTACCATTGTAGTCACCTAACAATCAGAGAAAGGATGTTATAAAAATGTTGAAGAAGAGATGAAACATGCTAGCTACCATGTTACTATAGAAGTCAGGTCTAACTAGAAATCTTCAAAAGATGAACCAAATGAAGCTCCTCAAGCATTTGAAGACGAAGGATAAGCCACAATAGATGAGTTAAAAAAAAAATCAATTTAGCCATAAATGATGACCCAAAGTCAATCTTGTTAGTAAGCTTTTAAGACCTTTTGAAGAGAAAAGTTATCTTAAGTTGTGGCTTGAATTTAAGGATGTCTTTTCTTGGACTTACAAAGAAATTTCAAGTCTTTATCCAAAAGTTGTAGTGCATTAGCTCATGGTGAAACATGGAGTTCAACCAATTAAGCAAACTAGAGGCAATTTCAACCATAACTTGTCTCAAATATAAAAATAGAAATCGACAAATTGATAGAGGTTGGCTTCATTAGGAAAGTAAAACATCCAACATGGATTACAAACATCGTCTAAATCAAGAAAAAAAATAAACAAATCTATGTTTGTGTATATTTCAAGGATCTAAACAATCCTTGCCCAAAAAATGACTTTCTCTTACCAATCATTGAGCTTATGTTCTATGCAACCACTAGTAATGAAGTTTTATCCTTCATGGATTGATCATTGGGTTGTAATCAAATACAGATGGCACCAAATGGAAAAGAGTTTACTGTATTTTGTACTCCAAAAGACATTTATTGTTACAAAGTGATGTCTTTTAGAATAAAAAAATATGGATCCAATATACCAACGTGTCATGCAAAGAATCTTCAATGACATGCTCCATAACAATGTTGAGTGCCATGTTAACGATTTAGTTGTAAAGTTTAGAGAAAAAAAAAATGAACCATCTACAAGATTTTTGTATGGTGTTTGACAAATTAAGAAGGCACCAGCTTAAAATGAACCCACTCAAATGTATTTTTAATGTTACTTTTGATCATTTTCTATGGTTTATTGTATGACATTCTAGCATTGAAGTAGACCAACCTAAAATTGCAACCATTCGGGATGTGCCAGAGTCAAGAAATCTATAAGAACTCAGAAGTCTCTAAGGATGTCTTGCTTTTATTCAATGGTTTATTTCAAACCTTGTAAGATGATGTCTCAACTCTTCAACTAACTTATGAAGAAAGATGTCTCATTTATTTAGGACCAAGCTTGTCATAATGCCTTTGAAAGCATTAAGTATTTGGCTAATCCACCAACTTTAGGTGCTCTATGGGTGGGAAGACATTGATATTCTACTGTCACATAGGAATGCTCTCCTAGATCATTACTTACACAAGAAAATGATGAGAACAAAGAAATGACATTGTATTACTTAAGTTGAACTCTAATTAGGCTAAAACTAAATTATTCCTCAATAAAGAAAACTTGCCTCACCTTAATCTTCTCAACAAAAAAGCTAAGACATTATCTGCAAGCATGCATTGTACATTTAATAGTACATGTTAATCCTATTAAGTATTTGTTGTCAGAGCCATTTCTTTCACAACGATTGGCGAGATAGGGGCTACTACTGATTGGTTATGAAATAATTTACATCCCTTAAAGGTAGTCAAAGGACAAGCACATGCAAACCTATTAGTAGATCATCATATTCCTATAAATTGGGAAATCTTAGATGATCTTCAAAGAGATCTTTTACGTTGACGTTTTTCCTTCATGAATGATGTTTTTTGATAGGTCAACACACTATGATGGAATAAGTGTAAGGTCTATGTTTGTCTCACAACAAAATTAAATATTACCATATTCATTTGTTCTTAGTAAGTGATGCTCTAACAATGTCACTAAATATCATTTCTTCTCCCCTCATTCAAGCCTTAATCACCAAGAATAATCCATCCTAGTGGACAACACTTAAAAACCACTATACTATGGTAGTTTGTACTAAAACCATTTTTGATTGGGTACAAGCTACTCTAGAATAGTGAATTAGGTTATAAATTGTGTTTTGATGTGATAAACTAGAAAAATCAATTGATCAAAAATGGAGTTGTTATCGGGGATGGTGCCAAAGTGATTGAGGCATTTTTTTTTTTTGTGAGGATTAACCCTTGTATCCACATCACAAGATTGGTGAAGTTCTTTTTACCAATTCTCCACTTTTATC
The DNA here is from genome assembly GCF_030704535.1 of Vitis vinifera. Lineage (NCBI taxonomy): Eukaryota > Viridiplantae > Streptophyta > Magnoliopsida > Vitales > Vitaceae > Vitis > Vitis vinifera. The sequence goes on from NC_081812.1 coordinate 5,065,645, forward strand.
TTAGTTCTTTCAAATTTCATTTTTCTTTTTATTTTTCTTTTTGTTCTTTTTGTTTTGGTTTTGGTTTTGGTTTTTTTTTTTTGTTTGTTATGTAAGTGAACCTTGTATGCTCCATTGGGAACAAAATTCCAAGGGAAGGTTGGAAAGAACTAATTCATCTACTCAAATGCTGAATCTTAGAATTGCTACAAATATAATGGAACCTCAAGGTGAAGATCAACAAAGTCAACATGGTCTTAATGCAGAAATTTTCCATTTGTATCAGTCTATGTGGGACTATATGCATCCACCAAGAATGAGTGCACCATCATGCATTGTTCCTCTCAGTGAGCAAACGATCATTCGTTCTTATTTGGTGCCACTTCTTCCTCAATTTCATAGAATGGAGAATGAGAATCCTTATACTCATATAAAGGATTTTGAAGAAGTATGTCATATTTTTCAAGAAGGGACCACATCAATTGATCCTATGAGACTTAAATTGTTTCCTTTCACTCTCAAGGACAAGGCAAAAGGGTGGTTGAATTATTTGAGACCTCGAAGTATCCGCTTATGGATGGAACTACCAGCTAAATTTTTAAAGAAATTTTTTCCAGCTCATCGTACTAGAGGATTGAAAAAACAAATATCCAATTTTGTGGCTATAGAGAATGAAAAATTTTATGCTTGTTGGGAGAGATCTATGGAGGTTGTCAATGCTTGTCCTCATCATATTTTTGACACTGGGATGTTGGTAAGCTACTTTTATGAAGGTATGTCACCGACTATGAAACAATTACTAGAAACCATGTGTAAAGGTGACTTTATGAGCAAAAGTCCTGATAAAGTTTTGGATTTTCTAAACCATGTGATGGAAATATCTAGATCATGGGATGAACCTCATGGAAAAGACTCAAGCAAAGCGAAGCCCCAAAACAATTCTAAAAGAGGAATGTACACTTTGAATGAGGATGTAAACATGCAAGCAAAAATGGTAATTCTATCAAGGAGATTGGAAGAACTTGAAGCAAGAGGAGCTCATGAAATCAAACTGGTTAATGATGTTCCAATTCAAATTATTCAATGCTCTATATGCCAATCTGGTGAACATCTAGCAAGCAAATGGCCCATCATACCAGCTGTTAGAGAAATGTTTATGGAACAGGCTAATGTTATTGGATTTGTTAAACACTCCAACAGTTCTCCATTTTGAAATACCTTTAATCTGGGGTGGAAGAATCTTCCAAATCTATCTTGGAAGAGTGGACAAGGACAATTTTCTTCTAACATGCAAACTTCTCAACATCAAGTTTCACTGATGAAACAAGCTATAGTAAATTTGAGTAAAGTGATAGGTGACTTCATCAAAGATCAAAACAATATCAATACTCAAGTAAATCAAATGATAGATCATGCGGAGACATATTTCAATCAGAAATTTGATAGCTTGCAAACTAATCTCACACAAAAAGATTGATAATATGTAGTTTGCTATCTCCAAACTCACAAACATGCATACAGTACAAGAAAAAGGAAAATTCCCTTCACAACCCCAACAAAATCCAAGGAAAGTTCATGAAATTGGAGAAAAAAATTAAAATTCTGCTAAGATGGATGAAGTGAAGGCAATCATTACCTTAAGAGGTGGTAAGCAAGCTGATCAACCTTTGCCAAAACCAAAAGAAAATAAAGGAGGAGAACAAGAAGAAAATGTGAAATAACAAGAAAAAGAGAAAGAAGTGAAAGAAGATGATAGATCAAAGGAAGATGAGATTGTTAATGAAGAGGTTAAGGAGAAAGACAAGCTCTTATCTCCACCTTTTCCAAAAGCTCTTCAATTAAGGAAGATGGTAAATAATGCAACTGAAATTTTTGAAGCTCCCAAGCAAGTAAAATATAACATACCACTCCTAGAAATGATCAAGCAAGTTCTTCCCTATGCCAAGTTCCTTAAAGATTTATGTACAATGAAGAGGGGGTTGAACTTCAACAAGCAAGCTTTCTTAATGGAACAAGTTAGTGCAATCATAAAATGTAAGACTCTAATCAAATATAAAGATCTGGGGTGTCCTACCATTTCGGTGAATATTGGAGATACATATATAGAGAAAACTCTTCTTGACTTGGGTGCAAGTGTAAACCTTCTTCCTTACTCAGTGTACAAGCAATTGGGGTTAAGGGAACTCAAGCCTACTTCTATCACATTATCTCTGGCGAATAGGTCAATTAAAATTCCAAGAGGAATGATTGAACATGTATTGGTTCAAGTGGATAAGTTTTACTATCTGGACGATTTTATTATCCTTGATACAGAGCCAATAGCAAGTGGACCAAATCATGTTCCAATTATTTTTGGTAGACCTTTCTTAGCCATAGCAAATGCTTTAATAAATTGTTGGAATGGAGTGATGTAGCTCACCTTCGAAAATATGACTCTTGAGCTAAATATTTTCCATCTATATAAGAGACATCCAAATCAAGTTGAGGATGAACAAAAAGAAGTTTGCTTAATTGATACTCTTATAGAAGAACATGTGAAAGGACTAATGAAGAAAGAGTTGGAGAAAACTTATGAAGAATTTGAAGAAAATAAAGTAGAAGAAAAAATTGAGGAAGCTAATGAATTTGCCTCCATTAATCATTCTATGCAATGGAAGGAAAAAAGAGAAGCCTTTACCTATAACCAATGATGAAGAAGCAAAGAAGGAAGAATCACCTAAGCTCAATCTCAAGCCATTGCCAAATGATTTGAAATATGTATATCTTGATGAAGATAAGTATCCAATGGTAAGCTCTTCAAAATTATCATACCAACAAGAAACTAGCTTGTTGGAAGTTCTAAGGAAATGTAAAGAAGCTATTGGATGGTTCATTTCTGATCTTAAGGGGATAAGTCCTTTGGTATGCACCCACTGCATTTATTTGGAGGAAAATGCTAACCCAATTCGTTAACCTCAAAGGTGATTGAGTCCTCACAAGCAAGAAGTTATTCGAAATGAGGTACTTAAGTTGTTACAAGCTAGTATTATCTACTCTATTTTGGATAGCACTAGGGTAAGTCCTACTCAAGTTGTGCCTAAAAATTCGGGAGTGGCCATGATACAAAATGAAAAGGGAGAATCTATTCCCACAAGATTGACCACGGGATGGAGGGTGTGTATTCACTATCGAAAGTTGAATGTCGTCACAAGAAATGATCATTTTCCTCTTCCATTCTTGGACCAAGTATTGGAGAGGGTATCGAGACATCCTTATTATTGTTTTCTTTGGCTACTCTGGTTATTTTCAGATTGAGATTGCCTTGGAAGATCAAGAGAAGACAACATTTACTTGCCCTTTTGGTACCTATGCATATAAAAGGAATCCATTTGGTTTATGCAATGTTCTCGTCACTTTTCAAATATGCATGCTAAGTATCTTTAGTGATATGGTAGAGAGAATCATGAAAGTTTTTATGGATTAGCTTACATCTATGGTGAGGATTTTGAAGATTGTCTCTCAAATTTGGAAAAAAAATATTTCAAAGGTGCATTGAGAAAAATTTAGTGCTAAATTGGGAGAAATGCCACTTTATGGTAGAAAAATTCATTGTCTTAGGTCATGTTGTCTCAAGGAAAGGCATTGAAGTGGATAAAGCAAATATTGAGCTAATTGTGAATCTACCACCACCAACAAATGTTAAAGAAGTTAAAAAATTTCTTGGTCATGTAGCCTTTTATAGAAGTTTCATCAAAGATTTTTCTAAACTAGCAAGACCAATGTGTTCCTTACTTGCTAAGGATGCCAAATTCAAATGGGATGAAAATTGTCAAAATTGGTTTGAAGAGACTATTGACTAGTACACCTATTGTGAGGAGGCCAAATTGGGAACTTCTTTTCGAAGTTATGTGTGATGCAAGAGATCAAGCAATGGGAGCAATTCTAAGGCAAAGAGATGAATGGAAACCTTATGTTATTATCTACTATGCAAGCAAAACTCTTAATGAGGCACAAAAGAACTACACCACCATTGAAAAAGAGTTGCTTACGATTGTCTTTGTATTAGAAAAGTTTAAAGCATATCTTGTTGGAGCTCCTATAGTGATCTTCACCAATCATTCAGCTTTGAAATACTTAGTCAATAAGGACTCTAAAGCAAGGCTAATTCGCTGGATTTTACTTCTTCAAAAATTCAATCTTGAAATAAGAGATAAGACATGTGTGGAGAATGTGGTAGCTGACTATCTATCTTGAATTTTTGTGGAGCACATCCCGAAAAGTCCCTCCATTAATGAAGAATTTCCAAATGATGCTCTTTTGCAAGTGGATGGCAATCCATGGTATACTCATATTGCAAATTATCTAGTCATCGAAGAATTACCTAAGGAATGGACTACTCAAGAAAGAAGATTTTTCTTGTCCAAGATGCATGCATACTATTAGGAGAAACCATTTTTGTGTAAGTATTGTGCTGATCAAATTATTAGGAAGTGTGCACTGGAAGAAGAAGAACAAGGAATTCTTATGCAATGCCATGCTTATGCTTATAGAGATCATCTCTCTACTCAAAAGACAGCTTTCAAGGTTCTCCAATCAGGTTTTTATTGGCCAACTGTATTCAAAGATGCACCTAAAGTTTGCAAGTCTCGTGATAAGTGTCAAAGGTTGAGGAAATTGACAAAGCGACACATGATGCCACTTAACCCCATATTGGTAGTGGAATTATTTGATGTATGGGGGCTTGATTTCATGAGGCCGTTTCCATCCTGTTTTGGACACTCCTATATCTTGGTAGGAGTTGACTATGTATCAAAGTGAGTGGAAGAAATAGCTTGTAAGCATAATGATAACAAAGTGGTTGTAAATTTCTCTAGGAAAATATCTTCACAAGGTTTGGGGTGCCAAAGGCCATTATTAGTGATGGAGGTACTCACTTTTGCAACAAGACATTCAACAACCTTCTTGCTAGATATAGAGTGAAACACAAGATAACCACACCTTACCATCCACAAACAAGTGGACAAGTGGAGTTAGCTAACCATGAAATCAAGAATATCCTGATGAAAGTGGTGAATGCAAGCTGCAATGATTGGGCATTAAGACTTCATAATACACTTTGGGCTTACCTAACCGCCTTCAAAACAATTCTTGGAATGTCACCATATAGGTTGGTTTTTGGTAAGGCATGTCATCTAGTAGTGGAAATAGAGTATAAAGCATGGTGGGCTATAAAGAAATTGAATTTTGATATGCAAAGAGTTCGGTTGAAGAGATTTTTAGACTTGAATGAGTTAGAGGAAATGAGAAATGAAGCCTACATGAATTCAAAATTTTCTAAGGAAAAACTCAAGAGATGGCATGATCAAATTGTCCTTAAGAAAGAGTTTCAAGAGGGACAAAATGTGTTCCTATATGATTCAAAATTGCACATCTTTCTGGGAAAGGTTAAATCTCAATAGAATGGTCCATATTTGGATCATAAGGTGCATTCAAATGGAGTTGTTGAAATTACTAATCCAAATAGTGGATGTATCTTCAAAGTTAATGGACACCGGCTTAAACCATATATGGAACCTATGGTGCAAGAGAAAGAGGAGTTATACCTCATTCAACCTTCCATAAGTTAAGCATTCAAGGTTTTGTGGGCTTAGTCTTCTAAAAGACTAACTAGCCCAATTATTTTTCAATTATTTTTCTTTAAATTTTTTTTGTTTTGTTCTTGTGTTTTTTTAGTCTCTATGAATGAACCCTTTTTAACCATATCAATTGTGTTTTAAAGGAATTTCCAAATGAATGGAATGCATGAAGCAAGGAAAAATGAGTTTTAATGACCTATCACCATTTTGCACATTCATGCAAAAATAGGGGAATTCATGCAAAAAAAATAAAAAATAAAAAGATAAGGAATTTTTCATAGCTTTGAAAATGCAAAAGTTGTGTTTCTCTCCAAGTTCGCATTATCATGCGAAATTTTCACATGACTATGCGAAACTAATATGGAAAGCTACAGGGATTAGATGCCTCTGAACCATTTCACATGACTATGTGAAAGTCATCTTAAATACTACTATAAATTAGCCCTTTGGACCACTTCGTACACTCATGCAAAAATTTTGCATGACTGTACCAAATGTTAAAATAAATAAATAAATAAAAATATTTCTATAGCCAATATAAGTCTCTGTTTTATTTCGCACCATTAAGTGAAAGCAAGCCCTCATGCCAAAACTCTTCATCTTCATTGGACACAAGAAACTAAATAGGTAGAAGACCATCAAGGCCTTTTCATCTTCCATCCACACTCTCTTATATCTCTTCTTTGCCCTAAACCACAATCAAACATCAGAAACTCTAGTTATTTTCATTTTTTATTTCCAAATATTTACTTGGGCACTCTCAGCATTTCGGGCATTCCAAGTATTCAACTTTTCACTTCTCTCTCTTTGAAATTGCAAGACAAATCTGGATTGAAAAGAAAATTTAGAAAATGATTGCGAAATTATATTGTTGATTTTCTTTGGGAGGTTGCTGCAAATTTTTTCAAATTCTGGACAATTGATATCTTTTATTCCATTTATCATCCAATTCATTAAATTGTCCATTGTAATTTTGATTCTTTCTTGTTATAGATGGGGAATCAAAAACGAAAATCAATGGAAATTAAAGAAGAGTTCATGGTGATTAATGACAAAATTGGAGAAAACATAGGTCTTGAATCCCCTCTGGGGTTGTCCTTTTCTGAACCTCCCATTCTAGACATCCAAACCAAAGGCATGTCACAAGATCTTCACTAGATAAAGGCAAATCAAAGATGATTGTTCCTGAAAAATTACCAATAAAAAGAACACGAAGCATCAGTGTTCAAAATCTTTCATCTCTTCTAACATTCCCTGCTACTCCTTCAATTCAACATGTTGTAGTTCAGTCACCTGTTGCTGAAGCTCCTACCCCTACTCCGGTTACAAAATTTGTACCTCCACCGAGTCAACCAATTCAATTTTAATTCACGAAAGCCCTGAATAAGAAACTAATCGTTGGTGTAAGAGAAGACTGTTCAAGTAGAAAATTCCATGAAGAATACTACTATGATTTCAAGGCATTTGTTGCATCTCCTCTTACTAAATTCTCCACGAAGCTATGTCATCGATGTTTTTTGGAGCCATTCATGGTGCCTAGGCCATTCTTCTATCCTCGCATAATTTAGGAATTTTACCAAACCATGACCAGTAAAGAAGTATACTCTTCTTCAATGATTTATTTCAAAATCGATGGGAGACAAGGTATGCTAAATATTGAAATGGTAGTAAGAGCCTTGAATATTCCTATTACACCTCCAAATCCAGTTGAGTTGCAACCCATTACTTAAACTAAAGCTGCTGAAATGGTTTGAATTGTCTTTTAAAACCAATCCACCAATACACATGCAGTGTTAAGAAGAGAAATAGATTCCAAATTCTAGTTTTTGGATCATGTCCTACACTCCAATGTTTATCCTTGCCAACACTCATTGCAAAGGCAATAAGATATACTAATGGCATTATTTAGAATTGTTAGTAGGCAATGGTGGACACCTGCTAAATTATTCATGGCTCTCCTATTCTATTTTGAAGACAAAATGCATTTGAAGAAGTTACAAAGAGCCAAGATATATCCATTATTCTTCCCTTAGATGTTTGGCACCATCTTGGAGTACTATGGCTTTCCTATTGAACCTAGAAAAAAAAACATCATTGTAGGGAAGCCTACAATGTTTCCAGATGGCAAGGAAGTGTGACCAAGACTAAGTCTACATTCACTAGTGCTTCATTGACTACTACTAATGAACATCATTATGTGTCTCCTCCAAATATGATTCTTTAAGATTTTAGTGATGGAGATGACACACCCCCAAGACCACCAGTTGCCTCTACACCAAATGTTGCCTTCATCTTCTTATGGCTATGTACATATCTTAGCTGAGGCTTTCAAGCAACTCTTAGCTAGTTTGGATATGATTCAAAAATATCAAGCAAACATCCAACTCACTCAGCAGCAACTTGTCCAAAGAGTTGATGAACTTACCATAGTTGTCCCATAATGGAAATCTTCTTCTGAGAAGCCAACTAGTGTTCATGATGTTATTCCTCCATCCATCCCAACTACATAAGAGACTAATTCTTCAGATAAGGAGTCCACAATGCCTACCACTATTGTGACACCTTCAGATAAGAAGTTTTCATTTTCCCAAGGGTTATTTCTAATTAAGTCTTGACACACATTGTGCACTTTAAACCCCTAATATAAGATGAAAAACTAGTTTACCCTTGAGACTTTAACTCAATTGTCTTAGTAGCTTGAATCACTTTTAAATTGAGTTGAGACACCTTAAAAATAGACCAATATTTTCCTTAAAAAAAATGGTAGATGAATAAAAAGGTTGAGTTATGTTTGCCTTGAAACCTGAGCAAGGCCCAAGGGGTATATGGCCCAAAGGTCTTTAAAGCCCAGTGCCCTAAGCCATTATGGTTGGGAGTCATCAACCTCAATGCTCACTACATGGGTGAATGGGTGGAGTATGAGCTCAATTGTAGGTGCTAAGGTATTGGATCCTAAATTGTGGAGTCTGGGGTGAAATTCGAGGATTTAGTGATTGAATTAGTTCTATAAACTTAGTTCTCTATGCCTTATAGTTGGGAGTCATCGATGAATCCCCGCTACATGGACCGTATACTTGGAAATACCTTTAGCATTGCACTCCTACAATGAAAAAATAAATAAATAAAGACGGATGTGTTCTTGACCTATGAGAGAGTGGTTTTTGTTGCTTGAGATAAAATGGGCATGGTTGGAGGGAGAATTAGTTTTGAATAGTATATCAAGGAGCTAGTTTCATTTCACTCAAGACTTGCTTGGAAAGATCATTTGGGGGGATGAAAAATGATATGTCTTTGATACTTTGATTTGCATGATATCTTTTCTATTAGAGATAGTAAATGAGTTTGAGATTTTGATGATACCTATGGATGGTGAGGTGTGTTTCATTATTAAGCATTTATGCTATGGGATTCTCAAAAACATTTTCCAAATGAGTTTAAGATTTTTTTTTTTTTTTTCTCTTTCTTTTTGTTATACCATTGCTAAGGGACTAGCAGTGTGCTGGTTGGGAGGAATGATTACTACTCAAAAACAATACATTTTAAATAATAATTCTCATGAATTTCATACCTTTTGAGTAGTAATTATGCCTAATATGCCTAAGTAATACATTGTTGCCCTTGCAAGAAATACTAATGATTTTTGTGAAGTTTTAGAGATATTTCAAGGTGATTTTTGAAGCATTGAGTGACAAAAGAGAAAAGAAATTGAGAAAGGCAAATAATGTGGATAATGAGAAAGAATCAATGCACTTAGATCAAGATTTGGATCTGATTTGAATGTAGTTGAAGTGGAATCAGAAGAAAGAAATGGAAGAAATGACAAAAGAAAGCTTAAAAATCAAATATTTCCATTTTGCATGACTATGTGAAATGGATTAGAAGATGGAATTGTGCTGCAAACAAAGGAGAATTGCCAAGTTGATTTCACATGATCATGCGAAAATTTCGCAGTCGTGTGAAATGGACCAGGAGGTTGTAACTGCTACTGCTAAATTCTTGATTTTTCACAACCATGCAAAATTGGTTGAGCTCGTGTGAAATGGTCATTTTTCTTTTAAACTCCAGATTGCTTGATGAAGAAGTTTTTGAAAGACCTCTAAGATGATGCCAAGTGTCCACTTGACCTTGACCTATAAATAGAAACTCGAATCTTTGAAAAAAAAAATGAGAGAATTTTTTAACATTTTCTAATTGTAGAATTTTCCAGATTTTCTCTCTCAATAGAATTCTCTATTTTCCTTCATTTTCTTTCATTTTTCTCACTAGCCAAGCATGCCTTGTGAGACCAAATCTCCAAGCATGAGTGGTTAAATCTCATTTTTCTCGAAGGAATGAGGATCTTGAAGCAAAATCTATAGTGAATTAGAGAAATGAGCTTGAATTATAAAGGTAATTTGATCTGATTGATTGATTGATTGAAATTTGGGGGTTTTTTCTCTTCAAATTGTCTTGGACAACTATTACATTGCAAACTAGGTGGATTCATTAAATTCTTAAAGCTAAATTTAATGAAATCGAATAGTTGCATTGTATGAATCATTGGAAGATGATTTAAGATGAATTAAATTTATAGTTTAAATTGATATCTTGGATTTAATAACCTAATTTGAAGAGAAATTAGATCTAGACTTAAAGCTACATTTAAAATCGGTTTAGATAAGAATTTAGGTTTTCAATCTAACTTGATGAAAAATAGATCTCAACATCTATTCACCATGAAAATTGTTTTCTAGAAAATCCTAACTCCGAGAATTTCATTTCCTCTTAATTTTCTTCTATTTCACATTTCATTGTTCTTCTCAATTAGAAACCATTGTTAAATTGATTTTTCACCATCAAATTTTCAAATCAATTTCACTTTATCATAATCAATTCTTCTTTCCTCATTCAAGCCTTAATCACCGAGAATAATCCATCCTAGTGGATGACAACCTAAAAACCACTGTACTATGGTAGTTTATACTAAAACCATTTTTAATCGAGTATAAGCTACTCTAAAATAGTGAATTAGGTTATAAATTGTGTTTTGATGCAATAAACCAGAAAAATCAATCGATCACTAATTGATTGAAAAGTTTGATCAAATCTTATTACTTCATATTCCATGAAAAGAGAATCAAATGGCAAATGCTCTTGTTAATTTAGCTACAAGTATAACACTGCTTAAGGATAAAAGAGTAATCGTCCTAGTTTGTGATAGGTGGGTGTCCTGTCATTATCCATTATACAATAAGAAGAGGTGAATGTTACATCGGTATGTACTCACAATTGACATTTAAGATTGGTGGCAACTGTTGATTGACTACTTAGAGCATGAGAAGTTACTGGATGAACTAAGACATCAAACAAAAATATAACATCAAGTTTCATGCTTTATTTACTATAAAGAAACACTCTATTGTCACTCATTTGATAGGGTAGTTCTTCAATGCTAAGGAGAAGAAAATGTGAATTAAGCAATTGAAGAAGCTCATTTTGCGATCGATGAGGCTCACCCATCAAGGCCAAATCACTATTTTCGAATCAAAATGATCAGTTACTATTGGCCTACTATAGTTAAGGATTTTGCATGGAATGTGTTAAGAAGTGTCAAGAATGTTAATTCCATGCAAACTTTATACACCAACTCTTGAGCCACTCCATCTTACAGTTGTGTCGTGGTCTTGGTGTGGTAGGACCCGTTACCCCTAAATCCTTTGCTAGTCATGCTTACACATTGGTGGCAATAGATTATTTTTCTAAGTGGGTGGAAGTTATGCCACTTAAAGAACTGAAGAAAAAAACTATGGTGAACTTTATTCGTAGCAACATTATCTATCAGTATGAGGTATCATGGTATATAATCATTGATAATGGGAAACCCTTTTATAACAAATTGATGAGCAAACACTATAAGAGATTTGGTTTCAAACAACATAATTCATACATATACAATGCACTAGTCAATGGTCTTGCAAAAGCATTTAACAAGACCATTTTCAAATTATTGAAGAAAATTATTGACAAGTTAAAAAATGATTGACATGAATAAGTCGGAGAAACACTTTGGACATACCAAACAACATATCAAACACCCACACAATCAACCCCTTACTACTTTGTTTATGGTGTAGAAGTTATACCACCCCTTGAGTTTCAAATACCTTCATGAAGGATCATTATACATGAAGGACTAACTAATCAAATAATCCCAAGTTACATCTTCAAGAGTTAGAAGTATTGGACAAAAAATAGCTTGAAGCCTAACAATGCTTAGAATGTTATCAAGAACGCCTTTCAAGAATTTTTAACAAAAAGGTTTGCCCTTGATCCTTTCAAGTTGGTGATGTGGTTCTTGTTATTCATAGACCCATTATCACCACACATAAGATTAGAAGCAAATTTACATCAAAACAGGATGGGCCTTATGTGGTTCAAGAGGCTTTCACCTTATAAGATTGTCATTGAAGACGGATTAAGAGTTGGCCCTATCAATCGCATAATCTTAAAGCATTACTACTCTTGAGTCACACCAAACTCTTGACCTACAAAATTCTAAACTATGTATAGCACCAAAAAAAAAATCGCTAAGTTGAAAACCTAAAATGTCACTTAGGAAGAAAGTTAGGATATGTGCTCACAAGATTAAAATTTTTAATCTGGACAAAAGTTAGATCATAGAAAAAATTTAAAAATAAAAATAAAAACTATATTGTTAAAAAAACTAGGCTAATCCAACCTATGGTAATCACCCTAGAGGGGGGGTGAATAGGGTGATGGTCTCTTTTTGCAAATTTAAACTATGTAAATGTAAGAACAAATATATGCAAGTATATAATAAAACAATATAAAGACAATTACATATAAAGTAAAAGAGTAGGAAAAAGAGAATGCAAACACAAGATTTTATAATGGTTTGGCGCAACCCGACCTACATCCACTCTCCTCTAGCTTCAATCCCAAGCTTGAGGTTCCACTAATTCAAGGCTTCCAAACCAAGCCCTCAAGCAATACAATTGGATTATGGTTCCAATCCGCTCTCTTAGACTTTTGGCTCCAAGCACCCTTTACAATCCTCAAGAGATACCCCACTCTTGAACAACCTCTTAAGCGATACCCCACAATTGAGAATCTTCCTCTCAAAGATATACAAATAATTGATCTCACAAAATCCTGGTACAAAAACTTTAAGCTCAAATGATACAAGAAAAATAGGATTGAATAGTGCACTAAAGATATGCAAGTTTTAGAACAATGGTGCACTCAAAACACTTTTCCAAGGCTTAAATATATTCAAGAAAGGTTTGGGAAGGTTGAGCTACTCAACAATGAAGGTTTTGAGGCTTTACAGAGGAAAAAAACCAAACTAGTCGTTGGGGGTTTGACCGATCGAGCTAGGGGTCGACCGGTTGACTAGCTGTTAACATTTAATGCTTGGTAGGTGACCGTTGGACCTCGACCGGACCTCGACCGGTTGAGGTAAGGGTTGATCGGTTCCTCATCCGATTGAACAACCATTCTAGAAGAGAGATAAGGTTTTTTTAACCCCTCGACCGGTTGAGCTAGCGATTGACCTGTTATTGTTCACACCTTGACCAGTTTAACTAAGGTCGACCTGCTCTTAGACCGGTTGAGCTAGCGGTTGACCGGTTCCTTATCCGATTTAATCGGTTGAGCCGTTTTTTGCTCAACAACCAACTTTTTCAACTTAAAACCTTTTAAAATAAGGTTGAAAAACATTTTATACAAGGTTTTAGTTGAAAACATGAAATCATCTAATTTTTAAAATATTTAAAACAAAATAACTCTTGGATGATTTTAGTGCATAAGTAAAGAATGTAATGCATGAAAATCCTAGTGCACCAACAACCTTACAAAGAGATCTTACGAAGCTTGGGTCTTTGAAAAACACTTCTCTTTGAGGTGGTCTTCTTCTTCATGATTTCTTCTTGGCTTGATTTGTCTTTGTGATTGCCACTTTGGAAATCGTCTTGCCTAATCACACTTGAAATATAATCATTAGTTCTAAACCTTGTTTTGTTATCATCAAAACCGAGATTAATCAAACCTTAGTTTCACATATATATATATATATATATATATAATTAAAAAAATTTAACTACACTTAGTTACTCGTAATGCTAAGTAAGACACACTTAAGAGGAAGTTGGGGCAATTAGGTAAACAAAAGGAGCGACTTCATAACTCACTCTTAGAGATTGATGAGAATTTAGCCAATAAACAAAATGACATTTTGCCTCTATATTCTTAAAGCTTAAACAACAATTTGAGATGCAATAGTAGTTAAATGCTCACTTTGTACTTCTAAAGATATCTTCATTGAGTAGGCCCATTGCACTGTGTCAAGGTGATCTACATGTATCATGTACTTCTCAATCTAATACTTTAGTGATGAAGGATCCACTTCAGTATTCACAATAGCATTGAAAAGCACATCAATTTTTCCTTTCAATAGTGGGAGACACTCATTAAAAGTTTTGAGAATCATTTTTTAATGCTCTCTCCTATCATAAATGCTACTTGACACTATGCCTTAAGTAATGCTTGACACTGTGCCATAAGTGTTGCTTGACGTTACACATTAAGGATGATTTGTTCCATATCAAATGTGTGAGTGAAATCAAGAAAAGTCACAAAAAGGATAGTAAGGTATGGAGTCTATTGTCTAGCTATTAAACCTGCAACAATTAAAAGTATCAATTCATCATATGTTGTGCCTTCAATTATGTTCCAATCAAAACATCACTAGAGATATTAGTAATACCTTCATCACCCAAATGAAAATAGGGCAAGGATTATAGAATGGTAGATTAATCTTCTCATCGGATAGTCAAGTCAAAGGATGGTGACTCCCTAATACCAACAACATTTTCAAATTAGTCCTTAAGACAAGTCTCATCACCCTCATTAACAAGCTGATTGTCACCCTCTACCTAAGACAAGCTATTTATTCTATTAGTATCAATTTATAAAAAAAAAAATTAATTACCTCTTCACCATCAAATTCTATTAGTTTAGTAGAGATTAGAATGTCAACAAAGAAGACATCTGCATCAAGCAAATGAGAGTTAGCTTTATCATAATACACAGGGTTGGGTCTAGTCTTTTGGCATTTGAAGTAACATTCACTTATATCTTCAGAATTGTCATTTGATACACTAAGGACATTTGCATTGTCATCTTACTTAAGAGCTTGGTAGTAGTGACCATTACTATCATCAAATACAGTTCCTCTATGTTCCAAGCATGTGGGGGAATTAACTCAATGGCCACCCATTGTGCGATTAAAAGAAGCTCTTGAGTCATCAGGTATATCATCAAAGTCCCTTGTGACATTATCCCTGACACTCCTCTTAGTAAGGGCATTTAATTCGATCTTGCGTGTTCTATTCTTTAAATATTGGAAGGGTATTTTGCGAGAAGAACCAAAAGGATGCTTTGTACAAACAATGAAAGTTTTACTTCTTAGAATTGCACACTTTAAACTACCTATGTAAATAAGCCTTGGTGATTGAGAACTCTCTAAAGTTGTGGCAATTTGGTATAGTGACTATGGAATGGGTACTACACCTAGTGCATGACTCCCAATATCAATACACTTCCTCCAAATTTCCAGAGCAAAAAACTTAGTCAAACCCCCCAAACATCTTGAGGATACCCAAACTACCTACAAAATTGATGAAAATAATATGATTGGATTGCCTTATAGTTGCCTTATCACAAAGATAAATAGCTAGAATGAAGACTTATCAAATAAGAAGTCTTCATAGTAGTAACAAATTCATCATCAACTAGGTGCATGCACTCATTCTATGACAATGTTAGATAGTCCAATGCTATACCCTTGTAAGAAATTATCAAATATCATGCTTGTGAGTCTTTGAAACCGAAAATTCACCAACATAATGAGTAATCCGTGGGGAGTAATCTTAAGGTGGGCAAATGAAAATGAATATTAAAATATTTGTCTAACCATCCATATAAGTAGTGAATGGGGAAGATAGATGCATTAATACCAAGCCTTGAAGAACCAATGTTTTCATTTGGGCCATTATAAATGCTAGCTAATGTTGGAACAGTAAGGCTAAACATCTAGCCTTTATCCATTTTACTAGCAGCCTTTATCCATTTTACTAGCTACCTTTAAGACTATAAGTTAAATCAAAGTGACACCTTTCCTAAGAAAAACAAACTTGCATAACCAACATGTAAGGAAAGTAGCCAAATAAGTCTCTTCAACATCTCCCTCAATCACACTAAGGTCGTCAAATATCTTCATCTCTAACTTAATACGAGGTTCAATGGGTCCATATCTCCAAAATGATTATGAGTTTCCTTGGGCCTTTGTGTCTTGTTCTTTGTACTCTTCTTTGGGATCTTTGCATACTTTATGGAGCCTTTGTACCAAAATGACACCCACAAGGCAATTTTGACTAAAGACCTATGCAAGGAACAAGTATTGACAACTTGATGGGAGTGAGGACTTTTCTTTATCATAAGATAGCTCTTGTGCACTCGATACCATCTCGCCATAAAAAAAAAATAAATAAATAAAAACCTAGTAATGGGTAGCCTAGCAATGTGACATAAATCCCAAAGGGAGATGAAAACCTAATGGAAGTATGCAAGGTGTTCGTAATAGGACATCAATGTTAGCAAAAGGCTCTAATAATACAAGCATAGCGATAGTAGCTAAACAGGGATGCAAATAACTTCATATGCATTTCTTAAGAAACTTTCCATGTTGACCCAACACATCCTTCACCAATTCTCAATAACCTTCGATATAGAAATATTCCCCAAGCAACTTAAGGGAACCTCCCCATTCAATCTCTCTGTCACATATGCGAGAGCTCAACAATTCAAATTTATCATTTTCTTTAATGGTAGTTGGGTGGGAAGGATTCAACAACAAGACATCATAAAACAAGTTTCATTTTTTGAATTTCAAGTTACTAATATTCAT
Source organism: Vitis vinifera (assembly GCF_030704535.1). Lineage (NCBI taxonomy): Eukaryota > Viridiplantae > Streptophyta > Magnoliopsida > Vitales > Vitaceae > Vitis > Vitis vinifera. Next base: position 5,082,205 of record NC_081812.1, read on the forward strand.
AAGTTCGCAAGGTGCTATTTGGGACCAAGAAGAGATGTCTAACGGATCCTCTATCACTAGCACCAATGGGCTTCAATGATTGATAAGTGATTTTTGCAAGGGCAAAGTAGCCCTTCTCAAAGTCCTTACTATCCTCCTCAAGAATAATCATGGTTTTTTCTTCGAAACACTTGAAGAACGTCATCCTAAAATAAATAAATAGGAGAAGAAATATGTAGGTGTTACATGTGGTTCTGATTTTAATTAAGAAGTTGGACACGACTATACATCCAAGTCAATCCCATTTGCATGAGTGAGGACTTAGCATTTCAATTGCATTAAGTGTTAAAAGCACAGCACCACGAAGCATTAAAGGTATGACTTGTCTACATGAGTGTTCAATGTAGTTCTAATTTTTAATAAACTTTTTAGAAGTTGGACATCACCACGCATCCAAATCAAACCAATTCGCATAAGTGAAGACTTTAGCACTTAAGTTGTGAAATACATCATCGTATAGTGTCAAATATATGACTAGTTTGCGTATTTGTGAATTTAAAGGCTAATTAATTAAGAAAATCACCCAAGAAGTGGGGTGAATTGGGTTTTTGAAAACTTTTGGAAACTCAATAAATTTAGGCAAATAGAGAGTAATGAATACAAGGAGATAAGACAGATAAAAAAAAACTCAAGATTTATAGTGGTTTGATACTCTTTGCCTACATCCACTCTCCTTAAGCTCCAACCGAGTGAGAGTTCCACTAACTTAAAGTTTCAACCAAGCTTCCAATCCTTTACACTTGGATTTTCGGCTCCTTTTTAACCTTAACTTGAAACTTTAAACACTCAAAACCTTACTTCAATGACAATGAATGAAAGCACTCTCAATCTAGCTTAATGGATGAACAAGTTCAATGGAAGTTGGGATGAATTAAATGGGTGCACTAGGAAAGATTTGCACAGAATCATTTGATGCACTAAAAAAAGAAAAAAAGCTTTAATAGTAAGAAACAGGTGGTTGGAGAGTTAAATGCAAGTGTTCTTTATAAAATAAATGAAGTGGAGTTCTCTATTTATAGGTTTCTAACCTTGAGTACCAAAAAGAATACCAATTGGCCTCGTCTGGTTGAGCTCCAATTCGATGGTTGGCTAGTCGTTAAGCACTTAATGCACTATAGGTAACCTTTGAGGCTTGTCCGAACCTTGATCAAACAAGGGTTACCCTTAACCGGGAAAGGCTTATCCTCGATTGAAAAAACAAGCCTTTTGGAAAAGAAAGAAAGTTTTTATGCAACCTTAACCAGTCCTTGATTGGGAAAGGGGAATCGATTCACCAGTTGAATCAGTTAAACACAACCTTGACCGTTTGGACAGAAAAGGCTCAAAAACCCTTCCTTTTTTAAACCAATCATTTCTAACACTTAGGCAACATCTTTAGAAAGGTCTTATGACTAATTTTGAGAGAATTTGCCTAAGGTTTTTAAAGATATACTCAAGTTTTGATAAAAACAATCTTTTAAGGAAAGAACCAAATATGGGAAATGATGCATGAACAAGATAAGATTCCTAAGTGCACCCAAGTAACTATCTTAAATTGAGTTCCTAGACAAAAACAATCTTCATGCACTCTTGATTTCGCGCTCTTTTGATCCTTGGATGAGTAGTTTGATTTCCCAGTTGAATTTCACATTTAACACTTGAAACTTATCTTGATTTTGAATCATTAGCAAACTTAACCATGATTTGTTATCATCAAAACTCATGTAGGGAAACCCTTAGGCTAATAGTGTTAAATATAATTTCAGTTTTAATTAAATGTTAAAACTTGAAAACCATTATGCATTCAAATCAAGTCAACTCACATGAGTACAAATATTAGCACTTAAATCACATTAAGTGTCGAAAATACATCACTATATAGCGTCAAAGCTATAACTTGATTGCATATGTGTTAAATATAATTCCAGTTTTAATTAAATATTAAAACTTGAACACTACTATGCATTCAAGTCAAACTAATTCGCATAGGTGAAGACTTTAACACATAAGTGCTAAAAATACAACACCTTTTTACATCAAGACTATAACTTGATTACATGAGGGTCAAACTTTAATATTCATATTTTAAAAAATAAATAAATAAATCCTCCTCAAGTGTTAAGGCGATTCTTGAAAAAAAAAATAGTTACCTAAAAGCAAATTCGTCTTTCAAGTAATGGAGATTGACATGTGTACGGGATGGTGAAACTTTTTCAAGTCAAACAAAATTGAAAAAAAAAATCAAAAACAAGTTTTATATGTTTATATATATAGACACTCCACATACATATGTATTATATGAATTCCTACTCCATGAAAACTCATAGGCATGGCATCCATTATGTGGTTGCAATATTGTTCCACAGCATGACCACGGCCAACCTCAACATGGAACTTCCATACTCCGGTTTAGCCATATGACGTAGCCACCCCATATAGATCTTTCAAATTATTGTCTTGTTTATATAAAGAATAAATATATATAGAAAGGACAAATTGGAAGAGGAAGATGCCTATGAAGAAAGGAAAGTGGATGTTCCAATAGAAACCTTCCTATTAACACAAAAACTTCCTTTAATACCAAGTGGAAAGAAATAAGAAAAATAAAAAAGTGTTTCAAAAAAGTGGGAAAGAGATATCTTAAAACAAAAAAAAATCTTATTGAAATATTTCTTTGAAAAAAAATATAAAGTAAAATAAAATAAATGCTAATTTCAAGGCCCATCCTATACATATGACAATGCATTTACATATTGCGCCTTGAAGTAGGGACATTTGTAAACATCAAAAAACTTTAATGGACTAAATTACCACTAAATTGGTCTTCAAAATTGTAATTTCATAGTTCAACAAAATTTAGACTTGACAAGTCATTGGACATGTGGCATGCAACACAGAGGGTAATGCATGGAAATCAAAAGAGAATTAGGACTAAATATTCTCTTATTGATAAGTTCCCTAAAAAAAGGGAAATGAATCTCCAAAAAAAATAATAGTAAAAGAAATAATAAATATTATCTTTTTAGTAAAACCTCCGAAAGGAAAAAAAAATGTTAAAATCTTGGGAACTCAAAATTCTATTCCATATCTTTACATATAAATAAAGATGACTTCCTTCGAGAAGAGGGGATGGGTAAAATGAGATCAGCAAAACGACTTCACACGGGAAAAGAGGTTTCACAAAGAAAGAAAAGGTTTCATAAAATCTCCCACCAAGTCTGAGAAATGATAGAATAATACACGTGTTTTTCACCATTCAATAAGTTCATTAAGAAAAAAGCCACTCAAGCTCCCTAACTGATCTTCAAATCCAAGAAAATACTTTCACTGTTGTCCTTTGAATCATGATCAAAGCCAAAGAATCAAAGGAAAATAATTATTTTGTAAAGAATATTAACACTAAGATTATACCTACAACAATTAATTTTAATACAAAAAGTTTTGTTCACATATTTTTCATATTGTTTTACTAATTTTATGGGACTTCACAAAATTTGTGTGCATAACAATATTTGTTATCTATGCCTTTGCCCATTCCCTTGCGCTTGGGAGTTGATCAGCGGTTTGTTGTCTTACTAGAGAGAAAAAAATCTCTAAACCTTTTAATTATCAAATTGCAACTCACTATTCTTTGGATTTTTTTTCTCTTTTTGTTATGTTTTGTCGGTCCTCCTTCATAGCTTACACTCCTCCACGCTGATCAGAAGAAAACAAAGATAAATAAATAAACATTGTTGAGGACCACATTTTTCTTTTTCTTTTTCTTTTTCTTTTTCTTTTTCTTTTTCTTTTTTTTTTTTGGTTCTATCAGCTCCTGTAACAAAATCACAGTGAGCGAGGATCCACCCTTGCCCTCCTCTGCTAAACTTGGGCTTTATCTTTTGGGCGCCGTATCTGATTTGTTATTCATTTGGATGTGCCCGGACTTCCCAGAAGATCCAATACTTCTATTTCATGTCTATCTTAAAAAATTAAGTTGTCAACAGTTAAAATTCTCAAACTTCTCCAACCCTGAGAGGTAGCTCAGTTGGTCAGGCCTTAGGTTTGCTCCCCAATGGTCACCAGTTCGAGTCCCCTCAGGGCCACTGGAGGTTTACCCGGTCGTTAACTTCAGGGCCCCGTGGGATTAGTCGAGGTGCGCGTAAGCTGGCCCGGACATCCACGGTTATCAAAACAAAAAAAAAAAATTCTCAAACTTCTCCCTAAAACTCATCTACAAAGCTATACTTCCCCAATTTTATTGAGAAAGACTATAGACTCCAACATGCTTTGCCATTTTGAATTTTTATTGAGAAAGACTTTAGATTCCAACATGCTTTGCCATTTTGGATTGCCTTATAACTTCTGCCAGGTGTCTCTGATTTTTATCTCGTTTACAAGCCTATTAATGTGACAAAAACACCCTATGCCAATTTTCTCTTCAATTATCCTTTGGATGAGTTTGAATGTAAGAGGTTTGGGTGGTTTATCCAAGCTGTGTAGTCGAAAGGTTCAATAGAAGCAGCTTGTGGGCGGTTCCAATGGTTCACTACGCGACATGACCACTTCTGGATTGATTGCCTGGGAAAAACATGCTCTGGGATATGCCTAATATATTTCCCTAACATCATCATCATCTCAAGTCTCAATCATCAAGAAGAGCCACAATAAAATCTCTAAGTCTCAATCATCATCACCAACGATTGCATACAACAAAGCAACCGCCTTAGCTAAAGTAAGGCTTCGGAAAAGTTGGCAAATTAATCTAGCACAAAAACATGAGAGTTTAATTAGGCCTGGAGTGTACCAGTCAACAAGGCTTCGAGAGACAGCTCCCAAACAATTTGCCAAAATACTGGAAGTTTCGTATCAGAATGGGAATAAAATCGTGTTTCACAATCACACTATAACTCAACTTTAACCCTCAGGTGTCGACATACAGAAAGAGAGATCAAATGCCAAACAGAAATCAGGAAAAGAAGAGAAAAAAAAAATAGAGGCACATTACAACATATCTGGTAGGAAAAAATTTACAAAGCACGTGAAGGGGTTAGAAGATCTTGTTATACTGGCTCGTGAGGGAATCGGCAAGATTTGCATAAAGGCCATAGAGGGAGTACTGACGAAGGTTTTTTACTTCATACCAAGAGTTGAGAACTGAATAGTGCTTATCTGTCCCTGAGAATGCCAACTGTATCCCAAGACTACAATCTACAGAGGCCCCTTGCCCTTGCCCTTTACAGTCAGTTGTTTTGATTGCACAGTCCTGATTGTTGAGGCAAACAAATTTATTGTCTCCGGAACATGCTGAGCAGCCATCCCTTTTCCAATACAAATTCTGCAGCCTACCCTTTTTGAATTCTAGTACCTGCATAGAAAAAAAAATCAGTTTCTCAAAGATATGGGGATGACATTGGGATTAAAAGAACGGGCAGCTAGATTTGTGGTTTATCTCCTTACAAGAGTGAAGCTGGTTACAGTGTATGTAGAGTTGGAAACAAAAGCGAGCGAGGACCTTGCAGCATATTTTCGACCCGCAAACGCAACCATATATCCACCATAATTAGCCTGGGAAGACAAGAAGACTACAGAAGATTAGAAGTTATATCATAAGTGGTATAATGTTATCTTGACTACTTTCCAGGAGAGAAGACATGTTAAACGTAAACCAAATTAACAATCAGGCACCTACCATTGCACTCCATTTCAATCCCCACATGCCAGGCAGCCACATTTTGTCTGGCCTTTTTTTTGTTTTCTTTAAGTCTTATACGAGGGAGAGAAGGATGAGATATAAAGGGAAACAAATAACCCTGCCAATTCTCTTCCCCTAAGGTAGGAAACTCTATAGGACTCCATGTTTGCAACAAACACAGAAATATGTAAGTGCTTACCAATACAAATAGTTAATTATGTGAAAATAATTGATGTTTCCAAGTGACTGTTTTAGGCTATTGACAACATATTCCAGGCCTGTAAGAACCTGTTTGTACCAAATGCTACAATCTAAAAAGGCTATTATTCCTGTTCACCCTAGTGTACAAACACTCTTAGATATTTCTAAGCAATTACTACAGTTAGTTACAACAACCAGTGAAGCTGTGAATTAGTGTTGGATTAATTTTTTTCTTTTCTATCTGTAATAGTTAAAAAGCCTTCATCCATAAATATTTTTCTTCTGTAGAACTATAGTAAGAGGATGAAAATATAAATGTACCAGGAGACAGGTAAAACAGTGCAACAAGATTAACGGACAATGATGCTTAATTATGACAAGAAGTCATCAATCCATGCTTCTGAAGTGAAGCAATTTCCTCACCTTCATAAAGGGAGTCACCAGCAAGAAGCAACCACCTTCCAAGCAATGAGAAAACCCCTCTCAACTATTGAAAAACCCCACCTTCACATCTATACCATGCATCATCTAGTAGTCTAATTATATCGATGGATTTTACATAATGCATATATATTTTTGCATGTATGCTTATTTGTCCTGCAACTCTTTTTTTTCCCATAACTTATATCAGACACCATTGAAGGTATAAATTATGAGAGCTGAGAAGACTAGACTGATGAACAACCAATATTTTTTACACTATTAAGCTCTTCCTTTGAACTCAAATTACCAGTGGCCTCATCAAAATACAGTTGAAGCATTGGGAATGCAAGCATGAATTTTTGAGGCACTCAAACTTTCCATGGTAACAAGATTGATTAAATTAGACTATTTAGGACTTTAATGTAGTATTGTCATTCTAAGTTCAAAACAGGATAGGAACACTATTTACCCAATCTCAAAAGTAATTCCCTGATATAGAAATTCCATGCTTGTTGTGTACAATCACATTTTTCTAATATCTATATTCCAATTGAGTTAATATTTTTAATATCTCCTTAATCGGAATTAAATGATTTTTTTAATGCTTTTCTGATCTTTCTTGCCATCAATATATACACCAGCATTTTTTTCATTAGAAGTCATATATGTATTTAACGTTCTTATCAAAGAAATAACAAATAAATATGTAAAAATAAATAAATATGAATAAATAAAAAAGAAAAAGAAAAGTTCCAGAAATCACCCCTCAAGTGGTAAAGGGATGGGGAGGGTTTGTGGGAGGTTCTAGTCTCAATGGGGACAAAAATTTATCTATCAAAAAAAAAAAAAAAAATCCAGAAATCATCCACTGAGATCCAACATAAGAAAAAAGTTTCTAAAAACAAAATGCAACCCCCACAGTCAAAATGCAATATGGACATTTTTATTTTTTTTTCCAGGAGTTACCTAAGAATTATTCTTATTATAAGCTTTTATAATTCTACAAAAATGTTAAGGGAACCCCACAACCCCAAAGGGGTAGCTTTCAAATTCAAAAAATCCTCAAAAAACCACTCCTTACTCAAAAGCTCCCAGTCAATACCAAGGAACCTTTCATTGATTCATTCTTCCTTCTAGTAATGAAATGTCATCTAAATTTGGCTTTCATGCCCTAGAACTTATTGTGTTGCCTTGGCTTAGATCCTTGGTAGAAAATTTTCCATTCTCCATCTCAAGAAAATTAAGCAACATACTTAAATGGAGAACAGAGTATGCTTTCACCTGTGTCGCACTCACGACTACATTTTCTTTTTCTTCTGCTACTGGCGTATGGCCATTGGTGCACCCTATGTACACGACTGTAACAAAGGCACCAGAAAAGGACAAGCTCTACAAAAATCCTACTATGCCTAACTTAGACCATCAATGAGATCTAACAAGAAGCCACTCACCATCCTCATTGAAAGCTCTCTTGAATGCTCCAAAATAAACAAAAGGGAGCCTTCACCACACCTTTTTCCTGTGAGTATCTATACTCTGCCCATTCCAACCCAATAGAAAATCCTTAATTGTTTCTCAAAGAACCACTGAAGATATAAAATTGCAAAAAAGATATTCCACAATAATTGAGCTCTGCCAACATGAATTAAAATATGATGTGGTATCCCTTCACTATATTTACAAAGACTACATCTATTTACCAAAATCCATCCCCCACTATAAACTGACCTATGGTTGAATCTTATTCCAAATAACCTCCCAAGCAAAAAAATTCAGGACCATAACAGAGCACAGGTTCCCCAAACCTCCACGTCAGAGGAGACAAGGAATTGTAAAATGACTTCACCTGAAAAACACCTCTTCCTATAACTCCACCTCCACATCCCATAAAAGACTATCCCCCTAACAGCTAACAATCTCACAGAACGAATGCACTCCATAAATTGCCCCATCACCTCAAGCTCTCATTATCGAAGAGGGCTCCTAAAGCTAGGGTCCAGTGAACCTTACCCCTTCAACCACCCACAAATCAACCACTTGCATTTTTGGTAGTTGCCAGACTGTGGAAAGAAGGAAAACCCTCTTTCAAAGAACTCTCCCAACTCATTTATTTTTTTGATTGGAAACGACACAAAGATTTATTGATAGCTAAAAATAAGTACAAAAGAAGGATGAGGAATCCTCCTGCCAAAGAAAGCTAAGCTATAGAAAAATACACTGAAAAACAAGCAAATACTCTAAAAAGACCACTCCTTATGGAGTACACGCTGCTATCCAATCAAGATGTAACGCATTAAGGAGAGTCCCCTTAAAAACCTTGGAACAATAAGCCCAAAGAGAAGCAAAGAAAACAATAGAGTCCCATAGAAACTCTGAATTCCTTGCTTTATCCTCAAAAATCCTCGCATTTCTTTCCCTCCACACAATCCGAATAAGAGCGATGTTTGCAGCTTGCCACAAGGCTATCCCCCTCTTAGACGAACCAAATCCATTGAATTTGATGTACATCATGTCAAGGATGCTCCTCGGGGGGACCCAATCCATCTTAGCTAATTGAAATAACCTGTGTCATAACCCCATCGTCAAGGAGCAATGAAGAAAAATATGATCAGCTGATTCCCCATGCTTCATGCACAAAATACAAATATCCGGACTAAGGGCTTTGTAGGGTCTTCTCACTTATAGCATGTCATTAGTATTCACCTTCTTGTGTGCCACTAACCAGATGAAGGACTGCACTTTGAAAGGAATTTGAGAATTCCAAACGAATTTAGAAGGAAAAACTTGAGGAGATCCAAAAATTGGGATAAAGCTAGAAAGAAAGATTTAACTGAAAAAAGCCCTGAAGAAGATAAGGGCCACAATCTGACATCTGGAACCGAAGGAGATAAATGCACTCCATCAAGAGATCGCATGAGGCCTTCTAAGTCCTCAATCTCAGAATCTGACAAGTTACGACGGAAATTTAAATTCTAAGAGAAAGGACGAGTAGGATCGAAAACTGAAGAAATAGGTATGTTTTTATCCAAGACTACTCTAAATAGACTTGGATATTGGGATCCCAAAGGTTGGTCCCCCCACCACAAATCTTCCCAGAACCGAATTCTTTCCCCATTTCCTACCACAAATCGAGTAAACGAGGAAAACTCCTGAAAGACTTGAGAAATAGCCTTCCAAGGACAGCGATGTGACCATCTTTCTATTGTGTTGGCATCCCAACCATTGGAGTGTGAACCATAGATGCTTAGTATGACCTGATGCCATAGAGCTGAACCCTCTCTAGGGTACCTCCACAACCATTTCCCTAAAAGAGCGAGATTCCTCAGAGAAATATTCCCAAAACCCAAACCCCCTATTTCCTTCGGTTTACACATGACATCCCACCTAACTAAATGATCCTTTTTGCCTTCCCCAATCCCTGACCATAAAAAATCCCTCTGCAACCTCTCGATTTTAGCAGCTATTGAAGCGGGTAACTTAAATAAAGAAAGAAAGTAACAGGGCATATGGGTAAGGCAAGATTGGATGAGAGTTATCCTCCCTCCGAAGGATAGGTATGCCTTTTGCCAACCATCTAATCTTCTTGAAATTCTCTCAATCACAGGATCCCAAAATCCACCTGCCCTGGGGTTCCCACCCAAAGGAAGACCCAGATAGAGTATAGGCCAACCAGAAGCCTTGCATTCAAGTGTCTCAGCCAATCTTGAAATATGAGCTTGATCCAAATTGATACCATAAATATTACTCTTGTCTAAATTGACCTTAAGTCCAGAAATATGCCCAAATGCTAACAAAAGACTCTTGAGAGTCTGCAAGTCTTCCTCCCTAGTGTTAGAAAAGAAGATGGTGTCATCGGCAAATTGCAAATGAGATACCCTAGTTCTGTTTCTACCCACCCTGAAACCCTCCAACATATTTCTCTCCTCTGCTCTCAAAAGCATCCTACTCAATACATCTGCTACTAAAGTAAACAAAAAGGAGGATAAAGGGTCTCCTTGTCTTAATCCTCTCGATGCCTTAACCCAACCTTTAGCGCTACCATTCACCAATACTGCATAAGATACCGAGGACAAACATCCACTCATCCATTTCCTCCATCTAGGACTGAACCCCTTCTTCTCCAACACTTGATCCAAAAAATCCCACCTCACGTGATCGTAAGCCTTTTCAAAATCAATTTTAAAGATGACTCCTTCCTCCCCTGATCGTCTTCTCTCATCCACTATCTCATTTGCTATGAGGACCGCATCCATTATTTGTCTCCCTTGAACAAAAGCGCCTTGAGTAGAATGGATGGTTTCATGTAAGACCCCTCTTAGACGCCCTGAGAGCACTTTGGCTATTATCTTATAGAGACTAGTGATCAAACTAATGGGTCTAAAATCTGAGATTTTCTTTGTCGTACTCTTTTTGGGCAGAAGAACAATGAAAGAGGCATTAGTGCTTTGATTGATAACTCCGCTCCTATGAAATTCTGCGAACACTCTCACTAAATCCTCCTTAATCACATCTCAGCAATCTTGGAATACTGCAATAGTAAAGCCATCAGGCCCCGGAGCCTTGTCCCTATCCATCTGAAATATGGCCTTAGAAATCTCTTCTTCAGTGAAAGGGGCATCCAAACTTATTGCACTTTCTTCCGAAATAGGGGACCAATCTAATCCTTCAATACTCCAAGACTCTCCTATAGGATCCGCGTAGAGTTTTTCAAAGTAAAGTAAGATCTCCTTTGTGATGCACTCGGCATTATTCAACACTAAGCCCCTTTCATTTTCCAATGTCTTGATATACTTCCTATTTCGCCTGCCATTAGCCTATGAAAAAACTTAGAGTTGCAATCCCCTTCCTTAACCCATTTCACCCTAGCTTTTTGTCTCCAATGGATTTCCTCCCTCAAAATTAATTCCTCTAGCTCCCCTTTTCTTAAGGCTCTTTGATCTAACAATTCAAAGGTGAGACCCCCATCCTACTCAATGGCGTCAAAGTTAGCTAAATCCTTGAGGATACTTTTTTTCTTTTCATTAATCTCTCCAAAAGAAAGCTTATTCCATTCCTTCACTTTGGCTTTAACAAATTGTAATCTCCTCATGAACTTGTGGCCTTCCCATCCATTTCCTTGAAAACCCCTCCACCAATTTCTAAAGTTCTCCTTGAAACTAGGATGATGCAGCCACATGTTCTCAAATCTAAAAGGAGTTGGGCCCCACATGAACGGGTTGGTATCCAAAGCAATTGGCCAATGATCCGAGATCCTTCTGATAAGGGTTTCTTGAATGCCTTGGGGAAAGAGCTGCCCCCACTCATTTGAGTAAAGAAAACGGTCTAATCTCTTACACACGGGAGACTCTTGCATATTTGACCAAGTGAATGATGCGTTCCGAAGAGGTGGATCAAGCAATTCACTTTCTCTAATAAAATTATCAAAGTCCCTCATGCTTGAAGTTAGCCTAGAGCCCCCCAATTTTTTTGAACTTCTCCTTATGACATTAAAATCACCGCCCACACACCACAACGGGAAAGTTAGACCATAAATGTCATAAAGCTCCACCCAAAAATCCTTCCTAAGTGAGGGACTATTTGGACCATAAACTGCAGAAATCCAAAGAGGTCCATAGCTCTCCAAGGCGAACTTGACCGATATCGAGAAAGAGCCTAATACCACCTCCTCCTTGCACAACTTTTTTGAGTCCCAAATGAACAAAATCCCTCCTGAAGCCCCACACGCCGGGAGAATAACCCAATCCTTATTTCTGACCGTCCAGACACTGCCCACTAGCCTTCTGTCGCACTTCTCCTTTTTTGTTTCCTGAATCATCACAACATCCGGGTTCTCTAACCTAAGGAAATCTTTAATCACCCTTCACTTATTACTTGAACCCAAACCCCTAACATTCCAACTGATAATTTTCATGGAAAAACACTCAGGCCCTAACCCTCCAAACCAAATCCACCTGGATTCAAACGCCTATGGACCTCTATTCTTCCTCCTAGAGTACACCTTAATGTCCAGAGAGCATAGGACCTCTCGCACTTTAGCCATTTTCCTAGGGGACAGGCCATCTATAAGAAAGTCTTCCGGCGGGGATGCCTCATTAACCCCTGGACTGCCTGGCAACAGGTTAGAAGACTTCCCAGGGGTAGATCTCTCGGACATCTGGTTAGAAACAGCTCTCTGATTCTCCTCCTCAACATGGACAGGGATGCCAACAAAATTTAAGGGGCCAACATCGCCTATTTCAGGAAAAATTTTAAATTTACCTTGATTTACCGAAGGAGACTGGGAAAGAATTTCTGAATATGGGAGATGAGGACCGGAGGGACACGAAAGATTCTGTCTGAGCCATCCATGTTTCTCTGATCTTTCCTTCAATAACTTCTTCCACACACTATCTCACTTATTAGCAAATCTCCACACCCAATTACCAGGCAGAGTGTATTTAGAATAGAAAGCTTTTTGATATTCAACCCACACCACCTTTTTGTCTAAGCACATAGTTGAGAACAATTCAAAAGATGAAGTTTTCAAACCAACCCAATAATGCCCCCTCTCCTAAGGTCGATTCTCGATCGAAGTCTTTCTGGCAGCATGATAAATAAACACATGAGACAAGTCTTCTAAGTCAAAAAAGTGCTTTTAATGAGAGTCAATCTTCTCATGCTAGATTTACTATTTCTTCCAAGTTTTAAAATCCTTCCAAAGCACACCCCTCTATCAAATCCCACATAGCACAAGACTTATAAGATGAACCTAATGGAAGATCTAGATAGATGGAAGGAAAGCAACCAACCATAGTTTTAAAAGGTGCGCTTTGAGTGCGCCTAGGCTCAAAGCCCAACTACTCCTTAGTTATAGCCTCTCGCTTGCCAAGACATGCGCCTTATTGAAGAGGCACACCTTATCGACTTTACTCTTTCTTTTTAAATGTTTTTATTCTTGAAATTTCTATTTGTATATTGAACATTATATAATTTCATTATTTTTTTGTTAAATACTTCTTTTAAATGTTTGGAATCTTAAATTTTTTTATTGATTGGATTATATTTTAAATCATATTTTATAAGATTGATATACATCCCAGGTTGCATTTCACTTCACTCAAGCGCATGCCTTGTGTTGCACCTTGCACCTAAGCTATATGAGACTATTGCGCTTTAGGTGTGTCTTGTGCCTTTTAAAACTATGCAACCAACCATGCTATCAAACAAGCAAGCCAATCTATCCAGCCTCTGCACCTAATCCGCTAGAATCATCTCACTTTCCTATAAATTGATTTTCAATCCCAACACAACCTCAAGACAAATCAACACCTACCTCAAATGCGATTAAGTGTTAATTGGTTGACAGAACCTATATCGAATGAGAGAGAGAGAGAGCGAAGGCGATCCTGCGAGAGAAGGCGGAGAGGGGGAAAGTAGGGCGGAAAATCGTGGGAAGAGGAGGCGAAGTAGCTTCGTGGTGGAATCAAAGATGTTTGAAGTAGTAGCTGAAGAGAGAAATGGTAGGAGTCATGCCATTATCTCGGAAAGTAAGGGAGGGATAGTTTCTTGGGTTCGGCTGGGACCGGCGAGTGTGGGGTTACTCATAGAGGGACTGAACCAGTGCGCGAAGGATGGGAAAGATGGGAGATGGGAGAAGGGATGGAAAGAAAAAGGGAGGCTTTACTCCCTGGTGAGAGAGGCTAACAGGGCCGGTAGTTTTGTTCGATTAGGGGTGACGGATATGGAGAAAAGGCGATTCGGTATCTGTATACCGAAAGGGAAAGGGGAAAAGGGAGGATGGGCTTCTATGGTGGAATCCCTGTTGTGGGTAGGGTTTCGGAGCGAAGAAGAGGTAATTGATCAAGGGGTAGGGAACTCCGGGAGGTCGTATCTGGAAGTGGTCAGGGGATCAGAACCCAGGAATATCCCAAGGGCAAGAATAGAGATTAAAGAGGAGGAGATACGAAATAATGTGTGTAGACTAAAGCACTGTCTGATCGCTAAATGGAACCCTAAATCAGCGCGTGAAGAGGAATTAGCGAGTCTGGGATGGACAGCAGCTAAGACGTGGGGGTTGAAAGGCAGATTAGGCCTGGCGAGAATGGGAAAGGGCTGTGCTTTGCTGGAATTTGAGATGGCGGAAGAAGCCAAGAGGGTTCTTGCTGCGGGGGTGAGAGCAGTCGGAGGGATCCAACTGGGCTTGGAGATGTGGAGCCCGAGTTATGGATGTTGTACAGAGGATAAAGAAAGAAATGATGCTTGGGTGAGGATCCTGGGCCTTCCTATTTCGCTGTGGGTGCCGTCGGTCCTGAGGAGAGTGGGGGAAGAGTGCGGCGGATTCTTAGGCGTCGACCCTCTAACAGAAAAGAAAGAGGATCTGGAGTGGGCAAGGATTCAGGTAAAAAGGACCGAAGGGGCTTTGCCGTGTTCAATGGAGATCGGGGTGGAAGGGGAGATATACACCGTCTCTCTGTGGTGGGAGATCCCGCCGGCAATAAGGAAAAACAGGGATGGCCAGCAGAGAAGGGAGGTTAGGGATGATGCTGATCCACGCGCGAGATGGCGTGTGGGAGAGAAATCAGGCGCTGGAACCGAGGAACAGCGCCGGTCAGAGGAAGTGACGAGGGAGCAGGTGGGAGGAGAGGGGGGGGATGGGTTTGAAATTTGGACCCCTAACGGGTGGGTGGCCCGTCAGAGATATGGACCCAGGGGCGATGGGGCGGGTTCGTCTGGAGCGGGGCTTGACGCTGTGGGCTGGAAGCGGGACTGTGGGCTAGAGTCGCAAGGCCTGATTCCCTTAAAAGGGGATGCTTGGGCTGCAGATGGAGTAGGGTGCGGGCCGGCCGAGGGAGGGGCTCTCAAAGGGCTGGATTTTCTTTCACATGGGCCTACTATCTTGGTTGGGGATCATTTGGGCCAAAGGCAATTTAAAAGCATGGGTATAGGTTCTGAAGTGGATTTGGGCCTAAGGATAGAAATGGAGTTCATCAAGTGTCGAGAGAAGGAGACTTGGGACAAGCAGACGCCGGCTCTCCAGCGGTCCATGGCCGACAGAGAAATCATGGACGAAGCCTGCAGGTACGGGTCCTATCCTAATTTAAAGGTTGGGGTCTCCCTTTCTCCTTCTTCTTCTCTTTTTGGTCGGACTCCGTTGAGGGAGCCTTGCGACCATTCGGGGGTTCTAAGGGCGAGCCGACAGAGTGATATCTTGGTCGAAGGTGCTGATACAGGGGGGGATAGAGCGAGGAGAGAGGGTTGCTGGGATCTGGTTGCGATTGACTGTGAGGCTATAGAGGGTCAAAACCCGGATTGGACCCCAGCCGTGTCTGGGCCCCAAGCTCAAAGGAGCGAGAAGGAGTCTGATTGGGAGGAAAGCAGCTTGGCCAAGTTTAGCAAGCTGCTGGGATTCTCAATAGAAGGACTGGAGAGGGAGATTCTGGACTTTCTGTCCAAAATCAGGAAACGACGGGAAAGGTTACATAGCAAAGGGCTACTGGAGAAAACAAAATTTGAGAGGGAACTCAAAAGGTTGGAATGCTCAGTCAAATACAAGGGGAAGGAAAAGAAGAATGACCTTTTGAAAAGCAGAGGGGGTCAATTACTGTTGGGTTAATGAATCTCAAGTTAATGAGTTGGAACGTGAGGGGTGCAAATGACGTTAATAAAAGAAGGATTGTTAAGTCTGTGGTTAGAAAACAGAAGGTGGATTTGGTGTGTATCCAGGAGACAAAAATCCAGTCAATGACTGATGGGGTGGTGAAAAGTTTAGGGGTGGGGAGATTCTTAGATTGGAGAACTCTTGAAGCTATTGGAGCAGCTGGAGGTGTGTTGGTTTGTTGGGATAAAAGGTCCTTGGAGTTGCTGGAGTGGGAGGAGGGCCAATTCTCAGTCTCTTGTAAATTTAGGACTGTGGAGAATGGGACAGTCTGGGTATTCACGGGGGTATATGGCCCCTTCAACAAAAAGGATAGGGAGTGTCTCTGGGAAGAGCTTGGAGCAGTCAGAGGCCTTTGGGGTGACCCTTGGTGTGTAGGGGGTGATTTTAACGTCACCCTAGCTCAAGGGGAGAGAAGCAGGCAAGGGAGGGTGACTCCAGCTATGAGGAGGTTTGCTCAGGTTATGGATGACCTAGAGCTTATTGACCTTCCTCTTCAAGGGGGTTCTTTCACGTGGAGTGGGGGGCTCTATAACCAAGCTTGGGCTAGACTAGATAGGTTTTTGGTTTCTCCTAGATGGCTTGATCAGTTCAGCAATGTGACACAGAAGAGATTATCTCGGCCTATCTCAGATCATTTCCCAATCACAATTGAGGGGGGTGGCAAAAGAAGAGGCCCTTCACCTTTCAGGTTCGAGAATATGTAGCTGAGAGTGGAAGGATTTAAGGACCTCTTGAGGAGTTGGTGGCAGGGGATGGTGGTCAGTGGTAGGGCTAGCTATAAGCTGGCAACAAAGCTGAAGGGGATGAAGGAAAAACTAAAAGTCTGGAATAGGGAGGTGTTTGGGAATTTGGAGACTAATAAAATGGTTGCTTTACAACAAGTGGACCATTGGGACCAGGTGGAAAGTGAGAGGAGACTGACTGAGGAGGAATTTGCAAGAAAGAAAGAAGCAAAAGATGGCTATGCTAAATGGGTCAAGATGGATGAGATCCACTGGCGACAACTATCAAGGGAGTTGTGGCTAAGAGAAGGGGATAAAAATACGGGGTATTTTCATCGAATGGCGAATGCACACCGAAGAAGGCATACAATGGAAAGAGTGAAAATCAGTGGGGTCTGGCTGTCAGAGGAGAGTACAGTTAGGACCGGAATTGTAGACGCCTTTCATCGTTTACTAACGGAAGACTCGAAGTGGAAGGCAGACATAGGGGGTGTTAATCTGAATCGGATTAGCCAGCAAGAGGCGGACACCTTGGAGCTGCCATTTACGGAAGAGGAGGTCCATTCCGCTATAAGAGGTATGAATGGGGACAAGGCTCCGGGTCCGGATGGCTTTACCGGTGCTTTTTGGCAATTCTGTTGGGAGTTTGTGAAGGAGGAGGTTATGGAAATGTTCAAAGAATTCCATGAACATAAGACTTTCCTAAAGAGTCTCAATGCCACGTTTTTGGTTCTGATCCCCAAGAAAGGAGGAGCGGAGGAGCTGGGGGACTTCAGGCCGATCAGCCTGTTGGGTGGATTATACAAACTCTTGGCTAAGGTGCTGGCCAATAGGATTAAAAACGTGATTGGTGGAGTGATTTCCTTAGACCAGAACGCGTTTGTCTCGAGTAGGCAGATTTTGGACGCGTCCTTAATCGCAAATGAGGTGATTGACTCATGGAAAAAAGAGGGAAAGAAGGGCCTGATCTGTAAGCTTGATATTGAAAAGGCGTATGATAGCGTCAATTGGCATTTTTTGATGAGGGTAATGGAGAAAATGGGATTTGGGACTAAATGGAGGGAGTGGATGGAGCTGTATATCGACCGCCAAGTTCTCAGTTTTAGTAAATGGGGAGCCAGCCGGGTTTTTGCCCAGCTCTAAGGGGCTTCGACAAGGAGACCCTCTATCCCCATATTTGTTTATCATGGGAATGGAGGTGCTGAGTGCTCTTCTCCAGAGGGCTGTGGAAGGGGGCTACATCACGGGATGTAGGATGCAGAGGGGTAGGGGGCAGGCTGTTAGTATATCTCATCTCCTCTTTGCGGACGATGCAATAATTTTTTGTGAAGCTAAGAAAGACGATATGATTTTTTTGAGTTGGACTTTATGCTAGTTTGAAGCCGCTTCCGGGCTTAGGATTAATTTGGCTAAGAGCGAAATTATTCCGGTGGGGGAGGTGGATGAGATCCTTGAGATGGCTGTGGAGCTGGGCTGCAAGGTGGGTCAGCTGCCTTCAACCTACCTGGGGCTGCCTCTGGGCGCGCCTAATAAAGCGGGTTATGTGTGGGATGGGGTGGAAGAAAGGATGAGGTGGAAACTAGCCCTATGGAAGCGGCAATACTTGTCTAAGGGGGGTAGAATCACCCTCATAAAGAGCACATTGGCTAGCATGCCTTTATACCAGCTGTCCCTATTACGTATGCCCAAGGGAGTGGCGAGAAGACTTGAAAAACTGCAAAGGGAGTTCTTGTGGGGAGGGGGAAGCACGGAAAGAAAAGCTCACCTAGTCAGTTGGGAGAAGGTGTGTGTGAGCAAAGAGAAAGGGGGGCTTGGCTTGAGGAAAATAGTCCAGTTAAACAAAGCCCTTCTTGGAAAATGGGTTTGGAGATTTGCTCGTGCCAGGGATGGAATGTGGAAACGTGTACTTGTAGCAAAATACGGGCAAGAGGATTTTGGGTGGAGAACTAAAAAAGCAAATGGGGCATTTGGGGTGGGGCTTTGGAAGGAGA
The DNA here is from genome assembly GCF_030704535.1 of Vitis vinifera. NCBI lineage: Eukaryota > Viridiplantae > Streptophyta > Magnoliopsida > Vitales > Vitaceae > Vitis > Vitis vinifera. The sequence goes on from NC_081812.1 coordinate 5,100,871, forward strand.
TTATGAAAGAAGCAGATTGGTGTTGGAATAATATGACTTTTAAGGTGGGAAAAGGCACCAAAATCAGGTTTTGGAAGGACACTTGGTGTGGGGATGTGGAGCTGGCCCGGAGATTCCCTCAACTCTTCAGTGTGGCTGCCCAAAAAGGTGCCACTGTGGGGGACTTATGGGACCAGAATGCTGGCCAAGGCGAGTGGAACCTAAGGTTCTTGAGAAGTTTCAATGATTGGGAGCTGCCCTTGGTTGAAGAACTGTTGCAGATCCTAAGGAATCAAAGAATTAATTTGGAGGAGGATTTGGCAGTGTGGAAGGGGGGTAAAAATGGGCAGTTTGGTGTCACGGATGCGTATGGACTGTTGACCAGCCATAGTACTATTCTGTTCCCCAAAAAGGGCATTTGGGTGGAGAATGTGCCTTCCAAGTTAGCGTTTTTTGCGTGGGAAGCTACTTGGGGGAGGATCCTTACTATTGATAGGCTCCAAAAGAGAGGATGGCAAATCCCTAACCGGTGTTACTTATGTGGTAGTTGTGAGGAAAATGTTAGTCATCTTCTTATACATTGTACAGTGGCTAGTGTGCTGTGGGGGATGACTCTTAGTCTGTTTGGAGCCCAGTGAGTCTTTCCAGAAACTGTAAAGGAGGTGATTACCAGCTGGAAGGATTCCTTTGTGGGCAAAAAGAGGAAGAGAATATGGAGATCCATACCGTTGTTTATTTTTTGGACGGTGTGGAAGGAAAGGAATAGATTAGCATTTAGGGGAGGGGAGCTAGCTATACAGAAAATTAAGTTTTCTTTTGTCTGTAATATGTGGGGGTGGGCAAAATTGTATAATGGTGCGGAGTCCCGGTCCCTTATAGGATTCCTGGAGTAGATAGCCTCCAGTTGAGGGCTGGTGGGTTTTTGTTGTTCTCGTTTTTGTTGTTGTTGTGTGGCCTTTGTCGCCTTGTATACTCCCTGTATGCTTTGCGGCGTTTGCCTTTGCTTTTATATTGATGTTTATTTATCGGAAAAAAAAAAAAAAAAAAAAAACACCTACCTCAAATGCTTTAGGTGCTGATTAATGGACTCATAGAACAAGAAGGTATCATCTATGGGAAGACTGCCTTCCGCTCTATCCCCTCCCTTATTACCTACCTTGAAACCACTAATGACACCCACCTAGGCCTCCCACTCAAAGTGAGGGTTAAGAGTTTCCACTACCAATACAAAAAGGCATGGAGAAAGTGACTCACCTTGATGCAAACCCCTAGAGCTTCAAAGAAACCAGTGGAGTACCATATATTAAAACCAAAACTCCCAATATAGATATACAATAATTAATCCATCCTACCCATTTTTACCCGAACCTCATATTTTCATTATCGAGAGGAGAAACTTCCAATTTACGTGGTCGTAGGTCTTCTCTATAACCAATTTGCATGCTAATATCACTTTGGGAATCTTTATTCTTGAGTTTATACCCTCATTCACAATAAGGGTTACATCCAAACTATTTGCCTGCACAAAAGCATTCTGAGATTGTAGTAATATCATCCTAATGACTTTCTTTAATCTATTCATCAAAACTTTGCCTAGAAATTGTAAAGACCTATAACCAAGCTTATAAGCCTAATACCCTAATATCTTATACCCTCCCTTTTGAGGAATAAGCACTCAAGATCAAATAGAATCAGAAGGATCTAGGATCTAGGATCTAAGACTATATTATAGAATTAGGGCTATCATTTTCTACAAAAAGGATCAAACTAAGATCCCAACCATCTAATATCACCCATATCTGTTTGTTGTATCTTTTGTTTCAGTTCATGATAACTTCTCATCAGCTTTATCACTACATTATTTGAGGAGGCAATTTGCAAAGATGTGATAGCTCTTAATAGAATGAAAAATGGAAATCAGCTAATCTACCCAAAGGGAAGCATGTGAGAGCAAATGGAGCTTTAAAATTAAACATAGGTCACTTGTAAGGTGACTTAAAGTGATCCAAAACTTATTGTAAGGTTGTCACTTATCGATGCATTATGCACTTAAAGTTTTAAAATAATTCATCTTTGAACATAAAAGATCAAATTTCATTTAAAATTGGATGATTTCATGTTTTAACTAAAACCCTAAATCTAATTCTTCCTAAAATTGTTTTAAAGGGTTTTGTGAAGCTTTTTTTTTTTTTTTTTTTTTTTTTTTGATAGGCAAAAGCAATTATATTAAATGCACCTAAAGTATACATGATATATACAAGGCCAAAAAAAGAGAGAAAGGATTCACAAAAACCAACACCCTCGCCTCATTTACAGCCCAACCAATCAAAGTCAAATAACGACAATGTACTAGACCCTAAATGTACCTTAACCCACTCCAAAAACACGTACATGAAGCAGTGTAAAATAGCATGGTTTGTCAAATCTGAATCTTCAAAGACTCTTTGATTTCTCTCCTTCCATAGGGTCAAAAATAAGCATAAAGAAGCTGCTCTCCACTCCCTTCTTTTCTTCCCAACAAAGGATCCCTACCAGCTAAGGAGAGCATCCTTGATTGAGAAAGGCATTACCCATTGAACATTAAAAAGTGTAAGGATAAGGTGTCACAAAAAGGTCGCCTTTGGACAATGGAGTAGGATATGGTTTGTTGACTCCTCTTCACCTTTACAAAAATAACATCTGCTTGGAAGACAAGAAAACACCAACCCATCCTTTTTAGTTGATCTAGAGTTAGAATTTTTTCTCAAACTACTTCCCAAGCAAAAAAAATTGACTCTCATCGAGACCAAAGGATTCCACACAATACCTATAGCAAAACTTTTCAAAAAGCGCCCTACTAGGGAGGAGTAAAAGGAATTCACTATAAAGGCGCCTCCCTTTGTTAACCACCAAGCCATGACATCCTCAACACCTCTTTTGATCACTGCCCTTGCAACCTATTAAACAACTCTTCCATCTCTCCCAATTCTCAATCATTTATCTGTCTTGTGAACACCGGGTTCCAACAACCCCCTTCCCCAACCTACTCCCACATCTGGTCTACCCAAGCATCTTTATCAGTAGCAATTGAAAACAAAGCCAAGAAATCCATTGCCAAAGGATCCTCCCCACACCACCTATCCTTCCAAAACCTCATCCTCCTACCCTAAAACCAACTCTATTCTTGAATTCCTTCCACCCATTTCGAATTTCCTTTTGAAGGCCCACCCCATAATCTTCCCTAGAAACTCTAGAACACCACCCCCCTTCTTCCTCTTCGTACTTCCCTGCAATCACTAACTTCCAAGGAGCCTCATTCTTAGAAGCAAATCTCCAACTCCATTTCCCAAGGAAGCCTCAAATCAAGATTTTTATGCACTTTATAGTACAACCGGTTAAGGCAAGTAGAAACCAGTTGAATCAGCCAGGCTCAACTGGTCGAGGTGCACTTTGAACACTTTCTCTCATTCAATAGTCTATGTTCAACTGATTGAGGCAAAGCTATAACTGATCCAATTGCTCAATCAATTAACAATTTGAACCCCAATAATCATCTATCAATGCATCAAATACACAACGGCTGGCAAACCAATTTCTTTTTTGGATAAGTAAGAAAAGTATTGGAACGGGAAGGCAACGATTGGCAAACCAATCAAACACTTTTTGAGGGTTTTAGGGTTCCCAAACTGGAAACTATAAATTGAAGTGTTTAAGAGCATTTATTAATGTAAGATTTACTACATTCAATTGAAAAACCATCTTTCTTCTCATTAAAAGCTCCGCCAAGTGCATTCAATTCTAAACTTAATAATTTTCTCTTGTGACACTTCAAGTCCTTCTAAGTTTTCTTTTGTATTAAGAGCCTAGCTTGTCACTAGGATTGGAGTCATAAATTCGCATTCATTTATTCTTGTGAGAAAAATGTTTTTCAAGTGAGGTAGATCACTTGAAGGCTTAGTTTCAAGTCTTGGAGCTAGTGGAACCCTCACTCAATTTGGAGCTTGAGGGAAGTGGATGTAGGCTGCTTGATGAACCACCATAAAAGAGTTTACATTTTCTTCTCTCAATCTTTTACTATTGCTTTTTAATTACTCATTGTATTTTTCATAACTTGCCTAAGTTTGATTATTTCTTAAATAGGTTTAACACCGAATTCAACCCCCGCCCCACATTTTCTCTTGGGGTGTACATGTAAATTGAATTAACTTATTTTTCACATAAATACCACACAAGGTTAGAAGATTATACTTTGTTGTCATGTATGTTAGCTTCAAGAAATGATTTTTAGTTTGAGAAACCTAGGGTATGTTCGAGAACATTTTCTAAAACAATTCTCCAAAAATAGTTTATGAGAACAATTCTTAAAAACAGTTATCAATTGTTTTCAACAATAAAATTTTGTCTAGGAACTCAAATATAGAAAACAATTTTATCGGATTAATCTCCATGAAATTATTACACCTCTATACAATGTAAAAATTTCTAAAGTATTCTCCATATTTTCTAAGGAGTTCTCAATTGCTTGCAAGAACAAAATTTTGTCAAGAAACTCAAATGTAGAAAACAGTTTTCTTGGTTTATTCTCCATGAAATTACTATACTTGTATACAATGTAAAAGTTTTCAAAGTATTCTCCATATTTTTAATTGTTCCTTAGACTATACCAAAACCAACTAAAAACATGAAAAAATTGGTATCAAAAACAGTTTGTTCTCAAAAAAAAAAAAAATCCTCAAAAAATTGTTTTCTGGCAAAAGTTTGTCAAACGTGTTTTCTAAGTTAGAAAACTATTTCCAAGAGGGACATATGATTGCATAGTAGAGGAAACATGTTTTGGATTTGTAGGAGGAAAGAAAGGAACAATAACAACCATGATGTCAAGATGTAAACTAGTAAAGACTCAAATGTAGAGAAATCATAAGTTGAAAGATGAAGGTTGAACTTGTCTGACAGATTAGGATAAGTATTAAACACTTAAAGGAAGATTGTTGTATGTCTCTTACTAAATCAAGCATAGTTTATGCATCCAGTGTAATCGCCAATATATGCTTTCACCTTATTTTTATCATCTAGAAGTTGAATAGGATATTGAGGTACCTAAAAATATATTCTAGATGGGTATTTTTAATAGGTGATAAGATTATTTAAGAGCACCAAATAAACATATAGGTTAAGCCCCAAACTAAAGTTAAACCTCCTATCAAGACCCACAATAGAGTATTAAACTTTTGTTTTTCATTTTATACTCTGTCTATAAGCACCAAATAAACATAAAAGAGCCAACCTCCACAACCCCATCCACTACTTCTTGAAGACTCTCACAAGCCAACTCAACAAAAATCCTTCACTACCACTAGAAGAATCCACTAAATCCCTAGAAAATAGCAAATCCCACAACTACCAGGCTTTAAAAAGATGAATGAGAATATGGTTATTTGACTCCTCACACATTTTACAAAAAAATACATTGATTTGCCAAGGATCATCCCTTTTTCATTAATTGGTCTATAGTTAAAACCTTCTTCTATGTAGCTTCCCCAACCCAAAAATAAATAAATGACAAACAAAACCAAAAACAAAAACCTCCTTTAAAAGGAAAAAATTAACTTTGCAATGAACAAAAGAATTTTTTTTATATATTGGCAAAATAAGGGAATGTATTAATAAAGCCTTGGAAAAGGCACAAAACAAATACACATGACATACACAAGCACCAAAAGGCCAAAAAAAAAAAAAAAGGAAGAGAAAGCAAAAGTAAAGAAAACAAAAAACTACCTCGCTCTCCTTACATCCAACGCAACCAATAAACAAAGTCTATCATGGACAAAGATTGATTATCCATAAATAGATTAATCCATTCCAAAAGCTATATTAAGACTTTTTATGGCCAAACATAGGCTTTGGTCAAAAGTCAATAAGGTGGATCAAATGATGTATATCTACAACAAAATTCATCATTCTAGTAAATGGGGCCCCAATCCAGTTTTTTGAAAGCTCAAGCGTTTGAGGCAAGGAGACCCACTCTCCCCTTACTTTTTCATTTTAGCAATGAAGAGACTCTTAGTCGGATTGTGTTGAGAGCTAGAGAACAAGACTTCCTCACGGGCCACAAAGTAGGGGAGGAGGGGGTATGGAGATATCCCATTTTCTGTTCACCGACGATACCTTTGTTTTCTGTGGTGTTGATCAAAAGCAGTTAGAGCATCAAGGTTGGACCTTCATGTGGTTTGAGGTAATATCCAACTTAAAAATAAACATAGAGAACAATGAGTTGATTCCATTAAGGGAAGAGGCTAATGTGGAGGCTTGCTTTGGTGTTGGATTGAAAGGTTAGGAAGCTAACCACCACACATTTGGGCCTCCCTTTAAGACATCCCCGCAAATTAGAGAGGGTGTGGGAAGCGATAAGAGAAGAAATTTCAAAGGAAACTCACATTATAGAAGCGGCAATACCTTTCAAAAGAAGGAAGACTTACCTTGTTCAAGAGCACATCGTCAAATCTACCTATTTACTTACATTGATCAAGAACACATTATGAAATCCAACTATTTATTTCATGTCTCCTTTTGCTACTCCCTAAAAGGCAAGCAAGAGACTAGAATGAATTCAAAAGGATTTCATGTGAAGCAATGGAATGCTTAGGAAAAAAGCTTCATCTGGTTAACTGATCCACTATTTATTTAGACAAGCAGAGGGGAGATCTTGGCATTAGGAATCTGCAAACCCTTAAGCTTTGATTGGAAAATGATACTAGAGATAGGCCATTGAAAGGGAGATCCTTTAGTAGCAAGTCATAACATGAAAGTCTGGAACAGGGATGTCAAGAATAGCTATGGAGTGGTGTTTCGATGAGTATTGAGTTCAAATGGAAGACCTTTAAAACCAGAACTTGCTTCTATGTGGGTAATGGCAAAAGAGTAAAAACCAGAACTCACTTCTATATGGGTAATGGAAAAAGAATAAAATTCTAGAAAAATAAATGAAGTAAAAATTATTAGGAAGAGTCCAATCTACAATTATTTTCTATTATTGTCACAAAAGATGCTTAGGTAGTACAAGCAGGTTAGGGAGGGCACTCAATGGAATCCTTGTTTTCATAGATAGTTCCATGATTAGAAAAAATAGAAGTACTAGAGGCCTTCTTTGGAGACTGCAATCATGCTTAATCAGGAGGGATGAGGAAGACAAATAAGGGTGGAACAAATCTAAGAATGGCAAGTTTACTATTAAATCCTTTTATGCTTCCTTAGCCTAGAGAAGTAGTGAGTCTTCTCCCACAAGCATTGTTTTGAAATTCATGAGTACCAACGAAAGTGGGTTTCTTCAATTGGAATCAATTTAGGGAAGAGTGTTAACGCTTGAACGGCTAAGGAGGGTTTGGAGTATAGTGACTAAATGCTATATGTGTAAAAAGGAAAAACAATTAATTGATCATATACTCCTTCATTGTTCGATAGTGAGAATCTTGTGGTAGCCAAATTTTTTTGTATTTGATGTGACCTAGGTGTTGGACTACTTTGTAAGAGAAACTTTTCTAAGATGACATGGCTCTTTTGTGGGGGAAAAGTGGAAAGCAGCGTGGAGTGCCGCCAATTTTTGCCTTTCTTAGACACTATGGATGAAAAGAAATTGGGGAGTTTCTAAGATGCGGAACAATTGGAACAAGCAATCAAATCCTCCTTCATGCAAATCTTTGTGGATTGGTTTGGAGTGTACATAGATGAGACCTCAAGGGAGATGATAGGTTCTATAAATTGGTTGAGCTCCAAGCAAGGAGAGTAGTAGCTTTTTGTTAGCTCTTTTTCTTTTTGTTTGCCTAATTTGCACTTTGTATACACCTTGTGTACATTGGCCTGTCATTTTCAAGTACTTTTGTTATATTCTCCTTTTTCCTATCAGGAAAAAAAAACTATAATAAGACTCCACTTGGAATGCCCCTTCAAACTAACCTATCTATCCCCTCTTCTTGAAGCTTCACAAATTGAATAACAACCCATCACCTCTAATAACTAATCCTAAAAAACCTTTAAAAACAAGGACTCAAATGTCCTTAGCCACCGACCCCATCCCCACAATCCATAAAACCATCATTCTTTCATTTTTGGGATTAATGAAGCCACATAGAGAAGGAAACAATATTTTCAATGATCTTCCACCATCCATGCAAAACTTAGTCCTAAGCCCATTCCCAATTGTAATCAAGGTCCTTAACCTAAACTCCTCCCATATAATAAAATGGCATATAAAAGATTAAAAAATTTTGCTTACCATTAGAATCCTCACATGACATACCAAGTTTGCAAAACTAAAAAAGCATTAATGGCTTTCCCTTTATGCAAAACAAAGAATCAAACTATAATATAATGTATCCACAAAGAATTAATTGTAATAATAAGCATAAGATGGTGAAAGAAATTAAGGATGCTTCTCAATAGAGCATAGAAGAGAAATGAAAGGGAACCATCAAACCCCAACCAAACAGAACACTCCAAATAAAATTTGATAAGGCCATTCGACTTTTGCAGAATGTCCAAATATATGGCCTAGGAGTAAATTTCAATCCTTAATAATCCCATCAACGATGTATTTGGTGGAGGAGAGACTATGAGATGAAAAGGAACTAGAAAATTTCCTTTCTTAATTGCCTTGCTAGGGATATTTTAAGGGGGGATCTAAAAATCACGTGGAACACTTAAATTTAGATTTAAGAATTTCAAAACATTCAGAAGGTGTTATTCCCAAATCATCAAAGCTCCATGCTTGAGAGAGAGAAAGCTCTCTGCTATCACTACAAATGCACCATCACAGTTGCCACTGCCACCATTGAATAGGTAGTGATCTACCACCAGTCCACCCCAGCCAAAATCACACCATCACACTGTCATTGTTGACATCACAGCCAACATCTCGGCCACCATAAACCACCCTAACTCTGTCACCATCAGCATTGCTGTTGTACTCACCAGCCACTCTCATAACCACTATCTGCAGACTGTACCACCTTATTACCCCACATCTACATTGAAACTGAAGGTACTAATCCAAACAAAGTAATTCTCAAACTAAAACTTTTTCACTTCCGTCATCTCAAATTCCTTTCAATTCTTATTTCTTTGATCAATTCTACATCTCTCATCCATCCATCCATCCATACATACATACATACATACATCCATATAAGCAATACACATATAAACCTTAATCAAGAGGTTTGGAGTTTTGTGGATCCTATCCCAATCAACAGCTCAGTAAGCCATTAGAGAGGTAGTTTTGTAGGATAAAACAAACAAATAAATATATAAAATCTTCAGAAATCAAATCTGCTTCTTATTCTTTTGTTGGATTTGGGAGGGAAAAAATGAAGAGAATTTTTATGGCACAGAGCTTTCAAAGTTTAACCTATAATGTGTGTTCCTTAATCTCAGTAATTGTGGCATTTGGGCTCACTCCAGACATAAAGGCATTTCTTTCTGAATTTGTAGAAAGAGTGGGGGTGGGCAGAAGGTGTTGCAGGTTATTTCCACTTTGGTTTTCTTTTCAACATTTTTCCCTTCTTTTATCTGCATTAGTTTGATGGCTCTATGCGTACTACAAATGTACTAAAGATCGCCCTCTTTTGGGGGTCTAATAAACACTCTCGTTAGTAATCTAAAAAACCGTCAAAAATCTCTCACCTATGATATTGATTCAAAAACACCATCCAGAGCAAGAATCAAACGGCTCCAACCAAGCCTAAGATCACACTTCAAAAACCTAACTTACAGCTGCGAACCATAAAATCTGCAAATGGAACGAAAACCCTAATACTTTCGTTGCTGAGAAAAATGCCTTAAAGAAACGGAATTAAATTCGAAAATTTGCACTACCAGTATGCAAAAAATAAAATCAAATAAAATAAAAAACCAGAACTCCTTATTAAACTCAGTTTAGGCGAACGCTTCACAACAGCGTAACACCTAGAACCATCAAACCTCATCTCTTTTCGGTTCCTCCGCCTTTCTCATAAACAAACCAGCAAAAAATAAAAAATAAATAAAAATAAAAATAATAAACTAGAACCAGACGAACAAACCAAAACCACGGAGAACTCACCGGGAAGAAACTGGAGGTGGTGTTGATGGAGAGGAGGGAGATCTCATCGACCTTCGGCCTGAAGGCCGCGATCTGAGAGTTTTGCGAGGAGAGAGCGAGTCTGCGGTCGCAGGGAGAGAGCAAAGTGTTGTTGTAGGAGAACTTATCCCGTGACGCGAACGCGATTCCAAAGGTGAAGCCGTCGGATTTCTGGACAGTGGTGTCGGCGCAGGGCGAGAACACACGGTTATTGTCGCCCGACTCTGCGAAGACCAGCAGCATCACCATCATCGACAACATAAGAGGGATTCTCGGAATCGCCATTGATGAGAGCTTTGGTGGCAAAGGGAGAAACAGCTTGTGACATTAACAGTAGGCAGTACTAATATAATTTACTTGTATGTTCTAAGTTGTGCGTTTTGTCTATTAGTTTGACCCAAATCCACGGTGGTTGATGACACGAACCAGTTAGGGCTGGCACCCAAGGTGTCCAATGGGCCATTCCGGCGGGCCATTATGGGCCAATGTGCCCAGCCTGCAAGGCACACTTTGAAGTCGTGTCCGGCCACACACTCATGCAAACCAAACAACCATCGTATGGCTGTTGAGAGTGGTATTATAGAAAATTAGTCATTGATTCACCTTTTCACTCTTCAAACTAATCGTTATATAATTGTTAACAGGGGTATTAAAGGCATTTGACATATAATAAAAGGAAAAAATAAAAAGTAAAAAGTAATATTTGAACGAATCAAGTGGGCTGACACAATGGGCCGATACGACGGGGTGATAAGTTAGGATGTCACAATAGGCCAACATGATAGCATTACGGGTTGTCTCCTTAGGCCCAGCACAACCTGCTCTTTGCACAACATACTCTTTTAGGTTGTGTCTGCCCAACCCGCTATAGTAATTAGGTCATGTCAACCTGACCCAACCTTTTGGCATGTCATGCCACAAGCCAAAATGGGGGCCCTTACCCATTGGACAACTCTAAATGGAATCGATTGGGTTTATGACCAGGACAAGACACCATCTCGACCCGCCCTTGTTATGATTATTATTATTTCTTCTTGTTCGTTTCCAAAATTTTTAATTACATTAAAAATAAACGTAAGTTATAAATAAATATTATATGACTTTATAATTCACTTTTTAAGAATTAGATTTTTTTTATTCTATATAAATTTAAAAAGAAAAAAAAATCCTAAAACATACTTATCATCTCACTTATATGCACTTCCACCTTATTTTTAATAATTTAAATAATGTTTTTGGATAATTTGAAAAAAAATTATAGTAATTTATTGAATAAAAAAATAGTTTGGACAATATTTCTCCTTCCCAATTTTCTTAATAAAAAAAATAGAAGATTAGTTTTTTTCTATTTAAACCTATGCAAACAATCTAAAAATAAAAATTGATCTAGATGATGTTTCTCTCTTTTTTTAAAAAAAAAATATATATACATACATACATACATACATACATATATATATATATATATATATATATATATATATATTATAATTTAATTAATATAATTTTAACATGAAAATTTAAATATTATTACTAAGATTTCTTAATAAAAAAAAGTAGATGATTTATTTTTTTCTATTTCTAAAAATGTAGACCTATAAAACAACATAAAAAATTAATTTAGATCAAATTTCTCTTTAAAAAAATTATCATAATCTAATAAAAAATAATAACATTTTAGAATGATATAGGGTTTGTTTGATTAGTGTTTTTAGAAATTGTTTTTTGTTCTTGAGAACAAAAAAACACACACACATTCGGGAAGTAGGATAGTGATTGTTATCACAATTTTCCATGTTTTCAAAGTGACTCTTTTTAGAGAATAACAAAAAGGTATTCCCCTTTTTTTTTTTTTTTACTATTTATAGAACAAAAAAAACATCATACTTTGTGTTTTCAATCATTTGTTCTCACTTGTGATCTTTCCTCCAACATGTCTCCCCCACCAGCACTAAGCCAAGGTGAGTTCTATCTCCACCAACACATCTCTAGTTTTCATTATTTCGAAATATTTGAAGTTGTTTTTGCTAGATCCGGTTCTTTACTCCTTTATTTTTGTTCCTAACATGCGGATTCTTTCTATCTTCCAAGATTTCCATCTCTTTCTCTTTTTTGGTTTTCTTGTCAAACAAATAGTTTTATATCTCTAATTTATTAATTATTACATAGGTAATTACCATCCCCTAAATTGTTTTAGCTTTAATTGATTCAATTATTTCTAGGGTTTTTCTTCTTTAGATTATTCAAGACTCATGTTTGACTCAATAAACCTTATTACTATATATTAATTTGTATTGAAAATTTTGATGTGTTTTATGTTCTTAAAATTTTGTCTGTAGCATTGTTTTGCGTTGGTGTGTTTGTCACTTCCAATTACTAGTAAATTTTGTTTTTGGAGTATTTTAAGTGTAGGTCTAAGTTTGGTTTTTCCCAAATGTGGATATGCTTAGGGTTTTTAGTGTACATATTTCTAGTGTACATATTTCTTACTCATTAAGTTGGTTGTGTTTATCATCGGTTATTTCTCTCTTCCAATTGATGGTTGCATTTCAAGTAGGTGTGTAAATATACGAAATTAAAGGGTCTTAGTTGAAAGTACCTTAATTAGAAGTTTCCAAGACAATCTGCTTATTTTGCAAGAAAGTTTAACCCATGGAATAGACAATTTTTTTTTAAAAAAAAGTTTTATTTTATTTAGTTTTTAGTTTTTAAAACTACTTCTGAAGAAGTAATTAGAGATTGATGCTAGGTTTTATCAAGCTCTATGGTAACATGTCCATGGATACACATAGAGGTTTTATTTTTGCTACCTAGAAGCAGTTTCCATTGGCAAAATTGAATCAAAGGTTTATTTGTTTTAATAGGGAAAAGTTTGGAAAAATTGTCATGTTTGTTTCAATTGGCCTTGCAATAAAAATCTCTTTTTGCTAAAATTTATCAATTTTATGTCGCGATTTTTTTTCCCCAAAAATCTTTCTCCTTAAAGGAAGGAAGTTTTAAAGGGAACTTTTCCTTCTTGTGATAGTTTCAAAACACAATGATTTTTAATTGTTCTTCTATACAAGACTCGTTAGTGCACAAAATGCATGATCTTTGCATATTTGTGAGATGTGTAAGAGAACTTGAGGTGTACCTTGGGCGGATTGAATCCAAATAAACCCAATTCTATTTTGGATGGGCTTAGGCTAAATTAAAAGATATGTTGATCTTACCTAAGAAACTTTCCAAGTTTGAGGCATGGAGATCAATGAGAAGGTTTATACCCAGTAATAAGTTCATGACTTGCCCAACTTAGGCATGATACTATGATACCTAAGCAAAGCATATGTAGTCCTAAGAGCTTTATATTTGCTAAGCTAGGGTTTGCATTGAATGCTCAATGTTTAGTGCATAGTTATTAGAATTTTTAAATTACTCCATTCTAAGACCTGAATCATTAAGGTACATGCAAAACTGGGTACATGCAAAACTATCCTAGGGATTTAAATCCACACAATAGAAGCAAAAATCATATTAAAACTATAGATTTAGGTGTATAAAAAACATACCTATGATTTGCATATTCCCAAATCAATTCCAATAAGTGAAGAAGTCGATGTGGATCCTAAAAACCAAGAATTCTTCCTCTCAATGACTCTTTTTCCTAGATCTAGGCATTTAAGGACAGTGAAATCTATTGGGAACCTTAGATTACTCCATTCTTAGGCCTATATTATGTAAAGTGCATGCAATCTAATCTTAGGCTTTCTAGATCTAACATAGCGGAAAACAATGGCAATGAAAACCAATAACAAACATAGATTTAGAGATAGTGAATCCATATTTGCAATCTAGATGTTCCTAGATCGAATCTAATCAGAAAAAAATGTTGAATCCGCATTAGTCATTATAGATGTCCTCTACACAACAATCTTCCATATGATCTCTCCCTTAATGGGACTTGACACAAAATAAGGGCACACTTCTCTTTCTCTCTTGAGGGTGACTAGGGTTTGCATTTGTAGGCTAAGGGGGTATTTATAGGCTTCCCTATTAAGTAACTAGAGCCCAAATTGGACTTAGGTCACCTAATCCAACACTCTTAGGTCATAATTAATTAATTAGCCTTATTAGACTCCAATTAATTAATTAAACTAATTTAAAAAGTCAATTAATAAGATCTAGTGCACCCTACATTTTACCAAAACACCCTTATGCATACTTATGAATTATAAACCTAAATCTCTCAAGCAAACATACCACCATGAATTAGGAGATCGAGTGGAAACCATTGAAACCTATGGAAAAATATTGGCTCCTTCAAAATCTACTTCTAAATTTGACTCTACATTTCATTAAAGAGAGCCAACTGCACTCTAGTATACTACAAAATTATAATGAAATAAAGCTTAAGTTCATAACCTACTATCCATTGCATGTAGACTCCTCATGAATTAGTGTATGTGATCTAAAAAGGTAAATATTATCATCCTCTCAAGATCACCTCTTCAATCCCCGAGATACAAACCCTTTTATTTTGTGATCATCTAACATACTTGAGCTACCCAAATGCATACATTAAAATCCACTTAAAGAATTACTACGACCATAGATTTCATGATCACATGTCCTTAGGATTGGTGGGAACTCGGATTTCTCCATTCTTTATCCTTAGATCTCGTAGAATGCATGCATTTATCCCTAGTCATCTCTAAATCTATCGTAGTCTAATAACATGACAATAAAAATCATTCTCAACTATAGATCTAGATATAGTACTCATACATGGATCTGGATGTTCCCAGATCAATTTTTTACAATGAATGACATGTTTGAAGGTTTTGTATAACTAAAATCCTCCACCCGATGACTCGGAACACGATCTTGACACTCCAAACTATGGGTTTTAGAAGAGAGGAAGCTTTGACTCTCTCTTTTTAAAGGTGGAAGATGGCTAACTAATGCCATTAGGAAACCTCAACCCCCTAAAGGGGTATTTAAGGGGTTCCCTTACTAGGCTTCAATAACTTAAGCCTATATGGGTTTGAGTCAGTTAATCTAACTCAAAATGTGTTCTAATTAATTAATTAATCACACAAGGTCATATAATTAAGCAATTAGCCTTATCCAAAGACATTATTTGTCATTTCTTATGCAACCTTGCATAATTACCAAAATACCCTTATACACGAGTGAACCAAGAGTCAATCTAACCTTCATAAATTGTACCAACATGATATATGAGCTTAAAGTAAGGACCATTATAACCCATAAGAGTATTGTCTCCCTCATAATCTAATTTTGAAGTTTATTCAACATCCTACCACAAAGAATCAATTGTATTCCATACCCTATATAAATAACAATGAGACAAAGTTTGGGTCCGTAACTTACTATCAACTACATGCAGACCCCCATGAATTGGTGTTCGTAATCTAACAAGGTAGTATTATTACCTATCAAGATTACCGCTCAAATCTTTGAGTTACTGATTTTACTTATTATGTGATCAACTAACATACTTTAGTTATAAGGAACATATATCAAATTCCGTTAAAGGAATTAATGCAACCATTGATTTTATGATCACATTGTTAGGATAGAGCCCTTAAAAGCATGACATGATGTAAGAAATTTGGAATTCATTATTTATTTAATGATGTTCCAGTTTCACTTTTATTTATCCTCACTCCATGTATTATACTTATAGGCATTCATATCTGCATCTTTTGCATTGTATGTAACTTATGTGCATTAGGAGTTGCACAAAAGATTTAAGTCATGAGTTCCTTGCAAATAAATGACTTGTTCACAACGAGTTCATGGGTCTTGGCAACCCATTAAAGGTTGTAGTGCACCACCTATTAATAGGAAGGACGACTGGTCTTGGCTATCAGAATTAGTTTCCCATGGTAAGTGCACTAGTGTGTATGGTTACACATTGGATTGGACCTACGGTGAGTTATGACTTAAGGCTATCAAGTAGTCATGATCTCACCAAGCTGCTTCACTATATTGTCTTTCAACCTTGAGAGAATATTGAGCTTGTGCTAAAGTTAACAATGACTTTGACCTATGGGTGAGATCATAAGCTAATCATATATTTCTTATGAATTAGGTCATTGTTGATGGAAACCGGTAGTAATAGGTATTCTTAATAGAAACACTATGATATCTCTTGGGATTGAGACAATGTGTCCCATTGGGTGATCCTAAGAAAGTGTATTCATGGAAACTATGCCCATAGTAGTTCCTTAAGTGGAACTTCACATAGGTCTTTTGAGAGCTAAGATATGTCAATTGAACACACAATAGAAGGATTTGTAACTCAAGGATGGTAGAGGTAGTCTTGAAAGGGTGATAACTTTCACCTTGTTAGACTACAGACATCAGCTCATGGGGAGATTGAACACAATGGATAGCAAGTCATGGATCCAAACACTTGGTGTCTCATTGTTATTGCATAGGATACTGGAGTTCAGTTGATTTTTTATAATGGGATGTTGAATCAACTTTAGAATTAGATTATGAGAGAGCCAGTATTCCTATGGGTCTCAATGGTCCCCGCTCTAAGCTCATATACCTTGTTGACACGGATTATGAGAGTTGGATTGGCTCTAGGTTCACTTTTGTGCACAAGGGCATTTTGGTAATTACATAAGGTCGCATAAGGGTAAGTGAACAAGGTCTATGGATTGGGCTAATTGATTAATTAGTAGGCTCTATTAGATTAATTAATCAATTAAAATCCATTTTGGGTTAGATTAAGTGACCCAAGCCCATGTGGGCTCAAGTCACTTAAGCTCACTTAGGAACCTATAAATACCTCATAGGGGTTAGGGTTTCAATAACTTTTGTCTTCCATCATCCAGAGAGAAAGAGAGTTGTAGTCTCCACCCTCCTTTCTTTCCTACCAAAAGTGTACCAAGAACAAAGTTGAGTCATCGGGCAGAAGATTGTGAGTTTACGAGACTTCCAACAACTTCAAGGTCGTCTTCGACACTTGGATTTTGAGGTTTGGGAATGTCCATACCTAAAGGTTAGTACTTTAACCCTAAAAGATCAATTTTTTTAAAAAAATAAAAATTGGTATTGTTTCCGTTGCTTAGATTTAAGGTGCCAACAATTGGTATCGAAGCAAAATTTTATAAGCATGCTTAGATCTTTATTTAGGGTGTGCTACATTTTTTTTGCAGCTTTGATATCATCCCATGGCCAAAGAACACATGTATGTTCCTTTTTATTATTGCTTGTGATGATTGAATGGGATAATTTGTTCTTGTTCTTTGTTTCTTCATAGATTTGGTTGTAACCTCCATTAAAGGAGCATAGGTTTTCCATTTCTCTTGTAAAATTTTAATATTTTTCATAGATTGGGTTGTAAGCTCCATTATAAGAGCATAGGATTTTATTTTATGATGTAAAGTCTTGTGTTTTATCATCTATGGAGGACTACAAGAGATGAATTCGTGAATGATGTCAATAAAGATTGAATCTTTATTGGAGCATAATCTATGAAGATTCAAGGATTTTAATGGCTATGGAAGAAAGGTTGAATTCTTCCTTTGATTCATTAAAAAAAGAGGAAGAAATGAGAAAACTTTTTTTTTAGATCCATGGCTGCATAACAACGTTCACTTTGAATCAAAATTGGGATGGCCTCATGTGATTTTCTTGCAGTAAGCTACATATGATTTTGAAGCTTAGGAAGTCAAAAATCGAACACTGCAAACAGTTTGTGATTTGGAGTTGAAACGAGAGAGTTATAGTCGATTGAATCAAGGTTGTGCAAAGAGCATGCTGACTTCAACTCAAAATTGGGGCTACCTATTGTAAGCCTTTTAGGGAAAACCACATATGGTTTTGAAGCTTAGGAAGCTAGGAATCCATTGCTTCAAACGGGTTACAATGCTGAGTTGAAACGAGGGACATATGGTTGATCGAAGCAAGGCTGCGTAAAAGGCATGCAATTACTAGATGGAGTACTGGCCAATTTGTTTTTGATCTTTTGGGCTCATTTTTTAGGGCCCATTGGGTTTTCCTTTTTTCACTAACCCTATCTTAAGTTGTAGGTACATTTGGTATTTTTGGATCCTTAGACTCCAAATATTTGGGTTACCAAATAAGCAATAGGATCCCTAAAGCTATGGGATTCGGTTTTATTTTTTCCTTTTATGTTAAGGAAATAAAATATTTTTCAAAATAGTAATTTTGGATTTTCTTAAAATAATAAATTTTCATGAGACTTTTTTCCATTATTATTTATTTAATGAATTGGTTGTTGTCATTTAGGATTTCAAATTCCTTTTGGGACTCTCATTTATTTAGGTTAAGTGGTTCTTTAGGCTCTCTCTCTCTCTCTCTCTCTCTCTCTCTCTCTCCCCCCCCCCCCCCCCCTCCCCTCCCCTCCCCCATAAAGAAGGAGAATGACACCTAAATTGGTCCTTTAAGCTCTCCCTATCTGAGAAAAAGAGGAAACTGTTTAATTTGAAAAGAAAAGTTCAAGGATAAGGAATATGAAAGATATCCTTATTTGGCACAAGAGCCCTAATTCAAGTAATAAATAAAAGTTTTGGAAATTTTCATGATGGATAATTTATTTTAAGATGGTTACCAAAATTATCTTAAAGACTCTATTCCAAAATATTAAATGGGAGTGGGACATAAGCAAACCCATAGCCTCCAAGATCAAGCCCATCTTGATTTTGGGCTCATCACTTTCCTAAAGATGGGGTGGCCCAAGGAATCAAGGGATATGGACTATCCTTTATGGACAAAACTATATATGTTTGTAGTAAGAGTGGCCAATCCTAAAGATGGAACTCTTTACTTGGTAACATTGATGTCAAGGATCTTAGTTACATACTTAACTTAGACATGAAGTCGTAGAATCACCTAAGGTGGTCTCACTTGCATGGGCTAAGGGTTAGCATAAAGGTATGTTTATGAATGCCTTAGGATAACCTTTGGAGGTATAAGGCAGGTTGATTAATTAGAGAGGGTCTCTACCTAGTAATAAGAGTCATGACCTACCTAAAGTAGGCTTGATTCTTAAGATACTAAGATATCTTACATGGATATATGTGTAGTTTGAGAGCACCACATTTTTGCTAAATTAATTACCAACTTGCCTTGAATGCTCAATTTCTTTTCATTAATACACATAAATATTTTGTTTATTACAAAAATCATGTCTTATAATCCGATCAGCCTTATTCTCATTGATAATAAGTTAATTGGACCTAATTATATACTAAAAATAATCTAGATATAGTATTAATTGCATAGAAGTTTATTTTGGTAAAGTTTGTTATTTCCTTTTAACAAACCTATCATAAAGTAAGAGAAACATATCAAATATGGCAAAAGATGGATCAAAAGACTAAGTCTCTCATACTTGGGTCTTTAGATAACGTGTTGCAAAAGCAACACATGTTTATTGCCATAGTCTATGATATTCTCTTTAAAGTTACAAGGATTATTTGGTGATAAGGGCAAGTCAATTAGACAAGTTTCCCTTAAGACTATTATAAACACCAAGATTCAAGTTATCTTAGAGATCTTACCAGATCCCTTTGGGATGGGTAAGAAGATCCTCAAAGAGTGGAAGGGTGTTCATATAGAAGTCAAGGTTCTTTAGGCTCTTCTATTAAGAAAAAGAACAACACCAAATAAGGAAAGTTTAAGAAAAGGAATGAGAGAACAAACTCATGGGCAGTAATTCCTTTTTGACCATTTAGGACACTAGAAAAGGAATTCTTGAAGTGCCTAAGGATAGATAAGTACACAACATGTCCTTATTGTTGAATACATAGTGGTGGATTTCACCAATTGTGGTGGATAGATTCCAAGCCCACTATTTGTAGTTCTTTATAGAGTTTTCAACAAGTGAGAAGGTCGCATAATAGGATTGTACTTACCTTAGCTTCAATTGCAAGATTAATTATGTAAGTTAGTAGGAGGTATTACCTTTTTTATGCGAGGCTCCATCATTATTTTGCCAAGTAATGGGAGTAGTCAGATCTCATTAAAAGAAAGAACCTAACATTAATCAAACATTTAGCTTCTAATGCCTAGGTCATATTAATCTAAATAAGATCCAAAGACTGATCAAGTCTGAACACTTTTATTTCAGATGATCTTTCAGTCTATGAATCTTGTATAAATGGTTAGATGACCAAAAAGTTTCTTTATTTTTTAAGGACACGAAACTAAGGAATGTTTGGAGTTAGTGCATACTGATGTGTATGAACCTTTTTCTATTTATGCATGGAAACTATGGGTATTCGATCATTTTACTGATAAATACTCTAGGTTTGGATATGTAGATAGGAAATCTGATGCCTTTGATAAATTCATTGAATTTAAGGCAGAATCGGAGAGCCAGTTTGGTAAACACCTTAAGGCACTTCGATTCGATTGAGGTGGAGAGTATATGTCTAATGAATTTGATTCTTTCCTTAAGGAGCATGGAATTATATCCCAATTGACTACTCCTGGTACTCTACAACAAAATGGAGTGGTAGAAAGAAGAAATCGAACTCTATTAAAAATGGTGAGATCTATGATGAGTTTTTCAACACTTCCCACATCCTTTTAAGGATATGCATTAGAAACTACAAGATATCTTCTTAATCTAGTTCCATCTAAATCAGTACATTTGACTCCTATGGAGATGTGGATGGGTCGTGAACCTGGTTTACACCATGTTTGCATATGAGAGTGTCCAACACACGTGCTGAAACCAAAGGTAGATAAGTTGGAACCAAGGTCAAAAGTTTGTTAGTTTGTTGGGTATCTAAAAGGAACTAGGGGTTATTACTTTTATAGTCAGGTCGACCAGAAGGTATTTATGAGTACAAATGCTAGATTTTTGGAATATGACTGTCTGATGAGTAATAATGTTAGGAGTAAGGTCGATTTGAGAGATCTAGATAAAACTCCTACAACAACACAGAATACTATGGATCCAATACCAACCATTCCTATTTCTAGTACACTAGTACCTCGTCGTAGTGGAAGAGTCTTTTGAGGCCATCCTAATGGAACATGAAATCGATCCTACATATTATGATGAGGCAATAAGTGATATGGATACACATCTTTCACAAAAGGCTATGGAAGCAGAGTTAGAATCTATGCATTTTAACCAAGTCTGGGAGCTTGTAGAAGCACCTGAAGAGATAAAACCCAAAAGGTGTAAGTGGGTCTACAAAAGAAAGATAAGAGTAGATGGAAAGGTTGAGACTTTTAAGCCTAGGCTTGTAACGAAGGGTTATAATCAGAAACATGGTTTCGACTATGAGGAGACCTTCTCGCCAGTAGCCATGCTCAAGTTCATCAAAATACTCTTATCCATTGCGACACATCTTGATTATGAGATATGGTTAATGGATGTCAAGACTGCATTCGCAAATGGAAATCTTGATGAGAGCATCTTTATGATGCAACCAGATGATTTCGTAGCAAAGTGGTCAAGAGCATATGGTATGCAAATTGCATAAATCCATTTATAGATTAAAGCAAGCATCCCACTTATGGAATAAACAGTTCGATCAGGCAGTCAAGATCTTTGACTTTGATCAAAATGAGGATGAGCCTTGTGAGTACAAGAAATTGTATGGAAACATGGTGGTATCTTGTAAGTAGATGACAATTTACTCATTGGTAATGATGTAGGGTTATTGTCATCAGTCAAGATAAGGTTTTCTACTCAATTCCAGATGAAAGATCTAGGAGAAGCGCAATATAATCTTGGGATTAAGGTCTTTAAGGACCGCAAGAATAGGAAACTAGCGTTATCTTAAGCTACCTACATAGATAAGATTTTGGTCAAGTATGTGATGTAGGATTCCAAGAAAGGTGTGTTACCTTTTAGGCATGGAATTCCCCTTTCTCAAGATCAATGTCTTAAAACACTTGAGGAGAAAGAGCACATGCAGTCAGTACCCTATGCCTCTGCATTGGTTAGTCTTATGTATGTGATGTTATATACTAGGCCATATATTTGCTTTGAAGTGGGTATGGTGAGTAGATATCAGTTTAATCCAAGTCCAAAACATCGGATGGTTGTCAAGCATATACTCAAGTATCTTAGGAGAATGAAGGATTATGTGTTTGTGCTCTAATGTGTTGAGATAATTTAGAGGGTGACATGATGGTTGACTAGATACCTTCTGTGGAGAACCCGGTGGATCCTTTTACCAAGACATTGATAGGGAGAGTCTTTGTTGGTCATAAGGATAACATAGGTGTCAGATGAGTATCTGGCATGCTTTATAGGCATGATGCTTTGAGGGCTAGTGGGAGAATGTTAGGATAGAACCCTTAAAAGCATGATATGATGTAAGAAATTTGGAATTCATTATTTATTTAATGATGTTCTAGTTTCACTTTTATCTATCCTCATTCCATGTATTTTACTTATGAGAATTCTTGCTTACATCTTTCACATTGTACGTGACTTAGGTGCATTAGGAGTTGCACAAAAAATCTAAGTCATGGGTTTCTTGAAAATAAATGACTTGTTCACAATTGGTTCATGGGTCTTGGCAACCCATTAAAACTTATAGTGCACCACCTCCTAATCGGAGGTATGGTTGGTATTGGCTATCGAGATGGGTTTCTCATGGTAAGTACACTAGTGTGTATGGTTACACATTAGACAGGACCTACGATGAGTCATGACTTAAAGCTATCAAGTAGTCATGACCTTACCAAGTTGCTTCATTGTGTTTGTCTCTCAACCTTGAGAGAATATTGAGCTTGCTCTAAAGTTAGCAATTATTTTGACCTACGGGTGAGATTGCAAGTTGATCATATATTCCTTATGAATTGGGTCATTATTGATGGAAACTGGTAGCAATAGGTATTCTCAATAGAGACACCATGATATCTCTTGGTATTGAGATAATGTGTCCCCTTGGGTGATCCTAAGGAGGTGTGTTCATGGAAACTATGGTCATAATAGTTCCTTAAGTGGAACTTGACATAAGTTTTTTAAGAGCTAATATAGGTCAAGGATGGTAAAGGTAATCTTGAAATGTTGATAGCTTTCACCTTGTTAGACTATGAATACCAATTCATAAAGAGATTGAACACAATGGATAACAAGTCACAAACCCAAACACTTGGTTTCTCGTTGTTATTTACATAATATACTGGAGTTCAGTTGATTCTTTATAGTAGGATGTTGAATCAACTTTAGAATTGGATTATGAGGAAACCAGTATTCCTATGGGTCCCAATGGTCCCCGCTTTAATGGTTCCTTAATCTCTTTTCTTAGTTTCTTCCTCTTGGTGGGATCTATAAAAGGGTGCTGCAAGATACGAGATTTTTTTAATCTCATGTCTTCACTTAAAAATGGTAGGAGATAGATGGTGAGGTATGACATATACTAAAAACTCACCCGACATAGTTGGGGTACCAAACAACTTAGTAATATCAATAACTGGATCATCATTAAAGTAATCATCTTTCAACTCTTTAGTCATGAGTTTTTTCTACAAGCTGAAGGTTTCTAGAAGCTTACATGCTAATGTTCACATCCATGGGAATGTCATTCCTCTCCACTTCATCATCTATAACATCCTTTAAAATTCTAGTATGGAAATCAAAGCCCATATTGTTGTCTTTTTCCTTTGTACTAGATTTTGTGAATCTAGTGTCATGCATTATATGTTCCTCATTCGAACTCTTAACCTGAAATTGCATACACCACCCAATAATAATAAATATAAGAAAACACAAATGTCAAAATATTGAAGTATTAGAAAATATAAACATAATGAACATGTCACTGACTTATAATAATAAAATTTTCAATTCATCCATATTCAAGTTGAGTCCTTCAATTTCTTTCTTTAGATGACTGAAATTTAACTCTGAGCTTTGTCTGAATTTCACAAACTGCATCCATAATTTCTACACATATTGCACATAAATGAAAAAAAACAATTTAACACTTACAACATTTAAATATATATATACATATTATGACAAGTTTGTTCACTTTGAAATAACACACTTGTTAAATTTAGGTCTTTTCACAATCCCTACAAACTTAACTTCCTATAAGTTTATTTATAATGAACTTAATACTAGTTAAGGTCAGGTTCCACATGTTAATTATGGAGTGAACATCTTGTATTAAATAAAGTGCAAAAAAAAAACATGCATGCATTATTTATGATGGCTAAGTTTAGGTTAAGTTACCTTTATTGATGGGGCAATTGCATCATTTGTTGTTTCTTCTGCCATTGCAACAGTAGTATTGTTAGATGAGCTTTTTTCATGCCTTAAGTCATCCTTCTTGGCATCTTATGAGGCATTTGATTGATTCTACTAAACCTCCTTGTTTATCTACATGCTTGTAATAGTCTTGTTGTTGCTCCTCTAAAGTGGCTATTAGGAGCGAATGAAAATTTAACTACAAAATCCAAATCAAATATAATTATTAATAAACAATAACATAATAATATTTATAATTGCATTCTTAAAATTTAAAGGTAAAGAATTAGTTACATTAGGCTCTAGAAAGACATTTTCAATCTCAGTAGACCTTGGAGCACTAGTTGCACTCCAATTTAAGATTCGATGATAGCTCTCAGATACACGAGTGACATATTTCAATCCAATAAGTGGAATAGCCTCGTATGCCTAAACTTGGAAGGCATATGGAAATCCAACAAGACTATATGCTTCAACTGTAGCTTCTTCCTTTGCTTTCTTCTTATCTTGGTATTTGGATACTCAATACTCCAAAGCTCTTTGCAAACCAAATAGTGTCCTCTCATAACAAATTCCCCCCATGGATACTTGTTAAAAGCCTCCAAATTATCAACCAAAGCAACCCATTCCATATCTATTAAAATTTTCCATTCTTTCCCAAATAAAACATGCTCTAAAAAATACAAAAGTGCCAACTTTATCACCTCTTCATCTTCAAATTCTTTTTTTTTTTTCTTTTTTTTTTTTAACTCTCCTAAAGAAAGAAAAACTTTCTCCAACTCATCATTACACACCTTGTTTTCTCTTTTAAAGTATGTGTCCCTTATTTGCAATGATTTTTTGTCACATTTTGAAATAGGACCAAAACTCAAGACTATAATCAATGCAAAATCTTGTTTACTAAATCTTAAGCCCTTTGACTCTAATAAAATCCATATTTCATTGTCTTTTTTGGTTTTACATTGACGTAACAACAATTGATGAATAATTTGGGCTGAACATCTAAGTTCGGGAAGGAGTAAGAATGACCAAAACATGATTTTCTAAACATCTTCAATTATGGTTCAGTCAATTTCTTCTTAATATTTTCAATGGTTACCAAGTGAGACAAACATGCATTTTTTCCAGGAAAGTACTCCTCTTTAGGTATTTTAGATATAAAAGACAGGAGATGAGGAGGAATGTCAATCTACAAGATAACAACAAATTGTAAAAATATCAATATAAATTGAGTAAAATTATATTACCAAACTTATCCAACTATATTAAATCCATCATTTCGTATTACTTCTTAACATAGACTTTATTTTCATATTATTTAAGGATGTCATGTCAAATGCTAATATTCTAAAGATATTATTTTACTAATGCAATTGAAACTATTATATTTTACTAAGTTGCAGCTAAAAAAAATGCAGACATTATTCTATTGTTTATTGAAATTTGAAACAAAACCAAACCATTTTGAAATTGGAACCTGTTGACAATGAATTTGATAACAATTAAGTTCAGTTTTTTTTCTTAACATATATATTTAAATCAAAATTCTAAATATTTGGATAAAATAATTTCATAAAAATTATATTCAAATATGTTATAAATTCATAACAAATAACTTCATTACACAAAATTTCAAAACCTTTTGATGGTGAACTTGATAGTAGTTAAGTTTAGTTTTTTCTAATCATTCAAATATTGCTTTAAACCTTAGACTATAACCTCATTGAGAAAATTTTCAACTTCAATTCTATAAAAGTTTTATTCAATTCGATTATCAATTCATGAAAAATAAATTCATAAAAAAGGATAATCGATTAAAAGGGATAAAATTAAAAACCAAAATTTCAAGTAGAAAATTAATGCTTACTGAATTAGCTGATTTTTTCTCATTTTTCTAATGACGATGATGAGGTTTCAAAACCTTGCTTTTTCACTTCCCTTTTTCCCCAAAATTTTATACTTCTTCCGTTTCATATTATTCATCAAAATTTTCTTCTTCCGCTATTTTCATAAATTGAATCAACACACAATATCAAAAAGATGAAAAATAGGGTTTGATTTAAATAAATAAATAAAAAAGAACCAAAATAAGACATTTAGGGTTTCTTCTCATTTCATGAATGAAGGTTCATATGTAAAGTTCGAAAAATTGAAATCAAAGAAAGAAACAGTGAAACTTACTTTTTGTTTTTTTCTTGTGTTGTGTTGTCTTTTTGTTCTCTTGCAATAAACGGAAAAGTTTTTCGTGATTTCTTTCTTGTAGGTTTACCAAATGGAACAAATAGATTTGCAGGGTAAAGAAGGGACACAACACAGGGGGAAATTGGAGTTGGAGGGAAAATGGGCTGAAGAGATAGCTGCGGGATATTTTTGTTCGAGTTGGGTCATTTTTTAGACTTAAATAAGTGAGGGGTTAGTTTTGCAATATTGAGGGAATTTTATCCCTTTTAATCTGTTATCCCAAAAACTATTAGGTGACCCATCTCCCGTATCTTCCTAAAACCCATTTTTTTCAAGGCATATCATACACGTTTTAGAATATGTACTTTATTAGTTGGTTAAGAAAATTGTTATAATAAAAGTTTTATACATATTGAGTTATGGTGTAAAGTTTACTATTCTCATTTATTTTGATGATATTTTATTGAAGCAGCCATGTTGATGTATCTTCTAAAAGTTTTTAATTTTTTCTACGTGTCCAATTTGGTGAGTCAATTCCGTGGTCACGGAATGAGTAGTTGAACTGCCAATAAAGTAGAAGAGAGTTTTCAAATTGTTCAAGTGGTTACACATGTTATGTTGAATCGTGGATGGACATCACATCGTGATATCCCAGACTGAGCACATTGGAACACCCAATGAAGAACACAAGCCCCATGAGTTCATAGGCTAATAGACCAATGACCCCACGAAATAACTCATCAATCTTAAAGTGGCTCTTTTTCACTCACAAAAAATTGCATATAAAGCCTAGAGGAAACAATGAAGCAAGCCCTTCCAATTAATAACATCCGTTTATAACTTTTCGAAATTACTTGTGAGGAAAATACAAAATAATGGGGAAAAAGCATAATTAAAAATCATTGCTTTTCGAAACTATCACAAGGAGGAAAAGTTTCGTCTAAAACTCCCTTCCTTTAAGGAGAAAGATTTCCAACAATTCAGAGAATTATTTCCATGAATCTATCATGCCCTATTATTTGAGGCTTCTATAGCTGAAACCCTGTACCTTTGTCTTTTGTATTTTCGGTAAATATAGAAACATGTCTCATTCCCCCGGTTCTGATTCATCCTGTTCTAAATCAATCCAATCTTGTATCAAACCAATGCCCCTGCTTCAAGAATTTGTGGGTTTTTCAATTTCCTGCAATTTGATGACTGCATGACACCAGATTTTGATCCGAAAGTACATGTATTCAAAGAACCCAAGAAATTTCTCTATAGAATAACATGATGAGAAATATTCTACGTTGCACAGATGATCAGCAAAAGGAAAAAGAAAAACGCCCCATGTTCGATAATTACTCTGTTTCTTCATGAATCAATCTCTCCTGGTTGCCAGGGGCACCACCTCAGCCAGTGGAGTAGACAGGGGAGTTGGCATGGGAGATGTTCTGCAAACGGGGCAGGTTGGGTGCAGCCTCAGCCATGGATCGACACACTTGAGGTGGAAGAGGTGTCCACAGTCAGGCAACAGCCTGAGCATGTCACTGCCTTTGTAATCCGCCAAGCAAATGGAGCAGCAGGCCGCTGTTGAGTCCTTGTGCTGCAGCTTAGCTTCAGAGTACACCATCTTGGGGTAGCTCAAGATGGTGGCTTCATCAAGCCCCACATCCACCACAAACTCTTCCACCACAGGCTGTTGTTCACGTAGACCACCACCACCACCATAGGCGGCAGCAGGCACCTGCTGGGGGCGGGTGCAGAAGTATGAGGCCAAGGTGATGGTGGTGATGAGTAAGAGTATCCCCACAGATACTCCGATCCCATATCCCAAGCCACCAATGTTGTTGGACCCCAGAAAGCCACCGGAGTCCGCTGTCCCATTCATGGCCCCGGAAAATCTGAGCAGAGGGTGATTGAAGGGGTTTGAAGATCAGCCATAGCTATGGGGAAGAGGCAGTTGTTATTTGGGGGCCGGTGATAGAGATTTCAAAGTCAACGGTAACATGAGATAGAAGCAGACTTGGGGTGAGGTTTAAATCAACGAAAGATAGGGTTTTGAGGTAGTCCTCCATGTGAAGGCACAACATATATTATAGAATTTGTTTCAAGCTTAGAATATGGCGTTAGTATGTGGAAGTTTTTGAATGGTCAACGGTTCTCCATCCTTGTGGTTTAAGCCTATAGTTTGATACCAGTAACTCGTTTCTCTAAACTAATCTCTTGTGACTATCTTATTATTATATAGAATGAACCACAACCCCCCTTACAGTGCATCCCACGTTGAATGCACCACATTATAAGTTAGTGCTCTGGTACATGATATTTTTTATAACATAAGGTGTAGCTGCATATATATATATATATATATATATATATATATATAGAGAGAGAGAGAGAGAGAGAGAGAGAGAGAGAGATGGATGTGAGATGTGTGGTTATGTCCTGGACCATGGAAATAGAGTGGTTGGCGCTGGTAGGTTTCACATGGGATCTATCATGATCCATGGAAACTTTACTCATTGTGTAGTTGACACAATGCGCTTTTTATTTTTATTTTATTTAAGGTTAGTTATAAAGAGGTCTTGGCATAAAAGAAGCAGGCCACGTGTATACATATTAAGGTTTTTCTTTTTAAATTAAAGATATTTATTTAAATAGTTTTTATTTAAAACCAATTTGAGGAGTAATATTGGGAAAAAAAAAAAGATGAAAGAGAGAGAAGAGAAAAAATAATTTTAAAATTTAAAATTTAAAATTTATTTTTATATGTTTTTTTAAATTTATTTAATTTATTTTTGAGATAACCGATTAAAATGAATAAAATTTTAAGTAACCTCCCACTTTTAATAACCTAAAAAATGACTCGGACAAAAATATATATACACTACCCATCTAGCTACTTCACATTCTTCATCAAATTTTATTTTTTTTTGTCATTTTTATAAATCAAATTAACACAATATATGAAAAATAAGGGTTGATTTTAAAAAAATAAAGGGAATCGAAATAAGGCACTTAGGGTTTCTTTTCAATTCATGTATGAAAGTTCATTTGTAAGTTTAAAAAACTGAAATCGAAGAAGAAAATAATGAAACTTACTTTGTGTTTTTCCCTTGTGTTATGTTGGCTTTTTGTTCTCTTGCAATGAACGAAAACGTCTTTTATAATTTGTTTCTTGCAGGATAACAAATGAAACAGATGGCTTTGTAGGATAAGGAAGGGGTACACCAAGATAATTAGAGTTGAAGGGGGAAATGAGTTGAAATAGGTAGAGGGTAGTGCAAAGGGGGTATTTTTGTTTGGATTGGATCATTTTAAGACTATTAAAAGTTGAGGGTTATTTTCAAAATATTGAGGAAATGCTCTTTTGATAGGTTATCCTTTATTTTTCCTTTTTATATACATATTAAATATTTTAAATATATATAAAATTTTAATTAATTTTAAAAATACTTTTCTAAAACTAAACATAACTCAAATATTTCAATCCCATAGTGATTTTTAAAATAATTAAAAAAAATATTTGTATTTGATCCTTTGAAAGTTCTTCTAACTTGTAAATAGTCTGACTTCCAACCCACGCGTTAACAAAGGTCTATTTGTCAAACTCTGCCAATTCAATCTACTTGAGCGAATTTGACAAAAACACACCTAGAAAAAAAAAAAAAGGGGCAATGAAGTCGTTTTCTCCCCATAGAATAACGTTCTTCTCACTGTCATTTATATTAGGTGATGAATTCTTGAGAGTTGAAGGAAGTTAAAAACTGACGGTCGACGTAGACTATGGGCGCTGTCACATCAACTATCTATTTTTACAGCCTATTCATCAAAATCCTCGGATCCAGACCCACGGTTTTCAAATTTATCATCTAAATTGCCACGTGTTAATTTCTTGGATTTTTCTTAAAAATGTAATAAATATACAAACTGAAAGTTATAAATGAATTTTTTTAAATAAATTTAAAAATCAAAATAAATAAATGATTTTTTTTAAATAAAAAAAATCAAAATATTTTGCTTTCACTTTATGATTAAAAATGATATATTAATATCAATTAATATAATTAAATTAAATTTATTGATAATAAGTTAATTTTAGTTATGATTCGAAACGTATTATGAATGGTTACAGTAGACATGCTTCCTTATATACAAAAATAATGCGCGTGGAATTCGTAGCACGAACACGGGGTGCTCGCAAGCTTTCAAATAGAGAAATATGGTCTTATCACTAACCAATCGGGGATGAGGTGGTGACTTAGGTGGGTTGCTTCCTAAAGGTACAAGGGGATGACATAGGATGGCATTTTTTGGGAGGTGATATTGAGATGAACTGGGTCCTAAAGGATAAGTACCAATTTAAAAAAAAAAAAAATCATAGAAAACATGAAATATATAAAAAATATATTATTATTTCTTTTTTTAAAAAAAAGTTAATACAGTTCAAAAAGGAAAGACCAGCAAACTTTTTTTCTTTTAATGATTAATAAGTCTATTATAAAAATAATATTTATTGTTATTCTAAAATTCAAATTTTTTGCTTAGTTAAAAAAAATATAATTTATTTAAGGAAATATTTTGTGTGACATCCATGTCAACCAAAAATTTGGCAACATGCGATTGTCTTCACCATCACCTTGTAAAGAAGTCCAACCTGGCAACTAGCAACTGGCAACTGAGAATGATCTCATATCTCCTTATGTTTAACATCTTATGACTTTCCACTAAGATTATGTCACATGCAAGGATTGAAATATCGGTTTTTACGGATATATCGATACTTCGATTTTACGGATATATCGAAAATATCGGAGAAATATCGGTGAATATTTTTTCACAAATATCGATAAAGTGAAAATTATTTAAAATTAATAGAAATGCTTGAAAAAACTTTAAAAAATGATAAAATAAGTAAAAATACACATTTTAAAGTTATCTTGTAAGTGTAATTGACACACATATATATATATATATATATATATATATATAATTAAAAAGATATTTTAAACAAAGATATATTGGTAGATTCGATATTTGAATTTTAAAAATAATATATATGAATTTTGAAAGTATATAGAGTTAGAATTGAATTAAAAAATATTTGATTTTATTGAATAAAAATAATTCATATATAAATATAATACATATGATATTACAATAGTCCTTATATTAATGAAGAGATCGATGTGATTTCATTATATTGTTAGATGAAGATGACCCAATTTGCTGAAGATAATGTTTATTTAAAAAATTTTAAAATATTTTTATTAAAATATGTTTTATTATATTTTAAATAAAAATTAAATTAATTTATATAAATATTTTATTTGAGATTTAATTTTTAAAATTTTATTAAAAACATATAGTAACAACTTTTTTTTATTAATATTAATTTATTTAATAATCAAAATAAAATTCAATAATTTATAATTATTTATATGGGTAGAGGAAAATTGCTTGGTTTTTTTTTTTTTTACCTCTACTAAATCTAAAAATTAAAAGGCCACCCACTTCTCAAGTTGCCCTCCAGCCGAGAGAATTCGGCAGCCGCTGAAGCTGCCCTCCAGCCAAGACCTATCTTCCTCTGCCACTCTCAATCCTCGCAGGTACTAATCTAATCAAGTTGATATTTTTTTTTTTGCAACCCCCGTTTGATTCCCAAGAAAATCCATCCCCCATTTGATTTCCGGGAAAATTCATTCTCGTTTGATTTCCGAGAAAATCCATTCAAACCCCCAAAGAAAACCAAAAAATTTGCTTTTCTTTTGCTCCCTGTGTTTTCTGGATATGTTTTAAGGGTCTCTTTGTTGTTGTGCCATTGGATTTAAATTTCACGAACCCTAAATCCACGATTTTTGAGCCAGATTTTGTATCCTGTGCGCGGGCTGGACTGGTAGGAAAATATCGGGAAATTTTCCGATAAATCGGTATTTCGCCGATATTTCGCCGATATATCGGAGATTTTGCCGATTTTTCCGTCGATCGATAATCGGTGACGATTATCGTTTCGGCGCCGTCCGATATCCGATATTTCTTCGAAATATCGGCGACATTTTCCGATTTTTCAATCCCTGGTCACATGCACCCCAAAAATATTATAAAAATTGATTATTAATTGAAAATTTTAGGGACTTATTAATTTTGTCCAAAATTAAGCTTCTCATCTTTTTTTTTTTGGTTGTGTAAACGATTTAATACTTTTCAAAAAGCAATTTTTTTTAATAAATAAACTAAAATTAATTCAAAACAAATATAACTAAGATTAAGAAAACTTAAAATGAAAATTTAGAAGTGATATTTATTAAATTAATTATTGGGAGAGTTTCTTAAGCACTAAAGTTATGTTTGGCTTTTAAAAAATTTGAGTAAAAGAAAAAAAAATAGAAAGAAAAAATATGAAGTAAGATAAAAAATATATATTTAAAGTTAATAAATTGTTTATATATATTTTTTAAAAAGTTATTTCATGCATTTTTCTTTCTTCTTTTATATACAAATTAAATAATTTAAAATGGACAAGTTTAAAAAGAGTTTTAATAATATTTGATTTTTTTTTTCATATTTTTTATAATGAACCAAAGATGTACTTTATTTACTATTTTTTCTTTTCCTTAATTTTTTTTCTTGTAGGTAAACAAAGCATTAAATTAAATGCAACTTTCAAGGAATTGAGATGGAATTCTTGACTATAAATCTTATGTTTTTTGAAGGCTTTATAAATGTAAGAAGACGAATGTTTTTGCTTAATGGCATGTTTAATACACAAAAATGAGGACTGAAAATAGACATTTCATTCTTGTCCTCATTCATTTCTATCTTTGGATAACTTAAATATTTATGAAAAATGGAATTAAAAGTTATTATGATGGAAATAAAATCTTATTTATAAGTAGGATTTTAATTTATTCAAATTAGGAGTTGTTTTTAATTCCTTGATGTAAGTTATTTTTAAAAAAACTTTCCAAAAATTTTAAAACTAAAAATATTTTTACATAAGTATTTTTTTTAAAAATATATTTTCTTATTTTGATTTTGTAAAGAAACACAAATTTTAAATTCAGTTTATAAAATGTAAACCAAATTTAATACATGTCTTATTAAAAATAGAAACAAATTTTAAATTATTATAAATTAAAAATAAATAGTTGTTAATAAAATATGAATATTAATAATATAATAAAATCATAAATTATATTTTTTTTTATAAATATTATGAAAAATATAGGTTAACATTAATTGATTTATTTAAGAAAAATAAATAATAATAATTCAAAATTAATAATTCCTAATACTATTTATATGATTTTATAAATAGTATAAAATTATGGATATTAAAAAATCATAATTAATTTATGTTGTTAAAAATAAAGAATCATTATTTAAAATTAATAATTGTTAATACTATTATATTTTAAATGAATATAAAAACATATAATTTTTTTAAGGTATAAATGAGCCAAAAATTTATTATATGCATATATTTATTACTCAATTATGAAAATGTAATTTGAAATTATTTTATTTAAACCATAATTTAATCTATTTTTAATTTTAAATTATTCTTAAAAATTACAAGATTTATTAAAGAATTTAAAGTATTAATTATGTCTATTATTTTTTTTATAGTCATTAATTATATATATACACGTGTGTGTGTGTGAGTTTTAAATTATTTTTTAAAATAATTAAACTTATTAATAAATGCAATGTTTTGAAATTCATTTTCTTTAATACAAAAAAATAGAAAGAGGGTTTTTTTTTTTTTTTTTTTTGTTATTTTACTTTGTTTTTAAAAATCATTTCTAAATAATAACAACGGCATAAATTTTTAAAAACAATTTTGTTTTTAAATCACACACCACCCCTCTTAGATGGAGGAGTTTTCATTTTATTATTTTTCTGACCACCCTGAAAAGGAGTCGTTCTCGGGGCAGCCAAAGAAGACAAAAACTGATCTTTTACCAAAACAAAAAAAAAGATTGGGGGGGGGGGGGGGGGGGGGGGGGATGGACAGAACGGGAAGAGAGGGAGAGGAGCTAGGGAGGACTCCCAAGTGTGAATCAGAGAACATATTTAACTGATTTATGAGTTGCATTGACTGTGCTATAGTTCGTTTCATTTTCTTTGCTTGGGTGTTGTTAGAATTATTTTGTCTCTGTTTCATTTGAGTTTGATGCCCGAAAATCATGCTTTTTATTTTTGTTAATTCCACCCGCCCTTGGCCATTTGAGTTTGATGCCCGAAAATCATGCTTTTTATTTTTGTTAATTCCACCCGCCCTTGGCCATGGATGTTGCCTGAAAATGGGTCCCTCCATCCACAACCAGTCAAGTCCGGTCACATAATCCCACCACCACACCCACAAAGTCTTCCTTTTCTGCAATTGCATCCTCTTGGGAGCAGCCTCCAACTGCATTTTTTCCTAACACTCTCGCTTCGCTTCTTGCTGAGTCAATCTACGAATTCTTTTTCATCCTGCTCCACATCCTCACCACCACCGGAGGGGCTCCCGGAAGTTTCACTACTCTGGCATGGCATGCCCGTAGCTTCGGGAAGGAAACTGCAAGGAGGGCGATTCATGCGCGCTGGCTCATGGCGCGTTCGAGTGCTGGCTCCACCTTGCTCGTTATCTGCGTCATCGCGACAGCCAAAGCCGCTAGAACTCTCATTTAAGAAGTTTCATCTCATTCTTTGTTGGTGATGCTGCTGTGGAGCTGCTTTTCTATTGTTTCCATGGATCCGGGTAGTGTTCCACTGGATTGGAAGCCTATTGTGGATGAGGAGAAAGGAGATGTGATCTATTGCTGGGTTCAGAACATACTAGTGTGGGTTTAGGTGTGGACCAGGAAAATTTAGTTGCTAACCCAGCAAGTGAAGCAGTCCAGTTTTGTCGGAAATGAAACCTTGTTTGTGGGAGCTTACCATTCATGGACAAATAAGCCAATAGCTGACATGCAAGACCAACAATCACGTGCCTCTTAATTCATTTTTTCATGTTAAAAATTCTATTAGCGAATAATTCTCCTAAAATTCCAAAGTTTCAAATTTATTTATTTATTCATTTATATATCCTTTTTAAGAAAAAAAATACCATTTTCAAAATAATCTTATAAAATCAGATTCTAAATTTAGTTTGCAAAAATTTAATTCTCGAAATTCTATTTTCCAAAACTCTTTTTTTTAAATAAAAAAAATTTAATCCTCGAAATAATTTTCTAAGGTTCTAATTTTAAATTTAATTTTCCAAGATTCAAATTTTTAAATTTAATTTTCCAAAAATTTCAACATTCCAAATTTTATTTTTATTTTATTTTATTTTTTAGAAAAAGAAATGCCACCTTCAAATGAATTTTAGAAACTCCAATTTCTTTCCAATCTAATTTTCAAAAAATTCCTTTCCCAAATAACTCTTCAAAATCCTTTTTTTTTTTTTTAAAAAAAAAAAAAAATTTAATTTTCAAATCTTCATTTTCAAATGTTCTTTCGAAATTCCTATCCTTAAATTTAATTCTTAAAAATTCAATCTTTAAATAATTTTTCAAAATTTTGATTACCAAATTTAACTTTTAATTTCCAAAATTCCAATTTTCACATTTATTTATTTGATCATTATTATTTTCGTTATTATTATTATTCTATTTATTTATTTATTTTTAAAATTTCATCTTTAAATAATTCTTTAAAATTTCGGTTTCCAAATTTAACTTCCAACTTCCAAAATTCCAATTTTCACATTTATTTAATTAATCATTATTATTATTATTTTATTTATTTATTTACTTATTTGTTTTTTAAAATTTCATCTTTAAATAATTCTTTAAAATTTCGGTTTTCAAATTTAATTTCTAATTTCCAAAATTCCAATTTTCACATTTATTTATTTAATCATTATTATTTTCATTATTATTATTACTCTATTTATTTATTTTTAAAATTTCATCTTTAAATAATTATTTAAAATTTCGGTTTCCAAATTTAACTTTCAACTTCCAAAATTCCAATTTTCACATTTATTTAATTAATATTATTATTTTTCGTTATTATTATTATTGTATTTATTTATTTATTTTTTAAAATTCCATCTTTAAATAATTCTTTAAAATTTCGGTTTCCAAATTTAACTTCCAATTTCCAAAATTCCAATTTTCACATTTATTTAATTAATTATTACCATTTCGTTATTATTATTATTTTATTTATTTTTAAAATTTCATCTTTAAATAATTCTCTAAAATTTCGGTTTCCAAATTTAACTTCCAACTTCCAAAATTCCAATTTTCACATTTATTTAATTAATCATTATTATTTTTGTTATTATTATTATTCTATTTATTTATTTATTTTTAAAATTTAATCTTTAAATAATTCTCTAAAATTTCGATTTCCAAATTTAATTTCCAATTTCTAAAATTCTGATTTTTACATTTATTTATTTAATCATTATTATTTTCATTATTATTATTACTCTATTTATTTATTTATTTATTTTTTAAATTCCATATTTAAATAATTCTTTAAAATTTCGGTTTCCAAATTTAATTTCCAATTTCCAAAATTCCAATTCCCACATTTATTTATTTGATTATTATTATTTTCGTTATTATTATTTTATTTATTTACTTATTTATTTTTTGAATTCCATCTTTAAATAATTCTTTAAAATTTCGGTTTCCAAATTTAACTTCCCATTTCCAAAATTCCAATTTTTACATTTATTTATTTAATCATTATTATTTTCGTTATTATATTATTCTATTTATTTATTTATCTATTTATTTTTAAAAATTCCATCTCTAAATAATTCTTCAAAATTCCAATTTCCAAATTTAATTCCCAATTTCCAATTTCCAATTTCCAAAATTCCAATTTTCACATTTATTTATTTATTTATTTATTATTATTATTATTTTATTCATTTATTTAAAAAAAAATCCATCTTCAAATAATTCTTCAAATTTCCAATTTTCAAAACTTTAATTTTAAAATAATTTCCAAATTTTCAATTTTCAAAACTCCAATTCTCAAATAATTTGCTAATTTCTTTCAAATTTAATTTCTAAAGTTCCAATTCCTTAATTTAATTTTCAAAACTCTAATTCTCTAATGATTTTAAAAATTCCAATTTCTTTCAAATTTAATTTCTAAAGTTCCAATTCCTTAATTTAATTTTCAAAACTCTAATTCTCAAATGGTTTTAAAAATTCCAATTTCTTTCAAATTTAATTTCCAAAATTCCAATTCTTAAATTTAATTCCCATGACTCTAATTTTTAAATAATTTTCGAGACTCCAATTTTCAAATAAATTTAAAAAATCCAATTTTCTCTTGAATGATTTTAATCCCACTTCAGTTCTCAAATAATCTTCTGTTTATCTTGATTTTACATGAGCAAGAATGAATTCTTCATAATTCTAAAACAATGGAATTTGTGAGACTAATTTATGCAAGATAAATTGGGCATTGGTGGAGGCCCAACATCAGAGATTTTAAAATAAATTTGAGTGAAGTGTAGTGTGATATCTGATGATTTTTTTTTGCTCTATTTAGTGATATGTGTGGCATATTCTATGATCATTACTATGTGCTAATCACATTTCATGCTAGCACTTGATCTATTGCTGCTAAGGTACGCTTCATCTCTCACCCTAGCCATTCTTATGCGTGTTTTGATCTCCATATTGTGCATGATAGTTCCGGGTATCCATTGATTTCCTTATTGATTGCCATGATTGCTTCATTTCATTAGTAGAGACTCATTTTTAGGGACTTAGAGGGGTGCTATTGTCTTTACCGTACCTTCCCGATAAGTAACTTGACCCTCAAGCTTTGATTCAGTTTTTCACAGACCACCTTTTCCAAAGTAAGGAGTCACACTTAAAGTTTTCTTTCTTATTTTGTTTATTCTTTAAAAATAAAACAAAAATAAGTGGCGACTCTAAGTCATTTTCTAAACAATAAATCAAATTTTCAAATAAAAAGCGAGCTCGCCATCGAGTGGAAGTGCATGAGCTAGAAATGCGGGGTCTACAAAATGGCGACTCCACTGGGGAAACCACTAGAAGGTCAAGCTTGAACTTAAGATGAGACAAATGTGGCGTTTGATGGATTGATTAGTGGGTACTTATCTCTTGATTACACATTGAGAGCTCTTGATATCATTGGATTCATATTTGGTTATTATATTCATTTGAGACATTGACATGTTGATTGTTATGATTGATTATCTTGTTTATCTTACATAGTGACTTTGATCTTGTCATGATTGTTCTGCTCACCTCACATGTATAGACTCATAGTTGTATATCATTTGACTTGATGTGTTGATTCTCTTGCTTGTATATCATCTTGATCATCTTCGACCATGTTGTCTTTGTCACTGTTCATTTTGATTGTCATAGCTTGTATGTGGACATGAGTGATATATTTGTACTTTGCTTAACTGTATGTTGCATGACTGTCCTCCTCTTTGTGATTGCATGTCGCTTGCTAGTGTGGGCCGCACATCTATCTCCTTACCTCCAACCCTCTAGTTTTGGTCATTTTTTTCATTTTGACTCTCACTTTTGCAAGTGTGAGGCCTTGTGTGTGCTTGTTTCTCTTACCGAGCTAGAGGTTAGGAGTAGGGTCTAGCGATGGGCTATGTCGATGTTTGGGAGCATTCTAGAGGAAACTGACACATTGATGCTGATTGGAGTCCTATCATTGAAGACCTGTATAGCTTAGAGCCAGGTTTCATGGATATTTGTGCAGTCAGTATGTTTCCTCTTCTGTTTTAGCTTCATAGGGTTTTCGGATGCACCCACACTATTCACTGTGCACTCTAGTTGACCACTGAGTGTTGAAAGTTTTGAGAGATGTCACCATTGTAAACCCCCTGGGATGTCGAGGTAGTGCATGTGTGGAGGTGATGACCACCTTGCATGGAAGTGCCCCGTTTCTTCGGAGGCGTGCAGAGGGTTGCGTACAACCAAAGGGTACAATCGCTTCTGCTAGCGATCCTTTAAAGTCCACCCCTCTTCTATTTAGAACCACCTTAACCTTGTAGGTTGAGCCTTAGATCTTTTAATCAGGATTTCATTTCCTAACACGTGGGTGCATTTGTGAGCCTTCAGAGCCGGTTCAGTAGTGATAGGATTAGTTACCTTCGTAGTAGTCTCTTATATATTTGCTCGGGATTGGATATTAGTTTGATTACTTCCGGGTTACATTTCGGCACATTTGATAGACATTCCCTGTGGAGTTTCTCTTACCCTGTATCTTATCCAGTATTTCCACTATTGTAGGAGTATTGATATATTTGGCCTGGGTTTGACTTCTTGGATCAGAGTTGGGGGCAGATTGATCAGAGCATTAGACTAGAGATCAGATCAGAGAGATATGGATTCACATATAGTTACTATCGACCAGTTTGCTGCAGCCATGGCTTCGATTCAAGAGGCTATAGTTGGTCTCTATCGGATGATAGATGGGCAGTAGGCCCAACAGGTCTTGTCTCAGGATGGCACTTAGTATGACCCTACAGTGCCACCACCCCCTTCACCCAGTCAGTTAGCACCACAGGCCATACTTTTCATCCTGCATAGTCAGACCGAGGTTGCCCAGCCTCGTCATCGTGCCTACCTCGACCTTAGATGACCCACATGCTCGCATGGATAGGCTTGAGTAGAGGTTTAGGCAGTTGAGGCAGTTGAGGACTTCAGACAGAGCTGTTACTTGGGATGATTTCGATGGACTACCAGTGGTCAGTCTGTCGGTCAAGTTCAGGATGCTAGAGATTGAGAGATAAACGAGGATTGGTTGTCCTTGCATCCATTTGAGGCTTTACAGTACAATCATGAGGGCCCATGGACTGGATGAGGCCCAGATGATTATGTTTTTCCCTATGTCCCTAAGTGGTGCGGCACAACGATGGTTTGCTTCATTGGATGTATCACGCGGTCAGACTTGGGATGATTTGGCCCAAGAGTTTTTGAGACAATTCACATTTAATACTATCATTGACGTATCAATGAGAGAGTTAGAGGCATTAAGACAGAGATCAGAAGAGTCGATCATCTTATTTATCTCTCGTTAGAAAGAGAAGATTTCGTAGGTTATTGATAGACCATCTGAGGGGGATCAGATTAGCATGATTATGAGGAGCTTGCAGCCTCGATTTGCTAGGCACTTTATGGATTTTCTCATACGAATTTTGGATCTTTGGTACAGGCCTTGTATGGTATAGAAGAGGACATAGCTAGAGGATTATGGTCCAAGTCTTCTTCTTCTAATTCGAATGAGAAGAAGCCCTTAGGAGGACAGAGATTAGGAGATGTGGGTGTTATCGGTTCAGTAGGGTTGAGACCTTCTAAATGCTATCAGACAGTTAGGCAGACTTCTGGACTCTACTACCCACCATCGCCTCGTGTGTAGTATAGGCCACGGGCACCTCATCAGTTATTAGATCAGACCTACATGCCTTCTGCATTGGCATTGCCTCACCACACCACATAGGGCACAGAGAGGCCTCCTGTTTCATATTCTACCACAGCGCAGCAATGCTATCCAGCACAGTTTGCTACGAGACCTACGACATCTTATCCCAAGCCTAAAGCTCAAAATACCTCTACTTCTTTTGCTTTGAGGACATAGAGGCAGTTTTCATAGTTAGGCATGCCGTTGAGCTAGGCTTTTCGAAGCTTATAAAGGCAGGATTGTTGACGACTCTCACTCCTAGACCACCACCTCATCCTGTTCCGCTTCAATTCAGAATTGATCTACACTGTGCGTATCATCAAGGACCAGGACATGAGACAGATCGCTGCACTGCTCTGAGACATGCTATCCAGGATCTGATTGATTAGGGTGTGGTCCACTTGGGTCAACCGAGTGTAACCACGAACCCATTACCGGCTCGCACTACACACGCAGTTCCTTCTCCAACCGATAGCATGCACTCCATCGACTTTGCTGAGCTTGACGATCACATCCACATGCTGAGTTGGAATGAGTCAGAGCCAGAGCCCATAGTATCAGACAAGATTTATGAGATAGGCAGAGTGATTTTGGGCCCTTAGATGTCCACACCATTCAGACTAGTCCTTGAGGCGGCATTAATACAAACGGCCACTATCAAGCCATTGACCTTCCCACATTATAGTGTTCGGGCTCCGTTTGTTTTGATTCCAGATGTTGATGAGGTTCAGACTCCGTATGTTGATGCTTCTCAGACTCCATATGTTGATGATGCTCACATTTCAGATGTGCAGTATGTTATCTGTAGGGGTAAA
Source organism: Vitis vinifera (assembly GCF_030704535.1). Taxonomy (NCBI): domain Eukaryota; kingdom Viridiplantae; phylum Streptophyta; class Magnoliopsida; order Vitales; family Vitaceae; genus Vitis; species Vitis vinifera. Next base: position 5,142,584 of record NC_081812.1, read on the forward strand.
GTGGTACGGTAACAGCCGTTAGACTCTTGGAGAGGACATCCTCCTAGGAAGAGGATGATGAGATTCTGAGGCAATTATAAAGCACCCAGGCTCGCATTTCTATTTAGAGCTTGTTGGCGTCATCCAACACTCACAGAGATGCATTGATTCGAGCCTTGAGCCAGATCAGAGTCGAGACTACCACCACTCCGGAGGGGTTGATTCACATGGTGATGGCTGGTAGAGCCACTTGCATAGTATTCTCTGATGATGACTTGCCATCCGATGGTTCAAACCATACACGTCCATTGTATATCTCAGTCGGTTGTTCAGGTTGTCGAGTCCCATTTATCCTTTTGGACAATGGCTCGGCCCTGAACGTCTGCCCTCTGGCTACTGCCATCGCCCTCAACTATGTGCCCTCTGACTTTGGTCCCTCCACTCAAATAATCCAAGTGTATGATAGCACCAGGAGGGAGGTTATGGGCACATTGGAGATTAAGTTGTTGATAAGTCTGACCACCTTTCCCACTCTATTCCAGGTTTTGAGGATTCCTACATCCATTAACCTGCTTTTGGGTCGACCTTGGATTCACCGAGTCGGGGCTATTCCTTCTTCCCTTCATCAGAAAGTAAGGTTCATTCACGATGGACAGGTTATCATAGTGGAGTCTGTGAGAGATACGTTTATTTCTTCTGAGTCGGTACTTCAGATCAGTCACAGTGATGACGACCTATTTCTGACCGGATTCACAATCGATGAGGTACAGACCCTGGAGATGGATGATTTTTATCGAGACTTCATGGCTATGTCATTTGACTAGCATGGGAGCATAGTAGTACTCGACATGATGAGGAACATGTCTTATTTACCCGGCATGGGGTTGGGGCGACGACAACACGGGCCTAGTGAGTTCATAGCTATCCCGGATCATGATGTACCGTTCGAACTCGGGTTCATCCCTACTAAGGCCAACTATCGATATATGGCGCAATTGTGCAAGGAGAGGGTGAGAGCCTGACTGACTCACACACTGTTTGACTATCCTGTTCACCCGTACACCATGAGCTTAGCGGACTACTTTGTGAAGGTGTCAGAGCTACCAACACATTCAGATGGGATCATAGGAGGATTCAACACTGCTTAAGAGGCCGAGTTTCAACATCTTGTCCACCAGCTGCAGTTGAGTGACGGAGCTCTTGACACTTCTACTTCTGCATTGGTCGTCCCATCATCTCCAGATCGTATGAGCCTTATGATGATTTATTTCCCGAATGAGGTCGATGAGCATGGGACATTTTCCGAGATCAAAGACATAGGAAATGGAGTTGTTCCCCATGACGAGCACATTGATGAGATGCTCACTATAAGTATGAGCCAGGTTGATGGGCAGTTCAGCCCGAGCTTGCTTCGCCATTCAATCTTTTCGAGGTGTCCGCCATCAAGATCACTAAGGAGATCTAGACTGCTTCTGATCTGGAGATTTCAGATGATATTATAGTTGTCGACGATTTGTTTGATGGCCCTGTTGGCCCAGTTGAGAGAGTGTCCGACTTTGTGGACCCACATTTTTCATTTGATGTTTTATCGGGATTTGTCTCCCGTTCTGACGATGTTCATGACTCTTCATTTATGGATTTGAGCATTTTCGAGTATCTGCCTGTCTATTGTGATATCACTTTATTTGCACCATTTTCACCCACATCACAGATATTTGATATAGATGATGAGATTGTACAACCCGATTCAGATGATGACTCATCTTCTGTTTCCAATTCGGACCCCATTGATAAGAGAGTTTTACCTGTTGTAGGGGACACGGAGATTGTTGATTTTGGCACAGCAAATCAGCCTAAGGAGTTGAGGATCGAATCAGATTTATCTACAGATGAGAGAGATGGGCTCGCTTGGTTGCTCAAATCGTATTTGGATGTTTTTGAATGGTCCTATGAGGACATGCCAAGCCTTGATCCATCCATAGTCCAACATCACTTACCACTTTTGCCCCATGCCAGATCGGTTAAGTAGAAGTTGAGACGATTGCACCCTCGTTGGAGCTTGTATGTGAAAGAGGATATTCAAAAGCAGCTCAGTGTAGGATTTTTATCAATGGTCAAGTATTCTGAGTGGCTGGCCAATGTCGTTCATGTTCCCAAGAAGGACAGCAAGGTGAGAGTCTGTGTTGATTTCTGAGATCTCAACAAGGTCAGTTCTAAGGATGATTTTCCTTTCCCACACATTGAAATGCTAGTTGACAGTACGATAGGTCACTCGATGTTGTCCTTTATGGATGGATTTTCCAGGTATAGTCAGATTCTGATAGCTCCAAAGGACATGGAGAAGATGTCCTTCATTACCGAGTGGGGTACTTACTGCTATAGAGTGATGTCGTTTGGCTTGAAGAATGCAGGAGCTACTTATCAGAGAGCAGCGACTATTCTATTCCATGACATGATGCACTGGGATGTCAAGGTTTATGCAGACGACATGATAGTGAAATGTTATATTTATATAAATATATATAAATTTTTGGTTAAAAATAAAGTGTAAAAAGAGTTACACTTTTGAAAAATAACTTTTGAAAATAAAGTGTAAGAAGGGTTACACTTTTAATGTGTGAATTAAACACATGATTAAGTTTTGAAATGTTACAAAACTTGAAAGGTTAAGGAAGACAATGAGTCTTCTCATCTTTGTAACTTTATAAAACTTAAGAGGTTAAGTGTAAGAGAGTTACACATTTGAGATTAAATCATGTTTAATGTGTGAATTAAACATATGATTTAATTTTTGAATGTTACAAAGATGAAGAGATTGAGAAAGACAATGAGTTTTTTCTCATCCTTGTAACCAGTTTTCAATCATAAGAGTGCTATATATGACTTTTCTTCTTTTTGAAATTTTATGCAGAAAAGTGAAAGGGCTTGATCAATCCTAAGACTATTTCCATTAATTCCCTAAAGATTTCTAGTGGTGGGAGGAAATAGAGTCTTTGGACAAAGTTCCAAGAACTTGTTTGAGCCTTTCTTGTGTTCTTCTTGTTCTTGTTCTTATTTTGTAACTTTGAGAGTTTTATTGTATCAAGAGAGTGTTTGAGAGATATTAAAAATTGGATACAATGGAGAAAAGAAACACTCTCAAACACTCTCTTGATACAATAAAACTCTCAAAGTTACAAAATAAGAACAAGAACAAGAAGAACACAAGAAAGGCTCAAACAAGTTCTTGGAACTTTGTCCAAAGACTCTATTTCCTCCCACCACTAGAAATCTTTAGGGAACTAATGGAAATAGTCTTGGGATTGATCAAGCCCTTTCACTTTTCTGCATAAGATTTCAAAAAGAAGAAAAGTCATATATAGCACTCTTAGGGTTGAAAAATGGTTACAAGGATGAGAAAAAAACCCATTGTCTTCCTCAATCTCTTCATCTTTGTAACATTCAAAAATTAAATCATATGTTTAACTCACACATTAAACATGATTTAATCTAAAATGTTTAACTCTCTTACACTTAACCTCTTAAGTTTTATAAAGTTACAAAGATGAGAAGACTCATTGTCTTCCTTAACCTTTCAAGTTTTGTAACATTTCAAAACTTAATCATGTGTTTAATTCACACATTAAAAGTGTAACCCTTCTTACACTTTATTTTCAAAAGTTATTTTTCAAAAGTGTAACTCTTCTTACACTTTATTTTTAACCAACAATATATATATATATATATATATATATATATATATATAACAATCCCCCACTTGGTTAAAAATAAACATCAACCCTTATAACCTCAACAGTGAAAATGCATAAAATAAAATATCTTTCGATTTGAATTTTACCTTAGTATAATTGTCACAAAGCTTTGTTGAAATCCCAGGTTGCTTGTAGCATTGAACTAGTTATTCCTTGTAACGAAACTGGTAACAACACACACATTTCCACTAACCACACGAGTGCCCATTATTTTCTTGCTTAGCACTTTTATAGCCATGTGCTCAATCCATTCATGAACTTTCTTGAAAGAAACTCCAATTCTCATAAGAGGCGGCACCACCCCTAAGTTCACATAGGTGAAATTCTTCCAGCATCCTTGTTACCTTTAAGATGCTTATCACACATAGACTGAATTTCATTAAAAGGTTTAAGCTTAACCCTCTTACGGTAACAACCAGCATTAATCATCACAGATGGAACTCACATGTTCTAATGCTGCCACAACCCACTTATCGATGACTTGTTTTTACCTATTGAACTTAAGACTAGTCATTTCGTAGTATTAAGTTGGGTTACCATCATTGGTGAATTTTATTTAAGGAGTTTTAGTCCCATCCCTCTAGATGTTATCCTTACTAAATCTTTTGTAAGAGGTTTAGTAAAAGGATCCGCCAAATTTCCACTTGACCTCACAAATGAGATTGAGATGATTCCATATTGAATCAATTGTCTCACATACTCATGTCTAATGCTTATATGTCTAGACTTCCCATTGTACACTCCACTGTACGCATGAGCTAGAGTGGCTTGACTGTCACAATGTATCAACACTGTTGACACATTATTTGCAGTAAAAGGGATGTCCATCATGAGATCCCTAAGCCACTCAACTTCTTTTCCAGTTGCAGCTAGAGCTATAAACTCTGCCTCCATGGTTGAGTGTGATATACAAGTCTGTTTCTTGGATCCCCAAGAGACAGCCCCACCACGAAGTGTAAACACCCAACCTGTGGTAGATAAATTATCTCCCACACTCGATATCCAACTTGCATCTGAATACCCTTCAAGTATAGCAGGAAACTTTGAATATTGGAGGCTTAGTTCTTTGGTATTCTTTAGGTAACCAAGAACTCTACAAATAGCTTTCCAATGTTCCACGCTTGGATTGCTAATAAACCTACTTAGTTTACTAACTGCAAATGAAATGTCAGCCCTAGTACACTGAGCAGCATACATAAGACTTCCAATTGCACTTGCATACTCAAGTTAAGCCACCGATCTACCATCATTCTTTTCAAGTTTTATACTTGAATCAAATGGAGTATTAGCATCTTTAATCTTGAGATGACTAAATTTGCTAACTACTTTCTCAATATAGTGGGTTTGGTTCAAAGCATAACCCGCACTATTTCTTTTCACTTTGATACCCAATATAGTATCAACTTCTCCAAGATCTTTCATCTTGAAGGTTGATGATAGAAATCTTTTCGTTTCTATTATTCCTTTCATGTCATCACTCAAGATTAACATGTCATCCACATATAGACACACTATGACCATATAGTCATCACAAGTCTTAGAATATAAGCACTTGTCCACATTGTTGTGTCTAAATCCATCCGAAAGAATAGCATGATCAAATTTTTTGTGCCATTGTTTGAGAGCTTGTTTTAAACCATATAATGATTTGACAAGCTTACACACTTTGTTTTCATTCCCCAGTAGAACAAAACCTTCCGGTTGTTCCATGTAGACCTCCTTATTGAGATCCCCATTCAAGAATGCCGTTTTGACATCCATTTGATGAACAAATAGATTATGAATTGATGCCAAAGCAAACAATTTCCTAATCGATGTTGTTCTAGCCACCGGCGCATAGGTATCAAAATAATCAATACCTTCTCTTTGTTTAAAACCCTTAGCTTCTAATCTAGCCTTAAAGGTTTGAATCATGCCATCGGTGTGATATTTCCTTCGAAATACCCACTTGCACCCTATTGGTTTAGATCCTGGTGGAAGGTCTACCAATTCCCATGTTTGGTTGGACATAATTGAATCCATTTCATCATTAATAGCCTCTTTCCAAAAAGCAACATCTCTAGAAGCCATAGCTTCTTTGTATGTTTTGGGATCCTTCTCTATTTGAAGTACTATAGGAATTTTTCTTATAATATCTTCTTTATTTCATTCTACTATGTAAAAGGAAATTCTTTGAGAGTCAATCTCATCCGATCCCAACACTTTCTCTTTTCTAGCTCTTTGGCTTTTTCGAGGCACAATGGGTTGCTCAACAACCTTTGAAGGTGTCTTCTCTAGAGACTCTCCAACACTAGTAGGTACTTGAGAATTGCTATCACTCAACAAATTCTCAAAGAACTCTACCTCTCTTGATTCAATTATCACATTAGACTCCAAGTCTAATAGCCTATAAGCTTTGCTATTTGAGGCATAGCCTACAAATGCACACTTAATGGCTCTTGGACCCAATTTTGTTTTATGTGGATCCGTTTTCTTGCAATAAGCAAGACACCCCCACACTTTGAAGTAACCTATATTAGGCTTCCTTCCTTTCCATAACTCATATGGAGATATCTCATTTTTCTTCATAGGAATTCTATTCAAAATATGGCAAGCAGTCAACAAAGCTTCACCCCACAAATTGAAATTCAATTTAGCATGCAATAACATAGCATTTACCATTTCCAAGAATGTTCTATTCTTTCTCTCCGCTATGCCATTGTGTTGAGGTGTATAGGGTGCGGTGCACTCATGTATTATGCCATATTCTTCACAAAAAGAATTGAATTCACTAGAAAAATATTCACCACCTCTATCACTTCAAAGCACCTTAATATTTTTTTTTTCTAGTTGATTTTCAACTTCGGCTTTGTAAACTTTAAAGGCATTGAAAGTTTCACTTTTGTTTTTCAACAAAAACACATAGGTAAATCTAGAACAATCATCTATGAATGTAAGAAAATACATATTTCCACCTCTTGTTAACATGCCATTAAATTCACAAAGATCACTATGTATTAAATCAAGTAAATTAGATGATCTCTCAACACTATGAAAAGACTTTTTAATCATCTTTGATTTAACACATATTTCACACTTTTCAAATTTCTTGGTATCACAAGCAATCAAACCACATTTCACAATCCTTTTAATAGTGCTTAAACCAACATGTGCAAGCCTATTATGCCACAAAAATAAAGAATTTGAATCACACATATAAGCGGAAGTAGACGCCATTTTATTAATATTGTCATTGGTACAAAGTTTGATCATCCCATCACAAGAATACCCCTTTCCCACAAAGTTCCCCGATTTGGATAAAATTAGCTTACCGGATTCAAACACTGCTTTGATACCCGGTTTGCCAAGCAAATCCCCACTAACCAAATTTTTATTCATATCGGGGACATACAATACATTTATAAGGGTAACCTTTTTGCCGGAGGTAAAAACAACTTCAATAGTGCCCTTGCCAAGCACCTTGGATCTTCCTTCATTGCCCATTTGAACCTCTTGATCTCCCTTTGCATCTTTAAAGGTCTTGAAAAGAGATTTGTCATAGGTAACAAGAACTGTGGCACAAGTATCATACCACCATCCTTGCACCTTTCCTTGGACAACGCACACATCGCTTAGTGTTGCAATGATCTCCTCATCAATTGCATTCACCATAGCCCCTTTTAGGTCCTTTCGGTACCTACACTCCCTAGCATAATGCCCGGGTTTTCCACACACAAAACAAGGACCTTTCTTGCCCTTAAATTGCTCTTGATTTTTCTTGGGGCTCATATAATTTCCGGAATTCCTTTTGTCATTGTTATTTTTACCTCTAGGATGATTGGCCTTTGAAACCGCATTGGCTTTGTTAGTCCCACCATTGGACTCTTCCACCATTTTGTCTCTTGATCTCGATTCTTCCTCAATGCGAAGATGTTTTTGAATCTTTTCCAAGGAGTAATCTTCACTCTTGTGGAGAATCCTCTTCCGATAACCTTTCCAACTTGATGGTAATTTAGCCATAATAGCACCAACTTGGAAGGCCTCCGGAAGTTCAATTTTGAGAACTTTCAACTTATTCACAATTACTTGCAACTCATGAATTTGTGGTAAGAGAGGGTTTTCATCAAAAAATTTGAAATCTATGTATTGAGAAATGAGAAACTTTTTGGTACCTTCTTCCTCAGCTTTGTACTTGTTTTCAAGAGCCTCCCAAATCACCCTCACAGAATAGGTGTTGGTGTAGAGATCATATAGCCTATCGGATAAGGCGTTCAAAATATGACCCCTACATATGAGCTCATCCTCCTCCCTCTTCTTCCTTGCCGCCACCACTTGAGGTGTGTCATTTTCCTTTGGTTCCGGTAACGGTGCCAAGGTAGGATCAAGGATGTAGAAAATCTTGAGTGCTGTGAGAAGGAATCTCACCTTGTCTTGCCACCTAGTGAAGTTGGAACCATCAAAACGATCCAACCTCACAAAGTCTTGGTTCATAATCTTGATAGTCTCTCATTCCATTGAAGAATAGAGTCTTTGATTGATATTAAAAATTGGATACAATGGAGAAAAGAAACACTCTCAAACACTCTCTTGATACAATAAAACTCTCAAAGTTACAAAATAAGAACAAGAACAAGAAGAACACAAGAAAGGCTCAAACAAGTTCTTGGAACTTTGTCCAAAGACTCTATTTCCTCCCACCACTAGAAATCTTTAGGGAACTAATGGAAATAGTCTTGGGATTGATCAAGCCCTTTCACTTTTCTGCATAAGATTTCAAAAAGAAGAAAAGTCATATATAGCACTCTTAGGGTTGAAAAATGGTTACAAGGATGAGAAAAAACCCATTGTCTTCCTCAATCTCTTCATCTTTGTAACATTCAAAAATTAAATCATATGTTTAATTCACACATTAAACATGATTTAATCTCAAATGTGTAACTCTCTTACACTTAATCTCTTAAGTTTTATAAAGTTACAAAGATGAGAAGACTCATTGTCTTCCTTAACCTTTCAAGTTTTGTAACATTTCAAAACTTAATCATGTGTTTAATTCACACATTAAAAGTGTAACCCTTCTTACACTTTCTTTTCAAAAGTTATTTTTCAAAAGTGTAACTCTTCTTACACTTTATTTTTAACCAACAATATATATATATATATATATATATATATAAATATAACAATCGGTCTTCTCATCTTTGTAACTTTATAAAACTTAAGAGGTTAAGTGTAAGAGAGTTACACATTTGAGATTAAATCATGTTTAATGTGTGAATTAAACATATGATTTAATTTTTGAATGTTACAAAGATGAAGAGATTGAGGAAGACAATGGGTTTTTTCTCATCTTTGTAACCATTTTTCAACCCTAAGAGTGCTATATATGACTTTTCTTCTTTTTGAAATCTTATGCAGAAAAGTGAAAGGGCTTGATCAATCCCAAGACTATTTCCATTAGTTCCCTAAAGATTTCTAGTGGTGGGAGGAAATAGAGTCTTTGGACAAAGTTCCAAGAACTTGTTTGAGCCTTTCTTGTGTTCTTCTTGTTCTTGTTCTTATTTTGTAACTTTGAGAGTTTTATTGTATCAAGAGAGTGTTTGAGAGTGTTTCTTTTCTCCATTGTATCCAATTTTAACATCACTCAAAGACTCTATTCTTCAATGGAAGGAGAGACTATCAAGATTATGAACCAAGACCTTGTGAGGTTGGATCGTTTTGATGGTTCCAACTTCACTAGGTGGCAAGACAAGGTGAGATTCCTTCTCACAGCACTCAAGATTTTCTACATCCTTGATCCTACCTTGGCACCGTTACCGGAACCAAAGGAAAATGACACACCTCAAGTGGTGGCGGCAAGGAAGAAGAGGGAGGAGGATGAGCTCATATGTAGGGGTCATATTTTGAACGCCTTATCCGATAGGCTATATGATCTCTACACCAACACCTATTCCGCGAGGGAGATTTGGGAGGCTCTTGAAAACAAGTACAAAGTCGAGGAAGAAGGTACCAAAAAGTTTCTCATTTCTCAATACATAGATTTCAAATTTTTTTTATGAAAAGCCTCTCTTACCACAAATTCATGAGTCGCAAGTAATTGTGAATAAGTTGAAAGTTCTCAAAATTAAACTTCCGGAGGCCTTCCAAGTTGGTGCTATTGTGGCTAAATTACCATCAAGTTGGAAAGGTTACCGGAAAAGGATTCTCCACAAGAGTGAAGATTACTCCTTGGAAGAGATTCAAAAAGATCTTCGCATTGAGGAAGAATCGAGATTAAGAGACAAAATGGTGGAAGAGTCCAATGGTGGGACTAACAAAGCCAATGCAGTTTCAAAGGCTAATCATCCTAGAGGTAAAAATAACAACGACAAAAGGAATTCCAGAAATTATATGAGCCCCAAGAAAAATCAAGAGCAATTTAAGGGCAAGGAATGTCCTTGTTTTGTGTGTGGAAAACCCGGGCATTATGCTAGGGAGTGTAGGTACCGAAAAGACCTAAAAAGGGTTGTGGTGAATGCAATTGATGAGGAGATCATTGCAACACTAAGTGATGTGTGCGTTGTCCAAGGAAAGGTGCAAGGATGGTGGTACGATACTTGTGCCACAGTTCATGTTACCTATGACAAATATCTTTTCAAGACCTTTGAAGATGCAAAGGGAGATCAAGAGGTTCAAATGGGCAATAAAGGAAGATCCAAGGTGCTTGGCAAGGGCACTATTGAAGTTGTTTTTACCTTCGGCAAAAAGGTTACCCTTATAAATGTATTGTATGTCCTCGATATGAATAAAAATTTGGTTAGTGGGGATTTGCTTGGCAAACCGGGTATCAAAGCGGTTTTTGAATCCGGTAAGCTAATTTTATCCAAATCGGGGAACTTTGTGAGAAAGGGGTATTCTTGTGATGGGATGATCAAACTTTGTACCAATGACAATATCAATAAAATGGCGTCTACTTCCGCTTATATGTGTGATTCAAATTCTTTATTTTTGTGGCATAATAGGCTTGCACATGTTGATTTAAGCACTAGTAAAATGATTGTGAAATGTGGTTTGATTGATTGTGATACCAAGAAATTTGAAAAGTGTGAAATATGTGTTAAATCAAAGATGATTAAAAAGCCTTTTCATAGTGTTGAGAGATCATCTAATTTACTTGATTTAATACATAGTAATCTTTGTGAACTTAATGGCATGTTAACAAGAGGTGGAAATAGGTATTTTCTTACATTCATAGATGATTGTTCTAGATTTACCTATGTGTTTTTGTTGAAAAACAAAAGTGAAACTTTCAATGCCTTTAAAGTTTACAAAGCCGAAGTTGAAAATCAACTAGAAAAAAAAAATATTAAGGTGCTTAGAAGTGATAGAGGTGGTGAATATTTTTCTAGTGAATTCAATTCTTTTTGTGAAGAATATGGCATAATACATGAGTGCACCGCAACCTATACACCTCAACACAATGGCATAGCGGAGAGAAAGAATAGAACATTCTTGAAAATGGTGAATGCTATGTTATTGCATGCTAAATTGAATTTCAATTTGTGGGGTGAAGCTTTGTTGACTGCTTGCCATATTTTGAATAGAATTCCTATGAAGAAAAATGAGATATCTCCATATGAGTTATGGAAAGAAAGGAAGCCTAATATAGGTTACTTCAAAGTGTGGGGGTGTCTTGCTTATTGCAAGAAAATGGATCCACATAAAACAAAATTGGGTCAAAGAGCCATTAAGTGTGCATTTGTAGGCTATGCCTCAAATAGCAAAGCTTATAGGCTATTAGACTTGGAGTCTAAGCTGCAACTGGAAAAGAAGCTGAGTGGCTTAGGGATCTCATGATGGACATCCTTTTTACTGCAAATAATGTGTCAACAGTGTCGATACATTGTGACAGTCAAGCCACTCTAGCTCTTGCGTACAGTGGAGTGTACAATGGGAAGTCTAGACATATAAGCATTAGACATGAGTATGTGAGACAATTGATTCAATATGGAATCATCTCAATCTCATTTGTGAGGTCAAGTGGAAACTTGGTGGATCCTTTTACTAAACCTCTTACAAGAGATTTAGTAAGGATAACATCTAGAGGGATGGGACTAAAACTCCTTAAATAAAACTCACCAATGATGGTAACCCAACTTAATACTACGAAATGACTAGTCTTAAATTCAATAGGTAAAAACAAGTCATTGATAAGTGGGTTGTGGCAGCATTAGAACATGTGAGTTCCATCTGTGATGATTAATGCTGGTTGTTACCGTTAGAGGGTTAAGCTTAAAGCTTTTAATGAAATTCAGTCTATGTGTGACAAGCATCTTAAAAGTAACAAGGATGCTGGAAGAATTTCACCTATGTGAACTTAGGGGTGGTGCCGCCTCTCATGAGAGTTGGAGTTTCTTTCAAGAAAGTTCATGAATGGATTGAGCACATGGCCATAAAAGTGCTAAGCAAGAAAATAATGGGCACTCGTGTGGTTAGTGGAAGTGTGTGTGTTGTTACCGGTTTCGTTACAAGGAATAACTCGTTCAATGCTACAAGCAACCTAGGATTTCAAAGGAGCTTTGTGACAATTACACTAAGGTAAAATTCAAATCGAAAGATATTTTATTTTATGCATTTTCACTGTTGAGGTTATAAGGGTTGATGTTTATTTTTAACCAAGTGGGGGATTGTTATATTTATATAAATATATATAAATTGTTGGTTAAAAATAAAGTGTAAGAAGAGTTACACTTTTGAAAAATAACTTTTGAAAATAAAGTGTAAGAAGGGTTACACTTTTAATGTGTGAATTAAACACATGATTAAGTTTTGAAATATTACAAAACTTGAAAGGTTAAGGAAGACAATGAGTCTTCTCATCTTTGTAACTTTATAAAACTTAAGAGATTAAGTGTAAGAGAGTTACACATTTGAGATTAAATCATGTTTAATGTGTGAATTAAACATATGATTTAATTTTTGAATGTTACAAAGATGAAGAGATTGAGGAAGACAATGAGTTTTTTCTCATCCTTGTAACCATTTTTCAACCCTAAGAGTGCTATATATGACTTTTCTTCTTTTTGAAATCTTATGCAGAAAAGTGAAAGGGCTTGATCAATCCCAAGACTATTTCCATTAGTTCCCTAAGATTTCTAGTGGTGGGAGGAAATAGAGTCTTTGGACAAAGTTCCAAGAACTTGTTTGAGCCTTTCTTGTGTTCTTCTTCTTCTTGTTCTTATTTTGTAACTTTGAGAGTTTTATTGTATCAAGAAAGTGTTTGAGAGTGTTTCTTTTCTCCATTGTATCCAATTTTAACATCATGAAATCCCGAGATATATCAGATCATTTAGCAGCTTTGGAAAGACTCTTTGAGAGGATCAGGTAGTTTAGATTGAGATTGAATCCTAAGAAGTGCACTTTTGGAGTAAATTTTAGGAAACTCCTAGGGTACATGGTCAGTGATAGAGGCATAGAGGCAAATCCAGATAAGATCAGAGCCATCCTTGACATGCCTGCACTGAGGACCAAGAGAGAGATCAGAGGCTTCTTGGGTAGACTTCAGTACATTAGTAGGTTCATTGCTAGATTGACAGACATCTATGAGCCTATTTTCTGACTCTTGAGGAAGAGTCAACCTACCGTTTAGGATGATCAATGTCAGCGAGCATTTGAGAGGAACAAAGAGTATTTTTTGTCACCTCTAGTCTTAGTGCCTCCTACACTAGGCCGTCCCTTACTCCTATACCTATTAATCTCAGATGTAGCATTGGGATGCATGTTAGCTCAGCTAGACGATTCGGGCAAGGAGCGAGCCATTTATTATCTGAGTAAAAGGATGCTAGATTACGGGACCAGCTATGTCATGATTGAGCGCTACTGTTTGGCATTAGTTTGGGCTACTCGGAGACTGAGACATTACATGACCAAGTATTCAATGCACTTGATATCCCGTCTAGATCCTCTAGGATATTTGTTTGACAGACCCACTTTGGTCGGACGACTCATGAGATGGTTGGTACTTCTGACTGAGTTTGACATTCATTATGTCACTCAAAAATCTATTAGATGGAGCATTGTTGCAGATCACTTAGCCTCATTATCGGTTTCTGATGATAGGGTTATTAGAGACAACTCTTGAGCTCGGGATTAGACAAATGGAGGTGTTTGGTGACTCCAATCTGGTATTGAGACCGATTCAGGGCTAGTGGAAGACTAGAGATGTTAAGCTTAGGCCTTACCATGCATACTTGGAGCTACTAGTTAGGAGCTTGGATGATTTGAGATACACATATCTGCCTAGAGCACAGAACCAGTTTGCTGATGCCTTAATTACTCTAGCTTCTATGATTGATATTCCTGCAGATACCATTGTTCGCCCTTTACTGATTGAGTCGAGATCTATTCCTACCTACTATTGCTTGATTGATGAGGTAGATTTTGATGATGGCTTACCTTGGTACCATGACATATACCAGTTTATGAGACTTGACACATATCCTGAGGTTGCCACGACCAAGGATAAGAGAGCATTGAGACAGTTGGTCGCTTGATTTGTGATATGTGGAAAGACATTGTACAGACAATCAATTGATGGGATGTTGCTATTGTGCTTAGACTATGCCTCTGTCGATCGAGTAATGAGAGAGGTTCATGCGGGAGTCTGTAGACCACATATGGGAGGGCATATGTTAGCCCGTAAGATCATGAGGATTTACTATTTTTGGTTGACTATGGAGATAGATTGTTGCCAATTTGTTCAGAGATGTCCAGAGTGCCAGATTCACGGGAACCTTATTCACGTACCACCTTCAGAGTTACATGCACCGACTTCACCATGGCCATTTTCAGTATGGGGTATAGACATTATTGGGAAGATTTCGCTGAAGTCTTCTAGTGGTCATGAGTTCAACTTGGTCGCCATCGATTACTTCACCAAGTGGGTGGAGGCTACTTCGTACACGAGATTGACATCATCTGAGGTCACTAATTTCATCAGATCACACATTATTTGTCGCTATGGAGTCCCTCATGAGTTGATTTTTGACAGAGGAGTACATTTCAGAGCAGATGTTGACACTTTGTTATAGAGATATGGTATTCAGCATCATAGATCGTCTGCGTACAGGCCGTAGACTAATAGAGCAGTAGAAGCCGCGAATAAGAATATTAAGAGAATCTTGTGGAGGATGGTTGAGACTTCTTGGGATTGGTCAAAGAAGCTCCTTTTCACATTGTGGGTTTATCGAACTTCTTTTCGCACCTCTACAGGAGCCACACCTTACTCCTTGGTGTATGGTATGGAGGCAATGCTACCAGTTAAGATTGAGATGGGTTCATTGAGAGTAGCATTGGAGCAGCAGATTCCAAAGGCAAATTGGGCTCAAGCTCGATTAGACCAGCTCAATCTCTTCGATGAGAGGAGGTTGAGAGCAGCAGACCATGTTCATGCCTACCAGAGGAAGATGACCCGTTTTTTTAAGAAACGGGTTAAGCCTAGACCACTACAGATAGGTGACTTGGTTCTTAAGGTCATAAGGGGATTGATCAGAGATCCTAGGGGGAAGTTCAGACCCAATTGGAGCGGACCTTACTTCATTAGGAAGTTGACCCCAAAGGGCGCTGCATGGTTGATGGATCTAGATGGAAACTGATTCTCGGAGCCGGCCAACATGGATTAACTAAAGAGGTACTATGTTTGAGACCATGGTTGTAGGATGGGTGGCCATCATTTTGGTTAGCCATATACCCTTTCACCATTTTGATATATAGACCGTTGTTAGCCCATTAAGCGTCGCATGTGCATTATAACATTTCTTTCTTATTGCCTTGCTCACATTTCTACACAAGGATAGGAGCCCTTTGGTGTATGCATGCATTGTTTGGGAGTCTCATGAGTCTTGGACCTACAGGTGCATATTTCTTTCATTATTTTTCCTACAATCGCTCTACTGCATTCTATCGTATCTTATTGGTTGTATTCTTCATCTCTTCTTCTTTATTCTATTTATTGTTTATTTTGCTTCATATTCTCTTCATCCTGAGTGGTGATCCTCCTCAGTTCATTACATGGAGGATAGTCACACCATTCCTGCTATCTATCACATGGACACTGATTCAAAAATCCTTAGTTTGAGAAGGTCATCTCATCAAAGAGAGTTTTGAGAGTGTGTCTATCCATCGTTGATATCATATTTGAGGCTCATTTGTTTATGTTCAGGGTGTGTGCATTTGTATATATATATATATATAAAATGAATGAATAAAAAAAATGAAATGAAAATGAATGAAAAGAAAAGAAAAATAAGCACATGTGTGTTTGTGCATAGTATTCTCCATCATTGAGTGTGTATATTGATGTTTGAGGGCCACTTGATTGAGTATGTTTGTTGATGAAAGCTCGTATGTGAGCTTTTCGAGGCCCTCCATTTTTTGTATTCTCTTTGTCGTCTATTTTGAGAGTGAGATGAGTGACCTTTCTCTTAGGAGCTCTGTATCATTGTCATTTCCATCATTACATTCATTGATGATGTGACTTCACTTCATGTTGGATTTGAGCGGATCATCACTCCTCTTTGTGTTCTTTGCTTCAACATCATTCTCGTTTTTGCTTTTGATTCATCCATTTCGTTTCACTCCTTGTCCTTTTCTTACAGTGACCCATTTCTAGGTTTGTTAGTCTCTTTGCATCATCATTACACATCTCATTATCAGTTTGATTTTCTTCATTGCCTCGTTATTATTATCATATTCACATTGGGCACCCTCGGGTCCATGGCTCACAAGATTTTCTGTACATGTTGCATTTCATACATAAGGGCATGGATTTTTTATCATTGGGTATTTGGGCCTAGTTTCCCTTCATTTCTATTACTTTATCACCATAGCCTACGTTACGTCCCATGTCTTAAGACCATCCTAAGGCCATGGGATCAGATGTCTTCGATAGCCCCTACTTAGATAGGTGCTTGGGATTTGGTCGATATTTGGATGTCATCATGCTTTCTTCTAGGGCATGCCTTTTTGATCTATGGGTCTAATTCTGTTATGGATTCAGATGACGAGGATCATACTCCTGATGATAGATGACTTGAGGCCATTTGTTTTTTTCTACCCATCACACATCTGATTCCATATTGGGACATATTTCCTCTTCGGTTGAGATTTGTAGATCTTCATTGATTTGCACGACCATCCCCAGTTACAAGATGCACGTTAGGCTAATGACTCGACTTCATTTTGCCTTGATTCTACAGTGGAGCCCTTCTTGAGTCATTCAATCAAGCCCACATTTTTCGACATTCGGATGTCGTCATACATTCCCTTCTAAGGTACGCCTTTTTATCTATGAGTCCAATTCAGTTATGGACGTGGATGACTAGGATTGCACATTCGATGATGGATGACTTGAGGCCATTTGATTTTTCCAACCTATCACACACCTGATTCCATATTGGGGCATATTCCATCTTCGATTGAGATT
Source organism: Vitis vinifera (assembly GCF_030704535.1). Taxonomy (NCBI): domain Eukaryota; kingdom Viridiplantae; phylum Streptophyta; class Magnoliopsida; order Vitales; family Vitaceae; genus Vitis; species Vitis vinifera. Next base: position 5,159,753 of record NC_081812.1, read on the forward strand.
TGTAGATCTCCATTGATTTGCATGACCATCCCCAGTTACGAGATGCACGTTGGGTTGATGATTTGACTTCACTTTGCCTTGATTCTCCAGTGGAACCTTTCTTGAGTCATTCGGTTGGGCCCATATTTTCTGATGTTATCATGATTCTTAGATGTAGTTATCTCAGATGTAAAGACTCCCGCATCATCATTTCAGTGGAGTACAGGTCGGATCTCCTATATGTCCCCATTGAGTCTATTCTCGAGTCATCAGGACAAACTAGATGCACTAGTTGTTATACTGGGGCATATTTCCCTCCTTTAGTTGTGGAGATGAATGTTTCCTCGCAGATCTGTTACGGTCTTCATTGCTTCGGTCGAGAGATGTTTATTTGCGTTACTGGCCACGGTTTCGATGATTTTTATCGAGATGAGCCTTGAACAGAGCACGATCTCAGGGATTGATTGCCCTACTATCTATGACTCTTCAGTAGATTGAGATTGTAGTAGTTACCCAGGCGAACTATTCTCTTTTGACTCCCTAGTGGATCATTCCTTTGATACGACGATGGATTCCCTCAGTAGAGCATCTCGAGTCAGAGGCATCTGGATTGTTATGATGCTTCATCAGGTCTCGTGTTTTAGTTAGATGGATTGTGAGACTATGTTTATAGTTGATTTGACCATTTTGACTCGCTAGTAGAGCATCATTTGAGACTCATGGAGTCTCTTTCAGACCATTTTCGTGGATTGAGAGCTGTAGTGACACGCTACGCTGGGGCATATCTCCCCCTCATTACCTTCTTGCACTTTCAGTTTCAGCGTTCAAAGTCATCATCGCTTTTTAGTTTGACATTCAGAGTTGCATTTTCAGTTTTGGCCTTCAGAGCCATCATCACTTTTCAGTTTGACGTTTAGAGTCGTATTTTCAATTTCAGCGTTCAGAGCCATCATCACTTTTTAGTTTGACGTTTAGAGTCACATTTTCAGTTTCGACGTTCAGAGCCATCATCACTTTTTAGTCCGGTATTCAGAGCCATCATCGCCTCTCAGTTTCGGCATTCAAAGCCATTATCGCCTCTCACTTTTGGCATTCAAAGCCATCATTGCTTCTCAGTTTCGGCGTCCAGAGCCATCATCTCTTCTCAATTTCAACGTTTAGAGCCACCATCTTCTTAGTTTCGGCATTCAGAGCCACCACCTCTTCTCAGTTTGGGCGTTCAAAGCCGCTATCTTCTTAGTTTTGGAGTTCAAAGCTACCACTTCTTCTCGATTTGGCATTCAGAGCCGCTATCTTCTCAATTTTGGGCATTCAGAGCCACCTTGTCCACCTAAATTAAAACCATTGAAATACTTCCATAGTTGTTGAAACCTAGATCTAACCACCCATTGAATACCAAATCCTACTTTAGACTCAATGGTTGAAACTACCTTGTATGGTCTCAGATTATGCATACATTCCTAAAAAGAAAAGGTAAGTTGAGTTTCCTGATCGCACTAGCATTGAGTGGGAAGGAACCAAAGTTTACTACCTCTTATAAGGGGGATTAAAAATTTAGACTAGTTAATTGTTGCTAAAATGCTAATGACTTTTGCATCGAGACTCAATTTAGTACCACCCTTGACCTCTAGTCTCACCTTGTGCCATGCATACATTCTTAAAAGAAAGACAAGCTAGGTCTTCTGATTGGACCAACATTGAGTAAGAGAGGAGCCTAAGTTCACTACCTAAGATAAGGAGGACTTAATAATTATATCATGGCTATGGAACTTAATGCAACCAAATATTAGTGGAACATGCATGTTTCTAACCACAAATTTTGACCACGAAAAAGGAGATATAGGAGGTTAAACAAATCTATTCCAAAATTTAAGATGTTGCTTAAATCTATGACATAAAGATGAAGATCCATTCCATAAAGTAAGGTACTTTGTGTGTCATTGAGTATTATAATGCTAAAAGGATTGTGGCTTGAATTGGATTATTGTCAAAACTTAAAGGTAAAGTGTAGTAAAGATGGTGCCATATTGCTAATGCTTGTTGAAAGGGAAAGAATATTTGAATTCTTAGTTGAACGTAACAGGAATATAATCAAGTGCTTGGAAAGGAGTCCTTACCATTCCTAAGTGAGATGTTCTCAATAATTAAGCTCAAGGAATATAGGAGGAACGTGATCTTGGATGAACCATCAAATAAAGGATCTAATCTTGTCATTGTGAAATCTCCATCAACTCTCACAATGGTCAACCAATAGGGATGAGGTATCTAAGACACTGAGTAACAAAGATGGCCTCTAGTGTAATCACTGCAAGAAATCAAAGCACACCAAGAATTCTTATTGAAAGTTACATGGGAAATCATAACCAATTGGCAAAAATAATAGGAACACGATTTTTGCTCTAAACCATCTCTAACATGATTGCATGTATTCTTTTACCATCTTCATACTTTCATTACTCATTGTTCATGCTCATACCTTTCATCTCATGCCATTGTTTGGATTCTCATCATCTTCCACAAGTCTCAAGTCTCTTTATTTAAATGATTGATATCTTTTTTATACCTTGGTTGGAGAGAGCCTTTTCCTTTGACATTCTTTTCATCCCTTTTATCTACATATAAACTCAAAATAGATATTTGACCCAAGGTTATGGTTCTAACACCAATTTAAGTTATATTTTAGTCTTGTTTAATACCTAATTCATGTTATTTATATACCATTGGAGAAAATACTTGAGTTTTGATCAATGCCTTATATCTGAGACCCTAACTCGATCAATTTGGTGTAATGAAAAGTGATCTTTAGGGAAAACATTGTTCAAGTTAGTCAAATCAATATCTACTTGCCACTTTTCACTATTTTTTGACACCATGATAGCATGGGACAATCAATCAAGATACTTCTCTTCCATTATGAATTAGACTTGAAGTAACCATGCCACTTCATCATTTACGATCTGATGCCTCTCAAGGGTAATTTTTTTTTTATAACTTTAATCATGCTACTTTTTTAGTTACCTGCAAGTGATGATAAGCTATAGTAAGGTCAATCCCTTGCATGTCAAAGTGTGACCAAGCATATATGATTATATCATAGAAATTTGAATTGTTCATGGTTTGTCAATCTTGATTTGAGCATCAATCACTATTTAATCATGGTCTTAATTGTTGGAATGTCTATATCACTCCATTCCAAGCCCAAGATTGTAGGGCGCATGCAACTATCTTCCTAGGGATCTTTAAATCTAGGCAATGGAAACATTCAAAACGATTAATCTAAGATTTAGGTGCTCAAAATAACATACATAAGATTTGGATGTTCCTAGATCAATTTCAATTAGTGAAAAAGGTAGTATGGATGTTGAATACCTCATGATCTTTCACTCGATAACTCTCTTTCCTTTACTCTTGGCACTAGAGGTGGTGGAAGCCTCATAGAGGGATGGTGGCTAAGGCTCTCATCTCTTAAGAGTACATAGGACGATTAAAAGTGAAACCCTAAAGGGTTTATACAAGTTTCCAATGGGCTTAAGTGACTTAAGCCCACCTTATGCTTAGGTCACTTAATCTAGCCCACTGAAATCCTAACTAATTAATTAGTCCTGTAGGGCTCCATTCTTGTGTTAGGATAGAGACCTTCAAAGTATGAAACGATACAATATTTTATGGATTTATTATTTATTTAATTAGATTCTAGTATCGCTTATCTATATATTTGTTTCATGCATTATGTCTTATGAACATTCTAGTCTAACATCTTTTACATTGTATATGACAAAAGTTCCAAGTCATAAGTTCTTTACAAGTAAACAATGTGTTCACAGTTGGTTCATGGACTTAGATAATTCATTTGAGGTTGTAGTGCAATATCTCCTAATTGAAGGAATCATTAGTCTTAGTCATCGAATTGTTAGGATAAAGCTCTTAAAAGCATGACATGATGTAATAAACTCTTAGATTTTATTATTTGTTTAATAAAGTTCCAATTCACTTTTATTTATCCTATTTTCATGTATTTTATCTTGTAAGCACTCTAACCTGCCTGTTTTGCATTGTACGAGACTTGGATTCATTAAGGGGAGGGGGGGGGGGGGGGGGGGCGCATACCTGGACCACATAGATAACTTATAATGTGCTTCCACAAGACATAGGGGTTAGATCATATTTATAATAATGGTTGGTAAAGGAAAGAATCCTAGCATGTTTGGTATCTAAATAACATAGCAAAAATGACCAAGAGTATACGAAAACATCAATTATCACATACATCTTGTATACAATTCCTAAAAAATAGATAAACATGATTTCAATAAGTCTCAGAGGTGGTAGCAAAAATAATTTTTGAAAAGATTTTCTTATGTAGGGGTTTCTCCAATTCCCCAATTGATATACACAAATCTAGCCTAGAATCATCCAATTTATTAGGAACCACAAGCTTGGATTCGTGTCTTACTCAAAACTGTAGTTTTTATTGAAAACTGAGAAAGATGTGAATCGATCAAGATATGGTTGCATATTATTTAAGAAAATGAGATTTTGATTCCAAGGATCCTAAATGATTTTTTTTTTTAAATAGATTTTCAAAGGGATCTTTTGAGAAAAGGTTTCTTCTTAAAAGGAAAGAAATTATTCGCAAACGACAATACGCAAAGATCAAACATAGGCAACCCAAAAGAAAATAAAATCACAAAGTAAAATTTTTAGTAATCAACAAAACTAATAAAGGTGAGGGTAGAGGTCAATCTTCATGATTTTCCAATGGCCTCTAAAAAGTAAATTTGATAAGAGACTACCAAAGCAATAAACTATTAAGACTTAGATCAAATAAGCTAACGAGATATCCACCAAGAATTAATGACTAATATTCAAGAAACACATCAATTGAGAATAACAATCAAGAACTAACATAAGATCAATTAAACACACATACACATTTAAATTAAAAAATAAATTAAAACTAAACTAAATTGGAATTAAAAACATCAACTTTATCTGACATGATTATTTAAACTAATGAATTAAAATCACTAACACACTTAAACTAAAAAATAGATTAAAACTAAACTAATTTGGGATTAAAAGAATATAAACTTTATCTAATAGGATTAATTAAACTAATGAATTGAAACCACAAACACACTTAAACTAAAAGATAGGTTAAAACTAAATTAATTCGGAATTAAAAAAAATGAACTTTATCTTATAAGATCAATTAAACTAATCACCTAAAACTCCGAAAAACACGCAAATTAAAATTGGACCAAATTAAATCAAGGCAAACCAAAAACATGAATTTTTAGACATAGAATCAATTTTATTAATGAACTAATATTATAAAAATACCTAAACTGAATAGATGAGTGAAACTAAATCAAAGTAAGCTAAAAGCATGAACTTTCGAATATAGAATCGATTTTATTAATGAATTAAAAATACAAAAGTACCTGAACTAATTAAAATGGACCAAATTAAATTAAAACAAACTAAAAACATGAGCTTTCAAACATGAGATTGATTTTATTAATGGACTAAAATTATAAAAGTACCTAAAATAATTAAAGTGAACCAAATTAAATGAAAGCAAACTAAAAGCAAGAACTTTCAAACGTAAAATCAATTTTATCAATGATCTAAAACTATGAAAATATTTAAACTAAATAGATGAATTAAATTTAATCAAGGTAGACTAAAAACATGATTTTTTTTTTCACATTAAATTTATTAAACCAGAAAATTAGAAACTCACAAACACATCATGAAGAAAAATCAACACTAAACTAAATCGGAATGAAAAATAATAACTTTATCAAGTAGAATTAATTAAACTAATTATAAAAACATCTCAACTAACGAAATAAATTAAAACTAAATTAAAATAAGATTTTAAAAAGAACTTACCTTCCAAAATGCATGTTGTTGAAGAATGGTGCGACCTGTGTGCTTTCTACTTTCACGGCCGAATGGAGTCCCCTCCTTTAAGCCACAAAATTTCATACTTCCCTTTACAAAGCTCCCACAACTGCTTACCATGGGACCAATCCAAAATTTCATCATCCGTTCCGTGAATGACTAGAATAGGGCAATTCACCTGTGGAATTTTATCAATATTCTTGTAGATATCAAACCAAAATGTTCACTTCACAGGATACGTGACTCGAAGCCTAGATAGGATTGGATTGTGAAGAATAACAATTCTCAATTGAGGCAAACAAGTGGCTAATTCTAGAGTAGGTCCATTGCCAACCGACTGCCCATACAGTATAATGTCTTTCTCCTTCACTCCGTAGGTGTCTTTGAGACAACTGTAAGCAACCTCTATGTCTGCATATGTCTTGCTCACTTGGCTTTCCAGATGATTGTCCATACCTAGAATAATCGTACCCCATGAGATTCATTCTTAGAGACTTAGTTTGGCGAAGATGTTAAGCATCTGACCAAGATCAGCTGCATTGCCATGAGAATGGAGCGCTGTCAATGACGCTGAAGGGTTCTTCACGTACACTACAACTATCTCGTTCCCTTTCTTCATGCACAACTTCAACGCGTCCATGTTCTACCTTTGAGGCACGTCGGAGAGTCTCATTTTTCCGGTGGATTCATCGAAAACTACTTTATACGTAGGCGGGTTAGGAGATGAACAATGATGAGGGCATGGTCGTTGCAGCAGCAACGACGACGGATGGGTGGCCTGTGGCGCGGCTGATATGAGAATAATAGAGGTGGTGGTGTGACGGTGTAACAGTGGGCATGGTGGTGCTAGCGGAGGAGTTGTGATGCATGATGTGGGCTGGCAGTGGAGATGGAGGGCGATGGTTTTTTCAGAACCAGTACGGGCCATGGCAACAATGTCGGAGCCAGAGAGAATGAGGGGCATGATCTTGCTGCTTCCAAAATTTCTATATGCCGTCTTGAAAAGGATCCCTATTTTTTTCTTTTTACCAACAGTCACACCCTCGTAACTGGACAATGTGTCTACTATTAGCATCAGCCAGATTGTAGCACCTCCTCATGTCAAGCATCCACTGGTTGGAGCCAAATCCGACAGTCCAAAAAGTATAGCCATCAAGATGCCAAGACTGGAGAGTGGTCTCATTGTTCTGGAAGACAATTTCCATGAAGTCATGAAGGATAGTTCCTATGACAGAGGTGTCGAAAGCTGTAGGGCCAGAAGGAGGATGATGGTGATGATGATGATGAAAGAAAAAGAGATAAGGGAGGATCAAGGACGAGGGGGGAGTGGAGCGAGTCTCATGCGGCTGTCAAGACTAGTTTGTGCATCATTTCTTTCAATGATGCAACCCTTTCTGCCTATGGCTGCGTGCTCTGGCTATCTTTTCCATTCTGGAGAATCCCTGTCATTCTGTATAATCCCGCCAATTCTTCATTGTGCAAGGAAATTTTCATTTTCTTTTCCATGGGCAGCAGCTGTGTCCAATGATCTCTCCAATCCCCCATAAAGAAATCTTTTTCTTCATTTTCTTCTTTCCTGATCCGTTGTGCTCGCTTCCTTATATAGACACATGGTGGAGACTTTTTCTTGCACATGCGATGAGAATCCCCTCCCAGATTGCAGTCGTGTGAATTTTCATATATGTTAAAATTCCTCCTTCAAAGGCAACCTCAACCTGTGTCTCTCTCTCTCCAATATCAGCCTGGATTTAATCTTTTGAGCCCAAAAAATGGTATGGAGGCTTCCCAATATGGAGTATGTAAAATCCCAGGCAAAATAATAATAAATAAATAAATAAATAAGGGTTAGAATTAAAAAAAAACATGTAACTAATAATTAAAAATCCAAATTACATCATTTTAAAAGAAATTTAAAATATAGATTACATGCGTAACTAAAATTTATTATCGACTCAAGCAATTCTCTATCAAAATAAATTAATAAATAGATAAATAAAAATGAAATGAATATAATTATTAAACTCATGCAATTTTCTAAAAAAAAAAAAGTAAATAAATGAATAAAACAAATAAATAGAGAGAAAAAACAAAAACAAAAACAAAAACAAAATTAAGCACATGCAAGCCATACGAGCCATGCAACCATGCAAGTCATGCATCCATGCAAAAATGATCTAAAATGTGACTTAGGTAAGCTCAAGTAAGCCTAAGTGGGTCAAGATGTGCCTAAATAGGTTAAGGTGTGCCTAAATAGGTCAAGATGTGCCTAGATGGGTCAAAGCTGCCTAATGGGCCTAAGGTGATGCCTAATGGGCCATGTGTATCTAAATGGGCCTAGGGTGCCTAAGTGGGCCTAAGGTGGTGCCTGATTGGTCATGTGTATCTAAATGTGTCTAGAATGCCTAAGTGGGCCTAAAGTGGTGCCTAATGGGCCATATGCATCTAAATGGGCCTAGGGTGCCTAAGTGGTGGTGCCTAATGGGCCAAGTGTATCTAAATAGGCCTAAGGTGCCTAAGTGGGCCTAAGGCGATGCCTAATGGGCCATGTGTATCTAAATGGGCCTAGGGTGCCTAAGTGGACCTAAGGCAGTGCCTAATGGGCCATGTGCATCTAAATGGGCCTAAGGCGCCTAAGTGGGCATAAGGTGATGCCTAATGGGCCAAGTGTATATAAATGGGCCTAAGGCGTCTAAGTGGGCCTAAGGTGGTGCCTAATGGGCCAAGTGTATCTAAATGGGCCTAGGGTGTCGAAGTGGGCCTAAAGTGGTGCCTAATGGGCCATGTGCATCTAAATGGGCCTAAGATGTCTAAGTGGGCCTTAGGTGGTGCCTAATGGGCCAAGTGTATCTAAATAGGCCTAGGATGTCTAAGTGGGCCTAAGGTGGTGCTAAATGGGCCAAGTGTATCTAAATGGGCCTAAGGTGCCTAAGTGGACCTAAGGTGGTGCTTAATGGGCCAAGTCTAAATTAAGGCTGCCAAATGTCATAATGGAGTTAGATAAATTCCTCAACCAAAGTTCCCAAGGTGGCTTAGAAAAGATAAGCAATACAAGTAGTAATGAGCCATCAGGGAATTGCTATAAAGTACCAAACAAATACCTAATAGGACATGTGCTAGGATGACAAAATAGAGGGTCTACAAAAGTCCTAGATATGAGAATGAAAAGTGAATTTAACCGAAAAACCAAAATTGTAAGGAGTTCTTAGGTGCTAATCATGATCAACTAGTAAATTTAGCTGAAATCAATTACTAAAGCCAATCATGCCTAAATAGGTATCCAAACAAAAGCCTAAGATATGAATCAATAAATCGAAGACCAATTCAAAGCTTATAAACAAGCTTAAACTCACAAACAGTCATTGTGAGGATTTAAGGAAACTTACCTATGTTTGACATGAAGAAGGTGAACAATAGATGGGTTTGCTAGCAAGCTCTATGGCTTGTAGTAGTGGTGAATATGGAGACAAGAATGATGTGACTGTGGCATGTGGACGGGGTGGTTGCCATGGCTATGGTGGTGTACTAGTAGTGACTATTAATGCAATATCGGATGGTAGAGGAACAAGTTGTTGCTTGTGGGAAAACAACAACACAGTCGCACCATAAACGACATCGATGGCATGACATTGTCGGTTAGTAGTTAGTGGTAGTAAAGATGATGTTTGTATGACTGTGATTGGTAGTAGAGAAATGGAAAAAATGGGAAGAGAGAGAGAGAGAGAGAGAGAGAGAGAGAGAGAGAAATGGAGGAGCGGTGCAGGGCATGGGTGACATGACTAGGGATAGTAGGTGATAAGTCGATGGCATGGGCATGTTGCCAGTAGTGGGAAGCGACATGGGTATGAGAAAAAAATGGAGAAAAAATAAAAAAAATAAAAAGAAAGAAGATGGAAGCAGGAAAGAGAAGATGAGTCAATGGATGTGGAGAAAAAATTAGGTCAAAATTCAAATAGAATGGACCCAAAAAATGAGGAAAAATAATATGCCTAAAATAAGTGTTAGAATGGGCTTAAGACAAATTTTAGGATCTACACTTTTGTATCAGTTTAAATTTTGTACACACTCTCCTCCTTCATGAAGGTAACCCTAAATACAATTTTCTAAGTCCATTTACCTATGTAAAAGTAAAATTTTTTTCTATGACAATTAAAGCATTTTGTTTCACAATATTAGAATCGAGATAAATATTACAACAAAGAGAAAATCAATTATCAATAATCGTATTTAAGTGAAATATCTTATATAATAAAGAAACACATCAGTAGTATATAAGACATGTTAGGGATATAGCAAGATAACCCACAACTACCAATCTCATAATAAATTTTAAAATTTTAAAAGTACATATTAACATAAAGTTAATATATTTGTGTAGTAAGTGCATTGTATTTGTATTATAACTATGTTTCTTTTTTAGAAAACAAGTAATCTTATAGATGTCTATTTGTACATCATTGGATTACCATCAACAACTTCATGCATTGAAATTACTAACTAATTTAATAAAAACCTAGAATCAATGGGAATTCATATTGCTACTTCACTTGGCTTTTAAGATTGGTTTTATAGCATTGAGCATCCTAGGAATATAACATGATAACCCACATATGCTAGTTTTGTAAAAGAAAAGGTCCAATATCTTGTGAATTGTATATGTTGTAATGTATTATAATGTTAATATGTATTTGTATTGTAACTATAGTGTATTTGTATCGCATCTATTTTTAATAACAAAAATAATGGTTTTACGAAAACTTTTTTAAAATAAATTGACATTTGACACATCATACCAATGTAATACTTGTACAAAAAGGTAACAAATTCATAAAATATATATATGTATATAATTCAGTCATTAATTGACATCCAACACGTCCAATGGATTAAGAAATTAATTTATAAGACATGAAAGCAAAGCAGATAAAAAAAAAGTTCATAAATGGAAAAAATTATATATGTCATATCCAACGTATTAAGAAATTAATTTATAAAACATAAATACAAATTTGATAATAAAAAAAAAAGTATTATATAATTTGATCATTATATTTTATTGAAATTTTTTCTATAAATTTTTTAACCATTTAAAAAACTAAGAGTATGTTTGATCATGTGATTAAAAAACTATTTTTAAAAATTTATAAGACTATTTGGTCATTGTTTTCTATTTCTAGTTTTTAAAAACAAAGTTAAATACAAAACATTTTTTAATAAATAAGTAGAAGTTGTTTTCACCATCTTTAAAAAATAAAAGAAAAATATATAGGAATTAAAAATAATAATAAAAGTAAACATAATATCATTTTTAAACATAATATTGTGGACCCCACATTTCACTCAATGTGTTCTCACTTGATGGCGAAACTCACTTTTTTATTTTTTTGGTGAAAAATTGATTTTTAGAAAAAGACTTGAAGTTGCCACTTATTTTTGTTTTATTTTTTTTTAGGGAAAATAAAATAAGAAAAAAAAACCCTAAGTGCAACTCCTTATTTGGAAAAGATGGTCTGTGAAAAACTGAATCTGGGTCCGAGGGTCAAGTTACTTATTGGGAAGGTATGGTAAAGACCGCATCATCCTTCTAAGCCCTTAAAAATGGGTCTCTACTAAATAAGGTGAGACAAGCATGATAATTAACTAGGAAATCAATGGATGTCAATGAAATAATCAAATAATAAAATGAATCATATGTAGGAATAAGCAAAATGGGAGTGAGAGTGCACCTCGACAACAAGTAATAGTGCGCTATCATGGAAATAAGGTTAGCTCAAGTATAAAATTATCACATGCATATCGAAGAGTAAGACAAACATCAAACAATATTCATTAAGCATAACAGTTGATAATAAGAAGAGAAAGCTCATATGTAGGGCTCCCACCAAAGCCCAATTTATCTTGCATAAATTAGTCTCACAAATTCCATGATTTTGGAATTATGAAAAAAAAATAAATCATTCTTGCTCATTTAAAATCAAGATAAACAAAAGATTATTTGAAAATCAAAGAAAATTAATGAAAGTGCTTACCTGAAGGGAAATGTAGCAAGTTTATAAAAAACGAGATTTTTTTAACCTAAGACCTTAATGAAGGATGAAAAGTTACAGAATTAAAAAATATCTGAAAACTAGAGTGAAATTAAAACTATTTGAGAGAAAACTGGATTTTTGAAATTTATTTGAAAATTGGAGTTTCGAAAATTATTCGAAAATTGGAGTCTTAGGAATTAAACTTAAGAATTGAAATTTTGGAAATTAAATTTGAAAGAAATTGAAATTTTGAAAATTATTTGAGAATTGGAGTTTTGAAAATTAAATTTAAGAATTAGAAATTTTAGAAATTAAATTTGAAAGAAATTAGCAAATTATTTGAGAATTGGAGTTTTGAAAATTAAATTTAAAAATTGGAATTTTGGAAATTAAATTTGAAAGGACTTGGAATTTTGAAAATTATTTGAGAATTGGGGTTTTGAAAATTAAATTTAAGAATTATAATTTTGGAAATTAAATTTGAAAGAAATTGAAAATTTGAAAATTATTTAGAGGTGAAATTTTTAAAAATAAATAAAATAATAATAACGAAAATAATAATGATTAAATAAGTAAATGTGAAATTGGAATTTTGGAAATTGAAAATTAAATTTGGAAATCGAAATTTTGAAGAATTATTTAAAGATGGAATTTTAAAAATAAATAAATAAAATAATAATAATAATAAAGAAAATAATAATGATTAAATAAATAAATGTGAAAATTGAAATTTTGGAAATTAATTTGAAAATGGAAATTATGAAAATTGGAATTGTGAAGAGTTATATGAAAATGGGATTTCTTAAAAATTAAATTTGAAAATTAGAATTTTGGAAAATTATTTTGAAAAATTGTTTGAGAATTGAATTTTTGAAAATTCTTTGAAGATTGGAGTTGTGAAAATTACTTGAAAATTGAAGTTTTGAAGATTAAGTATGGAAATTGAAGTTTTGAAAATTGGAATCTTGAAAATTAAATTTAGAAATTGAAGTTTTGACAATTATTTAAATATTGAAGTTTTAAAAATCAAATTTGAAAATTAAAGTTTGGAAAAATTGGAGTTTTGAAAACTGAAATCTTGAAAATTAAATTTAAAAATTGGAAATTTGAAAAATTATTTGAAAATAGAATTTTTAAAAATAATAATAATAATAATAATAATAATAATTAAATGAATAAATTTGAAAAATTAGAATTTTGGAAAATTATTTGAAAATTAAATTTTTGAAAATTAAATCTTGAAAATTAGAGTTTTGAAAATTATTTGAAAAATGAAAATTAATTTCAAAAATGGGAACTTTGGAAAATTAAACTTTGATATCAAAATAAAAAGAAATAAATAATAATAATAATAATAATAATAATAATAATAATAAAACAATCTCAACCTTACGTACTTTAATACTACTTACACATAAAATTCCATCACCACTATGCAACAACAATCCTTAAAATAACGAAGTTAGTGAACTTTGAAAAATCTTATAACATAGTAATAATAATAATGTTAATAATAATAATAATACAAAAAACAATCACATACCTCAAAGAATTGGTAATGATGTTATCAATTTAATGATGTTTGTACCTGAGGCTGGTGAGAACATGTGACTACTTCTCTTGTGCGTGCTGGAGATGCCTCAAAGTGGGTGCCACCTCTTGAATTTTCATATGCAGCCATGCCCCCTCATTCTTTTCTTTCCCATGTACAAGTTGTTGAACTGGGTATTGGATGTGTCTACACGACTCAGACGCTTCTTCCTATATCTCCATACTACTTGAATCTGGGTTGCCGTGACTTCTTCAATATCTATAGCTCGGAGAATAAATGCTTCTACATTTGTTAAACACACCACATCCTTGTTGCTCAGCAATCTCTGTCCAGGAAACCTGATTTTTTTACCATCTTTATTCACTGAAGAATTATCAATACACCAAGCAAGAAGTTTCTCACCACAAACATCCCATTCACCTAGCTTTCCACTCACAATCCCGTCCTCTCCTTTTGCTCTGCTTTTCTCTCAAATCTCCGTTTTCAGACGCCCCCCTCAAATTTCAGCTCACCTCTTTTTTTTTTTTGGTTCCTTCTAAAATCCCTCAGCTACCACAAAAACCTAGCACCCTGTTTTTAAAAATGTTTTAAAACTGAATTAATTCCATAAATTCCATTATTCGGAATTACACCCACTCTCTAGATTCTTCTCCCGAAAAAAAATCCCCCTCAGCCACTGCCTGTTTTTCTCCCTTCCCTCTTCATAGCTGATACCCCCTCAAAAACAGCCCCCCTCATGCCCTGTTTTTCTTTCTTTTTTTATCCCTCTCTTAGCTTCTCTTGCAAACTTCTACCGGCTCCATTGTTCTTGGTTCAGCGAAGACGTCATCCTCAACCACCACCATGGCAGGATGGTGATGTTCGCCACACATTTCAACAACTCGTTCTCGGGAAAAAGAGGTCCCCCCACTTCAAATGGAAATCTTCAACTCTCCCCGGGTAGCCAATAAGGGGTCTAAAAATATGCCCCTCTTCGATAGAGTTCACAAGTGTAAGGAATATGAACACTAGAGTGAAAAGAAAGTGTGAATAGTGAGTGAAATGAAGTGGACTCTACCGAAGAAAAAGAAAGACCCCTAAAGGTGCACAAGTAGAACATAAACTCACTCAAACCAACAAAGGAACAAAAGAGGTTCTAAAATCCTAATAGAAAGATAGCTCTCGAAGTGCCTCTAAAGTTGCGTTATAGATCCAAACTCCCTCTAAGATGCCTCCCAAAGTGACTCAAAGATCGATGTCAAAGATGAGTAACGGTCAAACCACCTTGGAGTACAGGAAAGAATGCATCTAAAGGGGGCTGCCCTATGTGAACTTCATGAGAACGCTAAGGGTAGGATGCCCAACAACATGACCAAAATATGTGACATGAACTTAAAGGACTATGTCATGTGTAGTAGGAAGGGAAGTCTAGAAGAGCATGATGAACAAGCGATAAGCACAAGGTAACGAGGTGAGGAAAATGAGAATGAATGTAAAATCGCGAAGGCAAGATGTGTGATGCTAGTGAATATGAATGTTAGGAGCTATGACTTTGAATGATTAGGCTGAGGAAAAATGACTCTGAACGCCAAAAGGAGGAAAAGTGGTGACTCAAAATGTCGGAATGAGTATGCATAACGACTCTGAATGTCAAAACTAAAGAAAGATGGTGACTTTAAATGCCAAAATGAAGACATGGCTCTAAACGCCAAACTGAAGAAGAGGATGGCTCTAAATTCCAAACTGAAGACATGGCTCTAAACGCCTAAAATTGATGACTCTAAATACCTAAAACTGGAAGAAATGGCCCTGAACGCCTATATTGAAGATGCTGGCACCGAATGCCAAGCTGGACAATGGCTTTGAATGCCAAAATGAAGACACGGCTCTTAACGCCAAACTGAAGAAGATAATGGCTCTAAATGCCAAACTAGAGACATGGCTCTGAACACCAAACTAAAGACATGGCTCTGAACGCCTAAAACTGGTGAAAGTGGCTTTGAATGCCTAAAACTGGAAGAAATGGCCCTGAACACTTGTACTGAGGACATGACTTTGAATGCCAAACTGAAGACATGGCTCTGAATGCCAGTACTGAAGACATGGCTCTGAACGCCTAAAATTGATGAAAGTGGCTCTGAATGCCTAAAACTGGAAGAAATGGCCCTGAACGCATGTACTGAAGACATGACTCTGAACGTCAAACTAAAGGCATGGCTATGAACGCCTAAAACTGGAAAATACGGCTCTGAATGCTTAAAACTGATGAATACGACTCTGAATGCCTAAAACTGATGAAAGAATTGAATCGTAAGCTTAGGGCTCTAAATGCTAAGAATGACACTGGGTCATAAATGAGAAGAACGACTATAGGTCGTGAGCTCAGGGCTCTGAATGCTAAGAATGACTCTAGGTGATAAATGAGAAGAACGACTCTGGGTCGTGAGCTCAGGGCTCTAAATGCTAAGAATGACTCTGGGTCATAAATAAGAAGAACAACTTTGGGTCGTGACCTCAGGGCTCTAAACGGAAAGAATGACTCTGGGTCATAAATAAGAAAAATGACTTTGGGTCGTGAGCTCAGACCTTTAAATGGAAAAAATGACTATGGGTCATAAAAAAAAAAAAAAACGACTTTGGGTTGTGAGCTCAGGGCTTTAAATGGATAGCCGATCAAGATACTTTCCGGCTCGTGGTGCCGGGTCGAGGCCACTCACAGGTGGCTAGAATGATGAAAATGAAACATCATAGGGATGTGGTGGATAGGAACGACTCCGAGTCGTGAGCACAAGGCTCAAAATGCCATGAATGACTTTGGGTCATGATGCAATGAGTAATTCAGGGTTATAATGGATAGCTCAGGGCTATGTGAATAACTCAGGGCTATGTGAACAACTCAAGGCTATGTGAACAGCTCAGGGCTATGAGCTCTAGGCTCTATGACTGATCAGCTAGAAAGAGAATGTGATACACAAACTTTAGGTCATACCACTCATAGGCGACCAAATGATGAAGGCTCAGCTCAGGGCTGAAAAGACTCTGGGTCCTAAATAAGAAAAACGACTCTGGGTCGTGAGCTCAGGG
The DNA here is from genome assembly GCF_030704535.1 of Vitis vinifera. Taxonomy (NCBI): domain Eukaryota; kingdom Viridiplantae; phylum Streptophyta; class Magnoliopsida; order Vitales; family Vitaceae; genus Vitis; species Vitis vinifera. The sequence continues at coordinate 5,176,283 of NC_081812.1, forward strand.
CTCTAAATGGAAAGAATGACTTTGTGTTATAGATGAAATGAACAACTCTAGGTAGTGAGCTTAGAGCTCTAAATGGAAAAAATGACTCTAGGTCATAAATGAAACTCTGGGTCATGAGCTCAAGGCTCTAAATGAAAAGAATGACTCTAGGCCATAAATAAGAAGAACGATTTTGGGTCGTAAGCTCAAGGCTCTAAACATCTAAAGTGAAGAAGATGACTTTGATTCTAAATTAAAAGAACATGACAACTTTAAATGTTAGCAATATGGCTCTAAACGCCGAACTAAAAGAGAATGACAATTCTAAATGCTAAGAATGTGGCTCTGAACACCAGGCTGACTAATGGCTCTAAATGCCTGACTGTGAACGATGACGCTCTAAACGCCAAACTGCGAAAAGATGGTGGCTTTGAACGCCTGACTGTAAACAGCGGGCTCTAAATGCCAAACTGTGGAGAAATGATGGCTCTGAATGCTTGAATGTGAATGATGGCTCTGAACACCTGAACGTGGACAATGGCTCTGAACGCTTGACTGCGAACAGCGGGCTCTAAATGCCAAACTGTGGAGAAATGATGGCTCTGAATGCTTGAATGTGAATGATGGCTCTAAACACCTGAACGTGGACAATGGCTCTGAACGCTTGACTGCGAACAAAGGGCTTTAAATGCCAAACTGTGGAAAGATGATGCCTTTGAACGCCTGAATGTGAACGATGGCTTCGAACGCCTGACTGTGAACAACGGGCTTTAAATGTCAAACTGTGGAGAAATGATGGCTTTGAATACTTGAATGTGAATGATAGCTCTGAATGCCTGAATGTGGATAACGGGCTTTAAAGGCCAAACTGTGGAGAGATGATGGCTTTGAATGCCTGAATGTGAACGATGGCTATGAACGCCTGAATGTGGACAACAGGCTCTAAAGGCCAAACTGTGGAGAGATGATGGCTTTGAATGCCTGAATGTGAATGATGGATCTGAATGCCTGAATGTGAACAACGAGCTTGAAATGACAAACTGTGGACAGATGATGGCTTTAAACGCCTTAATGTGGATGATGGCTCTGAACACTTGACTGTGAACAACAAGCTCTAAATGCCAAACTGTGGAGAGATGATGGCTTTGAACGCCTAAATGTGGACAATGGCTCTGAACATCTGACTGCGAACAACGGGCTCTAAATGCCAAACTGTGGAGAGGTGATGGCTTTGAATGCCTAAATGTGAACGATGGCTCTGAACACCTGATTATGAACAACAGCTCTGAATACCAAACTATGAACGACGACTCCGAACGCCAAACTGTAGATGCAACTTTGAATTCCAAACTGTGGATGCGGCTCTGAACACCAAACTATGGAGATATGGTGGCTATGAACGCCTGACTATAGATGTGGTTCTGAACGCCAAACTGTGAACGATAGCTTTGAATGTCAAACTAAGATGGACGACTTTGAACGTCATAACTAAAAAGTGATGATGGCTCTGAACGTCTGACTGTGAACAACGGCTCTGAACGCCAAACTGTGGAGAGATGGTGGCTCTAAACGCCTGACTATAGATGCAGCTCTGAACATCAAACTGTGAATGATAGCTCTGAATGTGAAACTGAGATGAACGACTTTGAACGTTGTAACTAAGAAGCGATGATGGCTCTGAACACCGAGCTATAAGGAGATGGTGGCTCTAAACGCCAAACTGTGAAGGGATAGTGACTCTGAACGCCAAGCTGGAGATGCGGCTCTCAACGCCAAACTAAGAAGAGCTGGTGGCTCTAAACGTCGAACTGAGAAGAGAAGGTGGGTTCAAATTCCATACTATGAATCACGACTATGAATGCTATGTAATGAAAATTTGATTTATTTACATATTAAAAAAAATTATTTGTTATTAATTTTAAATAAGATATTATTAATGATTATCATTTTTAAATTATTATTATTACTATTCATTTTTAACAAAAAAAAAAATCAATTATACTTTTATGAAGATGTTGACATCCATGTTTTTCTAGCTTATACCAAAATAGTATTTTTTTTATATATAAAAAAATATAATCTATGATTTTATTATCATATTTCTATTCACGTTGGACTAAAAATTATTATTTTTAATTTATTTGAAATTAGAAAATTAATTTCATTTTTAATAAGACTTGAATTTAATTTAATTAATATTATATAAATTAAATTTGCAATTTTTAAAAAAAAATCAAAATAAAAAATTATTTTTAAAAACAAAATATCCTAACAAGTTTTTTATTTTTTATTTTTAAAAATTGTTTTTAAAAACAACATGCTAAACACATTTTTTTTTTTTAAATTCTAAAAACCTATTTTTTGTTCTTTTAACTTCCAAACGAAGCATTAGAAAACAGGGCTAATTTTTTTTTTTTACAAAACCCAATAGAACATGATTTCAAACTTTAGAAACAACAAATGCAACAACATCAACACCATCACAATATCACATCTTTTCATTTATAATGTCAAAACATACTAAACATCATGACATCAAGAAGCATGAAATAAATGAGAATTTATTTTTTTTTTTACAAAATTTCAAAGTGGTCCTCCTAACAAAGCCAAAGCACAAATCTTTTCAATAAGATTCCAATTTGTTCCCATTACATCCCCAATGATCAAAATGATATAAAACAACCACACAAAAAATTTAAAACATGCTATACAAAATATATAAACATATTTATCTCAAAACCGATCTAATATGTCAAATCTATACTATTAAAGCCATGCCCAATGTAGCCCCAACACAAGTTTTAAACATTTTTTTTCATTCTTCTACAATAATGAATATCTTTCATTAGTGTTGAAGATTTTTTTTTTTTTTTTTAAATTCTCCTTAGAATCTTTTTGGAGGTTCTTTATATATTGAGGTGTTTCTTTAGTTTTTTTTTTTGGTAGTTGAAGAAAAAAAAATCCTTATTTTTATTGAATTCCTTATTGTATACATACAAGAAAAGGAAGCTTTTTGGAGGTTTATTTAAATGAGATTCCAATTTGCTCCCACCGTTACAATCGAAATGATAAGAATCATATCAAACAAATAGAAAAAAAATTGACAACATATTATACAAATATATATATATATATATATATATATATATATATTCCTCAAAACCTCCTTTTCGATTTGTCAGATCACTACTATTAAAGACACGAGCAGGCCAAACACAAGTTCTAAACTAAGCTTTTAAAAAATTAGATTCTTCTACAATATTGAATATCTTTCATTATTGCATGAAGACAAAAATTTCTTTTTACCTTTTGATGGATTTTTTGTTGAATTTTTCCAAAGATATGGACAAGAAGAAGAAACAAATTTCTTTTTACTTTTACTGATTCCTTATTTGATAGACACAAGAAAAAAATAAGCTTTTTAGATGCTATTCACGTATAGATCGAGACATTTTTTAGATAATTAAAGCATATTTTGGACAATTTTTATAATGATTTACACAAATAAACTATATTTTGAAAAGAGTACAAAAATAGTCACATTTTTTCAAAGGCTTTTATTGTTTTACTTCTTACCATAATTTTCCAAAAAAAAAAAAAAGAAAGGCTTAATTTGTTAATTAAGTTAAAGAAAAAAAAATCAGTTATTTTTGTTTTTTAATGGATCATTTCTACACTAATATCACAAATAATACCACCGATTTTAGAAAAAAAAAAAAAAAAAGGGCGGATGCCGTTGGGCTGCTGTGATTTTGGGAACCGTTCACCACAGAAAATGATTTTTCCTATTACGGCTGCTGGCAGATAAAAACAAAATTAAAGCGTAACCCAAACAATACCCAATTATAATACAGCCTGGATGCCCCACCGTCCTATCGAATATACTTTAGATTGTTTTCTTCCTCCACCTACCATTCTCGGCTTACTACTTATCCAGTCTTCGTCTCCGTCTCCTATTCTAATTTCAAGCCTCAATCATCGATCTCTCTTCTCTTCTCCACATCCATGGAGTTCCTTCGTCTCAACCTCCTCGCTCCTCTCCTCCTATCCCTCTCTCTCCTCCTACCTCTCACTCTCGCCGTCGACGTCACCTACTGCGGTCAGTTTCTCAACGATTATACTTTTTCTCTCCTTATGACTTTCTGATGTTCGTGTCTTCTCTGCCCTTTTTCATTTTTGTCCGTGTTGGTGATGATTCGTGTTTTTGTGCGGTTGTTGCTGTTTGGTTGGAAATGATTCGTGTTTGCGTTAGAATTAGGGTTTTGAATCCGCAAGTGTTTGTGTTAGAATTAGGGTTTTGAATCGCAATTGTTTGTGCTTAGTTTTTTTATTCAGTTTTGGAAGAAATTATTAGCGGTCGTTGGTTTTCGGTTTTGCTTGATTCCGGAGATGAATATTTTTCAGGCTCTATTTATCTTGATGAGTGTTATATCTGAATATTGGGCTTCATCTATGCTTCCGGACATATTTTTGTTTGAATTTTGAGCTTTAGCTGATGATTTTGTGGCTGGTTATTGATTCGTGGAATATTTCTTCATGGGCTAAATGTGGATTCTATCTTAGAATGGTGAATTATTTTGGTCGTGAAATTGTTATATATGGTTTTGTTCAATTCCTTGGAATTCTGAAGCTCATTTTTAAAAAAAAAAAAAATTTATGAGTATTTTATACATATATGAATTTGGCTCTGTTTATGTTACTGGATAATTTATTTTGAAGACTGGGAAATTTTATTTATTTATTTATTTAGGTTAGGTTGGGGAAAGTGGTCGTCACTTTAATGCTCCAATTCATAATTTTGTTTGGGGGGAATTTTCATAATGCTTATCTTCGTTAAAACAAGTGAATGAAATTCATGTGTTCCTTGGTTCTCATTAGGGGATAAGTCGTCAGCACCTTGAATATTGTTTATTTAGGGGAATAACTTCTATGGGAAATCAATTGGTGTGTCATTGGAAATTTATTTTTGTTGTTTTCTGTTATTATTGTTTTAATGGAGTGAATCTGCTGTTGATGCATGCTAAGGTTTCAAATTAATGCAGATAAGAATGCTGACTATGACGTCACGGTCCAAGGTGTTGAGATATCTCCTTATCCTGTGGTGAGAGGGTCGCCTGCCACCTTCAGTATCTCTGCAAATACAGGTAGCATCGAAAGTTTGTGCGACTTGTTGGATGTAATTAGCATCTGCACTTTTTTAATAACAAGTTTATTTTTTTCTTCCTTTGACGGTACCCTCTTATTATATTGTTAATCTGATAGCTATTCTATATAGCTGCAATGCTGGCTAATTTTGCATATTTTTTTCTTATTGTTCCATTCATATTTGGAGAACATGAATCCATTTTGTATAGACGACATAGTGTTTATTTCTGGCCTTGCTTAGAAAACCTAAGATTTAGGTCAATCGGGTTTAAACCTAATCAGAGCCAGCTAGCCCAATGCCACTTAAGTAGGAGGAGCCCTTGAGGCCTAGCTCAAGTGGTCAAGGGTTGGGGAGAGTTTGTGGGAGGTTCCACATTCAAGACCCAATAGGGACAAAACTTTACCTATCAAAAAATAAAAAGTAGAATTAATGATGAAATTTTGGATTTTCATAATGGATGGTTTGACCTTTAACTGAACATCTCTTTGTGTATGAAAAACTGTTTCACCCTTAAAGCTTAAGATCTTAAATTTCAACCATAGGATCCATACGGTTCTTAGCCATGTGAGGAACCATAGGGTTTATTATATTCCAATGTACTTGGTGCACCATTGGAGAAAGGTTTAATCATCCTGTCTTTTGAAGAAATAGGTGACTGAAGTCCTTGCACTCAGCTGCCCCCATGATCATTGTCCTTGACCTTCACTCCTTACCTTTTGAAACCCTCACTCCCTAGGGATTTCTCAGAGCAAATCAATTTCGGGCACATTGTCTCCTTCTTTTTTTGTTAAAATTATTAGTTGCTCGATTGTTCTAATCTCTCCTTAATGAACATTTAGCCTCTTGAGGAATGGCTGTTGCTTTTTTAGTTAATGAGAGATATACTTGAAATCAGATTTCAGTAACCGATAGAAATAGGTTGATGGAACAATTCCTATCTTTTGAGCTTCCTTCTTTAGTCTGTTATTCATTTAAAGTTACTATCCTCCTTGTTCTAGTTCGATCATCTTTCCAGTTAATCTAGAAAAGTAAGTTAGCAAATTTTGTTCTTTATGCCCATTTATGCCTTGACACCATATTTACCAAGAAGCAAAAGTTTCCACAAAATTATTAGTATTGGAAAGATGCCGTGCATTTCCTGATGGGTTACCAACACTAAGAAATGTGGCCAGTGGGCAGATCGAAGTTGTGTTATTTATTTGTAACCTTTGTTTAGATTTATTGTTATGCTTCCTTTCTACAAATAATGGGTATTTGTGGTAGCAAAAGAAGGTTTTAGCACTAGCTTTATCTTTGTAAAATGGTATAACCTGAAATGAATTTAAAAATATTTTGAAGAATAACTTTGAATGCATTTCTTTCTCTGGTAACTTTACTGGTTCTTTTTATGTGGTGTACGTGTAGAAATAACAGCTAATGCAGGTATGCTAACTTGTACCTGATGCCTGAAGTGTGTACTATTTTTTGTCTTCTGATGAGTATATGAGCATCCTTACCCCAAAAAGCTTGTTTACTTGTTCCGTTGAGATCCATCATCACTTGATCAACATGAAAAGAAAGCCCCAGTTGGGATCCATCTGTTATTTTATTTTATTTTATTATTTTTATTTTTTGTGCATTCTTTTTCCTTTTAAAAATATTCCGTGCAGGTCTATTTTTATTAAAGAAAACTAAATTCCTACTTTAAATTTTTTTAAGCCTACTGAGAGTTGCTTGTATCTTTCAACATTTTTTTTTATAGGAAATTGTCTAATAGAGGCTTAATAAAATTATGATTGGATGAACTAAGTTTCAGCATACTCATGTCCTTTGAATAAATCTCTGGGATTTTCATTTTAACATGACTTGGGTAATTTTGAATGTCCTTACAGGTGAAACTATCACTGGAGGAAAACTGGTGATTGATGTTTCATACTTTGGATGGCACATCCACAGTGAGACCCATGACCTTTGTGAGGAGTCATCTTGCCCTGTTTCAAGTGGTGATTTTGTGATTTCCCATACACAAGTTTTGCCTGGATTTACTCCACCAGTGAGTATTCTTTCTACGCATTTATTTCATTTTAGTTCCATCCTGGATGGTTACTTGATTACTTGACTTCTTATTTTCTGAGTTTATAGCAATTGTGAACGTAATTTGTGGTTTTCATCTGGACCATTTCAAAGACTGAGTTCTCAGCCTCATTAGGAAAACCCAGTGGAGCCTTTTTGTCTTTAGATTTTTAGAGCCACAACTTTGAAGAGATGCCCATATCAATTCATGTTTTAAATACTGTTGATAACCTTGAACTTTAGATACCATCTTTGGACAATACCTTTGCTTGTTATGTTCACCTCCCACATGATATTTAAATTGATTTTGTTTTGTACAGAATAAAACTAGATCGATGATGTGAAACTCTCAGATGTATATAAAGATATTATCCAAATGTGAAAAAAGGTTTCCTTTGTCAGTATATGGTTTAAAAATGGATGATTGGCCATACTTATCCGGAAGGAGAACTTTTTAGAAGGGATTCTCTCAGAAAGGATGATATGTTGAGCTACAATTTGTCAAAGAGATGTTTCAATTATGTTTTGTGAACATCATCTCCTAAGCCTGATAAACCAATTCAGATTGTACCTAACAGTTTTAGGAGCTTCCCTTGTTCTTTTAGGTATTGAAACTTATAGGCAGGGGGGCTGAAATGCTTTATCCTGCCAAGTTTACTCACACGTGTCATACATGAGTCTTGTCATTTCTAAATATTGTTTTGAAAATCTTTTATAACTGCCTTAACTAGCATCTGTGTTTTTTACATAACAGGGTATGGGTAGGGGTTGTGAGCAAAATCTCTGAACTTCAAACACTTGTCCATTTCTTTTCTGGCCACATATTTGCTGATTTGGTTACTGATTGCATTCTCTAGGCACACCTCCAACATAAGTTCAATTGAAATTTTAAAACTTCTTTTTCTTCTCATGTTTAAAAGATTTATACATGCAGATTCTGAACTTCTGAATTAATTGGAGTTGATTCTTACTTTGCTAACCAAAAGGAGAATGTTACATTATTAGTTTGTTATATAAAGCAACCCTTAAATGCTGTATTTAATATTAATTACTATGATGAAAATTTTGGCAAATATCACCAAATTTTGGTCCAATTTTTTGGGAAATCTGATGACATTGAAATGAGCAATGTGCTGAAAATTTGCTGATTTTCTTGCGATATTTTACTGATATCAATTCTCGACTGTTCAGTTTGACATCTGCTGCAATATTTCTCTGACTTTATCATGATATTTTGTCCAATTTTTTCGGTAGTAGCGGTGGTGAGGAAAATTAGCATTATAGATGATGTTGGGCTCAAACTTGGCCACCCTTTGGAAAAAGGGTAAGGCTTTGTCATCAGGCCAAAGTCTTACCAATTTATATTGTTTCCCTTATTAAATAAATCCTATTTTGGTTGTCTCCATGACTAATTTCCAAAAACCAAAAAATTCAACCCACCCCTTGCCATAAAAATAATAAATAAAGAAATAAATTTTAATTATCTTTACTTATATTCAAATTTCATCAAAATTACATGTTATAAATATAAATTCACCATGATAATGTCCTCAAAAAGTTATTTATGTTTTAAATTTAAGTATAAACTCATAAACATAATTACAATTTTTTTTTTAAATTACTATATAAAAAAAAGGCCCCAAAAAAAACATAAGAATCAATGTAATTATAATTTTTTAATATCTTTAAGTACCTTTGAATCTCATAGGTCATCTTTTTGGTCTTAAATGAGATTTAGTTCATTTGGAAATATTAAAATTTAATGAAATAAGATTTTTATCTCCACGTTAATATTGAATATTCACTTTATTTTGTTATTAATGCATATTCTATTATTGATCAATATCACTAATTTGATCATATATATTATTTTTCTTAAGAGATCTATGTCTTACATGTTCATACTTATAATTAATATTATACAAATTTCATTTAATGATATCAGTATTGTCTACATCTAGTAGGTCTTCCTTCATCCTTAAGTGCCATGTAATCACATCGGTCCTCATATCGGTATTAAAGAAAATTGTTAAAATGCAATTTTTATAAAGTGTTGGCATTCAATGAAATTAAATATTTACTTCCACATTAATATTGAGTGCACACTTCCAAAATTCATTTGCATGTTATATTATTACACGTCACAAAAGTTATCATGCATATATTGTGTTCTTGAAAAAGAAAAAAAGAAACAACTTCAATATATGTATTATTATTTGTTTTTTAATTTCTTTAAGTTCTTTCCAACATTTTTATGAATTTTAATCAATTTTCATCTCTCCAAAATTTTTCTTAAATTTTCATCTAATATTGCTGTGAAATCTAACCATGGATAGTTTGCAAATTCCAATATTTTCATCTTTCATCATATATAGATAGCCTCTCTTTTTTCGCCCTTGAGGCTTGGTTGAGAGGTATGAAGGATGCATATCCGCATATAAATCCTAATTGTAAGGCACATAATGTGGTTGGAGGATTTAATTGTACTTGGTAAACTTCCCTCCTTGATAAAGAAAAGATGTTCAATTATTACTTATTTTGGGTAAGAACTGGGATTGTTCCTCTAAAACTTTCTCTATATTTGTGCCTTCTTAACATGCTTTTTCCCTCTCTACTAAATCCCCCAAAACCCAAACCTTGCAATGGAGACAAAGTTGATCACATGCTTCTTCATTCCTCTTCGAGAAAACATGTTTGACATTGAATGGGCTGCTGACCAAGTGGGAGTCCTTACTTACAGATCATACCTTAACTTTGTATGCCACGTAGCCAGATAATTTTGACGTTAGTAATTCACTATTTTGTTTCAAAACCATTATTGATCTAGATAAAAGAATTAGCACTGCCAGTCCATCAGGATGGAGTCCAGGAAATCCATTGACCCTTCTCTGTCGAGCATTCTGTATGTTGTTATATATTTGCCTTAGCGAACTGTCTTTTGCTACTTCTATAGCTGTTCTTGTTGCTCTTATGCTTATACTTAAAATATAACAAAATACTCTGTATCAGTTGCAACAAATCATATTAGCTACCTCTTAGGGCTGCTCCTAGGTTAGGTTCAGTTAAGATGTTATGGCTACTCTTTCCAAATTAGCTAATGGCCACAGTCATGAATATTGAACAAGTAGTTTCTTTGCTGCACATAATTCTGTTTCCAGAAGCATGATTAGTTCTGTTGCCATACATTTTAAACTTTCCTCATCAAGTTGTGGTTACATGTTTGTGTCCCACTCTTGGATGGGGAAAGGAAAAAGTCTAAAGCCTTGGGCTAATTAATAATTTTGATTCTCTCCTTTCTCTTCTTTTTCCTCTCATCCCCATCCCACGAAAACACCATCATTCAACATCAATGCCCCCACCCCACACACAAACCAAAGAAAGAAATTGCACTATTTTGTGTCTCTAACAATGTTTCAGATTCACAGCAAGCGAATTGATCCTTTTATTTGTTAGTGTTATTTCATTTCTGACCATGTTTGATATTCACAGGGTACATACAATCTTAAAATGAAGCTGGTGGATAAAAAGAATAAGGAATTGACATGCATTGGCTTTGATTTCAGTATTGGGTTTGTATCCCCTGTGGCTGATAGTTAAGTGACTCAAAGATTGGTTTGTCAGTCTATCTATACATTATAAATAGCCTGTAAAGAGGATATTTTTTTTTTTTACAATACATTGTACTCATCTACCAAAATGTAAAACTTTGCTGGTTTTATGTGATGTTTGACTTGTTATTCCACCTACTCATGCTTGATTCTATAAAAGAGAAATGAAAATTGAATAATGCACTACTACTTGTAAGTAGGAACCAAGATTTGCAATTCTGCTGTTGGGAGACTGTATGCACCGTTTGGGTGATGCTTTACCAAAATGAGCTGTTGATTTGAAGAGTACGCTATTGTGTAGATATGAGAAGAAAACAAATGGCTTAGCTGGTTTTTGTATCATTTGCACTTGTAAGAGCCATATAGCTGAACCCATAAGCCTTTTGGCATCTACTTAACATGGAGTTGGCTTAAAAATATGGGTTCTAATGGGCATATACTAGACATGAAGTTGTGAGGAACCACTGCTCTAGCCAACAATTATCATGGTTTGGTCCAGGCCATTGTAGATTACTTCTGGTATTTTCAGCAAACAGGAAACACATCAGGGGGCCGGGTAACTTCTGAAAAAAAAAAAAACGAAACAGGTATGTAAGACTAATGCTTGGGTTCTACACTAGCGTGGAGGAATCTTCCTTAGACTTGATTTTATAAAAGGACCATGATTGAATACTCCCATCTTTCATCAGCCATTTTCTTCAATACCAGTGTTTTAGTCGAAAATTACTTCACGGGTAAATATCTGAACCAGGAATCTTTTTGAGTACTGGGTCTCATCTCTCTTTCCACTGGCCCCCACCCACCCCACCCCCGCCCCGCCCCCCCCCCCCCCCCCCCCCCCCCCCCCCCCCCCCCCTAGCTTGTAATATACTTTATTATTAACTTACATTTCTTGGTTTTCATATCACATTTCCCCATCTTGGTTTTCATATCACATTTCCCCACCCCCCTCACCCCCATTTTGTGGCTTTTAGAATTAACTTGTATTGCATATGAGCTTGTGTAGATTCTTCTTTGGACTCCCAACACAACCCTGTGAAATGTTTATGCCTCTAAACATCATAAAAGGTTCATATGGGATCAATTTCTGAATATGTATATATATGAATGGGTTATGGGTGATTTTAATAAGGTGAAGTGAATGGTGGCCGTGGAGGAATCCTTACGGTCAAGCAATTAAAACAACTCCAACATAATTATGCATTTAAACAAAGATTAGTCACCATGTTAGTAACTAATTACCAAGGGTTGATCTATATAGCAGTTTGGTGCTGAAGGGTATCATGATTTGAAACATGGATGAGTGTGTTGTAATTAGTTGGAGACCTCTTTGCAATTGTTCTATTCTAGTAGTCGAGCATATGACTCTTTACTATATATCGATTGTTTTTAAGAAATATATAAACAAATTGGAGCATTTCAAAGTGGTTCAGAAACACACAAAGTTGTCATAAACAAGTATGAAATAAATGAAAATTTATTTTTCCACAGCATTTCAAAGTGGTCCTTGTAACAAAGCCAAAGCAAAAATCTTTTCAATAAGATTTCAATCTACTCTCACCATTACACCCAAAATGATAAAAATCATATCAAACAATCGGAGGAAAAAAATTGACAACACGCTACAAAAAAAATGTAGACATTTTTCCCAAAACCTCCTTCAATTTGTTGGATTTAATATGTCAAATCTATACTATTAAAGCCATGAGCAATGTAGCCCAAACACAAGTTCTAAACTGTTTCTTTCTTTAAATTCCTCTGCAATAAATGAATATTGTCCATTAATGTGTTAAGATAAAAAAAAAAAAAAAATGCTCCTTATCCTTGATGGATTTTTTTTTGTTGAATTTCTTCAAAGATACACACAAGAAGAAGAAGCTTTTTGGAAGTTTTTTATGAAGCAAGACACTTCTATGTTTTTTTTTTTGGGTAGTTGGAAAAAGAAAAAGAAAAATTCTCCTTACCCTTATTGGATACACACAAGAAAAAGAGGCTTTTTGGAGGTTTTTTTGAATGAGACTCCAATCTATTCCCACCATTATAACCAAAATGATAAAAATTATATCAAACAACTGAAAAAAAAAAAAAAATAACAACATGCTACATAAAAAATACAAACATTATTTTCTCAAAACCTCCTTCAATATGTAAGATCTATACTATTAAAGTCATGAGCAGTATAGCTCCATCACAGCTTCTAGACTATCATTTTCCTTTTTAAATTCTTCTACAATAATGAATATTTTCCATTAATGCGTATTAATAAATAAAAAAAACAAACAAACAGACTTAACGGATTTTTTGTTGAATTTCTTCATGGATACACACAAGAAGAAGCTTTTTGGAAGTTCTTTATGAATCAAGGTGTTTCTTTGTTTTTTTTTTTTTTTTTTTTTTTTTTTTTTTTTTTTTTTTTTTTTTTTTTGGTGTAGTTGAAGAAAAAAAATTCTTTTTACATTATGGGATTGCTTGTTGGATACACAAGAAAAAAAAAGTTTTTTTTTTTTTTTTGAAGTTTTTCACTTCACAAATTGAAACCTTTTTTTAAATTTTTATTTATTTATAGATAGTTGAAGGGTGTTTTTGGTAATTTTTACAATGATTTACACAAATGAACTATTTTAAGATTAAAAAAGTGCAAAAATAACCACATTCTTTCAAATGCTTATATTGTTTTACTCTTTATCACAATTTTCCCAAACAAAAAAGTCTAATTTGTTAGGTAAGTTATTTTGTTTTTTAATGTATTAATGGATCATTTCTTTATACCATAAAGGCCAAGATGTACATTTTGCTGTTATTGTTGTTGTTTTTTTTTTTTTTTTTAGCTTTTTATCCTTATTTTCTTCAAATATTTACCAAACCATTATTCATTTCTTGTTAAATGATGGGACAATGGTAAATGATAATAAAATTTGAGGGTTGAATGATACATATGATGAGCAAGATAGATTCTTGACATTATACCAGTCATCCCAATTTCATTTCTCATGTCACCACCTATCCATCCTTCATTTTCCTTCATTTATATTTAACAAATATACCTCATTTGCTCTCTCACCATTTTCATCTTTAGCGTATTCTCTTTTTCTCCTTTGTTTTAGGATTTTTTTTTTTTTTTTTTTTTTTGCCTTTTCGCATTTTGTTGATGTACAATATATTGGGATAAAGCCATAAAAGCATGTCATGATGTAACAATAAATGAATTATTCTAGTTCTCCTTTCCTTATCCCATTTATGCATTATATATATTAACCATTTTAGTCCGATATCTCTTACATTATACATGACTTAAATACATTAAAAATTGGATGGAAGATCCAAGTCTAGGTTCCTTGCAAGTTAATGATTTGTTCACAACTAGTTCGTGGATTTAGACAATCCAGTTGAGGTTGTAATGCACTATTTTCTAATTAGAGGGATGGTTAGTCTTGATCATTGGGATATGGTTCCCATGGTGAGTGCACTAGTGTGTACAATTACACATTGGACAAGAATTACGATGAGTCATGATATAAGATTATCCAGTAGTCATGACTTCACTAAGTTGTTATGTTCTATTGTCTCTCAACCTAGAGAGAACACTGAGCTTGTACCAAAGCTAGCGTGGCTTTGACTTATAGATGAGAATATAAAATGATTATATATTCCTTATGGATTAGGTCACTACTAATGGAAGCCAATAGCAATAGGTGTTCTTAATAGAGACATCGTGATATCTCATGAGATCGAGGTAGTACATCTCATTCGATGATCCTAAGGATGTGTGTTTGGGTAAACTATGACCATAGTAGTTCCTTAAGTGAAACTTGACATTAGCTCTTGGTAGGTTAAGATATGTCAATTGATCATACTATAGGAGAATTTGGAACTTAAGGACAGTAGAGGAAATCTGGAGAGTCTGATAGCTTTTACTTTGTTAGATTACAACCACTAATTCATGGAGGGACTATATACAATGGAAAACAAGTCACAAGATTGACCACATAGTGTCTTGTTCTCATATACATAGGGTATTTGAATGTAGTTGACTCTCTGTAGTGGGATGTTGAGTCAATATCAGAATTGGATTATGAGGGGACCAATACTATCCTATGGGTCTTAATAGTCCCCATTCGAGCTCATATATCTTTTTGACATGACTTATGAGGATTGGATTAGCTCTTAATTCACTTATGTGTAAAAGGGTGTGATGTTAGTAGATAACATTTCTAAATTGGGCTAATTTATTAATTAGAGCCCTATTGGGTTAATTAATAAATTAAGACCATTTTTGGGCTAGATTATGTGATATTTAAAGCCTAAGATGGATTTAAGTTATTTAATCCCAATAGAAACCTTACAAATAGTCCTTAGGAGGTTAAGGTTTTAAGTTTTTCACCATTCTCCCTTACGTTTCAGAGAGAGCCCTAGCCACCACCTTCAGAGATTTCCACCATCTTTATGCCAAGGCTTAAGGGTGAGTCATCAAACAAAAGATCTCTAAGTTTTTGAGGTCGTATTCAACACTTGGAACTTAAGATTTAGGAACATCCAAACCTAAATATTATTATTTTAATCCTAAAAATCAATGTTTTAAAAATTGGTATTGCTTTCATTGTGCATGGATCTAAGATGCCAACACAATAAATGTTAAAGATTTTATATCGTATAATAAAAGTTTGAAAAAAGGTATAACTATTACTGGTAAAGGGGATGATAGATAACCCAAAAAATTTTCACCATTCATGGAGAAATAAAACTCCATTTTCTTCAACCAACCCCATCAAATCAAACCAAATAATAATAATAATAAATAAATAAAAACCCTACTTCAATCCACCACCATAACAAAAAAATTATAAAGGAAATGATAGAAACTCACTCAAAATCGAAGAGGGAAAAAAAATCAAGGTCTTTGATGAGAACTCAAATTGTATACTAAAAATGGCTTATTGAGACCTGATTTTAGTATATTTGAGACACTTATGACGTATCTGGCTTTAGATTGTTGCTAAAACCTTATAAAATTTTTTTTTGAAGTGTTCAATGAGAATTTTGCAGGATCGAAATATGTTTAGCACAATATCAACACTTCATGGATGAAAAAAATACTTAAGTGAAGTGCACTATCACTCATGTAATAGGAAGAGCTAAGTTTAAATTGCACATCATGAGAATGCCAACTCAAATTGTGCACTGAGAGAAGCCTTCTTAAAGTGTGCACCTTCTGACGAAAGTTTGGATTGCACACTAAAGAGCCCAATTTAGACTAAACATTTCGCCAAGTACACTAAAGGGACCCTGCCCAAATTGCATAAGGGTGCGTGAGCAAATGTCCTACTTCCCTTTGGTAGTCATAATTGCGTAATGTTAAAGCATAGTGAGGAAATCAAGGCACTACTCTTGACTGCACCAAAATGTGTGTGAATACTTTAGTGGTTCCTCAAGCTTAGGGGTGTGGTTATAGCTTTAAACCAGTGAGTTGAGTGTCAAACCTCAAAGAAGAAATCTTGAAGTGCAAGTGAGATGAAAAGATTAAGAAAATGCATGAAATTGGTGGTAAAAAATAACACTTTCTTGAATTCTTGGTTTAGGCAAAGTGGTGGTTGCAATGTTGTTAAGTGAAAAGCAATAATTGGTTAAAATGTAGTAACTTGTAACTAATAGTTGAGGAAGGGGAGATCCTTAGGGTCCCTTCCTTACCTTGGAATGATTCTTGTCATTAATATACCATCTAGAAGTGTTTACTTATCAATTGAATCCCCTATGCACAACCCTACTTTTCTTGAACAAATGTTGTGATTTGAAAATTGTTGTTTTGAGCTTATACAAGGTTGTTCCAAGTTAAAATGGCTCTCATTAAATGCTTGGAATATCCTATGTGGACCCTAGGCTTCAATCTGTAAATAGGTATAAAATTATGGTGGTTTCTTGAACCCAATATCCCAACCATTTTTCCAATTGTGGTATATAAGGCTTAATCAAGGTCATCCAAGTCAAAATGGCTTTACCATTGAGTGTTTTGGATACCTTATCAAGACCTATAATCCCCATTTGTCAAATGTTGAAATGAGGTGTTTTATATTGAATGAATGAGATTCTCTTAATAAATTACTTTGAATTAAATACAATTGTTAATGCAAGGATATGTTCCCATGCAAGAATGAAAATCCTTAGGACACCCTTTCTCTAACTTAAATAGTCAATGGACATTGAATTGAAATTAACTTGAAAGAATAAAATGGAAAGCAAGAAATTGAATGTCAAATCTTAAATCAAATCTGAAATTGCAATGATCAACAATAATAAAAAGATTCAATTATGCATTAAATAAAACCAATTTAAGACAAAGGAAATAAATGAAAGTAAGAATAGGAAAATAAAGAAAGCCTAAGAACGAAAGAACAGGAAAATAAAGAAAGCCTAAGAACGAAAGTGTATCTTTAATTTATCAAATTAAATGACAAAAATAAATATATAAATTTTAATACTATTTCATTTTTATATTTAATATATCAAATTAAATGACAAAAATAAATATAAATGTATTTTGAAAAAACCCAATTTTTTAGATAATCCAATTTTTAGGTGCATTTTTTAGAGAACCCATCTGCAGCCTCAATTTTCATACTTAATCTTCACCCTTCATTTAAAAAGCAAAACCCTAAAACCCTCTCTTTCTTCACCAATTGCTACCTTTTTCCCTTTTTCTATTCTTTTTCTCCATTTCTTCTTCCAGTCGCTTCCTTTCTCTTCTTCTTCCAATTGCTCGCTCCCATTTTTCCCTTTTTCTTTCTTCTTCTCCAATACTTCCCTTTTCTTTTCTTTCTTTCCATGTCTCTCTCACCATACTCGCACCTACCCTGACTAGCGGCCACCTCACCGTCGTTGGCATCGCAAGCGTGACTACTAATCATTGGCTAATAGTCGTCTCATTCCCACCATCTCCCTATCTCTCATGAGGAAAAAAAAAAAGACATGCAGTGAACCATTCGGTTCACTACAAATTGGTCAGTTCACTCAATTCGCCAATCAGATCATCGGTTCTGATGATTCGAGAC
Source organism: Vitis vinifera (assembly GCF_030704535.1). Taxonomy (NCBI): domain Eukaryota; kingdom Viridiplantae; phylum Streptophyta; class Magnoliopsida; order Vitales; family Vitaceae; genus Vitis; species Vitis vinifera. Next base: position 5,194,111 of record NC_081812.1, read on the forward strand.
TGGTTCAATAGGTCGTTGGCCCAAAAGGGTGGGCTGAACCAGAAAGGTCACTGGTCAATGGTCAGACTGGCCGATCCAATCCAATTTTTAAAACAATGGTGCACACTTCCAAAATTCATCCACATGTTTTATTATTACACATCACAAAAGTTGTCATGTATATATTGTATTCTTGAAAAAGAAACAACTTCAATATATGTATTATTATTTATTTTTTAATTTCTTTAAGTTCTTTCCAACATTTTAATCAATTTTCATCTCACCAAAATTTTTATTAAATTTTCGTCTAATATTGCTGTGAAATCTAACCATGGATAGTTTGCAAATTTCCAATATTTTCATCCTTCATCATATATAGATAGCCTTTCTTTCTTTTTTCTTTTTTCATCCTTGAGGCTTGGCTGAGAGGTATCAAGGAAGCATATCCACACATAAATCCTAATTGCAAGGCGCATAATGTGGTTGAAGGATTTAATTGTACTTGGTAAACTCTCCTTCTTGATAAAGAAGAAATGTTCAATTATTATTTATTTATTTATTTATTTTGGATAAGAACTGGGATATGTTGCTCTAAAACTTTCTGTATATTTGTTTTTGGGCTTCTTGACATGCTTTTTCCCCTCTACTAAATCCCCCAAAACCGAAACCTGGCAACATGTTTGACATTGAATGGGCTGCTGACCAAGTGGGAGTCCTTACTTACAGACCATACCTTACTTACAGGACAAATCATATTTACCAACGCCATTGTTACCTCTTAGGGCTGTTCCTGGGTTCTTCAGTTTCAATTAAGATGCTATGACTACTCTTTCCAAATTGGCCAATGGCCAGAGTCATCTGTGAATATTGAACAAGTAGTTTCTTTGCTGCACATAATTCTGCTTCCAGAAGCATGATTAGTTCTGTTGCAACACATTTTAAACTTTCCTCATCCAAGTTGTGGTTACATGTTGTTTGTGTCCCACTCTTGGATGGCGAAAGGAAAAAGTCTAAAGCCTTGTGCTAATGAATAATTTTGATCCTATCCTTTCTCACCCCCACCCCACAAAACCACTACCATTCAACATCAACGCCCCCACCCCCACACAAACCAAAAAGGGAAAAATAACATTGCACCATTTTGTGTCTCTAACAATGTTTAACATTCACAGCAAGCTAATCGATCCTTTTATTTCTTAGCATTATTTCATGTCTGACCATGTTTGATATTCACAAGGATCATACAATCTTAAAATGAAGCTGGTGGACAGAAAGAATCAGGAATTGGCATGCATTGGCTTTGATTTCATTTGATTTTATAAGAGGAACATGATTGAATGCTCCCATCTTTCATCAGCCATTTTCTTCAATACCAGTGTTTTAGTCGAAAATTACTTCACAGGTAAATTTCTGAAGCAGGAATCTTTTCGAGTCTCGGGTCTCATCTTTTGCCTTGGGATTGAATAAGGCCGACACCATGTGGGGTTGGAGATTCCCACAAGCACATATACAGCTAAGTATATGTACTCTCCATGTATGGAAAGCGTACATTCATTTCTTTTTCAGTACTCCAGTGCTTCAAGTGGTACAGAAGCAAAAAGTGAATGGTGTAATTTAATAGATGCACTTATCCTCGTCTAATGGTCCCATGTAGAGACTGCAGCTGGTAATTATGTATGTGATTAGGGTATGAAGTAGGGAGATTACTGAAGTTTCAGTTCATTATCAATGATTGAGAAAAAAGAAAGAAACTATCAAAATCATTGGTCTCTGCTAGGATCCAAACAATAAACCCTCAAATTTCACTTCCCTATTGTGAAAATGTCACTTCTATAAACTGAAAAGTTTCCGGGAACCATCACATGGGAAGTAGCATGGCCAAGGAGTGGACGTGGTCCTGAATTGAGAGGAATTGGGCAACCACAGCCACATTTTTTGGCAGTGAACACGCTACGGAAATGAGACTTTTGTGGGAGTGAGAATTGAAGGAAGAGAGAAGGGGATGGGTTGGTTTCTTAGAGGATTCCTTTCTACTGATAAAGTGGAAAGTTGCTTTTTGACACACATCGCTACTGAATTATGACCATCGCCACACCTTGTCCCCCTGGGTTTAGCTGTGCTCCAGTTCCATCCTCTTCCCACACCCAAGCCTTTGAGGGTATGCCACCATTTTAATACCCAGTCCCCCCCACCCCCCCCCCCCCCCCCCAAAAGGGTAAATTAGTCCTTCAACTCTTGGACGTCTGACACATTTTTCTCCACGGCATGATGTGGCACGACTCAACTGGCAAGTGGGCAGTGGATACCAATGGAAGAGATGTGCCACTATACCAGCCCAACCCCTCCACACTTGTCAATGATCATTTAAAACTTTAAAAAGCTACCAACAATGCTTTTTTAGTTTCTACTTTCCAGCCTTTGAAGACCAAAAGGGATGATAAATTTCACCAACCTTCATCTCCACCCCTGCTTTCCTCACTAGTCTTTCTCTCCCCATACTCATTCTCTCTATCTTCCTTCTTTTTAACTGGCTATATCACTTCTTCTCATCCAATTCCGGTGGTAGCAGCTTATAAAGTCTCATCCAATTCCGGTGGTAGCAGCATATAAAGTATGAAAGGAGTGAAGGGAAGATTCCTAAAGAAACTGAAACGTTTTCCAACCATCACCACTCTGAAACAGAGCCTAATTCTTCAGGTTCCGGACAGTATTAGCATATCCAAGCTCTCAAAAGATCACAAAGATGAAGAAATTGAATCAGGTTTTCTCGATGGCGACAAAGAAAAACTTACACCCCCCATGAAGTCCAGAGATCCGGTCTCTGCCAAGGATAATTCAGAGCTTATGATCTCATCAGAGGTTCAGATTGATCATAGTATTCAGGGCAGAGATGGCTTGACAGAGTCCAGAGCCTGTGACTTAGAGGAAAGAGTCATGGACAATGCCTCTACCCATAAAGCAAAGGTAGAGATTGAAGAGCATCCATCCCTGTTAGACTTTGAAGAGAAATGTCCACCAGGAGGGAGGGACTCAGTCATTTTCTACACAACAAGCTTGAGGGGAATAAGGAAAACTTTTGAGGACTGCAGTGCCATCCGGTTTCTGTTGGAAAGCTTTCGAGTGTTGTTCCAGGAGAGGGATGTATCGATGCACATGGAGTTCAGGGAGGAGCTGTGGAGGATGATGGGCGGCCGCGTAGTCCCTCCAAGGCTTTTCATCAAGGGAAGGCACATTGGCGGAGCGGATGAGGTGGTTGGATTGCACGAGCAAGGAAAGCTGAAGAAGCTGTTGGAAGGGATACCACTCTCTCCAACCAACAACTCTCCATGCAAGGGCTGTGGCGGCATGAAGTTCTTGCTATGCTTCAATTGCAATGGAAGCTGCAAGGTGATTGCAGATGGGGATGGTGACGGTGATGATCTACTTCATATCAGATGCCCTGAATGCAACGAAAATGGATTAATTAAATGCCCCATTTGCTGCTGAAAGTCTCAATCTCCATTTCCACTGCCCTCTCCTTAGCTTGTAATATACTTGTTTAACTTACATGTCCTGGTTTTCATATCACATTCCTCCCTCCCCCTTTTTGTATGAACCTTTAGAATTAACTTGTATTGCATATGAGCTTGTGCAGATTCTTCTTTAGACTCCCAACTCAGCCCATGCACAAGCACAGTGGAAAATTCCCTGTTAAATGCTTGTCTCTAATTTAAAGGATATATACTAAACATCATAAAAAGTCCATATGGGATCAATTATTGAATCATATATACATATCTTTGTGTAATGGGTTATGGGTGATTTTAATAAGGTGAAGTGAATGATGGCCCTGCAGGAATTAAAACAACTCCAACATAATTATGCATTTAAACAAAGATTAGTCACCATTTTAGTAACTAATAAGATTATTGAATCACCAAGGGCCAATCCGTATAGTATTTTGGAGCTTAAGAGTATCATGACTTGAAACAAAGATGAGTGTCTTGTGATTAGTTGGAGACTTCTTCGCTATTGTTCTATTCAAGTGGTTGAGCACATGACTCTTTACCATTCAATATGGAAACCCAACAACACTCCACGCTTGGTCATGTTTGGAATAGTTGGATTGTTTTTAAAATAGAAATAGAAATAAAAAAATTTATATTATAAAAATCAAATCTTACTTTCACTTAGACAACCGGTTCCTCTCTTTTACATGAAATCATGATTCATTTTTGTTCTTATCCTATTTTTATTCTTATTTTTATTAAGAATGCATATTAAACTTAAATCCTAAAAATTTAAATTTTTTAAAAAATTAATAATTCAACATAATATCAGAGTTTGATTTGACAGTAAGTCGTTTTCTTTGGAATCTCTCCCCCCTAATTTACAATTCTTTGATATCCCTCCCCCTAATTTGCAATCCTTTGGTATTTCTCCTCATGCGGATATAAGGTTGTGTGTGAAGTTTAAGATTTTAGGAAAATTAGTAATTCAACAATTTTCATATGCCAAATATACCAAATTCTTCCAATAATTATAACAATATATTTAGTTTTAGATAATTTTTTTTTAAAAAAAGAAGAAGAAGAATTAGAGAAGTTAAATAAAACAAAAGAACAAATTAAAATACAACATAATTTTTTTATGTTGTTTATCTGTCTAAAAAAACACTTAAAGAAAAGATAATAAAATTATTAAAAAGTTATACTTCTTTAAAACTTCCCTTATTCTTTTCCTTACTACTTTTTACTTCAATTTTTTTCTTCCATATTGCCCAAATACCAAACAACCATTTTCTTAAATTTCCTTTTCCTTCCCTCCCTACTCTCCAACGACCAAACATGGCCCAAATGTTTGGATTTATGCTTTGAAAGTTGAAGCATCTCACCATGAGAAATCCATAGAGGTATATTATTACCTCATTTGGTAGTAAGTCTCTGTTTGAGTAATGCTATGATTGCTAATGATGATGACATATGGCTAGCCATCACTATATTATTTAAACGTTGATGCAATCATTCTTTCTGGTACCATAATTATCCCTCGCTTACTCGAATTATTTTTCAGTTCAGTCAAAGAATCTATGGTTCGCATTTGCTCAACGTTATCATAAATTTGGACCAGTGACATGGGACAATCATGCCTGCTCTCTTAACTTTCTAGACAATTTCTTTTTCTCATTCATCATTTTCTTTATTTTAATTTTAGTTTTTTTTTCTCCCTGAATTAATGTTTCAAAATAACACTATCACCTAATTCGGAGCTTAAATTTTATCAGGCTTTTTTAGTAACACACTTGAATAAGTATATAAGATATGAATGAAAAAGATGGCAGTTGGAAGGAGGGGCCCTTGTCTCCTGCTTGATTGCTGGAAAAAGAGAAGGATATGAAAAAATTGACCAGTTTGGCTGATGGGAGAGTCGCTGGGAAAACAAAAGAAAATAATTGACAGCCTTTGAGGGGCGCTGATTACGCAAATATCATCTTTCTAACAAATTAGACTGTGATTGTATTTATTAAAAAAAGAAAAAAATCCATTTATGATTTGTATTTATTTTAACTAGTTTCAAAATGAAAGAATATGACATTTACTGCTTATTGGTCCTAATGATCCCCATTTAAGCTCCTAAATCAAGGACACACCTTTGTTTTGAGGTTTTTGGGTTTTAAGTTCATAAGTGTGTATAAAGGTATTTTGGTAAAAACGTAAGGTTGAACTAGATCTTATGTATTGACTTTTTAGATTTTATTAATTAATTAAAGCCCAATATGACTAATTAATTAATTAAAACTTGAGCAAACTAGATTATATGACTTAAGCTTAATTTGAGCTTAAGTGACTTAAGCCCACATGGAGCCATATAAACACCCCTATTAGGACTTAGGGTTTTACTTCTTATCATCTTCCACAAAGCCTCCATAGAGTGAGAAAACCTTAATTTTCCTTCAGAGAGAAAAATCCACCATTTTCTTGTGCTTAAGCCTTGTGAGGAGTTATCGAGTGGAAAAACACTAGGTAATGAATTCTAGAGGGATTTCTACAATTGCGGAATCTTCTATAACATCACCATCTACTTGGATTGATCTGGGAACATCCAAATAAAAGGTATAGTATCTTTTCTCTAGATTTACGCTTCATTGAGGTTCTAAAGCCATATTTCTACTACAATAGTTTCTAGAGAAGCTTAAGGTAGAAAAGCATGCACCCATATGATCTAGGGCCAAGGAACAAACTTATGTGAAATTCCTAGTAATGAGTGCCTCAAACACACTAAAATGGACTTTTTAAAGCCATTCAAGTGTTACATTTAAGTTCTCATCAGTGATCAGGTTAAAGATATAATATCCATAATAAATAAAATAGTTTCATGCATTAATAAAATGAATCGACCATTCAAGACAAGTTGGTAATGTTGGGAACCCTGGATTTCTTCTTTCTCAAACCCTGGATTGTATAGGTACATACAATCTACCCTAAGCCTTTAGATCCCATGCAACAAAAGCAAGGAAAAAAATTTAACATTCTAGGATTTCGATTAAAGGCATTAGTAAATTTTACCTTCGATTTGGACATTCCCAAATCAAATCCATATGGCGAAAAAAAAAAGCCTAAAGAGTTTGGAGGTCTCGTATACCCAAATCTTCCTCTATACTCCAAAATGTGGCCTTTGAGAGAGAGGAAGATTTAGCTCCCTCCATCTCTCTCTCATTAGAAGTGAAAGACGACTATCTGGAAGTGAGTCTTCTGAAAACCTAAACCCTAAGGGTATTTATAAGGTTCCTTTACTAGGTTAAGTGACTTGAGCCCACATAGGCTTGAGTCACTTAATCTACCTTAAATTGAGTCCTAATTAATTAATTAACGAACCACACAAGGTTATCTAATTAATCAATTAGCCTAATCTAGACACTTTATTCACTATCCCCTGTGCAATTTCATATAATTATCAAAATGCCTTTATACATAAGAGTGAACCTTGAGTCAATCCTACCCTTATAAACCATGTCATCGTGGTATATGAGCTCAGAATAAGGACCATTGAGACCCATAGCAATACTGACTCCCTTAAAATCCAATTCTGAAGTTGATTCAAGATTCCACTAAAGAGAATCAATTGTGCTCCAATACTCCATGCAAATAACAATAAGAAAAAGCTTGGGTTTGTGACCTACTATCTACCGTATGCAAACTCTCCATGAACCGATGTCCGTAATCTAACAAGGTAATGTTATCACCCATCAAGATAACCACTCTAATCCTTAGGTTACAAATCTCACTTATTGTGTGATCAATTAACACACTCTACCTCCAAGGAGCAATGTCAAATTTCTACTAAAGGAAATGTTATGACCATAGTCTCCTAGATCGCATGTCCTTTGGATCACCTAAAGGGACACATTGTCTCAATCCATGAGATATCATGGTATCTCTATTGAGAATACCTACTGCCATCAGTCTTCATCAATAGTGACTTAATCCATGGAAATATATGATTACCTTAGGGTCTCACCCATAGGTCAAAGTCAAGATTTGAAATATTGTTAAACACGAGTATATCGATACTTGGATTTTACAAATATATGGGAGAAATATCAATGGATATTTTGAAAAAAAAAAATCAATAAGACAAATTATTTAAAATTCATGAAAATATTTAGAGAAACTCCAAAAAATGATAAAATAAATAAAAATACATATATTAAAGTTATTTTTAAAGTGTAATTAACATAAGTATGGTTAAAGAAAAAAATAGTGGTAAACAAGGATATGTCAATATTAATAATTTATTATTTATCTAATCAAATTAATTTTAATTTATAAAATATTTAAACTTAATTTATAAAATCTTATTTTAGTATTTTTTTTAATAAATTTAAGTGTTTAATATTTTAAAATAAAAACACTCAAAATTAAATAAAATTAAAAGGATAAACATGAAAATTTTAAAAGTACAATGATAGTAATTTTTTAAAATAGGATTAGTGAGATAATGATGATACATTTAATAATAAAACTATAATTTATTTAATTCAAATGCATTCAATAATGTAAAATAAATGATGATGCATATATGAATTTTTAATATTCATATTTTTTATATTTAATTATCATATAAATGATATTAAAAAAATACTTGTTAAGAAAGTTATAATGGTGGTTTTTATATATTTATTAATTAATTAAATAAATTTTAAAATAAGAATTTTTTTTTTTTTAATAATGAACTTCAACATATTTATTATATATATTAACAAAAAAAAAGATGGCTAAGTGGTAACTAAGCTTGAACCTAAACCTTTTGGCAGGGCTAAAAAATTTTGAAATAGGCGGCCTGCATGCTACAAGCAAAAACTAGCTCGCATTGATCAGAGGCGGAGAAGGGCTTGGTGACGTCAATATTTCAGCGAAATTCTAGAAAAATCACCAAAAAATCAATCGACCGATAATCAGTATAGAATGTCATGTTGACCTTGTCCAATAAGCGAAATTTCACCGATATTTCGATGAAAAATTGCAACATTTCAAAGCTTGGTCAAAGTAAGATAATTCCAAAATAAATAGCAATCTCATCTATCCATTTTAATAAATAAACTTGGAAAGAATCCTCTCATGAAAAATGATTTTCTATAAGAAATTCCAAAATATTTTATTTTACAATACTTATTTTGGTAACCTTCTTAACCATAAATTATCTATCATGAATTTCCAAAATTAATTTATTTTCCTAAATTGAAATCTTGTGCAAATAAGGAAAAAATATATTATTTTATAGAGATTTAGAAAAATAATAGCTATTCCTAAAAGGAAAATTTTTTATTCTTAGAGATCTCAAAAAATAGAAGATTTTAAATAAAATAAAATCTCTAAAAATTAATTTTAAAAAGGAAAGAAAGTTTTTCATCCTTTTTCCAACTTATCATTTTCCTAAAACAAAATTTCTTAATCATGAACATTTCAATTTAAATAAATTTCCCAATTTTGAAAAATACATGAAATTTTATTTTCAATTAAAAATACAAAAATATCCAACTCCAAACCACTTATGTAATTAATAAATAAAAGCATAATAATAAACAAGAAAATAATAAAATTTTCCCATGGCCTTCATTTTGGGATCCTGTTGCAAAATTGATAACCTTAAAACTTGGATTTTCAATATCCAATATTACCAAATCAAACCTACAACAAAAATTAAGGTTAGGAGCATTATAAACACCATAAAATACCACTAGAACCCTAAAATAGCCATTGGAGCCGCCTAGAGCGCTAGATGGAGCCTTAGAGTGTTGGATACAGCTTTGGGCACTTAAAAGGGCGCTCAAGCGCTCGTGGAGCGCTTGAGTGCTCATGTAGCGCTGGATGGGCGCCCACCTACACTTACTACTTCAATTGACCATATCTCCCTCGTTTCAACTTCGGTTTTCAAATTGTTTGAAGTGTTGGATTTCTAACTTCTCAAGCTTGAAAACCATATATGGTTTGTCCTTAAAAACCAATGGGAGACTTCCCTAATTTTGATTCAAAGTTAGAGTTGTGATTCAATCCAAAAACTCACCTTTTCTCAATTGATTAATCTTCATGGACGCTGTTAGAATGATTTGATCACTTTCATCATCTCCAAGAGTTATATAGATTGATAAAAATTGAAATTTTACAAGGAAAACAAAAGTTCTATACTTCTTTCAAATAAGAGTTTACAACCAATTTATGAATGTAAAAACCAGATTTTTACAATAAAAAAAAAAAAAAACCATATACCCTTTATGGGGCTTACAACGCATCTAAAGAAATAAAACAAATAGATATCACATCTATTCATATACATTCAAAAGAATAAATAAACATCCATTCACATTCATCCATCCCTTTGGTCCATGTGATGAATAAACACACCTTGTAAAACAAAGTGAATACACCCTGGAATGGATCTAACATGCAAGAACCTACCCTAGGGCTCTTATACCAATGCTAAGGAACCCCAGATTACTCAATTCTCAGGCCTTAGATCATTAAGGTGCATGAAATCTTATCTTAGGCTCTCTAGATCTAAGCACAAAGGAAACATAATATTAAAAACCAATAATAAGACTATAGATCTAGAGATTGATGTCATATTTGAGATTTAGATATTCCCAAGTTGATTCTTGTCAATATAGAAAGCTCTAAAACTACAGAAGATCTCATAAACATAATAGTCTTTCACTTGATGACTCCTCCTTGAGTTTGGACAGTAAGATGGTGGAGATCTCTCAGAGTGCAGAGGCTTGTCTTCTCTCTCTTTAAGTAGACAAGAAACTAAAATTGAAGACATAACCCTTAAGAAGGGTATTTATAAGCTTCTCATGGGCTTGTGTCACTTAATCCAGCTCACAAAAAGTCTTGATTGATTAATTAGCCTAATTGGCTATAATTAATTAATTGACCTAATTAGGTTCCAATTAATCAATTAGCTCAATCCAAAGGTACCACTCACTTGTATCTGTGTAACCTTGCATAATTACCAAAATACCTTTATGCACATAAGTAAACTAAAAACTCATCTGACCCTCATAAACCATGTCATAAAGAAATATAAGTTCAAGTAGGGACCATTGGAATTTATAAAATAATATTGGCTTTAATTGAATCCAATTATGGAGTTAACTTCACATCCTACTATAGAGAGTCAACTCCACTCCAATACTTTATGTATATTACAAAGTGGCACCAAATGCTAAGTTTCGTGACTTACTATCCATTGTACATAGTCTCCCCATGAACTATCATCCGTAATCTAACAAGGTGAAAACTATTGACCTATCAATATTACTTCTACCATCCTTGAGTTACAAATCCTCATATTATGTGATCAAATGGTACACTCTAGTTTACAAAGAGCATATGTCAAATTCTACTAAAGGAATGACTACGACACCATAGATTTCATGATTACACATCCTTAGGATCACCCAAGAGGAGACATTATCTCAAAATCTATGAGATATGTTGGTTCTTCTATTGAGAATACTTGGTGTTACTAGCTTTCATCAATAGTAACTCAATCCATAGAGAATATATAATCACTTTAGGATCTCACCCGTAGGTTAAAGTCATTACTAATTTTGGCACAAGCCTAATATTCTCTCAAGGTTAAGAAATAATACAATGTAGCAACTTGGTGAAGCCATGACTAACTGATAGTCTTACATTATGACTCACCATAGGACCTATCCAATGTGTAACCATACACATTAGTACGCTCACCATGGGAACCTCATCCCTATGGCCAAGACCAACCATCTCTTCAATTAGGAGATGGTGCACTATAGTCTCAAATGGATTGTCTAAGTCTTTGAACTAGCTATGAACAAACCATTTATTTGTGAGGAACTCATGACTTGAATCTTTTGTATAACTCCTAATGCACCTAAGTCATGAACAATGCAAGAATGCTCATAAAATATAATGTCTAGAATAGGAATAGATGAAAGTGAAATCAAACTAGAACATCATTAAATGAATAATGAATTCCAAAATATGTTACATTACGTCATACTTTTAAGGACCCTATCCTAATAGAAGAAAGCATAATTTTGTCTACATGAGAGGGAGAATACTGATATGGATATATTGTACTCTTTTTTTTATCATCCAAGTTTTGTCCCACTAGATTTTCTTGGCAAGGTTTTTAATGTGGTTGTCATAATGGTTAAATCATTTAAAGAACATTATAGTCTTTTTTCTTCACTAACATTTCTCTTATTGAGTTTTTCTTAGTAAGGTTTTAATGAGGTAATATCTTACAATCATTTAAGGGGGAGTGTTACAAAATATGAAGAATTTGTTGTATTGTAGGAACTTGTAAATGATTATCCATATTGATATAAATCTTTTTGACTCTCTATAAAAAAGAAAGAACTACTAATGAAACATTATTCAATTCCTTTGTTAGTATTATATTTTCTTCTTCCTCAATTTCTTCTCTTTCTACAATGACTATTTTTTAACCATCATTTATTTTGAAAATGAGTATATTTAGTGGGTAACTACCTTTTGCTAGGAAAATAATGGGTATCAAAACCTTCATTAAATACTATGTCTTAACTTTAGTCTTTATGATAAGAATAAAATTAATTAAATAATTTTTTATTTATAATTCTAATTTTATTTTATATAATAAAGAATTTATTTTAAAACAAGTTCAATTTTAATTAAAAAAATATATATATTCATTACACTTATCATAAATCCACCATTTTTTATTACTATGACGTTTCTCATCTTAATTAACATAATTTAATTATAAATAATAAATCAATTATATGTAAATTTATAATTAAACATAATTTAACTTTATCCTAAAAATATTTCATAAATAGTTAGTAATAAAAAAATAGTGAATTATTTCATTTTCTTCATCATAATATTTTTTTCTTTTAATGAAAACTATCTAAGGTATTTTGAGCTCTTGAAAAACTAAGAAACGAGAAAAAAATATTTAAAAAATTATTTTCATATGCTTGGATGAGATGGAAAATGAGATACAAAAACGAAAAAGAAATAAAATATTATGATTTTTTTTATAAAAAAAAAAAAAATTGTCCTTACTCTTTTTCTCATTTTTTAAAAAAATGGGTTTGTGAATGTGCATTTGTTAAAATTTAATATTCGTTCTCTTAAAATCCTCATGGGTGACCTACTAAAAGAAGTTGTATTCACCTTTTTTTTTTTTTTTTCCTTTTTTTCTATTTTTTCTTCAAACATTGGATAACAAAATATGGAATTTTTTAAAATAACATATAATAAGAAAATCAATAAAAATAAAAATATTGCAATAGAAATTCTAATAACAAATTAGTTCTTACAGATGTTGGGATTCAACCCCTAAAAACAAGATATTATATAACAAAGGTAGATTTGACCATCCTTTTGCTATCCCTTTTATGTATTGATATTGATTTGAATATTAAACTCATATCACCCACATTGTACATGACTTGAGTGCATTAGAAGTTGCACAGATGATACAAAGTCATGGGTTACTTGCAATATAATAAATTGTTTACGATCAGTTCGTGGATTTAAACAATCTAGTAGAGATTGTAGTGCACTACCTTCTAATTAAAAAGTTGGCTTGTCTTGGTCATCGGGATGAGGCTCCTATGGTGAGTGCACTAGTATGTATGGTTATATATAGGATAGGACCCACGGTGAATTATGACATAAGGCTATCAGATTGTCATGATTCACCCAACTACTATATTGCATGGACTCTCAATCTTGAGAGGATATTGAACCTATGTTGAAATCAATAAGAGACTTTGACCTATGGGTGAGACCACAAAGTGGTCATATATTCCATATGGATTGGGTCACTATTGATGGAAGCGGGTAGCAACATGTATTCTTAATAGAGGCAACAAAAATTTTCAATAGAGGTACCATGATATCTCATGGGATTGAGATAGTGTGTTCCCTTGGGTGATCCAAAGGACATGTAATCATGAAATATTGGCCATAGTAATTCCTATAGTGGATTTTGACATATTCTCCTTAGAGTTAGAGTATGTCAGTTGATCACATAATAAGAAGATCTATAACTCAAATATTGGAGAGGTAATCTTGATGGGTTAATAACACTACTTTTTTAAATTATGGACACCAGTTCATAGGGAGTCTACATTCAATGGATAGTAGGCCACGAACCCAAGCATTGCTCATTGTAATTTCATAATATACTGGAGTGCAATTAACTCTCTTTAGTGGAGTGTTAAGTCAATCTCAAAATTTGATTTTGAAGGAGCGAATATTTTCTTATGGGTCCTAATGGTTTTCGCTCGAACTCTTAGTTCATAGTGACACATGCTTTAAGGGTATTTTGGGCATATAATCATAAGTGTACATAAGGGCATTTTGATAAAAATGTAAGGTTGCAGTAAATATTATGAATAGTTTTTCTAGATTGGGCTAATTAATTAATTGGAGCCTATAAGTGCTAACTAATTAGGACCTAGTGGGTTAGATTAGATGACCCAAGCCTAATTTGGGCTTAAGTCACTTAAACCCATAGGGAAGACTATATAAACCTCTTTAGGTGTTAGGGCTTCAATCTTGTAGTTGAGTGTTTTAAAATCCTAGAGAGAGGAACCTTAGTTACCCTCTAGAGAGAGAGAGAGACAATTCTACCCTTCTTTTTTATGCCAACACCCATGGATGGAGAGATTAGGTGAAAGATTGTTGGGTAAATGAGTTCTACGACCACCACCACAGTTTAAGAGTCTTCATTGGATGGAAATCAATCTACGAACATTCAAATTGCATGTTTGAACTTTTCTATGTTTAGATCTTTATTCTATAGTGATTTAGATCTAGATAAGCTTAGAATATATGCATGCACCCTATGAGATCCAAGGCTAGGGAATGGAGCAATTTAGGATTTCCAGTAATAGATGCATTAACTAAAGTTTATTTGAAATTTTAATTTTAGTATATTAAATAACTAAAAAGAAAGGATGATATTTTCAAAGAAATTCAATTTTAACATAAATCAATTAAGAATAAGATTTGATTTGGTATAATTCTCAAATCAACTAAAGATTTTTTAGAATTTTAATTATATTGCATGAAGGAACTAATAATAAAAAAAATTATTTAAAAAAAGATGTATTTTAGTATAAAATTATTTTGTAATAAAAAAAAATTATTTACAAAGAGGATAAATATGGAATAAAAAAACTAAAAATTTATAAAAATATTAAAATTTACTCACCATTCTACAATAAATGGCCAATGAAAATTTGATTTAACAAATTCAATGATTTTATTTGTAGTCTTGAGTTTTAAATGGTTTAAAATTTATATTATTAATTAGAATATGTGACCTATCATTTTTTTTTAATAGGTGGTTCACTCTTTTATCAAATACTCCTAATTTTTTAGTTTCTCAATTTTCTACATTATACTTCCACAAAAAGTGTAATTGTTAATGGAAGAAATCAATTCTTCAATCAAGGAAAATTTATTTAAAAACCATATTTCGGATGATGATGAAAACATCAGTTTTTATGGATATATTGAGAAATATCAATATAAATTTTAATACAAAATATTTGTAAAGTGAAAGTTAATCAAAATTTATAAAAATATTGAAAAAAATTATATAAAAATAATAATAGACATATAAAAGTTGTTTTATTGAAAAAAAATTGATACATATACGATATAATTTGTGATATTAAAAATTTGAAAATATATTTTATATACATCTATCTAATTTTGAATACAATGATGCATATATAAGTATTTTTTATTTTAAAGTATTAATAATCTTATTTATAAATTTATATAATTATTATACAAAAGACATGATTAGTAAAATTAATTTATTTACAATAATTTTATTCTACCTAATTTATGATATAATATATATATATATATATATATATATATATATATATATATACATTAATAGTAAGAACAAATATAGCATGGCCATTAATATTAAGAACATATACAATTTGGTAGCATTGGAATTCTATTATATGCTTAAGGTCATGGGTTCACTTACTTCACTTCATTTTTCTTTTTCAAACACGTCCGCTGTAGAAAACACCCAAACGCGTCATTTTGGTCTATGATAAGCTTAGCGGACTGGGCTGGGGAGTGCTGTGGGCTTTCTGATTCGTCACGTGGGTCTATAAAAATTTTGAAATTCAAAACAAAAAATGGCTGACGTGGCACCGAAAAAGCCGGGGGGCAAGCCAGCAAATTAACCCTATCAGGCCATCAGGCCATCCGGCCCTACCAATTCAGCCGAGCCAGCATCCAACCACCTTAATGCCCCCACTCGACGTTTACCAAAAGTTAAGAATAAGGCGTATCCTCCCCTCCAGCTATTTTTGAAGTGGGATTTTTGAAATTGTTTCCGTTTCCTAAAAAATCTTAAGAACTAAGAGCACCATAAATGATTTATTTTGTTATTTCTTCAAATCCTCTCCCTGATGCTATGCACATTCATCAACCATTTTGGAGACTTGGTTTAGACTTTAGAGGCTGTAGAGTTCTATCCAACTAACCATAAAATTGATTGATTCCATAAAAAGTCCATCTTCTGCCTAATGACCCAATAAACAAAAATGATCCTTTCATCGTACTGCACCTATTCCATTAATTAATCATCCCATTGGAATAAGGAGGTGTAAACCCGAAAAGTGGGATTTAATTCACTAATATGAAAATATATGAAAAAAAAACTTAAATATTTTAATTTAATATTATCTTTTAGAAAACTAAAATAAGAATACTACAATATGTTTGTTTCTAGAAAAACAAAAATCTCAAATAATAAAATAATAATAAGAATAAGAATAATAATAATAATAATAATGAAATATCGGAAACATAAAAGAATCTAGTTGTAAATTAATTTGAATGAAATATGGTAGGTCAAAAAAAGGGAAAGTAAGGGCATATAGCAGGCAAAGTGGGATGGGAACATAAAAAATGCACAGCATGATGGTAGCCTCTGTGGCTAAGCAAAAGGGAATATACACAATTAAGATGGAAAACTTTTTTAAATGAGCGGGTGCCTGCCAAATGGTAATGGTGGGGAGGAGAAGCATAGAGGGGGGAATCAAATCAAACAAAGGAAACTTTTGTTTTGAATTTTTCTTCCAATAAAAAGGACCCATAGATCCAGCAACTTCACCTTTTCATGTCCCTTGAAAAGGTTTAACTTTCCAGCTTACAGCAGGCTTCACCCACATTGGAAAGGAATATCTGGTTTCCATCTTGGCGATAATAATAATCATAATCATAGTGCCAGAATCCTGTATACAGGCCATTCAGATTCTGTGTATGTTTGAAATATCTATGGGCCAGGCAGATTAAAAGCCATCAGCATATTATATGGGAACTTGCAATTAGAAAGTAGCAGCACAACAGTTGGACTTGCCCTTGTTTGCTAGTCTGCAAAAGTTAAGAACCCTCAAAAGGGGAATGGTCTTTTGAGAATTCCAAGAAGAGCTGAACAAATAGGAAAGTTAGATGAATTGTAATTCAGTTTAGGAAAGAGGGATTACATAGTAGGGGGTGCCATACAAAGACAGGCATACAGCGAAAAAGACACAAATACAAGCTCCAACCATGGAATGATGGAATAATAAAAAGACGGTTTCATTTCCTGCCCAACACAGAACAACACAACCCCTCCCCCCATCTCTCACAAACCACTCAAAAAGCTCAAATGGGATCTTCTTTCCAAACCCATTGACATCATCAAAGACACTTAATAAGGAAAATAAAAAGACACGTTAGAATAATCACACATCCTACAATTTACTGTCAAGTCTCTGCTATTGCAACTTCAACTATTTGTGGAGTATCCGGGGTCACTTCAGTTACCAGTTGTGCAGGTTGTAGAAGCTGGTTGTCTTCAGTTTCCGGTTGTGCTGGTTGCAGAAGCTGGGTGTAATGGAACTCAATCTGTAGGCGACGATGAAGAGGTGTTGATGCCATTAGGCCTTTCTTTATATCTGCCTGCAACTCCCTTATTGGGATTGCAGCCAAGAAGTTCTTGATGTACTCTTTGCAAGATTCCTTCCCTTGGCATACAACTTCAGCTTCCTCTTCATCAGCAGTTGATTCTTCAGGTTTGGTTACTACAGGCCCTGCCACAGAACTCTCCTGAGGATTCACTTGCTGGGCAGGCCGGTTCTTGGGTTCAATTGCTGCTGTCACCATCTGCTGATCCCCACCAGGTTTTTCATCCGATGGTTGTGGGACACTTGACAGCTTGTAGAGTTTTGTATCCCTGCCAAACTTCAAGATATAGGCTTGGTCGCATCCCTCGTAGAGCCTCTCCCCCAATGTGTCAATGATGTAGTAAGCTTCCGGTTCAACTATGAGGACAAAAAAATGGTCATTCCAACTCACAATATAAACCTGAGGGCCACTGTTGCTAGGAGATTCTGACCCAGCATGACTAATCTCATCCCAAATACTATCAAAGGACATGGCACCTTGCAAAAAGTCAAATCTCCCCTCATCCATTCCATCTGGATGGAAAAAACCGATAAAGGACTTCCCAGGAACCACAGAGAGAGGTCGGATTTTGGCTTCAAGGACAGTATCAAGGTCAAAGTGCTTGTCAGGAAACCCTTCCCTGTAGGTTTCATTGTCACAGAGATTCCTCCATTCTAATGAGCCTTCTCTAATCAAACTGTCAAACTGAGACTTAATGGGCATGATATCCCGGTTGGTTTGGAACCAATTAGCAATTACAGCAACAAGAGCTGTACATGCACTCTCACCTGCTGCCCGCTCACTCCTTTGATCAATAGAAGCAAAGAAAACTTGTGTCTGAACCTTCATGTGTCCATCACGGCTTACAACTTCTTTTTGTTCCCAATTGCCAATGGCAAAATTGTCATCCCCAAATTCAGAAACTGATGATCGATTAGCAGACGAGTCTTCATCTGTTTTATGCCACTGCCAAAAGGGTTGAAATAATTTGTTTTTAGAACTCAATTTACTTTCATTTACTATATAAGTTCAAAGGAACAAAACAAAATGGTGATATCCAGATTTCATCTCTTTTGACACATTTAAGTGGAATATCTGCAATGAATGTGTACTGAATTTCAGAAATGGTGTAAAATTTTCCGATAAAAAATAGGGCAAATTTTGCATCAGAAATTGGTTGCAAAGCTGGTTTCTGTCAAGGTCAGTTGCCCCATTCTACAGTGTGTGTAACAAAAGACTAAACTATGGCATATGTTTCCAGGATCAAAAGGCTCAGGGTTGCTAGAGAAATAAAGGATTCCCATTGCCTCTTACATCAGACCAAGTCAACTGGCAAACTTGAAATAGGAAATCCTACCAGGAGAGCCACTTAATATTTGATATAAGGCATCTTTACATGTATCAAAGGCATCTTTACCATGATTTATGACAATGCTGGGTAAAATCTTTCAAATATAATAAAGAGGAATTCACTTCAAAAACATTGATAAAGGAAAATCAATTAATGTGACATAACAACATGGCAGAACTACAGAAAAGAAAGCAGGAAAGAATAGGTTCTTACCCCAAATGGAAGAGATTCATCAGAGCTGAGCTGCCGACGATCAAAATCAATGTCATCCCCACCATCTTCTCCGTAGGCTTTCTTTAACAGGGGCTCCCCTCTGGCTTTAGGAGATCTGAAGCTCAGCTTCCTCTTCCTCCATGATAGGATGCTACGCTTTGAACTTTGCAGTTCAGATACTGCTGCATTTGAATCATCAATCTGTGAGCATCCAACATCCGATTTGCGGTTGCTATAGTAAACCCAGTCCTCATCTCCACCATTGATCCTCGTATTTGAGTAAAATGATCCTCCAGCACAGTTAGCATAGGCCAACGTTCCATAACTGAATGACTTCCTAACACTGGAATCCTCCTTACCTTCATCTGTTTCTCCTTCCTCAAAATCATCAAGAGAATCTGAGTCAAACGGGTAGGTATAATCACCATCCTCACTCCTGGCAGAGCACCTTCCCTCACTGCCCTCTTCCTCACGGCATGCCTTTTTTGCTCTTCTGGTTGAGACATACTCGGTAAAAATCTTTACTTTTCTAAGGCCTGCTTTAATTGCAGAAAGCTCATCTTTCTCTGTGGAGGCAGTTTCTCCAGGACGGGGGGATGATGGCACAGGCACTATTGCTCTCTGAACTGAGTCAGTCGGCTCTTGTGCAGTTCTCAATTCCAATAAGCTGAGAGATATCTGTAAGGGTAAAACTTCAGGTCAGACAAGTATAGTCAAGTTTACTCTAACAGAAATATATAAACACACAAGTCAAAGTGTGCTGCAAACTGCAAATGGACATTCAAATTTAAAAACAATTTTAAAGATACATACACAAAGTAGTGGATGAGGCTCAGCAGCACCTCCTGGGAGTGTAAGAGGGATATTCAATTCAAACTCTTTCTCTTCAGCTGCAGAAGCAAATTCTGCAATATTCAAAGATGCTGTTCCAACAACAGGGACCTTGTTTTTCGGCCCTTGATGTGATCCCTGGATAAAACAATATGAAATTAGGTCCTCTTAGAACAAGCCAATAAAAGTTCTTTCCTCAAAACCAGGAATACCAAAACTGAACCCCAAACCAATGAAAAGCCGACAAATCATCATTCTTACAAAAAAACACATGGATCATCCTTTAAGAAGAAAAATCATCAAGCAAAATCTCTCCTTGTCTCTTGCATTAATAAAACAAAGTGATAAGCATATCAAATTATAGGGAAAGTTCCAAGGTTAACATAAAACCCCACATGATGCGGTGATCGAATGCTCCCCATTAGTTTTCAGGCTCAAAAATTGTGAAAAAACACCCATAGCAGGCACCAAATAAGTTCCACAAATAATATCTAGCTATATGGAAAAATAAAGACACCAATAAATGAATAAAATACTAGTTTTAGACATACTTTAAGAAGATTATGAGTTCATGATGCTGAAATACCTAACTGAAACCCCAACAGTCAACTCATATTACAAACCACACGGATGAGTCTTATCACCATCAAAACCACACAATAGTGTGAACCCTTTTACCAAGTCAATTGCAGAAATCACACACCAAATCCTATCTATCAAATCCACATCCGTAAATGTGTATGTATTAATTAATAGAAAAATAAACCATAACCTTCAAGTGATTCATCTCATCATCCATGATGCAAATTTTTTTCTTATCAAAACAAGAACAAAAAAATCATAAAAATCCCATGTATTTTTTTTGATAGATTCATAAAAATCCTATGTATGAAAAAATATGACAAATCAGAGACATAAAATATGAAAAAAAGAAATAAAAATAATTTTCAGGTGCATATTCTACAAGAATAATACCATGAAACCCAGACACATTTTACCACACAAAATGTCAAACAAAAATAGTTCCACAAAATTGGTCACAGAATTGAAGGCTATACCCATCCAACCCAACACTGTGGAAGTTTTCGAATGAAACTCCATCAAAAAAAGCCCCCCAAAAATAGAAAAAGAAAAAGAAAGAAAGAAAACCCTTACAACTCACAAAAGATTTCATGAAATTTCAAGAGAAAAGAAAATAGAGGAATTTTAAAGAGAGAGACTCACGTTCAGGACTGTAAAAGCGATCTCCCAAGGATGGAAAACATTATCCTTGTAAGCTGAGAGATTACAGACGCTCTGAAACTCCTCATCCCAAAGAACGACGCCGTCTTGGCCCACGTCCTCCTCCTTCGTGAAGTTCCTCTTCACCGTCCGTCTCAGCGAACTCAGCGAGATCTTGGGCCCCTTCCACCTGATCTCCACCACCACTCTCCGCCCCTCGGCGCCCTCCTCCCCCGCGCACCCCCATCCCTCCATTCTCCTCACCACCAGCTTCACCTCATACTTCCTCGGAATCAGCGGCGGCCATGGCCGCCAACGCATCATCTTCACCACCATTTCTCAACCCAGAAGGAAAAACACCCAGAAATTCCTGAAACCCAACTCCGAAACTGGAATCTACATGCGTCAGAAGAAATCTCTTGGGAAAAAAATGACGGAAGATCCTCCAAAATCTCCGAAGGTTGCGATTAGGTAACAAATAAGTAAAATCGGATCTCTGGAGAACCTCGGATGACCAAGCTGTTGACGCCGAGATTCAATGTCTGTTGCACAAAACCCTGAGATTTTTCAACCAGATTTGAGAGAAAAAGCGAGAAAGAAAATGCGTAGTGGCGTTGGTTATTTGGGCTTTGGTTTTGGTATATAAAATGTAGAGAGCAAAAGAAAGGAAGAGGAAAATGAAATGATTTGATTTGGTTTGGTAAGTTTTAACCCTTTGGTTGGGTTAACGTACCCGATAGTAACGCCGTATTAACGAGGTAGTTGACTTCCGTCCGTTTCACTTCCCAGTCTCCGCCCCATGTCCACTATTTATCCGCAAAAAAAACCATATACATATCCATATACTGAAAAATTATTGGATTTGATATGGGAAAATCAGGGAAAATTAGAGAAAATCCTAGGAAAATGATTTCATTCAATTGGAAAAGAGAGTTTCTTCAATGACATAAAAAGTTGGCATTTTTTATTTTCCATAAATATTCTCCAAATTAACTAATGCACATATTTGTTAATTGCATTTGAATAAATAAAAAAGGGAAATGAGCTTTATTTCTAATTTTTAAGATTAAAAAAAAAAGAAAGAAATAATTCATTTTTTTGGAAATATATCTCTGATTTCTTTTTGCCATTTCCATGTTCAGTGATTTGTTCTTGCTATTACTATATTTTTACTTATGACAATTATTTCATTAAATTTTTTAAATAAAAACATTAATATGACACTAACAAAACTAGGAAGTTGGTTTTCTATTCAATTAATTTTTTAGTTTTATACATTGAATCATAAATGGGTGATATAAAAAATAGTATAAAACTATGGAATACATATTTGGCTTGAAATTAATTTCATGGATTAATAAAAATGTTAATTTTATTACGCATATAGAAGATTCATTTTAAGAAATTATTTTGCAGTTAAGACTCAAAGAGCCTGATAGTATTTTTACTCAAAATATTTTTAATCTAAGTATTTTCTTAGAAAACATTTTTAAGAGAATCATCTGTTAAATATGTTTCCAAAAAACACTATAAGCGATTTTTCAACACCATAAATGATTGATTTTTATACACCTAATTTTTTTTTAGAAACATTTTTTAAATTAGAAATATTTCCTAAAATCATTATTATCATACAATTCAAAGACACATAAAGGCATCAAGAATTTTGAGGTGCTAGGTCGAAATTGGATATATTGTTATTTAGGGATATTGAACAATGAATAAACTTATTTGAAGATATTTAATAAAATAAGCCTTGAAAATTGACATTTTTTTTTCAATTTTTCATTATAATTAATTGTATGAATAAAAATTTTAAAAAATATAATTGTAATTTCTTTGATGGCAAATTAATAGTAAAAAACAAAAATCTATAATTTCATTAATTGAAAAATTGTTGGTTTTGTACTTTCGATTCTTGAGCTATTACCATCTTACCGCCATACGTGAGCAATAAATTATTTCATGAGTGGTTGTATATTAGTCAAACCCATAATATAAATGACTACCACTACAAGAATTTTTTTAATTAAAATTTTGAATAAAAATATCGACATATTCTAAACACTATCTCTGGTTTCAAAAAGATACAAATGAAAGAAAAATATTAAAAAAAAAAAAGTTTTCTCATATTTGATTTTATTATCAAAAATATATAAAAAAAACAAATATAATTAAAATTAGTTAAAATTTTATTTATTTAAAAATTATTTAATTTTTATGTAATTGAGAAAAATAAATGAAATGAGTTTTAAAAAAATATATAAAAATAATTTATACATTTTAAAACTTTTTTTTCTCCGTTTTTTCTTTCCTTTTATTTTTCCTCTTTATTTTCTTTATCTCGCATTTTCTTTTAAATTTTCTAAGATCCAAACATACCCTAAAGTTTGATGAAATTTAAATTTATGAATGAAGAATAAAATAAATGAGATTAAAGTATACAAAGGAATAAAATTCGAATTAGATATAAACATGTATATACATGATAAGATTTGATGGTATCTTAAGATGGAACCTGAATAATATATAATTTAAAATTTTATTTACAACTTTTTAAAAAAATATCATCATTACCTTATATTTGATTGAGAGATGAAATGAGGTATGCTTAAAAAAGCCTTTCAACACAAAAATGTCTAATAAAATTTTTTAAAATTTAGTAGTCACACTCAATCTTTGAGAAAATTTAAATAGAACTTTAAAAAGTCGGTCTTACATTTCACTTTCCTAAAGTGATTTAATAGCATTTTAAAAAAATTACAAGACTCATACTTTCTTCACAATATGATGGCATGTAATTTTTTAATTAATTAAAATTATTATATATAAAAATATTTTTAAATGTAATTTTAGAACATAAGATTCTACTGTTTAGTTTACTTTTATTACTAGTAGCAAAAATTATATATTTGGAAATTAAGATCAATAACTATTTTTAGAATAATTCTCTATTCTTATGAGCAAACAAATAGGAAAATATGTTGTGATGAAAATTGTTTTCTGTTTTCTATTTTTAATTTTTAGAAATAGAAAACATGATAATTTAAGAAAATAAAATTAATTGTTTTAATTTGTTTTCTTAGAGTTTTTTTTTTTAAAAATTATAAAATAGAAGAATGATTAAAAATAAAGCACGAAATAAAAAAATTTAAAACATATTTAAAAACATTAAAAATAAGTTAAAAATATTTCAAATTCCTAATTAAACTTTTCTTCTGTAAAATATTAGAAGACTATTTTTTAAAACCATTTTTCAAAACAGTTATCAAATACAATCTAAACAATTTTCTAGTAAAACTTGTTTTGTAACATTGTTGAAATTGCTCCTCAAAACTAGTTTTTGATAACATCTTAATTGCTTTGTCAAAAAAAAAATTACATTTGGAAATTTATATCATTGTAGTTTATCTCAAAACAAATAATAGATGTGTAAATATATTTTTTAAAGTTGTGAAAGTCCATTAAACTTAAATAAACAACATCCATATGAGAGGAAGGGAGGAAGTGTTACATATCATATTAAAGTCGATCTTAACCCAATTTGAGACTTAAATTTTGTAAGAATAAAAAGTTTCTAGTGGTATACATATAGTAAACTTCTCTTAATAATGATGGTAGCATAGTCAAACTTTTTTTTAACACTTGACCCTAATATTACTATGTCAGCTTTTCAAAATAAAACTATTTTCATAAAAAAAAAAAATTAAAAAGACTATTTTGAGTGAAAAAATTATTAATTGCTCCGTTTTGTTTTAGGAAAGTGTTAAGGAAAAAAAATGTCAATGAGAATAATTTTTGCATGTTTGATTTGATTTAAAAAATGCAAAAATGATAAAAATATTATTAAAATTAATTAAAAAACTTATACATTTTTAAATTATTTAATTTTTATATAAAATAGTTAAAAATAAGTTTTAAAAAATTAAAATAACACTTAATTTTTTTTAAAATATTATTTCTATTTTTCTTTCATCACATTTCCCTCCACCAAACATAGCAAAGATGTATTTGAAAGTTAAAAAAATAAAAATAAAAATGCATATAGAATGAAGTCAACTATAGAAATGGGAGAGGCAAAGGTGGGTGCTTGAAATGCAAGTGAGGTTTTTGATGGGAGCTTTGACTCAATCTACACCACATGGAGTAGTTTATTGCTTAAAAGGGAGGGGTGGGATCACTTTCTTTTCCCATTTCTTTTTGTGAACGCAGATGGCATATTTCATTTCCCTGTCTATGCATGTACACATTCCATAATGGGGACAGCATGGCTTTACAGCTTGCCCTTCCTTTCAACTTCTTCACTCTTTTTAATTTTGTGGGTGCAGGCTTCATCTTTTACTTTCATCTTGCAACTTGCAACTTGCAACTTGCAAGATGGGTATAGAGCCTGTCCTCATTTTTTGAAACTTGAAATGATGGTGATCATGTTTTAATATGTGGACCCCATTCTACATGCTTTCATATTTTGACCATACCAAACCACATATATATATAAAGAAATGAAGATTTTTCTTTACTCCATATGATTGTTTGTGATCATAATGCATTAGTTTTATCAGGTGTTAATAACTCATGACCATTTAAGCTATTTTGGTTCCTAGAATATTCGAGGAAAAATGTGAAGGAAAGAAATTATGTTCGGTTATCGAAAAATATGAGGGAAATCGGGTAGAAAAGAAAAATAAAAAAATAAGTTTAAATTTAATAAATTATTTTTATATGTTTATTCAAATTCATTTTACTTAATTATTTTTATTATTATAAGATTAAATAATTTAAAAATACATAAATTTTAATTATATTTATTTTTTTATAGTAAAAAAAACATGAGAAAATTATTTTTCTTAACATTTTTTTCTTTTTCTTGTATTTTTTCGAGAATCAAACATAGTCAAAAAAAAAAAAAAATAGAAGGAAAGAAAAAAATTAATATATTATTTTTATATCTTTTTTCAAACCCATTTATTTATTTATTTTTATTATATAAAGATTAAATAATTTAAATATATATGAATATTTAATTAATTTTAATTATATTTAACTTTCTTTTATATTTTTTTAATTAATTTTAATAAAAATAATTTATTAAATTTATTTTTCTTCACTTTTTATTTCCTTCTATTTTCTTTCCCTCATATTTTTCTCAAATTTTGTGGAACCGAACATAGTGTTAGTGTTGGTGTGTGTTTTTTTTCCTAAATTAGTCAAAGTTGAAGATGATTGTATATTAAAAAAAATAAAAATAAAAATAAAAATCCCAATGATAAGATTTGATTTTTAATAATAATATTTTTATTTTTATTCTCAATTTTTTTAAAAGAAAAGAAGCAAAACAAGTTAATGAATAGGAAAAAAATTAATTTTTTTATTTGTTTTTAGGCCTTGAGTTTCAAAGTTTAATCACTAATATATTTCTTAAGATTGCAATACTTTAAAACGTCCTATCATTTTAATTTTGATTCAACCGCAATCTTTTGTAACGTAGTGATGTTTTGAAGCTACACATAATGAGTTGTTCTATAAAATAAAAACGCAAAGAATCATTCGCTTCACGGGACAGCTTGCCAAATTCCATAACAGCAGAGACTCCACTGCTCACATCCTCCCAAAGACACCGTCATTTCCACAATGTTGTTGAACTCGCAAGACATCCTCAAGCCCCTGCGTAATGGGACAAATTTCATTGACGGTTTAACCGATGCATATCCATCCTCATAGACCCGGAAATTTCCTCCTTATTAAGGATGGATGAATGACACTGACACGAATGAAAGCAACTCTTAAGGGTTAGGATTAGACTTCAACTCCATTTTTCCTACCTCACTCGATCGCATTTTGTGGTTACGTCCTCATGCTTTTGGACCGTTGTAGATCATGAGACTCATATCAAATTTATCGATGGATCATATCTTAATAATTTAATATTAGTTAATTAGCTGGTTAAAGGATTAAATTAATCCATGATGCTTAGCTATGACGACTTTCAATTCCAAGCTTATGGAAGCATTTGTTGACTTAGTCATTTTGATTGCAATTTCCAAGCAACTTGAGAAGATTCAATTAGATTGTCATGATAAAGGGTGATCTTTAAGATTTCCATGCAATCAGGCGTGTTTATTTTGTTTTGCAGGGGAAGAGAGTCGTTTGGAGGGTGGCAAACTGGCAATGGCTTCACTCGAAAGAATGGAATAATGGCTTGGAATGAAATGGGAAATGAGAAGGAATGATTCCATTTTTGCAGCGTGTCCAAACAAAATACTAAACAGTAGCATATATTTGTGGTTGTCCTTTTCCTTTTGGTGGAATGAAGGAAGAGCCAAAAGTGTGAGGAGTTTCTCAAACCATCAGCTTTGTCAAAAAGTAGAGGCAGAGATTATTCAAGTAATAGTAAGAATACATTGCTCAAATCCACCGCCATATCCCAATGTGGTGTTGAATTAATATATTAATGAATTTATGGGGCCACTATTATTGGTGTCCAAGTAGTCCAATTTCAATTCTAGGGAATAACCAATATATAGTTTTTTTTTAAAAAGTAAAAGACAATAAAATCGTTTGTCAATTCTATGGACTTTAATTTATGGGACACGATAATATTAAAGCTTTTGTTTTGAAATAAATTTTATATTATTAATTTTTTTTTTCATATTTTTTTAATTTTAAGATTATGTTTGATTTTTAAAAAATACTGAAAAAAGAAAAAAATTATTATAAAATGTGACTTTCTCATATTTGATTTCACTATGAAAAGTATAAGAAAAAAATTACAATCAAAATTATTTAGAGATTTGCTCTTATTTTATCTTTATAGAAAAATAAAAATAAGTAAAATAAATTTTAAAAAATATATAAAATAATTTATTGAATTTGAATCTATTTTTATTTTTTTTCACATTTTTCCTCACATTTTCTAAGATCAAATATATTCTAAAAGTTGTTGTTGTTTTTTTTTTTTTTTTTTTTATAAAAAAAATGTTATCTAGAAGAGTGAAGAAATGATTTTAAAATAAAAAAAAATAAAAAATAAAATGATATCTAGAAGAGTGAAGAAATGATGCTGGAGAGGTTGAAGTGCTGACAATAGTGATTTGACAAGCAGGGAAAAAGATAACCAGCAATATGGTCAAAGCTCACACTCACCCATTTGAGAAATTTAGCATAAAGTCTTTGTGCTGATGATGATGGTATAGTTTCCTACATTATTAATTGCTATATGTTATCAAATATTTATAAAAGGCTAAAAAATTGCATATGCTGAGAGCCCAAAACTTTAGAAAGGGACATGGTGGATGAAAAAAAAAAAAAAAGGGAAAACATGGACCATGAAAAAGTGGAAGAGAGGCGGTGGTGGGACTTATATAGCAGGGGAGACCCCATTGACAACTAGATACAAAAATCAAAATGTTGGCCAACAATTTGAGGCATCTAATTTATTGGATTGCCCTCTAATTGGCTAAGCAAATTCTTGATATTATCTGCCAAACAAGATGATTGAGTAATTCAAAAATAATAATTATCATTGAACAATTTAAAGAGATATGGATGGAGTCGGGTTTACGTCTCGCTATAATTCACAAAAACACTTTTAGCTTAAAAAGTGTTTTTAAAAAAACATTAGATGTTTCACAAAATTTAGAAATCACTTTAATTTTTTTTAAATAACTTATAATGTGTTTTAGAAAAACACTTCATAAATGATTCTTTTAAAAATATATTTTTTTAAAATACTTTGAGAAAAAAATACTCCCAAATAAACTCAGATTCATAGTGTTTTTAAAAACACTTTTAGTCTAATATATATATATATATATATATATATATATATATATATATATATATATATATTAAATTTAAATATTTGATAAAATTTTAAAAAACACTTTCTGCAATTTGAAAAATCACTTATGATGTTGAAAATTTATTTTTAGTATATTTAAAAAAAAAAATTGATAGATGATTCCTTTTAAAGTACCTTAAGAGAAAACGCTTTGAATAAAAATAATGATAAATGCATTCTTAAAATGTACTTGTAAACTAGTTTAATTAAAGTGTTTTTAGTAAAATAACGTTTTTTAAAAGTGATTATTGAATAAATCACTTAACAAATGATTTCTTGAGAATCATTTCAAACAAATTTTAAAAAAAATTTTAAAATGAATTTTAAAAATTTATCAAATACCTAATTTATAATATACTTTCAATATTAGAAAATACGTTCAACTCTATCAAAATCATTCTCGTTATTTTTTAAGTGTTTAAAAAGTTAAAAACACTTTTTAAAATCATTGTCAAACACACTCTAAATATTATAAGTTTAATTCAAATGCATAACGAGAATCATGATTATACCAAATGATTCATTAAATAAAAATTAAATGGAGGAATCATGAAAGATGCCCTAAATATTTTAAACAAAGCCATAATATTCAATATATGTACTATGACAAATTGAATAATTGATGTTTCATATGTCAACAAATCTTCTTCTTTTGGTTATATCCTTGGATGACAGGCTGGCGATGCGTCACAAGTCTAATCAGATTATCCATTCAAAGTATGAAGCCGGTTTCTTAATTAATCAAATACGTACTTTAATTATTTGGTTTAGCTTGTATGCCATCATATTATTCTATGCCTTTGTACTTTTGATGCAACGTGGAAGGAAGTGGATACAAGACTTCAACAAAGTTCCACTCTTTTTTTTTTTTTTATAATTTTTTTTTTCATTTCATCGGTTTTATTTATTTATATGGAAGAAAATATTGGATAAAACTTAATTTAAGTTGACTTTAAATTGAATTAGTATTAAATTATTGACCGAAAATTTAATACTTATTTTTTAAATTTAAAATTGATTTTAAATCATTAAATTAATATATTTACTCTTATTAATTTTAATTAATATTTATCCTCACTCATATTTATTTTTATTAATTTTAAATAATAAATTTATTTCTAAATACTCATAATTAGAGTATTATAGATACCTAAAAAACCATAAAATATTTATTATAAAAAATAAGTCATAAATATGGAATCTTAATTTTAAAATATATTCTTACTGGTGTAGATAAATGAAAAAAAAATTTGAGATTAAGAATATGTTAATTATTTTGACTTAATATTTAAAGTTAAAAATAAATTTAAGTTAATAATATTAAATTATTTTACTAACCATACTTAATTAATTTAGTGACTTAAATTAAGTTATTAAGTCATTAAATTGATTTACCAGATACCCTCTATAAAGTCTTATTCTTTGGCATTTTTAGTGAGCATTTAGATTTAATTATATACATGAAGAGCTCAAATCCAAAATTTGTTATATATGGTATTAACTTAAACCATAATTTTTTTCTTTTTTTCTTTTTAACAAAATTTAAAATTAAACTTGCCCTTAAAGACATTAATTGGTGGGATGACAATAAATCTTAATGATCATATTTAAGGGGTATTTATGACCTTGAGCAGGGGATTTAGGCCTGCGACTAAAAAAATATGTAGATGAATAGATGAAAACGGAGGATAATAATACCTACTGCTTATGCTTAATTCAATGATGATGGTCAAACAAGGAGTTCATTTTTCCTTAAGACACATGCATAAATTTATAAACCATAGAAATAATGAGAATCACTTACTTGTAAAGTGAGACACATCCGGCTCCACCATATGCAAGAGGTTAGAGTTGCTTTCATCAAGGGTCAACACCTAAATTTTAATTTTTTATTTATTTATTTTTTACAAATTGAAGATTGAAATTCCAACAAGGGGTTGAACCTTGACCCTCTTCCTTTTCGCGGGGTTTTTGAACAAATATGGTAAATTTCAAAATTATTTTTCTGATTATGGAATTGTTAAAAAAATATTTGAAAAAACGTGCATTTATATACACTTTTATAAAAATAATCATAAAATATGAATTTTTAAAAAATAATTTAAATTTCATCCCTAATCATAAGTAGTATCTAGAGTGGTCAAAGGTAGTACTTATATAATTAAAATGTACAATCTGAATGGTTAAATGTAGTACTTTTGATAAAAATGTATAAAATACTAATTATTTTTAGATAATTGCTTAAAATCTATATTTTATAAACTTAGTTTATGTTTTATAATTTTTTTCGTATGTAATCATACTTTTTCCAAAAATATTTCCAAATTATTACTACTCTATATTATGAAGACCTAGAAACCATTTAAAATATAGTTTCTACTTATTTTATTAAATTCTACATTCAAGATATGATTTCTATACATTTTATTAAAATGGTCTTTCAATATTTTGCGATTTTTTTTTAAGATTCTTTTGTTCATTCATTCTAATAGGTATAAAATTATAAATGGATAAAAAAATGACTCCAATGGTAAATGCATGGATATTATTTATTTTTAATTTTTTCATTAACTATAAATTATTAATCTATTAAAAGACACAACTTCATGGAAATAAAAGATTTTATTTATTTTCATTTGTTTCAATAATCTTGATTTTGCATGAAAATATAAATACATCAAAAATATGAATTTAGTTGTAAATAAATGAAGTTTATTTATTTTTAATTATATATATTCAAAATTTTGGCTTATCCTAATTTGAATAAAATTATAAAATTACTTGGTCACATAAAATTGAATTTATAAAAAAGTTACATGAAAATTTATCTTTGGTTTTGAAATTTTTTTCTCAAAATTTTCAGTTTTTGTTTTATAATTTTTCTATTTTGTTTCAATTTTATTATTCATTTTTTTATTAATTTATTTTCTTGACTATTCTTTTAGTTTTTCTATCATTTTATTTTTTATTTTTTAAAATTCTAATGTTTCTTTTTTTAATTTTAAACCATATAGTATTAACTTATATAGAAATATATAAAATTAGATCCATAAACCATGAAATAGTTTTTAAAAAAGACTCACATTGATATAAAAATAAATGGTTAAGTTTATTTTCTCGATCCCTAGAATTGCATAGGGAGTTGACTGCAGGTAGTCCAAAAATTAAGATCAAAATTTTAAATTATTTTATTGATTCTTCTTTATTCTTCTAATTATTCAAGATTAATATTTGATGCTTTAGGGATATATGGAATAATAAAAATTCAATTTGATGATTTAAAATAAATTTTAAGTTAAATTTATCAAATAATCTTGCTTAAAGTAAGAAAAAAGTAATAAGTTTTAAGTTAAGAAATTACAAATAATTTAACTTAAAATCAACTTAATTTATTAAATAATAAGTGCTTAATAAATTTTAAGTTAATAACTTAAGTATAATTTAACTTAAAGTTAACTTAAATAATTAAGCAATAAACATTAAGTTTTACCAAACACACACGAGTCTAAGTGGTGTCACTCCATGTTGAAAGCTCTTTCAAATAACATGAGTGTTGTAAGTCTTCCATTAGACTAGAGTGTAAGATTATTTTATTTTATTTTTATTTTTTTTACTTCTTTCAAAGGGGAATGAATGGAATGAAGAAAAGAAGAGAGGAGGAAAGTGGTTCAATGGAGTTTGTCTCTTGAAAAGGTTTTATTTATTAACTCTCTTGAAGGTAAAAATTTATTTTATTTCATGGTATCAAAGCCAACAAGAGAATTAGGGTGCTGAAATAATAACCCAAAACTTGCTTGCTTAGAGAATCAAACTGTTCTTAAGTTAACAACTTAAATATAATTTAACTTAAAGTTAATTTAGGTAATTAAGTAATAAGTATTAAGTTTTACCAAACACCCACGAGTCTAAGTGGTGTTTGATAAAATTTAATACTTATTAGTTAATAAATTAAGTTGATTTTAAGTTAAATTATACTTAAGTTGTTAACTTAAAATTTTTTGCTTAATTTTTACTTTAAGTATTAAGGTTGTTTGATAATATTGACTTAAAACTCATTTTAAATCATCAATTTGATTTATTTATTCTCATAAATTATAAATAGGGTAAAAGAGGTTGAGTAACAATGAAGGTTGTGAAATAACAAAGAAGATTGTGGAGGTAATTAGGGCAAATACAGGTAAAAAAGTAAAATGAAGACGTGAACTTAAAAATAAGTTGATTATTTTTACTTATTACTTAAGGTTGTTTTTAACTTTAAGTCATATTATTAAGTTATTTTACCAAACATACTTAATTTACTACTTAAATTAAGTTATTAAGTGACTTTAAATTATTAAGTTAGTTTATCAAATGCCTACCCAAATATTACCTTCTTTCAAGAAGATTACTCTAACTAGTATTGCACTTTATTTTGACATCCTTAATGCAACACCTTTTACTCCTTATAGACATCAAACTCCATGTTGAGGAAATACGATCAATCCACAAATGTCTTTCTACTAAAAGAACTTTTAGTTCTAGCTTAAAAGGGTTTTTTTGAGTGATTAGGGCGATTTTGGTATAGTTACAACAATATATCTTAATAGACACATCATCCATAGCATCACCACTAGCATATTTGTGGCCAAACCCTAATGGGTTAGTTTTGAATTTTGAGTAAAAAGCTTTTAGGTAATTGTTTATTCCATAATAATAATTTTCAAAATTTATGCAAGTATCATGTCAAAGGCTTGAGTATGCATTAGGTTGCTTGAGCATCCAAGGCACTTGAATGCCTCTCATTTTTCCCTAATTTCCATGTGTTGAACTATTGAGTTTCCTTATCCTTTTTAATGCAGTATCATAGCCTGCTAATTGCATACTTTTCTTACCTTATTTCAAAAAGACCTTCTACATCTTTACTTTGAAGATTGTAAGTCCCATGGAAGTACATGTATCCGAACTAATGCTTATTTTGAGCAAAATTGTTGAGCAATAACTAGCTAATCTAGTACACAAACAATAACATCTATTAATATAATTAAAAATTGGTGAAAAAATCTAATGGCGAGATTATATTGAATAAGTAATCTTATTATTATCAAGGTTAGAGTAATAAAGAAGATCTAGGTTGGAGTAATCATCAATCTAAAAAATCATCGTTAACATTAGACTAATCAAATAAATCAAAGTATGATGTATAGCGTGGATCTCTACAATATATTTTATTTCATGAATGAGATCATGATATTGTTTTATGGTTTTATCCATTGCAAATCAATATGCTATGCTTTTCACTATTTTTTTTTGTTGGAATCAATTTATGAGTGCTTTGCTATCTAATGAATTTGTTTTATATATTGAAATTGAATGTGCCTTAGGAACTGTAAGTATAGCCATCGACATTGTGTCTCATACCAATATTAGTATACCACATGGAAAACTACTTCATGTTTATACCCTCATTTGAGTTAGTGAATTGTCATCCCCCTTGGCTTTCTAATAGTGTTAAATGGGTCAAGTCCATTATTAAAAAACAAATAACAACAACCATTAGTGTTGGCATCGAGCCAACTAGATTCAGGTTTGTCCAGCTTCACTAGAGTCAGGTGGACTTCTTCCCTTATTCGTGCTTCTTGAGGAGTCCCTCCAGCTTCATTGGAGTCAGACGGATTTCTTCCCTGCACAGAAGGATGTTCGAACGGGTGGTCCAAGCACGTCATTCCGAAGCTTAAGTAAAAAATCAACAAGGATAACTTTAACTATTTTTTGGGAGAGAATGAGCATGTGTACCATATTCGTGATTTTTAAGGGGTTTATATAGAGTTGATGACATCGTCCTTATCTTGTAATGATGATTGCGTGGACTATCAACGCTGTTATTGCGGCGTGGACTGGGCAATCGCATCAAGTAAGGGCGGTTGATTGGTGTCATTTGCTGATTGTCGTGCTACAATCTCAAATCATGTAGCTGACTGTCCATTTAACTTGCCAATGTTTGGGGTTGTGTGTAACAATTAATTGACATTGACTTTTGGGTGTAAATGGTGTCTAGTATGACGCTTAGACATCAGGCGTGGTAGACCACATATGCCAAAAATCCTAAGAACTTGATTGGATGGATTTGTCTGTCTGATAGGTTTAGTTGGCTCGGTCTGTCCATTCTGTCTGGCATTGTAGGCCTGTATGAAAGGTCAATCGACTTGGTCTATCCATTTCATATGACATTATGGAAGAAGGAAAGCTTCTCACTTCTCGTGTTAGACGAAGCTCATCTTGGTCCAGACGGAGTGATCCAAAATGAGTTATATGTTTGCCTTGGACGACCAAAGGGTCTTGAGTTTGGGAAGGACATGTGGAGGGAAGCCTCTAACAATGCTCCCTAATTTGTCTGCCTTTATCCAGTAGGGTAGCTAATAGGTTGAGGCAGGATGGATTATCTGCTTTCAAGTTTTTTGGGCGCCAAGGGGTAGCTTTTGAGACAGTATAAGTGGCAGGCCATCTTCCATTTTTTCGTTTGTTTTGCCTTAGTTTCTCTTTTTATAACAATTTCTCTGTTACCTCCCAGGCGGTAGCCGGAGTTTGAAACCTTGTGTGGTGGTATACTCACATTTTCCACCGACTAGAAGCAACCGAGACCATGAGGGCATAGGTTGCCCATAAGGTGGATGAGAATGAGGATCTTGTTTCCAACTTGGAGATGGCGAAGAGTAAGGCTTCTACTGCCCAGGAGTTGGCTAAAGAAAGTGTCGGTTTATTGAGGAAGACCGAGGAGGAGAAGGAGGCATCTTAGGTTGAGGCTCACCGATTGGTTGAGGAAAATGTGGCTATGGCAGCTGAGAAAGAGAAGTCTAAATAAGAAGCTGTCCAGCTGAGATTGGAATTACAAGATCCCCGGGCATGGTTTGATTCTTTGTATTTGTTTACTTTGTCCAACTGAAGCCTAGTCTTCCATACTTGTAACAAGCAAATTTATTGATAATATCGCTTTAGGTTGGTTACATTCCATGGACAAAGCATGGGTACTCAGTCTAGAGTCTAGAGATGGTATGCCCCCGAGTCTTCTACCTTAGTTACAACATATGACCCTTCCTAATTAGATTGCAGCTTTTCGGCTCCTACTTCAGTTGTATTCTCGAAGATTTTTATGAGGACTAAAGATCCTGGTAGGATAAACCGTGGTCGTGCCCTTTTGTTGTACTAAGAAATTGCCCTCTGATTGTATGAAGCTATCTGGATAGCCATGTCTCCTCACAATTTGTCTGCCCAATCTAAATGTCTTATGAGTTATTTATCATTGTCCCTTTGGTCTTGTGTGGTTTTTTTGGCAGTAGGCATGCTAATCTCAGTTGGAATATGACCTCCATCCCATAAGCAAGGGTGAAAGGAATGCCCCCCCCCGGTTGGCTGTCTGGATGTTGTTCGATAAGTCCGTAAGACTTCGGGTAGCTTGTCCACCCACTTTCCTTTTGCCTCTTCCAATATTTTCTTCAATGCATTCAATAGGGTTTTGTTTGTCGCCTTCGCTTGTCCGTTGCTTTGTGGATAGCGAGGTGTTGAGTATAGGTTCTTGATGTTTAACTACGAGCAGAATGTTCAGAAGATAATACTATCAAACTATGCCCCATTGTCCGTAACAATCGCTCGTGGAACTTCGAATCGACATACGATGTTTTTCTAGATGAACTTGGAGACATCTTTGTCTTTGATACTGGAATAGGCTTCTACCTCCACCCGTTTGTTGAAGTAGTCGGTTGCAATGAGCAAAAACTTCTTTTATGCTATTGCATTAGGTAGGGGCCCAACTATGTCCATCCCTCTCTGTGTAAACGGCTAAGGACTTGAAATTGGGTTGAGCACTTTTGAAGGTACACGGGGAATGAGAGCGCATCTTTGACACCGATCACACCTCTTAACATAGTTTTTAATGTCCCGTTTCATGGTGGGCTAGTAGTACCCTTATGTCTAAGCGCAATGTGCCAAAGTTTGTCCGCCTGGGTGATTGCCACATACGCCTTCATGGAGTTCGGGCAAAACGTATTAGGCTCCTAGCTCACTCAAATATTTTAGGTATGGGTCTCTAAATGACCGTCTATACAGTTGGTCATTAATTAGAGTGAAGCGTGCTGCTTGTATACGGAATTTGTGTGCTTGCTTCTAGTTTCCTGGTATATCTCATGTTCGAAGGTATTTCACGATGTTAAGCATCCAACTTGAGTTCGTTTGACCGGTATTGCAGACTGGCTCAGGTGTGATTGAGGGGGTAACTTTGGGTAAACGGGTAGCATCACCGCCTCTTTTATGGGAAGAGTGACATATATTTTGGCTAGTGCGTCTGCCTTTCTGTTCTTCTCCTATGGTACCCGTTTAATGACCCACTCATCCAGCTTTTCTAGGTGACTTTCCACTATGGCGAGGTAGCGAGCCATGCATTCATCCTTTGCTTTATACTCTTGTTGAATCTGTCTAACAATTAGTTGAGAGTCATTTTTGATTTTCAACTTGTTTGCTGCTAATACTAGGGCAAGATCTAGTCCGGCTAGGATAACTTCATATTATGCTTTGTTATTGGAAGTAGAAAAGTTAAGACAGATAGCTTACTCCATCAGTTCCTTAGTTGGTGATTGTAGGATTAGACCTACTCCAGATTCGAATACTCTGGACGCTTCGTCTACATGAAGTGTCCACCATTTCTCTCCAGGGCGATCAACCAGATGTGCTTGTTTTTGAGTGAGTTTAGCTATAAAGTCGGATATAACTTATCCCTTCAATGATAACCTTGGCTGATACTTGATTTCGTACTCACTCAACTCGATGACCCATTTCAACATTCGTCTAGATAGATCCGGTTTGTGCAGGGTAACTCGAAGTGGCTGGTTTGTGAGTATGGTCACTTGATGAGCTTGGAAGTATGGGCGAAGATTTTGAGCGACATTCTTTAAGGTTAGGGCTGTGTGCTCCATTATGGGGTATTGAGTCTCAACGTTTACCATTGCTTTGCTCACATAGTAGATGAGCCTATACTCTTTGTCTTGTATGTGTCGAAACAGGATGACACTAACAGCATAGTCAGATACAACCAAATATATGTAAAGTTGTTCATCGGACTTGGGGCTGCTTAGAATGGGTGGTTCAGTGAGGTAGCGCTTGACTGTTTCAAATGGTTGCTTGCATTCATCTGTTCAGAAAAACGTGCTTGCTACCTTGAGCGTGAGGAAGAAAGGTCCAAACTTATTCATGAAATGGGCTATGAAGCGCCCTAAAGCTGCTAGACGGCTTGTGAGGCGTTGCATCTCCTTTTTGTTGCTTGGGACGGGTGTTTTGAGGACAACTTCTATTTGAACTGAATTAACTTCAATTCCTCTTTGGGTCACCATAAACCCTTTTCTTGCATTGATGCCAAAGGTGCACTTAGTTGGATTGAGCTTTATGTCGTATGCGAGCATCAAATGGAATGTTTCTTCCAGGTGCTGGACGTGCTCAACTCGAGTTTTGCTTTTCACAATAATGTCGTCAATGTAGACTTCCATGGTTCGGCCAATCAGGGGCTTGAAGATTTTCGTCATTAGTCTCTAATAGATAACACCAACATTTTTAAGTTCGAATGACATGACTTTGTAGTAGTATAGCCCATGTGGTGTAACAAATACCGTTTTCTCCTTATTTGTCTAGAACATAGGGATATGATGATATCCAGAGAAGGCGTCTAGGAAAGAGAGCATCCCATGCCCGACAGTAGAATCGATTATCTGATTTATCCAGGATAAGGAAAAACTATCCTTTGGGTAGACATCATTCAGGTTAGTGTAATCAACACAAACTCGCCACTTCCCATCATTCTTTGGAACGACCACCATGTTTTCCAACTAGTTTGGATATTTGACTTCTTTGATAATAGTTTGTCAATTTTCATCTGGATGATTTTCTACTTGTTCGGATGAAAACATCGGACCTTTTATCGAACAAGACGTGAGGAGGGCATGGCGTTAAGTTTATGGGAGGCCATAGATGGATGAATTCTCGACACGTCTGAGTGAGTCTAGGCGAAGATGTCCATGTTTC
The DNA here is from genome assembly GCF_030704535.1 of Vitis vinifera. Taxonomy (NCBI): domain Eukaryota; kingdom Viridiplantae; phylum Streptophyta; class Magnoliopsida; order Vitales; family Vitaceae; genus Vitis; species Vitis vinifera. The sequence continues at coordinate 5,233,076 of NC_081812.1, forward strand.
GCTGAAACACACTTCCTAGTAGTTCCAATTCATCCTGTATAAGCAGGGAACTGGTATAGGTGATTTGATCTATGCCATGTGAGAGGCATAGTGGTTGGAGTGGATCAATTACAGATGGATCTTTCTTCATCGGGCTTAGTAATTGCTATTGCTCCTTTGTTTTTTTTTTATTTTTATTTTTTATGATTTTGGACGTACCTCCTCGCCAGTTGGATGTTTGGAGTCTAGCACCACTTGATAGTATTGACGCACGGCTAGCTAACAGCCAAGGAGATTGACTTGTCCTTCTTTTGTGAGGTAGCTCACCATCTGATGGTATGTAGAGGGAATGACTTTCATTCTGTGAAGCCATGCACGTCCCATAATGGCATTGTATGGGTACAAATCATCAACCATAGAGAATTGTACGTTCAGGGTGATTGGGCCAACTTGGACAGGCAACACAACGTCACCTAGAGAAGTCATCGTAGCTACATTGAATCTGGGCAGCAAACGCCCTGGGTTCTCTAGGACGGATGGTGAGTAACCCATCTGCTTGAAGGCTGACATTTGAAAAAGGTCAGCTGAGCTACCTGGATCAACCAGGATCCTTCTCACATTGAATCCATCTACCCCTAGTGTAAGGACTAGGGCATCTTCATGCAATTGCAATACTCAGTTAGCACCTACTAGAGGAAAGGTAGCTATGTCGTCAATAAGGTGCACATTCCCTTCGAAAAGTTGCACTAAACAGAGTTAACCCACACTTTTATAGAGACTGCACAGAGCAACCCTTGCTTTTTCTGCTTAGAACTGTATCTATCATTTATGGGGCTTCCATGTATGTAGATGATGACAACTCTAGGAGCTGCCAAAAATGTAGAGGCTTGGATGGCTACCTCTTGCGCCGTCTCTCTTTGTTTGCCAACTATGCAAACATATTGTTTTAAGTGCCCGACTCTGATTAGTTTCTACACCAAGTAATGGAGACTCTTGCATTGCTCGATGGTATGACTGTGATCCTTATGAAATGAGCACCTTCTATTCCGATCTTGTCTAGTTGGATCTATCTTGATCGACTTTGACCATCTGAAGTTGGACAGACCACAGATCATCAAGAGGAGTCTCTCATATGAGATATTGAAAGGGGTCAGTCTTACCTGATTCTGCTGCTGGTGGCTAGCCCGCCTCTTGCTAGCTTGCCTCGATTGGTTCGAGGGCTTAAAACTTCTTGCCTCGTTGTCCTTGGTCGGATGATTGGTGACCAAGACCTGCTAAGTAGCTACCTGGACATCGTCTTTGAGCATAAAGTATTTGTCTGCTTGCCTGAACAGGTTATCCATCGTTGCAGGCGACTTCTTTGCGAGAGACTCAAAAAATGGTGTGCTTGGGTCGATACTTTGCTTGAAGATCTACAGGATGGCATCCATACAATAGGATTCCACTTGGAGCATAACTTGTGTAGACCCTCCATTTTGTTATCCTAGCAAATGTCTTATTAGGTATTTGTTTGGTACTTTACATCAATTCTCTAGTGGCTCTTTGCTATTCGTGTAGCCTATCTTTTCTAAGCCACCTTAGGGACTTTGGTTGAGGGACTGATTTGACCCCATTGTGATCCTTGGCAGCCCTGATTTACACTTGGCCCATTAGGCACCACCTTAGGCCCACTTAGACACCTTAGGTCCATTTAGATGCACTTGGCCTATTAAGCCCACTTAGGCATCATAAGCCCATTTAGACATACTTGGCCCATTAGTCACTACCTTAGGCCTACTTACACACCCTAGGCTCATTTAGATACACTTGGCCCATTAGACACCACCTTAGGCACATTTAGGCATCATAGGCCCATTTAGACACACTTGGCCCATTAGCCACTACCTTGGACCCATTTAGACACTATAGGCACATCTAAGTTCACTTAGGCCCACTTAAGCACACTTGGCCCATTTCGTTTGCTCTAGCGCACTAAGACACACCCTAGGTCACCTGTAGACGTTTCTGCATGGTTTGCATGGTTGCATGACTCGTATTTTTGCATGGTTGCATGACTCATATTTTTTGTGGTTACATGGCTTATATGGCTTGCATGTGGTTGATTTTTATTTTTATTTTTATTATTTTTATTTAATTTTTTAGGTGCGCGATTTAAATTTACGTCGATTTTCAATTTCATGATATTTATTGATTTTAATCTTTATTTTATTTTATCTTTAGTTTTACCTTTATTTTATTTCTTGCATGAGGGATGCGGTTGCACCTAGATGGAAAGAGGAGATTATAATTCACAAAGAGATTTTCCAAAAGTAGGCATGAGTGATGGGTGGGATTTGATTCTCCATGAGTTTGAGAATGACAAGACTTCCCAAAAAAGAGACAACATGTTGCCATCCTTGAAAGAATCAACATTCTATATACGAAGGAGACACGGGGGATATAGGGGCGAGGAATATACAGAACGACAAGGATTTTCTTCGGGTGATCACGCATAGCTAGAGCACGCTGCCATAGGTAGGGGGTTGCATCTTTGAAGGAGTTGATGCACAAACAAGTCTTCACAACTGCATGAGACTCGCTCCATTGCCCCCTCGTCCCTAATCCTTCATTTTTTTTCTCTCATCATCATCATCATCACCATCATCCTTGTCGCTCTCTAAATAGATTCAGATACAGATATAGAGAAACAAAAATCCAAAGAACAGGATGAGGGATAGATTTTGTCCACCCCATAATTTTCCATCTCTCATTTTGATTGATGATTTATTATTAAAAAGATGTACAAATTCCAAATCTAGTCTCCTCTCTGCAGCTCTTACCCATGGAAGTTTGTTGAGAGAAATTTGAATTATTCTTCTGCTCATCCAGTTGTTAGCACCACTTTTGCTTATGCTCATGATGGACCCGTCTACACTCCGAGATTAGCTTAGAACCAAAGAGGATGACAACGATTGAGATGCTTGGGTCGGATTGACCCTTGGCGCCCTCTTGGGCTGTGAGAAGCGGCTCCTGCTTGGCAACATCAATTGAACCCTCCTAGACATTATCAGAGACGAGTCCACCGATTACAATGACGTTCTTGATCAGCCCAACAACAATAAGATGAGCTAGAAGTTCTTCAAGGATCACCTCCCGATCTGCCGCGCTGGAGCCACCTGGACCTTCTCCGTGCCAATCCTAGCCTCTGACATCCCCACCAGAAGCCAACCCTCCACCTCATTCCATTATCTCGGGAATTAGATTTGTGATCCTGTGCATCGCAAGTTGTGTGAAAGAAAACAACGTGTGGAAGGGTCCAAAAGCCAATAACCACATGAAATGTGAGCATTGAGGAGGGAATCTCCATTTCCATATCCAAATACAAACCACTGTGGGGACCATTGCATCATAAGCTTCCAGAATTGACCTTTTTATGTGAGGACGAATGTACATGATAAAAGCAAGTGATTGGAATGGATGCAGAAATTATAGCATCACCTTCCACAGGTGGCACAAAATGAATGATCCATTATTATTTTATGTATTGGTCTTTAAAGAAGGCGAGCACTAAGGTTGTTAGGTAATCAAGATTCGAGCGTCATCATGTGGACTGCCCATTCAATCTGCTAACCAAACTATTACTCATGGTACGTGAGCATTGTCATGCAATTAAGTATTCTTAAAACTTAACTAAAGTTGATGTTTTTAATTCCAATTAGTTTAATCTTAATCTATTCTTTAGTTTAGATGTGTTGATGATTTTAATCTAATAGTTTAGCTAATCATGTTAGATAAAGTTCAAGTTTTTAATTCCGATTTAGTTCAATTTTAATTTATTTTTTTAGTTTAAACGTGTTTATGTGTTTAATTGATCTCATGCTAGCTCTTGATTTGTTATTCTCAATTCAGGTGTTTCTTGAATCTTAGTCATTAATTCTTGGGGAATATCTTATTAGTTTATTCGATCTAAGTTTTAATAATTTATTATTTCGATAATCTCTTGTCAAATTTTCTTTTCAAAGGCCATCAAAAAATAATGTTGCCCGGTCCTTGCCTCACAACTTTAGTTTGCTTAGCTATAAAAGATTTTTTTTTACTTGGTGATTTTGTTTTCTTTTGTTTTGTCTGGTATTTTGACTCATACGTTTTATTGTTTTCAAATTAATTTCTTTTATTTTAAAACATAACACTTTTCTCAAAAGATTCCTTTAAAAATCTATTTCAAAAATTCATTTCTAGTCTTTAGAATCAAAACTCTCATTTTCTTAAAATAATATTCAACCATTTTTTGATCGATTTGCATCCTTCTCGGTTTTCAATGAAAATTTTGGTTTTGAGCAAGACACGAATCAAAGCTAGTGATCCTAAATAAATGGGATGATTATAAGGCTAAATTCCTATATATCAATCGGCGAATTGGTGAAACCCCTACATAAGAAAATCTTTTCAAAACTCATATTTGCTGCCATCTTTGACACTTGTTGAAATCATATCTATCTATTTTTTAGGAATTATATACATGATGTGTGAGATAATTGACAATTTCGTATACTCTGATCATTTTTGCTAAGCTAATTAGGTAACAAGCATGATAGGATTTCTTTATTTTATTATATATTATCTAACCTCTCATGTCTTGCTGAAGCACGTTACAAGTTATCTATGCTATCCAGGTACGCCCCCAACCACCCACTTTCTAAATTCTGTGAATAAGCTTGTCATAGTGAACTATGTCTATGTTTGATAGTGCTTGGGTGTCTTGATATTTGTTTCATTGTTCGATTATTTATGATAAAGCGCATGCTGGGTGATATACTATTTAAACTAACCATTGATGTCTTGTGATAGCGCTTAAGAAGCAATCCAGGTACGCACCCTAAATCTTCTTTATGATTTGTGATTGGTTTTCTTGTTTAGCATACTATTTTTTGAAATCACCTTAGTCTACCCAGGTACCCTCAGTCAACCAATTAATTGCCCAATTCCCTCAACTTAGTCAGTAGAGACCTTTGTAGGGCTTAGAAGGGTGTTACCTTTTAGAGGTACCTTCCTAGTAGGTAACCTGATCCCCGGAACAAGACTCGGGTTTTTTAAAGACACACTTTTCCAAAAACTATGGAGTCACTTCTTTAGGGTTTTCTTTCTTGTTTTATTTTCCCCTTTAAAATAAAATAAAATAAGTGGTGACTCTGACTTTTCCAAAACTAATTTTTCACCAAATAAAAGTGAGTCTCGCTGATCGAGTAGGGACGCACGTGAAAAATGCGGGTCCACAAATTGGCGACTCCATTGGGGATTTTGAGGATCAAGCTTGAACACTAGTTGAGGAAAATGTGGCGTTTAATTGGTCAATTAGAGGGTACTTCACTTTTTTTTTAGGCAAGGTGATTTAGTTAGCTTGCTTGATTGCTTTGTTATCTGAACATGTCTTTATACTTGTTTATCTTGCATGATCACTTGATTGCTTACTCACTTTAGCAGGATTCACTCTCACATATGTTAGATAGGACTTTGTTTGTATGGTACCTATCTGCTTGGTATGACTGCTTGTTGCATGACAACCTTTACTTCTGCATGATTGTATGATTGCTTGTCTTTATTTACTGTCTCACTTTAGTTATTAGGTTTTTTGGATGCACCCACATCCTTTATTGTGCACTTTAGATTACCCTGAATGTTGAGATATGAGAGAGCCTTCACCATTAGGAAACCCCTTAGGAAAGTGAGGAAGTGCATGTGTGGAGGTGATGACCACCTTGCATGGAAGCACCCCATTTCATTAGAGGCATGCAGAGGGTTGTGTACCACCGGAGGGTATGATCGCTTCTACTAGGGATCATTTAACCCACTCATTTTATCTTATAGAGCCACCTCAACCTTACAGGTTAGCCTAGACCCAATTAAGATTTCACTCTTACATGTGAGTGCATTTGTGGACCTTTAGAGCTATCTTGGTCACAATTGGGTTTAGTTATCCTTTTCATGGTCTTCTTTTGGTATGCTCAAAGATTGGTACATGTTTGAGTTTAGTTGGGCCACCTTTCTACATTGTGATTAGTACGTTTCCACATCTTCTAAGCTTTCTTCGTGTCATTTCTCTTTTCGTGCCTTTGTACCTTATAGGAGTGTTATTCATTTTGGTTTGAATTCGACTTTTTAGATTAGAGTTGGAGATAGATTGATCAGGGTTTCAAAGTAGTCATGTATGGATCCTCAGCATGTTATAGTTGATCGACTTGCAGTCACCATGACTTTATTCAGGAGGCATTAGTAGGTTTGAGCTAGAAGATTGATGGAGAGTGAGATAGATAGCATCCAGCTCAGGATGAGATGTTGTGTGATTCATTGCCTCCCACCCTCACCATCCAATTAGCTAGTGACATTGTTGAGGGTGACATTGTACATATGATGAGTTCAGTGGATTATGGGTCAAAGTTTATTAGATGAGAGTTCAAATAGAGGATGTTAGTTTTTTTTTCCCTAAGATGAGAGATTTTATTAACATGGTTTTCTTCATGATGAGCTTGAGATGAACGTATTAGATGATAGTTATATGGTTAGCACAGATTAGCCAGAGATAGTTCACTCTCTTGATATGCTTGAGATCTTCATTGTTGAGAGTTCAGAAGAGATTCAATTTATTTATGTTGGGACATCCCGCTTATGGTGATGATATGTTTGAGGATGATGTTAGCCCAGTTATGGTCATGGAGATTTATTTATTCCAGGAGACCCTAAGAACTTACTTAGAGTACACCACATGTCATTAGAGAGTTGACCCTAAAGAGGAAATATGATTGACATATCTGGATAGAGACCAGTTTTTAGACCCTACCAATGTGGATAAGCTGAAGAAGGATTACATTTGAGACCATGGTTGTAGGATGGGTGGCCATCATTTCGGTTAGCCTTACACTTTATCACCTCTATCTATATATTAGACCGTTGCCAACCCATTGAGCTTCATGTGGTACGTTAAAGCCTTTTTTCTTTCTTATAGCCTTGATTACCATTTCTACACTAGGTTTGGGGCCCTTTGATGTATATACATGCTCTGCTAGGAAAGTATCATGAGCTTTAGACTTATAAGCCTATCTTCTCGTTCTTGTTACCATATCCCTATCACCCTGTTTGTTCTATTTTACTATCATCACATTTTCATTCTCTTTCTTGCTTGTATCATTATTTGCTTCATCTAATCTCTTCTCTTCCTTGGGTTGATGTTTCTTCACATCTTGGTGCAAAGAGGGAAGTCATATCACTCCATACATCCCATCATTTGGCATTGATTATGAGATTTTAGTATGAGAGGTTGTCCCATGGGATGGGGTTTATATATTCATCAGTGATTTGAGAGAATCTATTCATTCCTTATATCTTTCCCATTGGAGTTCAATTTATTGATGATCAGAGCATGCGCAGGCCAAAAAAAAAAAAAAAAAAAGAATAAAAAAAGACAAAAAAATAGAGAAAAAAAAGAAGAAGCGCAATGATCTGTTTGTATATGGTGTCTTGTTCCATTGGGCACTTATGTCACCTTTTGGGGTCTATTTATTGGGTATATTTGTCATTGTGGATTCTTGTGAGATTTTTATGAGTTTTTCACTCTTTGAGGCACTTTTGTTATGCATTTGGAGTGTTGAGGGTTCATGTGAGAGTTCTATGAGATCCTATGCTTCTTGGATCATGGTTGATATGTATTAGGTATGAAAGATGAGTAACATATGAGAGATGAGTAACCTCTTAGTAGGGTCTTAGGATCATTGTCTTATCCACCATTCCATCATTGGAGATATGACTTTCCTTTATTGTATTGATATGGGTTGATCATCATTCATTCCACTTTTTTTATTGCCTTATTTTGTGTCTCATCACCTCTTTCCAAATCTTTGTTCCACCTTTTATCCATTTCCTACATATTGATACACATTTCTGATTCGATACCTTCTTCACATCATTCACATGTTTCATTGATGGTTTGACCACTTATCCTTCTCCTTGTTCCGCCATAGACATTTCCTTTGGTTACCTTTAGGTCCATGGCTCATGAGATTTTTCTATGCATTACATTTTGTACATGAGGGTATAGGTTTGATCATTGGGTATTTGAGCCTAGTTTCCTTTCATTTCTTTCACCCTATCACCCTAACCTACGTTACGTCCCATGTTTTAAGACCACCGTGAGGCCATTAGATCAGATGCTATCTTTGATAGCCTTTACTTAGGCTGGTGTTTGGGATTTGGTTGACATATAGACGTCGTCCCATTTCTTCTTCTGGGAGATGCTTCTTTGATGCTTAGAGGTGATTTAGTGATGAATGTAGACGATTGCTTCATCTTATGGATGATATTCGATGTTGTCTGGCTTCCCATTCTACTGTATATCGACTATCATACTAGGGCATATTCCCCTTTCATTTGGTTGAGATGAGCCCCTACTTTGAGCCTGGACATTTTCATCTATCAGAGATCCCTAATGGAGTATGTTGAGATGATATCAGTTCTAGTGGAGCATTGTTGAGCTCATTGACGGTTTTCATGATTCTAGGTTCCATTTGCGGAGTGTTTCTGAGATGGACTAGTGGATTATTGATGAGTTGGAGATAGTTGATTGATGATGTTGGATTCATCCTTTTATTGTGCATTAGATACACACACTGGGGCATATTTCCATCTTTCTCCGAGGTTCCTAGTTGTTGTTGGATGGTATGGCTATCCTTATTCATGGTTATGGAGATGTTTGATTGATTTTGACATACTCTTTATTATACATCGGATATCCATAATGGGGCATATTCTCCTCTCCTTGTCAAGATTTTGTTTGCACAGTGGTATGAGGATGGATGATTTATGTTGGTTATTTACCTCATGACTTTGACATCAAATCTTATACTGGGACATATTTCCTCATTTTCTTTTAGTATCCTTGAGATTGGGATAACAACCAACTTGGTTTTAGATTAAGTACTAGTATGGGGCTTCAGACGATTGACTGTATCAGGACCTCCCTACATGCATGGATTTGTTGAGATAGAGATGGATCACATCAGGTTTCACTCGAGGAGCATAGGTGGATCCTTTAGCTAGATGCTCATGAGATAGATTACTTTCGTCATTGTTACATTGCAGATTGGGTTATCTAGATGAGCAATATTTTTGTGCACTTCGAGATATGCTTTTAGATGAGTTGTGATACACACTCCGAGATTTACCTTTTGAGGTTTGTCGCTAGAGCAGCTTGTGAGACATAGAGAGTTCTTTCAATTCATATTTTTCAAAGGTTTGTCGTGATGCATCGGTTTCTAACTCATTGATTTCAACGGATGATTGGTTTTTTGGTTGTTTTAGCAGTACGAGCACCCTAGATATTGGGGCATATTTCCCTTCCTAAGTTCAGTAATACAATCATTGGCATTTTTGAGCACACGACTTTGAGCCTATTTGCTTCCCATCCATTTTTGAGTTGGTCTTCTTTATCCGTGCCTTTTAAAGCCCTAAGCTCATGACCTAGAGTCGTTTTTCTCATTTATGACCCAAAGTAATTTTTTTTCCATTTAGAGCCCAGAGCTCACGACTTAGAGTCGTTTTTTCTCATTTATAACCCAGAGTCATTTTGTTTTTCTATTTAGAGCCCAAAGCTCATAACTTAGAGTATTTTTTCTCATTTATGACCTAGAGTCATTTTCCTAGAGTCATTTTTCTCAGTTATGACCTAGAGTCATTTTTTTTTTCCATTTAGAGCCCAAAGCTCACGATCTAGAGTCATTTTTCTCATTTATGACCCAGAGTCATTTTTTTTTTCCATCTAAAGCCCAAAGCTCACAACTTAGAGTCGTTTTTTTTCATTTATGACCTAGAGTCATTTCTTTTCCATTTAAAGCCCAGAGCTCACGACCTAGAGTCGTTTTCTCATTTATAACCTAGAGTCATTTTTTTTCCATTTAGAGCCTAGAGCTCACGAACCAGAGTCGTTTTTCTCATTTATGACCTAGAGTCATTTTTTTTTTTCCATTTAGAGCCCAAAGCTCATGACCCAGAGTCGTTTTTCTTATTTATGACCCAGAGTCATTTCTTTTCCATTTAGAGCCTAGAGCTCACGACTTAGAGTTGTTTTTTCTCATTTATGACCCAAAGTCATTTTTTTTCTATTTAGAGCCTAGAGCTCACGACTAGAGTCGTTTTTCTCATTTATGACCTAGGGTCATTTCTTTTCCATTTAGAGCCTAGAGCTCACAACCAAGAGTCGTTTTTCTCATTTATGACCCAGAGTAATTTCTTTTCCATTTAAAGCCTAGAGCTCACGACCCAAAGTCGTTTTTCTTATTTATGACTTAGAGTCATTTTTTTTTTCCATTTAGAGCCTAGAGCTCATGACCTAGAGTCGTTTTTCTCATTTATGACCCAGAGTTTTTTTTTTTTTTTCCATTTAGAGCCTAGAGCTCACGACCTAGAGTCATTTATTTTTCATTTGGAGCTTAGACCTCATGACTCAAAGTCGTTTTTCTCATTTATAACCCAAAGTCATTTTTTTTTTCCATTTAGAGCCCAAAGCTCATGACCCAAAGTCGTTTTTCTCATTTATGACCTAAAGTAATTTCTTTTCCATTTAGAGCTTGGAGCTCACAACCCATAGTCGTTTTTTCTCATTTATGACCCAGAGTCATTTCTTTTCCATTTAGAGCCCAGAGCTCACGACACAGAGTCGTTTTTACTCATTTATGACCTAAAGTTTTTTTTTTTTTTTTCCATTTAGAGCCCAGAGCTCACGACCTAGAGTCGTTTTTTTTCTCATTTATGACCTAGAGTCATTTCTTTTCCATTTAGAGCCCAGAGCTCACGAGCTAGAGTCATTTTTCTCATTTATGACCTAGAGTCATTTTTTTTCTATTTAGAGCCCAAAACTCACGACGCAAAGTCATTTTTCTCATTTATGACCCAGAGTTATTTCTTTTCCATTTAGAGCCCAAAGCTCACGACCCAGAGTCGTTTTTCTCATTTATGACTAAGAGTCATTTCTTTTCCATTTAGAGCTTAGAGCTCATGACCCAGAGTCATTTTTCTCATCTATGACCTAGAGTCATTTTTTTTTCCATTTAGAGCCCAGAACTCACGACCCAAAGTCGTTTTTCTCATTTATGACCTAGAGTAATTTCTTTTCCATTTAGAGTCTAGAGCTCACGACCTAGAGTCATTTTTCTCATTTATGACCGAAAGTCATTTCTTTTCCATTTAGAGCCTAGAACAGACGACCCATAGTCGTTTTTCTCATTTATGACCTAGAATTATTTTTTCCACGTAGTGCCTTGAGCTCACGACATAGAGTTGTTCCATTTTTTATGATTGCGACCCGATGTTCCGAGCTTACTCTTGTCATGTGCTAGGACAAAATCTCTGGTCCTTTTCTTTTAGTTCTTCGGTATAGTTCACTTTGTTCCACTCATTATTCGTATTTTTACTCACATTCCCTACACTTGTGATCTCTGCTGAAGAGTGACATATTTGTAGACCGTCTATTTTGTCCTCCTAGCACATGTCCTATTAGGTATTTGTTTGGTACTTTGCAACAATTCCCTGGTGGCCCATTGCTACTCGTGTAGCCTATCTCTTCTAAGCCACCTTAGGGACTTTGGTTGAGGGACTCATGTAACCTCATTGTGATCCTTAGCAGCCCTAATTTACATTTGGCCCATTAGGCACCACCTTAGACCCACTTAGACACCCTATGCCCATTTAGATACACTTGGCCAATTAGGCACCACCTTAAGCCCACCTAGGCACCATAGGCCCATTTAGACACACTTGACCCATTAGGCACCACCTTAGGCCCACTTAGACACCCTAGGCCTATTTAGATACACTTGACCTATTAGGCACCGTCTTAGACCCACTTAGGCACCGTCTTAGACCCACTTAGGCACATTAGGCCCATTTAGACACATTAGGCCCATTTAGATACACTTGGCCTATTAGGCATCACCTTAGGCCCATTTAGGCACCATAGGCCCATTTAGATACACTTAGCCCATTAGGCACCACATTGGGCTCATTTAGACACCTTAGACCCATCTAAGTTCACTTAGGCCCACTTAAGCACACTTGGCCCACTTCGTTTGCCCTAGCGCACTAGGACACACCCTAGGTCATCTATAGATGTTTCTGCATGGTTTGCATGGTTGTATGACTCGTATTTTCACATGCATGGCTCGTATTTTTGCATGGTCACATGACTCATATTTTTTGTGGTTATATGGCTTGTATGGCTTGCATGTGGTTGATTTTTATTTTTATTTTTATTTATTTTATTTATTTTTTTAGGTGCGTGATTTAAATTTATGTCGATTTTCAATTTCATGATATTTATTGATTTTAATCTTTATTTTATTTATATTTTATTTTTACCTTTATTTTATTTCATGCATGAGGAATGCGATTGCACCTAGATGGAAAGAGGAGATTACAACTCGCAAAGAGATTTTCCAAAAATAGGCACGAGTGATGGGTGGGATTTGATTCTCCATGAGTTTGAGGATGACAAGACTTCCAAAAAAAAAACAACACACTGCCATCCTTGAAAGAATTAGCCTTTTATATACGAAGGGGACACGGGGGATATAGGGGCGAGGAATATACAGAACGACAAGAATTTTCTCTAGGTGATCATGCATAGCCAGAGCATGCTGCCATAGGTAGAGGGGCTGCATCTTTGAAGGAGTTGATGCACAAACAAGTCTTCACAGCCGCATGTGACTCGCTCCATTCCCCTCTCGTCCCTGATTCCCCCCTCTCTCTTTTTCTCTCATCATCCTCATCACCATCATCCTCGTCAACCTCTAAACAAATTCAGATACAGATATAGAGAGACAAAAATCCAAAGAACAAAAGGAGAGACAGATTCCGTCTGCCTCATAATTTTCTATCTCTCTTTTTTTATTAATGATTTATTATTAAAAAACTATGCAAATTCTAGATTTGGTCTCATCTTTGCAGTTTTCATCCACAGAAGTTTGTTGAGAGAAATTTGGATTATTCTTCTGCTCATTTAGCTATTAGAGCCACTTTTGCTTATGCCCATGATGAACCTATCTACACTCTGAGATCGACTTAGAACTAGAGAGGAGGACAACGACCAAGATGCTTGGGCCAGACTGACCCTCGGTGCCATGTTGGGCTACGAGAAGTGGCCCCCATCAGACCACATCAATCAAACCCTCCTGGACATTGTCAAAGACGAGTCCACCGGTTACAAGGACGTTCTTGATCAGCTCAACAACAATAAGATGAGCTAGAAGTCCTTCAAGGATCGCCTCCAGATCTACCACGCTGGAGCTGCCTGGACCTCCTTCGTGTCGATCCCAGCCTTTGACATCCCCCCCAGAAGCCAACCTTCCATCGCATTCCATTCTCACGGGAATCAGATTTGTGATCTTGTGCATGACAACCTGTGTGAAAAAAAAAAAACTTGTGGTAGGGTCCAAAATCCAATAACCACACGGAATGTGAGCATTGAGGAGGGAATCTCCATTGCCATATCCAAATACAAACCATTATGGGGACCATTGCATCATAAGGCTCCAAAATTGACCTTTTTAAGTGAAGACGAATGTATAGGATAAAAACAAGTGACTGGGATGGATGCAAAAATTATGGCTTCACCACAGGTGGCACAAAATGAATGATCCATTATTATTTTATGTATTAGTCGTTAAAGAAGGCGGACACTAAGGTTGTTGGGTAATCGAGACTTGAGAGTCATCATGTGGACCACCCATTCAATCTGCTAACCAAACTATTACTCGTGGTACGTGAGCATTGTCATGCAATTAAGTATTCTTAAAACTTAACTAAAGTTGATGTTTTTAATTCCAATTAGTTTAATCTTAATTTATTCTTTAGTTTAAATGTGTTGATGATTTTAATCCAATAGTTTAGTTAATCATGTTAGATAAAGTTCAAGTTTTTAATTCCGATTTAGTTCAAGTTTAATTTATTTTTTTTAGTTTAAATGTGTTTATGTGTTTAATTGATCTCAACTAGCTCTTGATTTGTTATTCTCAATTTAGGCGTTTCTTAAATCTTAGTCATTAATTCTTGGTGGATATCTCGTTAGTTTATTCGATCTAAGTTTTAATAATTTATTATTTCGATAGTCTCTTCTCAAATTTACTTTTCAGAGGCCATAAAAAAATAATGATGCTTGATCCTCGTCTCACAACTTTAGTTTGCTTAGCTATAAAAGAATTGTTTACTTGGTGATTTTGTTTTCTTTTGTTTTGTCTAGTATTTTGATTCATGCGTTTTATTTTTTTCAAATTAATTTATTTTATTTTAAAACATAATACTTTTCTCAAAAGATCTCTTTAAAATTCTATTTCAAAAATTCATTTAGAGTCTTTAGAATAAAAAATCTCATTTTCTTAAAATAATATTGCAACCATTTTTTGATCGGTTCGCATCTTTTTCGGTTTTCAATGAAATTTTTTGTTTTGAGCAAGACACGAATCCAAGCTAGTGATCCTAAATAAATGGGATGATTCTAAGGCTAAATTCGTGTATATCAATTGAGAATTGGTGAAACCCCCACATAAGAAAATCTTTTCAAAACTCATATTTGTTGCCATTCTTGCCACTTGTTAAAATCATATCTATCTATTTTTTAGGAATTATTTACAAGATGTGTCTGATAATTGACAATTTTGTATACTTTGATCATTTTTGCTAAGCTAATCAGGTAACAAGTATGCTAGGATTTCTTTATTTTATTATTTATTATCTAATTTCTCATGTCTTGCTGAAGCACGTTACAAGTTATCTATGCTATCCAGGTACGCCCCTAATCACCCATTTTTTTAAATTATGTGAATAAGCTTGTCATAGTGAACTATGTCTATGTTTGATAGTGCTTAGATGTCTTGATATTTGTTTCATTGTTCGATTATTTTTGATAAAGCGCATGCTGGGTGATATATTATTTAAACTAACCATTGATGTCTTGTGATAACACTTAAAAAGCAATCCAGGTACGCACCCTAAATCTTCTTTATGATTTGTGATTGGTTTTCTTGTTTAGCATGCTATTTTTTGAAATCACCTTAGTCTACCTAGGTACCCTCAGTCAACCAATTAATGGCCCTAATTCTCTCAACTTAGTCGGTAGAGACCTTTGTAGAGCTTAGAGATGTGCTACCTTTTAAAGGTACCTTCCTAATAGGTAACTTGATCCCCGGACCAAGACTCAGGTTTTTCAAAGACACATTTTTCCAAAAACTATGGAGTCATTTCTTTAGGGTTTTCTTTCTTGTTGTATTTTCCCTTTTAAAATAAAATAAGTGGCGACTTCGACTTTTTCAAAACTAATTTTTCACTAAATAAAAGCGAGTCTCGTCGATCGAGTGGGGGCACACGTGAAAAATGTGGGTCCACAGCTTGCCTGAACCGCTCCATGAAGTCTTTGAGCGACTCATTCTCCTGTAGCTTGATGTTCTGTAAGGTGCTTATGTTCCACTTATAACGAATAAAACATAAGTAGTGGCCCATAAAGGCTTCCGATATATCCCGAAAAGTGTTCACAGAATTCTATAGGAGATGGTGGAACCAAAAAAGAGCTTGGCTGTGTAGATTGGCCGGAAAGACCTTACACAACAGTGCATCACTCCCTATATCGAGGGTTAGAAGCTGCCTAAAGTGCATGATGTGATTGAACGGATTGCTTATTTTTTTCGTACATCATGAATTTTGGCATTATGAACCCCCTTGACGGCTCATAGTTAAGAATATAAGGGTCAAACGACATGAAAAAGAAGTCATCCAACTGTCGGCTGATAGAGCCAGGCGGAGCTCGGATCATCGGGGCCACAACTTGTTGTTGCCTTGGCAGTTGAGAGGGTCATTCCGACATAACTATTGTGGTTGGGGAACCTAACGGGCTTTCAGGGTTTCTGATACGCATGGTTGTCCCTCCATGCTTGGTGCCTCCCAATTAGGCTCGCATCGCATATGAAAAAGATGACTTTTTGCCGCACCTCCTCTCTATTAATGTTTGGGTAGAGTCGAGGCCTTCATCAAACTACGTTTGGCGAGTTGGCGAAAACTCCTCCTCAGACCGTGTCATGTAACTACTAGAGAAGAACTCTATGTTTCTAGGGAAAGATGCCTCATCAGTCCGTCTTGAGGCTATTTATTAACTTTTAGGGTGCTGATTTTGAAAGGGACTTGATGTTGATATTTGTGCCCAAAACTCTTTATTCTCTTGTTTGAGTCGCTTCATTTGGAAAAGTAGAGAGTACATCTGTCGATCACTCTCTCGTTGGCGTTTTTCCATTTTTCATGCCAGGTAAAATAGTCTTCGCCACTCATGGTTGATGATCACCTTTTGGAGGGTGTTGATATCATTTTTCATTCCCATAGATGGCGCCAATGTTGGTGTTGAGCCAGCTGGATTCAGGTTCGTTCAGCTTCACTAGAGTTAGACAGACTTCTTCCCTATACAGAAGGATGTCCAAATGGGTGGTCTAGGCACGCCTCTCTGAAGCTTAAGTCGAAAATCAACGAGGCTAGCTCTAACTATTTTTTGGGAGAGAATGATTGCATGGACTGTCAATGCCGTTATTGTGGCGTGGACTGGACAATCACATCAAGTAAGGGCAACTGACTGGTGCCATTTGCTTACTATCGTGCCAAAATATCAGGACAATGTAGCTGATTGTCCATTTAGCTTGCCAATGTTTGGGATAGTGTGTAACAATTAATTGACATTGACTTTTGAGTGTAAATGACATCTAGTCCGACGATCAGACATCAGGCGGCTAGGTTGTCGCTTAGAAATCAGTCGTCTAAGCCAGCGTTCAGGCATTAGACGTGGTAGACCACGCATGCTAGAAATCCTAAGGACTTGACTGGATGGATTTGCCCGTCTGATAGGTTTAGTTGGCTCGGTCTGTCCATTTCTTTTGGCATTGTAGGCCCATTTGAAAGGTCAGCCGGCTTGGTCTATTAATTTCGTCTGGCATTGTGGAAGAAGGAAAGCTTCTAACTTCTAGTGCTAGATGGAGCTCATCTTGGTCCAAACGGAGTGATCCTAGACGGGTTATATGTTTGCCCTGAACAACCAAAGTGTCTTAAGTCTAGGAAGGACTTGCGGAGGGAAGTCCCCCACAATCAGGTTATATTATCCCACCACTAAATTCGATTGATTATTCTAATGGTAAGCTTGTAGCTCCCTTGGTATAATTTATTACAATAATTATTATGAAAATTGAATTATGAATAATAGGTAATATCATCATGCTTATGTCAGTAATTTTGAAATATTAGTTTAAATTTTGCAAATAAAGGATAATAATTGATAATAAACTGATTGAACTATGTTGCATTCTCATTCTTAGAGATATTGGAATTAGACTTACATTTGTACAAGGTTAATATTTGTTTGATTTTAGATTTTTCTACTCCCCATTTTCTTGTATTGCATTATATTAATTATATATCTTGCGTTATATTAAGTATATATCTTGAAATAATGGTGGAAATATGTTGTTATAAATTTCCTTTCTATTGTTCTTTTTTCAATGTAGTTTAGTGCTTGATGTAATTAGTAACAGATTGAGCTTCTAGAAGTAAAACATGATGTAACACAAAGTTAGACTTCACTTTCCCCTTACTATTCTTTTTATGTATTTATATTGATTTGATTATTCGATCCATATCACTTGAATTGTACGTGACTTGGGTGACAAAGAATATAAGTCATGGGTTCCTTGTAAGATGATATAAGTTCATAGTCGGTTCATGGATTTGGGCAATCTAGTAGAGACTATAGTGCACTATTTTATAATTAAAGGGATAACTTATCTTGACCGTTAGGATTGGGTTTCTGTGGTGAGTGCACTAGTGTGTATGATTACACTTTGGATAAGACCTATAATTAATCATGACGTAATGTTATTAGATTGTCATGATTCACCAAGCTACTATGTTGCATGGATTCTCAACCTTGAGAGGATATTGAGCTCCTGTTGAAATTAACGAAAGGCTTTGACCTATGGGTGAGACCCTAAAGTGGTTATATATTCATATGGATTGGGTCATTGTTGATTGAGGTTAGTGGTAATAGGTGAAAAACAACTGAAAGTCTAATAGAGAACACCCAAAGGGAGAGGAGAGGGAATGAGTGATTTAAAAATTTTAAAAATATTTAAACTATTATTCCCAATTCTTTTAAACCAATAGATATCAGGAGTAGGCCAAGTAACTAAATGGGTTATACCTAAAATCTTTAGATGTATAAAAAAAAACTTATTTTTACCTTTTAGAAATATCATGTGATTAATTAGGGATAAAATAACTTAATATATAAAAAATAACATGAGAAATGTTAGGGAAAACAATAATTGGTTATAGGTATAACTACCATAACCTTCAAGATAACAAACCCAATAACTTCAACAATAATATCAATATCATCAAACATAATATAAGTAGAAAGATAAAGATATGCAATGAGACATAAGATTTTTACGTGGAAAAACCCCACAAATTGTAGAGATTAAAAACCACGAGGTCTAAGACCTACTAATCTAAATCCATTATTGAAAATCAAGTTACATAGATTTACTTAATTGCTTTACCCTAAAGACTTACTCTCTAGTATCTACAACTTGATTCGCGTTTGTGACACAATAACTCCCTATTGAGCCCTAGTAGATCCTTCAGCCACTTTGAAGGGATTAAAGTCTTCAACCCAAGATTCAAAGATTGAATCCTTGAATGAGAGATTAGGAATGATGTGGCATGTTAGGCTTTCTCAAAGAGATCCTTTCTAAGGAATGAAAGGTCTCTAAAAAATATATCTCTAATGTCCAAGATCTCTTAGCCCCAAATCTCTAACCCTCGAGGGGTTATTAAAGAGGTATTAATAGGCAAAAGCTTAAAGAGTTTTGGTATCTTAAATTTCCAAATTAGAGTTTGAGTGAAATTCATCAAAAATCCCTTTCTAAACTCGATAGGAGTGTCATGACCACTTAAGTGGACTCACACCGCTTGAGTGGGCTTTATCGCTTGAGCGGGCTGATTGCTTGAGTGGGCTTAGTCACTTAAGCAACCCTTGCTTCTTTTGAAAAGATTTTTTTAACACATTGTAAGTACAAAAATGATACCAAACCTTTTTATACCTCAAAGGAGCCTAATATGCCACATGCCAAACTTCTTTAGATGTACTTGTAACTTCTCAGTTGGACAAACAAAAACCCTTGATCTTCAATGGAGAGTAAGTCACTATATAAAAAGACTTTTATGGTCAAATATAAAAAAAAAAACAAAATTTCAAACATATAAACAAGACTTAATGTCTTAACAACAGGTAATTTCAATAGAGACACCATACCACGATAACTTATGGCATTGAGATAATGTATCCCCTTAGGTAATCCAAATGACATGTGATTATGAAATATGTAGTTGTAGTAATTCCTTTAGTGAAATTTGACATATGCTCTTTGGAGGTAAAGTATGCTAGTTGATAATATAATAGGAAGATTTGTAACTCAAGGATTGACTAGGTAATTTTGATGGGTTGATAGCATTATCATGTTAGATTATAGACATTAGTTCATAGGGAGTTTGCATGGAATGAATAGTAGGTCATAGACTTGAGCTTTGTTTCATTATAATATCATAGGATACTGGAGTGCAGTTGATTTTCTTTAATGGAGTGTTGAGTCAACTTCAAAATTGGATTACGAGGAAACCAGTGTTAGGATAAAGTCCTTAAAAGCATTACATGATGTAATAAAGTTGGAATTCATTATTTATTTAATGATGTTCCAATTTCACTTTTATCTATCCTTATTCCATGTATTATACTTTATCAGCATTCTTGCCTACATCTTTTGCCTTGTACATGACTTAGGTGTATTAAGAGTTGCACAGAAGATCTAAGTCATAGGTTCCTTGCAAATAGATAATGCATTCAAAAACCGATTCATGGGTCTAGGCAACCTGTTAGAGGTTGTAGTGCACCATTTCCTAATTGGAGGGATGATTGGTCTTGGTTATTGGTATAGGTTTTCCATGGTGAGTGCACTAGTGTGTATGGATACACATTGGACAGGACCTATGGTGAGTCATGACTTAAGGCTATCAAGTAGTCATAACCTCACCAAGCTGCTTCATTGTGTTGTTTCTCAACTTTGAGAGAATATTGAGCTTGTGCTAAAGTTAGAAATGAATTTGACCTACGAGTGAGATTGCAAGTTGATCATATATTCCCTATGGATTGGGTCATTGTTGATGGAAGCCAGTAGCAATATGTATTCTCAATAAAGACAACATGATATCTCTTGGGATTGAGGTAGTGTGTTTTCTTAGGTGATTCGAAAGAGGTGTGTTCATGGAAACTATGTCCATAGTAGTTCCTTAAGTGGAACTTGACATAGGCTCTTTAAGAGTTAAGATATATTAATTGAAAACACAATAGGAGGATCTATAACTCAAGGATAGTAGAGGTAGTCTTGAAAGGCTGGTAGCTTTCACCTTGTTAGACTACATACACCAGTTCATGGGGAGATTGAACACAATGGATAGCAGGTCACGGACTCGAGCACTTGGTGTCTCATTGTTATTTGCATAGAATACTGGAGTTCAGTTGATTATCTATAGTGGGATGTTGAATTAACTTTAGAATTGGATTCTAAGGGAGTCAGTATTCCTATAGGTCCTAGTGGTCCCCTCTCTGAGCTCATATACCTTGTTGGAATGGGTTATAAGGGTCGGATTGGCTTGCTCCATTTTGTGCATAAGGGTATTTTAATAATTACGTAAGGTTGCATAGGGGTAAGTGAACAAGGTCTCTAGATTGAGTTAATTGATTAATTAGTAGGCCCTATTAGGTTAATTAATCAATTAGAACCCATTTTGGGCTAGATTAAGTGACCTAAGCCCATGTGGGCTCAAGTTACTTAAGCTCATTTAGGAACCCTACAAATTCCCCCTAGAGGTTAGGGTTTCTATAACTTTTGTCTTCCACCATCCAAAGAGATAGAGAACAATAGCCTCCACCATCTTTTCCTTTCCACCGGAAGTGTGTCAAGATCAAGGTTTGAGTAATCAGGTGAAGACTTCGGGTTTACGAGACTTCTACAATTTCGATCTTCATTTTTACCATATGGATTTGATTTGGGAACATTTGAATCTGAGGTATGGTTTTTGTTAGCATTTTATGAATCCTTTTAATTTTTTAAAAATGTAACTTTTCCTCTATGCATAGGATTTAGAAAAAGCCTATGATATTTATCTATGTTCCTAACCTGATTCGAGATTGGGAAACAGAGAGATCCATGTTTTTCCTATCAATCAGTATTTTCCTATAAGTCATAGTAGTCCCTGCTCGAGTTCCTAGTTCATGGTGGAATATGCTTTGAGAGTATTTTGGGTATGTAAATTATCTTTTCAGATTAGTGTGTTAGGCTAATTAATTAATAAGAGCCTATTAGGGCTAATTAAATAATTAGGACCTATGTGGGTTAGATTGGGTGACCTAAGCCTAATTTGAGGAAGCCTATATAAACCCCCTTAGGGGTTAGGGTTTTATGTTTGCCATTCAGTTTTCTGAAATTCCAGAAAGAAGAACCTTAGCCACCCTTTAGATAGAAAGAGAAAAGCTCACTAATCTCTCATACTAAGATCCATGAAAGGAAAGATCAGGTATAAGAACGTTGGGTAGATGAGTTCTACGATGACCATAACAGTTTTAGAGTCTTTATCAAATGGAAATCAATTTGGAAACATATAGATTGCAAGTTTGAGTTTTCTAACTTTAGATCTTTATTATATAATGGTTTTTGATGCCATATGTTTTTGTTGTAATAGATCTAGAGAACCCTAAGGATAGATACATGCACACCACAAGATCTAGGACTCGAGAACAAAGTAATTTGGAGTTCTTAGTAGCTAGAATCAGAGCCTTAGGTTAGGTTTTTGCATGCTTGTAGACTTGCATTTCTCATTTGTGTCCCTACTCTAAGACAAGACTTACTTTTTATTATGAAAAATTAATTTTTGAAAAACTTGGAATCACCACTTATTTTTTCATTTTTCAAAGGGAAAACAAATTAAGAAATAAAACCCTAAGAGTAACTCCATTTTAAAATAAAAAGCATGTTTGTGAAAATCAAATCCAAGTTTAGGGGTCATGCTACTCATTGGGAAGGTACCATAAGGTAATACCATTCTAAGTCTCTACTAAACAAGTGGAAGGAACCAAGAAAATTGACTAATGGAAAAATGAATGCTAAGTGACAACAATAAGAATATATAACAAGGCAATGGTGACGACAAACAAAAGCATAACATGCATATCAAAGGAATAAATTAAGAAAGGAAGGAAGTGCACCTTAATAATGCCCAAAATAGGGAAGTGCACTTGCATAGAAAGAGAGAGTTAGTCCACAAGAAAAATAAGAAATATAGCATCAAAACAAGAACCACCTAATATATATAACATATATACAATGAAAATCAAGAGTAAAAGATGACTAATTTTGGAGCAAAATAAGCTAATACACACTAATCACGTGCATAAAACAAGTATACAACCATAAAATAAATCCAAATAAAATAGAAAAATGTTGATCACGCTACATGGGAGTTTGTTCAACATGTACAAGATGTTTACAATACAAATTAAGGTTCAAAGAAGGTTAAAAGTGTTGGGATTGAGCCCTAGAAAGCGTGACATGATGTAACAAATAAATATTTAGTTATAAATTTATTTACCTTTATTATCCCATTTGCATTAATTGGTTATTTGAGCATACCCACCACATATCACTAGTATTGTACATGACTTGGGTGCATTAAGAGTTGTATAGAAGATCCAAGTCATGGATTTGGTCAATCCATTTGAGATTGTAGTGCACCGCCCACCGCTTGGAGGGATGACTTGTCATAATTATCGGGATAGTTTTCCATGGTGAGTGCACTAGTGTATGAGAGACACACGGGATAGAACCTACTTTGAATCATAACATAAGGTTATCAATTTCCATGATTCACCAAGTTACTATATATTGCATGGACTCTCAACCGTGAAAGGATATTGAGTTTGTGTCAAAGTCAACGGGAGACTTTGGCTAATGAGTGAGGCCTTAAGGTGATCACATATCCTTATGGATTGGGTCAATGTTAATGGAGGTTGGTGGCAATAAGTATTCTTAATAAAAATACCATGATATCTCATGGATAGGGACAATGTGTCCCTTTAAGTATTTTAAAGGACATGTGATCTAGAAGACTATGACCATAACATTTCCTTTAGTGAAAATTTAACATATGGTCATTGGAGTTAGAATATGTCAATTAATCACATAATAAGTGAGATTTGTATCTGAACTTGATATGATTTGTAACATTTTTAAGGGAGAAATTAGAGGCTATAGAGCACTTAAAGTCATTATTCAATAGAATACAAGTTGAGATAGGCCATCAAATTATAAGAATTAGGAGTGATAAGGGGAAAGAGTTTGCCAATGTGGATGTTGACCTTTTTTGTGAGTCTAAAGGAATTAAACATGAATTTTTAGCTTTTAGAACTTCTTAATAGAATGAAGTAACTGAAAGAAAAAAATAGTGTTATAAGAAATGGCTAGAATGATGATTCATATGCATAACACCCTTATGCAATTTTGGGTAGAAGCTATTAATATAACCTATTGTACCACCAATAATATTTTTCTCAGGCATGGAATAAAGGAGACACATCTTATGAACTATGGATTGGAAGAAAACCTAATCTTAAATATTTTAGAACCTTTAGCAGTGAGTGCTATATACTCAGTGATTTCGTGCCCAGCTGGTGTATGTCCTGTTGATTGGTGTTCAATCAACTGGTGTACCTTGATTTTGGTCCTCAGACGGGAGTAATCAACAAAATTTATAAACCTATTTCACCATGTACTAGGATAGCCTCAGCTAGCATAACATAGTGGCTCTAGGATCGTTCACTAGGATGGGTTTTCAAATTACAATTGGTATTAATTCAAAGCTGAATTGGTGCTTTTCATTTCAAGGTTAGCTTTAAAAGAAAACATAAACTTTGGTTGAAAAAGGATTGATTTTAAGCTAACTAAAAATAGTAATTGATTTTAATTACAAAGAAAAGTGCTTATTGGAGTTTTTGGATCACTAGGCTCAGGTTCCTAATACAAAAAATAGAGTTCCGATCACTTGAATCTTTTCCTCGCATTGGGGATTTAACATATAGTTATTTCCCGAACTGGTGTGGTACAGATGCTTGCCCTTAATGGACTCAAACACTTAATCCCTCTCACTGATTCATCTTGTAATGGCTCGTGCCTCTCACCTAGCATTTTCCATTCAAGGTGATCCTTAACCTTGGATTACCCTTCACAAGCTCGCAAGAGATAACTAATGGATGTCTCCTTAAAGTCCAAAAGCTTACCAAGTGTTGGCTATTCTAAAAAATCCTACCTTTGAACCACCTCCCAAAGGCTCGCAAGAGATAAACTAGTGTATCTCAATGGACGGAGATCACTTGCCTTATCAACTTTAGCCCAGGTGATTTTAAGGCATTTTAAGTTAACTAAAAACATAGAAACCATCAACGGGTCACACTTTCTCTTCATTAAAAGTTGAAACAAAAAAACTTTCAATTTTTGCATTCGGCACCTTACCCAGCTTCCTTAACTCCAAGAGACAAAAAGCCTAGCCTCTCATTCTCTGAGGAAACATCCTTAGAGCTTGTTTGGCTAGTGAGAAAAATACAATCAAAATGAGTAGGTAAGGCAGAGCAAAGCTCTGTGTATTACTTTCTTCAAAACTATACAAAAGTTGGTCTCTGAGAGCAAGCTCCCGAGATCTCTCCATGTAAAGAAAATTACAATTGATATATAGGAGGTTATTCACCCTTTCTTCTTACTTCCTAACTAAGGAATCCTATGATTGGTGGATAATAAGGAAAAAATGGGGATTTAAACAACAAATATCTGAAGAAAAAAAATCTAAAAGAGTCGGTCGCAAATATTTGGGAGCACTCAGGTGGATTTCACAGCTTGCAACATGGGCTGCGAAAATTTTGCAAGCTGAAAAGTCTCCATTTTGCAAGAAAAGGTTGATTTCGCAGCTAGCACTTTGTGATTTCACAGCTTGCGAAATTGCCTTTCAGCTTGGCACAGTTGTCTTCTAATGGCCATAACTTCTTCATTGCAGCTATGATATATGCATCATTTGAAGCGTTGGACTTTTGACATCCCAAGCTTCGAAATGACATATAGTATGCATAAAATGGACTCCATAAAGTGCTTGAAATGTGTCCTACAGTTGCTATCCTCTTGGATTTCTTCATGTTAGATTCCTCTCTTTGTTTTTCCTCCTTGCATTCTTGATTTGCTTTTGGCAAAGGATTACAAAGCTTCAAAGCTTAGATTCCTCCTGTAAATGAGCTTTCATTTGCTTTGCCATGGATTATATAGAACTCTCACTCATCTTAGATTGCTTTGGTGAGCAAAAAGCTATCAAAAACATCGAAACTTAACACAATTTGATTAGAAATGATTGTAAGGGTCCTTAACATGCCAATTGAGTTAAAAGGTAATAACTACTACTCAAAAGTGTTTAAAAGAGTTAATTAAAAACTATAAAATAGCACTTTTTGAGTAGTAATCACTCAAAGATGAGGAAAAATTTGGAAAATTTTGATACTAAATTTGATGTAGGTATCTTCCTAGGCTATTCTATTATGAGTAAAGCCTATAGGGTTTATAATCAAAATTCATAGATTATCCAGGAGTCTTCAAATATGGTTATAAATGATACAAGATATGATTAGGATATACTTGAGAGTCAAATTTTAACCCAAGAATCAATTGGGGATAACCTTAAACACTTGGAAATCATAAAATTAAACCTTAATGATATCCCTAAAAGAAACATTGACCTTAACAATGATGAATTTGCATCTCTAGATGATGCATCTAAAGAAACGAAAAGTAAGTATAGATCCAGGATACCTAAGAACCACCGAATCTCAAATGTTATAGGAAATGTTAATGAACAAGTGGTTACTAGGAGACAATCAAGATTAAATGAGATTGGTCTTGTATGTTATACCTCCTAATTGGAGCCAAAGAATTGGAGGAAGCTTTAGGTGATGACTCTTGGACTATCCTACTCTAAGAAGAATTAAACCAATTTACTAGGAATGAAGCATGGTATTTAGTCCCTAGGCCCAAAGATAAACATGTCATAGGTACAAAATGGATATTCAAGAACAAACAAGATGAAAATGGGGTCATTGTGAGAAACAAGGCAAGATTGGTTGGCGAAGGATACTCACAAATGGAGGAGATTGATTATGAAGAGAAATTTACACCTGTAGTAAAATTTGAATCAATTAGGATACTTTTGGCAATAGTATGCTCCTTGAGGATAAAGTTTTACCAAACTGATATTAAGAGTGCCTTTCTAAATGGAATTATGAGTGAAGAGGTTTATGTTGAGTAACCAAAGGGATTCAAGGATCTAAAATTCCCCAATCATGTCTATAGATTAAAGAAAACCTTTATAGATTAAAGTAAGCTTCTAGAGCTTGTTATGAAAGACTCATAACCTATCTTTTGGAGGAAAAGTTTGAGAAATGGGGAGTTAATGGAACCTTGTTTATAAATAGGTCCAAAGACAAATTGTTAGTGACTCGGATTTATGTTGATAATATTGTTTTTAGAGCTATGTCTAGTGACCTTGTCCTTAGTTTTGCTAAGGAGAAGAAGATTGAATTTGAAATGAGCATGGTAGGTGAGCTAAACTTCTTCCTAGGATTGCAGATTAAGCATCTAAAAGATGGAATCTTTCTTTCTCAATCTAAGCATGCTAGAGAGTTAGTTAAGAAATTCGGTCTAGAATTATCTAAACACTCTAAGACACCTAAGAGCACTACCACTAAGCTTAGCAAGGATGCATCTGGAAAAAATGTTGAGCAAAAGCTCTATAGAAGTATGATAAGAAGCTTATTATACCTTATAACGAGTCATCTTGACATATCCTTTAGTGTTGAAGCTAATGTTAGGTACCAAACAAACCCTAGAGAGTCACACTTAATAACTGTTAAAAGAATTATTTAATAGATAAATGGGACTCTTGATTATGGTGTGTGGTATCCCTATGATTCTTCTCTTATGATTGCTGAATATTTCGATGTTGATTGGGCCGAAAATGTTGAGGACAGAAAAAAAAACATTTGGTGCTTGTTTTTTTATTGGTGATTGTCTCGTGGCTTGGCTTAGTAAGAAACAAAACTCTATATCCTTATCTATTGCCAAAGCTGAGTATATTATTGTTGAGGACTATTGAACGTAACTCTTGTGGATGAAGCAAATACTTAAAGACTTTGGAATTAAGCAAGAGACCATGAACATACATTGTGATAACTCTAGTGTTATAAATATTTCAAAGAATCCTATTATTCATTCTCGTACTAAACACATTGAAATTCATCATCATTTCATTAGGGATCTTATTAAAGAAAATATTGTTTTCTAGAGTTTATCCTCACTGAACATCAATTGGCAAACATTTTTACCAAACCCTTAGATTCTCTTAAGTTTGAGTACCTTAGGAAATCCCTAGACATATGCCTAATCTATTGATTTTCTTAGAAATAGGATTCAAAGGTTTTGAGCTTAATGTTTTTATCTTTTTTTTTATCTTTTCCTTATTTTACTTTGGGCATATGATTTTTGTTTATTTACTTGATATATTAGCATGATTCATAATACCTCGAGCTTGTGATTTAGAGAAATATACTATATCTACAAGATGTGATGTGGATGGATTCATAGATATTTGTTAATCACTATTGATGCATTTGATGTGGAAAATTCAATATTAGTTACATCTTGCGCTTGATTAAGAGGGAGACTTTTTAATTTTAACTCACAATGTAGTCTTTGATTGCTTTGGAAGGATTCGTTATCATGCTGAAATCTTATTATCCACATACCTTGTTTGACTATGATCACTATAATTGTTTCTCAAAATGAGTTAGTGCATAATGTTGAATCATTGGTTAAGCTTAACTTTCATATACCTTCTCCAAGATTCACGCACTTAAATGTATGTTGTTCACTTGTAACATTTGGAAACACCCACAAAGTGGATACAAAGGCAACCATGAATGAAATAAAAATGATAAATCAACATTGATCATGGTGTACAATGCCTCCACTTTCAAAAGAAAAAGAAAATAAAAATAATATCAAATTGAGGGGGAGTCAAGTTGCACTATATGTTAATCAACAAGGCCGTATTAAACAGAAATCTAGAGATCTTTGTTCAAATTGATTGGGTGTGCTCTTTAATTTGGTGACTGTCGTGACTTTCAAGACACTTATCTTCTTGCCATTCTTAGAAAGAGAGGGTGAGAGTGATTTTTTACTTTTCATGGATCTTACTATCCCCTCCTGGTTCACATTTTCTATGCGAACATGCACATTGTCTCATCTAGTCCCTCCTTTTAGGTGGCCATGTGTGGTCAAATTTTTCAAATTACTTCTTTGACAGTCAGGTGTGTACTAGGCATGCCTCGACTTGATGCTTATCTTCCAGATTTCTTTTCAGAGGTTTAGGCTCTCACTCTTGGAAAGCTTGTGTTTATTCTAGTTTCTTTATATGGTGTTCCTTGTGAGCTTCCCACATATATTCCATTGGTTGGCTTCTCTAAGCCAACTTGGATCTTTGCTACTTTTCTTACGTATTCTTTCTACCATTTGACACATTGTATTTAGGTCTATCATTCAAATGCTCAGTTCATTCAAGCCATCTTTTTAGGACAACAATTTGATATCAAGAAGGTTATCATCAACACCATTACCTCCTTCTGTGATTTTTCCTTTCTTCGTGGTGCACTTTCTTTTAGGTTTCTCATTTCTTATCTATTAAAGCATGTTGGTTTGGAGATAGACAGTACATAGAGGGTCTAAACTGCTCATTCCTTGTTGGATGAGAGCTCATGGGCTAAACATTATAGCCATGTGTATAGTCCATGGCTCATCTAACTCTTGATAGTCCCTAAGATGCTGCTCTAACACAATAGGTTAGTCATGAGGCATTTGTAAAGGAGAATAATATCCATGCCATGGAACAGGACACACCCACACCAGAGGTTGCTCTTAGAACTGACTCTAGTCGAGGTCATGCTCATTTATCTAGAGTTTTTCATGACGCATCGAATTTTGCAAACCTGAAACCTTAAGAGATGGATACCATGACTCAAGTGCTTCAGTGATTGGACTCACAAGACATTCAACTTTGTGAGATCCAGGGTCAGTTGACCTATATCATTTCTTTTATCCATGCTTAGAGTGGTTTGAGTTCCTTCCCTCTTTCACCTTCTCCTGATGCCTTGATGTTTATTTTCTATATATTTTTGTATTTGTTGATCTAGATTTTCATTTTATTTTTATCTTATGTATCCATAATTGATTTTGTTTTATATATATATGATGCTCGTATTTCTCTTTATTTCTTATGTGTTTTCCTTCTTTTTTATTCAACTACTTTGCCATCTTTGTGACAAAAAAGGGTAGATCATTGAATATTTAATTCACTTAAAAAAAGGGACTTATAAATAAGGGGAGATAGGGTCAAACTTGTTAATTCCTTAATTTAAGGGGAGTTTGAATTAATTTTTTCATTCAGTTATTAAAGGAATTTAATTGAAATATTGGAGGGAATTAAATAGGAGATATTGAAGAAAACCAAATCAACTAATGAAAACATAACTTTTATAGTTTGGAGAGTTACATAACATGAAGGTTTCATGAAAAATATTTATGTTTGAATTGACTATTTCTTTAGAACTATTCTAAGTCACAAAAGCTTCTTCCCATGGTTTTCACTGCTTATGTTTTGGTTGGTGAAAATCCCTTGTTTCTAACTATTGAATTATTGGGTTTTATCTAGCTTCTATTATGTTGAGTTAATTTGCATATATCTAGTTTCTCTCAAGTTTTACCTCATACCTTGATGTCGTTATAGAGATTTGTTCCTCTTACATGCTATCACAATTCGTCATGCAAAATCTCCAATTATCTTGTTTTACTTTCTTGATCATATGTTATCTCTCACATTACTTTACCTTATGTATAGTTTTCAGTATCTGTGCTGGTTACAAGGTTGGAAGATAAGTACTAAAAAGTGATACAAAGCATTCCCTTAGTTTAATTTCAATTGAGCATTATTTGTGTTATGAAAACTCCTTTATGAGAGTTTAGGTGGGTTTATGTAACGATTTTTTATCACAAAATTGCCAAAAAGGGAGATTGTTATGATATTGAGTCTTGTTTATATGTTGACAATTTTTTTCCTTTTAATTTTTGGCCATAGAAGTCTTTTTAGATAGTGACTTGTGTTGGGAACCCTATATTACTCTGTTCCCATGCCTTGGATCTCATAGGGTGCATGAAATTTTATCCTAAGCTTTCTAAATCTATCATAATGGAAAGCTAGTTATTAAAAAACCAATATTGATACCACAAAATTCATAGATCTAGAGAATAAAGCCACATACCTTTAATCTGGATATTCCTGGATCGATTCCAATCGATGTAAATAACTCCAAAGTCATAATGGATCTTGTAAACACCATGATCTTCCGCTCGATGACTCTTCCTTATATCTAGGCACTAAGATGGTGGAGATCTCAAAGGTGGAGGCTAGGGTTCTCTCTTTGGATTGTACAAAGAAAGTGACAACACATGGAAACCCTAACATCTAAAGGGGTATTTATAAGCTTCCTATTGGGTTTAAGTGACTTAAGCCCACCATGAGCTTGGGTCACTTAATCTAGTCCAAAAAGGTTGTTAATTGATTAATTAACCATAAAGAACTCTAATTAGTCAATTAGCTTAGTCTAGAGATACCACTCACTTATCCCTATGAAATCTTGCATAATTACCAAAATGATTCTATGCACAAAAGTGAACTAAAAACCCATCTAATCCTCATAAATAATGTCATCAAGGAATATGAGCTCAGAACAGGGACTATTGGGACCCATAGGCTTCCTCAGAATCAAATTCTGAAATTGACTCAACATGACACTATAGAGAGTCATTTTCAATCTAGTGCCCTATGTATATTACATTAAGATACCAAGTACTCAAGTACATAACCTACTATCTAATGCATGCAAACTCTTCATGAATTGGTGTCCATAATCTAACAAAGTAGGGCTATCACCTATCAAGATTACCTTTCCAATCCTAAAGTTATAGATCCAACTTATTATATGATCAACTGACAAACTCTAACTCCAATGAGCATATGTCAAATTCCACTAAAATAATTACTGTGGCCACAAATTTTATGATCACACGTCCTTTGGATCAACTAAGGGGACACATTGTCTCAATCCCATAAAATATTATAATGCTTTTATTGAGAATAGTTGTTGCTATTAACCTTTATCAATAGTGACTTAATCTATAAGGATATGTAACCACTTTAGTGTCTCACCTATTGCTTAAACCCTTCGACTGATTTTGGAACAAGCTCAATATCCTCTCAAGATTGAGAGTTCATGCAGTATAGTAGCTTGGTGAATCATGACAATTGATAGCCTTGCGTCATGATTCATTATAGGTCTTGTTCAGTGTGCATCACATACACTAGTGCACTCACCACATGAAACCTAATCGATGACCAAGACAAGCCATCCCTCAAATTAGGAGGTGGTACACTATGGTCTCTACTGGATTGTCTAAATCTATGAACCGACTATAGATAACTCATCTACTTATAAGGAAACCATGACTTGTATCTTTTGTGCAACTCCCAATGCACTTAAGTTATGTACGATGAGACATGGGTTGAATGCTCAAATCAATGTCAATATACCAAAGAAATAGAAATGAGATGTTAAGTCTAGCTTTATTACATCATGTCTTACTTTTAGAGGCTTAATCCCAACAAACTCACACTAACCCCAAAATTAGACTAGACACTATAGAAAAATTCTACACCATAATCTTGTTAACTCTCTATACTATCTCACAATAAGGTAACACTTCCTCTTTATGTGCTTCTTTTTTTAGTGGTGCTTTAGTTCTTTAGACTATGACAACATCCTACTGTTATCACATAATAGTATCTTAGACAATATAGCCAAAAGAACTACCCATAAGCCAAAAGGCTTCCTTTGTTGCTATAGAAGCAATAAAAACCACTTCGAGTGTATACATATTTAGAGATAGACCTACGAGAGTCCTCATTAAATTGAGAGTCCAATTCCTAGTACAAAAATGAGTACCAACTCATCACAAAGACTCACAAACATATAATCACTCATTCTCCAAAGATACTTGAGTATATGCTTGATATCCGCCCAAAGCTCTAATAAGGAAATGGACTAATATCCACTCATTATTTCTCAAACAAAGCAAATATCTGGTTTAGCACATAACATCACATACATAAGACTATCCATTGTAGAGGCAGAAGATATCACCTTAATGCGTTTTCTCTCCAAGAATGCCCAAGGGCATTAATCTTGAGAAAGAAAGCCCTAAACCCAAAGGGTAGCAAACCTTTCTTGGAGTTTTGCATCATGTATTTGACCAAATGCTCATCAATGTAGGTGACATGGCACAATTTTCCTATTCTACAATCTTAAAGGACCTTAAACCTAAGAGTATATTGCACATTCCTTTAGATTTTCATTTAGAATTGAGTAGACTACTAGGTGTTGATTGATGACAATATCCCTACATCATATCTAATGGTTAGATTGTCATTTACCTGTAAGATTTCAGAGCATCAACACATTTCACTATGCCTTCTTATACACATAAGGCCCTTTTCTATGAAAATGTTTAGTTGTTGTATCTTATAAATGAGACACACTACAATAGATAGGAGTAATTTGATGGATTTGAGTATGACCACTATTGAAAGGGTTTTCCATGGTTGAAATAAAGTTTCAAACTATAACTTTTAGTTACAGTCTTAGTTACATAAAACTTAAGCTTTCCATTTACTCCTTTGTCCATCTTACAAACCAACTTACACTTGTAGGTTTTATCCTTTTAAGTGTTTTTATAAGAACCTAAACATGTTAGAATGTTAAGATTCTAACTACTTCTCCATAGCTTATTTCCTTAAGTGAGGATAAACATTACTCACCGCTTCATCATAATTTGTGGGATATAAACCTTCCACTATGATGAGATACTAATGTACTAGAAATCACAAGCATGGTATGTCTTTAACCCTTTGGATCCATGGTATCCTATGCAATGTGGGACTGTGTTATACTATATCACTCTTTGCCTTATTCTTTATCATATAGTCTTCATAAAAAAATTTGACATTTGTGTCAACAAATATCTTTTGGTGATCCTGATTATAAAGGTAATAACCTAAAAATCCTCTTAGATATCCTATAAACTGATATGCTTCTTAAGAAAATGAGGTATTACATAGTCTATAAGAAATATCCTCCAAAGAATCTAGGAAAAGATGAGAAACCTATCATGATCTCATCATGTCCATCCTAATTTGATATCTTCTTTCTACTTCTCCATTTAGCAATAGAGGCCTTAGTGCACATAACTTGGAAATAATCTTGTGCTTCAACGAAAAGAATCAAACTTACTAGACATATCACCTTGATTTAATCGAAGTGACTTGGTACATATACCCAATAGGCTATCCGATCCTACCTTAAATTCAATGAATGTATCCAAGGCATCAGATTTCCTATGTACATATCTAAACCTAGAGTAATCATCAATAAAAGTGATGAAATACCTGTACTCTCCCCATGCATGGATGCTAAAAGTTTCATACATGTCAATATGCACTAACTATAAGAGTTATGCCCTATTCTTTAGTGTATGGTATGAAGGTACTATTACCTATTAAGATAGAGATAAGATCATTGAGAGTAGTACTAGAACAACAAATATTTGAGACACAGTGAGCTCAAGTCTAGTTTGATCAACTTATCCTCTTGGACAAGAGAAGATTCAAGGTAGCAGATCATGTTCATGCTTATCAAAGGAAGATGACCCATGTTTTCAATAAACGGGTAAGCCTAGACCACTATAGAGAGGAGATTTGGTCTTAAGAGTTCTTAGAGGTTTGATTAGAGTAGACATAGTTGGAGTAAACCATATGTCATTTGAGAGTTAACTCTAGAAGGGAGCTACATGGTTGATGGACTTAGATGGAAACTAGTTCTCATAGTTGATCGATGTGGACCAATTGAAGAATTATTATGTTTGAGATCATGGTTGGATGATGGGAGACCTTCATTTTGGTTATCCTTATACCTTATCACCTTTTTTAACATACAAACCATTGTTAGCCCCTTAAACCTTACATGAGCATTGTGACATTTTCTTTCTCATCGCCTTGCTTACCTTTTATTCTAAGTCAAGGGCCCTTTGGTGTATTTCATGATTTGATTAGGAGTCTCATGAGCCTTGGACCTAGCAGGCGTGTCTAGGATTTCTTCCTCACCTTTTGCTATGACATTTCTAGCTTGTCACCATTATCAACATCATTATTCTTTTCTAACATCATATTTTATTATTTGTGTTTTTCTACAATTTTTTTTCTTTGTTATCACTTGTTTTGCTTTATTTCTTCTGCACCTAGAGTTGTGGCTGTTCGCATGCCATTGCATGGATGGTCATATTATTTCCCTTATTTCACCCCATGGGTAGTGACTCGAAGATTTTAAACCTAATTTGGTCTTAAGTTACTTAAGTCCATAAGAGGCCCTATAAATATCCCCTTAGGGGTTAGAGTTCTTGACTTTTACCTATTTTCTTTTCTAGATAGAAACCCTAGCCACCCTCAAAGAAGAAGAGAAAAACCCATACTTTTCTCTTGTCTAGACCATTGTAAGGAAAGATTAGATGGAAGAATATTAGGTAGACAAGTTCTATGATGCTTTCTATATCTTCACCAACTTGGAATGGATTTAGGAACATCTAGATCGAAAGTATATTCACTTTATTCTCTATATCTGCTTATTATTATGGTTTTTAAATGTCACATTTTTAAATTATATATTAACATTGTTTCTTTAAAATATGCCTTCAGTATAATACATTGAAATCATGTTTTCGAGATATGACTTCAATATAATGCTTGAAAATCATGTTTTGAAGATGTCTTTAGGATAAAATATTTAAATTTTCAAAGGGCACTTACATGGTACAAAATGCCATAATTCTATTACTAGTCTTGAAACTACAATTTTATATTTTTCTTCATGCTCCTGTATTTTTTTTTTAATTTGAGTTTGAATTGGAAAAAATGATGAGATAAATGAAAAGGGCATAATGTCACAGACTTAGGTTTTTCCTAAGTTCATGTGCAACACTTAAACAAATTCAAGACACTTGATGTTGCTAAATTAGCATTCCCCTTGTACTTAGCTATCTAGGTTAAGTATGCACTCGACTTAAAAGCTAAGATAAGAACTGTAGGCAACACTTAGAGAAAATGAAGCTTTTATGGTAAGCTTACAATGCTTAGAAAGTTCTCACTTGTTTGGTGCTTTAGCCAAATAAGACCCTATTTATAGGCACCTTAGGAACTCTTTGGAACCTTGGAGGGTTTCTTACAAATCAAGAATTCTCTAGAAACTCCTAAACAAATGTTATGTACAAGGTATTTACATGATGAATCTGGAACACTCTAAAACATTCCACTATTTTTCCATGTTTTCCATCCCTTAAGTAGAGATGCGTGTGTGTCTCTAGGCTTTTCCAAAATCTTCCACATTATTCCACCTCGAATGTCTCTAAGAGGTTCCAACCTTATTTTGTTAAACTCAGATTGAGTTTAGACTAGTTGGATTAGATTTGAGTTGGTCAGGCCAATCAGGTTATGTGATTCAAAATTCATCCACAGTGTTTCTTAAAAACTTTTTCTATATATTTATACTAAAATTTAAATCAAAATAAAAATAAACAATTTAAAGTTATTTATAAAAAAAGTAAAATTAAATTTATATCTTTCTTAAAAAAAATGATATAATATAATAATAGTATGATATTTTTTTCTCTTAAAATCTAAAAAAATAATAATATTATATAATATATATTATAATATCTAATCGGTTTGTGTTAAGTTTGGATTGTTCAAACCTTATGAATTCAAGTATTGAAAATAATTGTTCAATCTTACCTTAACAATGGATTAGTTTAGGTCAACCCACCCAATATATATGTGTGTGCGCGATAGACACACATAAATATTAGGTAATTTTGTCTCTTTTTTTTTTTTTTTGGAGTTTCAACTATACAAATTTAAATATAGGTAATCTCATAATTCCATGTTATATTGGTTACTATAAATTTTTATATTTCAATATTAATTTTTTTACTTATCATAACTTTTTTTATTATAAATAGTTATATTTTAAAAATGGCTAATATATCTCAATAATGTAGAAAAATAATAATAAATTAAGAAAATAATATCATGATAAATAAAAAAAGTTAAAAATTAAAATAAAATAGAATAAAAAAGTGAATAATATTTTTAAATCAAAACAAAATATGAGGAAGAGGTGGGAGAAAATGAGAAAAAAATGGATCTATAAAAGAGGATTTAAACCAATGTTGCCTATGTTGTTGTCACATAAAGAAAAAAAATGCTACCCAATTGGACAATTAGATGAACACTAAAATAGCTAGTTTGAGAATTATTTTCAAATTGAAGCTGTAATATCTTATTGTTCTCCAAAAATATTGCTTTTTTACAAAACTCACTATTATCATAATTTCATATACTTTTTTTAATTAGGATTTTTCTTAATCCTCTTACACTTTGTTTTATTTATTCTTTATTTCAATTTAAAAGATAATTATATTTTAGAGCTTTTATCCTTTTCTCTTTCACTCTGTATTCTCTCTCTATCCATAAATTTTATTTTTTATTTTTTATTTTTTTTCTTCCCTAAAGATATAAAACAACTCACAAAAATATTTATTAGAGAAAAAATAAGCTTAAGCAAAAAATCAAAAAACAAGATGGAAAAAGGTGAGATGGGAAAAGAAGAACTAAAGGTTGTTGGGTATCAGGCTTGTGATTGAATAAGTGGGTAAATAAGTAATTTTACATAACTTAAAAAAATAAATAGAAAATAGTACATCTAAAATTACAATATTTCTATTTTTTTTTTAATATTTCAATAATCCTTTCAGGAAAATATAATTACAAATTTGTAATCTTTTATAATATTCTTGCACATCATTTTAAAAGTATATATATGGATGTGATATCTAATGCGCGTTTTGAATGAGTTGTTGGTATTATTTATTTTGCAATTTTCTTCAAAATATTTGATTGGTTTGCTTATAGATGCAAAGATCATATCTTCCTCAAATATTAGCCATATATATGGATGTGATATCTAATGCGCTTTTTGAATGAGTTTTTGGTATTATTTATTTTGCAATTTTCTTCAAAATATTTGATTGGTTTGCTTATAGAGGCAAAGATCATATCTTCCTCAAATATTAGCCAGAAAAACAATATAATAATTATGATTTATAAATATGTGGATGAAGTTTGCTTAGGAATTTTTATTTGAAAATCTTCCTCATCACTATCCACACAATTTTTTTTTTATATAAAATTACTCATTTATAGATATCTCTAATTTTATAAATAAGCTAAAAAAACATTTTAATATATATATATATATATATATATATAGAATCACTTTTTTTCTTATTTTTTATATTTTTTTAATATTATATGGGACTAAACAACAATAGTTCATCCATACCCATTACCTTAAAAGTATTAAAAAAAAATGAAAAATAAGAAAAAATGTGATTATATATTGGATAGGAAAGAAAATTTGTAATTTTATATAATGATAAACTCTTTTTAATCACAACTCCGGTGCAGGTTTGACTTTGTTAAGGGTGTTTGTCTATTTGACTCTACGATCTCATGTAAACACAATGTCTTAATCTTGTAGATACGTTTTAAAACAGTGAGAGTTTAGAACAAATAATATTTATATAATTGGATATAAACCTTATATAAATAAAAAAAAAAAAAAGGGAAAGCCGTTAAAATTTAACATAATTACATTTTTCACATAATTATTTTTATCTTGTCCCTCTTTATCTAATAATTTTCTAAATAAAAGAGAAAAAATTATGAAATTTCACATAAATTTTAAAATATTTATTTCTTTATTTGTATTGTTTTTTTTATTACAATTAAATAAGAAACACCAATCATAAGGTTCCAAATATTTAATTTTTCTTCATGTTACCATTAAAATTATAAATAGAAAACAGTATCGTTTCTGCTTGTATCTTTCCTTATTCTCCAACAAGAGTTTAGAGGTTTTAAGAGGGGCAATTAAATCAAAGAAATATATCTTTGGATCAGATATTTTAAGAAATAAATATATTAAAATATGAGGGTTTTGTTTTAGGATGGGATAGCATTTTTTACTATTAGTTTTATCATATCTTCCTTGAATAAGTATTGGAGCTTGAAGATGACGGTTGAAATAAATTTTCAAATATCTAATCATTGAGATAAGATTCCTTCCCAAGATACCATAAAAGAAATTCAAAAAAGTTATCATTTTTACATTTAAGTACATTAAAAAAAAAAAACAGAAAAGGTTAAAAATGTCATTTCACATTTACTATTCATGTATGCTAATTGCAATTTTTAAAACTATTTTGTAAAAGCTAGTAAATGAAAAACATATTTGGAAAAAAAAAAATCAACACTTTATGCTTGAAATCACTTTCATGTAGTATATAAATGGTGGTAATTTTTTTTTAAAGAAATTATTTTAAAGGTTTGGTGTGATCTTGGAAGGAGTTGGGCATGACCAAACAATTTGTTAGTATATGAATGTGGGAACCAAAGTTAATTTGGTGGTGTTTGAAGACCCCATCAAAGATTAGTTTGTGATATTTATATATAATCATGCCTAATTCTGGTCTGCCATCCTCAAGTTTTTAGGTTTATTTCATTGTAGGAGTCCTCCACTTTCTTTCTACACCAGCAAAATCCAATTTAATTAGGTCCTTTTTGAACTTATTAGATTTTGCATATGTTGTTGAGTTTAGGTATAAATTCTCAATTTTGAATTCATTTTGTACCACTTCAAATGTTGACATGTGTGTAGAACACTCCTACCCAATAAATGTCATGGATTTGGCTTTGAATGTATATAAACTTTAAATGTCTTAATACTTATTTCAATTAGTGTTTAGTTACTTTTCATTGAATTTTATAGTTTTTATTTGGATAGTGCTTATCTTCCACAATAACAAGAGAAGAAGTATGCTTGGGAATGTATTTGAAAACTGTTTTTAAAAATAATTTTATGATTTTTTTGAAACAAAAAATTTGTTTGCAAACTTAAAATACCTTCAATGTGTATTTTATGTTTTCAAATATATCTTAAAATTAATTTTAATGTTTTATTTTATGTTTCAATTAT
Organism: Vitis vinifera; assembly: GCF_030704535.1. Taxonomy (NCBI): domain Eukaryota; kingdom Viridiplantae; phylum Streptophyta; class Magnoliopsida; order Vitales; family Vitaceae; genus Vitis; species Vitis vinifera. The sequence continues at coordinate 5,272,545 of NC_081812.1, forward strand.
TTTTTAAAACAATTCATTAAAATCAAGTGAAAATAATTAAAATATTTTCTAAGAGAGGGTTTTAGTTAAATTAAGTTGTATTTTGAATTTTTTTTTTTCAGAAAAAGAAAATAAAAGTTTTAACTTTTAGTTAAAATTCAAAACGATTATTTAATTAAAAGAGCTTTTGAAAACCCAAAATTTGAAATTCAACATCTCATCATTTTTTGATCTCATTTGGACAAAAATACCCTTATTATTTTCTTGTAAAAATAGTCATTTCTTTTAAAACCTATATGTAAATACTTAAAATGACAAATGACATTTATATCAAAAGTTGCCTATTTTTCCAGAGAAAACATAACGGTTAGATTTATAATTTGGGAATTATTTTATCCCTTTTAACCAAATATTTCAATTCAAAAAATTGAGATAAACCGTAACATAATAAAATCTTTTAAAAAGGGAGACCAATTTTTTCAAGGAATAATAAATATGAAAATAAAGACTCCTGCAAATAAATTTTTTGAAAAATATGATTGATCCTTATTGTCAAATAAAATGCATTTTATTATTTCTTATGAAAAAATTAATTTATTTCTTCAAATATTTTTATTTTATTATACTTTATCTCAATATTTTTAAAAATAAAAATTAAGAAAAATTCACAACCAAGAATTTAGAAGGACCAAACTTTAGTTTAGAGCATGAAAGAAGTCATCCGTGATTCATCCACCCAAAACAGATTTAGAGCATGTTTGGTTGTATGATTAAAAAATAACTTTTTAGTTTTAAAATTTTCTAGAACTATTTAGTGGTGAAATAATTTTTTTTTAAAAGTGAAATAAATAATAATTATTAAAGAATAAGTAGAAATTGTTTTTTATCAATTTTTTTAAAATGGAAAATATAAATTTTTTTAAAAAAACTATAAAAAATAAATAAAAACTGAATATGATATCATTATTTTTCTCTCTTTTCACGGTCTAATACCAAATACTTGAATTAAATTAAATTCACATTATATAAATTGAATTTGTAATGTTTTTATAAAATCAAAACAAAAAACTTATTTTTAAAAATAATTGATCCAAACAATTTTTTGTTTTATATTTTTAAAAATTGCTTTTAAAGATAACTTGCCAAATACTCTGATTTTTATAAAACGTAAAAAAAAAATATATATTTTTTTGTTGTTTAACTTAAAACCAATTTTTAAAAACAAGTTTTCAAAATGGCATTAATTTCCCAACATTTATTAAAAATTTAGGGGATCAAAACAACTCCAAAGTTTGAAAATTTTGTTGTTAAATTTTTTATTATGAACATTAAATAGGGTGTGGTTGATAGCGTGGGTTTTTCCGAAACCAGAAGCATTGAAAGCAACACACCAATGATGAAAAACCAAACATGTGAACCCAAAAACCAGAGGCCTTAGAAATGGACAAAGCGATGGGGCAACCACAAAACAAAATCCAGTGATGCCATACATTCAGCCATTCAGATTTCAGACCCAACCACTGTCTCACATTTTTTATCTTTTCCTTTTTAAATAATATTGCTGCTCTCCAGTTGGGAAAAGCCACCCACCCTCATTCAAAGTTTGAAGCTTCAAAAGCATATCCACACATCAAATACCAACTATGAAAAAAGTGAGTTCCATGCTTCACCTCTTATTCTCATTTTCCCTGGAAAATCCTCTTGCTTTTAGAATTGTCATGGAAATTAACCAAAAGAAATGTCACAACATTTAGAATTGTCAACTATGAATCCTCAAAAGAAATGGTCCCAACAGCTTAGCTGATCTTTATCTCTTTTCAAGACCGATAAAAGGTTTATGCACCATCGTTTCATCCAGCATAAAGTGTGTTTGTGGGAGTATTCATATACTAAAGTTGTTCCAAGCAATAGAATATATCCTTCAACAATTCCTCCATTTTCAGTCTGACCAAGCAGGAGATAAAAACTGAGAGGGGCTCCATCAAAAACGTTGAAAGACAAACAAACAACTACCACGTTGTCCTATAAACAATTGTAAGTGGCTACAGGTAATCAACCAATATAAAATGCTTTATCAACTTTTTTTTTTCCTTTAATTTTTTAATTTTTTTCCTGGTCAAAAATATTGACGTGTGTGTACATGTGATTCATTCAGCTGCTTAAGATAAAGCTAATCCTTGAGACAAAGAAAGAATTGATGGGTCTGATCTTTGACGTTTCAATGGAAGCCATGATTATGGGGGCATTAGGGGGGCTGAGGAGGGTGTGAGGGCCACATATTCATCTCCATGCAGTGGATCATTGAGGAATCCCAGGGGAGGTGCCTTCACATTGGACTACAAACTTCCTTTTCTCTGTAGCTCCCATCAAAACCTGCAGGGACAGTTTGCCTCATCAAATAGCATCCCACTACAACAAGTTGAAAGTTGCCAAAGGTGAAAGCAATCATCTTTCCTTTTCTATCGAAACATGTACCATTACAAGCATCTTTGGTTGCAGAGAAAATGAGACATAAATCAGTGTGATAATAAAGCATGCCTCTTATAATATATTACCAGTGGTAAGAAGTTGTTTGGGCGGAAAGGCCGAAAGGGACTCTCGAGAATTTGTCAAAGCGGACAATTCTGATGAGATATTGACGTGGTAAATGAAAATAGCTCCAAAACCCACAAATAAGTAAGCTTATTGGCCATGGAAAGACTGTACATTGAGAAAGTGGCAGCCCATCAAATGAGGCCAGAAGAGCATGATCCATTCAAGCGCCCGTTGCTGCCTCCTCAAAGTGGGATGGAATCGATTGCAGACATGTATATTGAGTCCAGACTCAGCCTTGCTTCAGACAAGATCCTATGACGTGTCCCCTTGTAAAATTCAAAGTTGTGAATGAAAAAGGTCTTTATATATTCCTGATAATGGCGCTCCGAATCAGAATGAGAGGAGTTTGTAGAGGGGACTTAACAGAGCCAAGCCAACAGAAGAGAGGGAAGATCTATTTTGGGTTCATCTTGGGTCTCACTGGGCCTTCACAAACATCATATCAAACCATGGGAAAAGGAAACAATTTCAAAAAATGGCCCCACAAGCTGATAAGTCTTCATTATTTTCTGTCTTCATATAATTTATGTTAAGAATCTTGAGATCAGTCTGGAGGTGGAAGCATGTTTAAGAAAATATTGATAGACACCATTACAGAATTGTCCTCAATCAACTCTCAAAGTTCTTAGATTACTATCTTCTGAAGATCTACTCCACCTTTTTTTTTTCTTTTTTTTATGTTCAGTAAAATCATAGTTAAATTTATAAAAATTTGAGGCTAAAACCTATTATATAATTTTCATGAATATTTAGCAACCTAAAGTGTTTCTCATCTTTCTATAGTATATAATGACCATATTGTAGACACGTTTATAGTTGTCAAATAATGTAAAATCAATGGTTTAAAAACCGGACCAACGAGCGGCCTCTTTAGTCTAGTCCAAATCAATCGGACTGTTTAAAAGTTGGATTGGCACCGAACCACTTGTATTGGTAATCGGACTGTCGAACTGGACGGGCCATTCGGTTTCATATGAATTGGTCAACTATTGATTAGACCAAAATTTTGTTGGGCTTCTCATGTCATTGGGCCAATATCCTTCATTGCAAGCCCACATCATTTGTGGATTATTGAAGAGTTGCTAGATATTTTATACCACACATAGGGCCTTCCTTTTTGCTGTGGGATAGGTTTTGGTTACATTAGGCAAAGGACCATTCAACCACACGACAACTTTATTAAAATATATGGTAAAAATCTATTTATATCTAGTTTTAAATTTAAACAAATATAAATATTTATATCTACATTTATTTTATAATAATAAATAATATAAATTGATTAATATGATAATTTTTAAAATTTTAAAATAAAAAATACATAGATATGTAATTAAATTAAATATTATAATTTTTTTCACTTTTATTTTTAAATATTATACATACTCTATTTAATAAAATTTAATATATTAATAAATTTATATTTATCGTTATCATTTAATTTGATATATCAAACATAAAAAATTAAATATTATTAAAATTTTTAATTATATATATTTTAATTTTTTATAATTGTTTTTAATTTTAATAAAGTATAAATTATACATTTATAATATCGTCAGTTCAATTGCGGTTTGATTACCGATTCGACGGGTGAATGATAAATCGATAACTTTTTTTATTCAATATCCAATTTAGTTCTAAAAACATTGTGAGTGATTTCATATCTTATGATGACATCTTTTATGATAAGATAATTATAAGATATATTCACATTAAGGAAATATATAGAAAGAAACTAGTGCAGTTATCCAAAATAGATTATGTTTTTAGAATGGAAAGTAAAACAATAGACAATTTCATGACAGATAACTAACAAAAAAGTATGTAACCATCAATATTACACATAAGCAAACACTGAAAACTATTGGCTAATTCACAAAATTTGATATTTTATTGCATCAACACATCACAAAATTTACAAAATAAAGTTTTCAGATGTTAACCATACTTTTTCAAGTAGTTTGCTACCAACTGCCCATATACCAGAAGTTCCAAGTAACTAGTTGCCTTTTCGTAAGCTGAAACTGCATTTTAACTTTAAGTTTATCCCCATCTTTACACCAATTCCTGGTTTCTAGTTTTGTCATGAATGCAAATTACTATGATGAGCTTCCACAACTAACCTAAATACGGGAGCTTGCCAATAATGTTTTAACAAAACATAGAATTTGTTTCGTCCTCCTTTAGATTGCATAGGACTAGGTGCCATTTGTCACCTTGGCATAGAGAAACAACCAATGCATGTTAGGTTGGGGTTGCTAAGACTGACCCCTCTCTGACTCTCAAGTTAGTTAAGGTATGAGAAAGACAAACAAATGAGATATAACTGATCAGGCTTATAGTGTGTGTACCTTGTTCATTGTAAATTTTTCTTCTTATATCTACCTCTTCTTTGGTAGTTGCAAGAAATTATTGATGGTAATTTTGGTTATGTGATGCCTTCAATGGCATCTTTATGTCCCCCTTTTAATGCTTTAGTGTTATGGAATGACTTTATAGTTCGTTTGTATAACAATTGAATTTAGGGTTGAACCGTTATGTTGATGTCCTTTCCTCTATGTTGGGCCCCTTATCTAGCGGTTGTTCTTCCTCTAAGGTCGACCCGTGCTTTGAAGTTATGATGGCTAAGATCTAGTTATGTTTAATGTTTTGTAGCTCATGTAACAATTGAAAATGGGAATTTGTGTTGTTCATCCTTCTTTGTTCTTTTCCTTGTTCTCATCTTCTCAAGGTAATGGCTAACTTAGACGCCATCAAGAGCTACTATTAGATTCCTACTTCTATGGGAATTTTGTCATTCCATTGAAAGGTGGGCCTTCCATAATTAAAGTTTGGTCAATGCTTGATTCCTATTGAGCATTTGAAGGTTGGTCTTAGCTTTCTTTGCCTTCTCTCCTTTGACATTTCTTTGTGTTTGTTAAGGTGCACTTTACACCATTTTAATCTCAATACTACTAGTGTTTTTATGGCGATAGTTGTCATGAACCATGTGCCTAATTACCAAATCGGGTTGACAGAATTGCTTTTCTTATATCAAGACAAATGACATAGTATCGGTACATGGTAGAACTCTCTTAATGATAAGTCAAGGAGCCTAGTTTTTGAGATCCTAGATTCTAAGAAGAAGTGTGAGACCTCAGTTTCTTGCTAGTTGATGGACAGTAGGAGGGGTTAAACGTGCTTAGAACCATGATTCCAAGGCTTGTTATTAGGGAGGTGGTATGTTTTGTTAGGATAGAGCACTTAAAAGCATAATATAATGTAATAGAATAAGTTTTCAATAATATATTTTTATATTATGATTTTTTATTTCCACTTTACTATCCATGATTGCATTATTACTTATCTGAACATTCACATGTGTATCACTTGTATTGTATATGACTTAGGTGCATTAAAAGTTGTATAGAAGATCTAAGTCATGAGTTCCTTGCATGGTGATAAGTTGTTCATAGTTGGTTCATAAATTAGACAATCCATCTAAGACTATAATATGCTACCTTCTAATCGGAAAAATGACTTATCTTGGTAATTTGAATGAGTTTTCCATGGTGAGTGCACTAGTGTGTATGGAGTAGTCATGACTTCACCAAGCTACTATGTTGAATAGGCTCCCAACCTTGAGAGAATATTGAGTTAGTGTTGAAGTCTTCAATGTAGGGAATATGTGGATTACTCTATTCCATCCTTAGACTAGTTAGGGTGTATGTTGTTCTTATTAGGCCACTAGATCTTAGCAATGGAAGCAATAAAGATATAAAAAAACATTTTAAGACCTAGTGTTTAGGAACAAACTTGAAATCCGAATGTTCCCAGATTAGATCTTATAGATGAAGAGTTGATGAAAGATGTTGCAAATGATGTAGATCTTGTAGACCTAATGATCTTCCATTATGATGTCTCTCTCCATGAATCCTAGCACTAGAAGGGTGGAATCCTTTCTAGGGTTGGTGGCCAAAGCTTTTTCTCTTGAGTGAATAGAATGTAAGAATAAAGTGAAACCTTAACACCTAAAAAGGGTATTTATAGGCTTCTAGTGGGCTTAAGTAACTTGAGCCCTTTTGGGCTTAGGTCACTTAAACTAACCCACTTTGGTTTTAATTAATTAACCTAATTAAGGTTCAATTAATCAATTAGCCTAGTCTAGAGAGACTATTCACAAGCTCTTGTGTAATCTTACATATTTACCAAAATGCTCTTACGCACACAAGTAAATAAAGAACTTAAAATAATCTTCATAAATAATATCATCAAGGAATATGAGTTCGAGCGGGGACCATTAGGACTCATATGCAAATGTTGGGTCCTTCAGAATCCACTTATGAAGTTGACTCAACATTCCATTATAGAGAGTCAACTACACTCTAATATCCTATGTATATTACAATGAGTTACAAGTACCCATGTTTGTGTGTAAGGAATCTCGGACTACTCCATTCCTTGACCTTGGATCTAATAAGGTGCATGCAATTATCCTAAGACAATTAGAACCTAGCAACAAAAGCATTCAAAACAAAATCCAAATCTAATACTATGGGTTAGATATATGGATGTTCCTAGATTAAATCCTTATGGTGAAGAAGGTTGTCTAATATGTAATACTCGTTGGAAATCTTGTTAACCCATTGATCTTGTGCCTAATGACTTTCCTTGAACTTAGGCACTTAGATGGTAAAGATTTGGAGGATGGAGGTTAGGGTTCTCCTTTTAGAATGTAAGGGAAAATGGAAAAAAAGAAAAATAAATCTGAAACCCTAACCCCTAAAAAAGTATTTATAAGCTTTTTATTAAACTTAAGTGATTTGAGCCCACCTCGCACTTGGTTACTTAATCTAGCCTAAAAATAGTCTTAATTGATTAATTAACTCACTAGACTCCAATTAATTAATTAGCCCAATCTAAAGATACCACTCACTTACTTCTATGCAACCTTACATATTTACCAAATACATATAAGTGAACCAAGAACTAATCCAACCCTTATAAACCATGTCATCAAGGTATATAAGCTTGAGTGGAGACCACTGAGACTTATAAGATAGTATTGGCTCCCTCATAATCCAATTTTAAAGTTGATTTAACATCTCACTATAAAGAGTCACCTATACTCCAATACATTATGTATATTACAATAAGACATAAAGTGTTGAGGTCCATGACTTTCTATCTACTGTATATAGTCTCCCTATGAACTAGTGTCTATTATCTAATAAGGTGAAAGCTACCAACCTATCAAGATTACCTTTGTCATCCTTTAGTTATAGATCCTCCTATTATGTGATTAATTGACATATCCTAGCTCATAAGAGCATATGTCAAATTCCATTTAAAGAATTGTTAGCATCTTAGATCTAAGCAATGGAAGTAATATCGATTGTATAAAAAAAAATGATCTTTAGGTTTGAATGTTCCCAAACCTTAAATATAAGTGTTAAATAATCAAATCAATGTTGTAGAAAGTCTCGTAGACCCACAATCTTCTACCCAATGGTTCTTCCTTAATCTTGGTAAAATTTTAGTGGAGGGTGAGGGAGGAGAGGTTGAAGGCTATGACACTTTTTCTCTCTAAAGGTGGAAGACAAATGTTATACAAAAGCCATGGAAACCTTAACCCTTAAGGGGGATATTTCTAGGGTTCCCCAATAGGCTTAAGTGACTTGAGCCTATTAAGGATTTGGGTCACTTAATCTAGCATAAAATAGGTCCTAATTGATTAATTAATCCAATAGGGCCTACTAATTAATTAATTAGCCCAATCCAAAGATCTTGCTCACTTATCCCTATGCAACTTTATGTAATTATCAAAAAACCCTTATGCACAAAAGTGAACCTAGAGCCAATCCAACCCTTACAAATCATGCCAGCAAGGTATATAAGGTTCAATGGAGACCACTAAGACGCAGAAGAATATTGGATCCTTTAAAATCCAATTCTAAAGTTGATTTAACATCCTACTACAAAAAATCAACTAAACTCCAATATCCTATGTAAATAACAATGAGACACCATGTGCTTAAGTCTGTAACCTACTATTCATTGCGTTTAGTCTTTCCATGAATAGGTGTTCATAGTTTAACATGATGAAAGCTATTAGCCTTTCAAGATTACCTCTACTATCCTTGAGTGACAAACCTTCCTATTGTGTGTTCAACTGACATGCCTTACCTCTCAAAGAGCCTATGTCAAGTTTCACTTATAGAGTTACTATGACTATAGTTTTCTTAAACATGTCTCTTTAGGAACATCTGAGGGCACACTTTGTCTCAATCCCATGAGATATCATGGTGCTTATATTGAGAATTCCTATTGCTACCAACTTCCATCAACAATGATCCAATCCATGAGAAATGTATGATCAACTTATGATCTCACCCATAGGTCACAGACGCTACTAATTTTAGCACAAACTCAATATTCTCTCAAAGTTGAGAGACAACACAATGAAGTAGCTTAGTAAGGTCATGACTATTTGATAGCCTTAAGTCATGACTCACCATAAACCCTATCCAATGGGTAACCATATACACTAGTACACTCACCATGGTGAACTTATCATAATCACCAAGACTAGCCATCACTCCAATTAGGAGGTAATGCACTATAGCCTCTAATGGATTACCTAAGTTCAAGAATTGACTGTGAACAAGTCATCTACTTGTAAAGAACCCATGACTTGGATCTTTCATAAAACTCCTAATGCACCCAAGTCTTGTTCAATGTAAAAGATGTTAGATGAGAATTCTCATAAAGTACAATGCATGAAATAAGGATAAATAAAACTGAAACTGGAATATCATTTAATAAAAAATGAATTCCAAATCTATTACTTTATGTCATGCTTTTAAAGGCTCTATCCTAATAGGAATTACTACATCATTAAATTTCATGATTACATATCCTTAGGATCACCTAAGGGGACACACTGTCTCAAAGTCTATGAGATATTATGGTGCCTCTATTGAGAATAAATGTTGTTACTATTAGGAACCTTAAATTACTTTGTTCCTTGGCCCTAGATCTTATAGGGTGCATGCCATTCATCCCTAAGGTTCTTTGGATCTAATGTAGTAGAAAACAATGGCTATAGAAAACCATATTAAATCTAAATCTAGAGATATAGTTACATACCTGCAATTTGGAATGTTCTTAGATCGATCCAATCTAAAAAAGATGTTGTGGGCATCTTAGAACTCATCTATCCAAGAGTTTTCCACTCGGTTTCTTCTTTCATGGGTCTAGACATAACAAAATGGTAGGCTTCTCTCTCCCCCATGAGGGTGGCTAAGGCTTCTCTCTAGAATCTCAAAAAATTTGAATAAGAAGAAGTGAAACCCTAACCCCCATGGTGGTTTATATAGGTTTCCTTATAGGTTTAAGTGACTTGAGCCCAAATTGGACATAGGTCACCTAATCCAACCTATTTAGGCCTTAATTAAATAATAGTCATAATAGGCATCAATTAATTAATTAGCCCATTCTAAAAAGCCAATTCATAATATTTAGTACAATCTTGCATTTTTATTTAATTGCTCTTATACACACTTATGAATTATCAACCCAAAATACCCTCAAAATGTGCTACCATCAACTAGGAGGTTGAGTGAGGATCACTAGAACCCATAAAAAATATTGGCTCCCTCATAATCCAATTTTGAAGTTGACTCAACACTCCATTAAAGAGAGTTAATTGCACTCCTCTATCCTATGAAATTATAATGAGACAAAGCTTAGGTCTATGACCTACTATCCATTACATGTAGACTTCCCATGAACTGTCTATAATATAACAGGGTCGTGCTATCAACCCATCAAGATTACCTCTATAATCCTTGAGTTATAAATCCTCCTATTATGTGATCAACTGACATATTTTAGCACTAAGGAGAATATGTCAAATTCTAATTAAGGAATTACCTCAACTATATATTGCATGATCACATGTCCTTTAGGTCACTCAATGAGACACATTGTCTTAATCTCATGAGACATCATGGTGCCTCTATTAATAATACATGTTATCACCAACCTTTATCAATAGTGGTCCAATCCATAGGGACATATGACCGTCTTAAGGCCTTACTGTGGATCCACATTTGTCAGGTGTGTCCCTACTCGTATACAAGACTCACTTTTTAGGTGAAAGTTTGTATTTTATAAAAATTGGAGTCGTTACTTATATATATATATATAGTTAAGGAAAATAAAATAAGAAACTAAAACCCTAAGAAAAGCGACTCCATAGTTTTAGAAAAGCCCGAGTCTAGGTCTAGGGATCAGGTTACCTATCAAGAAGGTACCTTAAAAACGTAGCACCCCTCTAAGCCCTAACAAGGTTTCTATTGGCTAAGTTAAGAGAAATATGATAATTAATCAATTGACTTAGGGTACCAAGAAAGACTAAGGTGTTAATCTAAATTATAATCACATATTAAACTAACAAACAAACATTATCAATCACATACATAAAGTAGGGGTAGCAAGCATACTTGAGGTGTTTCTTAAAATACTATCATAAGACAATAGGTTATAACAATGAGGTATATATACATGCATCTCATCAAAGAAAATCAAACAAACATCAAGACAATCAAGGATAGTATTAAAATGGATATAGTTTGCAACAACATACATATTCGTAGAATTTTGAAATTGAAAGGTAGAGAAACCTAGATAGCAAGTTGAGCGCTTCAATGGGAAACAAAGTTAGCTCAATAACAGGTATAAAAAATCTCATGTGTCATAAAATGGGTCAAATTCAATCAAATATCAAATAATCATCTCACTTGAATCATTATAAAAAAAAATCATAGATGTCAGGCTCCACCAAGGCCCAATTTGTTTTTGCATGAATTAATGCTATAAATTCCATTATTTTTGGAATCATAAAAAATTATTCATGCTTATTAATAATCAACAAAATCAAGAAAATTGTTGAAAATTAAAGAAAAATATGAAGGTGCATGCTAGGACAAGAATGGTTGCAAGTTACTTTGAGGAAAAGAATTTTATTAACCTAAAGAAAAGTACTAATGAGGAATTCTAAACTAAAGAGTTAAAGAATTAAAGCTTATTGAAAGTAGAATTCAAAAAATCAATTTTGAGTCACGTGCGCTTTAAAATATTACACACTAGTGTGGCCATGCATGGCCAAGCACACGTGGGCCTGGGAGATAGAGAGGTGTTGGTGAAGCCCAGGCTAGTTTCTGCCATTCTGATATTCTGAGGCCCTTGAAAGCCTTGTATCACTTCTTTATGCCATGATAGAAGCTCAGAAAAAACAATTTTACGCTCCTTTGTTCTCATAATTGCCAAGCTTAATTTGATCAGTGTATATGTTATTCCCAACAAAACGTGCCACTGCTGTCTCTCTAATATTTTTCCTGGGGAGACCTTGGATCTGAAGAGTGACAATCCGTCAGATTCCGAATGAAAAACTTGCAAACCCTCAGATTGAGACTTCAAGTATTCATTTTGAAAAATGAGTTCAGTAACCATATGTACGAGCTGGTCATGAGTAGCATCAACATGTGGCTTGACATCAAACAACTCATTCTCCTTGGCATGATTGGCATCGTTCTGGCACCATGATTCTGCTCAAGCACCCCAAAATCTCTAATACCATTAATCTTGCTTCTCATTTTCAGTTTTTATCAAGTTCTGGTGCGCCTTTAAGTAGATGTCGATAGCCTTGTATAAGCCATCATGAATTGGTTTTGCTGACTCCGGAGTTGACTGCACAATGTCATTGAAACCGGAGAGGGTGAGATTTGGGCCATGAGCAATTTTAGCAAGATATCCATCCATGGTCTAGTAATTTCATGTCCGGAAGAAGCAATATTATTGGTAACATTCTGGAACATCTGTTGCTCCTTGATAGGTGTATCCATTAAACTCCAGTGCTCCAAGATGGCAACTGCAAAATCTTGAAACCTATACATTCTCACCAACTCAATTCGAATTCCAAGATTTGTATAACAACGGTTCCAAGGATTTCTGCCCTCTATTAACATCCAAGAACCAAGAAAGTTTATCCATGCTGTCATGAACCAATCACATCGATTGGGCTTAATTTGGTACGGCACTGCCGGATATGGAATCCCGTCACTTCATAACAATTCAAAGTTATTTGTTAAAACTTTACGCTGGGAAGATTATCATGATTTCTGTGATAACTCAAATAAAATAGAGCTTGAAAGAAAGAATTTTTTTTTTTTGCTTTCTGATATTTATTCAGAACTTTTGAAGCCTTTATATAGGCAAATACATACAGGAGTAATGCACTAATGTGCAAAAGACTCTTCATAAAAGATGCACTAACGTGCAAGGACTCTTCCTAACGTCTAGGTAACAAAACCATGTTCTATAGTAACTAAACTCCTAAAGACTAGAACAACATGGATTGAAACATGCAGAAATCACATGTGCAGAAATAATAAACTATTATTATTTATTTTTTAATAATCCCTCCCTTAAACTGAAAGCTTTTAGGCTCCAATTTACTTGTGCAACACCTTCAAGCAAGATTCTCCAAAGTGAAAATTCCCAACAACCTTCTTAATTTTTGAAATCGAAGAAATTGGAGAGGTTTAGTAAATATATCAGCTAGCTGTTCTTCACTTCTGCAATACTTCAGATCAATTATTCCATCATTGCTAAGATCTCTTAAAAAATAATACTTCACTTCAATATGCTTGCTTCTTCCATGTAGCACAGGATTTTTGGAGAGCTTAATGGTTGAATTGCTATCACAAAATTATAGTAGCTCCCACTTGCTTGAAATGTGGCTCTTTAAGAATTTTCCTCAATCAAATAGCTTGACAAGCACCAGCTGTTGCAACAACAAATTCAGTTCTGTAGTTGATAAGGTAACAATTGGTTGCTTCTTAGATGACCACGAAACAGCTCCTGTGCCCATCATAAAAATATAAACCAAAGTGATCTTTCTATCATCTTGATCTCCTGCATAATCAATGTCAGTAAACTCGAACAAATCTAATCTTGTACCCTTCTTGTAGAACAACCCAAAATCTTTAGTTTCTTACAAGTAACGAAAGATTCTTTTGGTAGCTAAAAAAATGCACTTCTATTAGATTCTCCATATATCTACTATTAGACTCACATTATACATTATGTCTAGTCTTGTTGTAGTTAAATACATCAAACTACCCACAATCTACTTGTAAAGTGTGTTGTCCACCTTCTTTTCTTCATGATCTTTATTTAATTAGCTTCAAGTTAAGCTCAGTTGGAGTGCTTATAAGATTACAATCCTTCATTTGAAACCTATCCAAAATTTCTCACACATATTTCTTTTGAGAAATAAAGATTCCATTAGTGGACTGCACTATTTCTATGTCGAGGAAGTAATGCATCATATCAAGGTCAAACATTTCAAATTCAATCATCATAGACTTCTTGAACTCTTCAAACATGACACCATCATTTCCAGTAAATATAAAATCATCTACATATAAGCAGACAATGAGCATTTTTCCTTCATCCTCAACTTTAATAAAAAGTGTGTTCATATGGACATTTGTGAAAACCTTCTTTCAAAAATAATCCTTAATGTGACTATACAAAGCCCGTGGGGCTTGTTTTAATCCATAAAGAGCTTTTTTAAATCTATACACTTTATGCTCATTTTCAATCTTAATATAACCATAAGGCTGATCAACAAATACTTGTTCCTCTAAAATTCCATACAAGAATGCAAATTTGACATCTAATTGGAAGATAGGCCATGAATTTTGTGTTGCCAATGTGATCACCAATCTAATTGTATCATGTCTTGCAATTGGAGCAAAAACTTCTTTATAGTCAATCCCATATTCTTGCTTATATCCCTTGCCACCAATCGTGCCTTATACTTGTCAACTTCTCCATTCTCCTTTAGTTTTGTTTGAAGACCCAATGGTTTTATATCCCTTTGGAAGATCAAATAGCTCCCAAGTGTCGTTTCTTTCAATGGCTTCAATTTCATCATCCATTGTCTTTCGCCATTTTGATTCTTTAACAACACTTTTGAAAGTTGTAAGGTCACAATCTAAAAATAAAGCAAAGTGGGTGATTGGATCTTCAACTTATTCAATCCTAGTTATCACACAGTTTGTTATCCACACAGGCCTTTTTCAAGCATGACCAAGATGATATTCATCTGCTGCATCAGTGGCTTCCACTGTTGTTGGTGAAGTTTCAACAACTGTTGGAGCTACATGTGGTGAATTTTCAGACATAGAAGCTGCTAGAATTATTGGTGTAGAGGTTGTTGTCTTTGTTCTTCAACTTCACTATAAAAATGACTAGAGTAGGCTACTGCCCATTCCAATTCCAAGTTCTCTCCTCATAAAAAATGACTTCTCTGTTGGTGGCAATCTTCTTCTTCAATGGATTGAACAATTTATATGCTTTGGATGCTTCACTTACATTGAGAAATACAAAATTTTCACCTTTATTGTCAAGCTTCTTCTTTTCTCACGAGGGACAAATGCATAAGCGATGCAACCAAAATTCTGAAGTGATCTATAGTTGGTTTCCGCAAACTCCAAGCCTCTTCTAGTGTCATGTTTTGAATAAAAAAAGTAGACATTTGTTTAAGACCTAGATACTCCAATTCACAGCTTCCGACCAAAAACTTTTTGAAATTCTCCTTCTTGCCAACAAGCTTCTCACCATATTGAGTATAGTTTTATTTTTCCTCTCTAATATGCCATTTTGTTGAGGTGAATAAGCGACTATGAGCTCTCTTTGAATACCATGAGCATCACAAAAGAACTTCAAACTCTTTTGAGCAGTATTCTCCACTATGATCAGTATAGAGGGTTTTAATGGCTTTTCTGGTTTCATTTTCAATACATGCCTTAAAGCTTTTGAATGCACTAAAAGCTTTTAATTTCTCTTGCAAAAAATAAACCTAAAATTTTCAAGTATAATCATCAATGAAGGTAATTAAGTATCTTTTACCCCTATTAGAAGATGGTTTTATCAACCCATGAATGTTAGAATGAACCAACTCCAAGACATTTTTTGCTCTCCAAGACTTTCCTTGAGGGAATTGAGAATGATGTTGTTTGCCTACAACACATTCTTCACATACTTGGGAAGGAATGGTAATTTGAGGAAGATTGGTCACCATATTTTTCTATTGGAGAGTCTTTAATCCATTGAAATTCAAGTGGCCATAGCAAAAATGCTAATGCTATGATGGGTCTTTCAATTGATCCATCAAGCAAGGTTAGGCATAGTCAATCTTCAATGGAAACAACCTGTTTAAACTCATTTGAACAACTGCAATAGCTCCTCTATAAAGCTCATATATTTCACAAACACTCTTTTGAATAGTTATCACATAACCTTTATCTTGCAATTGACCAACACTTAACAAATTACTTTTCACAGGAACGTAAAAAACATTAGAAATTGTTTCTACAAAACCATTCTTGGTTCTTATATTAATATCATCCTTTCCTATTACATTCACAGTAGAACAATCACCAAAACTTACTGTAGAATGAAAGTTTTCATTTAAGTAAGAAAAAGAAGACTTACTTCTACACATGTGTTTGCTGCAGTCTATATCCACATACCATACATCTGACTAAGATTCCTCATTGACTTGAATTACCATCAACAATGTTTCTACTTCCTTCTTTTTTGTCAAATTCGATTTCTTTTCCTTTTCTTTGTCATTAAGCAACTTGGTATAACATTCAAAACGATAATGACTGAATTTATGACATCTAAAGCACTCTACCTTAGATTTGTCAAATTATTGATCTTTTCCTCTACCTTTTCCTTGAGATTGATCATTATTAACTTTGAAATGCTTGCTACTGTTTTAGTAAAAAAAGTTGCCTTCTAGAACCTTTCTTCAGTTTTTATATAAACTCGGAATGGACACATGTCATGCCTTGAGAGGCGTGTTCATAACAAAAAATATTCATTTTCATTTTGTTTTCCTTTACGACCTTTCATGTTCTTGCAAACATGGATTGTTCGTTTTCTTGAGCAAACGGGATGTATACTCAAAGTTTGTGCTCATGAGCACACAGAGGATGTACTCGAATCCTATGTCCATTACACTTGTCTCTCTGTTTCTTGCTTGAAGCTTTACTAGGATTTAGACGAGAAAAAGAAAAATTAGTCTCTATGGTTTTACGTTATTAAGCCACGTGGTGCCTTCCCCATATGTTTAAATTGTACATTTGAAACAGGCGCCCCTTCATTTGTCAGATTTCGCGTTTTCGAAGCCCTCAGGCAAAAAAACCTCCTCCTACTAACTTGCTCTAGGGTTTTTGGATTTAAGGTTTTTTGAACCCCTTTTCTTACTCGCCCTTTTTCCTAGTAAGTTCCTTAATATTTTCTTTCCTTGTTTTCTTTGTCATTTTCTCTTATTTCTTCCATTTTCTTTTCGTGAATGTTTCACAATTCTTGTGATAAATGTATTTGATATGATTTTTAGTTATGTTGGGTTGATCTTCCTTTATTTTCCAGCATTTTATTTTTGTTGTTCTCTTGGGGGAATATTTTTCGTTGGTTCTAGTTTTTGAGTAAAAACCATATCTTCAAAGAAAACGAATATGTTTTCCATGAAGATTTGAATACCTCTTATAGGGTCTCGTACTTTTTTTCTAAAATTCCCTATTGTATTCTTAGATGTCTCAGACAGGTATAGATATTTCATCTGATTCGACCTAGTCCGAAAGGGAAGCTATGGAGCCAATTGGTAACCTTAGAGAGTCTTCCAAAAAACTGATGAGTTCGCCTAGTCTGATTAGAGGTTTCCAGGGTCTGACACTAACCTTGCTCAAAATGCAAGAACTTGATTTTTGTCAAAAGTTTCATGTTCTTGAGAGTATAAGAAATCATTTTCCATGAAATTCTAGTGATGTACATGATACTTCTCATCTTCGAGATAATTATAATGTAATATTTTGGCCTCGTGATCATTTTGACGTGGGACTTCATCTCCCTATACCATCACTCGTCCACCAATTTCTGTTTTACACATAAATCCACCCTACTCATGTTTATCCTAACATTATCCATTTTTTGGTGGGTGTGTCCATCATGAATTATCAATACAACCTTGATTTGGGTCTTAAAGAAATTTTCTTTATTTACACTTTGAAGATGAACTATCAAAGCGACAAGTTTTTTCTATCGTCTGATGCTCATTCTTTACAATTGGTAGTTGATCTTCCCACTACTAACAAGGGGATGCCAAAACACTTTATTATCTTGTTGGGAGAGTGGGGGTGTGCTTCGAAATCTTCAAATTGAGTTTATCATTTGAATCATTCTTCATGTAAATCAGGTATGTACTTACATTCTTTGGCTTTTTCTACTTTCTCTTTTGTGTTTCTAAGTGACCGTTTTCTCAAATGTAGGCGAATCTTCGCGAGGTAGATGAGTAGAGGGGCTTCATGCGGATAAATTTGAGAAGGTGAAGTTTGCTTTGAAATTTCCATATGCCAGAGAGAATTCAAATTCCTTTTGACAAATCCCCACCTTGAAAAACTTTACTCACATCTGGTTCCTTTTGCTGCTCAGAAAATTCATCAGATTCAATCCACACATTATGGCTACGATTCGCGTATTCACAAGGCAATTAGCGACCTTCCCGGATATGCTCGGAAGAAGAAATTAGAAACTGCTACAAGGGAAAAAGGATAAAGTTGAACGAGAATAGGAGAGAATTGATGGGGTTTTAAGACAGATAAAGGCACAACGTCAGCTCACTAAAGAAACTGTTAAACAAAATCAAACTCCATTAGAGTATGTGTTGTCTTCTTTTCATAGAACTCACATTTCTATTGTAAATCTTGCACAAGAGTCAACAAGTTGGGCGTCCGAGATGGAGCATGAAGACGAACTCAAGCTTGGGGATACTACTTGGGCCTTGGAATTTTGCCCAAAACGAAAAGAGAAGAGAAATGGTACTGCTTTAAATAGGAAAGGCATATAGCAAAAGCTCGTTAATCGTCAACTCATTCGACATTCCCTAGTCTCCCAATAGCATAATCAATCGATTATATCCCTTACTTGTATTGTAGTTTTGAATACTACTCAACTTGAAGTTCTTGTTTCATCTTCGAGTGATCGACCTAAGAAGACTCTTGAAGAAATGCTCTTTGATTTAGCCATTTTTTTCTTTCAAAAAAGGACATTCCTCCTTTTAATATTGTTGATCTTCCTCCTCTGCCAAAGTCATCTACTTCATCATCTCATTCTACCAGCATCCTTTTAGATGGTTTGAGCGAAAGATGTATACGTGTCATTGATATGCTAAGTTGTCTTTCGATAAACGACCTAGTTCCTACGGTAATTCACTTACTACCCTTCTCTTATGCTTCTTTCATCTTGACTTTCTCGAAATCGATTCTTGATTTATATTATTTGATTAGATTTGGTCGGCTTCAACGATTTTGGGTCGTAGGTACCAGATAATGTGGGAGAAGCTATCGGTTCACCAAGTTCTCAAAGACTTAGCTCAATCCGTTTGTGATAAATATAAAGACAGGTCTCATCAAATTCCTAAATTGGAGAAGCGACTAGCTGAGTCTGAGGAGAATCTTAAAACAACTCTAAACAAAGTGGAGTGTTTAAGAAAAAAGGAAACTTCTCTATGTCAAGAGAAGTCTTAATTAAAGAAAGGGTTGGAAAGCATTCGTTTAGAGATGGTTGAAAAGTTAGAGGCAGCTAATTGGGAAAAACACCAAGTTTTACTTGATTTGAAAGCAAAGTATATGGCAGAAGTAAAGGCCTAGACCCAAAAGGCTTTTAACTTGGATTACAAGTACTTTGGAGAAGTACAAAATCGTAGTGAGTGATGTTGAGGACGATGACGGGGAAGAAGGAGAAGACGAGGAAGATAAGGGAACTGGAGGTGTAAATGAACCAATCCCAAATCTATCTGCAACTACGAGTAAAGCTTATGATAGTACCAATGCTTCTAAAAAGATTATTTTGGATGTCGTTATTCAAGTGATGACTAGTAAGATGTTAGAGAAATATTAAGAAAGCTCTTTTTGTTTAACACTTTCTTTTTTTCTTTTTTGTAGGCATTTGGTCTTAATGATGGTTCTGTTTATGCAAATATTATTGTTTCCTTTCCATATCATTTTGCGCATGGTATTTTATTTTTTAGATGTTTTGTCTTAAGGGCATCTCGCCTTGGGGGCATTCTGCCTTAAGGGCATTTTACCTTGGAGTTTTTCATGCAATGCAACTTTAATAATAGTAAATCTTTAAATGGGAAACATTCCATGGGTGGGGTTTGAGTACCCCTAAGCACCACTGCCTCCTGCATGTACTACCTTAAAAAGGCTTTCCCAATTACGTTTGGGTTTTTCTTCATCGAAGTTGTGTCAAAGCACGGGATCTCCTCGACGAAAAGAATAATTTCAAACTTGCTTCCACTATTGTCCCATTGCACTTTGTTGATACATTGTCAGCTTGATTGATGTTGTGATTCTTTTTTCCTCTAGTAAATCGAAGGACTCCTTAATTGGTTCATTTGACTCTGATCGAGACATGTGAAATCTAAGCTATGTTGGTATCACTACTTCCATGCCATAAGTAATGGCAAACGGGGTTTCACCCATAGGATGACAAGGAGTAGTTCGATAAGCCCATAATACCGCTGGTAACTCTTTTACCCATTTTTACTCGAACCCAATCTTTTTTTCAGATACATGAGTAATGTTTTGTTTGAAATTTCGGCTTGCCCATTGCTCTGAGGGTACTTGGGGGAAGCAAAAGAATTTCCTATGCTGTTCTTGGCACAAAATTGCTGGAAAGCATCGCTGGAAAATTGCGGACTATTGTCCGAGATTATAGCTTTGGGAATTCCAAACCAACACACTATATTCTTTCAAACGAATTTCATGAGGTCCTCGACTTTTATTTGAGCATACACTTCAGCTTCGAACCACTTCATGAAGCAGTCTATGGCCAACAACAGGTACTTATTTTGGGATGACCCGAGGGTTAGAGGGTCGACTATGTCGATTCTCCACAATGAGAATGGCTAAGGGTTAGTGATCGGGTTAAGATCTCGGTAGGGGTGTGGATGACATTGGCTAATTTTTGGCATTTTTTGCATTTCTTGACATACTACTCGACATCTTTCTTCATAGTTGGCTAATAATAACCCTGGGTTATCACTCTATGAGATAATGATCGTCCATTCGAGTGGTTTCCGCATATCCCTTCATGAATTTTGTGTAGTAATGTCAAAGCTTATTCTCTAGAAACACACCTCAAATACGGTCCCGAGAAGGATTGCTTGTACAAGTCTTCACCGATTAGAGCGTACCTCGCTGCTTGTGCTTGGATCCTTATAGCTTCCTTGCTATCTTCTGGTAAGATTCCCAATTTGAGGTACTATTGTATCGGGGTTATCTAACTATGGCTTTCACTAAGAGTGTGCACCTAATTTGGTAAGCTGAATGATATCGAGGGTTGGGCAACGACTTCCATAGTAACCTATCCGAAGACTGGGGGCATAGTAGAAGCAAAGTTTGCTAATGAATCTGTAATTTCATTTTCTACCCTAGGAATTTGGAAGATTTCGAGTTCCTCAAATCGACTGGTTATATTTCGAGCAACCCTTAAGTATGACAACATCCGTTCGTCTTTTACCTCAAACAATCCGTTGAATTGTGAAACAACTAAATGTGAATCTCTATAAACATATAATCGAACAATGCAAGGATTATAGGCTAGTTGGAGATTAACCAACAGGGCTTCGTACTCAACTTTATTGTTGGAAATGGCATAGTCAAACTAGACCGCTTGTAACACCTCTATCTGCTTGGGGGATCTCAATACTATCCCCGCTTTTCCTTTTTCTTTTTTAGCAGATCCATCTATAAACATGATCTACAATGCTTTTGAGTCATCTATGTTGTTATCCTCATCTCAACAAAATTCAACTCTAAAATCAGCAACAACTTATCCTTTCAATGATGCTTTCCTCTGAAAATAGATGCCATATTTGTCGAGCTCGATTTCCCATTTCATCACCTTGCCAAAGATATTTGGTTTGTGAAGTATCAACCTAATAGGATGGTTTGAAATAAAATGAACTAGATGTGCCTAAAAGTAAGCTCGTAACTTCTTAGTTGCAGTGCGTAGAGTGAGTATTATCCTTTTTAGATTTGTGTAGTGTGTCTCACTATCCACCAAAGCTTTGTTGATATAGAAGACATATCGTTGATGCCTATCAGATACTCTTACCAAAATGACACTTACTACATAAGAAAAGGTATCTAGGTACATGTATAAGTCCTCGCTTAGGATAGGTTAGTTGAGGATGGGTGGACTTGAAAAATATCTTTTGATAACCAAGAAGGCTTGCTCACAGTCCTCATTCCAATTAAAATCTCGACATTCTTTCAACGCTATGAAGAATGGTCATAACTTATTCGAAGATCGAGAAATGAACTTGTTGAGAGTGACGAGTTGCCTAGTAAGAGCTTGTATTTGTTTTTTTGTTGTTGGAGACGACATATTGAGGATGGCTTGCAACTATTCAAGACTCGCTTCAATCCCCCGTCTCGTCACAAGGTAACCAAGAAACTTTCTAGATCCTACACCAAATGCACACTTTAAAGGGTTCGACTTAAGCTTATTTTTTTAGAGCAACTCGAATGACTTGTGAAGGTGCGCTAGGTACTTTGACCGTATGCGGGACTTGACTAGCATATCGTTTACATAAACTTCCATGATTTGGCTAACCAAAGATCGCAAGATTCGAGTTACCATGCATTGATAAGTTGCTCTCGCATTCTTCAAACTGAAAGGAATGACATTAAAATAGTAAATATCGTCTCCAATGATGAAAGTAGTTTTCTCCGAATCGGGTGAGTACATGGGGATTTGGTTACACCTCGAGTAAGTGTCCATAAACGAGAGTAATTTGTGACCCGTTGTTGCATAAACTATCTAATCGATTCATGGTAGAGGAAAACAATCTTTTGGGCAAGCTTCGTTCAAATCAAAGTAATCAACACATACCTTCCATTTCCCGTTCTTTTTTTGCACCACAACAATGTATGCCAGCCATTCAGGATACTGAATTTCTCAGATAGAACCTACTTCCAAAAGTCGTGTGACTTTTTCACAAATTATTTGTTATTGTTGTTATGGATGGAATCTCCTTATTTTCTGTCTGACTGGTCGGCTACTAAGTTTAATGCTCATGTGGTGAATAGCCAACTCAAGATCCACACCAATCATGTCCGAGTTTTGCCAAGCAAAAGCATCTATATTACTACGAATGAATGACATAAACGAATCTACTTCAAGTATTGAAAGAAGTTAGCTAAGTAGTACCTGCATGGTTGAACTTGAGTCGAATAGACTGTAGCTATATAGTGCCTCGACTATGTGTGCCTCAACATCGTCCCAAGTCCCATGTTGTCATTGTTATTTGAGCTGTTTGGTGGGGACAATCTCATGGCCCCCAAAAACAATTTGAGCCATACTGCAACAATCTCTAGAAGCTTTTTTATCACCTCGCAGATCGATTTGGCCACGCTCCGTGAGGAAGCTTATCTTCTAATGATACAAATACGAGATTGCCTTCATTTTGTGGATCCAAGTGCGTCCGAGTATGATATTGAAAGATAATGGATCATTGACAACATAGTTACAAGGCCAGTAGATATGGGTAACACAATTTCTCCCATGGAAACAATTTCTGAACCATTAAATATGGTTAATACTCATCTTAGAGAATCCAGGACGTCTACTTTATACCCCATTTACAAGAAATTGACCAAATGCAAAAGATCTACAACACTTCCAAAATCAACCAAGATTCGGTGTACTAGATGTCCCTTAATTGGGAGAACTAAGACAAGCGCATCTTCATGAGAAGCTAAAACGATTCTGAGTTCGGAGGAATCGAAGACGATCTGACCATCTATTGGTTTTACACTATTTCCAGTGAAAGTGTACTAAATGTTGGCTATTATCGGATGTGGGACTATACATCCCACATAGTTTTGTTGTTTTTGTCTTTCCTTCAACGACCCTCTAAAGATTACACTAATCACAAGCCGAATATTAGTTTGAACAGGGGCTATAACTAAAGATGGACCACTTTCCCACTTAGGACGGGATGCCTTCACATATTACGCCAATTTTCCAACGTGAATCATGTTTTCCACAAGATGCTTTAGATGTCTGCATTCATCGATGAAATGCCCATGTTCTATGTGAAAGTTATAGAACCGAGTTTTATCTCATTGGCTAGGATCATTGTGCATGGGTCGAGGCCAGGCAAACCCTTCAGTAGACTGAATCAAATTGAGTAGTCAAGAGTAAGAAAGTTTAATTGGGGTAAACAGTTGTCCTCTGCAAACCCCACAATCATACTTTGTTCTACGCTTGTTCCCTACATGGGATGTGCTCCTTTTCGCCATCCTACAATTGGAGCTCCAATGGTTATCTTCTTGGGCTAATGCCTTTGTCCGTTGCAAACTTGCACATAGATCATCGTCAAGCATAGAATACTTGTTGGCTCGCTAAAACAACTCATCTATTGTCATTGGTGGATCAAGAGAGATAGAATTGAAAAATTGCCTCCTTAATAGCCTACATCATTGTGTCCATACTAACTCCATTTAGCTAGAGAATGCCCACCCCTTCATCTCTCTTAAACGCTTCATAAAACTTCAGATAGACTCTCCTCGATCCATCTTAACATGGAACAAGCTAACTACACTTTATTTTCTTCTAACCGAACATAAATAATGCGTAGCAAAAATTTCAGATAACATTCTAAATGATCTCACTGAATTAGCAGGCAATCTATGAAACTAGGATAAAGCAAGACCTTGCAAACTAAACAGAAAAACTTTGCATAAAAGTGTATCGTTGTGGCTTTCAAGGGTCATTACCTGATGAAAATGCATGAAGTGGTTGAAAGGGTCACCGGATCCATCAAACATATTGAACTTGGGCATAGAAAAGTGTCGTGGAGTTTCCTAGCATAGAATCATGTACACGAACGAGGTAGCTACCATGCCATCAAGGATCCGAAAAATGGAATTAGTGTTTTGCACTCCACCTTGAGGTTCAAGACGTGGTTGCGGTGAACAAACTCTAGATACAGTTCGTGTAGTACTAACGTACTCAATGCTTGAATGAGTACTTTTGGCTGCCTCTTTTGCTAGAGATGGTGGTAACGCAAATTTTGTCATAGAAGCAGCTGGTTAGAGATATGGTTGAGGATCTAGGGCCAAAGAAGGAATAGGAGTATACTGAGGGGTATGGACAACTGTTGCTGCCTATAAGATCCTATTCTCCTGTTGGAGCAATGTAGTTTTTGCGAGCAATGCCTCGATTTACTTGCAATGTTCCTCCTGTTGGTCTTTCAAGCGCTGCTCCATTGAGGATAGACGGTCCTTACACGAACATACCTTCTCTGCCTCTCGTTCCCCATCCATTGTTAACGAAAAGCTTTTTGTTCAAGGATTCCCATAGACGATGCCAATTGTTTTAGTAAAAAAAATGTTGCCTTTTAGAACATTTCTTTAGTTTTTATACAAACCTGGGATGGACATGTGTCATGCTCTGAGAGGCGTGTTCATAATAGAAAATATTTCTTTCCGTTTTGTTTTCCTTTATGACCTTTCATGTTCTCACAAAAGCAGATTGTTAGTTTTCTCAAGCAAATGGGATGTATACTCGAAGTTCTTGCTCATAAGCACATGGAGAAAGTACTCGAATCCTATGTCCATTACAACTGCTATCTCTATTACCTCGATCTCCCCTTCCTTTTAAATCTACCTCTTCATGTAGAATTTAAGGAAGAAATAAAGATAGAAGCCTTTAAAGCTTGGTCCTATATAGTTGAACTTCAGTTCATCTTTTGTTCATGGACTAACAAGAAGCTTTGAAGTTTATCAAGGGAGAGTGCATCTATGTCTTTGTATTCTTCAGTTGAGCAAACAACATAATCAAATTTTGATGCCAAAGACCATAATATCTTCTCAACAATAGCAACATCTTACATCTTCTCCCCATGGAATCTCATGTTGTTGGTTATTCCCATAGTCCTTGCTCAATAACTGGTAACAGAATCATCATCATTCATTTGTAGAGTCTAAAAATCCTCTCTCAAGGCTTGAAGTTGTGCGTGCTTCACTTTAGAAGAGCCTTGATATTTTTTCTTCATTGAATCCCAAATATCCTTAGAAGTTTCTTTGTTGAGAATAGTTTCTAGGATAGATTGATCAATGGCTTGGAACAAGTAATTCTTTGCCTTTAAATCATTCAACTTTAGTCCTTCCAACTCTTTTTGTTGTGTATTGATTACTAGCAAAAAGTGCTATTTTTTAGACCTAATAATAATGGTTTTAAGCACCTTTGAGTAGTAATCATATTCATTTAACCCAATTAATTCATTAAGGTCCTTAGTAATTGGTTTTAACCATTTTGTGGCAAGTTTACATGTTTTTATCAGCTTATGAACCAATTCAAGCATGCCAATTGATGGAGGAGCTATTTGGGTGAGTTAAGCAAGGATTTTGGATGATTACAGGCTTGAATTTCAAGTGGAAACACGAGCACAAGCAATGGAGAAGAGGAAAACAGAGTGAAGAAAATAGCTGCAGTCTTCTTTCGCACTTTTGAAGCACTTCACAAAGTTCATTTTCTACATTCTATATACCATTTCAAAGCTTAGGAAGTCAAGAATCCAACGCTTCAAACCGTGTATGATTTGGAGCTAAAATGAGGAAGATATGGCCTTCGGAAGACAACTGCATCATGTCAAATGACCAATTTCGCAAGGTGAATTTTACCTTGCGAAAATTTCGCAAGGAGATTTTCCTCATGGTGCGAAATTTGGCCATTTCGCAACATGAAGAAATACCTTGTGAAAATTTCGCAAGGAGGATTTAGGCACCTTGTGAAATTCCTTTGAATCCTTTGTTTCTCCATGCACGCACCACCGATTTCCCAAATATTTTTAGCTTGATATTTTCTCGTGTAAATTCCTTTTGTAACCTTGTATTCAGCCGACATAAAGCTTTGTCTTGTAATTTTGCTATATATAGAGGTGCACAACACCTCCAAGATCGGGATATTGGGGGATCGATCCTCTGTACATTAACTTAGAAATATATAAAGCTCTGTTTTTCTCTTTTCTCTTGTTCTTCCCCATTTCTATTTTCTTAGTAGCCAAACAGCCTCTGAGGGCTTTTCCTCAGAGGATGATTGGCTAAAAATTTTAGTTTCTCAAAGTATGGATGTTATGTGATGGCTTGGATGCAATCCCATGGAAATTTCTCGCACCTGGAAGGTAAGGTAGTCGTTTTTCATTAATGGTTCATTAATGCAAAGTTTGGTTTTTATTTCCTTTGGACAACTTCCAACGGCCAATACTTGATAAGCTTTTAGATTTCTATCCATTAGTTATCTCCTACGAGCTATTGGAAGGTGAGGTTTTCAATTCCAAGTTTTGCATTAATCCGTTAGAACCAATTTCAATGGCCATTGAAAGGTGAGTTTATCACCTGGAATGACTTTGAGTTGCCAATATTTGATAAGCTTTTGGCTTTAGACCATTAGTTATCTCTTACGAGCCATTCAAAGGAAGTCTAAGGTGAATAACCATTGATGAAATTCACTACCATCTGTTTTGCCATTTTAAAGGATTAAAACTTGATTTGCTAAATCCATACCGGTTCGGGAAGCAAGCATCACCATAGTTGCAACCCCAATGCGAGGAGCCTATCCTGAGATTTCCAATTTGCATAAGAGCCAGAGCATAGCTATCCTATCTTTGAGAAACTTGTTTTTACACCCTTTCATTTTAGTCTTTAATGTTAGCTTAGATTAGTTTAAATCTTTCTAAAATATTTACATCTTCTTTTAAAGCTAACATCCATAAGAAAATCACCAATTTTCCTAATTTGAATATCACTAGTGTTCGCGAAAACCCTTCCCAGTGAACGATCCTAGAACCACTATGCTATAGTAGCTTGGCTACTTTAGTAATAGTATTTAAGGTATAAATTTTGTTGATACGCCTTTAAAGCTAAGCTACCATGAGTCGCATCATGTATCTGTTAGTAGCTCTCCAACAACAGGTGTTGCTACACCAAATTCAACAACATGCTAGTACTCCTTAGGCCTCAAGAAGTTCTCCATCAACATACTCCAATGATCATAGTGACCATCAAAATGTGGAATGGTTAGCTGCACAAAATTTTCAAAAGCCATTTGTGCACTACTGCTTTTTTCTCTCTAGCTTTCTGTTTCAAGAATCTCACTAAAAAACACTAACGTTTTTTAATCTGGAACTTGTGGGTTGCGCTTTGATAAAATAGAATAAAGCTTGAAAGAAAAAATACTTTTTTCTTCCTAATATTTATTCATAACTCTTTGAAGCATTTATGTAGACAAATACATAACAGCAGTAATGCACTAATGCGCAAAGGACCCTTCCTAAAAGATGCACTAACTTGCAAGGACTCTTCCTGACGTCTAGGTAACAAAACCATGTTCTGTGGTAACTAAACTCCTAAAAACTTGGACAACATGGATGGAAACGTGCAAAAATCAAGTATGCAAAAATAATAAACAATTATTATTTACTTTTTAACATTCTGGGAGCGTGGAATGTCAAACTCTTCACCATCCTTCCGGTCAAAGTCTTCAACGTCATCAGTATCAGAATCCATGCATGGGGCTTCATCTTCGCTCTCTGAAACTTGAGCGAACTGGCCATAGCCTTCTGTACTCCAGGAATCCTCATCATCTGCAGGAAAATATGTTGGGAATGGAAGTAGTGAAGGATTAGGTTTCCTGTAAACAACATCTTTTATGAGCATAAAGTTCTCTTTGGCACGTGGGACCTGGTTTCTAACCCATTCAAATTCTTTGCAGGTTCTATTTTGTAGACCCATATATTTTAACTGTTCGCTGCTTCTCTCTCATATGTCCAGGCATTAGTTTGCCTTAAAACACCTTCAGTGGAACTGAGTGATGGCGAATAAAGCCTTTGAAGACCGTGGTGCTCTCCATTTGCAACATAAACATCAAGTCTATAAAGTTAGCTCCAAAGTCATGATGAGCAATTGGAGCTTTGATAGTTTCAGAGAGTTGAGGGGAGATTTTAGCGTCTGAAAGTTACCCATAGTATTGACTTTTTAACAGAAAACATAGGAGTGTAAGATGAAAGCATGAAGAGCCATTTTCCATTGTTGCTCCATTCTCCAAACCCATGTGAACCTCTAGAAGAAAGAGCAGCCCTTCCTCGGTCACAAAACCTCATTTCTATGATTCTATTTCATTCAACTTTAATTTCTCAAACCATTTTGCATTCTGACACTCCTGGTCTACACAACAAAATTCATCCTCTCTCTTATCCGATATAGCATTAAATGTGGAAAGAGAATGCAATGGGTGCACCAGGAGCATGAAACAGAAGAAGTTGGGTTGATTCCATGAGCCTATTGAGAAATCTCCTGAGCAAGTTCCAACATGGAAGCTACTCATGAACTACAGTCGTCAGCTCCTTCTAACAGTTTGCTCCAGATTTTGCGTGAAAACAATCCACTTGAACATCATCTTCCCAGCGAGCCACATCCTTAATCTTTTCTGCTTCTGCCAAAACATATTGGAGTGCGTCATAAAGAGCATTAGAACCGATAGAGGGGGGGTCCATCTGCCCAGTAGCAAGCCTCAAATCCGTGTCAATGATTAGCAAGCAAGAAACATTACAACATTATGAAGTAGTTGCACGGATTCCTTCAGAAAATGCTGACATATCGATCTCATCCACAATCAGCTCGTGCAAGAACAATGTGGCCATTGCCACTAAACCAAATGATGGAGACAACTGCTCCAGATTATGTCTTTGAGGAAATAATTCATCATTTACAAACTGCAAAGGTGTCGCCTTAACATTCCAATAGTCACTTCGAAGCTGTTCTAAAAAACTAACACAACTTTCTCTTTCCTTTTGACAAGAGTGATCTACTTAACACTGTAAAATGCATTCCAGTACGTCTCATGAATCTTTTCCGTCTTCTCATGTATCTCGGCAATGTCATGGCTCTGAAGATTTTCAATCTGTCCCAACCCATCGGCTTTATCAATCACTTGAGAAAACAGATTTATATCAATGTGTCCTAGGCTCTCATCAGCTTCCCCAACTTTTATAATGGTCTCAAGTCCTTTTAAACAGAAGGTCACAATCCTTGGATCAGGGCATAAAAGAGATCACACAATATGGCTTTATGCACCCTTACCAGGTACTTGATTTGTTTATGAGTGTCACCACAAATAGCATTTGGTGTTGCCCATGCTGCTATCACCATAATGAAATGTGTAAATGTACTGATTTCCCTGACTTGAACAACCAGCATCTGAAGACTATACTCCTGGACTGCATCTTTGGTCTGAACATGATGTCAATGAAGCTGTTGATGAACTCCTCCTCTTCAGTTAGGTGGAACACAGGAGCCTCTTCAAGAATATCTTGTTGGTCTAAGATAAAATCATATATTTTATTCTATCTTTAATTCATTAGAGTACAGGTGTATATATAGACATAAAGGAAAAGGCTATACATGGACTACATGGATTACGACTGCAATTGTTGACCTATAAATGAGGGATTGCAGTGACTGATTTTTCTCTTGTGATATCCATAATTTTCTCCTTTAATGGTTCAGAGAACAGCTCACGCCAACACTTCCCCTCAAGTTGGTACGTAAATATCAATAAGTCCCAACTTATCTAGTGAGTGATGGAATATTTTACTGCTCAGAACTTTTGTAAGAATATCAGCCAGTTGGTCTTCAAATTTCACAAAAGGGGATCAGATAATCTTTGCATCAAGATTTTGTTTAATAAAGTGTCTATCTACTTCTACGCGCTTAGTCCGATCATGCTGAATAGGATTATGGGAGATGTCAATTGTTGCTTTATTATCACAAAACAACTTCATCTCAGAGTCAGGGGCAAAACCAATCTCCGTTAGAAGTCTCCTAAGCCACAATAACTCACATAGCCCTTTAGCCATTCCATAAAACTCAGCTTCCGCACTGGATAGAGTGACCACCTTCTGTTTTTTGCTTTTCCAAGTAACCAAGTTTCCTCTAACAAAAGTGAAGTAGCCTGAGGTGGATTTCCTATCCGTGATGTTCCCTGCCCAATCTACGTCTGTATATCCTTCTACTATTAGGTGATCATTTTTTGAGAACATAAGTCCCTTTCCAAGGGATGACTTCAAATATATCAAAATCTGCCTAACGACACTCATATGATCTTCACTTGGACAATGCATAAACTGGCTTACCACACTTACTGCATAAGCAATATTAGGCCGTGTGTGAGAAAGATAAATAAGCTTGTCTACTAGTCTTTGATACCTTCCTTTGTCTGTTGGTACTTGATTGGGATATTCTCCAAGTTTGTGATTCAGAATTATTGAAGTTTCTATAGGTTTACAATCAAGTAATCTAACCTCTGTTAATAGGTCTAAAATATATTTTCTCTGAGACAAGAATATACCTCGCTTTGATCTAGCAACTTCAATTCCTAGAAAGTATTTTAGTCCTCCTAGGTTCTTCATTTCAAACTTAGATGCCAACTGCTCTTGAAGTCTCGCTATCTTCTCTGAATCGTCTCCTGTGATGATCATATCGTCTACATAGAGTATTAGAGCAGTCAGTTTGCCCTATCTATGCTTTAAGAACAAAGTGTGATCAGAGTTACTTTGCTGGAATCTATACTTTTTCATTACCGTATTGAATCTCCCAAACCAAGCTCGAGGTGATTGTTTCAACCCGTATAGAGTTCTTTGTAATTTGCAAACAATGTTGCCTTCTGTGTTGGCTACATATCCTGAGGGAATGTCCATATATATATATATCTTCTTCTAGATCACCATGTAAAAACGCATTCTTTACATCGAACTGATGCAGGGGCCAATCCAGATTTGCTGCAAGTGACAACAATCCTCTCACCGTATTTAGTTTGGCAACGGGTGAGAATGTTTCCTGATAGTCAACTCCATATGTCTGCGTAAATCCCTTTGCTACAAGTCTCGCCTTGTAATGCTCAACTGTTCCATCTACCTTGTATTTGATAGAAAACACCCACTTGCACCCCACTGTTTTATGTCCTTTAGGTAGATTGACAAGAATCCAGGTCTTATTTTTCAATAGTGCCTCCATCTCCTCCTTCATAGCCTGGACCCACCTCGGGTCTTTCATTGCGTCTTCAATGCTTGTAGGAACCTGACACGAGGATAGTGCATCTGCGAAAGTCTTTAGAGGTTCAGGAAGCGTCTTTGTGGATACATAGTTGGCAGTCGGGTATTTCAACCTCCGGTCTTCTATGTTAGGAGAGTATCTATCTAGTGGCTTGCCTCGATTATGCATGTATGGTAACTCATAGCCCACATGAGCATCATTAGTGAACACAGGTGTACTCGGAGTGTTTAGGAAACTTACCTCAGGAATATTCTTAAGAGATGGGTCTTTGGATATTGTGGAATGAGGGGGTACTATCGACTGCTGTGGCTACTGCTCTTTAGTTACTAATGGTAGAACGCCAAGTTCTGTGTCAACATCAGGTTCTGTATTGGATATAGAAACAACAGGCTCCCAATCAAACCTCAGCCAATTCAACTCTTCATTTTGAGGCGCCCCCTAAAGGGTAGAAGTGGATGTGGTCGGAGAGTAGAAAGTCTCTGATTCCAATAAAGTGACATCCATCGTCACATAGGTGCGATGATTAGATGGATCATAACAGCAATATCCCTTTTGAGGTAGGCCATATCCCAAAAAAAGACACTGGATTGCGCAGGGATCGAGTTTAGTGCGTTGATTCTTGTGTAAATGAACGAAGGCAACACAACTAAATACTTGAGGCGGAAGCATTAAGGCAGTAGGTAGAGAGATGATAGTGGATAGAGCCTGGAGAGGAGTCTTGAACTTAAAAACCTTAGAAGACATCTAATTAATAAGGTGAACTGCTGTAGTGATAACATCAGTCCAAAAATGATTAGGTACATGAGCACCAAGAAGAATAGCCCGAGCAGTCTCTAAAATGTGCCAATTTTTCCTTTCGGCAATTCCGTTTTGCTGTGGTGTTTAAGGACAGGTAGTTTCATGAATCAAGCCATGGCGATTGAAATAATTTTTGAAGTCACGATGCATATACTCTCCACCATTATCAGATCGAATTATGCAAATTGTAGCAGAATACTGAGTTTTAACCATCTCATGAAATGAGCAAAAAACAGAGAAAACTTCATCCTTATTCTTCATTAGATACAACCATGTCATACAAGTGCAATAATCCACAAAAATCATAAACCATCGAACCCCAGATATAGTGGATTTGGGATATAGACCCCACACATCAGAGTGAATTAATTCAAAAGGCATCTGACTCTTATTAAAACTCAAAGGATAACTAACATGATGACTTTTAGCTAAGATGCATGTCTCGCATTTAAAATCCAAATTCGACAAACCCGAAAATAAAGCAGGAAATACAAGTTTCAAATAGCCAAATGAAAGATGTCCTAACCGATGATGCCATAACAAAATGTTCACCTTATTTCGATCACTAGAGCTTCTCGTATGGTTAGCTCGACCGATGCCAAAATCTTCCAAATAGTAGAGCCCCCCCCTTTTAGTACCACGCCCAATTATCTCCTTGGTGAGAATATCCTGAAGAAGACAAAAGGTTGGATAAGTTAGAACAATACAATTTAACTCCTTTGTGACTTGGCTCACTGACAATAATTTATGAGACAATGAGGGTACAAAAAGGGTATTGGTTAAGGAGAGAGTTGGTGATATCATCACTGTACCAGCCCTTTTTACCAAAGAAATGTCCCCATTAGCATTAGCAATGCTAGTACGCTGAGGAGAGGATCGTTCAGAAAAATCGCTTGCATCATACGTCATGTGGTCTGTTGCCCCTGAATCAAGAATCCAACCGTCATATGATTTAGTGGTATTGGTCCCGAGAAAACTCATACCTGTATCCAAATCAACTGTTGTTGTCAAAATAAGTGACAATTGGGACTCAGCCGAGGCTATTGCGGCCTTGCTCGTGCCATTAGCTGCATTTTTGCTTGCTCCACCATCATTCCCATTCCCATTCCATCGCCTCTTGGCTTGTAATTCATGCCACCAATCTAGGTAGCCATGCAGTTTGAAGCAT
Organism: Vitis vinifera; assembly: GCF_030704535.1. Taxonomy (NCBI): domain Eukaryota; kingdom Viridiplantae; phylum Streptophyta; class Magnoliopsida; order Vitales; family Vitaceae; genus Vitis; species Vitis vinifera. The sequence goes on from NC_081812.1 coordinate 5,306,334, forward strand.
GTGTCTCGAGTATGCTTCGAATTTCCACAATGAGAGCATTTCATGTCATTGGATGGGCCCTTTGACTTAGAAATTGAGTTGAATTTTCCATTCAATGATAGAGAGTTGGCTGCAGTGGAGGGCCCCTATTTGAGGATTCGTGAAGCCAACACTGCTCCAACCGCCTCTTCTCCATCATTGGCTGTCATCACCGCCTGACGCACAGCTTCTCTACGAACATGGGCATATGCCTGTTCCACTGTGGGAAATGGCTTAAGCTGTAACACATCACTTCTAATATTATCAATATTATCATCCAAACCATCAAGAAAAGTATATACCCGATCCTCCTGCAGTATATTGTTAAAATATTGGATATCTGTTGGACATTGCATTGGATTGGGACGACGGAAATCAATATCCCGCCATAGACCTTGGAGATCATTGTAGTATTTTTCTAGAGAGCCACTACCCTGCCTGAGTCGTGCCACTCGCCGCCGAAGTTCATAAACTTAGGTTGCATCACTTCCATCGAAGTAAGTGGTTGCAATTGCATCCCAAACTTGCTTTGCCATTGGAAACTGAATGAAGTTGCCAATAAGGGATGGATCCATCAAACCAATCAGCCATCCTTTCATAGTTGCATTCTCAGTCCGCCACCTACGGAAGGAAGGGTCGGTTGTTGATGGTTGAGGAATGTCGCCGTTGATGTAGTTGAGTTTATCCTTGCCCCGCGACATACATCTCTATGACTTGTGACCAGAGAGCGTAATTCGTGTCATCCAGCTTGATGCCAATCGGTGCAATTGTTGAGTCGATGGCTGGAATGGACGTCGGAGCTTTACTCAAAGCTTCTGTCATCCTTGTCGTCAATTCAGACATTACAGACGGAGAGATTGAAGATTCACCTGAGTGCTCACCCGAGTGAGGATTTGTATCTGCCATGTGAAAAAAGATTGGGCTCTGTTTTTAAGAAATTTGGTTGAACGGAGGATAAAGGATCGAATTCTGCTCTGATACCATGTTGATCTAAGTTAAAATCATATATTTTATTCTATCTTTAATTCATTAGAGTATAGGTGTATATATAGACAAAAAAGAAAAGGTTATACATGGACTACATGGATTACAACTACAATTGCTGACCTATAATTAACCTTATAAATGAGGGATTGCAGTGATTGATTTTTCTCCTGTGATATCCATAATTTTCTCCTTTAATGGTTTAGAGAACAACTCATGCCAACATATCTGTGCATGCATCTTTTGGACACCATCTTGTAATTGGGCCCTTGAAGACTTGCAAATGGTTCTCCAATTGCTGGGTGGCGATACACAGTGACTTTGGGGCAGACCATTTTCGTGCTCAGATAAGGCTTCCACACATTTTCACTCTCGATCAGCTTGTCTGTAGAGTTTAAGTATCAGATTTGTCCTGCCTTGCATTTCTTACTTTGCCATTGTCTCAATTTCTCCTTCAGTCTCAGTGCATGGCGTGAGAGCTGAAACAAAATCAACATAAATAAGGTCTATAGCACCTGATCTGCATAACTTGCTTATTTGCTGCTTCTTGTGCAACTCTTAATGGCATTGTGTAAATTGCTCATTCCTTGATGCTAATCAGCATAATTTTCCCATTTCTTCTTAAGCTTACCAAATGTAAGCAGGAAACGACCTGCTCCATAAGTGCTCCAAGTGTTTTTTGGATGTTATCTGAATCCTCCCAAGGTTCCAGCTTGAATACAATCTCGTGATCTTGCAATTTCTGCAATATGAATTGCATTGAAGATAGCAACTCCATAAACAATTCTTGGCACTGATTTCCCATTACTATATATTGAAGCAACATAACCAGAGAAGGAAACGATATCATGCATGAATACTGTTCACGTATTTCCACTGCAAGTATATATTCCGATTCTACCATTTCCTGAATAAGCAAAACATCTATTTCTACTCTCCGAGCAACAAACGATGCAGACCCTGAACTAATGGTGACCACAAGCCCAACTGTTGACTCATCCCATTCTGTTTCTTGATGATAGGTCAATGGAGAAAATAAAATTGCATATTCACCGCTTACCAGTGCAGTGAAAAGTCCTCCCATCAACCCCATGACATGGTATTGAGGAAACTAGCTCACAGGAACTGTAACTGAGGTGGTCTTGTATCTCCGCATTTTGTACTGGTTCAAAGACAGTCTCAGATTCATCTACAATATCTTTTGGTATGTTTGAAAGAAGTAAATAACGGTATCTTTGGCTCCACTAAGGATTCCCAACTGAGCATCATTTAAATTTTCATGGCAATTGCGACCAAAGAATCGCTTCCATCCATCATGTATCCTTTAAAGGTTCAACCTGGGTCAGCCGCTTGAGTTCAAGGGCAGCTTCTTACCATTAAGGTTAGATGACTGCTGAGAGGTCCATGACAACTACTTGTTGATCTTATTGGATCCAGAAATTCATCATGAAAGTAACTGGGAGGTGCGAATTGCCGACTATAGTTCCAATCTGGCAACTAAAAGGGGAATTAATGCTGGATTGCCACTAACCTGACCATTCTGTTGTTGAACATCATTTGGGGTCAAATTTCTCAAATAGAGAGGAGAAATCAGCATAGTGATGTATGCTTTTGAATGGTGGAATGAACCTTCCAGCCTTGAGGGGTGAAGTATCCTTCAAATTCCATGCGTTAGACTGCTGCTCTGGTTGTGGAAGAGAGAATGCTAGCTATTCTTAAGACCTTCAAAATCCATAGCTAGTAAGCGGCAACGTCAACCAGCTTAGAATAGTCCATTTACGTGGACATCGATTCTAAGGCACCATCCCCATTTCTTTCTAGTTTCTTGTCAGTCTCAATATCTTAAACCTTTCCATGAACAGGATATCTGGCTCTGTTCTAGAGAACTTGGGCAGGCTTTACCTCATCGGCTTGAAGAAACTATCAATGATAGAGCTCTAGGATGATTCAAACTCTTCAATTGTCTCAATCAAGTTAATGTTGTTATACAAATCTCCTGCATCATGGGATGTGCAGAACGCACATGTGCCTGTCTTTTCTGTCCTTTTCTCAAAATGTGCCACTTGCATTTGCTCTTCGAAAATCTAGAATAGAATATGAACATCAAATAACTGATGAGAACATAAAGAGCCTGAGACATGTTCTTATCCCTTGTATTCCAAAATCTAGAACCTCCACCTTCTTCTCATCTCCCAACTTGTGAATATAAATATGCCATAATGACATAAGCACCAACGTTTCCTAGGTCCATCTCGAACAACTGATCACAAACAAACTTCCCAAGATCAATGTCACACCCCAAATTCTGGGCAACCTAGAATTCGACTCGTGACCACAGGTCACGGGTTTGACCCTAAGGGTTACTCTTATCCATGTTGGCAATCAATCAAAACACCTTGAAATTTTTTTTTCTTTTTCAATAAAGCGTCTAATCCTAAATAAATTTATTAAGCTAAGATTTACTATAACATATTATTTTATTTTATTTATTTATTTTCCAAAACCAACCATCACACTATCTCCTGATCATAATTATAATAAAATCACCAATTATCTCCCTACCCAAAAGCTCAAATATTTACAATAATTTCTAAGTCCAAAAAGAATATTTCCAAAAATGTTTTATAAACTAACAAAATATAATTTAACTTACAAAAGCTCATATAACTCAAATTAATACATGTCAAAAGGGTAATATAAATTTAAAAACAACCATTATTATGATTCTTTTACTGTCTGTAACACTTTTTTATTTTCTTATGGTCCCTCAAAAACTATATCTGCATCTAAAAATTTTATAAAATAAAGGGGTGAGCATTTCCACGTTGCTCTGTAAGGTGTTTTACACCCAAATAGGTTAGAAATTCTAGGTCAATAACACAACCATATGCCAAAATATAATATTACATTTACAATATACACATTAAAAGAACCCCAACCATACAGATTTAAAACAATCAAAATTATCATTTTCTTTATTCCATCATATGTTTAGTATATCAATAATTCTAAATTTACAAAATAAACAAGCCATTTTAGTCTTGAATAATATATTCAAACATATTCTTGATAAATAGTACAAATCCTCCTTCCAAATGCAACCATGATGCAAATGCTTTCACACAATGCACTATCATTCTTAGGTTTTCACTGAAGGATATGCTATGTACCCAAATACACTCCCCATTTGGAGTTTTCCCGGGTAAACTTTTGGATATTTCACTCTAGGAATCTCACTCCCTTCTTAATTTGCCCTCTCTGGGATCATTCTATTTTTTTATTTTTCTTTCTTTTTCATGTTTGCCCTCTTTAGGGTATTTTCGTTCTCATTTCCATTTCACACAACCATTTCTTTAATTTTTCTTTTTCTTCACACAACCATCACTACAAGAAATAGGATTTTTGGTGACGGTCCCCAACCGCCACCAAATCTTATATATCCGTGACCAAAACCTATTGTCACAATCTTATGAAACTGTGACTGAGCGTCACAGTATGAGGCATAGCTAAAAGTATTGGTCATGGTTTCCTAAGTGATCGTGACCATATGATTTCTTTTTTTGTGACGGTCATACAAAAATTGTGACAAAAAAGTTAAGAATACTTTGCTATTTATTAAGTTGGTTTAGTCACGGTCAATGCCCTAATTGTGACTAAAGACATACATTTAGTCACGGTCAATGCCCTAACTGTGACTATAGACATACATTTTAGTCACGGTCAATGCCCCTAACCGTGACTATAGACATACATTTTAGTCACAGTCAATGCCCCTAATCGTGACTGTAGACATACATTTAGCCACGGTCAATGCCCCTAATTGTGACTAAATGGATCGTATGGTCACGGTCAATTCATTAATCGTGACTAAATATAGGTATATGGTCACAGTAATTAAGTGACCGTGACTAATCATTAGGTCTATTATGACAAAATGTACACTTATGGTCACGACTTTTAATGACCGTGACTGAAATTAATCATATGATGGCCGCCCTTCCCAAATTTTGGTGACGATTCATTACTGACCGTGACTAAAAGTACACTTATGGTCACAATTTTTTAGTGGTCGTGACTAAAATTTGTTATATTTGGACATTGATTTTTTATAAATTCAAATTTCCCAAACCTGTTATAAACCCAAACAAACCCATTTTAGACCTGTATATGCAATTAAGCAATTAAAACAATTTCAATATATTACAATCAATTATTCCAAGCTAGTTAAAAACTTATATATCAATATAAGTCATTAAATAAAACAAACATAATATAACAAAAAAAAAACCAAACAAACAAAGAACAAAGAGATTCAAATTTATTTTGACATTCTAACATAATATAACAAGTCAACCAACCAAACATCACATAATAGTCATAGAAAGCAAAAAAATTTAGGAGAATCTATCATATAAATAAGTAGCATAATCTTCAAAAAAGTTAAGAGAATCTATCATATAAAGATGTAGCAAAATCTTCAAATTTCTACTACTTTTGCTGAAATTGTTGAATCATTTGCATCATCTGTTCTTGAATTTGTGCTTGCATTTGTGCTTGCATTTTTCTTTGCATTTCCATATTTTTTTCTTCAAACTCTTCTTTTACTTCTTCTCGTGTGTTCCTTTGAATTTCTATCAACCTCTCTTCAAATGTTTCTTTCACATGTGAGAGTTCCTCTTTCACATTTGAGAGTTCTTCAGTTGCAGTTGTAAACTTTTGTTCTACAACTATTAGCATCTCTTAGGCGTTTTCAAGTTGTGTTGAAAGAATAGCTCCTGATCACCTTCTACTAGTAGAACCAAAGACTGAGGTAGGAGTAGGACCAAATCCATACCCTCGAACACGACCATGCCTCTCTGGACCCATGACTTGAGTATATATCTCATCTACATATGTAGATGCTATAAATGTAGATGCTACAGATGTAGATGCTCTAAATGATGCAGAAGTAGAAGAAGATGTCCCTTCAGGTTGGGATAGTAATTGCTGAAATTGATCTTGGAATTATAAAAAAAAAAAAAAAATTGTTAGACTTTTAAAATAATTTAGTATGTGGCTATGATTGAAATACAAGTATACAAAATTTATTTACTTCATTACCATAATCTCCTTAGAATGATCATCAACAGGCGTCCCATATTTTCTTGTGTGTGTCAAGGCAAACATCTCAATTCTATTAGGCTCACTCGATCCTCCTTCTTTTGTGTCTATTCTTACAAGTAAAACAATTGAGTTATTTATGATGAATTATTTATGTACAAACAAATCATATTAATAATAAATTTCCAACTTGTTCATATCGAATTTGAGCATAACTTTTTGATCCCGATGTATGCTTTATCACTTGCTTTGCCCTATTTGCCTTGTTTTTTTTTTCTGAGATATCCTACATCAATTAAAAAATAGCAAGTCACCTATATAGGTAATAGAAACATAATAAAAGTTATATATATGAAGTGTTATGTTAGATATAACTAATAAATATCATTTTATGTGAATATGAGTATCATAACATACATTATCAAGAAAATATCATTATCTTTACCTTGGCCTCAGGTGTACCCCAAAAGTGGATGAGCCACCTCCAATCATCATCTGATAAGTGTGGAGGTCGATGACACAATCTCTCCTCATCTGTATTATAAGGGTTATAATACTTGGCCTTCATTTTATTTCTATAGCTTCTAAACGAATTTCCACAACATTGAAGAATGTAGCTCTTACATGTTTCTTCTAGTTTATATTTTCCCTGTATTGCATTAAAATGTCATGTATAAATAAGATGTATCATTTTTAAACAATAACATTACAATTTAGATTGAATAGTAACTAGCATATACCAATACTAAGGCCTAAATATTTTCTTTCACATCTTCACTAACATGATTCCAATCCTGAACTTGGATGGGTACATTGTGTTGAGATCGCACCAATGTTCCCATATAACTTGACAATCTTTCCCATTTTCCATCATAAACAACTTGCCCTCTGGTATTGAATCGTATAGTTTTTTTGCCCTAGGTTTCATACTAAGTAAATCTAAGTTACGTGTTGGGCCACGTGTCTTCTTTTTGCTAGAGAATGAACCTATTAAGAGTAATAATGAAATTAAAAGAAACATAATTTACTTATCTTATATAAAATTAAATAGTAAAAACCTATCATTCAAGAAATTAAACATATGTAAACACATTTATCATATGTAAAGTTAAACATAATTTTTTGAATCATACCAACAATAGAAGGATCTAAAGAATCAAAAGGATCAGAACTACTAGGAGTAGTAGTTGCAGCAAGTTGCATGTCTGAGAGTTGTTGTAGATTGTCCAACTCATCTTCTGGAGACACTATTTGTACTTTTCCTCTTCGATGTGACATTTCCTACATAATAAAGTAAATTAGAAAAAGTAATACAAAATAAGTTACATAAATAATATGAAATAAATTACAATTTGTATATCTGGTAAGTATATATTTATGTACTTACCAATATTATTAGCTACACATCATTTATATCATCATCATGAATGAATTCATTATCTCTTTCAACAATGTTTTCTTGTCGTGATAGTAGAACATCCGTTTGGATAGTTTTTTATGCAATATCATTTCTATCCCAATTGATTAAATCATTCTCGACCAACTCATGCACATCACGTTGACTATGAAGTGTTATAAGCTGTTGATATGGCTTTGGATCATTAGTAGATACTTTCTTATTCATATCATAAACCCCTCGAGTTTGTATCTCTACAACGGTGTGCCAATTTTCCTCATTTGAATTTTGAACATAGAAGACTTGTTTTGCTTGAGATGCAAGCACAAATGGTTCATCTATGCATATGGTACGTTCAAAATTCAAACACGTGAACCCATATTCATCCTTCTTTATTCCCCTTCCACTATTGATTACATCCCACCAGTCACACTTGAATAAAATAACTCTATTTCCACCAAGGTAATGTAACTCAATTACATCAGTTAGCACACCATAGTAAGCAACATGACCAGGAATTGGGTTCTTATCTCTTGCATTTGCAAAGCTTGATACCTCTGTGGTCACAACAACTCCACTATTTTGAGTTTTTTTTTCCTTTTCTCGTTCTCTTGTGTGAAATGTGAACCCATTAATGATGTGTCCTCTATAATATGTAACTGATGTACTTGGTCCACGAGACAATGATAGTATGTGTTCAGAAATTGGACCTTCATGTTGCATTTGTATAATCTATAGATTCAAATATAAGATGTTAATACATACATGTGTATTAGACAATAGAACAATTTATGAAGTGAATGAACTTACACGTTCTTCAAACCAACTAATGAATTCTCTTGTGTGAATCAAATCTACATCTCGTGCACGAATACGAGGCTTAACCCTTATTGATTGCTTATGCTCTTTGATAAAAAAGAAAAAATTAATTATAATGTTCACAAAGACCAAAATTAAATTTTTGTATGAGAATTAGTATAAAGTTTTATTCAAATAAGTGTCTTACTCAATAAATGACGTCACTTCCTCACAATTAGTCAACACATATAAATATGATTGGGACCATTCTTCTGTGCTAAAAACACGAGATGTTGATTTTCCTATTGTACGTCCCATGCATTTGAAAATGGTTAACCCTCCACCATTTGTTATGTTATTTTCAATGACATAATTTCTTTCTTCACGGTCATGCTTCGTTTCAACATCATGTATATATCTTGAACAAAATGTTGCACATTCTTCTGCTATGTACCCCTCTGCAATAGAACCTTCTGGACAACTATTATTATGGACATAAGACTTTAATGTACGTAAATACCTGTCATTCCACAACATGATAGATTTGTTTCATGAACAATACGAAACCTAATATACATAAGATTAATTGAATGAGAACATACCACTCAATAGGATACATCCATCGATATTACACTAGTCCAGTGACCTTTGCCTCACTTGTAATATGAATAGGTAAATGCACCATAACATCAAAGAATGATGGAGGAAATATTCTTTCTAATTTTCAAAGTGTGACTATTATGTCATTCTCAAGGTGCTCTAATTGATTAGTCTTTAACACTTTAGAACACAACTGTTTGAAGAAATTACATAGTTCAACTATAACAGCACAAACATTCTTATGTAGAACTCCTCAAATTGCAAGTGGAAGGAGTTGTTGCATGAGAACATGACAATCATGAGACTTCAACCCAAATATCTTTCTTTCATTCACTTGTACACACTGATAAATGTTAGAAGCATAACCATCTGGAACCTTTACTTCTTTAAAAAATTTACACAATTCTTTTTTTTCATTTGAAGTTAGTGAATAGCATGCAGCAGGTAATATAACCCTATTCCCTCTTTGTATAGGATGAAGTTGATCTCTAATACCCATAGCTTGCAAGTCAAGACGACTATTAAAGTTATCCTTTGAATTACCATCAATACTCAACAAGGTGCCAACTATACTGTCACATATATTCTTTTCAATATGCATTACATCCAAATTGTGACGCAAAATGAGGGTTTTCCAATAAGGCAATTGGAAAAAAATGCTTTTTTTTTTTTTTCCAATTGTGCTCAAGTTCAACATGTTCTCTTTTTCTTTTTGCTGACATCTTATTTTTTGACGTCTTCCCTAAAATAATATGTTCCATTCCATCTAATTGATGTAGAACATTTTCCTTAGACAATTGTTTAGGTGCTGCTCTATGCTCTTCATTTCCATCAAATGACTTTTTATCATGTCGAAATCTATGATCAATCGACAAAAATCGACAATGACCTATGTAACACCATTTTCGTCCGTTTTGTAATCGAAATGAAGAACAATCCTTATTACAAATAGGACAAGCAAATTTCCTTTTAGTACTCCAACCTGAAAGATTTGCATATGTAGGAAAATCATTGATGGTACATAATATAGCTACACGCATACAAAAATTTTGTTTTGTTGAAGCATCATATGTTTCAACTCCAACGTCCCATAAGTCATTCAACTCATCTATCAATGGTGTTAAGTATATGTCAATGTCATTCCCAGGTGCATTTGGACCAAGAATAAGTAGTGACAACATGAAGAATGTCTGTTTCATACACATCCATGGTGGTAAGTTATATGGAATAAGAACCATAGGCCACATGCTGTATGAAATTGACATATTCCCAAAAGGATTGAACCCATCACTTTCTAAACCAAGCCTAACATTTCGAGGTTCTATTGCAAATGAAGGATGTATGTTATTGAAGTTTTTCCAAGCCAAAGAGTCCACTGGATGCCTCATCATCTCACCTTCCATGCGACCATCAACATGTCATTTCATGTGAGAAGTTGTCTTAAATGACATAGATAACCTTTGAAGTCTTGGTTTTAAGGGAAAATAACGCAAGACCTTAGCAGGAACTTTCTTTTTCTTTGCTGAATTAGTGAACTCATCTGTAGAATGATAATCACTTGATTTCCATCTAGAGACACCACAAACAACACACTCATTTGCATTTGCATGCTCTTTTGACTACAACATGCAATCTGAGGGGCATGCATCAATCTTGATATAATGAAGGCCAAGGTCACGAAGTATTTTTTTTGCTTCATAATAGTTGCTTGGCAATGTCTCACCCTCAGGAAATGCCTCCTTCAACAATTCAAGCAACATTGTAAAGGACTTATTGCTCCATCCATTAAGACACTTCATATGAAATAATCTTATGATAAAAGACAACTTTGTGAATTTTTTACACCCTGGATATAGTTCCTGCTCTGCTTCTCTTAAAAAATTATAAAATTTGTTTGCATCCTCATTTGATTTTTCAAACTCCTATGCACATGTGGACTTCTTTCAGATTCCTCATTTGGCATTAGCATTCCAAATGCATCATTTTACATTTCTTGCATCTCATCATGCATATCAGACTCATTAGTGCTAGTATTTGTATAAGACATGGGAGCATTTCTTTTCCAGGTGCATTGCTAAAGGCAAAGTCTAAGAACTCCAAAACTCCTTTATGATATTCACTACTTACTCTTGACTTCTACATCCAACTCTTATCTATTGCCTTTTTCTCGTACTTCTGCAAATTAAACCCTTCAATCACATAACAATGAATGTTCATATCAACTTATAATGATTGTGATATGCTTTTTATCATCTCAAATTCCTATATTTGGTAGTGGTTCCTATCCCATTTGGAAATACATAATCCCTACGAATCAATCACTAACATGCTTAGTTTTATTTTGATAAAATTTTGGTAGCATTTCCTCATAGTTCTCCAAGTACACGAATTGGCTAAGGTATAAACATACTATTAGTTAGCTTAACTAAGCTGCTAACAATATGTCACCTTCTCCAAATATGCACCCAGAGAACAAGGGGAATCACTGTCAAAACTTATCAATATGCTAAAGCATAGGCGTGTGATTTCATAGATATTATGTATTTCCAAACTATCCAAACGGACAATTCAAGCATCATTTACAGACAATTCTACCAATCATATACAAAACATATAGGTTGAAAACCTGAATATGATCATAATAAATAATCATATCCACAATTCTACAACTTATATGTTTTTAGTATATAATAAAAGAGACAATTGTCAAGCAAGGATACTTGAACGGGATTTCTAGGGTTTTCTAAAATGAAAATGAGTAAATGATAAAATTAATGACAAATAATATTAGAAAAAAAATAGATAAAAACACACAATGAGACTAACACATTCTATAATGTATAGAAATGAATTACTAATATTTCTATTGCATAAAATCAATGAGTTAGTTCATAGATAACAATAATAAAATATAAAATCATAGACAAGACCTCACAATAGATGCAACATATACATATCTTAGATCATGAAGTAACGAAAGGGTAAGGTATGAATAAGATGAAACAAAATACAATAAACATGCTTAAAAATTCAGAATTGGCTAACAAGTATGCATTCTAAAAAATTAGTCTAAATAAAATACCAAATGAGAAATTCTAATCCTAAGTGTGAACAAAATTAAAATTTGGACTTAAAATCCTAACTCTTTATTACACCCCAAGTAGTTTTAGGAATCAAGATTATATTTTGGTATTATTCTCTTTATTTTTTCAATAATTTTGATTTAAAATCGAATTGTGAAAAGTGTACAAAGTTATAAGTATTTTCAAATTTTCAATATGCACAAACTTGTAAGTATTTGAAAATTTCATAATTTTCTAATTTGGGTACAAAACAAAAATTTTCTAAATATTCCTATTCTTTTTCTAGAATAGGTTTGATATTGTTTATTATTATTATTATTATTATTATTATTATTATTATTATTATTATTATTATTTTAATAAAAAGTGGTTTTTGTTGAGAAGTTGTTTTGGAAGTAGGATATTATTTGAGAGCATATTTAATTAAAAATATTATATAAGTTTACTATCTTTAAACTTTAAAAACTAATTACTTTATTTTAAATAAATAAAAAAAGACACAACTTATAAATTAAATCATAAAAAGAAAGATATAAAGTTGAGAATAGATTTTACTTGTATCACTTTTAAAATTTTTATTTTTTATTTTTTACTTTTGACAATAATTAAAAATGTAAATATTTCACTAAAGTCAACCATCATATGCTAATTAAAAAATAATAATAATCTTGAAGGTATTATTTAAATAAGCTTCTTCTTTTTAAAAATAATAATAATTCTTTTTTTACTTGTATGGCTTGAATTGCCAATAGACTTTTCACATACTTTTGGTTTATTTTGATGGTTTGAATTCCCAAACACATTATTCCCATGGAATTTTCTTTTTCTTTTTTCTTTTTTCTTTTTTCTTTTTTATTTTTTATTTATTAAAAAAAACGATTTCTTAAAAATGATCCAAACAAGGTCTTCTCCTTTGCCCCACAAATCAAATCAATGGATTTAATGCAAGCCAGTAACAAGTTCATCCTTCAATTTTTTCCACAAAAATTAGGAATGGATTGGATTTTCTCATAATATTGGACCCCACGTTATAGAAAGTATTAATATTTAAAAACATTTGTCTTTATTTGCTGAATAATTTTGATTGAACAGAATATAACACATTAAGGGCATCACACTAAATTAAATTTTGGTATGGCAACAAATATGTCCTACATTTTATAATTTTAATTCTAATTTCATCAAAATATTTTTGAATAAATTACAATTTCTGGAAGTAGGTCATCCTAAATGGAAAATTACTATAAATATAGTTATTTTTCAATTATGCTTATAAAATATTGATTTCATAGATATGTAAGTTTTATAAATATGTGGAGCAATTATGCCTATTCTTCCTTGTTTTTGAGAAAGAATTTAATGTGTTTAAAGGAAATGGATAAGAATAAAGAAAAGTAAAAGGAATAAATTTAAAAAAAGTAAAAATGTTTACCTATATGTTAAGAAAGGAATTCTCTTTTTATATTTTGTAAGTGTTTATGATTGCGTGCCTAGCTGGTGTACCTTGAGTTTGGTCCTCAGACAAGAGTAATCAACAAAATTTATAACCTATATCACCATGCACTAGGATAGCCTTAGATAATATAGCATAGTGGCTCTAGGATCGTTCACTGGGAAGGGTTTTCAACTTACAATTGATACCAATTCAAAGTTGAATTAGTGCTTTTTCATTTCAAGGTTAGCTTCAAAAGAAAACATAAACTTTGGCTGAAAAAGGATTTGTTTTAAGCTAACTAAGAAGAAAGTAATAGGAATTACTTATGAAGAAAAACATTCCTTGGAGTTTTGGGATCACTGGGATCAGGCTCTTCATGCAAAAACAAAGCTTCGGCCACTTGAATCTTTTCCTCGCATTAGAGAATTAACATATAGTTAATTCTCTAACTGGTGTTGTACAGATGTTTCTCTTTTATGGATTTCAGCACTAATTCTCTCTCACTGATGCATCTTGCAATGGCTCATGCCTCTCAACTAGCATTTTCCATTCAAGGTGATCATTAACCTTGGACTTCCCTTTTCAAGCTCGCAAGAGATAACTAATGGATGTCTCCTTAGAGTCTAAAAGCTTACCAAGTGTTGGCAATTCTAGAAAATCCTACCTTCAAGTCACCTCCCAAAGGCTCGCAAGAGATAAACTAGTGCATCTCCATAGACGAAGATCACTTGCCTTACCAAGTGTTGGCCCAAGTGAATTGAAGGCGTTTTAAGTTAACTAAAAACATAGAAACCATAAACGGGTCACACTTTCTCTTCATTAACAACTGAAACAACAAAACTACCAATTCTTGTACACGGGACCTTACCCAGCTACCTTAGCTCCAAGAAACAAAAAGTCTAGCCAACCATTCTCTGAGGAAACATCCTTAGAGCTTGTTTGGCTAGTAAGAAAAATACAATCAAATTGAGTAGGTAAGGCAGAGTAAAGCTCTGTATTTTACTTCCTTTAAAACTATACAAAAGATGTCTTTGAGAACAAGCTCCTGAGATGATTCTGTAATGAAAATTACAAACAATATATATGAGGTTATTCACCCTTTGTTCTTACTTAATAACCAAGGAATCCTATAATTGATGGATTACAAGGAGAGAATGGGGATTTAGACATCAAATATCTAAAGCAAAAAATCTAAAAATGTCGGTCGCAAATATCTGGAAGCACTCAGGAGGATTTTGTAGGCCTGCAAGATGGCTGCGAAATTTCGTAAACTGAAGGACACCATTTCGCAGCCATCACCTTGTGATTCCGTAGCCAAAGGATGATTTCACAGCCTGCGAAATTGGCCTTCAACTTGGTGTGATCGGCTTCCAATGGATCTAACTTCTTCATTTCATCTCTGAATCATGCACCGTTTAAAGCATTGGATTGCTGACTTCCCGAGCTTCGAAACGACATATAGTATGCATAAATTGAGCTCCAGTAAGTGCTCCAAAAGTGTTCAACAGTTGCTGTCCTCTTGAATTCTTCATGTTAGATTTCTCTTTTTGCTTTCCCTCCTTGCATTCATGAATTGCTTATGGAAAAGGACTATAAAGCTTCAAATTTTAGGTTCTTCATGTTAATGAGCTTCCAATTGCTTTGCCCTGGATTCCATAGAACTCTCCTCAATCTTGAATTGCTTTCGTGATCAAATTACTATCAAAAACACCAAAACTTACACAATTTGATTAGAAATGATTGCAAAGGTACTTAATATGCTAATTGAGTTAAAAGGTAATAACTACTACTCAAAAGTGTTTAAAAGAGTTAATTACAAGCTACAAAATAACACTTTTTGAGTAGTAATTAGTTTATGCTTATGATTTCCTCTTTCTTAAATAAAGAATCCTACTTAAAATTTTCTAATAAAAAATGCTATATGTTAAGTGTTTATATTATCTTTTTGTACAATTGCAGCAATCCAAGAACCATACAGCAAACTGCCTTCACAGATTCTTTCCTAGGATATTCACCTTCATGATCACAAGGTGCAATTCTCCCATTTTAGTTCTACAGTCCATGATTGACTACTGTGAACTTTACTCATTACTAAAAGACTCTTGGGTCATTAAAAAGATTCTCAATCTAATCCATCTTGGTCAGAACATCCACATCCATTGAGAAATGCAGCTCACAACTGTAGTTGTATATGGAGATAACTGAAAATACACAACTCACAATTGCAATTATTGCGATATATTTAAAAAAAAAAAAACATAGACTATGGTTTTATCTTAGACAAGAAGTAAAATAAAATAATTTATTCATGTGACTATTGGCATGTACAAGAGGGATTAAGATTGAAAATTATTTTGGAGTTTAATTTATATGTTAAACAACTATCTGGCCTAAAACTCCAATTAAAAGATATATATAAAAAAACATATGCTATGTACTCATAAAACCCATGACTCTACACTACTGTGATTTTGGAACTGCAATATTTGCAAAAAATTTGGATAAGAGTCTGACCATTAAACAGTAATGAGCAAAACAATGAGTTTAATGGGTCGTACTACTGATCATACCTTGTTATTGTGCCAACTCCACCGTCTGCAGCCTAAGACGCAAATAAAGAAATGACATTTATTAATGAACTGTTTGGTTGTCGAGAAAACAGAGGAAAAAACAACAAATGTTAGGATGAAACTAGGGCAAATAAATGAAATAGATTCACAAATCCAAAACCGCACTGTTCGGCCGCATAGAAAAATGCACCAATCCACCAAACCGCAGCTCAGCTCAACTGAGCCTAGCACAGTCACACACCCTCCTAAATTTCCTTCCTCCCCCCCCCCCCCCCCTACTTTCTCATCTACCAAACACAACAAAACCAAAAAAACTCACCTCAGATCCAGAAGAGGCGAATGGAACGGCATGAAATACGGCGTTTCGCTAGAACTCTCCCCGCAAAAGAACAACATTGAATCGGTTAGGGTTTTTTTTTTTGAAACAAGAGAAAAAACCAAAAAGAGATTCTTTATATGTATGGTTGGTTGCTCATCTCTTTGATCGCTTTTAGACGGGTGCGCATTGCGCATACCTCCTCACATTATCAGAAAATGGTATAAGGTCGGCAGTGTAATTTTTATTTAAAAAATAATTTGTAACAAAAATTTATTTTAACTGCTTTGAAAAATAAAAATAAAAATAAAATATTAAATTTGAATTAAAAAATTATAAAAAAATTCTAAATATTCATATTAATGTTCTAATTTTGAGTTATTTTTTGGGAGGGTGGGTGCGCAGTGCGCACATGCCAAACAACTATTTTGAGTTTTTAAAAAAAATATAATATATATTTAAAAAATAATATTATATTTTATTTCATTTTCTATGTAAATTAAAAAGAAAAATCAAATATAATTAAAATTAGGCTTCATTTGATACACTTTTTGTTTTATTTTTTAAAAAAGAAGATTTTATATAGAATATGAAAAAATG
This sequence comes from Vitis vinifera, assembly GCF_030704535.1. Classification (NCBI taxonomy): domain Eukaryota; kingdom Viridiplantae; phylum Streptophyta; class Magnoliopsida; order Vitales; family Vitaceae; genus Vitis; species Vitis vinifera. Next base: position 5,323,234 of record NC_081812.1, read on the forward strand.
TATAAATTTATCTTATATCATTAAAATTTATTTTAAAATTTGAAGTAATTCAAAAATTTTAATCCATTTTTAAAAACTATTAACTTTTCCGTATGAGTGGATGATATTATATATATATAAAATAAAGTTTATTAATATTTTTTATTTTTAAAAAATGTAAAATAATTCTTATGATACTTTATATAGCATAGATTTCTTTTAAATTTTTAGATATATTTTAAAATTGTAAGAATTTCCTTATATTCAGAGTGGATGATAGGGTCGAGATTATGATTTTATGACAAAAAAAATTAATTTTTATTTTCTCAAAATGGAAAATAAAAAAAAATATCGGTATGTTCCATTATGACCTCATGGACTAGGTCAACAATGTGAGCAAATTTAAGAGGTATATTTTAGTAACCCATATGGTTGAATTTTCTTCCCACAATGGTAAGAGAAGAATTAGCGTGATTGGTTAAGCTGGGATAATAAAGGGATTGGGTGAGGTATAAATATGGCAATAAAATGGGAATATCCCCAATCCCACAATGGAATAGGATCGCATTGTTTGTGATTGCTTCATCTTTCCACCAACGATATTGGATCTGATTGTGTTGTGCAGCTAGAATTCTAACACAACCCACTCCCGATATCTTTGTTCATGCAAATTTAAAGTATATTTTGTTCTATTAGTTAAGGTTCATCATTAAAAAAAACTAATTCTAATTATTTTATTTTAAATTATATTTAATTGATTAATCAAAATATAAAAATTAATATTATAATTTTTTTAATAAGTCTTTTTTTATATTAGTTATATGATAATTAAATATAAAAAATATTTATCATCATTTATTTCACACTATTAAATGTATTTGAATTAAATAAATTATAGTTTTAATATTAAATGTATCATAATTTATCTCATTAATCTTATTCTATAAAATCATTATTATTATTATTATTATTATTATTACTATTTATTATTATTATTATTAATAGAACAAGATTATTTTTTACAATATTTATTTTAAAATTAAAATATTATCATAAAGAGTCATCTTTAGGAGTAATTATAGGAAGTTTAAAAGTAATTTTGAATATCTAAAAAATATTTTATAAAAAAGTAAAAATTCTTTCTCTTTACTTATCTTGATTGTTAAGTTCAATTTGAGTTGAATTTAATTAATTAATTATTATAAAATTTGTGTAATGGTAATAGCATACAAAGTATACATATATTACATGAAAAAATCAAAAAATAAAAAAAATTAAGAATTTAACTTGCGTAAGTAAGAAAAAAATTATAAATTAAATTTATAAATTCATATATAACAAAAATCTTTATATCTTTAAAATTTGTAAAAATAAATTTTATGGTAAAAATTTATTACTTTAAAATTTTTTTTAATTGCTTTATTATATTTTTCTTTTCCCCTTTTCAAGTTTTCCATGATATATAATAATAAAATTTTATTATTTATTCAAAGAAAAATAAATAAAATAAGTTTAAAAAATATATAAAATAATTTGTTTGTATTAAATGTATTTATAAATTTATATTATAAATTTTAAAAATACATTTTATGGTATATATCCATATATACCATAAAATACGAAATTTTAGAACACGAAATTTTTACTACCAACAATAAATATAATATAAATAAAATATTATATTTATATTATAAAATTAAAATTAAATGGATTTTCTCATTTCTTTACTACCAACAATCAAAGTTTTATTTTTAAAATTGTATCAAGTTTTATCAAGCTTATCAAGTTTTAAAATTTTGAAATTTTATATTACATTTGTTTCCTAATATAATAATCAACATTCAATCGTGATTGTCATGGGTTGACTTTTCAAATTCCCTTCAACTCTTTATTTACTTATATATTTACCTTATATTGATTAACTGATTACATTTTCTTTCACTTATCTATTGATCTTAATTGTTAATAGTAAAATTTAGTTATCATTTTTATTGATACTTTAAATACAATAAAAATTATTTATAAAATCAAAATTATTTTTTAATTTGCTAACTCACTTGCATTTAAACTTTTTATCAAATAATATCAAATTGAACCATCATATTTTTAAACTAAGATATTAAATTTTATTTTACTTCTTAGTAAAACATTAATCATAACAAGAAAATTAAATAATTTTAACTAAAGAAAAATAGGTAACACACTAATTTGTTTCTTAACTTAAAATAATAATAATAATAATATAAATTTAAACTTTTTATAATTAATAAGAACTATTATTATTACTATTAATGATAATTTCTATGATATATAATATTTTCTAAAAAATTATAATAGGTAACCCAAAAAGGTTTAAAATAAATAATAGACTTTGGTCACAATTGTGTGAATCCCGTGACCATAGGTTCAAAATGTTTAAAATAAACCTCTATGCATTTGGTCACGGTCAATGTGAAATTCGTGACTATAAGTTCCCATACATGTTTAATCAATGGCGTGACTAAAAGTCACAATATATATATATATATATATATATATATATATATATATATATATATATATATAGTGACGGTTTCACAAAAAACCGTGACTAAAACATCATTTGTTACACTTTTTGTCATGAATGATAAAATTACCGTGACTAAAATTATTAGCGCCAAAATTTCCCTCCCTAAATTTACAAATAGTCACAGTTTCAAATAAATCCGTTACTAAAATACCCTCTCATCAATGCTTTTGGTTACGGTTGGTAAAATCACCGTGACTAAACATGTTTTTTTTCCCACCCTAAATTTATTAACACATATAGTCACAATTTTACCATGGTTGTGACAAAATAATACATTTGGTCACAATGTTTGTGGCTGTGACTAAAGGTTCGTCATTAAAAACCTTTTTTTTTGTAGTGCTTGATGCATATGAAGTGCAATCAAATCATATTTCAACATCCATAATTTTCTAAAACATAATTCTATTTACTCCCATTATGTCTCATAATTTCCAATAATTCACACAATGATTTTTCTTCACTTTAATCACCACAAATATAAAAGAAAATTCATAATTAATTGTATAGCATCAAAACATAGTTTTAAACCGTAGCCACATAAATTCCATTTATTCCCAACATGCTTAATAATTTCCAACAACCACCATAACCATTATTTTTTTCTTCAATTTAATAACCACATATATCTAAGAAAATTCTCACTAATACAAATATCAACAAAAACACAATTTATGTCATTATTTATTTATCTCCAGTAATCTCAATAATATTAACACACAATACAACAATTTTCCATAATTAAGTCACCTCAACATTTGGGGAAAATTTTTCAATAATTCAAATATCAACAAAAACCCAATTTATATCATCATTTTATTTATTTATAAAAATATTAATAATTTTAATAACCAATACAACAAGTTCCGACTATTAAGCCACCACAACATTCCGGGAAAAAAATTTCAATAATTCAAATATTAACAAAACACAATTATACCTTAATTTTTCTCATCTCCAACAACATCAATAATTCCTAGTACTCAATACAACTATTTTTTTTTTTCATATTTAATCTTCTCAAACATTACCAAAATTCTAAGAAAAAAAAATTTGTAAATCATGAAATAAAATTATTCACAACAATAATCACACTTAAACCAAAGATAATAAAATTATTCACAACAAATAACATCTATTATCTTTCAACAACACAATAAATAAAGTTTTTTCAAAGAAAATATTAAATCAAAGTTTTAGGGTTAAACCACCCTACCTTACATCTAAAAAATCTAACCATTGAAACTAAAATCGGACAGTGTAGGAGTGTTCATCACATTGAATAGAATATCCTTCTAGAATTTTATGCAAAATGGATGTTATTTGGTAGGTCCACCTACAACCCATTTTTCTCACTCTCTATCGGCGACTCCCCTGCAACTCTCCCTCTACTTCCTTTTTTTCTTTTGTCTAATTTTAACCTCCCATGCCAATTTCACTTTATATGTATTATAATATTATTAAAACAAATCCTAAAATACCACGCACATCCCTTTCTCAATAAATTAAAGAGAGAATTGTGTTGGGCCCAAAAATTAAGATCTAGTCCATATATCTTACATAATTAAGCCCAACACCCAAAGAAAGTTTGAAAATTAAGAAGAAGGATATTGTCCTTCAATAATCTCTAAAATACCCTAACCTTTACATAGGCACATTATAAGTGTGAATTTCAATTTTTTTGTGTTTTTTCCCCATTTTCTATTTCCTATTAAGTATTACTCATTTCTAACTTTTTTTTTTCTTCCAATCTATATTTCTATTTTATGTCAAATAAAAAGCAACAATTTTTTTCTTTTTCTTTTTTTTTTCATTTTTAAAGATATCGAATCTTTTTACTCTTATTATAAGTAAGGATAAAAATTTTGGGATTTTTCATCCAAATATTTTTTATCTTTTTTGTATTTATCTTTTAGTTTAATTTTCAAATGATATTTTAAATATATATTACCCTTTCATTTATACTTTTCTCTTATTTTTAATTATTTTTTATATTTTCTACATTAACTATATTTTAAAAAATTAAAAAATTGACTATCACTTCACTCTTATTATTATTATTATTATTATTATTATTATTATTATTATTATTATTATATAATATATATCCTTTTAGCTTTTTAATTTTTAATGTTTTTATTTCAAAATTTTTTAAAAGATAAATTTATTGAAAAAAAAATGACTAAAATATGAAGTTCTAATATTATATTAATAATTTTTCTTATGTAGATAGACTAATGCAAAGTATTTTGACTCACAACAAAAAAATTTGTGTAGACCCCCATTTTGGGGAGACATCTCTACAGCCCGATTATGACAAGTGTCATCGTCTGGGATGACCACGTGTCACTCCAGGACTGGTTGATAAGGTATCAAGTTAGTGGTTTTGATGGCCAATGGAGGCTTGACACGTGGAGATTTCTTTCAGCAGAAAAAGCTGAAAACCGTTGAGGATGGCAGCTGCAGGGTGTCGTCTGGCAGCTAGAGGAGCTCTCTGAGCAGGCCGTTAGAGGGTGAGAGAGAGGGAGACTGAGGAGAGAACAGGGAAGCTAGAGGGAGAAAAATGAGAGATTCTGGAGGAGCAAGGAAGATTCAGAGGTGAGGGAGGCAGCTACAGGGAAGCTTGAGGGAGGAGAAAAGAGAGGTATGACTGCCCTGTATCCGGGTATCACACTATATAGTCTTATTCCCTTTTTCTTGATATTTTCTGTGGATTTGTTCGATTATACGTTCAGTTTTACGATTCCTGTGTGGTCCATGGATTTTATTATGGCTATTTCATCTATTTTCCTTGGGGTGATTTGAGAATGATACTACTCTGTTTTAGTTTTTACTACGCATCATATAGGAGTCTTATTTTGTTCTTATCTCCATGGAACGTATTCTCTATCACTCACCTACAGCCAAGCCTGTTGATCTAAACATGAAACATGGCTCTGGTTGTTTTATTGGTTTCATTGGTTTGTGCTCTGTTTTGTTTTGCCATTCCCCTGTTCTTGGTATCCTACCTTGTTGTACATTAGGCTGTATGTCCCTACCTGAGGGATTCAGGTAAAGCTATCGTAGAACTAAGCTTATGAGGGTTATGGATGAATAAAGCTCCTCCAGATGGTTTGGGTTTGCGCAAAGATCTCGGATAGGAAAGAAGCAGGGTAATGCTCAAGTTGTATCTTGAGGAAATACTACAGCCGTGGTTGATCTGGATCAGTTTGTCACTAAGGATATTATACCGATCAACGAGAAAGAAGTCGTGTTGCCATTAACTCAAGAGTTTCCTAATTTCTACAATAAGGAGGACCTTGCCTTGCCTAGTGAACTAGAGCCATTTTCAGAGAAAGCCTCCTTCATGACTGCCATTGACTATGTCGTTTATGAGAAGAGTGATATTTTCATGCCATCTCATGCCGAAAATCATGTGCTCTGAGTTGTGAGTTTTATTTCATATATGATTGATTTTGGTTGACGAACCAGATGCCATTGCACCTTGCCGTGAGTGCACTCTTGCTGCTGTCTTCACCGAACTGCTCCAGTTTAGCTGACCTTGACCATTCCGAATGAATATTTGAGAATGATACAAGTATTTGGATGCCTTGTTCACTGCTGCAGGAGGATCTCGGGTCTGGCTGATACCATCTGTGGCGCTAAGGAAGCTCAGAGGAGCAACAGTCGCGAGTTTCGTCTCCGGCGACGCCCACTGAAGAAGTCCAATGTTTTTTTTTTCTCTTCAGAATCACCCCGTCTGCACCACCGCTGCCGTCACCACCGCGAGCATCAGTCATCCATCCACTCATCGGACGATCAGAAATCTCATGGCCTGGGACAGAGCCTCTCACCTCTGCTTGAGCGCACTCTAGTCTTTCAAACCATCACTCCAAAGATTGGCTGCAACTCCATTCCTCGAGGAGCTTCGGTCCGCTCCCTCCTGCATTGACTCTAACTCTGGTCCTGGAACAGGATCACCTAGCTCCTCATGCTCGGCTGGAGAACAGAAATTGGGTGGAATCATCCAAAGTTGCTGCTCTTTTGCTTGAACTAGAAAATCTCTGCTCTGTAGGTTCCAAAAGTATTTTATTTAGCCAGTGGACTGCCTTTCTCGACCTCTTGCAGATTCCCCTTTCTCGGAGTAACATATCATTTGTTCGTCTGGATGGAACTCTGAATCAGCAGCAACGGGAAAAAGTGATTAAACAATTCTCAGAGGAAAGCCACATCCTGGTCTTGCTAATGTCATTGAAGGCTGGTGGAGTTGGAATAAACCTAATGGCTGCGTCCCATGCCTTTGTTTTGGATCCATGGTGGAATCCAGCTGTAGAGGAACAAGCTGTTATGCGCATTCATCGTATTGGACAAACAAAAAGGGTAATGATCAAGCGGTTCATTGCGAAGGGAACAATACAGAGGAGTGCACTGATTGCTTCAAAGATGCAAAGTAGAGCAACATGAGAAAATGTGCACTGCATGGCCACTTTAGCATGGCCACCTTTCTGAGCCACGTGCCACCCCCCAAAATTCATTCCCTTTGTTTTCAAAAATAATTTCCTAACTCCGTTTTCAAATGTTTTTCTAGCTTATGTCATTATCATTATTATTATTATTATTATTTTATCTTTTTATTTTTTTTAAAAGCGACTTCAAATCATCAAATCTCTCATCTTTAGAGTTTTAGGTATCAAAAATCCCATTTTCAATAAAATTTAGCCGCCACTTTCTTTTCGGCAAGCCACCTTTGAATTTTTCATAATTTTAAAATATTTTAAAATAAACATGAATTTAAATTCTGTAATTCCGAGTGATGGAATTTACGGAATTAATTCATGCAAAAATAACGGGCTTTGGTGGGGGCCCTACATATGTGATTTCATGATTGATTTACTAATTAGTTGATTGGCTTTCCCGGCATGATTGATTTGCTCTGTTCTTGATATGCGCTTAATTATATCTGTTCATAATTCACTAACCCTGTTCCATGTTAGTGCGTTGCTGTTTGCTACCCAGGTACGCATCCGCTCATATTCTGGTTATTTTCTATACATATTCTGATTCTCATATGTGCATGATTGATTTGAGTATTTATTGATTTCCTCATCATTGCCACACCAGCTTCATTCTATTAGTAGAGACCCGACATTAGGGACTTAGAGGGGTGCTACGGTCCGTACCGTACCTTCCCGATAAGTAACCTGACCCCCGAACCCGATCCGGTTTTTCACAGACCGCCTTTTCCAAAATAAGGAGTCACACTTAGGGTTTTTCTTTCTTATTTTGTTTACCCTTTTAAAAATAAAACAAAAATAAGTGGCGACTCCAAGTCATTTTTGAATAAATAAAATTCATTTTTCAAATAAAATAAAGATCGAGCTCGTCATCGAGTGGGAAACGCATGAACACGAAATGCGGGGTCCACAATTTGTCAATACCATTTTTTAGTGAAACTTTAGAAATTAAATTTCAAATAAAATATATTATATAAAATTTTGTCTAAAAATTATTGAAAGTGGTATTTAATTTTTTTTATTGACTTTCAAACTTATCTAATTTTTTACTTGAAAGGTAATAGAACATGTTTACAAAAAATATAGTTTTTCATTTTTTAAATAAATGAGTATAAATATATTAGAAGAATTAAAGATAATTTTAGTAAAAAATTTGATAAATATGATTATAATTTTAAATATAGATTCATTTGGATAAAATTTCACAAAAAAAAAAAAAAATAGTGGAAATAAAGAACATTGTTAAAACTACAAAAACAAAATATGCAATTACAAAATTTTGATGATGAAATTTAAAAATAAAATTCGAAACAATTATTGAATGAGAAAATTTGAGTGTGGAAAAATCCTTGAGTGGAAAAAAATGGGAAAGTTTTTCAAAATCACTTGAAATCCTTAACAAAAAGTAGTCTTGTATACCCTTGTACAATTAGTAAATTTGTCTTATACAGTTAGTGTAATACCCTTGTACAATAACTCAAATTTCATACATCATCTCATGAATATCTGACAATAAGTCAGTTAACCATGTTTGCATTGGTTTTGTTTTAAAAAAGAAGAAAAATTGTTGTATAATTTTGTTTTACAATCATCATAAGTGATTGTGTACTTATTCAAATGACCATATACAAGTTAGATAAAGTGCATGAGATGAATGTGTACTTAACCAATGTGTATAAGGAATGACATCTATCATCGGTTAGGGGAAATAAACAAACAAGTTTTTCAGAATCACTTAAAATCCTTCACAAATAATAGTCTTGTATACCCTTGTACAATTAGTATATTTATCATGTACACTTAGTGTAAATACTTTGTACATTGACTCAAATTCCATAAGAAATATGAATATATGAATGTAAAATATAATTAAAAATAAGACAAAGAAATTACTTAAAAACTATTATTTAAGCCAAGTTTATTTATTTATTTTCTTTTATTTTTGGAAATAAAGAAAAATGAATAAAAAATTTATTTATTTATTTCATTTTATTTTTGGAATTAAAGAAAAAAAAATAATAAATTTATTTAACCATAAAAAATAGAAATAACCCCAAATTTATTTACTTATTTCATTTTATTTATTTAAATCAGAACGTAATTTATTTTAATAAATCAAAATGTGCACAATTAATCTATTACTTTTTTAATTATGGATATATTAAAATTTTCTATTAGAAAAAAAAATAAATAAAGAAAATAAAATTAAAAAGAGTAATAAATATATATAATTTAGTTATTTAATTACTTTTCATGTAAAAGATAGTCACACAAAAAACACATAATTGATCAATTCCTTTGTTTAATTGTAAACATACTATATATTTTTTATTTTATTATTAAAATAACTAATGGAAAAAAAATAAAAATGGATAATCAATGAATAAAATTTATTTATTTTTATTATTTTCATATTAAAAAATAGTATTAAACAAGGTTTTCAATTTTTATTTTTAAAAATAGTTTTCATTTTTTAATTAATTTTTTTTCAAAAAATAAATATAAAAAATATAAATCATATTACCATTTTTTTAGAAAGTATTTTTTAAAATAGTTTTTGAACATAATTTTTATTTATATATAATTTAAAATAGAAAATAATTTTGATTTTCAATTATTTATAAAAAAAAATTAAAAACAATGAAAATCCAAAATGTTAAAATAGAATTATTATGGTTGTGTGAAAATTGTTAAAATCCAAATTTTAAAAAAGTTTATGTGAAATGTCATTGGGTATTTTAGTCCATCCCTATTTTATATCCTTAAAAGGTAATATATGGAAATTTGAAAGGTATATTGGTCTTTTAACATCTTATATCATTTCTATTAATTATATACGTTATATAGACCAAACGTTATTTTTTGGGTCCAGCTGGGCCCAAAACACAATTTTCCCTAAATTAAAACCATTATTCTTAAATTCATCTTCCATGATTATGAATTATAACCAACTTATGATTTTTCACCTCACGAAAAATACTATTGTATTCTTAATTTAATTTACTATAAGCCAGCTCTTTGAAAAGTATAATTAGATTATAATTACTTGAAGCATTTTTTTCCTCTAAAATTCACTTAAAACATGATATAATTAACTATTAACAAAATTCAATTCCATAAAAATATTAAAAACATAAAATAATTTTTTGGCAACTAAGAAGTTGAAATTTGTAATAACCCTTAACTCGTTAATTTTACCAATATTTATTTACCAAAAAAAAAATTAAGTAATATTCTAAAACTTAATTCCATAAATTAATTAGTCATTCAATTTATAAAAATCAAATTATCAACCCTTTGGTATAACTTTTATTTAATTTACTTCATTTTTCAAATTATTCAATCGCATCAAAATTTCCAAAGTTAAATTCATAAAATTCACATTTAATTAATTTACCCCATTTTTTTTTATATCTTTTCTAAATTCATATATCATAATTTAATCTTAATTTAATTTCAATTCAACTCCGTTTAATGTTTTGTAATTCTATAAAGTTTAATTCCAATTATAAAAATCAAATTGATTCGTTATAAAATTAAATCCAATTTCTTTTTAATTATCCATTATAATAATTTGATATAATATAAATTTTTACCAAGTTTTTCTTACTACGATTTTTTTTTATAATTACCTGATAATAATTAAATTAGTTCCCGTAACGTACTTAATATTCAAAATTTCAAGACCTAATCTCAATGATTTGATGGTTAACTATTTTCTCCAAATCAAATTTTTATTTCTAAAATTTTCACTCCTTACATCTAACATGGCAAAATTTTCAAACTATTGACTTTTGACCAAATTTTCCAAAATCTCTCCCAATTAGATACTAACACATGGATCTTCACCACTCTTTTCGACTATTTGACCCATAATTTTATGAAATACTTTATGCTCCTAGAATCTGACGTGTCCTTAAAAACCCGGGTATTACAATCAACATCACCAAAAACTGCTCATTGAGCAGTGTACCCCAGACTTTGGCATTTGGTTCAATTGGCATTTTAGAAATGAATTTCGTTGCTTCAGGGAGCATTCCAACTTGGCTTAGAAGTTCTACCATGCAAACATAGTATTCAACAAAGAGTTGAATGCCTTATTTTGGAAACATCTCTTTAAAGTCTTCCAAGCTTCATTGACCATCCAAGAATGGGCACAAGCTGCTAACACTGCAGTAAAAGTGACATGATCAAGCCAAATTCCATATTGAATTCCCTGTGTTGATGCTCATCCCCTCTGGCAACTCAATAGTTGTCTCAACCCAAGCTTACAAAACCAGAATCTTTCTTCTCAATGGGTTTCCATATTTTCATAACTGATGCAGAACTATGTCCTTGCTTGCTGCTTTTTGAAAAATATACTTATTTTCCTACCTTAACAAACTTCTCGAAGAGCTTCTTCTCTAACTGGTAGGATTCTGTATTTTTCCAATGAAAGGGATGGGCTGTGGAGGAAGAACTCAAGCTTGATACGACAAAGCTATGGAAGAACATTCCCTAGCATCAACTTTCATTTTTGAAAACCCCAATGAGGACGATCTCAACTGGTATAAATAATTTTGAATTCCTTCTTCATATCTAATGAGAATTGATGACTCAAAGCATGCTGAAGCATCTTATCATATAGATACGGGTCACAATCTCCTATACCAATGGATGCCAACTGACCCAACCTGATATTTGATGGAATTTACATAAGTGAATGGAAATTAGGACCCTTTTTTTTCATGTTGTTTCATAATGGACACAACTTGTTTTAAAGGAAGTGTCCTGTATTTAAAAGACACAACCTCTTCCAAATTATGTGTTTAGTGTCTTAAGACACAACCCTTCAAAAGATATGTCTAATATTTTAAAGACACATATCTTCTAATAAGTTACCTTCAAATCTATAAATAAGAACCCTCACGTCATTTTCATTCGTTCATCCGTTTTCTTCACTCTTTGTCCTTTTTTGTCATTCAAGTCTTCCTTAATTTCAAATCTAGTTATTTCTCTTTTTACCAAATATTTGGTATACAAGAGAGTACAAATCACCAAGTGATTCACTATTTCTTATTATTTGAAGTGCTACTATAACAAGAAAGTGATCATTATATCCGGAGAAACGATTGTCAATAAACCTTAAACATCTAAGCAGGACAAATTCGTCTTAAATACATAAAATCAAACTCTAGCCTCGATCAACCTTATTTGTGAGTTTCAATTTTCAACTTCTTTTTATTTATATATTTATTATACACACTTATTATCCATATATTTTTAGTGACTTGGATAACAATCTTAAGATGAATTTTCTTTTATTGCTAATTTTATTACAATTATTATTTTATTATTATTTGTGAAGATGGCTTTTGGATCTTCTATTATACCTACAGCTACTTCACATGGTGAAAAACCTAACAAGTTCATTGGGATGAACTTTAAGAGGTGGCAATAAAAATGTTGTTCTACCTTACAACTGTAAATCTTGCTCAGGTCCTATATGAGGATGCCCCTATGTTAAAGGGGGGTGAAACTAATAAACAAGTGCAATCAGTTGTGAAAGCTTGGAGTCATTCTAATTTCCTGTGCAAAAATTGCATCATTAATAGTTTGGACAACACATTATACAGTGTGTATAGTCCAATAAGAACTACTACGAAACTTTGGGAGTCCTTAGAGAAAAAATACAAGACATAGGATGTTGGCTTGAAGAAATTAGTAATTGCCATATTTCTTGAATTTAAAATGATAAACTCCAAGGTAGTTATAAGTCAAGTCCAAGTACTACAAATCATTCTGCATGAAATATAGGTAGAAAATATGGTGTTGAGCTAGTCTTTCCAAGTTACAAGTATACTTAAAAAATTTCCACCTTATTAGAAAGATTTTAAAAATTACTTGAAACATAAGCACAAGGAAATGGGACTTGAGAACTTGATTGTGAGATTAAGGATTGAAGAAGACAATTAAATTTGTGACAAGAAGTCAAGGAATCTTCCTATAGAATCCAAGCTAAACATCGTAGAGTAGAAAATTGGTAAGAAAAGGAAGTACTATAGTGAAGGTCTTAATTAGGGGAAAGGCAAGTTCAAAAAATTCAATGGAAAATGCTACGTGTGCAACAAACAAGGCCACTGAGCTGAGGATTGTCATTCCAAAGGAGATAACAAGAAAAATCAAATACATATGATCGAAGAATAGAAGCTAGCAACTGATGTGTCAAATTTAATGCTTTTTGTTATGGTGTTTGAAGCCAATATGGTGGACAACCCCAAGGAATGGTGGATAGACACAAGAACTACTCGTCATGTACGTTCGAATAGAAATATATTCTTTTCTTATGTACAAATAAATGGAAGGGAGCTATAAATGGGTAATTCAACTACTTCTAAAATTAAAGGCATAAGAAATATGATACTGAAGATGACTGATTACTACCAAAAAGTGCTATTTTGTAGACCTAATTATAATGGTTTTAAGCACCTTTGAGTAGTAATCATATTCATTTAACCCAATTAATTCATTAAGGTCCTTAGTAATTGGTTTTAACCATTTTGTGGCAAGTTTACATGTTTATATCAGCTTATGAATCAATTCAAGCATGCCAAATGATGGAGGAGCTACTTGGACAAGTTAAAGCAAGCTTTTAGCTACACCAAAGCAAGCTAACAAAAGGAGAAAAGCAAAGAGAAGCAAAAAGAAGCAAAGAGGAAAATAGAGGACAGCAGCTGCAGTCTTCTTTGGCACTTTTGGAGCATTTCCCGAAGTCCATTTTCTACATGCTATATATCATTTCAAAGCTCAGGAAGTCAAGAATCTAACGCTTCAAACCGTGTACGATTTGGAGCTGAAATGAAGAAGATATGGCCTTTGGAAGACAACTGCTCCAGGTCTGCGAAAGGTGTGCGAATGGTGTGCGAATGGTGTGCGAAACTCGCACACCCCCTTCAGGTGTGCGAAAATTTCGCACACCCCATGCGTGGTGCGAATTTTGCTCTGTTTTTGCCGACTCCACTTTAGATATTTTCTTTTGTATTTTTTGATGTAATTTCCTTTCTTCTCCTTGTAACAAGCCAATCACAAGCTTTTGCTTTTGTAAAGACTATATAAGGGGTGGAAATCACCTCTTGGAATATATAATACATATTACGTTTTACACTCTCTCGTTTTCTCTTTTCTCTTCACTATTTTATTTTCTTGGTAGCCAAACAGCCTCTAAGGGCTTTTCCTCAGAGGATGATTGGCTAAAACTTTTAGTTTCTCAAAGTATGGATATTATGTGATGACTTGGATGCAATCCCATGGAAATTTCTCACACCCGGAAGGTAAGGTAGTCGTTTTTCATTAAAGGTTCATTAATGCAAAGTTTGGTTTTTATTTCCTTTGGACAACTTCCAACGGCCAATACTTGATAAGCTTTTGGATTTCTATCCATTAGTTATCTCCTACGAGCTATTGGAAGGTGAGGTTTTCAATTCCAAGTTTTGTATTAATCCGTTAGAACCAATTTCAATGGCCATTGAAAGGTGAGTTTATCACCTGGAATGACTTTGAGTTGCCAATATTTGGTAAGCTTTTGGCTTTAGACCATTAGTTATCTCTTACGAGCCATTCAAAGGAAGTCTAAGGTGAATAACCATTGATGAAATTCACTACCATCTGTTTTGCCATTTTAAAGGATTAAAACGTGATTTGCTAAATCCATACCGGTTCGGGAAGCAAGCATCACCATAGTTGCAACCCCAACGCGAGGAGCCTATCCTGAGATTTCCAATTTGCATAAGAGCCAGAGCATAGCTATCCTATCTTTGAGAAACTTGTTTTTACACCCTTTCATTTTAGTCTTTAATGTTAGCTTAGATTAGTTTAAATATTTCTAAAACATTTACATCTTCTTTTAAAGCTAACATCCATAAGAAAATCACCTATTTTCCTAACTTGAATATCACTTGTGTTTGCGAAAACCCTTCCCAGTGAACGATCCTAGAACCACTATGCTATAGTAGCTTGGCTACTTTAGTAATAGTATTCAAGGTATAAATTTTGTTGATACGCCTTTAAAGCTAAGCTACCATGAGTCGCATCAAATGGCGCCGTTGCCGGGGAAGGTGCCACAAGCACAGTGAAGCAACCATTAAGGGTAACTTGTGATCTTTATCACAAGTTTGGTGAGTTTTCTTATATTTTTTTTTAGTTTAGTTTTTATTTAGTTAAAAAATATTTTTTTTTATTCTCTTTTCTTTTATTTTTGTCTTAATTTCAATTTGTGCATTCCTTGTTGGATTCAAGACCAAGAGGGAATCCTGGTACAAGTTGAAGAACAGAGCCTTAGTTGAATATCATTATTTTTTAGAAATGGAAATTCCACATGAAGATCAAAGCTCTCATTATGATCATGAGAAGGACAAATTTGCATACTTATCCATGAGGGATCGGATTGAATTAGGGAATAGGCAAGTTCAACAAAGCCAATGGGGTAGTAAGTATGCTTTGAATGAAGACATGAGCATGAAGGCAAAGCTAGCATCTATGGCTAGAAGAATAGAAGAGTTTGAATTGAGGAATGTGCATACTGAAGCACAACCACAAGCCATGCCAACTTCATTTGAGTATATAAACCATCCCAACCTTACAAGCCAACCTCAACATCAACCGAAGGACAAATTCGCATACCTATCCATGAGGGATCGGATTGAATTAGGGAAAAGGCAAGTTCAACAAAGCCAATGGGGTAGTAAGTATGCTTTGAATGGAGATGATTCATATGAGCATACGGTAGGGGAGTGCCCTACCATTCCAACTATGAGAGACATGTACGGTTACCAAAGCTCCTACACCTCAAGTTGGAATAACCATCCCAACCTTACAACCCAACCTCAACCTCAACCATCAATGAGTACATCTTCATTGGAGCAAGCCATTTTGAAGATAAGCAAAGTCATGGAGGACTTTGTAGGTGAGCAACAAAAGATCAACTCTCATATTAATGAAAAGATTGATAATTTGGAGAGTTCAATGAATGTAAGAATGGAGGGGGTTTATAATGATCTATCACTAAGGATAGAAAAAGTTCAAAACTCCATTGAGAAGCTCACCAATCTCGACATAGCAAGGGGGAAAAGGAAGCTTCCTCCTCAACCCCACCATAACCTTCAAGGAACCAATGCAAAAAGATTAAGGAAAGTGTTGAAGATCGACACTTTGGTGGGGGATTGCTATGACAACTCTATGGACCAACCTTCCATTGAAAATCATAAGGTTCAAGATGATAAAGGGTTACTTGAACCCTTTAAAGCATCCACTTCTCAAGGGAAGAGAAGAGAAACGAATTCCCTTGGACCAAATGGGAAGGATGCCAATTTTGTTTGGGATCCAGGGGGAATTCAGCATGACGTGGGTGTGTGAGTGAGGATGAGCTAAATAGTTCATCTTCTTTTTGGGGTACATGCTATCAGCTTCATTTAAATTCTATGCTTTCTTTAAATTTATGCATGTTTTAGTTTGAATTCTTAGCTTTAATTTAGTTTTAATATGTTTTTAAGATGAGTTTTGAAGTGTTCATGCAGGTACGATGCTTGCAAAAATCGAAATGGAGGTGAAACAGAGGAAACAAGGGAGCCAAAATGCATAAGCAAAGCTCTCAGTGGAATTTCGCACCATGAACACACTCAGTGTGAATTTTTCGCACAGTGACAGTACATGGTGCGAAAAGAAGCATTCTTGATGACAGTCATGATAGCCACTTTTGGAGCACTTCCTGAAGTCCATTTCGTGCATACCATATGTCGTTTCAAAGCTTGGGAAGTCAGGAGTCCATAGCTTCAAACGGTGCTCAATTTGGATTTGAAACGAAGAAGTTATGGCCATTTGAAAGAATTCAATTTCGCATTTGCACGGGTGAATAGTGCCATGTGCGAAAATTTCGCACACCCCCCTCCCTTGTGCGAAAAATTCGCACACCACCCCCCCTTGTGCGAAAATTTCAGTTTCTCCATACCTACCCTCCCCAATCCCAAGCCTCTGAGTCTCATTTCTTTGCTCCATTATGCCTAAGACCCTTTGAGCCTTGTCCTCAACTGCCCAAAGTGGGGCCCACTCATCATTTTTGTAAATATTTAGTATAAATTCCTCTCTCATTCAATTTTTGAATTTTGAAACAGGTGGTTTACCTTCTCAACTCCAAGTCCACATCACATGAGGTACCACTTCCTTCCTCCTTATTTTCGATTCAAACATTGAGGACAATGTTCATCTCGGTTGGGAGGAGAGTTGAGGAAGTAAGTATTAGTTTAAATTTTTATCATACTTAGTTAAATTAGCTACTTTTTGTTTAAATTTTAAAATTTTTTGCTTTAAACTCCATGGATATTAAGGATTAATTCTCAAAATTAAATGAGAGAAGTCAAGTTTCAACTTGATTACATGAGTCTTAGAGTTTGTATTATGCTCTTCTAAAAGTTGATGAATTGTTGAAACTCCCATTGCATGCAAACTTATCTCTTCCACCTTAAGCTATTCGCACACACATACATTAGATTCCGATTATAAGATGTGAAACTATCTCACCCTCTAAGCTTGAGAAACCATAATTTGACACCTTTAACCTCTCTTTAATAGTGTTGGGACACCTCATAAAGACCAATGAGTCTTTGAAAAAAAAAAAAAAAAAAAGAAGAAAAAGAAAAAGAAAAAGAAAAAAAAAATATAGAATAAACTTCTTAGCTTGCCTTAAAACCTGAGCATGGTCTGAAGGGGTGGCGAAAGCCTTTTAAGCCTGGTGCCCTAAGCCTTTATTGGTTGGGAGTCACCGATCCTCTGCTTGTTACATGGGTGAATTGGTTAAGTTTAGTAAGTGAAAAGAATTGTGAATAAAAGGTGCGTTCCTAGCCTATCAAGAGATGGTTAATTTTGCTAAACTTAAAGAAAGACTTAGGTTGGGGGGAGATGATAGTTATCCATACTATACTCGGAAGCTAATCACATTAACACTTAGCTTTTAGTGGAAGAATTTGATTTGGATCTTTTGAGAGTGGAAATTCTTTTTATGCTTAAACTTGCATAATATCCATTCTTTGTACTCTATGATCAAGTGAATGCTTTGACAACTCTTATTATAGGTTGAGTTTCACATCTTTATTGATCCATGGATGTCCATCATGCCACTCATATCATTTTTTGGAGTGATTTGCATGATCCCTTTTATGTATATTATTATAGTTTACTTAGTTTTTATCTCCTCCATTGCTAAGGGACTAGCAATGAGTCAGTTGGGGGGTGTGATTACTACCAAAAAGTGCTATTTTGTAGACCTAATTATAATGGTTTTAAGCACCTTTGAGTAGTAATCATATTCATTTAACCCAATTAATTCATTAAGGTCCTTAGTAATTGGTTTTAACCATTTTGTGGCAAGTTTACATGTTTATATCAGCTTATGAATCAATTCAAGCATGCCAAATGATGGAGGAGCTACTTGGACAAGTTAAAGCAAGCTTTTAGCTACACCAAAGCAAGCCAACAAAAGGAGAAACGCAAAGAGAAGCAAAAAGAAGCAAAGAGGAAAATAGAGGACAGCAGCTGCAGTCTTCTTTGGCACTTTTGGAGTACTTCCCGAAGTCCATTTTCTACATGCTATATACCATTTCAAAGCTCAGGAAGTCAAGAATCTAACGCTTCAAACCGTGTATGATTTGGAGCTGAAATGAGGAAGATATGGCCTTTGGAAGATAACTGCTCCAGGTGTACGAAAGGTGTGCGAATGGTGTGCAAAACTCGCACACCCCCCTCAGGTGTGCGAAAATTTCGCACACCCCATGCGTGGTGCGAATTTTGCTCTGTTTTTGCCGACTCCACTTTAGATATTTTCTTTTTTATTTTTTGATGTAATTTCCTTTCTTCTCCTTGTAACAAGCCAATCACAAGCTTTTGCTTTTGTAAAGACTATATAAGGGGTGGAAATCACCTCTTGGAATATATAATACATATTACGTTTTACACTCTCTCGTTTTCTCTTTTCTCTTCACTATTTTATTTTCTTGGTAGCCAAACAGCCTCTAAGGGCTTTTCCTCAGAGGATGATTGGCTAAAACTTTTAGTTTCTCAAAGTATGGATGTTATGTGATGACTTGGATGCAATCCCATGGAAATTTCTCACACCCGGAAGGTAAGGTAGTCGTTTTTCATTAAAGGTTCATTAATGCAAAGTTTGGTTTTTATTTCCTTTGGACAACTTCCAACGGCCAATACTTGATAAGCTTTTGGATTTCTATCCATTAGTTATCTCCTACGAGCTATTGGAAGGTGAGGTTTTCAATTCCAAGTTTTGTATTAATTCGTTAGAACCAATTTCAATGGCCATTGAAAGGTGAGTTTATCACCTGGAATGACTTTGAGTTGCCAATATTTGGTAAGCTTTTGGCTTTAGACCATTAGTTATCTCTTACGAGCCATTCAAAGGAAGTCTAAGGTGAATAACCATTGATGAAATTCACTACCATCTGTTTTGCCATTTTAAAGGATTAAAACGTGATTTGCTAAATCCATACCGGTTCGGGAAGCAAGCATCACCATAGTTGCAACCCCAACGCGAGGAGCCTATCCTGAGATTTCCAATTTGCATAAGAGCCAGAGCATAGCTATCCTATATTTGAGAAACTTGTTTTTACACCCTTTCATTTTAGTCTTTAATGTTAGCTTAGATTAGTTTAAATATTTCTAAAACATTTACATCTTCTTTTAAAGCTAACATCCATAAGAAAATCACCTATTTTCCTAACTTGAATATCACTTGTGTTTGCGAAAACCCTTCCCAGTGAACGATCCTAGAACCACTATGCTATAGTAGCTTGGCTACTTTAGTAATAGTATTCAAGGTATAAATTTTGTTGATACGCCTTTAAAGCTAAGCTACCATGAGTCGCATCAATGACTTTAGGAAAAAAAAAAAAAAAAAAAACTCACTCTAAATGTGTGCTACACGTGCCCAATATCTGTAAGAATCTAGTGTCTGGCTCATTATTAAGTAAAAATGGGTTAAAAATGGTTTTTGAATCCAATAAGTTTGCACTTACCAAGAATGGGGTGTATGTGGGCAAAAGGTATCTCGTTAATGGGCTTTCTAAGATGAATGTAATGACTTTCCTGAGAGATTTCAATTATAATAAAGCTAGTTTTTTGGCCTATTTGCTTGAGTCTTTTAATTTGTGGCATGACAAATTAGGACATGTGAAATTTAGTTCTTTGCACAAATTAAGAAATTCAAATTTATTGCCAAACTTTCACATTAATCCTAATCACAAGTGGAAGACATGTGTAGAAGCTAAGCTAGCTAAAGCACCCTTTCATTATATTGAAATGAATACTAAGCCTTTAGAATTAATTGACAGTGATATATATGATTTAAGATTTGAGCAAACTAAATGAGGGAAAAAATATTTCATTACTTTCATTGATGATTGCACAAGATACAGTTATGCATATTTGCTAAGAAGCAAAGACAAGGACCTAGAAATGTTTAAACACTATAAAAATGAGGTTGAAAATCAACTTAGCAAGAAGATAAAGATGATAAGAAGTGATAGAGATGGAAAATATGAAACACCTTTTGATGAGTTTTATTTAGAACATGGTATTATTCATCAAACCACTACTCCTTATTCACCTTAATTAAATAGTATTGTTGAACGCAAGAACTGGACATTAAAAGATATGATGAATGTTATATTGATAAGTTTTAGTTTATCTCAGAATTTGTGTGAGGAAGCAATTCTTTCGACTAACCACATTCTGAACAAATATCATACAAGAAAAAATATGTAACTCCATATGAATTATGGAAATGAAGAAAACCATCTTATAAATATTTGAAAATGTGAGGGTGTTTAGCTAAAGTAGCTATTCCTAACCTTAAAGGTTAAGATAAGGCATAAAATAGCTGACTATGTTTTTATTAGTTATGCCAATAATAATAGTGCATATCGGGTTCCTTGTATATAAATCAGTCATTCCTGATATTCATGAAAATACAATCATTGAGCCAAGAAATGCTTCATTTTTTTAAAACACCTTTCCTTGTAAAAGTATACCAAAGAAAAGTTCTCAGAAAGGAACATATGAGTCTACTAATAGTAGTCATCAAGATATTGAAGAACCCAAATTCAGTAAAAGGGCCAAAGTATCTAAGTCATTTGGTCCTAATTATCTAACTTATATGTTAGAAAATGAACCTAATGCATTTAAGAAAGCAATGTCTACTCTAGAAGTTCCATTTTGGAAAGAAGTTATTAATGGTGAAATTGAATCCATCATGAAAAATCACACATGGGAAACTAGTGGATCTTCCACCAAGTAATCAAACTTTAGCTTGTAAATGGATCTTTAAAAGGAAAGTGAAGGCCGATGGATCAATTGATAAATAAAAAGCTAGACTGGTAGCTAAAGGTTTTAAACAAAAAGAAAGCCCTAACTTTTTTTTTTTATACATATTCACCAGCCACAAGAATAACTTCCATTAGACTATTGATTTCAATCATTGCATTGCATAATCTTGAAATTCATCAAATAGGTGTTAAAACAACATTTTTAAATGGTGAATTACAAGAAGAGATTTATATGGAACAACTTGAAGGGTTTATTGCTCCTGGACAAGAGAAAAATGTGTGCAAGCTTGTTAAATCTTTGTATGGATTAAAGCAAGCACCAAAACAATGGCATGAGAAATTTGACAATATTATGATGTCAAATGACTTTAAGATCAATGAATGTTGATAAATGCGCTTATGCTAAGAGCACACCAAATGATTATATAATAGTATGCCTGTACATGGATGATATGCTAATTTTTAGAAGTAATAATGATATCATTAGAGCAACCAAGAAAAAGTTGACCAAGCATTTTGATATGAAATATATGGGTGACATCTAATGGACTTATATTATCTCAATCACACTAAATTGAGACAATACTTAGAAAGTTTAATAAATATGAAGATAGTCCAATAAAGACTCTAATAGATGTAAATCTATACTTATATAAAAATATTGGTCAAACCATATCTTAATTAGAGTATTCTCATATAATTGGTAGTTTAATGTATGTCATGAATTGTACATGACAAGACATAGCATATGTAGTTAACAAATTGAGTAGATTTACAAACAGTCTAAGAAAATATTATTGGAAGGCGATAGTCAAGGTTCTTAGATACCTAAGATGCACTCTAAATTATGGATTACATTACATGAGATATCCAGCTTTTCTTGAAGGGTTTAGTGATGTAAATTGGATATTTGATATAATGGACACAAAATCCACTAGTGGATATGTATTCACAATAACAGGGGGAGTTGCATCATAGGAGTCCTCAAAACAAACATGTATTACTAGGTCTAGAATGGAATATGAATTTATAACTCTAGATAAAGTAGGAGAAGAAGTAGAATGGCTTCGAAAAATTTCTATAGGACATACCATGTTGCAAAAAACCTATGCCTGTAATAAGCATACATTGTGATAATCAATTGAATATTGGATGAGCATAAAATAGCATGTATAATGGTAAGTCTCAACATATATGTTGAAGACACAATACATGAAGACAATTACTTTCAAATGGATTGATTTCCACTTATTACATCAAATCAAAGGACAATCTTTTGGATCCGCTTATTAAAGGTTTTCTAAGAGATCAAGTTAACTACTTATTGAGGGGAATGGGATCAAATCCTATGACAAAAAAAGTCTTCATAATGGCAACCCAACCTAATTGATAGGAGATCCCAAGATTTAAATTCAAATGGACAACTAAGTTATGAATGATTAGGAAAAACACTGAAGAAATAATCTCTCTTACCTATTCCTATGATGAAATAGTGTTTTATGTAGCATGAACTAGGTTAAGATTTTCTTTTAATGAATCTTATATCTTGGAAAACAAGTGGGGTATGGCAAGATACTCTTAATAGGAATCAATTATGTGAGTCGGAGACCCCAAATTTTTGCTAATTGATGGAGGGTATGAAGGGTTAAACGTGCTTAGAACCATGATTCCAATGCTTATTATTGTGGAGGTGGTATGTTTTATTAGGATAAAACACTTGAAAGCATGACATAATGTAACATAATAAGTTTTCAATAATATATTTTTATATTATGATTTTTATTTCCACTTTACTATCCATGATTGCATTATTGCTTATCTTAATATTCACATGTGTATCATTTGTATTGTATAGGATTTGGATGCATTAAGAGTTGCATAGACGATCTAAGTCATGAGTTCCTTGCAAGGTGATAAGTTGTTCATAAATTAGGCAATCTATTTAAGACTATAGTACGCTACCTTCTAATTGGAAAAATGACTTATCTTGGTCATTTGAATTCCATAGTGAGTGCATTAGTGTGTATGGTTACACAATGAACAAGACCTACTCTGAATCATGACATTAGTTATGGAGTAGTCATGAGTTCACCAAGCTACTATGTTGAATGAGCTCTCAACCTTGAGAGAATATTAAGTTAGTGTTGAAGTCTTCAATGTAGGGAATATGTGGATTACTCCATTTCATCCTTGGACCAATTAGGGTGTATGCTATTCTTCTTAGGCCACTAGATCCTAGCAATGGAAGTAATAACGATATTAAAAAAACATCTTAAGACCTAGTGTTTAGCAACAAACCTGAAATCCAGTTGTTCCTAAATTAGATTTTATCGATGAAAAGTTGTTGAAAGATGTTGCAAATGATGTAGATCTCATAAACCTAATGATCTTCCATCATTATGTCTCTCTCCTTGAATCCTAGCACTAGAAGAGTGGAATCCTTTCTAAGGTTGGTGGCTAAAGTTTTTTCTTTGGAGTGAACAGAATGCAAGAATAAAGTGAAGTCCTAACACCTAAAAAAGTTATTTATAGGCTTCTAATGGGGTTTAAGTAACTTGAGCCCATTTGGGTTTGGGTTACTTAGACTAACCCACTTTGGTATTAATTAATTAACCTAATTGATTTTCAATTAATTAATTAGCTTAGTCTAGAGAGACTATTCACAAGCTCTTGTGTAATCTTGCATATTTACCAAAATGCTTTTATTCACACAAGTAGATAAAGAACTCAAACTAATCCTCAAATAATATCATCAAGGAGTTCGAGTTCGAGCAAGGACCATTAGGACTCATATATAAATGTTAGGTCTCTCATAATCCAATTATGAAGTTGACTCAACATCCCATTATAGAGAGTCAACTACACTCCAATATCCTATGTATGTTACAACGAGTTACAAGTACTCACATTTATGTGTAAGGAATCTCAAACTACTTCATTCCTTGACCTTGGACCTAATAAGGTGCATGCAATTATCCTAAGACAATTAGATCCTAGAAATAGAAGCATTCAAAACAAAAACCAGATCTAATATTATGGGTTCGATATGATTATCGAGATACGAATGTTTTTAGATTAAATCCTTGTGGTGAAGAAGGTTGTCGAATATGTAATAGTCATTGGAAATCTTGTAAACCAATTGATCTTGTGCTTAATGACTCTCCATGAAGTTAGACACTCAGATGGTAGAGATTTTGAGGATAGAGAATAGAGTTCTTTTTCTAAAACGTAAAGGAAAATGGAAAAAATCTAAAGCCCTAACCCTTATAGGGGTATTTATAGACTTTCCATTAGACTTAAGTAATTTGATCAGATCTTCCGCTTAGGTTACTTAATCTAACCTAAAAATGGTCTGAATTGATTAAATAACTTAATAGGACTCCAATAAATTAATTAGCTTAATCTAAATATACTATTCACTTATTTCTATGCAACCTTACATATTTACCAAATACATATAAGTGAACCAAGAATTAATCCAAACCTCATAAACCATGTCTGTGGACCCGCATTTTTCACGTGCGCCCCCACTCGATTGGCAAGACTCGCTTTTTATTTGTGAAAAATTAATTTTTAGAAAAGTCAGAGTCGCCACTTATTTTATTTTTATTTTAAAGGGAAAATAAAACAAGAAAGAAAAACCCTAAAATGTGACTCCATAATTTTTGGAAAAAGCATGTCTTTGAAAAACCCGAGTCTAAGTCCGGGGATCAGGTTACTTATTGGGAAGGTACCTCTAGGAGGTAGCACCCCTCTAAGCCCTATGAATGTCTCTACTAACTAAGTTAAGGGGAATGTGGCAATTAATTGATTAACTAAAGGTACCTAGGTTGACTAAGGTGATCATAAAAAAATGGCATGTCTAATAAGAAAATCTGATTATAAGATAGAGTCGAAGTGCGTACCTGAATGGCTTCTCAAGCGCCATCATAAAACATAAAAGTTAGTGTAGAAATATATCGCACAACATATGTTTTATCCAAGATAATAAAACAAGCATCAAATATGCATCAAGGCAATCAAGCATGTCATCAAGCAAGGGCATGATACACAAAGATATGGATATTCATGGAATTTCGAAAGTGGGGAGATGGAGAGCGTACCTTGATAGCAAGCTAAACGCCTTTATGGAAAACAAGGTTAGCTAAATAATAGATTCAAAATAATCTCATATATACCACAAAGAGAAAGCACAATATCAAACAAAAAGTGTTGAAGAAAACATCATAGATGTCGGGCCCCCCACCAAAGCCTTGAACTCTTCTTCTGTATTGTTGGTATTGTTCTCAGCAGCAAAGTTGAAACGCTTTGTGCCAGAATCAACTGAATCTCCATTGTAGAATAAATTTATGTGCTGCACAGAAAGAAACCTTTCTTTAGCATTAGAAGCACCTTGGTTTGTAATAGCCTTTGCTTTTGTGGAGCTGTAACACGGACAGGGCTTCTTCAAAGAGCTCAAAGAACTAGGAGCTTTGCTCATAAGAGGTGAACCAAATGCCCTCATTCTTTGTGCACTCTTTGTCTTTCCTTTTGATTCAAGCCAGGCACGCAATTTCGCCTCCATGTCAACTTTAACATTTGGAGTATCTTGTTTTTGAGCTGATGGAACAGAGTTAGATATGTGGCGCGACCGTGCAGCCAAGCTGACCGTATGAACAGATTCTTGGTACTCTCCTGGATTCAGACAAGCAACCATCAATGCACGGCTGGTTCCTCCAAGGGAATCTTGCAGTATCCGGGTCAGTTTGTTTTCTCTGTATGGTACTTGGGGCTTGTTATTGTTAAGGGCATAAATCACATTTGATAAGACAAATAAGGACTGGTTGATCTTAGCACTCTCTTGGAGACGTATCCCTTCATTGTAGGTTCTTCTGTTATCTTCATTACCTGCTAAATCGATGAGGTTCAACTTCCAAGTAACAACAGCACCGGAGCCATCATCACAAGGAGTGGAAACAGATATCACAAGGACTCCATGGCTTCTGCTAGAGACATCATTAAGCCCTGTGTGTGCAACTTTTCTGCGCTGAATTCCACGAGAGAAGACCTCATAAAATTCAGACATGGAACTTATTGGGACACGAGGTAAGCCCTTTAGATGAATCTGCCCATCTTTGTCATCCAATATTGCAATTTCCTTTGCTTTGACTTCCAACAGATCATAACATCTGTCCATATAGACCTCATAATATGACAGTGCTGGTTGTGCTCCAACACATAGTTAGAACTGCTGACATGGTAAGTGGCATTAAACCTGGAAGTTCATCAGTGCCTTGCATGGTGTAGGTTTTCCCACTGCCAGTTGCCCCATAAGCGAAGACAGTGGCATTGCAGCCATGAAAGATACCTGGAATCAAAGGGCTTACCTCTCTATAAAAAAAAATCAGACTCACATTGTTGTCATGTGGGCCAAGAAACGAGTCCAACTTGTAGCACTCTCTGCCACTGGTTTCTTGATCATTAAGATGAACAACAACTTCTTCGCCAGATTCACAGTCTTGATCAAGGATCGAGGTGCACGAAGTCGGGTTGCCGTTTTTGGCAGCGGCGATTTCATGGGGAAGAAAGGGGCGCACCCTCACGATGACCCTGACCTTGGAAATGGAGGTAAAAACACAGGACTCAGAATCATCCCTTGTCGTGTCTGAGAACTTTCTGACTGTAGCCACAGAAGCAGACTCAAACTCTCTTCTCTGAATTTATTTCTGATTCTCGAATTCTCTGAAGTTACTAAGAACTTGGCTTTCTTTGCTATCTAAGGACCAATCACAACTAACCTGGGAGAATACCCAATAGGTGTGCAAACTATCGTGCAGCAAGGGATGGGTGACAGAGAAATAGAAGAAGATGCGAAAAGAAACAAAGAAACAAAACAAAACAGAGGAAAGGTAGGCATAGAGTAAGTCATCAAGCAAAGCCACATTCCATTGCTTTGTTAGTGGGCTAAAAAAAAAGAACAGGTGAGGATATCAGAGGAAAAGAGAACGGTTCTTGAATATCAATATCAATGATAATCCCATGCATCAACCATTAACAATAGAGATTAAAAAGACTAAAAATCAAAAACCAAAACAGAGCATGCTCACGCTTAAATATATTCGAAGAGAAAAATCAGTCCTAATTCTCCACAACAATCAATAAGATGACATCGGGACTTGCAAAATAATATTTAGGATCAAATAGAGATGAGAGAATGCGAATTTCACGTGACCATACCTGGAAGAGCCAATCTTTGAGGAGAATTGCTCAGCTTCAAACGAGAAGGATGCGTGCTATCAGTCCCTCTCTCTGTACTTCCCTTCAAGACGATCTCCAAAAATCTTCAAAAATCTACTCCTATCTCCCCTCTTCTTCTTCTCATGCGTGTCTTTTCCCTTAAGAAAAATCCCTTTTTTGCTATCTCTCTTCTTCTCACTCTCAGACTCCAATGCGTGCTGCCAGTCCCCCGCTCTCTCTTCTTTTCCTTTTCTCCTCTATATATATCACCCCTCAAGACCTAAATTTCTTTCCGAAAAGGAAAAATCTCCTATTTCCTTTCTTCTTCTCTTCCTTTTTTAAATCTTCCAATCAAAAGCAATCTTCTCAATTTCAAATTCCCCTCCAAAACCTTCCAAGGAGAGTCCCACCTTCCTTAAACTCCAATGGTAAGTTTCCTTGCAAAAACATGAAATTCTTGAAGTTAAATCATTGAATGAATAAATAAGCAAGTAAATAAATTAGGAAACGGTAAAAATAAATAAATAAATAAATAAAAATAAATAATAAATAAGTTAAGGAAAATAATATAAAGAGGAGAATAACTAATAAAAAGTGAATGATAATCATAAAACTAAAACTAAAATAAAATTAAATAAAATAAAAATAAACCAATAAATAAAAGCCGAGCCTAAAAGCCATGTAACCATGCAAGTCATACAAGTCACGCTAAAAATGTCCAAATAGGCCAAGTGTATCTAAAGGCTATCCTAAAAAAACAAGAAAAGCCTAAATCTAAATCAAAACTGCCAAGGGTCACAATAAGGGATCAAATAATCCCTCAACCAAAGTCTCCGAGGTGACTCAGAAAAAGATAAGTGGTATGAGTAGCCATGGGCCACCAAGGAACTATTTTGAAGCACTAAAAATGAACTTGAAGACATGTGCTAAAGGGACAAAATTGAGGGTCTATAATGTCATCAAAGTATATGAGCTCGAGTGGAGACCATTGAGACTTATAAGCTAGTCTAGGCTCCCTCAAAATCCAATAATAAAATTGATTCAATATCTCACTATAAAGAGTCACCTACTGTTGAGATTGAGCCCTTAAAAGTAAGACATGATGTAACAAAGTTAGACTTAACTATCCGCTTGTTATCCCTTTGGTGTGCTTACATTGATTTGAGCAATCAATACATGTCTCTTACATTGTACATGACTTGGATACTTTAGGAGTTGCACAAAAGATAAAAATCATTGGTTCCTTGTAAGTAGATAAGTTGTCCACGGTTAGTTCATGAATTTGGGCAATCCAATAAAAACTATAATACTCAACCTCTTAATTGGAGAGATGACTTGTCTTGGCCTTCGGGATGGGTTTCCCATGGTGAGTGCACTTGTATATGTTATGTACATTGGATAAGACTTACGATGAACCATGATGCAAGGCTATCAATTGTCATGATTCACCAAGATATTATACTGCATGGACTCTCAACCTTGAGAAGATATTAAGCATGTGCCAAAATCAACAGAACTTTTTGACCTATGGGGAATACCTTAAAGTGGTCATATATCCCTATGGATTGGGTGATTGTTGATGGAGGTAGGTGGAAATAAGTATTCTCAATAGAGGCACCATGATATCTCATTGGATTGAGACAGTGTGTCCTCTTTGTGATCCAAAGGACATGTGATCATGAAGTTTGTGGCCAAAGTAATTCTTTTAGTGGAATTTGACATATGCTCCTTGAAGTTAGGGTATGTCATAATCACATAATAAGTGGGATCTATAACTCAAGGATTTGAGAAGTAATCTTGATAGGTGATATAAATACCTTGTTAAATTACGAACACCAGTTCATTGGGAGTCTGCATGTAATGGATAGTAGATCACGAACTTCAGCACTTGGTGTCTTGTTATAATTTACATAAGGTACTAGAATGCAGTTGACTCTTTGTAGTGGGATGTTTAGTCAATTTCAGAATTTGATTTTGAATGATCCAATAATCTTATAGGTTCCAGTAGTCCCCACTCTGAGCTAATATTCCTTGATGACACGGTTTATAAGTGTTGGATGGGTTTTTAGTTCACTTTTGTGCATAAGGACGTTTTGGTAATTACACAATGTTGCATAGGGATAAGTGAGTGGCATCTTTGGGCTAGGTTAATTGATTAATTAGGGCCTTGTATGATTAATTAATCAATTAGCAAGCTTTTGGGCTAGATTAAGTGACCTAAGCCTATAGTAGACTTAAGTCACTTAAGCCCAATAGGAAGCTTATAAATACCCCTTTAAGGGTTAGGGTTTCAATGCCTTGTCATTCTCCCCTTCAGTCTAAAGAGAGAACCCTAGCCTCCACCATCTTAGTGCCTAGACACAAGAAAGAGTTATTGTGTGGAAGATAATAGTGTTTACGAGATCTATTATCACTTTGAAGTTATCTACATCGATTGAAATTGATCTAAGAACATCCGAATCAAAAGCATGTGGTTTTATTCTCTAGATATAAGTTTTTTATGGTATCCATATTGTTTTTGAATACCTGTTTATCCGTTGCGATAGATTTAAAGAGCCTATGATAGATTTGCATACACCCTACATGATCCAAGGTATGGGAACAAAGTAAACCAGGGTTCCTAACAACTAGTATCAAAGACCTAAAGTAGGTTCTAGTATGTCAAACCTGTTCTAGGGTGTGCTAAATATGTTTTAGGTTGTTAACTCTATTTTGTAGAGTTGTTTTTTTCATCCCATGGTCTTAAGGAATAAATGAATGAGATGTTTTTATTAATTTAATTAAATATATCAATATATTTGGATTGATTGATTATAATTGTGATATAATCTTTTATTATTTTTCTTTAGATTGGGTTGTACACCCTATAAGGGGTATATGATTTTTATTTGGTTGTAAAATAATTTCTTTTCAATAAATGGGTCATAAGCTCCTTTATAAGAGAATAGGAATTTTTATTATTGCAAAAATTTTTGTTTTAATATCCATCTATGGAGACCTAAGAGAAAAGAAAGAATCTTGAAGGCTCTTTTTTATATTCTATGGTGATTAAAGAAGAAAGAAGGATTCTTGAAAGTTCTTGTTTTGAGATCCATGGATACACAGTTATGGCAAATTAAACTCAAAACTAGGACTATCTCCCAGCAGTTTCCTCAGGCAAGCCACATATGGTTTTGAAACTTAGGAAGTCGGGAATCCAACGCTTCAAATGGATTGTAATTCAAAGTTTAAACGATGGAAATATGACCAATCGAAGCAATACTGCATAAGGAGCATGATGTTACGAGATTGCATACGTGTTCAATTCCTTTTGGTTATTTGGGCTGAATTTTTTGCCTCTCCTTTTAGGCTCATTTTGGTAGCAGTTAGGCCTTTTTGGTTTTTTATTTTCACTAACCCTATTTTTGGTTGTAGGACTATTTTTGGTAATATAGATTTTATCCAAATTTTAAATACCAAATATGCAATAGGATCCTTAAAGGCCATGGGAAAATTTTCTATTTAATTATTCCCTTGTTTTTATTGTATGCTTTTGATTAATTGCATGTGCCCTAAAGATATTTTGGTAGTCTTAATTGTAAATAAATTTTCATACTTTTTCAAAATTGGAAAACTTATTTAAATTAGAATGTGCATGGTTAGAAAATTTTATTTTAAAGAAAAGATAAGTTGGAAAATGGATTAACAGCTTTCTTACTTTTTAAAAATTAATTCTTAGAGATTTTAATTTTATTTAAAATTTTCTCAAATATTTGAGATCTCTAATAATAAAATCTTTATTCTAAGGAAAAACTCTTATTTTTCCAAATCTTTATAAAATAAAAATTTTCCTATTTTGCATAGGATTCCGATTTTAAAAAAAAAAGTTTAATTTTGAAAATTCATGATAGATAATTTATAATTAAGAATGGTTACCAAAATAAGTATTAGAACCCAAAGAAAAGTTTTTTGGTATTCTTAGTAAATTTTCATGGGAAAATATTTTCCAATATTATTTATTTAAACTAGTTGTTGTTAAGAAGATTGTTATTTCTTTAGAAATATCTGTTTATTAAAGTTTAAGAGGTTTTCCTATTATTTCTCATTGAAAGAAGGAAAACTATACCTATTGTTGGACCTTTGGGCTCTCCTCCCCAAAGAGAAAGAGAAAATCGTTCTATTTGGATAGTTCAATGATATGGAATAAGAAAAAAATTCTTTTAGCACAGGAGTCCTAGTTTAAAAAATAAATAATGGATTTGGAAAATCTAATGATACAGAATTTATGATAAAAATGGTTACCAAAATAACTTTGAAAAGTTTAAGTAATTTAATGGAGATAAAATATTTTGAAAATATTTTCCAAAATGGATTGTTTAATTCCTTTTTGGAAATAAACATTTTTGAAAATTTTTCATAGAGAATATTTTATTCATTAAGGAATTACTAAAAGGTTCTAATTTCGGTAATATTTAATGGAATAAATTATTATAAAATTGCCATGACAATATTTATTAAGTTGGAAAATTGCAAGGAATAAGGAAAGTAAATCTTATGAGGATTTTTGAATATGAAAAGCAAAAGTTCATTTCTTGGATAAGCTATTCTCAAGATTATTCAAATTCTCATAAATTGGTAATTTCCTTATTACACAACAGTTTTCAATTTGGAAAATAAATATTTTTGGAAATTTTCATTAGAGATGATTTATCATTAAAAGATTATTACCAAAAGGCTTAGTAATTTGATGGAAATAAATTTCTTTGAAACCTTTCCTAGATAAAATATTTATTAATTGGAATTGTGTACAGGAGGAAACTTTTATGAAAATGGATTTTAAAATTTTGAGAATGGTTCTTTTATCAAAATTATTTTTGAAAATTACTCTCATGGAAATTTTAAAATTTTCATGTTGGTATTCTCCTATTGCACTAGGTTTCCAATTAGGAAATAAATATTTTTGGAAATTTTCAAAGTAGATAATTTATTCATTAGGGACATTACTAATGGTTTTAGAATGCTCTTATTCACCTTAGAAGATTAAGTAGGAGAGGGCCTTAGGCAAGCCCACAACCTCCATAGTTGAGCCCATCTTGATTTGGGTTCATCACTACCCCCATGGTGGATTAGCCCTAAGAATAAGGAGATATGGACTCTCCACATGGACGAGACTAGATATATCTGTAGTGGGAGTGACCACCACCACGGTGGGGTTCTTTACTTGGTGACATTGATAATTCAAGGATAATGGTTATACACTTGACATTAGATATGAAGTGTTAAAATCGCCCCATGTGGTCCCACTTGCATTGGGCCAAATAAAAGGTATGTTGATCTTGCCTTTAGATGTCTTTATGGTTAAGGAAATGAGATCAATCTAAGAGGGTCTCTAACTAGTAATAAGGTCACGACCTGCCCCACATAGATTTGATTCTTATGATACTAAGATACTTTGCAAAATGACATGTAGTTTAAGAGAACTACATTTTTGCTAAATTAATTACCAATTGCCATGAATACTCAACTATGTCATATGCTTGGTTATATTCTTTGTTGCATATATCATGTTGGTTTTATTATCACCCTCTTTCTGACAATAGGCTAAGCCCAACTAATCAATTGGATTAATTTTATTATGGATATAGTAACTAATAACATAGAAGTTAGTTTAGGAAGAGCTAGCTATTCCTTATGAACTAACCTAACAAAAGGAAAGAGTAGTATGTCAAGGTGGTATTGGACAGACTAGAAAACCAAGTGTCTAATAATTGGATCTTTGGATAATGTGCTATAATAGCAATACATGTCTATTACTAAAGCCTTTGATATTCTCTTTCTATTTTGCAATGGTTATTTGGTGATAAGAGTAGGTCAACTTTGACAAGCTACTCTTAGAACTGTTATGAACACCAATATTCATATGATCTTAGAGACCTTTCCATTTTCATTCAGGATGGCTAAGGGGATTCTCAAAGATTATAGGGTATTCGTATGGAAGTTAAATGTTCTTCAGGTTCTTCTCTCAAGAATAAGAAGTACAATACCAAATAAGGAAAGTTTAAAATAAGGAACAAGAGAGCAAGCTCAAGGGAAAGTGATTCCTTTTTTATATTTTAGAACACTAGAAAAGAAATACCCAATTTACCTAAAGGAAAAAAGGAAAGTATACATTATTTTCTCATTGTTGAATATTTAGTGGTGGATTTCACCATTTATGGTGGATAGATTCTAGGTCCACTGTTTGTAAGTCCTTATAGCACATTCAACAAGTAAGAAGGTTAAATGATGGGATTATACTTTCCTTAACTGCAAATGCAAGGTTAGTGGGATGTAATATCCTCTTTCTTTATATGTATTCCATTATTACTTTGCCAAGTGATAAGAACAATCAGATCTTAGAATTAGACCTAGCCCTAGTTAAACATTTGGTTTCTAAACCTAGGTCATATTAATCTAAATAGGATGCAAAGATTGGTAAATTCTAGACCATTTGATTCTAGAAGATCTTTCAGTCTACGAATCCTATATAGATGGTAAAATGACCAAGAGCACTAGAGCCAAGAAATGTTTAGAGTTAGTGCATACTAACATGTATGAAACTTTTAATGTCCATGCATGGGGAGAGTATGGATATTTCATCACTTTTAGTGATGATTACTCCGGGTTTGGATATGTACATAGGAAATCTGATGCCTTGGATACATTCATTGTATTTAAGGCGGAATTGGATAACCTATTAGGTGTACATACCAAGTCACTTTGATTATATCAAGGTGACATGTCTAGTAAGTTTGATTCTTTCCGTTGGGGCACAAAATTATTTCCCAGTTATGTGCACTAAAGTCTCTATTGCAAAATAGAAAAGTGGAAAGAATATATCAAACTTGGATGGACATAGTAAGATCATGGATAGGTTTCTCATCTTTTCTCATATTCTTTTGGGGATATGTCTTATAATCTGTGTAATACCTTTTTTTCTTATGAGGTATATTAGTTTATAAGATATCTAAGAGGATTTTTGGGTTATTACCTTTATAGTCAAGATCATCAAAAGATATTTGTTGACACAAATATCAATTTTTTTATAAAGACTATATAATAAGGAATATGGTAAAGAGTGATCTACATTGGATAATATATTAAAAGATAGTCTCACATTGCATAAGGTACTATAGATCCAAAGGGTTAAAGACAACCATTCCTATGATTTCTATTACACCAGTGCCTCATCATGGTAGAAGGTCTATATCCCACAAATTATGATGAAGCGATGAGCAGTGGTTGTGCTCACTTAAGGTAAGGAGCTATGAAGTAGTTATAATTTTTGTATTTTAACATAGTTTGGGTTCCTATAGAAGCACTTAAAGGGATAAAACCCAAAAATGTAAGTTAGTCTACAAGAGGAACACAGGAGTAGATGGAAAGCTTGATTTTTATGTGGCTAAGACTATAGCTAAAGGTTATAGTTTGAAACTTTATTTCAACTATGAAAAACCTTTTCAACAATGGTCATACTCAAATCCATAAAATTAATACTATCTATTGCAGCGTGTCTCATTTTTTAGATATAACAACCAAACATTTTCATAGCACGAGGCCTTGTGTGTACAAGAAGGCACAGAGAAACGTGGTGATGCTATAAGATTATGCAGGTATATTACATTCTACTCATTGGATATGATGTAGGGATATTGTCATCAGTCAAGATTTGGTAGTCTACTCAGTTCTAGATGAAAATCTAGAGGAGGACGCAATATATTCTTGCGGTTAAGGTCCTTTAGGACTCCAAGAATAGGAAATTTGCGCCATATCACCTACATAGATGAGCTTTTTGTCAAATACATTATGCAAAACTCTAAGAAGGGTTTGTTACTCTTTGAATTTGGAGTTGTCTTTCTTAGTATCAATATCCTTGGACATCTGTGGAAAGAGATCACATTAAGGCGGTATCCAATCCCTCTGCAATGGACAACCTTAATTATGTGAGGTTATGTGCTAGACTAGATATTTGCTTTGTTGTAGGAATAATGAGTGGATATTAGTCTTTTTCCTTATTAGAGCTTTGGACGGATGTCAAACATATACTATAATATCTTTGGAGAATGAGATATTATATGTTTATGAGTCTTTGCGATGAATTGGTACTCTTTTCATATTATGAAATTGAACTTTCAGTCTAATAAGCACTTTCGCAAGTCTACCTCTAGGTATATGTACACTCTAAGTGGTTTTTGTTATTTTTATAGTAATAAAGGAAGCCTTTTGGTTTATAGGTTGTTCCCTTGGCTATATCATCTAAGATATTGTTATGTGATAATAGTAGGATGGTGGCATAATCTAAAGAATTGAAGTACTACTAGAAAATGAAACACATAAAGAGAAAGTGTTACTTTATTGTGAGATAGTATGATAGGTGATGAGACCATGGAGCATAATTTTTTCTATGATGCCCAAACTACTTTTGGGGCTAGTGGGACCTTGTTGGGATTTAACCCCTAAAAGTAAGACATGATGTAATAAAGTTAGATTTAATTATCCCTTTGTTATCCCTTTGGTGTATTGACATTCATTTAAGCATTCAACTCATGTCTCTTACATTGTACATGACTTGGGTGCATTAAGAGTTGCATAGAAGATACAAGTCATGGGTTCCTTATAAGTAGATAAGTTTTCATAGTTGGTTTATGGATTTAGGCAATCTAGTAGAGACTATAATACGTCACCTCCTAATTAGAGGGATGACTCGTCTTGGACTTTGGGATGGGTTTCCCATGGTGAGTGCACTAGTGTATGCGATGCACACTGGATAAGACTTATAATGAATCATGACACAAGGTTATCAATTATCATTATTCACCAAGCTACTATATTGCATGGACTCTCAACTTTGAGAGAATATTGAGTTTATGCCAAAATCAATAGGAGACTTTTGTTAGGATTAAGTCCCAAAAAACAAGGCATGATATAACAAAGTTAGACTTAACAATCTTCTTGTTATCCCTTTGGTATATTGACATTGATTTGGGTATTCAACCCATGTTTTTTTACATTGTAAATGACTTGGGTGCATTAGGAGTTGTAAAAAAGATACAAGTCATGGGTTCTTTGTAAATAGATAAGTTTTCCACAATTGGTTCCTGGATTTGGGAAATCCAATAAATATTGTAGTGCACCGCCTCTTTATTGGAGGGATTGCTTGTCTTGACCGTCAAGATGAGTTTCCCATGGTGAGTGTACTAGTGTATGTGATGCACACTAGACAGGATCTATGGTGAATAATCCTACAAGGCTATCAATTGTGATGATTCACCAAGCTATTATACTACATGAACTCTCAACCTTGAGAGGATATTGAGTTTGTTCCAAAATCAACAGGAGACTTTGACCTATGGGTAAGACCCTAAAATGGTCAAATATCCTTAAGGATTGGGTCATTGTTGATGAAGGTTGGTGGCAATAGGTATTCTTAATAGAGGCACCATGATATCTTATGAGATTGAGACAGTATGTCCCCTTTGGTGATCCAAAGGAGATGTGATCATGAAGTTTGTGGCAAAAGTAATTCTTTTAATGGAATTTGACATATGCTTCTTGGAGTTAAGGTATGTTAGTTAATCATATAATAAGTGGGATCTATAACTCAAGGATTTGAGAAGTAATCTTGATAGGTGATATCACTACCTTATTAGATTACGGACACTGGTTCATTAGGAGTCTACATGTAATGGATAGTAGGTCACGGATTTCGACACTTGGTGTCTTGTTGTAATTTACATAAGGTACTAGAATGCAATTGACTCTCTGTAGTGGGATGTTAAGTCAATTTCAAATTTTGATTTTGAAGGAGCCAATACTCCTATGGATCCCAATGGTCCCCACTCTGAGCTCATATTCCTTGATGACACAGTTTATGAGGGTTGAATGGGTTTTTAGTTCACATTTGTGCATAAGGACGTTTTGGTAATTACACAAGGTTGCATAGGGATAAGTGAGTAGCATCTTTGGACTAGGTTAATTGATTAATTAGGGTCTTGTATGGTTAGTTAATTAGCAACCTTTTGGGTTAGATTAAGTAACCCAAGTCCATGGTGGACTTAAGTCAATTAAGCCCAATAGGTAGCCTATAAATACCCCTTTAGGGGTTAGGGTTCCTATGTTTGGCCATTCTCCCTTTCAGTCTAGAGAAAGAACACTAGCCTCCATCCTTGAGATCTCCACCATCTCAGTGCTTAGACACAAGGAAGAGTCATCGGGCAGAAGATCATGGTGTTTACAAGATCTATTGCAACTTTGGAGTTTTCTATATCAACTTGAATATATTCGAGAACATTTGAATTGAAGGTATGTTTTTTTATTCTCTGGATTTATGTTTTCTATGGTATTCCTACTGTATTTGAATACTTGTTTATCTATTGCGATAGATTTAAAGAGTCTTAAGGTAGATTTTCATGCACTCTACGCGATCTAGGGCATAGGAACGAAGCAATATGGGGTTCCCTACAACTTTTACCTATGAATAAGACCCTAAAGTGGTCCATATATCCCCATACATTGGGTCACTGTTGATAGAGGCTAGTGGAAATAGGTATTCTCAATAGAGTAATCATGATATCTCATGGGATTGAGACAGTGTGTCCCCTTTGGTGATCCAAAGGACATGTGATCATGAAATCTGTGGCCATAGTAATTCCTTTAGTGGAATTTAACATATGTTCCTTAGAGTTGAAGTATGTCAGTTGATGACATAATAAGTGGAATTTGTAACTCAAGGATTTGAGAGGTAATCTTGATAGGTGATATCACTACCTTGTTAGATTACAAACATCAGTTCCTAGAATAGGAAAATTACGTCAGGTCACCTACATAGATGAGCTTTTGGTTAATATCCTTGGATATCTATGGAGAGAGATCGTATTAAGGCGATGTCTAATCCCTCTACAATGGATAACCTTAATTACATGATGTTGTGTGCTAGACTAGATATTTGCTTTGTTGTAGAAATAATGAGTGGATATTAGTCATTTTCCTTATTAAAGCTTTGGATGGATGTCAAACATATACTTTAATATCTTTGGAGAATGGGAGATTATATGTTTGTGAGTCTTTGCGATGAGTTAGTACTCTTTTCGTATCATGAAATTGAACTTTCAATCTGATGAGGACTCTCATAGGTCTACCTCTATATATGTGTACACTCTAAGAGGTTTTTGTTTCTTTTATAGTAACAAAGGAAGCCTTTAGGTAGTTCACTTGGCTATATCATCTAAGATGTTGTTATCTGATAATAATGGGATGGAGGCATAGTCTACAGAACTAAAGTACCACTAGAAGAGGAAACACATAAAAAGAAGTGTTACTTTATTGTGAGATAGTATAGAAAGGAGCAAAAAAATTTCTACGATGCCTAATCTATTTTTGGGGTTAGTAAGAGTTTATTCGGATTGAGCCTTTAAATTTCATGATCATATGTCCTTAAAATCACCTAAAGAAACATACTATCTCAAAGTCTATGAGATGTTTGATTCGTGCCCAATTGGTGTCTCAGCTGATTCGTGTCCAACTGGTGCTCCTTGATTGAGGGAGTAATCAACAAAATTTATAACCTATAACACCATATACTAGGGTAGCAAAGAAAAAGCTACTATAGTCTAGTGGCTCTAGGATCGTTCACTGGGAAGGGTTTCCAAATTACAAATGATACCAATTCAAAGTGAATTGGTACTTTTTCATTTCAAGGTTAGCTCAAGAAATAAAACAAAAACTTTGATTAGTAAAGATTTAGATTTAAAATAACTACAAAGCAAGTGATGGAAATTACTTAGGAAGAAAAACATTCCTTGGAGAGTCAGGTTCACTAGGGTGGTTCCTCATGCAAAATACATAGCTCAGGTCAGTTGGTTCATTTCCTCACGTGAGAGAATCAACATATAGTCAATTCTCTAACCGGTGTTATACAGATTCATCCTTTAATTAGATTTCAGCTTTAATTCTCTCATTGATGCAACTTGCGACGGTTCAAGCCTCTCACTAAGCCTTAACCATTCAAGGTGATCTTTAACCTTGGACTTCCCTTCACAAGCTCGCAAGAGATAACTAATGGAGATCACTTGCCTTACCAAGTGTTGGCCCAGGTGACTCTAAGGTGTTTTAAGTTAACTAAAAACATAGAAATCACTAAAGGATTTCACTTCCTCTTCATTCATGGCTGAAACCACAAAGCTTTGC
Source organism: Vitis vinifera (assembly GCF_030704535.1). NCBI lineage: Eukaryota > Viridiplantae > Streptophyta > Magnoliopsida > Vitales > Vitaceae > Vitis > Vitis vinifera. The sequence goes on from NC_081812.1 coordinate 5,363,055, forward strand.
ATTCTTGCACTTGGAACCTTCCCCGGCAACCTTAGCTCCAAGGAACTAAAGGTTTAGTTACTCATTCTCTAGGGAAAATTCCTCAGAGAGTGCATAACTTAGTAAGAACTAAAAAAAAACAAAGTGAGAAGGTAAGGCAAAACAAAGGACCTGAACTTTACTTGCTTTTTCAAAACTTTACAAAAGGTCTCCTCTCCTTAAGAACAGGCTCTCGAGAGGTATTTATATGAACATAATATAAAACTAATTATTACATGGATATTTTCTCTTTTTACTAACTTAAAAGCTAAGGAATCTTGTAATTGGTGGCTTACAAGGAGTATTTTGGGATTTAGACAACAAAAATCTGATGGAAAATATCTCCCAATGTCGGTAGCAAACATCGGGAAGCACTATGGACCATTTCGCAAGAGAAACTGATGTCTACGAGATTTCGCAGACACTCAAAAAAGGCTGCGAAATCATTTCGCAACAAAAGGGTATTCTCTCAGGGCTACGAAGTTGGCTTTCATCTTGAGGTTCCCAACTTCCAACTTGCCACATATATCGGGCAACTTTAGGAGGAAATCCACCACACTGTTCAAAAAGGCTGCGAAATCACTTCGCAACAAAAGGGTGATTTCGCAACACTTTTGCAAAATGCTTTCTTCAGCTTAGAGTGATTGACTTGCAATGGCTGTAACTTCTTCGTTTCAACTCCAAATTGTGCACCATTTGAAGCATTGGATTTTTGAATTCCTGATATTTGAAATCGTATATAGCATGCATTAATTGGACTTCAGAAAGTGCTCCAAAAGTGGCTCCCACGACTGTCATCAAGAATATGCTTCATGGCAGATTCTCTTTACTTCTTCTCCTTGCATTCCGGATTTACTTATGGCAAAGGACTTCCAGGCATTGGTTCGCATGTTTCTGAGCTTCCAATTGCTTTGTCCAAGATTCCATATAACTCTCCTCAATCTCGGATTGCTTTGGTGATCAAAAGGCTATCAAAACACCAAAACTTAACATAATTTGATTAGAATTGATTGCAAAGGTCCTTAACATGTTAATTGGGTTAAAAGGCCAAAACTACTTGATTACTACCAAAAAGTGCTATTTTGTAGACCTAATTATAATGGTTTTAAGCACCTTTGAGTAGTAATCATATTCATTTAACCCAATTAATTCATTAAGGTCCTTAGTAATTGGTTTTAACCATTTTGTGGCAAGTTTACATGTTTATATCAGCTTATGAATCAATTCAAGCATGCCAAATGATGGAGGAGCTACTTGGACAAGTTAAAGCAAGCTTTTAGCTACACCAAAGCAAGCCAACAAAAGGAGAAAAGCAAAGAGAAGCAAAAAGAAGCAAAGAGGAAAATAGAGGACAGCAGCTGCAGTCTTCTTTGGCACTTTTGGAGCACTTCCCGAAGTCCATTTTCTACATTCTATATACCATTTCAAAGCTCAGGAAGTCAAGAATCTAACGCTTCAAACCGTGTACGATTTGGAGCTGAAATGAGGAAGATATGGCCTTCGGAAGAGAACTGCTCCAGGTGTGCGAAAGGTGTGCGAATGATGTGCGAATGGTGTGCGAAACTCGCACACCCCCCTCAGGTGTGCGAAAATTTCGCACACCCCATGCGTGGTGCGAATTTTGCTCTGTTTTTGCCGACTCCACTTTAGATATTTTCTTTTGTATTTTTTGATGTAATTTCCTTTCTTCTCCTTGTAACAAGCCAATCACAAGCTTTTGCTTTTATAAAGACTATATAAGGGGTGGAAATCACCTCTTGGAATATATAATACATATTACATTTTACACTCTCTCGTTTTCTCTTTTCTCTTCACTATTTTATTTTCTTGGTAGCCAAACAGCCTCTAAGGGCTTTTCCTCAGAGGATGATTGGCTAAAACTTTTAGTTTCTCAAAGTATGGATGTTATGTGATGACTTGGATGCAATCCCATGGAAATTTCTCACACCCGGAAGGTAAGGTAGTCGTTTTTCATTAAAGGTTCATTAATGCAAAGTTTGGTTTTTATCTCCTTTGGACAACTTCCAACGGCCAATACTTGATAAGCTTTTGGATTTCTATCCATTAGTTATCTCCTATGAGCTATTGGAAGGTGAGGTTTTCAATTCCAAGTTTTGTATTAATCCGTTAGAACCAATTTCAATGGCCATTGAAAGGTGAGTTTATCACCTGGAATGACTTTGAGTTGCCAATATTTGGTAAGCTTTTGGCTTTAGACCATTAGTTATCTCTTACGAGCCATTCAAAGGAAGTCTAAGGTGAATAACCATTGATGAAATTCACTACCATCTGTTTTGCCATTTTAAAGGATTAAAACGTGATTTGCTAAATCCATACCGGTTCGGGAAGCAAGCATCACCATAGTTGCAACCCCAACGCGAGGAGCCTATCTTGAGATTTCCAATTTGCATAAGAGCCAGAGCATAGCTATCCTATCTTTGAGAAACTTGTTTTTACACCCTTTCATTTTAGTCTTTAATGTTAGCTTAGATTAGTTTAAATCTTTCTAAAACATTTACATCTTCTTTTAAAGCTAACATCCATAAGAAAATCACCTATTTTCCTAACTTGAATATCACTTGTGTTTGCGAAAACCCTTCCCAGTGAACGATCCTAGAACCACTATGCTATAGTAGCTTGGCTACTTTAGTAATAGTATTCAAGGTATAAATTTTGTTGATACGCCTTTAAAGCTAAGCTACCATGAGTCGCATCACTACTACTCAAAAGTGTTTAAAAGGATTAATTACAAGCTATCAAATAACAATTTTTGAGTAGTAATCACTCCCCCCAACCGACATATTGCTAGTCCCTTAGCAATAAAGGAGAGAAAAAAATAAAAATAAACATTACTATAATTTACAACATCATGCTGATTACTTCAAAAAGAAAAATTTTAAGTGGCATGATGATCTAACTCCCACATGGAACATTGAAGAAATATAAACTCAAATTCAACAAGAGTTATAACAAATTATGGTAAACACTGTCAAACAAGGGAATGCATTATGCAAACTGAAGTTTTAAAATCATTTCCATTTTCAAAAAACCAAACTTTATTCTTCCTCAAAAATCTATGTGTATTGATTCCTTAGCTTCCGAAAATAATATGCTAAACTAATCTCTCCCTCCAACCTATCTCTTTTCAACACTTAGCAAACTGACTAAATTCAATAGGCAGAGAACACACTTTTTTTTTTTTGTTTTTTTTTTTTTTTTAAGGGAGGCTTAATGGGGTACTCTTTCTGAATTGTCCATGTAATGGGGGTACCAATTAAGGTTTAGGGCATCAAGCTTTAAGGATCTTTCAACCACTAACTCCTCGGATTTTTCCCCGGACTTTTGAGAATGAATTTCTAATACCCAAGCACCTACCATATGCTAACTCTACCTATTCACCTTTGTAACGAGCATTAAGGTCGGTGACTCCCAACCAATTAAGGCTTAGGGCACCATGCTTTAAAGATTTTCACCATATACCCCTCAGACCTTGCTCGGGTTTCAAGGCAAGCAAACAACTTTCTTTCTTTATTTCAAAGGCTCATTGGCCTTTCATAAGGTGTCTCAATATTATTAAATAAGGTCAAATGTACCAAGTCCCAAAATTATCCTAAGTCAAAAGGGAAATAGCTTTTCATCTTATAATCGGAATCTATTGTGCACAGTGTGTGAATAGCTTAAAGTGGAAGAATTAAATTTGATTTCAATAGAAGCTTCAACAATTGAACCACTTTAGTAAGCATAATCCATACTCTAAGTCAAGTGAAAAGCAACAATTCAATTTCTCCTATTTTAATTTGAAATTTTTTCCTCAAAATCCATGGAGAATAGAATAAAAAGAGTAAAAAGCAAAAACTACAACTGATTTACCAATATAATTGTATTACCAAAATGACTTAGCATACTTCCTTCCTCATTTACCCCCCCCCCCCCAACCGAACTGAGCATTGTCCTCAATGTGATATGAGTGATAGCAATTAAAGGGAGGAAGTGGTACCTCCTGAGTGATATCAATTTCGAATACTGATTGGAGAAACCACATGTTTCAAAAAGAATAAAAGATGTGAGAAAAGGAAATAAGAATAAATTAATGCTAAAGGTTAACAAAAAAAATATTAAACTTGTATTGCTTTGAATCCATTTGAGTACAATGAAAAAGAAAGGCAATACAAGCAATCCCAAATATGGTACCAAAATAATGGGATTTCTTACAAACTAAAAAAATGAAATACATAAAAAAAAACATAGGCAGTATATATATATATATTGATCTGATGAGTGAGTGGTGTTGGGGTTAGGCAGACGGGTCTGCCTCTTCAGTAGCTGCTCCAGATGGGGCCTGAGGCTCTGTGGGATGAGAGTGTGGCACTACTGTGGTAGAGGTGGAGGGCTCAGCAGCTGGTGGTAGATCAAAATGATGTTGGAGCTGCCTTAAGATGGTAGTGTGCTGAGCCTGGGTGGCCAACATCTGCTCTTGGCATGCTCGAATGGCTGCCATCTCATGAGCAAGGCTGCTCTGTGATGCTGTGAGGGTCTCCAATGAATGGCATAACTCTCTGTATTCAGAAATGGGAATGGCCATCCTTGGTTCAGCTGAAGTGGATGGCTGAGATGAAGCTGGAGTAACTGGTGGAACTCTAGGAATGGTAGGAGCAGCAATAGGTATACCCTCATGTATGTGTCGTGGGGATGCTCTCCTAGCAGCTGGCTGTTGGCGCTCTGGCTGGTCAACTCTATAGGCTGTCATGTTGTTCCATTTGTCAAGAGTAAATACCTCTCGGCAAATGCGCTTGCGCTCCAACTGAGGCTCTAATGGATACCCCAGGTACTCTAGAATTTGGCACAGCAGCCTTGGAAAGAGAAGAGGAATGGCATCAGCTCTCTGCAACTTCTTTTTATGTACCTTCTCTTCGAAATAGAGAAGGGTTGCCATAATTAGATGGTGAGGGCAGAAGAAATATCCCTCAGACATCTTGAACAGGGCTTCTAACAGGACTCCTCTCCTTTGAGTCCAATGTTGCAGTGGGTAGAGGTTATGACGGAGAAATGCATCAATAAGAAACATGCTTGGAGGAAGCTCCCCCCACAACAGATGTGGTCGTGTGGAACCTCCTCTGGACAGGATATGCACCATTTCCAGCTCAGTGGGACTGGTCCACACTCTAAAATCCTCAAAATGAGTTGGCTCATATGGTATTTGTAAGGCCTCAGCTATATGGCGAGCTCCCAATATGCCATGCCTCCCATCAATGGTAAAATGAATTAAAGTAGGACCCCTGACCTGTTTAGTAGTCATGGACTGATAAAAATTCATGGCTACTCTAGGATAGAAAAATTCTTTTGGAGTCAGTAGGTGCTCCATATGGTATCTTCGCAGCAGGTGGAATGACTGTGCAAGCTCCGGCCGCAATTGGAATGTAGCTATGTCAAAGCACAGCTCGGAGTGGAATGGTCGAGCTCTACAGTCGAAATTCCCCTCAATTGGAGGCTAAGTCAGCATTGACCGCCTGATTGTTTCTTTCGGAGCTATTTCAGCTGGAATTTGGGGCTCAAGAAGTGGCAGCTGAGGCTCCTGAGGCTCTGCTGGCGGCGCCGGAGATGACACCAGAGATGGAACTGGAGATAGAACTGGCGATGGTTCTGAGGACTGCTCCGTCAAGTCAATGGGCTCTGAGCTTTCAACCCTGGCTCTCTTTTGCAGTGGCCGACCCCCTAACCTGGTGAGATAACGCCTCGCCGGAGGCTTCTGCGGCGCGGGCTTCGCCGGAGAAGAAACAACTTTTGGCTGCGGAGGCTCAGAGGTGGGATCTGGAACGGGCTCCTCTCGCGGGACTTTCTTACTGCTTGAAGGAGAGGAAGACTTGGCCCCTTTGGTTCGCGCCATTTCGGGTTGCCGAAATTTGGCTTGAATTGATGACCGGAGAGGATGAACGGAGGTTTGTGCGGCGTCGGGCTCTAGCAAGGAAATGAACAGTCTACAAGTATGGCGCGCTCTCTTTTTGAAACCCTTTCGTAGCTCAAATGACCGGTATATATAAAAATAACGGAATATTAAGGGTCATTTTGAGTTTCGCAGAAAAAGGCCAATTTCGCAGCAAAAAGTCATTTTCGCAGCCACTTCGCAATTCGTTTCGTAGCTGCGAATTGAGTGTCACTGTGTTGCGAAGTGTCACACGTGTGCCAAAATCGCTTTCGCAATTTGGTTGCGAAATCAGGGATTTTCACGCTTTATCGCTTCGCAGCTGCGAATTGAGGGCTCCTGTGTTGCGAAGTGGCACTCGTGTGCAAAACTTGGCTTCGCAACTTCGAAAATTTTCGCAGAGGAGAAAATGGAGCTGCGAAATGATTTCGCAAAGGATGGCCACTTTCGCAGAGAAACGTCGATTCCGCAGCGGCTTCTTTTAGGTTGCGAAATCTCGCAGACCCTTGTTTTTGCTATGTTTGCACTCTGTTCTTGCTCTATTTTTGGTCCGATTTCACTCCGATTCTTCCTTTGAATTTCTTTGCATTTTCTTCCACCTGGGATCATTCAAAAAGATTAAAACACACATAAAAACATGATTTAAGATAAAAAAAACTAAGATCAAAAGTATGGAAAAAACTTTGAAATTTACAAAATTTACAAAATTTTTTTTTTTTTAAACTGTGGTAAAACCACGTCCACCGAACCCTTCTTTGCTTAGGTTTTTTGTGGCCCAAGGAGGCTGATTTCCTCCTTTTTCTGGTTTGAATGGCTCCATGAATGGCTTGAGACGATATCCATTGACTTTAAAGATGTCCTTGCCATTTGAATTCAATAATTCCACTACTCCATTGACGTAAACCTGGTGAATAATGAACGGCCCTATCCACCTTGACTTGAGCTTTCCAGGAAAGATATGGAGTCTTGTGTCATACAGTAAAACTTTTTGCCCTTTCTGAAATTCTTTGTTGGAAATTAATTGATCATGCCACTTCTTCATCCTCTGTTTTGCAACTCTGGAATTGATATAAGCATCATTTCTTAATTCCTCCATCTCATTAAGGTCTAGATATCTCTTTGCTCCGGCTCTGATCAAGTCCATGTTCAGCTTTTTTATTGCCCACCACGCTTTGTATTCAACTTCCACAGGGAGATGGCATGCTTTTCCATAGACAAGACGATAGGGAGACATGCCAAGAATAGTCTTATAAGCTGTTCTATATGCCCACAATGAATCATGAAGCCTAATAGACCAATCTTTTCTGCTTGCATTCACCACTTTCATCAATATGTTCTTAATTTCCCTATTAACTAGCTCAACTTGCCCGGAAGTCTGAGGATGATAAGGCGTAGCTACCTTATGCTTCACTCCATACTTGGATAATAGAGCTTCAAAAGGTTTGTTGCAAAAATGAGCACCTTCATCACTGATTATGGCTTTGGGCACCCCAAATCTCGAGAAAATGTTCTCTTTAAGAAACTTGAGAACCACCCTGTGATCATTTTGTTTACAGGGGATTGCCTCAACCCATTTAGAAACATAATCCACCCCCACCAAAATGTAATAATTACCAAAAGACATTGGGAAAGGTCCCATGAAATCAATGCCCCATACATCAAATAGCTCAACTATTAGAATGGGGTTCATAGGCATTTGATTTTTTTTGTTAGCTTTCCAAGACTTTGGCATCTATTACAACTCCTACACATGATGTGGGCATCTTTGAAAAGAGATGGCCAAGTAAACCCTGATTGCAATACCTTCATGGCTGTTTTCTGAGAGGCAAAGTGGCCTCCACATGCATTCTCATGACAATGGTTCAGAATCCCTTGTTGCTCATCTTCAGGGACACACTTTCTTATAATCTGATCTGCACAATACTTAAAAAGGAAGGGCTCCTCCCAATAATAAGCATGAATTTTGGCAAAGAAATGTTTCCTGTCCTGTGCATTCCACTCACTTGGAATTTCACCAGTTACTAAATAATTAGCAATATGAGCATACCAAGGAGTTTTTACTAGGAACATGAGTGATTCTTCAGGAAAATCATCATTAATAGGCAAGGGATGGGAATTATGTGTTATAACTAACCTTGAAAGGTGGTCAGCTACCACATTTTCCACTCATTTCTTATCTTTGATTTGGAGATCGAATTCTTGTAACAAAATAATCCATCTAATCAACCTTGCTTTTGCATCTTGCTTTGTCAATAAATACTTCAAGCTGAATGGTCAGTGAAGACAATGATGAAAGACCCCACAAAATAAGCACGAAATTTGTCCAAGGCAAATACCACAGCTAACAATTCTTTCTCTGTAGTTGTGTAGTTCCTTTGAGCTTCATTCAGTGTTTTGCTTGCATAGTAGATCACGTAGGGCTTTCCATTTTCTCTTTGGCCAAGCACAGCTCCTATAGCAAAGTCACTGGCATCACACATTAGTTCAAAGGGTAGTTGCCAGTTAGGGGCCCTCACTATTGGAGTTGTTGTTAAAAATTTCTTCAGTTGATCAAAGCTATTTTGACATCTTTCATCCCATATTAACTTAGCATCCTTAGCTAACAGCTCACAAAGAGGTTTTGAAAGACTTGAAAAACCTTTTATAAACCTCCTATAGAACCCTGCATGGCCAAGGAACTGTCTTACTCCTTTCATAGTTGTTGTTGGGGATGGCAATTTAACAATAAGCTCCACCTTTGCTTTATCTACTTCAATGCCTTTTTCGGAGATAATATGGCCAAGGACAATTCCTTGACATACCATAAAATGACATTTCTCCCAGTTGAGCACCAGGTCTTTTTCAATGTATCTGTGAAGAACCGCTTCCAAATTGATTAAGCATTCCTCAAATGTACCTCCATATACGGTGATGTCATCCATGAAAACCTCCATAATTCACTCCACCATATCACTGAAAATACTCAACATACATCTTTGAAATGTTGCAGGTGCATTGCATAAATCAAAAGACATTCTTCTGTAAGCATATGTTCCAAATGGACATGTAAATGTGGTTTTTTCCTGATCTGCCACATCAATTTCAATTTGAAAATACCCTGAATACCCATCCAAAAAGCAATAGAACGGATGTCCAGAGACTCTCTCCAGCACTTGGTCAATAAATGGCAATGAAAAATGATCTTTCCTGGTTACAACATTCAACTTTCTATAATCAATACACACCCTCCAACCTGAAGTAAGGCGTGTAGTAATATCTTCCCCTTTTTCATTCTGAACCACAATAATCCCTGACTTCTTTGGTACAACTTGAGTAGGACTTACCCAAGGGCTATCAGATATAGGGTAAATAATACCTGCTTGAAGTAGCTTCAGCACCTCAGCTCGCACCACCTCTTGTAAATGAGGATTCAATCTTCTTTGAAGTTGACGAATTGGCTTTGCTTCCTCCTCCATATATATATGATGCATGCAAACTAAAGGGCTAATGCCTTTCAAGTCAGATATTTGTCATCCTATTGCCTTCTTACACCTCTTGAGAACTTCCATTAAACAATTCTCTTGATAACTGGTCAAAGATGAAGATATTACGACAGGACATTGATTATTTTCTTCAAGGTATATATATTTCAGCTCCACAGGTAGAGGCTTCAAATTGAGTTTTGGAGTCTCTTTTTCAGCAGCTACCTCTTCTTCTTTATTGAATAAAGGTAGAATCTCTTCTATCCTTCTCCAACTTTGTAGAGTAGCAAGCACATTAGGGGGTTCAGACAAACCTTCCTCAAAATCTGCAAGACTTTCATTCAACTTGTCCTGCATATTTTGATTACAGTGCTCCTCTACCAAAGTGTCAATAATGCACACCTCTTCTGGACCCTCTTCTTCTTTTGGAGTGGTTTGCTTTTTAGACATATAGAAGATATTGAGATCAAGTGTCATGTTGCCAAAAGTGAGTTGCATCAGCCCATTCCTACAGTTGATGATTGCATTTGAGGTAGCAAGGAATGGCCTTCCAAGGATGATAGGAACTAAATTAGCTTCCTTTACAGTAGGGTTTGTATCAAGAACAATAAAATCTACCGGATAGTAGAAATTATCAACTTGAACCAAGACATCCTCAATTACCCCCCTTGGAATTTTTACTGATCTATCTGCTAGAGATAGAGTGATTGTCGTTGGCTTCAACTCACCAAGTCCCAATTGCTTGTAGACAGAGTATGGAAGCAAATTCACACTTGCTCCCAAGTCTAACAAAGCCTTCTCTACTACCTTTCCTCCAATCATGACTGAAATGGTAGGACTTCCCGGATCTTTGTACTTCAATGGAGATTTACATTGTAAGATTGCACTTACTTGCTCAGTCAAGAAAGCTTTCTTATTTACAGTCAACCCTCTTTTAATAGTACATAAGTCCTTTAGGAACTTTGCATATGTTGGAACTTGTTTAATCATATCCAGCAATGGGATATTGACTTTCACTTGTCTCAATACCTCAAGAATTTCAGATGCATTTCTAATCCCTTTTTTCCCATGCAATGCTTGAGGAAAAGGAGGAGAAGTTGACTTCTTTAGCATTTCTTCCTTCAGAAGTTCCTTCTCTGGAATTGCATTCATTGTTGAATCAGAGTCCTTCTTCTTTTCACTAATCTCACTCTCTTTGTCTTCCATTCCATCCCCTTTCTTTATCTCTTCTTCTTCTTTCTCAACATGTGGCTTGGGTATTGGCTTCTCAATTTTTTTTCCACTCCTTAGAGTGATCAAGGCTTTAACATCTTTCATCTGTGATGATTCTCCCTCTTGGCTTTCCACTTCATGGACACCCTTGGGGTTTTGGTGAGGTTGAGAAGGAAATCTTCCCTTTTCTTGCACTGTGTTCAAATTTGTAAGCCTTGAAATTGAGTATTGGAGATTATCAAACTTTTGGGACATATCATTTTGCATTCCATCTATCCTTTTATTCAAAGTACTCTCCACTCTGTCAATTCTTTGATTGATTTGAGCATTGATGGTTTCTTGGTTTCCAACAAAATCTCCCACTACCTTGCTGAGATTTGCTATTGCTTGTTCAAGACTTGAAGATTGTTGAGATGGTGAATCCGGCTATTGGTACTGAGTTGCTCTGGCCTTCCATGAGAAATTTGGATGATTCCTCCAACTTGAGTTGTAAGTATTTCCATAAGGCGCATTGTTATTGGGCTTGAATTGTCCAACAACATTTGCTTGATCTCTAAACATTTCCCTTTCAGCTGAAATTGCAGGGCATTCCTCCACCAAATGTTCATATGATTGACAATTGGGACACAGCTTCACTTGCACTGGTGCTTCGGCAACAACTTGCACTTCATGTATTCTTTTCAGCTCCAGCTCCTCCAATCTTCTTGTCACAGCTGCCAATTTTGCTTTCATATCATCAACTTCTTTCAAGGTATACATCCCAACCTTAGCATTAAAAGCACTCAGTTGAGACTTCATCTTCCCCACTTCTCCTTTGGTTGGTTCATCCCATCCCCTTGAAACATCAGCTACATAACTCAAGAAATCCATAGCTTCCTCTGGATTTTTGCTCATGAAATCTCCTCCACACATTGTCTCGAGGAGTTGCTTCATTGAGGAAGACATCCCATCATAAAAATAGCTCACCAATAGCCAAGTATCAAAGCCATGGTGAGGGCAAGCATTTATAGCTTCCATATATCTTTCCCAACACTCATAGAATTTCTCATTCTCTTTAGTTGAGAAGTTTGAAATTTGCCTTTTCAAGCCATTTGTTCTATGAGTGGGAAAAAATTTCTTGAGGAATTCAGCTTGTAAGTCAGTCCAAGAACGGATACTCCTTGGCCTTAAAGAATTAAGCCAAATTTTGGCCTTATCCTTTAAAGTAAAAGGAAATAACTTAAGCCTCATCAAATCAATTGAAGCTCCTCCCTCTTGGAATGTATTACAAACATCTTCAAATTCCTTGATGTGTGCATAAGGATTCTCACTTTCCATCCCATGGAAAGTTGGTAGAAGTGGAACAAGATACGATCTGATCACTAGCTGCTCTATAGGGAGCACTATACATGATGGTGCATTCATACGAGGTGGATGCATGCGGTCCCTCATTGATCTAAATTCATTGAGATTATCTTGACGACCTTGGTGACTATGCTGATCTTCAGGTATAGCTTCCATGATATTCAAGCTCAATTCGAATTCTTTGTTATGAGGTGTATCATACTTAACAAGCCTTCCTCCACTGTCTCGTATCCACTTTGGCATACACAACTAGTATCTATCTGTAACTAAAATGAAAATAAAGGACAACAAAAGGAAACAGGGCTACAACAACAAAATTAAACTAAGCTGAATTTAAAAGATAAATTTGGATTATGGATTAGAAAAAATGAGAATTAGTAAAATGAAAGAAACGTTACCAAACTTGTGATGAAAATCACAAGTGCTCTGAAATAGTATCACTATAAACTTGACACCTTCCCCGGCAACGGCGCCATTTGATTCGTGCCCAATTGGTGTCTCAGCTGATTCGTGTCCAGCTGGTGCTCCTTGATTGAGGGAGTAATCAACAAAATTTATAACCTATAACACCATATACTAGGGTAGCAAAGAAAAAGCTACTATAGTATAGTGGCTCTAGGATCATTCACTGGGAAGGGTTTCCAAATTACAAATGATACCAATTCAAAGAGAATTGGTACTTTTTCATCTCAAGGTTAGCTCAAGAAATAAAACAAAAACTTTGATTGGTAAAGATTTAGATTTAAAATAACTACAAAGCAAGTGATGGAAATTACTTAGGAAGAAAAACATTCCTTCGAGAGTCAGGTTCACTGGGGTGGTTCCTCATGCAAAAGACATAGCTCAGGTCAATTGGTTCATTTCCTCGCGTTAGAGAATCAATATATAGTCAATTCTCTAACCGGTGTTGTACAGATTCATCCTCTAATTAGATTTCAGCTTTAATTCTCTCACTGATGCAACTTGCAACGGTTCGAGCCTCTCACTAAGCCTTAACCATTCAAGGTGATCTTTAACCTTGGACTTCCCTTCACAAGCTCGCAAGAGATAACTAATGGATGTCTCTTTGGAGTCCAAAAGCTTACCAAGTGTTGGAAATTCCAGAAAATCCTACCTTCAAGTCACCTCCCAGAGGCTCGCAAGGGGTAAACTAGTGCATCTCTATGGTTGGAGATCACTTGCCTTACCAAGTGTTGGCCCAGGTGACTCTAAGGTGTTTTAAGTTAACTAAAAACATAGAAATCACTAAAGGATTTCACTTCCTCTTCATTCATGGCTGAAACCACAAAGCTTTGCATTCTTGCACTTGGAACCTTCCTCGACAACCTTAGCTCCAAGGAACTAAAGGTTTAGTTACTCATTCTCTAGGGAAAATTCCTCAGAGAGTGCATAACTTAGTAAGAACTAAAAAAAAACAAAGTGAGAAGGTAAGACAAAACAAAGGACCTGAACTTTACTTGCTTTTTCAAAACTTTACAAAAGGTCTCATCTCCTTAAGAACAGGCTCTCGAGAGGTATTTATATGAACATAATATAAAACTAATTATTACATGGATATTTTCTCTTTTTACTAACTTAAAAGCTAAGGAATCTTGTAATTGGTGGCTTACAAGGAGTATTTTTGGATTTAGACAACAAAAATCTGATGGAAAATATCTCCCAATGTCGGTAGCAAACATCGGGAAGCACTACGGACCATTTCACAAGAGAAACTGATGTCTGCGAGATTTCGCAGACACTCAAAAAGGGCTGCGAAATCACTTGGCAACAAAAAGGTATTCTCGCAGGGCTGCGAAGTTGGCTTTCATCTTGAGGTTCTCAGCTTCCAACTTGTCGCATATATCGGGCAACTTCAGGAGGAAATCCACCACACTGTTCAAAAAGGCTGCGAAATCACTTCGCAACAAAAGGGTGATTTCGCAACACTTTTGCAAAATGCTTTCTTCAGCTTAGAGTGATTGACTTGCAGTGGCTGTAACTTCTTCGTTTCAACTCCAAATTGTGCACCGTTTAAAGCATTGGATTTTTGACTTCCTGATATTTGAAATGGTATATAGCATGCATTAATTGGACTTCAGAAAGTGCTCCAAAAGTGGCTGCCACGACTGTCATCAAGAATATGCTTCATGGCAGATTCTCTTTACTTCTTCTCCTTGCATTCCGGAATTACTTATGGCAAAGGACTTCCAGGCTTTGGTTCTTCATGTTTCTGAGCTTCCAATTGCTTTGCCCAAGATTCCATATAACTCTCCTCAATCTCGGATTGCTTTGGTGATCAAAAGGCTATCAAAACACCAAAACTTAACATAATTTGATTAGAATTGATTACAAAGGTCCTTAACATGTTAATTGGGTTAAAAGGCCAAAAATACTACTCAAAAGTGTTTAAAAGGATTAATTACAAGCTATCAAATAGCACTTTTTGAGTATTAATCAATGTTATGGTGCCTCTATTGAGAATAAATGTTGTTACTATTGGGAACCCTGGATTACTTCGTTCCTTGGCCCTAGATCTTACAGGGTGCATTTTACCTATCCTCAAGGTTTTTTGGATCTAATGTATCAAAAAGCAATGGCTATATAAAACCATATTAAATTTATATCTAGAGATATAGTTATATACTTGCAATTTAGAATGTTCTTAGATCAAATCCAATTTAAAAAAGAAGTCGTGAGCATCTTAGAACTCATCTACCTAAGAGTTTTCCATTTGATTTCTTTTTCCATGGGTCTAGCCATAATAAATGGGTAGGTTTCTCTCTTTCTCATGAGGACAGCTAAAGTTTCTCTCTAGAATCTTAAAAAATTGAACAAGAAAAAAATGAAACTCTAGCCCTCATAGGGGGTTTATATAAGCTTCCTTATGGGTTTAAGTAACTTGAGCCCAAATTGGACATAGGTAACCTAATCCAACCTACGTTGGTCCTAATTAAATAGCCTTAATAGGCTTCAATTAATTAATTAGCCCATTCTAGAAAGCCAATTCATAAGATTTAGTGCAATCTTTCATTTTTATTAAAATGCTTTTATGCACACTTATGCATTATCAACCCAAAATACCCTCAAAACATGTCACCATGAACTACGAGGTCGAGTGAGGATCACTAAAACCCATAAAAAATGTTGGCTCTGTCATAATCCAATTTTGAAGTTGACTCAACACTCCATTAAAGAGAGTTAATTGCACTCATCTATCCTGTGAAATTATAATAAGACAAAGCTTAGGTCCATGACCTACTATCCATTGCATGTAGACTCCCCCATAAACTAGTGTTTATAATCTAACAGGATAATGCTATCAACCCATCAAGATTACATCTCTAATCCTTAAGTTATAAATCCTTATGTTATGTGATCAACTGATATATTCTAACTCCAAGGAGAATATGTCAAATTCCACTTAAGGAATGATTGTAGTCATAGATTACATGATCACATGTCCTTTGGGTCACTCAATGAGGCATATTGTCTTAATCCCATTAAAATTAAAGACGCTACTTATTTTTATATATATTTTTTTGAAGGGAAATAAAATAAGAAACTAAAACTCTAAGAAAAGTGACTCCATAGTTTGGGAAAAGAATGTCTTCAAAAAACCCAAGTCTAGGTCTGGAGATTAAGTTAGGGAAAGTTAGGTTTTGGGCTGTTGATATGGAAAATATATGGTTTTGAAAACCCAAATATATCAAATATGAGATCCAACTATTAATAGGTAAAATAATATCTGAAACGTGCACTATGTCCTGCTTACTTTTCCTCTTCCCAGATTGCCCCTAAATTTCTTCATGTCATCAGCAAATCCTCCCCATGTTAGTAGAACAATTTGAAACTTGAACTAATTCTTAAAGCTAAAACACAAAGAAACCCGACCCGAGAACCAAAAGTAGGGAATCTCTTTCTCACTTCTAGTCATTTTGCCCTAACCCCATCCCAAGAAATTCCCAATTTCGAACCTAGTTTCAAATTTGAAAGTGGGCAAACTGTGTCTCCCAAATAGAAAAACCCTAGTCCTTGTTTTACTACTGCCCTCTCTAAAATCTCGCTCCCTTCGATATCCCTCACGGTAGTATAGTGTTGTTGTTCATTTCAAAGCTCTTTCTCTTTCGAATCCCAGAGGATTCTCTCATTCTGTGGTTCGCTCTTTTTTTGCACTGTGATTCCAGGTCTTCGATCGAAGCTTTTCGTGGTTTCTGTACACTTTTGGTGAGTTATCTTCCCAATTCTAAACCCTAATTTGTTTTTAAAGTTTGCTTTTTTTTTTTAGTTTGTGAGGTTCTTGTTATGTTATGGAGAAAAGAGGATCAATCTTCGATTTTCAGTTTTTGGGAGCCAATAAAAATCATAAACCTAATGTTCAGTGGGGTACCATCGGAGTTTACGAGTTTTCGAGTCTCTCTATTTTGAAAAAATCAATGAATCCTTTATTTTTATTTTATTATTTTTTTTTTAAGTAGGAATCCGTCATATTGCTTCGTTAGAAATTCTGTGTGGCTTGGTGGTTTGCGTTTCAATAGATTGATGTTTTGTATAATATTTTTTTGAGGTCCTCTTGTAATATGAATTCAAGGTTTGTGATCGGAGATTTGCGATGTTGATTGGGTTTTGTTGATTCTTGTTCGAATCCTAAATCCTAGTTTTCTATTTGTTTCCTTTATTTTTTGTTTTGGTTTCTAATGATTGGGTTTTTGTGTGCGGATAAAATTCATTTTGATTTGTTCTGAGAAAATGTCTCCTATTTCAGTGTTTAGACCCATTGATTGTTTTTTTCTTCATTAAGCTAGACCATCATTTTCTTAAAAATGAAATAAACACAATTTTTCTTCAGCGAAGACCTTGTGGCTTATAGTTCAACCAAGATTGACACCAGAAAGGTATGGTGCTTGCACCTTTTCTTATGTGTAAGCCATTTAGATCATGTGCAGGCATGTCCAATGTGAGGTATGAGGGTTGTTAATTCTCATATATTGCAACTCTAAGCTTTAGAGAGTTGTTAATTATATGATTAGACTTAGGTTATTCTAGGACATTAGCAAGCCTTATATGACAATCTGCCATTCAGTTTTATATGTTCAGTGCCCTGATGAAATTAAAAACCACCAGATCTTCTTTCACTGCCTTGATCCTAGTTTTTTTTCATTTTCCTCTCTCTCCTTTGAGTTTGAGTACCCTCGTACTGGTGCATTAATTAATCTGTGTGGAACATTTGTGAATCCACTCAAACAATTCTCCCTCATGTACTGCATCACATTTAGATGTTATCTGCCAGTAATATTTATGTTTTATAATCTTTTCATATGTCGGTTCATGCAGAAGGAGATGGACCACAACAATTTGCGAGCAACTGGAACGGAGTTTTTAGCATCTCATCATATACACAATATTTCAATGTGGATATAGATTTTGTCCTAAACAGATTAATAAGCTCCTTACATCCCATTGGTGGAGATTTTTTTAGTAAGATTGATGCCAGCCCTCATTTGTGAGTCCTTAATTCTCTGTTACAAGTATATTGAAAGAAATGGACAATACTCTTTTTTACATTCTATTTGTTTTATTTAGTTTTGGAATCATTGTGTTTAAAGTGACAAGTCCTTACTGCATAAAAAATAGAAGAAGAAGAAGAAGAAGAAGATAGAGAGAGAATCTCTCACTATTCTGAACTTTTAAGGCTCACATGGAAATGGCTTACATGCCCCCAACATCAAATGGTTGAGAATTATGTTCTTATATTGGCATAACATATTTTTATTTTTCTTTGTTAAGGAAAAAAACATTGTGGTGTTATTTTGGTTGTTTTATGGATATTATTGATTAAAAGTGTTCCTCATTTATCATTCTATTTGCTTATGGTTTCATGGAAGGTTTCTATATCCTATCCATTACGTGTTCATAATGAAAGTCCATGTCATCTCTCTATGCATGTGCTAATAGAACTAAGATCTAAAATGAAAAAATGTTGTTGTAGTAACAGATTAAAATCTTAACTTTGCCTTCTGTTTAGTTGGAAATAAAGATATAAACTTTTGAAAATAAATTTTTAATTATTTGTCTGAAATTCTGAGGTCTCCTTTTCTTCTTAGGAAAAGGGGAAAATTGTTGCTTGTGCATGATATTGTTTTATTAAAATGAAAAGATTATATTAATGGTTTAGAATATTGTCTTTGTCTTCTCATAGGATTAAGATATTGTGTCCCCTTTGGTGATTTAAAGGACATGTGATCATGAAATCTGTGGCCATAGTAATTCCTTTAATGGAATTTAACATATGCTCCTTTGAGTTGAAGTATTTTAGTTGATTACATAACAAGTGGAATTTGTAACTCAAGGATTTGAGAGATAATCTTGATAGGTGATATCACTATCTTGTTAGATTACGGACATTAGTTCTTAGAATAGGAAAATGTCACCTCCATAGATGAGTTTTTGGTTAATGTCCTTGGACATTAGTGGAAAGAGATCGCATTAAGGCAGTGTCTAATCCCTCTACAATGGATAACCTTAATTATGTGATGTTATGTGCTAGACCAAATATTTGCTTTGTTGTAGGAATAATGAGTAGATATTAGCCATTTTCCTTATTAGAGCTTTGGACGGATGTCAAACATATACTTTAATATCTTTGGACAATGAGGGATTATATGTTTGTGAGTCTTTGCGATGAGTTAATACTCTTTTCGTATCATGAAATTGAACTTTCAATCCAATGAGGACTCTCATAGGTCTACCTCTATATATGTGTACACTCTAAGCAGTTTTTGTTCCTTTTATAGTAACAAAGGAAGCCTTTTGGCTTATAGGTAGTTCCCTTGGCTATATCATCTAAGATGCTGTTATGTGATAATAATGGGATGGAGGCATAGTCTAAAGAACTAAAGTACCACTAGAAGAGGAAACACATAAAAAAGAAGTGTTACTTTATTGTGAGATAGTATAGAAAGGTGATGAAACTAAGGAGCAAAAATTTTTCTACGGTGCCTAATTTGCTTTTGGGGTTAGTAAGAGTTTATTGGGATTGAACCTTTAAATTTCATGATCATATGTCCTTAAAATCACCTAAAGGGACATACTGTCTTAAAGTCTATGAGATGTTATGATGTCTTTATTGAGAATAAATGTTGTTACTGTTGGGAACCCTGGATTACTTCGTTCTTTGGCCTTAGATCTTATAGGGTGCATGTTACCCATCCTTAAGGTTCTTTGGATCTAATGTAGCAAAAAACAATGGCTATATAAAACCATATTAAATTTAGATCTAGAGATATAGTTATATACCTATGATTTAGAATGTTCTTAGATCGAATCCAATTTAAAAAAGATGTCGTGGGCATCTTAGAACTCATCTACCTAAGAGTTTTCCATTTGATCTCTTTTTCCATGGATCTAGCCATAACAAATGGGTAGGTTTCTCTCTTTCCCATGAGGATAGCTAGGGTTTCTCTCTAGAATCTTAAAAAATTGAACAAGAAAAAGTGAAAGTGGTGCATTAATTAATCTGTGTGGAACACTTGTGAACCCACTCAAACAATTCTCCTTCATGTATTGCATCGCATTCAGATGTTATCTGCCAGTAATCTTCATGTTTAATGATCTTTCCATATGTCGGTTCATGCAGAAGGAGATGGACCACAACAATCAACGAGCAACTGGAAGGGAGTTTTTAGCATCTCATCATATACACAATATTTCAATGTGGATATAGATTTTGTCCTGAGCAGATTAATAAGCTCCTTACATCCCATTGGTGGAGATTTTTTCAGTAAGATTGATGCCAACCCTCATTTGTGAGTCCTTAATTCTCTGTTACAAGTATATTGAAAGAAATGGACAGTACTCTCTTTTACATTCTATTTGTTTTGTTTAGTTTTGGAATCGTTGTGTTTAAAGTGACAAGTCCTTACTGGATAAAAAATAGAAGAAAAGAGAGAGAAAGAGAGAGAGAGAGAGAGAGAATCCCTCACTATTCTGAACTTCTAAGGCTCACATAGAAATGGCTTACATGCCCCCAACATCAAATGGTTAAGAATTATGTTCTTATATTGGCATGACATATTTTTATTTTCTTTGTTAAGGAAAAAAACATTGTGGTGTTATTTTGGTTGTCTTATGGATATTATTCATTAAAAGTGTTCCTCATTTATCATTCCATTTGCTTACGGTTTCATGGAAGGTTTCTATATCCTATTCATTTCGTGTTCATAATGCAAGTCCATGTCGTCTCTCTATGCATGTGCTAATAGAACTAAGATCTAAAATGAAAAAATGTTGTTGTAGTAACAGTTTAAAATCTTGACTTTGCCTTCTGTTCAGTTGGAAATAAAGATATAGACTTTTTAAAATAAATTTTTAATTATTTGTCTGGAATTTTGGGGTCTCCTTTTCTTCTTAGGAAAAGAGGAAAATTGTTGCTTGTGCATGATATTGTTATATTAAAATGAAAAGATTATATTAATGGTTTAGAATCTTATCTTTGCCTTCTCATCATTTGGAAATAAATATACACAGCTTTGACCAACTTCTGCAAGTGAATACTATGTGAAACTTAAAGAAGTTAATTTACTCCACCAAATGAAAGTGGCACTAAAATAGTTTTTGATGCTAAAGCTTAGAAAATTAATTGCATGGCTCAAAATCTTAATTTTTGTAACTTTTTTGTGTATTCTAGCAACCATAATATAAACTGTATTGATTTTCTGAAAATCTGCACTATGTCAATTGAAATCTTCAAATTTTGGAGCACGGAACTTTGTCCAAATTAATGCTTCAAACTTTGGTTTATTCTATTGATAATACTACTATTGTATGTAGGCCATTTCATACATGTTCTTGATGGTGCTACTCAGCGCAATAAATCCTGGGTGTGTCCGTATTTCCACCTTAATGGGCTGGAACCAACAATTTTCCCTTTCTTCTCTATTACCCCTAAAAGAATTTTGAAGCATTTCATCATTTGGTCCACTGTAACTTCATTTCCACATATGTTTGGTTTATGCTGATGCTAATGTTTATGATATTTGTGATTGTTGCCCTTGGAAACTGTGCCACCTACCTGACGAAGAAACGGAGTAACAGTAGTACAACTTGGAGCTTTGATGTCAGCTACCTGAATTTGCCCTTTTGTTCAATCTATGGCCTGTGGGGATATTTTGTCTTCATTTTAATTCTCAGCTCTGTAGGCATCCAACATTTTGGCTGTCTCTTTGTTTTATCTTTTGTTTTTCCCCTGAAGTAGCTCAAGTAAAAAATATGAAAAAATGGAGGAGAAAATAGGCACACAAGGCTCATTCTAGTACCAATTTACTTGAATGTGGAACCGGGTATTTTGGATTAAAGTTTCTAATTAAGTGAATTGAAACAGTATTTTTAAATCTTGTTCATATCTGAAACTTGGATCAGAGGTGAGAAGGGAGGAAATTTTGAAATTAACTCATTATAGTGACCTAATAATTGATGTCCAACACTAAATGAGTCTATGACACAATTGACCTGTGTGGTTTGTTGGTACAATTTTATTGACAGATATCTTTATCTCACACACAGCATTGTTGCATTGAAATTGAGACTCTAGCTTTCTCTCACACAAGAAAAAAATATGGATATTGATATTGGGATCGGCTCTCACAAACAAAAACACAAGGACACAATTTTGCACATGGAAATTGAAACATGTATTAAGAGGTGGAAAAGAAAAAGGAATATAGAAAATTGGAAAGATGTTAGCTGGGATGGAATTTGTGTGGAGAACAATTTTGTATATGGTTTCAAACTACCCACTTGCTTGAATTGTAGTGCAATGAAGAGATTCAGAGATTGATGGGGAATGTGGTGTGTAGTGTAATACTGGTTTTGGAGTTGGTTGGTCTGAGTGACACTGTACTTTGGTCCTAAGCTTTTAGGAGACCAATCTCAGGAGATGATAGAATAACTGTACTTTGGTCTCATTTTTATAAAAATGCAACCAAACTGATATTCTAAAACTTATTTATAATTGTTTAATATTTTATAAATTTTTTTATATTAGATTATATTAAAATATTCATTCTTTTTTATATTATGATCAAATTAATTGTAAATGTATTTAAAATATTTTTAACATCAAATTTAAGTTGGTTTCAATTGATTTTAAACACAAATTAGAGTTAGGTCTAATATAAACTTAAATTAATGGGTTTTGGGTTCAAAATAAATACAAATTTATAATTAAGTTTAGGATTAAAATAGGTCATTAAAGTAGATTGAAACCACTTCACGAAAACCAAACCAAATCGACCTTAGAAGACTTGATTTGTTTCGGTCTTTTACTCAAAATATGATCAATTTGGTTTTTATAACATATAAAATGATTATATCGATTCGATTCATTTTTCATCCAAAAATTGACTAATCCAAACTTATTATACCCTCGCTTGTATGAAGTTAAAAAACGAAAAAATAAATATATAGTTTTTTATTATTTCATAAAAATAGGGGTATTTGGTAAGTTATTTTTTTTAAATTTGATGATAAATAACTTATTTGGATTCATTGTTTTTTAAAATTATTATTTTTTATTTTGATTTTGTAAAAACATTGTAAATTAAATTTTAAACATAATTCAATACATAATATTAATTAAATTTAATAAAATTTTTATTGAAAATAAAATTAGTTTTGTATTTAAACAATAAATAGTTTTTAGTAAAATAGGAATGGTAATATTATATTACAATCACAAATTTATATAAGTTATACCATTTTACCATTTATTATGGAAATATGGATATAATTGATTTTTTATTAAAAATGAATAAAAATGTTTTAAAATAATAATTGTTAATAACATTATTTAAAATGAATTTATTATACTATTTTCCTCTTTATTATAGAAGTATGGATATTGACATCTTTGTAAAATAATAATTGATTTTTTTTATTAAAAATGAATAATAATTGTGGACCCCGTATTTCGGCTCATGTGTTTCCCACTCAATGGCGAGCTCAATTTTTATCTTAAAAAAATTGATTTTATTGATTAAGAAAAATGACTTGAGTCGCCACTTATTTTTGTTTTATTTTAAAAGGGTAAACAAAATAAGAAAGAAAACCCTAAGTGTGACTCATTATTTTGGAAAAGGTGATCTACGAAAAACCGAATAGGGCTCAGGGGTCAGGTTACTTATCGGGAAGGTACGATAAAGACCGTAGCACCCCTCTAAGTCCTAAAAAGTTGGGTTTCTACTAATAAAATGAAGCTGTTGTGGCAATTGATGTGGAAATCAATGAATACTCAGGGTGATTATGCACATGAGGGAATCAAAACACTTAATAAAGAATTGACCAAAGTGAGAACGAGGCATACCTTGGCATCAATCGATCAATGCACTATCAAGAAAGAGGGTTAGTACACAATTAAAAGAATAATCTCATGCATGTCATAGAGCAGAATGAATCAATCATGTGTGATAATCAAATCAATCAATCAATCAATCAATCAATCATAAAATCACTTATGTAGGGCCCCCACCACAGCCCGTTTATTTTGCAGGAATTAATGTCACAGATTCTATTATTCCGGAATTATGAAAAATTCATTCATGCTTATTAAAATCAAGAGGAGCACAGATGGTTAGGTGATGAGGAATGGATATTATGAAGGTGGGCATGAGAAAAGAATGGGTACGAGGATGGAAAGGTGGAGAGGTGGTTAAGGTAGGTTGGGTGAACATGAGAGTAATGGGTAGGAAATATAGAGTGGGGTGGATGGGTTTTTACAGGATGAAGGAGGAACGATCATCGAAAGATGACCACGGGCGTGTGCTTGATGAGGATGAACGAGAGAAATGGTGAGGAAATGAGTGTAAGGATGGGTTTGGTGTACATGGGTGTATAGATATCCGAGAGGGTAGGAGGAGAAGTGCTTCATGTCGCCATGCATGCATGCATGCACTACATGCATATAGGGTGTGAAAGACCATGAAAATAGAACATTTTAAGCAAATGAGAATGCTCAACCGAAAGCAACCCTATGGCCCTTGACGTCCACAGCAAATAATGAAACCATGCTCATAGTTCAGTAGAAAGTGAAGCAATACGTTGAGGCAAATGAAAACATACCGCACCTTGCCGGGAAGTCGACGATGCAACCTTCTTGTCTCTCCTCAACTATCCTTTTCTTTTTTCTTTTTCAAAATCCAGATCCCTCATCCCTTCCCCCTTGCTCCTTGGAATCACCCTCCCTCTCTTGGCTATCACCCACCTTCCTATTCCTCCATCAGCCAGCATGGGAAACTCCAACCACCCTCATGGGCAGCCATACCTTTGGTCAGTTGTCCACGTCTCAGCTCATGCATGGGGTGGTCCCCCCCTTTCTTCCACAAATGTAATGAAAAGGAGCCCAAATCATTCTCCCAGGCCCCCTCACTTCAAAAGGGTCTACAATAATATTTTAAAAATAAGAATGATTAATAGTATTATTTAAAATAAATAAATTAACAGAAAATATTGTTTGATTTCAAGTCTATTTTTCTAGTTAAAGAAATTATAATAATGTAACTATGTTCATAAATAAATAATATAATAGATCAATTTTTATCCAAAAATTTATGGTATTAATTGGTTAACTATTTGATTTTAAAATTATTTTTTACTATTACTTAGACTTGTTAATAAATCCAATGCATTAAATTTTATTTAATTTGAAGCTTATATTTTTAGTAAACAAAATTTAAAAAAATAGATATGATTTTATATAGAAACTAAACAATAAAGTTATTAATTTTTTTTCATAGATTTCTTATATTAATTTGATCACTATTTGAGTTTAACTTATTTTTTAAAATTACTAGATCAGATAAAGAATCCAATAAACAAAGTCTTGCTTGATTTGGAGTTTATTTGCCAAATAAAAAAATTTACAACCATATATTTATATATAAAGAAAAAACTAGTGAAGTCATTCAAAATGAAAGTTTGAGGCTTTGGATAGGTAGAACCCAACTTTAACTAAGGTAGTACCTAAGGTACAGTTCTCAAAAAGCCAAAGGTGAAGCACTTGCCCACACAAGAGAATCACATAATGATATGGTCTAAGGGTCACAAAGGAAGGCCCGAGGCTTGGGATAGGTAGAACCTAACTTTAACTGAGGTAGTACCTAAGGTCCCTTAAGGTAGTACCTAAGTTACGTTAAGGTAGTACCTAAGGGCTATTAAGGTAGTACCTAAGGTACAGTCCCAAAAAACCAAAGGTGAACCACTTGACCACACAAGAGAATCACATAATGGCATGGTCTAAGGGTCACAAAGGAAGATTATAGGCTTAGGAAAGGTAGAACTCAACTTTAACTATGGTAGTACCTAAGGTACATTAAAGTAGTACCTAAGGGCTATTAAGGTAGTACCTAAGGAACAATCCCAACAAACCAAAGGTGAACCACTTGACCACACAAGAGAATCACATAATGGCATGGTCTAAAGGTCACAAAGGAAGGTCGAGGCTTGGGAAAGGTAGAACCTAACTTTAACTAAGGTAGAACCTAAGGTCCCTTAAGGTAGTACCTAAGGTACATTAAGGTAATACCTAAGGGCTATTAAGGTAGTAACTAAGGTACAGTCCGCAAAATAACAATGCCATTTACAACCTTTTACACTTGTTAGAGCTCGCTAAGTCCATTAATGTCCAAGGCTCTTTCAAAAACCTACAATTAAGTATGCTTTGACATGCTACCCTTTTCTATATTCAAACTTTGCCATGATAAGGCTCTCTTACTCTTGGTTAATAAATCTTATACTCTGAAGAAACAATAGCTACTGGAAGTGGAAGTTTTTTATGGTCAGGTCCAAGCCCAAATCTACTGTACAAAATAAAATTATTTATCATCTAATGCCGAAGTTTTGAGACTAGAGGATCTCAATAGATGTGAGAACTTATTCAAGATTGTAAAAAGAAATTTCAAATTTGAGACTAGACGTAAATTCTAGTCGCTCATATACATTGATTTATCTCAACAATTAAAGCCAGAATGAATGGGTCCGAGAGACTCACAGTTACACCTCTTCAACCCGGCTAGTTACTAGTGTTCTTACAATGAAGTGCTCCGTTTGGTTGTTGTTGGATGTTTTAGGGTTTCTTTTACTAAAATGAGAGAAACAAGATTGGGTGTTTAGGAAATTTTATGTTCTCGGGTCGGGCAAGAGGAGATGTAACCCAACATCATTAACTTTTAGATTTTTGTGTTTTATTAAATTTCATATATATCCTTCTGACATGGAGACATTAAATGTTGCTAACATGGAGGCTGTAAAAGGGAACTCTGGGAAGAGAAAATGGACTAAGCATAGAGTGCACAAGAATAATAATAGTTTTCCCATTCACGGTCAAATCCTATATTCCACAATCTTGGGGTTTGATTTCCATAATAGTTTCAAATAGCCAACTCCAAACACAACTTTCCCATTTACATTTGAAGGAGAAAGAAACAAATATTTACTTCAAAATTGTCTTGGATCCTTCAATCACAAAATTGGCAAGTGACTTTGCCTTACCTAGAAGAGAACTTATGCCTTTGTTGTACTCCATCACATACTTCATACAATACATATTAAGTAAATTGCTCCATCCAAGAAATTGTAACACCCACCAAATTTATGCCTTCATTTATCAAAGTTATACACCCCTAATTTCAAGACTAAACTGCATTTCACTAAGTTTAATCAAAACAATGATCATATTTTTTTTTTTTTTTTTTTTTGTGTTTCAAAACCTTATCTACACCTTCTAAGTTGAGAAGCTCTAATTGAACCCTTCAAGACTTCAAAATTCAAAATTTTACCCTTGTTTTCCTATCTGCTTCCAATTCTAAGCACATTTCTTTACCCTCCCATCCTAATTGTAAGCTCTTATTAACTGTTCCATTTTCCTCTCCTAAACCGATGTTTGAGAATCATAGCCATCCATAACATAACATATAGAACTCATCAAACAAGTAGAAAATATCAAATCAGAAACTCAAATCCTCTATTGGATAACAAAAGAAACTATTTTCCTTTGTTAAGCCTATAACCACTATTTTCTTTCTTTTCCTTTTATTTTTTTAGTGTTGTGTGCTTTAGTTTTTCATTTCTATGAAACCCAAACCAAACAAGGTAAAAACATAACATTCAAAATTGTCTATGTTTTTTGTTCTCTTCCTTAATTTTCTCAGTTGCCAAACAAATCTAAATCAGTTTCTTTTGAATTAATACCAGTCAAAGTGATAAAGAGACTGAAAAATGACAACGCCAAAAATGAATTCTTCTGACTTTGGAGAAACGCAAAATGGTGGAACAAAGTTGTAGGCAATCCTCCGCCATTGCAAGTCATCGACCTTTCCATTTGCGACCCCAAGCTTCATTTGCATTACTTTCCCGCTAACTTCTCCATCCCAAATTATAAAATCGTTACTCATCGATGCTCAATTGACGTGACAAAGAGCAAGAATACTCTTGAACAACATGCTTCGCTTCTTTCTCAAGTGCATCGACATCGAGTTTACAAGTTTGATTTGCAACCTCATCATCATCATAATCAACACCATCATCAAAATCATCAACTTCATCTCCTTCTTCCAAAAATTCTTTTGATTCTAATCATTCAGTGTCGTCGGAGAATTGTGCATTGGTTTTTGTTGAAATACATAGAGAAAGAGTCCAGCAAGGATGGAGGTGAAAGAGGGTGAGAGAAAGGGAGAAAGAGTGTGGAATAGAAGTGGTGAAGAAAATAGAGGGGGAGGGGAGAGAGAAACCCTAGAAATAGGAGGGATGAGAGAAAATAGTGCTCTCAAGGAATCTAGAGTCGCCATTTCTACTAGTTGTATGTGTAGTGGAGGTTTCTACGTAAGAGTGTTTATCAACAAAATGGGGGACTAGAATGTTATAGAAATGAAAGAGGTTAGGTTTTATAGCATTTTGGGTTTCTGATATTGAGAATGGGAGAGAGAAGAGGAAAAACAAAATATGAGAAAGATATTGGCTTTATGGCTTTTTGGAGGGTTTTTTCTCTTTTGAATTTTTAGATGTGGAAAGCTTAGTTGGCAAGGTGAAGGGTATTTTTGGCATTGAAATACACATAAGATGAAAATGCATGATTCTCCAAATACTTTCTAATTGCATTATCAATTTTGAAATATGGAAAATTAGGTTTTCAAAACCATATATTTTCCACATCAACAGCCCAAAACCTAACTTTCCCATTAAGTTACCTATCGAAAAGGTACCTTAAAAGGTAGCACCTCTCTAAGCCCTAAAAAAGTCTCTATTAGCTTAGCAAAATATGACAATTAATCAATTGACTAAGGGTACCAAGAAAGACTAAGGTGTTTATCTAAATTCTAATAACATATTAAACTAACAAACAAAGATTACCAATCACATATATAAAGTAGGGTTAACAAGCATGCCTAAGATGCTTCTTAAAATACTATCATAAGACAATCAAGGATAATATCAAATATGGATATAGTTTACAATAACATGCATATTTGTACTATTTTGAAATTGAACGAGAGATAACATACTTGGGTTGCAAGCTGAGCACTTCAATAGGAAACAAAGTTAGCTCAACAACAGTTATAAAACAATCTCATATGTATCACAAAATGGGTCACAGTCAATCAAATATCAAACAATCATCTCACTTGAATCATTATCGAAGCAAATATCATGGATGTTGGGCTCCACCAAGGCCCAATTTGTTTTTGCATGAATTAATGCTATAAATTCCATTATTTTTTTAATCATAAAAAATTATTCATCCTAATTAATAATCAAGAAATTAAAGAAAATTATGAAGGTGCATGCTAGGAGAAGAATGACTGCAAGTTACTTTGGGGAAAAAAATTTTACTAACCTAAAGAAAATACTAAGGAGGAATTCTAAAAGAAAGAGTTAAGGAATTAAAGCTTATTGAAAGTAGCATTCAAAAAATAAATTTTAAAAAGGAAAGCAAAAAAGAGTGGAAGGATGAGTCACGTGTGCTTTAAAATATCACACACTAGTGTGGCCATGCATGGCCAAGCACACATGGGCTCGGGAAATGGAGAGGTGTTGGTGAAGCCCATGCTAGTTTCCATCATTCTGATGTTCTAAAGCCCTTGAAAGCGTTGTGTAACTTCTTTATGACATGGTAGAAACTCAAAAGAAGAATTTTACTCTTTATTTCTCATAATGGTCAAGCTTTGATCAGTGATATATGTTATTCCCAACAAAAGGTGCCACTATTGTCTCTCCAATTTTTTTTCTAGGAAGACCTTGGATCCAAAGAGTGAGAATCCATCAGATTTCGAATGAAACTCTTACAAGCCTTCACACTCAAACTTTAAGTTTTCCTTCTGAAGACTAAGTTCAGTAATCATCTGTACGAGCTAGTCATGAGTAGCATCAACATGTTGCTTGGCATCAAACAACCCATTCTCCTTGGCATGATTGGCATCATTTTGGGATCATGATTATGCTCAAGCACCCTAAAATGGCTAATAACATTAGCCTTACTTATTATTTTCAGCTTTTCTGGTGTGCCTTTAAGTAGATGTTGATAGCCTTGTATAAGCCATCATGGATTGGTCTTGTTGACTCGAGAGTTGAATGCACAGTGTCATCAAAACCAAAGAGGGTAAGTGATTCGTTCCCAATTGGTGATGCGACTCATGGTAGCTTAGCTTTAAAGGCGTATCAACAAAATTTATACCTTAGATACTATTACTAAAGTAGCCAAGCTACTATAGCATAGTGGTTCTAGGATCGTTCACTGGGAAGGGTTTTCGCAAACACTAGTGATATTCAAATTAGGAAAATAGATGATTTTCTTATGAATGTTAGCTTTAAAAGAAGATGTAAATGTTTTAGAAAGATTTAAACTAATCTAAGCTAACATTAAAGACTAAAATGAAAGGGTGTAAAAACAAGTTTCTCAAAGATAGGATAGCTATGCTCTGGCTCTTATGCAAATTGGAAATCTCAGGATAGGCTCCTCGAGTTGGGGTTGCAACAATGGTGATGCTTGCTTCCCGAACCGGTATGGATTTAGCAAATCAAGTTTTAATCCTTTAAAATGGCAAAACAGATGGTAGTGAATTTCATCAATGGTTATTCACCTTAGACTTCCTTTGAATGGCTCGTAAGAGATAACTAATGGTCTAAAGCCAAAAGCTTACCAAATATTGGCAACTCAAAGTCATTCCAAGTGATAAACTCACCTTTCAATGGCCATTGAAATTGGTTCTAACGGATTAATGCAAAACTTGGAATTGAAAACCTCACCTTCCAATAGCTAGTAGGAGATAACTAATGGATAGAAATCCAAAAGCTTATCAAGTATTGGCCGTTGGAAGTTGTCCAAAGAAAATAAAAACCAAACTTTGCATTAATGAACCTTTAATGAAAAACGACTACCTTACCTTCCAAGTGCGAGAAATTTCCATGGGATTGCATCCAAGTCATCACATAACATCCATACTTTGAGAAACTAAAAGTTTTAGCCAATCATCCTCTGAGGAAAAGCCCTCAGAGGCTGTTTGGCTTCCAAGAAAATAAAATAGTAAAGAGAAAATAGAGACTAGAGAGCTCTGTATATCACTCAGTGTAAAACGTAACACGCATGTTCTATATCTTCCAAGAGGTGATTTCCACCCCTTATATAGTCTTTATAAAAGCAAAAGCTTGTGATTGGTTAGTTACAAGGATAAGAAAGGAAATTACATCAAAAAATACATAAGAAAATATCTAAAGTGGAGTCAGAAAAAACAAAGCAAAATTCACACCACGCATGGGCTGTGCGAATTTTGAAGGTGTTGTGCGAATTTCGCACAACACAAGGTGTCGTGCGAAATTTTCGCACAAGCCTGGAGCGGTTGGCTTCCGAAGGCCATATCTTCTTCATTTCAGCTCCAAATCATACACGGTTTAAAGCGTTGGATTCTTGACTTCCTGAGCTTTGAAATGGTATATAGTATGTAGAAAATGGAATTTGGGAAGTGCTCCAAAAGTGCGAAAGAAGATTGAAGCTGCTGTCCTCTTTGCTTCTCTTCACTTTGCTTCCCTCTTCACCATTGTTCTTTCCTTGCATACTTTGAACGACTTTGGAAAAGGGATATGGAGCTCCAAAGCTTGGTTCTTCATGAATTTGAGCTTCCAAAAGCTTTGCCATTACTTGTCCAAGTAGCTCCTCCATCATTTGGCATGCTTGAATTGATTCATAAGCTGATAAAAACATGTAAACTTGCCAAAAAATGGTTAAAACTAATTACTAAGGACCTTAATGAATTAATTGGGTTAAATGAATATGATTACTACTCAAAGGTGCTTAAAGCCATTATAATTAGGTCTACAAAATAGCACTTTTTGGTAGTAATCAATTGGTGTATCAGTTGATTCATGTCCTCTCAATGGTCTCCAACAACGGTGCCATTTGATTCGTGTCCAGCTAGTGTACCTTGATTTTGGTCCTCAAACGGGAGTAATCAAGAAAATTTATAACCTATTACACCATGTACTAGGATAGCCTTAGCTAGCATAGCATAGTGGCTCTAGGATCGTTCACTGGGATGGATTTTCACTTCACAATTGATATTAATTCAAAGTTGAATTGGTGTCTTTTCATTTCAAGGTTAGCTTTAAAAGAAAACATAAACTTTAGTTGAAAAAGGCTTGGTTTTAAGCTAACCAAAAAGAAAGTAATAGAAATTACTTATGAAGAAAACCGTTCCTTGGAGTTTTAGGTTCACAGGGGAGGCTCCTCATGCAAAAACAGAGCTCCAATCACTTGTTTCTTTTCCTCGCATTAGAGAATTAGCATATTTAATTCTCTAACCGGTGTGGTACAGATGCTTCCCATTAATGGGTTCAAACACTAAATCTCTCTCACTAATGCATCTTGTAATGGTTCATACCTCTCACCTAGTATTAGCCATTCAAGGTGATCCTTAGCCTTGGATTACCCTTCAAACTTACCAAGTGTTGGCTATTCTAGAAAATCCTACCTTTAAACCACCTCTCAAAGGCTCGCAAGAGATAAATTAGTGCATCTCAATGGATGGAGATCATTTGCCTTACCAAGTGTTGGCCCAGGTGATTTAAAGGCGTTTTAAGTTAACTAAAAACATAGAAACCATTAACGGGTCACACTTTCTCTTCATTAAAAACTGAAACAACAAAACTTCCAATTTTTGCATGTGGAAACTAACCCGGCTTTCTTCACTCAAAGAGACAAATAGCCTAGCCACTCATCCTCTGAGGAAACATCCTTAGAGTTTGTTTGGCTAGAAATAAAAATAACGAGAAAACAAAAATATGAAGGAAAAATAGAGCAAGTGCTCTGTAAAATATATTTCTTACTATCGTCGATTACATGATGATATATGATATATTATCCATCTCTCTTTACATTGGTTCAAAGATATATATAGAGAAGATATTTTCTAAGAAATATCCCAATAATATCTTTGACTGATTACAAGGAGAAAATAGAAATTTACACAAAATATCTTGAGAAAAAAATCTAACTGAGTCGGTTGCAAATATCTGAGATTGTACAGGTGAATTTCGCAAGGTGATTTACACGTTGAATTATCCATTTTGCAAGTTTGAACTTTGATTTTGCAAGTTGAATTTGTGATTTCACAACTTGGAGATGATTCCGCAACTTGGAGATGATTTGCAACTTGTTTTGTAGCATGGAGGCCATTTCGCAGCCAAGGGCCATTTTCGTAGGCCATTTTGTAGCCCATTTCACAGCTGCAAAATGAGGGGGTGGGGCTGTGAAATGGCACTCGTGTGCCAAGGGGTGGTTTCGCAGTTACGAAACACCCTGCGAAATTTAGCAGTTCATTTCACTTAGCTTCATGCAGTTGTCTTCAAACAGCTATAACTTCTTCGTTTCAACTCCGATTCATGCACCATTTGAAGCGTTGGACTCCTGGCTTCCCGGGCTTCGAAACGACATATAGTATGCATAAAATGGACTCCAGGAAGTACTCGAAATGTGTCCAACATTTTCTGTCCTCTTGAATTCTTCATGTTAGATTCCTCTATTTTTCCTCCTTGCATTCTTGATTGGCTTTGGCAAAGAACTACGAAGCTCCAAAGCTTGGATTCTTCATGTAAATGAGCTTCCATTTTCTTTTACATGGATTATATAAAGCTCTCCCTCATCTTAAATTGCTTTGGTGATAAAAAAACTATCAAAAACACCAAAACTTAACACAATTTGATTAGAAACGATTGCAAAGG
The DNA here is from genome assembly GCF_030704535.1 of Vitis vinifera. Classification (NCBI taxonomy): domain Eukaryota; kingdom Viridiplantae; phylum Streptophyta; class Magnoliopsida; order Vitales; family Vitaceae; genus Vitis; species Vitis vinifera. The sequence goes on from NC_081812.1 coordinate 5,396,244, forward strand.
TCTTTAACATGCCAATTGAGTTAAAAGGTAATAACTACTACTCAAAAGTGTTTAAAAGAGTTAATTACAAGCTATAAAATAACACTTTTTGAGTAGTAATCAGTGAGATTTAGGCCATGAGTAATTTTAGCATCAACATGCTACTTGGCATCTAACAACTCATTCTTCTTGGCATGATTGGCATCATTCCACGACCATGATTTTGCTCAAGCACCCCAAAATCGTTAATACCATTAACCTTGCTTCTCATTTTTAGCTTTTATCAAGTTCTGGTGCAACCTTTAAGTAGATGTCAATAGCCTTGTACATGCCATCATGAATTGGTCTTGCTAACTTGGGAGTTGACTGCACAATGTCATTGAAACTGAAAATGGTGAGATTTGGGCCATGAGCAATTTTAGCAAGAAATCCATCCATCAGTTTACCAACTTTTAACAAAGGTCCTTTGTAATGACCAAGTATTTAAAGCCACATTGGAATTTTAAGTTTGAAAATTCTTCCTTTTTGGTGGTGGTTGAAAAGTCAAAAAGTAGTCAAAGAACACGTGTCAATTTTGGACTAAAGGAATTTGAAAAATTTTATTGGTCAATCAAGCAAGTTGAATTTTTGTGCCACGTCAACTTTTTTAACAAGAAATTCCTTAGGATTGTAGAAATCGAAAATTTTCGAAAAACGAAAACAAAATAAATTTAATTAAATTAGTAATTAAAAAATTAAAGAAAATTAAAATATTTATGTGGTGTGTGATAATTTATTTTGTGTGTTGTAAAAAAAAAAAGAATTAACAAAAGAAAATGAATTGAATTGAAGGAAAAAATAAAACTAAATTATTAATATGATATAATATATATATTATATTTGGGTTGGGCTACTATCATCTTTAGTGGCTCGAAGAAAGAGAAAAGAAAAATGATGAAGAAAGTGGAAAATGGAAGAAAACTTATAGAAGAGTCTCGGCGACTGCAGTGGGAAAAAAAAAAAAAAAACTTTGCTCTTCAGTCACCTAAACATTGTCCATTTCGCTTGAAATTTCAGAGGAATACTTTACTCAACACGAGGAACATTCATACAATGTCAGATTTTGTTTTCAACGGTTGGACCGTTAAATATGTGGTAGAGGATTTTAACCCTAAAAATTTAATTAAATGCCATTTTCTTGAAGAAAAAAAATTATAGATTTTGTTGTTAGGAGTTAAATAGGCAATATTTGTGATACAAGAAATTTTATTGGGTGATTTAGGAATTTTCTTTGAAATTTTTGTGATAATGAAATAATTTAATTGTGAAAAATAATTGTATTTGGCTATTAAAAATTATTGGGATTATTGAGAATAAATTCAATTATGGTATAAATTATGTTGGATTGATATTGTAGAAATATAAGATCTTGATTATTTAATAAGCATGTAAGGTCTACACAAAATATAGGAAAATAATTTCAGTTGATTACCATATACCTTATAAGAAGATCTTTATTATTTAATAATCATGTAAGGTCTACACAAAATATAAGAAAATAATTTCAATAGATTACTATATACTTTTACACAATCCCATAATTTCTTCTTCAATTTCACAAGCACAACTCTCCAATCAATATGATATACTGACACCATGGTTCGTGATAGCATGCCCAACTATGAAACAAGTTGTAAATATCCCTTACCCACTCCTTCACCATCATCATTATATTGAATATCAATTTTCACTTATTCACTTCTCTTTTTAGCAATTTCAAGTTTTAAAGTTGGGTCCCTTAACTTTTTTGGTGAAGTAATCTTCTGTTTTCCTTCCTTTTCATCCATCTACATGACAATCAAAAGAATATGATCAATCTCATAATACATATATATCTTACATTCAAAAGTAAAGCATGATATTTTAATAGTTACCTACTCTTTATCTCTTCTTGGTGGAGATTCGTAAAGATGTATCACTTTTCTCCCAAGTTCCCAAATAATTAAGAATTATGAAATAATAAACAACACTTGAAAATGTATCTCAACTAAATATAAAGAAATTAGTTACAAAATGATTTCATAAGTAGGAATAAATCATTGTTGTACAAACTTTGCAATACATGAAAATTAATCTTAAATCTTGATTACGAAATATGCATAAAATTAATAGGATAATTTATTGCTAAACCTTAACAACAACATATCATCGTGTTTAAATAAAATTACCACGACTTATCTTAAAAAAAAATAAAAAAACACACGCATACACACATTCTACCATTATAGCTTAGTTAAATTACATCTATTTTAGTCACTACTATTATAAGGTCCTAGTTGGAATGGACGCTTCTAGTTAGGATGCAATACTCATAAAATGAAGTTTAAGAGTGTGGGTTGAGGATGCATTGCAGGGTGTTTGATTTTCCTACTATTAAGCATATTAGCATTGATCATATGTAATGAGATGTGGATGTCTTAACTTTAATGATTCTAGGATACATGGCTTCACTTACGCAACATTGAGGATGAAGTAATGTCACTAATAGTTAACAATAACAAACCAAAGACTATGTTCATTGAAGCTAAATAAATTGAAGAAGATGTTCTCTAATATGACATAAATTAAAAAATCCACTAGATTCACATTAATGAAACTTTATTCAAATTTTTAAAAACTAATGTTATTCAATTACACAGAATTTGTAACTTGATCAATTATCTCTCAAAATCTTTATTATCTATCATAAACAAATAAAGGAATGACCAAGAAAATAAAAATTATGGTATTCATAGACCGTTTCAGTTGGAAATAAGAATATTCAACTATCAATTAAAACGTATTTTTTCATTGTTAGATGATTCCTTACAAGAATCATCTTCATATAAGGTAGGTTGTTATTATGCTTACTGTTAATTCATATATGTTATTTGTTAATGTTTCAAACCAGTTCATTATGGGTTGGTGGATTCAATCCATCTTCCCATAAAACCTTTTGCTTTATTTTGCATAGTACATAGTTTAACACTTTGATTTAAAGTTTTTAATTCAAATCCATGGAAACCTTCAATGGGATTACCCCTTAAATTATTTAAAATTTGAATCAATATGAAATAGGTGAGTAACTTGTCTAATCTGAAATTAAACTTACAATATCAACATATAAGCAACATTTTTTTAACTACATATCAATTAAGCTCAAATAAAAGTTCAAACTATTCAATATATAAAAATATGATACTAACTGTATTTATTTAGAATAGCCTAGCAAGTATATAATAGCAAAAATATATTTAACAGGAATAAAATAAAAACATAACATTGTTGAGCATCACATTGTATATTAACAATAACTAAAAAATCACATAATACACTTAGTAGTCACAAAGCACAACAAAAAAAATTAGCTTAATGTTCAATCCAAATCCCCTCACAATCAATACGTATACAAATTTCATCATAATCAACTTCATTAAAAGACTTAATATTAGGCATCCCATTCGCAAATGGGTGATGCTCCAGACAATTGTCAGCTATGTTGTCATCACCTTCTATGTCGAACAACTCCATTTTTGGCCTTGATAATACAATAGACCATCTTGGTTCAACTTGATCTTCTACATAAAATACTTGTTGGGCTTGCGTTGCCAAAATGAAAGGATCTTATTTATGTCATATCTTGCTCAAATAAACTAATGTAAACCCAACCTATTCAACTTTGACACCATTCTTGCTATCAACCCAATCACACTTAAAAACACAAATGTTAAACATGTTATAATCAAGGTCCCATATCTCTATGACAATCCCATAAAAACACATGTCACCAAGCATAGGATTCTTATCTTTGGCACTTACAATTTGCATGGTCGATGCCACAATATTGACGCCACTATTTTGGTTGACTCATACCTCATCACGGTCCTTGATATGGTAATGACAACCATTAATGATATATCTAGGGTAAGTAAGAACTTGTTGTCTTGGTCCTTGCACAAGCCACTTAAGTTCCTTTTCAATAGGTTCTTTCTTACTTATGTCATCTAAAACCTATAAGGTTCATTATTGAAATGTAAGTCAATGTAATTTAAATTTTGTAAGCATTAAATTTTAAGAGGGATATGAATATTGAGTTTCATACATTTTTTTTCTAAGCCAATAACTAAATGTGTGCACATGTTCATCCTCTAGCCACTTCACTCTCTTTGATTGACAAGGATATTTTGTCTTCAAATATTTCATATGTTCACTATCAAGTAAAAATAGGCAAGTCATAGTTTGTATAAACATTAGCTAGAGTTTCAAACTCATATATTCACATATATGACACTTACTCAATAAAAGGTTGTACAATGGTTGTATTTTTAGAACATAATGATGTGCTTGCTCCACCAATTTATAATCATATAGCACGACCACCAAGTAATGGTTTCCCACATTTCCATTCATCTTTCATACTAGAATGAATCCCAATTGCATCCATGCCTAAAAAATACTCTATACAAAACTCTAAGGCTTCCTCTGTGATATAGCACTCGGTAATGCACCCTTCTGGATGATTATGATTTCGAACATAACCCTTTAGGACTTTCATGTACCTTTCAAATGGGTACATCCATCTCATATACACTGGTCTACAAAATCTAACCTCTCTTACCAAATGCATTGTTAAATGAAGCATGATGTCAAAGATGGAAGGTGGAAAATACTTCTCTAGTAAGCACAAAGTCACCACTATGTCTTGTTGTAGATCATTCAATCTTGACACGTCTACCACCTTTACATAAAGTGCATTAAAGAAAAAACACAATCTTGTAATGGCATATCTGACATGCTTAGGCAACATGGATCTTATTGCTACTGGTAATAGTTGTTGCATAAGTGCTTGATAATCATGGGACTTAAGACCACTAAGCTTTAGCTTTTCCATGGACACAAGGTTTCTAAAGTTTGAACAACAACCTCAGGAACCTTCAAATCAACTAAAGTCTGTAATACTATTTCTTTTCCTTTCTACTTAGAGTATAGCATGCAGAGGGAAGATAAGTTCGCTTCAACCCAAACCTTGGTGATAAGTCAGACCTTAAGCCCATTTCGAGAAGATCAAGTCAAGACTTTACTCCATCTTTTGTTTTACCTAGAATGTTAAGAAAAGTTCCAATGATGCTCTCGCAAACATTCTTCTCTATATGCATGACATCTAAGTTGTGTTGGATATAAAAATATCTCTAGTATTTAAGTTCAAAAAATATAGACTTTTTTTCCAACAACTTGTAGGATTAGCAAAGGATTCACGTTGTTTAACCTTCTTTTTCTTTCCCCATGAGTTATGAAGCATATCAACATTTCTAAATATTTCATCACCAGTAAGTTCTTTTGGAGGTAACCTAAACTCTTGTTCACCATTAAATGCCTTCTTTTGCTTTCTAAATAGATGGTTGCATGGAAGAAATCTTTTATGGTTGGCATATGAGTTCTTATTCCCATGTTTTAGCCAATGTGAATTTGTTTCTTCACCACATATTAGACAAGCATAATATCCCTTAATGGTGCAACCAGACAAGTTCCCATATGCAGGGAAATCATTAATCGTCCCTAACAAAATAACCTTTAATGCGAAGAACTCTCACTGATGTGGATCATAGGCTTTCACCCCTACCTCCCACAATGTTTTCAAATCATCGACTAATGGTGCCAAATAAACATCGATATCATTACCAGGTTGTCATGGTCCTGATATTAGCAAAGATAACATCATAAATTTCCTCTTCATGCATAACCAAATGGGGAGGTTGTAAGTTATTGTGAAAACAGGCCAACAACTATGCTTACTGGTCATGAAGCTATGAGGATTTATACCATCGGCTGAAATAGCAAGTCTAAGGTTCCTACAATCTGAAGCAAATTCAGGCCACATTTGGTTCACTAGTTGCCATGTTGGGGAATCCACTGGGTGTCGAAGTTTACCATTATTTTATCTTCTTTATGCATGCCATTTTAGTTCTTTCGCTATTTTGGGAGATTGAAACATCCTCTTAAACCTAGGGATGGGTGGGAAATACCACAACACTTTTGTAGGAATCCTCTTAGTGTTTCTTGCCTCTGCCTTGTTTACTTTCCACCTTGACATTCCACAAGGAGGACATGAAGATGCATCATTTAACTCTTTCCTGTATAATATGAAATCATTTGGGCATGCATGTATCTTTTTGTATTCCATCTCTAATGCATTTAATGCTTTCTTAGCCTCATACATGGATAAGGGCATCTCATTGTTCACTGGGAGCATATCCCCTAATATTTGGGAGTAAATATGAAAAGCTTTTATCTAACCACCCATATCGTGCCTTCACATTGTACAATTTAACTAATGTAGAAAGCTTTATGAATTTTATACAACCAGGATACAAAGGTTTTTTAGCATCTTCAAGCAATTTTTTAAATGAGATTAGGTCTGTCATAAACTCATCTTTTATAGCATGAACCATTTCTACTGTACTAGCAATGTCACCACAATCCATCGTGTCATAACATTGTGCCATTTCAGTTGGTTGTCTACTAGTAAGACTTGCTTCTCCATGCCAATACCATGTACGATAACTTTAGTCAATACCATTGAAAAACATATGTTTTCCCGAATCTTGTTAGGTGTATGATGTATTAAGTTTCCACATCGCATACAAGGACAACGAATTCCACTTTGATTCGGACAATGTTCTAATGCAAAATTAATGAAGTATTCATCTCCTTTCTCATACTCCATTAACATTCTATCTTTAAACATCCAAATTCAATCCATTCTATGATTCAAATGCACAATGAATTAATCATGAGGAATTTTAAAATTATAATCAACTTGTTAAGAGTAAGGGCTCTTGCTCCACGCATTAGACTTTTTTTTTCTTTTTTCTTTTTTGTCTATAAAAGCTATTGTTTTAACACTTTTCAAATGTTAATGTTGTATCATAGATCAAAAGGATTCATCATGTAATATATCCATGTGGTTTACAAGTATATCAAAGTGGGATAGTTAATTATAAAAATTGTCTTATTCAATTCATGTCATTGTAGTTAATGCCACAAATTATTAATTTAAAATTCCTATTAGTTCATGATATTTCATCTTATTAAATACATTTAATTTCATTAGGTATTGAACCAAAGTAAAAAATGTGGTTCTCTTATAGAATTATGATCCTATCTAGTTGATACAAATGAGAAATAAATATATCTTACATTTGTTTAAGTCTTTATTCACTCTCGAATTGTCAAAGATCACTTATTATGCATATTTTTGTAAAATAAAAATAAAATTATATATCAAAATATTAAACCAAGAAACATAATTAACTCTCATGATTCTATCTTGTTAAACTAACATCAACTTATACTACATGTCTTATGCATTCTAACATCTCCAACTTCCTAGTTTAGGTGGTGGTTCCTATCCCATATAGGAATACATAATCCCTACATGTCAACTACTATTATGTTTCGTTTCATTTTAGAAAAATTTCAACAAAATTTCCCCATAGTTTTCCAAGTACATAAAATGGAGAAGGCATATTATTCAACCTTGTCCAAATATGCACCTAGAGAACAAAAGGAATGACTATCAAAATTTCTAAAAAATGAATCAAGCATAAGAGCGTAACTTCAAAGATATTATGTTTTCCTTGTATTGTCCAATTGGACAATTCAAGCATCATTTGTAGAAAAAAAAAAAAGTCCTCATTCACATGCTAGACAAATTTAGAAGTTGTCAACTTCAAACTAGTTTATCAATGAACCATTTTCATTCTTTGACAACTTAAATGTCCTTCACATGTAATAAGAAATTTTTTTCATACAACGATGCTAGAATGGGAAGTCTAATGTTTCATGCATGAACTTATTTAAATCCTATCTAAGCATCCTAAACACATTAAAATGAAATACATTTAAATCCTTTAACATATTTGTTATTTGCCTAGTAGAAGAAAAAATAAATATATTTACTTGAAAACTCATGAGTAGAGAAATTTAATTAAACTTGGCAACAAAAAAAAAAAAGTTAATACTCAAAATATAAAGTCATCAACTTCACAGGCAAACCCATACATGGATGATAATGTAGGCCATTTAAGTTTCTAAAATATGCAATTTTTCTTTACAATACTAATGAGCAAATTAAATAATAATAATAATATGTAATAACAATAAGCCTTTGTCCCTTTTAAAAAAACTAGAGATAGTAATATTTCAAAAAGAAAATGTCAAAGAATGTGGAGATTCATAATGAATTTAGTCTTTTCATATATACCTAATCATACATCATATATATTTTTTTGGATTTAGTAGGTCACAAGAGTTGTTGATTCTTATGAGGTTTAAGGACACAAAGCATATATTAGTGTTATTGACAAGTTGAATTTAGTTATTAGCCACCAATTTGATACAAGTTGTTTTAGTGTTGGAAACAATAGAGATCTTTTTTCTTTGAATGGTAAACTCTACTTGATCCACATTATATAATGGTTGAAGGTTTTGAATACCACAAGTGATTATTTAACAAGAAAAAGGGTTTCCTTAGGCAATAACCCAACAATTATGAAGTTCATTGCTCTTTTTATGGCATCCAAACATGGTTTCTAGACTTAAAGACCATATGATTTTGATATATATACCATTAAAAAAAACATGGTTTATGGACTTAAAGACCATATGCTTCTGATATATACCATTAAAAAAAGTAGTAACTTATTAAATAACCTCACATTCAATGGAATCAAATTAAATCCAAAGTAAACCCACCCACTAGACCAAGTCTACTAACCACCAAATAACTCAACTGCAAGTCTGATTATTTATGTTCATTTTCCTTTAAAAAAATGAAGTACTGAGAATTTAGAGTTTCATTGCAAAGTATAGAGAGAAATACCGGAGAGAGCAAAGAATTACCTTAACAAGACTTGTCCCTTGAAATTGTCCTCTAGTGATTGAGAAATTAAAAAGCTAACCCATGATTAGGAGGACCTGCATTTTTGGTACAAGAAGATAAACTTTTAAACAACAAATAGAACGTCAAAGGGAAAACAATAGCTGGAATAGGCAAAAGCTTTTCTTAGATACAGACTAACTATTTTAACTACATACAAATAGAACATCAAATGGAAAACAGTAGTTGGAATAGGTAAAAGCTTCTCTTAGATTCTTAAGCAAAGAATGAAGAGAGAGATGGAAAAAAAATCCTTATGTACCTAGATTGAATATCTTCAAAGCAAACAAACAGTGTGGAAATGAGTCACCAATGGAGGAAAGTGCAATAGATGAAGAAGCTAAAGATGTGCATACTTAAATTTTAATACCTTGAAACTAGCAACTGAATTGGTCTTTGATATTAGAGAAGGAACATCACCAATCTCCATTAAAACTCTTAGTTCTTTTTCCCCTTGTTTGATTGCTTTTTTCTCATCCAGGTTGCATGTTTCTTGTTGTACTTTTAGGCTAAAAAATAGGATCATCATTACATACCAATGCAGTTTGAGAAAGGTTTGCTTTATTTCTACAATTGGTTGGAAATTTTGGAACATTATTACATAGCAATAAAATATTTTATAATGAATTTTGTAATAAATAAATTAGAATTATAAAATATCCATTTTAATTTATTTATGATATTCATTTTATAATCTATTTCTTTCAATAATTTTAGAATTTTCATACTTCATGTTTATCTTTTTTATAGATACAAATTTTTTTAATAAATAATTTTACCATAAAATTTGTCATATTTTTTTAATAAAATTTTTTATCATTGCTTTCATAATAATTTTAAGTAAATACTATTTTAATTCATTTATAAGAATTATATCGAATCTATTTAAATATTTTATATGGATTTATATTAAAATTAAATCCCTTTTAAATTAAAGTATTTAGTTTTTTAATTTACTTTCTATCATTATTAGGATGTAGGCTACAAAATTTTACTTTATTCTTCAAGTTTATTCTATCAAATTGAGACTCAAGCTTGCTTAAGTCATATTTATAAAGAGTCAAAGATGGTATGAAAACACCACCTTTGAAATCACATGCTTTGAGTTATTAGACATTGGTTATTAATTGATGCAAATGTATGTAATAACAACTACATAATTAATTGAATATATAGTTCTAACTATATACATCAGAAACGTTTAAATATATAGCAGCTAGTTTTTATGGAGGTTTTTTTTTTCTCCACCAATTGGGTGATAATGTTGAATATGTTGACTTGCTATAAGTAGCTAACAATTTAGGGATGATGATTAGGGATATGACATTGGCTCCACTTTTCCACTAACCTATAGCCTGTAAGTAGTTCTCTACTTTCCCATGACTAACTTACAGCCTATTAGCACTTGATAGTTAGGGATGATGATAACATGGATAATGACGTGCCTCCACTACCTCCGAGGCTCCTACTTTAACCTTCTCTAACATTGGCTTTACACTTGCAAGATGCCAGGATAACATGTCCAATTTATTTTTCAGTGAACTCTTTGTCATGCTTCTTGCAGTTTTGGAAGTGAGTAAACGTATACTCATTCAGTATCTCACTACCAAGACCACCAATTAGAATAATGGGATATTTTAAAAAAAAATTAATTTTTTTAATATATATATATATATATATATATATATATGTGTGTGTGTGTGTGTATATAACATAACATAGCAGAAAATGACTTATAAAGTTTTAATATAACTTTTATTTTATTTTTTCAAATTTCATATTCTTCCATTTTCTCTTCCCTAATTTTCTTAACACAAACTTTCATTCAAAAATTTCAACATGAAAATGAAATTTTAAAGCTTATTGTATTAGTCTGATTTTTTTTAAATGGCCAATGAGGAAGATCACTATACTTTGAAGAACTGAAATAATATATATATATATATATATATATATATATATATATATATATATATATATATATATATATATATATATATAATGGTATTACAATTTAACCATTAAACACCTAAAATTAAAATTTAAATAGGGAGATGCATTCACCCATCTCTTATAATTATTATAATAAATGGAAAGACAAACACATTTTATGCCTAGAGAATCATAAAACAAAAATAAAGCTTAGAAATAGATTAAATAAGAAAAAATAAAAAATAAAGTAATCTAAAAGACGACATTTTGTACTTGAAAAGAGAACCTTTTGTTTTATGAGGTAAGACAAGTTAGTAAATCATAACAATATTTTCTAATAGTACTACCATTCAAACTATAGTTTCATTTTTAAAAACTAAAAATTATTTTTAGAAATTAACACCATTATCAAACAATTGTTTTCTCATTAATGATATAGGGAGCTTCTTAAGAGCAAATTTTTTCAAAAAAACACGAAAAGATTAAATAAATTAAAAATCATAAAATACAAATAAAGGGAAACACAATACTTTAAAATTATATTTAGCTCCATCTAGTTTTCCTTTGATAGTAAGTTAAACACAAGATGGGTGAATGCATCTCCCTATTTAAATTTTAATTTTAGGTGTTTAATGGTTAAATTGTAATACCATTATATATATATATATAGATATATATATATATATATATATATATATATATATATATATATATATCTATATATATATATATAATGGTATTACAATTTAACCATTAAACACCTAAAATTAAAATTTAAATAGGGAGATGCATTCACCCATCTCTTATAATTATTATAATAAATGGAAAGACAAACACATTTTATGCCTAGAGAATCATAAAACAAAAATAAAGCTTAGAAATAGATTAAATAAGAAAAAATAAAAAATAAAGTAATCTAAAAGACGACATTTTGTACTTGAAAAGAGAACCTTTTGTTTTATGAGGTAAGACAAGTTAGTAAATCATAACAATATTTTCTAATAGTACTACCATTCAAACTATAGTTTCATTTTTAAAAACTAAAAATTATTTTTAGAAATTAACACCATTATCAAACAATTGTTTTCTCATTAATGATATAGGGAGCTTCTTAAGAGCAAATTTTTTCAAAAAAACACGAAAAGATTAAATAAATTAAAAATCATAAAATACAAATAAAGGGAAACACAATACTTTAAAATTATATTTAGCTCCATCTAGTTTTCCTTTGATAGTAAGTTAAACACAATTTATATTTGTTTTCCAATGAATTCTTATTTATAATTTAATATGGCATCCAAATTCAATAACATATAAGAAGCATAATGAATTTCTACATCTTATTTAATTTTTATATCAACATTTCAAGCATAATCCTAATGAAAACATTTTTTACCAAGTGATTATGTATATGGTAACATGTTTTTTTCTTAGAATATTGTAGACCCTCTATTTTGTTCTCTTAACACATTCCATATAGGATTGTCCTCCTACATCCTTTCATGCTTTAGTGTGCAATTGTGGTCATTTTTTGAGTTTTTTTAAGCTCTTATTGATGGTCCACTGAGATTATATCAATCACTAGTTTTGGATTTTCAATGAGATATTTTGAAGAGATTAAGTGGATCCCAATTTCATCTGCAGTGACCCTTAATTCTTAGTTTATGACTTTGTTTTTTTGATTGATTTATAGCATATTTAGGTTTGTTTAGAATTCTAAAACCTTAATTCTTACAAATAAATTCATGTTTTAAAATAAATAATAATTGGTTTCATTTTCTTTAAAAATATGAAATACAATAAGGGTTTTGATAATGAATTGGAATGAGTTTTTTTTTTTTTAAGAATGATTTAATAAGATTCAATTTTTATTTTTTTTGTTAACTTTATCTTATAAATTATAGAAATCGAGGTATTAATCAAGATATTAAATGATTAAATTGAGAAATAATATGTTAAGGTTATTAAATATATATTCTAAGATTTATTTTATGATAAAATAATTTTTTTTTTTAACATCACATGAATCATAACTCAAAATAAAGATTTGAGTTTATTAATGTATCAAAGCAATTCTCCTTTTAATACTTTATGAACCAAAAGCAAAATTAAAATTTGAGTTTAATATGGTTATCTAATTTATGTCTTAAAATATAAAACAAAATGAGTTATTTTTTTATAATAAACATGCCAAAATAATAATTATTTTTAGATATCAAGAATCATAAGTAAAGTCTATATGATATTAAAATTCACACATCAAAACATGAAATAAATTAATTTTCTAAATCAAAAACAAATATTTAACTTGTATGATTTTATAAAATATTTATACTTAGCTTTCATATGATTTAAAACATGCCAAACACACCTTAAACTAACCCATGCATCAACCGTCCATCAATAGTCTCCATAGGTCATTAGCCTAGCTACCCATTTCTATCACCCATCAATTGTTTTTTCTTGCTACAACTCATATTTTAGATGGCCTAAAATGTAACTTAACCCATGAGCCATACCACTCACTTTTAAAAGCCTATATTCTTTTTAGTTTCTCAAGACAAGTACAACACCAATCAGGCCATGTCATACCCCTGCAATAACCTATTCTTTAGGCTATCAAAAAAACCTATCCCTACCAGCTTCATCAACCGTCTTTCTTCTACCATAGCACATGCTTTGGGCTGCCCAAAACCCATCTTTGTCTCAATGAATAGCCACTCTTTCCGTGTTTTCCATCCATTCATTCTTCCTCCTTATCCCTCCGCACATACACATTTTGAGACTAGTAGAAAACAAGACTTTCTCTCATCTTTCTCATTTTCACTCCTATTTTCTCAGTCGTCATCCATAATCTGCATTAAGCTTCACATCACCATCAAAGCTTCATCTTCTTCCTTCTCTACCTGCAAATGCATAAAGCCCGCTGCCCTTTTGCTTTTATATCATCCATATCTATTTTCTTTTCTCCTAAAATCAAATACCATATCTCCATTCAAGCTTCAGTTTCTTTTCCAAATCAAACACCACAACCCTCAGCTCCATTAAAACCTCATTTTCATCATTCTCCAACATGCGCAACACACCAGCAAAACAATACACCACACAACACCGCCCAACCTCACTATGATTTCGTCTTCTTCTTTCCTTCAAACTGAACACCACAATAGTTTCAATATGCAACAAATGATCAGTGAAGAGGTGGTCGAGATGGCCCGACTCGAACGTTTTTTGGCTCATCATGTTGAACTCAGTTGTCAACTCCATTGGAAGTCATCGTAGGGATTCCAACATACAACTAGAGCAAGATGACCCAAAAGTGGATGTCATGAAGAAGAATGTCGGGCTTTTCTATGAAGAAGATATTTAGATGACACCACCAGTGATTACTCCACATGCATCTTCAAGCTTGGAGTCCAGATAAAATAAAATAAAAACAGTTTGATCTCTTCCTCGATTTCTTGGTAACAAAAATTAAAAGGGGTAAATATTTTTACAGGAAAGAAGTTCAAAATGTCATGCCAATCTTACATAACCAAGCTTTCTGTACATCAAGTGAATACCCATGCCTATCTAGGAATAATATTCTAAAGGCACTCATTTTGTATCATTTTGGGTACTCCTTCAAAATCTCATCCACAATCTTTTGACAATGGGCTAATACTCACTTCTAGATCTATCCAGCGGTTTCTTGTCAATGATAGGTTGACATACTCCAGTATGAGGTAAATTTTGATATTTCTCTTCTCCATCATGTTCTAGTTGCCTCTACAAGTTTGAGCATCATTATGTGCCTAAAAAAATTTGATCTCAACCTATTTGAAACATAAGGTTGACTTGAACTAGATCTCTTCCCAGCATGCTGAATGACTTTGAAAGTGAAGTTTGAGTGGAGTTTTCTTCAACCCATTTTTTATCTGATGTTAATAAATCTATCAAGTGAAGTAAATCAGTTTTTGTGAGAGATCCAAGAATCAAAGGCCCTTCCTTGCACAGGTTTTGTGCGATTTGTTCCCTAGTCCTCGACTGGGAGACAAGTATTGATCCTTTTGTTGTGGCCATAAATGATTCGATGTCATTCCAAAAAGAATCCTCTAAGAAACAATCAAGTTTTTTAGAATGATTGTTAATTTGGTTTTTTTTCTCTCCCATTGTATGTTTTTTCCCCTATTTGTCTATATGACAATTTCAACTGCCTAAACAATGGTAAAACAGTATACCCAAAAATGCCATCTGAAATCACCAAAAAATGTACACTCATAACAAAATCACTGTTTAGTTTATTCATAATTCTTCTTTTTCCCTTGATTGTTTGTTTCTCTCCAATTCTTTCCTAATTTTATTTTGGTTTCTCTCCTACTCTTTTTGAGATTTTATAGTTTTGTATCTTACCTAAAAATCATCAAGGAGTGGAACTTTGAGCTACAAGAGCACAAAAAAAAAATTTAGAGGCTTGAGGTGATTTTTTTTATATGTATTCACATTTTCTTTAAAGGGGACGAATTTATAATAACAAAGTTCATAGCCAAAAATAAAAGCAAAAAATATAAAAATATGGTGTAGAAGGATAATGTAATTCATGTGTTTATACTTATTTGACCTTTTTAGATTTCTGATCTGATCAATTTATTTTCATTGATAGATTTTTTTAATCACATCTTAAATGAAATGAGATTGTTATATTTTCAAGTCTTTGTCTCAATTTATTAATATGATTGGATGAACCATGGAGTAATCTTTTTACCTTAATGGAATGGTTTAGTTTTTAATTATTATTTCTCACTTCCATTCTTTGGTTGTTGTTGTAGTTACTCTTGAGTTCATGAACTATAAATCAAATTGAAGTTATGAAAGTAGTTGAGAGTCAAGTCCAACTAAAAGTGGCAATTAGAGTTAATTGAGACAGATCAACAAGCATTAACTGAACAAGTCTTAAGTTTATTTTCTAATGGTCAAATTATTGTTAAAAAACAAGTTGATGCTTGATATTAAGTGAATTTTTATTGGTTTTTATTATGTATTTCATAGAGGAATCATTTGTTGTATAAGAAATAGTATATTTTCAATCATTTCAGACACTGTTTTTCTTGACTATATATGTTTTTTTGGCACATACTGGTGGTACTCTCTAAGTTTTGACCCAAAATAGTACATTAAGATTTTTTTCATAAAATAAACTTGTTTTCAAAATAATGCCCAATATAGTGTGTTTGTACCACATAAGTTGTTTTTCTAAAACGGTTAAAAACCGTCGTCACCAACCAGGACTTTAACTTTATGTTTAAAGCTGTAGTTGGTTACTACGATTTTGAATTCTTTTAAAAATGGTCAAAGTCGTAGTCACAATTGGGGCTTTAACTTTATATATATATAGATATAAAATTATGTTGTTTCATTTGAAATATTTAACTTTAATTTTTTTAAATAAAAATATTATATTATTTTGTTATATCATTTTGATTTTAAATAAACTTATCTCATTATTTAAAAAATAATAATAGATGAAATTAAATAATTGATATTTTTAATTTGATATAAAAATATATTTTTAAATTTTCTTAAAACAATAGGTACTATATTTAATATAAATATAATTAGTTAATTATATTTAAGTATAAATAAAATATAATAAATTATATTTATTTAAAACGAATAAATTATGGAAGCCTATTTAAAAAATAATATAAATAAATTATTATATTAATTAATAATTTTTTATATACTATATATAAGTGGTATATAATATCATATTTATGTGATACAGACGCATTTGATTGAACATTATTTTAGAAATAAGTTTATTTTACGGGAAAAAAAATTCAATGTACTATTTTGGATCAAAACTCCCACTCTATAGATGTTATCTATAGTAATATTTGTTTAATTTTAAATCTAATCTTGTTTATATTTTACAAATTCATAACAAATGATCATCAATACAACAAAAAATGACAAAAGAGCTTTGTGGTTTGTTAAGCTCTTGCATCTTGTATTTTAACATAACATCTTAGATGCATATTGAGAAACAAAATAATTGATTTCAACAAATTTCCATTTTGGGTTTTTTCTCATTGGTAGACTCCTACATCATATGATATCAAATTTTGGTTAATATAGAAGTGAGGAATTAAATAACCTTGGACACTCCACCTCATGAGCCACATTTTCAGTTTTATGAAATCCCATCTCAAATATATTTATATATATATATATATATATATATAATCTTGTGTTTTTCTTTAACTGACACAACAATTATCTCAAGCCACTTCTAAACCTGAAGATATGTCACGAATACACTATAGGAGAACAAACACTAATGCATTAATTGTTATTCTCTTTTTTAATTATTTATTCAAGAAGTTTTCATGGGGCTTTCACTTGGCTTTAATTTCATGGTCCTTTGATTCATGTTCTTGAACCTTGAGTAAGCATTCCTTGCACAACCCGAGCTCAATATCAAAGAAATTCTCATTCATATTTAAGGTTAGATTATGGACAACCTGATACCAGTGGTTTCTAGCATATTATGAGATCAAAGCATCCTTAGGACTTAGATAAGAGAGAATTAAAATTACATATTTTATTTCCAACTTTTTATGCATAAATATAAAACAATATCATTATCGTAAGAGTATAATTAATGAAATTTGATATACAATTTATATGTCTTCTCTTGTTGTCCAAATGAATTATATAATGGTACTTGTAAACAGTACCATAGTTTTTTTTAAATAATTAAGGACCCCATTTTTTAAGTTCCAATTTTTCCTAAAATACTATAATGAATTTTTTTCATAATTATTATGGTTGCAACAATAAACAAAATAAAAGGAAGTCATGTTACATCATTTAATAAATGTCATAAAAAAGGCAAAAAAAAAAAACAAAAATTTAAACCCTATAAAGGATATATATTTGCATGGAGAATAAATATCCAATTCAATAAATTTTAATAAAAAATATTTTTACTTTTCACAAAATTTTCAATGGTGGCCTATTGCCATAGGATTTTCTTTCAAGTTGCTTATAGATGGGAGTGGGTCTAGATAGAATTAAAAGATAAAACAAAAGAATTAAAAGCAAAAAATGAGAAGTAAGATTTTCAATATTTACTAATATAACCTTGATAGATTCATAAATGAGATTACATTGACTTATAAATTATTTGTCAAGATAGCTTTTACCAACTTTGACATAAGAATATTTTAACTATATATATTGACTTATAATTTTTCTATCAAGGTTGTATTACTATAAACTAAAGAAAATTTTGACAAATTCCATATATGTCATTATTGCCTTTATTTAGATACCTTGACATATGAATATATTAATTTTATATTGACTTATAAATTCTCTGTCAAGGTTGCATTCTCGTAAGTCATGGAATAATCACTGGAATTCATATTTGTCATTATTTCTTTTAACTAAGTTTCATATGTCATAGTTGCCCATTTAAATAAAAAATATTGATATAAACTACTTTAAGTAAAGATAATATATGTCAACAATGACTTTTTTTCTTGTAGTGATTTTATTAATTTATTTATTATACACACTTATTATCCATATATTTTTAGTGATTTGGATAACAATATTTCTATAACACCCTTCAAATAATTAGTTTCTTCATAGACGAAAGTATTGAGAAGAATGTTCACTATCTTTTCAAATGAGCATCTCATCATTGGCCCAATATCATCTCTAGTGGGACCTCTTGAGTTACGAATTGCATCAATTTCATCAACAATGAAAACATGTCAATCACTTTAATCACCATGAGTTCTTTGGTCATTCTCAGCATTAGCAAATAAATCTCTAACATTCTGCTAAATTTTACCAAAAAAACTACTTAGCACTTCAGGTCCTTTCACAATCTTTGATTCACTACCATTTAACATCTTTCTAATTGATCAAGCCATTAGTGTCTTATCAGTACCAAGAGGTCCATAAAACAGCATTCCCTTGATGTGCTTAATGCCTAATATGTTCGTCATATGGGGAGGAAAACTATAATCTACCTAATGGTTTTCAAATCCTCAAACATTCTACTATCCCACACAAACAACCATCCGTGACATGAAGCTATATAGGTATTGTGGACCCGCATTTTTCACGTGTGCCCCCACTCGATCGGCAAGACTTGTTTTTTATTTGGTGAAAAATTAATTTTTAGAAAAGTTAGAGTCGCCACTTATTTTATTTTTATTTTAAAGGGAAAATAAAACAAGAAAGAAAAACACTAAAAAAAGTGACTCCATAATTTTTGGAAAAGCATGTCTTTGAAAAACCCGAGTCTAGGTCCGGGGATCAGATTACTTATTGGGAAGGTACCTCAAAGAGGTAGCACCCCTCTAAGCCCTATAAAGGTCTCTATTGACTAAGTTGAGGGAAATGTGGAAATTAATTGGTTAATTATAGATACCTAAGTATGCTAGGTGATTTCAAAAAATAGCATGCCAAACAAGATCAAATCACAATAAAGGAGAGTTAGGGTGCGTACCTGAACCACTTCTTAAGCACTATCATAAAACATCAATGGTTGTTCAGATAATATATCACCCAACATGTAGTTTATCATAGATAATCGAACAATGAAACATATATCAAGACATCCCAAGCATCCTCAAACATAGGTATAATTCACAATGACAATCATATTTACAAGATTTAGAAGGTAGGTGACAAGAGACGTACCTGGATAGCATAGATAACTCCTAATGCGCTTCCTCAGGACATAGGGGGTTAGATAATAAATAGTAAAATAAGAAATCATAACATGCATATCTAATTAACATAGCAAAAATGATCAAAGAATACGAAATCATCAATTATCACACACATCTTATATACAATTCCAAAAAAAATAGATAGATATGATTACAACAAATAGCAAGGATAGTAGCAAAAATAAGTTTTGAAAAGATTTTCTTATGTAGGGGTTTCACCAATTCCCCAGTCGATATACACGAATTTAACCTAAAATTATCTCATTTATTTGGGACCACAAGCTTTGATTCATGTTTTGTTCAAAACCGAAATTTTCATTGAAAACCGAGAAGGGTGCAAACTGATCAAGATATGGTAGCATATTACTTTTAAAAAAAGGGATTTTGATTCTAAAGACTCTAAATGAATTTTCTTTTTAAATAGATTTTTTTAAAGGGATCTTTTGAGAAAAAGTGTTTTGTTTTAAAATAAAAGAAATTAATTTTTAAAATGACAAAACATTGAAAACAAAATACCAATCAAAACAAAAGGAAACAAGGATCACAAAATAAAGATTTAGAAAATCACGCCGATTAGAGTGGTGAGAATAAGGCCAACCTTCATGGGTTTCCAGTGGCCCAAAAAAAAAAAGGATTTGACCAACAATCACTAAGGCAACAAACTAATGACTTCCTAATCAAACAAACTATCCAAAACTAGCGTATAGATTTCAAGAAACACATAAAAAAGAAGAATCAAGGATTAAAGTCAACAAATTTAGCATATGGAGATAATAATATGGAATTAATTAAGGTAAATTAGCATTCTAACAAAATATGATAAGTCAAAGACCAAAGTTCAACAATCTTGAAGATATAAAAACGATAACATGCAATTAACTAGATTGATTATCTAAAAAAACTAAAGCTCGTATTAAATGTCAATAGATTAAAACCAAAATTACCATACTTAAAACATGAAAATAATAACACGTGATTGACTAAATTAATTAACTAAAATTATAAAAACACTAAAACTAAGTATTGATGGATCAAAATTGAAATTACCATATTTAAGACCTGAAAATAATAACACGTGATTAACTAAATTATAATCAACTACAATATTGGATATAGATGGATTAATATCAAAATTACCAAAAATTAGAAATGCACAAACTCATTCAAACTAAGAAAAAATAATTAGGTTAAATTAAAAGCATCAACATCATCTAATAAGATTGGCTAAACTATCAAATTGAAACCACAAATATATTTAAACTAAAACAAATAAATAAATTAACAAAATAAAAATTAAACCAAAATCGAAATTAAAAATATGGAATTTGTCTAAGAGGGTTAATCAAACAATTGAATTAAAATCATGAACGCATTCAAATTATAAAATAAATTAAATTCAAACTAAATTGAAATTAAATTCTATTTAATAGAATTATTGGAATTAAAAACACAAACTTTATTTAGCGTGATTATTTAAACTAAAGAATTAACATCATTAACACATGCAAACTAAGAGAATAAACTAAAACTAAATTAATCCAGAATTAAAAATATAAATTTTATCTCACGAAATTATTTAAACTAACAAATTAACATCATAAACACATTTAAACTAAGAGTAAAAACTAAACTAATCCGAAAAAAAATAAACTTTATCTCACAAAACTATTTAAACTAACAAATTAACATCATAAACACATTTAAACTAAGGGAATAAATTGTAACTAAATTAATCTGAAAAAAATAAACTTTATCCCACAAAAATATTTAAACTTAACAAATTTACATCATAAACATATTTAAACTAAAGGAATAAATTGTAACTAAATTAATTCGAAAAAAAATAAACTTTATCTCACAAAACTGTTTAAACTTAACAAATTAACATCATAAACACATTTAAACTAAGTGAATAAATTGTAACTAAATTAAATCAAAATTAAAAATACGTAGTTTATCTAATAGGATTAATTAGGTTGAAGAATTAAAATCACGAACAGGCTTAAACTAACAGATAGATTAAAAATAAACTAGCATGGAACTAAAAATATAAATTTTTACAATTATTTAAACTAATGAACCAAAATGATAAAAAAAAAAAAACATTTAATCTAGGAGATAAATAGAAATTATGCAAATTGAGATTAAGGAAATTTATCACTAAGAATCAAATTAACCAAAGAACTAAAAAAAAATGCTCAATTGAACTAACCTATGTTATAGAAAAATCAAAATCCCCTCTTGATGCCAATCAAAGTGGCAATCTGATGCCTGTCTGAACTCCCCCATTGCTCCTAAAATTCCTTGTATACTCTCCAATGTCTTGATCTCCCTACCAAAGAAAATAATGTCCTCCATGTGTCTCTCTCTCTGCCAAAGAAAAAATCCCTCTATGTCTGGATCTCTCTAAAAAATTATGTGCATGTCCACTCCAAAAAAATAATAAATCGTGCGGCTGCATGGTGATTATTTTCGAAAAGTGGCAGCCATGGTTTTTTATGCCTATTGTGCATGAAGATTTAAAAAAATCCATCTGATCCGTGTCCCCTACAAGCAGGCTGTGCATGCCTTTTATGCTCTCCAAGTCACCAGTCACTCCATATGTGATGGAGAAAAAGAAATCTTGTGGTGCCTATCATTCTAGAATATGGGTGGTGGAGATTAAATGGTGTTTATTGCTTTTAGAATGTGTGGCTGCTGTGTTTGGAAAATCAAGCTGCAACCCATGGAGATTGTAGACTGGCAGCATTATCCTTCCATGTGGGTACGTGGTGCTCTCCTATGTATGAATGAAAATTATTGCATGGGTTTTCCTTCTACTGATTCATCATGCGACTGCCATATCTTGTCCCTTCATGTGGAGTGCATGTTGTGTATCTTCAAAGTGACAGCCCCCCCTTTTCAATGGTCGTGATCTGCCTACCTTCTATATGCAGCCCGAATTCCTTCTTAAAACCATGATCTGCCCACTTTCTATATGCAGTTCAGATTCCTTCTTAAAGCAAATCATATGCAGCCCGAATTCCTTTTTAAAGTCGTGATCTACCCACTTTCTATATGCAGTTCGGATTCCTTCTTAAAGCAAATCATATGTAGCCCGGATTCCTTCTTAAAGCAAATCATATGCAGCCCGGATTTGTTCTTAAAACCATGATCTGCCCACTTTCTATATACAACCCGGATTCCTTCCAAGTTTCCCTATTTGCCCGTGATTTCCTCTCCTTGATGGCTCCAAGTCTCATGCAAAATTAAAAATAAAATTGAAATAAGAAATCATGTAATTGGAAATAGAATAAAATCAAATAGAAAATCAAATCACATAGCCACAAAAAATCCAAGATGTCAATTCATGGAATTAAAGAATAAATGAATAAGTTAGTAAATAAACAAATAAATTGATAAGGGTATAAAAATAAATATCAGACGTATGTAGTTAGAAAAAATCAAGAAATTAAAGTAATGCAACGAATTTTAATAATTTAAATGTCAAACTCAAACCCTCAAAAAAAAAAAAAAATTCATTTCATGCAATAAATAGTCAAGCCAATACTCATCCTATCTCGGAAAAGGAAGTAAACAAAATCAAGAACACGCCTAAGTGGGCTATGCCAAAAGAAGTGTCCAAGTGACCTATTCTGAAAAGGTGCTTAAGTGACCTAAGGTGAATTTGTGCAAGCTGGAAGGTGTCTAGGTGAATCTAAGTAGGCCTGGGTGAACCTAGATGAGCCTAAAAATGCATAAGTGACCTAGGGTGATTTGAAAAGTGCCTAGGGTAATAAAAAAAAATGTATCTAAGTGAATCTAGGTGAAGTGTAATGTGCCTAAGTGACCTAAAGTGAGTGAGTGTAGGCTAGAAGGTGCATAGGATGTTTAGGATAGTGTCTAAGTCTAGATTAGGGTTGTCAAGGGTGCCTAAGTGGGCTTAAGGTGGTGCCTAATGGGCCAAGTGTACCTAAGTGGGCCTAGGTGAGACTAAGTGGGTCTAACTAAGTCTAGCCTAAAGTGCACCTAAGAACTATCCTCAAAAGGAAGGGGAAAACCTAAGTCTAAATTAGGGTTGCCAAGAGCACAATGGGCTTAGATAAATCCCTCAACCAAAGTCCCCAAGGTGGCTAAAAAAAAAGGTAAGTAGTATGAGTAGCTATGGGCCACCAAGGAACTACTATGGAGCATTGGAAGTGAACTTAAAGACATGTGCTAATGGGACAAAATTGAGGGTCTACATGTACATTTAAGGGATAAATGAGTAGGAACGAGTATAGTGGAGAAATAAAGAAAAAAACAAGCAAAATAGAAACCAAATGAAGACACATTTCATTATTTTGTTAATGGGCTTAAAAGACATGAGGGACGTCAAAATGGATTTAAGGTGAATAATAACAATAGCAAAGCTTCTAGCAAAATCTCAACAGAGCCCAATTACGCATATGAACAAAAGATGAATCAGCAATATCCAAATCCATGGACAACCTAAAACCCAATTGAAGACATGCATATAACTAGATATCTATACCTAAACCAAAGAAACAACACCTAGAAATAGTAAAAGAAAATGAAGAATTATATGAGAATGAAGATGAATAGTGAATCCATGGCAATCATACCTAAGTATGCTCCCAACTTGATTAGTTGAGCTTCTAATTCTACTTTTCTTTCCCTCCATTTTTTCTTCTTTTCCAAGCTTTCCACCATCTATCTCTCTACAATAAAACCAAAAACTAGAAAAAGCTCTCTCTTCCTTGCTCTTCTCACAACCTGAAATCTCACCTTCCAAAATAAATAAATATCCTCACTCTTCCCTAATCCTCTACCCTTTATAGGAAAATTCACACTACCAAACCAGTCTCTCTCCCTCTACTGCATTTTTTTTTTCCTGTTTTTTTTCAAATGGTGGTTGTCCCTCATTTTTATCCATGAAGAAAAGCTCACTAAAATTTGTGTGAATATGTCTTCTTAAAGTGGATTGTGCATCCCTTTTATTGCAACCCATAGAGATCTTCTTATGGAAAGTAGAGATCTTCTATGGTAGCATGTCCCTCTTTGAATATTCTACTTCCTTTCTTGAATGCATGTGGGCATGAGAAGTGCATAAATGCATGGCCCATTTGGAGATCCCTTCAAGAATGCAACCCATGTCTTACTTGGTAAGTGATCAAATTCTCATGCAAAAATAAAAATTATAAGGGTTATAAATCATGTAATAATAAATAATAAATAATAAATAAAATTAGGAATAAAAGTAGAAATCGTGCAATTTAAAAAATGAAAATAAATAAGATAAATCACACACACACACACACACACATATATATATATATATAGAAAGATCAAAATATTAATTTGTGCAAAATAAAAATAAAAATAAAGGAATCAACCTCATGCAAATTTAAATAAATAAACAAAGATATGAATATGAGTACCAAACGCATGCAATCAAAAGAAAAGAAATGCCAATCTAATGCAATTGATAATAATGATAATCTAAACACCAAACTCACATAACTAAGTATCGAAATACCATCTCATGCAATCAAAAGTCAAAGTATACCAATACTCACCAAAACCTAAAAAAATAAAGCAATCAAGGAATCAAACCTAAAGAAGTGTCTAAGTGACCTATCTTGAAAAAAAGTGCCTAAGTGACCTAGAGTGATAAAAAAAAAGGTGCCTAAGTGACCTAGGGTGAGTCTAAGTGTCCAAAGAGTGTTCCTAAAAGAGTTATCCTAATAAGAAAAAGGAAAATCCTAAATCTAACTCGAGGCTACCAATGGTCACAATGAGGGATCGGATAAATCCCTCAACTAAAGTCTCAAAGGTGGCTTATAAAGGTATTTTTTTTATGAGTAGCAATGAGCCACCATGGAACTATTGTGGAGTACTGAAAGAACACCTAATAAGGCAGTGCTAAGGGGACAAAATGGAGGGTCTACACTTACCCATAAGTCAAAGCCTCCTATTGATTTCATCATAGGTTCAATATCCTCTCAAGGTTGAGAGTGCATACAATATAGTAGTTTGTTGAATCTTGAAAATCCGATAACTTTATGCCATGATTTATCATAGGTCTTATCCAATGTGTAGTCATACATACTAGTGCACTTACCATAGGAACCACATCCTCATGACTAAGATAAGTCATCCCTCTAATCAGGAGGTAGTGCACTACAATCTCTACTAGATTACTTAAATCCATTAATCGACTATGAACAACTTATCATCTTGTAAGGAATCCTTGACTTGTATTTTTTGCACAACTCTTAATGCATCCTAGTCATATACAATGCAAGTGATATAAGTTGAATGCTCAAATCAATATGAGTTTAAAGATGGATAGAAAAGTGCAAGCTCATGTCTAACTTTGTTAGATCATGTTTTGCTTTTAAGGACTTTATCCCAACAAACTCTCACTAATCCTAAAAGCATATTGGACACCACAGAAAGAATATGTTCCTTAACCACATCACACATTTTTAATTTATCTCACATAAAAGGCAGTACTTCATCTCTATGTGTTTTCTCTTCCAGTGGTACTTTGGTTCTTTAGATTGTATTATCACCCTCTTATTATTGAATAACAAGATCTTGGACAATATAGCCAAGGGAACTACCCTTAAGCCAATATTTCCCTTTGTTGCTTTGTAAGGAGCAACAATTATCACTTAGAGCATACTCATATTTAAAGGTAGACTTGCGAGAGTTTTTATCAAACTGAAAGTGTGATACCCTACACTCAGGAAGTACCAAGTTATCGTAAAGACTTATAAGCATATAATCTCTCATTCTCCTTAGATACTTGAGTATATGCTTAACATCCACCCAAAACTCTAATTGTCAATTAGACTGATATCTACTCACCATCCCTATAGAAAAAGCAAATATTTGATCTAACACATGGCATCACATACATAAGGCTACCTATTGTAAAAGCATAGGATACCACCTTAATGTGATTTATTTCCTTAGATGTTTAAGGACACCCATCCTGATAAAGACAACTACAAATCTAAATGTAGTAAAACTTTTCTTGGAGTCCTGCATCATGCATTTGACCAAATGTTGTTAGTGTAGGTGATATAGTACAATTTTCCTATTCTTATTGTCCCAATGGACTTCAAAACCAATAACATATTGCGTTGCTTCTAAATTCCACTTAGAATTGAGTAGTTAACTAGATTTTAACTGATGACAATATCCCTACATCATTCTAAATAAGTATATTGTCATCTATCTACAGGATTTATGAGCATCACCAGCTTGCTTCCTTGCTCTTTCTTATACACACAAGCCCTTTTCTAAAAATGAGTACCAAAACCCCCTCTCATTGCTCATCAAAATCCATGAATTACTAACCTTCCATGAAGATAAAACACTCGTGTAATAGAAGTATTCAGGAATGACATTTGCTTATACATCTAGATCCATAGAATTCTATGCAATAATGGGACTATAGATCTAATCATGGGACACTTAGTCTTCTAATTTATCTAATGCCACCTTTGATATACCACTCTTTATTCCTACTAGGTTAGTTCATAAGGAATAGTTAGTTCTACCTAATTTCAACCAATACTATATCCAGATTATTTTTCAATCTAAAACTAGGTCTAACTCAAACATGATATAAGAGGTGATGAGGTTAAAGACATGAAATTTGTAACAAAAAAATATAATTCCATGCATTAATAAAATGAACTAAGCATTCAAGGCAGATTGGTAAAGTTTAGCAAATATATAGTGCCCATAAACTATATATATCTATGCAAGGTATCCTAGTATCATAAGAATTAAGTCTACTTTAGACAAGTCATGATTCTTATTACTAAGGTAAAGACCACTATAATTAATCAATCTGCCTTAAACTTTAAAGGTTATCTTAAGACATTGATCAACATACCTTTATGTTTAGCCCTTAGCCTATGCAAGTGGGACCACTTTAGGTGATTATACCATTTCATGTCTAAGCTAAGTGTGAAACCAAGATCCTTAACATCAACTTTATAAAGTGAAGAGTTTCATCTTTAGGATTGGTTACTCCCACTATAAACATATGTAGCCTTATCCTTTTAGGATAGTCCATATCCTTTAATTCCTTAGGTCATCTCGTCTTTATATCCTAGTTGTGTGCACTTGAGACCCCATTGCAAAATGGAGTAGTGAAAAGAAGAAATCAAACTATGATGGATATAGTGAGATTAATGATTGTTTTCCCATCACTTCCCATATTATTTTGGGGATATGTCCTAGAAACTATGTTATACCTTCTATACCTAAGATGTACATCAATTTTTAGGATATCCAAGAGGATTTAAGGGTTAGTAATTTATATCAAAAGGTGTTTCTTTTTAAAAATACCAAATTTCTTATATAACTATATGATAAATAATAATGCAGCCAAAATAAATGGGGCAAAAAGACCTCAGAACAAAGAACACAGTTGTGCAACATATTGTGCAACCATCACCTTCATAGATGAAGACCTTCAATTATGGTCAAAGCCACATGATTGAACCTAATTCATTATCAAATACATGCAAGAACAAAAGGTCACTCATATCTTAATTGATAGAGGATCTGCGATAAATATCATGCCTAAGGCAATGATGAAAAAACTTGGGATTGCCACAAAAGAGTTAACACGAAGTCATCTAATGATTTAAGGCTTTAATAAATAAGAATAATGAGCTATTGGCATGATTTATCTAGACCTTATTATTGGTCAATTAAGTTTAACGCATTGTTCTATGTAATCGATGTAAAAACATATTATAATGCATTACTTGGGCTGCCATGACTCTATGAGAATGCAATAATATGCCTTCAAAATTTCACCAATGCTTCAAGTTCTATAGAGGAGAGGTAAATAAAGTAAAGGTCAATGCTATGTCATTTATAATAGTCGAGTCTACTTTGCTAATACCAAATTCTACACAAAAAATAACGCCATACAAGAAGTCCTCCTTGTAACTATTCTCTCCATTGGAAAAAATAAACTTAAGAAAAAAGTTCATCATTTTGAGCAAATAGTAGTAGGATAAATTTCATAGCTAGGGATGACTCGAATTAAAGAAAAAGAGAAATCCTAATAAGGATCAACATCAGACTCAAGAAATACTACTACTCCCCCAGTTTTTAGTTATGTCCTAAGATCTCGAAGAGAGGAAGGTCAACCAACTTTCATAAAAGACAAAAGCCAAATACAACCATAAAGGTTTGAAAATGAGGATTTTTAGGTCTTTAAAGAAGATATGGTCATTCATTTTCCAAACTTAAAATTTATGTTTAGGAATGGAATGCGAAAATTCATCAATTCCACTAAAAATCAAATAGAGCAAAAGTTTTTTCCTAATAAAATAATTGATGAGAGGTTTAACCCTAAGGCTTACAAGTTATTAGCCAAGGTGGGGTATGACTTCACTTCATCATCACAACTAGGATAACTTAGTCTCAAGACCACAAGTGAAAGATAAATGGTCTTAACAAAACTCAAAAGAAAATAAAACAATAAGGGTACACAATGATAATTTGATACAAAAACAACACATGTCTATTACTAAAGACTTTGATATTATGTTTTTAGTCTGTAAGGATTATTTGGTGATAAGGGTAAGCCATCTAAACAAGTCGTCCTTAGGATTGTTATGAACTCCAAGATTTATATGATCATAGAGACCTTACCAAATTCCTTTGGGATGGCTAAGAGGATTCTCTAAGCTCATAAGGTGTTCATATAAGAGTCAAGAGTTCTTCAAGCTCTTCTACCAAAGCGAAAAAAGACAACACAGAATAAGGGAAGTTTAAGAAAAGGAATAAGAGAGTAAGTGTGGACCCATATTTTAAACATGCATCCTCACTTGATGGTGAGACTCATTTTCTTTGTGAAAAATTGATTTTTATAAAATTGGAATCAACACTTATTTTTATTTTTAAGGGAAAATAAAATAAAAAACAAAAACCCTAAAAGTGACTCCTTATTTTCGAAAAAAGTGTCTTTGTAAAACCAAGTCTAAGTCTAAGGTTATGTTACCTATCGGGAAGGTATCATAATGGTAGCACTTCTCTCAACCCTAAAACAGATTTCTACTAACTAGGTTGAGGTAAGCATGACAATTAATCGATAAATCATGGATACCAAAGACAATAAAGTTCATTATATCTAAAACCAAACAACATGATATTTACACCCAAAACAAACATACCAAAGAAATCAATCGCATGGAAAAAGAATATGAGTGTACCTTTGTTGCAACCTAAAGTGCTATCATGAATAAATTAGGGTTACTTTGACAAATATAACATACAACATGCATTTCATCACATTCAAGACAACAAACAATGATTAAAACATAACAAAACAATATCAAGCATAAGGATGTTCATACATAAAGTCTTGTCTATTTACAGAATTAAAGAGATAAAAAGGTGTCAAGGATATACCTGGATAGAATACACATCTTACATTGAGCGTGCATAAAGCTAGAAGATGTTAGGACAATTATAATGAGAAATCATAATGATACCAAAACCTTATATAAATGACAGATAATCCTAAATGAAATGGTAAGAATCTAAAAAAATATCAACTATCATATAAGACATGCCTACAACTCATTGTTAAGGCTAAACTATGTATAAGTTAGAAATGTCAAAGTTAGGGACTAAGACTAAACATGCAACAAATGATCATAATAACAACATCCACAAGAAAAATCCTAAATAAATATCTAAAAACATTATTTCATCATGGAAAAAATTAGATAACATCCTTATTATACTTATGTTACAAAACAAAAGCCAAATTCAAGTCATGAGATGCCAATTAACTTGAGATAAAATGACAAAGTAAACAAAGTAAAGGATAATCAACATGCTATCATAATAGGAAGCTCCACAAAACAAATCCTAAAAAAAAAAAAAATCTAGAATAAGAGATTAATTATGCAAAAACAAAAAAAACAAAAAACAGAAACAAAATCCTTACATGTCTAGATTATCACCCAAGTGCCAAAACAATTTATTAAAGTCCTATTTAATCTTAGTTTACAAAAATATCCAAAAAGGTCCATAATAGGACAAAATTCCAAGCATGCTTGAACTGAATTTTTAAACCAATCTAGAGGTGTGATAAAATAAAGCAAAAAATCATATAACTTTCTCATAATGTCTAATTAAAAGGAAAAATAATGGCAAGGTTAGAAAGCATATAGATCAATTTTAAAAATAAGCAAACAACCCCTCTATTCAAAATTAGGTTAATGTAGTGGGTGCAACAATGTAAAAATATATCTCTTAATTAGGAAAACATTTTTTAGTATTTTATGTGTCTAAGATCAACTTCAAGAAGTCTAGAATCAAAGAAAAATATCAAAACAAATTTACAAGGTAACTAAATAATTTTAAAACACAGTAACAAGTTGGGTATCTAGAGCTAGGTGAAAACTAAACCTACCAAAAGTTGACTTCATAACTCTTTTTCTTTTATAACTGAAATTGCATTCAATTATTTCCCTTAATAAAAACAAGAAAATTCATTTTAGAAATAAATTCAAATTTGAATAAAAGCCAAATCTTTTGCAAATAAATTGAAACTTTGTAAATAAATAAATTGAAATCAATAATTTCAAATTACTTTTAATGTAAATAGATTCTTTCAATTTTTTTAAAAATTCTTTTGTGATATTTGGTTTCTAATTAATCTAATAAAACTGTAGACCCCTGTTAAGGTGAGGGCCCGGGGAGAGTTGATGTTTCTTTTTTCATTTTTCATTGCATTTTTTTTTTAAGTGTGGGGGGACCCCCTCTCTAGGCATGGATCCCGACTGCATTGGACGTGTAGCAGTAGGGGGGTGATGGCTAACCATGCTTGCTGATGGGTGAACAGCAGGGCAGGTGGTGGCTTTCTAAGCAAGGAGGTATCCATCAGAAAGAAAAAGGGAAAAAAAAAAGTAGAAAAAAAGGAGAAACAGGGGAGGAGAGATATATGGGGGAAGTTTGCTGGTGAAGACGGAGAGCAAGGGTTTTAGGAAGACAGGAATGAGTTTTGAACTGAGGAAAAAAGGGTCTTTACAGAGGAAACGAAGAGCAAAGGAAGGTGGTGTCCCAGATCATCAGGTAAGGCCACCTTGAGCTTGAATAGTTTCGTTTTCTGGATGCACTATTTCATTTCTCTGTTGATTTCTAAGCATTGTTTGTTGTTGGTTTTGGTTGAACATATTTGTTTGCATGTAATGCTCTGTTTTTTTCCTCCTGGATACTCTTTGTTTTCCCCCTGTAAATGGTTGGTTCTTTTTTGAGTTGATGGTGGATGCATTTGAGAGGGTTGTGTACTGTAGTCCAGATGATTACCTTGTTGCGACTAAAGCTGCTAATCTTTGTGTGGACCTAGGTAGTAGGGAAGCCATAGCATCCGTGTATGGTTATTAGATGAAAAAAGGAAGCAGAAACGTAGATCACTAGTTAGGGTTCTCCAGGGACATCACCCAAGGAAAGCTCAGCTGATTCCAAAACTTGTTCTGTGTAAAAGAAGATCATTCAGCTGACGGGCGAGCAAAATTTGGAAGAGGCAGCCAACTTCATTGCCCAAGTTGTCATCATGTGTCGCTTGGGTCAGATTGGAAATGGCCAGGTTCACATTCTTGGCTGCTATTCCTCACCCCACCTTTCCTAATCACCATACCCGTTTCCTGCTTGCATGCACAAGAGCCATGCGTGCATGGCCACCCGCCAGTCCCTTCACATCTTTCTCCATCCTTCCCATTTCTCATTCGCATGTTTTCTCTCTCTACATCACATGCCATCTCCAACCCATTTTCTTCACTCACTAAACCCATAAGATCTCACCACTCTTCATTTCTCATTCCATTTATGCCAATCTATATTTTTCATTTCTTGATACCTATTCCACTAACCTCCCAACATCCATGCCATTCATGAATAACACCACCGAACCCATGTTTCTCTCACTAACCCGTTTGCCATATCCATTAACCCACCCATTTCATACTCTCTTACCTACACCGTTCTCACTTCCATTCCCTACTCATCTCAATACCCATTAACCCATTCCACCAATGGAAACTCCATGCACATGGTACAACGTGAGAATGGTGGATAGGTAAGAAGGTGGTTGCGTTGTGGAGTGGAGTTTGTTTTTTTTTTCATGAAGAAAAATAGGTTTGTGGTGCTCTCGGGAAGTGCATGGTGGTTTTGTTTGAGACTTGCATGAAAAGTGGGTTTTGGATGGCATTATTATAATATGGGGGGTAGTCTTGTGGCATTCTTTAGTATATTGGCAACATAGGGAATGGGTTGATTTCCACTTTGGACACGTGGAGAAGTTTTGCAAATGAAGATCATCACAAGCCTTTTCTTTCACCATTTCTTTATATTTTGATATTAGGACAATTTTCTAACATTTCAATTTTTCAAAATTTCTTGTTTTTTTAATTAATTTAATTTTTCGAAATACCGTTCTCAAATAATCTTTTAGAAAATCCTATGCCCAAATTTAATTTTCAATCCCAAAATTTCCATTATTCAATTTCATTTGTTTAAATATTATGTTTGTTAATTATTAATATTATTTCATATGTATTTATTTGTCCTCTTTTAAAAATCTTATTCATTAAAGCCCAATTCTTCAAAAATTCAATGTCCTAATTTAATTTTCAATCCAAAAAATTCCACTATTCATTCTTGTTCTTTTAAATATTATTTTTGCTAATTAGTATTATTATCCCATATTTATTTATTTATTTAAAGCTCAATTCTTCAAAAATCCAACATCCTAAATTTAATTTTCAATCTCAAAATTTCTACTATTCAATTTCACTTGTTTAAATATTATGATTGTTAATTATTATTATTATTTCGTATGTATCTATTTATCATCTTTTAAAAAATCTCATTCATTAAAGTCTAATTCTAATTCTTCAAAAATCCTACGTCCAAATTTAATTTTAAATCCCAAAATTTCCACTATTCAATTTCATTCATTTAAATATTATGTTTGTTAATTATTATTATTATTATTTCGTATGTACCTATTTATCATCTTTTAAAAATCTCATTCATTAAAGTCTAATTCTAATTATTCAAAAATCCAATGTCCAAATTTAATTTTCAATCTCAAAATTTCCGTTATTCAATTTCATTCGTTTAAATATTATGTTTGTTAATTATTATTATTATTATTTCGTACGTATCTATTTATCATCTTTTAAAAATCTCATTCATTAAAGTCTAATTCTAATTCTTCAAAAATCCAACGTCCAAATTTAATTTTCAATCTCAAAATTTCCGCTATTCAATTTTATTCGTTTAAATATTGTGTTTGTTAATTATTATTATTATTATTTCGTATGTATTCATTATTCTCTTTTAAAAATCTCATTCATTAAAATCCAACTCTTCAAAAAAATCTAACGTCCTAATTTAATTTTCAATCTCAAAAATTCCACTATTCATTTTTTATTCATTTAAAGATTATTTTCGTTAATTAGCATTATTATTCCATATTTATTTATTTATTCCAATCATAAAAGTTCAATTCTTCAGAACCTGACTTCCAAATTTAATTTCCAGTCTCAAAAACTCCACCATTCATATCCCGTTGTTTAATGATTATTCTCGTCATTAATTTTATCCCATCCATTTATTTATTCAGTTATTCATATATCAAATGTCTCATCTCTAAATAATTTCTTAAATTTTCAATCTCTAAGTTTAATCTCCAATCTCTAAAAATTCCATCTTTCGCAATTATTTACTTGATCTTTATTATTTCGCCATCGTTATTATTCCATTCATTTACTTATTCACTCATCCACTTATTCACTTATTTAAAATCCCCTCTCTAAATAATTCTTCAAATTTCCAAATCTCTAAATTCAACTTCCAATTTCCAAAATTCTCGTCTTTGTGATTATTTATCCAATCATTATTATTTTCGTTATTTTACTCATTTATTTATTCGGTTGTTCGTTCATTTAAAATTTCATCCCTAAGTAATTCATCAAATTTCGAATCCCTAAGTCCAATTTCCAATTTCCGAAACCCCTAACTTTCGCAATTATTTATCCAATCATTATTACTTCGTCATCATTATTCCATTTATTTATTTATTCACTTATTCATTTATTTAAAATTCCGTCTTTAAATAGTTCCTCAAAATTCCGATTTCCAAATTTAGTTCTCTGAAATTCCAATTCTCTAATATCCGAACTTAATTTTCAATTTCCCATGCTCCAATTCTCGTATTTATCCCGTTACTTATTATTATCATTATTACTATTATTTTATTCATTATTTCTAAAAATTCTGCCTTCGAATGATTTCCAAGATTTCCAATTTTTATAATTCAATTTCCATAGTTTATGCTTCTCAAATAACTTTCAATTTTGATTTCTTTCAAAATTTAATTTCCAAGGTCCCAATTTTCGTAATTTAATTTTTTTAAATCCCGAACTCTCAAATCATTTTCAAAATTCCAATTTCTTTCAAATTTAATTTCTAAAATTTTCATTCTCGCATTTAATTTCTAAAAGTCTGATCTTCAAATAAACTCTAAAACTCCAATTTTCAAGTAATCTTCGATACTCTAATTTTTCAAATAAATTTCAAGAATCCAATTTTCTTTCAAATAGTTTTAATTCCACTCTAGTTTTCAAACAATCTTATGCTGCTCTTGATTTTAATAAACATGAATGAATTTTTCATAATTCCAGAATAGTGAAATCTATGACATTAATTCATGCAAAATAAACGGGCTTTGGTGGGGGCCTTACATAAGTGATTTTATGATTGATTGATTGATTGATTGATTTGATTATCACACATGATTGATTCATTCTGCTCTATGACATGCATGATATTATTCTTTTAATTATGCACTAACCCTCTTTCTTGATAGCGCATTGATCGATTGATGCTAAGGTATGCCCCGTTCTCACTTCGATCGATTCTTTATTGAGTGTTTTGATTCCCCCATGTGCATGATCACCCTGAGTATTCATTGATTTCCACATGAATTGTCACATTAGCCTTATTTTATTAGTAGAGACCCGACTTTAGGGACTTAGAGGGGTGCTATGGTCTTTACCGTACCTTCCCGATTAGTAACCTGACTCTTGAACCCAATCCGGTTTTTTGTAGATCATCTTTTCCAAAATAAGGAATCACACTTAGAGTTTTTTTTTCTTATTTTGTTTACCCTTTAAAAATAAAACAAAAATAAGTGGCGACTCAAAATCATTTTCTAATAGATAAAATCATTTTTCAAATAAAAATTGAACTTGCCATCTAGTGGAAGCGCATGAGCCGAAATGAGGGGTCCATAAAAACGCTTATACAATTCTTTTATTATTTGTTTAATATATTCTTGTAACTTATTTTTATTTTATCTTATTGTATATATTTATATCATACCTTTTTAATATTTATGATTAATTAGTTAATTGTTATAATTCCATTCATTTGTTAAACTACACACGTATATGAATTTAAAAAGATACTACAACTTATTAATGCATCTTCTCAATAAATAATTTGACGTTCAAATCCATTTTTGGTTTACAAACTTCTTTTTATAAATAAAGAGTCACACAATTTTTTATTTTATTTTTAAAAAATAAATTAAAATAAGTGTCGATTTCAATTTTTTTAAAATAATTTTTTTACTAATAAAAGTAAGTTTTGTCAATGATTGAAGATGCACATGGATTAACGTTCACTCTAGCCGTAATTTTTGCACATAAATTTCCAAAAACTCCTAAATTATGCAGCAACAAATGTCCATATCATGTGAGGAGAGTGAAAAATCCTATTAAAAATATACCATGAAGTACATGGTCACAAAACTTATGGTGTCTTTTCTTTATATTAAAAACTTGAAATCACATTCACAAAATCTGTGTTAGTGTCTTTGCTTGTACGGATGACTGCCCTTTTTAGGCACGCCAGACGTTTCCCTACATGAACAGACAGACAACCCACCACCCACCGCCTCCACAACAAAACGGTGGCGTTTTATCATGACCGTGGTGCTCACACGTGTGGACGCCCACCAAACACGTATCGTCTTGGGTCCTCTCTAAATGACCGCCACCTCCTCCGCCTCACCCCACCACAGCGCAGCTTCTACTACTGCCTCTTCGTCTGAGTCTCTCCGTTTCTCTTTCTGTACTTCACCCACCTTTCTGTCTCTAAAAATAACTCACTTCGCTATCTCCGCTCTCCGATTCTGCAAGTCACTCTTCTATTATCTTCTCTTCAAAACCCTAAGTTTCTTCACCATGGACGATATCTTCGGGGAGGACGACTTCTTCGAATTTGACGACGGTCGCAGTAATCGTGTTTCTGAAGAGGAAATCAGGGTGGAAGAGAAGGTCTACTTTGTTCCATACAGGTAGGTTTTGGAGGAGCTTAGGAATTTTGTTTGGTTGGTTGCCGGGAACGGTTGGGAAGAGAGAAGATTTTTTTTTTTTTTTTTGTTTGTTGGTTTTTCTTTTTTTCCAATTGTTATTTATTGTTTGGGTTTGTTCAGTGATGTGGAGTTTTCTTAAACTGCGGTTGGAATTTTTTCTTCAGTGTTCTCCGACTTTTTCGAAACGCTAATCTTTTGCTTTTTATGGCCGACCAAACCGTTAATTAGAGTGTCTGAGCTCTCTTTGGCTACTGAGAAAGTTTGGGAAAGGAAAGAGAGTTATTTTTATTTTTATTTCTGACCAAATTTTGAATTTTTTTTGTTTTTTGATTATTTGGTGTTTTGGCTTTTTAAATGAAGAAAAGTTCACTTTAGCTTGGCAGGTAGGGTTTTTTTTGTGCGTGTGTTCTCGTCCGAACAGTGGGGAGAGTGAGATTTTCAAAACTCTAATTTCCTTTCTCTTCTTGGGCAACCAACGTATAAGGAGTGTCTTTGTTTGTGTTTTCTCGTTAAAAATGGGCTTGTGATTGAGTTGGGAACAGGTGTGGATTGAATTGGAATATGCAATTGGGAAGAAAACGTCTCTTATATTTATGAATGTACCTATGTTTCTTGTGTTTGTGTTCTCGATTTCAGGTGGTTGAATGAGGCGCATGGGACTTCTCTTGGAGAGAATGAAGGCATTTTGTACACTGCATCCTCTAGTACTTGTGTTGGGTCAATGGAAATCATGAGCAGTGATTTTGACTCTCAAATTGTTCTGAACCTGAGGAGGGAAGAGGACAATGGGAAGAATGAGGCTGCGGAGGAAGGGGTTTCAGGCCAAGAGTATGCATTGCTTTCTGAATCAATGTGGTTGAGGGCATTGAAATGGTGAGTTAAGAGTTGAATGAAGTTAATTGAATTTTGCTCTAAAACATTTGCGAAGTATTTGGCTAACTTGTGGTGATTAGAAATTCACAAGAGTTATGACTTGTCAAAGTCACATCACAGTTGTATGAAGTGTAGTAGTTATTTTGATCTGAGTGTGCATTGAATATGGTTTTGTTGCAACCTGTACTTCCTGAACGTAGAAAGTGTTATCATTTGAACTTCCAATAGTTTAAGCTAGATGGTTGATTGAGCAAAAGGGAGAAAACCTGAAAGCAATAGCTAATTTTGACATCCTGTGTGGGTTTGGCAAGATAAAACTTATTGCATATCTCAACATACCATTGTACCTCCATTAATATGTTTTGTATAAATGATTATATTATATATAAAAGAAGCCAAGTGATTATGTAATATTTTGAGGTTGCATTAATTTTAGGCTGATGCAGATGAGGATGTTCTCTCTTTGAATTATCTGTAAAATTTTGGCATCCTTTGTATATGTCCTCTGTACTTTGGTGTGCTTTTTTGTTAGGTGTTGCTAACAGAATTTTTTTTTTGTTTGCCTTTTAAAAAAGGTGAGCATATATCTAATGATCATGGCTTGCTATTCTCATCTATTTGGTAATAGTAGAGAAGTTCCTTCAAACCATTATTTGAGATGCTCCAAAAGTTGAGATATCTCTAGATTTGATAAATAAAGCCCATATCTGTGCTGTAGAGCACTTTCTGTAGCTTCCAACTATATATATTCAATTCACTTGGTCACATTGCAGAGTTTATGGGATTGTGTAGTGAGCATCCATCAAGGTTATCACTCTAGCATACTGATAGGAGGGGTGTATCATAAAGTCTGCATGCATGATGGATTTTTCTTATTATTGCAGAAGGAAATTATTTTTTTGATACACAAAGATCAAATATATAAATAGCACCTCACAAGAGGTCGCACAAAAGTATGCACAGTGATTTGGATTTCCAGGCACTATTTTAAGAAGAAATGGAGCCTTAGGAGAGTCATTCATATGCCCAAAATAAGCAAGTTACTCAATATCTATTCCATAGATAATTGATGTGTTGTTCACAAGTATACGAATCGTTCAAGTAATATAATTGTACCTAAGTACGGATATTGAACCCACAAGGACTATGCTACTAATTACTAAAATTTATTATTTGTACTACTATTTGATCAACCGAATATTTAAAGTTGTAGAAAAAAAAAGCAACTTAAACAATTGAAGAAAATAAATTCAAACTCTTATGATTTAAACGATCTAGGGCTTTTGATTTCACTACAAACACTTTTCATGCAATTGATTGCTTGACCTAATTCCTGTTATTCTTTATTTGGAGATTTAATTCCCTAAGCCAACCAATATTTTCTCTCGAAATATATCAGATTGCTCCTTAAATTACTAACCCAACATATCTCTATGTGAATTGAAGTCTAAAGGAGTAATTAAGATCTATGGAATTATTATAGATTTAACTATTAATCTCTTAGAACATGGTAATGTATCTCTACTATTCATTCATTCTAACATAATCTATTCTATGGATCTAATTTAGATTCTAACTCTCGTTATCAACCTAAATCATAAAATCAATCAAAACTTGGGCCCTTAAGAATTGAGAGCATTAAGCGCATAATAGATACACAAATAAATTGATGCAAAATAGAGAATTAATTTAAACCAATCAAAAACATAAATCGTGATTGAGCTACATCTCAGCCCTAGACAAAGGAAATTAGTTCATCTTAAGATGAAGAACAAACATCCTGAATTACAATCATAAATAAAAGGGAAGAATAAACCAGAAAAATAGAAAGAAATCTGCAAATCCCCTTCTTGTTCTTCAAGCTCTCTCTTCTCCTAGGTCTTCAAGATCCTCCTTCTCCCAGGTCTCCTCAATCTCCAAATAAACCTTACTTTCATCTATTTATAGCCCCAGTATCGTAAACTGACGTCCCACCTAATTCGGATCTGAATAGAATGAGATAAGGACGAATAATTTTCAAATTTTTAAATATCGGGGCGCGGCGCTCAGTGTGTCCTGCCGCAGCGCTTTAGTCTCGGGTTCCTAGGATTTCTGAAATTCCTTCGAGTACCGCGGCGGACAAGCTCCTCCAGCCGCGACGATTTTGTCTTGGGTCCCCAACTATGATTTCCCACATGCGTACGCCGCGACACTTAAGTCCTTCCTTCAGCGGCGCTTTCCTCTCGGGTGAGTTAAGCAAATTGTCATGTAAGAGGCCGCCGCGGCGCTTGAGAGCTCCCGCCGTGGCAGTTTTCACATTTTCGCCGAACTTCATATTTTTCTTCCAATTTTTGCCTTATATTGCTCCCTTTTCATACTCTTGACTATTTGCAACCTAAAACAATAAAAATAATGATTGTTGAGATAAAATTACTCTTAAACTAATGAAATATCAAGTTAAATCATAGATAATAAGTTGCTCTAAATCGACTTATCAATAATCTCAAGGACTAGACCGTTGTCAGAGATTTTAGCATTTATCTCAGTTCAAATATTGATAAGTGCTAGCATGGATGACCAAAATGTTCATCCAACCATCAATTGAGAATTCTTTGTTTTGGACAGTAGTTAATTGTTCAATTTTCCAAAATCCATAGTTTTCTTTTTAGCTTGTGTTCATATTCCACATAAAATGTTACAATAGATGGCAGTATGTTATGAACAAATGCTGAAGGTTAAAAGGTGATTGGGGGATTTTGGAAGAAATAAGAATGGATGAACATCATGGAATGAAAGATGAGAGAAGGAAGGATTTGGTTTGTTTTGAAGTCAGTGTCTTTCAAAATTTCGATGGAGGTAGTCGGTGAGAAACTGAGAGGGATTATCATGGAGAGAAGTAAAGGCTTCTCCTCTTGGATTAGGTTTGGGCGCTTGAGTCTGTGTTGTTTACTAGAAGGTGTGGAAGCTTATTGCAAGGAGAAAAATTTTAAGAGATTTGTTTAAGGTTGGGAGGATAGGGAAAGGAAATTCAAATTGGAACGAAAATCAAATAAGGCTGATAGGTTCATCCTTTGTTCTATTTTTGATCTGGAAGCAATGAGGTTTTGTTTAATTTTCCCCAAGGTTAAGGGATTATAGGGGGTTGGGCCACTTTGGCTAAGAAGCTTCGCTCTCTAGGTATAGTTACCCTTGATGAACCTAAGTCTTCCTCCGACTCTTGTTGCTAGGGTGGAAAAGAGTTGTAGAGTTCCTTTGGAGAAAGCAAAAGGGTCTTTTGTTGATGTTGCTAAAGCAAAGGTTGGAAGGATAGGAAAAACAATCTAGCTCCAGTTTGAGGGTAGGGAACAACTGAGTAAGGAGGAGCAACTGGATTGGTGTTTGGTTGGATGGTGGGGAGAGGCTTCCGACTTGTTTCCAGAGCTATCTTCATTGAGGAATTGGGGGATTTACCATTGGAATCTAAAGAGGGGAGTGGAAATTGCTAAGTTGGGAGGTGCGTTCCTTCTACTTGAGTTTGAGGACAAAGTAGAGGCAGAAAGGGTGTCAAGAAGAGGTTCTTAACATTTTAAGAAGTCTCTATAGTTGGAGAGGTGGGGTGTTTTCAAAAAGGCGAGCATGCTAAGGAAATTTGGGTGAAGTTAGTGGGTCTCCCTCTACATTTTTGGAGTCAGGAGGTGTTAAAAAAGATTGGGGATTGTTGTGGTGGATGAAAAAATTGCTCCTTTTTCATAGCTTTAGTGGGCTAGGGTGCTGGTGAAATCAGAAGGTAAAGATTTTCTTGGATCTTTACAAGTGATAGTTAGTTCATCATGCTTTGTAGGCCAGTTGTGGTGGGAAGCTCCGCCATGGGTGTCGATAGTGGTCCCATTGAATAGGAGTAAGGGGTGTGAGATGTTGGAAGTTAGGGATGATGGATAAGGTGGAACATGTGTTGGGCATAGTGTGAGACAGTTGCAACTAGCCTTGCAGTTTTTAGTGGTTAGCATGTCTTGCTTAGGCAGAGAAGAAAAGGGTAGAGAGGACGTTGAATTTGACAACTCTGTTAAAGGGATCGTGGATGGATTATGGAAAGGAGGTGGGTGGGGGAGAACATATAGAGGTGGAAGTGTTGGTCTGGGACTTTTGAGCGGGGTTGGGAAAAGACCTATAGGTGTGGACTAAAATGTTGTGGAGGAGGCTTTGGGGGTGGGAGTTTCTATTGGTTTTGGAGCCTAGGCAACTAAAGACTAAGAGGAGCATGGTTTG
Source organism: Vitis vinifera (assembly GCF_030704535.1). Lineage (NCBI taxonomy): Eukaryota > Viridiplantae > Streptophyta > Magnoliopsida > Vitales > Vitaceae > Vitis > Vitis vinifera. Next base: position 5,438,359 of record NC_081812.1, read on the forward strand.
GGCCATGCTTTGGTGAAGGAAGTGTTTAGTGGGCTTAGTATTATGCCGAAGTGGGCTAACCCAGTGGTGTCGTGAAGGACCTAGTGGTAGTGGACCGACCCAGTGAGTGTGGGACTTTAAGAGGTGCTAGGGATTCTACGGAGACCTTGTGTGCAAAGGAGTGGAGGGTTGACGACGAGAATTTTGGTGGGTCTACGAGTCGTGTGAGGCAGGGAGTTTGGTCGTCGATGATCCGATGCTCATATCTCATAGATGAAGCCCTTTTCGAGGAGGCTTTTAGATACCCTACTTATTCTCCTCGTTCTTTCTTCTCCTTTTGGGGGGCAGAATTCTCTCTCTAGGATGGAAAGGGCTTTGGTTGCCATGGTTGGTGGGTTTGATGTTTTCTTTTGATCGGGTGTTATGGAAGGGAGGCTGCCCTTGATCCACTAAGGGTAATTTTAGCTAATGGGAAGGCATTGGGTGGCTCATGGTCAATTGGTTTGAAGTTGGGGGTTGTTGAGGAAGTAGCTAGCGCCTTGTTGGTAAGGGATATGAGCAGTAGACTTTTAGAGGATGTGGGAGGGGAATCAAATCGTTGGTCCTTTAGTTGCTTGGCAAAGTTTAGGCATTGCTTGGGAATGCTAGTCAAGGGGTTTAAGGGGGAGATTTTGAAATTGCTTAAAAAGATGATAGGGAGAGAAGAATAGAAGGGGAAGGTGACTGGTAGAAGGAGGAAAAAAACCAAGGTCTTCAAGGTTAGAAAGGGAGTTGAAAAAACTTGACTATTCTATAAACTATCTCAGAACAGGGAGGAAATGTGGGGGAGATATTTCTAGTTTTAAAAAGTACGAATTTTGTCTTGGAATGTAAGAAGGGCCAATGATAGAGAGAAAAGGTAGGTTATTAAGACTTTGATTAAGACTCAAGGTGGATTTGGTCTGTTTACAGGAAACCAAGATTTAAGAGATGTATATTGGGCTAGTGTGTGGTCTAGGAGTGGGAAGCTGTAAACTCAAGGAGTGCCATGGTATTACGGTTGGTTGGAATGGAAGTGGGTAAGTTCTTAATTTTGTGTCGGTTAAAAAATTGCGAGGATGACTTTAGTTAGATTTTTACTAGAGTTTATGGCCGAACGTTGAGGAAGGAAAGGAAATGTTTTTGGGGTGAACTAAGGGCTATAAAAGGGCTTTGTAATGATCCTTGGTATGTCGCATGAGATTTTAATATGATTAGATTTCTTAGAGAGTGTAGTAGAGGTGGTAGACTGACTTCAATGAAGATGAGGTTTTCTCAGGTAATAGAGGGTTTAGAGTTGAGTGATTTTCCCTTGTTGGGGGGCCCTTTCACCTAGAGTGGACTGAATAATCAGTCCAAGTCAAGGCTTGATCGCTTTATCATGTTTGAGGTTGGGATTGTCACTTTAGTGGGATAGTGTAGAGTGTTTTTCCTAGTTTGGTGTTTAATCGCTTTCCCGTTCTACTAGATGGGGGAGGGTTGAGAGGTCCTTCTCCTTTTAGATTTGAAAACGTGGTCGGAGGAAAAGGGCTTCAAGGACATGCTGAAAACTTGGTGGGAGGGGTATAATTTTAGTGAGTCCTTAAGTTTCATTTTGGTTGTAAAATTGAAGGCCATGAAGTCAAAACCGAAAAATTGGAAGGAGGACTTTTTGATAAGACTGAAGTTAAGAAGGCTATGGTGTTGAATCAGGTGGCCTATTGGGATACAAATGAGAGGTCCAGTACCTTCCTAGGGGAGGTGGAAGCAAGGGAGGAATTTACAAAATAGGTCTTGTTAGAAGAAATTTCTAGAGGCAGAAATCAAGGGAAGTGTGGTTAAAAGGAGGGGGATAAAACTATGAGTTTTTTTTTTTTTTTTTTTCCATAAGATGGTTAATGCCCATAGAAGGAGGAATTCATTAGCCATAATTAAGATAAATGGGACATGGCTTTCAAAGGAGAATGAAGTTAAGGAAGGGATGGTTACAACCTTCAAAACTTGCTAATTGAATCAAGGGGCTGGAGACCCAATTTGAATGGGTTGTTGTTTGAGGGTTTAGAGGCCTATGAAGTTACAAGGTTGGAGGAGCCTTTCTCAAAGGAGGAGGTTTTGGATGCCCTTTCGGGCTTTAGAGGGGATAAAGCACTAGGACCGAATGTTTTTTTTTTTTAATTTTTTTTATGGCATTCTGATAATTTTCAACGGATTTTGTGAAGGATGAGTTGATGGGGGTTTCCAAGGAATTTATTGAGCTTGATAATTTTTTCAAGAGCTTGAATGCAAGTTTTTTAGTTTTAATTCTAAAGAAGGGGGGAGCTGAAGATTTGAGGGATTTTAGGCCAATAAATTTGGAGGGTGGGTTGTATAAGTGGTTGGTCAAGGTGTTAGCCATTAGATTTAAAAAGGTGGTTGGAAAAGTGGCTTCTAAGGCCCAAAGTGCACAAATTTTGGATGTAGTGCTTATTGCCAATGAAGCCATTAACTCGATTTTGAAAAGTAATGATTGTAGTATTCTATGCAAACTTGACATAGAGAAGGCTTATAATCACGTGGACTGGTCTTTGCTGCTTTTGGTCATGCAAAAAATGGGTTTTGCGGTGAAGTCGATTGAGTTGATCAAGTGGTGCATTTCCACAATAAGTTTCTCTATTTTGGTTAATGACATCCCTTCAGGCTTTTATCAAATGTTGAGGGGCTTAGGATAAGGGGATCCTCTCTCACCCTATTTATTTGTGATTGCAATGGTGACGCTAAGTTGCCTTTTAAAGAGGGTAGTGAAAGGAGGTCTTTTATCGGGTTGTAAGATGAATGGAATTAGTGCTGGAGGGGTTTTGATTTTCCACTTGTTGTTTGTTGATGACACTCTTGGCTTTTACCTGACTTCTTAGGACAAGATGACTTATTTATGTTGGTTGCTTATGTGATTTGAGGCTATTTTGGGGTTGAGAATAAATTTGGATAAAAAGAAGTTTAATTTCTATGGGAAGGGTGGAAAATATAGATGACCTTGCTTCTAAGTTTGGTTGTAAGGTGGGTAGTCTCCCTTCCACTTACTTGGGTCTCCCTTTAGGTGCACCGTTTAAATCAATGGTAGCTTGGGATGGAGTGGAAGAAAGGTTTCACAAAAAGGTTGGCCATGTGGAAGAGACAATACATTTCCAAAGGAGGAAGAATAACCTTAATTCAAAACATTGTGTCTAGCTTGCCCATCTATTTTATGTCTTTGCTTTGCATGCTAGAGTCTGTTAGATTGAGGCTAGAGCGGATTCAAAGGGACTTTTTGTGGAGAGGTGGACTCTCGAGTGGAAACCACATCTTGTAAGATGCGTGATTGTTTGCTTAAACAATTGGAAAAAGGGTTTGAGCGTTAAATGCCTCTCAACTTTGAATAAGGCTCTTTGTAAATGGAATTGGTGTTTTGCAAAGGGGCCATTTGGCATCAAGTTATTAGTGAGAAGTATGGGGAAGAAAGTGGGGGGTGGTTTTCTTAGTAAGTGAGGGAGGGTTATGGTGTTGGGTTGTGGAAAACGATAAGGAAGGATTGGGACCTTGTGAGTTGTAGGATCTTGTTCTTTGTGGGTAACGGATAGATGGAAAAATTTTGGAAGGATAAGTGGTGTGAGTACACACCTTTGAGTGTTTCCTTCCCTTTTTTGTTTGCTTTGGCTGACTCTAAGGAGGCTTGGGTGGAGGATATTTGGAATTCCTCAATTGAAAAGAGAAAAAAAAGGGGAGGGGAGGGGGGACGCGGATGTGGAACCCTTGCTTCTCTAGATCTTTCAACAATTGGGAGATGGATTGTGTGGAGAGATGTCTAACATGTTTACATGGGAAGAGAAATTGTAGGGATGAGGGAGATAAGTTGCTTTGGACAGAGTCAAAGATTGGCAAAATTACTGTTAAGTCTCACTACAATTCCTTGAAGCTGTATAGTTCCGTTTCTTTTCCAATGAGAAGCATTTGGAACTTATGGGTGTAGCCTAAAGTTAGGTTTTTCGCTTGGGAGGCAATATGGGGAAAAACTTTTAACCTTGGATCAAGTTAAAGGAAGAGAGTGGTCCTTAGCAAATAGATATTATCTTTGCTATTCGGATGTTGAATCGATAGGTCACCTCCTTATTCACTATGCAAAGACAAGGGTTTTATGGGAGTTGCTCTTTACTCTTTGCTCTTTTTGGGGTGTCTTGGGCGCTTCTCTTGTTGGTTAGAGAGACTATTGGGTTGACATGATTCATTTGTGGGCAAAAAGTGCAAAAAGGTTTGGAGAAGAGATTCCTTATGTATCTTTTGGACAGTTTGGAAGTTAAGAAATAAAATTGCCTTTCAATGATGATGTGCTTTCAATCAAAAGACTAAAAAGATCTTTTGTTTGCTTTCTTTGGTCGGAGACTAAGTTTTTTATAGAAGATGGTTGTCTAACTTTAGTTTGTTTCTTTGATTGGTTGGGCTCTAGTTGAGGTTGTTGTAATCCCTCCTCTTTTGTAGATCTTTCTCTTGTTTGAGCCTTTTTGATGGTGGGTGTATAGGTCTTGTATACTTTGAGTCACTCTTTTGGCGCCTCTTTTTATTTCACACTTCATTATCTATCAAAAGGGAGAAAAAGAATGGATGAACATCCTCTGTTTTTTTAATGACTATAAGCATATTAGTTTTATCCTCTGATAAAAAAGAAGTGGTTTCATCCAGCTGGCAACCTAGGGATCAAGGAACCTTTATTTTTCCCTCTGAAAAGTTACTAACCTTTTGCTTGGACTGTTTAATGTGATGCCTTATTTGGTTGTGAATGGACTAGACAAGCATCAACAAGCTTGTAGGCATACCTTATGGCCTAGGAAGTTTCTGTGGAGGAGGGGGCTGTTAATATATTTTCATTCTGCCATTCTATTTTTTCATGTTATGACTATAAGCCTATTAGTTTTTATCCAAGCTGGCAACCTAGGGATCAAAGAACCCCTCGTTTTCCCCTCTAAAAAGTTACTAACCTTTTGCTTGGATTGTTTAATGTGAATGCCTTACATGGCTTCAAATGGACTAGACAAGCATCAACAAGCTTGTAGGTATACTTTGCAGCCGGGGAGGCTGCAGTGGAGTGGGTGAGGGCTAATTTTGTTGTTTGATAGGTGAAATTCCTTTTATTTTTTTTTATTTTTATAAAAATAAAAGAATTAATTGAAATTATTTTTTAATTATCATATGTTTGATGGGAACCATCAATGAGTTATATATCTTAACTTAGATTGACATTGAATAGCTTGCATAACACATGTGATGCCAGTGTCATTTATTTACATTGTGATTGGTAATTATTTTTGATAACTAAAGGGATTTTAATTTGGTCACATTTGGATGATGAAGCATTTGTCCCTATTATAATTTTGTTTTCAAATTAAATCTTAAGCATTGATTTGTTCCTTTTTATGTAGGCATAATGATTCTAATGCAGCTGAGAAGGATGTGGGAAGTATTTTAGCTGCAGAAGTTTATACACAGGATGTATTCCCCTTGCAAATCAGACTTTCTGTTTCATGGGGAACAAATTCATTACTTGTAAAGATTAGCCAAAAGGTCAGTTAGCTATGCTCTTTTTCCTTCTGCGTTTGCATTACGGGATTTTAGCAGTTGAACCATGGGATATCTGGATTTGAATGGGTTACTTTGTGCAAAAATTTTTCTGTTTGTTGCCTATTAAAAAAAAAACAAAAAAACTTCTGTTTGTTCTTTTTACCCCCAGAGTTGTTTTCAAGAGCTTATGCCCCTTAGTATATTCTGTGCTTATTTATCAAAAAAAAAAAAAAATCCTGGTTGCAGTTTTTATTCTAGGATGAGGAAAATGGAGTTCTTTGAGAAAAGTGCTATGGATGAGGAAATGGTGCATTACAGAAAAAAGGGTTACTTAGAAGGCTGTTGGGTGATATTGGTGTATGCCAATAAGTATAATCCTGAAGGGGGGGTGATTAAGAGACTGGAAACTTGTCTAGTAGCAAATAATACAATCGGACATCTGGAGTTAATCATAGGAAAGCCTTCTTGCAGTGGCATGTTTCAATTTTGATCAAGTCCTTTTATTCCTTGCAAAATTTTTTAGCTAGTCTTTATTTCAACTTGAGATAATGAAAATTTCTCTTTTGCATAAGTTGAATTAAGAGCTGAACATTAAGCAATGTAATAAATCTGGAATAAGGATGTGTTTGGGAGACTGGAATGTAATAAATCTGCAGCTCTCCAGCAAGTGGAATACTGGGATCAGGTGGAAAGTGAGAGGAGTTTGATAGAGGAGGAAATCTCTATTAAAAAAGAAGCCAAAGAGGGCTATGCTAAGTGGGTAAACCTGGAGGAAATACACTGGAGACAGTTATTAAGGGAGTTATGGTTAAGGGAAGGGGATAGAAACACGGGTTATTTTCATCGTATGGCAACTGCACACCGAAGAAGGAACTCCTTAGACAGAATAAAAATCAATGGGGTGTGGTTGTCAGAGGAGCAAGAAGTAAGGACAGGGATTGCAGGCGCCTTTAAACAGTTGCTCACGAAAGACTTGGAGTGGAAGGCAGATATAGGGGGTTTAAACTTGAATCAGATCAGTCAGCAAGAAGCGGAAATCCTGGAGTTTCCTTTCTCTAAGGATGAAGTTCATTCGGCTCTAGTGGACATGAATGGGGACAAGGCTCCAGGACCGGATGACTTCACTGTGGCCTTTTGGCAATGCTGCTGGGAGTTCGTGAAAGAGGAGATTTTAGAGATGTTGAAGGAGTTCCATGAGCAAAATTCTTTCCTCAAGAGCCTCAACAACACGTTTTTGGTCCTTTTACCAAAAAAAGGAGTGGAGGAACTGGGGGATTTCGGACCTATCAGTCTTTTGGGGGGGGGGGGGGCTGTACAAATTATTGGCTAAGGTCCTGGCCAATAGGATTAAAAAAGTGATTGGAAAAGTGGTTTCCCTGGATCAGAATGCATTCGTCATGGGTAGGCAGATTCTGGACGCCTCCTTAATTGCAAATGAGGTGATTGATTCTTGGCAAAAAAGGGGAGAGAAAGGCCTAATTTGCAAATTGGATATTGAGAAGGCGTACGACAGCGTTAATTGGCATTTCTTGATGAGGGTCTTGCAAAAAATGGGTTCGGGCCTAAGTGGAGGGACTGGATGTGGAGTTGTATCTCAACTGCTAAGTTTTCAGTTCTGGTGAATGGAGTGCCTGCTGGATTTTTCTCTAGCTCTAAGGGGCTACATCAAGGTGACCCTCTTTCCCCATACTTGTTCGTCATGGGAATGGAAGTGTTGAGTGTTCTTATTAGGAGGGCTGTGGAAGGGGGTTTTATTTCTGGGTGCAACATCAGGCGGGGTAGTGGGTCGGCTGCCAATATTTCTCACCTTCTCTTTGCTGATGACACAATAGTATTTTGTGAGGCAAAGAAGGAACACTTGACTCATTTGAGCTGGATTTTATGTTGGTTTGAAGCTGCTTCAGGGTTAAGGATTAATCTGGCTAAAAGTGAAATTATTCTAGTAGGGAGGTGGAAGAGATTGTTGAGATGACTGTGGAGCTTGGATGCAAGGTAGGTCAATTACCCTCAGCTTACTTGGGGCTGCCCTTGGGGGTGCCCAATAAGGCCTCTTCCGTGTGGGATGGGGTGGAAGAAAGGGTGAGGTGGAAACTTGCCCTTTGGAAACGACAGTATATCTCCAAAGGTGGAAGAATCACCCTCATAAAGAGTACGTTGGCTAGTATGCCTTTGTATCAATTGTCCCTATTCCGTATGCCTAAGATAGTGGCAAGAAGGCTAGAAAAGTTGCAAAGAGACTTTTTGTGGGGAGGGGGAAATATGAAAAGAAAAGCTCACTTAGTCAATTGGGAGATGGTGTGTGCGGGTAAGGAGAAGGGGGGGCTAGGCTTGAGGAAGCTAGTCCTCTTGAACAAAGCCTTGCTTGGTAAATGGGTTTGGAGATTCGCTCGAGCCAAGGACGAGCTATGGAAGCAAGTGCTTATGGCGAAATATGGGCAAGAGGACCTTGGTTGGAGGACTAAGAAGGCAAATGGGGCGTTTGGTGTCGGGGTTTGGAAGGAAATTTTGAAGGAATCTGATTGGTGCTGGGATAATATGGCTTTCAATGTGGGAAAAGGCACCAGAATCAGATTCTGGACTGATCCTTGGTGTGGGGGTGTTGAGTTGTCCCTAAGATTCCCTCGTCTATATGCCGTGGCTGCCCATAGGAACGCCACAGTGGGAGAAATGTGGGACCAGAATTCTGGTCAAGGAGGCTGGAATTTAAGGTTTTTCAGAGACTTTAACGATTAGGAGTTGGACTTGGTAGGTGATTTACTTCAAGCCTTAAGGGGCCAAAGGGTTACTTTGGAGGTAGACTCGGTTTTTTGGAAGGGAGGAAAGAACGTGCAGTTTGGTGTTAAGAATGCGTACAGCTTGTTGATTAGCCCCATTGTCTCCGTTTTCCCCAAAAATGGCATTTGGATGGATAGAGTCCCAACTAAATTAGCGTTCTTTGCGTGGGAAGCGGCTTGGGGGAAGGTTCTTACCCTTGATAGACTTCAAAAGAGAGAGGGTGACAGCTTCCTAATCGATGCTTTTTATGCGGTAGCGAAGAGGAAAATGCAAATCATTTGCTCATTCATTGTACAGTGGTCAGAGTGCCATGGGAGATTGTCCTTGGTTTGTTCGGTGCTCAGTGGGTTTTTCCAGAAACTGTAAAGGAGGTTCTACTTAGCTAGAAGGGCTTTTTTGTGGGTAAAAAAAGGAAAAAAATCTGGAGATCCATTTCGTTATTTATTTTTTGGACGGTTTGGAAGAAGAGGAATAAACTAGCTTTTAGGGGTGGGGGGGAGTTAGCTATTCAGAAACTTAAAATTTTTTTTGTTTGTAATGTGTGGGGCTGGGCAAAATTGTATAGTGGAGTGGAGTTGCGCTCCCTTATAGGCTTTTTGGAGTGGTTAGCCTCCATTTAAGGGTTGGTGTGTTTTTTGTCTCTTTTTGGTTGTGAGACCTTTGCCGCTTTGTATACTCCCTGTATGTTATGTGACTTTTTTGCCTTGTGTTATTATATTCCGTGTTTACTTATCAAAAAAAAAAAAAAAAAAAAAAAAATTAAGCAATCCACTGAGGTATGCCAAACCACCCTCCCAACACACACAAAGGAAAAAAACAAAAAAAAAAACAAAAAGAAAAAAAGAGAAAAATGTCATCTACTGAGGCATGGTTGCTTAGTGGGAGCCTTGTAAAATACGTTGATTGATAGAGGTTTTTAATGGTCTAAAACAGTTACAAAGATCTTGGGTTGATTAGTTCTAAGAGGTGGTAGTTAAGTATGACTGCAAAGAACTTGTTTTGGTCATTCTTCATTTTTGCAAGGTTAATCAAACAACACTGTTATTTTGGCTGTTTATGGATGCAGTTGTCACAGGAAATGATGTGAAGGGTATGATGTGCTTAAAAGTCATTTAAGTGAGCATTTTCAAATGAAAGATTTTTTTGATAGGTGCTTTTTCATATGAAAGATTTGAGTTAGTTGATATCTTTTCTAGGCACAAAAGTTGCTAGGACAGGGGAAAGGTCTCACAATGGAAATATATCACTAATCTTGTTGGAAAATCTGCCAGCTTTTGTGACCAATTTATGAAGATTCTTCCTGCTCATATGAGTTGTAACAATTTTATAGTTGTGTATAAAATTTCCTAGGATTCTTTCCTTTCCTAGCATTCTTCACTTATTTATCTTTGATAGCATGTTTGAAAGCAGAATTATGGGCATTACTTTCTAGGCTATTTTTAGACAATTATGGGCATCACTTATTCATGTATTCCTATGCAAAAAGCATGTCAGAAAGTATTCTCACAAATGCTTCTAGATTTGAACAATAATGTGATATTAGAGCAGGATCTTAGATTATAAACCTATCAGGGGGTGTTTGGTACACGGGAATAGGGAGTGGGAATAGACATCTCATTCCTTTTCTCCCTTATTCCTATGTTTGGATAAATGTTAAGAAGGCGGAAATGAAATAAAAAATTATTCCGGCAGAAATCAAATCCAACTTATGAGTCGGATTTGCATTCATTAAAAGTAGGTGATATTCTGATTCATTAAACCTATTTGATAATATAAAATAACCTAAATTACTATTTTACCCTCTTATCTTGTTCTTCAAACCCGATGTTTATCTTCTTTGTAAAGGTAGAGATCCGTTCATCATCCACTTTTTATCTTCTTTGCAAAACTAGAGACCCACTCATCGTCCAATTTTCTGCAACAAGTGATTCTTCCAAATTGAATCAATTAAACCTTCCACGATATTTAAAAAAAAAAAAAAAATCAATTTCTAATTTATAGGGTTTTGGATGTTCATTTTGATTGTTGGATCTAGGATTCGTCATTATTTGCTGCAACTAGGTTCTGAAAACTCCCTTCTACATCTTCGATCAGGTTTACCTTATTTTCTCTTTCTTCTTCTACTTCTTTATATGTGTTTCTTCTTCTCTATAAATCGATTAATTTTTTTTTATTAATTTATGTTTGGAATCTTTGATGTTTCTTTATCTTGTATTAATAGAAACTGGAGAGAAAAATTGAAATGGTTGGAAAAAGATTTTTCGATTTCACGTGTTTACAATATTGAAAATTTTTAATGGTTAGGAAAAAAATATTATAATAAAGTTTGTGTTTTTTTATTTCCTTTTTTGCAAATAAGAAATAAGTATTTGGTAGCTTTGACAATTTATATGTTCTTATATTTTTTTTCTCTTTTTTTTTCTTAGTAAAATATAATTCTATAGCTTTTTTTGCATGACAAATTATTTAAAATTTTGATAAAAAAAAAACGAATATTTAAAATTTTTTAAGGTTATGGATTTTATCGGATATGATACTTGTTGAAAATTAGAATAAATTAGAATTCTTTTATTTCCTCTTTTGAAAATAGGAAAAACATTTGCTAGCTTTGAGAATTTAAATATTATAATAAATAATTTTTTTTTGAAAAATATAATTTTATAACTACTTAAACATGACAAATTATTCAAATTTTTAATAAAAATAATAATTGAATATTTGTGCATTAGGGTTATACGATTTTTTATTTATTGAGTATATATATATTTTTTAGTCTTATTATTTAATAACAAAAAACCTCTCAAATTTTATTTTTTTAAAATAAAAGTAAAAATAAAAAAATATTTTAAATTATATGTAAGGATATTATTGTAAATTTATTTCTTTTTCATTTCCATTCCTATTATTATCAAACATTAGAATGGAAACAAATAATCATTCCAATCTTGCATTCCTAAGTTCATCCAAATGCTAGAAATGAAATCATCAAATTCATTCCATTCCACTAAGAAATAGGAAAGGAAACAAAATATTATTTTCATTCCCTATTCCGACGTACCAAACACCTCCTCAGTTTGGTTACTAGTTTGTACAAGATCATAGCTAAGGTACTTTCAGGGTGGTTGTGTAAAGTCTTCCAAGATATCATTTTCATGTTTTAGGGTGTTTTTGTTGAGGGGAGGCAAATTTTGGATGTTGTCTTGATTGCTAATGAGTGGATGAGAAAAGAAGATCAATGGAGGAAAGGGTAGTCTTCAAAATTGATTTTGAAAAGGTTTATGACCATGTTGATTAGGGTTTTTTGGACCATGTACTTGAAAGAAAAGGGTTTAGTTCAAGATGGAGGTCTGGGATGAGGGGATGTTTATTTTTAGAAACTTTTGCAGTCTTAGTGAATGGAATGCCAAGGGTTGGGTTAAGGCATATAGAAGCTTAAGACTAAGAGATCCTCTTTATCCTTTTCTTTTCGCCATTTTTTTTATAGGAAACAATAATGAATTATATTGAAAAAGGATTTAAAAAGTACAAGAGAAGGATGAAGAATCCTCCCACAAAAAAAGCTAAACATAATGAATACCAAAAGCCAAAAGCTATTTAGTAAATACACAAAGCAATCTCTTCTTACTCTCACGCCCTTGGAGCTATACACCGCTAACCAATCTAGTTGAACCACATTAAGGGGAATGCCCATAAAAGTTGTGGTGTAAGAAGCCTAAAAAGAAGCAAGGAAGTGAATGATATCCCATAGAACCTCAGAATTCCTTGCCTTATCCTTAAATATCCTAGCATTTCTGTATCGGCACACAACCCAAATTAAAGCAATATATGCAGTTTGCCACAATACTAGGCCTCTCTTGGATCTTTCCAAACCCTTATAATTAATGGTCATCATGTCAAAAATGCTCCTGGGGGGGACCCAATCCATCTTAGCTATTCGTCAAAGGACAATGTAAGAAGAGATGATCTGTTGATTCTCCATGCTTCATACACAACTTACAGATGTCAAGACTGAGAGCTTTGTAGGACCTTCTCAACTGTAGCAAGACATTAGTATTTAGCTTATTGTGTGCCACTAACTAGATAAAGGACTTGACCTTAAAAAGGACTTGAGATTTCCAAACAAAATTAGTAGTGAAAGTTGGAGATGAATAAAAAAAGTGAGACAAGACTAGAAAGAAAGGTTTATTTGAGGTGATGTTTTCACCATTGTGGCTGATGTTTTTAAGTAGATTGGCGGTGAGAAGGGAGGAGAGAGGTTCATTTGAGGCAAAAATAGGACTAGAGTGCCTCATTTACAATTTGCTTATGACACTATCTTTTTTTTTTTCTAAAGCTTCCTTGGAAGAGTTACAATCTCTTAAGCTAGTTTTGTTGGGTTTTAGGCGTTTGTTAGGGTTAAGGATCAATCTAAATAAGAGCACTCTTTTTGGATTGCTCTTAGGAATCAAGTTTTGTTAGGAAAGTGGTTTTGGAGGTACCCTAAGGACAGTTCCTTCCTTTGGCATCAAGTTATCTTGAATATCTATGGGACACTAACATTATTGTTAGATGGTCACATTGTTGCCCTTGGAAGGCCATTGCACTTATTCTCCAAGTTTTTTCTATACACACTTTGTGGTGTGTGATGAAACCAAAATTCGTTTTTGGGAAGATTTGTGGTAGAGGGATCAACCTTGTATTCACAATTTCTAGGACTTTTCAAAGTCACCACAACTACAAACTTATCCATTTCAATCATCTTGGGTAATGACACCTCTTTGTTTTGGGATCTTATCCTCCATTGGAATCTAATTGATGTGGAGATTGAGGATCTTGAAAGACTAATGATTTTACTTTCCCATGTTCATTTGTCTCCTTTTGTTCTCTATACGAAAGCTTGGGCACTTTCTTCTTTAAGAGTATTTTTAGTAAAATCTTTTTTCTTAGCCTTGTCCAATTTTTTAGATTCAATTCCTTTCCTCCTAGCTAATTTTTGTGGAAATTAGGAGTCCTTTCTACGATCATGGCCTTTTCTTGGTTAGTGGCGTATAAGAAGGTAAATACCAATGATATGCTACAATAGATAAGGCCGTTCAAAGCCCTGAGCACTGATTGGTGTATCCTATGTAGGAGAAGTAGAGAGATTGGGCTTAGTTAGACAGTATTCGCAATATGATGGTTATTTCTTTAAAGTGCTTTGGGAACTCTACTAGAGGCAAGACTCTTTGGAATATTGCTTGTCTCACTTTGTTGTGGATTGTGTGGAGGGAGGAATGCTAGGATTTTTTAGGATACTTGGAAGATGCCTGAGATGATGTAGGATTTGGTTCATTTCTATGTTTCTTTTTGGGATTACCGTATTAACGTTTTTAAATCCTATCCTTTGAGTGTAATTTAGCTTAGTTGGTTTTTGATATGTACACCCTAGGGTGAGGTTCCTAGATGAGCTTCAGAAGATGTTATACTTGTATGGGTTTTTTTGTTCTTTTTGTATAGCCCTCTTTGTATAGTGAAGGTTTCTTCGGGTTTTTTGATCAAGTTTGTATATCATAGGGTGGATTTCTTATATTTCTCATGTTTTTATTCACTTTTAATTAATGCATTTGTTGTTTTGATTAAAAAAAAAAGAAAAAAGAAAAATTAGAGCTAGAATTTTCTCTGTCCTAATCACTATCATTCTTAGTGCTCTCTGCCTTCATAGCCAATAAGTTGTTGTTTATTTTTATTTATTTATTTATTTTTTCCCATTTGTATTCCATTAGTTTACAACCTTTTGTTAGAAACTACTGCTTCAAATTAGGCCTTCATTGCCTTTATTTTTTCTGGACCTTAAAATCAGACCCGCATGTTGTCAAGCACTTCAGAGGCTGATTCCTCAATATTGGGACAAGCCACAATCCAACAACCAATAGCACTGAGCGAATTCCGTAATATGGCAGGATCCTTCAAACTTGATGGGGGAAATTATTTAGAGTGGTTAGAGTTGGTAAACTCATATATTAAGGGGAAAGGGAAGTTGAGCCATCTCATTGGACCCATGGCGAGCAAGGATGATTGAAGGTTTGTTGTGTGAGATGAGGAAGACTCAAATAATTTCATATCTTTGGAGTTTAATGCAACCTGAGGTAAGCAGCATATGCATGAAATTTGGGAGTCCATGTGTCATACCTATGGTAAGGGAAGTAGCCCAAATTTTTGAACTAAAGATAGGATTCACAACATCAAAAGTCTTTCCATAATTGAGTACTACAACGTTATCAAAAGTCTTTGGCTTGAACTTGATTAATATCAAAATTTAAGACTGAAGTGCAACATGGATGCAACTATGCATCTAGAGTTCATTGAACAAGAGAGGGTGAATGCTTTCTTGGTGGGTTTGAATGTGGAATTTGATTAAGGGTCCAAATTCTTGGGAAAGAGCCATTGCTCTCTCTAAATGAAGCCTTTGCAATCATTAGAGGAGGAAGGAGAAATTAATGTTAGATAAGGGAAGCACTATGGACGAATCTACTTTGGCCATTTCAAAACCAAGTGGAAATGAAGGAAGTGCTATCTCTAATGTTGCGAAATTTGATAGAAACTAAGGTAAGAAAACAAGTGATGAAGACTCTATATGGTGTAACTATTGCAAGAAAAATAAGCACATGAGGGAAAGTTGTTGGAAGAGGCTAGCTCCCTGATTTCTTCAAGGGAAATGGGGGTAGATGGGGAAACTTTGGCTATAAATCACAAGCTAACCTTGCTGAAAATGGAGGAAAACAGTAGGAAGAAGGCTTTGGCCGAGAAATGGAGCTTAACTAGGAGGAAATGGACAAACTGAAAAGCCTAGAGGGTATGGTCATTTTGCTCAAGCAGGTAAGTATTCCCTAGCCTTGAGTGCCTAAAAAAAAAAATCAGTTTTCCAGCCCTTAAATCATTGATTTTGGGGCTTTACATGCCTAATTCTTCGAAAATCTTTTCTAGCTACATTCCATGCCTAGGAAATCAAAAGATTAAAATTGTTGATGGTACCATAGTAAATGTTGTTGGTCAAGGAGATGTCTTCCTAACATCTTTAACCTTAAGAAATGCCTTACATGTTCCAAAACTATCAGTAAATTTGTTGTCTATTCCTCAAATTACTAAGGGACCTAAATTGCTTGGTGAAGTTTACTCAATCTGAGTGTTTTTTTCCTTTCCAGATCTTCTTATAGGGAAAGTGATTGGGCATGCTAGAGAAGAGGGGAAATTGTATCTCCTTGAAGCTAAAAGTGGCATGACATGTCCTACTCCTCATACCTATTTGTTAGGACATCCTACTCTAACCAAGGAGCAAGTTTGGTTATTCCATTTTCGACTTGGTTATCCACTTTTTTTTTTTATTTATTTATTGTTAAAGAGAATATTTCTTCATATGTTTGAAAAACTAATGATCAAAACTTCTAGCGTGAGTATGCTAAACATCACCATGTGTCTTTTCCTTTGAGGAAAAAGAAAAGTTTTGTTCCATTTAGTTTGATCTATATAGATGTTTAGGGACCGATTAAGGTTTATAACATTTATAGGGTAAGTTGATTCATTTTATTTGTTGATGTAGTCACTAGCTTTACTTGGTATATCTCATGAAGCGACAACTTGAGGTTAGCACAATCTTTCCCATTTTTCATAATATGCTAAAAAATTAATTTCATGCCAAAGTCCTAGCAATAACATCAAACAATGGAAGAGAGTACTTCAATTTATACCTTACACCTTATCTCCAAAAGTAGGAATCATTTGTTTTTCCTCTTGTAATGATAATCCCTAACAAAATGGGTTAGTTGAACGCAACAGTACGCATCTATTGGAGATTACTAGGGCTATAATTTTTCAAATGAATGTTTCAAAGTCATTTTAGGGAAAGGCTCTCCTAATTGCTACATACCTTATAAATAGGCTACCCTCTCAGATTCTTAACTATCTTAGCCCTATTGAAATACTTTCAAGATTCTTTCCAAAATTTGATGGCTTTAATAGACCTTCTCCAAGGATCTTTGGATGTGTAGCCTTTGTACATATCCATGCCTACCAAAGAAGTAAACTTGACTTGAGAGCCCTTAAATGTATCTTTATTGGCTATTCTCCTACAAAAGAGGGCTATAAGTGCTATCAGGGTATTGCATGTTTTTGGGAGGGAACTTAGTAATTTGGGGAAGTAAGAAGCCATTTGTGGTAATAAGATCTAGTATAGAAGCAAAATTCAGGGCTATGGCACATGGAATCTGTGAGCCTCTTTGGATCAAGATAATACTAAGTGATCTTGGAATCTAGTGGAAAGAACCTATAAAATTTACCATGATAACAAGTCAACCACTAGTATTATATGTAATCCAGTGCAACATGATTGAACTAAGCATGTAGAAGTGGACTGACATTTTATAAAAGAAAAATTTGAAAATGGGCTGATTTGTACTATTTATATTCCTAGAGAGGGTCAGCTGACTGATATTTTAACAAAGGGGCTTCCCACCCAATCATTCCAAACTATCTTAAGAAAGCTTGGAATGAGAAATATCTATTCCTCGGCTAAGGGGGAATGCGAGAAAATCTGCCAGCTTGTGTTGCAAATTTATGAAGATCTTCCAGCTCATATGAGTTGTAGCAATTGTATAGTTGTATATAAAATTTTGAAGGATTCTTTCCTTTCCTAACATGCTTCACTTCTTTATCCTTTGATAGCATAATTATAGGTATTGTTTTCTAGGCTATGTTTGGACAATTATTTTGTATATATTCATGTATTCCTATGCAATAAACAAGGTGGAAAGTATTATCACAAATGCTTCTAGATTTGAGTGATAACGTGGTATTAGAGTTAGAATTTTTTTTCTTAATCACTATCATTCTTAGTGCCCTCTACCTTATTTCTTCCTTTGTTTTCTTCTACTAATGGCGGAAGAAATTTTTATTGGAATCTTGTTGAATCAATTGAAGACAACAACCCATTTCAATAGTCCAACACTTTAGACAACTAACTTTTCTTTGTCATATGGATATGGTCTTGAGAATCTTGAGGTACTTGAAGTCAACTCCTGGAAAAAGGCTTATTGTTCCCAAAGAACAACCACCCTAGAATTAAGACTAATACAAATACAGATTGGGTTGGTTATTACTGATAGGAGATCTACTTTTGGGTATTGTACTTCTTTGGGAGGCAACTTGGTTATGTGGAGAAGCAAAAGGCAACTAGTAGTTGCTCGGTCTAGTGCTCAAGCTGAGTTTCAAGTTATGGCTCTTGGCTTTTGTGAACTCATGTGGTTAAAGGGTCTATTAAGGGAAACTATAAGTGAATCTAGAGGATCCCATGAGACCATACTACGACAACAAGGCTGTAATTAGGATTACTTACCATGCAGTATAACATGATAAGATTAAGTATTTTGAGATTTATAGACATTTCATTAAGGAAAATATTGATAGTGGGTTGATTTGCACTTCATTTGTTGCATCCAAACTACAACTAGTTGATGTTTTCACAAAGGGTGTTCAAGGTCCTGCTTTCAACTCTATGGTTGGCAAGCTGGCAATGGAAGATATCTTCAAAGCAGCTTGAGGGGGAGTGTTGGAATCCAACAATTGTTTATGATTTTACCGAGTTTATTTGATTTGTTCCTGATTTTGTGCATATTTAAATTATTTCACTATGTAAATTAGGGAAATTGTAATTTTAGAGGTTCTGTAGGATGATTTGTGGGAAGAAGTTTAGGAGTGTGTCACTTATCTTATTTAGTTTCCATTTATTGTACAAGTTTGAAAATTGTATATATATTAATTTTTCAATGAGAGAATAAGAAGATTCCTTATTTTCCAACAGTTTTGTGATAAGCAAATGGCTATATATATTTTGCCAAGAACCTGATATTTTATGAGGTGATGAAACATATTAATGTTGATTGTCATTTTAAAAGAGATATGACGGTTTAAAAATAATTATATTTTGTAGCAAACTTGAAATTTAGCAGGTAATTGTTTTCACCAAAGCATTGGGGAACCTACTTTAAGAGGGGTTTTATGGTGCTTGTTATAGGAATGGGTCACATTATGATTGCAGGATATATAAAGCAGATTCTCAGGCAACCAAGTGGAGTAGGCTTATCTCTCATTCTCTTCTCATCATCTCTCCTTGTTCCCTCTCTATTCTTGATGCCCTAAGAGTTGTGATAATCTCTAAGTTCAAAGCAACAATAAGAATCCATCAAATCTGAAACTGGGAAATTGTTGTAAGTTATTGTTAGTTTGGCACAAGTTAGTTAAGTAAACTTCCATGGGCAACTTTGAGAAGAAGACTAAGGTCTTGTTTGACAACTTTTTTTAGAAACAAGTTTCCATCTTTGAAAACATGGTTGACAAATTTTAGACTACAATTTTTTTGACAATTTCTTTGACGAAGGGATGACTTTTTTGAATAAAGTTGAGGGGTTTTCAGTTTTCTTTTTTGTAGTGTTTTAAAAGCTAATTGGACACACAGAGAATAGGCCACAAACACTGCATTGTGCGGAGGAGCATGATACCTATATGAAGAATAGATTGAGAAAGCAATTTTTCATAATTAGTTCCTGATCAAAATTTTGTTCTTGAAAACAATAAATATAGAATTGGTGTTGAGAAGTAAGAACTGTTATTAAAAATTGATTTTTGAGAACTGTATTAAAAAAATGTTGCCAAACAGATCTTAAATTCCTGGAAATGTAAGCTGTGAAACCTTATGGTGTTCTATTGTATTGACCTCTGATCATCATCTGATTGATTTATCCATGAGGGTTTTCTCACTTTGTAATTCTTGTTGCTTAGATTTGTGGGTTTTGAGCCAAAAAAATAATGGGTAATAGCCATATGTAGAAAATAGAAAGATAGGAAGGCTGGCAGCAGAGGCCTAGTTTTGTTTTGTGGCTCCCAGTTTGTTTATTAGTTAGTCATATGTGACAGAGCAATTGACTAGAGAGGAAAAAAATTGAAGTCTTTGGCATCTCTTGGAATGGAATTATATAATTCACATAGGAACATTTTAGTAATTTTAACGATTATGATTTCCCAGCTTTATTAGTCTTTTGCATGTGGATTTGTATCTTGTTCGGTTTGTCTTTTATAGAAATTTAAAAGTTGGATATTCTGGTAATTTCTACTTCTATAAGTTTCTAATTTATTGGAGATCTTTAGTTTCTCTCACTTTGTAATTCTTGTTGTTTAGATTTGTGGGTTTTGAGCCAAAAATAATGGGTAATAGCTATATGTAGAAAGTAGAAAGTAGAAAGATAGGAAGGCTAGCAGCAGAGACCAAGTTTTGTTTTGTGGCTCCCAGTTTGTTTATTAGTTAGTCATGTGTGACAGAGCAATTGACTAGAGAGGAAAAAAAATTGAAGGTCTGGCATCTCTGGGAATGGAATTATATAATTCACATAGGGACATTTTAGTAATTTTAATGATTATGATTTCTCAGGTTAGGAGTCTTTTGCATGTGGATTTGTATCTTGTTCAGTTTGTCTTTTATAGAATTTTAAAAGTTTGATATTCTGGTAATATCTACTTCTATAAGTTTCTAATTTATTGGAGATCTTTAGTTTCGAGTTGGAGCTTTTTGATGAGTTCAATCGATTACATCATATATGTTTAGAAACTAACTTATAGGTTTGAGTGTTATTGGATTTCTATGTTAGCCTGTTTTTTAGACTTTTTTCCTTGCCTGGAAGTTTTCGAGTGTTTACAGTAAGATCCCATGGAAAGTCAAGCTGTTCTTTTAAAAAATATTATGTACTTAACAATGGTAATTTCTCATGTTTTATTTTATTTTGAATCTAGAACATGGATTTGGAAAATGAACTCTTCATCTGAATGGTCCTGATGCTTTATATAGTGAGGGGTTTGATGATAGTTGATGTTTTTAACGATTATTATCATTTTGCTAATTCCCCAAGACAGCTACAGGCATGAAGATTTAATAGTGTTATTAGTATTAAAATGATGGTGAAAAATGATATTTATATTAAGTATGATGGAAGGTAGATAGGAATGAATATACTTCTTACTGCCTAGCTTACCTCAGGCCAATAACTTGTATTTTGTGTTTTGCCTAAGGCAAAATATGGTATTCTCGCCTTGACATCATCTTTTTTCTTCAACTACATTGATGCCTTGGGGGGCTATATGTAGCAGTAGCTGGTTTTGGTTGATAGAACTTTCATACCTAAATATTGAATACTAATGGTTGATAAAGCTCATATATTTAAATATTGAATACTTAAGGATCCTAGGAATTTTTGTTCTTGTTTTGTCCCAAGGCCATTTTTTAAATAGAATGTCCTCCCTTTTCTTTGATAATATAAAATTATCCACCTTTTTGTAGTTGACACTATGTGTGCATTTTCAGGACAATCCAATTGAAATTTATGAAAGAGCAAGCACCATATTCCGAGTTGAGTCTGAGCTGGTGAGCCGACTAATATTTACTAAATGTTTTGTTTCACCTAGTATGTATTGTAAAAAAATAAGGGTTCATTTGGAATTAGTTACATGTTTCCAGCGAAGTGAACCACTCACCTATTTCATTTATTGGACAGTTGCACATTTGGGACTTCTCAGGGCAGACAACCTTACTTCTCATGAATGACAGAACTAAGTCAGCAAATGATTATCTGAGTCGATCAGATGAGGTAACTAGGTGATTTCATTATTATTGTTAATAACTTGATAATTTTTTATTATTATTTTAAAAAAATTTTCTTATGGGTTTTGTATTGCATCCTTTGGATTCACAAAGAGCCAACAGTATCTCTTCAGGTGTTGGTGGTGTGTTCAAATGGGAAGGTAGTTCTTTTTTTTTTTTTTTTTTTTAAAAAAATTTTAATTTTATTTTATCATAAATAAGAGATGTGTTAATTATGAATAAAGAGTTCATGAGAAGGGTGAAGAACCCTCCTCACAAGTACACAAACCTTATCAAAACAAAGAACTCCTCCATCCAAGGAGATATATACTAAAAGATAGATTATAAAAGAATAAACAAATGTCCTCAAACTTAGCTAAACTCCTCTCATTGTTAGTCCAACCCTATTGGTTTACACACCAAATGTCAATTCAACTAAATGACACTTAAGAGGGATGCCTTTAAAATCGTCAATACAAGTGGTCCAAAAACGAAGTGAATTAAATCCTACAACATATTTGGAAAAGTATATATGGAAGCTATGATTGGAATGGAGGTGGAGATATGAAGTGAGGAGGATGTGTATTTATAGAGAACGATTAGGTGGTGCTGGGTCCACTGTCCATGACACCATGGCTCCTGAGGTTTGGATGGGGAATTAATCATTTTGGATACGCAAGACCTCCTGGACACCATGGCTAACTTTCGTGCATACATGCATCACCTTATATTCACTATTTATTCATTGATAACCATCTATACTCCATGGCATATTCTGCATATACACATTTTGAATAAATTCAAGTACATAAATTTTACAACTTACAATGAGAAAAACTTGTTAAGATTCATTATTCCTAACATTTTAGATTTTCATGCAAACAAGATAAATATTAAGGGTGGCCATGCATTTTTGCAAATTTTATAAAATTGATATACATACTAGGTCAGGTTTCACTTCATTCAGGCCCACTCTTTGTGTTGCACCTTGCGCCTAAGCTGTAGGATACTTTTGTGCCTTTAAAACTATGGTTTTTCACTTACATATGTAGTTTATGTCTAAGAGCAAATCATTTGGTTCATTTTCTTACTCTTTTTTCCAAGTGGTCTTGGGAAACTAGGGTGGAAAGAGCATAAAGCACTTGGTCATCGATCTCAAGGAAATTAGTATACATGATGATAGCAATTGATTATTTCATCAATTTTATTTGTTACTGTTTCATAGGGCTTTGGCTTCTTAGATGGTAAAGGGGTGGGGTGGGGTTGATCTAGTGTTATGATAGTCTTGTAAATGTCTCAAATATAGTTATTTATGCTTTCTAGTACATTTGTGTACTTAATGATTTTTTCTGTACTTAATGAAATTAGTCAATTTGATTGGAGTAGCATCCTTCTCTAATTGCTAGTGCTTATGTGTTCAAGACTTGTTTAGCTGGAATTTCAGTAGTAAGAATTAGCCTAAGAGTTTGATTTGAAATACCAATATCCCTGTTCAGTGAATTGTACTTGTAGTCTCTGTTTTGGAGTTGGACTTACCTTAGAGTAGGGCCTTGAATGTTTGAAGTAACTTAAAAAGAGAAGGGCATTTTTTTTTTCCATTTTATTTTGAAGATGCATAGAAAAAATTCTCTTGTTGCTATTTGCTACAAAAGCCATTTCAAAAGAGCAATGTATTTACAAATAAGTTATTTTTATGAATAGTAAACTTTGCCTTGATTTGCTAACTCTGAATGGCTTCTGAAGACTGCTATTGCATCATCTGTTTAGTTAAACCCTTTGACATTGTAATGCTCTTGGAGGCTTTCAAAATCATGGTAGAATCTCCAAAGTTTACCCCATAGATTTCAAACATAATTTTATATTCTTCCTTGTAGACATACTTCGTCTCTTTCAACTGTCAATGCCACATAACATCTCAAAGAATTGAGTGGTCCACCTTGGTCATTTTGGTGGTCACCTTCTTTGTTCTTTTATTCTACCAGGTTGGGGGTAAAAACTGCTGAACTACCCACCCAACCTCCCCACCCACTCTCTCTTTCTTTCTCTCTCTCACAGTCACACATACTCAAAATAATTGAAGTAAACCATGTTCCAACTTCAAGGAGGGTAACCATGAGGTTTCTTGTGCCTTTTGCAGTGGAAATTAAATTGTTTTTAAGTTATTAACTTAAAAACTATTATTATTTTTTTACTTTAAGTATTAAGTTTGTTTAGTAAAAGTTAACTTAAATTTATTATAAATCATCAAATTGACATATTTACATTTGTTAATTTTAACTAATATTTATCCTCATTGATTTTAACTCATATTTATTTGCATTAATTTTAAGTAATAAATTTATTAATAAAATATCCATATTTAAAATATTATAGATATATAAGATAACCATAAAATATTTATTATAAAAAATGAGTCATGGATGTGGAATCATTATTCTAAATTATACTCTCATTAGTGTGGGCAATGGGACAAAAAAGATTTGAGATTAAGAAGTTAATTATTTGGACTTAATACTTAAAAATAATTTTAAGTTGTAAGATTAAGTTATTTTATCAAACATGCTTATTTATTTATGACTTAAATTTAGTTATTATGTCATATTAAGTCATTAAGTAGATTTACTAAATACCCTCTAAATCTTGAAAAAATAGAAGTCTTACAATGTTTAGGAAACACATTTGGATTACAGTGCACTATAAGAGTTTGGATAAACTTCATCTCTATTGAATTGGGTATTAATCCATTGTTTTCCTGTGTTTTGGCGCATAAGGTGTTTTCTCCGAAGGCAGAAATTGAAATACATGCACATTTGTGCTGTAAGTATTTTTGCATGGCTGTTAGCTGTTCCACTCCATTGATGCTATTGTTTTTTTTTGTGCATACTTCAAAGCAGATTCTCCTGGAATTGCAAGTCTACGGATTGACTGATTCCATGAAAGGTAGAGGAGGGAAGAAAGATGACCAGATGGTAGGACAGACTAAAATGGAAGGCTCTTTTGTCAGTGGTTCACTTAAGATGAATGGGAGCACTGGAAATTTTGATTCTTATTTCACCCTTCCCCACACTAAACTATTTGGTAGAGGCTATAGAGAGGCTGGTTTTTTGGGTTTGACTGGTTTGCACAATATTGGGAACACGTGTTTTATGAACAGTGCCATCCAGTGCCTGGTGCATACACCAAAACTTGTTGATTATTTCCTTGGGGACTACAGGAAAGAAATAAATTACGAAAATCCGTTGGGGATGAATGTATGTAGATCATATATTTGCTTTATTTTTGGTAATAAATTATTCCTGTTCTAAATATGTTTTGTCCTTTTTTTACCATTCTTGCTTTGTTTCCGTCTTGCCCTACATTGTTTATCTATTGCATATTTTCATGGTCAGGGTGAGCTTGCTTTAGCATTTGGAGATTTATTAAGGAAGTTATGGGCTCCAGGAGCAACACCAGTAGCTCCAAGAATGTTCAAGTTAAAGCTTTCTAGTTTTGCTCCACAGTTCAGTGGCTATAATCAGCATGATTCCCAAGTGAGAAGTTTTTCTTGCTTTTATAGGTCAATTAGTTTTTCCCAACTCTCCTCTTATATTCTCAGATCTTGTCTTTTAGATTAATAACTCTTGCATAAGAAGGAAATATAATTTTTAACATGGTCTGTTCTCCACTTAGGAATTTCTTGCCTTTTTGTTGGATGGACTCCATGAAGATCTCAATCGTGTGAAATGCAAGCCTTATATAGAAGCTGGGGATCCAGATGGGCGTCCCGATGAGGAAGTAGCAGATGAATATTGGCGGAATCATCTGGCTCGCAATGATTCGATCATAGTTAATCTATGCCAAGTGAGTCTTCGAATTGAGGCTGCCATGTCTTCTGGATTTTTGGTTTCTAATCATGCATATAACAATAACTCTAAATGCTGAAAATATCTAATAGTTTGGCATTTATGCTTCTGATAAGATTGTTTATGTTAGCACGTCAAATGCTTCAAATTGCTAGTTTTTCAAACTTACCAGGGGTTTATGTTCTAAAAAATTCTCAATTATTATTACTAGCTTCAGTAAAAAATTGGTCCTTCATAGCTTTTAGTATATGTATGGGGTAACCTGTCTCCTTGATTGATTCCATTCTAGTTTTTTTGCTTATTTTATAGGGTCAGTTTCGGTCTATGTTGGTTTGTCCTGTTTGCAAGAAGGTGTCTGTAACATTTGATCCATTCATGTACCTATCACTACCACTACCCTCAACAACAATGCGGACTATGACTGTGACAGTCTTGAGCACTGATGGAACTACTTTGCCATATCCATGTACTGTTACTGTGCCAAAGTGTGGGAGGCTCAAAGACCTTATTCAAGCCTTAAGCATTGCATGTTCTTTAAGGAATGATGAAAGACTTTTGGTGGCTGAGGTAAATTGGAATATCTTTATTTTCAAGGATCAGTTTCTTGCATATTATGACAGATTTTCCTGCATATATTTATGCTACAATTTGCCTCTGAGCCTTAGACGTGAAGCTTAGGTTTACTTGATTATTTTGAATCGAAAGCTAAATATGTTCAAAAGAAAGGATGCTTTTAAAGTCTTTAACAAGAAATAAATGTTTGTTTTGCAAGTCATGCTGGCAAATCAGGATGTTTCTGAAGGTCATATATTAAGATTCAAAATTTTTTGCTACATTTCTTTCTTCTATTTTTATTCTGCATTATGGGATGCTTTGTACTTTGTAGATATATAACAACTGCATTATTCGTTACCTGGAGGAGCCATCTGATTCATTAGCTTTGATTAGAGATGGTGACCGACTTGTTGCTTATCGGCTATCAGAAGATTCGAAAGATTGTGATACATCCTCCTTGGTTGTGTTTATGCATGAGAGGGTAGAAAAGTAAGTTCATTCTGATTCTGATTCTGATTCTTATTGTCAGTATGCTGTTCTTTTTACTTGATTAATTTGAGTGATTCAATATGCTTTCCAGTGTGCCCCTGGTGCACACCCCCTACCTCTTCCTTTCATGTTAAAGGATCTATATAGCTATATAGTAAGTGGATCCTGTTAGGTGTTCTAATTTAGCAATATAAAAGAATATCAAGAATGTGATTGCATAAATAACTGGCAGGCTTTTATTGTCTCCTTAATGTGATAATAACATGATGTTAAGATTAATTGATTTTTGTTTTGCTACTTGAGAAATTGCTTCTTGTGTATAACCAGTTGCTTGCAGGCAATCACACAGAATTGCTCAATTCATTTATAAAACAACCTGTTTTGTCTTCTCTTTAATCGCTCACAATATGTGTCTCTGCATACCTTTCAATTAATCCACATTTGGTGCATTGATATTCTATCCTTTGTCTTTATGTGGTTTGTTTTGTGCTCGATGGTTGATTTGGCAATGTGTAATGTCAAATTGTTAAGAGTAATATGATAATGTCCTTCAATTACAGAATTATAATGTTGAATTGGTAAAATTTGTTTAGTTTATTTAAGAAAGCAAAGATTCTCATATGGCATACTGCATACTGTGGTTGGAGAATTCTTTTATTTTGAGGTGATAGAGTCATCGACAAAGTAAATTTAGACAGGGGGAGAGGGCTTGGATCTCAAAGGAAGGGAGGATATGGGGTTGGTCATTGAATGATCATAATTGTTTGAGATGGATCTAGGATGATGTTTTATCTTAACATGATGTGGGCATTGGCCATTCAAAAAAATTGTTACCAATTTGGTTGGCACTCCCGTTGTTGTAATGCTTGGGTCATTGATTTTTGGGAGGGGGTAGGTGGTCAGGGCAGCCAGTCCCAAGAAATTTTCTGGATGGGTAGTTGGGGATGGTTTAAGCCTTTTTTCCAGAGCATTAACCTGTGGTGCTGAGGGATGGTCGTACTGATTAATTAATTAATTGATATATTTTTTAGGGGTGGAGGGTGGGTGGTTTTGGGATGGGAGGCTACCTAATAACAATATTCTAAAAATCTATTGAGGCTTATGCCTTGAGGCGAGCCTCAAGGTGAGGCTATGCAATTTAGCCTTAAGGCTATAGCCTCAATGGAGGGTAATTGAGGTTTAAGCGTCACCTGATTGAAGCTTATGGCCTTGAGGTTATAGCCTTGAGGCTATGAGGCTTAAGCCTCAAATATTAAAAAGGTTTTAATGGGTTTAGGGCCTTCATCGACTTTTTGTATACATTTGTTAAGAGGTTTAAGCTTCAATATTTATTGTTTGTAGTGACTTGTGCTTTTATGGGGTTTTGGTTTGAATTTATAAGTTTTGTTTTGCATCCAAGATTAGGGTTAAACATTTTAATAAATAAGGGTTTAGTTGACTACCGATTAACCCTTTAAATGGAAATGAAAGGAAGAGATTGGGAAGAAAAAATAAAAGAATTGTTAGTGATTGACTTTATATATAATCATTATCTTATTATTAATGAATAAAAGAAAAAAGATCATTGCAATTAATGGATAGAAGAGAAATGTATTGACATTAACATTGATGGAGAGGATTATGGAGTAATTGGATATAATTATGATTCATTATAGGATCCTACTAGTGATAGTATGCATGAGAGAGAGTGGAAAATTTTTTTTTCATTTTTTTTTTGAGTAGAAATGAAATAAAAATATATTAATAATAGTAAAGGTATAAGAGAAGGATGAGAGATCCTTCCCTCAAAATACAAAATGTTATCAAAGTAAGAAGACACCCCTCTAAACAAAACTATACACAAAGATTACCCCAACTATCTCAAACTTTTGAATCACAAACCGCAAGCCAATCCAATTGTATAACACTAAGAGGAACTCCTCTAAAAGCAACAGTACAAGAGGCCCATAGAGAGGAATAGAAGTGAAGTAGATCCCATAAGATCGCTTCCGATCCCTCCTTATCCTAAAAAATCCTAATGTTTCTCTCTTGCCACACAATCCACAATAAGGAGAGAAGCAATTTTCCATAGTGTGTTGGCTCTTATTGAATTCCCAAAACCTTTAAAAGCAATAATCATCATGTCTCCAATACTTCTTGGTGGAATCCAATCCAACCTTGCTATTAGAAGCTATTGAAACTGACAGAAAATTAATTTGATTATTATATATAGTATAGTTTTCTTATTATTTAATTTTCAGGTGATTTTATTGGTATTATTATGATTTTTAAGATTTTTTTTCTTTTTATTATTATTAAAGTTGAGACTTATGTCTCGTTCCACATCGAGGCTTACACTTCATCTCATTTGACCAGAGCACCTCAAGACCGCCTTTAGCGTTTTAAAATATTGCCTAATAATGGCATTTTTTTGGTTAAATAGGCCTGACTGTTTTAGTCTAAGGATGCAGGTCCCTTTTTCCATGAAAAGGGAGGTTGGGTTTTGTTAATGTCATCTAAAGTCAACTTATTCACTTGGGAGGCAATTTTTGGAGAAAAATCTCACATTGGATCATCCAAGAAGATGGTTTTGACCATTAGCATGTTGTCCTTTCTCATTTGTTTTAGGGTGTCATGCAATTTATGGTGCTTAGTGTCTTCTTTGTTTGGGGAGTTGGGGGTGCTACCCTACTCTTTCAAGTGAGTTGATGTTAGGTTAGCATTGAAACTTTGTTAGGAAGAGGAGGAAAAGTTTTTTGGAGGAGCATCCCTCCTTGTCTGTTTTGGTAGGAGCTTGGTGTGGCACTTTTGAATGCTTTGTTCTTTTGATCTAATGTGGTGTTAGATTGTAACTTTGCTCTTCCTTGACTTTGTTGACCCTATAGGAAGGGGTCAATGGTGTTGTTGGTGTTGTTGGTGTCCTGGGCACTTTTGTTATATACATGGGGTGCATCCCCTTCTGTTAGGGCTATACATGGGTGCCCTGGGCACTTTGTTCTTGACTTTTGTTATATACATGGGGGGAACATGAGAAGGAAGAAAGAAAAACAAGGAAACAAAGGTACTTAGATTATATCAGAGTAAGAGGGAAAAAAACAGCATCAGATACTTTGTCAGTGTATTGAGAAAGGACATGGAAAAGATGTTGATATGGTAGTGAAGCCATCTTCCCTACTTGTGGTTGCTTGTATCTCACATATAGAAGAATAAATTGATGGTTTATTTCTAAGTGTTGTATTATCCACCTTAGGAGATCTCTAGGCTAAAACCTAACTCTTTAAACAACTCTAATATCTCATGCTTTTCCCCCAACTGTTAAGAGAAAAATTGTAAGAGATTCTTGAACTGGGAAGTGTACCAAACAAAAAGAAGTAATGAAGGAGGCGAATTGACTTGTTTTTGGTTTTTGGGAGGGGTGGGCAAGCAAAGTAACTGGAGAGGAAGGTTAAGAGTTGAGTGTGGCAGTAATGGGTATCTCCAATTCCTTTTTGTTACCAGAGAGGAACAATGTGGATTCAAATGGGGTGGGAGGATATTGACAAAATTATGGCACATAACAGTGCCTTTTGGGTAGATGGGGTGACTCTTTAAATAAGGGTTCAGATCTGTTTTCTCTGAAAAATTGGGCAATGTATTACTGGCGATCGAAAGAGAGCCTTCATTTGGCTATGATGAGTGATTCTTTTTTCTGTTCAAGTTTGAAGAAGGAGAAGCTAAATGTTGAGGGTGGGTTAAGAAAATTCGAGGGCAAGCATGTACAACTGAAGAGGTGGTCTCCAGGAGCTGATTGTTTCAAGAATATTCAAGTGAAAGTGTTTGCAGCTGTGGGGAAATGATCTGTTAACAAGGTAAGGAACCTTTGTGAGGGTTTTGTAGCTGTTGATAAAGATAATGTTTTGACATTTGCAGTAGGCAAGGATCCTCGTTCGCTCAAATGGGAGAGTGGTCCCAAGCTTTTGCAAGTAGTGATGAGACTTTCATGTTTCTCCATTCAACTTTGGTGGGGGATCTCTCCATGGGTGGTTGAGGTCAAAACAAAGCTTGGTTGCAGTAGGCTGGAGGTCAGGGAAGGAGTGGGGGGAGATCCCACATACTTGTAAGGAAGTAGGGGATGAGGGTTGCATTTAGGAGTGGTTGAAAATGAGTCTCGTAAGGGGTGCAAGAGTGGCAGACACAACTTTTTTCTGATCCTGGTAGAGAGGTGGGGGGTTGGGACTGGTAGTGAAGAGGGCTTTCCTTGTCTCGTAGACCTTAGGGGTAGTTTGAGGGAAGTTGTTTTAGATGGCCTATTTGCTCTTAATTCTCATAAGGTCCTGGAATGAGCTTCATCTGGCCCAGAGAATGTGGGTTCTAAGTTGAAGGAGGCTCATGGCTGTTCTATGGGCTTAGGGGCAGTAGGCCAAGTTTATTTACCGGATGGTGCTTTTTCTTATGGGTTGGGTGAGGATGGGCTTGCTAAAGCTCCCATCAGCCCATCTTGTTCTCCTTTTAGAGGGTTCGGCTAAGTCAAAACCCACTTTTGTTTTTAAAGCCAAGGAGAAAAGAGCCCACAAGGGATTCTCGGCTTTCCCGGCTTTCCTCTCTGCGATGTGAGGGAGGGCAATGAGCCTTCCTTCATTGTTGATGCGTTTGAGCTCTCAATATCGGTGGTGTGCCCCATGAACACGAATGAGGCCCTCATGGTGGAAGTGTCAAGACACCTTGGTTCTCTCTCTCTCTTTTTGTTTCTTCTTTGGGGATTCAAGATGGTCTTTTGTTAGAGGGATGTGCAGTGGGTACTCTAGTTGCTCCCCTGGGAGAGGGTTGCAGCCCTTTAAGGATGTTTATGGTGGATGGAACCTCAGTGGAGTTTGAAAGGGTTGAGGAGGCCGAATAAAGCTGTCAAGTGTGATACATCTAGGGAAGAGTGGGAAGGTCTTGGTTCAGTTCAGAGGGAAGAGGTTCCTCTAGAGGATTGGCCTTTAAGCAACTCGGCGACTTTCAACAACTGGTTGGTCATGCTGACAATAGGTTTTGAGACTGAGATTTTGACCCCTTCAAACAAATGAAGGCTAGAAAAGAGGTGTGAGGAGTTGGAGGGTGGGAAAAGGAAGAAATATCTTCTTCAACATTTGGAAGGGAATTAAAGAAACTGGAATGTTTTGTGAATTGTAAGGGAGCAGAAGGTAGACAATCAAGAAGCGATCTTACTTTACCACTCTCTCACTTGCTTTGTTTTTTTGAAACTTCTAAGATTTATTTTTTGTCCCAAACAAAAGTAGGAGGCATAATTTTTTTTTTTTTTTTTAATCTTTTATCTTTATTTTATACAGAAGTATAGATTCAAAGAACTGGTTTGTAGGACTTTTGTTATTGTAAATGTACCTGTACATGATTATAATTGTGAAAAGAGAGAAAAGGGAGAATCCCTAATTATTGTTATTGAAAAACTGTAAAGAATACACATTGGACTTGGGTATATATATACATGTTAGTGGGACCCACAATACAATAAGGAAAGAAAAGGAAAAAGAAAAGTAAATAACCTAAATAACTGTACACTATCTAACACTCCCCCTTAAGTTGGAGCATATATGTTATATGCACTAAGCTTGTTACAAATGTATTTAATTCTAGGACTTCTGAGAGATTTAGTAAAAATATCTGCTAGTTGATCATTTGAATTGACAAAACTAGTCGCCACACATCCTGATGCGATCTTCTCTCTAATGAAGTGACGGTCAACTTCAATGTCTTTGGTCCTTTCATGGAAGACTAGATTGGATGCAATATACAAAGCGGCTTGGTTGTCACAGATGAGCTTCATCTGTTCATCCTTTCCAAATCTCAACTCCCGAAGAAGATGTTTCAGCCATATGAGTTCACATGTTGCCAGAGCCATAGCTCGATACTCGGCTTCAGCACTAGATTTGACCACTACATCTTGTTTCTTACTCTTCCAGGATATTAGGTTACCTCCAATAAAAACACAATACCCAGAAGTGGAACGTCTATCTGTGGGTGAGCCAGCCCAATCTGCATCTGTGTAACCAACAACCTGGGTATGACCTCTGTCCTCGTACAACACACCTTGGCTTGGTGTGCTTTTGATATATCGAAGAATGCGGATTACAACATCCCAATGGCTATCATATGGTGATTGTAGGAATTGACTAACAACACTTACAGAAAAAGAAATGTCTGGACGAGTAATGGTGAGGTAGTTCAGTTTACCTACAAGTCGCCGATATCTCCCAGAATCTCCTAAAGGCTCCCCTTGTCCTGGTATAAGTTTGACATTTGGATCCATAGGAGTGTCTACCGGTTTACAGTCTAACATACCGATTTCTTCCAAGATGTCTAAAGCATACTTCCTTTGGGAAAGAACCACACCGGAACTGGATTGAGCTATCTCAATCCCTAAGAAATACTTGAGTTTTCCCAAGTCTTTAGTCTGAAAGTGGGTGAAAAGGTGTTGCTTTAGTTTCTGAATACCATTCTAATCACTGCCTGTAATGACGATGTTGTCCACATAAACTACCAGATAAATACGTTGCCTCAAAGAGTTATGATGATAGAAAACGGAATGGTCTGCTGTACTGCAAAACATGCCAAACTCCAGAACAACAGAACTAAAAACGGTTAAACCATGCTCGAGGAGATTGTTTCAAGCCATATAGAGAACAACGTAACCTGTACACTAAACCAGACTCCCCCTGAGCAACAAAACCAGGTGGTTGCTTCATATAAACTTCCTCAACAAGATCTCCATGAAGGAAAACATTTTTAATATCTAACTGATAAAGAGGCCAAGAACGCATAGCAGCCATGGAGAGCAATAGACAAACATAAGCTATCTTGGCAACAAGAGAGAAAGTGTCACCATAATCAGAACCATAAACCTGAGTATAGTCTTTAGCAACTAAGCGGGCCTTAAGGTGATCAACCTGACCATCAAGGCCAACCTTAACTGTGTAGACCCAACGACAACCAACTGTAGATTTACTAGAGGGTAAAACAACAAGATCCCAAGTGTCATTGGAGTGTAAAGCAACCATTTCATCTACCATTGCCTGTCGCCAGCCTGGATGGGAAAGAGCCTCAAGGGTGCTCTTGGGAAGAGAAACAGAAGATATAGTAGAAACAAATGCAGAATAGGGTGAAGATAATCGATGGTAACTCAAAAAATTGTAAATGGGATGAGGATTACGAGTAGAGCAATTACCTTTCCGAAGAGCAATGGGTAAGTCAGCAAAAGGAGGCAGAGCCGGGGCAAGAGAAGCCGAAGGGATAGGAAGTGAGTCAGCAGGTACCTCGGCCAAAGAAGGAGGAACAGTG
This sequence comes from Vitis vinifera, assembly GCF_030704535.1. Taxonomy (NCBI): domain Eukaryota; kingdom Viridiplantae; phylum Streptophyta; class Magnoliopsida; order Vitales; family Vitaceae; genus Vitis; species Vitis vinifera. Next base: position 5,471,494 of record NC_081812.1, read on the forward strand.
ACACGATGACGGTGATGATAAACCTGAAGTGGGCGAGAAGGCACTACATCAGGTGGGGAGATAATAGGAAGGGGTAAGACTTCAAAAACAGGAAGAGACTCAGAGGTGGAGAAGAACGGTGAGTCCTCAAAGAAAGTGACATCAGCGGAGAGAAAGTAGCGATGAGTCTCAGAGGAATAACAACGATAACCCTTTTGAAGTCTGGAATATCCCAAGATGATGCATTTTGTGGCTCTGGCAGAAAGTTTGTCTTATCCAAGAGTGAGAATATGAACAAAGCAAGTACAACAAAAAACACGAGGAGGAAGGAAATAAAGTGGTTGGTCAAGGAAAAGAAGGGAATGAGGAATCTGATCGTGTAACACAGATGAGGGCATACGATTAATCAAATAACATGCTGTAAGAACAGTGCCCCCCCAAAAACGAAAAGGAACATGACTATGGAGAAGGAGAGTACGAATTGTCTCAACAAGATGTCGATTCTTACGTTCAGCTACCCCATTTTGTTGAGGAGTATGAGTACAAGAAGACTGATGAATGATCCCATGTTGGGACATAAATGAAGTAAATGGTGCAGAAAAATATTCTCTGGCATTGTCACTGTGAAACACACGAATAGAAATATTGAACTAGGTTTGGATTTCAGCATAAAATTTCTGGAAAATAGAGAATAACTCAGCTCGATTTTTCATTAAAAATAACCAAGTACATCGAGAATAGTCATCAATGAAAGTGACAAAATACTGAAATCCTAAAGTAGACGCGGTCCAACAAGGACCCTAAACATCAGTGTGGACAAGTTCAAAAGGAGACTTTGCCCGAGTATTCAAACGCTTTGGGAACGAGACACGAGTATGTTTCCCAAGCTGACAGGAGTCACACGCAAGTGATGACAAAGATGAAAAACTAGAGACCATTTTTTGGAACTTGTATAGACTAGGGTGGCCCAGGCGACTGTGGATGAGGAGGGGAGCATCAGTGGAAATGCAAACTGCAGGAGTTGAAGGCGAGGTGAGGTGATAGAGGCCTTGAGACTCACGTCCTATGCCAATCGTCTTCCCCGTACTCCGGTCCTGCAGGGTCACAAATTTATCAGAGAAAGTGATAGAACAGTTAAGAGTGTGAGTTATTTTGTTGATGAAAATAAGATTAAAAGGACACTCAGGGGCATAAAGGACAAAATGGAGAGGTAGGGAAGGGAGAGGATGAGCGAAACCAAAACCTTTAGCCATAGTTTGGGAACCATTAGCTAAAGTAATAGTAGGTAAGGCAGAGGTAGTAGTAATAGAAGAGAAAAGATTCTTATTATCAGATATGTGATCAGAAGCGCTAGAATCTAGAATCCAAGGTCCAAGAGAAGATGTGTGGGTAAGACAAGCAGAAGCATTACCAGTCTGGACAACAGAAGCAACAGAAGCTGACTTGGTGGCCTGATAGCGGAGATAGTCATCATACTCACTGTCAGTGAGGGAAATACCCTGAGATGTGGAGGAATTGGGAGGTTGAGGCGACTGAGGATCAGATAACTGGGCCACGTGGGCAGTGCGGGGAGGCCGCCCATGTAACTGATAACATCGATCACGAGTGTGGCCAAGCTTATTGCAATAGGTGCAATGAGGACGTTGGCCTCTACCTCGATTACCACTACGTCCTCCTCGACAATTAGTTTGAGAAACTAACACAGAAGAATCTGAAGTGTTATTAGGTGGCAAAGTCTGAGTGGAGGAGATACGGAAGAGGCGAGCAAACACATCATCCAAAGATGAAACGGAGGAACTGCCAAGAATCTGATCGCAGATGGTCTCGAGATCTGGACGGAGGCCAATAAGCGTAAGAACTATGAAGAACTTGTCAATCTGTGTTCGTTGATCCCCAACATCAGTAGTAAGAGGCATCACAGTCAAGAATTCTTCCTTAAGAGAGGCAATCTGACCAATATAAGTAGATAAATCCATGTCTTGTTGTCTGACATTAACAATAGAAGAAGCCACCTTATAAAGACGTTGGATATCATTCGTGTATAGCCCTTTTGCCTGATTCCAAAATTTAAAGCATGTTTTGTAGGCTCGAAGATGAAGCAGAATCTTAGGATCAATTGATTGCCATAACACACTACATAATTGTGCATCTATCTTCCTCCATTGTACTCTGTCAACCTCAGGGATATCCGCCTCCTACGTAATAAGGTGATCCTTATAACCTTGACCCATAAACCAAAGCTCCATAGAGGCAGACCAGGACAAATAATTTTCACTGCCAATCAATTTCTCTGAAGTAATCATAGGAGATCTAGATATGACAGAGGAAAAAGTGGAACTTTTAGTAGCCATATTTACTTATCTGGAGAACGAAATATGTTTGGATAAAAGAGAGCCCTAATATGGCTTTAGATTGCGGTTGAAAGAAGAAAAACCGAGGATCCACGGTTGTGAGAGACCAAATAGTAAAGAAAAACAAATGTGGCACTACTGGAAGGATAGAAGAACACTTCCTAAGACACGTGCAGGGCTCGGGGTGGAGAGGAAGTCACCGGATGTCATTGGAAAGTCTGTTTAGAGGGTCGGCAGAGAAAAAAACCCAAAAAAATGCACTTTCAGGGCTCGGATGACACAAGCACATATGGAGGGTGGCTAGACGGCGTCAGGTGAGGCTAGAGGTGGAAGCGCGTGGCCGGAAAGTGCTCCACGTGCCCTCATGCGCCGGTGCGTGAGATTCAGGCCGTCAGAGAAGAAACGCGCGTGGTAGGCGCGTGGATGAGATTCTCCCTCCGGTGCTTTAAGAAAACTTGAAGATCTCCTCCTTGCGCACCTGATGGTATGGTCGGTGTCGGAAAAGGACTTCGCCGGAAAAAGGTTGCCAAAAAATTTGCTAGCAGTGAGGGTTTTCTGACGGCAATACGGTTGATCGGAAAACTTTAAGAGATGGGAAGGGTGATCGGAATGGATTCACGGATAAACTGGAAATAATTAGGGTTTTTTTTTCTCCCTAGGCTCTGATACCATGTGAAAAGAGAGAAAAGGGAGAATCCTTAATTATTGTTATTGTAAAACTGTAAAGAATACACATTGGACTTGGGTATATATATATATATATGTTAGTGGGACCCACAATACAATAAGGAAAGAAAAGGAAAAAGAAAAGTAAATAACTTAAATAACTGTACACTATCTAACAATAATTTTAGATTTTTCTTGATCATTCTCTTTGCTTCTTAGCCATCCCTTGCAAGAGTGCTAAAATTTGTTTCTCTCTCTCTCTCTACCTATTAAATTTGAAACTTATCAATTCTCATTCTTAGGCCTCGTTTGGGATAACTTCATTATTTTTGGCTGAAGCAAAGTCACAATTTTTTAAAAGGCAATATTGGTTGTAAAAGTTTTATTAAATATGAAAGAACTTCTAAACATAAGCCAAAATAGAGCTTCTACAAAAAGCAATATTTTCATGACTTCTATATTAAACTTTTTTTTAAATTATAAGCTCTTTGGACCGAATTAGCCAAACAGGCTTAGAAGCTCTTATGAAAGAGCTTTTTGCTTCTCACAAGTTGATCCAAATAGGGTCTTTCATTTATTTACTAACTGTTTTTACTTTCTGTTGTCAGACATGACATTAATGGGAAGGCAGAATTATGTCGGAAGATGTTTGGCATTCCTCTTGTAGTAAGAATGTCGGAGTGTTCTAATGGATGTGATATCCATAAACAGTTTCTGAAATTACTTGATCCATTTTTTATGCCCACTGAAGATTCCTTGGATGATATTACTGCTGGAAATGCTGCTAATGAAGACACTGAAATGGAGGATGCTATTAGCTCCACAGTTTCCAATGGTGATGCGAACTCAGATAGTGAAACAGGGGATGAACTACAATTGGGTAATAATTTCTCATTTTATTTAACAGATGAGAAGGGGTCAACAAAGGGTTCCAATATAAATATGAATAAGCTGGAGCTCATCTCTCAGTTGCCCAGGAGGTTGAATGTGCTTGTTCATTGGCCATATAGAATGATTGAGAAGTATGATACATGCCTTCTCAGTTTGTTGCCAGAGATCTGCAAGCCTGAGTTATTTGCAAAGAGGCCTCAGGAATCTGTTTCTTTATACAAATGCCTTGAAGCTTTTTTGAAGGAAGAACCTCTTGGACCAGAAGATATGTGGTTAGTGCATGCTTGAATTTATCTCTTGTAGTAGCTATTAAATTTTCATATATAGGTATCTTGTTAGCATTTGAGGTGTTTTATTTAGTTGTTATTTATTCATCAGAAAATGAAAGATAATAGATTAAAGAGTGCCTAGAAAAACCAAGGTGGAGAGATCCAAGTATATAGGAAGTATACAGAAAGCTCCAATAGGCAAAAGAGGACCAAAATAAAATAAAATAATTCAAATGTCAAATGAAAGAGTTACATAATGAGTACTCTCAAACATCTCCATCTCCAATAATGGAATGCTCTCAGGAAACAAGGACTCCTGTGATCTTGCCCTTCTCTCCACTCTTAAATCTGCCAATCTCTAAGGAAACCAGCCTAAGAGAATATAATAGGCTGTAAGGAATATCCTTGCATCATTTTCCTATCCATAACTTAGCTCTCTAACCATCCTTTACTATAATGCAGATCTTGGGCCAAAAACTCCTCCCATCTGTTCCCAATAGCTTTCTATACTCTTACAAATGCCTTCACTACCTCTCTGAAACATCACCATTGTTTCTCTCTCCAAATTTACCCAGATGATACATCTCCAAATGTAATCCTTCTTAGTAGCATACATTCATCGCCATTTGCCTGGCAAAGCTTGGATTAGTAAGCCTTCTACCAGACTACCACTAATTATTTTCGTTTTCATGGACAGTATCCCGCTTCACTGCATGTAGCTTCTTAGCTACAAAGTGGTCACCCCATGGAAAAATCTTGTTGAATCTTCTCCAACCAAATTTTATTTGCCTTGGGGAAACAAAAAGTAGAGAGCATCAACCATGCCCTTTGGACAAGTACTCTTCTTCCAAGAGGTCAACCTCCCCTTGAGCCTCTCCACTACAGAAACCGAAACTGCACGAGTTCAAAGGAGCCCCAATGGACAGCTTAAATGTGTTAAAGCAAACTTCTCTCTCTACAACATGCCAATCCCTATACCTCCAGTGCCTCCCCCATTGTATTAAACTCGTGGGGATATACTTTCAAAAGGATGCAAATTTGAAGCACACGAGGACCACCTCAAATGACATAATGCCCAGGTAAGCCTCACAGAAGAGAAGACTAGCATCTGCAAGAAGGATAATGACAGATCACCACTCCCTTTCCCCCATCCACTCTTGGATTCTGTTTTTTTTTTAGCTTTTTGATAGGCCCATCCACCCCCAACTTTAAAACTACTGAGAGTCTCACTTTGCACTGTTCTAGAAATGAAAAGTGTGAGGAATTCCATAACCAGACAAGTGGATAGAGAGATGGTTGCCTTGTCTCAAATCGCTAGAGAAACAAATATAATCTAACCTAGTCATTTCTGCCTAAAACCCCTCTTATTCAAAACTATTAGTAGAAATGTCCAATCAACATGGTCATAGGCCTTTTCAATATTAAACTTGCAGCAACCTCCCTTTGGCCTTTAGCGACTCAGTTGGTTTACTTCTCATGGCATGTCTTATTTGTATTTGGTTTGTTCAATGGATCAATTCAAGACCCTACCTAAAGAAAATCTAATTCAGGAAAATTTTTAATAGTATTCTTATTAAGAGGGAAAAAAATTGTGGTGGTATAAACACCATTCCTTCATGATCATTCAATTTTTATACAATCATAAAGTTTGTCCTCTACCCTGCTTTTGCCCTTTCTTAGCACTGTGGGTATATTCTCATTCCCTTTCTAATGCAGATGTTGTAATCATATGTTAATTGTAGGAACTGCCCTTGCTGCAAGAAGCATCGGCAAGCCAGCAAAAAATTAGATCTTTGGAGATTGCCAGAGATTCTGGTTATTCATTTGAAGAGGTTCTCATACAGCCGGTTTTGGAAGAACAAGCTGGAAACATTTATTGACTTCCCCATTGATGATCTTGACCTGTCGACTTACATTGCCCAAAAGAATAGTCATTTGTCTAATCATTACAAGTTGTATGCCATCTGTAATCACTATGGAGGCATGGGAAGTGGTCACTATACTGCGTTTGTTCGTGTAAGTGGTGTTTCTTCTATTTTATAGATTTTTTTTTTGTTACTAAAATTTACATATTTTTAAGAATCGACAATTATTTATTACATCCTGAAAGTTGCACTGCATACAGAGCCAGCATAATCCAGATGATTACATCTTTGTCATATTTGTCTGACATCTTTTTCCTTAAGTTCATTTTTCTGATAATATTAGTCTCTCTCACTTTTTTTGAAGTCTACAATATTCCAGAGCTTCATAAAATATACTTTATGGACTAAGTGTTGTAAAATCAAAGAGGTTTTTCTATTTGGTAGTACTGTTACTGAAATTGATTTACTGTGTGGTGAATGCACCATTGCTGCAGAAAATGATTTCAATTAAAACACTAATTAGAGTGCATTTGATGCATTAAATGAATGGTTTTTTGCAGTTTTCTCATTCTACAAGAGAAGCTCATTCATGTTCAAACCCCTAGATTTTCCTAATTTGGGATTGTTATTTTCCTTCCTCTATAAGTCTATAATTCTTGCATGTATGTATGTGCCTTGTGCATCGTTGTTCATACATATTTTCTAAAATGCTTCCTGGTCACTAGATAAATTATGTTTGTATGATGAAGTGCTCAATAAGCATGTACTAATTCTGTTTATTCCCATTTAGCATGGAGGTAATCAGTGGTATGAGTTCGATGACAGCAGGGTTTCTCCCATTGGCGAGGATGAAATAAAGACATCTGCTGCTTATGTCCTTTTCTACCAGAGGATCCCAGATACGTGCTTAACATAGTGGCATGTTACAACGATTTGAAACTAGAATGAATAAGAAGTGGAGTACCTGTTCTTTGACACCTATTCATTTATTCATCTCTTTGAACTGGAAGCAGCATCTTTGCCATTGGTGGAGATAAGCTGGCTGGGATGGAGCGGTAACAGAGTATTAATAAATAGCTTAAGAAGGGAGCCAATGAAGGAGGGAGAATTTTACCCAAGAGGCAAGATCCCTTTTCTTTTGTTTTTAAATTTAAATTTTTTGGTTTCCTGTGTTTTATGTATATTGCAGCTTTTAAAGAAAATTCTGTCTTAAAAATAAATACTTGAGTTGTCATGAAGATTCCCATTAGTTTTTTTTCCAAAGGTTAGTTATAGGAATATGTCCAGCATACTTGTGTAAATTCATATGTTAGGGCAAGGACAAATCTTTTGTGTCCTCTTTGTTTCTTGTGATTTATTAGCTTTATAGATGTTCTTGTTCTTCACTCTTTAAACATTTTCAAAATATCTACATTTTATCTTAATCTTATAGTGAAGCTGTACTTTCAGCCAATACTTGCAAACTGTGGTCCATTAAGGTCCAAGGTTTAGTTTAGACTAGGTTCAGTTGTATGTTGACCTAGTCCCATCTGAAGATAGTTGAATGTGCATAATTTAGAGCTCCTTATTAACTTGATTTCACATGCAATTCATGTCACATGTAATCAACTACCTAAATAATTATGAAATTTAATAACACATTAAGTTTATAGGAGGTGAATTGAAGTAGAAGGGCTATATATATATAGTTAAAAATGAAAATTTCCAGACTTATTGGCTTTGTTTATGTGAGAAAAAGTGCAGGTGCTTTTGAAATATGGGTTGGTGCAACCCAATTACTCCTTTGTTGGGTCGCCTTCAGGAGGGGTAGGGTTTGGTACCTCAGTGGATTGGTAAGGACTAATAATGACTCATGGAAAACTGGGTTTGGTAATAACTTGCTGGAAACCTTATCCATACGAAATATACTCGGTCAAGGTCAATTATAGAAACAATTTAGGTGTATGATGAAGGCAAAACTATTTTAATTAGTGCAGTTAGTGGATGACATTATGGGCAGGAGGATAATCAAACTTTGAGCCATTCATGTATCACACCGCATCTGATTCCAGAAAAGAAACCACAAATTCGTTGTGGTCCCAGAAAACAAAATATTACAATTGGGAGGGTAGGAGGATAAATAGAGAGATACGTAGGAAACCGTGGGATAATAGGAGGGTAAGGGAGGGTTAGTAATAGTAGTATGATTGCAGGGCATCATAAATGTTAAAGAGATACATAAGAAACCATGTGATAATATGAGGATAAGGGAGGGGTAGTAATTGTAGTATGATTGCAGGGCAACATGAATGTTAAATGTTTTAGGGATTAATGAATGGAGAAAAGAAAAAACAAGCTTTGAAGTACTTACTGAGAAACAAGCAAACAAAAATGGGTAGCAATCTGGCAGGAAATGTAGCGTCAGTCTCAGTGGCTGGCAACTGAAGAAGTGGTGGGGGCAAAGGGTAGAAGCCGCCCCCGCACCCTTGCTGATGCTGCGGCAGTAGGGTATGGGGATGATTTTGATGCTTCTTGTAATTTGTTGCCTATATCTATTAGAGATGATGTTTGGAAGTGTGTGAAAAAGATAGGGAGAGAGGGAGGTACCAATGTGCTGCAGGGTTCTTTTGGATTTTTAGTAGGAAATGTAGTTGGCCTTGTTGAGGGGCAATGCCCTCTGACCCTACTGGATGCACTCGTCTCTCTTGCTTGGTTGTAGTTATTTGAGGGAGATGCCCTCCCTATTAAGAGGCATTTGTCTCCCCCTTGCTTCTCATAAGAGTTTCCACTTGAGTGGTACTCTGATTAAACCAGAATATTGTCCAGTTTTTTTCTCAGTTGCACATGCACCCCTCTGGTTTTCGCGGGTAGGTTTCTCATGATCTTGAGAGTTTTTTGCTTTATAAATAGGGCAATTAACCATGTCTTTATTGGTTAAATGCTTATTTTTTTTCTACATAACGGACACATGATAAGGGGAAAAAAAAAACCCAAGAGGAAAAAATTTGTTACTTGTTTATTAACAGGTGAATGCTAATTTTGTTCTCCTAATAAAAAAAAAATCTAACTAATATAAAAAATGTGGTTGGAAAATTAATTCAAAAATTGTTTTCTACAAGATCTCCTCAGGATATGCCATTTCAAAATAAATTAGCTCTTTTGTATTTTGATTTTATTTTTGTTTTTACCTTTCACAAGATATCCCATTTTTTTTAATGCGCAAAATTTTATTTTATTGTTGATATAGATATTTTGTTTGATTATAATAAAAAAAAATTTAAAAGAATGTGTGTGCGCACGCACATGCGGTAAACACAACATCCAAAATCAAAACCCAAATTAATTTAGAATATATTAGCGATAAACACAATATCCAAAATCAAAGAAATATGCAAGGAACATAAAATTTTTTGTGGAAAAACCTTATTGGAGATAAAAAAATCACGGGGTCTAAGACCATAAATATGAATCCATTATATGAGATTGAGTTACATATATTTTATTTGATTGCTAACCCTAATACTTATTCTCTAAAACCTATATCTTGATCCATTTTCATGACACAATAATTTCCAATTGCTACAATGAATTCTCCACAACTTTGCTGAAGGAATGCAAGTCTTCTAATAACCCTAGATTTAATACTTTGAATTTATATAGAGATATTGAGAATGGTATGACAAGTTAGGTTTAATCCCTTAGTAAATGTCTGACCCTGAAAGGGTTATAGTAAGATTTACATAGGCTTTCGGGTCTTAGGGGATCGATATCCCGAATTTTTCAAATAGAGTTTTTGTAAATTTCCAAAAATTGTTTTGTCATATTTTGGCAAATTTGGGATGAGCGCTTGAGCGTTATGAGCATTTTTGAGTGTTGGATAAGCACTCGAGTGGTTTCAATGTTTGCGTGTTGCTTCTACCGCTCAACCATTCCCTACTTTTTCAAAATAAAAATAAATTAAGTATTTTTAGTTCAAAAAAAAAAAAAAATCAACTTTTAACCTTTTAAACACCTAACTTGATGTAAACCAAATCTTATTTATGACTTTTCAATACCAACTTAGAATTAGTGAAATTAACTCCAACTTAGATTAATTTGTGATATGATGACCGTATAAACAAACATTAACTGAGCTAACAAACTCATGGCTGCGGCCTAAAAATTGGTTAGTTAATTTAAAAGAGATTTGAAATGTACAAGTTGAAAAACTTAGGTGGTGTTTAATAAAATTGAAAATTGAAAATTGAATAGGTGAAAATCTTAGTGTTAAATTATATTTGTTAAAATTATGCATGAATTAAAAGAAATGAAAAGTGTTATTTTAAGCATATGCGTTCAGAGAGAGAGAGAGAGAGAGATGAAAATACCTTATTAATTTATGATAGCAGATAGCAGGGCTTGTTGAACAAACCTTGAACTCATGTCTGCGCTCCAAATTTTGATTTTGACCACTACCGAAGTCATCCATAATAGCATGTATCTTATAACTACTTTCCTTCTTCTTTGCTACGCCTCTATATATACACTTTCGTTTCTTCGCTTCCATCGCCAAACCATTTACGTACTGTCTAGAAAGAGATCTTCTGAAATGGACTCGCACCTCATCTAGTGGAAGACTTCCAGGGTGTCCTTCAGGTGTACAGCGACGGCTCCATCCTCCGCTCCACCACTTTACCCTTCCACGATGACGGCTCCGTCCTCTGGCAAGACTCATTTCCACAAACACCATAACCTCCACCTCCGCCTGGATAAGCCGGCGGTGTCCCCCACCAAAGCAAACCTCCCAGTTCTCTACTGCTTTCATGGAGGCGGCTTCTGCGTCAGCTCTCGCACGTGGCCCGACTGCCATAACTGCTGCCTCCATATGGAGTCTAGGCTTGGCGCACTCGTGGATGCACCGGACTTCCGCCTGGCGCCCGAGCACTGGCTGCCGACCGCGGTGAGCTCTCTCAAGTGGCTAGAAGGTCAAGCTGTATAGGATTGCGAAGCGGGGCTGAGTGAAGGGGTTGACTTGGACCGGGTTTTAGTGGTGGGGACTCTTGGCGGTTCAGATGGGGGCCGGTTTGCTAGAACTGGAGCCGGTTCGGGTACGAGGTTTTGTGGGGATGAGGCCATTTTTTTTTTGGGAAAATGAGAACAAGATCAGAGGGTCCGAGTGAAACTATGTTGAACTTGGAACTCCTTGAGAGGTAGATACTTCGCTCTTCGGAACCTAAACTCATAGAAATAGTAATATTTTATAAATCCGGGAATTATATGAAATTTATAGGAAATATAAATTTTGAAAAGTGTGATTTATATTGCCAAGAAGGAAACTATGTAATCGACTTTATTGGACAAGGAAAACATTAGGCCATGCATGGTTTCTAGAAAGGGAAAATAATATTAAAAAAAAATCATGTTTGTTTTAATAAAAAATATCCAAAAAAAAAAATATAATTAAAATTTGTTAAAAGCATAGGGAAATCATGCAATCATACATCACCAAAAAAATAAATATGTTTTTGTTTTTTTAACTTTACTTTTGCCATTTTAATCTTAGTGTCATTTATGCACTTCAATAGTACCTTTGAATTAGTCCCAAAATTACCCTAAAAAATTGAAGACAAGTTCACATCACTTCTTCGGCATGTATCATTTTTTAAATTTCTCTCGTATTAACTCCTTCATACATCCCACCTTCTTATTTTTTTCAATTTTACCTTTTTTTTTTCTCTCTTACCACCATATCTATTACCACCTATTGTATTTCTTATGGTTATTTTTTCTCTTTGGTTTGACATTTCTTTTAATATGTTCATGTATTCTTCCATAAAACGTGTTTTAATTTTAATTTATTTTCACTCTCTAATATCTCCATATTTATTGATTTTAATTATTATTTGGGCATATTAAACTTAAAATGATAATATATATAATAAATAGTTAATATAACAAATTAAATAAAAATCTAAATATATAATGGACAAAAATGAAAATATTATCTTATAAATAATATACTTGATTATTTAAAATATTAGTTATAATAATGCATTTGATAAATTAAGGTTTAAATTTAAAATTTATATTTTATTATTTACAGGTTTATGATATAAGATTTTCTATATTAATGTTAAATAAAAGATAAATTTATTTTGTAACTCCTATAGCATGCAAAAGTAAAAATATCTTTGTAATACTATTTTATTATTTATATTATTTTTATTTTTATTTTAAATTTATCATATCAAATCACAATAAGTGGTGGTGCTTTTATTTTTTTATTTTTCCTTATGCTTTTAACTTGATCGTGGATCTCATTTTTTGTTTGGTTAAAATCTTCAAATTTTTAATTAAACTAAAATATAAAAGAAAATATATATTTTTTAATAAAAAAAATAAAATTGTGTTTAACCTTTTATATTAATTTCATAAAAAAATAGCTGCATCTTTAAGAAAAATATGTATATCTATTCTTCAGGGAATCGAGACCCTCATCTTCTTAAATAATAGCTACAAAAACCATTATAGAATAGAGATATAGGGATTTGAAACTCATACATGTGATTTGGATGTTTCTTTATGAAAATCCATCTATTGAAGAACATGCCTGGAAAAATTGGAGTCTTTCTCCTCATGCTGTTGCCCACGTGTGCGTCCTGTGCAATTCCTATGCACACGTCTTGTGTGGTTCTTGTGCACAAGGTCTGTGCGCGTCTCATGCACTATACCCCTGCATCCAAGGAAGTCTCGTACACCTAAGATTTTCCGCTTGATGACTTGAACCTTAGTCTTAGCACTCCAAAGTGTGGGCTTTGAAAGGGAAAAGGCTATGACTCTCTTTGGAGGTAAAAGATGACTAATTGAAAGTGATTAGGAAACTGTAACCCATAAGGGACTATTTATAGGGTTGCCCATTAGTCTTAAGTGACTTGAGCCCATCAAAGCTTGGGTCACTTAATCTATCCCAAAACAAGTCCTAATTGATTAATTAATTACATAAGGTCACCTAATTAATCAATTAACTCAATTTAGAGACCTTGTTCATTATTCCCTATTCATAATGGTATATAAGCTCAGAGCGGGGACCACTAAGACCTATAGGAGTACTGGCTCCCTCAAAATACAATTTTAAAGTTGATTCAACATTCCACTAAAGAGAATCAACTACACTTCAGTACCCTATGTAAATAACAAGACGAAACTCGCGTCTATGGTCTATTATCCATTATATGCAGACTCCCTATAAATTGATGTCTATAATATAACAAGGTAGTGTTATCACTTATCAAGATTTATAGGTCTCACTTACTATGTGATCAAATGATATACTCTACCTCCAAGGAGCATATGTCAAATTAAACTAAATGAATTACTATGACCATAGATTTCATGATCACATGTCATTTGGATCACCCAAGGGGACACACTATTTCAATCTCATGAGATATCATGGTGCCTCTATTGAGAATGCCTATTGCCACCAACCTCCATCAACAGTAACCAATTCCATAGGGATATATGACCACTTTAGGGTCTCACCCATTGGTCAAAATCTCCTCTTGATTTCAACACATACTAAATATCCTCTCAAGGTTGAGAGTCCATGCTGGTGAATCATGGCATTTGAGTCTTGCCTCATGATTCACCATAAGTTTTGTTTAGTGTGAATCACATACACTAGTGCACTTACCATGGGAAACCTATTGCAATGCCCAAGATAAGTCATCTCTCCAATTAGGAGGTAGTGCACTATAATCTCTACTGGATTTACCCAAATCCATGAACTGATTGTGGACAACTTATCTACTTACAAGGAACCCATATCTTGTATCTTCTATGCAACTCCTAATGCACCAAAGTCATGTACAATGTAAGAGACATGTGTTAAATGTTCAAATCAATGTCAATACACCAAAAGGATAACAAGGAGACAGTTAAGTCTAACTTTGTTACATCATGTCTTGCTTTTAGGGGCTCAATTCCAACAAACTCCGACTACCCCCAAAAGCAGATTAGGCACTATAGAAAAAATTTATGCTCCATAGTCTTACCACCTCTCTTTACTATCTCACAATATGGTAAAACTTCCTCTTTATGCACTTCTTCTTCTAGTAGTATTTTAGTTCTTTAGACTATGTCACCATCTCATTGTTATAACAGTATCTTAGACAATATAGTCAAGAGAACTAACCATAAGCCAAAAGGCTCCTTCTGTTGCTATAGAAGCAACAAAAACCACTTTGAGTGTATACATACCTAAATTTTATTTAATAAATAAAACAATATGATAATATTTTATTTAATATTGTAGGTGTTGCATGGAGAGATATGTTATCAAGAAAGAAGATTTACAAATTAAATAAATAAATAAATGTTGTCTTTAGGGTTTAGGTTTTGATTCTTAAGACCTTGAGGATTGAATGAACATTTTGTGGTGGAAGAACAATTATTGAATTTTATATTACTTTTTAATAATGTTATTTAAATATTTAAATTTATTTTATATTTGTGTATCAGGTTTACATTTCTACTATTTTCAATTGGTTAAATATAATTTAAATTACTATAAAGTGTGGGATATTAATTTATATGGATTTTTTTAATTAATTTTCAAACATCACATAAAAACTATAAATAATTGTTTAATTTGTTTATTTATTGATTTAAGTCATCTTCTTCAAAAATAATTTACTGGTGATGGTGACGTACATTATCCATTACTAAATTAATGAAAATTAATTATTAAATCCTCTTTATTCTTTATTTATGGCGACCAACTTACTATGTTGGTAAGAGTGATAGTTTTGTTTGTATTTTTTTCAACTAACTTAATTCATTGGCAATAGTGATGGTAAAACTCTATTATATAGTCCATTGCTAAAAGCTTTTGTTTTGGTTACATTTTCCAATAAATTTAATCTGTTGGCAATAGAAAAATCCCATCACTAGACTTTTGACAACACATATTTCCCCGACTACTAGGAGTTAGGAATACTTATAGGGAAAAGTTAAATTTCTTGTGGTGTTTGTCTAACATTTTCCAGAAATTCATAAATTGTCTCATAATGCCTTAACTTAGAAAAAAAAATGACTAATAATTTTTTTGAAGAAATTTCTATAAAATAAATAAATAAAAAGAAAAAGAAAAGAAAAAAAATATTATAAACCCAAATTGACATGAATAGAATCACATACCAAATGGTGTCGCTGAACACTTTTCTTATTTTCATCATCACATGCCATAATAATGGACTTTTTGTGAAAATCATGAGTAAAATGTGCATATTCCTTGGAATAGATTCAATCAAGTTTTTAGAATGCAGCTAACTAAAGACATGGTTGAGAAATTATTATTTGTTAAATGTTAGCCAAAATTTGGGAGTTTCTAATTTAGACTCCTGTTATGTCATAATTTAGCATAATTCGTTAATTAAATAACATATATTCAACGCAAGGTTTATAGGGGAACAAAAGAGATGTAATGTGAACATTGCCATATTGAAAATGTTCCTCATTTTGATTTTTCCATAGACATTGATTAATATGCACTAGAATATGTTCTCAATTTCTCATGCTCAAGATATCAACACTAATAAGAAGTGGGTCGCCAACTAGATTTCTTTCCACAAAATTAATTAATTAAATCTCTCTCTACCCATTTTTTTGGGAGGTAAAAATAGTCTAAATAATTTTAAAATATGACTAACCCATAATCTATATTATGGGGAAGTACACAACCTATATGTAGTGCATAGATCCTAATCCAAGACTTGTCTCATTTAAACACCCATTTGACTCGCAAGAAACAAACCTTATGTTGTAAGTTCTACAAGGAGACTACCATACTAAAATTTGATAAAAGGATATGCTTTCTAATGAGATTTAGTGAGAAATTATTAATCATGTTTTATAAAAATAAAAACCTTGTTTTCCCATTAAACCAACTCAACCATCTCATTGAATTTACATACATTTTTTTTCCAGATTCTTTACTGCCATATTTAAATTATAATAATTTATTTAACTATGTAAAATTTACAAGAGTAGATAGAAGTTGTGCTTTTAGAGATGTTAAGAATGGAAAGAGGGATTTGTGGCATATATAATATGCAAACAAACGTGTTATATGTCATCAAATTCTTCCTCATCTACACTTTAAATAATTTGATCCATAAAGTTACTTCAAACTGATTTTGTGCCTACATATGTACTTGTCCCATTCAAATCTTTAAGCTTCAGAAATGACCAAGTTTTCCATTAGCTCTTCAACATTCTTAGAAGTTCAAAGTTAACAAGTAGTGCTTAGGTTAAAATATTTGGAAAAATTAGGTGGAAGATACTTCACATGCATTATTTAAAAATAGGGAGTTTAATGTGTCTTTCTAAATTGATTACAAAAGGAAGACCATTGAAGGTTGAAACTCTATTGTGGGCTTATTTTATGACTTGGTTGAGAAACTTTTTCAAGAATCAGAAGTGATGAAAAAGAAAGGTGGTTTATGACCGAACTTCTCTGTTGTACCAAAATACTTAGCCTTTTTACGTAGCAACTCTGGTCAAGAAAAACTAAAGAAAGAGTCACTACGACTTTTGTAGTATTTCAGGTATCGCCCTCAGGGATTGGCTTATGGAAATTATCAATACTAGAATAAATGAATTGTTTTTTTTTTTAAATCCTAAAGTGAAAAATAATATGTGAATGAAGTGAAGCTAAATAAAAGATTTGAATTAAAAATAAAAAATAAAAAATTGATTTTTAATTCAATCGATTCAAGTTTGGGGCTTTCCACAATCCAACTTAAGGTATAGAAATAGAGAGAACAAGGGTTTTTTTTTTAAGTAAATTGATCTTAGGGTTTTGGGATCCTTGGCTGCTTGCAATCAACTTGAGTTCTATAACTCAAAATTGCATCTGAAACCTAATTTTTCCTTTTTAAATAGATTCCTAAAACCATCGAATGAATGAGATTGATTACCAGTTTAAGATTTGACTTTTTAACCCTTCCTACTCCTTATAGCTTTGTTTTGGGGCAAATAACGATAGGGAAGACCAAGATAACTAATGATTAAGAATTACCAAGAATCACTAGTATCGGGTAATAACCTACCGTATCATTCCCTAAACTAATTCACAAGGATAGGATAAAAAAAATGATAAATTGTCACCTAACTAATAATTAATCTCATTGTTATAATAATTTACACATTGTCCTTATAGGTTTCCTAGCTCTTAGGTTTTCATGTTTCAAGCCTCAAGTTGGCTTCTTAGCCTCTCATGGGGGTGATGTCACATTCACAATCCATAATAGGGTAAAAATCCATAATTTGAATCAAAAGAAACGAAAAACAATATATTTAATAAAGAAGAAAAAGAAAACAAACCAAAGTTCTCGTCTTCTTTCACATTCAATGTCAAACTCTCTAGAAAAAGATCCAAGATTTCTAAAACCTAGAACTAAGAGAATTTATATAATATCATCAATTACCTAACATGTGGCACACTCTCATTGGACACTTATTACAAAATAATTACCTAAAATGACTAAAAAAAATAATAATAAAATACCGATTTCTAGTCATGTGGGGCCCACTTAGGGTGGATAGAGTGCTCTAGATGAAACTCCCGAGGTAGAGGAGGCAAAACATCAAAGTGGTAATGGGTGAATTTGAAATTGGGGTAATTTTGAATTGGATTTTGAATTCATAAGTTGAATTTCGAAATCATTTTGAAATGACCTTTCAGCTTTGTGCAGTTGTCTTCAATTTGCCATAACTTCTTCATTTCAACTCCAATTTGCATAATGTTTGAAGTTTTGGACTCCTGACTTCCCAAGCTTCAAAATGATATATATTATGTATAGAATAGACTCTTTAAAGTGCTCCAAATTTGTCCTCAAAGTCAGAGTATATGTTACCATCAGATTTTGAGTTCTAAATTTCTATGCAACTGAATCTTGCTTCATGCCTCATTTTCCATGTTTTCTTGCCTTCTTTCTTACTCCATAATGGCCATTTCTCATCTTCCAAACTCATGATATCCTCATTTTTCCTTTCCTCATGATTCATGAGTCTTGACTCACTTATTTCCTCATTTAACCCTTTCTTGATCTTTCAAAATTTAAAGTGATTCAACTTGCACCATTTTCTTCCCTTGAACCTAAGATAAATCTCCAAAATACAAGTTAAACTCATGGATAGGGCCTTAGCATCGATTTAGGCCAAGTTGGGTGATTTGAGTGTTCTTTGGTGCACAAATCAGATTGAATATGTGCCATTAGAGCACATATTTTGGCTATAATCATCCCCCTCAACCTAAACTTTTCTAATCCCTAGCACATGAAAAGAGTACAAAAAAGAATGAAAAATATGTAATGAGATTCATGAAACCATAGTGACTCAACATAACATGTTTCACACACAAGATACCCAAGTAGTCAAATTTCCTATAATTGAGCAGGATGACACAAGATATGCAATTTCTTAGTTTTCTCACCTTATCTTTGTATACATGAACGTGCATCCATGTTTAGAATTCCCCTTAGTGTCTCTTGATTTTTTTGTCCCCTCATAGTATTCTTCTTAAGATTTTTTCTCAAACTCAAATTTCATCATTCTTTAAGTTAAAGAGGGAACACAATTTATTTTGATTTTTCTTTCTTAGTTTAGGAAATCTCTTATAAGCCACTTATCCCTCAGACATCATCCTAACTAAAAAAAGAACAAGGTTGAATTTCCTAAACATTTAGAGCCTGTTTGGTTAGTGTTTTCAAAAACAATTTTCTGTTTTTGAGAACAAAAAACACACAAAACGTGTTTGATAAGAGAATGTTTTTTGTTCCCATGTGTTCTCCGTGTTTGCTAAAGCCCAGTTTTTAGAGAATAAAAAAATGGTGTTTTCTGTGTTTTTGCCATTGTTCTAAGAAGAAAAAAAAATGTTATTTGTGTTTTCAATCAGTGTTCTTGGGTATTCTCATCTTTTCACTGTGAAGGAAAATTTTTACACTACGAGGGAAAATCAAAAAATGGGAAAAAAAAAATCGGTTTAACAAGAATTCAACCAAAAACTCAACATTATCCGATAATGTTTTTATTTTTTAGTCATTTCCGTTTCAATATTTTTAAGATATTTTAGGATTTATCCCTATATGATTTTTCGGATGCATTTCAAAGCCAAAACCTCCATAAATTCTAGGATTTCCCAGAAACCAAACAAAACATAAACAATAACACAAAAGACCAAGAATGCAAAATAAAAAAATAAAAAATAAAAACAAAAACAAAAATTGAAACCCTACCCAAAAATCTTTACAATGACCACAATTTGGATTCTGGCCTTAGTGAGTAATGTTTTGATCTTAGAAAAGAGAAATAGTTCAACCGTCGTGAATAAAAGTTTGAATGTTGGAAGAAATACGGAGATAGGAGGGAAAAAGAAATAGATAATAGGAGCGGAAGAGAAACAGAGGAAAGAAGAAGAGAAAGGAGAATAGGGATTTAGTCTCTATATATATGTAAAATAAGTAAAATAGTGAAAATTAATAAATTTTTATAAATAAATTAGTTTGATTTACTTTTAATTTTTTTTATCCTTTATATAATTATTAAATATAAAATAAAATTTAATTTTAAATAAAATTATAAATATTTTTAACAAAAAATTATCATAAAGATATCATTATTAATTAATTTTTATATTATTAATTATATTTAAAATAGAAAAAATACATCATCTATTTCTAAGTATAATGCATTACTATTTGATATATTCATAAAATCAAATAATTGATATTTACCAATTTATGATATTTTGATCCTATAATTTATCAATTATTGAAATCAAACATATTTAGAAATGTTTACAAAGTAATCCTTTATTTGAAAAAATTAAAACTAATGCATAAAATTTTCAAAATGAAACATTTTTAATTTTTAAAAAGTGTGAATGTAAAAATTATTTATATATTTACAATATCAATTAGTTAAAGAAAATGCTCAATTTTAAAAAACAAAACCAATTATTATTATCTTTTGTTGAATTTTTTTATTTATATCTTTTTTCATTAATTGAGAGGAGATACGAAAAAAAACATCAATTAAAAAAAAAAACCAACTTTCAAACATGTTTTTTATTTCATTTGTTATAAAACACTTTTTTTCTTAACTCAACCAAACATATTTTTTAGGTTTTTGAGTACAAAAACTGTTTTTCAAAATTCAATTCCCAAAACATAATTTTGTTTCTGAAAACACAAAAAACTATTCTTAAAAACTATTCTTAAAACTATTTTCCAAAATAGTTTTCAAAAACACCAACCAAACATGCCCTTATCCTTTTTTTTTTGTTTTTTTCAAAACTTAGTTTAGCATGTGTAACGAGCAAGATATCAATGACTTCTAACCAATTGGTTTTGGGCACCAGGGCTTGAAGGCACAAGACCATTTCCCCCTCAGATAATTGCTCAAGCTTAAATCTATCATTTTCAATTTTTTTTTCATATTTTTATTACATATATATTTTTTATTTCCTCCTTTTAAGCTGAAGAAAATTATCTTAATCAATATACCATAAGGGTACACGTGCTTTGTGTGTTCTTTGAGTCTTAAATAAAAAATAACCATCAAAGAAAAATTGAAGGTATCCCAAGGATTCAACCTAACTATTTTTGCACTTGAAGGTATATGAAGAAAAGGTAAGTGAATTACTAGTCTAGCTCTAACTGTATTTCTTCTCAAATTCTAAAGAAATAATGCTACTTAAAGCATTCTCATGCATAATAAACCATGAGTCACTGAGGCAAATCAAGAATCTCATTAACTAACCAAAGATAGCATGCAAACTTTTGAAAAAAATTAGGGCTAATATACCTTTCCCCCTCAACCTAAATTACACAATGTCCCCAATATGTAGAACGAGTGATATGAAGAGGGTGGAAGTGTTATCTCACGATCATAGAATCGGAATGGCAAGTCAGAAAACCAAATCTGTATCAACCAATCATATGGGAAACAATATTAGAAAGCTACCAAGAAATAAAAAATAATAAAATATCCTAAATAAGAAAAGAAAAGACAAGAAAACAAAGCATAACAATTCAAATCCTAAAAGTCTTAAGGGATAAATAAAATAGAAATACCTAAACATGAATAAATGAAAAAAAAAAATAAAAACAAAAACAATAACCAAAAAAAACCAAAACCTAATTTTACGTACTGGATAAAGAAAAATGCATCATCCATTTGGAATCTCTCCATCAACAAGATAGAAAGTTTCTTCATGTGGCCACACTTGTTCTTTAAGGGACTTGAGGAAATGGTCTTTCACCTTAAACTTATGACTAATTTTGGGATTGAGTAGGGTGATGGGGCCAAAAATAGGAACTTGTCTCTTATTTGGTTTGAACTTTCTCCTTTGTTCCTTTTACCGTGATGAAATTTCAACTTATCTATTTCTTTCATCCACTTTTCATATAGTTCTTCTTCCAAAACACTTAAGTTAATCTTCCCATTCATTCCATGTTTTTTTTTTTACATTCCTTAGGAATTTTCAACAACTTTCTTCTTTGCACTCATTCAATTGATGAAATTGAATCAACTATTGGTTCCATAATTTGCAAGATTTGGTTAGTGGGCCTTTGAATGAGAGTTTCAATTCGACATGCTACTTCACTCTCTTCTTCCTCATGGTTAATTTGTTGATGACTTAAGTTAAATACATTCAGCTCCAATGTCATATTGCCAAAAGAAAGCTGCATTACCCTATTTCGACAATTGATAAGGGTATTTTTTGTTGCTAGAAAGGGTCTTCCAAGAATGATAAACACAGAAGTTACTTCCTTACATAATGGCTCAGTGTCTAATACCATGAAATCTACAGGATAGTAGAACTAGTCAACTCGTACCAACACATCCTCTACTATTCCTCTAAGTACTTTGATAGATCAATTAGCCAAAGACAAAGTCATAGTAGTGGCCTTGAGCTCTCCTAACCCTAGTTGCTTGTAGATGGAGTATGGTAGGAGATTGACATTGACTCCCAAATCAAGTAAAGCTTTCTCCACATATGTATCCCCTATTTGCACTGAAACAGTGGGGCACCCTGGATCTTTGTATTTCATTGGAGCTTTATTCCCAATGATTACTTGTTTAGTAAGGAATGCCCTCTTACTTAACTTAATCCTTTTCTTTACTGTGCATAAGTCCTTAAGGAACTTTGTATAAGTGAGAACTTACTTGATCATATCTAAGAGATGGATATTTATCTTAACATGCCTTAGCACTTCCAATATTTCTGAGGTCTTATCCTCCACTCTCTATTTTTGAAGTGCTATGGGAAATGACAAAGGATTAGTAGATTTGTCATTTTCCTTACTCACAATGATTTATTCAATTTTCTCTGATTCTTTTTCAAGTTCCATTTTTCTTCCCAAATTTAAACCATTCTCTTTGGTGCCATTGTCTTCAACCATTGGATTCTTAGGCCCTTCATATCATTTTCCACTTCTAAGTGTGATCAATGCGTTGCATTCTTCATTCTTTACTTCTAAAATTTCACATATATCTCTCCGATTTTGTTATGGTTGAGCAAGAAACTTACTTTTCTCTTAAGATATACTTGTAGTGATTTGATTGAGAGTGGCTTGAATGTTTGAGATTGCTTGTGATGTTTAAGCATTAGTCCTTTCTTTATCCTCATTAATCTTACCTTAGTGTTGGATGAATTGCTTCATCATATTTTCCAAGCTTGATATAAATGATAAAATCTATCCTTGTTGTTGAAAACCTTGGGATGGTATTACCTGAGGTGCAAATTCTTGTTGTTCATTACCTTGGTAATCTTGATACCGATTTCCTTGATGATGGAACTAATCATTATTGTTACCTCCCCATGACATATTTGAATGATTTTTCCAACCCGGATTGTAAGTGTTGGAGTATGGAGAGTTGGTCATTGGTTGTTTATAGGTTCCAATAGCATTAGCTTACTCAGAGAACATGTCTTGTACTACAAGTAGTGTAAGGCAGGAATGCACATCATGTTCCATGGACTTACATATCAAGCATGGTTGCATTGTTCCCTCATTAGCAATTTGAAACTTTTGAACTTTCTTAGCTTCCAAATCATCTAACCTCCTTATAATAGTGGCAATCTTTTCTTGGACATCTAAACCTTCTAGTAATGCATACACTCCACTAGCTCTTGCCCTGTTCACTATTCTATCTCTAGGTGGTTCCTTGACAATTGGTTATTCCCAACTTCTAGATACCTTGGCAACATAATCAAGGAATTGAAATGCTTCATTGGGATTTTTATTCATGAAATCTCCCTCACACATAGTCTCGAGAAGTTGTTTCATTGTTGGTGACATCCCTTCATAGAAATACTATACTAGCATCCAGTTGTCAAATCCATGATGAGGGCATTCTGTGACCATCTCCTTGAATCTTTCCTAACATGCAAAAAATTTCTCATCCTTCATTGCCTTGAAATTTGAGATCTCATTTTTCAATGCACTAGTCCTATGTGTTGGAAATAATTTTTGCAGAATCATTGATTATAGATCACCCCAATTTCTTATGTTGCAGGGTCTTAAGATTGTTTAATCAAGTCTTAGCTTTATCCTTCAATGACAAGAGGAATAACTTCATGTGGAAGATATCCAAAGGAGTGTTGGCTTCTTGAAAAATTGAAACAATGTCCTCAAATTCCTTGATGTGAGAGTATGGGTTTTCATTTTCTATCCCCCTAAAAATGGGTATTTGAAATACCACTTGAGGTCGAATGGTAACATGATCTTGATTTGGAGGTAGCATAAAACACGATGGTGTGCTCAACCTAGGAGGATTTAGAAACTCTTTCATAGTTCTTTGGTCATGTATAGGTGGTCGTGGCATATTGTTGTTGCTATTGGACTCTTTAGTGTCCTCCATATTTAGTTAAGATTCCTCAGTTGTTCTTTCAAGTTTACTTGAAAGATTTCTTTCCCAACCAAGCATAAAATAGAAGAAAAATATATATAAAGAAAAAAAATATTAAAAGAACTAAAAAAAAGTAATGCACTATATCCTAGTTATGATGGTTGCTAATCCCCTACAGTAACGCCAATTTCTTAACCAAACTACTTTGTTATACCAAAATACTTAGCCTTTTTGCGTAGCAACTTTAGTCATGAAAAACTGGAGAAAGAGTCACTATGGCTTTTGTAGTACTCTAGGTATTGTCTTAAGGACTGGCTTATGGAAATTGTCAATACTAGAATAAATGAATTGTTTTTTTTTTTAAATCCTAAAGTGAAAAATAATATTTGAATGAAGTGAAACTAAGTAAAAGAACTGCATTAAATAAAAAATAAAAAAATTGATTTTTAATTCAATAGATTCAAGTTTGGGGTTTTCCACAATCCAAATTAAGGTATAGAAATAGAGAGAACAAGGGTTTCTTAAGTAAATTGATCTTAGGGTTTTGGGATCTTTGGTTATTTGCGATCAACTTGAGTTCTACAACTCAAAATTGCATCTGAAACCTAATTTTTCCTTTTTTTTCAATAGATTCCTAAAACCATCAAATGAATGAGATCGATTACCGGTTTAAGATTTCACTTTTTAACCCTTCATACTCCTTATATCTTTGTTTTGGGGCAAATAACGATAGGGAAGACCAAGTAACTAATGATCAAGAATTACCAAGAATTACTAGTATCGGGTAATAACCTACCGTATCATTCTCTAAACTAATTCACAAGGATATGATAAAAAAATGATAAATTTTCACCTAACCAATAATTAATCTCATTTTTATAATAATTTACACATTGTCCCTATAGGTTTCCTAGCCCTTAGGTTTTCATGTTTCAAGCCCTTAGTTGGCTTCTTAGCCTCTCATGGGGGTGATGTCACATTCACAATCCGTAATAGGGTAAAAATCCATAATTTGAATCAAAAGAAACTAAAAACAATATATTTAATAAAGAAGAAAAAGAAAACAAACCAAAGTTCTCGTTTTCTTTCACATTCAATGTCAAACTCTCTAGAAAAAGATCCAAGATTTCTAAAACCTAGAACTAAGAGAATTTATATAATATCATCAATTACCTAACATGTGGCACACTCTCATTGGACACTTATTACAAAATAATTACCTAAAATGACTAAAAAAATAATAATAAAATACTGATTTCTAGTCATGTGGGGCCCACTTGGGCTGGATAGAGTGCTCTAAATGCAATTCCCAAGGTAGAGGAGGAAAAACATCAAAGTGGCAGTGGGTGAATTTGAAATTGGGGTAATTTCGAATTAGATTTCGAATTCATAAGTTGAATTTCGAAATCATTTTGAAATGACCTTTCAGCTTTGCGCAGTTGTCTTCAATTGGCCATAACTTCTTCATTTCAACTCCAATTTGCATAATGTTTGAAGTTTTGGACTCCTGACTTCCCAAGCTTCAAAATGATATATATTATGTATAGAATAGACTCTTTAAAGTGCTCCAAATTTGTCCTCAAAGTCAGAGTATATGCTATTACCAGATTTTGAGTTCTAAATTTCCATACAACTGAATCTTGCTTCATGCCTCATTTCCCATGTTTTCTTGTGTTCTTTCTTACTCCATAATGGTCATTTCTCATCTTCCAAACTCATGATATCCTCATTTTTCCTTTCCTCATGGTTCATGAGTCTTGACTCACTTATTTCCTCATTTAACCCATTCTTGATCTTTCAAAATCTAAAGTGATTCAACTTGCTCCTTTTTATTCCCTTGAACTTGAGATAAATCTCCAAAATACAAGTTAAACTCATGGATAGGGGTTTAGCATCGATTTAGGCCAAGTTGGGTGATTTGAGTGTTTTTGGTGCACAAATCATATCGAATATGTACCATTAGAGAACATATTTTGGCTCTAATTAGTTTACAAAGATAAAAAAGAAAAGTGAGAAAAGTGGAGTATTTGAAAATTCCTAACACAATAAACCTTCATTTGACGATTTCAAATTTTCCAACTAGTTACGTAAAAGAAAAAAAAAAGGTAGTATACAATGGCAAAACAAAATTTCCAAAAATAGTATTAATATGAAATGACTGCTTAGCTAAAGCTAACCTCCAAATACCATAAAATAAATAAAACTAAGAAAACACTAGAACTTTAAATTGGGAATTTTTATATAAGAGAATCCTTGTAATATAATATTGATTATTTTCATATTTTGTATAAAAATAGGGGCAATGATCATATCTTTAGCTTGATTTCACCATTAAAAACACCCTTTAACTAAACAATTGTATGTTATCTTGTGTATGTATGGTTTTCTCATATTTTCTTTGATTTTTTTTTATATTTTTAGGCATATTTAATGAATAATGATGATCTTGAGATCCTCATGGGACATCCTAGATGTGAGAATGAAGGGTCTATTTAGTTGAAAAACCAAAATTGTAAGAAATTCTTAGGTGTTGATCATGTCTGACCAACAAAATATTTTGAGGTGGTTGGAAGGCTAGACATGTCCAATCAATCTAAAACAATTTTTTTTTTGGTTTTTTCACTTTCTAAACTTAAATATGACCAATTTTAAGAATTTTTAGAGGTTTTTTTCACCTAAAAAATAAATTTGAGAAACACGAGTGATGCTTTAGCACATGAAGGCACCACAAAGGGCCCCATAATGGCCTCACCACTTGCAACCGCCCTTTTGACCTTAACTCATGTGATTATAGCACATGAGAGACCTTTTAATTGTCTTAAATAGGGAAAATGAGTTGTGCCAAAGTGGGAGACCAATTCCCGCTCATTCTTGAGCCCTTGATTTGCATGAGAAAGGCTCACACATGAGGGAACTTAAGGTTGATTTGGGGAATGATATAAAAGAGCATGGGCAACCATTAAGAAGGGTTCAGATCTTCTCCTTTGAAATGGAGTTCTTACAAGTTCTTGATCATTTTTGGAGTCGACCTTAGGAAGAGAAGATCTTGGATACACATTCATTTTAGGTTTTCTTTGTTTTCATTTACTACATTTGTCTTGATTTGGTTTTCGTTAAGGAGTACTTGAATCTTTTCCATATTCTTGGTTCTTGCAATTTCATATTGATTTAAGATCTCAATGTTCAATTTCTTGTTCTTCATTTCATTCTTTCAATTTAGTTTCCTTTCAATGTTTATTAAGTAGTTATTTAGGGTTGAGTAAAGGGAGCTAACCCTAGGGCTTTCCATTCTTCCATTAGAATTTGTCTTTTCATTAATAGCTATTTTTAATTCAAAGTAATCTATAAAGAGAATCTCATTCATTCAATATAAATCACCTCATTTGAACATCTGACAATTGGGGATTATAGGTCTCAATAGGGTATCCCAAGCACTTAATGGTAAAAACATTTTGACTTAGGACAACCTTGATTAAGCCCTAAATACTCTAATTGGAAAAATGGTTGAGATATTGGGCTCATGAAACCACTAAATTTTTATACCTCATTAGAGATGGAAGCCTAAGGTCCTCATAGGGTATTCCAAGCACTTACATTTAGACTTGGAACAACCCCATGTTGTTAGGATAGAGCCCTTAAAAGCATGACATTATGTAATAAACATGTGAATTTTTATTATTTATTTAATTAAGTTCTAGTTCACTTTTATCTATCCTATTTCCATGCATTATACCTTCTAAGCACTCTAGCCTACATCTTTTGCATTGTATGTGACTTGGGTGCATTAGAAGTTGAACACAAGATCCAAGTTATGGGTTTCTTGCAAATAAACAATTTGTTCATAGTTAGAGGTTGTAGTGCACTACCTACTAATTGGAAGGAAGGCTGGTCTTGGTTCTTAGGATGGGTTTCCTAACTTACAGTAGGTCATGATGTAAGGCTATCAAGTGGTCATGACTTTACCAAGTTGTTTCATTGTGTTGTCTCTCAACCTTGAGAGAATATTGATCTTAGACTAAAGTTGGTAGTGGCTTTGACCTACGGGTGAGATCGTATTCCTTGTGGATTGGGTCACTGTTAAAGGAAGCCAGTAGTAATAGGTATTCTCAATAAAGACACCATGATGTCTCATGAGAATGAGACAGTGTGTCCCCTTGGGTGATCCTAAGGAGGCGTGTTCATGAAAACTATGGTCATAGTAGTTCCTAAAGTGGAACTTGACATTAACTCTTGTAGAGTTAAGACATGTCGATTGAATACATAATAGGAGGATCTATAACTTAAGGATTATAAATATAGTCTTAAAAGGCTGATAACTTTCACCTTGTTAAAATTGGGAAACCAGTTCATGAGGAGACTGAATGCAATGGATAGTAGGTCACGGACCCGAGCATGTAGTGTCTTGTTCTTATTTACATAGGATATTGGAGTTTAGTTGATTTTCTATAGTAGAATGTTGAATCAACTTCAAAATTGGAGTCTAAGGGAGCTAGTAGTCTTACAATGATCCCAACTCTAAGCTCATATACCTTGTTGGCAAGGGTTATGAGGATTGAATTGACTTTAGGGTCACTTTTGTGCATAAGGGCGTTTAAGTAATTAACAAGGTTGCACAAGGGCAATTGAACAAGGTCTCTGGATTAGGCTAATTGATTAATTAGTAGGTCTTGTTCAGTTAATTAATCAATTAAGACCCGTTTTGGGTTAGATTAAGTGACTTAAGCTCTTAATGGCCTCAAGTCACTTAAGCCTAATAGGGAATCTTATAAATACCTCTTAAGGTTTAGATCTTCCATAGTGTTTCTTAGAGAGTCTTATTCCACCTCTAAAAATAGAGAGCCATAGCCTCCACCATGTCTTTCATCTCCACCAGAAGTATGTTAAGGTCAAGGTTCAAGTCCTTGAGCAAAAGACTCTGGGTTTACAAGACTTTTATGACTTTGTTCTTCATTTTCATCACATGGATTCAATTTGGGAACATCCAAATCTAAGGTATGTTTTTCATTAGCACTTTTTGAATTTGTATTAAGTTTTAAAAGGTAATTTTTTTTGTTCTGCATATGCTAGGAACCATGGATTGTTTTGTTCCCTTACCCTGAATCATATAGGTGCAAGAAAAACTACCCAAGGCCTCTAGATTCTATACAACAAAAGTAAAATAATAATAATAATAATAATAATAATAATTTTTTAACAAAATAGGATCTAGAGAAAATCCATTAGAAAACTTTACCTTTGATTTGGATATTCCCAATTAACAAAATAGGATCTAGAGAAAATCCATTAGAAAACTTTACCTTTGATTTGGATATTCCCAAATCAATTTCGCTCTGTGAAGATAAAGAATGAACAATCTAGAAGTCTCATACACCTAAGATCTTCTGCCCAATGACTTGAACCATGATCTTGATACTCTAAAGTACGGGTTTTATAAGGGAGGAATCCTAGGCTCTCTCTCTCTCTATGAAGATGGAAGACAACTATGTCTCATAAGGTTATGGAAGCCTTAGCCCCTAAGGGGATATTTATAGGGTTCCATTACTAGGCTTAAGTGACTTAAGCCTATCAAGGCTTGAGTCACTTAATCTAACTCAAAATAGGTTCTAATTGATTAATTAATCACATAGGACCATCTAATTAATCAATTAGTCCAAATCGAGATAATTGGTTCACCATCTTTTGTGCAACCTTATGTAATTACCAAAATGCCCTTATACACAATAATGAACTAAGAGCCAATCCAACCTTCATAAACTATGTCATCATAGTATATGAGCTCAAGCTGGGGACCACTATGACCCATAGGAGTATTGGCTCTCTCAAAATCTAATTTTGAAGTTGATTCAACATTCCACTAAAAAAAATCAACTACAATCTAGTACCCCATGTAAATAACAATGAGATGAAGCTCAGGTTTATGACCTACTATCCACTGCATGCAGACTCCCCATGAATTGGTGTCCGTAATCTAAAAACATAGTGTTATTACCTATCAAAATTACATCTCTAATTCTTGAGTTACAAATCTCACTTATTATGTGATCAATTGACATATTTAGCTCCAAGGAACATATGTCAAATTTCCACTTAAGGAAATATTATGACCATAGTCTTCTAGATCACATGTCCTTTGGATCACCCAAGGGGACACATTGTCTCAATCCATGAGATATCATTGTGCTTGTATTGAGAATACCTATTGCTACCAACATCCATCAATAGTGACCTAATCCATATATGACCCACTTTAGGGTCTCATCCATAGGTCAAAGTCGGTTAACTTTGACACAGGCTTAATATCCTCTCAAGGTTAAGAGTCCATGTAGTATAATAGTTTGGTGAATCATGACAATTGATAGCCTTGCGTCATGATTCACTGTAGGTCCTGTCCAATATACATCACATGCACTAGTGCACTCACCATGGGAAAACCATCATAACAGCCAAGACAAGTCATTTCTCTAATTAGGAGGTAGTGCACTACAGCCTCAGATGGATTTCCCAAATCCATGAACCAATTGTGAGCAACTCATCACTCTACAAGGAACCCATGACTTGGACCTTCTATGCAACTCCTAATGCACCCAAGTCATGTATAAAGCAAGTGATGTGGGATGTGTATGCTTAAATAACCAATCAATACAAATAGAATAATTAAGGGAAACCAAGATATATAAATAAATAGATTTAGAGATAAATCTCAATCTGTTACATCATATCATGCTATCTAGTGCTTAATCCCAAAGGCATAGGATTCCAAAAAGTCCAGAATAGTCAAGCATGTTTCTAACTTGATTCGGGCTTGGGAAACAAAG
Organism: Vitis vinifera; assembly: GCF_030704535.1. Lineage (NCBI taxonomy): Eukaryota > Viridiplantae > Streptophyta > Magnoliopsida > Vitales > Vitaceae > Vitis > Vitis vinifera. The sequence continues at coordinate 5,502,207 of NC_081812.1, forward strand.
TGATCCAAGATTTTCCCATCATATATAAGCCTAAGACACAACAATTTCCAAATCACTAATCTTTTGGATATTTTAGTAAAACTTAAGGTTATATAATGAGATTTAATTGATGAGTAAACACTTTTAGATGGTATATTAATGACAAGGATCATTCCAAGGTAAGAAAGGGACCCTAAGGATTTCCTTTTCCTCAATTGTTAGTTACAAGTTAATTAAGGTTTGTAACCAATTCTTATTTTTCACATAACAACTTTCCAACCACTTCTTTGCCCAAAGTAAGAATTCAAGAAATTGTTATTTTTCATCACTAACATTATTAATAATCTTGATTTTTCCATCTCATTTGCACTCCAAGATCCCTTCTCTAAGGTTTGACACCCGACTTGTCGGGTTTCTAAAGTTACAACTGCACCCTACGCTTGTGGAACTGTCATAGTATTTATACAAATTTTGGTGTGGTCAAGTTTTTGGCATTATTAACAGGGAAGACACGTCCTAAAGAGTGCGACAAATTTTGAGGGGTTTATTTGGTTGTGATCGTCATCACAACTAGGTGAATTCTTTCCACTCTAATTTATTTTGTTTCATCTATTTGCATTATTCTTATTTATTTATTTATTTATTTTGATTCATTTGTTTGGAATTGGTTGCTGAGATTGTTGCCAAAGTTGTGTATGGTAAATTAGATTAGAGATAGTCAACAACATTCAGTTAGACCTATATCACCTATTCCTAAATATAACATGGCTCAAATTTGATCTCTTAGAGATTACCTCTAACTACCCATGGCAAGTGTCACCTCTTGCATGATAATTCCTTACAATGCCTAAACATTTAACATTGAACCATCTATGGTCCAACAATTATTTCCATTCTTGGGGTGGATAGATAAAATCCTTATCTCCACCTTAAAGAATTTAAGGCAATATGTGGAACATTTCAAGAGTCTAATTGCTATATGGATGTTGTAAGACTAAAACTATTTTCTTTCTCTTTGAAGAAGAAGGCTAATTAAATTGTGGTTCTATGGTTCAAGGCCAAGGTGTATTGGTAGTTGGCTTAGAATGCAGACAAAATATTTTAATCAATATTTCCTTATTCAATGTACAATGACTTTTAAAAGGAATATCACTCTTTTTAAACAAAATAAATAGGAGTCATTCTATAAGTGTTGGGAAAGATATCAAGATTTAATCAACTCTTACCCCTATCATAGTTATGAGCCATGAAAAGTAGTTAGCCTATTTTACGATGGGTTAACTACTCAATCTTACTAATTTGTTAAAACCAAGGGAATTCATGAGTAAAGAGTCCAAGGATGCCTATGGTTTCTTAGAGCAACTAGTTGGAAGCTCTCAATTAGCTTGGGACTCTTATGAGCTTAAGGAAAATTTAGCTAGGGGAAAACAAGGAACAAGTGCCATGGGTGGAGAGAAGTATACTCTAAGTGAAGGGCATGATATAAATGCTAGGTTAGCCATAAGAGCTAGAAAGGAAGAGGCAATGGAGGAGAAAAAAATAGAGGTTTAGGATCTCATTCATAGGTCAAAACCACTACTAACATTGGCACAAACTCAATATTCTCTCATGATGATTGAGATAAAATACATTATAGCAGTTTGGTGAAGTGATGACTACCTGATAGTCTTATGTCATGACTTACCGTAGGTCATGTTCAATGTGTAGTTGTACACACTCGTGTACTCACCATGGGAACCCTATCCTAATTTCCAAGACTAATCATCCCTCTAATTAGGAGGTGGTGTATAAAAACCTCAAATAGATTGCCTAACTCCACGAACTTGTTGTGAAAAAATCATTTACTTGCAAGGAACTCATGATTTAGATCTTCCATGCAACTCCTAATGTACCCAAGTCATGTACAATGCAAGAAATGTTGGGACAAAAAGCTTATAAAGTAAATGCATGGAATAAGGATAAATAAAAGTGAAACTAGAATATCATTAAATAAATAATGAATTCTGAATTTGTTACATCATGTCATGTTAAGGGCTCTATTCCAATATTCTCCCACTAACCCTCAAAGCATAATGCATTAAAGAATACTAAATACTCATTTGAAACCTATACTATCCCTATGACCAACAAAGACTCTCCTAGTTAATGTCTTGGTGAAGAAATCCACCAGGTTCTTCATAGAAGGCATATATTCCAACCATTATGTCACTCCCATAAACTATCCCAACACTCTAGAACACAAAGAACACAAACACATAATCCCTCATTCTCCTAAGATATTTGAGTATATTCTTAACAACTATCTACTATTTTGGATATGGATTTGACTAAAATCTACTCACCATACCTATAGTAAAGCAAAGATTTGATCTAGAACATAGGATCGCATACATAAGGCTACCCATTGTCAAGGCAAATGGTATTGCCTTAATGTAATCTTTCTTCTCAGATGTCTAAGGACATCAATCCTAAGAAAAGGTAACTCCAAACTCAAAAGGTAGCAAACCCTTTTTGGAGTCCTACATCATGCACTTGACTAAATGCTTATTAGTGTAGGTGATGTAGAAAAATTTTCCTATTCTTGCAATCTAAATGGACCTTAAACCCAAGAATATGTTACACCCCTTCTAGATTTCCTTATAGAATTAAGTAGACAAATTAATCTTGATTAATGATAACATCTCTACATCATTCCCAATGAGTAGATAATCATCTACCTACAAGATCTTAGAGCACTACCATACTTCTTTACGCCTTCTTGTACACATAAGGCTCTTTGCTATGAAAATGTTTGGTTACATCATGTAGATGCTAACATCAAGATAATCGTTTAAGAGCACTATCTTAACATCCTATTGTTATATCTTATAAATGAGATACATTGCAATGGATAAGAGTACTATGATGGATTTGAGTATGGCTACAACTTAGTTATATAAATATCATCTTTCCATTTACTCATGTTTCTCTTGTAAACCAACTTATACTAATTGGTTTTATCTCTTTTGGTGCTTCTGCAAGAAGTTAGACTGCATTAGAACACAAGAATTTTGATTATCCTTTCATAGTGCCAAGTTATGAGCATTAATACCTCTCATAGCTTCATTATAATCTATCGGATATAAACCTCCCATTATAATGAGGTATTGGTATGCTAGAAGTATCAAGAATGATATGTGTTTATACTTCCAATTCCATAGTATCATGTGCATTATGGGTCTATATTCTAGTGTTCTGTAGTCTATATCATTCTTTGCCTTATTGCTTATCATATAGTTCTTATAAGAAATCTTATATTTGTACTAATAAACATCTTTTGATTACCTTAACTATAAAGCAATAACCTTGAAATCCTCTTGGATATCTTATAAATTGATATACCTCTTATCTTGCTTCCAACTAGTCTACCTTTGTGTTTAGCATGAGTACTAGACACTTTCATATGTGAATTTATCCTCACTACAAGAAAAAAGGTCATTGTTGACATATATTATCTTGACTTAAGGTGATATGTGTCAATATTGCCTATTTAAATTAACAATTATGACATATACAACTTGTTTAAACCAATAATGACATATATAAAAAAATTTTGAATTCTTTCATGACTTATATAATAGAATCTTGACAGATAATTTATAAGTCAATGTATAGTTAGTATGTTCATATGTCAAAGTACTTATATAATGTGGCTAGCTTGACATAAAATCAAAAGTCAAGGTATAATTTTAAACATATATGCCATTTTAATTCTAGTAAAATGATCTTAAATGACCTATGGATTATAAGTCAAGATATCATGTTATAATTACCTGTCAAGGTTCCCTATGGTATTTACAAAGAACACTCCTCATTTTCTCAAAACCCGATATTCATTTTGAGAGCTTAGGGTTTCAAATTTTTTGGTCTAAACCAAGAATGAAAATATCGATAATTGCGAATATATCAGTACTTTGATTTTACGGATATATAAGAAATATCGAAAAAATATCGGTGGATATTTTTTTCACAAATATCGGTGGAGCGAAAATTATTTAAAATTTATAAGAATGCTTGGAAAAACTCCAAAAAATGATAAAATAAGTAAGAATTCATATTTTAAAGTTAATTTGTAAATATAATTGATATAAATATGATACTAAAAAAAACATCGGTAGACAGAGATATATCAATAAATTCTATATTTGAATTTTAAGAATAGTAAATATGAATTTTGGAAGTGTTTAAAGTTAGAATTGAGTTAAGAAATATTTGATTTTATTGAATAAAAATAATTTATACATAAATATAATACATATGACATTATTATAGTCTTAGTATCGAAATGAAGATTGATGTAGTTCCACCATATTGTTAGATGAAGGGAGCCCATCTTGTTGAAGACAATATTTATTTTAAAAATTTTAAAATATTTTTATTAAAACACGTTTTATTATATTTTAAATGAAAAATTAAATTAATTTATATAAAATATTTTATTTGAGATTTAATTTCTAAAATTTTATTAAAAATATGTGGTAACAACTTTTTCTATTAATATTAATTTATTTAAAAAATTAAGATTATTAATAATTTATTTTATCAAATTAATTTTAATTCATAAAATATTGTCCATAAAAACGGAAATTTCAATGTGATTTAATCAAAATAAAGATGGATAATTAATAATTATTTATATAGAGGTAGGAAAATTGTTCTTTGTTTCATTTTTTATTATTTTTTTATCTCTACTAACTATAAAAATCAAAAGGGCCACCGCTTCTCACTTGGGGCATTGGGCATCAAGAAGGCCTTTTCTGAAGTTGCTTTCCAGACGAGAGAATCCACACTTCTCTATGACTCTCAACTCTAGCAAGTACTAATTTAATCATGTTATTATTGTTTTTTATTTTTTGCAACCCCCGTTTGATTCCCAAGAAAATCCATTCCCCATTCGATTTTCGGGAAAATCCATGCAAAACCCTCAAGGAAAACAAAAAAAATTGCTTTTTTTTTTTTGCTCCTTGTGTTTTCTATTTGCAAAACCCCCATTTGATTCCCAAGAAAATCCATCCCTCATTCGATTTTCGGGAAAATTCATCCTTGTTTGATTTTTCAAGAAAATCTGTGTAAAACCCCCAAGGAAAACCAAAAAAATTGCTTTTGTTTTTTTGCTCCCTGTGTTTTCTCTTTGCAAAACCCTTGTTTATTCCCAAGAAAATCCATCTCCCATTCAATTTTTGGGAAAATTCATCCTCGTTTGATTTCCGAGAAAATCCATGCAAAACCCCCAAGGAAAACAAAAAAAAATTGCTTCTTTTTTTGCTTCCAGTGTTTTCTGGATTTGTTCTAGGGGTCTCTTTGCTTTTGTGCCATTGGATTTAAATTTCAAGAACCCTAAATCCACGATTTTTGAGCCAGGCTGAAAAACACAATCTTTGCCTACAAATCATGATCAGACTACAACCTATGAATTACATTGGTTGGTTCTAATTATTGAACCAACACTCTGCCTACCATGTGAATGAACCAATTGACTGGTGGGGATACAACTTGCCAGTTTTTAATAAACTTGAAAGATGTTGAGAAACTATTACTTCACTAAATTTCTTTTTATGTAAGATTTGGGCTTGTGGAGGTGGAATTTATGGATTAAATGTGTGAAATCAAGTTAGCAAGGCTCTCCTTGCAGAATATATCGCAGTGCAGAAGAGGAATAGATCATTTAAAGGAATGAGGTTAGAACACATGAACAAATCTTGCCCTGTCGTTCCATCTCAGCTCACAAGTTCTACTCTCAGAAGTATCCAATTCTAGGTAATGTAATTGTAGCTTCATTAGCAGCAATTTGGTTAGTCAATGAAGTAGAGAGAAATTTATTACTCCCTTGATTTGGATATCAGATTGATATATTCTTCTTGATGGAGCGAGATCTATTAATCCATTTTGCTGCTGAGATATCACAGCTTCAAGCACAGGGCCTAAGCAGAGAGTATGCACTTCTTCAAGTTAGGATCTTCTCATTAACTTGAGTTTCCTCTCTTTCTCTCTGTATATCACTCTCACAATTTTTTTCCTTTCCTGCACCAAAGTTATCAACTTGTAGAAGACTTGGGGAGAGCTTTCTCAGATCGAGCAATTTTGCATACCTTTTTAGATGTTGAGGCAACTGTGTCTTCTGGTCCACTTAAGGTAAATATCGGTACCTTTTTGTCATAAATATAAGTAACTCTACCAATAAAAAAAAATGCCAGTCTAAGGAAGGTATAAAATACTGGATGTGAATAAGTATTGCACGGTCCATCCATATCTGGGTTTGGGGGGAAATGAGATGAAGACTAGAAGAGATTATAGGATTTATACATTCCAAAAAAGTAATGATTAAAGAAACTTAAGTTATGAGTATAAGTAGTAGCTTCTACTTTTGTTTTATACATATCACTGATACAGATGCAGCAGTCTTGTTGCTTTCTTAGCGATTGAACCTTCAACATGCTAAAAACCCTAATATGCTTATCAGAATTAGATATAATATGGTATTTTTGTGTAATGGCATTTTGAGTGACAATTTCCCTATTTTTTCTACTGTGTAACATATACAACTATCCTTATTTCCAACTCAAGCATTTGTAGAACAATGATGAAGTGATGCAAACCTAATTGCAAACCTAATTGCTGATTGTTTTTGCATTTTTTTCCCTATGTAGAGCATGTTAAGTTTGTTAAGATCCATGCATGTCTTGATTATCTTGGAAGAAGATGCTTCCTTCCTCCGATATGGTTACTTGTCACCCGACAATGCTGCTGGAATTAGGAAAGAAGTAACAATACTCTGCAGTGAATTGTGACCACATGCCCTTGCCTTGGTCAGCTCCTTTGGCATCCCTGATGCATTTTTGAGCCCAATTGCTTTCAATTGGATCGATGCAAATTCTTGGTCGTTGGTTCAGCCCTAACAAGGGGCCACAATTCGTCTCTAGATTTAGATGAATCAAAACTTATATTGCCTGTGGCTTTCTAGATTCACTATTATTATCTAATAAAGGTGTACTGGCTAGCTTGCTATTAAAATTCTTCATAAAGCTTGATATTTGATTGCTCTTCATTATACATTTTTCTTTTTAATTTGTTAATATGCTTTATATGTTTTGCTACAGATTCGAAGTTTGGGTGTTGGAAATTTAAGGCTTTCCTATAAATTAATGCTTCAAGATGGAGGCAAGAGACTTGGTTGTAGATATATATATGAGCAACTTAATTTAAGTTTATGTATATTGTCTTATAGTGTGTTTTTAATTTCATTGTATATTATATGAGTTTCTTCTATATAGAGAAATTGGGGATAACTTTAAACAAGTTCATTGATTTGTGCTTTAATTAATAATTAAAAGTATTTTAAATATGTTTTGATTATATATAAAATCATGATAATTTGATTGTCATTATCATTCTTAAATAATATCAAATTGATTGTACATGGAAATCGGATCATACATGGCAACCGGTTCAATTTTTCATATTAAAAAATAATTTTAAAATTTTTCGAGGGAACCTTGACAGTTGTACTTATTCCCTACATTGACATATATAAGCCAATTATGATATATATAAAATCTAACATTGACATATGTATCTAAAAGCCTTGATATATGTGGGGTTAATCATGACATATATGATACCTAACCTTGACATTTGTTGGACTAATCTTAACAAAAGAGTGAGTTAACATTGACATAAGATTAAGTAATCTTGATATAAGTTGAATCCAACCTTAACATATATGAAAGAAACATTGACATATCATATACTAATAAGATTTCATCATTTGTAAAATAGAGAAATCTTAACATATGTATATGTTAAGTTACCTTTAAACTTTTCTTGTCACTGGCATAGATAACATATATGAACAATAACCTACCTTCACAGATATACCTTACATTGACAGTGAAAAACTGTCAACGAAGGCTTCTTTTCTTGTAGTGCCTAAACTAAGTTTACAACGTGTCTACATCTCTTTGAAAGTTAAAGGTATTGACTTAGTAATGGAGGCAAGATAGAGTTTCCAAGGAATGTCCTAAACGAATATAAGAAGTGATGAGAAACCAATCATCAATCTCACCATGTCCATCAAAGTTCAATTTTTTCTTTCCATTACTCCATTATGTAATGGAGTCTTAGGTGCACACAACTAGGATATAATCTCATGCTCCTATGGAAAGAATCAAACTTACTAGGCATACTACACCTTGATTTAATCGAAGTTATTGATATGTTTATAGGTTATTTGATTCAGCCTCAAATTCACTGAACTTATTTAAGACATTGGATTACCTATGTATCAGGTACATCTATCAAAACCTAGAGTATTCATCAATCAAAGTAGTGAAATACCCATACCCTCCTCATACATGAACTCTAAAAGTTACATACATGTTAGTTTACTATAACTTCAAACATTCTTAGTTTTGTCCTTTAGTAATAAAGGGCCTCTTGGTCATTTTACCACTTATACAGGATTTGTAAATTGAAAGATCCTCTAGAATCAAAATGTCTAAACTTAACCAATCTTTGGATCTTGTTTAGATTAATATGAACTAGGCTATAGAAGTCAAATGTTTGATTAGTGTTAAGTTCATTCTTGAGAATTGATTATTCTCATTACTTGACAAAGTGTTAATGATGTCAACATAAAAGAGGTAATAGCCCCCACTAGCCTACACAACTAACCTTGCAACTAAAGGTAAGGTAAATACAATCCTGTCATGCGACCTTATCATTTGTTAAAAACGCTATAAAGAACTATAGATAGTGAGCCTCAAATCTATCTACCATAATTGGTGAAATCCATCATTATGTAATCAACAACGAGAACATGTTGTGTACTTTCCTTTTTCCTTAGGTAAATTAGGCATTTCTTTTCCAATATTTCAAAAGGTTACAAAGGAATCACTACCCTTAAGCTTGTTCTCTCATTTATTTTCTTAAGCTTTCCTTATTTGGTGTTATTCTTCTACTTCTTGGTAAAAGAACTTGAAGAACCTCTGACTTCCATATGAATACTCTTCCAATCTTTGAGAATACTCTTACCCATCTTAAAGGAATTTGTTAAGATATCTAAGATGACATGGATCTTAGTGTTCATAATAATCCTAAAGGCAACTTTTATAATTGATTTGCCACTATTACCAAGTAATCTTTGCGACTTTAAATAGAATATCATAGGCCATGACAATAGACATGTGTTTCTATTGTAACACATTATCGAAAGACCTAAGTATGAGACACTTAGTGATCTTTTGATCTGTCTTATGTTACCTTTGATATGTTTCTTTCTTTTAATTTGCTAGGTTTATTTAAAGGAAATAACAAACTCTACCTAAATTAGTTATGCAACTCATACTATATCCAGATTATTTTCAGTCTAAGGTTTAATTTAAAAGTGAGAATATAGGTGAATAAGTTAAATACATGATATCTATAACAAATAAAATATTTTCATGCATTAATAAAAAGGAACTAAGCATTCAAGGCAAGTAGGTAATTAATTTAGCAAATATGTAGTGCTCTCAAAGTACATATATCCATGCAAGGTATCCTAGTATTATAAGGATCAAGCCTACTTTAGGCAAGTCATGAATATTATTATTATTAGGGTAGAGATCCTTTCCAATTGATCAACCCGCTTTAAGCTTTAAAAGTTATCTTAAGGCATTGATCAACATATCTTTATGTTTAGCCCTTAGCCTATGTAAGTGGGACCACTTTAGGTGATTCTACCATTTCATATCTAAGTTAAGTGTATTATCAAGATCCTTGACATCTCAGTCTACATCGATAGTTGCTTGAAGCCGATAGTGGGTAAGTGTTAGATGAACGAACCCTCTTGTGGAGCTAGAGAACTAACACCGAGAACACCTAGAGTGGATTGGATGAGCAAAAACGCATGGAAGCTGCTCACTCCCAATGGCTTCCATGCGTTTTTGCTCATCCAATCCACTCTAGGTGTTCTCGGTGTTTACCAAGTGAAGAGTTCCATATTTAAGATTGGTCACTCCCACTACAAACATATATAGTCTCGTCCAACTAAGATAGTCCATATCCTTTGATTCCTTGGGTCACCCCATTTTTAAGATGGTGATTCACCCAAAATCAAGATGAGCTTGATATTGGAGGTTATGGGCTTGCCTGTGGCTCTCTCCCACTTAATTTTTTTTTTTTTTTTGCAAGAAAGACTTCTTTAAAATATTAGTAATTATCTTGATGAATAAATTATTTTCTTAGAATATTTCCAAAATAAAATTATTTTAATTGGAAACCTAGTGTAATAGGAGAATGTTTATATGAAAAAAAAAAAATTAAAATTTCCATGAGAGAGTTTTATCCAAAAATGAATTTTGATAAAATACCCATTCTCAAATTTTAAAATCTATTTTCATAAAAATTCTCTTTCTTCACACAATTCCAACTAATAAATATTTTCAAAGAAATTTATTTATATCAAATTACTAAACCTTTTGGTAATAACCTTTAATAATGAATTATTTCTAATGAAATTTTTCAAAAGATATTTATTTTCCAAATTGGAAATTCTAGTGTAATAAGGAAACTTCCAATTTATGAGATTTTGAAAAACTTGAGGACACCTTATCCATATAGAGGAACTTTAGTTTTCATATTAAAAAAAATACTCATAAATTTAATATCTTTATTCCTACACCTTTCCAATTTAATAAATATTCTTTTACATGGAAACTAATGTTCATAATAATTTACCCTATTAAATATTACCAAAACAACAACCTTTAATAATTCCCTAATGGATAAAATATATTATCTATGAAAAACTTCCAAAAATGTTTATTTCCTAAAATGAATTAAACAATTCATTTTGGAAAGTATTTTCAAAATATTTTATACTTCCATTAAATTACTAAAACTTCCAAATTGTTTTGGTAACCATTCTTATCATAAATTTTCTATCATGGGATTTTCTGAATTCATTATTTACTTTTAAAATCAAGACTCCTATGCTAAAATAATCGCTCTCTTATTCATTTTCCTTAAACTATCCATATCCATACTAGGTGGTTTCCTCTCTCTCTCAAAGGAGAGAGCTTGGAGGATCACCATAGGTGTAGTTCTTATTTTCTAGTAAGGCAGAGCTTGGAGAATCATCTATCCAAAACCAAAAGAATTGTTCCAAAAGGAATAACAATTTATTTAGCAACAATTAATTTAAATAAATAACTTTGGAAATAATCTTCTCATGAAAATTTATTTACGTAAGAAATTCCAAAATATTTTATTTCATGTCATACATGTAATAAACAAAAAAAACATAAAATAATAAATAGAAAAATAATAAAATAAATATTCCCCATGACCTTTAAGGATCCTATTGTATAATTTGGATAAAATTCAAACAACCAATATTACAAAAAAATCCTACAACAAAAAATAAGGTTAGAAAATAGAAAAATCCTACAAGGAATACTCCAAAACTACCAAAGTGTCATCACTAGCGCTCAAAAGGCCAAAATTTTTTTAAGGTGCATTGGATACCATGTGGACTATTGGAATGAGCACAAATCTATTGAGCATTACAGCCGCTTGAGCGTTAATCTAGGTGCTTACTCACTACAATTTGTAACTACGCACCCGAGAGTTTTCTTCAACATTTTTTCTGGCCACTTTTCCACTGAAAAAGCTCATATTTTCAAATGAATTTTTGCACCGTGGATGTTGTTGAATGCATGGAAGCTTCAATCTCCACTTTTGGGCCACCATAGATTGATAACAATTTGATTTTCATATATAAGAAAAACCTATGCTCCACCAAAATGGAGCTTACAATACATCTATGACCAAAACATGATTGTTACATACAAACATAAAAATCCTATGCTCCTAACCATAGTGCTTACAACCTAATCTAAAGACAGAAGAAATTCAAACATTTAGTTACAATTATAAACATCATATTAACATTCATTCATCCCTTTAGGCCATGGGATGAATAAACATACCCAACAAAACTAAGTAAGCACACCTTAAAATGGATCTAACATGCAAGAGCCTAACCTAGGGCTCTGATACTAGTTGTAAGGAAACCTTGAATTGTTTTGTTCCTAGGTTTTCGATCATTAGGTTGCATGTAATCCTATCCTAGGCTCTCTAAATCTATCACACATAAAAAATATGGTATTTAAAAACCATAATAGATATCATAAATCCAAAGAAAGTGTCATACCTGCAATCCAGATGTTTGTCGGATTGAAACCTATCAATATAAAATACTCCCAATCTGTAGATAATCTCATAAACTCAATGATCATCCACTCGATAACTCCTACTTAAGTCTAGGCATAGAGATATTTGAGATATTTGGGTTAGAGGCTCAAGTTTTTTTCTCTTTGGACTAGAGAGAAAGGCAACAAGACTAAAGTCGTAACCCTTAAGAGGGGTATTTATAGGTTTCTTACTAGGTTTAAGTGACTTAAGCCCACATAGTTGTTAATTGATTGATTAACATAATAGGGCTCCAGTTAATCAATTACCCTAGTCTAAAGACACCACTCACTTACCCTTATGCAACCTTGTGTAATTACTTAAATACCTTACGCACATAAGTGAACTAAAAACGCATCCAAACCTCATAAACTATGCCATTAAAGAATATGAGCTTGAGCAGGACTCTCGGGACGTATATGACAAGACCTATAATCCTCAATTGTCAAATGTTCAAATGAGGTAATTTATATTGAATGAATGGGATTCATTCCAATGAAAGGATACATCCCAATGAAAGAATGGGAAGCCCTAGGGAATCCTTTCCCCAACCTAAATAACTTCTCAATAGATATTAAAAGAAGTAATAATAAAGCAAAATAATAAAATAAAGATTAGCCAATCAAACATAAAAATCTTGAAACTTAAAACGGGAATTGCTTGAATTCAATTATAATGAAAAGATTCAATACTCTTGAAAAAAAACCAAATTCAAGACAAGAAAATAGTAATCTAAAGCAAGAACAAGAAAATAAAAGAAACTTAGAAATGAAAAGTGTCTAACATTTCCTCTTCCCAAGATTGACTCCAAGATTAGCCAATCAAACATAAAAATCTTGAAACTTAAAACGGGAATTGCTTGAATTCAATTATAATGAAAAGATTCAATACTCTTGAAAGAAACCAAATTCAAGACAAGAAAATAGCAATCTAAAGCAAGAACAAGAAAATAAAAGAAACTTAGAAACAAAAAGTGTCTAAGATTTCCTCTTCCCAAGATTGACTCCAAGATTAGCCAATCAAACATAAAAATCTTGAAACTTAAAACGGGAATTGCTTGAATTCAATTATAATGAAAAGATTCAATACTCTTGAAAGAAACCAAATTCAAGACAAGAAAATAGTAATCTATTGCAAGAACAAGAAAATAAAAGAAACTTAGAAACGAAAAGTGTCTAAGATTTCCTCTTCCCAAGATTGACTCCAAGAATGTACAAGAACACCCTATTAAAGAAGAATATATGACATGCAATTACCTAGTTGAATGACATTTTTAATGACATACTAAAGCTTAAAATGTGATACTTAGCCCTATTTTTATACAAAATATGACATTAATCAATGAGTATGCTTAATCACTACCAAAGGCATTTCCTAATAAATGTTGAATTAATTAAAAGCCAATAATATAGTACAAAGGGAAAAAAACTTGCAATTGTGAGGTGTAAATCATCAAGTTCTAATATGAGAACTTTGTGCTATACAATAGAAGCAGAAGAGTCATATTACCGCAAACCCTATATTATCTTACTTTAATCCTTTTAACAACACAAATATAAGCAAATATATTCTCTTTGATTGAACTTTAAACAAAAAATAGTCAACTTAGAAAAAGTTCAAACAATTGAGTCATGATGATCCATAAATGCATAGCCTCATTTATAAATTAGCCATGGATGAAAAATAGGTCAAATTAAGCTAACTTAGTTCTTTTATAGTACATGAGTTTCAAAAAAATAAATTTCCCACATATAAAAAATTTCATTATATTGTCATTTTCAGGATTTCTATAAGTAATCTAGTTGCAAATCTAACCATTCCAATATAGAGTTAAAATATTCCACCATCATTTATACAAGAATCCATCATTTCTATAATCATTAATATCTATTTTGGGATTTCTATAAACAAATAGATGTAATCCAAATATTCTACCATCAACCCATCCATATATTTTGGCATTTAAGCATTTGACACAAAATATTTTGCCGTCATTTTATTTTATCAATAATCAACTCATCTATACTATTAGTAAACAAATAGTGGCACTCAAATTATTTTGGGACTAAAAAAATTGTGTTTTGGTACCAACCTACTTTTTTTTGCAAAACACCTAAACATTAAAAGGAAATGCACCAACCTATTTGAATATCAGGATAACATATCCCATCATTTTTTTCTTTTATTTAAGACCAAAAACCCAACTTATCTACTACCATCATACATTTTTGTATTTCTTACATTAATGTTAAAAAAAATTCAATAATTCTAGAACAAGATTTTTTTTATTATCTTTTTCCAAGATCATCTTGATATGTTCTAAGTAATTTTCTTATTCCAAAGATTTGATCAGATTTTTTTATTGAAACTTTAATATTTTTTTTATAATTATTCAAGAGGCAAATGGGAAAGATAATTTTTAATTTTGATTTGATTTGAACACAAAAGAATAAAAATACAATTTTAAAAAATAAAATTAGAAATGCCCAAAACAAACACATGTTCACAACTTACCATTACAAAGCCTCACAAATAGAGGAGTCTTCTTGCAAAACAAAGTAGATTGTTTATTCTAAAGATTTAATCAATTGTTTTATTAAAACTTTGATAACTAAATCAAAGAGGCAAATGGCAAACATAATAAAAAAAAATTATTTGGTTGACACACAAAAGAAGAAAAAAATTTACAACTAAAAAAAAGAAAAGAAATGTCCAAAACAAACACACGTCCAAAACTTACCATTATAAAGCCTACAAACAAATAACCCATAAAACACAATGAGATAAGAAATGACTTACAAATGACATACATCAATGGCAGTACTGATTAAGGCTACTCTAATGGGTTGGATGATATTTTAGTTGTATAGTTTGCAAATGAGAAATGGATTTCATTGATGAAGAAAGGATTATGGCATCTTGGTAATCAAGTTCATGGTGAAGAAATGGTTTCCATCCATAGCAATTGTGGATTATTGACAAATAGAAAAGGTTTCTCACTATAAGGGTTGTTGAAAACTCCTCGTTTGCTACTTGGTATGGGGTTTAGCTCTAATGTTGACAAGGTTTAGAAAAAAAAAAATGTTTGTGGTGACCTATCCCATGGTAACTCACTAGAAACATGTCATTAACTCATCAATGCCAATAAAGACATGAGATTTACGAGGGTAGCCAAGGTTTGAGAAAATAAAGTGATTTCTCTAGAAAATGAGATGAGAGATTGTGGGTAAGTATATAATAGCTTATTGTTACATTGCCACTCACTAGTCAACTATGGGATATGAGATGATTACTCTTTAGTGATAGTAGCTTTTATATTTTTTGGGGTTTGTGGTATTACGATCTAGAGGTAATGAGTGATGGAACAAAATGGAGAATTTGGGAGATGGGTTTATGTATATAAATGTTATTTCAATGACATTGTTATAAAGCACCAAGGTTTAAAAAGAAAATTTGATGTTGTTTTTCACAAACACCATTATTACCCTAAAAAAACACAATTATTTAGTCGATTGCCTTCCAAATGCCAACATTGCACACTACATCATTGTAGATGCTCAATAATGATGCTTTTTTAGAGCATCATTGAATTAAACATCATTATTGTGCTCTTTCTTATAGTAGTGGGTGAAATTACTTCCTAAACATTCATTGACTACTGTAGAAAAATAACTCAAATTATTCTTTGACTTCCAAAAATTAAAGCCAAGATTTTCTAATTTAAACATAATATTTTTTGGTGGTCAAGGATAGGATCATAATTAGGAAAATAAAGATTTTTTAATGTATTTCCATGTATATTACAACTGATTTCTAGGAGTTTTAGTTGTAGATTTTTTTTTCTTACATATTTTTGTATCTATTCATATTATAAAGGATAATAAAAAGTCTTCCTTAATAAAATATTTTATTTTGGTTTCTCCATAGTTGCACACATTGTATCAAAGCCAATTCCTTGATGGTTTTTTTTCTATTCTTCTTTATTTTTCATCTAAAAAAAAAATAGACTACCATCAAGTATTTTTTTTACATCCATACTTTGTTGTTGTCCATTCATATCAGCTCCACTAATTGTTTTCTTTTGTATTGTAGTATTGTTTCAACCATATTTCACATTTTTTGCTTATCATTTTTCTCTTCTATTGATGAGTATTACAACTTGATTCAACGTTATTTTTTTCTGCTTTTGTAAACATGGAAAAACCTTTAAAACCTTTCACAACAAATCCTCTAACTCCTTCACAGAATGATAATCTTACCCTTCAAATCTCCATTATAAAATAGAATGAAAAAACTTTATGGAGTGGTCTCATTCAACCAAAATCTCTTTAACTAGAAAAAAGAAATTTAAGTATGTTAATGGTACCTTACTTCGCCCTGTAGCCACTAACCTAACTTATGAAGTTTGGGGAATTGAGAATTCCTTTATGATGTCTTGGTTGTTGCAGTCTATCCAACCAGAGATAAGTAGAAATTATCTTATTTTCTTTACAAAATGTGATATCTGGATGGTAGTGAATAGGACATATTCGAAGGTGGGATTTACTTCCCAAATATTTCAAATTAAAAGACAAATCCAGAAAACCAAGCAAAGAGCTTTAAGTGTAACCAAGTATTTTAATATTCTTAAAGGATTATTAATTGAATTAGACTTGTATATTGCCCTAGAAATGAAGTCACCAACTAATGAAAGGCGGGTAAAGGAGATGCTTGAACAAGAGAGTTTACCAATTTCTTTGGGGCTTAATCTTGAATACGATCTTGTTTTTTATCATGTATTGAAGAATAAACCTTTCCCTGATCTAGATGAAATATTCATGATTATAAGAAATGAAGAAAGTCGTAGGGAGTTAATGGGAAAAAAAATGAGGATTCTAGCCTAGCTACAAAAACTTCTACTCTTAAAACTAGTGATATTGAAAAGGCTCTTGTTGCTGGATAGCCCTAGAGTTTAAGGAGAAATGATCAACAAGACAACCAACATGACAATAAGTGGTGTGGCTTTTGTAAGAAGTTGCGCTACACTAGAAAAACTTGCTAGCAACTTCACAGCAAACCTAGGAATGTGCCAAATCAAAAAAAGGCAAAATGGAAGTGTTACCCATGCCTTTAATGTTGGACCTGTTGAACAAAAAATTATGAACAATGGAGAATAAGATGTCAAACCTTTCGCTAAAGAGTTATGGGATTTACTGCATTGTGTCATTAACCTATCTAAGAATCAATCCAATCCTTCCCCTACTTGTGCTTTGGTTGAGCAAGGTAATTTAAAAAATGCTCTCAATGTCATTCCAAGTAATAAAGTCTCATGGGTCATTGATTCAAGAGTTTTTTTACCATATAAACAATTGTTCTAATTTATTTACTGCATATTTTCCATGTTTTGGGAATCAAAAAGTATGGATTGCTTATGGTACAATACAATCAATTGTTGGAAAAGGGTCTATACCTATTTCAAAAAACTTGACCTTAAATTTTGTTCTTTATGTTCCTAATTTATCTTGTAATTTGTTTTTAGTCAATAAATTTACTAAAAATAGTCATTGTGTTGCTAAATTCTCATTTCATTGTTGTGAATTCTAGGATTTGGATTTGGGGAGGATGATTGACAATCGTAAAGAGATAAATAGGTTGTACTACTTTAAGGATGAAAATATCTTAGAAAGGCAAGCTCAAGTGGCAAATCAGACTTCAACTAAAAAAATTATGTTATGACATTTTAGATTAGGGCATCCTAACCTTTCTTATTTGCAACATTTGTTTCTAAAGTTGTTAAAAAATAAACAAGTCTCAAAACTTTAGTGTGAATTTTATGAACTTTCCAAACATCAAAAGGGTCAATTCCTACCATAACCATATAAAAAATATACTCTTTTTGTCCTTATGCACAATAATATATATGGACCCTTGAGAAATAATAACATTACACAAACACAATGGTTTATCACTTTCATTGATGATTGATCACACACGTTTGTGTTGGGTATATTTGTTAAAGGAAAAAAATTTGAGGTTGAGAGAGTTCAAAAACTTCCATGAGATGATCCAAAACCAATTTGGAAAAAAAAAGTGTTACAAATTGATAATAGGAAATAATATCATTCATCTATCCTTGGTACATACCTTTCAGCAAATGGTATTGTTCACCATTGTTCTTGTATCAAAACACCCTAACAAAATGAAGTGGCAGAAAGAAAGAATATACACTTTCTTGAGTAGCCCAATCACTAATGTTCACAAATCGTGTTCTAAAAGAGTTCTGAGGTGAGGCCATATTAACTGTTTTTTATCTCATAAGTAGGATGCCTTCTTAGGTCATCGATTTTGCCATACCTCTATCTACTTTTACTCAGTTTTACCCTACCACAAAAATTATTCACTTCTTTTCCTCTAAGAATCTTTAGCTACACAACGATTGTTCATGACCATGATCCTCATTGTAGTAAGCTGGACCCTAAATCCATTAAATGTTTTTTCTTAGGATGCCTATCAACCTAGAAAGGGTACAAGTGTTATGATCCTATCACCAAAAAGATATTTTTTATTCTCTATGTCACATTTTTTGAAAACCAACCATATCATACCCATACTTTCCTTGAAAAGGAGAATTCTAATGAAACCTCATTTTGGGAAACCATTCCTCAACCTATCTCATCATTCGAGAGCATGTCTCACATTCTTGTTCAATCATTTGTTTGTTTTCTTATCCCTTCTTTATTTCATCTCTCTCATCTAGAATGTCAACACAACAACTAAGGGAAAAAGATTTACCACAACCAAAGCTTCATGCATGTCTACTATAGGAGAAATAATCCAAGAAGGATAGAACAACCATTAGTGCACTACCAAGAACCCCAAACCGATAGCCATTGATTTAGAAGGCACAAGTAATTCCTATTCTTCTTCTTTTGTTGATGATCTTGATTTACCTATTACTTTTAGAAAAGGAACCTGGTCTTATACACTTCATCCAATTTAAAATTTAATATCCTATCATTATCTCTGACATTTTTATAAAGTTTTTTTTTTTTTTTTTTGTCTAATATGTCCAGTGCAGGAAGCTCTCATTATTCTTGAGTGGAAGAATATAATCATGGAGGAAATTAAGGCTCTTGAAAAAATGGAACTTGGGATTTGGTGAACCTATCAAAAGGAAAGTCTCATGTTGGATGTAATTGGATTTTTTCGGTGAAACACAAACCAAATAGGACTATTGATTGATTCAAGGCAAGATTGGTGGCAAAAGGATGCACCCAAACATATGGAATTGACTATCAGGAGATGTTTGCACCAATTTCCAAGATGAATAATATGAGAGTTTTACTATCTCTTGTTGCAAATTTAAATTGGCCTCTCCACCAACTAGATGTCAAAAATGCTTTTCTAAATGGTGAACTTGAAGAAGTTAATATGCAATTACCACATGGCTTTGAAGAAAATTATGGTAGAGAAATGGTGTGCAAGTTGTGACGATCCTTGTATAAATCAAAGCAATGTCCTAGGGCTTGGTTTGATCATTTTTCAAAGTCTATTAAAGGATTAGGGTATCTACAAAGTTAATTAAATCACACCATCTTTTTCAAATTTTCTAGGGAAGGTAAAACAACCATCTTAATAGTATACATTGATGACATAATTTTAACAGGGGATGATGTGCATGAAATTGATCACCTGAAAAAGGAACTTGCAAAGGAATTTGAGATAAATGATCTAGGTCTTCTAAGATATTTCTTAGGTATGAAAGTGGCGTGTTCAAAGACTGATACTGTAGTCACAAAAAGAAAATATGCACTTAACTTGCTAAAGGAAGTAGGAATGCTAGGTTGCAAACCTACTGAAGTTCCAATTGACCTAAACCATAAAATTGGCCTTACCGAAGTTGGTAAAAGCGTCGATAAGGAGAGTTACCAAAGACTTGTGGGAAAGTCGATTTATTTGTCACATACCAGACATGATATAACCCTCTTTGTTGGTGTGGTAAGTTAGTTCATACATGCACCTAAGGAGAAACATTTAGAAGTTGTGTACAATATCCTAAAATACCTCAAGAAAAATTAGGATAGGGGTTTATTATTCAAAAAGGATGCCCAAATTCGAGTGGAAGCATTTACAAATGTAGATTGGGTAAACTTGATTTGTAGATAGAAGTTCTATGTTAGGTTATTGTATGTTGGAATGCATCTAAGTTGTCTATTTTTTATCATTGTACAAACCAATGTGAACAAAAAGTTCAAAAGATTATTCATTTGTAAAGAATTACAAATAAATTACTAGATTTGTTTACAAATACAAAAAAAAAAAAAAAAAGTGATAAAATCACATATCCTAGTGTTAAATACTTCAACACGAATTGAAGTCCCATTGGGAAATTAACCAATGAAGCACTAAATACATGCTTGAAGTATGGTATGAAGAATAGTTGAAGTAAAAGATAATGTCTTGATAGGTCAAATAATTATTATAATGATAAATAAATCCAAGGAATGATTGAAGCATGGTAGACCTATCAACTGAGAAAAAAAAAACATAAGAGAAGACACATGAAAAAATTAGTACTCTCGAAACATAAAAATGGCTAATCAGTCTATATTAAATTGGATTGGATGACAACCACCTTCTCTTCTCCTTTGTTTTGTTGGCAGCATTCATGATTAAAAAATTTGAGATATTTCACTAAAATATCGGCAAAATATCATATATCAGAATTGGCCAAAACAAAATTGGTCACCAATTATCGATTGAAAGAAATTTCGTCAAATAGTCGAAATTTCGGCGAAATGTTGCCAATATATCAATCAAGGACTGAAATTTCCATGAAAAATTGGTCACAAGATGCACGTGTGTGTGGAGGAGGAATTTAATGAAAAAATAACCAAAAAATCGTCAATTTTTTTAAAATTGCCATTTTTTTAAATCCATGCTTTTTTTTTAATTATTTTTAATATATATGTATTAAACTTTTATTTTATATTATCTTTTTATTTTAATTATTTTTCATCTTTATCTCATTTATCTTATTTTAAAAAATTACTCACTTCACTTTTATTTTTTTTTTATATTTATCCTTTTAACTTTATTTAATTTTAAATGTTTTTATTTTAAAATATGAAAAATATAAATTCATTCAAAAAATTTTAAAATAAAAAAAAGTTAATGGAGTTCTATTATTTTATAAATTAAATTAAATTTGCTAAGATAAATTATTAACATAATTTTAATAATTTTAATTATTTAAATAAATTAATATTAATTGAAAAAAGTTCTCACCACAAATTTATAATAAAATTTTAGAAATTAAATCTTTAAAAAAAATATTTTATATAAATGGATTTAATTTTTTATTCAAAATAAATAAAACATGTTTTAATAATATAGTTTTTAATTTTTAAAATAAATGAATATAAATATATTAAAGGTATTTAAACTAGTTTTTTTATTAAAAAAAATGATAACTAGTATCCTTCATCATATCTATATTAATTATACTTATAAAATAATTTTAATACGTGTATTTTTGCTTATTTTATAATTTTTTCAAGTTTTTTGAAGTACTTTTTATAAATTTTTATCTCACTGGTATTTTTATCAAAATATCCACCAATGTTTCCAAAATATCCAGAAAATCTAAGTATCCATATATCCTTATTTACCAATATTTTCATCATTTTCAATATTTATGGTTTTATTTATTTTCTCATTTAAACTTCATTTATTTTCTTATAAAATGAAGTACCAAATAATATAGTTTTATAAGCCTATAAAAAACCGTCTTGAGATTGGAATAAAGATATCAGGATGAATTATTTCTTCTCATTCTCTCCGTTCTTTTCTTTACTCTCTTTTTAAAGATAGCAGGATGAGACAGGTTTCTTTTGAAAAAGAAAATTCAAAGAAAGAAAGAAATAACAGAAGAAAAAAACAAGAATAACTTTCTTTGATTGTCTAGCTAGGTGGGTAGTATCCTAATCTTGAAAGCGACTTCTATAGTAGAGGAAGCCGTCCATGGTATGGATGTGGAGGCAACTTTCTGGAAATTATGACCTCCAACTTAAAGAAAATTCAACTTGAGCAAATCCAAAGTTTCATCCGTACAGAAGCATTCCACAGCCTATTTCTTAACTTTCCCCAACAAAACTAAGCTTCTTAAAGAAGAAAATAAGAAGAATTTTTTCTTGTCTTAGTTTCACCAAGAACTTTGCGTTTACAGTCAACATTATTAATGTATAGACTGGATGATGGTAACATGATGCATTCTTATCGCTACAGCTATGAATGGGCATACTACTACATGACTAAAGTAGTTTTTGAAGAAAGGGACCAGTGGGTGGTGGAAGAATGGATTTGACATGGAAATGGTTAAAGCACATTAAATAGAGAAAGCGATGTGTCAGTCAGTACACAATAAAAACAGAAGAAAATGAAAACAAAAACTGGATACAAATTGGGTGGTGGTTTGGTCTAATAAAATTGCAAATACCCTTAATTAATTTGCTTCACCTGTCTAACAATCCATGTATTCATTCAATTGGAGTAGATTAAATAGCATTTTGTCGTACTTTTTCACTATAAATACTGTGGCTTGCTGATCACGATCTCATCATTTTTTTTTTCTTTTCTTAATCTGTATGGCTCCTGGTTTAGTGCCAACTCGACTTTGATCATGGAAAGTGGATGAAATTGACTTGTTAATCATTGAAGAAAGCAGATTTAACGCGTCAACACTAGGGCAAAACTCGTCTCTCCCTTGCTTTGAATCAGGTACATGATGGTAGTCGTGCTGCATTTCCTAGACATTGTGTGGATACAATAGACTTGAAAACAAGTAAATGCCTCTTAACTTTATTCCAATGGCAATGTGGCACACTTGACAGAGTAGAGTGGTAGTTTTGTCATCTTCTCCCCCCCACCCCCCCCCCCCCCCCCCCCCCCCTTTTTTTTTTTTGGTGTTTCTGCAATATGGTTCTCTCATCTCTACACATTCCAACAATTAATATCTCGCCCCCCTCGTCCGCTATAGAAACCCACTTGACCCGGAAGCTGGAGGATACCTCTCATCCACTTGTTCAATCAATCATGCCATATGCATACCAAATTCTCTCCATATCTGCCCTCATAAATCCGCTATCTACCAATCCTCTGAAATCTTTTTCTCCGCATCATTAAATCACTCTTTGGTATCCCCACCTCCCTAATTCTCCAATTCATCAAACACCTAGACAGAGATTGTTCTCTCAACTCGATCTCTATATATAAGATACTTGTTCTTCCTCTACATATCAAGTACTCCCACTATTTTATTTCTTTTCTATCTTCAATCTTCGCCAATACTTCTACTGTCATCTACTTTTGTGTAAGAAGATTCTCTTTTATCAGGTGATCTACAACCACACTAGAATGTCTCTGGATATCGCTTCTGAACGTGTTTGTTATGTGCACTGCAACTTCTGCAACACCATTTTAGCGGTACAAGTCTATTTTGCTTCCCACTTTTTCCTTAAACTAGAAGGGCTTGATCCATGGCCTTTCTCTGCTAATTATATTTCAAACTCGATTTTATAAAATTGATAGTCCATTTATACATGAGATTCATTCCAATTTTAAAGAAATTATGCCTGCGTCATGAAATAGGGTTTACATACTTATGTGGGAAGGTTATACCTCAAATTTTCCATTTTTTTTAAAGAATAATATCATTTCCATCTCTTGACCAAAATGTTCAATTTTTCCAAAGGAACCAATGTATCTTCTAGAGATCCTAAATACATCTTTTTTTTTTTGGGGGGGGGGGGGGGGGGGCTGTGGTGGTGGTTATATATTCCTGTGGTATTTTCAATATTGATTTTTGTCCTAGATCTTCAGATGATTTTTCAGTGCAACAGTCACTAAACCAGATGGCTCCATTAAGCCATGACTAGTTGGAATGATCTTTGATCAATGACCTCAATTTCATCCAAATGTAAAGGATTCAGAGGCTAGCTAGGAGATCGCTTGGGGCCCTAACTATAGGGTTAATTCCTGCCTTCTTGACTGAAAAGTGCAAGTCAACCTAGAGCTTTTCACCAACCAGGACTATGCACCCATGTTTTATGTGGATGCTCATCTAGTTAACAATCTAGATCTTGTTGCGGCCTTTTTCCACCATTAATTAATTATAAGCATCTAATCATATATAGTTTCTGGCTTTTTCCTGTCACCTTTTTGTATTTATCACTATGCTTGATCACCATAAGGCTTTACAAGTTTCTTCTCTATTTCTTTTAATATTAAAATTTCTGAAGGTGGGTTGGTTTGTACTTAAGTTTCTGCTGGGTTTTCTTCGAAATGCTTACAGTTTGATGAGGAAAATCAAAAAAATCACGGGCAGCATAGATGCTTTTGATTCTTTCTACAAAGCTTTCCTTCATTTCCATATCTCTTTAAGCAACAGACTCCCATCATAACAAAACCCTCTTTAAACAAGCAAATCCCTCGTACATGAATCTCATTTCTTTTGAAGAATGATAACGATTGATTTCACAGACTCGGAAAAGAGAAGCAAATCTCATCCTTGATTGTCCATGTTGAGGAGGTAATGTGGTTATTGCCTAGTGGTTTTCCATACAGTCACGTCCTTTTCCCCTCTCTCTCTCTCTCCACTTTACTGTTTTACTGCCTTTGGTGTCAGGCGCACTGAATGGAAAGAGAAATGGTGGAGCTGTTTTATAGTAGGGGGTGCCATTATAGTTATATGCATGTGAAGCCTGCTAGCTATATTGGGGTAGCTGGAGCCTGGAGATGAGAATGTAGCTTGGTCTATACAGTTTGAATGGAACCAAAAATAAAGTTTTCCAGCCCACAAAAGATTATACAGTAGACCCACATACATCACTTCTTCTTCTTCTTCTTCTGCTTCTTCTTCTTCTTCTTCTTCTTCTGCTTCTTCTTCTTCTTCTTCTTCTTCTTCTTCTTCTTCTTCTTCTTTTTCTTTTTCTTTCTTGCATTTTCTTGCTTATTCTTAGTGAACTAATTCGCTGCTGCACTTGTTTGTCATTATCATCATCGTCTTTTTCTTCTTCTTTTCTTTTGCATTTTTTGGTAGTAAGTTCCCTGTGTATGTGAAGGACCATCTACCTATGTTAAGAGCTAGATTCAGAATGGTGGGCTAAATATCGCTCCCAACTTTTGCCTTAATCTGTCTGCTCCATCCTTAGAATCTGTGCTGGTGGAGCAGATCGATAGTTGTAGTAACCAGTGGTATACTATTCTTTAGAATTGTCATAGATATTGAAAAATAATGGAAGTAATGGGTTTTATTTCATTTCATGTTCTTCCATTTTTAATCTCCTGATGTACTGATCTAGTGTTGAAGGGTGAGTTGGGTTTTGTAAAGCCGGAGGTCATTAGAAGATAAATGCTTCTCGATTCTTACTGGAGCTAAAGCACTGGAGTATTATGTCTTGATGTGTCTGATTCTGCACTTGAAAATAGTCATTTTATTTGCTGCAGATTTTTCTCTAGTCCATTCTACAAACTTTATAATATTTTTACACCAAAATGAAAATTTCATTTGGTCACATGGAATGAAGTTTGAGTTATTAAAAAAATTCGCAACTGCTCCTCTTTAGAGAGAGATTGAGGTTTCAATGTTTAAATTCAGAATATACTTCAAATGCTCCTCTAAAATCCTGGCCATACACACATTTTTTGTCCTTCATTTTCCGATACTTCGCCTGTAGGTGAGTGTCCCGTGCACCAGTGTGTTCAATGCTGTGACCATTAGGTGTGGCCACTGTGCTAATCTTTTGTCAGTGAACATGGGAGCTTTGCTACAGACTGTCCCTCTTCATGATCTTCAGGTATGCAAGAAGCTCATCATCTCTCTTTTACTATTATACAACATATAATAAACTTATGCAAAACTGCCCCATGAGATTCTTTACTGCACACTGTCACTGTTTGTATCTCTCCTTTGGTTGATCGTCTACAAAGCAAAACTGCCCCGTGAAGGCATTCTTTAAATGAGGAATCATTCACACATCATTCTGAAAGAGGGGCAAAGAATAAGATTATTCGATGATACATTTCTTCGTATTCTGGCTGACAAATGTTTTGCAGAAGGAGAACCTACTTTTCCAAGCCTCTAGCAAGGAGTGCGGATCTTCTTCCAAATTCCACAAGGTTGCTGCAATGGATTCTTCAGATAATGAGCAACCTAGAATGCTTCCAAAAGGTGGTAAGTCTCCCTCTCGTCACCTTCCACTGTCTCCTGTGTACTTGTCTGCCAGCCAAATAATGGAGAGGGCTCTGTGAAATAATTGTTTTAAGACCCTATGAGCCACATCAAAATGGAAGATGTTTAATCCCAAACACTCTATAACTAGAGGCCCTCTTAACATAGTGTTAGACTTCTATTTCCATGAGGATTTAAATAATTTAAAAATAGAACAACAGTTTGTATTAAGTTAATGCAACCTTTATCACTTTAGTTTGCCAGGTGGTATACATGCATGTGTTAATGTGATCCATCTGAATAGTCTAATTGATTAATTAATCACCTATTTCGCCCCATATTCTTCCGTTTAAATTGTCAATAATTAATTGTTGCAACTAGAAAAAAGTTTCTCAATAATATTGTAATATCCAAGAAGAGGAATTGTCAGATCATGGGATGAGATCGAATTAGCATGATGGATATTTGTATGCTTATACCATACCTTAAGTGGATGCCCACTTCTCCTTGAAGGATTTGAAGTAGATATATTCTTAATTAAGTGAAGAAAAAGGAAAGAGGGGAACGTCGAGAAAAGTCCATGTAGCTTGGAGAAGATAGGAACAAGATCCAAATCAGATAAGAAGAAATAGAGGTTGAAGGGGTGAATGTGAACTATTAACTTCGTCACCATCTACCATTAGAAACAAGAAGATAAAATGTAGACGTACATATTGATGTAAGGTAAAGTTGGTACAGATGGGATAGGGTACTGGGTGCTCCCTTCATGCATGTAATTAATTTAACCGTAGGATAAACGGAGTTTCCTTTGTTGCCCAGTATTCAATCATCTATACAACCCACGTGCTAACAGATGTGAGTGATTTACGTGAAAAAGACAAAGGAAAAGGGGAAAGAAAATACTAACCCTAACCGTTTTATCTCCTACACTGTATAATGAATAAAAGAATATTTTAATTTTTTTTATAAAAAAAATAGCCCTCCTAACTAAATTGCCTCCGAATTAAGACATATTTACAAAGAAGTCACTAGATTAATAAAGGGATTTCTTATCTACTTTTTGTAGGATAAATCACTTGATGAAATTTAATATTATCTCCTTACCCATAGCATATGAGGATTGAAATCTGAGGAATATTAGGGGTTTAGGGTTTCACAGTTTTTCTTTTAGTGTGGTTCTCCTTTCTTCGCATACTTGAATTTAATGAAATCTCATCCTACTTTGATGAGAAGCCCAATTAATTAATAATTTAGTAGGTGACCATCCAATTCATGCACATATAGTGTGGGGTGATGATCCTGTAAGTTCTTGTAACCATTAGTTTTGTAGTTTTACCATTCATTAGTTCAATTTGCAAACTCCATGAACGCTACAATCACAAGGCTAATTATGTTGATCACTGTATATATCATGCAAAAAATTGTAATAAATAAGAGGCAAAATGAGGAATTTTTTTTGTAACCACAGATGAAATCTAGGGTTTTCAATCAAATGAGGAAAATCAAATAGAAGTCCATTTAACTAGTCATTAAGACTTAGGCTTTTGTTGCTTTTGGGCAGATTTCATGTAACACATAGTTTCATAAGGGCTTCAATTGGTTAGAAAGAAATTGAACCTCTTGCAGGCTTTCTTCACTTTCTAGGAAACATATCTAAAATTTATTGTTGTAAGGTTGGTATGTTAAGGCGACTTTCCCATAACAAAGGTTTAGGGTTTTTCAAGAGTAGTTCATCCTTGCAGTAATTAGGCTTTATTGATCAATATTAGAAAATATAGACAAGAAAGAGGAAAACTAGGTGGGAAGGAAAAAACAAAGGCACATAAGAAACTTTTCATGTGGTGAATTTATTGGACATCCAAATGGTTGCCCTGCATGGGGAAACATGATTTCTACTACTTGATTATCAGGAAATTGATCTCATATTTATGTTGGTGCTGGCCTAGTGAATATCAGCTTAGATAAGCTGGTATACAACACATGGAAACTGTAGTGTTATTTTGAGGTTTTTGAGTTCTAATTAATCTGTTTGATACCTATATCTAGTTGAGATCAGAAATTGTTTCATTTCTAGCTTGAATGAAAGAGTCGATAAAACTAACTCTGCTATAATTTACTGCAAATGATTTTAATTAGCAGCACAAGAGAAAAAGCAAAGGGTCCCATCAGCATACAACAGGTTTATTAAGTAAGTTCTTATGATGTTCAGCTTCCATTCATGACACTGGTTTTGTATATTAACTTTTCTCATAAATATGTCCAAAGATTTGTATATTGCTTGACATAATAATATATATGCGTGTCCCTACAGGGGCTTTTTATTATTATTATTAATTTGATGATTAATTTGCTTACCACAATTGATTAATTCCACCCTATATGCTTATTTTTCTGCAGGGAGGAGATTCAAAGGATAAAAGCTAATAATCCTGACATAAGCCATAAGGAAGCCTTTAGTACTGCAGCAAAAAATGTAAGTTTGGAGAAATTATTTTAAAGAAGCCAAGTTTATATATATAGGCTGATCAGAAGATTAAAAAATTTAAAAAAAATGGAGAAAAATATTACTTGTGGTATTAGCAATAATCTCATTAATTTTTTAGTTTCTTGTCAATATGCACACCACATTTAATTGGTATTTAATTAGAAAAATATCCCTCAACCTTGTACAAGTTTGATATGTATAGTTAACCATGTAATTATTAAACCGACAAATCTCAAAGGTTAGCTACTACCAAGCCTCGTGTTTTAGTATTCTTAGTGTGTTTGACAGTAATTTTTATTTGAAGTGTTTTTTATGGAAGTATTTTCTCTAAAAGCATTTTTAAGAAAATCACATATCAAATGTTTCTTCAAAATATACTACAAATGATTTTCTAACACTACAAATAATTTTTCAGATTTTTAAAAGTGTTTTCTAAATTTTACTAAACACTTAATTTTTTTTAAAAAACACTTTTTAAATTAAAAATACTTCCTAAAATCACTTCTTAGAGTCACTGTTAAACAAAAGTTTGTTTGACAATGATCTTATAGAAATACTTTTTAGAAAACACTTTTGGAAAACACTTTCTTATGTTAAAATCTGAAAAATCACTTATAATATTATAGTGTTTTCTAAATAAACACCCGATAAGTTCATTTTTTAAAAACACTTTTAAAGAAAACACTTCCATTAAAAGACACTTTCAAGTAAAAATATTATCAAACAAACTCTTAACCAATTTAATCATATGTATTATTATTATTTTAGAAAATCAATTTCAAGGTTGTCTAACAAAACTTGACAACAAATTTTCAATTGCAGTGGGCGCATTTCCCTCATATCCACTTTGGGCTAACGCTGAACAACAGCAAGAGCGACAAAGCTAACTTTGATGAAGCATTTTCTGGGGAAGGGCCAAGAAAGACCCAAGGATTCTACTAAGGAAATGATAATGTGGTCGGTAAACTAAATATTATAGTGTGTTTGTTTACAATACTGAAGCAGAATTTGAGTTTTCATCAGGCCTGCAACCAGAAATGGTAGCACATAGCTTGTTCTAGAGGAATGAGGTCCTCACAATGACCACTTCATCTGTTATGAACAGCATATTTATGGACTGTAAATGTGTGTGTATGCATCCTTTCTTCAATAATTTTCTTTATAATTGACCTATATATGGGATTTTTCTGTTATATAAATAGGAATTGAATTAACTGTTAACTTAGGTTATAATGTCCGATAAACTTTCATTTATTAGAATCCATTTGATAGTGATTTTATAAAACGTTTTTAATATTTTTAATACTTGAAAATTTTTATTATTCAAGTGTTGGAAATATTTTCGAAAATCACTCCAAAACACACTGGTAGTTTAAGATTAATAAAATCAACCTACAAATTAGGGATCTTAGAGAGATATAGGTTCATCAAAAGCTGCAAGTCATTCCTCATTGTTCTCTAAAGAGCATTCCTATCAAGAGGTCTTCACATATCCTTATATTTGAAGGTTAAAAGGTTGTATTTATTTTTTTAACTTAATTTTATATAGAACTTAATATAAAATAGTGTTTAATAGTATTAAGTATTAAGTAATTTATTTTTTTAATATTTTATTTTTATTAAATATTAAATAAAAAAACAATTAAGGTTAAAAAGTGTGTTTTCATGCATTCATATGAAAAAAAAATGCTTATAAAATAAGAAATCAAGTTTATAAAATACAAATTTCAATCAATTATATAAAAATAATTAGTATTTCATTCACTTTTTGATCAAATATACTATTTTTGACCATTCAAATGCTTCATTTTAATGATATATATGTATTACCTTTAACCATCTTAACTACTTCATTTGACCTGTATGAAATTTGAATTATTTTCTAAGAACTCATATTTTATTATTATTTTTATATGAGTATGTAGAAACTCATTTTTTTTCCTTTTAATTATGGTGGTTTACTTTTAATATTCAAAAAATGATTATTTTTTTTTTACTTTTTCTATTCAGTGAAAATATTTAAGAAATAAGTAATAAATTAATAAAAAAATAAAAAGCAAATTATCTCAAATTCAAAGCAAGAAACAACATCTAATTCTTTTAAAAATCTAAATTCATGAAATACTTACTAGTCATTTCTCATCAATGGAGCAAGCTCGGTTAAAGAGCATTAAAACCCTTTCTTCAAGACGAGATATATCTAATTGTGGTTAGAGTTCACTTGTGGGAGAATGCTTGTTACAAAACGCCATCATTGAATTTATATACTATGTATACTTATTAGTTATTACTGATAATGGCCCAAAATCTTAAGTTCACCAACAATGAATGTTATGTAGCTTCCCTTGCAAGTGGACCATATGGGAATGATCCAAAAACCATCAAGAGTCAGAACTTCAGCATCATATTTGAACTCCTAAAATTGTTCATAAATTCAAGAACAACTTAGAACAAACCTGAATTTAGACCAATAATGTAAAGCCCTTTAAAGAACACATGAAACGATTAGTAAAATAATTTTTTGATCAACAGTTGGTATATACTGAGAATGAAATTAGCCCATTGCAGATAGAATGGGTCTGTCTGGACAACAAGAAAATAGATTCTCAACCTCAAACAATCCTGGAACGGACCAACACTTTTTATTACCATATTCTGATAGCGAACGAAGAGGCTGATTCTAAAGCTTGTATATCCTATCTTTCTTTTTTTTTCCCATCTTTTTCAGTTAAAAAGAAGTAGAATTGAAAAAAAAATATTAACTTTCTACTTTTGCACCGACTCGAATAAATCTAATTGCCTCAAATCTAATTGCACCGACTCGAATAAATCTACTTTTGCACATAAAGGCTATCATGGGTCATGACTACATCAACTTTCTATTCTGCTGGCCCGTCTGAGGCCCAAATATTGCATACATATTATTCAGAGGAATATTAACTTGCCATGGATATCCTTGTAAACATAAAGGGAACCTCAGGGAGTACAAGAATTCCGTACATATCAGTGCAAGGTAAACCTTAATGGCATTTCTTTTCTAAATCTCCCTACCAATATTTGTTAGCTGTTAGAGCTTAGGCATTTAAGTTCCAAATATATTCATAAATATAAGCAATAGGACCCATAAGCCATCTGGGTAATCATCTGACTAAAATGACAGAGAAAAATAACGCAGATTTATGGAACCAACCTTTCCCTTTGGTAGTTGTGGAGGTGGCTAGCATAGCATGCTAATGGATCTCTGGCACTAAGGACACCAGAGCCCAAAATTTTAGGCGAGTGTCACCCCATAAGAAAACAGTATATAATGTAATGAAGGGCAACAAAGCTAGCAAGTTGGAGCCAAACACTTTCTGACAACATTACTTCTTTATCTCCTTGGGTTATGGGGGAATATGTCTACCCACTGGGTAAGAGTGGTTACCACAAAACCAACATCCCATCCTGACCACCTGCAAACCGTTAAAAGGATGTGTTGTGTGTCTCTCTTTGTGAGCCTTTAAGGGGCAAAAATTTGCCATGTTACCGAAAGTAACTCGTCCGCAAACATATAAAAGTCTAGGCTGTGGGCTGCACTTTCGAGCCATAATCATTAATCAGACAGCTGTCATGTGGAAGAAACATAAATTTGGTTATTTGTGAGAGAATATATATATATGACAATTTTGGTGAAAATTTATTTAATTTGAGATTTCCAAATTTATAATAAATATAAATGAATTTATCATGTTTAATTTTTAAAATTGGAAATTATAATTTATTTATGTAAATCTTTTTAGCATGACAAAGATATAAATAAGTTGTAATATTTATTTATTTCTTTCTTTAATAAAATAAATTAATAAAATAAAATATTGTGGGGTGGGGGAATTATGTAAATATGTTGCATTTATGAATAATATTTGCTTTCAGGACCCAAAAAGGGCTCTTTCATAGTTAGTGCATTTTGATCCAAAAAAAATCCTCATTTCATGCACTAGTACAGTGTCCTCCCACATTGGCCAAAAATGTCCTTAGGGTGTCTTTTTTACTACCACCCACACTAGCCAACAATTCCACATCAGCCTCTTCATTGGCTAAAAAATAATTACCCTTAAACCAAAATAATACATGCTTAACCAAAATAAAACGTTCCAGCTTATAACATAATAAAACAAAATAAAAAACTTATTGAAATGAAAACCAAAATGAATGAACATGTGTTGTCTAGTGGAGCCCTATCCCCATGAAACAAGCTTACCTGGTAGAGCCCTAACCCCCATGTCCTGGATTAAGTGGCCCAATTATTTTTCTGTGTTTGTGTGAGGTTCGTTGCCTTCGATGTCGACATTGTGTTAGCGGAAAGGAAGTGCAAAGCCCCCTCCAAATCTATAACCGTTGGAACGGGAGTAAAGACGAAAATTGTAGGAAAATTGGTGGTTTATATGCACTATTTATTTGTTCTCCTCTTTGATTTCAATGACTGTATCTCCTGATGTTACAAAGACACGATGGATTCCCATCAACGACCCTGATTTCCTACCAAACTCCAACCTTCTAGGGTTTATTAATCGTTGTCCTCCCATAGTGAGTTCTGTACATGTTTCCATTTTTTTTCTCTCACCTTTCTTAGAGGAATTTATTTGGAATTTTTTAGGGTTTTTTCTTCGTCTAGGTGGCTTTGTGATGCATTGTTGGAGAATTTCTTTAGAAATTGTTGGGGTTTTTGTGGAACTAGTTATATTGGTGATGGTTTGTTAGGGAATTTAATTGTTGTTTGACTTTGCCCTCTATTTGGTTACCAAGAAAATTTGGGAAAATAAAGAGGGATCAGGTTTTTTAAAGTTGTTTTAGTTGATTTGAGCCTAGTTGAGTTTTGTCAAGTTGCAAACTTTGTACCTTTTCCTTTTTCATATTCTAATAATCAAATATGAAAGATTGAAACTTTTGTTTTCTTTTATTTTTTTGAAAACCAAATAAGTTATTTAATGGAAATTGATGTACTTTGATAGTTTGTATATATAAATAGATGCATATATATTTTATTTTGATTTGTAGTGATAAATTTGATATCCCTGAATTATTGAAGTAATTTGGAGAATATATAATAAGCATATGTAAAGGATGGGAATGCATGTTTGAACAAATATGAAAACATATAATTAGAACATTTTGCAAATGGTTGTATGACATCATTATGTATTTTGTTGAAAATCAGACTCTTTTTTTCTCGAAATATTCAGGGCATATGATTTATGTTGCTTTTACATTGTATGGTTTGTAGTTCTTAATGGGGTTTTGGATAAGGTCTTTAGGCATTTGTAAAGGATGGGGATGAATGTTTGAAATATGGAAACATATAACCAAAATATTTTGCAAATGATTGTATGGCATCATTATGTATTTTGTTGAAAATTAGACTTTTTTTTTCGGAATATTCAGGGCATATGATTTATGTTGCTTTTACATTGTATGGTTTGGAATTCTGAATGGAATTTTGGATAGGGTCATTGGGCATATTTAAAGATGAGGATGCATGTTTGAATAAATAAGGAAACATATAACCATAACATTTTGCAAATGGTTGTATGACATCATTATGTATTTTTTTTTTAAAAAAAATTAGAAAATTTCATTTTTTGGAATATTCAGGGCATATGATTTATGTTGTTTTTACATTATATGGTTTGGAGTTCTGAATGGAGTTTTGAATAGGATCATTGGGGAATGGAAGGATATGAAGTTTTTTTATTTTGTTATTTTATTATTTTGGGATTAGTTTTTGGAATACTTATTGAAGTTGAATAGCTTATGGATTAGTTGTGATATTGACAATTTTGCTTTTGTAATGTTAATCTTATGAAATGACCAATTTAAATTATTCATTATAGAACTTTTTATGAGATCGATTTTGGCATGGATCAATTTGGTTTGCATTATGATCATAGAGTTGGTTTTCACTTTGCACTTGAGTTTAAGTTACTTATTTTCCATTATCAATTAGATTGTTTTGAGAGGGAATTATGTAAACAGGCAGTATTTAGAAAATAATGAAGGGTATAACAATTGTAATGTAAAAGTAGCAGTATATTGGTCTTAAAGTAACATTGTGTTGGGCTTAAAGTACCTTAATTGGTAGAATGATGTGCCATTCTCATGTGATTTGAGGTGCAGATTAACTTAGTTTTTGTTTGTGGTTCATCATTTGCTTGATTTGGAGAATGGGAGTACACATAATCCTTCCATATTAGCAATGAGTAAATCAATTTTAATATAAAAGTAATAATGGTTTTGGCATTAACTAAAATTGTTTTAGGCCCTAAAGTATTATTGTAGGTTAAATGATGTACCATTGACCGAACTTCTCTATTGTACCAAAATACTTAGCCTTTTTTACACAGCAACTCTAGTAAAGAAAAACTAGAGAAAGAGTCACTACAGCTTTTGTAGTATTCCGGGTATCGTCCTCAAGGACTGGCTTATGGAAATTTTCAATACTAGAATAAATGAATTGCTTTCGTTTAAATCTTAAAGTGAAAAACAATATGAGAATAATGTGGAACTAAGTAAAAAAAATTAAATTAATAACATAATGGATATCGATTTTAAATTCAATTAATTCAAGTTTGGGGCTCTCCACAATCCAACCTAGGGTATAGCAATTAGAGAAAACAAGGGTCTTTTAAGTAATATGATATTAAGGTTTTGGGATCCTTGGCCGCTCACGATCAAGTTGAGTTCTATAACTCAAAATTGCATCTGAAACCTAATTTTTCCTTTTTAAAACAGATTCCTAAAACCATCAAATGAATGAGATTGATTACTAGTTTAGATTTGGCTTTTTTATCCTTCCTACTCCTTATAGCTTTGTTTTGGTCCAAATAACGATAGGGAAGACGAGGATAATTAATGATAAAAA
Organism: Vitis vinifera; assembly: GCF_030704535.1. NCBI lineage: Eukaryota > Viridiplantae > Streptophyta > Magnoliopsida > Vitales > Vitaceae > Vitis > Vitis vinifera. The sequence continues at coordinate 5,538,048 of NC_081812.1, forward strand.
ATGATCAATAATTACCAAGAATCACTAGTACCAGGTAATAACCTACTGTATCATTCCCTAAACTAACTCACAAGGATATGATAAAAAAATTGATAAATTGTCACACAACCAATAATTAATCTCATTGTTATAATAATTTACCCATTGTCCTTATAGGTTCCCTATCCCTTAGTTTTTCATGCTTCAAGCCCCAAGTTGGCTTTTAGCCTCTCATGGGGTGATGTCACATTCACAATCCATAATAGGGTAAAAATCCATAATTTGAATCAAAAGAAACTAAAAACAATATATTTAATAAAGAAGAAAAATAAAATAAACCAAAGTTCTTGTCTTCTTCCACCTTCAATGTCAAACTCTCCGGAAAAAAAAAATTCCAAGATCCTTAAAACCTAGAATTAAGAGAGTTTATATAATATCATCAATTACCTAACATGTGGGACACTCTCATTGGTCACTTATTACAAAATAATTTCCTAAAAATGATTAAAAAATAATAAAATGGTGATTTCTAGTCGTGTGGGGTCCACTTAGGGCGGATGGAGTGCCCTAGCTGCAATTCCCGAGGTAGAGGAGGTGAAACATCAAAGTGGCAGTGGGTAAATTCAAAATTGGTGTCATTTTGAAGAGGATTTTGAAATGACCCTTCAGCTTGGTGCAGTTGTCTTCAAATGGTCATAACTTCTTCATTTCAAATTCGATTTGCACACTGTTTGAAGTGTTGGACTTTTGACTTTTTGATCTTCGAAACAATATATAGTATGTATAAAATAGACTCTAGAAAGTGCTCTAAATTTTTCCTCAAAGTCAGAGTATATATTGCTATCAGATTTTTGAGTTCTAAATTTCCAGGCAACTGAATCTTGCTTCATGCCTCATTTCCAATGTTTTCTTACCTTCTTTCTTACTCCATAATGGCAATTTATCATATTCCAAACTCATGATATCCTCGTCTTTCCTTTCCTCATGGTCCATGAGTCTTGACTCACTTATTTCCTCATTTAACCCATTTTTGATCTTTCAAAATCTAAAGTGATTCAACTTGCACCCTTTTCTTCCCTTGAACCTGAGATAAGTCTCTAAAGTACAAATTAAACTCATGGCTAGGGCCTTAGCATCAATTTAGGTCTATTTGGGTGATTTGAATGTCCTTTGGTGCACAAATCATATCGAATATGTGCCATTAGAGCACATATTTTGGCTTCAATCATCCTCCTCAACCTAAAAATATGCAATGAGATTCATGAAACCATATTGACTTAACATAACATGTTTCACACACAAGATACCCAAGTAGACAAATTTCCTAGAATTGAGCAAGATGACACAAGATATGCAATTTCTTAGTTTTCTCACCTTATCCTCATATACATAAATGTGCATCCATGTTTAGCATTCCCCTTAGTGTCTCTTGATTTTCCCTTGTTTGGTTCTTTCCACCTAAACCTCATGTGCTTAATTTTGGTGTCCCCTCATAGTATTTTTTTAAAGACTTTTCTTAAACTCAAATTTCATCAATCTTTAAGTTAAAGAGGGAGAAAAATTTATTTTGATTTTTCTTTCTTAGTTTAGGAAATCTCCTTCTATATGGCTTAATAGGGATCCACTGGCAACTCCCAAGTTTTCACCCAAGGTACCAGTATTGAAGACCTTTATAGGCCACTTACCCCTCAGGTATCACCCTAGCTCAAGGTAGAACAAAGTTGAATTTCCCAAACATTTATTTTTTTATTTTTTATTTTTTATTTTTTCAAAACTGAGTTTAGCTTATGTAATGAGCAAGATACCGATGACTCCTAACTAGTTGGTTTTGGGCACCAAGGCTTGAAGACACAAGGCCATTACCCCCTTAGATAATTTCTCAAGCTTAAATAAGTCATTTTCAAAAAAAAATTTCTATTTTTTTTATTTCCTCATTTTATTGCTTAAGAACAACTCCTTTTAAGCTAAAGAAATTATCTTAATCAAGATACTATAAGGGTATACGTGATTCGTCCCTAGCAGCGGCAGTGGCAATGGCACCATTTGATTCGGGGTTCGATCCCCGGCAACGATGCCATTTGATTCGTGCCCAATTGGTGTCTCAACTGATTCGTGTCCAGCTGGTGCTCCTTGATTGAGGGAGTAATCAACAAAATTTATAACCTATTACACCATATACTAGGGTAGCAAAGACAAAGCTACTATAGCATAGCGGCTCTAGGATCGTTCACTGGGATGGGTTTTCACTTTGCAAATGATATTAATTCAAAGCTGAATTGGTGCCTTTTCATTTCAAGGTTAGCTTTAAAAGAAAACATAAAGATGTTTAAATGAAAAAGGTTTGGTTTTAAGCTAACTAAAAATAGTAACTGATTTTACTTACAAAGAAAGATGTTTCTTGGAGTTCAGATCACTAGGCTCAGATTCCTCATACAAAAAGGGAGTTCCGGTCACTTGTTTCTTTTCCTCGCATTAGAGAATTAACATATAGTTAATTCTCTAATCGGTGTTGTACAGATGCTTCCCATTAATGGGTTCAAACACTAAATCCCTCTCACTGATGCACCTTGCAATGGCTCGTGCCTCTCACCTAGCACTTGCCATTCAAGGTGATCTTTAACCTTGGATTACCCGTCAAAAGCTCGTAAGAGATAACTAATGGATGTCTCCTTGGAGTCCAAAAGCTTACCAAGTGTTGGCTATTCTAGAAAATCCTACCTTCAAGTCACCTCCCAAAGGCTCGCAAGGGGTAAACTAGTGCATCTCCATGGTTGGAGATCACTTGCCTTACCAAGTGTTGGCCCAGGTGATTTAAAGGCGTTTTAAGTTAACTAAAAACATAGAAATCACTAACGGGTCACACTTTCTCTTCATTAAAAACTAAAACAACAGAACTTCCAATTTATGCATGTGGAAACTTACCCGGCTTTCCTTACTCCAAGAGACAAAAAGCTTAGCCTCTCATCCTCTGTGGAAAAATCCTCAGAGTTTGGTTGGCTAGAAAATGAAAATGAAAGAGAAGACAAGAATATATATGAAAAACAGATCAAGTGCTCTGTTCCTTGATTCTATATATGATATATCTATATATTACATACTTCCCCGAGCGTCTCCTGAGAGTGTTTACAAGAGAGTTTATATAGGAAGGTAATTTACCCTTCCTTGGATACTTCCTAGCTAAGGAATTACATGAGTGGTTGAATACAAGGAGAAAATGGAAATTTAGACACAAAAATCTGAAGAAAAATATCTAAAAGAGTCGGTGCAAAAATATCGGGAAGCTCCAGGAACATTTCACAGGTGAAAAATGGTGTCTGCGAGATTTTGCAGACACTCAAGAGGGCTGCGAAATATTTTCGCATCAACAAGTTAAACTCGCAGGGCTGCTAAGTTGGCTTCCACCTTGTGGTGTTTGGCTTCCATCGCGGCGTGAAACTTCAGGAGGAAATCCACAACACTGTACAAAAAGGCTGCGAAATTCTCGCAACAAAAGGCTGATTTCGCAACACTTTAGAGTGATTGACTTGCAGTGGCTGTAACTTCTTCGTTTCAACTCCGAATCGCGCACCGTTTGAAGCATTGGATTCTTGACTTCCTGAGCTTTGAAATGGTATATAGAATGTAGAAAATGGACTTTGGGAAGTACTCCAAAAGTGCAAAAGAAGACTACAGCTAGCTTTCCTTTGTTTTCTTCACTCTGTTTTTCCTCTCTCCTTGGTTCTCTCCTTGCATACTTTGAACGACTTTGGCAAAGGGCTATGGAGCTCCAAAGCTTGGTTCTTCATGAATTTGAGCTCTTCATTTCTTTTCCATGGATTCCAAATAACTCTCCTCAATCTTGGATTGTTTTGGTGATCAAATTACTAACAAAAACACCAAAACTTACACAATTTGATTAGAAATGATTGCAAGGGTCCTTAACATGTTAATTGGGTTAAAAGACAATAACTACTACTCAAAAGTGTTTTTAAAAGGATTAATTACAAGCTACAAAATAACACTTTTTGAGTAGTAATCACTCCCCCCAACCGACATATTGCTAGTCCCTTAGCAATAAAGGAGAGAAAAATAAAATAAAAGTACCATAATTTACAACATCATGCTGATCACTTCAAAAAATGTTTAAGTGGCATGACTGATCAAAATCTCACATTGAATATTAAAGAAATAAAACTCGAACTTTAATAGGAGCTATCAAATAACTTGTCTAATCACAATTCTTAAAGAGAAGGCATTATGCAAATTTAAGCTTTAAAAGAGTTTCCACTCCCAAATGGTCAAACCTTACTCTTCCACAAAAGTCTAAGTGTTACTTATTAGTTTCCGAATATAGTATGTTGAACTAATCTCTCCCCTTAACCTAGTTCTTTTCAAAGCTTAGCAAACTAATCAACCTCCAATAGGCTAAGAACGCACCTTTTTTCTTTCACAATTTTTTTCTTGTAGGAGTACAAGGCTTAAAGGTATTTTTTTCTAAATTGTCCATGTAACGGGGGTCCATCGATGACTCCCAACCAATAAAGGTTTAGGGCATCAAGCTTTAAGGATTTTTCAACCACTAACTCCTCGGATTTCACCCCGGACTTTTGAGAATGAATTTTAATACCCAAGCACCTACAGTATGTTAAACTCCACCTATTCACCCTTGTAACGAGCATTGAGGTCGATGACTCCCAACCAATTAAGGCTTAGGGCACCAGGTTTTAAAGATTTTCACCATATACCCCTCAGACCTTACTCGGGTTTCAAGGTAAGTAAACATTTTTTTTTTTTCAAAGGCTCATTGGCCTTTCATAAGGTGTCCCAACACTATTAAATGAGGTCAAAGGTACCAAGTCTAAAATTTTCCTAAGCCAAGAGGGAAATAGTTTTTCATCTTATAATCAGAACCTATTGTGCACAGTGTGTGAATAGCTTAAAGTGGAAGAACTGAGGTTGAATAGAAGTTTCAACAATTCATCAACTTTAGTAAGCATAATACAAACTCTAAGTCAAGTAAAAAGACAAAAATTCAATTTCTCCCATTTCATTTTGAAAATTTTTCCTTAATAACCATGGAGAGTAGAATAAAAACTTTAAAAATTTTTAAATTAAGCAAAAAGCAACTAAATTACCAAAATAACTTAGCATTATTAACAATACTTACTTCCTCAACTCTCCCCCCAACCAAGCTGAACATTGTCCTCAATGTGACAAAAACGATTAAAAAATAGGGAGGAAGTGGTACCTCCTTAGTGACATGGAGTCTGAGTCGTAGAGGAGAAACCACATGTTTCAAAGAAAACATAAAAGAGTTAGTGAGTAGAGGAAATAAAAAAATGCCAAGTTTAAACAAAAATGATGTCTATATATGATGTATCATCAGTAATGCATCCAATCCCAGAATATAAGACATCAAAACAAAGCTATGTATACTAATATAATATGTAAAGACCAAAAAATAAAGAGATGATCAAGTAATGGTAAGGTCCTGTGGAGCTGATGCGTCTGTGGTGGCCTCTTGAATGGGTTGGATTAGGACTTTGGCCTCTGTTCTGGTAGTCTCCTTAGATGGCATAGTCTCCTCAACTAGAGCTCTCAGCTGGAGCTATGAGATTTGATGGTTTAAGGAGGTCAGAAATGAAGTGAGAGGCTTGGTGTGTGTGATCCCAGGGTGTGCGGGGCTGTCCTCTTCATATTCATGGTTGCAGGGCTCTGATGGCATTTTAACAACTTCCCTTGGCTTTACAAGGTGTTTTTGCAAACCTTCCTCCATTTTGCAAGTCAATTTCTCAACTTGAATGCCATTTCAACTTTTGGAGGTGATTTCGCAGCCATTTCGAAGTTTGGAGATCATTTCGCAGCCATTTCAAAGCTTAAAAGTGATTTCGCAGCTCATTTCGTAGCTGCAAAATGAGTGTACAGGGCTTCAAAATGGCACTCGTGTGCCAAAAAGTGGTTTCGCAGCTTCGAAACACCCTTCCAAATGGCGTCTCGGCTGCGAAATTCTCGCTCAGCTTTGCGCGCTTGTCTTCAAACGACCATAACTTCTTCAATTCACCTCCAAATTGTGTACCGTTTGAAGCGCTGGACTCCTGACTTCCGAATATTTGAAACGAGATATCGTATGCATAATTTGAGCTCCAGAAAGTGCTTCAAAAATGTGTTCAACAGTAGCGAAATGGAGGTGCGACATTTCCGTTCATGGTTTGCACAGTCATCTTCAAACGGCCATAACATTTCCGTTTCAAATCCAAATCGAGAACCGTTTGAAGCTATAGACTCCTGACTTCCCAAGATTTCAAATGAGATATTGCATGCATAATTTGAACTCCAGTAAGTGATCGAAATGTGTCCAACAATTGCCGAAATGGGGGTGCGGCTGTGAAATTGGGATTTTTCACGTTTTGGAACTTCGCAGCCGTTTCGCAGTTGCGAAATGGGAGTCACTGTGCTGCGAAATGGCACTCGTGTGCCAAAAGTGCTTTCGCAGCTGCGAAATACCCTACGGAATGGAGCTTTGGCTGCGAAATTGAGAATTTTCACGCTTTGGAGCTTCGCAGCCGTTTCGCAGCTGCGAAATGAGGGTTACTGTGCTGCGGAATGGCACTCGTGTGCTAAAAGTGCTTTCGCAGCCGCGAAATCCTCTGCGGAATGGGACTTTTGGTGCGAAATCAGGCTTTACCACTTCACAATGCGTTTCGCAGCTGCGAAACAGATGCTCCTGTGCTGCGAAGTGGCACTCGTGTGCCAAAGTTGGTTTCGCAGCTGCGAAAATTTTCGCAGAGAGGGCTATTGGGCTGCGAACTGGTTTCGCAGCAAAGTGCCGATTTCGCAGAGGCTGCGAAATCTCGCAGACCCCTGTTTTTCCCCTGTTTTTGCCCTGTTTTTGACCCGTTTTTGCTCCGATTTCGCTCCGAAAGACTTCCTTCAATTTCTTTGCAATTCCTCTTGATTTTGATCATCCAAAAACCTATATTACATCAAAACAAACTAGAATTAAAGCATTGAAATCAAAATTAAAGCATTGAAATCAAAATTAAAACAAGAAATTAACAAAACAAGAAGATATGGACTAGCTAGTCTTTAAAAAGACTAAGTCCATCAAAAAAATTTGCTCCTGATTTAGCTTGCCCGGATCCCATATGAAGTTTGCATCCTTCAATTGAGACTTGGTTTGTATGATTTTCCCATACAAAGCTTGGAGAAAAGGTGGAGGCATGCGTTTCTTCATCAATTCTTCCTTGATGACTATCCTCTGTGGTTCTCTATGTACATTAACATCATAGCCATCTTTCTCTATGCTTTTCCCCTTTTTCTTTCCTTTGATTTCCTCCCTCTTTTCTTTCTCTGTTTCACTCTCTACCTTATGCTCTAGCTTGCATGTGGGCAGATCAACCTCTTTACCACTCCTCAGAGTGATCACTTCTTTGACTTCCCTCTTTTGTGAAGATTCTCCCTCCTTAGCCTCCATTTCATGGATACTCATAGAATTTTGACAAGGTTGAGAAGGAGAGTTTTCTTTCTCTTGCACTATGTTGAGGTTGGCAAGCCTTGAGATTGAATCTTGGAGAATATCTAACTTTTGAGATAGATCATTTTGCATTTCATCCATCCTTTTATTCAAAGTACTCTCCACTCTGTCAATTCTTTGATCGACTCGAGCATTGGTGGCTTCTTGCTTTCCAATAAAATCTCCCATGACCTTGCAAAGATTCACCATAGCTTGTTCAAGGATTGAGGCTTGCGGAAGTGCTTGAACATGTTGCTTGTACTGAGGTGGCTGTGGTTTCCAAGAGAAATTTGGATGGTCCCTCCAATTGGAATTGTAGGTGTTGCAATCACCAAACATTTCCCTCTCCGTTGGAATGATAGGACACTCTTCAACCAAGTGCTCATAAGATAGACAAATGGCACAAGGCATAGCTTGCAATGGTGTTTGAGAGATGGCTTGCACTTCTTGCATCTGGTTCATTTCTAGCTCATCCAATCTCCTTTCCATAGCTGCAATATCTGCCTTCATGTTCATACCATCATTCAAAATATACATCTCACCCTTAGCTTTAGGTTGAGACGTCATTCTTCCCATATCTCTAGCATTTGGTTCATCCCATTCTCTTGAAAATTCAGCCACATAACTCATGAAGTTCATGGCTTCCTCTGCTATGGTATTCAATATGGTATGCACAACTAGCAATTTGTGAATTAAAAACAGAGAACACAAAAGAAAACAAAAGAAAAACAATTCTAAGAAATTAAGGTAAACTAAAAACTAAATAAAAGGTATACTAAAATATGAAAAATAAAGAAATAAAAAGAGTTAGTAAAAGGAAAAGAAAAGTCACCAAACTTGTAATGAAGATCACAAGTACTCTAGAAAGGTGATATCACTGTAAAGTGGCACCATTCCCAGCAACGGCGCCATTTGATTCGTCCTTAGCAGCGGTAGTGGCAATGGCACCATTTGATTCGGGGTTCGATCCTCGGCAACGATGCCATTTGATTCGTGCCCAATTGGTGTCTCAACTGATTCGTGTCCAGCTGGTGCTCCTTGATTGAGGGAGTAATCAACAAAATTTATAACCTATTACACCATATACTAGGGTAGCAAAGACAAAGCTACTATAGCATAGCGGCTCTAGGATCGTTCACTGGGATGGGTTTTCACTTTGCAAATGATATTAATTCAAAGCTGAATTGGTGCCTTTTCATTTCAAGGTTAGCTTTAAAAGAAAACATAAAGATGTTTAAATGAAAAAGGTTTGGTTTTAAGCTAACTAAAAATAGTAACTGATTTTACTTACAAAGAAAGATGTTTCTTGGAGTTCAGATCACTAGGCTCAGATTCCTCATACAAAAAGGGAGTTCCGGTCACTTGTTTCTTTTCCTCGCATTAGAGAATTAACATATAGTTAATTCTCTAATCGGTGTTGTACAGATGCTTCCCATTAATGGGTTCAAACACTAAATCCCTCTCACTGATGCACCTTGCAATGGCTCGTGCCTCTCACCTAGCACTTGCCATTCAAGGTGATCTTTAACCTTGGATTACCCGTCAAAAGCTCGTAAGAGATAACTAATGGATGTCTCCTTGGAGTCCAAAAGCTTACCAAGTGTTGGCTATTCTAGAAAATCCTACCTTCAAGTCACCTCCCAAAGGCTCGCAAGGGGTAAACTAGTGCATCTCCATGGTTGGAGATCACTTGCCTTACCAAGTGTTGGCCCAGGTGATTTAAAGGCGTTTTAAGTTAACTAAAAACATAGAAATCACTAACGGGTCACACTTTCTCTTCATTAAAAACTAAAACAACAAAACTTCCAATTTATGCATGTGGAAACTTACCCGGCTTTCCTTACTCCAAGAGACAAAAAGCTTAGCCTCTCATCCTCTGTGGAAAAATCCTCAGAGTTTGGTTGGCTAGAAAATGAAAATGAAAGAGAAGACAAGAATATATATGAAAAACAGAGCAAGTGCTCTGTTCCTTGATTCTATATATGATATATCTATATATTACATACTTCCCCGAGCGTCTCTTGAGAGTGTTTACAAGAAAGTTTATATAGGAAGGTAATTTACCCTTCCTTGGATACTTCCTAGCTAAGGAATTACATGAGTGGTTGAATACAAGGAGAAAATGGAAATTTAGACACAAAAATCTGAAGAAAAATATCTAAAAGAGTCGGTGCAAAAATATCGGGAAGCTCCAGGAACATTTCGCAGGTGAAAAATGGTGTATGCGAGATTTCGCAGACACTCAAGAGGGCTGCGAAATATTTTCGCATCAACAAGTTAAACTCGCAGGGCTGCTAAGTTGGCTTCCACCTTGTGGTGTTTGGCTTCCATCGCGGCGTGAAACTTCAGGAGGAAATCCACAACACTGTACAAAAAGGCTGCGAAATTCTCGCAACAAAAGGCTGATTTCGCAACACTTTAGAGTGATTGACTTGCAGTGGCTGTAACTTCTTCGTTTCAACTCCGAATCGCGCACCGTTTGAAGCATTGGATTCTTAACTTCCTGAGATTTGAAATGGTATATAGAATGTAGAAAATGGACTTCAAGAAGTGCTCCAAAAGTGCAAAAGAAGACTGCAGCTAGCTTTCCTCTGTTTTCTTCACTCTGTTTTTCCTCTCTCCTTGCTTCTCTCCTTTCATACTTTGAACGACTTTGGCAAAGGGCTATGGAGCTCCAAAGCTTGGTTCTTCATGAATTTGAGCTCTTCATTTCTTTGCCATGGATTCCAAATAACTCTCCTCAATCTTGGATTGTTTTGGTGATCAAATTACTAACAAAAACACCAAAACTTACACAATTTGATTAGAAATGATTGCAAGGGTCCTTAACATGTTAATTGGGTTAAAAGACAATAACTACTACTCAAAAGTGTTTAAAAGGATTAATTACAAGCTACAAAATAGCACTTTTTGAGTAGTAATCAATACGTGCTTTGTGTGTGCTTTGAGTCTTAAATAGAAAATAACCATCAAAGAAAAATTGAAGGTATTCCAAGGATTCAACCTAACTATTTTTGCACTTAAAGGTTTATAAAGATAAGGTAAGTGAACTAATACTCTTGTTCTAACTGTATTTTTTCTCAAATTCTAAAAAAATAGTACTACTTAAAGCATTCTCATACAAAATAAACCATGAGTTACCAAGGCAAATCAAGAATCTCATTAACTAACCAAAGATAACATGCAAACTTTTGAAAAAAATTAGGGTTAATAGGCCTTCCCCACTAAACCTAAATTACACATTGTCCTCAATGTGTAGGATAATGGGTCAAAAGAAAGGAAAAATGAAGATATTACCTCAATATCATCGAATGAGAAGTTTGTTATGAGGACTTCATATAAATTAGTCTTGAACAAAAGCAACAAGATTAGTAGCAAAAGTATGCATAGAGAAAAATATAAATGGTGAGAATCTGAACTTTGCTAATGACTAATTGAAAATGCAAAACTAAACAAAGGAAAATAAATAAATAAACAAATAAAAATAAAACAAAATAAAAATGAAATTAAATAAATAAAAGTTTTACCTAAATCTAATTATTACCTACTAGATTTTCAGAAAATATTTCAACCCTTTTGAACATCCCCATCAAGAAAATGGAGATTCTCCTCTTGTGTCTCAAATCTTTCAATGAAATGCTTTAAGTGCTGACCATTAACTTTGAATTCATTAGCAGTCCTCGGATTTCGAATGGTCACGGTGCCATAAGGGAAGACTTCTTTTACCACATAAGGGTCATTCCACCTTGGCCTAAGCTTTCTTGGAAAAATGTGAAGCTTGGAGTCGTACAACAACACCTTTTCACCTTGCTTAAACTCCCTTCGTAAAATAAGCTTGTCGTGGTAGAATTTGTGTTTTTCCCTTGCATTACATAAGCATTCATAACTCTCATTTCGATATGCCTCAAGTTCATTCAGATCATATTTCTTTTTAGCTCCAGCTTGATCCGAATCAAAGTTCATCTTTTTTATAGCCCAATAAGCATGATGTTCGAGTTCTACAGGAAAATGACATGATTTACCATAAACAATCCGATACGGTGACATGCCAAGGACAGTCTTATAGGCTATCTTATATGCATCACTCAACTTGGTAGACCAATCTTTTCTTGTAGTATTGACTACTTTGGTGAGGATTCTCTTAATCTCCCGATTTGCTAGCTCAGCTTGCCCATTCGTTTGAGGGTGATTTGGGGTAGACACTTTATGCCTCACTCCATATTTATGCAAAAGAGTGGAAAAGGGCTTGCTACAAAAGTGTGAACCTCCATCACTAATGATTGCTCTCGGAATGCTAAACCTAGAGAAAATATTCTCCTTTAAAAATTTGAGCACCACTTTGTGATCATTGCTCTTGCATGCCACTACTTCTACCCATTTAGAGACACAATCCACTCCCACCAAAATATAAAGGTTACCAAAAGAATGAGGGAATGGTCCCATAAAGTCAAGTCCCCAACAATCAAGGACCTCAACAACACAAATATAATTTTGTGGCATTTGATACCTTGTGTTGATTTTCCCCAGTTGTTGACATTATGGACAACTTTTGCAGTGAGTGTCACAATCCTTGAACATAGTTGGCCAATAGAATCCACTCTGTAGAATTTTTGTTGAAGTCTTCCTCGAAGCAAAATGACCTTCACAAGCTCCCTTATGGCACATTTGCAATATGTCTTGTTGTTGATCCTCTGGAACACATCTTCGAATAATTTGATCAGGGAAAAACATATACAAATATGGATCATCCCAAGCATAGTGTTTTTCCCGCCAAAGAAAATACTTCTTTGTCTCCATGTTCCATTCTGAGGGAAGCTCTCCGGTTGCCAAATAGTTGACTATATTTGCGAACCAAGGCAACTTCTCCACTACACAAAGTGCATCATCAGGAAACTCATCATTAATCTGTGCTTCCTCGAAATGCGACTCTACTTTAACTCGAGATAGATGATCAACAACTACATTCTCTACCCCTTGATTATCCTTGATTTGAATGTTAAATTCTTGAAGAAGAAGGATCCATATGATAAGTCTTGTTTTGGCATCCTTTTTGTTGAGTAGATATTTTAAGGTTGAATGATTAGTAAAAATTACTATTGAAGTTCCCAAAAGGTAGTTCTTGAATTTATCAAGTGCGAACACCACTGCAAAGAGCTCTTTTTCAGTAGTTGTGTAGTTCTTTTGAGCATTATTGGGGGTCTTACTAGCATAATACCATATGGTTTTCCATCCTCTCTTTGACCTAGTATGACTCCCATTGCATAGTCACTAGCATCACACATCAACTCAAATGGAAGAGACCAATTGGGAGGTCTCACAATTGGTGCAGTAGTGAGGAGTGACTTTAGTGTCTCAAAAGTTTCTTGGCATGCTTTGGTCCATATGAGTTCCGCATCCTTAAGCAATAAAGCACAAAGAGGTTGAGAGATTTTTTAGAAGTCCTGTATGAACCTCCAATAAAAACCTACATGCCCCAAAAATTGTCTCACCTCTTTAATAGTAGTAGGCGAATGTAGCTTTGAGATGAGCTCAATTTTTGCTAGATCTACCTGAATGCCCTTTCTAGAAATGATATGACCAAGTACTACCCCTGAGGTTGCCATGAAGTGACATTTCTCCCAATTTAGGACCAAATCATTTTCAATGCACCTTTTCAAAACTTTTTTCAAATTTAAGAAACAATCATCAAAGGTCTTCCCATAAACTGTTAGATCATCCATGAAAACTTCCATGATTCTTTCTACCATGTCATTGAAGATACTGAGCATACACCTTTGAAATGTGGTCAACGCATTACAAAAACCAAAAGGCATGCACTTATAAGCATAGGTGCCAAATAGGCATGTGAATGTGGTTTTTTCTTGATCCTCCAATGCAATGGCAACTTGAAAGTAGTCTGAATAGCCATCCAAGAAGCAATAATAGTCATGACCAGCTACCCTCTCCAAAACCTGATATAAGAAAGGTAATGGAAAATGATTTTTCTTGGTGACTGCATTCAACTTCCTAAAATCAATGCATACTCCCCAACCTATAGTCAACCTTGTAGGAATAAGCTCTTCTTCATCATTCTTCACCACAGTTAGCCCGCTTTTCTTAGGTACTACTTGAGTGGGGTTTACCCAACTACTGTCAGAAATAGGATAAATAATACCTACATCTAAAGGCTTCAATACCTCATTTCTGACTACATTTTACAAAGGGGATTTAGTCTTCTTTGTGGTTGCCTTACTGGTTTTAATTTTTCTTCCAAATAAATATGATGCGTGCAAATAAAAGGATTTATCCCTTTCAAATCTGAAATGAACCAACCAATCGCTCTTTTATTCTCTTTAAGCACCTTCAAAAGTTTGATTTCTTTCTTTTCAGTTAATGTAGTTGAAATGACCACAGGTTTTTCTTCATTTTCCTTTAAATAAACATACTTTAACCCATGTGGTAGGGGCTTTAACTCTGGTTTGCTGATCTCAACCTCCCCCTTTTTGTTTTCTTCATCATTCTTAACTCTGTTCAAAGATTGAATGGTACATATTTCTTTCCACTTTGTAGCAACTTCAACACATTCTTCATTAATGATTGTAGAGAAAAATTCATCTATATTTTCTTCCATTAACTTTTCTATGTATTCTTGCACCAAGGCCTCTATAAGGCATGTTTCCTCATTCTCCATATCATCATGGTCCATCGATTACTTGCATGAATTGAAGACATTCATTTCCACTGTCATGTTCCCAAAAGACAACTGCATCAATCCATTTTGACAGTTAATAAGAGCATTAGTTGTAGCAAGGAAGGGTCTCCCGAGAATAATTGGAACAAAATTCACACCATTTTTCAACGGTTTTGTATTTAACACCACAAAGTCCACTGGGTAGTAGAACTTTTCAACTTGCACCAAGACATCTTTGACTACTCCTTTGGGTACTTTAATCAAACGGTTTGCTAAAAAGAGTGTAATGGTAGTAGCCTTAAGCTCTCCCAATCCCAATTGCTTATAGATTGAAGTTGGAAGCAAATTTACACTAGCTCCCAAATCTAACAAAGCCCTTTCCACAAATGAGTCTCCCATTTGGACTGAGATGGTAGGACAACTTGGATCTTTGTACTTCACCATTGCCTTATTCTTAATGATGGCACTGACTTGCTCGGTGAGGAATGCTTTCTTGCTTAATTTAATCCTTCTCTTCACAGTGCATAAGTCTTTGAGGAACTTTGCATAAACAGGCACTTGCTTCAAAACTACCAAAATCTCCAAAGTCTTATCCCCCACTTTGTGTCTCTACATAGCTGAAGGGAAAGGCACATGATTGGAAACACTCCTTTTGTCTTTGTTCATGATGACTTTCTCACATTTTTCAAACTCTTTCTCTTTTCTAGCATTTTTTTTCCACGATTGGTTCATCTCTAGTAGGAATATCTTCACTTAGCAGTAACTTGGGCCCTTCATATTCTTTCCCATTTTTGAGTGTGATAACTGTATTACAATCTTCCTTTTGCACTTCAAAAACTTCATTTACTTTCCTCGAATTTTTCTATGGTTAAGCTGGGAACTTTCCTTTCTCTTGAGATAAACCTACAGAAAGTTGGCTCAAAGTGGTTCGAATATCTGCTAGTTCTTGAGATGTTTGAGCATTTATCCTATTTTGAACCCCTTTATGCTTGTCTTGCTTCTATATAAACTCTTTCATCATATCTTCCAGGCTTGAGTTAGATGATGAGGTTTGATGTTGCTGTTGAAAATTTGGAGATGGCATACCTTGTGGTTGAAAACCTTGTTGCCAATTAGTTTGATTACCCTTATATTAGTTTCCTTGCTGTAAAAACTCTCCATTATTACCTCCTTTCCATGATAGATTTGGATGATTCCTCCAACCCGGATTATAAGTGTTGGAATATGGAGAATTGCTAGAATATTACTTGTATGTCACTAAGGCATTGGCTTGCTTTGAAAACAAGTCTTTCACTGTAGGTAGAGTGGGACAAGATTGCACACCATGTTCTATAGACTTACATATCAATCATAGTTGAGTTACTCCCTCATTGACTATTTGTACCTCTTGAACTCCCTTGGCTTCCAGATCATCAAACCTTCTCATAATGGTTGCAAACTTTGCTTGGACATCTAAACCTTCTAGTAAGGTATACACTCCACTAGCTCTTGCCCTGTTCATTGTTCTATCTCTAGATGGTTCCTTGACAATTGGTTCTTCCCAACTTCTAAATAACTCGACAACATAATCAAGGAATTGAAATGCTTCATCGGGGTTTTTATTCATGAAATCTCTTCTACACATAGTCTCGAGAAGTTGTTTCATTGGTGGTGACATGCCTTCATAGAAATACGATACTAGCATCCAATTGTCAAATCCATGATGGGGGCATGTTGCAACCATCTCCCTGAATCTTTCCCAACATGCAAAAAATTTCTCATCCTCCATAGCCTTGAAATTTGAGATCTCATTTTCAATGCACTGGTTCTATGTGTTGGAAAGAATTTCTAAAAAAACACTGATTGTAGATCACCCCAATTTTTTATACTATAAGGTCTAAGACTATTTAACCAAGTGTTAGATTTATTCTTCAATGACAAGGGGAACAACTTCATGCAGAAGATCTCCAAAGGAGTGTTGACTTCTCAAAAAATTGAAACGATGTCCTCAAATTCCTTGATGTGAGAGTATGGGTTTTCATTTTTGGTCCCCCTAAAAATGGGTAGTTGAGATACCACTTGAGGCCGAATGGTAACATGATCGTGATTTGCAGGTAGCATAAAACACGATGGTGTGCTCAACTTGGGAGGATTTAGAAACTCTCTCATAGTTCTTTGGTCCTACATAGGCGGTTATGGCCTGTTGTTATTGTTGTTGGATTCTTCAGTGTCCTCCATATTTGGTTGAGATTCCTTAGTTGTTCTTTGAAGTCTACCTGAAAAATCTCTTTCCTAACCAAGCATAAAATAAAAGAAAAATACATGTAAAGAAAAACAAAATTAAAATAACTAAAACAAAGCACTGCACTATATCCTAGTTATGATGATTGCCAATCCCCGACAACGGTGCCAATTTCTTGACCGAACTTCTCTATTGTACCAAAATACTTAGCCTTTTTTACGTAGCAACTCTAGTAAAAAAAAACTAAAGAAAAAGTCACTACGACTTTTGTAGTATTCCGGGTATCGTTCTCAAGAACTAGCTTATGAAATTGTCAATACTAGAATAAATGAATTGCTTTCGTTTAAATCCTAAAGTGAAAAACAATATGAGAATAATGTGAAACTAAGTAAAAAAAAATTAAATTAATAACATAATGGATATCGATTTTAAATTCGATTAGTTCAAGTTTGGGGCTTTCCACAATCCAACCTAGGGTATAACAATTAGAGAAAACAAGAGTCTTTAAAGTAATATGATCTTAAGGTTTTGGGATCCTTGGCTGCTGATTCATCCCCAATTGGTGTACTCTTGATTTAGTTCTCAAGTGGGAGTTATCAACAAAATTTATAAACCTATTTCACCATATACTAGGGTAGCATAGCTAGCATAGCATAGTTGTTCTAAGATCGTCCATAGGGATGGGTTTTCATATCACACATGATATTACTTTAAAGAATTGGATTGGTGTCTTTTCTTTTATAAGTCAGCTTTAAAAGAAAACATAATCTTTGGTTGAAAAAGGTTGGTTTTAAGCTAACCGAAAATATAATAACTGATTTTAATTACAAAGAAAAGGTTTCTTGGATTTTCAGGTCACTAGGTTCAAGCCCTTTATACAAAAGAGAAGATTCCGGATCTTTTCCTCGCATTGGGGATTTAACCTATAGTTATCCTCCCAACCGGTGTGTTACAGTTGCTTCCCATTGATGATTTCAATGCTAAATCCTTCTCACTGATGCATCTTGCAATGGCTCGTACCTCTCACCTATTATTTGCCATTCAAGGTGATCCTTAACCTTGGATTACCCTTCAAAAGCTCGCAGGAGATAACTAATGGATGTCTCCAGAGAGTCTAAAAGCTTACTGAGTGTTGGCTATTCTAGATAATCCTACCTTTAAACCACCTCTCAGAGGCTCACAAGAGATAACTAATGGATCTTTATGGATTGAGTCTGACAAGCTTACCAAGTGTTGGCCTAGGTGATTATAAGGGATTTTAAGTTAACTAAAAATATAAAAACCATTAACGGGTCATAACTTTCTCTTCATTAAAAACTGAAATAAGGAAAACTCTTACCTTTGTATGCAGGTCCCTTACCTAGATTCCTTTAATCCAATAAACAAAAAGCCTAGCCACTCATCCTTGAGGCCTCCAAGCATGTTTGGCTAGAAAGAAAATGAAAACAAAAATTCGAAGGAAAAATAGAGTAAGTGCTCTGTAGATATATTTCTTACTATGATCCTCCTCCATTGATGGATTTGTTTACATGATATCAGAGATATATATAGAAGATATTTTCTACGAAATATCCAGAGAGATATTTTTAACCTCCCTTTAGATATCCTAAATATCCCATAAATATCTTAAGTTGATTACAAGGAGGAAATAGGTAATTACACAAAATATCTTGAGAAAAAATATAACTGAGTTGGTGCACAAATATCTGAAGATTTACATGAAGATTTCGCAAGTCAAATATGGAGTTGCCAAAATTTCGTAAGTGGAAAAGGAGTTGCGAAATTTTTTCAAGTGGAAAAGGAGATGCGAAAATTTCGCAAGTGGTTGATGGTGTTGCGAAAATTTTGCAAGTGGCATTTGGTGTTGCGAAATTTTCGCGTTTGGATTTGGCTGGTGCGAAATTTTTGCATTTGGATTTGGTGTTGTTGTCTTCAAATGGCCATAACTTCTTCATTTCAGCTCCGATTTGCACACCGTTTGAAGCGTTGGACTCCTGACTTCCTGAGATTTGAAATGATATATATTATTTATACAATAAACTCCAGGAAGTGCTCTAAATTTGTCTTGAAGCTGCTGTCCTTTTGAATTTCGCATAGCGTGCGAAGATTTTGCATAGCCATGCGAAATTGCTTCATGTTGGATTTCTCTCTCTAATTTTCTTCCTTACATCTCTTGATTGGCTTGGAAACCTATTGTCAAGGGTTGCACAAAATTCTCCCTCATTCTTGGCTTGCTTCAATGATAAAAAAGCTACCAAAAACACCAAAAACTAGCCAAAAACTGATTAGTAACACTTGCAAGGGTCCTTAATGTGCCAATTGAGTTAAAAGGTATTAATTACTACTCAAAAGTGTTTAAAAGAGTTTAAAACAAGCTATAAAAGAGCACTTTTTGAGTAGTAATCAGCCACTCGCGATCAAGTTGAGTTCTATAACTCAAAATTGCATCTGAAACCTAATTTTTCCTTTTTAAAACAGATTCCTAAAACCATCAAATGAATGAGATTGATTATTAATTTAAGATTTTGATTTTTAACCCTTCCTACTCCTTATAGCTTTGTTTTAGGGCAAATAACGATAGGGAAGACGAGGATAACTAATGATTAAGAATTACCAAGAATCACTAGTTTTGGGTAATAACCTACCATATCATTCCCTAAACTAACTCACAAGGATATGATAAAAAAACTGATAAATTGTCACCCAACCAATAATTAATCTCATTGTTATAATAATTTACCCATTGTCCCTATAGGTTCCCTAGCCCTTAGGTTTTCATGCTTCAAGCCCCAAGTTGGCTCTTAGCCTCTCATGGGGGTGATGTCACATTCACAATCCATAATAGGATAAAAATCCATAATTTGAATCAAAAGAAACTAAAAACAATATATTTAATAAAGAAGAAAAAGAAAACAAACCAAAGTTCTTGTCTTCTTCCACCTTCAATGTCAAACTCTCCGGAAAAAAAATCTGAGATCCATGAACCCTAGAATTAAGAGAGTTTATATAATATCATCAATTACCTAACACGTGGCACACTCTCATTGGCCACTTATTACAAAATAATTTCCTAAAAATGATTAAAAAAATAATAAAATGGTGATTTCTAGTCGTGTGAGGTCCACTCAGGGCGGATGGAGTGCCCTAGATGCAATTCCTCAGGTAGAGGAGGCAAAACATCAAAGTGGCAGTGGGTGAATTCGATATTGGTGTCATTTCGAAGTGGATTTCGAATTCATAAGTTGGATTTCGAATTCATAAGTTGAATTTCGAAATCATTTTGAAATGACCCTTCAACTTGGTGCAGTTGTCTTTAAATGGCCATAACTTCTTCATTTCAGCTCTGATTTGCACACCCTTTGTAGCGTTGGACTCATGACTTCCCAATCTTCGAAACAATATATAGTATGTATAAAATGGACTCCAGAAAGTTCTCTAAATTTATCCTCAAAGTCAGAGTATATATTGTCATCAGATTTTTGAGTTCTAAATTTCCATGCAGTTGAATCTTGCTTCATGCCTCATTTCCCATGTTTTCTTGCCTTCTTTCTTACTCCATAATGGTCATTTCTCATCTTCCAAACTCATGATATCCTCGTCTTGCCTTTCCTCATGGTCTATGAGTCTTGAATCACTTATTTCCTCATTTAGCCCCTTCTTGATCTTTCAAAATCTAAAGTGATTCAACCTGCACCCTTTTCTTCCCTTGAACCTAAGATGAGTCTCCAAAGTACAAATTAAACTCATGGCTAGGGCCTTAGCATCGATTTAGGTCTAGTTAGGTGATTTGAATGTCCTTTGGTACACAAATCATATCGAATATGTGCCATTATAGCACATACTTTGGCTTCAATCAACCATCCTCATGTGAGTTAGGTAGTAGATTGATGTAGGCATTTGTTCCTGGTTAACATTCTACATGATTTGGACTGGGCCATGTCATCCAATCCTTATATAAGTTAAGGGTACAATAAATGTAACATTGTTTTGGCCTTAATGCAACACTATTGATTAAATAATGTACCAACAAATGTAAAACTGTGGGTTAAATGATGTACCAAGCTCATGTGAGTTGGGGTTGAGATTGAATTTGGGTTTGGTTCTTCTTTTGATTTTCCATAATTTGGACTTGGGATTACCAGGTAAGCATGTTTAAGTAAAGGGTATAACAATGGTAATGTAAAAGCAACATTTTACTGATATTCCTCCCATGTAAATGGTGAGGGAACAAATTAAACCTGTAGTTCCAAATGGAGGCCTATGTTGATCATCTTCTTTGGTGTCATTTACCACATACAGTTCAGTGGCAACAATACAGAAGATCGGTATGTTTCATTACTATGACTTATGTATGAAGTTCTTCATTTTTATGACATTTTTCATCGTTTAATTTATACAGATTCTTGTCTTCATAGTGTATTAATAAAAGCTTCGATATCCAAAGAAATATCATCCTCAATCAATGACACAAAAGGAATGAGGCATTGTGAAAAGATGGCATAAAGCATTAATGGGATTAGCATATATCTGTTTAAGAAGAATTCAAATTACTGCCATGGTTTTTGCTTGTGGAGAATGAAAATGTCATTGATGTTATATGGTCTGGACAACATTAAATTATTTATGACAGATATTTCATTTTTTTAAATAATTGTATGGCTACTATTCTTTAAAATCAAGATGTTTTCAATTTTATTTTGATGTTAACAAAATTAAATTCCATTTCTTATTTATGCCTCTTTGGTAATGATATTGTTAGCCCAAGGGTTCTTCTAATCGGGTTTTAATGATAACAAACCATGGTTAAGTGACTAATTGGTTTAATGATTAAGAATCTCAGGTATAAACTTGAAAATTCATCAAATGACCAAATGGATACTCAAGACGTTTGGAAGACTTGTGATCATAGGAAATTAATGTAAGATGAATGCATGAGTGCACTTAGGATTTTCACACGTTTCATGCATCTTTGAAAACTCAGTTTATTCTTTAAAATGTCGATTTCATTAAAACCCGAGTTTTTAACTAATGTACATTAGGAAAAATGTTTTATAATTAGCTTAATAATTTACCTAAAGACCTTACCTAAGTGTTAGAAAGGAAAGGAATTAAAAAAATAGGTTTTTGTAGCCAATCAACCAGTTGTGCTCGTCCGGTCAAGGACCGATCGAGGGAGGTTAAAAACTTTCTCTCTCTCCCAGTAGCCTTCTCTTCCCAATCGAGGTGATTCTCTTACCAGTCGAGGTCCGGTTGAGACAACGGTAACCTGTCATGCATTAAATGCTCTAACGGCTAGTGAACTGGTCGACCCCTAGCTCGACCGGACAAGATTACCTTTTGTTGTGTTTGACTCCCGAGCTTAAAAACCTATGAATTGAGAGCTCCACTTCATTTATTGACAAGAGAACACTTGCATTCAATAGCCTACCTACCTGTTCTTGATCAAAAAGCTCTCATTTCTTTCATAGTGCATTAAATCACCACTTGCATATCCTTTAGTGCACTCTTGTGTGTCATCCTAGCTTTGTCTTATATTTGAGTTATCCTTAAGCTAGGTTGAGGGATTATATCTTGTAAAAATCTGAGTGTTAAAGCCTTCAAAAGGGTTGAATCTTGAAGAGGTTGTGTAAGAGCCCACTGGAGTCGGAATCCAAGTGTAAAAAGATTGGAAGCTTGGTTGAAGCTTCAAGTTAGTGAAACCCTCACTCGGTTAGGATGTTGAGGAGAGTGGACGTAGGCAAGGAAGTTTCGAACCACTATAAACCCGAGTTTGAATTCTCTAAACTCTATCTCTTTACTTTGCTTATATTGTGTTTGAATTTGTTGTGATTGAAAAGATTTTAAAAACCCAATTCACCCCCCCCCCCCCCCCCCCCCTTTTTGGGTGTTTTTCTTAACTAAGCATAGCCTTTGTTTTCTCAATTGGTATCAGAGCTAGACCTCTTTTTTTTTAAGACTTAATCGTCTAAGAGGAAATGGCTATTCCATCAAGCTCATCCCAAGATGAAATTTTTTCAAAACATAGAGCTCCATTCTTTACGGGAACCAACTATCCTTATTG
Source organism: Vitis vinifera (assembly GCF_030704535.1). Classification (NCBI taxonomy): domain Eukaryota; kingdom Viridiplantae; phylum Streptophyta; class Magnoliopsida; order Vitales; family Vitaceae; genus Vitis; species Vitis vinifera. The sequence goes on from NC_081812.1 coordinate 5,560,471, forward strand.
GAAAACTAGAATGACTTGGTATTTGCAATCTACTGATTTAGATGTATGGAATGTCATTGAAGATGGCCCAACTTTTCCCACTAAACTAGTTGATGGAGTTTTGGTTCCAAAACCCAAGCAAGAATGGAATGAGCTTGATAGAAAAACTTTCAATTAAATGCTAAAGCCGTTTTTACTTTGCAATGTGCTATGGATAGAAATGAATATAATAGAATATGTCAATGCAAATCGACTAAAGAAATTTGGAGGTTGCTTGAAATAACTCATGAAGGAACTAATCAAGTGAAAGAGTCAAAAATCAATTTACTTGTTCATAACTATGAATTGTTTTCAATGAAAGAAATTGAGACTATTGTTGAGATGATTACTAGGTTCACCGACATTATCAATGGTCTTGAAGCTTTGGGAAAAACATACAAGGAATCCGAGAAGGTGATGAAGATATTGAGGTCTCTTCCATCAAAATGGCATACCAAGGTCACCGCAATTCAAGAAGCAAAAGACTTGACTAAGCTACCTATGGAAGAGCTCATAGGTCATTAATGACATATGAGATGAATTTGACAAAGAAGCTATAAGAGGGTGAAAACAAAAAGAAGAAAAACATAGCCCTCAAAGCTACAACCAAGGAATAAGAAGATGTTGAAGAAGAAAAGCCAAATGATGAAGATGATGATTTAGCCCTCATCACAAGAAAACTCAACAAATACATGAGAGGTGAAAGGTTTAGAGGAAAGAAATTCACCTCTAGAAGGGATCCTTCTAAAAAGGAATTTTCATCTCATGGTGACAAGGAGAAATGGGATGAGAAAAGATATTTGACATGCTTCAAGTGCAAAAAATCGGGACACATTAAATATGATTGTCCTCTCTACAAGAGTGAAGCCAAGAGAATAATGAAGAAGGCAATGATGGCCACTTGGAGTAAAAGTGAAGAATCCTCCGAAGAAGAAAATGAGAAGGAAGTGGCAAACATGTACTTCATGGCAATAGATGATCTTGATGAGGTAAACTCTAACTTTAGTGATGAAGATATGCATGATGTTTTTGAAGAATTATATGAGGATTTTGAAAAACTTAGTTTGAAAAATAATTCTCTTAAAAAAAAAAATTCAAGAACTTGAAAAGGAACTTGAAGAAGTGAAAGAAAAATTTTCAAATGTTGAAATATCTAAAACTCATCTTGAAAAAGAAAATGAGATTTTGAGGAGTGAAAATGAGATTTTGAAAAAGAAAAATGAATGGTTAACCTCCTCTCTTTCAATTTTCTCTTGTAGACAAAAATATTTTGAAATGATTTTAGCTAGCCAAAAATGTGTCTTTGACAAACAAGGGTTAGGATTCAAATCATCAAAAAATCAAAAGTATTTTAAAAACTGCTTTGTAAAAGAATCCGCAAGTGCAAGTCCTTCCACCACTTGCAACTTATGTGGAAGAGGAGGGCACATTAGTAGTATATGTCCCTTAAGAAATGGTTCTCAAAAGAATTCAAATGCTAAAGCTAAAAAGGTTTGGGTTGAGAAATCCAAGGTCACTAACCCTCAAGGACCCAAAAATATATGGGTACCTAAATCAACTTAAATTTTATTTTGTAGGGATCAGAGAAGAATAAGTGGTTCTTGGATAGTGGATGCTCAAGACACATGACCGGGGATGAATCCAAGTTTGCTTTCCTTACAAAGAGAAAGGGAGGATACGTTACCTTTGGAGACAATTCAAAAGGAAGGATCATTGGTCAAGGCAACATTGGTAATGGCACATCCTCTCTTATTGAAAGTGTTTTATTAGTGGATGGTTTAAAACATAATCTTTTGAGCATAAGTCAACTTTGTGACAAAGGTTTTAAAGTGATTTTTGAAGCATCTCATTGCATCATCAAAGATATTCAAAACGATAAAACCATCTTTATGGGCCATAGATGTGATACTGTTTATGCAATAAATATTTCAAAATATGATGGGCATGATAGATGTTGTTCAAGCATGCATGATCAAAGTTGGTTGTGGCATAGGAGGTTAGGACATGCTAACATGGACCTCATTTCCCAACTCAACAAAGATGAACTTGTTAGAGGCCTTCCCAAAATAAATTTTCAAAAGGAAAAAGTTTGTGAAACTTGTCAAATGGGAAAGCAAATCAAAAACTCTTTTAAAAACAAAAATTTCATTTCAACAACTAGGCATCTTGAATTGTTGCATATGGATTTATTTGGTCCCTCTAGGACACCAGCCTTGGAGAAAAATCTTATGCTTTTTTTATTGTGGATGACTTGTTTAGATACACTTGGGTCTTATTTTTAAGTCAAAAGAATGAAGTCTTTTATGAGTTTTCAAAGTTTTGCAACAAGGTTCAAAATGAAAAAGGTTTTACAATTACTTGTATAAGAAGTGATCATGGGAGAGAATTTGAAAATATTGATTTTGAAGACTATTGTAATGAGCATGGTCTTAACCACAACTTTTCGGCTCCTAGAACTCCTTAACAAAACGGGATAGTTGAAAGGTAAAATAAAAATCTTCAAGAAATGGCTAGAACCATGCTAAATGAAAACAATTTACCAAAATACTTTTGGGCCAAAGCGGTTAATGCTCTAAAGAAAACTCCCTATGAGCTTTGGAAAAACAAGAAACCCAACATTAGCTACTTCAAAGTCTTTGGGTGCAAATGCTTTATATTAAACACCAAATAAAATCTTGGAAAATTTGATGCAAAATCGGATGTTGGAATTTTTCTTGGTTACTCAACTTCAAGTAAAGCCTTTAGAGTTTTTAACAAAAGAACCATGGTTGTTGAGGAGTCCATCCATGTTATTTTTTATGAATCTAACAATTCTCTCCAAGAAAGAGAGAGCTTTGATGATGATTTAGGCTTGGAGACCTCCATGGGAAAATTACAAATTGAAGATAGAAGGCAACAAGAAGAAGTTGTAGAGGATCCCAAGAAAGAAGAATCACCTTTGGCACTACCTCTTCCTCAACAAGTGCAAGGTGAATCAAGCCAAGACCTCCCTAAATATTGGAAGTTTGTCATCAACCACCCACAAGATCAAATTATAAGTAATGCATCTAGTGGGGTAAGAATTAGATCATCTCTTAGAAATATTTGCAATAATCTTGCTTTTATCTCTCAAATTGAACCTAAAAATATAAAAGATGCTCTAGTTGATGAAAATTGGATGATTGCCATGCAAGAAGAGTTAAACCAATTTGAAAGAAGTGAAATATGGGAATTAGTGCGAAGACCTCAAAATCAAAGTGTTATTGGAACTAGATGGGTCTTTAGAAACAAAATGGATGAAAATGGCATAATTATAAGGAATAAAGCAAGATTGGTAGCCCAAGGTTTTAATCAAAGAAATGATAGATTATGAAGAAACCTTTGCTCCCGTAGCTAGATTGGAAGACATTAGGATGCTACTTGCCTTTGCATGTTTTAAAGACTTTGTTTTATATCAAATGGATGTGAAAAGTGCTTTCTTAAATGGCTTTATAAATGAAGAGATATATATTGAACAAACACCCGGTTTTCAAAGTTTTAACTTTCCTAATCATGTTTTTAAACTTAAAAAGGCACTTTATGGTTTGAAACAAGCACCTAGAGCATGGTATAAAAGATTGAGTAAATTTCTTTTGAAAAATGGTTTTAAAATGGGAAAAATTGACACAACTCTTTTCATAAAAACCAAAGAAAATGACATGCTCTTAGTACAAATATACGTTGATGATATCATTTTTGGAGCTACTAATGTCTCTCTTTGTGAAGAATTCTCTAAATGCATGCATAATGAGTTCGAAATGAGCATGATGGGAGAACTTAACTTCTTCCTTGGACTTCAAATCAAGCAACTAAAGGAAGAAATCTTCATCAATCAAGCAAAGTATATAAGAGATCTCCTCAAAAGGTTCAATAAGGAGGAAGCCAAAATAATAAAGACTCCAATGAGTTCATCCATCAAGCTTGACATGGATGAGAAAGGTAAGTCTGTCAACTCAACTATGTATAGAGGCATGATAGGTTCTTTGCTATATTTGACCGCTAGTAGACCCGACATCATGTATAGTGTATGCTTGTGTGCTAAATTTCAATCTTGTCCTAAAAAATCTCATTTAAGTGCTGTAAAATGAATTCTTAGATATTTAAAAGGGACTATAGACATAGGCCTATGGTAACCTAAGGGTGTTAACTTTGAATAAATTGGATACTCGGATGCCAACTTTGTCGATTGTAAAGTTGAGAGGAAAAGAACTAGTGGCACTTGTCATTTCATAGGACACTCACTTGTTTCATGGCATAGTAAGAAGCAAAATTCGGTAGCTTTGTCTACGGCAAAAGCCGAATACATAGCAGTCAGCTTATGTTGTGCATAAATCCTTTGAATGAAACAAACGCTTAGTGATTTCAATTTGATTTTTGAGCATGTTTCTACAAAATGTGAAAACACTAGAGCCATAAACATTTCAAAAAATCCAGTACAACACTCTAGGACTAAGAATATAGAGATAAGACATCATTTTCTTAGAGACCATGCACAAAAGGGTGACATTACACTTGAATTTGTAAGCACAAAAGATCAACTTGAAGATATTTTTACAAAACCCCTAAGTGAAGAGCAATTTCTTGATATTAGAAGACAACTAGGGGTGATTTCTTTATGATCAAATGATTGCTTGATGAATTCTTGATTGAATATACCCTATGATTGCGTGAAATTCATATCATATGCATCATATAGAAATAATCCTAGGAAAAAGGTCAAATTTTGACCAAAAATCAAAATTCTCATGGCATTGGACATAAAAAATTGGGGATTTCAACTAAAAATGGTAGGGGGAGGATCATGAGACAAGAAAATGCAACAAAATTTGGAAAAATTGACCGTTGACTGTTGACCAAGTGGTCGACCGGTTCTTCAGGGCTAGGAATTTAAAAAGCCCCTTACGCTTCATTTCTCGCCTGTTCTCCTCCATAGCTTGAAGTCTCTTCACATCCCTGCTTCCAGAAGTCAGTTTTGGCCAAATTTCGGACTGATTGCAAGTTGTGGACTTGATTTTAGGATGCCTTGAGGTTAAGGTTTTGATTTGGTACCAAGGTTTCAGCTTTTGGGAGTGATTTCTCTCTGCACCACGCGCCTCAAGGTTGGTTCAGCTTCATCTCCGTGTGCCTAGGGCTTCGGGTTGGTGATTGTTCCTTCTCGTTTGATTTCATTCTCCTTTTTTGGACTTCTCCTTCTCTTTTCAATTTGTTGGATGGCTCCTAGGTGAGAAACGGGCACCTCCAAGGCTCAGGGCAAGCGCCCTATTGAGCCATCTCAGCCTGAGCAGACGGAAGCTCGTCGAAAGGCGAGGTATGACACAACCTCTTCAGTTCGATTGAAGACTATCAACGCTACAAGCAAAAGTTCGCCCAGAGGAAATTCATCCCAAGGAGAAGTGTCAATTTCTCCCAACTTCAGCACTTCGGGTTTGAGGGACTATTCAGTCGGATGGGATGACTATCAGTTGTGACGATTTTTGAGTCGATCTTCTCGATTCTAATGCGGGCTTTTTATTCACGGGCAACCTATGGGCTTGGAGGACCGGTATTGTCCATTGTGAGGGGAGTTGAGATCAGATTGAGTCCCGAGAGTATCTGCCGCATTCTTGACATCCCTTCAATTGGACTCCGAGTGTATGAGGCCAAGGCATGGCCCACTATGTCGGGATTTGAGCCTAGATAGGCTGTTCAGAGGTTGTACAGACTCGTAGATGCCCAGGGGATGGGCAAACCATTGGCACACAGCCTAACCATGCCCAGCCGAGTCCTTCACCACATGTATGCTCCATTTTATTGCCACGAGGAGGACATCAAGATGAGGTCTCCTACCTTGAGGCATTTATTATGGACTCGATCCTCACCGGGAGATGGATTCACGTGGGATATATGATGATGATGCATATGATCTCCTGCGTTGAGAGCACGACATGAGTACTCCCCTACGTCCGCTTCCTTACCCGAGTATTCAAGGATGTCGGGGTCGACTTGAGTAGAGAGACGGATTTCGAGGCCCCCACTAACTATGACACGTATGATGAGCAGTCCTTGGGGCACATGAAGTTCGAGAAGGCACCCGATGGCTCCTAGGTTAGGAGAGCTAAGCGACAGGCCCGGGGACAGGATCAAATGCATCCCGGAGCAGATGAGGAGGCCAAGATCAGAGAGATGGAGGATGGGTTAGACCCTTAGAGGGACTTTGAGCAGAGAGGGTCCGAGCTTGACATTCCGCCTTCACCTCAGTCAAAGGAAATTCATGTTGAGGCTACTTTCTCAGAGCCTATGATGACTAAGTCGTCTTTCACAACAGGACTATCATCTCAACCATCATTTATCGAGCTACCATCTCAGGCACCTCACACTCCTCATTGTGCACCTTGGATAGATGTCTCCGCTCAGATTAGCTCCCTTGGGACTCGTATGGAGGAGCTTGCCTTAGTCCATTACTCTCGCTTCTACTCTATGGAAGAGCACATGGATCAGTATCAGACTGGAGTCACTTCTCAGTTTGATCACTTCCAACAGAGATTTGAGCGCATAGAGGAGCGTATGGATCAGCAGTAGGCTACATTCGAGCATCTCCAATAGAACATTGATCGTATTGAGAGTCGTCAGGCAAGTCAGCATGTTACCTCCGCTCTGTGTTTCCTCCTCCACCCCCTCAGCCTTGAGATTGTCTCGAGTTCCCCTTCCGTTTCTTTTTTATGTTGCCAAAGGTGGAGAAATTTATAAGATCTAAGAGACCCTCATGCATGTCATTGTCATCATAGTCATATCTATCTTGTTTGTACATGTGAGGTTTCGTTTCCATATATATATGATATGATATTTTCATGATCCATTGCTTCATATTCAAATTTTCATGATTTCATTGTTTCCTATTAAAAATTGTTTGATTGATCCATGATTGGTTTGAAGGGGAGATTTTTTTCTCTCCTAGATAACCAAGGTTTGTCATCATAAAAAAAGGGGAGATTGTTAGCACAAGGGTTCTCCTAATCGGGTTTTGATGATAACAAACCATGGTTAAGTGATTAATGGGTTTAATGATTAAGAATCTCAAGTATAAACTCGAAAATTCATCAAATGACCAAATGGATACAAGATCAAGACGCTTGGAAGACTTGTGATCATAGGAAATTAATGTAAGATGAATGCATGAGTGCACTTAGGATTTTCACACATTTCATGCATTTTTGAAAACTCGGTTTATTCTTTAAAACGTCAATTTCATTAAAACCCGAGTTTTTAACTAGTGTACCTTAGGCAAAATGTTTTATAATTGGCTTAATAATTTACCTAAATACCTTGTCTAATTGTTAGAAAAGAAAGGAATTAAAAAAAAATAGGTTTTCAGGGCCAAAAAGGCTCAACCAATCGAGGCTATGGCCAATCGGTTAAGGAACCGGTCGACCGGTTGTGCTCGTCCGGTCGAGGACCGGTTGTGCTCGTCCGGTCGAGGACCGATCGAGGGAGGTCAAAAACTCTCTCTCTCCCAGTAGCCTTCTCTTCCCGGTCAAGGTCCGGTTGAGGCAATGGTAACCTGTCATGCATTAAATGCTCCAATGGCTAGTGAACTGGTCGACCCTTAGCTCGACTGGACGAGGTTACTTTTTACTGTTTTTGACTCCTGAGCTTAGAAACCTATAAATTGAGAGCTCTACTTCATTTATTGATAAGAGAACACTTGCATTCAATAGCCTACCTACCTGTTCTTGATCAAAAAGCTCTCATTTCTTTTATAGTGCATTAAATCACCACTTGCATATCCTTTAGTGCACTCTTGTGTGTCATCCTAGCTTTGTCTTGTATTTGAGTTATCCTTAAGCTAGGTTGAGGGATTATATCTTATAAAAATCTGAGTGTTAAAGCCTTCAAAAGGGTTGAATCTTGAAGAGGTTGTGTAAGAGTCCATTGGAGCCGGAATCCAAGTGTAAGAAGATTGGAAGCTTGGTTGAAGCTTCAAGTTAGTGGAACCCTCACTCGGTTAGGAGGTTGAGAAGAGTAGACGTAGGCAAGGAAGTGTCGAACCACTATAAACCCAAGTTTGAATTCTCTAAACTCTATCTCTTTACTTTGCTTATATTGTGTTTGAATTTGTTGTGATTGAAAAGATTTTAAAAACCCAATTCACCCCCCCCCCCCCCCCTTTTGGGTGTTTTTCTTAACTAAGCATAGCCTTTGTTTTCTCAGATATATACTTTCCCATAAAAACTGTGAAATATTTTGAAGCTACATGTTTTGGACTATTACTCCATTCCAATATAAATTAGCATTCAATGGCATACTTTGGTAGTCAGCTTAGTGCTCTAAAGTGGGATAATATTAAGATTGTGTTTATGTTTATGTCTAGATACAAACTTTGTTAATAGTAACACTACATTAACCTAAAAGTAACATTAACAGTAACTAAAAGTACCACTTCATTTAGCATGGTCAACTGATATTAAGTTGGTGATTGTGAATGGTATGGTATAGGTTACATTTTTAAGTTGGTGCCGAAGTAGTATTGACAAACATTGAAACCTTTTTGTAAAGAAATTGGTACTAAAAAATAGACATATTATTCATATTTGTATAAATTTATATATGGTTCATATGGTAGTTATAATAAATGGTAACATTATGACATACCGTGCCTGTGTAGTCAAATTGTTATATGAAAAACTTATCAATAGTACAAAATAACACGCACACTCAATTGAGAATATACAATAGTTGTAGCAAAAAGAAATTATAAGGTGAGAAAATAAAGGTTAATCTTAATAGAGAAAACACCTAAGAAAGGGGGGTGAATTGGAGTTTAAAAAATTCTTTTTCAAACATAATAAATTTAAGCATAAGAAGCACAAATATAAAGAGATAAGGTTAGAGAAAGCAAAATTAGATTTTATTGTGGTTTGGTACTTCCTTACCTACATCCACTCTCCTCAATCTCCTAACCAAATGAGAGTTCCACCATACTAAGCTTCAACCAAGCTTATAATCACTTTTACCCGTAGATTTCAGCTCCAATGGGCACTTACATAATCTCTTCAAGTCTCTACTCACTTGAAGGTTTTAACACTCAAATAATAAGTTTGAATCTCTCAACCTAAATCAACAATGGCTCAAATACAACTCAAGGCTAGGATGAATCAAAAAGGTGCACTAGAGAATATGCAAATGAAGTTTAATGCACCAAGAAAAGAATGAGAGATTTTAAGGCAAGAACAAGTAGATAAACAAATAAATGCAGGGGTTCTCTTGTTCATAAATGAAGTGGAACTTTAAATTTATAGGTTTTTAACCTCAAGAGCCAAAAATGACAAAATGCAGCCTCAATCGATCAAGTTGGGGGTCAACCGATTCACTAGCCATTGGAGCATTTAATGCTTGGCAAGTGACCATTACCCTCAACCAAACCTCGACCGGGAAGACATATCCCTCAACCATGAAGGAAAGGCTACTGGAAGAGAGAGAAGGTTTTTTGCATCTCTCGATCAGACCTCAACCAGGAAAGAGTAACCGATTGACCGGTACCCAAGTAGGTTGAGCCGATTGGCTAGTGCCTCAATCGGTTTACCATTTTTGGCCCAAAAACCTATCATTTCTGGTCTTTTTGCTTATAACACTTAGGCAAGGTCTTTTGGTAAATTAAAATGCCAATTTTGAAACATTTTGCCTAAGGTTCATTTGATAGAACTCGAATTTAGATGGAAATGTTACTTTGATGCATAAACTGAGTTTTTAAAGATGTATGAAAAGATATGAAAAATCTAAATGCACTCATGCATTCATCTTACATATGTTTCCTATGATTAAGGGTCTTCTAATTGTCTTGATTGTGCATCTATTAGGTCCTTTGATGGATTTTCAAATTAACACCTAAAATTCTTTATAATTCAAACCAATTAGTAACTTAACCATGGTTTGTTATCATCAAAACATGATTAGGAGAACCCTTTGGGCTAACAATCTCCCCATTTTTTATGATGACAAACCTTGGTTATCTCGGAGAAAAAAAATATCCCTCTCAAACCAATCATGGATCAACAATCAATATTTAAGAATTTAAAACTAAGATAATCAAGACATATTATAGAGAATTTGCAACAAGAAAACAATGTAAGTCATCAAATATATAGGCATATCATATGTCATAAGTCAAATGTATCAATCAATACATCAAATGTCCAATATGTACGATCTTTAAAAAAAAAAAAGATATGCATGTATGAGTCTCCTATATCTAACCTCCTAGATCCTAAAATATCTCCCATTTTATTGGCAACATAAAAAAAGAAACAATGGGGGACTCCAATGAATTAAGGTTGAGAAGGTGGAGGTGGAAACACAAAAAGCGGATAGGTCATCATCTCCTCATGCTAACACTCCAAGCGATCCTCAATATAATCAATCCTTTGCTGGAGATAGTCAAACTACGAAGTGAAGCTAGTCTGATATCGATCCTTACGATCCTCCATGAAGTAAAAATGTGTATTACTAGCCACAACAAGCTCCTCCATGCGAGTGCCAAGAGAGTTGATTTGAGCAGATAAATCCATCCATGGAGTATGGTCAGGAGCGGGAGGTACCTGAGGAGGTCATATCTCAATATGAATAGGCTCAATGAATGTAGGTCCAAAGAAGGAAGGCTCAGTGTATGATGGCTAAGTATATGGACCCTCTATAAAAGTCAACTCAATCATCATCGACTCGAAGAAGGTAGTCTCAAATTGAACACCCCCAGTCTGTGAGGGAGTCTCTATCTAAAGTGGTAAAATGTCAAGCTCGAGCCCTCTCTGCTGATGGCCACTCGGAGGGTCTACTCCACCCTCCATCTCTCGAATATTTGCCTCCTCCTCTACCCCAGGATGTGACTGTGTCCCTGTCCCCAGGACTACGTTGGTGTTTTCTCTACTTTTCTCACCCAAGAACCATCTAAATCCTTCTCATATTTCATCATCCCCATGGATTGATCATCATATGTATCATATGTATTAAAGGCCTCAAAATCCATCTCTTTACTCAGGTTAATACCGACATCCTTGAATACTCTAGTAAGGAAGTGGCCATAGGAGAGTACACGAGTTTTGCTCTCGCAACATGCAATCATGTGCATCATCATCAAATATCCCAAATGGATCTGTCTCCTAGTTAGAATGGAATCTATAAAGAATGTCTCGTAATAGAAGACCTCATCTCAGTGTCCACCCTGTGGTAGAAAAATAAAACATAGCATATGATGTAGTACTCTACTAATGACCGTCAAGTTGTGTGCTAAGGATTTGTCTATCCCATGGGCATTTGAAAGTCTACAAATCCTCTAAATGGCCTTTCTAAACTCAAAACCCAGCACAGTGGGCCACATATTAAACTCGTATACTCCGACTCCAACCGGAGTAATATCAAATATACGACAGATGCTTTCTAGGTCCAGATGAATCTCAACTCCTCTAACAATAGATGTGATCATGCCACCCATGTTGTAAGTTGCACTCGAGTAGAATACTCATACCAATGTCGAAAAAACCAGCTAAAAAATAGTAATAGCTGAAAACCAGCCCATCCCCGTGAATAATCCCTCAAATCCAAAGTGCTGAAACTGGGGAAAATTGATGTTTCTCCCGGGAACTACTCATCTCTGAGCAAAATTTTGTTTGTGCCGTTGAAAGTCCTCCATGGTACTGAACAAGGCAGTGTTAAACTTTGTCTTCTGGCATGCCTCAAGCTGAAACAGCTCAACTGGGTGCTTGCCTTGTGCCCTAGCTATAGTTGGCTCTCTTTTAGAAGCCATGGAAGTCCAAGAAAAGTAGGAAAAATAAAATAAGGCTCACACTTGAAACCCTGACAATCATAAATGGAGAGGGAACAGTGTCGAAGCTGGTTGTGATGCACTGAAGAAAGAGAAGACGACCCAAAACGGAAACCTTAGCCTTCAAAACCCTCAAATTTCTCCCAAAATCAGGTCAATCGGTCTGAAACGCAATGAAATCAGTCTCTAGAAGCCAAAACTAGTGAAACCTTCAATAATGGAGGAGAACATTGAAGAAAAATGATTACGGGAGCCTCTTAAAAATCCTAGCCCCAACGAACTGGTTAACCAGTCCTTACCTGGTTGACCTCTTGGTCAACGCGGTCAATAATTTTTTACTTTCCAATTTTTGTGCACTTTTGCATTTTTTTTTTATCCTTCCTCTACCTTTTTCAATTGAATTCCCAAATTTTTTATGCTCAATGCCAAAGTAATTTGATCTTTGGTCAAGAATTAACCATTTTCTAAGTAAAAGTCTATATGATGCATATGACATGAAATTTTTGCAATTAGAAGGTATATTCATCAAGAATTCATTAAGCAAACATTAGATCATAATGAAATCACCTCTAGTTGTCTTCTAATATCAACAAGTTGTTCTTCACTTAAAGGTTTTGTAAAGATATCGGCAAGTTGATCTTTAGTGCTTACAAATTCAAGTGTATGTCACCCTTTTGTGCATGATTTCTAAGAAAGTGATGCCTAATCTCTGTATGCTTAGTCTTAGAGTGTTTCACATGATTTTTTGATATACTTATGGCACTAGTATTATCACATTTAATATGCACATGCTCAAAAGATAAATCAAAATCACTAAGTGTTTGTTTCATTCAAAGAATTTGTGCACAACATAAACCAGTTGCTATGTATTCAGCTTCCCCCATTAGCAAAGCTACCAAATTATGCTTCTTACTATGCCATGAAACAAGAGAGTGTCCTAAGAAATGACAAGTGTCACTAGTGTTTTTTCTTTCAACCTTACAACCAGAAAAATCGGTATCCAAAAAACCAATTAAGTTAAAGTTATCACTCTTAGGATACCATAAGCCTATGTCCATTGTCCCTTCCAAATATTTGAGGATTCTTTTTACGACACTTAAGGGAGGTTCTTTAGGCCAAGATTAAAATCTAACACACAAGTACATAATATCGAGTCTACTAGCGGTCAAGTATAGCAAAGAACCTATCTTGCCTCTATACATCGTAAAGTCAATGGATTTACCTTTCTCGTCCTTATCAAGCTTGATGGATGAGCTCATTGGAGTTTTCATTGTTTTGGCTTCCTCCATGTTGTACCTTTTGAGAAGATCTCTTATATACTTTGCATGATTGATGAAGGTTTCTTCCTTTAGTTACTTGATTTGAAGTCCAATAAAGAAGTTGAGCTCTCTCATCATGCTCATTTCAAACTCGTTATGCATGCACTTAGAAAATTCTTCACAAAGAGAGACATTAGTAGCACCAAAAATGATATCATCAACATATATTTGAACTAAGAACATATTCTTTTATTTGGTTTTTATGAAAAGAGTTGTGTCATAAAAGGCTTATTGCAAAACCTTGAAAACTTATAAAAGGAAAAATGGGGTCATTTTGAATGGGAGAGAATTCCATGCTCATTGCGATAATCTTCAAAATCAACATTTTCAAATTCTCTACATACAAGTAATTGCAAAACCTTTTTCATTTTGAACCTTATTTCAAAACTTTGAAAACTCATAAAATGCTTCATTCTTTTAACTTAAGAATAAGACCCATGTGTATCTAGAGAAGTCATCCACAATAACATATGCATAAGACTTTCCTCTAAGACTTGGTGTCCTAGTAGGACCAAATAAATCCATATGCAATAACTCAAGTGGCCTAGATATGGAAATGAAGTTTTTGTTTTTAAAATAGTTTTTGATTTGCTTTCCCACTTGACAAGCTTCACAAACTTTATCTTTTTGAAAATTTATTTTGAGAAGGCCTCTAACAAGTTCATCTTTATTGAGTTGGGAAATGAAGTCCATGTTAGCATGTCCCAACCTCATATTTCACACCCAACTTTGATTATGCATGCTTGAAAAGTATCTATCATGACCATCCTATTTTGAAATATTTATAGCGTAAACATTGTCACATCTATGGCCATGAAGATGGTTTTATCATTTTGAATATCCTTGATAATGCAATAAGATGCTTCTAAAATCACTTTAAAACCTTTGTCATAAATTTGGCTAATGCTTAAAAGGTTATGTTTTAAACCATCTACTAATAAAACACTTTCAATAAGAGAGGATGTGTCATTACCAATGTTGCCTTGACCAATGATCTTTCCTTTTGCATTGTCTCCAAAAGTAACATATCCTCCATTTTTCTTTATAAGAAAAGAAAACTTGGATTCATCCCTGGTCATGTGTCTTGAGCATCCACTATCCAAGAACCACTTATCCTTCTTTGAAACCTACAACACATAACTCAAATTGATTTTGGTACCATATTGATTTTGGGTCCTTGAGGGGTAGTGACCTTGGATTTTTCAACTCAAATCTTTTTATCTTTTGCATTTGAATTCTTTTGAGAACCATTTCTTAAAGGGCATGTACTACTAATGCGTCCTCCTATTCCACAAAAGTTGCAAGTAGTGGAAGGACTTGCACTTGTGGATTCCTTTACAAAATAGTTTTTAAAATACTTTTGATTCTTTGAAGATTTGAATCTTAGCCCTTATTTGTCAAAAACACATTTTTGGCTAGTTAGAATCATTTCAAAAGATTTTTTTCCACAAGAAAAGATTGAAAGAGAGAAGTACAACCCTTCATTTTTCTTTCTTAAAATCTCATTCTTTTTTTCAAGATGAGTTTTAGAAATATCAACATTTGAAATTTTTTATTTTACTTCTCCAAGTTCCTTTTCAATTTGTTGAACTTTCTTTTTGAGATAAGCATTTTTCAAACCAAGTTTTTCAAGATCTTCATACAATTCTTGAAAAGCATCATGTATATCTTCATCGCTAATGTTAGAGTTTACCTCATCAAGTTCATCTATTGCCATGAAGCATATGTTTGTCACTTCTTTCTCATTTTCTTCTTCAGAGGATTCATCTTCACTTTCACTCTAAGTGGCCATCATTGTTTTCTTCTTTCTCCTCTTGGCTTCACTCTTGTAGAGAGGACAACCATATTTAATGTGTCCCAGTTTCTTACACTTGAAGCACACTAAGTACTTTTTCTCTTCCTATCTCTCCTTGTCACCATGAGATGAAGATTCCTTTTTAGAGAAGTCTCTTCTAAAAGCGAACCTTCTTCCTTTAACCCTTTCACCCCTCATGAATTATTTGTTGAACTTTCTTGTGATGAAGGCTAAGTCTTTATCTTCTTCACTTTGTTTTTCTTCTTCAACTTCTTCTTCTTATTTAGTTGTAACTTTGAGAGATATGCTCTTCTTCTTTTTGTCTTCTCCTTCTTGTTGCTTCTTTGTAAAATTGATCTCATATGTCATCAATGATCTATGAGCTCCTCCAAAGGTAGCTTGGTTAAGTCTTTGTTTTTTGAATTGCAGTGACCTTTGTATGCCACTTTAATGGAAGTGGCCTTAAGATCTTCATCACCTTCTCCGATTCCTTTTAGGTCTTTCCCAAATCTTTAAGACCATTGAAAATGTCAATGAACCTAGTGATCATCTCAACAATAGTTTCATTATTTTTCATCAAAAACAATTCATAACTATGAACAAGTAAGTTGATTTTTGACTCTTTAACTTGATTTGTTCCTTCATGAGTTATTTCAAGTAATCTCCAAATATTTTTAACTGATTTGCATTGACAAATTCTATTATATTCATTTCTATCCATAGAACATTGCAAAGTATAAACAGTCTTAGCTTTTAATTGGAAGTTTCTTCTATCATGCTCATCCCATTCTTGCTTGGGTTTTGGAACCATAACTCCATCAACTAGTTTTGAAGGAAAAATTAGGTCATCTTCGATGACATCTCATACATCTAAATCGGTTGATTGTAAAAACCAAGTCATTTTAGTTTTCTAATAGAGATAATCGGTTCTAGTAAAAAATGGAGGTCTATTGGTTGCAAAACTTTCAATATGAGATGAGCTTGATGGATTAGTCATTTCCTCTTAGACGATTAAGTCTTAAACAAGAGGCCTAACTCTGATACCAATTGAGAAAATAAATGCTAATCTTAATAGAGAAAACAACCAAGAGAGGGGGAGGGGGGGTGAATTGGAGTTTAAAAAATTCTTTTTCAAGAATAATAAATTTAAGCACAAGAAGTACAAATATAAAGAGATAAGGTTAGATAAAGCAAATTCAGATTTTATAGTGGTTCGACACTTCCTTGCCTACATCCACTTTTCTCAAATTTCTAATCGAGTAAGGGTTCCACCATACTTGAAGCTTCGACCATGCTTATAATCACTTTTACACTTGGATTCCATCTCCAATGGACTTTTACACAATCTCTTAAAGTCTCTACTCACTTGAAGGTTTTAACACTGAAATAATAAGTTTGAATCTCTCAACCTAGCTCAATAATGGCTCAAATACAACTCAAGGCTAGGATGAATCACAAAGGTGCACTAAAGAATATGCAAATGGAGATTTAATGCATCAAGAAAAGAATGAGAGCTTTTAAGGTAAGAACAAGTAGGTAAACAAATAAATGCAAGTGTTCTCTTGTTCATAAATGAAGTGGAGCTCTCAATTTATAGGTTTCTAACCTCGGGAGCCAAAAATTCCAAAAACCAGCGTCGATCGATTGAGTTGGGGGTTGACCGATTCACTAGCCATTGGAGCGTTTAATGCTTGGCAGGTGACCGTTACCCTCGACCGAACCTTAACCGAGAAGGCATATTCCTCAACCAGGAAAGAAAGGCCATTGGAAGAGAGAGAAATTTTTTTACATCTCTCAGCCGGACCTCGATCGGGAAGAAGTAACTAGTCAGCTGGTACCTTAATCGGTTGAGCCTGTTGGCCAATGTCTCAACCAGTTCACCATTTTTTGCCCGAAAACCTATCTTTTTCTAGTTTTTTTGCTTCTAACACTTAGGCAAGGTCTTTAGGTAAATTAATATGTCAATTTTGAAACATTTTGCCTAAGGTTCATTTGATAGAACTCAGATTTGGATGGAAATGTTACTTTGATGCATAAACCGAGTTTTTAAAGATGCATGAAAAGATATGAAAAACCTAAGTGCACTAATGCATACATTTTACATATGTTTCTTATGATTAAAGGTCTTTTAATTGCATTGGTCATGCATCCATTGGGTCCTTTTATGAATCTCCAAATTAACACCTGAAACTCTATATAATTCAAACTAATTAGTAACTTAACCATGGCTTGTTATCATCAAAACACGATTAGGAGAACCCTTGGGCTAACATAAGGTATTCATCAAACATTGAAACATCACCAAATGACATGAAAACCACCCTTATAACATTTTGTGTACCCAGAGGTAACAATGAATGTAACTAAATGTACCACTTCAAACAATGCATAACTTTATATTCACACACCTAGTCAATAGAAAATAGAAAATTATATAGTTGATTCAATAAGAAATACAAAGAAATCTAATATCTTGCATTAGGTATTTCTTAACAGAGATGACAAAACTAACTTTAGGTGTTAAAAATTAAGCATAATAAATGTGCACTTAATTGTCAAAGGTTACAACAACATAACCTCAAAAGACAAAGAATGTATTCATCCCACTTACATTTGAATAAGCAATGATCCAAATGATGATAATAATGTTAATTATCTTTAGTAATATTGACCAAAACTAAAAATCTTAACTTCATATTAAGATATTTTGGACAACTATTTCCTTTGCACGAGCCTAGAAGTGTACGTTAGACAATGAAGCTAGAAATGTACGTTGGACAATTGTTTCCCATGCATGATATATAGAATACCAACTTAAATGTCCATTAAACAAAGACTAGATGGATGCAACATTTCCAGTTTTATCACAATGTTTCTCTTACATTAAAGGGTTGTACCCTAAGTCAACATCAATCACAACTCACATCAAAAGTGTACATCATTCAACCAACATTAAGAATTTATAGCGAAAAAATTGATGTTGACATTACAATTATTGTACCTTCAACTTGTACAAGGGTTAGGTGGCATGCTAAGGATTTACTTAATTGACCTTAGTACATCATTAAAACAAAAAGTGTTAATTTTCATTGTTTGCAAACAATGTCAAACATATCTCAATCACGTTAAGGCTAAGACTAAAAGTGTATAATAGTTCTCTTCTAGAAGAGAAACTGTTTTTACTTACAAGTAACAATGTTTTTTACTTAAAATACCACTGCCTTTAAGCAAAACATGTTGGAATCACATCACAATTGAACTGATCTAAGTTATTTCATCTTATTAATTTGGATGAAAATCAAGATTACACACACATATATTATCTTCTAATTAACTTAATACGAGCTTTGAAAAGGCATTTTGTTCTTTAATTTATTTACTTAATCATAAATATTAATATCTCTATAAAAATAATATTAATTATATTTTATCACTATCATGATTTATGTAAATAGATAAAGATACAAAGACATTAACTTCAGCAATCAACCATGACTTGCCAATTTTTCACCAATGATCGAAATGTCTTACAACTTTTTCCCTTGAATGTCCAATTCAATATTAAATACATTCATATTGAAAAATAATAGAAGGTTCTATCTTCATGACCAATTCAATATTCTCATATCCTTTTTCTAATCTTCTTAATACAAGGGTGACCAAAATTGATAGATCATAAGATAATAATAACTAGAGTCAAACTCATTATAGTGCACAAATAGTGATCAATGGAAAATTTTTGGTGGAATGAACATAAATGAGGATCATAATTTAGCAACAATCGGGTTTCTACTAAATAAAAATAAATAAATAAATAAATAAAACATGGTCAAAGAATGGGATTGACAAGTTACATGATAAGAAGAAATATAGTTATTCTCTATGATACCCATCTAAATAGGTATTCTTTAAGTTCTCAGATAATATACTACTACAACTATGTTTTCATCCAAACAAAATATGAAAGTTAGAATTAACATGCTTTAGTAATTATAACCAGGTATGGAAGGTTAGCAATTCTTCATCTACAAATGCCTCTTCCACAAAAAAAAAAAAAATGCAGATACTCAGTATAACAAAGCTAAACAAAACAATCACATATTGTAAGATCAAGTTCACCAAGAATTGGAATTGAAATGATATATCAAATTATTTGTCATCATACACATATTGGTATGAATATCGACACACTAAAATTAAGAAGGAAATTAGGTATCTGTAAGCGACCGCAAATCCAAGCATGAATTACAAAGGCCACAATGAATATGATGGTGGTGAAAGCAATGTTGCAACATAATCAATCAAGTGTTTTCATCATCCAATATATAATCTCGGACACAAGACCAAGGTTCAAACTAAGAAACATGCAATTTATATCAATCAAACTTCTTATTTCCTTTTAAACAAACACTCAACAAAACTCTGATAAAACTCTGTCCTTGAATTTGTTTTTGAAAAAACATAGGAAAAAGAATTAAAAATAAATAAATTAATTGAATATCACATTTAACCTTTTTCGTTCTTGGCAACCAAGCGACTATAAAGAAGAAATCAAAGTTCATATTTGTTATTTACCTTTTTTCCTACACTCTCTCAAAAACCAAATATATTATACACCAAAATCAATTTTTGCATCAAATCAATGACCCTATCCAAAACTCTATTCAGAACTTCAAACCATATAATGTAAAATCAATATCAAACATATATCATTATCTATAGAAAAGAAGAAACAAAAATTCCACCAAAATGCTAAGGATGTATTTTAGTCTATATGGGATTTAACTTCGAATTGAAAGTAAATATTTCATTTCACAAACATTAAAGTATTAAATCACGTGTTTGGAGTTTAACGAATTCAAATTCAATCTCAAATGTGCATTAAGAACCCAAAGAGAAGGTTTCAAATTAGGTTTTCAAGTTCCAATTCCAAGAAACCTAACACAACCTCACTTGTGAGGTTCAAATAATAAAACTAGTAATTTTTTGAGTTCATCTCTAATTTTCATTAAGCGAATAATACCAAATTTTTTTCGTATAGTACAATACTTCTTAAATTATTACCATATGCCTTGAATATTTCAGGAAACAAATACCTAATTTTCAAAAAATACATCATGGTGTCATACAACCATCTACAAAATGTTCTAATTATATGTTTCCATATTTCTAACATGCACCCCAATCATTTACATATGCTTATCATATATTCTCCAAATTACTTCAATAATTCAGGGATACTTAATTTATCACTATAAATCATAATAAATCTCTATGCATGTCTTTATATACGTAAACTTTCAAAGTACATCAATTTCCATTCTTCTAATGACTCATTTGCTTTCCAAGAAAATAAAGGAAAATAAAGTTTCCAATTTTTCACATTTTGTGAATTAGAATATGAAAAAGGAAAAGGTACAAAGTTTAATGCTGGACCAAACTGAACCAAGCTCAATTCAACTAAAACAACATTCAAAAAACTACATCCCTCTTTATTTTCCCATATTTTCTCAGTAACCAAACAAAGTACCAACTCAAACAGAAATTAAATTCCCCAATAACCCATCACCAAAACAACTAGTTGCACAAAAACCCCAACAACTTCCAAAGAAATTCCCCAAGGACCCATCACAAAAAGACCCAATCAAAGAAAAACCCCTAGCAAATTCTAAATAAATTCATCTACAAAAGGCAAGGAAAAAAACAAAAGAAATAATGACAAGACTCACTATGGGAGGATGGCATAAGAATAAACCCTAAACAATCGGAGTTTGGTAGGAAATCAGGATCACTGGTGGGAATCCATGGTGTTTCCACAACCTCAGGAGATACAATTGTTGAAATTAGAGAAGATAACAAATAAATAGTGCATGTAAACCACCAATTTTCCTACTGCTTTCGTCTTCACTCATTTTCCAAGGGTTATAGATTTGAAGAGATAAAAGGTTTCTCATTCCCTTTCCACCAACACAATGTCGATGTCACAGGCAACGAACCTCATGTGGAGATGGAAAAATGGTTGGGCCACTTTTTCCAAGACATGAGGGTTAGGGCTCCACCAAGTAAGCCCATTTCATGGGGTTAGGGCTCCACCAGAGAACAGATGTTGATTCATTTTAGTTTTCATTTCAATCAGTTTTTAATTTTGTTTTATTATGGTTACAAGCTAGAAATTATGTTTTATTTTGGTTTAACATGTATTATTATGTTTTAAAAGGACGATTATGTTTCAATAAGTTTTTAAGGTGGTGGTAAGTGATAATTTTTCAGCCAATGGAGGAGGCTAACATGGCTACCACATTGCCTTGTTGGCTAGTGTGGGTGCCAGCCAAAAAGACACTCCAAGGGCATTTTCAGCCAATATGGGGAGGGCATTGTTCTAGTGCATGAAATGGAATTTTTTTTGCCTAAAAATGCACTACTCATGAAAGAGCCCTTCTTGGTTTTTATTTTTTTATTTTTTTATCTATAATTCCTAAATTTTACCTACTTACATAATTCCCCCTTCCCCCCTAATATAAAATATTTAGTTTATGTAGATGATCACTAATTTACCTAAAAAAAATTGTGTTCGGGTCTTACATGTTAATACTAGACCAGATTTATTGACAATTAGATTGTCTAATTTCTTTATCCTTTGGCTTCATTTGTTCGTATGTGGGTCACATTTCTTCATTTGTTTAGGATGTACTTATCTCATTACCTTGCTCATAGTCTCATTCGGTTATATCAAAGTCTTAATCATTCCTATTTTAACAAATTTATTGAAAATTACTTTATTTAAATTTTCTATAATTTTTTTTTTTTTGTACCTCGACTCATTTTTTCATATCATAGTCTCATTTCATTGTACCTTGATCTTATTTGTTTATACTTAGGTTTCATATCTTTATATTTTACTCTTATTTGGATTTACCTTGCTCCCATTAATTTGTACAAAGATTTTATTTATTCACATTATGTTATTTTGTTGTCTCTTAGCCCTAATGCTTATACATTATCATAGTCTTATTTTATTGTACCTTAATCCTATTTTTTTGTATCTTGGTCTCATAACTTCCTACCTAACTCTCATTTGGTTTTACATTAGTTCATTAATTGATACCTTTATCTCATCATTTTCTTATACTACAGTTCTATTTTATTGTACCTAGTCCTACATGTTTGTACCTTAGTCTTAATTTTTTGTACTTTGATCCCAAGACTTCATATAACTTAGGCCTCATTTCTTCATACTTTACCTTTATGATACAAATTACTTGTCCTCATTTTCTTTTACCTTTGTTCAACTTGTTCAAACTATGGGCTCATTTTCATATATGTTGACAAATTTTATTAAAAATTGGTTTAACTTCTTCACACCTTGGTCTTATTAATTCATATTTGAATCCCATTTCTTCATAAATTTAAGATATAAAGTAGCCAATCCAATTCACCAAAACTACTTCCAAGCACCATATTCCACTACTCTAGAGAGTGTAACTCATCTATGTAGTGCAAATTTCATAAAAGGTCATAATACTCTCTCAACAACAACATTCCCCAATACAACATTCCACTCTAAAGTGTTTCACTATAAATTTGTGCACTTATAGTTATTGCATAAGATATCTTATCTTCTAAAATTGACCATTTTTCTCTATTGTAATATAATAAAGCTTAATATGTAATAATTCAAGGAGAAAAAAAAAACAAACAAAGATAGGATCACTATAGCTTAAAGTATCCCAGTTGTCATCCTCCAGTATCACCATGTTAGGATAGAGTCCTTCAAAACATGACATAATCTAACATTCATTGGATTTATTATTTATTTCACAAGATTCAAGTTTCCAATTTCTTTATATCTTATTCCATGCATTACATTTATGAGCATTCATATCTGACATTTTTTGCATTATACATGATTTTGGTGTATTCAAAGTTTCATGGAAGATTCAAGTCATGAGTTCCTTGGAATTAGATGACTTATTTACAACTGATTCATGGACTTATGACAATTCATTTAAGCCTGTAGTGCACCACATCCTAATTTGAGGGATCTTGGTCATCAAAATGGGTCGTCCATGGTGAGTGCACTAATGTGTACGATTACACATTAGATAGGACCTATAATGAGTCATGATTATTGGAAAACCCCGGATTGCTCAATTCACATGCCTTAGATCATTAGGATGCATTCAACCCTATCATAGGCTCTCTATATCTAAGCTCAATAGAAAACTTGGTATTCAAAAACCAATAATAATAAAAAAAATCTAGAGATTACTCACATACTTGTGATTTGGATGTTCTTTATCGATTCCTATTAGGGTAGAACACTCCAAACCTATAGACAATATCATAAACTCAGTAATCACCCCATTTTCCTATTTCTTCCTCCTTGATGACTCCTCATTGAGTTTAGGTACAGAAATGGTAGAGATCTCTAGGTTGAAGGCTAGGGTTTTCTCTCTTTGGACTGAAGGGAAAGGTAGCAAGACTAAAGCCCTAACCCCTAAGAGGGGTATTTATTAGTTTCCTATGGGGCTTAAGTGACTTGAGCCCACCATGAGTTTGGATCACTTAATCTAACCATAAAGATTGCTAATTGATTAATTAACCCAATAAGGCTTAAATTAGTCGGTTAGCCCAATCCATAGATATTGTTCACTTACCCTCATGCAACCTCGCATAATTAGCAAAACACCCTTATGCACATAAGTGAACTAAAAACCTATCCAACTCTTATAAACCATATCATCAAGGAATATAATCTTGAACGAAGATCATTTTGACCCATAGGACAGTAATGGCTTCCTCAAAATCCAATTCTGAAGTTGACTTAAAGTCCCATTATAGAGATTCAATTGCACTCCAATACCTTACATATATTACACGAGACACAAGTGCTCAAATCTATGACCTGTTATTCACTATATGTAGTCTTCCCATGAACTAGTCATCTGTAGTCTATCAAGATGAGAACTATCAGCCTTTCAAGACTATCTATACTATCCTTGAGCTATAGATCCTCCTATTATATGATCAAATGACATACTCTAACTCACTAAGATCATATATTAAATTCCACTAAAGGAATTACTACGAGCCCATGGATTTCATGATCACGCATCCTTAGGATCACCTAAGGAAACATAATGTCTCAAAGTTGATAAGATATCATGGTGCTTCTATTAAGAATACTTGTTGCTACTACTTCCATCAATAGTGACCCAATCCATAGGAAATATATGATCACTTTAGCATCTCACCATAAGTCAAAGTCATTGCTAACTTTGGCATAAACTCAATATTCTCTCAAGGTTGAGATAATACAATGTAGCAACTTGGTGAAGTCATAACTACCCGATAACCTATGTCATGACTCATTGTGAATCCTAACCAATGTGTTACCATATACACTAGTGCACTCACCATGGGAACCTCATCCCAATGGCCAAGACTCATTATTCTTTCAATTAGAAGGTAGTGCACTACAACCTTAAATGGATTATCTAAGTCCATGAACTTATTATGAACAAATCATTTATTTGTAAGGAACCCATAACTTGAATCTTTCGTATAACTCTTAATGCATCCCAATCATGTACAATGTAAAAGATTCTAGGTGAGAATGCTCATAAAGTATAATGCACAGAATAATGATAGATAAAAGTGAAACTAGAATATCATTAAATAAATAATGGATTCCAAAACTATTATGTTAAGCTTTTAAGAGCTCTATCCTAATATTCTCCCATTAGCCCTCAAAGCATTATGTTATCAATGAATACTAGATACTCATCTAAAACCTAGGACATTCTTATGACTATCAAAGTCTTTTCTCATCAATGTCTTGGTTAAAGGATCCACTAGGTTGTCTAACAAAGCTATCTTTTCCAACTATTATGTCACCCCTTTGAACTATCTCAATACTCTAGAACACAAGCACATAATCTCTCATTCTCCTAAGATACTTGAGTATATGCTTAACTATTGTCTGGTGTTTTGGACTTGGATTTATTGAAATCAACTCACCATACCTATAATAGAAAATATTTGATCTAGCACATAACATTACATGCAAAGTTGAGATTAAGCCCCTAAAAGAAAAACATGATATAACAAAGTCAAACTTAACTATCCCCTTACTATCTATTTTATGTATTGACATTTACTTGAGCATTCAACCCATATCTCTTGCATTGTACATAACTTGGGGTGTATTAGGAGTTGCACAAAGGAAATAAGTCATGAGTTCCTTATAAGTATATAAGTTGTCTATAGTTAGTTCATAGGTTTGGGCAATCCAGTAGAGACTATAGTGCACCACCTCTTAATTGGAAGGATGACAGGTCTTGGCCGTTAGGATGGGTTTCCCATTGTAAGGGCACTAATGTATGTGATACTTACAAGACAGGACTTATAATGAATCATGAAACAAATTTATCAATTGTCATGATTCACCAAGGTACTATACTACATGGACTCTCAACCTTAAGAGGATATTGAATCTATGCCAAAATTAATAAGATGATTTAACCTATGGGTGAGGCCCTAAAGTGGTCATATATCCTTATGAATTAGGTTACTATTGATTAAGGTTGGTGGCAACAAGTATTCTCAATAAAGGCACCATGATATCTTATGGGATTAAAACAGTGTGTCCCCTTGGATGACCAAAAGGACATGCGATCATGAAATCTGTAACTGGAATAATTTCTTTAGTAGAATTTGGCATATGCTCATTGAAGCTAGAGTATGTTAGTTGATCGCATAATAAGTGAGATTTGTAACTTAAGGATTTGAGAGGTAATCTTCATAGGTGATAGCACCATGTTAGATTATGGACACCAGTTCATATAGGGCTTACATTTAGTTAATAGTAGGTCAAAAACCTAAACTTTGTCTCATTGTTACTACATAGGGTACAGGAGTGCAGTTAATTCTTTTTAGTGGAATGTACAATCAATTTTAGAATTATATTATGAGGAATCCAATACTCTTGTGGGTTGTAGTGGTCCCCACTCTGATCTCATATACCATGATGACACAATTTATGAGGGTTGGATTGACTCTAGGTTCATTCTTGAACATAAGGGTGTTTTGGTAATTATGCAAGGTTGTACAAATGATAATGAACAAGTTCTTTGGATTGAGTTAATTGATTAATTAGATGACCCTATGTGGTTAATTAATCAATTAGGACCCATTTTGGACTAAGTAACCCAAGTCTTGGTGGGCTCAAGCTACTTAAGCCCAGTAAGGGAACTTTATAAATACCCTTTAGGGGTTGGGTTTCCATCACTTTTAGTGTAAAAGTTGTCTTCCACCTCCAAAGAGAAAGAGCCTAGGATTTCTCCATTCCAAAGCCTACACTTTGGAGTGTTAAGATCGTGGTTCAAGTCATTGGATAAAAGATCTTGGGTATACGAGACCTTCAAGCATGGTTTTCACCACTAAGAATTGATCTAGGAACATCTAAATCTAGGTATAAGTACTATATCTCTAGATCTATAGTTAATAATGATCTTTATTGCCATTTTATTTTGTTATGATATATTTAGATATTCATAAGGATAGATGCATGCACCTTACGAGATCCAAGGATAGGGAACAAAGTAATTTGAGGTTCCTAACAACTAGTATCAAAGCCCTAGGTTAGGTTCTAGTATGTTAAATCCTTTATAGGGTATGCTAACTCTGTTTTATTCATCTCATGGCCCAAATGAATGAATGAATGTCATTATTACTTTTGGATTTACTAATAATTATTAGTTGTAAAAATCGTTTCCTTTCAATAGACAGATTGTAAGATCCATTATAAGAGAATAGGAATTTTTTATTATTGTAAAAATTTTAGTTTTGTATATCCATTTATTGTGACCCAAGAGAAAAGAAAGATTTTTTAAGTTTCTTTTTTAGATTCTATGGCGACCTAAGAAAAAAAAAATTCTTGGAAGTTCTTATTTTGAGATCTATGGCAACATAGTGACATCAAATTTAACTCAAAATTGAGACTACCTCTTGTGAGTTTAAAAAATATATATATTTATAATATTATAAAAGTATAAATTATATTAACCATTAATCTTCTTTTTCCTTCTTGAATTAGAATTATTGGGGGTGGAAATGTCCATATCATACAAAAATAAATATTATAATATATAAAATTAGATGTCAATTAAAAAAATATTTTATATTATTTTATCTTAATTTTTTTGAAACAATTTTTTATAAGAATGCAATTGCTTGGAATTCTATCATTTCGGGATACAATCAAATTATTATAAAATTAATAATTTTATGTAATAAATTTAATTTATAACAATAATTAATATATTATTTATAAATAATATTATAAATTAATTATTTTATATATTATGTATAAATACAATATTATAGAAGTATAAATTATATCAACCGTTAATCTTCCTTTTCTTTCTTGAGTTAAATTCTTCTAGGTGGGAATGTCCATATCGTACAAAAATAAATAAGATTATATAAAAAAAATTAGGTGTCAATTAAAAAAATATTTTAAATTATTTTACCTTAATTTTTTTGAAACAATTTTTTTATAAGGATGAAATATATTATTTTATTTTAATTTTTTCAAAATAGTTTTTGATAAGGATGCAATTGCTTGGAATTCAATCATCTCAAGATACACTCAAATTATTATTATAAAAATTAATAATTTTATGTAATAAATTTAATGTATAACAATAATTAATATATTGTTTGTAAATAATACTATAAATTAATTATTTGTTATATTATGTATAAATAACAATGTTATAAAAGTAATCTTCATTTTCCTTCCAAGTTATAATTCTTCAAGGTTTGAAATATCAGTAGATACAGATATATCGGAACTTGAATTTTACAGATATATTGGAAATATTGGAGAAATACAAGTGGATATTTTGATAAAAATATCGATGTAGTGAAAATTATTCAAAATTCACAGGAATGCTTGAAAAAACTCCAAAAAAATGATAAAATAAGCAAAAATATATTGTTAAAGTTATTTTGTAAGTGTAATCGATATAAGTACAATTAAAGATAATATTTATCAAGTTTTAATAAATAAAAATTAGCCTAAATTCCTTTAATAAATTTATATTCATTTATTTTAAAAATGAAAAAATACTTTTATTAAAACATGTTTTATTACATTTTAAATAATAAAAAATTAAATTGATTTATATAAAATATTTCATTTGAGATTTAATTTCTAAAATTTTATTAAAAATATGTTATGGCAATTTTTTCTATTAACATTTATTTATTTAAATAATTAAAATTATTAATAATTTATTGTATCAAATTAATTTTAATTTATAAAATATTATGACTTCATTAAATTTTTTTATATTGTAGCAAATTTTGAGTGAGTGAAAATAGGATTAATGAGATAAATATGAAAAATATGAAAAAAAATAGTTATAAATAAAAGGATAATATAAAATAAAATGATAATATAAATTTAAAATAAATAATTTTAAAATGGATAAATTAAAAATAATTCAAAAAATCACAAATTATCAGTGATTTATCAGAGATTTTTTTCGACTGCCCTCACCCGTCGCCTCATGCTCAATTTTTTCACTGATGTATCTCCCTGCAACCAATATTTTGGCAATTGTTTCGATTTTTTTCTTGATTTTTATCCCAACCAATTATTAATGGTTGATTTTGTTTCGACCACCGTCGATCGGTATTTTGCCAATATTTCGGTGAAAAAAATCGATTTTTCAAACACTAGAATTCTTGTATGTGGAAATGTCCATATCACACAAAAATAGATATTATTATATATAATATAAAATTATATGTCAATTAAAAACTATTTTATATTCTTTTATCTTAATTTTTCCAAAACAATTGTTTATAAGAATGCAATTGCTTGGAATTCAACCATCTAAAGACACACTCAAATTATTATTATAAAATTAACAATTTTATGTAATAAATTTAATGTATAACAATAATTAATTATTTTTATTTATTATGTATAAATAATAATGTTATAAAAGTATAAATTACATTAACCATTAATCTTCCTTTTCCTTCTCAAGTTGGAATTCTTGGAGGTGGAAATGTCCATATCATACCAAAATAAATATTATTATATATAAAATTAGGTGTCAATTAAAAAATTATTTCATATTATTTTATCTTAAATTTACCTACATTAAATATATTATATTTAAGTTGTTGGAGAATATTGACCAAAAGTTTAATTTTTTATTAAATTAAATTTCTAAGATAAAATTCAAAATTAATTAAAAGAAACAATATCAATATACGTGTTATGCCTCTGGGATGTTTTTTTGTTTAAACCATGGTTTTAAAAACCAGACTGGATTGGCTGGTCTGACTATTGGCCGATCATGGTTCCGATCTGGTCCGATTAATAGAGTTGGCCAAGGGTTGAACCAGAATCGAATCAATTGAACTGGTAGTCAAATCAGTGAAACGGATGGTTCAACTTCTTTTTTTAAGCTAATTTTTTTTAAGCCAAAAAAAAACTTTTTTTTTAAGCAAAATAACTTCTTCTTTTTTTCCTAAGGGAATCAAATCACTTTATAAGGAGCCCATCCAACCCGTTTGTGATCAAGCCCAATAAGTTTTTAGTCTTACAAGTTAATAATTCTTGCATGCCTTTTATACCCCACAATCCCTACATATTTGTAAACCCTCCATTTTATCCTCCTAGCACATGTCTTATTAGGTATTTGTTCAATACTTTACAACAATTCCCTGGTGGCCTATTACTACTCGTGTAGCCTATATTTTCTAAGCCACCTTGGGGACTTTGATTGAGGGATTTACCTAACCCCATTGTGACTCTTGGCAACCCTATTTAGACTTAGGATCACTTAGGCACCTTAGGATCACTTAGGCACCTTAGGATCACTTAGGCACCTTAGGCCCACTTAGGCACCATAGGCCCACTTAGGTACCTTAGGCCCACTTAGGCACCTTAGGCTCATTTAGGCATCTTGGCCCACTTAGGCACCATAGGCTCACTTAGGCACCTTAGGTCCACTTATGCACCTTAGGCCCACTTAGGTACCTTAGGATCACTTATGCACATTAGGCACCACCTTAGTGTCACAAGCTGATTCAAATGAGCCTTCCCATGGGCTTATATAGAGCCAGGGAGCTTATGGAGACTCCTAGAGTAGGAAGAGTGTGGAAGGTTCTAGAGAAGCCTGGAGGAATCCACACAATTCTACACTATGGTGGAAGGCATGAGAGGAGTCTAGGGCTTTCTAGAGAATTCCAGAAGTCTCTTGTATATACTTGTACATAGGCTTGTACCTAGAATGATGTAGGACATTCTAGAATATACTTAAGTTATAAGGAACCCTCCAAGGTTCTAGAGAGTTCCCTTGGTGCCTATAAATAGGTGAGAGCCTCATTTGGCAAAGGCACCAAGCAAGTGAGTATCCAAGCACTTGTAAAGGTTTCCTTGAGTTAGTGAAAGCTTCCATTCTTTAAAGAATTGCCTACTAAGCTTCTTAAGCTTTTGAGTTGCGAGTGTCTTAGCCAAGCAAGCTAAGCATTGGGGAGCAAGGCTGACTTAGCAAGATCAAGCGTCTTGACTTGCAAGATCAAGCGTCTTGACTTGCCTAAGTGTCGCACGAGCTTAGTGAACGACTAAATCCGTGACAAGTGGTATCAGAGCGCGGTTACAAGGTGGGCATAGCAAATGAAGCATGTTGGGCTCTAACGTGGAGAAAACTAGCAAGCAAACCCATGGACGGGAGATGGAGCATACTGCACGGGGCAAAGGCAGGAAGGATAAGTCTCGTGACGCCTTAGCCAACATGGAGGCAAGGCTAGCCAAGGTGGAGCTAGCCATGGCGGACACCTAGGAAAGGGTGGAGTTGATCGAGCAAGGCATGGAGAAGGGATTAGAGGATCTAAGGGAGCAGATCTAAGACCTTCGCGAGGGGGTGCTAGGCTCACAAGTTCAGCCGGTGTCACACGAGAAGTTCATGTCCTTCCAAGACAAGGTCATGATCATGTTCGCTAGTGTGGAGTCAAGGATGGAGGCCTTGGTTGCGCGCATGGAGACCCAAGACCAACAGATTTGTCAAGAGCTGGCCATCTACAAGATTGCGGTGTCAGCACGAGTCATGGCCACTCATGAGGCACCAAGGGTGGAGGTGCCCAAGGCACACACGTTCAGTAGCAAGAGAGATGCTAAGGAGCTGGATAACTTCTTGTGGCACATGGAGAGTTACTTTGAGGCCATTGCATTGACGGATGAAGCCACTAAGGTACGTACTGCGACCCTCTACTTCAGTGATAATGCTACTCTATGGTGGCATCGACGATTTGCCGACATAGAGAGAGGGACGTGCACCATAGACACATGGGATGCCTTTAAGAGAGAAATCAAGAGGCAATTATATCCCGAAGATGTGGCTTGCCTAGCAAGGAAGAGTTTGAAGCATCTCAAGCACACGGGCTCGATCCATGAGTATGTCAAGGAATTCTCTATGCTTATGCTTGAGATACCCAACATGGTCGAGGAGGAGCTATTTTTTAACTTCATAGACAACTTGCAAAGCCGGGTTGAGCAAGAGTTGAGGAGACGTGGTGTCCAAGACCTAGCCACGGCCATGGCGGTAGCTGAGTCCCTAGTAGATTATAGAAGGGGAGACTCCTCCAAGCCAAAGCCACCATCCAAGGGTAACCAGGCCAAAGGTGGGGGAGACAAGAGGTCACAAGGCCACACTTCTAAGGAAGGATCAAGCAAAGGCCCTAGTGGAAAGGATGGCAAAAGCAAGGATAAGCAGAAGGAGTTCACGCCAAGGACCAATTGCTTCCTGTGCGACAGTCCACACTGGGCACGGGACTGTCCTAAGAGGAAAGCTCTAAATGCTATGATTGAGGAAAAGGAGCAGGAAGGCGATGCTAACATGGGATCGTTGCAGCTCCTAAATGTCCTTAAGGCCAAGCCGATGCCTAAGACGCCTCAAAGCAAAGGGCTGATGTATGTGGAGGCCCTTGTGAATGGGAAGGCCACCAAGGCCCTGGTAGACACAGGTGCCACTCATAACTTTGTCTCGGAGGATGAGGCAAGAATGCTAGAGCTCCAAGCATCCAAGGAAGGAGGATGGCTCAAGGTAGTGAATTCAGTTGCCAAGCCATCACATGGCGTAGCTCGTGGGGTGACTATGCACATCGGCTCATGGGAAGGAAGGGTCGACTTCACAGTGGCACCCATGGATGACTTCAAGATGGTGCTAGGAATGGACTTCCTACAGAAGGTCAAGGTCGTGCCACTACCTTTCCTATGCTCAATGGCTATCTTAGAGGAGGAGAAGTCATGCATGGTCCCCACGGTCACTAAAGGTACGCTTAAGACCCCTATGCTATCCTCTATGCAAGTAAAGAATGGGTTAAAGAGGAAAAAGGTGACCTACCTCGCCACCCTGAAGGAAGAAAGGGATGATGGGTCGGAAGAACCCATGCCTAAGGAAATCAAAGGGGTCTTTGATGAGCTCAAGGACGTGATGCCGCCCGAGTTGCCTAAGAGACTTCCTCCTAGAAGAAAGGAAGATCACAAGATTGAGTTGGAGCTGGGAGCCAAGCCCCCTGCTATGGGGCCATATAGGATGGCACCGCCTGAGTTGGTGGAGCTGAGAAGACAACTTAAGGAGTTGCTAGACGCGGGGTTCATCCAACCATCCAAGGCTCCCTATGGCGCGCCGATCCTATTTCAGAAGAAGCATGATGGGTCCCTACGGATGTGCATAGACTACCGGGCACTCAACAAGGTGACGGTAAAGAACAAGTATCCTATTCCGCTCATCGCTGACTTGTTCGATCAACTTGGTAGGGCAAGGTACTTCACAAAGCTAGATCTAAGGTCGGGCTACTACCAAGTAAGGATTGCGGAGGGGGACAAGCTAAAGACTACATGTGTGACCAGGTACGACTCATATGAATTCTTAGTGATGCCTTTCGGACTCACCAACGCCCCAGTAATGTTCTGCACCCTCATGAACAAGATCTTCCACCCATACTTAGACAAGTTCGTGGTGGTATACTTGGATGACATAGTCATCTACAGTAACACCCTAAAGGAGCACGTAGAGCACTTGAGAAAGGTCTTTAAGATCTTGAGGCAGAACAAGCTATATGTGAATAAGGAGAATTGCTCATTTGCTAAGGAGGAAGTGAGCTTCTTAGGGCATCGCATCAAAGATGGCAAGCTGATGATGGATGAAAGTGATTACTACCAAAAAGTGCTATTTTGTAGACCTAATTATAATGGTTTTAAGCACCTTTGACTAGTAATCATATTCATTTAACCCAATTAATTCATTAAGGTCCTTAGTAATTGGTTTTAACCATTTTGTGGCAAGTTTATATGTTTTTATCAGCTTATGAATCAATTCAAGCATGCCAAATGATGGAGGAGCTACTTGGACAAGTTATGGCAAAGCTTTTGGAAGCTCAAATTCATGAAGAACCAAGCTTTGGAGCTCCATAGCCCTTTGCTAAAGTCGTTCAAAGTATGCAAGGAAAGAACAACGGAGAGAGGAAAAACAGAGTGAAGAAAACAGAGGAAAGCCAGCTGCAGTCTTCTTTTGCACTTTTGGAGCACTTCCCGAAGTCCATTTTCTACATTCTATATACCATTTCAAAGCTCAGGAAGTCAAGAATCCAATGCTTCAAGCGGTGTGCGATTCGGAGTTGAAACGAAGAAGTTAGAGCCACTGCAAGTCAATCACTCTAAAGTGTTGCGGAATCAGCCTTTTGTTGCGAGAATTCCGCAGCCTTTTTGTACAGTGTTGTGGATTCCCTTTTGAAGTTACCCGATATATGCCGCAAGCTGGAAGCTGAGAACCTCAAGGTGGAAGCCAACTTCGCAGCCCTGTGAGGATAGCTTGTTGTTGTGAAGTGATTTCGCAACCCTTCATGAGTGTCTGCGAAATCTCGCAGACACCATTTTCTCCTGCGAAATGGTCCTTAGTGCTTCCCGATATTTGTAACCGACACTTTGGGATATTTTTCTTCAGATATTTTTGTATGAATTTCCATTCTTCTCCTTGTAATCCACCAACCATAAGATTTCTTAGTTAGGAAGGTTGGAAAAACGTCTCTATATATATTCCCTTGCATCTACTGTAAGAGAATCATGTAATCCATATCGATCAATATATAGAATATACAGAGCCTTGCTCTGTTTTTCCTTCTCTTTCATTTTTCATTTCTTTTTATTTCTAGCCAACCAAACTCTGAGGATTTTTCCTTAGAGGATGAGAGGCTAAGCTTTTTGTCTCTTGGAGTGAGGAAAGTCGGGTAAGTTTCCACATGCATAAATTGGAAGTTTTGTTGTTTTAGTTTTTAATGAAGAGAAAGTGTAACCCGTTAATGGTTTTTATCTTTTTAGTTAACTTAAAACACCTTTAAATCACCTGGGCCAACACTTGGTAAGGCAAGTGATTTCCAACCATGGAAATGCACTAGTTTACCCCTTGCGAGCCTTTGGGAGGTGACTTGAAGGTAGGATTTTCTAGAATAGCCAACACTTGGTAAGCTTTTGGACTCCAAGGAGACATCCATTAGTTATCTCTTGCGAGCTTTTGACGGGTAATCCAAGGTTAAAGATCATCTTGAATTGTAAGTGCTCGTGAGAGGCATGAACCATTGCAAGTTGCATCAGTGAGAGGGATTTAGTGTTTGAACCCATTAATGGAAAGCATCTGTACAACACCGGTTAGAGAATTAACTATATGTTAATTCTCTAATGCGAGGAAAAGAAACAAGTGACCGGAACTCCCTTTTTGTATGAGGAATCTGAGCCTAGTGATCTGAACTCCAAGAAACATCTTTTCTTTGTAGTTAAAATCAGTTACTATTTTTGGTTAGTTTAAATCTAAACCTTTTTTCATTCAAGCATCTTTATGTTTTCTTTTAAAGCTAACCTTGCAATGAAAAGGCACCAATTCAGCTTTGAATTAATATCATTTGTGAAGTGAAAACCCATCCCAGTGAACGATCCTAGAGTCACTATGCTATAGTAGCTTTGTCTTTGCTACCCTAGTATATGGTGTAATAGGTTATAAATTTTGTTGATTAATCCCTCAATCAAGGAGCACCAGCTGGACACAAATCAGCTGAGACACCAATTGGGCACGAATCAAATGGCGCCGTTGCCGGGGATCGAACCTCGAATCAAATGGTGCCATTGCCACTGCCACTGCTAGGGACGAATCAGATAGCAAGGTGAAAGCCATCCAGGAATGGGATCCACCAATCAAGGTACCTCAACTCAGATCTTTCCTTGGTTTAGTTAATTACTACCGGCAGTTCATAAAAGGTTATTCAGTAAGGGGCCGTTCCACTCACTGATCTTCTTAAGAAGAATAAGGCATGGGAATGGGACGAAAGGTGCCAACAAGCCTTTGAGGGTCTGAAGAAGGCTGTGTCTGAGGAGCCAGTGTTGGTACTACCCGACCACACCAAGGTCTTTGAGGTACACACAGATGCCTCAGACTTCGCTATTGGGGGAGTCCTTATGCAAGAAAGGCACCCAATCGCATTTGAGAGTCACAAGCTAAACGACACGAAGAGGCGTTACACGGTGCAAGAAAAAGAGATGACTGCCATCGTCCACTGCTTGCGCACTTGGAGGCATTATCTTCTAGGGTCTCACTCATAATGAAGACCGATAATGTTGCCACTAGCTACTTCCAGACACAGAAAAAGCTAAGTCCTAAACAAGCTAGGTGGCAAGACTTCCTGGCCGAGTTCGACTATACGCTGGAGTATAAGCTAGGAAGTGCTAATCATGTGGCCGACGCCCTAAGCCGCAAAGCTGAGTTAGCGTCCATAACGAGTCAGCTCCAAGGAGACATAATGGATCTTCTAAGGGAAGGACTGCAACATGATCCAGTGGCTAATAGCCTCATCACCCTGGCTTATGAAGGGAAGACTAAGCGGTTTTGAGTGGAGGATGGCCTACTCTACACCAAGGGGAGACGACTTTACGTGCCTAAGTGGGGAAACATAAGGCGGAATCTGATAAAGGAGTGTCATGACACCAAGTGGGCTGGGCACCCTAGGCAACGACGCACGAGGGCACTACTCGAGTCGGCTTATTACTGGCCTTAAATACGGGATGAGGTTGAGGCCTATGTGAGGACTTGTCTTGTGTGCCAACAAGACAAGGTGTAGCAACAACAACCTAGAGGTCTGTTGGAGCCACTACCTATAGCAGAGCTCCTATAGGACAGCGTCACCATGGACTTCATCATCGGGCTACCCAAGTCGGAGGACAACGGCTCTATCATAGTGATAGTGGACAGGTTCTCTAAGTATGCAACCTTCATAGCAGCCCCGACTGACTACACTATAGAAGAGACGGCGAGGCTATTCCTAAAGCACGTAGTCAAGTAATGGGGGTTGCCTAAGTTCATCATCAGTGATCGCAACCTGCGTTTCACTAGGAAGTTTTGGACAGAGCTCTTCAAGCTTATGGGTTCGGAGCTTCACTTCTCCACAAGCTTTCACCCACAGACGGATGGGCAGACTGAGAGGGTGAACGCCTTACTAGAGCTCTACCTAAGGCACTTCGTGAGTGCCAACCAAAAGGATTGGGCTAAGTTGCTAGACATAGCCCAGTTCTCATACAACCTGCAAAGGAGTGAGGCGACCAATAAAAGCCCATTCGAGCTAGCCACAGGGCAACAACCGCTAACTCCTCACACTCTAACGATTGGCTATACAGGGAGAAGTCCAGCGGCCTTCAAGTTCGCGAAAGGGTGGCACGAGCAAGCTGACATAGCACGCTCATACTTGGACAAGGCAGCTAAGAAAATGAAGAAGTGGGCTGACAAGAAGAGACGGCACATGAAGTACAAGGTCGGAGACATGGTGCTTGTCAAGCTCCTTCCTCAACAATTCAAATCCCTAAGGCCGGTGCATAAGGGCCTTGTGAAGAGGTATGAAGGACCATTCCCCATACTTGGGAAGGTTGGCAAGGTGTCCTACAG
The DNA here is from genome assembly GCF_030704535.1 of Vitis vinifera. Taxonomy (NCBI): domain Eukaryota; kingdom Viridiplantae; phylum Streptophyta; class Magnoliopsida; order Vitales; family Vitaceae; genus Vitis; species Vitis vinifera. The sequence continues at coordinate 5,597,422 of NC_081812.1, forward strand.
AGTTGAGCTACCACCAAGGTTGAAGATTCATCCTATCTTCCACATAAGCTGCTTGAAACCTTATCACGAAGACAAGGATGATCCGAGCCGAGGGTTGTCTAAGAGGGCACCTACAGCGATCGTGACCTCCTATGACAAGGAGGTGGAACACATCATTGCAGACCGAGTCATTAAGATACGAGGTGTACCTTCTGCTACGGAATACTTAGAGAAATGGAAGGGACTATCGGAGAGCGAGGCTAGCTGGGAGCCAGCAGATGCCCTATGGCAGTTCCAGAAGCAAATTCAGCGGTTCCGAGCAGAAGGCGCGACGAAGACGTCTCCAACTTAGGTGGGGGAGAGTATCACAAGCTGATTCAAATGAGTCTCTCCATGGGCTTATATAGAAGCAGGAAGCTTCTGGAGACTCCTAGAGTGGGAATAGTGTGGAAGGTTATAGAGAAGCCTAGAGGAATCCACACAATTCTACACTATGGTGGAAGGCATGAGAGGAGTCTAGGGCTTTCTAGAGAATTCCAGAAGTCTCTTGTATATACTTATACATAGGCTTATACCTAGAATGATGTAGGACATTCTAGAATATACTTGAGTTGTAAGGAACCCTCTAAGGTTCTAGAGAGTTCCCTTGGTGCCTATAAATAGGTGAGGGCCTCATTTGGCTAAGGCACCAAGCAAGTGAGTATCCAAGCACTTGTAAAGGTTTCCTTGAGTTAGTGAAAGCTTCCATTCTTTAAAGAATTGCCTACTAAGCTTTTTAAGCTTTTGAGTCGCGAGTGTCTTAGCCAAGCAAGCTAAGCATTAGGGAACAAGGCTGACTTAGCAAGATCAAGCGTCTTGACTTGCCTAAGTGTCGCACGAGCTTAGTGAACGACTAAGTCCGTAACATTAGGCCCACTTAGGCTCACTTAGGCCCATTTTGGCTTGCCTTGGCCTAGTTAGGTATACCTAGTCTTGCTTAGGTCACCTCTCAAGTAGGGTTGTATGGCTTGTATGACTAACACGTGTTTGATTTTTTTTTTTTATCTTTTTTTTTTATTCTTATTTTTTTAAAAAAATTAATCTTTTTATTATTATTGCATGCATTTAATAATTATATTTATTTTGTTTACCTTTTTTTTATTTACTTATTTAATAGAAAATTGCTTGAATTGCTTTGAATTGAAATATGCATTGGTTTCCTAATTAAATCATAGAATTACGTAATTTAGTCTTTCTTGTTTTTTCTTTTTCTTTTCTTTTTAATCTTCTTTTATTTTATTTATCAATCTCATGATTTTCATTAGTTTCTTTTCTTTTTTTTTAAACTTATTTTATTTTGTTTTGAATGAGGAAACGATTACACATATGAGAATAAAGAAGACAAGATACAAGATTTACAGCAGGAGATACAAGCACTCCACATCGCTATTGAATCACTGTGACTAAGGCCTAGATTTTCAGATGCTTAGGCGCTAGAAGCTGGGAAGATTGAAAGTTAGGGGTTTTTTTTTTTTTTTTTTTTGTGAGCTTGAAAGCATGGAGGCAGTGGTGGTCAACGCTGGTTCCAAGTTTCTCAAAGTTGGATTCACTATTCTAGATCAGGCTCCTTCCATGATAATTCCTCCCCAAATGAAACACACACTTGAAGATGGACCCTTGACAGACAGTTCGTTATTTGAGGGCATTACTGCTGATTTAGTTGTGCGAGGTTTTATTAGAGATTGGGATGCCATGGAAGATTTATTGAATCATGGAAGATTTTATTTACAGACCCACTTTCAACTCCCAAGGCTTTCAAGGAAAAATTGGTGCAATTGATGTTTGACATTTAATATCTCCGACTTTTATGCATCAGAGCAAGTAGTATTATCACTTCATGCTGTTGGACGAATCTGAGGCTGCATTGTTGATATTGGTCATGGGAAGATAGTTATTACACCAGTAATTGAAGGTGCAGTTCAACATATTGCCTCGAGAAGATTTCAAATTGGAGGTGTTGATTTGACAAAGTTGCTTGCTCGGGAACTTGATAAATCCAACCCAATAGTGAATCTCAACATAACTGACGTTGAGAGGTTAAAAGAGCAATATTCATGTTGTGCTGAAGATGAACTTGCTTATGAGAATATCCTTGATGTACACGGATGAATGGAGGAATATGCCAGGATGCACCCAAAATGGAAAAGAAACAATCAAAGGAGAAATTACAAGACAAGGCGCAGGGAACTGTCTGTATTGGTGGACAATCCCAATCCAAAATCAAGCGGTAGTTGCTTACATGCCTGCGATGGGCCACACACCCATACTTCCTCTTGTACTCCACCCTTACCCACCGCCATTGATCTCTACACTCTCATATCTCGTCTCATTCTTCACCAGAAAAATTATCTCTCCTCCCAGAAAATGTTTCCTGGCAGAGTTTTGCTTGCAACACTTTTGTTTTTCTTTGACAATTCAGTTGGGCGAGTCGTTCGCGCCCTTCAATATGTGGCCTGATCTTATTACAAAGAGCAAGGAATGTGGGACAGATGTTATCCAAGTTTATGTATTTTGGAATGGGCATGAGCCAGTGAGATGACAGTATAACTTTGAAGGAAGATATGATATTTTCAAGTTTGTGAAACTAGTGGGATCTAGTGGGTTGTATTTCCATCTCCGCATTGGTCTTATCTTTGTGCCAAATGGAATTTTGGGGGCTTCCCTTTGTGGCTATGTGATATCCCTGGTATAGAATTTAGAACAGACAATGCACCATTCAAGGATGAAATGCAGCGAGTTGTTAAAAAGATAACGGATCTGATGTAGAAGGAAATGTTTTTCTTTTGGCAAGGTGGTCCAATTATTATGTTGTCGATTGAGAATGAATATGGAATTGATGAAAGCTCATTTGGTCAGAGAGTGGAGGACTATGTAAATGGGCTGCTAGAATGGATCTTGAGATAGAATGTTGGGGTTTCTTAGGTTGTGTCAGAAAGTTGATGCTCCAATATTATTATGAATGCTTGCCACGGATTTTATTGTGAGGGTTTTTGGCCAAATTCAACAAAAAAACCCAAAATATGGACAAAGAATTAGGTTGGTTGGTCTAAGAACTGGAGTGGAAAGGACCCATGTTGAACTGCGAAGATCTTTATTATTCGGTTGCCCCATTTTTTCCAAACTGGCGGCACATCCCAAAACTATTACATGAATCACGGTGGTGCCAATTTTGGTAGAATAGCTAGTGGTCCATACATTACGACATCATGTGATTATGACACAGCTCTGGATGAATTTGGTAATCTGAACCAACCAAAACGAGGACATTTGAAGGGCCTCAGAACTATTTGAAGTGAATGAGAAGGAGTGCATAGGTATAAGGACGAAATATGAGCTATGTTCAGAGAAGAGAGAGTCTTGACCATGTTGTAATGACGCGGGTGATTAAGGCTCTCTGCGGGCTGGTGAGTTGTCTTCCCATGTTGGTGGAGTCAACGAGTAGGAGGAGGGCTGAAAATGGGAGTTTTCTCTTAGTAGAGAGGAAGATTGGTAGCACCAAAATGGGAAGAAGATGGGCAACACTAAAAATAGGATGGGAAGTCGGCTGCAAAAAGGATGAGAATGAGCAGGAGGGAAAAAGGAATTTTGGAGAGGAGCGGACACCGATTCTGATCGTGAGAAAGGTGCAATTACACCATTAGAAGAGGAGCATGAAAAAGTGCAGTCGGAGAAGAAAGAAAGGAATTCTTGAGATGAGCGGACACCGATTCTAATCGTGAGAAAGGTGCAGCCGCACCATTTAAAGAAAATTCCTAGCACGTGGAGAAGGCTCAGAAAGTTTGGTTTTACCGGAAAGAAGGCTTAGATGAAGCACGCATCTAGAAAAAAAAACGGCCACACCAAAGAAAGAACATTTTGAGCATGTGATAGAGAGTGGAAGAGACACAATTCAGCAAAGAAGAAAAGTGCAGTTACACCATTGGAGAGAGTGGAAGAAAGGTGCAGTCGCACCATTGGAGAGGGTGGAAGAAAGGTGCAGTCGCACCATTGACAGAAAATGAGAACGGCTTGGGTGAGATTGGAAAGGTTGGGTCAACACTTTTAGGGAGGCGATCAGCCCGTGTTTGAAAAGGCTCAGGGAGCTACTCTTTTGGGAAATCAGTAGATATTTTTAAGAAGCTCGGGCTACAAAGATGGCATCTCAAGAAGCTCACTAACCCAAAAATTTTACGGGTTGCAATCTCTTGGAATTAGGATACCATTTTGATACAGTAGTGGGAGGCACCACTAGGCGGATTTAGGCCGAGATTTTGAGAAGAAGAGGTTGTTGGTTTGGATATTTGGAGACGTTGTAACCGAGAGGAAAGAAATGGACCACACCACCACATCCTTAGCCACCAAAATGACCCACATACTGTCACTTAGGAGAGCAAAGAAGCATCATGCACTGTTGAATGTTCTGAAAGTCTAAGGCTGCTAGGTTTCCACTCTTTCTCCATGTTACATAGCCACGGATAATCCACCTAGAATGCCACTCATCTAGTCTTCATTCGCATACCTACCACTTTGAGAAAGACACAATCCACACCATTGCTCGGAAAGGTAAGTTTGAATTCCGTTCTATTTAAATCTTGATTTATTACATAAAGAAAAAGAAATTGTTGATTGCAATTGGGTTTAGTCTTTGATTCCTTATGTCAATTGATAGGGTTTGAATTTCCAGTTTCGAATTCATCAGATTATATTAGAGAGGTTTGAGTTTAATTTAGTTATGATTTTTATCCATTATATTGATTGGAGAAGCTTGAAACTTTGTTTTCATTTTGGTTTTGGTTCATCATGATAGTTGTATAAAACTTGATATTTGTTTAATTTTTGTTTGGATTCTTTATTTTATTTTCACTAAGTTAGAATTATGGTTGTCTAGGTTTTTCCCATTCTAGAGTCAATCTTCATTGATTTGATATCTCACATTTTAGTATTTCTTGTTGTTAATTTTCAATCTTCATGACAATGTATGGCCTTAATATTTTTTTTGAGCAAGTTTTTGTTGATATCTTCTTTTTAAGTTCATGATCTCAATATCTCTTGTTGTTATTTCCAATATTTCATGTTAACATTTAGTCTCAAAGATTTAGGATTAATTTATTAGTTTGATTGATTTTTGCCAATTGCTAAGTTGTCTATAATTCTAATTTTAGCTAAAAATCCATAATTATTAAGTTATTTAGAATTTTAGTTTTAGTTAAAATCTAGACCTGTTTTAAGTTATTAAGTTGCTAGTTTGATTTACCTTGCTAATTGTTTAGTGTTTAGAATTTCAGTTTTAGTTAAATCTTTGCATATTCAAGTTGATAATTTTCTTTAGTTTGATTGATTCTTATTTAATTCCTTACTTTCCAAAGTTTAATACATAATTGTTGATGTTGGCTTCCTTATATTTGATTGAATTGTTAATTCTCTTTATCTTTGACATTTATTTTATAGGCACCTTAGGGAATTCTTGAGTTTTAATTTTCTTTTAGAAAAAGTTTTTTATTAAATTGACATTTTGAGTCAAGTCAAATCTTCTTTTTTTAAAAATAAATTTTTCCATCATAAGTTTGGCTCCTTGATCCCAAATGAAAGGTAGCCAAAAAGAGAATCCAATCTAGCTTTTCTCTTATTTTCAAAACCCTCTTAAGTTAAAAATCAAAAATCTCTACTTTGTGTCTATTGATTGGGATTTAACAAATCTTTGGGTCTTTCTTTTACTTCCCTTAAAGCCATTTTAAAAAGCATTTAAATCACCAATAAAAGGTTTTAGAAAACATTCATTCTTGCTTTAGGCAAAGAACACACTTTCTATTAAAATTATGCAGCTCATTTCATTTAAGTTGCGTTTCTCCTTCGTTGTTTTTTTTTTAAATTTGGTTTTTATTCACATAGGTTTGGACTTGCACTCCCAAACTAATGGGGATACATAGGTAAAACTTACGGAAAGTAAATGGGTACTTGATGGAACCCCTACATAAGAAAATTCTTCAAAACTCTTCCTTGCTACCAATTTTCACTCGGCCACTGACCCTTTAGATTTAAAATTCATTTTAGCAACTTTAGAAATGTTTTAAAAAAATTTCTGAAGTTTGCATGATTTTCCTCACTTATTTAACATGAATTTAAAGTTTCATTTGAGTTAGAAAGCCATCTTAGAATAGAAGCTATAAACGAGTCTTTAAGGGGACTCAGTTTTCACCCAGTTCTAGACACCTGAGATCTTTCTATAAAAATAAAATAACAGATGACTTTTTAGATTTGATTTGATATTTTTCCTTAATTCTAGGCTTCTTGAAATTGATATTAGACATATAAATATTAAAAAATATATGCTTCTTTGAGGGAGATACGATTTTTCAAAGTCGTACTTACTGTGCATGATGGAATCTGGACATCTGATTAGTTGGAGCATTGAAAAAAATATTTTTAAGTATTACCCAACCCTTAATTTATTTTTCTCGTGATATAGACACCTTGAACGATGTATGTGATTTTTTGTATGAATGAATGTGATGTCTTATTATTTTAAATAAAAAAAAATTGTTTATGCATGTCACTATTTTTTTTACCTAATCTGGAACTTTTGGGTGTCTTTGTTGCAATTTTTCATTTGAATGCGTTTTTTGATTTTGGTATCTTGTTCTAGATATGTAGGAGTTGCTTCCTGAAATTTTTGTGATTAAATTCCACTCCATGACATCTTTTTAGCAATTGTTTTGTGATGTTCCCTTTACTATATACATGATGATGACTCAGTACTTGCTTGAATTTTTTATCTGCTTTTAGAGTCATTTGACTTACCTTGGCTCACTTTTGGATTTGGTAATATATATTAGACATAATAGAGATGTTATATAATTTATACTTGTCCTAACCATTCTAACATTTTTTGAGGAATCTTATAAATTATGCATGTTATCTAGGTACGCCCTCTATCACTCACCTTTTAAATTCTGTGAATATGATTATCACTGTGAACTGCACCTATGTTTGATAGTGCTTGGGTGTCTTGATATATTGTTTCATTGTTCGATTATTTTTTATAAAGCGCATGCTAGATGATATATTATTTGAACTAACTTTGATGTCTTATGATAGCACTTAAGAAGCAACCCAGGTACGCACCCTAAATCTTCTTCATGGTTTGTGATTGATTTTCTTGTTTAGCATGTTATTTTTTGGAAATCACTTTAGTCTACCTAGATACCCTCAATCAACCAATTAATTGCCACATTCCCCTTAACTTAGTTAGTAGAGACCTCTTTAGGGCTTAGAGGGGTGCTACCTCTTACAGGTACCTTCCCAATAGGTAACCTAATCCCCAGACCTAGACTCGGGTTATTTTCAAAGACACGCTTTTCCAAAAACTATGGAGTCACTTTTTTAGGGTTTTCTTTCTTGCTTTATTTTCCCTTTAAAATAAAAATAAAATAAGTGGCGACTCCTACTTTTTTTTCCAAAATTAATTTTTCACCAAATAAAAAGCGAGTCTCACCGATCAAGTGGGGACGCATGTGAAAAATGCGGGTCCACAATATTTTTTTTATCCATTTTCAATGTGGGATTAGTTAATGAGAAGAAAAAAAAAATTGTAAGCTGGAAAGCTTGAGTTGGGACCTTTAAGTGTAAAAATTGAAGTTTAACCATTAAGTTATGAAGTTTCTTCATTATATTATATTTGCAAATAAAAATATATAACAAAATTATTATTTTTTTCACATTTTTATTATATAAAAGTATAAAACACTTTCACATTTATTTTTATAATAATTATATAATGTAATTAAAAAATAATATAAATTAATTAATATAATAATTTCAAAATAATAAAATACAAAAGACATGCAAATAAAATTAAATATTATAATTTTTTTTCATTTTAAATATATCTTTATGTTTAAATATTATAAATGTTCTATTTAATAAAATTTAAAATATTAATATATTTATATTTCTCTTCATCATTTAATTTGAGATGTCAAATATAAAAAAGAAATATTATTCAATTTTTTAATTATATATAATTTTAATTTTTTATAATTATTTAAAATTTTATATAATATATAAATTATTATTTATGAAGTCATTGGTTCGACCACGGTCCAACCAGTGAACCATGAACCGATAACTTTTCTGGTTCAATCATCGGTCCGATTCTGAAAACATTGGTTTAAACCATTAACTAATATTATGTTTTTTTACATTTGAGGATTAAGAGGAATAAGGGTGTTTTATGGAAATATCTAACTTGCATAAGACCGACAATACTCTCATGATAATGAAGGATAAGCATGGAGATGAATCATCCATTGTTGGAAGAAGACATTCATTATGAGGATTTAAATATTTGAACTACTTGAAATTGCTAGTAACAATTGAACTATCAAGGTTTTCAACTTCTTCTTTTTTTTTTTGTGATAGTAGGAGTTTTATATAATTAGAAATTAGAAGCCAAGAACAAATGTCAAATCATCATCAAGTTATATTAAAATCATGAATCTCACATTGGTAAATGGTGATTAGGGGAAGGATGTAAAAAAATTTCCTCCATTATGTCAATAACGAAACAATGAAATAAATAAAAATCTATAAAATAGAGAACAACTTACCATTCTTCCCTTTCTCCAACAACCAAAAACCTAACCTGAAATTTTAGAAAGCTAAGAAAAATCAAACATACAAGTTCTTAGCAACCAAAAAATGGAAACTGAAACCAAACAATGGAAACTAATGAATAAAAATCTAAAGACAAACATTGAAAATTTAGATTAAGAAAGAAAGGTTATTGATCACCTATTTCTTTCTATATAAGCTCGTCGAAGTAAGTGGATAAGGTTGTCGATGTCAAGATAGTTCCAACATGAACAAACTATAGTTTGATCTCACCACCACGTTTGAGAGCATATCTTTGGGAAAATAAAACTTTTTCATAAAATTTTATTTTATTTATTAAAGAACTTTTTCTCGAATATCCGTCATCTCCATAGTGCTCCCAAACATCGATATAACCCCTACGCTAGACCCTATTCCAAGCCCCAATCTTGGTCGAAAGTAAACAATTAGGAATGGTTCCCATACAACTCAACAACTCAAGAAAACAATGAGAGACACTCGACCAAGACAGGGAACCCGGATGTAAGGGGATACATGTGCGCCCTACAAAGATAAGCAGCAAGCAGTCATGCAAGAGATAGTGAGTCATGCAGCAAACAGTCATGTGCAAAGAGCTGGCCTACCACAAAATTTACACACAAACTAATCATCTATGCTTATCATGAATCACAAAATTAAGCACTATCAACAATGGATGAACATGCTACCACCAATCAGCTGAACACTCAAGCAACAACAAAACACAAGTGTGAACCAAATATCAACCAAGTAAGTGATCATCAGTCATCCAAATGGCCCAAAAGTCCACTGGTCAACGAACCATGTGCTCCAATATACCCAACTCAAGTTCAAATTTGATCATCTTATGAAACCAGAGATTCTGGGTTTGATCATTAATGGAGTTGCCAATTTGTGGACCCTCCCCCGATCCATCGACCGGCGCGACTCGCGAATTAAAACAATATATGGAGAAAAAGTGTGGTTTACAAGTTTTGGAAAATCCATCCTGACAAGGGATGGTTTTTGTTTGGAGTCGCACTTACTTTTTATTTTTATTTTTGAAATGGGGAAAATTAAGTAAGAAAAAAACCCCTCAATGACTCTAGTTAGGAAAAAACGGTCCGCGAAACTAGATTTCTGGGTCCGATGATCAAGTTACCTATCAGGAAGTTACCCCATACGATGTAGCACCCCTTTAAGCCTGGAATCCGGTCTCTACTAATGAATTGGGCACGTTGGAGTATACGGGTCGAAGATCCGTCAATTTCCCCCTCGGGCTACATGAATGACAAGACTCACAATTCTAGTTGGTATTCAACACACACAGGAAACTAATAACCAGAAAAAAATTGCGTACCCGATGTCCCTAGCCGTGCGCTGCGAGAAAGGGTTAGTCAATAAGCACAAACACACAATACATGCAAATTCCAAATTTACTAAAATTTCCAACCATGACCAAACCATATAAATGCAATCTCTAGGCTCTACCCAATGGCCACCAAGCGCAGCCATGACCTTGGACTACGTGGCTAAAATTTACTTACTCTTATTCCCTTGGCTTTCAATTGAGGACTAACATCTTGCACATTTGAACTTCATCCCCCAATAACCGGAATTTTCAAAACTTGTGAAATTATACTAAAAAATTGAATCCAAACTTTTCGAAACTTTTGGAAATTTATGCTAAAGAAAATAGATCCGGACTTTGAGCACTTTGGGAATTTTTGGCAATGGAAACTAAAAAATAAATTCAGACTATGAGAATTTTGGGAATTTTTGGAAATGGAAACTAAAAAAAATAAATCCAGACTTTGAGAGTTTTGGGAATTTTTGGAAATTGAAACTAAAAAAAAATAAATCCGGACATCTAGAATTTTAGGAATTTTTGGAAATAAAATTTTTAAGATGGTATTTAAACAGGAAACTTGGGAATTTTATAATTTTGAGAATTTAGAAAAATAAAATTTGAGAATGGTATTAAAAAATATTGAAATTTTGGGATTTGAAGAGAAAAAGAAATTTTAGGTACGAAAATTATATCCGAAACTTTGAGAATTCTAGGAATTTTGGGTACGAAAATTTTAAAAATTAAATCCGAAATTTTTCGAATCTTCGGAAACTTGGGTATGAGAATTTTTTTAAAAAATGAACCCGGAATTTTTGGAATTTTCGGAAACATGAATACAGGAATTTAAAAACAAATGAACCTGGAATTTTTGGAAACTTTGATATGAAAATATTTTTTAAAAATGAAACCGGGATTTTTGGAATTTTCAGAAACTTGGGTATGAGAGTTTTTAAAAATGAATCCGGGATTTTTCGAAGTTTCGGAAACTTTGAAGAAAATTATTCAAAAAAAAGTATAACAAAAGAAATTACATTTTATAAGACTATTCAAAGGTGGCATTTTAAGAAAATTAGACTTCAGCAAGCTCAAAGAAAAACGCGTGTGGTTGGAAATCTTGAAGATTGAATAAACAATTAACAAAATATTTTTAAAAAAAATTAAAAGCCCAGCAGCCATCATTATAATAAATGGTATCTTGCAATGTTATTGGATGGTGCATGCTAAATTGTACCTTATAGAGTTGACTAAGCCAATTCAACACGCATGTTTTTTTTTTTTTCAACAGTGGAGACAAGTAAGTGGTGAGTAGGTTGAACGTGCATCTACATGTGACACTAGAAGGCGGTCACCTTCCGTGCGTCGGTGGGACTCAAGGCCTAAGAAGTCTAACCGAACCAACCTGTGTCTCAATGGGGATGCTCGGATGAGCACCGCCCCTTGTCACGGCAGCCAAGGGAGCTACCACAATCGCCGGTGGAGTGGCAGCCTAAGCCGGTGCTGGAAAAGTGAGCTGCAGCAGCTCCCTTTATGCGGCTAAAGCAAACATTTGGAGATGGTTTTTATCTCCAGTTTTCAGCCGCTACCGCCAGCAGTGCAGCCATCTCGTTCAAGCATTAGTCCATTAACACAAAACCTTCCAGAATTGGACAAGCTTATCACTTATATCAAAGCCTCTACCATTCTCTAATACATGCTCAAACACATAGACAAGGACTCCAACACCGTGTGAAAAAAAAACATAAAGCATAGATGAAAACATTTTAAAAAAAAAATCCCAGGGAAAGGTGAGCAGGAGATGAACATAAATAGCCTCATTTCAGGGGTAGATCCATGGGCTTAAACGGGGGAATGATTCACAACAGATTTTTAACATGAATAGAATCAGATGGAATCAATGGCATTAACTGAATGAAGAACATAGCAAGCAGACAAAGAAGCAATTTCAATAGAACAATTTGTGGCCCTTTTCGTCCACACCAATCAATAAAACATTAAATATTCTGAAACAACCAGAAGAAGAAATCGAATATAAGCAAGAATTCTGAGAGTAACCAGAAACGTATCCTAAAGAACCACCCTTTGAGAGGTATTCCTCAACTTCAAGTGAGATTGATTCTCTTTCTAAAAAATCAACTCAAGACCGGTGATCACGATCTCTTTTTCTTCTTACCAAGGCAAACCAAAAATTCCTCTTTTATTTTTCCTCAAGATCCCTCCTTTTTTTCGTTCTCTCTGTTTTTCTTTAAAAACCTTTCCCACTTCTCCTCTCAAACCTCTGTTTTTTTTTTTTTCCTTTCTCCTTTCTTTTCTTTCTCTCTAGGTGCCAAACCCTCAGAGACCCTTAGAATTTTTCTCCACGCTTTTAGTTCTCCTCCTATCAAGTCTCCACCCATGATTTCTCAAAAACCCATTTTTTTTCTTTTCTCTCCAAATGTCTCCATTTTTCTTCATTTTTTCTTCTTTTTCTACATCAACATTTGCACTACCCCATTTTTCTTCCCGTTCAGCTCTAGAAATCCTCACCTTCAACCTCGAAACCCCAACTCATTTAGCTCCCCCCTTCCCAAGGTGGGCAGTTGCCCCTCATAACTTCATAATTCCTTACCCACCAAGAATCCACATGGATTCAAGGTGGGTTACAATCCATCCACAAAATGGCCTAAATCAAACCTAAGACCATTCTCCAAACCTATCTGGAGCACCACGGCTTAAACCAACCAGAAAAATGGCACAAAAAATGCCAAAAATAGAGTTGTTCACCAGCAGCCTTGACTAATCGGTCGACCGCTTCAAAAAAACTTGTCAAATCGGTTGAGCCGGTTGCCATCCAGTCAAACGGTTGAGAAAAATTCTCAAAATTTGACACAATGTTCCTTGAAGAATAATGAATCCAACAAAAAAAATGGTGCGTAATTCCGAGTCGGATGAGGGAGAAATGACTAAAACAAGCCAGTGTGTTCCGTCATGGTCTCCAACTTAACTGAGGTAGTGGAGACCTCAACCTCTATCCCATAGAATGATACGAACCAAGGAATCGACCATGCCGACACTTCATAATGGACCAAATGCTCGCACTGAATCGGACCATAGGTGAACTCACATGAGGTCCGAGAACCGATTAAGCCCAACAAAGGCTTCATGGTTGTGACACACAAGAATTGAGTGTGGGCGACACCCCCAAGATATATGCAAATGGCAAAGGACAAAATTGAGGGTCTACACATACATGTCCAATTCCTTTTAGTTGTTTGGGCTGAATTTTGGGCATTTTTCTTGGGCATAATTTTTTGTGGCAGTTAGGCCTTTTGGGTTTTCTATTTTCACTAACCCTATTTTTGGTTGTAGGACTATTTTTTGGTAATTTGGATTTTATTCAAATTATAGTTACCAAATATGCAACAGGATCCCTAAAGGCCATGGGAAAAGTTTCTATTCATTTATTCCCTTGCTTTGATTAATTGCATATGTGGCCTCAAGATATTTTGGTATTCTTAATTGAAAATAAATTTTCATATTTTTTTTCAAAATTAGAAAACTTACTTAAATTGGAATGTGCATGGTTAGAAAATTTTATTTTAAAGAAAAGATAAGTTGGAAAAGGATTAAGGCTTTCTTACCTTTTTAAAATTAATTCTTAGAGATTTTAATTGTATTTAAAACCTTCTCACATCTTTGAGATCTTTAAGAATAAAATCTTTATTTTAAGGAAAATCTCTTATTTTTCCAAATCTTTATAAAATAGTATTTTTCCTATTTTGCACGGGACTTCCAATTTAAAGAAAATAAATTAATTTTAGAAATTCATGATAGATAATTTATAATTAAGAATGGTTACCAAAATAAGTATTAAAGAAATTTTTTTTGGTATTCTTAGTAAATTTACATGAGAAGATATTTTTCAAGATTATTTATTTAAACTGATTGTTTCTAAGAAGATTGTTATTTATTTAGAATTATTTCTTCATTAAACTTTAGGAGGTTTTCTTGTTCTCTCTTGGTGAGAGAAAGAAAACTATACCTATCATTGGTCCTCTAGGCTCTCCTCCTCAGAGAAAAAGAGGAAATCATTCTATTTGGACAATTCAATGATAAAGAAAAAGAAAGCAATTCTTTTAACACAGGATTCCCAATTTTAAAGTAAATAATGGATTTGGAAAATCTCATGATAGAGAATTTATGATAAGAAAGGTTACCAAAATAACTTTGGAAAGTTTTAGTAATTTAATGAAGATATAAAATATTTTGAAAATACTTTCCAAAATGGATTGTTTAATTTCTTTTTGGAAATAAACATTTTTTAGAGTTTTCCATAGAGAATATTTTATCCATTTAGGAGTTACTAAAATGTTCTATTTTTGGTAGTATTTAATTGAATAAATTATTATGAAATTGACATAGAAATATTTATCAAATTGGAAAAGTGTAAGGAATAAGGAAAGTAAATCTTATGAGAATTTTGAATATGAGAAGCAAAAGTTCCTTTCTTGGATAAGGTGCTCTCAAGATTATTCAAAATCTCATAAATTGGTAATTTACTTATTACACAAGAGTTTCCAATTTGGAAAATAAATATTTTGGATATTTTCATTAGAGATAATTTATCATTAAAAGATTATTGCCAAAAAGTTTAGTAATTTGATGGAAATAAATTTCTTTGAAACATTTCCTAAATAAAATATTAATTAATTGGAATTGTGTATAAAAGAAGAATTGTATGAAAATAGTTTTTAAAATTTTGAGAGTGAATATTTTATCAAAATTCTTTTTTAAAATTACTCTCATGGAAATTTAAAATTTTTCATGTTGGTATTCTTCTTTTACACTAGGTTTCCAATTAGGAAATAAATATTTTTGGAAATTTTCAAAGTAAATAATTTATCCATCAAGGAAATTACTGATGGTTTTAACATGCTCTTATTTATCTCAAAAGAATAAGTGGGAGAGGGCCTTAGGCAAGCCCATGACCTCCATCGTCAAGCCCATCTTGATTTGGGTTCATTACCACCCCCACGGTGGTTGGGTTAACCCTAATAATAAGGAGATATGGACTCTCCACATGGATGAGACTAGACATGTTTGTAATGGAAGTGACCACTCCCACGGTGGGGTTCTTTACTTGGTGACATTGATAGTACAAGGACAAAGGTTATACACTTGACATTGGATATGAAGTGGTAGAATCGCCCCATGTGGTCCCACTTGCATAGTCCATGAGCCAAATAAAAGGTATGTTGATTTTGCCTAATAAATACCTTTATGACTAAGGTAGAGAAATCAATTTGAGAGGGTTTCTAATAAGTAATAAGGTCATGACCTGCCCCATGTAGGCTTGATTCTTATGGTACTAGGATACGTTGCAAAATGACATATAGTTTGAGGGTGCTACATTTTTGCTAAATGAATTACCAAATGCCTTGAATGCTTAATTATGTCATATGCTTGGCTATATTCTTTGTTATAGATATCAAGTTAGTTCTATTATCACTCTCTTTTTCATAATAGACCAAGCCTAACTAATCTATTAGACTAATTTTATTATGGATATAGTAACTAATTGCAAAAAAACTAGTTTAGGAGGAGCTAGCTATTCGTTATGAACTAACCTAGCAAAAGAAAAGAGTGGAATATCAAGGTGGTATTAGACAAATCAGAAGACCAAGTGTCTAATACTTGGATCTTTGGATAATGTGTTGCAATAGCAACACATGTCTATTACTAGAGACTTTGATATTATCTTTCTAGTTTGCAATGGTTAATTTGGTGATAAAAGTAGGTCAGCTTTGACAAACTACACTTAGGACTGTTATGAACACCAATATTCATATGATCTTAGAGACCTTGCTATTTTCCTTTGGGATGGCTAAGGGAATTATAAAAAATTATAGGTGTGTTCATATGGAAGTCAAAGGTTCTTCAAGTTCTTCTCTCAAGAAGAATAAGAACAATACTAAATAAGGAAAGTTCAAAAGAAGAAATAAGAAAACAAACTCAAGGGTAAGTGATTCCTTTGTGACCTTTTGGGATACTAGAAAAGGAATTCCTAGTTTACCTAAAGGAAAAAGGAAAGTATACATCATTTTCTCATTGTTGAATATTTAGTGCTGGATTTCACCATTTATGGTGGATAGATTCTAGGTCCACTATTTGTAAGTCCTTATAGGATATTCAACAAGTGAGAAGGTTAAATGATGGGATTATACTTACCTTAGCTTCAAATCCAAGGTTAGTTATGCAGGTTAGTGGGAGGTAGTATCATATTTCTTTATATGTATTCCATTATTACTTTGCCAAGTGATGAGAACAATCAGATCTCAGGATTAAACCTAGCAATAATTAAACATTTGGTTTCTAGACCTAGGTCATATTGATCTAAATAGGATCCAAAGATTGGTAAAGTTTGGACTCTTTAATTCCAGAAGATCTTTCAATCTACGAATCATGTATAGATGGTAAAATGACCAAGAGGACTAGAGCCAAGGAATGTTTGAAGTTAGTGCATACTAACATCTATATGAAACTTTTAGTGTCCATGCATGGGAAGAGTATGGGTATTTCATCACTTTTAATGATGATTACTCTAAGTTTGGATATGTACATAGAAAATCTGATGCCTTGACACATTCATTGTATTCAAAGCAGGATAGGATAACCTATTAGGTGTACATACCAAGTCACTTTAATTAGATCAAGGTGATATGTCTAGTAAGTTTGATTCTTTTCGTTAAAGCACTAGATTATTTCCCAATTATGCGTACCAAGGTCTCTATTGCAAAATGGAGAGGTGGAAAAAAGATATCAAACTTGGATGGACATAGTGAGATTGTGGATAGGTTTCTCATCTTTTCTCAGATTCTTTTAGAGATATGTCTTATAGACTGTGTAATACCTCTTTTTTCTTAAGTGGTATATCAGTTTATAAGATATCTAAAAGAATTTTTAGGTTATTATCTTTATAAGATCATCAAAAGATATTTGTTGACATAAATGTCAGATTTTTTTATGAAGACTATATGATAAGGAATAGGACAAAGAGTGATATAGATTAGAGAACATATTAGAAGATAGTCCCACATTGCATAGGATATTATTGATCCAGAGGGTTAAAGACATACCATTCCTATGATTTCTAGTACACTAATGCTTCATCATAGTGGGAGGTTTATATCCTACATATTATGATGAAGTGGTAAGCAGTGTTTGTTCTCACTTAAGGCAAGGAGCTATGAAAAGGTAGTTAGAATCTTCGTATTGTAACATAGTTTGGGTTCCTACAGTAGCACCTAAAGGAATAAAACTCATAGGTGTAAGTTGGTCCACAAGAAGAATATAAGAGTAGATGGAAAGCTTAAGTGTTATGTGGCTAAGATTATAGCTAAAGGTTATAGTTTAAACTTTGTTTCAACTATGGAAAACCTTTTCAACAATGGTCATACTCAAATCCATCAAATTACTCTTATTTATTGCAGTATGTCTCATTCATAAGATACAACAACCAAACATTTTCATAACAAATGGCCTTATGTGTACAAGAAGGTACAAGGAAGCGTGGCAATGCTCTAAGATCTTGCAAGTAAATGACAATATACTCATTGGATATGATGTAGGGATATTGCCATCAGTCAAGATCTAGTAGTCTACTCAGTTCTATATGAAAATCTAGAGGAAGACGTAATATATTCTTCGAGTTAGGGTCTTTTATGATCGAAAGAATAGGAAAATTGTGCCATGTCATCCACATACATAAGCATTTGGACAAGCACATGATGCAAAACTCCAAGAAAGGTTTGTTACTCTTTGGATTTGGAGTTGTCTTTCTTAGAAACAATGTCCTAGACATATATGAAGAGAGATCGCATTAAAGTAGTATCTAATGCCTCTACAATGGATAGCCTTAAGTATGTGATGCTATGTGCTAGACTAGATATTTGATTTGTTGTAGGAATAATGAGTGGATATTAGTCCATTTCCTAATTAGAGCTTTGGGCGGATGTCAATCATATACTCTAGTATCTTTGGAAAATGAGGGATTATATGTTTGAGTATTTGCAATGAGTTGGTACTCCTTTTGTACTGGGAAATTGGACTTCAATCTGATAAGAATTCTCGTAGGTCTACCTTTGGGTATGTGTACACTCTAAGTGGTTTTTTTGTTGCTTCTGTAGGAACAAAGGAAGCCTTTTGGCTTATGGGTAGTTCCCTTGGTTGTATCGTCTGAGATCGTGTTATGTGATAATAGTGGGACGATGACATGGTCTAAAGAATTGAAGTACCACAAGAAGAGGAAACACATAAAGAGGATGTGTTACCTTATTATGAGATACTACAAGGAGGGGATATGACTGTGAAATAGAATCTTTCTATAGTGCCTAGTCTACTTTTAGGGCTAGTGGGAGTTTGTTGGGATTGAGCCCCAAAAAGAAAGACATGATGTAACAAAGTTAGACTTAACTATCCTTTTGGTATATTGACATTAATTTGAGCATTCAACTCATGTCCCTTATATTGTACATCACTTGGATGCATTAGGAGTTGCACAGAAGATATAAGTCATGGGTTCCTTGTAATTAGATAAGTTGTCTATAATTGATTCATGGATTTGGGCAATGTAGTAGAGAATGTAGTGCAACACCTCCTAATTGGAATGATGGTTTGTCTTGATCGTCAAGATGAGTTTCCCATGGTGAGTGCACTAATGTATGGGATGCACATTGGATAGGACCTATGATGAATCATGACACAAGCCTATCAATTGTTGTGATTTACTAAGCTATTATATTGCATGGACTCTCAACCTTGAGAGGATATTGAGTTTGTGCCAAAATCAACAGGAGGTTTTGACCTATCGGTGAGACGCTAAAGTGGTCATATATCCTTCTGGATTGGGTTACTGTTGATAGAGGTTGGTGGGAACAAGTATTCTTAATATAGGCACGATGACATCTCATGGGATTGAGATGGTGAGTCTCCTTAGGTGATCCAAAGGATATGTGATCATGAAATCTATGACCACGATAATTCCTTTAGTGGAATTTAACATATGCTCCTTGGAGCTAGAGTATGTTAGTTGATCACATAATAAGTGAAATCTATAACTTAAGGATTTTGAGAGGTAATCTTGATAGGTGATAGCACTACCTGAGTAGATTACGGACACTAGTTCATGGGGAGTTTGCATGTAGTGGATAGTAAATCATAGACCCGAGCACTTGGTTTCTCGTTCTAATATTCATAAGGTATTGAAGTGTAGTTGACTCTCTATAGTGGGATGTTGAGTCAATTCCAAAATTTGATTATGAGGGAGTCAATACTCCTATGGGTCATAATGGTCCCTGCTTTGAACACATATTCCTTATTGGCATGGCTTATAAGGTTTGGATGGGTTTTTAGTTTACTTTTGTATATAAAGGTGTTTTGATAATTACGTAAGGTTGCACAGGGATAAGTGAGTGGTATGTCCGAACTAGACTAATTAATTAATTAGGTCTTGTACGGTTAATTAATGAATTAGCAACCTTGTTAGGTTAGATTAAGCGATCCAAGCCCATAGTGGGCTTAAGTCACTTAAACTTAGTATGAAACCTATAAATACCCTTTTAGGGGTTAGGGTTTCCATGTCTTGCTATTCCCCCCTTCAATCTAAAGAGAGAATCCTAGCTTTTATCCTTGAGATCTCCACCATCTCAGTGCCTAGACATAATGAAAAGTCATCAGGTAGAAGATCATGGTGTTTACGAGATCCATTACGACTTTGGAGTTGTCTACATCGATTGGAATCGATCCGGAAACCTCTGGATCAAAGGTATGTGACTTTATTCTCTAGATCTATGTTTTCTATGGTATCCTTATTATTTTTTAATACTTATTTATCCGCTACAATAGATTTAAAGAGCCTTAAGGATAGTTGCATGTACCGTACTCGATTCAAGGCATGGGAACAGAGTAATCCAAGGTTCCCAACAAAAACTCTAACCTCCACTCTTGAGATCTCGACCATCTTAGTGCATAAACACAAAGAAGAGTCATTGGATGGAAGATCTTGGGTGTATGAGAAGCGCACTAGAATCACACAAGCCACATGCACGAGAATCGCACAGGATGCAATGTCTACAAATTCTTTTTGAAAAATACTCTCATGAAAATTTTAAATTTTTTCATGTTGATATTCTCCTATTATTCTAAATTCAATTAGGAAACAAATATTTTTGAAAAATATTAAAATAGATAATTTATTAATTGAGGTAATTACTAATGATTTAAAATGCTCTTAATTAACTTAAAAGATTAAGTAAAAGAGGGAGGGGGGTAGGCGTGTGGTGCGGATGGTGATTGGCATGGCGGTGCTATCAGTCGAAGGTGATGACTATGTTGTGGAGATGGTGATAATAAGAAAAAGAAAATGTGGTAAATAAAAAGAAAAAGGAAAAAAGAAAGAAGAAAAAGAGTGGGGGAAGGGGAAGGAAGATGAATGTAAGATGGGATGATGGTACTCGAGGGAGAATATAAGTAAGAGAAAGAAAGAAAGGAAAATGAAGAAATAAAAAGAAGGGAAAAAAAAGAGGGTGACAATGAAGAAGAAAAAAATGAAAAATGTAGTCATTAAGGCTTAGAAAATAAATAATGAGGATCAAACCAAAAATAAAAAGGTTGGGATTTGATATCAAAATAGGTATGCAAATGGGCTTGAAAATTAGGCTATAAAGTTTAAATGGTATGATTCTAAAATCACCAACCAAATTAGCCTAAAATCACCAACCAAATGATCCCAAAATCAATGTAAATAATAAGGTCTAAAGCAAATTTTAGAGTTTACACATGCTAAAAACATCGTTGTAAAACACTAATAAATTCTAACAGCTTAGAG
This sequence comes from Vitis vinifera, assembly GCF_030704535.1. NCBI lineage: Eukaryota > Viridiplantae > Streptophyta > Magnoliopsida > Vitales > Vitaceae > Vitis > Vitis vinifera. The sequence goes on from NC_081812.1 coordinate 5,618,238, forward strand.
CTATGAACATTTGTTCAACCTTTTAGTTATACTAGTAGGAGTACACGTGCCAAAGCATGTGAGAGGATATGAAAAAAGTCCAACAAAAAAATTAGTATGTGAATTTATTCTTTCAAGACTTACATAAAAATCAAGTAGAGATTCAAAATCAAATAATTGAATTAAACGTGAAACCAAATTAAAAAAATAATAATAATTGGGATTAGATATAAATAAGATTACACTTTTTGGCACAAAATTTTATGATAATAAAATTATTTTTTAACCAATTTTTTTATATTAAAAAAATAAATACCACCTTGATCCTTGGCCATAACATTTACCAATTTTAATTTAAACACATTATTTATTTCTTTTACACTAAATTTTTTATAAAAAATCAGTTTAAATATTTTTTTTTCCTTTTATATAAGAGCTTTTTAATAAAAATAAGAACAAAAATTAATTAATTTGATCAAGAAATTTGTGGATTAAAAAAAAAAAGAAAAATCTAAAAAACTTTAAAGAGAATAAAATTTATAATGAATGAGAAATTTGAAAAGTTTTCAAACTTTTAATGATAAATTTTTATAACATTAATTATATTAATAATGTGGTTTTAAAGAGAATGAAATTTTTAACTTTAAGATATTTTTGGAATGAAAAAAGTGAGAATGAAAAAAGTGAAGAGTATATAAAAAATTAATGATTGATTTTCTTACATTTTCTTTTCAAAAAAGTAAAATAAAAAATTTATATTAAATTTAAAAATTCTTATGGAAAAGTTATTGACTTATATTATGTTGTTAAAAATTATTTTTTTAATTCGTTTTCAAAAAACCATTATATATTTTGTAAAACCTATTATTATTATTTGTTTCTAAAGATAGAAATATAATCCATATTAAATTAAATAATCTCATATCAAAGAAAAATATTCAATCAACCGGAAAAAATATAAAGAAAAAATAAGTTTGATATATATATATATATTCAATCAATTGAAAAAAATATAAGGAAAAATAAGTTTTGTTCTAAAAATATTTATAAAAAATCAAAAGAATTAAAACCTCAATAGAAAAAATTTCATCATTTTTGTAAATTTTATTTCAAAATCTTAATATTTTTAAAATCATGTTGTAATTTTCTTAAAATTTAAATTTGTTTAAATAAATAATGTAAATGAGTGATAAAACTTTTTATTCAATAATTATCTATAATAAAATAAGTTTTATTATTAATTCACTATTATTTAATTAAATATAAAAGATTAAAATATTTAAATATCTCAAAATGAATATAAGTATTAATGAAAATCACTATTACATTTATAAAAGATAAAAAGTATGAATTTTTTTTTTTAAATAATCTATTTTATTAAAGAAATGAAAGATAGGTTTGAATAAGAAGAAAAAATTAATAATAGATATAAGTATTAAATGCATTTTATTTATTTTCTTAAAACACACTCAAATATGATTTAATATACTTCAAATTTGTTATTAAGAAAAAAAAACTGATTTGTTGGAGAGTTTTAAACAAACCCTACCTATCATTCATCTCAATTTTAAATTCGGAATCGAAAAAATACTTTGCGATGATCCTGTACCATAACTAGGCTTCTCTCTATATATATTATAAAGGGAGAATTGTGTTTTGGGCCCAGCTGGGCCCAAAAATTAACAAATGGTCCATCTATGTTACAGAATTAATAGAAAGGCTATGAGATTTTGAGTGACCTATATACCCTTCTAATTTCCAAGTCAGATTGCTGTAAATTAAAAGGGAGAATTGTGTTAAATGTGAAATGCCATGTCACCTTCCCTTCTGTCAGTAGTCTCGATGAAACCTCTGAAGTGAGCGGAGCTTATCAATGGCGTCCCAAATGGCGATCCTCTCCAGAGCCCGTAAAACCCTCCTCAAAACCCTAAACCACCACAACAATCCCTTTTAAAACTTCCATTTCCACCTTCACATTCCTCTCCCTGGAAGCCCAACTCGCCGAGCCCAACCTTCCCCCGCCATCTCCCACTCCACTTCCTCCCAACCCTGCCTCAGGGAACATGTGCATCTTCATTGCAGATATTGCGATGCAATAGGATAATAGCAAGTTAGCTTTTTATGCCCTGTAATTCATGGCCAGATGGATTGGTCGGGGTGAGAATGCAAGGGGTCATGTTCTACTCTCTGTGGATGAGGGGCTTGTTGTATCAGCACTTGGAACTGCTGGTAGGACTTACAGTTCTACTCTTCTAGATGCATCATGGGCGATCCTACGAGATCATTGCGTCAAAAGAAGGCACCTCAACCAGAATCTTATCTTGCAAAAATATATGTCGATGCAGCATTGGGGAATTTGTAGAGAGCATTCAGCACTCTGCATGAGTTTGAAACCGCTTATAGGAACTCCCCCAAAGAAGCAGACGAGGATATATTCTCACCTTTTACATCTTTACATCCTTCGGTAATGGCAAGCTCCAAAAAGGGTTTTGAAACTTTGGACACGGTTTGTCTTCTTATTTGTAAAAGTTTCTGTTCTCACAATTCATTTACTATATTTGGTTGATTTTCCATAAAGTGATACTGAAATCTGATTAGGTTGTAGTTTGTTTTTACTTTTATTGTTTTTAGTCGTTTAGGTTGAATTATGATCGCGAAAAGTAGGAGGGAAACTCAATTGGGAGAAAAAATGGAAAAGGAAGAAAAAAAAGCTTAAACTTCTCTAGCATACTTTTCCAATATTATTCTTCTTTTCTATAGAGAATAAAGAATTTAAGAATGTATAAGTTCTTAAATAATTTTCATTATATTTCAATTGTCATCAATTTTCTATGGAAAACGAGACTATTTTTTTTTCTTTCCCATAGCACTTTCCATGATCTGAACAAAGTCTTAATGAATCTGAAACTGGAACATAAAAAATATACACTTACCTTTATTTGTCAAAAAACAAACAGGCACACATATACATGAAACCCCTTCTCGTCCTTTATCATTTTTTTTTTATAGGCAAAGAGGAAAATATTACCAGTGGTTATGTTTTGTTGAGTAATAGATTTGAAATTATGCAAATCATGCATTATTGGATTTTATTTCTTTCCATGCTTTAATTTTCTGTCTAGTCCACCATATTATTGACTTAGTGAGGAGCTCTCAATGGTAAAGATTCATGGAAGAGCATCAATCAGGGGTGGGATGAGTTCATGAGGTTCATTTCCTTCTCTTTGGGTGATTGGTGAAGAATTAGGTTTTGTCATGATATATGGTGTGGGGAGTTGCTGCTGCATGTCAGATTTCCTGAGTTGTTTTCCATTGCTGTGGACAGAGAGGTTTTGGTTGAGTTATCAGGGCTTTTTGAGAGGTGGGGCTTTTTGAAATTTGATGTTTGTGAGTGATGTCCAGGGCGTTAGGTTTGGCAAGGGATACTTTGGAAGCTATTAACATCTTTATTTCATACAGGAAGATGAGATATTTTGCGATGTAAGGTTGTAATAAGATGGAATTTTCAATGAAATCTTACCATGTGCTAATGACTGGAGAGGAAGTTGTTTTCCCAACTAAAGATTTATGGTTGTTTCTTTGTGTGGACAGCTATGTGGAAGAGAATTTTGACTCTAGACCATTTTTAATAACTTTTTTTTGGGAGAATTGTGCGGGCCCAAAAAATAACTAATGGTCCATATATGTTATAGAATTTATAGAAAGGCTATGAGATATTGAGTGACCTATATACCCTTCTAATTTTCCAAGTCAGATTGTTGTAAATTAAAAGGGAGAAATGTGTTAAATGTGAAATGCCATGTCACTTGACTGCGAAAAGGGTCACCACCCTCCTACCCCTTTATCTCTCTCCGTAAACACCATGATCAAAGAGGATGGCCACTGTGAATGTCCCCGAACCGATTTCTTCGGCGAGCGAGGGTTGTGAGCAAGTCAGAAATCAGAAAAGCCTTGCATCTATTTTATCATCATCATCATTTCAAAATCTAAATGACGGTGGGTGTAATTTATTTTCTCTCACATTTTGATTTGATCATATCCATCTCGGGTCATAGCAATGAAGCATGAGGTAAGTAAATTGAAGAAACTTACAGTGAATATTTTCGAAAAGATCTCCGATTAAATGGCATTTCACCTGTTTGAAAATTCTTCACTTTATAATCTGGTTGTTGGCTTTATAGTGTAGGCAATAAATGGGTATGGTGGAGACGGTGAGCTGTGGGGATTAGTTAGCGCACTTATGATGAATAGAAAAGTAAATTGGGTTTCATTTTCCCCCTTTTCAGTCAGCCATGACATTGGGATGTGGTTAACCCGGTCATATGCACTCTTTAAGTTGTAGGTAGGTCGAATTCCTACAACTATACAAGGCATTTACACCAACTGTACAAGGCATATACACCAACTGTACAAGGGTGTACAAGGTGTGTACCTTAAGGTAATTCAAGTGATTTTGAAGAACTTAGTCATCAACATTTTCCACTCATCGTGCACATTCCTCACACATATCGGTTGACAACACACTCCTTCCATGTATAATATTTGATATCTACCATGTTAGTTCATTGTTTTAGCTCCCCCACATTACTTATGCGTAGGAACCGAAACAAGGGTTAAGTTTTTCCACCTTTTCCCTCATCCACGAGAATGGAAACATTGTTGTCCCACCCATATGCACTTGTTCGGTCGTCCCTTCGGTGGATTGCATAACTGTACAAGCCATTTACACTAACTGTACAACCCAAATGTGCTAACTGTACAAGTGTGTACAACCCTACCTATATTGAAGGATTTCAACTTTTTTTAAAAACAATCGTTGCTCATTTCCTTCTTCTTTTTACTAGGGGGACATCCCTCACAGTCATTCCTCATTTCCCTTCGTACACATTCAAATGCCTTGTGGTAGCCCACTTATGTTGCATAGGAACCTAAATTGGGTTTCATTTGCACCCTTTTCACTCAACCATATCTTTGGAATGTGGTTAACCCGCCCATATGCACTCCTTTAGTTGCATTTATGTGCAATTGCTCCAAGTGTACAAGGCCTTTACACAAAGTGTACAAGGCCAATGTACTAAATGTACAAGGGTGTACAAGGGTGTGTACCTTAAGGTAATTCAAGTGATTTTGAAGAACTTAGTCATCAACATTTTCCACTCATCGTGCACATTCCTCACACATATCGGTTGACAACACACTCCTTCCACGTATAATATTTGATATCTACCATGTTAGTTCATTGTTTTAGCTCCCCCACATTACTTATGCGTAGGAACCGAAACAAGGGTTAAGTTTTTCCACCTTTTCCCTCATCCACGAGAATGGAAACATTGTTGCCCCACCCATATGCACTGGTTCGGTCGTCCCTTCGGTGGATTGCATAACTGTACAAGCCATTTACACTAACTGTACAACCCAAATGTGCTAACTGTACAAGTATGTACAACCCTACCTACATTGAAGGATTACAACTTTTTTTGAAAAAATTCGTTGATGGTGGTGTTTACTTATTGTTGGTAAGTGTTATGACAAACAATTTCCGTCTCCTTCTATTCGCCTTGTTATCTTGGGTAACAACACATAATTTCAATAGGCCAGTTTGTTGCCTTTATGAAAAACTCTCATTTGATGTTGATGTGAGGACAAATTTTTTTGAGGTTTCTAATTCAACAGCTTCATGCAAAATCAGATAGTTAATTCACAATTTATTGCTTTAGAGGTTTATTTTCTCTTAATTTTCATCCTTCCAATATTCTTAAATTATTAGTATGTTGACTTCTTTTGTTTGTAAGACGGATTTATGACTCTGCATCAATGGAAAATTATGTGCACAGTATTGAGTGACGGATAATAGGAGAACTTAAACGAGTACACGAGGGTGTCGAATTGCACCTTTTCCTTTTCGTTTTTAGATGAAGCAAATAAATGATCTTTTATCCTTGAACTAATTGTTTTTCCCTTTATGTGTGCAGGTGGGTAGATTCTTGAAGTGGGAGCTTTGTCACGATTAATACAAATACTTCAAAATAAAAGGCTTAACATCAGATGAAAGATGAGAAGAGAAAAAACAGAGAACTCTAGATGATCAAGATAGTGTATTTTATAGGAAGCCAATCTATGTTAAGAGTTGGATAATAAGATACCAACCTTTTTTTAAGTTTTTACATTGTAACTATTTTCATCAAATAGTATCATATACGTTTCGGGACATGTAATTATGCATTTCATTCCAATTAAAATTTCAATGTATTGAACTTAAATTTTGGTTATTTCGCAGTTTATCAGCACATGTTTCTTGTTTTTAAATTTTGTTTTCCCTCCGTTTATATTGGTTGTTGGACAAATAATGGCTCATTCTCATTTCATGTCGTTCTCCAAGTTTGCTGAAGAATTTCTTTACTTGCTAATTTTATTAAGACATTAAATACGTTAATCATGTTTGTTAAGATATTTTCATAGCCCATATTTTTAATATTAAATTCATTTCATTAATTATTTACTATTTATATCTCTATATCATTTTATATGTACACCTTCATATTTATTACATAATTTTTATAGTTAATATTGTGTAGTACTATATGTTTGCAAAACTTTAAGTATGAATAGGTAATAAAGCATTTCATAATTAAAGTGTAATACAGCTAACCGGTCGACCGGTTATCAAAGTCTGGTCGACCGGTTGGGTATATACCGGTCGACCGATTTTTGCACCTAACCTGCAAGATTTGAAAATCTGCGACCGGGTGTAGACCGGTCGATTGTAACCGGTCGACCGGATCCATCCCCCATCGACCATCTACGGGTAGCTCATATTAATTTAATTTCATTGTCAATTTAATTAATTTGATTATATTTTTTCTCTTTAAGCCTTCATTTGATGAGGAGTTGTTACATAAGTTTGGCCTGGTTACCCCAATTTTAGCAAAGAGGATAAGTAATTTGTATTTGCTTCCTTGGGATCATAACTCCACCCCCAACCGCCATCGACCCCATCTCCTTCAGTGGATAAAGGTAAAGCATTCTTCGTCTCCTTTTGAGAGCTGACAATCATAAATGGTAAGTATACAAAAATGAAGGTGTTGAGATGATCATGATAAATGACCTATTAATTCAAAAGTTTTAAATGTTTATTGAGTCCATGGTTGATTTTTTTGGCACACATATATAGCAATATCATGTGATATTATTAAGGAAATTTTGACACCATTTGAATTCATTTTTAAATTAGAAGTATAAGGAATAGTGTCTATCCCTTTGTGTGGAAAATTTTGTTAAGAATATTTTTAATTATAAATTTAGAATGCGTTTGATAATGTGACTTTAAGTTCCATCTCAACTTCTAATATGTTAAAAACAAAAACTTGAGTAAAGTTGTATTTGATAGTGATTTTAAATAACGTTTTTAGTCTATTTAACACTTAAATGATAAAAAATTTAAAATGTTAAAAAATTTAAAATACTTCCTAAAATCATTGTCAAACGGGTTTTAATTTATGTCTTAAAATTTTATATATTTCCCCGAGCAAGTATTTAACAAGTTGGGCCACTGAAATTTATACAAGAGCTCATAGGCCCAATATTTGCACCTATGGGCCGGCCAATACCATTTGAATTCTGTCCCAATCCAATTAGGGTTCGGGCTTAGGCAATGCTGAATTGATGATCACTCTTAACACATTTAAGGGTTTTGGGCCTACTCGTTTCATTTCTTACTCTTCTCTAAGGGATCTTTTAGGAACCAAACATGGTCATATATTTAAACTCAACTTATCAAACAAAAGGTTAAAAACAATTTTCTATAATTTTTTTCTATACTTTATAACAAAAAAATAGTGTTATAACGTAAAACAATTTGTTCAAATTTTTTATTTTTTTATTTTTACAAAAAATAGTTTTTTTTAAAAAAATTATTATAAAAATAAGACACTTTTAAGAATAATTTTGAAGTTTTTTCGGATGTTATATGTAAAATAAGAAATAATTCTAAAAATGGAGAATAATTTATGAACTTCACCAAAAAAAATTGAGAAAATTGTAATTCATATTGAGTTTTTAAACATATTTAAGATTTGTTCTTAAAAACTTTTAAAAATTATTTTTGAAAATCTTGTCATATTTTTTAAAATATAACATTTGACTGCCCTTTAAAATAAATTCCTAAATAGTCAATTTCAGTCCACAGTTTATGGTTTATGGTAGTATTTTTGAAAGCAAAATTTTTGTTTTTGTTTTTCCTTTTTTTCTTTCTAAACAAACAAAAAATTATTTTCAATAATGATTTCCAAACAACCCCTTACATTCATTCAAAGTTTTATGTTCAATTACAAGTCTCAGTTTCAAAAAAAATCTGAAATCATTGAAAGAAAAATCTTCAAAAACCTAAGATCATTCCAAAAAAGAAAAAGAAAAAAATAAGAAGAGTGTTGGAAATGTGGTTGGTCCTACGTTCTTTATTCTGAAATGGATTCAGTAAACCACAAAACAGAGAAAATTAATTGCGAAGTACAAGGATTTCAAAGCATGAAGAAGAAGAAGAAGAAGAAGAAGAGTAGAAGAAGAAGAAGAAGAAGAAGTAGAAGCAGCACAGCTGAAACAAAGCCAAGGACCATCCATTGGGTTGATTCAACTTGTTAAACAATGCAATGAAATGACTAATATTGGTAATGTGGGATTAGAATTTTTGGTTATTAGTCATCATCCTAGTTCTAACCAAGTGATCAATTCATTCCATTTTCTTAGGCTATGTTTTGTTCTAAAAAATCTGAGTAAAAAAGTTGAGCAAAGAAAATAAAAATAGATGAAAAGTAGAAGATAATAAAAAAGTTAAGAAAAATAAAATATGGATTTAAAGTCACTAAATTATTTTTATATATTACTTCAAACTTATCTAATACATCATTACAATGGAGCCTTGAAAAACATGACATTATGAAACAATATATTATTTCATTTATATTTATGATTTTGGTAACCCTTTACTATTATATTTATGTGTCTTAATTAATTTGAACATTCAAGTCTACTTCACTTACATTGCACATTTGGGTGCATGATAAATTGCATAAAAGGTCTAAGTCATTCCAAGTTGATGAGTTGTTCATTGCTAAATCATGGACTTAGGTAATTTGCCAAAGGTTAAAGTTCAGTACCTCATAATATGGATGAGATGACTTGGCCATCTTGTAAATATTACTAAACAAGATATAATAAACTAAATAGCATAATATATATATATATATATATTGAATCCAAATTAAAACGAAATCAAAAACATTTGCATGCAATATGACACTACTCTGAATATACGTATGCTAATACAAAATATATATATGTCCCAGTTTTGCAACACAAACAAAATTTGAGACGTGGTCTCAATGCAATGAAGGTGCATGGGGTGGCGGTGGGAACTCGGCGCGGAGGTACGCCATCATCTCCTCATGCTGACGCTCTTGGCGATCAAGCCTCTGTAGGATATGCTCATGCGTAGCCTGCTGCTGATCCATGCGCTCCTCAATACGAGTCCCAAGTGAGCTAATCTGCGCAGACAACTCCATCCAAGGCGCATGCGCAGGGGCGTGAGGAGCCTGGCCAGGTGATGTATGGGTGTAATGAGGCTCAGTAAATGATGGCTGACTAGATGGTCCCGCTGTGTAACCTGTCTCAGTCATCATCGGCTCTGAAATAGTCGGCTCAATGTGGCCACCCTCAGACTGGCGTGGAGGGATATCAAACTCAGGCTCTCTATGGTCAAAATCGGTCTGAGGGTGTACCCCACCCTCCATCTCCCGAATCTCCTCCTCTTCGTCTACTGTAGGATGCACATCCCCCTCTCCCTATGGATGTGGTACTGGTCGGTCCGCCCTCCTAATCCATGACCCATCTAGGGCCTTCTCCAACTTCATCCGCGCCATCGACTGCTCATCATATGTGTCATAACTACTGGGCGCCTCGACCTCCTGCTCCCTGCTCAAATCCACCCCCGCATCCTTGAACACTCGTGTCATGAAGCGGCCGTATGGGAGAATGCGTTTGGGCCTCTCGCAACATGCCATCATGTGCATCATCATGACATACCCGACGTCAATACGTCTCCCTGTCATAATCGAATCAATCAGGAATGCCTCCAGATAGGAAACCTCATCTCGATGACCGCCACGTGGTAGGAGGATGTACGCTATCATGTGGTGAAGGACTCTGCAGGGCACTGTCAGGCTATGTGCCGATGGTTTGCCCAACCCCGGGGCATCTGCAAGGCCGCACATCCTCTGAATCGCCTATCTCGGATCGAAACCCGGCACTGTCGACCAGGCCTTGGCATCATATACTCGGAGTCTACCAGGAGGAATGTCCAAAATGTGGCAGATGCTCTCCGGGTCCAGATGGATCTGAACCCCTCTAACGGTCGAAGTGATCGGTCCTCCATGTCCATATGTCACTCGTGAATAGAATGCCCTGACTAATGTCGGAAAAATGGGCTCTGAAATAGTCACTAAGGGCAGCCACCCCATGCGTGCAAAGAGGCTCTCAAACCCGAAATGTTGTAAATGGGCGAAATTAATATTTCTCCCTGCAACCACCTTCTTCTGGACGAAATGTTGCTTGTACCTCTGGTATTCTTCGACCGAAGTGAAAAGGTCGGTGTCGAACGTCGCCTTTCGGCGAGCCTCCGCCTGACCGTCCTGAGAAGCCTGAGCAGGGCGCTTGCCCAGTGCCTTCAAGCCACCCCTGTCTCTCCTAGGCGCCATGAAACCCTACAATAGAAGGGAGCACCGTGCTACAGGAACAAAGGGCCACACCTACGTCAAAACAAGGCCAATGAAATAGTCGTGGCGCGCCGGAAGAGAAGAGAAACCGCCTGTGACGCGCGATGAAGGAGGACCACTGCCAAACCTCACGCCCTAGGTCCGAAATGTGAACCCGCACCCCTCAAAACTCACTCCGAAGGCTTGCAACAGCTGGAAGGGCGTCGAAAGTGGGTGTGTGGCAGCTCAATCGACGGATCCTTTCGACTGGCAGAGTATAACACTGAAGAAATTAAGCGCGGAATGGTTTTTTAAACGTCACCCCGGCCGACCGGATATGAACCGGTTGACTCAGTAACATGTTCCAAGGTGTTTTGCACTTTTTAATATAATCCATTCATTTATTTTTAATTTTATGCATTGGAAAAAAAAATTACATTTAGGAAACCTGTTTAATTCCTTTGTGTTTGGATTTTTTTTTTTAATTTAAATAATTCTTAGTTTTATTTAAAAAATCAAAATGTAATATAATTATAGAAAATAAAATTACTTAATTTGTACATACTTTTAAAAAAAAAAAAACAATATTAATAAACACTATCACTCTTTTGTATGTGTTTGGACATTTTAAGAACTTTATTTATATTTTTAGGATTAGTTTCCTATAAATATCATTGATTTCTTTAGGAACGGGGGATTAGAAATGATTTGAAATAAATTTTAAACAAAAATAAACTAGAAAAATTATTATGCTTCAATGAGATTAGATTCAAATTAGTCTATTACTTTTTCATCCAATTAAGTCAATGAATTTTAAAATATTTTTTTGACTTAAATTAATCTAGTTTAATGTCGTATTACGGATAAGTGATTACCAGTAATTCCAATTTCATGCAGATAAGTTGTAACTTGTAATCCGAATGTTTTTGAAGTTATTCCATAGAACGCCATTCTTGATCATTCTTAAGTTTGAATATAAGTCATCACAGTCAACATGGAGCGTTGACCCGATCAAAGCTAAAAAATGAGTTGTTTCTTTACTCCCGCAGGGAGTTGAGAACCCCAAACCAAAAGGTTGGCTAGCACCCACCTTACCATTGGAGCAAATTTGCCCCTTATTAATTGTTCTAATATATATATATATTAAAAAGTTTGCATATACATAAAATATTAAACTAATATTTTAAGCAACGAATTAATTAAAAATATTTATAATTAAATAAAAGTTTTCATTTAATTGAGTAGCAAAAAGTTTTTAATATCATTAATATATTAGTTAAATATTAAAAATTATATATATTATAATCAAATATCATAATATTGTTATCGAATAATATTTGATGTAATTTAATAATCAATGTACATTTATATATATATATATTAATTTTTTTAACAAAGCAACTTTAAAATGTCTATTATACTTTTAATTTAATTTCTAAAAACTTTGTTTTACATTTTCATGAGTTTTTATCAATTTTAAGTCAATCAATATATATTTGTAAAATAAAATTATCGATATATATGTGATTACTGATATTTTTATCCTTGATTTAGAATAAGTGAAAGACCACAAAACGTTTGACCTATCATTATCATTGATGAATTAATTTTCAAATAAGATGTTCAAAATCCAATTCAATACTTCATTGTAAAAATTGGATAAAAAAATCTCTCATTTTAAGTTTATTTTTATTTAATTTGATTTAATTTTCTACATTTTTATTTAATTATGCACGACCTTCCTTAGTAATCACCCAAGAAAGTTGATGACAGATGGGTTCAACTCATAGCCATTAATTACATTTAACTTGACATCGTGCCTTTGAAATAAGGTTATGAAAATTGAAAGACTCTTCCAGAATCGAAATCAAGACCCTTGTACCTCATTGCATTCAAATGAGACAATTCTAATTCCTGAATGATATTTCTTCCTTGAATTAATTATGAATACGATGGATAGTGATGCTAACCATTTACAAATCAGAAAAGTTGGAATCCATAGCTTTCTGTGATCACGATGGGAGATAAGGAGACACTCATGCATCATATCATTTTAATAAGGTCTATTGGCATTGGTTCCCAATTTTTAAATTGTTAGTTTACAAAATGTAACATATAATCTTATAATAATGTGATTTAAAAATAGTTTTTTGTATTTAAAAATAAAAAAATGTTTTTAAAAATTTGTAATACTGTTTGACCATTGTTTTTAAAAAAGAAAGTGAAACAAAAAACATTTTTTATTTTTTTTAAAGGAAAACATGGACCCTTCAACCATGTTTTCTAAAACTTGTTTTTTAAAAAAAGTTTTAGAAAACATTGTCAAGCGGACCCTAAATTTCTCATTTCTCATTTTTCCAAAAAAATAAATAATAATGATAAAAAAAATTAAATCATTTTCATAAGTTGTTAAGAGTACAAAGTAAACTTGTCCATGGGCTTAGATCCAATACGGGCATAAGGCTTATTGCTTAGTGCAACTTAATATCTTATGTATTTCGAAAAACTTAATATTTATTACTTAATAATTTAAGTTCACTTATATTATTTTTAAGTTATTAATTTAAAATTTATTACTTATTTTTTACTTTAAGTATTAATATTGTTCGATAAAATTAACTTAAAATAAATTTTAAGTTACTAAATTGATATATTTATCCCCATTAGTTATAATTAATATTTATTAATACAAAATTTATTATCAATGTGAAGTCATAGTCATTAAATATATTCTCATTAGATATGGATAAATAAGACCAAAAAAAAAAAAAATCTGGAATTAAGAATTAATTAATTATTTTAATACTTAAAGTCATTCTAACTTTAAGATGTCATAGTAAGTTATTTTATCAAATATACTTAATTTATTTTAAGTTATTAAGTTGGTTTATAAAAAAAAAATTATGTCTCTTGAAATGGGTTATTTATATTCCATTCAAGTCCAAAAAATTATGGGACAAAGGAACAAAAATGTCAAATTTTTAATTTTGGTTTTTCTTAAAAAGAAATATAAAATATATTTTTTAAATGCAGTCATAATCATATATCAATCGTATATTTACAAACTCATGTTTATGAATAAAATTAATAACAATAATAATAAAATTATTCAAATTTCAACTTAGCTAATATTTACCATCAAATCTTATATTTTTTTCATTTTTTATTTTTACCATTTATGTATTTTTTTATTTGTTCAAAATTCAAAATTCCACTATATATGAGAAATTAGCATTTGAGAAAACATCAAATTTTCAAAAGAAAATTTTTTTTTCCATTGATTTTTTATTTATATTTTTCCAAAGTTAAAAAATCCACTATATGAAAAATTAGCATTTAAGAAAAAAAAAATTAAATATTAATAATTTGTATATTGTTTTATCATTTCTTAAAATTTTGTCCAAATTTACAAATAACCTCTGGTTTTATTTGAGCCCCTTCTTTATACCACCTAATACATTAATAAAAAAATGTTTTTAATATAATTACTTTTCAAGTGTTTTTACGATGTTTGTCTAAAAAAAATATTATAAATGAATTTTTAATATTATAAAAAAAATTTTAATTGATTTTTAAATTTTATTAAATATTTATAAAAAAAAAACCACTGGAACCGGTCGACCGTATATAGTCGACCGGTCGCCTGATGGACATAGGGCCAAAATTGCATTCTCTCTCATCCAGTAGCATGTCGAATCCTCAAGGAACCGGTCGACCGGTCTATCTCCGGACGAGGGGTGTCAATTTGCATTCTCTCTCATCCAGTAGTGTGTGTTCGGCCGGCTGAATGATGGTTCGACCGGTTGATAAACGGCTGAAGCAGAGTATCGACCGGTTGTGCAATGTGCCAAACTGATCGTTTTGATTTATCTCTCATTCAGAGCATATACTCGACCGGTCGAATAATTCCTGCTTCCAGGTCGCCATATATACACCTGCATTGTACTGAATAAATTGTAAACGATATGTACGAGAGTGTTGATGCCTAGGTTTTTTATAGTTTGTAATGGTCGTGCCATTTATTAGATGTTTTGAGATAGTGAGGGAAAATGCGACTTCATCAGAACCTTCATTAAATATATAAGCCATAATTCGCAATACAATGTCAGGAATTGGTTTTTCTTGTATAATGTACAATCATCTTTAATTCTCCCTATTTACTTACAATGCAATGACAATCAACTTAAGTCAAAAAACAATCAAACTCCCACTAATCCCATAATCCCAGTGTTCATTTCCGCATATGGCACCAAAATAAAAAATTAAAAGAACTACATTTGTCCACCATAAATTACAACAACTGTGCTAACGTTATACAATCTTATCACAAATTACAATCCCCTTTAATCTCTCCGGACACGGTCTCGGTGTGCATTTTGTGCTGAGAACAACATACTCCCCATAATCTTCAACCTGTAATGTTTCAACTTTCCCTGCATTCATTAAAGTTGATAGCAACAAATCAGCAAATTAATTAATTAGGCTTTTCTAACGATTTTAACATTAATGAGATAGTCATAGATAATTCCTCCTACGTACCACATCGATTGATTTGGAGAACCCCCCCATTGACCACAATTCCATGAATTTCATTACAAAAACTCCGCAATCGTGCTTACGTCAATATAAGTACCAAAACGTTATTAATTGTGGAATTAAAAAAAAAGATGAACTTAAAATAAGTTGCAATCCTATACAATATCCCGGACTGCAAGGTCAACACTCACTCATTAGGTTGGAGGGGTACATCAGGTGTTATGAAGTTGAATGTCCTCAAATCATAAGGTGATACCTCTTTTTTGTGGGCAACCAACCACAAGACAACCTTGGCCTGAAACATTTATTAACGCAACAATTGAAATTTTTGTGGGAAGGCATACCTAACAAATTATTAGTTGTTGCATGTAACTTTACCAGATTTTGTTGAACTCCACTCAACATTGTCTTCTTCCTACCAGGACGAGAATCTAGCAGTTGGATTCTCCTGTTTGCTAGGTCATATACATACAATGTCCAATGGTTCTTTATGAGAACCGGTAAGAAGACCTGCACCAATAGACTGCCATTAAACATACATCTAAATATTGTACCTTCATGCAATAAAAATACAAATCCAAGCATTAAACATAACAATCCACCTCGTTAACATTGACATATGGAATATCAATCTGATAGAGATGTGGTTCAAAGCGTCTAATAACTGCCTCCCTCACTAAGTGTTTTGCCTGGGAGTGGATTACCATTTCCTGCATGTCAAATAGGGGATAATATCAGGTTTGTCATTGTAGGTGATGCCTGGTTGTAGACAAAAAATAAAGTTAAGCAAGGATTTAATGGAATAGTCATCATTACAGCTATGTATGGGGATAGAAACAGTTTCGACTTCGGTTCATGTTGATACTGCAACAATCTATAGTAGGCATCGACGACCTGATTTCGTATATCATAAAAGTGTAAGCAACTAATTATATTAGAACCACACTTTCATTTTCAAACTTAAAATAATGCATAAAGAGGGATAAGAAGTGATATGCACGTCGTTTCCTATCCACCCATTCCCTTCGAAGCAGCCCAAATTGCCTCTGGTTAGGATAGTGTCATGCATAGACACTAATTCCTCACTGTTACAAACAGATACAATTTAGTTATTGTGTTTTCACTATCATACAATGAGAGGAGTTTAACTGAAGTATGTTACCTAGCATCCAAATCCTCTCCAAATACCAGTGCAGCTGCATGTTTGAGGTCGATTTTGATGGCAGATTGTTTGGTTTGTGGTTGGGATATGTATGGGGACAACAGGTTTGGAGCCATTCGACGCACTCGGCGTCTCCGGATGTTCCTATTTGTGGGGACAACATTACCTTCTGGTTGTTCTTCACCATCTGCAATACGAGATTTAGAACTAGTCAGCAAAGGTATACTTTATGATTGGGTACTTGGGTTGTTAACCATATGGGTGTTTGCATAAATTTTATCACTTACCGCTTACTACATTAATGGGTACACTGGGATGCAACTCATACTCAGGGGCGACAACGCGATCTGGTGTGTCTAGCACATGGTCTGCAGCATGCGAAGCCATGTACTCATCACCAGGAAATGCATGGTCATCGGCTGTGGGAGTGTTGGCTGGTGCATAGCTAGAGTGACGACCCGCATCTGAATTTACCCCACTATGTCTGCGAGTCCCTAACTTATGCATAAGGCCACGCATTATTCTCAGCTGCTGCTGAATGCCCCATTGATATTGGTCGATTGCTCGTTCTGCATCATGATATTGATGCCATATTTCCTATGACATGATATTGACGTCAAACTTTGAGAATAAAATGTGACAACAACATATTTCTTTGTAGGTAAGAAGTAAAAATAAATTACAATGACAATGAAATGAACATTTATTAAGTTTTTAAAAAATTAACAGCTTACATCACTATTTTCAGAATCAACATTTGTGTCATGGTCCACATTAGTCTCTGGCTCCATAGTTCTCTCTACGGTTGGAGATCTCTGGGACGCCTATAATTAGCACTGAAGATTAGTACTTAAATAATGCGTGTTATGCTAGTAATGACAATATATTTATGCATGCATAACTTACAAAATCAATCTCAGCATGTCTGAATGCTCCAAACTCTTTTATCTCAGCGACTAGTCGTCGTTTAATCATATCATCAGTCCATGGCAATGCTGGGGGCACTATAATGGGGACTTGGACTGAAGGAATTTGGAATTTAATGACATAATGCAGCTGCATAATAAATACAAACATCAGTAGGCAAATGTGACTATGTTGTGCAATAAAATTATATAACAAAATGGAAGACAAAGACTGAATAAGTTCACTACCTGAAGAAATAAAATGCAGCCATGTACCCAAGAGGTCTTAGATTTTTGGAATCGCCTAATTCCCTCAACCAGTTGGTCAAGCACAAATTGGGCCCAATTAACGTCATTTCGGAATCCATCCTCATGGATGGTATGCCACAAGTTACGGCAACCATTGAGCCTAGACGTGGGGGCCAACAATGTGGCACATGCGTAGTAAATGAATGCTCTACGGAACTCCTCGCCTACAGGTAAGTCCAGGAGTCTCTCCTCGCATGCCCGAATAGTCCCAAATGGATGTTCTGTTGATGTAGAGGTCACATGCAAAATCCGCCCTTCTGTTGGGAGGCCGAAAATGAGGCCAACATCGGTGGCTGTAAGAGGATAGTGTTTCTGGGCTGAGAACTCTATCCGTCTAAATCCAACATTGAAATGTTGGATTAGAAAGATACAGATGTTGTGGCGCACCTCTGTGCAGTTTAAGTTTAAGAGACCTCCAAATTGGAGGTCTCTTATTGCTTGTATTTTTTCCTCTGGTAATCGGTTGCAGAGTTTCTTAAATCTTGCAGCTGAGCATCGAGTTTGCAGTGATGTGCCCTGCATGCAATGTTTGACAACATGGACATGTTAGGAATAGCAACATTCTTGCAGTTGGTAATGCACAAAATAAGTGAAAAAGTAAAGCTATCATTTCTCAAAGTTACAAAGATTTGTCTGCTTGTATTTAGAAATAATATACAGCAGGGTAAGACATTAGATGGGGTTGGGTGCTACTGACAGTGAGATATCCTGTAAGAGGGAGGATTGTAAATTTATGAATAAGCCTATATAGAATAGCCAATAACAGTAAAAATGTACAGAATAGACTATAAAAGTACAAAAATAAATATGAGAATACTACATGATATATAAAAGAAAGAAATCAAATCAATTTATGGAAATAAATTGACTAATTATATTAGAGAAAGAAACCATCAACAAATCAATGAATAATCCTATTTAATTCCCATTTAGATTGTAAGACAACTTGATAGAAAAAAATCCTTGGTAATGAAGAAATCACTTAAATTTCATGCATAATATATATATATATATATATATATATATATATATATATATATATATATATACTAACTTAAAAGGTATCTGAAAATGAAAATTTCATAAAATGATTTGACATTATATATAAACAAGGAAGTCATTTGTTCACACCAATTCAAATATGTAAAATATCATCAGTAGGCAAATTTTACCCATTTTGATACCAACATGCATTCTGATTTATGTTCTCACAATACATTAAAATTGCATGACTATAGATTATAAGTTCTTGTGGCACTCTACCAGAGAAGCGAAAACCCCTCAAATAGTATGTTGGCAACGGAAGAATGCAAAAAACAACTAAGATAAGCAAGTATGATGAACCATACCGAGAGTGGGAGTGAACTGGCAGCAGAACCATCTAGGCCATTACCAGCCATTGTTAATATTATAACTGCATCATTGGGCATAGAAAAGTAGAATGTTATGCACAGCTAAACTGACCAACTGAATAACTATAGAGCAAGTATAGTACAATACTATGAAAGTTCAGCTAAGTGACAAGAAAAATGCACGCATCCAATGATGTGAGTAGGACATACTTAAAATAGGGAAGTGAAAGTATACATCAAGTTAAAGGATACCACATTGAAAGTGCAATTTCAAATTAAATCAGTAATGAAAGCAACTCCAAATAATGAAAATTAAAAAGTAGTCTTATAAAAAATAAAATTAAAAAGTAGTGCATCGTGTCTATAATAAGGACAATACATAACATCCAAAAGCAACAACCCTATGACCATAAAGCAAATAATGGAACAATGAGGGATCGTACACAAAATGAAAACCTTACAAGCAAATAAATGAACATGTCACGGCAATGGATTATTACATTTAGACCGATTGTGACCTATGCCATTGCATCGAGAGCAATGAATAGCTCTCTTATGGCTAAATTGTGACTCAATACGCCTTTGTCGGGGTCTTCCTGGAGGACGTCTCACTTGCGGGGGTTGGAGACTAGGAGATACATTGCCTTGGCCATCTTGCAAAGTCCCAGCCTCACAAACTTTAGGCATGTTGTGTGTTGGTAATGGTTGAAACTGACCCGAGTAAATCAAATGTTGGGTGGAGAATTTAAAACATGGGTCGATATAGTCATACACATCGTGTCTCAATGTGCGGATCACAGCACATACATGTGGACATGGCAACCCGGACATTTGCCATGTTAGACATGTACACTTATGTTGCTGCATATCCACAACCAAATAAACATCTCCAGTAAAAACCTTGAACGTCCCACCCAAATAGGGCATCACAGTAATCGGAGCAGATATCGTGATATTTGACATTAGCTTTTCCTCTGTTTTGGGACCAACCACGCTCTTCCACTTATCTGTACCACGCATATGGGTGTCCAACATGGCTACAAGCTTATCCATGTGCATCATCAGCAACGTATAAATTGTTTGGTGTCGTTCCTCTCTTAACCACGCATTGAAGGACTCTGCAATATTAGTTGTCATTTTATCCCAACGTTTTTTAAGGAACTTTGACATCGCCCAATGCTCCGGACTATTCTCCACAACCCACCTTGCTAGGTCGCCATTAAAACGCACAAGTTTTTCAAACGCCTCATTATAGTCTATATCCAACCGAGCATATGCAATGTTGTCTAAAAGCAACAAAGCATCTTCTTTCCCTTTCTTTCCCCTAATGTTTTGCCTGTTGAAGAAGCTTGAAAAGTTCTCTTTCACATATCGATAACAATACGCATGATTTTCTACCCCAAACAACTCCGAAACACTATGCAATATCCCTTGATGTCTATCTGATATAATAATTACTTCTCGACCATCTAGGATCCCCTTCAATTTCTCCAAGAACCAATACCAATCCTCATAATTTTCTGAACCAACCACACCCAAGGCTAGAGGGAACATTCCATCATCTGCATCATATGCAATGGCAGACAAAAGAGCTCCTTTGTATGGACCACTTAGGTGGCAAGAATCAATAGCCAATACCGGTCGACACCCCATGGTGAACCCTTGAATTGAAAATGCATGGGCAATGAACAATTGCTTGAAGTGACCTTCATGAGAAGTGTACTCGGCAATAGTTCCAGGGTTAATTTCCCTTAGCCTATGGCATAACCAAGGCAAATACGCGTAGGACGCACGTGGAGATCCATATACACGCTCTTTTGCCTTCTCTTTAAGATGCCATGCTTGGTTATAAGTCAATTGAACTCCATGATCACGTTCAAAATCCTTGCAAATTTGTCGAGGAAGGTATTCTGGAGTTGTTCTAAACACGTCTTCAACAACAACAGCACCTCTCTTGGAAGAAACCCGCACCTTAGATGAACACTCATCTTGAGCTATATGATTATGATTAACTTGGTAAGTATAAACTCTCAATATTTCATTTCCTTCAACAGCATGAGCTGTTATCTTCCAAGGACAATCCTCAACCGAACACTTTACTGACATATGAGTGGGTGAATTTTTCTTGTACTTGTATTGAAACCTTCCAGCTAATGACATTTGGTATATTGCATTCCGAAACTCATCTGCATTCTTAAATGTATGTCCGGAACCTAATATTGCCTCACGAAACCGATTCGATTCCAAAGGGGTGTACTCACTATCTGCACAACGCGATGCAAAACCTCTTGATAACATCATAGTATTAGGATTTGCATCGCATGATGCATTAGACGAAGGAAACGTAGGATGTGGACCTCTGCATTTACATTCATAACCAAAATTAGACTACATAATGCGTAAAATTGATATTCATAAAATTTTAAATAGACATCCAAGTGAAAACGCATTACCCAAGTGTCAACTGTGTATTCGGTATATTTGCCTCTATAGCTTCCACACCAGGTGACTCGACTATGTACACATTTGCAAAGTCATCAGTGTGGGAAACCACGTTATCCAAGTCATCCTCATCTTCTAAATCTTGGATGACTCTAGGGTTAAACTTGAGGGTGTAGTGCATCCTCCTCACATGAAGGGAAATGTCGAATTTTTCTAAGACCTTCTGAGTGAATTCTTCAAATGTCATTCCTTTATAAATGTGAATACCTTTGCTTCTTCCACCAACATATTCCCAAAGGCCATCATTTTTTTGGACAAGTTTGCCTCCCACGAAAATATAACAGTATATTCTATTTGTGGCATCCATCAACCTATTGAAATAAAGCACAAATTTATATTCTTGAACAAACAATAATGCATATTCAATGTGATCTTAAAAGTTTTTTCATCTCACAATATACTATGTTCACATACGAAAAAGTTATATTTTAAAAAATGTATATACAAAAAAATGTAACTTTAAAGTCTTAAAAAATAATTTTTGTTGCTCATTTTGATTATTCTAACCATTGTCAACGGTAAGATTATTTTAAGATAGGCACTAATAAACAAACGGTGAGTTGAACTAAGATATGAAGACCGAGCTTCTCTCTGCTCTTGGACTGATAAATACTACATAACCTAAACAAAACTAAAAATAATAATAAAAATAAAAAACAAAAATGAGAAATGTAAAACTGAAATGGAAATTAAAAGATTGAAATTAATAGATTAAAAAAAATCATTAAATTAAAAACTAAGAAAGGCTTTAAAAGGAAAAAAAAAAACGAATCTCTAACTTATTTTCCCTATCATTCCCCTTTACTTATATATTCATAGTTCACATTTTTATAAGCAAAAACCTCTCTCTCCAACTACTTTAGTGCTACCCAATTTGACACTACTACTTACCTATGCTAATAATCTAATCGTGTCAATACTTGGAACTTTAAGACAAAACATCACAACAATATCTAGTAAAGTAGGAGGATTTTGTGTCCGATTTGACATAATACTACAGAACATATATATATATATATATATATATATATATATACACCAAAAACATTGGAATTATGGAACTATAAGACATTCAATAGGAAATAATCCCCCACGTTTTATTAAGCTCTGACCTATACTTACACTAGGTAGAAAACAAATTCTCATTCTCACTCAAACCCTTAGACAATTTCTGTTGGTACTACTATATCAGACATGCCTACAAACTTATTCAAAGAGAATGGAGATATTTAAATATTAATTATAAAGCGTTGCTTTTCAAAATAATATGAAGAGATAATAGCCTAAAAAATGTAACAAATACAGAATTCTCTTCTAAACTATCATGTCCTACTTTAGATGATTCATACAAAACCATAAGCAATAGTTTAACACATTTAAGGTTTAAGGGTCAAAAAAACTAATAGATAAAAAGAGATAAATCTATTACTTGTGCCTACATCTCAAGCCAATGCACCATAAGAAAACTGTAGGGTTTTTAGGTTATCCATTTCCCCTTTCCATTTTTCCTCTCCTGGTTTTCTAGCAACCAATTAAACAATTATAAATTATTTTCAAGTATATATGACAATTTTTCACAAATATTTTTTTGAATTTAAAATATACAAATAGCATGAAAAAAAATCTAAAAAAAATTACAAAAATATAATCAGATCGATTAAGCCATGAATCATGAGTTGCAGGTAAAGTGCATTTTCTGTATTCTCAAGGATTAAAGCAAAAATTATGGTTCAAAATTTTTCCTTTCTTTTTCTCATTACTTTCTCAGCATCCGAATAATAGTACCAAACCAAGAAGTCAATTATTGAATGGGAACACTAACTTGAACTCCGGAGATCAAGTTGAACACAGTTTAGAGATTTGGACTAAGAAAATTTAGGTCGAGATTTAGGCAATCTACTAACCTCAAATATGCAACAAGAGAGACCCAACTGAAATCCATACCTTATTCAAATTCTTGAGAGAGACGGATGCGAGAAAAAATGAAAGAGCCGCAGAGATTGAGATGCAAGCGATGGAGGTGCTCGGGAGGAAGAGAAGAAAACGGCTTCTAGGCTTGAAATGCTGAAAAGACCAAAATTTAGGCAATCTACTAACCTCAAATATGCAACAAGAGATACCCAACTTAAATCCATACCTTATTCAAATTTTCGAGAGAGCCGAATGCGAGAAAAAATGAAAGAGCCGTAGAGATTGAGATGCAAGCGATGGAAGTGCTCGGGAGGAAGAGAAGAAAACGGCTTCTAGGCTTGAAATGCTGAAGAGAGACCAAAATTAGGGCAAAATTCCAAAAAGCCACAGAGATTGAGATGCAAGCGATGGAGAAACTCGGGAGGAACAGAAAAAACGGCTTCTAAGCAGAGAAGAAAACGACTTCTAGGTAGAGAAGAAAACAGCTTCTAGGCAAAGAAGAAATCGGCTTCTAGACAGAGAAGAAAACGGCTTCTAGGTAGAGAAGAAAACGACTTCTAGGCAGAGAAGAAAATGGCTTATAGGCTTGAAATGCTGAAGAGAGCAAAATTAGGGCAAAATTCCCAAGAGCCGCAGACGAAGAGAAGAAAACGGAGGCTTGAAATCTGAAGAGACATAGGGCAAAATTCCAACCTGGCTTTTTTTGTTTATTATATTTTTTTTTTCATAATCAGCAAAGGTTATTTTTGGAATTAATAAAAGTGCATATCCTTCTTTTTAATTTTGACACTTCCTATGGGTTTTCAGCTTAAATGGGTCGGTTAGATGGACCATTTGTTAATTTTTGGGCCCAGCTGGGCCCAAAACACAATTCTCCCTATTATAAACAAACCAAAATCAATGGTTGAGACTGATAAACATGATATCAATGGATCATGAGGCACTTCTTCAAACAGGATGAAGTATGAAGTAGCTATGTAAAAGGGGACGTCGGATTGTTGTGCCAAAGATGAATGCCTAGTTTGAGAGGTCCCACAAACATTAACATTTTCGTTTATTGTTTCTTGAAAACAGTTTTACCATATATTTCATTTTTAGAACTTACCTATTTAATATTAGAACTTAAAGTTAAAAACAACTTTTGACAAATTATTTAATAATTTCACTTGACTTAATAATTAAGAATAATTTAACTTCTTAATTTAATCATTAAGCACTAAATATATTAAGTGATGCCAAATAACCTCACATGTGAGAAAAAAAATGCAGAAGAATTCACTTCTCTCAATTATTTGATAAAGCAACTCAATATTGCAAATTAAAATTAAAAATGACTGCATGAATTAATTTAAACTTTTTATTTTAAGGCATGAAATGTTAAACATTAAGTTTGACCCAGCACACTCCCTAGGGAGAAAAAGACCAAACAAACAAAAGAACAAGCGTACGACCCTGAAAAGCTAGGGACTAAGCTATGGATGTGCTGTCTTGGGGAACTCCATAACCCAACTGTTGTAAACACTGCAGATGACCATGCAACCAAAAAATCCTGATTTTATGGCCAAGGTCTCATACTCCTTCTGGGTCCTTTCTTTTCCTCCAGGGTTTTGAGCCAGCATGAGTAGATCTTGCTCGAAGGGAATGTTGGTTGAGACTGTGTTCTTTGGAGCCATATGAAGAATGGATTCAACGATGATCACCTTCTCGTTATCAGGGAGAGCTTCAAAGCAGTTGGTGAGAAGCTTCAGACAGTGCTCATCACTCCGGTCATGAAGAATCCACTGCATGCATGTCCCATAGATAAATAATGGCAAATCTAGAAAGAAAAAACTAAAAACTAAAAACTATTTGAATCTTGACTTCTAAGTTATGTCCAGATGGCTTACCTTCATAAAAATGGCGTCTCCTTTGTGAACACTCTCAAACATATCTCCCCCAACATGCTCCACACCTAAAACACGACTCAGATATCAGTGAATTACAATTTTATCTCCCTAACTTTCTTTGCTTATAAGAAATAGTAAAGAAGAGAATCATTCAGTACCAGGATAAGAGGGGGCGTTTGCTAAAGCATGAGGCAGATCATAATTGATGCCCTTAATATGAGGATACTTAGAAGTGATGATGCTAAGAGTGACCCCAATACCACCTCCCACATCAACCAACACTTTGAGGCCTTCAAACCCTTTGTAAATCTGAAGTATCCTCTTCATTATCAACTTAGTATGATTTGACATTGCCTCATTGAACCTCTTCCCCAATTTCTCGTTTGTAAATTTCCTAGCTTAGTGTGAGATAGAGATAGGCATATCTCATCTTAACAATGAGTGAATCAATGAATGACAGTGGAAGAAATGGCGTTTAACCCCCCTTTTTTGGAATTCGCCTTGGCGAACTTTAAAAAGACATACCAAAAAATCTCGATGAAAATAGTTGTTGAATCTTTGATCTGTTACGCCCAATTGAAGGGAATTCCTCCTTCCAATATAACATCATTCAAGTGGTACCTGAGAACAACCCAATTGATCAAGGTATAAATACAACAATATGGTGACTTCACCATCTTAGTCCTTAATCTTTCGATTCCCTTGTGTTTGTTTTATCGAGACAATCAAAACCCCATTTCCCCCTTAAAAATCCCACTACTATTCCAAAAAAATAAAAAATAAAAAATAAAAAGAAAAGAAAACTTCATTTGTCTATGGAAAAGAAACTTCAGAATAGGGAAAAAGAATAAAGCTAATTGTATAGTATTGGCTCTCCATGAAGACTTTGTCGTGGTGCAATAGAAACAAAGGACCAATCGACCTACCATTTGGTTCCGGGTGAGGAGTTTGCAAATGG
Organism: Vitis vinifera; assembly: GCF_030704535.1. NCBI lineage: Eukaryota > Viridiplantae > Streptophyta > Magnoliopsida > Vitales > Vitaceae > Vitis > Vitis vinifera. Next base: position 5,644,483 of record NC_081812.1, read on the forward strand.
GTCCAATGTTGTACTATCTTGATTATATGTAATGTATGGTAAATTGGTAAGTTGATTTTTTTTTAATTATTCACAACCAACATAAAAAGAAGGGTAGTGGTTGAAAAATGGGTAATAAGTTGGGTATGATGATGATGATGTTTGGGATAAACTATTAAGTTGATTTATTTATTTATTTATTATTTAAGGCTTCGGCTTGCTATAAGTATAGGGTAGGTTACAAACACTTGACATAAATGATGAGTTGAGGGGTATTTTTGAAAAAAAGAAAAAGAAATTGATAAGAGTAGTTTTTGGAAACAAAAGATGTAAACTATCTCTAACTTTTATAAGTAGTATAGATATTGTATTTATTTTGTATAACTTATGGTTATAAAATTTTCTCATATTTATATTTTTGTCTAATTTTAGGTTATAGAATTTTAAAAGCAGTCACTGAGAAATTGTGTAAATAATGAAAACATTTAACATTTAAATTTTGTTGTATAGCTTATTAAGAAAAAAAAAAAGAAGGGAAATGAGGACTTTTTCCATAGTGAACATATTTAAAAAAAATAAAAAAAATACAGAAATGAATTTAGAGAGAAATTAAAAAAAAAAAAATCAATTAAGTTATGTTATTCTAGTAACCAATCATCATGTTAAAAGCTTGAGAATATTTGTTTAAAAATATTTTTCAAATGAAAATCAATAAAATTTTATTTTCAAATTGTTTGGATTTTCCAATTCCTCCTATGGATTCTTGAGGTATTTTTTCAAACATCCACGAATTTTGAGAAAAATTTATTGGCACATTTTATGTATGTTATTAAAAATGTGTTTTATTTATATTTTTTTTTCTTCCTCAAAATGGAGAATAATTTTCACATGCGTTATCAAATATGTATTTTATGATTTTATTATTATTTATTTTTTAAGAAAATAACACCTAAACAATATAAAAATTTGTAGGCCCAAGCCCAACAGATCTAAAGTGGATAGTCCGAAAGACAGTTCACAATCCAAAAGGGAAAACGGGTCACAGACCTCCACGACTTGCCTTGGCTATTGGCTCGCAACAGAGAGAAGGCGCTCAGAGATCTGAGCAATTCCCTCAGAAGCCGAGTCGACCCAGTGAATGAGTTTGACTCAGCACTATCATTGAAGCCGAGTGGAGAAGCTCACTACCATCCACTCACCGGCCGGCAGCGGCGACGACAACGATGGCGACGATGCTAGGGCAATCCGATCCGGCGAATTCGCCACTTGGCCTAATGCTATTGGACGAGATCACTCCGGTGGTGATGGTTCTCCGCACTCCTCTTGTCGAAGAAGCTTGCCTCAAGAACGGCCTCAACCTCGTCGAATTGCTTACTCCTTTCTCTACCTTTAACAATATCGACGGTAAAATCATACATCTATGTGTATCTTGTGCCTCTATTTGTGTATAATGGTGAGTGAAATTTGAGATGATTGTGTTTGGATCCTTTTGATTTGTGGCAGTTCCAGTACGGACGGCGAGCGATCAACCTTATAGGCTTCAGAAATTCAAATTACGATTGTTTTATGCATCGGATATCCGACAGCCGAATCTGGAGGTAGTTTTTTTCTTAATGCTGTGCTTGGTAGCCGAGAAAATAATTTAAAATGAAAGAAATTAAAGCTTTCCTTAGCTGAACTCAATGTGAGGATTTGGACTTGTTCATCAGTTGCTCTCATTTTAAACAGGATAATGGGAGAAGACAACGACATAGTAAAATAGGATTTGTACATAATTTTATTTTATTTTCTGTCCTTTTGCATAATCTTCTCATCGAACGGTAACTGATATAATATATCTTGAAGTAGGCAATGGGATACGCGAATATGAGGATTTTAAACTTCAGTTGAGACTGGTCTTCTGAGTCTTAAATTTTCATTAATTTGTATTTCTTCATACTTCTTGGATTAACCTAAGGCAAAAACTATGGATTCTTAAATGAATTTTTCACTTGTTCTTGGAAAATAAAACAATATATAACAGTAACATTCGGAACTCGGTTTACTGTTCTTTTCTTTAATTTCTCCCTACCCAAAAAGAGGGTAGCAGATATTTAATATATTGGAAAATAAACAATGTGATGTAGGAGCACAAGAACTTAAAGTTCACTTGGAGCTGATTTTCTTGTATTCCAAGTTGTTAAAAGCCTTTTCACTCTTGCATTGATTGATTTTCCTTGTGTTGGTTTGACTATGTAGTTAACTACACTGAGAAAAGAGGGTCTATGCTGGTTGTGCACTTTGAACTATTGAATATTTGGCATTATTGTGCATGTTAGTAATATTAGTAGTAGCATTGTGAAAAATTTTCCTTTTGAGTTATTGGCTATCTGTTGTTGAAGACATTTTTATTTCAACTAGGTTGCAAAAGAGCAGCTGAAAGAGGTTATTACCCATGCTGGGGAGAAAGACTTTTCTGACTTGTGTTCAGACCCACCTCAAATTGAAGATGTCCTATCTAGTAAGTTATCTTCCTTCGTTTGTTTTCCTTTGTCTGGTTATTTTTGTTCTCTTGCTCTTAAATGACATGAAATTCAATAGTTTGTCGTTGTCATTGTTCTTGTTTTTTTGTAAGAGGATATTATAAATACATAAAGAAAAGGTATGCACCAATGTTCAGAGGACATATACAATAGGTATCAAAAGATTTTGCTAGATGGAGGAGAGAACAAAAAACTAATCCCTTCCTCAATTAGATCCATCCAATCTACAAAATCAATCAAAGGCTTTGGACTATATATATATAACCTAGGCTACTAGACTTTAAGGAAAGAGCACTTTAATGATTGAGTTGGCTTCTCCTTACTTTCCAATGCTTTTCGATCTATTTTTTTTTTCTAAATTACCTGAAAAATGCATAGGGGCGTGACTCTCCAAATCTTTTTACCTTTTCTTCCCACAAAAGAGTTGTGCTAATTTAAAATAGTCTCCTTAACTATAAAAGGAAGGATCCATACAATATCCAGTGGAGAGAATAACAATTGCCATAGTTCTCTTACTTTGGCACAATGTAAGAGAATATGGTGTTGATTCCTCTTCATTTTTGCAGCGAGGACATCTGTTCATCAAGGACCACCCTCTCTTCTAAAGTTGATTCAAAGTCAACACCTTTCCCCATATAGCTTCCCAAGCATAAAAACTCGCTTTTGATGGAATCCATCGTTTCTAAATAATGCCAAATGGAAAAGGAATTATAAAACCTAGCTCCATGATGGAATATAAAGATTGGATTGAGAAGACTCCCTTCCTTGAGACCATCCAGACCACTCTATCATTTTCTTCCTTATTGACCTTCCTTGCAACCTTGAGAGAGTAAGCCTTTACATTATTTAACTCCTAATCATTGAAGTCTTAAGAGAAATTGAGGAATGAATAACTTCTCACTATATCTTAATTCCAAAAGGGCGAGTACAAATTATATACATACAAATTGATCAAAAAAAAAAAAAAAAAACAAATTATATACATACAAGGGGTTGATTGGGCTATAGCTAATTTAAGACTAAATCAGGAAACCTAATTACTAGGCAAATTTCCAAGGAAGAATTAAAGGAAAGAAATAAAACATATAACCATACAAAATCAGTTGCAATATTTATAAGCCAAACCAATTATAGCTTGTCAAATCGTAACATAATTTGTCAAATCTTCCTATTGAAATAGGGATTCTAAGGGCCCCCTTCACCTAAATCATCATAAACATCTGCCATCCAAGCCTCTTTTGAAAATGCTAAGACATACAAGAAGGGAAAAGACATGCATAAGTGTTCTTCCCCACACTACTTATCCTTCCACAACTTTACCCTTCTCCCATTTCCTACCTCAAAAGTTACTCTTCTGTTGATTGTGTTCCATCCCTTTATGATATTTTTTTGTACCCAAACTCCATACCTTTCGCTCACTTTGCAAGAACTCCAACCCACCTCTTCCTCTCCATACTTTCCTTGAGTGACGCTTCTCCTTTCAAAGCGTATCTCCAACACCACTTCCCTAGGATAACCATATTAAGTGAATAAAGGCATCCAATGCCAAGACCATCCTCCTCCCCGCCATCCTTTGGTTTCTCCTTATAGCCAATCGACTATTTCACTAAGTACATCTTTTTCTCCAAAGCCTCACCTCTTCAAAGGAAGTCTATTTGAATTTTCTCTGGCCTCAGTATCACTTTTTGGGAAAGTTGAACAAGCATAAAAAATATATTGTTAAACTGGACAAAGTAATTCAAATTAGGGTCCTCCCCTACCCCCTTTAGAAGTATATCGTCTTGTCCACATTGGTAGTCTTTGGCGAAACCTTTCTTCCACACAAGCCCAAACTATTTGGAAGGAAACCCTTGGGGATACCCAAGTAGATGGAAACTCCTCTATGCTACATCTTAATTCAAGGGGCTAAATCCTCCACATTTGCCACCCTCTCTACTGGGATCAATTCATTTTTCTCTAGGTTTATTTCTGCTTGGAGATAGTTTTCAACCACATAAGCAATCATCTTAAATGAATCATTTGACTTTGTGTGGCCTTGTAAAGGACTAAGGTGTCAATGGGAAACAATACATGGGACACTTTCATCCCCATAGCCCTTTCCCCTCACGTTAAATCTCGACAAAGTACCAGCCTCCCTACCTCTCTCTAATAGACAACCGAGTGTCTCCATTGCCAACACAAATAAATAGGTGGGGAGAGAGTTCCTTGTCTTAAACCTCTAAAGCTTTGAAAAAAAACCCTTAGGTGGTGCTATTAACTAGGATAGCAAATTTTGTTGTCAAGATGTACCATTTAATCTGTTCAATCCATTATTAGCCAAGTCCTATCTTTCAAAGAGTGGCTAGTAAAAAATCCTGATTGACAAAAGCACACACCTTCTCAAGATTGAGTTAACAAATTACACCAATGGAGCCACTTTTCATCATAGGATCAATTGCCTTATTAGCCATAAGCATTGCATCAAGAATCTGCCTTCTCTCTACAAAAGCATTTTGGAACATAGAAACCACTTTCCCACCATCCTCTTCAACCTTGCTAGCACCTTAGGTATGAGCTTATACAAACTATTTATCAAGCTAATTCGTTTAAAGTCTTTCAAGTCAGTTGCACCCCATCTTTTGGGTTTTAACACAAAAAACGTAGCATTCAACCTTTTTTCAAACTTTCCTTGTCATGGAACTCCTTAAAGAATCCCGATGCTTCATCTTTCACAAAGTCCTAGCTGAATAGCTAGAAAGCCGTAGAAAAGCCATTCAGGCTTGGAGTTTTATGCCCATTCAAATCCCACAAAGCCCTGAACACCTTCTTCTCAGTGAATGGCGTTTCTAATCCTTCATCATCCTGATTGTCTAAGGCTTTGAAAAACATTCTGTAGTTTGTTCTTAATTTAAAGGGTATTGTGAATGGCCAAAATCATTCCCATTCTTGCTAACCTTTTCCATTTTAGTTTACTGCAACTAGTTCCCCTTAACATTTTATTTTTTCTTAAACAATAGTGTTAGGCATAGTATCTTCCTCCTCATCCTCCCTTTTTTGCTTTTATTGATTTGAGAGGCTGCTACCTTCATTATTTGCTCTTTGTTTGAAAATTTTAGATTTTTAGAAATATAATTTGGAGGATGTGGATCAGTGTTGGTAGAGTGGAGATTATGTTGAATGTTTGGAGTTGTTGGGACTGATAATTGTGGCTTTCCTGTGCAGCCCCTGAATCTGAAATTCTGCCATCATGGTTTCAATTTTTCAATAAAGAGCTCGTACGTTCCCTGTCATTTTCAGATCATGAAGCTTTTGACCATCCTGTGGCATGTAAGTTTTAAACTAATTTTAATGTGACCCATCCTCCTCTCGGGATAATATTTTAAAAGTTTGTTTATTCCCCATAAATTATTTTGGATTCAATTTCAGCTTTCTGTCTAAATTGACATGCAGGCCTTTTGGTTGTTTCAACGAAGGATGAACGGCCACTTAACAGATTTGTTGACCTTTTCAACACTAATCAACTGCCCTTTCTGCTTAATGATGGTGTGATGGACCCAAAGATTTTGAAGCATTATTTATTAGTGCATGATAACCAAGATGGCTCCTCAGAGAAGTATGTTGGCTTGTTCCTTATTACTTTAGAATGCTTCATTTGGCAAGAAACTATCATATTTTTCTAGTATTATGTGTCCATCAGAGGTGTTGTATGCTGGCATTTGGCAAGCATACAGGTTTATTTTCAGTTTTGGATACCAAAAACTTACTGTCAAAACATGATTAAAAGATATTAACATAATCTATATGATTCTGGTCACACCAAGTAGCAGCAGACCAACATCACAATCATACCCTTGTGATAAGATTTAAATGATGAAATGACCCTTAGAACGACAAGTTCATTGTGATCTTTGGAGTCTAAGAAGGAATATGAACTCTCTGGAGAAAATAGTGTTGTTATGTTGGCCATTTTGGTTCATAAGGGACAAGATTGAATTAGAGTAAGGGAAAGTGGAGGGTGTTTTGTTTCTTTTGGCTTCCAATCTAATTGCCATGTATGTCCAGGCAACCGTGAATGTCTTTGGATGTGGAAAGAGCTACGACAAAATTTAATAGTGATTCCAGTGAGTGGAAGTCATGCTGTTTTGAGTACCCTAAATCCAGACAACTGAAAATTGGAATGACTTTTTGACTCTGTTCTTTAGATAGATAAATAACAAGAACTGCCTGAGGGATTTATAGATCAGTCATTCAGATTCTTCTAATCATGTGGGTTGTTATTTATTTAAAAATCATGTTTGCCATTGCTTAAATATTCGGGGGACCAATTGAATATGGAGTCATAGGTGAGAAAACTGAAGATTGGTTTGTTGTGTCTTGTCGTGGGGAGAAACTAGCATTATGGCAACACTAAGAATTAAAGGAGAAAAAGAATCAAAGATCATGTCTTTCGAAAAAAAAGATCCAAAGATCATATCTTCAAAGTCTAGAAAATCAAACTAAGCACTAAAAGGATTCATTTATATACTATAATTTTGTTTTACATGTAGAAGTTGTATTTGCTCTCAAAATCTGCTGTCTAGTAGGAAAATTTCCACACAAAATGGAAAAAGAAAAAAGAAAAGGAAAGAAAGAAAAGAAAAAATAACTTACCAGCAGGACAGAGTTTTTTTAAAATGGAAAGTTATTAATACTTCCTGGTTGGTTTGCATTCTAAGAAAGAACTAATAGAACTAAAGTAAATTTCAAATAATTGAAACTGTTACAAAATAGGAAGATCGATGGAAACAAAAGGTTCTTAAAAATGGAAATTTCTAACAAAAATCTTAAAGTGACACACTAATCCTTAACAAGCGACAAATCCTATATCCAAATGAATACTAAGCCAGATACCAGACAATCTGAATCTTAAAGTTACCAACATACACTTGCAAGAATAAACTTAAATAAAGTTGAATTAAGGCCATATTACAGAATGTCAAATTCGATTTAACTAAGCTTACTCAATGCAGCTTTGCCTCTCTAAGCTAGTGGATCTCTTTGTCTCTAACAAGTTTTATGATTAGATAGGAGAGGGAAGCCACTAATCAATCCCTGGTAATATTTGTAAGAAAGCTTTTAGTGATTGAGACCAAGAAAAAAGTGGTTCTTTTCACCATTTCCAGGATTTTCTTAATCTTGTTCATATCTACACCCAGATATGATAGTACTAGTCTAGTGAATGTGCTTCCCTTTATGTTTATGGTGATGTTTGTTTGTTTCTTTTTTTCCTTCTCTTTTTTATCTAAAATCTTAATAGACCCGATTTGAACTTAAATCTAAATAGAGTGGAATGCATGAGTCTGAGTGATATATCTGTTTTTATTGATATTTGAATGTTGTTAAGTTTTAAGTTTTGTTATTTTTGCCTTTTAGAAGCATCTAAAATTAGTAATTAGATGCCTTAAACCTACAAAAAATAATTGTTTCCATTACATATTTCCAATAAATATGACAAAACTACAGAGACATCAACAAATCTAACAAAACTGCATAAACAACAGGAAACCCATATAAGAATCCATCCACATAAATTAGAAACAACAATTTCATTCACCGAGCCCTTAAAAAGTACAAAAAATTTGGAAATACCATAGTCACAATTCACTCACCCAATCCAAAAACCACCATTTCACCTGAAGGGAGCATAGAGGTGTTGCAAAGAGAATGAGAAGAGGACTGAGGGTGAGAGTGTTCACTTTTGGAGGGGATTTAAGGTGGTGGACAGTGGTGTACTACTCTTGGTTGATGAGTGGTGGTGTTGGAGTAGAAGCAGATGATCCAAGAGGAGTGGGGGTGGTAAACAGTGGTGAGCAGCAGGGATGGCAAGTCAGCAATTGGAGAGGACAGGATTTATATTTGGGTATTGTAGAAGTTTGGATTGAGAACAGAAAAGAGAAAAGTGATTTTTATTTATTTATTTATTTATATTTTAAATTCAAACAAACGCAGGAAGTATGAAATCAAAACCAAAAAAAAGAAGAAAAGAAATATGAGGATTTATGTTTGGGTATTGTAGAAGTTTGGATGGGGTGGTAAACAGTGGTGAGCAGCAGGGATGGCAAGTCGGCAATTGGAGAGGACAGGATTTATATTTGGGTATTGTAGAAGTTTGGATTGAGAACAGAAAAGAGAAAAGTGATTTTTATTTATTTATTTATTTATATTTTAAATTCAAACAAACGCAGGAAGTATGAAATCAAAACCAAAAAAAAAAAAAGAAAAGAAATATGAGGATTTATGTTTGGGTATTGTAGAAGTTTGGATTGAGAACAGAAAAATGAATATATTTTTTTAATTCAAATATGATGTTTCATCGGTCCTAGTGTGAGTCTTGGTATCTTTTCCCTTCATCTCTTGTTGCTTTTGTTATGCTTTTAACCCCATTTACTACATATTTGTTTTTTACAAGCCTATTTGAGATACCTTTTAACTTCTATTTTTACTAATAGAAGTACAAGTAAATATTATTGCCATGCAGTTGATTTTACGGTCGTGAAATACTTTTCTTAAAAATAAGGATAATTTAGACAATTTTTAAACTTTCATTAAATAAAAAATCTACTTTCCACATTGTGATTGAGGAAAATAGGGATCTCTTTGCTTTTCCACAATGCTGATAATTATTTTGGAAATTGTGGTGCCCACATTATCCAGATATCCTTAAAGGTTGAAAAAGGAAGAGAATTATGACTGGAAACATTGCGTTGAACGTAACTAGGCATTCTATACACTAATGCAACTCCTTACCTTAAGCCATTTCGCCCCTTTCTCAACAAGCTGTGATAAAGGGAAAATCTCTTCCTTATACAATGCCCCAAGGAGACTACTACCCAAAGTTTTTTTCCAGCCTAAAACCACTTTTGTGTCAGCCTTCTTCCCTCGTTAGCAGCCAAACTGAAAAGCCTACTTTTGCGGATACAGAACAAGAGAATGAAAAGCGCGGGGGTGGGGGGGGGGGGGGGGGGGGGGTGTGGCGGGGTGTGGACAAGAGATTCAAAATTTCTTTAGTAGTATAGGATAGGGTTCAGGCTACTGGACAATCTTGTATTTGACTTTTAAACATTGCTTTTAGCGTTTAAGAAACTCTTCCAAATAGGGCTTACATATCAGCAATTTGATTTATTTATTTTTTTAATTTTTAATTTTTAATATTTTTAAAATACACATGCTTCTTTGTTTCCAGGGCAGAAAAAATTTTAACAGAAATGAGGAGTACTTTTGGCTCTAATGATTGTCAATTACTGTGCATTAACTCTTCTCAAGATGGATTAGTAGAACATGAAGATAACCCATGGGCTCCTTATGTAAGTCATTTTTAGGGACTATTTTTTTTTTTTTCCAACTGTCTTTATTATATTTTTCAATTTCTTTGGTAAATATGGTAAAAATCAGTGAGGTTGAAGCTATACACTTCTACTATTGTGACAGAAAACTGATGCTTCACTTAGTCAGCCTCTTGGCTGTTTTCTCAACATTGATGATTTTAATGAGGTGATTGATTTTCTTACCCCCTGGTTAACAAACTGACAATTATTCAGGATTTCATGTCTATGATTACTGATTGATCAGAAATTCTGACCAAGATATGTTGTGTAAGTTGGAAACAGATAAAAGATCTCATGCAAGATTTTTCTTCTAAACATATCATTCCTCACATGGAGCAAAAAATACGCGTGCTCAATCAGCAGGTTGTCCCTTCAAGCATTTTCTACAGGATTTCTGATATGAAGGGAACTTTGTAGCTTTAATCATGATTTTGTTTCTGCCCTTCTTTCTTCATACATTTTTTATTCTTTTATAGGTTTCTGTAACACGGAAAGGTTTTAGAAACCAAATTAAAAATTTGTGGTGGAGAAAAGGGAAAGAAGATACACCAGATGCTTCCAATGGCCCTATGTATGTTTTACTACTATATTTTGTTTACATGTCACTTCATGCTTCTTCTTCTTCCTTTTTGTGGTTTTGAAAAAAAATTATATTCTGTTCTAATTTAGTGTTTATTATCCCTGTTTTCTTCTTTTCTCTATTATATTCTACTAATTTAGTTCTTGTTATCCCTATTAAAGGTATACCTTTAGCTCCATTGAATCTCAAATTAGAGTTTTGGGTGATTATGCCTTTATGTTACGGGATTATGAACTTGCATTGTCAAACTATCGACTGCTTTCCACTGATTACAAGCTTGACAAAGCCTGGAAGCGCTGTGCTGGTGTACAGGTAGCTTCAGATCTTTCTTTATTTTCTCCATTGTAACTAGCTCTTGCCACACAGATGATCTGCAAATAGAATATTCTGGATCTGTCTCATGCTTCCTTGCAGGAAATGATGGGGCTTACATACTTCTTGTTGGATCAATCAAGAAAGGAGGCAGAATATTGCATGGAAAATGCATTTAATACTTACTTGGTATGTATGCTTTTTCTTGCTAAAATTGTAAAGGTTTCTCTCAGTTGATCTTGTGCCTCTATAATACATCTCTCTAAATTGCTAACATACCCCCCATCCAATCTCAATCCTTGGATGGTTGAGGGCTAATCGCACCAGTAAATTGATAAAAGAAAATATTTTGAAGTATTCATTTTATATGTGTCCTTTTTTCATTGGCTGGAAGAAGAGGGTATGGTACGATTACTAATTTGGTACCATAGAATGAAAAAAGTGTATTTTTCATTTTAAGTATTGAATTCAAAATCGAGAAGTGTGGGGTTACCAATCAGTTTAAAAATATAATAATGTCTTGTAATGAATTAAAATTATGCTTTGTTTTGATAGACAGTTATAAATAAATTAAAGGGCACCTAACAAATAGTGGAGCACCTAAATAATTTTGTTTGGAAATCTCAAGTCCCTCTTAAGGTTAAGTCCTTTGCTTGGTTAGTGACACACAAGAAGGTGAACACCAACAACATGCTACAACTGAGGAGATCCTACAAAGCCCTCAGTCTTGATATTTGTATGTTGTGTATGGAGCGTGGAGAATCGGTAGATCAACTTTTTTTACATTGCTCTTTGACCATAGGGTTGTGACACGAATTATTTGGATTGGATAAGTTGGACTGGGTTATTTTACCAAGGGATAGGAGTTGGGGAGAAGTGTGAGAATGGTAAGGACGTTGAAGGTCTTTGTGGAGAGGAAGACCTTCTTGGTTAGGTTCGAAGGTGAAGCCGAGGGAAAATGGTGTTCGTTTATAGAGCACAGTAGAGGCTTTGTTTTCGCCTTAGGCTTTGAGAAGGAAGAGGTTGGTTGGATGATAGAACATTTGACGAAGGCCATTGAGATGATGAATTTCATGGGTTTCAACAAAAAATTCAGAGGAAAAACTAGAGTCCATTTAATGGAGGTTTGCTTCAACAATCATGGTAGGTTTATAAGGCTCTCAGAGTTTGCTTCCAACAGAAAGTCAACTTTCCTGGTAATACCTGAGGGAGAGAATGGTAGGGGATGGGAACATCTAAAGATTGCGTTGTCTTCAACGTTGGTGGTCCCTTCCTCGAGTATTGTTGAAAAAGGAAGGCAGTGCAGGGAGGAAAGGACTTTTCACAAACATGTGGGTCCTTTGTACCAATCCTTCGCGAATGTAGTCAAATAAGAAGGACCGAGGAGGGGAGGCCTTGTTCTAGTCGGGAGATGGGCGAGAGCTGTAGCGTGCGAATGTCATGCTGGTTCTGTTAACTGGGTTGAGGTCGGTCGGGCTTTGGCGAAAAGATTAGGGCATAAAGGTGTGGTGACTATTGTCCCCTTCTCCGGTGGAAAAGGTTTATTTTTTGTGGAAACCACAGAGGAAGCTTTATCACTCCACGATTTAAGGTTTATCAGGATTAAGGGTGGGCTTACAGTCTTGTTGAGAAGATGGTCGCCAAAGGAAAATTTAGAAGTAGAGGGGAAATTCAGAGGAGGTTGGATAGAATTACGGGGTTTGCCATTTCATTTATGGTCTGAGGTACATCTAAAGAAAATTATGGAGTAGTGGGGGACGGTGATAGAGATTGATTGGTGAACGATGAAACTGTTTGATTTTAGCGAGGCAAGGGTGAGAGTTTTAATGAAGGAATGATCAATTCTCCCAGCTTTGATCGAGGTGTTAGATGGGGGATGGGAGTTCACAGTTTCAGTTTCAGTTGCAGTGGCTGGAGAGGAAGACGTTAGGCGAGGTAGAGAAATGAGTGAGTCAACTCGGCAGAAGTTTGAGCCTCACTCGTGGATAGGTGGCAGAAAGTGGGTTGAGGAGGCTAGATCAACGGTTGCAGGTAGGTCTTCTGATGGGGCAGTTGGCAGAATGAAGGAGGGAAGCGGTTGTCAAAAGGCTAAAATTGCTGCTGTGGGGACACGCGGCAAGAGAAGACCGACAGTGGGGAACAACTGGTCCCAACCTTCCCTATCTTTCAGTTTGAATTCAAATTTTATGAGAACTGGGTTTGTCGGGCCAAGGCAGGATGGAGAAGTATGGGCTGGAGGCGACAAAGCCCAATCAACTGATGAGGAAGGGCTTTGGGCCTCCAAACAAGTGAGAAAGGCCCAATCTTCTCTTAAGCCCAGTCCATAGGTTGAAGCTGACTTGGGCCGGAAGAGGGGAGATTCCTTAAATGGCCGATTTTCGTTGTTGGGCCAAGAATTGGGAGGCGAACAACCCATCTCTACGAAGGGCTCTTTACGCAGAGATGACCCCTCTGCAAAAGGAAAGGGGAAGGTAGGCTCTGGGGCTTTTGAAGATCAATTGAGGGGTTCCGCGTTGAAGTGTGGTTCAAAGAAGCTGTGGAATGCTCTGTTACCTTCAAGTTCTGGATGCCGACAAGGGGGCCGAAGTTGAAGCGAGCCTTTAATGCTTGAAAGACCGTCATCAGTTAGCGATGCTCTTCCAAAGGAAGATGCTTTCGAAGCAAGAACACAGCTGGAACGAAGCTTTAGTGCAAGTCCAAGTCGTTCGTTAGGGTTTCGAAAATGGTGTTCTGGGGAAGGCATGTCGCCGTCGAGTGGAGACGCGGATCAAAGGTCTGTTCTTAAGGCTCCTTTTCTTTCAAAGGGGAAGGAGAAACTGCGCAAATTCTCTAAAGGTGAAGACAGAGCAGGTTGTAAGGGTTTTGCGGGTTTTCCTCATCGTGGCTCATCAGTCGCGGTTTTTCCTTCTTTTCCAGTAACCAGAGAAAAAGGGCTCAACTCTATGGGGTCTTGTGGATTGATGGTAGTGGAAAACCTCGAGGTATCTTCTTATCAACATTCTCAGTCATCTCTGTCTTTTCTTTCCCTTCCCTCTGGCTTGGCTCTTCCTCACCTGAGTCCTTCTGTTCCCGTTCTTCCCAATTCAGCCATTCAGTCTCAGTATTCTACGAAACCTTGAGTTATATCTGAAATTTTTTCCAAAAAAGATGACGATGGAGCTTTTTGTCTTGGGTCTATTGGCAATCCTAACCGAGATGTTGTGGTGTCCCAGTTATCTAGTCTGAACCAATTGTTCGAGAGTTTTAAATCTTTTAAGACCAAACCCAATATGCTTACAATTAGCCAGGGTGATGCGGAATTCCCCCTGATGGGTGGGTTCTAAATAGAAGGCCTTTCCCCCAGCAAAATGGTCGAAGTTTGTGAGGTCTTAAGTTCTCTGGATATTAAGGTGTATTCAAGGCGGAAGAACAGTAATTGAGACCTGTTGGCATTGGTTTGGAGGTTTATTTATGAAAATCATCAGTTGGAATACTAGGGGTTTGGGATCTAGGAAAAAACGAAGGGTGGTTAAGGATTTTTTGAGGCTTGAGAATCTAGATGTAGTGATGTTTCAGGAAACAAAAAGAGAGGTGTGCGACAAAAGGTTTGTAGGTAGCGTTTGGTTGGTTAGGAATAAGGAGTGGGCTGCTCTTCCGGCATGCGGGGCTTCAAGAGGGATTTTGATCATTTGGGACTCAAAGAAATTGAGCAGTGAGGAGGTGGTAATTAGATCTTTTTCTGTCTCAATCAAGTTTTTATTGGATGGATGCAGACCCTTGTGGTTGTCCGCAGTTTATGGCCCAAACAATCCCTTACTCATGAAGGATTTTTGGGTGGAGCTATTAGACATTTTTGGCCTTTCTTTTCCTTTATGGTGTGTGGGCGGTGATTTTAATGTTATAAGGAGAAGTTCAGAAAAATTGGGTGGCTCTAGTTTCACTTCTAGCATGAGGGATTTTGATGGTTTTATAAGAGATTGTGAATTACTTGATCCCCCCTTACGGAATGCCCCTTTCACTTGGTCAAACATGCAAGAGTTACCGGTGTGCAAGAAATTGGATCGGTTTCTTTATTCAAATGAGTGGGAGCTATTATTCCCTCAAAGCCTTCAAGAAGTTCTTCCTAGATGGACATTGGATCATTGGTTGATTGTTTTGGATACCAATCCTTTCAAGTGGGGCCCACCACCTTTTAGGTTTGAGAATATGTGGCTACAACATCCAAGTTTCAAAGAGTGCTTTAGTAGTTGGTGGAGAGAATTTGAAGGAAATGGTTGGGAAGGTCACAAGTTCATGAGGAAGTTACAATTTGTTAAGGCAAAATTGAAAGATTGGAATAAGAATACTTTTGGAATGCTAAAGGAAAGGAAAAAAAGCATCTTGGATGAAATAGCTAACATTGATGCCATTGAGCAAGAAGGGGTTCTATCTTCTGATCTTTCTGCTCAAAGAGTTTTAAGAAAAGGGGAGCTAGAGGAATTAATTTTGAGGGAAGAAATTCATTGAAGTCAAAAAGCTAAGGTGAAATGGGTTAAAGACGAGCATTGCAATTCAAAGTTTTTTCATAAAGTGGCTAACAATGGATGAAATTGGAATTTCATCAAGTTTTTGGAGAATGAAAGAGGTTTGATGTTGGATAATTCTGAGAGCATCACAGAGGAGATCTTACTATATTTTAAAAAGCCCTACTCGAGTTCTCCTGGAGAGTTTTTGAGAGTAGAAGGCATAGATTGGTCCCCAATCTCAGAAGAGAGTGCTTCTAGGTTGGATTCCCCATTCTCCGAAGAAGAGATCTTTAATGCCATTTTTCAGTTAGATAGGGATAAGGCGTCGGGGCCTGATGGTTTTACCATTGCAGTATTTCAGGATTGTTGGGATGTGATCAAGGAAGACTTAGTGAGGGTGTTTGCAGAGTTTCACAGTAGTGGGATTATTAATCAAAGCACCAATGCCTCCTTCATAGTTCTTTTGCCCAAAAAAAGTCAGACAGAAGATTTCAGATTTAGACCTATTAGCTTGATCACTTGTCTCTATAAGGTAATAGCCAAAGTTTTATCAGGGCGATTAAGAGGAGTACTACACGAAACTATCCACTCTACTCAAGGTGCTTTTGTTCAAGGGAGATAAATTTTGGATGCAGTTCTTATAGCCAATGAGATAGTGGATGAGAAAAGGCGATTAGAGGAGGAAGGAGTTGTCTTCAAAATTGACTTTGAAAAGGCTTATGACCATGTGAATTGGGATTTTTTGGATCACGTGTTGGAGAAGAAGGGGTTTAGTCCTAAATGGAGGAATTGGATGAGAGGTTGTCTGTCTTCCGTCTCTTATGCTATTTTAGTGAATGGAAATGCTAAAGGGTGGGTCAAGGCATCTAGAGGATTAAGGCAAAGTGACCCTTTATCCCCTTTTTTGTTCACTATTGTCGCAGATGTGTTGAACAGAATGATATTGAGAGCTGAGGAAAGAAGTATGTTGGAGGGTTTTAGGGTAGGTAGGAATAGAACTAGGGTGTCCCATTTGCAATTCGCAGATGATACTATCTTCTTTTCTAACTCTTGTGCGGAAGAGTTGAAAACTCTCAAGAGTTTATTGTTAGTGTTTGGGCAAATTTTTGGGCTTAAGGTCAATCTTGACAAAAGGAATCTTTTTGGCATCAACCTTGATCAGAATTATCTCTCTAGGTTAGCCTTGTTGCTTGACTACAAGGCTTCTGATTGGCCTATACTCTACTTGGGTCTTCCTTTGGGAGGGAATCCAATTGCTTGCAGATTCTGGGATCCAGTGATTGAGAGAATCTCAAGGAGATTAGACGGGTGGCAAAAGGCTTACTTATCTTTCGGTGGTAGGATAACTCTTATCCACTCTTGCCTTTCCCACATTCTTAGCTACTTTCTCTCTCTGTTTAAGATTCCCGCTTTAGTGGCTGCAAAAATTGAGAGATTGCAAAGGGATTTCCTTTGGTCAGGGGTTGGGGAAGGTAAGAGAGATCATCTTGTTAGTTGTGATGCAGTGTGTAAGCCAAGGGTAAAAGGGGGTTTGGGGTTTAGGAAGATTTCTTTAAGGAATCTCGCTCTTTTAGGGAAATGGTTGTGGGGGTATCCTAGGGAGAGTACAACTCTGTGGCATCAGGTCATTTTAAGCATTTATGAGACACATTCAAATGGTTGGGATGCTAACACTTTAGTCAGATGGTCACATCGTTGTCCTTGGAAGGCTATTGCACAAGTCTTTCAGGATTTTTCAAAGTATACTCGGTTTGTGGTAGGAGATGGGGAAAGAATTCACTTTTGGGAAGATTTGTGGTGGGGGGACCAGCCTTTTGAAATCCCAATATCCAAGACTATTTAGAGTAGTCACAGATAAAAATCTTCCTATATCTTCAACTCTCGGTTCTGCTCGCCATTTCTCTTGGAACTTTAATTTCCATCATAATCTATCCGATTCCGAGATAGAAGATCTAGGATGCCTCATGCGATCTCTTGATTGTACGCATTTATCCACTTCGGCTTCAGATGCGAGATCTTAGTCTTTATCTTCTTCAGGATTGTTTACAGTCAAGTTCTTCTTTATAGCCTTGTCCCAAATGCCCGATTTATCTCCACTTTTCCCTACTAAGTTTGTATGGAATTCTCAAGTCCCTTTCAAAGTCAAGTCCTTTGTCTGGTTAGTGGCACACAAGAAGGTAAATACTAATGACTTGCTACAATTGAGAAGACCTTACAAAGCTCTTAGTCCTGACATTTGTAAGTTGTGCATGAAGTAAGGAGAATCAGCAGATCATCTTTTCCTACATTGTTCTTTGTCGATGGGGTTGTGACACAGATTATTTCAGCTAGCCAAGATGGATTGGGTTCCTCCAAGAAGCATTTCAAACATGATGTCCATCAATTATAAAGGTTTTGGCACTTCCAAGAGAGGGATAGTTTTGTGGCAAAATGCGTGCATTGCTTTAATTTAGGTTGTGTGGCGGGAAAGAAATGCTAGGATATTTGAGGACAAAGCTAGGAATTCAGAGAATCTATGAGATTCCATTCACTTCCTTGCTTTTCTTTGGGCTTTTTGTTCCGTGGTTTTTAAGGGCATTCCCCTTAACGTGTTACAAATAGATTGACTAGCAGTGTGTAGTTCCAATGGGATGGTCTAGCCAAGAGAGCTTGTTCGTAGTTTTCATAGTGTAGTTTCTTGATCTTTTATTGTGTTGTTTAGTTTTATCTTTGGTGGGAGGATTCCTCATCCTTCTTTTGTACTTCTTTTTCTATCATTATATATTTTTGTTGTTTCCTATAAAATAAAAAAATAAAAAAGTTGGACTGGGTTCCTCCTAGGAGTATTTGTGATATGATGACTATTGCATATAAGGGATTGGGAAACTCCAATAGAGTATTGTTATTGTGGAAAAATGCTTGTATGACTTTGATTTGGGTTGTGCGACATGAAAGAAATGCTAGAATTTTTTAGGATTAGGCGAGGACTTTAGAGGTTCTTTAGGATACCATTCATTTCCTTGCTTCCTTTTGGGCATCTTGCACCACAACTTTCAAGGATTTTCCCTTTCATATGATCCAACTTGATTGGTTGTTGGTGTGTAAGTACAAAGGTGTGGGCTAGTAAGGAGAGGTTATATTTAGTATTTTGGAGGTGCCATTTGTTTAGTTCTTTGTTTTTTTGGAGGATTTCTCATCCTTCCTTTGTATCTTTTAATCATTATTTAATATATTACTGTGTTGTTTCTCATTAAAAAAAAAAAAGAAAAAAAGGTGGGTGGTCCAACCCATGAACACAAGAAGCATAGCACCAAAAGGAAAAGAACAGTCATGAACACTTTCTAGCCCTAGCTTAAGTGGACAATGAATGTTGCAAGAGCAATTCATCATCCCAACAGAACTTTAAAGTACTCCAATAGGGTCTTCTGAATCCATGAAAAGCACTTCAAGCTTTAATTGGAGCATTCCTTCTTTCTAGATTACTGTCTGCTCCACTTTCTCCAAATGCACCAATACGTGGAGAGACGAGCTATTCCCCACGCTGCTTCTCTTCCTCTTATCCAAGCCCTAAGCATGTTACCTGAGAAAAGATCCTTTTGTTTTCTCCTGGAAGAACCCACTGCAACTCTATAGTTGTGACTAAAATATCCCACAAGGACTCCAATGTCCCTGACACCACTTAATCGCCCATAAATCTGCCACTTTTGCATTTTTGTTGTCTTGTTACAAAACTATAAAAAGAAGAAAGAATATCTTCCAAAGGATGATCCCTTTTTTCCTTTTTAGTTTTATTTTACTGTATAAAATTTTACTGTGAGTTGGAAATACTTATTAATTTTTTTCATGGTTATTTTATTTTTATTTTTATTTTTTATTTGTTGGTTTTCCCCCCAAAATTGTGACTTGTAATGAAAATCCAGAATTTCTTGCTAATTTTCAAAATTTTCAATCCTTTCAATGAAAATTTTCCTATTACGCCTTGCTTGTATCTTACATTTAGCTCCATGTTGTTTTATGAAAACAAAAAAGGGAAAAAAGAGAAAAAAGGTTGTCTCCGTATTCTTGGAGTTATGCACTTTTTCCTTGTAAAGATGAATTATGGAACTTATTCTTTTTTATCCAGATAAGTTTATGTGTTCTGGACATATAATCTCAAATCTAGCTTCAGCTTTCAGAGTACAGTTTACCAATTTGATATATACATATTAGGTCCTTATTTGGATGAGAAAATGTTGTTGTGTTATTGTTATTTTTTTAATAATTAACCTGTATTTTACTCTTAGAGTATTTATGTAAAATTTGGATAAGTTAGCACTGTTGCTTATGGGTTTCTTGTTTGGTGGGTAAGATTTTCTGTACACTATATGCTCTCAATTCTTATTTTCTGATCTGAAGGACACTGCCATTTGAGGTAGTAAGGTCAATTTTTGTCCAATATTAAAAACTTGTCTTCTTGATTGTTGAAAAATGTCTTAAATCCTTTTTTTGGCCTATTTCTAAATATTTGATATTTTCCTATTTGGATAAAATTTTGTTAGGAGTTTTCCTATTTGTAATATTGTGATACTTTCTTGTGTAAATAGGTTTTCCCTCTATAAGATATTCCTACAAAATTAGAAAATAATATGGGAAGAGATTTTGATCTAAAGAGGTCCTTTTGGATGTAACTAGGACTTTGATTTGAGAGTTTTAGGATTGTAACCTTACCTTTGAGTATAGTTAATTGATCTCTCCTCTCCCCATGGATGTGACGCATTGTCAAACCATGTTAAATCTTGTTTTCTCTTGTGATTGCTTTCTTATTTGTTTTTTGTTCGCTTGCTTTAGCATAAGATTTATCTATCATAGTCCCATTCTAGTTTGGTAATTCAACGCTTAAGCAACCAATGGCAGAGGGAAAAGATATATGTCCTTATTTCTTCATCTTCCTTCAGTTGTACTATTTTCTATGTTGTCATCATTGAATATTGAATCCTAACTTTAAGTAGGCCTATTGAGGAAATTTTTTGGTTTTTAACATATTCAAAATCTGGATGGAGCATTTTCTTCTCCTTGTGATTAGTACAAAAGTATACATGTTTTATGATTTTATGTTCTTTTTGATACTTGGTCTTCCTCCTAATCAGATAAGGCAAATGTTAATGAGAACATTGCAGCATATTGTATTCAATTGGGCTTCTGAAAAATGTTTAGCAGTTGCTTGTAGTGCTTGGTTGTTCATTAAGATAACAGGGATTCATTGTCAAGCCATGCGATTTGTCAGTTTTGGATGACAGATAGCTTATGAACTCATCATTTTCTTGGGAGATAGCGTCAATATGAGTTTACTCATCTCTGGTGCAAAATAATAAATAAAAGGAAAATCCATACCATGAGGCCTCATAGCTTATATTTTACATCACCTTGATCTGGAAGATTCTTTTCAAATTCAGTGAATCACTTGGTAAAATTAGTACTCAGTACTGTGATCTGAAATGATGTTCATGCAGAAAATTGGGTCATCAGGTCAGCAAAATGCAACACGTTGTGGTCTTTGGTGGATAGAAATGTTGAAAACAAGGGATCAGTATAAAGAGGCTGCCAGTGTTTACTTCCGTATATCCGGTGAGGTAATTCCCAATTTCTTGAAAAGAGTGCTGATTGGAAAGATTTATTTTCTGCTCCTGACACTGTTTCTCTTCTTAGGAACCTTTACATTCTGCTGTAATGCTTGAGCAAGCATCTTATTGCTACTTGTTTTCTAAACCACCCATGTTACACAAGTATGGATTTCACCTTGTTCTTTCTGGCGATCATTATAAAAAATGTGATCAGGTACCTACACGAGTATATAATTCAAAAGTTAATTTTTTTAATATGAAATACTGTCTTCTTTTGACATGGTTATTCTTCCTTGTCCTTTCCAGATAAAGCATGCAATTCGGACATATAGAAGGGCTCTTTCTGTGTACAAAGGAACTATGTGGAGCTATATCAAAGATCATGTTCATTTCCATATTGGAAAGTAAGTTATGGAATCATACACTTGTTATTGCATGATAAATCTATTGGAGTTCGGCATCGACAATGGGCAAAGGTTCTTAATAAAACTCATTACTTAATTTAGGTGGTATGCTTTTCTTGGGATGTTTGATGTGGCAGTCCCACATATGTTGGAAGTTCTGACATGTGGTCATCAGTCTAAGACAACACAGGACTTATTCTTAAGGGAATTCCTTCAAATTGTTCAGGTAAAGGCCAATGTTAAAAGCTGTCTTTTATTCTATAGTTCACAAAGTTTGACTTAGATATTCTATTGTCCTTTGCCTGGTTTTCCATAAAGTTTCATTGAACCAATTCATCTGAATTTTAACTATTTTCTTTTTTTTTTTTTCCTTTGATGATACAGAACACAGGGAAAAAATTTGAGGTATTGAAACTTCAGTTGCCTGCTATCAACATTCCATCAGTCAAAGTTATTTTTGAAGATAATCGAACTTATGCATCTCCTGCAGCTGTAAGTTGAATTTATTACCTCATTGTCTAGACATGTGAATCCTTTGGTAATAATTCTTGAAGTTATTGTTTTTCTAATTTTATTTTTTAGAATTGTGTTTGTCCTCATTTTGTTATACTCAAAATAACAATTACAAATCAATGGTGTTGACTTGCTTATTGGGCATCATTCATGCAAAGGTCTTTACCTTAGGTAGGGCTTTGGATTTCCAAATGAAATTGGATGGAAAGAAAGGAATCAGGTTCATAGGATATATATATTTATATATTTATCAGAATTAGATTCATAGATTTAGATAGGGTTGAAAAGAAAGGAAAACAGAGAATACCCCTGAGAAAGTCGAAGACTAGACCCTCACATCTGGAAAAGAAAGCGATAAATACACATGGATCAAGAAGATATAGGGAGTTCAAGCTTCTTGATTTTTGAATCAAAGAGGTTAGAGCAAAAATTGAAATTCCAAGACTATGAACATGAGAGGTCTAAAATAGACGAGACTTAATAATCTTGACATCTCAATACTCTATAAAGATTTGGAACTTGAGCACAAAGGGGCTGCTCTCCCAGCCAAACATCTTCCTAAATGGAATTTTGTATTATCACCCACTGAAAAACAAGTAAAACAAGAAAAAAAAATAGTAAAAAAACTAGGCAATAGCCTTAGATGACAACGATTCAACCACTGGACAACTATGTTCATGTCACAACCATTAGCCTATTTGTACCCATGTTTATATCTGGAGTGATAAAATTTGAAGGCCATTATTAATGAAATGCCATCTTTATTAGTTATGAAAAGGCAATTATTGTAGATAGAGGAGAGAGTGCAAGTTATTTGTCAGAATGCTGTAGCATAATGATTTAATCAAAATTCTTCAATATTCATTTTCAGCAGGTTTTTGTTGTTGGGCTGGGGGGTGTGGAAAGGGGGGGAGATCTTATGGCAGTTGGCTGTGGTCATTCTTGCTTTCAATTTTGAGTATGATGGCTTTTGGGGAGAAATGACTAGGGTGGATGCAATGGTGTATTTCCACAACCAGGTTCTCTATTTTGGTTAATGGGACTTCCTCAGGCTTTTTCCAAAGTTCCAAGGGTTTAAGGCAAGGGGATCCTCTCTTACCATACTTGTTTGTGATTGCTATGGAGGCACTTTGTTGTCTTGTGAAGAGAGCTGTGAATGGGGGCTTTTTGACAGCTTGTAAGGTGAGGGGTAGAGGTGGTGAAGGGGCTCAGGTGTCCCACTTATTGTTCGTGGATGATACACTTGTATTCTGTGAGGATTCTCAGGATCAGATGATGTATTTATGTTGGGCCCTCATGTGGTTTGAGGCCATTTCGGGGTTGAGAATTAATTTGAAGAAAAGTGAGTTAATCCTAGTGGGATGTGTGGAAAATGTGAAGGATTTAGTTGCAGAGCTTGGTTGTAAGGTCGGGAGTCTTCCTTCCTCTTACTTGGGATTGTCGTTGGGTGCACCTTTTAAGTCTGTGGCTGCTTGGGATGGTGTGGAAGAGAGGATTCAAAAGAGATTAATAATGTGGAAGAGACAATACATCTCCAAAGGAGGAAGGATCACCTTGATATAGAGCACTTTGGCTAGCTTTCCCATTTATTACATGTTTGTACTTTATTTACCCAAGATGGTCAGATTGAGGTTAGAGTACATTCAAAGGGATTTCTTGTGGGGAGGTGGGGCTCTTGAGAGGAAAACTCATCTTGTAAGGTGGGCGACTGTTTGCCTAGACCAAAGAAAAGGGGGGTTGGGGGTGAAGTGTCTATCTATTCTCAATAAGGCTCTCCTATGGAAATGGAGTTGGAGGCTTGCAATTGAGAGAAGGGCCTTTTGGAATCAAGTGATAAGGGGAAAGTGTGGGAAGGAGAAAGGGGGATGGTGTACTAAGGAAGTGAGGAGTGGACATGGTGTGGGGTGGTGGAAAGCAATTAGGAAGGAGTGGGCACTTGGTAAGTAATAGACTTTCCTTGATGGTGGATACTGGACAGAGGGTGAGATTTTGGAAGGATAAATGGTGTGGGGCTTCACCTTTTTTGTGACTTTTTACCTTCATTAATTGCTCTAGCCGTCTCTAAGGACGCTTGGGTGAATGATGTGTGAAGTTCCGCTAATGGAGGGGGGAGTTGGAGCTTGCATTTCTCTAGACCCTTTAATGATTGGGAGATGGATGAGGTGGACGGGTTCTTATTGAGTCTTAATGGGAAGAGTGTTCAGCGGGATGAGGAGGATAAGGTGCTTTGGACGGAGACTAAGTGTGGGAAGTCTTTTGTTAAATCCCTTTACAAAGCCTTAGAACCAAGCTCTACAATTTCCTTCCCTCAAATATCATTTGGAAGTCTTGTGTGCAGCCTAAAGTGAGCTTTTTTGGGTGGGAGACGAAATTGTTCATAAAAGATGGTTCTTTGACATTAGTTGGATTCATTGATTGGTTAGGCTCTCATTGAGGGTGAGGTCTTTTTTGTACCTCCTTGTTCACAACTATTTTTGTTCCAGCTGGGTGGGGGTTGGTGTATCTTTTTTGTTTACTTTGAGTCGCCATTTTGATGCCTCCTTTTAATATTTTTTTACCTCTCTTATAAAAAATAAAAAAATAAAAAATAATCTTATGCAAGCTGGATATTTAAAAGACTTATGATCACGTAAATTGAAGTTTTGTCCTTATAGTTATGGAAAATTGGGGTTTGGCTCTAAGTGGTTAGGTTGGATCAAATGGTGTATCTCTATGTTAGATAGTGTACAGTTATTTCAGTTATTTACTTTTCCTTTTTTTTCTTTATTGTATTATGGGTCCCACTAGCATGTATATATATACCCAAGTTCAATGTGTATTATTAACAGTTTTTAATAACAAAAATTAGGGATTCTCCCTTGTTTCTCTTTTCACATGGTATCAGAGCTTAGTGTCACGGACTTAGTCGTTCACTAAGCTCGTGCGGCACTTAGACAAGCCAAGACGCTTGATCTTGCTAAGTCAGCCTTGCTCCCAATACTTAGCTCGCTCGGCTAAGACACTCGCGACTCAAAAGCTTAAGAAGCTTGGTAGGCAACTCCTTAAAGAATGGAAGCTCTTTATTACTCAAAGAAGCTTTTACAAGTGCTTGGAAGCTCACTTGCTTGGTTAGGAAGTGATTTGGGTGGTGCCTTGGCCGAATGAGGCCCTCACCTATTTATAGGCACCAAGGGAACTCTCTAGAACCTTGGAGGGTTCCCTTACAAATCAAGAATATTCTAGAACATCCTACCCTATTCTATGTACAACCCTATGTACAAGAATATACAAGAGATTCCTAGAACTCTCTAGAAAGCCTTGGACTCCTCCCATGCCTTCCACCATAGTGTAGAGATGTGTGGACATCTCTAGGCATTTCTAGAACCTTCCACACTCTTCCCACCAATGGCTTACTGTAGATGGCTCCAGGAGTCTCCAGAAGCTTCCCTCCTCCTATATAAGCCCATGGGGAGGGTCATTTGAAGCATCCCGTGACACTCTCCCCCACCGATGTCGTCGACGTCCTCGTCGTTGCCTCATTCTGAAACCTCTCGATGTGTTTCCAGAATTTTCTCAAGGCATCCGCATGTTCCCAGCTTACCTGCCTCTTAGGTAGTCCTTTCCATCGGACTAGATACTCTATCACAGGAGGGACCCCTTGTCTCCTAATGACCCGTTCAGCTAGGATATTCTTCACCTCCTTCTCCCGTGAGGCCTCAGATGGATGCAGACCCATGCGTTTTCGATGCTTAGAGTGCTGCTTCCTTTTACCCATTGAGTTCACCTCTCCCTTGGTGACCTCTTCCATGTGGGTGCGGGCTACCTCAGCTCGCTCCCCTTTTTCCTCCTTTACTTGCACCCCTGCTAGTAAGGAGGTCTTAGGCGTGCTAGGCTTCGGGTCGAATTGGAGGGCACTTAGTAGTTGCATTGAGCCCATATGTGCTTCGTCCTCCTGCTCCCTCTCCTCGATCATGGCACTAAGCGCCTTTCTCTTTGGACAATCCCGTGCCCAATGTGGACCGTCACACAGGAAGCATTTGATTTTAGGCGTAAACTCCTTCCTTTCCGCCTTACCCCTTCCTTCTCGGACGTTAGGCGTCTTGCCTGATCCCTTTTTAGGAGCATTGTGGTCCATTAGATCCTCGTCTCCCCCACCCATGGCGTGGCTATCCTCTAAAGACTCAATCTTGGAGGAGTCTCCCCTCTTATAATCCGCTAAAGATTCTGCTATTGCCATAGCAGTGGCTAAGTCTTGAACGCCTCGGCGCCTTAATTCCTGCTCTGCCCACCCTTGCAGGTTATCCATGAAGTTGAATAGCAACTCCTCTTGAGTCATATTAGGAATCTCAAGCATGAGCGAAGAGAATTCTTTGACATAGTCGCGTATTGAGCCTGTGTGCTTAAGACGCCGCATGTTTTTCCTAGCCAGGTAAGTCACATCCTCGGGGTAGAACTGCCTCTTAATCTCCCTCTTGAAGTCCTCCCACGTCTCTATGGTGCAAATGCCTTTCTTCATATCGGCAAACCTTCGACGCCACCATAGAGTAGCCGTGTCAGTAAGGTAGAGAGTTGCAGTTCTTACCTTAGCCGCCTCATCCGTCAATGCGATAGCCTCAAAGTATCGCTCCATATGCCATAAGAAGTTATCCAACTCCTTGGCATCCCGATTGCCACTAAACCCATGTGGCTTCGGCACCTCCACCCTAGATGCCTCCTGTGTGGCCATGACCCGTGCCGACACAGCAGCCTTGTAGATGGCCAACTCCTGCCTAACCTCCTGGTCTCGGGACTCCATTCGAGTGGCCAAGGCCTCTATCCTTGACTCCATGCTAGCAAGCATGCTCAAGACCTTTCCTTGGAAGGACATAAACTCCTCGTGCGACACTGGTTGAACATGTGAGACTAGCACCCTCTCACGAAGGTCTTGGATCTGCTCCCCTAGATCCTCTAAGCCCTTCTCCATGCCTTGCTCGATCAAGTCCAACCCCTCCCGGGTGTCCGCCATGGCTAGCTCCACCTTGGCTAGCCTTGCCTCTATGTTGGCTAAGGCGTCACGAGACTTATCCTTCCTACCCCTGCCCCGTGCAGTAGGCTCGGTCTCCCTTCCACGGGTTTGCTCACTAGTCTCCTCCATGTTAGAGCCCGACATGCTCCCTTTGCTATGCCCACCTCGTAACCGCGCTCTGATACCACTTGTCACGGACTTAGTCGTTCACTAAGCTCGTGCGGCACTTAGACAAGCCAAGACGCTTGATCTTGCTAAGTCAGCCTTGCTCCCAATACTTAGCTCGCTCGGCTAAGACACTCGCGACTCAAAAGCTTAAGAAGCTTGGTAGGCAACTCCTTAAAGAATGGAAGCTCTTTATTACTCAAAGAAGCTTTTACAAGTGCTTGGAAGCTCACTTGCTTGGTTAGGAAGTGATTTGGGTGGTGCCTTGGCCGAATGAGGCCCTCACCTATTTATAGGCACCAAGGGAACTCTCTAGAACCTTGGAGGGTTCCCTTACAAATCAAGAATATTCTAGAACATCCTACCCTATTCTATGTACAACCCTATGTACAAGAATATACAAGAGATTCCTAGAACTCTCTAGAAAGCCTTGGACTCCTCCCATGCCTTCCACCATAGTGTAGAGATGTGTGGACATCTCTAGGCATTTCTAGAACCTTCCACACTCTTCCCACCAATGGCTTACTGTAGATGGCTCCAGGAGTCTCCAGAAGCTTCCCTCCTCCTATATAAGCCCATGGGGAGGGTCATTTGAAGCATCCCGTGACATTAGGGAGAAAAAAAAAAACCTAATTATTTCCGGTTTATCTGTGAATCAATTTTGGGAAACCTTTCAGTGATCGTGTTTCATTCCGATCACTTTCCCTATCTCCTAAAGCTTTCCGGTCAACCGTATTGCCGTCAGAAAACCCTCACCGTCGGCGACTTTTCCGGCGACTCTTTTCGGCGAAGTCCTTTTCCGACACCGACCATACCATCAGGTGCGCAAGGAGGAGATCTTCAAGTTTTGTCAAAGCACTAGAGGAAGAATCTCAGTCACGCGCCGACCACGTGCGTTTCTTCTCCGACGGCCTGAACCTCACGCGCCGGCGCGTGGAGCACTTTCCGACGACACACTTCCACCTCCAACCTTGCTTGACGCCGTCTAGCCACTCTCCATCTGTGCTTGTGCCATCCGAGCCCTACAAGTGTATTTTTTGGGGTTTTTGTCTCCGCTGGCCCTCTAAACAGTCTTTTCGGCGACCTCCGGTGACTTCCTCTCCACCCCGAGTCTTGCACGTGTCTTAGGAAGTGTTCTTCTACCCTTCCAGTAGTGCCACATTTGTTTTTCTTTACTATTTGGTCTCTCATAGCCGCGAATCCTTGTTTTTTTTTCTTCTTTCAGCCTCGATCTGAAGCCGTATTAGGGCTCTCTTCGATCCAAACATATTTCGTTCTCCAGATAAGTAAATATGACTACTAAAAGTTCCATTTTTTCCTCTGTTATATCTGAATCTCCTATGATTACTTCGGAGAAATTGGTTGGCAGTGAAAATTATTTGTCCTGGTCTGCCTCTGTGGAGCTTTGGTTTATGGGTTAAGCTTATGAGGATCACCTTGTTACGCAGGAGGTGGATATCCCTAAGGTTGACAAAGTACAATGGAGGAAGATAGATACACAGTTATGTAGTGTGTTATGGAAATCAATTGATCCTAAGATTCTGCTTCATCTTTAGGCCTACAAAACATGCTTTAAATTTTGGAATCAAGCGAAAAGGTTATACTCAGGTTTATTGTTTTGATTATGGAGACACTTTCTCTCCTGTTGCTAAGATAGCTTCTGTTCGTCTATTGCTCTCCATGGCTACTATGCGTTTTTGGTCTCTTTATCAGTTAGATATTAAAAATGCTTTCTTTCATGGGGATCTTGCTGAGGAAGTTTATATGGAGCAATCACCTGGTTTTGTTGCTCAGGGGGAGTTTGGTTTAGTGTGCAGGTTATGCCGTTCTCTATATGGCTTGAAACAATCTCCTCGAGCATGGTTTAGCCGTTTTAGTTCTGTTGTTCAGGAGTTTGGCATGTTTCACAGTACAACAGACCATTCCGTTTTCTATCATCATAACTCTTCGGGGCAGTGTATTTATCTGGTAGTTTATGTTGACGACATCGTCATTACAGGTAGTGATCAGAATGATATTCAGAAACTAAAGCAACACCTTTTCACCCACTTTCAGACTAAAGACTTGGGGAAACTCAAGTATTTCTTAGGGATTGAGATAGCTCAATCCATTTCCGATGTGGTTCTTTCCCAAAGGAAGTATGCTTTAGACGTCTTGAAAGAAACTAGTATGTTAGACTGTAAACCGGTAGACACTCCTATGGATCCAAATGTCAAACTTATACCAGGACAAGGGGAGCCTTTAGGAGATCCTGGGAGATATCGGCGACTTGTAGGTAAACTGAACTACCTCACCATTACTCGTCCAGACATTTCTTTTCTTGTAAGTGTTGTTAGTCAATTCCTATAGTCATCATGTGATAGCCATTGGGATGTTGTGATCTGCATTCTTCGATATATCAAAAGCACACCAGCCCAAGGTGTGGTACGAGAGTAGAGGTCATACCCAGGTTGTTGGTTACACAGACGCAGATTGGGCTGGCTCACCCACAGATAGACGTTCCACTTCCGGGTATTGTGTTTTTATTGGAAGTAATCTAATATCCTGGAAGAGTAAGAAACAAGATGTAGTGGCCAGATCTAGTGCTGAAGCCGAGTATCGAGCTATGACTTTGGCAATATGTGAACTCATATGGCTGAAACATCTTCTTCGAGAGTTGAGATTTGGAAAGGATGAACAAATGAAGCTCATCTGTGACAACCAAGCCGCTTTGCATATTGCATCCAATCCGGTCTTCCATGAAAGGACCAAACACATTGAAGTTGACTGTCACTTCATTAGAGAGAAGATCGCATCAGGATATGTGACGATTAGTTTTGTCAATTCAAATGATCAACTAGCAGTTATTTTTACTAAATCTCTCATAGGTCCTAAAATTAAATACATTTGTAACAAACTTGGTGCATATAACATATATGCTCTAACTTGAGGGGGAGTGTTAGATAGTGTACAGTTATTTCAGTTACTTACTTTTCCTTTTTTTTCCTTATTGTATTGTGGGTCCCACTAGCATGTATATATATACCCAAGTCCAATGTGTATTATTAACAGTTTTTAATAACAAAAATTAGGGATTCTCCATTTTCTCTCTTTTCACACTCTACAACCCACTTCTCCGTTTTCATAAATGGCACTCCTTTAGGTTTTTTCAAAAGCTCTAAAGGATTGAGACAAGGAGACCCTTTGTCTCCTTATTTGTTTATCTTAGTGATGGAGATCCTCTCTCGCTTGCTTTCTAGGGCAAAGGAAGGTGGTTTTATTGAGGGATTGGATTCCCAATCAAAGGAATGGATGATGTGGGAGTGGTGGTCTCCCATTTGTTCTTTGCTGATTATACTCTCATATTTTTGTGATGTTGGCAAGGAAAATCTTGAGCACTTAAGTTAGGTCTTCATGTGGTTTGAGGTGTGTTTAGGGCTATAGATTAATCTAGAGAAAAGTGAATTGATTCTAGTTGGGGATATCCCAAATTTGGAGCTGCTTGCTAAGGTTTTAGGCTGCAAGATGGGTACCCTACCAACCACCAACTTAGGCCTCCCTTTAAGTGCTCCTTACAAGTTTATTAGGGTTTAGGAAGGGGTGGAAGTGCAGTTTCAAAAAAGGCTTGCTTCGTGGAGGAGGTAATACCTTTCAAAATGTGAAAGACAAACTTTGATTGAGGGCACTTTATCCAACTTACCCATTTACTACATGCCCCTCTTTATTATCCTTAAAAGAGTGGTGTATAGATTGGAAAAGAATCAAAAGGGACTTCCTTTGGGGAGGTGGGGCTTTGGTTAACAAGCCCCATCTAGTAAATTAGTCGGTGGTTTGCTTGGAAAAACAAAAAGGGAGCTTGGGTTTTAGAAGCCTTCCAATTCTTAACAAGGCTCTTTTAGGGAAATAGTCTTAGAGATTTGTGAGGGAAATGAATCCTCTTTGGAAATGAGTGATTGTTGGTAAGTATGGGCTAGAGGAGGGGGGTTGGTGCTCAAAAGAGGTGAGAAAGAGGTATGGAGTAGGGGTTTGGAAGGCAATAACAAATGGATAGGAGGCTTTCAAAGATAAATTAGTCTTTAGGTTGGCTTAGGGAACCGGGTGAAGTTCTGGAAGAATAAGTGGTGTGGGGATTTGTCTTTGAGGGATTCCTTCTTGGACTTTTATTGTACAACCTCTTTTAAAGATGCTTGGGTGGTTGATGTTTGGGATGGGGTAATTGGGCTCGAGGTTAGTAGACAATTCAATGATTGGGAGTTGGCAGAAGTAGATGCCCTTTTTGGGAGGTTACATGATCACTCCATCTCTTTAGATAATGATGATGTTATGGTTTGGATGGAGACAAAAGATGACGATTTTTTAGTTAAGTCCTACTCCTCCTTGGCAAGTAGGAGAGCGAAGCCTTTCCCTCCTAGTATAGTTTGGAACTCTTGGACTCTTATAAGAGCTAGTTTTTTTGCTTGGGAAGAAATTGGGCTAAAATTATTTTGAGTCAAGATCAACTCAGAAAGAGGGGATGGAGGATGCCTAACATATACTATTTGTGCCAAGTAGAAGAAGAAACAGGTGACCATATTCTCCTGCACTATCCGAAAGCTCGCATGTTGTGGCAGCTGATTTTTGTTTTATTTGATGTATAGTGGGTGATGCATTCTTCTGTGAGAGGGGTGCTCTTGAGTTGGGGAGGCTCCTTAGTTGGCAGAAAAAGGAAAAAAGCTTGAAAAGTTGCTCCTTTATGCCTTTTTTTGGCCCATTTGGAGGGAGAGAAGTGGGAGAGCCTTTGAGAATTGTGAAAGTTTTTTGTATCTATTTTTGGATTGGATTAAATTGTATATTGAGGATGAGTCTATGTCATTGTTAGATTTTGTGGATTGGTTAGGTTCCCCATAAGGCGTGGTTGCTTATTTTTGTGTATTTGCTCCTTTTGGTTTTTGTTGCTTTGTATACATTATGTATACCTTTTTAATACAATATCCTTTTACCTATCCAAGAAAGAAAAAAAAAATAGTGCCTAAAAGGCAAGTAAGAAGGAAAAGAGAATAAGAAAAAACCTCCGAAACAAAGGCAACACCCTAACAACACAAAAATCTAAATTGCTCTCAATTGACTCACAAGCCACTGTTGCTCTTAAAACCAAGGAATAAAGCAAACAAAGGCTTTATAACATCAAGACCAACAAGTGAAGCCACTTTTATCACTTGAAAGCAAACTAGATATGTCCCTTGAGCAATTTACAACAATTACCATTCTACCAAACCATGAAGGGAGGTAAAGCAACATCACATAACAACAACTAGATTCTCTTCCCCCTATCCCTATCAATCATAGGGGAGCTTTTGTAATTGACCGAGCATTCCAATTTCTAGATCTCTCTCTTGAAATGGGATGATGAGTTTGACTTCCTCTTCCCTTTTGAAGCTTTAACACCACTCCCTCATCTTGCCTCCATGCTTCTTAGAGGGGTTATTGATGTAGGACAACCCTAGGATGGTTGCCTACAAACAAAGGTAGGTGGACTAGGGTTTTATTTTTAGGGTGTAAGGAGAGGAACAAGGAATAAATTTTATGGTAGAGAAACTTATAAGATAAGAAATAGAGAGAAAGAAGAAATAATGAAGAAAAGATGGAAAACCTTAGAGTCTCACTAAGGCCTTTTAGGAGTCTGACCTAGAAGAAAATCAATGGAGTCTCACCATTGAGGGTTGCAACTTTGCTATGAAAGAAAATATAATATTATTAATATCAATTCATCCCTTTGATTTACATTGATTAGCTTATTTATAAGCTTCTTTAAGAAATCCAAAGTCTACTAGGACTCTAATAACCTATTATGATTCTAATTTTAATTATAACATCCAAAGTCTACTAGGACTCTAATAACCTATCATGAGTCAAATTCTAATTATATTATAACTCAACTAGCTAATCCTAATTAGATTCCAATAAATATGAATCCTAATTCAATTCTAATTAATATTAATCCTACTTAAAGTTTACTTAGGTCTTCCCTTTCCTCCTTGAATAAACTTTAAAAGGCTTTCCCCAATCAGTTATAACCTCTTTTTCAAAACCTATAACTAGCATCCCCACAAAGGTATTGAAATTGGCCAACTTACTAAAGAGGCCATTAAAAGGATGCTCCTCCTTCACTAAAAAACTGGAATTCACCTTAGAAGACTCTTGCTCCTCAAGCTTGACAACCACTTCCTTACAAGTAGGACCTTCCACATCGTTCTTTGGAAACTCCATCATTGAGCCATCTTGAAACATCTGACATGGCCCATTTCCAGCTCTCCTAGACCTAATAGAAATCCCCACCCTCGACTGAGAGTCCTTCTCCTAGCTAGGATTTGTCTACTAAGGGTTGGTTCAAAGGTCCACTACCTCTACTGAGTGTCCTAGCCATAGAAATGGAAGGGGAAGAAAAGGTGGAGTGCCCTCCCTAAAGCAAAAAAACACTAGAAGAAGACCCACCTTCGAAACTTGCAACTAATATCAAATATAGCATCATTGACATTGAAAACCCTCCTAACTTGAAACCTCATCTGCAAAAGGTGGTCGACAAAGATCTTGTTGCTACCTTTCTCTTCGTTGAAAGGAGAGTTTTGAAGATTCTCTTAGGCCTTCATAAACTTGCTCACAATCCATCTATTGGGTTTGAGAAAAAAACGTTTAGTCCATAAATTGGGGAGATGGGTACTTATAAAAATAAAAAATAAAAAGAGGAGGGAAATGGGTGTGACACTCGAAATAGCCACAAACCTATCCTTAACCAGCCCACCAAAGCTCCCTTCTAACCTAATAAAGCTTTTAACTACTATGGGTTGGCCTTATAAAGGCTTGCTAGAAACCCCTTTATCAACTTCTTTATGATAAGGTTGGCTCATCGAATACAAGCCCACATTAGTCTTGTCCTTGGAAGACAAGAGGCCCATCAACCAACAAAGAGACCCATTAGGGCCACTGAGGGCATAAAGCCCACATCAGTATGAGGCTCAAGGAACAACAAATGGCTCTGCCATCATGCTAAGAGAAAGTTGACTCTACTATTCATGCATAGGAAGATAATGCTCTATACATGACACCTACAAGCCCACTTTAACACGTTTCTTTTCTTCTAACCTCTCCCAACCACGCATGGATTTCCTTTACCTTCATCCCTAACCTCAATATCTTTGCACCTCTCCTTAGTGACCACTAACATTAACCATGGAATCTCCCACCATAGTTGGACTGTGAATACTTTTCAGTATGTTTAAAAATTAATACAATAATTCTTCTAACATAAAAAAAAAAGAAAGATTTTTCACTGGCATTACAAAAAATAGGTGGGTGTGTATATATATACACCTAACATGCACCTCTCCTTAGCAACCACTAACATCAACCATGGAGGAATCTCCTGTCATATTTGGATGACAAACACATTTAAAAATTAATATAATAATTCTTGTCACCAAAAAAAAAAATTGATTTTTCACAAAAATTACAAAAATTGTTGGAAGTGTATGTATCATTGCGCATGTGTGTGTGCGTGTATATCAATTCACTTAAGATACGATATGAATTGCAATAGATATCAATTTTCATAAAAAATGTCTCATATCATTTTATCATAAGTTTTAATAGTTATGATTATATTTGAATACATTTTTGAGAAATAACTTAATTCTCATTAATTTTTTTGGTATATGGATATTGAGTATTTATAGAGATTCATAAAAACAAAAATGAAAGACTAGCCAGATCACAAGCTAAAAAGTGGGAAATAGAAAAACAAATGAATTCATAAATAGAATGTATCCCTAATTTGAATAATTCTGTAACTTAAAAAACTACTTCTAATTGTAAAACTTATATTTTTATAGACACCCTCTCAAGTGGTTCAAAGATATGATACATTCCCAACTTGCTATTTAGAGACTTAAACCACAACCTGTGTAGTCCTTTGGTGAGGATATCCACAGGCTACATCTTTGTTGGTACAAAGGGCATACATATCAGTTCTTCCTTTAGTTTTTCCTTGATGAAACGGTGATCTACCTCCACATTTTTAGTCCTATCATGTTATACTAGATTATGACTGATATTAATTCCAACCTTTTTATCACAGCACAATTTCATTATCCTTTCACAATCAATATTTAGTTCTTTAAGTAAAATCTTCAACTATAGGAGTTAATCAA
The DNA here is from genome assembly GCF_030704535.1 of Vitis vinifera. Classification (NCBI taxonomy): domain Eukaryota; kingdom Viridiplantae; phylum Streptophyta; class Magnoliopsida; order Vitales; family Vitaceae; genus Vitis; species Vitis vinifera. The sequence continues at coordinate 5,679,510 of NC_081812.1, forward strand.
CGCCTTGAGCTATAGCTCTAAATTCGGCCCCAACATTATTCTTAGCAATCATTATTGCTTTTTACTTTTCCATGTTGTGCAATGATGTGAAGTTGATCTCCCATCACTTGTATAATCTTCCTAATCAACATCTATATATGCCTCAACTTGTAGATGATCTCTTTTTTTAAACGTTAACCCCTTCCTTGTGATCATGAATCAACCTTCATGGCAAGGTTGACAGGGGGTGTGGGGGTGATTGCGAATTTTTTAAGATGTATTTTTAAGTATTCTACACATGTTTTAGTCTATTCTAATTTTCATTATTATATAAAGAATTATTGAGGCAATTGATTTTTTGTGAGGGAAAACGTAGTAGAGATGATTATTATAAGGCATAAGATTACCTTATAATTTTTTATTGTAGTGGAAAATTTGTTGCAGCAAAGTGGACCTACCTCTCACATTGAAAGTGAAGCACTATAAATGATGTGTGCTCTATTTATTTTCTGTTTCTTATTTGTTATGCTCTTGTAAATAGGCATTTACTCTTAACAGAATTAATGTATACTTCCTCTGTGACACAAATTCCTTTCTTAGACCTTATATCATTCAATTGATCCATCTACCTTATACTTTACTGTAAACACTCATTTACCATCAATAGGGTTCTTCCCATGTACCATTTTTATTCGAGTGCCTTTATCTCCTTCAGAATTGCCTCTCTCCATTTAGGAATATCTGTTTTCATAGGCAAAAAAGGTTGTATATATATGATAAAAGAAAAAGAGTATACCAGAGTACACAAAACGTATACAACAAACACAATAGGTATAGCCACACAAGAGAGAACACAAAAAACAACTCTCTCTCTCTCTCTCTCTCTCTCTCTCTCTCTCTCTCTCTCAATAAGATCCTAACCAGTCAACAAATCAATCAAAGGCATTGAACCTTCCTTTATATACATCCATAACCATGCTAAGAGGTTAGTCAGGAATAAACATTTCAACTTTTGTTTCAATATCTCGTTATTTTCAAATGCTTGTTGGTTTCTTTCCTTACACAAAGACCAAAACATGCAAAGAGGGGAGGTCTTCCAAACCTTCTTTCGTTTCTCATACTAAGAAGCCATGTCAACTTAAAAGACATTCTCTAATTGAGGAAGGAAACACCCAAAATACTCCAAAATAAAGAGAACAACAACTGTCATAGGAATCTTGATTTGATGCAGTGAAGAAGAACATGATCAATTGATTTCCCTTTGACTGAATGAAGAAAACATCTATTTGCCGATGACCACCCTCTCTCCATCCAGGAATAATAAGAGCATCCCATGCAAATTTTAGAATTTCTACACTTGACACATTAGTCGTAAATGCTCTATATGAAAGAGACAATCTATGACATGATACATATTTAGCAATTAGAAGCATAATACATGAACAAATTGGTTTCCTAATTGCACTAGATATATCAGGATCCTTATATTCATTTTCTTCACTAGATAAAGGAACAAGAGGAACAACAAGAGAAAGATTAGGAGTACCTGTAAATTCCAAAGTGCCCATGTTCAATTCTGACTCTTGGTAGAGATTAGAAGGTTGTTTTCCCATTGCTTGTAGGTTTTGCTGTCTTGAGTAATCTTTTTTTTTTTTTTTTGATAAGGGCTGTCTTAAGTAATCTTAAACAAACAGAAAGCTCAGGTTGTTGTTTAGCAAGCAATGGATCTCCCCTTGACATCAATTTTTCATTGATGGTATCTTAGATTTAGGACTTGGTCTAGGAGTCATCAATTTAGATGAGGTAGGGACAAGAGGCAAAGTCATAGGCAAAGAAATTTCCTAAATATGATTTTTTTTTTTTTTTTTAAAGTTCTCTTGCCAAAGAGAAGTTTTGGGAAAATAGGGTTTATTTTCAAAGAAGGTAACATCCATGCTAACAAACAATTTACTAGATATAGGATCATAACACTTGCACCTTTTTTAGTTAGAGAATAACAAGGAAAAACACACTTGAAGGCTCTAAGATCAAGTTTATTTCTATTATGATTATGAACATGGACAAATGTCATACACCCAAACACTTCAAGATGAAGATATGTAAAGATTTTTGTGTGGGGATAGTTATGTGAGAGTGTTTAGAGGGGTTTGGAACTTAAGGACCCAAGTAGAAATTTGGTTAATCAAGTAGGAAGCAGTGAGGACTACTTCACCCTAGAAAGGTTTAGGAATCTCAATGGTAAACATTAGTGCTTTCGCAACCTCTAAAAGATGCTTTTTTTTTTTCTTTTCTACAGTCCTATTCTATTGAGGAGTGTCAACACAGGACTGATCAATAATCCCTTGCTCTAACAAAAAATTTCCAAGAAAGGAGTTAAAATATTCTTTTCCATTGTTAGTTCTAAGAATTTGTATTTTAGCTTGGAATTGGATCTTAATCATGGCATGAAAATTTTTAAATATTGTTTTAGCTTCTGAATTTTCTTTCAGTAAATACACCTACAAACATGTGTATGGCCATCTATAAAAGTAATAAACCACTAGGTCCCTTAATATTAGTCTCGCAAGAAGATCTGCATATGTCTCTATGCATCAAGCGAAAAAGGTTTAGATTCTTTATAAGACTATGATAGAAAGAATGCACGATGATGCTTGGTGAACTAGCAAATTTTACATTGAAACAATGAACGATTTTTATTTTTGAACAATAAAGGAAACAAATTTTTTAAATATGGAAAACTAAGAGGGCCTAGCCTATGATGCCATAACATTATTTCATCTTCAACACAAAAAGAAATCTCACTACTTGTTGCTTGAGCTTGTGCACTCATGACAATGTCACCTTCAAAGTAGTATAATCCATTAACATCTCTAACACTGCCAATCGTCTTCCCTGAACATAGGTACAAAAAGAAAAAAATTAGCAACACAATTCAAATCATTTGTTAGTTTGCCAATGGACAAAAGATTGTGGGATACGTTAGGAACATAAGTTAGTGTTAAATAATTTATAACAATGATTAGACCTTTTCCTACTGCGAAAGACAAAGAACCATCAACAATATTTATTTTCAAGTTTTGGGGATAAGGAGTATATGGAAAAAATAACTGCAAAAGACTTGTCATGTAACTAGTTGCTCTTGGATCAATGATCCATGTTGGTCGAGTTTGTGAAGAAACATTTAGTGTACTTAAGGGATTACCTTTCTGTGCTAAAGAACAATAAGATTAAGGATTTTGAAGTTTTTGGATTGAATAGAATTGTTCCAAAAATTTTACTGTTATTCCAACTGTTCCTTACTAAAGAAAGTGGGATCGCCACTTCCTTGGTTTTCTGCTGTAGCTTGGCAATGCACAGCTGTTTTGTCTAGAAAACCTGGCACTTCTCCAGTTTTGTGGTTTCCCATGCAACTTCCAACACATCTCTCTGGCGTGTCAAGGCTTGTTGTGAAAACAACACCATACTTTATCCTTTTCTTCGAGTGTTTTTTATTCTGATTTTTTTGACCAGCAACCAGAGCAGTACCTTTTGTTGAAGCGTAGCCTGTGCCGAATTCTCAGTAGTAGCAGGGCCCCTCATCATCACCAAACTTCTGCTTCCTTCTCTTCTAACCTCAGAACTTCATCAGTGGATGGGAGTGGTTCCTTTCCAAGTATACATCCTCGTACTTCATCAAGTTCAAACACAATCTTTTTCCAAAATTTTCTTGTATTGGGTGCTATTAATTGCGCATCCCCATTCAAACTCACAAAATAAATCCAACTCTTGCCATATGCCTTTCAGAGTGTTGTGATACTGAGTTATCTCATGACTGCCTTGCTTGGTTTCACAAATGCTGGTCTTAATTTAAAAAATCCGAGCAGCATCCCACAAATCTTTTGTTGTTGGTAGGAAGAGGTAGGCCTAAAAATTTTCTGGTTCCATAGAGTTCACTAACCATGAGCTGAAGAAAGAGAAAGCAGAATAAGTTCCTAACTTATTGCAAGTGAACTTAGACTTACATTGGACATTCTGTCTTACTAATATAACTTGGCCTTGGGTATGGAATGAGAAAAAGTGAAATTAAATTATGTAGAAGTATCCTTTATGTCCTAAGATCTGGGTATTAAATGGAGCTGACATCTAGATGTACATCAGGTCACCGACATCTGAAACAATACCTGAATATATATTATAAATATATTTTAAGAAGCCATTTCTTGGAAGATTTCAGGACTTTGAAAGAATGCTGCCTGGTAAACTATCATAGGGCATGCTAGAAGATGAGAAGTAATCCTCTCTAATCCTTTCTTCCCAGAGCACACGACCTATTAATCCAAAGGAAGAAGCTTTACAAAACACCCTAGCCTTCAGAGTGCTGATACTATACCCAAGCAACTCTCATAATTAGATTTGCTGGATTTATTTCTTTTCTTGTTATTTATGGATGTTTAGCCCTTTAAATTGGAATATTTTGAATGTATACAGCTTACCATATAAGATGGCCCTACAGATAGTCATTGTGGAATGGCATCAATTAGGTTGGCTTAATAGGCTCAATTTTTGGGTGAAGGTTGGGATGTTTCTACCATTGCCATTAAGAATTATTTTTTGTTTGCTAAAAGTTGTAGTTAGATTATTATTTTGTGAAAAAATTTTATTTGCACATAGGGGTATTGGTTAAAAAGTAACTTGGACCAACTGACCAAGTGTGATACTGAATAATCTCATAATCAGAATTTTATATGCCCTTAGTGTTATAGACCAAGTGTAGTGCTGAATACTCTCATCTAATCAGAGTTTCATATGCCAAGAGTGTCATGCAATTTACCAATGTGCATGTATCTAGGATAACTAAAGTATGTTTTTTTTTTTTGGGGTTTGGAATTGTGCATTTGCTTCCAATTAATAAATATGTTTTCTTCCATCTCAACAGCTTGATATTCAAAATCATGGCATCATCATTTTTTTTGGTGCCCCTGTTTGTTTTAACATTACTGGTTCCAAAGTGTTGATTTTATTGCTTAAAAGAAATTTACATGATTATGATATTTTCGTTGATGTTATTGTTGTTTTCTAAAAAAAATACAGGCTAGTGTTAGAGAAAGTATGTGGCAGTCTTTGGAGGAGGACATGATTCCATCTTTGCCTACCATCAGGACTAATTGGTTGGAGTCACTACCTAAGAATATTTCAAAAAAACATAAACAATCAAACATTTGTGTGACAGGAGGTATGAAGTTTATAGTATTTTGCCTATCAAAAAGAAGGTTGTAGTATGTCAATTAAATTGCACAATTAGTTCATGTAATATCATATTATTTTTTGTTCAATCTTCTCCAACATTGATTTTGGTCGAGGATAAACATGTTTTGGCTTAAACTCTCAGATTAGTTTATTTGGGTTTTCTAGATATGTTTGTGATGATCCACTATGCAATGATCAACTTATAAGTAGCTATGGATTTTCATAAAGCATCAGATGTATGTCACTTGGTGAGATTGGTTAGGATGGAACTAGTAGATGCATGTTACTGCTTATCAAAGTTGAGTTGCCAAGATTTAACTGCGCAATTTCATGTCTCATTCACAGCTGGGAACCCTTCTCCTTTTTACAACTTCTCCAACCACTCTCCTATTCATCTCTTCCACATCTTATAATTGGCTGTAACTGGCTTATCAAGCCTCTTCTTTTCCTTAAGGGTCATTTGTAAATTCATGATAGAACAAAACCTAGTTTAGGCAATCAAAGTTACAGGTCTTGGAACTAAGGCACATGATCAGAAGGTGGTTTAAAGTATACCAGCGCCTGAGAGACAACTGGCCTCTTACTATATTTGATAGTAAAATCGAATCCTTTGAGCATGCAGGGTGTTAAAAAAGAAGAATGCAAGTCAAATTATGAAAGAAAAAGGGAATTATTATAATTACTATTATTATTCCGCCTGGGAGACAAATGGCCTCTTACTATATTTAATAGCAACATTGGATCCTTAGAACATGCAGGGTGTTAAAAAAGAAGAATGCATATCAAATTATGCAAGAAAAAGGGAATTGTTATTATTATTATTATTATTATTATTGAAAATATTTCCATGAAACAAACATTCCATTGCCATGAAAAATAGTAAGTAAAAATATTATTATTATTATTATTATTATTATTATTATTATTATTGTTATTGTTATTATTTACTTAGAAACATTAGAAACAAACTTTCCATTGCCATGAAAATTAGTAAGGAAAAAATAAGGATAAGAGGTGCTTTGGAGCTTGAGAAGGCATCAACTCAAGAATGAGACATTTTTTCAGTTCTAATACTGAATTATGCAAATAGAGAAAAATATTAGGGAGTTGAATTCAAATAATTTCACTTATTTGTCAAATGGTCTATTATTATGGATTGATGGAAAGGTCTCAGAGGGATGCCTTATATAGGTCTTTCAATATAATTTCTCAATATTTACTGACTATTCAACTTGCAGAAGCTATAAAGGTGGATGTCGAATTCAAAAATCCTCTTCAAATCACAATTTCCATCTCCAGTGTTTCCTTAATATGTGAGCTTTCAGCTAGTTCTGAGGAAATGGACTGTGGTAAGTTCATACCAGTGCCTGTTCACATTTTCTTTTCTGTTTTTCCCCTTTTCTTCTTAGTGTCTGAGATTGGTAAATTCTGTCATCAAAGAGAGCTGACAAGTGTATCAATGTGGCAGATGCTAATAGCTCAACCTCTGAGCTTCAGAATGATGAGGAATCTGGAAAATTAACCATTAGTAGGTGTGTATTTGAATTTTTCCAGTGTTAATTTTCCCCCTCAAAGATCTGTTCTATTTGGTGGAACAAATTTCTGATACTAGTCTCTATATCTATTTTTGACATTCTTACAAGTGCTAATTAATGTATTTGCTTCATGATTGTAGGGAGCAGACCTCTAATAGTTCATTTACATTGTCCGAGGCTGATTTTTCACTTGGAGGAGGTGAAAGAATTATGGTAAGTATTGCAGAAGAATAGGTGAATAAATCCACAAAGATCTAATTTCTGTTAAAATCTATATGCTAGTTTTGAGGAGCTTGTTGAATGTTTGAAGAAATATATATATATTTTTTTTATAGGAAACGACAAAGGAATATATTAATAGAAAAAAGAAGTACAAGAGAAGGATGAGGAATCCTCCCACCAAAGAAAACTAAACTATAAGAATATGAAAACAAAGAAATACAATGTAATAACGAACAAACACTCTAGACTAGACCAACCCAAAGGAATTACTTGCCGCTAGCCAATCAAGTTGTAACACAATAAGGGGAGTCCCCTTAAAGACCTTGGAACAAAAAGCCCAAAGAGAAGCAAGGAAATGAATAGAATCTCAAAGATTCTTTGAATTCCTTGCTTTATTCTCAAAGATCCTCACGTTTCTTTCCCACCACACAACCCAAATTATAACTATGCACGTAGCTTGCCACAAAACTGCCCCTTTCTTAAATAAACCAAAACCATTGTAATTGATGGACAACATGTCGGAAATGGTCCTCGTGGGAACTCAATCCGTCTTGGCTAACTGAAATAATCCGTGTCATAACTCCATCGTCAAAGAACAATGTAGGAAAAGATGATCTGTTGATTCTCCGTGCCTCATGCACAACTTACAAATATCCGGACTAAGAGCTTTGTAGGGTCTTATCAATTGTAGCAAGTCATTAGTATTTACCTTCTTGTGTGCCACCAACCAGACAAAGGACTTGACTTTGAAAGGGATTTGAGAATTCCAAACAAACTTAGTAAGGAAAACTAGAGAAGATCCAGAACATTGGGATAAGGCAAGAAAGAAAGATTTGACTGTAAAAAGCCTTGATGAAGATAAATACCAGGATCTCGCATTTGAAACCAAAGATGACAAATGCAAACAATCCAGTGACTGCATGAGGCTTTCTAAATCTTCTATCTCAGAATTGGATAGGTTGCGGCGAAAATTAAAGTTCCAAGATAAGGGATGAGTAGATCCGAGAATTGAAGAAATAGGAATATTTTTATTTGTGACTACTCTAAATAGTCTTGGATATTGGGATCCCAAAGTTGGTCCCCCCACCACAAGTCTTCCCAGAACCGAATTCTTTCCCCATCTCCTACCACAAACCGAGTAAACTTGGAAAACTCCTGAAAGACTTGTGCAATAGCCTTCCAAGGACAGCGATGTGACCATCTGATTATGGTGTTGGCATCCCAACGATTAGAGTGTGATTCATAAATGCTTAAAATAACCTGATGCCATAGAGTTGAACCCTCCCTAGGGTACCTCCACAACCATGTCCCTAAGAGAGTGACATTCCTCAGAACAATCTTTCCAAATCCCAAACCCCCTCTTGCCACTACATCCCAACTGACAAGATGATCTCTTTTACCTTCCCCAACCCCTAACCATAAAAAATCCCTTCGTAATCTCTCAATTTTTGTAGCCACTGAAGCGGGTATCTTAAACAAGGAAAGGAAGTAGCAAGGCATGTGGGTGAGACAAGATTGGATAAGAATTATCCTACCTCCAAAAGATAAATAAGCCTTTTGCCACCCATCTAATCTTCTCGAGATCCTCTCAATCACTGGATCTCAAAAGCCACAAGCCTTGGGATTCCCTCCCAAAGGAAGACCCAAGTAGGGTATAGGCCAACCAGAAGCCTTGCAATCTAGTAACTTGGCCAACCTAGAAAGATGATTCTGTTCAAGATTGATGCCATAAATATTACTCTTGTCAAGATTAACCTTAAGCCCCGAAATATGCCGAAACACTAGCAATAAACTCTTGAGAGTCTGCAAATCTTCCTCACTAGTGTTAGAAAAGAAAATGGTATCATCTGCAAATTGCAAATGGGACACCCTTGTATTGTTCCTACCCACCCTGAAACCATCCAACGAATTTCTTTCCTCTGCTCTCAATAACATCCTGCTCAATACATCTGCGACTAAAGTAAACAACAAGGGAGACAAAGGGTTGCCTTGTCTTAAGCCTCTAGATGCCTTGACCCACCCTTTAGCGTTTCCATTTACTAAGATTGCAAAAGATACCGTGGACAAACAACCTCTTATCCATTTCCTCCACCTAGGACTAAATCCCTTATTTTCCAACACATGATCCAAAAAATCCCAACTCACATGGTCGTAAGCTTTTTCAAAGTCGATTTTGAATACAACTCCTTCCTCCCCTGAACGTCTTTTCTCATCCACTATCTCATTGGCTATGAGAATTGCATCCAATATTTGTCTCCCTTGAACAAACGCGTCTTGAGTAGAATGAATAGTTTCATGAAGTACCCCTTTTAGATGCCCTGATAACACTTTGGCTATAATCTTGTAAAGGCTAGTGATCAAGCTAATAGGTCTAAAGTCTGAGATTTTCTTTGTCATGCTTTTTTTGGGCAACAGAACTATGAAGGAGGCATTAGTGCTTTGATTGATAATCCCGTTACTGTGAAACTCTGCAAATACTCTCACTAAATCCTCCTTGATCACATCCCAGCAATCTTGAAACACTGCAATGGTAAAGTCATCAGGACCCGGCGCCTTATCCCTATCCAACTGAAAAATGGCCTTATAAATCTCTTCTTCGATAAAAGGGGAGTTCAACCTAGACACATTCTCTTCAGATATAGGGGACCAATTTAAGCCTTCAACTCTCCAGGACTCTCTAGTAGGACCCGAGTAGAGCTTTTCAAAGTAATGTAAATTCTCCTTTGTGATGCTCTCTGAATTATTCAACACTATTCCTCATTCATTCTCCACCACCTTGATAAATTTCCTATTTCGCCTACCATTAGCCACTTTATGAAAAAACTTTGAGTTACAATCCCCTTCCTTCACCCATTTCACCCTAGCTTTTTGTCTCCAATGAATTTTTTCCCTCAAAAATTAATTCCTCTAGCTCTCCTTTTCTTAGAGCTCTTTGAACTAAAAGTTCAGAAGTGAGACCCCCTCCTTGCTCAATGGCATCAAAGTTAGCTATTTCATTCAGGATGCTTTTTTTCCTTTCGTTTAGCACTCCAAAAGAAACCTTGTACCACTCTTTCAAATTGGCCTTAACAAATTGTAATTTCCTCATGAACTTGTGACCTTCCCACCCAATTCTTTAAAAACCTCTCCACCAACTTTTAAAGCACTCCTTGAAACTAGGATGTTGCAGCCACATATTCTCAAACCTAAAAGGAGTTGGGCCCCACTTGAACGGGTTGGTTTCCAAAACTATCGGCCAATGATCCGATGTCCTTCTAGGAAGAACTTCTTGAAGGCTTTGAGGAAAGTGATGCTCCCACTTATTTGAGTAAAGAAATCGGTCCAATCTTTTACACACGAGAGACTCTTGCATGTTTGGCCAAGTGAATGGTGCGTTCCGTAAAGATGGATCAAACAATTCACATTCTCTTATAAAATCATCAAAGTCCTTTATGCTTGAAGTTAGACTAGATCCTCCCAATTTTTCTGAGCTTCCCCTTATTACATTAAAATCACCGCCCACACACCATAACAGAAAAGATAGTCTAAAAATGTGTAACAATTCCACCCAAAAATCCTTCCTAAGTAAGGGGCTGTTAGGGCCATAAACCACGAACAGCCAAAGGGGCCCACAACCATCCAAAGCAAACTTGACTGAGACCGAAAAGGATCCTATTACCACCTCCTCACTATGCAATTTATTAGAGTCCCAAATAATCAAAATCTCACCTAAAGCCCCGCACGTCGGAAGAGCAGCTCAATCCTTATTTTTGATCGACCAGATACTACCCACAAACCTTCTGTCACACTCCACCTTTTTTTGTTTCCTAGATCATCACTACATCCGGATTCTCTAACCTTAGAAAATCTTTAACCACCCTTCGCTTTTTCCTTGATCCCAAACCTCTGGTATTCCAACTAATTATTTTCATGGAAAAACAGAAACCCTAAGCCCCCAACCAGTTCCAATAGGTCTCACAAACCTGTAGAGCATCTGCTCTTCCTTCTGGAATATACCTTAATATCCAGAGAGCATAAAACCTCACGCACTTTAGCCATTTTCCTGGGAGATAGACCTTCAATTTGGAACTCGCCTAATGAGGAGACCCCATCATCACCCTGGCTACCTGTAACCCGGTTGGGCACCTCACTGGGCAAAACGGGTTTAGTCTTAATGGAGTTGAAAGTCTTGGGCAACTGGTTTGAACAAATTAACTGGGACCCCACCGCAACATGGTTAGGATTGCCAACACAGTTTTGACATAAAGAACCCACATCATCTTTTTTTGGAAAAAATTTCAGAAAATACTCGATTTTTCATAGGAAATTGAGACTGAATGATTAGATTAGGGAGATCGGGAGCAGAAGGACTCACAAATGGAATTGCCAACCCAGAAGAAGTGGGAAAAGAAGACAAGAGTGACTAAGAAAGAGAGGACGAGTTTACCTCCAAGTTTTCCGCTACCAACATTCCACAAATCACCGAAAAGTTGATACCTTTACCTCTGATTTCTGGATTAGAAGGCAATAACGTGACTGAAGAACCACGAAGATCGGATCCCACTCGGCCCAAGAGTCCTTCTCTGCCTTCTTCAAAAAAAGGTTTGCGCACTTGCAGATCACGCATAGCCTCTTCGTCTCTAGATGACGAAGCCCCTTCCCCAAACATCGAATCCTTGGCGATCGGCAAAAGAAGATAGGACTCGCATTGAATCCTCGTTCCCATTGGGCTTCCTCCCTGAAAGCCCCGTCCTTTGGAAATTCTTCGCTATCTAACGAAGGCTTCCCGAGCAAAAGAGGCTCGCTGCGACTACGAGAACCTTGTCGGCAATTGAAGCTTGAAGAAAATAGGGTATTTCACAGCTTCTTTGAACCAAACTTCACTTCCTTTTTTGCGGATCCTCTCGTCTACTCATCCTGATCGTCTGAAACTCCTTTCCCCTTTCCCCTTTCCCCTTTACCCCTACAACGACTTCTTCTCTTCGTGGTGTAACCTGCTTCTCAGAGGTCTTCTTTTCTCCTTCTCCTTGGCCTAGCCTCAACGGGCCTTTTAAATTTTGCAACATTTATTGGGCTGAAATTGGGGAGAGACTGGACCTCTCTCTCGAAGGCCTGACCATTCTCGTCTGAGAAGGCCTCGTCCCCGTCGACTGTAGCTATGCTCGCCATCTTTGTCCCAACAGGCCCAAAGTTCAGTTTTCTTAAATTTGAACTAAACCAGCTATTCCCCATAGCCTGACCACTCTTATCACGTGTCCCCACTGGAAGAACATCAGCCGACCTCCTTTCTTCTCCCTTCTTCTTTCTGCCAACTTTCCCAACACGGAAACTACCTCCAACCGTTGATCTAAGTCTCTGAGCCTTCCACCACCTGTCCCCGAGTGAGATTCAAGAACCACCCAAGTCGACTCACCTATTGCTCTACCTTTCCTAACCTCTTCATCTTCGATCACTGCGACAGAAATAGTGAACACCCAATCCCCGTCTATCACCTCAATCAAAGCTGGAAGAACTAACCGATCCTTCATTGCAATTCTTATCCTCGCCTTGCTAAGATCAAACAATTTCAACGTTCGCCAATTAATTTCAGTCATCGTCCCCCACTTCTCCACTATTTTCTTCAGATGTACCTCAGACCAGAGATGAAATGGCAAACCCCGTAGCTCAATCCAACCTCCTCTCAACTTCCGAATTTTCCTTTGGCAACCACCTTCTCAATTGAATTGAATTCCCTCCCTCAATCTTAATAAACCTTAAATCCTGGAGAAAGAGAGCTTCCTCCATCGTTTCTACAAAAAAAACTCCTTTTTGGCCTAAGAATTGCACAATCATAGCCACTCCTTTCTTCCTTAATCTTCTCGCCACAACTCGGCCAACCTCAACCCATTTAACGCTATCTGCACTGCATTCACACACCACGGCTCGCGCCCATCTCCCAACAGGAACAAGTCCGCCTCTCTTTTGTTCTTTGTCTCTGACTACGTTCGCAAAAGACCAGTACAGAGGACCCACGTGATTGTGGGTAACCCTTTCCACATTGTAATGTCTTCCTTTTTTATATGCATTCAATGGGGGGACCACCGACATTGAAGACAACGCACTTTTTAGAATCTCCCATCCTCTGCCCTTCTTGCCCTCAGGAATAACTAGAAAAATTGGTTTTCTGTTGGTAGCGAACTCTGAAATCCTTATGAACCTTCCGTGGTTGTTGAAGCAAACTTCCAACAAATGGACACAAAATTTTCCCTTGAACTTTCTGTTGAACCCCAAGTTACTCTTCATTTCGATGGCTTTCGTCAAATGTTCGATCAACCACCTGACTTCTTCCTTTTCAAATCCTAAGACATAAACAGAGCCTTTGCTGTGCTCTGTGATCGAACACCAATTTCCTCCGTGCTCGCCTTCCAACCTAACCAAGAAGGTCTTCCTCAGAGACCTTCAACGTCCTTAACATATTCTCAAAAATTTCGGATTTTCCTTTGCATTCCTGTGTAGTTTTACATGTATGTCAGCTGCTTGGAGACACGTTGCAGCTCTCCCTTCAATCGATTGACTTGGGGTTCTCTGGTGTCTCCATGGTGAGCGTCTGTGATGAGTCTTTGGGAGAGATGCGGAGGATCATCGAACAATTATCATTCTATGGCAAAGGATTAACTCTTAAGATTTCACAAACAATGTTACTTCAATATTCATATTTTCATGTTTGAAGAAATGTTACAAAATCCTTTCCCCCTCTGCAGAACCCTGCTTATTCTGAATCCTTTACACAAACAATTCCTTATTCCTTTACACAAACCAACCTAGTCAGCTGCCCTGAGGTCCTGATTGTTCATCCCCCCCACACAAACCTTTCAGGTATACTTTATACCTTCTTCTGCAGCTTGTCATTTCTTAGAGCATACCTTCATGGTTGCTTCCTGCAAGGGCTTTATCGAACAGAGGGAGATTTTGAAAACCAAAACAGATGACATTTTTTACAACTTGAATCGATGAAACTTTATTCCCCCCCTTCCAGGTGGTTTGCACATTTTTCCCATGCAAACAGATGAAGCGTTGGTTCCCTCTTGAACCTTCATAGTTGGGTTCCTCCTTGAAATTTCTTTTGCAGCAGTGCTATTCAAGGGACTGTGAAAAATGATATTAAATATGCAGGCAGAGTAGCCAAAGCGCTCTTGATTGAAGTTAACCTACCCCCTTTGAGAAATGTTGCTCCTTCAAGTGGCCTTTGCTTGAAACACTACACCAGAATCACCACTGCATCCCACAATGACTTAAACAAAAGAGGCCCCAAAGGGAGTGTCAGGCATGTTGTAGACAGTGAAACAAAACTGCATCTTAAATTCTCATGCTGTTGAGGACTGAACCTATTAAAAAAGTAACAATACTTCTGTTGAAATTTGTCCTGATACCAGACACTGCTTCATGGAAATTGCCAAGGTATCTCAATTTCAGCTGATTTGGCCCATAAACTACCATATCATTGTCATCATATAATAGGTGAGACACACTAATAGATTTCCCTAACCTACTCCTCATCCTCATCTCAAAACTCTCCAGTTTGCTCCTTGTATCTTCTCTATCGCTCTTGATGTTTAAAGAATTTTTTAGGATTGCTTTTGATTTGACCTCTTTGGACTAAGGGGACAGTTTGCTCTCCCATCCCAAGAAAGAGCTTTTTTGGTAGTAGTGTGCTAGGTGGAGCTTCTTTGGAATTCTATGTTTGATGCTGTATGTAGGGGAGGGAATTTAGTATTATTGTTTGTTTATTTTTTTGAGAAGGATCTTTAATCTTTATTTAGAGTTGACCTCTTTGGAGTAAGGGCACAGTTTGCTCTCCCATCCCAAGAAAGAGCTATTTTGGTAGTAGTATGCTAGGTGAAGCTTCGTTGGAATTGTATGTTTGATGTTGTATGTAGGGGTGGGAATTTAGTATTATTTTTTGTTTCTTTTTTTGAGAAGGATCTTTAATCCTTATTTTTATATTTACTCTCTACTTATAAAATTTTTTGTTCTCTATTATTAAGCTACAAATTGACCCCACAATTTAAGCTACTAAATGATGAGCCAACAATGTATATCAAGTCAACTTGAGCTAAATCCCTGACACCCCACCTTATAGGCAATCTTCTTTGAACTTGCATGTGAGCTTAATAAACGAAGAAAATAAACATCAAGAAAATTTGAACCCTTGACCTCTTGTTAACCAAGGCTTTGGTACTATGTTAACCTACCAAGTCAATAATGCATATCAAGTCAACTTGGTATACATTCTTGTCTTGACCCCTATCATCATCACTCCACCCTATGTTGTATTTGATAGCTATAGCTTAGGGAGAAAAGTTTTGGGAGGATAAGCATTTTCATTAATTGGAAAAGAAGGGCTTAATAAGTTACTCCAAAATTCCTTAAGGTCTGATTCATAAACACAATGGACTGTTTTGAGTACTATCTGGAATCCCTCTCTATCATTTCTCAATGTTTTGCATGGGCTTAAGGAGATCTAAGAGGAAATTTCATTTCACACAATTAGTGATTTCTCAATGTCTAGTTCCTAGAAGAATTTTCTAAGTATCACTTTTGATTTGGAGTCTAGACACTCATTTGGTACTAAATTCCATGCCCAAGATTTTATTTTTTCATTTTTTTTTTCAATCAGAAACGAATTAGTTGCATTGAAAAGGTAAGTACAAAGAAGGATGAGAAGTCCTTTAAGAATACAAAATTGTCTATAGTAACAATAAGGCAGATAAGTGTATACTAGTACAAAAAGGTGGATAAGTGTATACTAGTCCAAAAAGGCAAATCTATTTGTGTACATCAAAATGATTAGGGCAACACTAGTTATATTGGAGGAAATAGTCAAATTTTTAGAAATTTGTATTCTAGACCACCTGGAGACTCATGGATGATAGAAGAGTTGGATTGATCTCCCATTTCTAAAGAGAGCGTTGTTTGGTTGGAATGCCCCTTCATGGAAGAAGTTTGCGAAGTTGGTTTTCAGCTAGATAAGGAATAGGTCATGAAATTGATAAACCATGGCATCATCATGTTGTTTTCAGATTTCCAGGCCTTGTACTTCGGATCCTCTATTGGCGGAGTGGTGGTTGCCTTGGTGAAAAAAATCATCTTTTCCTTTCCCACAGATGAAAAGCATAACTGAATGGCTTCATTGGAGGTAATTATTTACACTCAGCTTATGCCTAGTAATCGACATAACCAAACTTTCTGATCCGCTATTGATGTTGGAAGAAGTAACCTCTTGGATGGAGATCAAATCCAAGTTGGAGGTTGTGTCTAGAGTAGTCATTCCGTATTTCACCATTTGGATGGTGAGGTACGGATGTGGTTCTGACACCATAATGAAATTCAGAGAGGAAAACTTTGATTTTTCTTATTAAATAAACAGTAGAAGAAGCTAGAATATATACGAGAAGCATGACAACAAGCTTATCTGAATCCCCATAATTCAAGTAGCAAACAATCCCTCAAAATAAAGGATATATGCTGATTGAATTAGAATAGAGATTTCAGATACAATCATCTTTATATCTTTATTTAAAATAGGAAATAAAATCAGAATCTAACCCCAAAATACTAGGAAACTAATTCCTAAAAGTTAGGAATTAAATTGGAAATCCACATGTCTCCACCTTGTTTTCTACCTAATTGGCTATTACTATTGTATAGGGGTAAGTGTTGACATTCCTTCCCTTCTTTGCCTTGATTCCTGATTTTATTTTAAAGACAAATTTGTGCATCTGTTATTTTTATCTTGAGGAATTCTGTAAACTTGCAATCGCTATTCATTTTCAGGTACAACTTACAGTCACTCCCAGAATAGAAGGCATCCTAAAAGTAGTTGGTGTGAGGTGGAACTTGTCAGACTCTGTGGTTGGTTTTCATAACTTTGAGTCTAATCTTGTAAAGAAGAAAATTGCGAAGGGAAGAAGGAAAGCCAAGCATTCTCCTAGTGATAATCTGAAGTTTTTAGTGATCAAGGTTCACGCTCTTTCTTGTTTCTTTCCCTTTCTTTAATTCTAGACTGCCAATTAAACTAGGCGGGAGACTTCTATTTTGTATTGAATTTCTCATTATGCAGAGTCTTCCCAAGCTTGAGGGCTCTATTCATCACTTACCCGAAAAAGTATATGCGGGAGACCTGCGGCGTCTTGTTTTGGAGTTGAGGAACCAGTCAGAATATCCTGTGAAGGTATGGATTTTGTTCTTCTATTGTCCATTAAATAGTAATTGATATAGCTTTGCATGTTAACTTATAAAGTTTGTCATGCTTTCTTGTGAAGCATTATCATCACACTTCTCTTTTTTTTTATTAGCTTTGTAATTTTCAAAGGATTTCTCATTTAGCATCTTCAAAAAAGAAAAAAAAAAATTCTACCTCTTGATCATTCTGCATGTCGACTCTAGTTGACTTGTGCATCGTTGCTTATCTCGGAGTTCAAATGCTCAGAACTTTGCAGTTTGTATTTCGGCATAAGCTTAAGATGGGCACACATATAATGTGTCTCCAAATGAGAAACACATATAGGCAAGCTTGGCCATGCATTAGGTTGATCTACATTTTCCTACAAAAGTATGCATGCAAATGTGTGCTGGTCTTGTTCAGTCCTTAAAGTTGGTTGTAAAATTTCTTGGCAGAATATGAAGATGAAGATCAGCAGTCCTAGATTTCTAAATGTTGGGAGCTGGGAAATTTTGAACACAGAATTCCCTGCTTGCTTAGAAAAGAAGACAGATCCTGAACAAAGAGTACAGGCTAACCATAACAAAGAGTCTCATACCGTGTTTCTGTTTCCAGAGGTCAGTTTTTTTTGGATAATTTATGCAAAGTCTTTATCAGGCTATCTTTTGGGTTTGATTCTTTTCATTTGTTTATGTTTTTCAGGACACATTAATTCAAGGGGGAACACCATTCCTGTGGCCCCTTTGGCTTCGGGCTGCTGTTCCTGGAAACATTCCCTTGTATATAACAATATACTATGAGATGGGAGACATATCTAACATCATGAGACACCGGACTCTACGTATGTATCATAACTTACAGGTATGCACTTGAATATGAGAAATTCTAATTTCTTAATTTGATTTGTTATATATGTTACATATGTGTGTGTATGTGTGTGTGTAGATATATATATATATATATATATATATATTTGAACCTACAACCTCCCACAAACCCTCCCCATCCCTTTACCACTTGCGCCAGGCCTCAAGGGCCATATATATATATTATATGCTTCTTATAGTTCTCGTGATGGCTTGATTAGAAATTAATCTCCTGGAGAACAAATGTTCTGCTAATAGTAAGAACAAATATACTATTATACCTATTGAGTTGCATTTTGAAGTTGTGGCAATGTTATCATTGTGTTCATTTCTAAGCTTTTGATTCTTCTACTGGTCATGTATATGACCACATTTAACCATATTGATTCCAATTACATGAGAACTCCATCTGTTTCATTACTATGACTATTTTTATGTTTATTAACTTCTGCTTATTTGTTAACTATAATTGTTCTGTAATCCATTAGATTGATCTTCTATAGGTATTACCATTTGGCTTCGACCTATTTGTGAACTGTTATTGTTTGGTGATCCATTACATTTTTCTTATAGGTGTTATCATCATTGGATTTGTCGTTCCAAATCAGCCCTTGTCCATCAAGATTGAAAGAGTTCCTTGTGCGCATGGATGCTGTCAACAAGACCAGTTCAGAGATTTTCCAGATTCATCAGTTATCATCTGTTGGGCATCAGTGGAAGATCTCATTGCTTCAACCTGTTGAGACCATGCTTCCTTCAGAGTTGATGCCTGGCCAAGCTTTGTCACGTTTCTTCAAGCTTGAGGTTGGTAGAAGAAGTTGCATTTTTTGTCCATTGCTTTTTTTGCAATGATTTCAATTTTGATCTTAAAGTATTTCATTGTATTCTGTTTTCTTCCACTAATATGCTTCCTTGATTTTCATCATTACTCTCTCACACTGACTACTAACCCATTAACAAGGATGTGTTTCTGGGATTGATTTTGTCAATACATTGTTGTGCTGATTGCTGTGACATATTTTCACATTACAGACCTTAGAGCTTAATGCTCAAGCACTGGGGCTAAAGAGTTATTTCTTGCCTTTCTTTATGTGTGTAGCCACTCTTTTGCATTGTGTCCTCCACAACACACTTGTCCTTGTTTAAGTTTGTTACCAATATACTTGCCATCTTAAGTCGGTCAATTAGTTTTCGTTATTTTCGAGGATGACCTAATTTTATTTCTTTTTCCTTTCTGTTAATTATCTTCTTGCTTCAGAATGTCAGGAAATTGACAACTCCTGAAGACAAGGTGTCTTTGCTTGCTCCTCAAGAGGGAAGTGATGTAAAATTGGGCAGTGAGGCTAGCAATGAAATTCTGTTTGACATATGTAGCTCACCTCTGGCTGATTTCCACATTTGCGAAAGAATCCACCAGGAAGGATCACATCAGGTTAATTTTTGTCTTGCTATATAATCACTTAATATAGATAATGCTACACCACCATCACCACTGCCCACCTGGGATTTGGTTTATCTAAATGTTATTTTTATAATTTCCTGATAATACAGAAAGATCTATATAGTACCTCTGCTCTGATTTTAACATTTACTATGGATCCATTTGAACCCTACAAATGCTGAAATCAGAAAGGGAGTGATGCTGGTATAGAGGAAGACTTGAAACATTTTTTCTGCTGAAAAGGGTCATATTCTCATTCAATTAACATGCAGATTATGAAAAGGTTCTTGTTAATGTTCTCACACATGTTAGCATTTGTACTATCAAATGATGCAAGTTGAGCAAGTGATTCCTTAGGCACATTAAAGTCATCTACACTCAAGAGTTGGTTAGTTTGGATATGGCTATTGATCATCTTATATTTCCTTTTTGGAAATATTATTTTTATTAGAAGCAATGTCTTGGGAATGTAAAAAATATTATTCATTAGTAGTCAGGTGCATGTATTGTGGATTTAGTAGAAGAATAAATTTTCTAGTTTGCTGTCTTACCATTAACTCGATCTTTTTCTCTCTGCTTGGCACAGGAACATCCAAATTCTGTCGACTTCATCTTGATCTCTCAGCCATCAAATGATAGTATCAATACCGGGTTACCCAATCCTCCTCCACATCTCTTTTCTCATCATGTATGTCATTGCAGGTAAGATTCAACATGAAAAAGAATGACTTTTATATGGATTTCATGTAAATACTGGTGTTTCACTGTGTAGAACATTTTGTTGTTTATAATAGGATTGAGAGCACAAGCCCGATATGGTGGTTAATGGAAGGGCCTCGGACCATACATCATAACTTTTCTGCTTCTTTCTGTGAAGTGAAACTAAAGATGACTCTCTACAACTCATCAGATTTGTCAGCATCAATTTTCATTCATACTCTTGATTCTATCCCCAGCACCAGTCAATTAAGTGAGGTAATGGCAGGTTCTCCTGGAAACCAAGCAGGGTGGTATGATACATCTCTGTTGAATGATATTAAGGTCACATCCGACGTACTTGGAATGAAAGTTGGAAAGCCACCATCACTGGATAGTGTCTCCCAATTCATTTGGTCTGGGTCTTGCTCTACTAAAGTTGAAGTTGAGCCAATGTCCACAGCTGTAGTACCTCTCCAGATATGTGTATTCTCCCCAGGTACATATGATCTATCAAATTATGCTTTGCATTGGAATCTCCTGTCATCCAAGGATGAAGGAAGTCATGGGAAATGCCCAGGGAGCCCCTATTATCTCACTGTGCTGCAATCTGCCTGAGAATCTCTATCTAGAATATATATATTTGATACCTTCCTACAAATTTTTAGACACGTGACCTTGGGCTAGAAAAGGGATGAAGAAAAAGGGCACAGGATCTTGGATGTAGTCATTTTTGTACCTTTTTGCTTGTAAATTATTGTGTTTCAATGTTTTGTTTTTTATTTTTTATTTTTTTGGTAACAGTAGGGAATGGTGACAAAGTTTAGTTAAGACAGAAACCGAGATTGAATTCCTCTTTGTTCTTAGAAAAATAAAAGCAAAGAAAATGTCATAAATTCATTACCCTGGCGGCTTATTTCGGTCTCTAGATATCTGAATCATGACTAAACTCAAGCCTATGCCTCCTTGTTTCTCATTCCCTTTTTGGTTGTTTATTATCATTGCAAGTTTGTTGGGCATCTTATTGTTGAATTGGACGTCCCAGTGATAAAACATTCGATGTGCATTGCAATCAATTTCATGTAGGGACCGGGGGTTGCAACTTTGGTCTGATGACCGATCCAACATGAAGTTTGGAGGGATTTAGACAATCGGTTTTAAAACTTGGATTTGAACAATTCCAAATCAATTGGGATAAGGTTCTGTCTAATGTGTGTTGAAATATGATTTAATGTTATTTTATATAATAATACTTATTTTTTATATATTTTTTTAGAAAACTATCATATTTTTATTGTATTATTTTTTATTTTAAAAAAAAGTTATAATTATTATTATTTTTATTATTATTAGCTTGAAATGGTCTCTTTTTACCTTTAAAATTTTGGTATAAATATATATATATATATAGAGAGATTTAAAAAAACATTATGAATTGATTTTGAATCATACAAATTGATTAACTTGAGTCTAACGGTCAATGTGAGAAGTCTAATGGTCAATGTAAGTTTAAAAAACTAAGGTTGGATTAAGCATTGGGTACATCCGAATAGAGAGGATGGAGTTTAAAAAAATGAGGTTTAAAAGGGACGTCTGACACGGGAAACCATGGGTCCGGGTACTCCTTAGAAATGGCTGCTTGGGTGGGTGGTTTACATGACTTTACTTACGACGTGTACCAAAATAAATGAGAATAAGTCCAGAAGCAAAAGACGCCTATACCCAGTCAGCTTCGCCCAAAAGATCCAAAAACGCGTTTTTAATCGATTTCTTATATCCCGCCCCTTTCTCCGACACTTCCATATTAAAGAAAAAACACGCAGAAAGAAAGATCAACAATCCACGGTTGACCCCCTCCCTCTTCTCTCCTCAATTTAATCATCCAGATAAATAGAATAGAGTAGTAGTTGAACCCCATAGCAGCCAACAAAGAATACCTCCATTTCTTACCCCAATAAAACTATCCCAAAATCCCACCATTCTCTTCCCAAGAACACCACCCGGCTAATCATGAACGATCTCTTCTCCGGTTCCTTCTCCCGCTTCCGCAGCGAAGAGCCGCCTCCGTCTGTCGAGATGACCTCCTCAACCGCGGGTGTCAATCTCGACAAGTTCTTCGAAGATGTCGAATCCATCAAGGAGGAACTCCGAGAGATGGAGTCCCTGCAGCAGAAGCTCCACGACGCTCACGAGCAGAGCAAGACTCTCCACAACGCCAACTCCGTCAAGGAGCTCCGATCGCGGATGGACTCTCACGTCTCCCTCGCTCTCAAGAAGGCCAAGCTCATCAAGCTCCGCCTCGAAGCCCTCGATCGCTCCAACGCCGCCAACCGCAGTCTCCCCGGATGCGGCCCCGGTTCTTCCTCCGACCGCACCCGCACATCCGTCGTCAACGGTCTTCGCAAGAAGCTCAGGGACTCCATGGACGCCTTCACCTCCATCCGCAACCAAATCTCCTCCGAGTATCGCGAAACCGTCCAGCGCCGCTACTTCACCGTCACCGGCGAAAATCCCGACGAAAAAACCGTAGATCTGCTCATCTCCACCGGCGAGAGCGAAACCTTCCTTCAGAAGGCGATCCAAGAGCAAGGCAGAGGTAGAGTTCTGGACACCATCTCCGAGATTCGCGAGCGCCACGAGTCCGTCAAAGAACTGGAGAGGAACCTCAAGGAACTCCACCAGGTGTTCCTCGACATGGCTGTCCTGGTCCAAGCTCAGGGAGAGCAACTCGACGACATCGAGAGCCAGGTGGCAAGAGCCAATTCGTTCGTTACAGGCGGAACACAACAACTCCAAACGGCGCGTAAGCACCAGATCAGCAGCCGCAAGTGGACCTGTTACGGTATTATCATCTTGATTGTGATTATCTTGTTGATTGTGCTCTTCACCGTGCGGCCTTGGGAGAACAACGGCAGTAGCAGTAGCGGGAGCACCAGTAGCACATCTCCACCTCCACCTCCACCACCTCCACCTACTCAGGCGTAGCCCGTCGGATTGATTGAAGTTCAGATTTTTTATCTTACACCGAGATGCACCATATAGTACATGTATTATTTTATTTGTTATTTTTGAAGACTTTTTTCTACGGTCCCATTTGGCATTAGTGAATATGGGGGGTAGTTGAATCATTGATGGATGTGCAGTTGGATTCAATGTTTATCTCATTGAATAAAAATGGTGATGCAAATTTTGAAAATCATTTTTACTTTTATCATTGCATAAATTCAGACTTTTTCAATTCCATATCATTTAATTATTTAACTACAAATTTCAATTGTTAAATGGTCTTTGATTGACATTGATATTGATTTCTTAGAAAAGCCATCATTGGACACACATGAATCTTGTAGACTTTTGCATAGACAAAAGTATAAGGACAAACAATCGTAAAAAATCCTCAAGATGGAGGAATATTCTCTAGAGAATTATATGATCTATATTTGTTAAAAATATTTTCTTTTCACACCTTCAAGCCCGGAAAGAAAAAGCAAAACAAAATTGTATTTAAATAAACCACAAGTTTTGGGACCCACATGATCCATTTGAAATTTATCTCCACATCCGATTTCCAACGAAATTATCAAAAGTTGTTATTTTAAATGAGTTCTAATTTATTTTTATTTTTTTTTGGGAAAGTTGTGTTTACAGCCGACTAATTAAAAGTATTATGACAATCAAATTGCAATGAACTGGAATATGAGATTTGACCGTGAAAGGGCAAAATATTATCTTTCTCATGCACTCTTTGTTGACTCCATTTTATGTTCTTAGATTGCCCCTCCATGCCTCCATGTCAGCTGTAACCCTATCTCCATATTAGCAAGAAACCCTCCATGTCACATGAGAGACTGAAAATTTATAAAACAGAAAAATCTGAATTTGAAACCTATGAAAAATCACCCAACCCGACAATCGGTTGTTATTTCCCTAATATGAAACCTTTCTTCTCTCTGATTTGGGAGCATTTCTCTCTCTTTCTCTCTCTCTCTCTCTCTCTCTCTCTCTATCTCTTGGCTTCATCACCCACACAATCCCAAGACCCATGTAAAATTTCCCAAAAATTGTCTCATTTGAGAAAAAAAGAAAACAATTAACCTAAAACTCCAACCTGCGTGTTTCTCTCTTGTCCACATAAAAGTGCAACAAAATGGAGCATTCAATCCTAAGAATGTCCAGTTAAAATACAACTTCAAGAGGCACATCTGTGATTGTGAATCTACTACAGCAGTGCGTACCAGAACGGAAAGGTGGAATCCAAAATATTGGCTTTGTGAACAAGATATCTCTTCCTATCACTGAGTGTCATTTTGCCCTAACCCAAAACTGAAATCTGGAGGTAAATAATTTTCATTTATTGTTCTTTAGTTCATTTATTTGAAATAGAGCACATCAACGATTTTGGAGTCGTTGGTGGACTTGAACTTTTGTGTTGGTTTGCAGGAACCATATTATTCCTAAATAACCATATGACCCACAAGTCGTATTGAATCTAGATGGAACTTACAACATATCTGGTTGTAAGTCGCATTGTTATTTTGGGGACTGTATCACCTTAATAGACCTTAGGTACCACCTTAATCTACCTTAGGTACTACCTTAAGCGACCTTAGGTACTACCTTAGTTAAAGTTGGATACTACCTATCCGAAGCCTTAGACCTTCATTTGTGACCCTTAAAGCATGTCATTATGTGATTATTTTGTGTGGTCAAGTGGTTTACCATTGGTTTTTTGCGGATTGTACCTTAGGTACTACCTTAGTTAAATTTGGGTTCTACCTATCCGAAGCCTTGGACCTTCCTTTGTGAGCCTTAGAGCATGCCATTATGTGATTCTTTTATGTGGTCAAGTGGTTCACCTTTGGTTTTTTTGTGGATTGTACCTTAGGTACTACCTTAATAGCCCTTAGGTACCACCTTAATCTACCTTAGGTACTATCTTAACCGACCTTAGGTACTATCTTAGTTAAAGTTAGGTACTACCTATCCGAAGCCTCGGACCTTCATTTGTGACCCTTAGAGCATGCCATTATGTGATTATTTTGTGTGGTCAAGTGGTTCACCTTTGGTTTTTTTCGGATTGTACCTGAGGTACTACCTTAATAGCCCTTAGGTACCACCTTAATCTACCCTAGGTACTACCTTAGTTAAAGTTAGGTTCTACCTATCCGAAGCCTTGGACCTTGAATCCCGAACATTACTTGTTATATTTTAAATTTTGTAGTTAATCATCACTGTTATTATCCTAAAATGTGGTACACATGTGTGAATTATATACGTTTCGCACCATATTTTTCAATAGTTATTACTTGATTGATTATCAAAAATTAACCAACAACAATTATGTCATCAGATGACGAACAAGCAACCATACTATGTAGTGTTAGTGGGTCGTAGACATGGAGTGTACAATTCTTAGGTTGAATGTCCAAACAATGTGCTCCTTTATAAGGGGAGTGTTTACAAATCATATACTTCTAGAGATGAAACTGTTCGAGCTTGGGTGTTCTATGCATCAAGATGGAAGAGAAGTGATGAATGTTCATTAGTTGGCAAACCAAAGTTTGAACTTGTAGTTGATGATCAACATTCCTTGCAAAATATTTCATATACATATGTAATCAGTTTCTTTGTTGGCTTCTTTGTAGCATGTGTTTTGCTTAGTGTAATATCTAGTTTAACATAGGTTGTGGAAATGTGTTATGAATATCAATGTCTAGTAATGTATTTGTCACAATGTTCACATGTACTATGTGATTATTATTATCAACTTTGTTAAATTGAAAATGCTCACTCAAATGTTTGGAGCATAAGGCAATTTGTTTATTAAAGGTCACAACATAAGAGAAATTGAGAATTTTTTATACATCATAAGCTTTAGAATAAATTTTAGTTGATATGTAAAGCTAATAACTATATCTAGGGAAATTAAATTTTAGCATTTTTCAAACTTAAATTAAAGCTCATATGTACAAATTTTGTCAATATAAGCTAAAATAAATTTCTAATTATTTAAATTACGTTTGTTTTTTTTTATAGAAATTATATTTGGATAATGCAAAATTAATGTAATTAAAAATTATAAAAAGAAAGAAGAAGGGCTAAGAAATTTTCCGCATCTATAATTTAATCATGAACAATAAAATGATAGGAATTCTTTTCAACTTAAAAAATTATGTTCCCCTTATTAACAAACATAAATTGCCTACAGTGACTGGATTTGGATAAATATTAACCAACATAAAAAATTTTGGCAGCTTATAGTCAAAATGCCCACATAATGTTATATGTACACACGTTAATAAGCATAAAACAAAATTATGTGATTCGTATTTAACCCTCATAGATCAAGTAGAAACATTTAACACATACCACACTATTAGCCCAACGACCTCCATTCAACGAAAAAAAACTCATCCCGTGTGATGTATGCTCCATGCATATCGCATAATATCTCACTGCAATGTACAAAATGCCTTAAGTTAATAGCTAAAAGCTGAAAAAATTATGGTCGCATGAATAATATATGGTGAACTAATGTGAAATACCTCTACTCACCGTCTTCCGCCAATGCAAAATCAATAACCAACCTTTCTTGATGGGTGATTTTAGGAAATTATGTAAGAAATTGAGACATGAAGGGGGATTTGCAAATGGTTGTAGGCTTGACAAGCCTTTTTGTTGTCCATTTTTATCTCCTCCTAAAGGTAGGGATAATCAGTTTGCTGCCACTGTGTTCTTCAAAACCAATTTCCACGACTTCAAATGAATCAAATTTAGCACCATAATTGGAAGGTAGACATGATTGTTAGCCAATTAATGGAGAAACATCTACTGCTGCAAATGGTATCCTTTTCCAACGAAGAATGTGTCCTTGATAAACCGGTACAGTTTCCCATAAATTGATCATTATAAGGATGAATACTTGTTCTTGCCTCCTTTTTGTTTGCTTCGACATTTACTGGTGCTTATGGTGGAGGGGGGGATTGCAAACCAGTTTATCTTCCACTAGACTGTGAACGTAGTGTGGCAATGTCTTTTGCCAAAGATGAAGCGGGGCTCATAAGCTGTTCTGATTTTCGAATCATTCGTGCTTCAATGGTCTAATAGATAGGGACATGGAGTATCAATTAACAAGGTCAACTATAATAATCATGGTGCTCATGTTTGTGTGTGCATTTCTAAAGTTATTAAGCCATGGAGTACCTTGGTGGGGTCATCAAAATGTGAGCATGCTGCTTCATGTGGAGGTGCATCCATATGTGTAGCTAGTTGTTTTGGTTGTCCAACCTGTCCATACATCAAACAAACATTGATGATTATGTTCGAAACAAAAATTAATGATTTCACTAATCTACATTTATGGAGTTTCTAAATTTGAGCATACCTAGACATGACCATACTTTCCATAAGTCTGAGTTTCTACTGATAAACGCCGCTTAATTTGGTCATCTATCCACGCAGCACATAGTAGGGTTCACACTTCAACTTGAACAGACGACATGTAGAACTTGGTGATATAGAAAAGTTGTGCAATGGGAAGCAAATATAAGTGAGTTAGATGAGCCTTTTAAAGATCAACAACTTCACAAATTAATATGAAAGACGTATATGACATTCGTGTGAAGAGGGTGATAACGCACTTCTTGAAGGAACAACATACAACCTCTAATGTATGTCGGGTGACTATTACGATAGTCCCTTATTCCATCATTTACAAATTATAGCACAAACTTTGCCCAATTTTTGTGGACAACCACATCACTATCCCAAATCGTGTCCTACAAGTCATGCATCCCTTTAAGTTTTGAGTTGGGGGCAAGGATAGTGGCACATGCAAATATGAGGAAGGATTTCTTGAATTTGTCACCAAGCGGTAGTTATGCATATTATCTTCCAATAACTGAATGTTATATGTGTGGTTGGGTATGTTGCGCCTATTATAAATGACAATGTCCACACCATTGTCTGGAATGCCTAGCACCTCTCTAACATCTTTGGGAGTAACTGGGACAACAACATTTGTACGCATACATAATTGGTGATAACCTATATCGTAATTGGTGATTATCCACATGATTAGTTCATACCACAACTCTTTGCAACCTAGTTGCAGCAAACCCCCAAATCCGATATCAACTATGACATTTTTTTTCTCTATTGGGAGTGTCTCAATGATTGTCAGGAAACTCTTTCCCGAGAATCGGGATTTTGGTAACTTAACCTACAACATGAAATAAGAAAAAAATATTACAAAGATGTCGCAATATTTGAGTTATGCCTAAAGGTTCAGAGTTATAAAAATTTGTGAAAGAACTATATAATCTTTTACCAGAACAGATCTTGGTGGAACATGGTTTTTCAGCTTCCTTTGTTTGTTATCCATATTTTTTGCTAATGAAGATCTTGAGGTCACTCCCATCAAAGTGGAATACAAAGGTCACTGCAATTCAAGAAGCCAAAGACTTGACCAAGCTACCTATGGAGAAGCTCATAGGGTCATTAATGACGTATGAGATCAATTTGGCAAAGAAGTTACAAGAAGGTGAAGACAAAAAGAAGAAGAGCATAGCTCTCAAAGCTACAACTAAGGAAGAAGATAATGATTAACCCTCATCACAAGAAATCTCAACAAATACATGAGGGGTGAAAGGTTTAGAAGAAGAAGGTTCACCTCTAGAAAAGACCTTTCTAAAAAGAAATCTTCATCTCATGGTGACAAGGAGAAATGGGAAGAGAAAATAGATTTTGTGTGTTTCAAATGCAAGAAACTGGGATACATTAAATATGATTGTTCTCTCTATAAAAGTGAAGCTAAGAGGAGAATGAAGAAGGCAATGATGGCCACTTGGAGTGAAAGTGAAGAATCCTTCGAAGAAGAAAAGGAGAAAGAAGTGGCAAACATATGCTTCATGGCAATAGATGAACTTGATGAGGTAGACTCTAACCTTAGTGATTAAGATATACATGATGTTTTTGAAGAATTGTATGAGGATTTTGAAAAACTTAGTTTGAAAAATATTTCTCTTAAAAAGAAAATTCAACAACTTGAAAAAGAACTTGGAGAAGTAAAAGAAAAAATTTCAAATGTTGAAATTTCTCTTGAAAAAGAAAATGAGATTTTGAGAAAGAAAAATGAATGGTTGGCCTCCTCTCTTTCAATATTTTCTTGTGGATAAAAATATTTTGAAATGATTTTAGCTAGCCAAAAATGTGTTTTTGACAAACAAGGGTTATGATTCAAATCTTCAAAAAATCAAAAGTATTTTAAAAACTATTTTGAAAAAGAATCCACAAGTGCAAGTTCTTCCACTACTTGCAACTTTTGTGGAAGAGGAGGGCACATTAGTAGTACATGTCCTTTAAGAAATGGTTCTCAAAGGAATTCAAATGCAAAAACTATAAAGGTTTGGATTGAAAAATCCAAGGTCACTAACCCTCAAGGACCCAAAAAGATATGGGTACCTAAATCAACTTGAGTTTTATATTATAGGGTTCAAAGAAGGATAAGTGATTCTTGGATAATGGATGCTCAAGACACATGACCGGATATGAATCCAAGTTTGCTTTCCTTACAAAGAAAAATGGAGGATATGTTACCTTTGGAGACAATGCAAAATGAAGAATCATTGATCAAGACAACATTGGTAATGACACATCCTCTCTTATTGAAAGTGTTTTATTAGTAGATGGCTTAAAACATAACCTTTTAAGCATTAGTCAACTTTTGTGACAAAGGTTTTAAAGTGATTTTTAAAGTATCTCATTGCATCATCAAGGATATTCAAAATGATAAAACCATCTTCATGGGCCATAGATGTGATAATGTTTACGCTATAAATATTTCAAAATATGATGGTCATGATAGATGTTTTTCAAGCATGCATGATCAAAGTTGGTTGTGGCATAGGAGGTTAGGACATGCAAACATGGACCTTATTTCCCAACTCAACAAAGATGAACTTGTTAGAGGCCTTCCCAAAATAAATTTTCAAAAAGATAAAGTTTGTGAAGCTTGTCAAGTAGGAAAGCAAATCAAAAACTCTTTCAAAAACAAAAACTTCATTTCCACATCTAGGCCACTTGAGTTGTTGCATATGGATTTATTTGGTCCCTCTAGGACACCAAGTCTTAGAGGAAAGTCTTATACATATGTTATTATGGATGACTTTTCTAGATACACATGGGTCTTGTTTTTAAATCAAAAGAATGAAGCCTTTTATGAGTTTTCAAAGTTTTGCAATAAGGTTCAAAATGAAAAAGGTTTTACAATTACTTGTATAAGAAGTGATCATGGGAGAGAATTTGAAAATATTGATTTTGAAAAGTATTGCAATGAGCATGGAATTAACCACAATTTTTCGGCTCCTAGAACTCCTCAACAAAATGGGGTAGTTGAAAGGAAAAATAGAACTCTTCAAGAAATGGCTAGAACCATACTAAATGAAAACAATTTACCAAAATATTTTTGGGCTGAAGCGGTTAACACTTCTTGTTATGTTTTAAATAGAATATTATTGAGACCCATTCTTAAGAAAACTCCCTATGAGCTTTGGAAAAACAAGAAACCCAACATTAGCTATTTCAAAGTCTTTGGGTGCAAATGTTTTATATTAAACACCAAAGACAATCTTGGAAAATTTGATGCAAAATCGGATGTTGGAATTTTCTTTAGTTACTCAACTTCAAGCAAAGCTTTTAGAGTTTTTAACAAAAGAATCATGGTTGTAGAGAAGTCCATCTATGTTATTTTTTATGAATCTAACAATTCTCTCCAAGAAAGAAAGAGTTTTGATGATGATTTAGGTTTGGAGATCTCCATGGGAAGATTGTAAATTGAAGATAGAAGGCAACAAAAAGTAATTGGGTAGGATCCCAAGAAAGAAGAATCACCATTGGCACCACTCCCTTCTCAATAAGTGCAAGGTAAATCAAGCCAAGACCTTTCTAAAGATTAGAAGTTTGTCATCAATCACCCACAAGATCAAATTATAGGTAATCCATCTAATGGGGTAAGAACTAGATCCTCTCTTAGAAACATTTTCAATAATTTAGCTTTTATCTCTCAAATTGAGCCTAAAAATATAAATAATGCTTTAGATGATGAAAATCGAATGATTGCTATGCAAGAAGAGTTAAATCAATTTGAAAGAAGTGAAGTATGGGAATTAGTATCAAGACCTTCAAATCAAAGTGTTATTGGAACTAGATGGGTCTTTAGAAATAAAATTGATGAAAATGGCATAATTGTTAGAAATAAAGAAAGATTGGTAGCCCAAGGTTTTAATCAAGAAGAAGGGATAGATTATGAAGAAACTTTTGCCCTCGTGCCTAGGTTGGAAGCCATTAGGATGCTACTTGCCTTTACATTTTTTAAAGACATTGTTTTATATCAAATGGATGTGAAAAGTGATTTTTTAAATGGCTTTATAAATGAAGAAGTATATGTTGAACAACCACCTGGTTTTCAAAGTTTTAACTTTCCTAACCATGTTTTTAAACTTAAAAAGGCACTTTATGGTTTGAAACAAGAACCTAGAGCTTGGTATGAAAGATTGAGTAAATTTGTTTTGAAAAAGGGTTTTAAAATGGGAAATATTAACACAACTCTTTTCATAAAAACCAAAGAAAAGGATATGCTCTTAGTTCAAATATATGTTGATAATATTATTTTTGGTGCTACTAATGTATCTCTTTGTGAATAATTTTCTAAGTGCATGCATAGTGAGTTTGAAATGAGCATGATAGGAGAACTCAACTTCTTCCTTGGACTTCAAATCAAGAAACTAAAAGAAGGAACCTTCATCAATCAAGCAAAGTATATAAGAGATCTTCTCAAAAGGTTAAACATGGAAAAAGCCAAAACAATGAAGACTTCAATGAGCTCATCCATCAAGCTTGATAAGGATGAGAAAGGTAAATCCATTGACTCTACTATGTATAGAGGCAAGGTTTTTTACTATATTTGACTGCTAGTAGACCCGTCATTATGTATAATGTATGCTTGTGTTCTAGATTTCAATCTTGTCCTAAAGAATCTCACTTAAGTTCCTTAAAAAATAATTCTCATATATTTGAAAAGGACAATGGACATAGGCTTATGGTATCTTAAGAGTGACAACTTTGAATTAATTGGATTTTCGGATGCCGATTTTATCGATTGTACAGTTGAAAGAAAAAGCATTAGTGGCACTTGTCATTTCCTAGGACACTCACTTGTTTCATGGCATAGTAAGTGATTACTACTCAAAAAGTGCTATTTGTTAGCCTATAATTAATCCTTTTAAACACTTTTGAGTAGTAGTTTAGGCCTTTTAACTCAATTGGCATGTTAAGGACCCTTGAAAGGGATTTTAATCACTTTATGCAAGTTTTGGTGTTTTTGTTAGTAATTTGATCACCAAAGCAAGTCAATACTGAGGAGAGTTATGAGGAATCTTGGGCAAAGCTTAGAAGTCATTTGCCAAGAGTAAATCCGGATTGCAAGGAGAAAAAGTAAAGAGAATCTGCCATGAAGCATATTCTTGATGACAGTCGTAGCAGCCACTTTTGGAGCACTTTTTGAAGTCCAATTGATGCATGCTATATACCATTTCAAAGCTCAGGAAGTCAAAAATCCAATGCTTCAAACGGTACACAATTCGGAGTTGAAACGAAGAAGTTGCAGCCATTGCAAGCCAATCACTCCGAGCTGAAGGAAGCATTTTGCAAAGTGTTGCGAAATCACCCTTTTGTTGCGAAGTGATTCCGCAACCTTTTTGTACAGTAGGGTGTATTTCCTTCTGAAGTTGCCCGACATATACCGCGAGAGGGAAGCTTGGAACCTCAAGGTGGAAGCCAACTTCGCAGCCCTGCGAGTTTAGCTTGTTGATGCGAAAATATTTCGCAGCCCTCTTGAGTGTCTGCGAAATCTCGCAAACACCATTTTTCTCTTGCGAAATGGTTCCTAAAGCACCCCGATATTTGCTACCGACATTGGGAGATATTTTACATCAGATTTTTGTTGTCTAAATCCCAAAATACTCCTTGTAAGCCACCAATTACATGATTCCTTAGCTTTTAAGTTAGTAAAAAGACTAAATATCTATGTAATAATTAGTTTTATATTATGTTCATATATATACCTCTCGGGAGCCTATTCTCAGAGAGGAGTTCCTTCTGTAAAGTTTGGGGTAAGCAAGTAAAGTTCAGTTCTTTCTACTGCCTTACCTTCTCACTTTGTATTTTTTAGTTAATACTAAGTTATGAACTCTCTGAGGAGTTTTCCCCAGAGAATGAGTAACTAAACTTCTAATTCCTTGGAGCTAAGGTTGCCGGGGGAGGTTCCAAGTGCAAGAATGCAAAGCTTTGTGGTTTTAGCTAGTAATGAAGAGGAAGTGAAATACTTTAGTGATTTCTATGTTTTTGGTTAACTTAAAACACCTTAGAGTCACCTGGGCTAACACTTGGTAAGGCAAGTGATTTCCAACCATGGAAATGCACTAGTTTACCCCTTGCGAGCCTCTGGGAGGTGACTTTAGGGTAGGATTTTCTAGAATAGCCAACACTTGGTAAGCTTTTGGACTCCAAGGAGACATCCATTAATTATCTCTTGCGAGCTTGAGAAGGGAAGTCCAAGGTTAAAGATCACCTTGAATGGTTAAGGCTTAGTGAGAAGCTTAAACCATTGCAAGTTGCATCAGTGAGAAAATTAAAGTGAAATCTAATTGAAGGAGTCTCTGTATAACACCGGTTAGAGAATTGACTATATGTTGAATCTCTAACTCGAGGAAATGAACCATTTGACCAGAGCTATGTCTTTTGCATGAGGAACCACCCTAGTGAACCTAACTCTCCAAGGAATGTTTTTCTTCCTAAGTTATTCCTATTACTTATTTTATTAGTTAGTTTAAGTCTAAATCTTTACCAATCAAAGTTTGTGTTTTATTTCTTAAGCTAACCTTGAAATGAAACAAGACCAATTCACTTTGAATTGGTATCATTGATAGCTTGTTAATCCTTCCTAGTGAACGATCCTAGAGCCGCTATACTATAGTAGCTTTGTCTTTGCTACCTTAGTATATGGTGTTATAGGTTATAAATTTTGTTGATTACTCCCTCAATCAAGGAGCACCAGTTGGACACGAATCAGCTGAGACACCAATTGGGCATGAATCGAATGGCGCCGCTGCCGGGGAAGGTGTCAAGTTTATATTGATACCATTTTTGAGCACTTGTGATTTTCATCACAAGTTGGTAACGTTTCTTTCACTTTACTAATTCTCATTCTTTCTTTATTTATTCATAATCCAAGTTTATATTTTAAAATTTAGCTTAGTTTAATTTTGTTGTTGTAGCCCTGTTTCTTTTGTTGTCTTTTGTTTTCATTTTTAGTTGCAGATAGATACTAGTTGTGTATGCCAAAGTGGATACGAGACAGTGGAGGAAGGCTTGTTAAGTGTGATACACCTCAGAGAAAAGAATTCGAAGTGATCTTGAATATCATGGAAGCTACACCTGAAGATCAGCATAGTCACCAAGGTCGTCAGGACAATCTCAATGAATTCAGATCAATGAGGGACCGTATGCATCCACCTCGTATGAGTGCACCATCATGTATAGTGCCCCCTACAGAGCAGCTAGTGATCAGACCGTATCTTGTTCCACTTCTACCAACTTTCCATGGGATGGAAAGTGAGAATCCGTATGCACACATCAAGGAATTTGAAGATGTTTGTAATACATTCCAAGAGGGAGGAGCTTCAATTGATTTGATGAGGCTTAAGTTATTTCCTTTTACTTTAAAGGATAAGGCCAAAATTTGGCTTAATTCTTTAAGGCCAAGGAGTATCCGTTCTTGGACTGACTTACAAGCTGAATTCCTCAAGAAATTTTTTCCCACTCATAGAACAAATGGCTTGAAAAGGAAAATTTCAAATTTCTCAGCTAAAGAGAATGAAAAATTCTATGAGTGTTGGGAAAGATACATGGAAGCTATAAATGCTTGCCCTCATCATGGCTTTGATACTTGGCTATTGGTGAGCTATTTTTATGATGGTATGTCCTCTTCAATGAAGCAACTCCTCGAGACAATGTGTGGAGGAGATTTCATGAGCAAAAATCCAGAGGAAGCTATGGATTTCTTGAGCTAT
Source organism: Vitis vinifera (assembly GCF_030704535.1). Lineage (NCBI taxonomy): Eukaryota > Viridiplantae > Streptophyta > Magnoliopsida > Vitales > Vitaceae > Vitis > Vitis vinifera. Next base: position 5,714,783 of record NC_081812.1, read on the forward strand.
GTAGCTGATGTTTCAAGGGGATGGGATGAACCAACTAAAGGAGAAGTGGGAAAGATGAAGTCTCAGTTGAATGCTTACAATGCAAAGGCTGGGATGTATACTTTGAAAGAAGATGATGATATGAAAGCAAAGTTGGCAGCTATGACAAGAAGATTGGAGGAGCTGGAGCTTAAAAGAATTCATGAAGTGCAAGCTGTTGCTGAAGCACCAGTGCAAGTGAAGCTGTGTCCTAATTGTAAATCATATGAACATTTGGTGGAGGAATGCCCTGCAATTTCAGCTGAAAGGGAGATATATAGAGATCAAGCAAATGTTGTTGGACAATTCAGGCCCAATAACAATGCGCCATATGGAAATACCTACAACTCAAGTTGGAGGAATCATCCAAATTTCTCATGGAAGGCTAGAGCAACTCAATACCAACAGCCGGATCCACCATCTCAACAACCTTCATGTCTTGAACAAGCAATGGCTAATCTCAGCAAGGTAGTGGGAGATTTTGTTGGAAAGCAAGAAGCCACCAATGCTCAAATCTATCAAAGAATTGACAGAGTGGAGAGTATGTTGAATAAAAGGATGGATGGAATGCAAAATGATATGAACCAAAAGTTTGATAACATCCAATATTCAATTTCAAGGCTTACAAATTTAAATACACTGTAAGAGAAGGGAAGATTTCCTTCTCAACCTCACCAAAACCCTAAAGGTGTCCATGAAGTGGAAAGCCAAGAGGGTGAATCATCATAGGTGAAAGATGTTAAAGCCTTGATCACTCTAAGGAGTGGTAAAAAAATTGAGCAGCTAACACCCAAGCCACATGTTGAGAAAGAAGAAGAGATAAAGAAAGGGAAGGAAATGGAAGATAAAGAGATTGAGACCAGTGAAGAAAAGAAGGACTCTGATTTAACAAGGAAAGTAATTCCAGAGAAGGAGCTTCTGAAGGAAGAAATGCTGAAGAAATCAACTTCTCCACCTTTTCCTCAAGCATTACATGGGAAAAAGGGGATTAGAAATGCAGCTGAAATCCTTGAAGTATTGAGACAAGTGAAAGTCAATATTCCATTGCTGGATATGATTAAACAAGTTCCAATGTATGCAAAATTCCTAAAGGATTTATGTACTATCAAAAGAGGGTTGACTGTAAATAAGAAAGCCTTCTTGACTGAGCAAGTAAGTGCAATCTTACAATATAAGTCTCCTTTGAAGTACAAAGACCCAGGAAGTCCTACCATTTCAGTCATGATTGGAGGAAAGGTAGTGGAAAAAGCCTTGCTAGATTTGGGAGCAAGTGTGAATTTGCTTCCATATTCCGTCTACAAGCAATTGGGACTTGGAGAGTTGAAGCCAACATCAATCACTCTATCTCTGGCAGATAGATCAGTGAAAATTCCAAGAGGGGTAATTGAGGATGTATTGGTTCAAGTAGATAATTTCTACTATCCAATAGATTTTATTGTTCTTGATACAGATCCTACTGTAAAGGAAGCTAATTTAGTTCCTATCATCCTTGGAAGGCCATTTCTTGCAACTTCAAATGCAATCATCAACTGCAGGAATGGGCTTATGCAACTCACTTTTGCTAACATGACACTGGATCTCAATATTTTCTATATGTCTAAAAAGCAAATCACTCCAGAAGAAGAAGAGGGTCCAGAAGAGCTGTGCATTATTGATACTTTGGTGGAGGAGCATTGTAATCAAAATATGCAAGACAAGTTGAATAAAAGTCTTGTGGATTTTGAGGAAGGTATGTCTGAATCTCCTATTGGGCTTGCTACTCTACAAAGTTGGAGAAAGATAGAAGAAATTCTACCTTTGTTCAATAAAGAAGAGGAGGCATCTGCTGAAAAAGAAATTCCAAAACTCAATCTGAAGCCTTTACCTGTGGAGCTGAAATATACATATCTTGAAGAAAATAATCAATGTCCTGTTGTGATATCTTCATCTCTGACCAGTCATCAAGAGAATTGTTTAATGGAAGTTCTCAAAAGGTGTAAGAAGGCAATAGGATGGCAGATATCTGACTTGAAAGGCATTAGTCCTTTAGTTTGTACTCATCATATATATATGGAGGAGGAAGCAAAGCCAATTCGTCAATTTCAAAGAAGGTTGAATCCTCATCTACAAGAGGTGGTGCGAGCCGAGGTGCTGAAGCTACTTCAAGCAGGAATCATTTACCCTATATCTGATAGCCCTTAGGTGAGTCCTACTCAAGTGGTACCAAAAAAGTCAGGGATCACAGTGGTTCAAAATGAAAAAGGGGAAGAAGTTACTACACGCCTCACTTCAGGTTGGAGGGTGTGTATTGATTATAGAAAGCTGAATGCTGTCACCAGGAAAGATCATTTTCCATTGCCATTTATTGATCAAGTGCTGGAGAGAGTCTCTGGACATCCATTTTATTGTTTCTTGGATGGGTATTCAGGGTATTTTCAGATTGAAATTGATTTGGCAGATCAGGAAAAGACCACTTTTACATGTCCATTTGGAACATATGCTTACAGGAGAATGCCTTTTGGTTTATGCAATGCACTTGCTACATTTCAAAGATGTATGTTGAGTATTTTCAGTGATATGGTGGAGCGAATTATGGAGGTTTTCATGGATGACATCACCGTATATGGAGGTACATTTGAGGAATGCTTGGTTAATTTGGAAGCAGTTCTTCACAGATGCATTGAAAAAGACCTGGTGCTCAACTGGGAGAAATGCCATTTTATGGTACGTCAAGGAATTGTCCTTGGCCATATCATCTCTGAAAAAGGCATTGAAGTTGATAAAGCAAAGGTGGAGCTTATTGTCAAATTACCATCCCCAACAACTGTAAAAGGAGTAAGACAGTTCCTTGGCCATGTAGGGTTCTATAGGCGGTTTATAAAAGGTTTTTCAAGTCTTTCAAAACCTCTTTGTGAGCTGTTAGCTAAGGATGCTAAGTTTATATGGGATGAAAGGTGTCAAAATAGCTTTGATCAACTGAAGAAATTTTTAACAACAACTCCAATAGTGAGAGCCCCTAACTGGCAATTACCTTTTGAATTGATGTGTGATGCCAGTGACTTTGCTATAGGAGCTGTGCTTGGCCAAAGGGAAGATGGGAAGCCCTATGTGATTTACTATGCAAGTAAAACACTAAATGAAGCTCAAAGGAACTACACAACTACAGAAAAAGAATTGTTAGCTGTGGTATTTGCTTTGGACAAATTTCGTGCTTATTTAGTGGGGTCTTTCATCATTGTCTTTACTGACCATTCAGCCTTGAAGTATTTATTGACAAAGCAAGATGCAAAAGCAAGGTTGATTAGATGGATTCTTTTGTTACAAGAATTCGATCTTCAAATCAAAGATAAGAAAGGAGTGGAGAATGTGGTAGCTGACCACCTTTCAAGGTTAGTTATAGCACATAATTCTCATCCCTTGCCTATTAATGATGATTTTCCTGAAGAATCACTCATGTTCCTAGTGAAAACTCCTTGGTATGCTCATATTGCTAATTATTTAGTAACTGGAGAAATTCCAAGTGAGTGGAATGCACAGGACAGGAAGCACTTCTTTGCCAAAATTCATGCTTATTATTGGGAAGAGCCCTTTCTTTTTAAGTATTGTGCAGATCAGATAATTAGGAAGTGTGTCCCTGAAGATGAGCAGCAAGGGATTCTATCCCATTGTCATGAGAATGCATGTGGAGGCCACTTTGCCTCTCAGAAAACAGCCATGAAGGTATTGCAATCAGGGTTTACTTGGCCATCTCTTTTCAAAGATGCCCACATCATGTGTAGGAGTTGTGATAAATGCCAAAGGCTTGGAAAGCTAACAAGAAGAAACCAAATGCCTATGAACCCCATTCTAATAGTTGAGCTATTTGATGTATGGGGCATTGACTTCATGGGACCTTTCCCAATGTCTTTTGGTAATTCTTACATCTTGGTGGGGGTGGATTATGTTTCTAAATGGATTGAGGCAATCCCCTGTAAACAAAATGATCACAGGGTGGTTCTCAAGTTTCTTAAAGAGAATATATTCTCAAGATTTGGGGTGCCCAAAGCCATAATCAGTGATGGAGGTGCTCATTTTTGCAACAAACCTTTTGAAGCTTTGTTATCCAAGTATGGAGTGAAGCATAAGGTGGCTACACCTTATCATCCTCAGACTTCCGGGCAAGTTGAGCTAGCTAACAGGGAAATAAAGAACATATTGATGAAAGTGGTGAATTCCAACAGAAAGGATTGGTCTATTAGGCTTCATGATTCATTGTGGGCATATAGAACAACTTATAAGACTATTCTTGGGATGTCTCCCTATCGTCTTGTCTATGGCAAAACATGCCATCTCCCTATGGAAGTTGAATACAAGGCTTGGTGGGCAATAAAGAAGCTGAATATGGACTTGATCAAGGCAGGAGAAAAGAGATATCTAGACCTTAATGAGATGGAGGAATTAAGAAATAATGCTTATATCAATTCCAAAGTTGCAAAACAGAGGATGAAGAAGTGGCATGACCAACTCATCTCCAACAAGGAATTTCAGGAAGGGCAAAGAGTTTTACTTTATGACACAAGACTCCATATCTTTCCTGGGAAGCTCAAGTCAAGGTGGATAGGCCCGTTCATAGTTCACCGAGTATATTCCAATGGAGTGGTGGAATTATTGAATTCCAATGGCAAGGACACCTTCAAAGTCAATGGATATCGTCTCAAGCCATTCATGGAGCCATTCAAACCAGAAAAGGAGGAGATCAACCTCCTTGACCCTCAAAAATCCTAAGCAAAGAAGGGTTTGCTGGATGTGGTTTACCACAGTCCAAAATTTTTGTAAATTTTGTAAATTTTTAAGTTTTTTTCATACATTTGATCTTAGTTTTTGATCTTAAATCATGTTTTTAGGTGTGTTTTAATCTTTTTGAATGATCCCAGGTGGAAGAAATTTCAAGGAAATTGAAAGAAAAAAATCGGATCGAAATCGGAGCAAAAACAGAGTGAAAACAAAGGAAAAACAGAGCTCTGCGAGATTTCGCAGGCTGAAGAAAACTTCTGCGAAATGAGCATTTTGTTGACAAACCATTCCGCAACACTTTGGAGTTCTTTGCGAGAATTTTCGCAGCTGCGAAGGCGATTTTGGCACACGAGTGCCACTTCGCAGTCCAGGAGCCCTCATTTGGCAGCTGCGAAACGCCTTGCGAAGTGGTAAAGACCTGATTTCGCACTAAAAGTCCCATTCCGCAGGGTATTTTCAATTGCGAAAGCGATTTTGGCACACGTGTGCCACTTCGCAGCACAGTAACATTAATTTCGCAGTTGCGAAACGCATTGCGAAGTTGCTGCGAAAATGGCATTTTGCTACGAAATTGGCGTTTTGCTGCGAAACTCAAACTGACTCTTAGTCTTCCGTTTTTCCTATTTATACCGGTCATTTGAGCTGTGAAAAGGGTTTCAAAAATCAGAGCGCCATTCTCGCAAGCTGTTCGTCTTCTTGAGTGAGCCACGCCGTCCAAGCCTTCGGTCATCTTCTCCGATTAGCAACGTCAGCCAAATTTCGGTATCCCGAAATGGCGCGAACACGAGGGGCTAAATCTTCATCTCCTTCAAATCGCAAGAAGAGTCTGCGAAAGGAGCCAGTTCCAGATTCTGCTCCAGAGCCTCTGCAGCCGAAAGCAATTCCTCCTCCGGTGAAGCCAGCGCCGCCAAAGCCTTCGGCGAAACGTTACCTTACCAGGTCAGGGGGTCGGCCACTGCAAAAGAGACTTAGGGTTGAGAGCTCAGAACCCATCGACTTGACGGAGCAATCTCCAGAGCCTTCACCAATTCCATCACCGGTTCCAACTCCAGTTCCCTCGCCGATTCCCATGCCACTTCTGTCGTCGGTGCCATCTCTAGCGCCGCAAGAAAAATCTCAGGAGCCTCAAGGGCCACTTCCCGAGCCCCAAATTCCATCCGAAACAGCTCTGGAAGAAGTAATCAGGCGGCCAATGCTACCTCAGCCCCCAATTGAGGGAAACTTGGACTGTAGAGTTCGGCCATTCCATTCCGAGCTATGCTTCGACATAGCCGCATTCAGAGTGAGGCTGGAGCTTGCACAGTCATTCAACCTGCTGAGAAGGTACCATATGGAGCATCTGCTAGCTCCGAGAGACTTTTTCTACCCCCGGGTAGCCACGGATTTCTATCAATCCATGACAACCAACCAGGTCAGGGATCCAACTTTGATTCATTTCACTATCGATGGGAGACATGGCATATTGGGAGCACGCCATATTGCTGAAGCCCTGCAAATTCCCTATGAGCCAACCCAATTCGATAATTTTAGAGTTTGGGCAAATCCTACTGAGCTGGAGATGGTGTGCACTCTTTCCAGAGGAGCTGCAAATCGATCACATTTGTTGAGGGGGGAGCTTCCTCCAATTATATTTTTTATTGATGCATTTTTGCGTCATAACCTCTACCCATTGCAGCATTGGACTCAAAGAAGAGGAGTCCTCTTAGAAGCCCTGTACAAGATGTCTGAAGGATTTTTCTTTGGGCCTCATCATCTAATCCTGGCAGCCCTTCTCTATTTCGAAGAGAAGGTTCACAAAAAGAAGCTTCAGAGAGCTGATTGCATTCCTCTCCTCTTTCCAAGGCTGCTATGCCAAATTCTGGAGCACTTGGGATATCCTTCTGAGCCTCAGCTGGAGAGAAAACGCATTTGCCGTGAGCCATTTACTCTTGATAAATGGAACAACATGACGGCCTATAAAGTTGATCAGCGTGAGCAGCCTCAGCCAACTGCAAGGAGAGCATCCCCACGACACATACCTGAGGGTATAACAGTTGCTGCTCCTGCCATTCCCAGAGTTCCACCAGCTGCACCAGCTTCATCTCAGCCATCCACTTCAGCTGAGCCGAGGATGGCCATTCCTATATCTGAATATCGAGAATTATGCCGTGCATTGGAGACTCTCACAGCTTCTCAGAACAGTCTTGCTCAAGAGATGGCAGCCATTAGAGCATGCCAAGAGCAGATGTTGGCCACTCAGGCTTAACAAGCTGCCATCTTAAGGCAGCTCCAGCTTCATTTCGATCTGCCACCAGCTGTAGAGCCCTCCACTTCTACTCCAGCAGTGCCACACTCTCATCCCTCAGAGCCTCAAGCCCCAGTTGATGCACCTACTGAAGAGGCAGATCCATCTGCCTAGCCAGAGCACCACCCACTCATCAGACTATTATATATCTATTATCTTTGTTTTATGTATTTCGTTTTTAGTTTGAAAGAAATCCCATTATTTTGGTACCATATTTGGGATTGCTTGTATTGCTTTTCCTTTGCATTGTACTCAAATGGATTTAAAGTAATACAAGTTTAATATTTTCTTGTTAACCTTTAGCATTAATTTATTCTTATTTCCTTTTCTCACATATTCTATTCTTTTTGAAACATGTGGTTTCTCCAATCAATATTCGAATTTGATATCAGCCAGGAAGTACCACTTCCTCCCTTTAATTACAGTCACTCATATCACATTGAGGACAATGCTCAGTTCGGTTGGGGGGAATGAGGAAGGAAGTATGCTAAATCTTTTTGGTATTGCAATTATATTGGTTAATTAGTTGTATTTTTTACTTTTTACTCTTGTTACTATTTTCTCCATGAATTTTGAGGAAAAATTTTCAAATTAAACCAAGAGAAATTGAATTGTTGTTTTTTCACTTGACTTAGAGTATGGATTATGCTCACTAAAGTGGTACAATTGTTTAAACTTCTATTGAAATTGAATTTAGTTCTTCCACTTTAAGCTATTCACACACTGTGCACATTAGAGTCCGATTATAAGATGAAAAGCTATTTCCCTCTTGACTTAGAATAATTTTGGGACTTGGTATATTTGACCTCAATTGATAAAATTGAAACACCCTGCAAAAGGCCAATGAGCCTTTGAAATAAAGAAAGTTGTTTGCTTGCCTTGAAACCCGAGCAAGGTCTGAGGAGTATATGGTGAAAATCTTTAAAGCCTGGTGCCCTAAACCTTAATTGGTTGGGAGTCATCAACCTCAATGCTCGTTATAAGGGTTGATAGGTGGAGTTAGCATGTGGTAGGTGCTTGGGTATTAGAAATTCATTCTCAAAAGTCTGGGGAGAAATCCGAGGAGTTAGTGGTTGAAAGATCCTTAAAGCTTGATGCCCTAAACCTTAATTGGTTGGGAGTCATCGATGGACCCCCATTACATGGACAAGTCAGAAAGAGTACCCCATAAAGTTGCCTTAAAAAAAGAAAAAAGAAAAAAAAAAGATGAAAGTGTGTTCTTTTCTTATTGATTTTGGTCAGTTTGCTAAGTGTTGAAAAGAGATAGGTTGGGGGGAGAGATTAGTTTAGCATATTATTCTCGGAAGCTAAGGAACCAATACACATAGATTTTTGTGGAAGATTAAAGTTTGGTTCTTTGGAAGTTGAAATGATTTTAAAACTTCAGTTTGCATAATGCACTCCCTTGATTGACAGTGTTTAGCATAGTTTGTTATAACTCTTGTTGAAATTTGGGTTTGTATTTCTTTAATGTTTCATGAGAGAATTAGATCATCATGCCACTTGAGAATTATTTTCTTTCAGCATGATGTTGTAAATTTTAGATTAGTTTGCTTTTTATTTTCATTTTTCTCTCCTATATTGCTAAGGGACTAGGAATATGTCGGTTGGGGGGAGTAAGAAGCAAAATTCGATAGCTTTGTTAATGACGGAAGGCGAATACATAGCAACCGATTTATGTTGTGCACAAATTCTTTGGATGAAACAAACACTTAGTGATTTTGATTTATCTTTTGAGCATATTCCTATTAAATGTGATAATACTAGTGCCATAAGTATATCAAAAAATCTCGTGCAACACTCTAAGACTAAGCACATAGAGATTAGACATCATTTTCTTAGAGACCATGCACAAAAGGGTGACATAACACTTGAATTTGTAAGCATAAAATATCAACTTGCTAATATCTTTACAAAACCTCTAAGTGAAGAAAAATTTGTTGATATTAGAAGACAACTAGGGGTGAATTCTTTATGATCTAACGATTGCTTTATGAATTTTTTATGAATGTATCTTCTGATTGCATGAATTTCATGTCATATACATCACATAGACATATACTTAGATAAATGGTCAAATTTTGACCAAAAATTAAAATTTTGTTGGCATTGGGCATAAAAAATTAGGGATTTCAATTGAAAAAGGAAGGAAGAGGATCAAAAAATGAGGAAATACGCGAAAAATTGGAAAAGTCAAGTCATTGACCGCATTGACTAGGCAGTCGACCAGACCAAGACCGGTCGATTGGTTCGTCAGGATTAGGGTTTTTAAGTGACTCCCACGCTTTAGTTTCTCCACCATTTCTTAAGGGACTTTCACATTTTGGCTTCTAGAGACTATTTTGAGTGAGGTTTGGACCGATTAAAGGTTTTGGATTGAATTTTTGGCAAGATTGGAGGCTAGGGTTTCGGTTTTCGATTGCATTTTCTTCCTCCCGCGTGTCACAGTTAGGTTCTTCTTCATTTCTGTGCGCCTAGGGTTTCGGATGTGCTCATTTCTCTCTCTATTAGCCCTTTTTCCAATGTTTTGCTTTTTCTCATGGCTCCTAGGAAAGAGTCGGTTGCCTCTAGGGCACAAGGGCAAGTGCCTAGCTATGTCGTGTTAGCCAGAGGCTCGCCAAAAGGCAAGATTTGACATTGCCCTGTTCAATTTCGTGGAGGACTACCAGCAATACAAGCAAAAGTCTACTCAAAGGAAAGTAGTTCCAAGGAGAAATATCAATTTCTCCCAACTCCAGCATTTCAGGTTTGAGGGCCTTTTCAGTAAGAGGGGTTGGCTTCCTGTGGTGACGGTTTTAGAGCCGATTTTCCCAACTTTGGTGTGAGTATTTTATTTGAGGGCTACTTATGGCATTGGTGGCCCAATTATTTCCACTGTTAGAGGAGTCCAGATCCGCCTGGACTTAGAGAGCATTTGTCATATTTTCGATATTGCTTCGATTGGACTTAAAGTGTACGAGTCCAAGATTTAGCCCACTCTACTGGGATTCGAGCCTAGAAAGGTAGTTCAGAGGATCTACGGACTTGTAGACGCCTAGGGGATGGGCAAACTCTCGGTCCACAGCTTGACCGTGATCAACAGAGTAATACACCACATGATTTGCTCTATCTTGCTACCACGGGGCGGACACCGAGATGAGGTCTCCTATTATGAGGCATTCTTCATGGACTCTATTATGACAAGGAGATAGATCCACTTGGGGTACTTGATGATGATACACATGATCTCATTTTGCGAGAGCACGACCCGCGTACTCCCCTATGGTCGCTTCCTCACCAGAGTGTTCAAGGATGTCGGGGTTGATTTGAGTAGAGAGACAGATTTTGAGGCCCCCAACGTTTATGATACATATGATGATCTGTCGATGGGGCGGATGAAATTTGAGAAGGCCCCCGATGGTTCTTGGGTTAGGTGAGCAGAGAGACCATTAGCACATGCCCGAGGACAGGGACAGACACATCCTGGAGTAGATGAGAACGCTAAGATATGAGAGATGGAGGGTGGAGTAGACCCTTAGAGTAGCTATCAACAGAGAGAGCCAGAGCTTGACATTCCTCCACTCCAGTCAGAGGGTGTTTAGTTTGAGGCCACATTTTCTAAGTCGATGATGTTTGAGCCAACTTATATAGCGGGACCATCTTCTCAGCTATCATTCACTAAGCCTCCTCACACAGAGATACCACCTCATCAGGCACCTCATGCTCCTGATCATGCACCTTGGATGGATCTATATGCTTAGATTAGCTTTCTAGGCACTCGCATGGAGGAGTTTTTTTGTAGTCAGTGATACTCAGTTCTACTCCATGGAGGATCGCATGGATTAGTATCAAGCTGACTTCACCTCTCAATTTGAGCGTCTTGAGAATCGCATGGATCAATAGCAAATTGGTTTCACTTTTCAGTTTGAGTATCTACAACAGAGGATTGAGCACATTGAGGATTGCCTGGAGAGTCAACATGAGGAGATAATGGCTTACCTATGCTCCGTGTTTCCACCTCCACCTCCACCTCCTCAGCCTTGATTTCATAGAGACCTATTTTGTTCATTTTTTATGTTGCCAAAAGGGAGAGATATTTAGGATTTAGGAGACTTACATGCATATCATTGTCATATCATTTGTTTAGATCGTATATATGATAGGCTTATATGTTTCATGTACATTTGACTTATATATGATATGCTTATATATTTCATGACTTACACTGTTTCTTATTGAAAATTCATTCTCTCTAGCATGTCTTGATTATCTTGGTTTTAATTTCATAAATTTTGATTGATTGATCCATGATTGGTTTGAGGGGGAGATTCTTCTTTTCCTAGATAACCAAGGTTTTTCATCATAAAAAAAGGGGAGATTGTTAGCCCAAGGGTTCTCCTAATCAGGTTTTGATGATAACAAACCATGGTTAAGTTACTAATTGGTTTGAATTGTAAAGAATCTCAAGTATTAATTTGGAAATTCATCAAAGGACCTAATGGATACAAGATCAAGACGTTTGGAAGACTTTAATCATAGGAAACAAATGTGAGATGAATGCATGGGTGCACTTAGGTTTTACATATCATTTCATGCATCTTTGAAAAACTCGGTTATTCTTTAAAGTAACAGTTTCATTAAAACCCGAGGTTTATCAAATGTACCTTAGGCAAAACATTTCAAAATTGACATAGTAATTTACCTAAAGACCTTGCCTAAGTGTTAGAAGAGAAACAAATAGAAAAAATAAGTTTTCGGGCCCAAAATGGTGAACCGGTCGAGGCACTGGCCAACTGGCTCAACCGGCCAGGGAACCGATAGAATGGTACCCTTTGCCCGGTTAAGGTCCGGTCGAGGAGTGTAAAAAACACTCTCTCTTTTCCAGTAGCCTTTCCTTCCCACTTGAGGTATCTTCCTTCCCGGTCGACCTTTGGTCAAGGTCAGGTTGGAGCAACGGTAACCTGTCAAAGCATTAAATGCTCCAATGGCTAGTGAACCGGTCGACCCCCAACTCGATCGGTTGAGGCTGCTTTTTGATTTTCTTAGCTCCTAAGTTTAGAAACCTATAAATAGAGAGGTCCACTTCATTTATGAAGAAGAGAGCACCTGCATTTATTTGTCTACCCACTTGTTCTTGCCTTAAAAGCTCTCATTTCTTTCTTGGTGCATTAAATCTTCACTTGCATATCCTTTAGTACACATTTTTTATTCATCCTAGCTTTGATTTGTATTTGAGCTATTATTGAGCCAAGTTGAGGAATTCATTCTTATAAAATTGAGTGTTAAAGCCTTCAAGTGAGTTGAATCTTGAAGAGATTGTGTAAGAGCCCATTGGAGCCAGAATCCAAGTGTAAAGGAGATTAGAAGTTTGGTTGAAGCTTCAAGTTAGTGGAACCCTCACTCGGTTAGGAGCTTTAGGAGAGTGGACGTAGGCAGGAAAGTGTTAAACCACTATAAAATCTGAGTTTGATTTCTCTAACTCTATCTCTTTATATTTGCTTCTATTGTGCTTAAATTTGTTGTGTTCAAAAAGAATTTTTAAAAAACCAATTCACTCCCCCTCTTGGGTGTTTTCATCATTTAAAATTAGCCTTTATTTTCTCAGTATGCAATGGCTGAAAAATAAGGCACCCTTATATGGACCACTCATATGGATTAAGTCAATAGTAATGATTGGTCGACACCCTATTGCAAATCCTTAGATAGATACCGAATGAGTAACAAAGAGTTGCTCAAAATGCCCATCACTCGAATGACTCAACTCAACAATGCTTCCCGGATTTGTTGCAACCATTTTCTCACACATCCAAGGCAACAATTTGTAATAATATTTGAGCTCTCCATAAATGCGCTCATTTGCCTTCTCCTTGATATTCCATGCTTGAAGACATGTCAATTGCATCCCATGTTGCTTGTGGAAGTCCTTACAAATTTGGCGGGGTTGGTAATCAGGAGTAGACCGTAGGACATCATCAATAAGGAATGAGGCACAATTGGATCTCACTAAAGGTTGGGATGAGGCAACATTTTCCAAACTATGATTATGGAGGTTTTGAAATGTGTGAACCTAAACGATGTTCAAATCCCCTAATGCATGAGCGGTGACTTTCCAAGGACATTCATTAACTATGCAGACTACTGTCATGTGTTTTATATTATTTCTCTTGAAGCAATAACGGAATCTACCAGCAATTGACATCAAATACACGACATCCCGAAACTCAGCAGCATTGGGGAAGGTATGTCCACTACCCATAATGGAATTTTCGAACTGTCTTGAGTCACATTCAAGTATATTTGATTCAACACATCTTTGGGAAAACCCATATGACTCAATTGTAAGAGAGCATTATAGATATCCATTAGCGGATCACCACCAAAGGAAACTACTTGTATCGAATTCGAACCAACAATAGGGGTTGGGGCACTACAAATAAAACATAAAAACAAATTATTCATCCATCTACATATCTTTCAAAAGTTATTAGACAAAGTGACTGTGATGTTGGTAAGGCCATATACACCTAGTCGATGCGATACAAGCTGTAACAACTTCACTTGATGGGGAAACATAGACACGACAAAACATTTCGTTGAATCTGAACATCTTTAATATGGCTGCGTCATCATGCAACGGTAGTAGACATGATGGGTCAAACTTGACTATGAATTCCAATTTGATTGAATTTCGGTCAATGTTCAGTTCATCACACAATTTTGAAACGAAATCACTATGTGACATATGCGAGCTAACAACAATGCCTTCGGTCCGACCATCCTGATATTCTACGGACCCACCAACACACTTAACTAGCTCACCGCCTTCATGAATGTAGCAGAACATGTCCCCTTCCATCTCCTTAATCACATAAAAACTTGTTACAAACAAAACGACAACAAAAGTAACCAGGGATTATGTATGAATATAAGAGTTCTTGTATTAAGGACCACTTTTTAATTATAATGATGTTGGATTCAATATCGTTATTGACTCATTTTGGCATTTAGTTTTGCCCTTAACTAAAGTACTACCTAAGGTTGAGTATGGAAGTACCTAAGGTTTGGTAAGTAGATAAGGTTGATAGTGAGTTTGAGAAACTTGAGTTTCACTATGATAAGCAATTTACATTATAAGGTAATATTAATAAATTTCATTCTTCCCCAAAACGTTGACATCTCATAAGATAAGGGAGATGCTCTTGTCAAGTATAATAATGAGGCACCTTAACCCATATTCGAAACCTAATGGGCATATATAACCTAATCTTGACAATACGAGGGTAACATTGAAATGTTTGCCGTTTAAACACAAACTAAGGTACATGCAACCCACTCAACCTTGATATTCTTAGAATATATATATAAATTCATGTAGAGAATAAGCACAGTGTGTTATCTAGTAAAATAAAGCAATGCAATGTCATTTTCATATATTTAAAATCGAAAAATCCATCTAAAGATGTAGCAAACACAGATAATGGAGTGATCAAGAAATTCAATACGTAAAGAAAAATTGAAAGACAGTATACCATGGAAATTAAAAATAAGGATACTAGAATAACAATGTGAGTTGATTTCATATGCTAATGAACAACATACTTCAATGATTTATGCTTAATAGGACATCCAACCATGGCATAAAAGTTTTAAAGAACAAAAAAAAAAGAGGCATAGCATAAACATAGCCTATCAATTAAAAGCCCTTAAGCAATAATGTGTATTTTCTAGCTTAATCATGACCATAGAATTGAATGTTGTAAGTGGTTCAAAGATCGCAAAATATAACAAAAACCACACCTTCCTCTCTACAGCCATCTTTAGTTGCTCTTAAAATGCATCTGCAAAACACACCAACATAAATAAAGATTAATTTAATTTGTATGTCAATTAAAATATGAGCTAAAAATAGACCTATAGTAAAATTCAATAAGCCCCTTAACAATCTCCAAATTTTTTTTTTTAAGTTATGATTTTCACAGAGCCTTTCAAGTGCAAGAAAAATTATTAATAGAAACTCAGTCTTTGAGGCATAGCTCAAGTGATAAAGAGATGGGATGGGTTTGTAGGAGGTTCCAAGTTCTAGTCATGAGGGGGAAAAAATAAATAAATAAATTGAGAAAAAAAAAACTTTAGATGCAACTACTAAAGCCCAATTACATTTTTGTTAGATGTAGAAGGCTCCATGATGCAGATAAAAAAATGTGTATGAGCATAAAACAAGGATGAAATTTAATTATAAGATTTAATTTTAGTGAGCACATTATAAGATTTAATTATCAAATTAGAAGCAGACAACATAATAGGATTTGAGACATTTTGGCTTCATCAAACTATTTGTTAAACTTAGTAGCCAATAGTTCAAGGTATTAATCAGTGACCATGAATATATATGACAAGGAACGGAATAGATAACAAATGCTATATTTTGTAGTCATTCTGTATAGACAAAACAAAGATTAGTACATAGCTATATGAAAGCTTCCATTTGAACCTGCACTCGTTTCCTCATTCTGTTTGATTTGTCATCTTCATAAAATAGAGATTTACTAAACTTTTGGATGTTTATATTCTAGTATATCATTTCACCTCCTATGTTCTTGAGGAGGTTATTGACATGGCTCACTAATTATTGATGTTTCCTGATTCGTGCCCAATTGGTGTCTCAACTGATTCGTGTCCAGCTGGTGCTCCTTGATTGAGGGAGTAATCAACAAAATTTATAACCTATAACACCATATACTAGGGTAGCAAAGACAAAGCTACTATAGTATAGCGGCTCTAGGATCGTTCACTAGGAAGGATTAACAAGCTATCAACGATACCAATTCAAAGTGAATTGATCTTGTTTCATTTCAAGGTTAGATTAAGAAATAAAACACAAACTTTGATTGGTAAAGATTTAGACTTAAACTAACTAATAAAATAAGTAATAGGAATAACTTAGGAAGAAAAACATTCCTTGGAGAGTTAGGTTCATTGGGGTGGTTCCTCATGCAAAAGACATAGCTCCGGTCAGATGGTTCATTTCCTTGCGTTAGAGATTCAACATATAGTCAATTCTCTAACCGGTGTTGTACAGAGACTCCTTCAATTAGATTTCACTTTAATTCTCTCACTGATGCAACTTGCAATGGTTTAAGCCTCTCACTAAGCCTCAACCATCCAAGGTGATCTTTAACCTTGGACTTCCCTTCTCAAGCTCGCAAGAGATAACTAATGGATGTCTCCTTGGAGTCCAAAAGCTTACCAAGTGTTGGCTATTCTAGAAAATCCTATCCTAAAGTCACCTCCCAGAGGCTCGCAAGGGGTAAACTAGTGCATTTCCATGGTTGGAAATCACTTGCCTTACCAAGTGTTGGCCCATGTGACTCTAAGGTGTTTTAAGTTAACTAAAAACATAGAAATCACTAAAGGATTTCACTTCCTCTTCATTACTAGCTAAAACCACAAAGCTTTGCATTTGGAACCTTCCCCGGCAACCTTAGCTCCAAGGAATTAGAGGGAATTAGAGGTTTAGTTACTCATTCTCTGGGGAAAACTCCTCAGAGAGTTCATAACTTAGTATAAAAATAAAAATACAAAGTGAGAAGGTAAGGCAGTAGAAAGAAATAAACTTTACTTGCTTACCCAAACTTTTACAGAAGGAACTCCTCTCTGAGAACAGGCTCTCGAGAGGTATATATATGAACATAATATAAAACTAATTATTACATAGATATTTACTCTTTTTACTAACTTAAAAGCTAAGGAATCATGTAATTGGTGGCTTACAAGGAGTATTTTGGGATTTAGACAACAAAAATCTGATGTAAAATATCTCCCAATGTCGGTAGCAAATATCAGGGTGCTTCAGGAACCATTTCGCAAGAGAAAATGGTGTCTGCGAGATTTCGCAGACACTCAAGAGGGGCTGCGAAATCACTTCGCAACAACATGCTATCTTCGCATGGCTGCGAAGTTGGCTTCCACCTTGAGGTTCCAAGCTTCCCTCTCGCGGTATACGTCGGGCACCTTCAGAAGGAAATACACCCTACTGTACAAAAAGGTTGTGGAATCACTTCGCAGCAAAAGGGTGATTTCGCAACACTTTGGAAAATGCTTCCTTCAGCTCGGAGTGATTGGCTTGCAATGGCTGAAACTTCTTCGTTTCAACTCCAAATTGTGCACCGTTTGAAGCATTGGATTGTTAACTTCCTGAGCTTTAAAATGGTATATAGCATGCATCAATTGGACTTCATAAAGTGCTCAAAAAGTGGCTGCTACGACTGTCATCAAGAATATGCTTCTTGGCAGATTCTCTTTACTTTTTCTCCTTGCAATCCGGATTTACTCTTGGCAAATGACTTCTAAGCTTTGCCCAAGATTCCTCATAACTCTCCTCAGTCTTGACTTGCTTTGGTGATCAAATTACTAACAAAAACACCAAAACTTACATAAAGTGATTAAAATTGCTTTCAAGGGTCCTTAACATGCCAATTGAGTTAAAAGGGCTAAACTACTACTCAAAAGTGTTTAAAAGGATTAATTATAGGCTATCAAATAGCACTTTTTGAGTAGTAATCACTCCCCCCAACCGACATATTGCTAGTCCCTTAGCAATATTGGAGAGAAAAATGAAAATAAAAAGCAAACTAATCTAAAATTTACAACATCATGCTGAAAGAAAATAATTCTCAAGTGGCATGATGATCTAATTCTCTCATGAAACATTAAAGAAATACAAACCCAAATTTCAACAAGAGTTATAACAAACTATGCTAAACACTGTCAATCAAGGGAGTGCATTATGCAAACTGAAGTTTTAAAATCATTTCCACTTTCTAAGAATCAAACTTTAATCTTCCACAAAAATCTATGTGTATTGGTTCCTTAGCTTCCGAGAATAATATGCTAAACTAATCTCTCCCCCCAACCTATCTCTTTTCAATACTTTAGGAATCTGACCAAAATCAATAAGAAAAGAACACACCTTTTTTTTTTTTTTTTTTTTTATTTTAAGGCAGCTTTATGGGGTACTCTTTCTGAATTGTCTATGTAATGGGGGTCCATCGATGACTCCCAACCAATTAAGGTTTAGGGCATCAAGTTTTAAGGATCTTTCAACCACTAACTCCTCGGATTTTTCCCCGGACTTTTAAGAATGAATTTCTAATACCCAAGCATCTACCATATGCTAACTCTACCTATTCACCCTTATAACGAGCATTGAGGTCGGTGACTCCCAACCAATTAAGGCTTAGGGCACCAGGCTTTAAAGATTTTCACCATATACCCCTCAGACCTTGCTCGGGTTTCAAGACAAGCAAACAACTTTCTTTATTTCAAAGGCTCATTAGCCTTTTGCAGGGTGTTTCAATTTTTATCAAATGAGGTCAAGTATACCAAGTCCCAAAATTATTCTAAGTCAAGAGGGAAATAGTTTTTCATATTATAATCGGAATCTAATGTGCACAGTGTGTGAATAGCTTAAAGTGGAAGAACTAAATTCAATTTCAATAGAAGTTTAAACAATTGAACCACTTTAGTGAGCATAATCCATACTCTAAGTCAAGTGAAAAAACAACAGTTCAATTTTTCTTGGTTTAATTTGAAAATTTTTCCTCAAAATTCATGGAGAAAAGAGTAACAAGAGTAAAAAGTAAAAACTACAACTAATTAACCAATATAATTGCAATACCAAAAAGATTTAGCATACTTCCTTCATAATTCCCCCCAACCGAACTGAGCATTGTCCTCAATGTGATATGAGTGATTGTAATTAAAGGGAGGAAGTGGTACCTCCTGGTTGATATCAAATTCGAATATTGATTGGGGAAACCACATGTTTCAAAAAGAATAGAATATGTGAGAAAAGGAAATAAGAATAAGTTAATGCTAACTGTTAACAAGAAATATTAAACTTGTATTACTTTGAATCCATTTAAGTACAATGCAAAAGAAAAGCAATACAAGCAATCCCAAATATAGTACCAAAATAATGGGATTTCTTTCAAACAAAAAAAAAACGAAATACATAAAACAAAGATAGTAGATATATATATATATATATATATATATATATATATAATGATCTGATGAGTGGGTAGTGTTGGGGCTAGGCAGATGGATCTGCCTCTTCAGTAGGTGCATCAGCTGGGGCTTGAGGCTCTGAGGGATGAGAGTGTGGCACTGCTGGAGTAGAAGTGGATGGCTCAACAGCTGGTGGTAGGTCGAAATGAAGCTGGAGCTGCCTTAAGATGGTAGCTTGTTGAGCCTAAGTGGCCAACATCTGCTCTTGGCATGCTCTAATGGCTGCCATCTCTTGAGCAAGATTGTTCTGAGAAGTTGTGAGAGTCTCCAATGCACGGCATAATTCTCGATATTCAGATATAGGAATGGTCATCCTCGGCTCAGCTGAAGTGGATGGCTGAGATGAAGCTGGTGCAGCTGGTGGAGCTCTGGGAATGGCAGGAGCAGCAACTGTTATACCCTCAGGTATGTGTCGTGGGGATGCTCTCCTTGCAGCTGGCTAAGGCTGCTCAGGCTGATCAACTTTGTAGGCCGTCATGTTGTTCCATTTATCAAGAGTGAATAGCTCACGATAAATTCGCTTTCTCTCCAACTGAGGCTCAGAAGGATATCCCAAATGCTCCAGAATTTGGCATAGCAGCCTTGGAAAGAGGAGAGGGCAATCAGCTCTCTGAAGCTTCTTTTTGTGAACCTTCTCTTCGAAATAGAGAAGGGCTGCCAGGATCAGATGATGAGGCCCAAAGAAAAATCCTTCTGACATCTTGTAAAGAGCTTCTAAGAGGACTCCCCTTCTTTGGGTCCAATGCTGCAATGGGTAGATATTATGACGCAAAAATGCATCAATCAAAAACATAACTGGAGGAAGCTCCCCCCTCAGCAGGTGTGATCAATTTGCAGCTCCTCTAGAAAGGGTGCACACCATCTTTAACTCAGTAGGATTTGCCCAAGCTCTAAAATTATCGAATTGGGTTGGCTCATAAGAAATTTGCAGGGCTTCAGCAATATGGCGTGCTCCCAATATGCCATGTCTCCCATCGATAGTGAAATGAATCAAAGTTGGATCCCTGACCTGGTTGGTTGTCATGGATTGATAGAAATCTGTGGCTACCCGGGGGTAGAAAAAGTCTCTCGGAGCTAGCAGATGCTCCATATGGTACCTTCTTAGCAGGTTGAATGACTGTGCAAGCTCCGGCCTCACTCTGAATGCGGCTATGTCGAAGCATAGCTCGGAATGGAATGGTCGAGCTCTACAATCCAAATTTCCCTCAATTGGGGGCTGAGGTAGCATTGGCCGCCTGATTACTTCTTCCAGAGCTGTTTCAGATGGAATTTAGGGCTCGAGAAGTGGCGCTTGAGGCTCTTGAGATTTTTCTTGCGGTGCTGGAGATGGTACCGGCGACGGAACTGGCATGGGAATCGGCGAGGGAACTGAAGTTGGAACCGGTGATGGAATTGGTGAAGGCTCTGGAGATTGCTCAGTCAAATCGATGGGTTCTGAGCTCTCCACCCTGAGTCTCTTTTGCAGTGGTCGACCCCCTGACCTGGTAAGGTAACGTTTCGCCGGAGGCTTTGGCGACGCTGGCTTCATCGGAGGAGGAATTGCTTTTGATGGCGAAGGCTCTGGAGCAGAATCTGAAACTGGCTCCTTTCGCAGACTCTTCTTGCGATTCGAAGGAGATGAAGATTTAGCCCCTGGTGTTCGCGCCATTTCGGGATACCGAAATTTGGCCGACGTTGCTGATCGGAGAAGATGACCGGAGGCTTGGATGGCGTGGCTCACTGAAGAAGACGAACAGCTTGCGAGAATGGCGCTCTGATTTTTGAAACCCTTTTCGCAGCTCAAATGACTGGTATAAATAGGAAAAATGGAAGCCTAAGGGTCAGTTTGAGTTTCGCAACAAAACGCCAATTTCACAGCAAAATGCCAATTTCACAGCCACTTCGCAATGCGTTTCGCAGCTGCGAAATTAATGTTACTGTGTTGCGAAGTGGCACACGTGTGCCAAAATCGCCTTCGCAATTGCGAAATACCTTGCGGAATGGGATTTTTGTTGCGAAATCTGGGCTTTACCACTTCGCAATGCATTTCGCAGCTGCCAAATGAGGGCTCCTGTGCTGCGAAGTGGCACACGTGTGCCAAAATCGCCTTCGCAGCTGCGAAAATTCTCGCAGAGAACTCCAAAGTGTTGCGGAATGGTTTTGTAGCATAGTGCTGATTTCGTAGAGGCTTTTTTTTAGCCTGCGAAATTTCGTAGAGCTCTGTTTTTCCTCTGTTTTTGCTCCGATTTCTTCCCGATTTTTTTTCTTTCAATTTCCTTGAAATTTCTTCCACCTGAGATCATTCAAAAAGATTAAAACACACCTAAAAACATGATTTAAGATCAAATGTATGGAAAAAACTTGAAAATTTACAAAATTTACAAAAATTTTGGACTGTGGTAAAGCACATCCAGCAAACCCTTCTTTGCTTAGGCTTTTTGAGGCTCAAGGAGGTTGATCTCCTCCTTTTCTGGTTTGAATGGCTCCATGAATGGCTTGAGACGATATCCATTAACTTTGAAGGTGTCCTTGCCATTAGAATTCAATAATTCCACCACTCCATTGGAATATACTCGGTGAATTATGAACGGGCCTATCCATCATTACTTGAGCTTCCCAGGAAAGATATGGAGTCTTGTGTCATACAGCAAAACTCTTTGCCCTTCCTGAAATTCCTTGTTGGAGATGAGTTGGTCATGCCACTTCTTCATCCTCTGTTTTGCAACTTTGGAATTGATATAAGCATTATTTCTTAATTCCTCCATCTCATTAAGGTCTAGATATCTCTTTTCTCCTGCCTTGATCAAGTCCATATTCAGCTTCTTTATTGCCCACCAAGCTTTGTATTCAACTTCCACAGGGAGATGGCATGCTTTACCATAGACAAGACGATAGGGAGACATCCCAAGAATAGTCTTATAAGCTGTTCTATATGCCCACAATGAATCATGAAGCCTAATAGACCAATCTTTTCTGTTGGAATTCACCACTTTCATCAATATGTTCTTTATTTCCCTGTTAGCTAGCTCAACTTGCCCGAAAGTCTGAGGATGATAAGGTGTAGCCACCTTATGCTTCACTCCATACTTGGATAACAAAGCTTCAAAAGGTTTGTTGCAAAAATGAGCACCTCCATCACTGATTATGGCTTTGGGCACCCCAAATCTTGAGAATATATTCTCTTTAAGAAACTTGAGAACCACCCTGTGATCATTTTGTTTACAGGGGATTGCCTCAACCCATTTAGAAACATAATCCACCCCCACCAAAATGTAAGAATTACCAAAAGACATTGGGAAAGGTCCCATGAAGTCAATGCCCTATACATCAAATAACTCAACTATTAGAATGGGGTTCATAGGCATTTGATTTCTTTTTGTTAGCTTTCCAAGCCTTTGGCATCTATCACAACTCCTACACATGATGTGGGCATCTTTGAAAAGAGATAGTCAAGTAAACCTTGATTGCAATACCTTCATGGTTGTTTTCTGAGAGGCAAAGTGGCCTCCACATGCATTCTCATGACAATGGGATAGAATCCCTTGCTGCTCATCTTCAGGGACACACTTCCTTATGATCTGATATGCACAATACTTAAAAAGAAAGGGCTCTTCCCAATAATAAGCATGAATTTTGGCAAAGAAGTGCTTCCTGTCCTGTGCATTCCACTCACTTGGAATTTCTCTAGTTACTAAATAATTGGCAATATGAGCATACCAAGGAGTTTTCAATAGGAACATGAGTGATTCTTCAGGAAAATCATCATTAATAGGCAAGGGATGGGAATTATGTGCTATAACTAACTTTGAAAGGTGGTTAGCTACCACATTCTCCACTCCTTTCTTATCTTTGATTTGAAGATCGAATTCTTATAACAAAAGAATCCATCTAATCAACCTTGCTTTTGCATCTTGCTTTGTCAATAAATACTTCAAGGCTGAATGGTCAGTAAAGACAATGATGAAAGACCCCACTAAGTAAACACGAAATTTGTCCAAAGCAAATACCACAACTAACAATTCTTTCTCTATAGTTGTGTAATTCCTTTGAGCTTCATTTAGTGTTTTACTTGCATAGTAAATCACATAGGGCTTCCCATCTTCTCTTTGGCCAAGCACAGCTCCTATAGCAAAGTCACTGGCATCACACATCAGTTCAAAAGGTAATTGCCAGTTAGGGGCTCTCGCTATTGGAGTTGTTGTTAAAAATTTCTTCAGTTGATCAAAGCTATTTTGACACCTTTCATCCCATATAAACTTAGTATCCTTAGCTAACAGCTCACAAAGAGGTTTTGAAAGACTTGAAAAACCTTTTATAAACCGCCTATAGAACCCTGCATGGCTAAGGAACCGTCTTACTCCTTTTACAGTTGTTGGGGATGGTAATTTGACAATAAGTTCCACCTTTGCTTTATCAATTTCAATGCCTTTTTTAGAGATGATATGGCCAAGGACAATTCCTTGATGTACCATAAAATGGCATTTCTCCCAGTTGAGCACCAGGTCTTTTTCAATGCATCTATGAAGAACTGCTTCCAAATTAACCAAGCATTTCTCAAATGTACCTCCATATACGGTGATGTCATCCATGAAAACCTCCATAATTCGCTCCACCATATCACTGAAAATACTCAACATACATCTTTGAAATGTAGCAGGTGCATTGCATAAACCAAAAGACATTCTTCTATAAGCATATGTTCCAAATGGACATGTAAAAGTGGTCTTTTCCTGATCTGCCAAATCAATTTCAATCTGAAAATACCCTGAATACCCATCCAAGAAACAATAAAATGGATGTCCATAGACTCTCTCCAGCACTTGATCAATAAATGGTAATGGAAAATGATCTTTCCTGGTGACAGCATTCAGCTTTCTATAATCAATACACACCCTCCAACCTGAAGTGAGGTGTGTAGTAATTTCTTCCCCTTTTTCATTTTGAACCATTGTGATCCCTGACTTCTTTGGTACCACTTGAGTAGGACTCACCCAAGGGCTATCAGATATAGGGTAAATGATTCCTGCTTGAAGTAGCTTCAGCACTTCAGCTCGCACCACCTCTTGTAGATGAGGATTCAACCTTCTTTGAAATTGACGAATTGGCTTTGTTTCCTCCTCCATATATATATGATGAGTACAAACTAAAGGACTAATGCCTTTCAAGTCAGATATTTGCCATCATATTGCCTTCTTACACCTTTTGAGAATTTCCATTAAACAATTCTCTTAATGACTGGTCAGAGATGAAGATATCACAACAGGACATTGATTATTTTCTTCAAGATATGTATATTTCAGCTCCATAGGTAGAGGCTTCAGATTGAGTTTTGGAATTTCTTTTTCAGCAGATGTCTCCTCTTCTTTATTGAACAAAGGTAGAATCTCTTCTATCTTTCTCCAACTTTGTAGAGTAGCAAGCCCAATAGGAGATTCAGACAAACCTTCTTCAAAATTCACAAGACTTTCATTCAACTTGTCTTGCATATTTTGATTACAGTGCTCCTCCACCAAAGTATCAATAATGCACAGCTCTTTTGGACCCTCTTCTTCTTCCGGAGTGATTTTCTTTTTAGACATATAGAAAATATTGAGATCCAGTGTCATGTTACCAAAAGTGAGTTGCATAAGCCCATTCCTGCAGTTGATGATTGCATTTGAAGTTGCAAGAAATGGTCTTCCAAGGATGATAGGAACTAAATTAGCTTCCTTTACAGTAGGATCTGTATCAAGAACAATAAAATCTACTGGATAGTAGAAATTATCTACTTGAACCAATACATCCTCAATTACCCCTCTTGGAATTTTCACTAATCTATCTGCCAGAGATAGAGTGATTGCTGTTGGCTTCAACTCTCCAAGTCCCAATTGCTTGTAGACGGAGTATGGAAGCAAATTCACACTTACTCCCAAATCTAGCAAGGCTTTTTCCACTACCTTTCCTCCAATCATGACTGAAATGGTAGGACTTCCAGGGTCTTTGTACTTCAAAGGAGACTTATATTGTAAGATTGCACTTACTTGCTCAGTCAAGAAGGCTTTCTTGTTTACAGTTAACCTTCTTTTGATAGTACATAAGTCCTTTAGGAATTTTGCATACGTTGGAACTTGTTTAATCATATCCAGCAATGGAATATTGACTTTCACTTGTCTCAATACTTCAAGGATTTCAGTTGCATTTCTAATCCCCTTTTTCCCATGTAATGCTTGAGGAAAAGGTGGAGAAGTTGATTTCTTCAGCATTTCTTCCTTCAGAAGCTCCTTCTCTGGAATTACTTTCCTTATTGAATTAGAGTCCTTCTTTTCTTCACTGATCTCACTCTCTTTATCTTCCATTTCCCTCCCTTTCTTTATCTCTTCTTCTTTCTCAACATGTGGCTTGGGTGTTGGCTGCTCAATTTTTTTACCACTCCTTAGAGTGATCAAGGCTTTAACATCTTTCATCTATGATGATTCTCCCTCTTGGCTTTCCACTTCATGGACACCTTTGGGGTTTTGGTGGGGTTGAGAAGGAAATCTTCCCTTTTCTTGCAGTGTGTTCAAATTTGTAAGCCTTGAAATTGAATATTGGATGTTATCAAACTTTTGGTTCATATCATTTTGCATTCCATCTATCCTTTTATTCAACATACTCTCCACTCTATCAATTCTTTGATAGATTTGAGCATTGGTGGCTTCTTGCTTTCCAACAAAATCTCCCACTACCTTGCTGAGGTTAGCCATTGCTTGTTGAAGACTTGAAGGTTGTTGAGATGGTGGATCCGGTTGTTGGTATTGAGTTGCTTTGGCCTTCCATGAGAAATTTGGATGATTCCTCCAACTTGAGTTGTAGGTATTTCCATATGGCGCATTGTTATTGGGCCTGAATTGTCCAACAACATTTGCTTGATCTCTATACATCTCCCTTTCAGCTGAAATTGCAGGGCATTCCTCCACCAAATGTTCATATGATTTACAATTAGGACACAACTTCACTTGCACTGGTGCTTCAGCAACAGCTTGCACTTCATGAATTCTTTTCAGCTCCAGCTCCTCCAATCTTCTTGTCATAGCTGCCAACTTTGCTTTCATATCATCATCTTCTTTTAAAGTATACATCCCAGCCTTTGCATTGTAAGCATTCAACTGAGACTTCATCTTTCCCACTTCTCCTTTAGTTGGTTCATCCCATCCCCTTGAAACATCAGCTACATAGCTCAAGAAATCCATAGCTTCCTCTGGATTTTTGCTCATGAAATCTCCTCCACACATTATCTCGAGGAGTTGCTTCATTGAAGAGGACATACCATCATAAAAATAGCTCACCAGTAGCCAAGTATCAAAGCCATGATGAGGGCAAGCATTTATAGCTTCCATGTATCTTTCCCAACACTCATAGAATTTCTCATTCTCTTTAGCTGAGAAATTTGAAATTTGCCTTTTCAAGCCATTTGTTCTATGAGTGGGAAAAAATTTCTTGAGGAATTCAGCTTGTAAGTCAGTCCAAGAACGGATACTCCTTGGCCTTAAAGAATTAAGCCAAATTTTGGCCTTATCCTTTAAAGTAAAAGGAAATAACTTAAGCCTCATCAAATCAATTGAAGCTCCTCCCTCTTGGAATGTATTACAAACATCTTCAAATTCCTTGATGTGTGCATACGCATTCTCACTTTCCATCCCATGGAAAGTTGGAAGAAGTGGAACAAAATACGGTCTGATCACTAGCTGCTCTGTAGGGGGCACTATACATGATGGTGCACTCATACGAGGTGGATGCATGCGGTCCCTCATTGATCTAAATTCATTGAGATTGTCTTGACGACCTTGGTGACTATGCTGATCTTCAGGTGTAGCTTCCATGATATTCAAGATCACTTCGAATTCTTTTCTCTAAGGTGTATCACACTTAACAAGCCTTCCTCCACTGTCTCGTATCCACTTTGGCATACACAACTAGTATCTATCTGCAACTTAAATAAAAACAAAGGACAACAAGAGAAACAGGGCTACAACAACAAAATTAAACTAGGCTAAATTTTAAAAGATAAACTTAGATTATAAATAAATAAAGAAAGAATGAGAATTAGTAAAGTGAAAGAAACTTTACCAACTTGTGATGAAAATCACAAGTGCTCAAAAATGGTATCAATATAAACTTGACATCATCCCCGGCAACGGCGCCATTTGATTCGTGCCCAATTGGTGTCTCAACTGATTCGTGTCAAACTGGTGCTCCTTGTTTGAGGGAGTAATCAACAAAATTTATAACCTATAACACCATATACTAGGGTAGCAAAGACAAAGCTACTATAGTATAGCGGCTCTAGGATCATTCACTGGGAAGGATTAACAAGCTATCAATGATACCAATTCAAAGTGAATTGGTCTTGTTTCATTTCAAGGTTAGATTAAGAAATAAAACACAAACTTTGATTGGTAAAGATTTAGACTTAAACTAACTAATAAAATAAGTAATAGGAATAACTTAGGAAGAAAAACATTCCTTGGAGAGTTAGGTTCACTGGGGTGGTTCCTCATGCAAAAGACATAGCTCCGGTCAGATGGTTCATTTCCTTGCGTTAGAGATTCAACATATAGTCAATTCTCTAACCGGTGTTGTACAGAGACTCCTTCAATTAGATTTCACTTTAATTCTCTCACTGATGCAACTTGCAATGGTTTAAGCCTCTCACTAAGCCTCAACCATCCAAGGTGATCTTTAACCTTGGACTTCCCTTCTCAAGCTCGCAAGAGATAACTAATGGA
Source organism: Vitis vinifera (assembly GCF_030704535.1). Classification (NCBI taxonomy): domain Eukaryota; kingdom Viridiplantae; phylum Streptophyta; class Magnoliopsida; order Vitales; family Vitaceae; genus Vitis; species Vitis vinifera. The sequence goes on from NC_081812.1 coordinate 5,742,608, forward strand.
TGTCTCCTTGGAGTCCAAAAGCTTACCAAGTGTTGGCTATTCTAGAAAATCCTACCCTAAAGTCACCTCCCAGAGGCTCGCAAGGGGTAAACTAGTGCATTTCCATGGTTGGAAATCACTTGCCTTACCAAGTGTTGGCCCAGGTGACTCTAAGGTGTTTTAAGTTAACTAAAAACATAGAAATCACTAAAGGATTTCACTTCCTCTTCATTACTAGCTAAAACCACAAAGCTTTGCATTTGGAACCTTCCCCGGCAACCTTAGCTCCAAGGAATTAGAGGGAATTAGAGGTTTAGTTACTCATTCTCTGGGGAAAACTCCTCAGAGAGTTCATAACTTAGTATAAAAATAAAAATACAAAGTGAGAAGGTAAGGCAGTAGAAAGAAATAAACTTTACTTGCTTACCCAAACTTTTACAGAAGGAACTCCTCTCCGAGAACAGGCTCTCGAGAGGTATATATATGAACATAATATAAAACTAATTATTACATAGATATTTACTCTTTTTACTTACTTAAAAGCTAAGGAATCATGTAATTGGTGGCTTACAAGGAGTATTTTGGGATTTAGACAACAAAAAATCTGATGTAAAATATCTCCCAATGTCGGTAGCAAATATCGGGGTGCTTCAGGAACCATTTCGCAAGAGAAAATGGTGTCTGCGAGATTTCGCAGACACTCAAGAGGGGCTGCGAAATCACTTCGCAACAACATGCTATCTTCGCAGGGCTACGAAGTTGGCTTCCACCTTGAGGTTCCAAGCTTCCCTCTCGCGGTATACATCGGGCACCTTCAGAAGGAAATACACCCTACTGTACAAAAAGGCTGCGGAATCACTTCGCAGCAAAAGGGTGATTTCGCAACACTTTGGAAAATGCTTCCTTCAGCTTGGAGTGATTGGCTTGCAATGGCTGCAACTTCTTCGTTTCAACTCCAAATTGCGCACCGTTTGAAGTATTGGATTGTTGACTTCCTGAGCTTTGAAATGGTATATAGCATGCATCAATTGGACTTCATAAAGTGCTCCAAAAGTGGCTGCTACGACTGTCATCAAGAATATGCTTCTTGGCAGATTCTCTTTACTTTTTCTCTTTTGCAATCCGGATTTACTCTTGGTAAATGACTTCTAAGCTTTGCCCAAGATTCCTCATAACTCTCCTCAGTCTTGACTTGCTTTGGTGATCAAATTACTAACAAAAACACCAAAACTTACATAAAGTGATTAAAATTGCTTTCAAGGGTCCTTAACATGCCAATTGAGTTAAAAAGGCTAAACTACTACTCAAAAGTGTTTAAAAGGATTAATTATAGGCTATCAAATAGCACTTTTTGAGTAGTAATCATTTCCCGTAGGTTGGTGTTGGCGTGTGCATGGAAGGAATTGAGCAAAACCCAGTTGTTTATGAGTCGATGTTTGAAATGGCATTTCACAGTGAAAATGTTCAACTTGTGGTAATTTAACTCCTTAATGGTATGGTAATTTAACTGCCCTAATTGCTATTGAATACAAAAAAAAAAAGTGTTATTCTATACTCAAAGAATTTTTACTTGAGTCAATAATGATTGGAAAATTTTCTTTTTTTCCCTTTTGGTCGCCAATATTTTACTCTTAGATAGGGGTATTTACGTTTAAAAGGATCCATATTTTAGTCATGTTCTGATAAAAATAAATAAATAGTCACAATCAGATAGGTTCATGCCCAAACCACATATCATTGAGGTGATTAACACAATAATCTAATGTTGTTTCTATCGTATTGATGGTTCATAATTTTTCTAGGAGATATCTTATGTTCTCAAAAGTCTTGTCTTTATTTAATTTTTAATTAGCTTCTCTGACTTCCTATCATGCATTTGCAACACCATCTAGTGATTTTTTGTACCTTGAAAATTGAAAAATGCATTGTCGGAGCCAAAATGGAAGAATATTATGTCCAAGGATATTATAAGACAATGCATAAGAGTTCATTTTCTATTTTCCAGTTTTAAATTTCATATTGCTCTTTTATCTACTTAAGGTTAGTGGAAGAAACTTGTTGGATGCAAGTGGGTGTTTTTGCTTAGGAGTACAAATTAAATGAAACAGATAAGGTGTGTGACAACCTGACTCTTGGTAGCTTGGCATGTAAGGGTATCAACAAAATTTATACCTAAGGTCCTTACACTAAAGTAGCAAAGCTACTATAGCATAGTGGCTCTAGGATCGAACATTGGGAAGGGTTTTTACTTTAACTGATGAAGTTCGGAGGATGGAGTGAACTTTTCTTAATAAAAATTGGGTTAAGATGAAAACATAAAAAAATGAAGGTGTTGTAAACTAAACTAACATGAAAATAGGTTAAAAGATGGAAAAAGAAGTTTCTCAAAGCTTTGGATAGCCATGCTTAACTCACTGTGTAAAAATGGAGATTTTGGGACTTTTCACCTCGAGTTGGGGAAGCAACTAAGGTGATGCTTACTTCCCGAACCGATATGAGTTTAACAACTGAGTTTTAGTCCTTGAAAACTTACAAAAAGGGTAGTTGAACCTCATAAATGCTCTTTTAATGATATAGGTCATCTCCTCGACTTGCAATACAATGGCTCGTAGGAGAAAACTAATGAACATCAGTGGATCTAACAATAAGAATCCACTGAGACCAAAAGGTTATCAAGTATTGGCCATTCAAAGCAAGTCAGAGGGATTAAAAGCTTTACTTTGAATGAAAACATTTATGACGCTCAGCTACTTACATTCATGGCTTGGAAATCTCCATCCTGACACGGGAGCTTCACATGGCATCCATTACTTCAAGAAACTAAAAGGTTTTAGCCTCTCATCCTTGGGGATTTCATCCTCCAAGGATGTTTGGCTACTAAGAAAATGAGAAAGAAAAGAGAAAAGAAAAGTATGAACAAAAGTGCTCTTATAACTTATAAAGTTACAGTTTACAAGATTAGATGATGCGTGTCTAAGGCTTTTCACCTCTATTTAAAGACAATAACAAGCTAAATTACAAGAGCTATTACAAAAGCAACCTATTCATTGGTTGATTACAAGGGTAAAATAGGTATTTACAAAGCTAAAAGCCAAGCAAAATATCTTGGAGAACCGGCAGTGGAATAACATCAACAACGTCTCAAAACAGGGGATTCAAAGGAATTTCGCAATGTGCCTAAATCCACCTGTGAAATTTTCGCAAGGTGGGTCTTCATGGTGCGAAATGGCAAAATTTCGCACCATGAAGAAAATCTCCTTGCGAAATTGGTCATTTGACATGATGCAGTTGTCTTCCGAAGGCCATATCTTCCTTATTTCAGCTCCAAATCATACACGGTTTGAAGCGTTGGATTTTTGACTTCCTAAGCTTTCAAAAGGTATATAGCATGCAAAAAAATAGACTTCGGGAAGTGCTTCAAAAGTGCGAAAGAAGACTGCAGCTGTTTTCTTCACTTTGTTTTCCTCTTCTCCATTGCTTGTGCTCGTGTTTCCACTTGAAATTCAAGCCTGTAATTGTCCAAAATCCTTGCTTAACTTGCCCAAATAGCTCCTCCATCAATTGGCATGCTTGAATTGGTTCATAAGCTAATAAAAACATGTAAACTTGCCACAAAATGGTTAAAACCAATTACTAAGGACCTTAATGAATTAATTGGGTTAAATGAATATGATTACTACTTAAAGGTGCTTAAAACCATTATAATTAGATCTACAAAATAGCACTTTTTGGTAGTAATCAGTGTGATTAGCATATAAAGGCTTCTTACAGAGACCCGTAGGATTAACTATCTACTTAGGGTTAGTGGAAGAAACTTGTTGGATGCAAGTGGTTGTTTTTGCTTAGGAGTACAAACTAGATGAAATAGATAAGGTGTGATTAGTGTATAAAGGCTTCCTATAGAGACCCATAGGATTGACTATCATGTGTCCTTTGGTTTGGTGGGAAAAATGAATTTTCTCTTAGCTCTTTCTCTTGTAGTCAAATACCAAAAAGCCTCATGATCTTAAATTTCCAAAACACCCTCTAAGATCAAATTTTTAGATTTTTTTTTTTCAATATATGAGGCTAGAACCATGGAGGTTCAACCATACTCCACAAGAAATGATATCCTGTCATGTGAAACTCATGGTGGACCCCTTGGTCACTAGTGGGCCTTGCATGAATTTTTTGAAGTCTTTGTCTAGCTTCATCACCCTGTCTCCAATAGCCTTTCCTATATTCATCTTCTGTAGAGATTTTCTAAATTCAAAATCCCACTTTCTCCATTTTCATATTCTTTAGAGTTTCCATAACTTCAATAACCTAATTCTTTAATTATACTTTTATTTTCTAACCTTATGAGAACTAGAAAGCCCTCCAATAATTGATCCATGTTTATTTTTTCAATCTGGAATTGATAGGCTAAATTTTGGTGGCAATATTAATATTGAATGGTGCTTTTGTGTAAGCATAGGCCAAAAAAATGCCACTTTCATTTATTCTCCTAAGGTGGATTTATTTTACTTAATTGTGATTGTGTGAATGTATGTGTGCTATGAACAGGGCAAGGATCTTTTGGCATGCTATACAATCTGTTTTAGCATTGTTATATGTATTTATGGTGTCTTCCCCCTACCCCCATCCTTTAGGAGTTGCATACTTGATTTTAAATATTAGAATTATAAATTTCCAAGTGCATGACATGATTCATATCAAGCCTTGCAGAACAATGGTCAGAATTTTTGTTGATAATTGATGACATTTGGTGTTTTATAATTGTGATTTTAACTTATTTCTCTTGTAGGAATGATTGGAAACCTACTCCTATAGACGCTATGGTAAAGCAATTCATCATGTTGAAGCAGCATGGGAAATTCTTTACCGTATAATTTACAATTGTACAGATGGAATTGATGTATGTTTTTGGGATAAATCAATTGGCCATGTTATAGTCACAATTTTTTTATTTGCCTTTTGGAATATTATCTTATAAAACATCAGTCATATTCTATGGAATGATTCATATATCCATGGTATTGTTGTCATGCCTTGACTGTGTAGATTCACCCTATTCTTAAGAATATTAGTATATTCCAATTGCAAGGAAAGACAATCTAAAAAAATCTCTCATTCTCACAAGTTTAGTTGAGTGAATTGAGCACCAAAAAGCCACTCAATTTTTGGGTGATACTTCATCATTTCTTCCTATAAATTTTTAGTCCTTCGCTTGTAAAGAATGATGAGAGGATCCCAAAGTTTTCATGTGTTTGAGAATTGCTTCTCAGTTGGGGAATACTCCTTATGGTTGTTTATCTAATGTATTTAGATTAAACTAATACTTATGGATATGAATTTTCGAGGAACTCGTAAAGGACCAAACGATTTTTTAATTTTTTTAACATTTAATTAAATAAATAATAAAGATGTAGAATAGCCTTTAAGCTAGGTCAGAGTCCTTGATCATTTCTTACCACGTTCGTTTGAAGTAGACTCTAACAATGTAAAACTATAAATTTGCTTTACTAAATATAGTTCAACTACAATAATGCATATTTTCCAACTCCTCCTATTTGTGCATTGATAACTATAAAGCATCACCTAATTGATGTAAGCATTTTGCGTAAACACTAAAATATGGTTTGATAATTGTTGCAGGATCATAACATAGATTTCATGGTTAATTTTCTAGATTGGGACCCATCCCTTAACCCAAGATCTAATATATCCATAGAACAACATATAATATAGAAGATCCTTACACAAACAAACTAGAAGAAGAAGAATTTTATTCCAAGAGATAAGTTCTAATTTGCCTCAATCACATTTATAGTATTCTACTCATGAAGTGGTCAATGTTTTATGCCTATTTCTCGATGTTAGAAATGAGCTTTCCAAAAGCTCCACATATAGGTAAAATATCTAATTGAATATTTGTAAAATTACAGTTGTCTTTTTCTTTCTTTTAGTTCCTCTTTTTTGGGCAATAATGCATTCTAACTTAATCTTTGAAGCATGTGACTTGTGACAACATTTTTCATTCAACAAATTACAGTTGCTCTTTTATTGAAGTACTTGTTTTAGTCATGCTTTGCCATGAATAAAACAAGTACATTGAGGATGATCTAATTAGCCTGCTACATCTAATAAATAATCCTCATCAGACCCAGTGGCGCGCCTAGGGTTGTTCTAGCAATAAGGACATTACTCAAGAGCCCAACAATTAGAAGAGACATTAAGGATGATCTCCGCTTTCTGGCTTGGGAAAGCTTAAAGGGTTCTGTCATATTCAAAGGAGCTTTTGAAGCATTAAAATCAATTGCACACAGCTATGGAAGCAACAATGTGTGTGTTGGGGGCCATTCCTTAGGAGGTGGGTTTGCCCTCCAAGTGGGGAAAATGGAAAAATGGGTTAAACTTTGCTTCTACATGCAATAAGTATGAAATTTTCTGTTACATCCAACAATTACAAAATATAAAGAACTATGGTGTATGAACAATCAATGACTGGCTAGCTTTCAATGAGCTGGAAACCAAGCAGTTGATTTTATAGTGCTGAGGATCAGCTCAATTTGCTAATCGAAAAAACCAAAAAAAATATTGCCATCTAAGTGTGACAATATTTAGATTTAAAAGCCTCAAGCACTAAGCATCTTCTAAAATCAGTGTTCCATTTAGGAAACTATTTTCCTATTGAATTGTGTTCATTTGTGCAAAACACCAAACATAACAAATATGCAGACACTAGTTTTTTATTCTTTTATTTTATTTTTATTTTTTGTATTTGTAGCACTTTATAAAGCTATTAGGTGGGCTCCAATAGACTACCCAAATGAAATAATTAATTTCCAACTAAAATGGATTCAGAAATTTCATAATATCAAGTTATCAACTTGAAAAAAAAAATCATGTTTAGCCAACAAAAAAATTATACAAATGAACTTCATGAGTGGATGGCATACCATGTTAGTTAAATCCTTGAATCTCAATTTCCCTTCCAAACCCTTCAGCTGAAGAATTTTGTCCCTTCAACTGTTGTTATAAAAATGAATGTCAGAACAATCAACTTGCACATTTCTATTTGCAACAGCCAATCTAGCATCCAATAGATAGAAATCAACAAGAAATTGTATAAAACAGTTGTAATGATACCGGCCCATCTTCTAATCATTGGGAAGTTGATTGTCTTGATGATTCTGAGTACGCCTTAACTTATGAAAAGTGAGTTGGAAACAAAAGTTAGTGCAAATGTAAGCAATCCAAATTTGAACAATATACTTCAAACTAGAATAGTAAGTGGTAAGAGAACTGCACAAATGTAATACCATTGAATTGTATCACAGAAAATATCCATAGAGATTTTAATTTTTCCACAATAATTTTGAATAAAAAATCAAGATCAAGTGTCAATTTTGAATAATTTAAATATATTCATATATCATTTGTCGAAAAAAAAAATCAATCCTGACATAAAAGTCCAACCCATGATATTGTTAAGTATTTTTTATTTTTATCACTACTTGAAACACAATTGATGCAGAAACCAGTCTTAAAATACAAACCTGATGCAGATCAGATTGTTATAGCACTTTTTTTTATTTGTTGGGAAGTTAGAGAGACTCATGATTCTTAGTGACCTAGTATATACATGGGTGAGAATAAGTCCATAAACTATTCAAGCATATGTGCCATCAAATTACCCTGTGAACCTGACCCGATTACAAATTGAAATAGGGTTTCAATTTAGCTATATCATATATTCTACAACTCTCCTCCACAATTGGTTCACTTTTAACATATGCAAGTTTTTTACATTGCCATTTGGCACATATGGTGGCATCATAGGTTCAAATTCTCCTTTACTGGGTGATGGCCAGGAAAGGCTTCATCAAGATATCATCTTAGGTTTTTATTGTTCAGAAAACAAGAAATTCTTTGAAAATTTTATGCAACAGACTCATTAGCTTGAACATAGTTTAGACAAAAGTAAGAGCATTTGTGCAACCAACCTTATTAGAAATTCAGTTCCAAGAAACATTATGGCAAGTATAATCTTTTCTCTTTTAGTGAGGCAATCAGTTTGTTTAAATGTTTCTGCCAATGTGGACATGTATAAGAACTGTGTCCTTTTTCTCCAAAAGAAAAATGTGTTTTGTGATGTGCACTGTACTCTTGAAGATCTCACAGCAGGGTTGTTTTGCATTTCAAACCTATTTATTTCTTTCCTTTTTCCACCCATATCAACACATCTACTACTATCCTTAACCTGAGGTATACCTAGATATGTTTGTGGTTGCATGTGTTTGTGTTTGTATCAAATTCATCAAAATAAATAAATAAATAAATAAGTTTTTGTGTTTGTATCAATGAATACTAGACATAGGTAGCTAGCTAGTGTTGCACGTCTAGAAGTAATGAGGAATATAGAGAGAAAAGAGATGGATCCAAGGGGTGTACAAAACTCAAGGTTGGTCATTACTGAGTCCAAGTGTTTTGAGCTTAGAGTTGGATGAGTCAAGGGGTAGAGGAATGTATATATAATGGAAAAAGGCAAAGGCTATCAGAGATGGATCAAAGTGAGTAGAGGAGTGTTGGACTAGCTTTTGAAGTCCTTGGATTCATGCCATCATTGGATAGGGGAAAAGCTCTTCAAGAGTGAGATGACCACATATACCAACCTCAAATATTTTTTACATCAACTATTAAGCTTCTAATTCATAGTGACAACTAATTAAGACAACCCCTGACAATACTACATTTAAGCAAAACCAAATATATCTCATTTTAACTGTATGCTTAACCTTTTCTCTACACCTAAAATTTATTTTTATGTATTCATATCTATGTTTGTTTCATGAAAAAATATATAGGAACAAAAAAACATTTTGAATATTTAAATTTTCATGACCAATAAACATGTTTTCTATGACAAGTTTGTTAAACATGTAATTTGTTATAAATTAAATAACATTTATACACAAACTAGTTAAAAACCTAGCATTACATAAAACACTATGGGGTGAACAATTGATATTCATCTCATCACAAACGAATAAAGGACCTTCATCAAACAACAACAAAAACACATTATGATTTCCAAACTACCATATATGCAGTCAATAATCCAAATAACCACATTAACATGTACTTATGCAAATACTATTTACAATTTTAAATCAATTAAATTGTCAAAAGAGAGTAGGTTTTACATAGTATTACTTCACATACTACAGTACTGTTCCACATTTCATATTCAGTGGCTTGTAATTGAAAAATAGTTTCTAGCTAGATGCACAGTATATGCAGTTCTAGGAAACAAACATATTTACCTTAAACTTTGTCCCAACACTTTGCTTCTGCGAATCAAATGCACCTAAGGATAAAGGATTAGCTTGCTTCTGGGAATGGTCGAGCAAATTGGAGGCAAACAACTAAGGAAGCTTGCAACTGCATGATAAGAGGAGTTGGATCAAATCAGAGTGAAGAGGATCTATGTTCTTTTCCAATAAGTCAGTTGTATCATAAAGAACCTAGAAAACCTCCAAATGTCAGTAAATGCATACACAACAATAAATCCTGATTTTTGAAGGGTTTTCATGAATTAACCTAGCCAACTCAGACAAACATAGGATAATATTTTATAAGCATCAGGCTAGTCGGGAATCGTCGCTATGCTAATTTGATCAAGATAAGAAAACTCTACAAAACATGTAATCATTAAACCTCTTTAACAAGTGATCAAGATCAAGTCAACTACCCTATGTTTGAATTAACCTAAATGTTTTACCACATCATCAAATAAATTACAATTTTTGTACATAATGCCAATTTCAGGATGAGAATTAATTTAGAAATTACAACCATGCAATCACAGAAGCTACTTTTCAAGTAACAACTTGTTTAGTATTAAAAGACTCCTAACTTTCAAAACTCCTACTTATTCTCCTAAAAAAATGGTAGACACTTTGTAAGATAAACCTTATTCTCCAAAGAATTGTCCACTTCAAGACAAAAAAAAAAAATTTAATGTATATGAAATAAATTGAGAAGTTAGTAAGGGTAACTTTTAATCAAAGTTGGTCTCTATCCTTAGATAAATATTGTCTTCTTTAATAAGTTAATTTCTTATGATCATTTCTTCTACTAAATCCCTAATAACATCAATCTAAAAGGAACATCTAAAGCTAAGCCTAAGTATATAAATGTCAAACGCCCTACCCTTTAACCAACAATTGAAAGTAGTAATTCCATGTTCTAACATTCTACTTCAGAAATGAAATTTTCTATTCATTCAAAGAACCACCACAAAGAAAAGAAGGTTCACCCCAAAACTAACAATTAATCATTACCATTTCCTATCAAAGGAAAGAATACAACCCTTACTAAAGAATAAATGAAAATATTATAACCCTTTAATATTATTTCACTGGTCATAAAGCCTTGACGGAAACCATTATTGATGGCTCTTTAAACCATATAACTCGATACTTCTATGAGTACATAAACAAATATGAGGAAAAGGGTTGTCTTGTCTCAAAACTAGTAAGATTGGTGAAAAACCAAAAGGAGAATCTTATTTTTTCACTATAGAGAATTTGATTGTAGTATTGATAAACTTAATCCACCTATTTTCACCCATCAGGCCTATGCCACTTACTTGCATTTAAAATGTCAACGCCTAAATAGTTTTCTCTCAATGGGATAAAAAAATAAAATTTCAAAGAGTTCAAACTTTGCCACTCATCCACAACTTCCTTGGTTTAAATCCTCTACAGTATGTAACATCCATGAGCTAATGATAAATAGATTACAGGTTACCAAAAAAAAAAGTCTAGTAAGAACAATAAAGTCCTATAGCAAGCTATTTTTGCATCAAACTACATAGTTACATTGTTAATTGTATATGATTCTTGAAAGTACATAACCTAGAAACATTTTTTTTCACTATTTCAACAGTCTCTTTCCTCTATTACACATAAGCTATTAAGCTAAGGCTTTCATTCACATTCAAAAAAATATCTTCCATTTTCAAAACTAAAAAGGAACATAAAACAAATTAATGATGTGTGTGGTTCTCAAAAAAAATTTCCTAAACAATTCCCCACAAATAGTTGTCCATGTAAACATAAAAATTTAATATATAACAAAAAAAAATCCCAAATATTCTAAATCATAGGGTTGTTAACAATGGAAAACAACCATTCTTGTTTCCAAAATTCACTTCATCTAAAAATTTCTTTAACCAAAACAAATTTTCTGTCTATTTCATTCATGCGAAAATGAATCAAAATACAACAAACCCCAAAATATAAGAACTTCGGCCCCAATATTTTCTCAACAACCAAACAAATCCTTAAATGGAAAACTCACCTGTGATTTATTAATCCACAGCAAAAGGAAACTCCACTTCAGTTTTTAGAAACCTTAAAAAAATTCCACCTTTGATGAAGAAATATGAAGATATGCCTCAACTTTGGCTTCATTGAAGGTTTTTAGAAGATGCCTATTGGGTTTGGGTGGCCAACTTGTTAAGAGAGGCACACTAGGGTTATGCCAAAATGAGATGAAGACGGCTCTGGGAAAATGGGTATCCATTGCCTGGTCAAGACGTCTAAATAGATCGGCTGTCTATCTTCGTGTATCAAATGAGCTATGAAAATGAGAATTTTCTGAGATCGAGTTAGGGCAAAATGAGAGGAAGTGACAGAAAGAGTTTCCCAAATTTCAAATGTTTCTTGGGTCGGGTGTTTTGTGGGTTTCAGATTTGATAACTTCAAGTTTCAAAATTTGGTGCTTATTAAATTGCGCACCTTCCTGTTAACATGGACACCGGTGGCTGCTGACAAGGAAACATTAAAGGGCAATTTGGAAATGCATACCTAAACAGTATATAGTGCATGAGAAACATAATATTTTCTCCATTAACAGGGAAATCTCATATTTCACTTATGTATGATTCCAAAACCATATATTTTCTTAATCATAAGTTGAAAACACAAGTTTCCTTTTTTTTTTTTTAATCTTCTTTAGGTTTTTAGGGCCTGCTTAGACTATTTTTTAAAATAGTCTTTTGTTCTCCAAAATAAAAAAACAAAAAACAAAATGTTCAATAATAAAAAACTATTTTTTATTTTCTGTTCTTAAAAACAAAAAATATGATGATTTCATAAAACATCTTTTTAGTTGTTTTTTATTATTTTTACTTGTTTTCGAGGATTTTTCTAAAAAATAATTATGGAAACATGTAAAATAATTAAAAATAAAACATTAGATATAAAAATTATTTTTAAAATATATTTAAAAATATGTTAAAAATATTTTAGGCTTTCAAATAGACTTTATTATACAAAAATGATGTAATAATTTTCAAAAACAATTACCAAACATAATCTTATTTTCTTTTTATTTTCTATCATAGTTAGAAAAACTTTCTATTGTTTTTTCCTAGAGATAAAAAGTTAATCTATAACATATCTACATATCTAAGCAAATTTAACATTGAGGTTGAGTTCAATTTAGATGTAAAGAAAAAAGAGGTTGAGTTCAATTTATATATAAAGAAAAGACATAATTATATATATATATATATATATATATATATATATTGAGAAAGAAATAAATTGAAAAAATGGAAATTGTAAAAAATTACATTATGAATTTTTTGTTTGCTTTTTTTTTTAATATATATTGTCAATTAATTATTAATTTATGTTTTCTTGTGGCTTTAAGGATTTATAAACTAAAAAATAAAAATTATTATTACATGCATTAATGAAGCAAACGAGAAGATTTTATTCCTATAGAATTTAATATTTTTGTATTCACAAGTTTAAAGACCATGACATATCTAATTTTTACACGTCGTTAACTTTGGTTTGGAAAGAAAATTGAGATAAAAAAGAAGGGATGAAGAAGAGCTCGTTTAGTAGTAATTCTAAAAAGCACTTCGAATATTCTTAATACTTGAAAATTTTTATCATTCAAATGTTAGAAATGCTAAAAACGCTTTCTAAAATCACTCTCAAATGCACTCGAAATATTATAATTTTCTTTTTTCTTTTTTGGAGGTTCATTAAAAAAAAAAGGTTAAATGAAAACTAATTTAGAAAATTAAAAAATTAATAAGGAAAATGAGGAGAAACACTTTTTTAATATTTTCTTCTCTTTTTTTGTTAATATATTTTCCTTTCCATTTTTAATGACATTCAAATATAAAACAAATATTTTTTATTATATGTAAACTAAACATAGTTTAATGGTTTGATGGATTTGGTAGAGCTATGAGCTTTGTAATAATTGAGATATTATACCCCCACTCTTTCTTAAATTTCCTCATTTTATGATTATTACTGGTAATAGATTTGAAACTTTTTCTATTATTATTTTATTTTTGCAAAAGTTTTTTCCTAACTTAGCTGCTAGCAATAAATAAAAATAAATAGGGTCCAACAAAATTGTAAATTTTGTGCAAAAGATTTGTTCAGTGTTTGAATTTATGCAAGTGAAAAAAGCGTGAGTAAAAACTCAAAATATGATTTACAATTTTTCACCTCAAATAGTTGCATTCTTAGGGTGACAATTTTTTTCTTTTTAAGAATTTTTTCAAATATAAATTGATTTATTATTAGGTATATATAAAAATTATATTATAAATGGTATTAATATCACCATTTCCATGATAGAGCTTCACTTAAAGGGTAAAATAAAAAAAATGAAAAAAATATAAAAAGTTGTGTAAGATCCAACTTTTAATTTAAATGTAGGAGTGATATAAAATTTATATATGTTAGTTAAAAAATATTAGGAAAAAATAGGATAATGTCTAATTATATGAAAATATATGAAGAAATGCGACTAACGACCTGTTTGGTAACTATTTTTTAAAACAATTCTGAAAAATAGTTTTTTAAATTTGTTCTCTGATTTTTATAGAACAAAAATTTGCTTGAAACCTAAAATGTTTTTAACCTATTTTTAATATTTTTAAATATGTTTTAAAAATAATTTTTATATCTAGTATTTTATTTTTAATCATTTTATATGTTTGTATAATCCAAGAAAACAATAGAAAACAATAAAAAAATGTTATCTAAAAACATATTGTTTTCTATTTTTAAGAACAAAAAACAGTTTTTGATTTTCAAACATATTTTCTGTATTTTTTATTCTAGAAAATAAAAAACTATTCTAAAAATTAGTTCTCTAAAACATATCCTAACTTTCCCAATCCAAAAAGAATAAAAGGTATTTTATTTCCTACAAATAGGCTCATCATTACATTTATTTCAAATATCTTTATTGGAATTTTCAACACCACATTCTTTTAATTTTTTTTTCATTTCAACTTTGTTTTTTACATCAAAATAACTTGATTTTTCCTATGTATGTGTTATATTTTTCTACATTTAATTGGCGCATTATATATATGTTGGTGCATGACAAACTATTGCTTGTCTTAGGCAACCCTCTCCACTTAGCTGTTACATGGACCTGCAAAAAGGAGTAACTAGATGGTTTTTCCGAGCACACCCCTCCAATGGCTAAGTTAGCTTGAGGAAATTTCCAGCACAATTTGAAAAGGTTTTCTTTGTGGACCTCGATTTCAAGTGTTAGTGCTTTTTATAAATGCAAGGTCCAAAACTTTACTTTTATGATTGATATTCATTATTGCTTCAATGCACATTAATGCATAATGGTCAACCACTTAATTATTATCAATAGTTGGCGATTAATGTGATGATCATTGGTCTTCGATGACGCGTAACTACTATATTTATATTCCTACTACCCAAGAAGGAGTTATGTTCATTGGTATGTTTTCCCATTAACCGAGCGATTCCGTCTACTAGATCCAAACAACCTCACAAGCCCACAATGCCCACCTTTCTCATCTAAGGTCACTCATGTTTTGGATGAAATGGACTTCGTTGAGAAAAATCAACTTGGTCGCATCACATCGCCTAAGATGCTGAAATTTTAAAAAAAAAATGGGAATTGATGCCTATTAGATGTGTGTCGATGGCTCAAGACCCAAAGGGTCCTATTATAGTGGATAATGATTATACCCACTATCAAGTGGCGCTTCATAGAGGGTGTCTCGATCGTCGTTCCTCCTATTTCTTATTTAAACCTATTTTCTTTCTCAATTTTCACTTTCTACCATTCCTATGCTTTTTTGCTCCTCTCCGCGCATTTTGCTACTATTTTGCCATCTATTATCAAAGGTTGTCACCGCTTCTTCAAATTTCTCAAGTTAGTTTTTTGGGTTTTGCCTACACTTTGGTTTAGTGCTTCATTTTTTATACTGTCTAAGGTTTTTCTATAATGCCTTAGGGACAATGTGTTCTATTAATTCTTTCTCTTTGGCTTTGATATTCAAACCCTATAACTGCCAATTTAGAGTTTTTATTCATGGATTTAGGGTTCTTCCGTTTGCACCCCTATGCTTGGTTCAAAATCTTATTAATTTGATATTAGAGGTCTGTTAAACCTAAGTTTGTGAACTATCTTAATTTTTGTACTTTCATCTTATATTGTCTTATTTCTTCCTGAAGATCCTTAATAGTTACATCTTTGAGAGATTTCTGATTGAATCTTGTTAAGATTTCATTTAGATTGTATGGACTTACTATTTTCTTATTTTATGGTTTGTGAACAAATTTCTTAAAGACTTCATAAAGTTCTTGTTTGACTGACGAATCTTTTACCTTCTTTAATAGATCTATAATTAACTCTTGTTCTTGGCTTATGAGATTTATAGTCTTAGGTTGGCAATCACAACTATCCTTAATGTATTCTTGTTGATCACTAGATGATTGACTTGAAGTTTCTTCAGTGTTTTGAAGTTGGTTTATGTCATCTTGGTTATTTAAACCAGTCATACATTTAGATTTAGAGGTGTTTAACATTAGTTCACATATCATGTCTTTTAACCCATCTGAAACATTTCTTAACCTTACAATCTTTCTTAAAGTATCTTACTTTTCCACACTTAAAACAAACTGGATTGGAGTGTGAAGGGGTTTCTATCTTCTCATGAGTTCATCTGCTCATTATTCTTTGGATGTGTCTTAACTTCTTATTTCATTCATCTTATATTTTCCATGAGTTCCCCTCTCATTATGATAAAGGTTTTCCCTGTTGGGTTTTCTTACTACTTGTCTTTTTTTGCATTGCTTAGAATGGAGCTTAGTTTCCTTTTGATTGAATCCAAACTGACCATAAAACGTGCTAAAATCATTTTTGTAAACCTTTTGTTCAGATTTCATTTGTTGTTTAAGCTTAAAATCATTGCATAGGCTTATTCCTTCTGTAGTGATTATACTTATGATTTCTCCATATGTTAATTTATAATAAGGAATGTGTCCATTAAATTGTTTTTTTTTTATCTTAATCCTAATCATTTTAGAGAAAAGTTTAGGTAATCCTGAAATAAATATTTCTTTCCAAAATGATTGATTATAGTCTAATCTTAACACGACCTTGGTTAGGAACATATCCTTATACCACCTAAAGTCTTGAAGTTTAGGACATTTAAGGTTGGTTAAGAGATCTACAGTCTTATCCTTAAGTTTGGATGGTTCTCCTATGAAGTGTTTCAAGATTGAAAAGATTAAAGTAGCCACTTCATCCTCTATTTCTTCTCCTTCTTCATCCTTAACAATTTCGCTGTCTTCATTTATTCTCTGGGCTTTTAAGATAGCATTCCTATCATCTTATGTGAGATAGTTATCCCACCATCCTTTTAATTGACCTATAAGCCCAACAATAAGTGTCTGAGCTACAGCATGATCTAGTAGTCTATTGTTTAACTTATAGGTTGTGCTAAACATGGTCATTTCTATAAGTTTTGTAAGTATATTGTACTTGGTCATACCATTTGTATTCCATTCATAAATGGTATCACTAGTATAAGAGGCTTGAGTGTATTGGTTTCTTTCCTCATATTGCATATCACAAAAAGTAGGAAAAGTAGGCCTAGGATAAAAATTCTTAGTCTTAGGGTTTCTTGGTTATGAAAAATTCTTGAAATTTTTTTGTCTTAAGATTCCTTAAATATCTTAATTAGTTCATATGATTCAACTTCAAAAATAATTTCTTCATTAATAGCATTAATTCTCTTATGATAAGATGGTTGTGGTGTCTCTAGGACAATTAAGCTTTCTTTTACCTTTTCAATTATTCTTTTTGTTAAATCTTGATCTACAAAAGGATTTTCTTGGAATTTTTTAGAGAATTCAAATGACTTAAATAAAGGCTTATTATCTTTCTTAACAAAAATTGTCTTGATGTGATATTAAGTTTCAATGATTTCCTCAACTCTGTTAAGTTGATTTCCTAGAGTCTTAAAGAAACATGTTGGTGTAGTTATTTTGTTCCATGATTTTCTCAACATCTATTGCACTAGTAGTTCCTTTATCCTTTGTCTTAGTCTTAAAGAATGAAGCTCTTATTATTGTTCCATTAACATTCTTGTTTATCTTAACTTCTGGAGGGTGAATGGATTCTATGATAGTGTTGTTACTAGTTTTCCATTACTTAGTTTTTGTGGATGTGTTGTTCATACTCCTTCAGGATAGTCTAGATATTCCTCTTGTTTAAAGAGTTCAAACTAGAGCCAATACTTGACATGTTTTTGATGTTTTCTAAAGTATGTCTAAAATTCTTCTTGATAAATGGTTCTTAACACTTTTGGGACCTTGCTAAAGAACCAATCTATTTTTTCCTTATTTGCTTCTAAATAGAAGTCTTGTCTTAAGAGTTCTTTTTCAATCTCAAAGTCTTGACTTTTCGTATTGATCATTTGTGAATATGTGGATGACATATATGGTGATTATTGGGTACACTCATTTTCTTATGTGTTAAAGGGTCTTGCTAGGTTGGTGTGACTCTTAACACCAATCAACTTAATATTCTTAAGATTTGCTGAAGTGGATACTGCCTCCATCATAGTGGTTCTTACTAGGATAGATGAGCATGATGTTCTAAAAGGTTCATATTATGATATTCTAAGGTTTTAGAATATCTAAAAGAGTTGGAGAAAACCAAATCTCCTCCTCCACCTGGGTATTGAATAATTTGTTCAATTTTTTATGTCCTTTTCTCTAAGGCTAGAACAACATTGGTGAAATGCCATAATTCTATAAACTCAACCTCATTCTACATAATTCTCTTAGGGATGATGAAGTTAGACTTATGTAGTGTGTCTAAATGGAAGTGTATAGTTTTCTCCCTTAGGACTGGTGCACAATGCTCCAGATCCTACACTAGTGGTCATGCATTTATAAACAAATCTTGTGATGATGGAAACTGGATTGTTTCCTTCCTTGAACTTAAATCCATGGGTTTTAACATGGAGGACAACCCAATCTAGAATGCCAACATCTCTTAATCTGACGATGAAGTTAAGGAAGCATTGAAATTAAATAAGACTATCATTTGATCCTATTTGGACGAATCTAATAATAGAATCTCAATAATCAAGATGTCTGTTATCCCTTAAACAAATGACAATTAAGGTGTTTAAACCTATTCCTGTTAAAGGCTTGGCTGCTACTTGAATCATACCAAAATGTAGGACGTTGTAGTCTTTCTTGTGTTTCTCTATGAACTTACTATCCAAGAGTCTTATTACTTGATCATTTTGCCCTAAGCTTATGGTTTGTTCAAGTGTCTTAATGGTATAATTTGAGAAAAACTTAAAGGTTCCTTTCTTATAAATTTCTTGATTAGATATCTTAGATCATCTAATTCATTTTGGGTCTTAGAATAATTAATCTCTTCCCTATTTACTACAACCTCTTAGGGATCTATGGATTTCCTAGACATGGATTTGAAAATTGATTTCAACTTAAGGTCTTAATCTAGAGCCTATTTCCAGATTTACAAACCTAAGTGAGTGATCACCCAAAAACTTGTCTTAAACACGTTTGACCTCGACTAACAATTGTCTCAACCTAGGATCACCTCCAAGCAGACCACTACTCTTAGGATAGATTAAAAACTTAAAAGAAACCCAAGTTTCCTTCCCATGGATCTGATACCATACACCACCCAGAACAAGGTAACATGCAATGAAATGATAAATTATGCGAAAACTCAAAATAAATTAAAAGAAATTGGAAATAAACACAAAGATATTAAATCATAAAGAAATTTAAAATAAAGGAACTTGAAACTTGAAATTCATATATTACATAAACTTAAAAACATACATCTTAAGGAGAGATAACTTACAATGAAAAAGAAAGAGATGGAAGAGTAAAGGGAAAATTTGAACTTGAAGGCTTACATCTAGAAATCTTGAGAAAGAAAGAAGAGAGAAGGAAGAAAAGCTTAAGGTCCTTTGATAATGAAAATATCCACTGATGATTTTCTTATGTATATGTGGAGATATTTAAGGGTGTAAATAAGGTCGGTTCAATCAGTTTTTAAGTAAAAAATAAACAAAACCAATATAATTGATTTTATATGTGATAAAAACTTAATCAATTAGAGTTGGAATGAAAAACCAAACCAAACTAAGTCTTTTAAGGTTGGTTTGGTTCAATTTTCGTAGATTGGTTTTGATTTAACTTAATAACCTTTATTAGTTCTTAACCCAATTGTAGATTTGTATTTGTTTTGAACCCAAAACCCATTAATTTGAGTTTATAATAGGCTTTAAATCTAATTTATTTTTAAAATTAATTGAAACCAACTTAAATTTGATGTTAAAAATAAATTGAATGTATTTAGAATTAATTTGACTATAATATAAAAATAATGAATTACTATAATAGAATATAATATAAAAAAAACTTATCAAATATCAAATAATTATATATATGTTTTAAAATATTAGTTTGGTTCTATTTTGATAGATTTAGAGACAAAAAAATAAAATATGGAATTGATAAGATTAGTTTTCAAAAGTTTCAAATTTAACCCATCTTTTTTATTATTAGAATTCAAACCAATATAATAGATTTTGATTTATTAGGACGTAGTTTTCGATTTGGCCTACATGCATAGAGATATCCCTAAAATCCAATTAGCTATACATTCATGAAAAGGGTCATGCTTCGGTACCTATTTCTCCTTTTCGGTACCATGCCTCCAATCTTCCAAAAATGGCATTTTGCCGCATGTTAGGTTTGTGAATAAAAAGAAAAAAAAAACTTGCTATGTGGGTTACCAACCGGTCAACTCCCATGCGCAAAAAAAAAAAAAAAAAAAAAAAAAAAATCAATGCAACACAAAAGTTTTAATTCTTTACAACACCCAATTATATAATATGATGAATTCTGTTATAAAAATTGAAAAATATTGAATAATTTTTAAAAATACAAATTTTCTACAAAAAGAAATTAGAATTTATTTTATTTTGTAATATAAATTGATAAACGGAGGAGGTGAAGGAATTTTTTTTTAAATAAACTAAATATTGTAAAAAAAATAAATCGATAAGAAAATGTATAAATTGAGAGTTAGTTAATTTATTTAATTTTCAATTGAAATTATTTCTGGAAAAAATTGGATGAATATTGAAAATGCAAAAAGCAATATAATTAGTTTAAAAAGTAAAAAAATAAAATAATTGAATAATTTCAATGAATTGCAAGTCTAATTAGACTACTATAAAAAATGAAAAAAAAATGAAATAAATATAAATAAGTATACATTGCTCAAAAATTAAGAAAGTTATGTACTCAATTGAAAATTGTATTAATAAAATAATTATTATAATTTACATTTAATTACATAAAATATTGGTTCAAAAAATTGCAAATAAAAAAAATAAATATAATTAGTAACAATATGGAATTTCACACACCTCGCTAATATTTTAATCATCTTGAATTTTCAAAACCTTTTAAAAGTTTAAAAAAGTAGAGAATAGAGAATCCTCAAATTCTTATCCCCCATACTAATTATTTAGTATTTTTGGATTATGATTATTCTTTTCATCCATTAAACACCAATAAGTGTATTTAACATATTTAAACAATATCCAAGCCATATGAAGTCCCAAAAATTTTGAAAAGTTCAAACAAGTGGAGAATGGGAAGGGTACGAAGAAAGTGAGGATTCCTCACAATCTTCGTACCTTGTCTAATTTTTTAGTATTTTTGGATTTAGATTTTTTCGGAAATCATTTGAACACCTCCTGTAATAAACCTATTAAAACAATATATAAGTCATATGAAGTCCCAAAAAATTTTGAAAAGTTCAAAAAAGTGGAGAATGGGATCCTCACATTCTTCGTACCCTTGTTAATTTTTTAGTATTTAGAGATATTGATTTTTTCGGAAATCATTTGACAACCTCTTAAGTATAATAAACCTATTTGAATAATATCCAAGCCATATAAAGTTCCAAAAATTTTGAAAAGTTCAAACAAGTGGAAAATGGGAAGGGTACGAAGAAAGTGAGGATTCCTCACAATCTTCGTACCTTGTCTAATTTTTTAGTATTTTTGGATTTAGATTTTTTCGGAAATCATTTGAACACCTCCTAAGTGTAATAAACCTATTAAAACAATATCCAAGTCATATGAAGTCCCAAAAAATTTTGAAAAGTTCAAAGAAGTGGAGAATGGGGGATCCTCACATTCTTCGTACCCTTGTTAATTTTTTAGTATTTAGAGATTTTGATTTTTTCGGAAATCATTTGACAACCTCTTAAGTATAATAAACCTATTTGAATAATATCCAAGCCATATGAAGTCCCAAAAAATTTTGAAAAGTTCAAAGTGGAGAATGGGAAGGGTATGAAGAATGTGAGGATTCCTCACATTCATCGTACCCTTGTCTTATTTTTTAGTATTTTTGGATTTAGATTTTTCAGGAACTCATTTGAACACCTTCTAAGTGTAGTGAACATATTTAAACAATATCCAAGTCTTCTTAAGTACCAAGAATTTTTAAAAAGTTCAAATAAGTTGAGAAATGGGAGGGTATATAGAATGTAAGGATTCATCACATTCTTCGTACATTGTGCAATTTTTTAGTATTTTTGGATTTTGATTGTTCCGAAATCATTTAAAAACCTCTTAAGTGTAATGAACCTATTTAAACAATATCCAAGCCATATGAAGTCCCAAAAAATTTTGAAAAGTTCAAAAAAGTGGAAAATGGGAAGGGAACGAAGAACGTGAGGATTCCTCACATTCTTCATACTAGTCTAATGTTTTAGTATTTCTGGATTTTGATTTTTCAATAAATCATTTCAACACCTCCTAACTGTAATCAACTTATTTAAACAATATCCAAACCAAATGAAGTCCAAATAAATTTTGAAAAGTTCAAAGACATGGAGAATAGCAAGGGTACAAAGAATGTGAGGATTCCTCACATTCTTCGTTCCTTGTCTAATTTTTTAGCATTTTTCGATTCTGATTTTTCGAAAATCAATTGAACACCTCCTAAGTGTAATGAACCTATTTAAACAATATCCAAGTCATATTAAATCCCAAGAATTTTTAAAACGTTCAAAAAAGTTGAGAAATTGGAGGATACGAAGAATGTGAGGATTCCTCACATTCTTCGTACCTTGTCTAATATTTTAATATTTTTTGTTTTTGATTTTTCCAGAATCATTTGAACACCTCCTAATTGTAATGAACTTATTTAAACAATATCCAAATCATATTAAATCCCAAGAATTTTTAAAAAGTTAAAAAAAGTTGAGAAATGGGAGGATATGAAGAATGTGAGGAATCCTCACATTCTTCGTACCTTGTCTAATATTTTAATATTTTTGGTTTTTGATTTTTTCGGAATTATTTGAACACCTCCTAAGTGTAATGAACCTATTTAAACAATATCCAAGTCATATGAAGTCCCAAAAAATTTTGAAAAGTTCAATGAAGTGGAGAATGGGAAGGGTACGAAGAATGTGAGGATTCCTCACATTCTCCGTACTCTTGTTAATTTTTTAATATTTTTGGATTTTCATTTTTCCGGAAATCATTTGAAAACCTCCTAAGTGTAATGAACCTATTTAAACAATATCCAAGCCATATGAAGTCCCACAAAATTTTGAAAAGTGCAAACAAGTGGAGAATGACAAGGGTACGAAGAATGTGAGGATTCCTCACATTCTTCATACCTTGTCTAATTTTATAGTATTTTTTTATTTTGATTCTTCCGGAAATAATTTGACCACCTCCTAAGTGTAATGAACCTATTTAAACTAATTCAAGTCATATGATGTCCCAAAAAATTTTGAAAAGTTCAAAACAATGGAGAACTGGAAGGGCATGAAGAATTCGAGGATTCCTCACATTCTTCGTACCTTGTCTAATTTTTTAGTATTTTTGGATTTTGATTTTTTTTTCGGAAATCATTTAAACACCTCCTAAGTGTAATGAACCTATTTAAATAGTATCCAAGCCATATGAAGTCCCAAAAAAATTTGAAAAGTTCAAAGAAGTGGAGAATGGGAAGGGTACAAAGAATGTGAGGATTCCTCACATTCTTCTTACCTTGCCTAATTTTTTAGTATTTTTGGATTTTGATTTTTCCGGAAATCATTTGAACACGTCCTAAGTGTAATGAACGTATTTCAACAATATCCAAGTCATATGAAGTCCCAGGAATCTTTAAAAAGTTCAAAGAAGTGGAGAAATGGAAAGGTATGAAGAATGTGAGGGTTCCTCACATTCTTCGTACCTTGTCTAATTTTTTAGTATTTTTTTATTTTGATTTTTCCGAAAATCATTTGAACACCTCCTAAGTGCAATGAATCTATTTAAATAATATCCAAGCCATATAAATTTTCAAAAAAAATTGAAAAGTTCTAAGAGGTGGAGAATGGGAAGAGTACAAAGAATGTGAGGATTCCTCACATTCTTCGTACCTTGTCAAATTTTTTAGTATTTTTGGATATTGATTTTTCTGGAAATCATTTAAACACCTTCTAAGTATAATGAACCTATTTAAATAGTATCCAAGCCATATAAAGTCCCAAAAATTTTTGAAAAGTTCGAAGAAGTGGAGAAAGGGAAGGGTAAAAAGAATGTAAGGATTCCTCACATTCTTCTTACCTTGTCTAAATTTTTAGTATTTTTGGATTTTGATTTTTCCGAAAATCATTTGAATAGCTCCTAACTGTAATCAACATATTTAAACAATATCCAAGCCAGATGAAGTTCCAATAATTTTTAAAAAGTTCAAAGAAGTGGAGAAATGGAAGAGTACAAAGAATGTGAGGAATCCTCACATTCTTCGTACCTTGTCTAATTTTTTAGTATTCTTGGATTTTGATTTTTTTGGAAATCATTTGAATACCTCCTAAGTGTAATGAACCTATTTAAACAATATCCAAGCCATATGAATTTTCAAACAATTTTGAAAAGTTCAAAGAAGTGGAGAATGGGAAGGGTACGAAGAATGTGAGGATTCCTCACATTCTTCGTACCTTGTCAAATTCTTTAGTATTTTTGGATTTTGATTTTTGCGGAAATCATTTGAACACTTCCTAAGTGTAATGAACCTATTTAAACAATATCTAATCCATATGAAGTCCCAAAAAAATATAAAAAGTTCAAGGAAGTAGAGAATAGGAAGGGTACGAAGAATGAGAGGATTCCTCACATTTTTTGTACCTTGTCTAATTTTTTAGTATTTTTTTATTTTGATATTTATGGAAATCATTTGAACACCTCCTAATTGTAGTTCACCTATTTAAACAATATCCAAGTCATATGAAGTCCCAAAAATTTTTGAAAAGTTCAAAGAAGTTGAGAATTGGAAGAGTAGGAAGAATGTGAGAATTCCTCACATACTTCGTACCTTGTCTAATTTTTTATTATTTTTGGATTTTGATTTTTCCGGAAATCATTTAAACACCTCCTAACTATAATGAACCTACTTCAACAATATCCAAGCCATATGAATTCTAAAAAATTATGAAAAGTTTAAAGAAGTGGAGAATGGGAAGGGTACGAAGAATGTGAGGATTCCTCACATTTTTCGTACCTTGTCAAATTTTTTAGTATTTTTGGATTTTGATTTTTTTGAAATCATTTGAACACCTCCTAAGTGTAATGAACCTATTTAAACAATAGGCAATCCAGGTGAATTTCTAAAAAAAATTTAACAATTCAAAGAAGTGGAGAATGGGAAGGATACGAAGAATGTGAGGATTCCTCACATTCTTCATACTTTGTCAAAATTTTTAGTATTTTTGGATTTTGATTTTTCCGGAAATCATTTGAACACCTCTTAAGTGTAATGAACCTATTTGAACAATATTCAAGCCATGTGAATTTCCAAAAAAAATTGAAAAGTTCAAAGAAGTGGAGAATGGGAAGGGTACAAAGAATGTGAGGAATCCTCACATTCTTCGTACCTTGTCTAATTTTTTAGTATTTTGGGATTTTGATTTTTTTGGAAATCATTAAACACCTCCTAAGTGTAATGAACTTATTTAAACAATATCCAAGCCATATGAAGTCTCCAAAAATACTAAAAAGTTCAAAGAAGTAGAGAATGGGAAGGGGTACGAAGAATGAGAGAGGATTCATCACATTCTTCGTACCTTGTCAAATTTTTTAGTATTTTTAGATTTTGATTTTTCCGGAAATCATTTAAACACCTTCTAATTGTAATGAACTTATTTAAATAATATCCAAGGCATATGAAGTCCCAAAAAATTTAAAAAAAATCAAAGAAGTAGAGAATGGGAAGGGTATGAAAAATGAGAGGATTCCTCACATTCTTCGTACCTTGTGTAAATTTTTATTATTTTTAGATTTTGATTTTTCCAGAATCATTTGAACACCTCTTTAGTGTAATGATCCTATTTAAATAATATTCAAGCCATATGAAGTTCCAAAAATTGTTGAAAAGTTCAAAGAAGTTTAAAATGGGAAGGGTACGAAGAATGTGAGGATTCCTCACATTCTTCGTACCTTGTCTAATTTCTTAGTATTTTTGGATTTTGATTTTTCCGAAAATCATTTAAACACCTCCTAAGTGTAATGAACATATTTAAACAGTATCCAAGTCGTATGAAGTCCCAAAAAAATATGAAAAGTTCAAAGAAGTGGAGAATGGGAAGGGTACAAAGAATGTGAGGATTCATCAAATTCTTCTAACGTTATCTAATTTTTTAGTATTTTTGGATTTTGTTTTTTTCAGAAATCATTTTAACACGTCCTAAGTGTAATGAACCTATTTAATCAATATCCAAGCCATGTGAAGCCCCAAGAATTTTTAAAAAGTTCAAATAAGTGGAGAAATGGAAAGGGTACGAAGAATGTGAGGAATCCTCACATTCTTCGTACCTTGTCCAATTTTTTAGTATTTTTGGATTTGATTTTTTCGGAAATCATTTAACACCTCCTAAGTGTAATGAACCTATTTAAATAATATCCAATCCAAATGAAGTCCAAATAAATTTTGAAAAGTTCAAAGACATGGAGAATAGGAAGGGTACAAAGAATGTGAGGATTCCTCACATTCTTCGTACCTTGTCTAATTTTTTAGTATTTTTAGATTTTGATTTTTCGGAAATCAATTAAACACCTCCTAAGTGTAATGAACCTATTTAAACAATATCCAAGTCATATGAAATCCCAAGAATTTTTAAAAACTTTAAAAAAGTTGAGAAATGGGAGGATACGAAGAATGTGAGGATTCCTCACATTCTTCGTACCTTGTCTAATTTTTTAGTATTTTTGGATTTAGATTTTTTTTCAGAAATCGTTTGAACACGTCCTAAGTGTAATAAACCTATTTAAACAATATCCAAGCCATATAAAGTCCTAGGAATTTTTAAAAAGTTCAAATAATTGGAGAAATAGAAGGGTACAAAGAATGTGAGGATTCGTCACATTCTTCGTACCTTGTCTAATTTTTTAGTATTTTTTTATTTTGATTTTTCCAAAAATCATTTGAACACCTCCTAAGTGTAATGAACCTATTTAAATAATATCCAAGTCATATGAATTTTCAAAAAATTTTGAAAAGTTCTAAGAAGTGGAGAATGGGAAGAGGATGAATGTGAGGATTCCTCACATTCTTCGTACCTCGCCAAATTTTTTAGTATTTTTGGATTTTGATTTTTCCAAAAATCATTTAAACACATCCTAAGTGTAATGAACCTATTCAAATAGTATCCAAGCCATATGAAGTCCCAAAAAATTTTGAAAAGTTCGAAGAAGTGGAGAAAGGGAAGGGTAAAAAGAATGTAAGGATTCCTCACATTCTTCTTACCTTGTCTAAATTTTTAGTATTTTTGGATTTTGATTTTTCTGGAAATCATTTGAATACCTCCTAAGTGTAATGAACCTATTTAAACAATATCCAAGCCATATGAATTTTCAAACAATTTTGAAAAGTTCAAAGAAGTGGAGAATGGGAAGGGTACGAAGAATGTGAGGATTCCTCACATTCTTCGTACCTTGTCAAATTTTTTAGTATTTTTGGATTTTGATTTTTGCGGAAATAATTTGAACATTTCCTAAGTGTAATGAACCTATTTAAACAATATCTAATCCATATGAAGTCCCAAAAAATTTAAAAAGTTCAAGGAATTAGAGAATAGGCAGGGTACAAAGAATGAGAGGATTCCTCACATTTTTCGTACCTTGTCTAATTTTTTAGTATTTTTTTATTTTGATATTTACGGAAATCATTTGAACACCTCCTAAGTGTAGTTAACCTATTTAAACATTATCCAAGCCATATGAAGTCCCAAAAATTTTCGAAAAGTTCAAAGAAGTTGAGAATTGGAAGGGTAGGAAGAATGTGAGGATTCCTCACATACTTCGTACCTTGTCTAATTTTTTATTGTTTTTGGATTTTGATTTTTCTGAAAATCATTTAAACACCTCCTGGATGTAATGAACCTACTTAAACAATATCCAAGCCATATGAATTCCAAAAAATTATGAAAAGTTCAAAGAAGTGGAGAATGGGAAGGGTATGAAGAATGTGAGGATTCCTCACATTTTTCATACCTTGTCAAATTTTTTAGTATTTTTAGATTTTTATTTTTTCGGAAATCATTTGAAAACCTCCTAAGTGCAATGAACCTATTTAAACAATATCCAATCCAGGTGAATTTCCAAAAAAATTCAAAAAGTTCAAAATGGAGAATGGGAAGGGTATGAAGAATGTGAGGATTCCTCACATTCTTCGTACTTTGTCCAATTTTTTAGTATTTTTGGATTTTGATTTTTTAAAAAATCATTTGAACACCTCGTAAGTGTGATGAACCTATTTAAACAATGTCCAAGTCATATGAATTTCCAAAAATTTTTGAAAAGTTCAAAGAAATGGAAAATGGGAAGAATACGAAGAATATGAGGATTCCTCACATTCTTCGTACCCTTGTTAATTTTTTAGTATTTTTGGATTTTGATTTTTACGGAAATCTTTTGAATACCTCCTAAGTGTAATGAACCTATTTAAATAATATCCAAGTCATATGAAGTCCCAAAAAAATTTAAAAGTTCAAAGAAGTGGAGAATTGGAAAGGTACGAAGAATGTGAGGATTCCTAACATTCTTCCTACCCTTGTTAATTTTTTAGCATTTTTTTATTTTGATTTTTATTAGAATGATTTGACCACCTCCTAAGTGTAATGAACCAATTTGAACAATATCCAGGCCATATGAAGTCCCGAAAAATTTTGAAAAGTTCAAACAAGTGGAGAATGGGAAGGGTAAGAAGATTGTGATGATTCCTCACATTCTTCGTACCTTGTCTAATTTTTTAGTACTTTTGGATTTTTATTTTTCCGGAAATGATTTAACCACCTCCTAAGTTTAATGAACCTATTTAAAAATATTCATGCCATATGATGTCCCAAAAAATTTTGAAAAGTTCAAAGAAGTGGAGAATGGGAAGAATACAAAGAAAGTGAGGATTCCTCTCATTCTTCGTACCTTGTCTAATTTTTTAGTATTTTTTATTTTGATTTTTCCAGAAATCATTTGAACACCTCCTAAGTAAACCTATTTAAACAATATCCAAGCCATATAAAGTCCTAAAAATTTTTGAAAAGTTCAAAGAAGTTGAGAATTGGAAGAGTAGGAAGAATGTGAGGATTCCTCACATTCTTCCTACCTTGTCTAATTTTTTAGTATTTTTGGATTTTGATTTTTTTGGAAATCATTTGAACACCTCCTAAGTGTAATGAACTTATTTAAACAATATCTAAGTCATATGAAGTCCCAAGAATTTTTAAAAAGTTCAAAGAAGTGGGGAAATGTGAGGGTACGAAGAGTGTGAGGATTCCTCACATTCTTCGTTTTCATTTTTTCGAAAATCATTTGACCACCTCCTAAGTGTAATGAACCTATTTAAACAATATCCAATCCATATGGAGGGTTACCTAATTACAGGCCCTAAAAAATTACTTTTTAATAAGTCGAGAACAATCTATGCATGAATGCATCACTTTGACATCATACTTCAATATCTGATAAGCAGTCGATCGGGTAACTGCTACCGGTTTACCTATATGCTCAGCCGGTAGACACTGCCATTTCTTATGCTGCAGCATCAAAATGGCCGCTGTCTACCGGTTGCAAACAAAATAGCAACCGCTTGTTATGGTGGTCGACCGGTACATTCAAATGAGAAACTACCCATGGAGCACAAGTGAGATGGGAGATCATATATAAATTCTAATATATGACCATGGAAATTCAATTCACATTCTAAACTACAAGGATCTTCCTCTTATTCAATATGAAATGGAACATAAACAGAGCATAAGGCAACTCCCAATAAGTCATTATTTTGGTACCAATTCATAGGAAGCTCTGTTGTTATATGAGATCTTTTTTTCTATTGGCTTATCCACTCTGGAATTCCATTATTTCATGGAATAACAATTTGGATTTCCTTCATCCATTACCCACATTCAAAAATCCTACAAGAAAGAGTAGTGTAAATCTTGTGTTTTCATTATAAAATAAAGGGTTAAATGTCTTGAAAATCATACCTCAATGGCTGACATAAAACATTTAAACAAAGAAAATTGAAAACTCGTTCCAAAATCCAAAAGTATCCTAAAAAATAGTAGTAATAATAATAACAATAGCCAAAATATGTTGTTTGGTTGCTAAGAAAAATAGAATAGCTATAGGTACTAGAACCAACCAGTCCAGGCGAGTAAATGGATCATTTTCTTGATTCAATTTAACTAAATGTCAAGCATCTCGCCTTTAACTTCTGCTCCGTAAGACCTTTTACTTCACTTTTACTATATTTTGTATCCTCCTCTTTACTTCTTATGATCCCAAACCAATTGAGTCAAACGGTTTTCTCCTCACGCCATCACACATAACTTAATTCTACATAAAATAAAATGACAGCCTAAATCAAGTGACTGGGGTCATCAATAATGACAAGATCGAAAACCCAGTTCAAAGTAATTTGTGGTGCCAATCTTCATAAACTTGTTTTAAATGAAATAAACTTGTCTTCATACATAAAGTACACAAGAGCCACACCCTTAGTCCATTGTCACCAACAGGGCAGAAAAATTAAAATGAAATAAACTCATTTTCATATTGCAATCACTAGTACGGATATGCAGGTAAAAAAAAAAAAAAAATTGGCGTAAACAACTACTTTCAACACCTCAATCACAAGTTTTGTAATCAGGCAAAAAAATTTAACTATTCGAGAAAATGCCATGGTCCAATTCAATGCATAAGACAAATTTCCCTATCAACAAATGGGGTTGAGTACATAAACAGTGGCCTACCTCAAAGCTTTAACAAAAGAGTAAAACCTCTAATCAAACCACAATGTCAAAATAGGGATTGTCAAATAGAGTAACAAACATTTTCAGTAATAAGATTCAGGACTTAACCCAGTATATCACATAATGATCTATTAACACCCATAACAGAGACATGTACCCAATAGCAGTTTTCAAACTGAGCAAATATATTATCAAGAGGCATTGGCACCTACCCGAGATGAACTACATTCTAATCCTATTGCCACTTTACCCTATTGAAACCTGAAAAATAAGGTAAGTGAAGGAAATTACAACTTTGTAGACCCCCATTTTGGGAGCACTTTCTTTTTGAATTTGTTGCAGCTTATTTGGCCAGATGGAGCATTTCTAGGAGGCCACGTGTCGATCCCTGATTGGCTATCATGGAATCAGAACAGTGTTTTTGAAAGCCAATCAGAGATTGACACCTGGCAAGGAGGAATCTGCAAAAGCTACAGGTTGTTGAGGGGTAGCAGGGCAGCTGCAGGTGGGTGCTGGAGGTGGAGTGTTTTTCAGGTGGTGCTTTTCCATTAGAGAGGAGGGGGCTGCAGAAATCTTGGGAGGGGGGGAGCTTTTGTTGGGTTTTTTTTTTTGGTAGGGAAAAAGAGGCTGCCAGCTGCATAGGGGGGATGCTGGTCTAAGACTGAGTTTTGAGAGGGGGAGAGAGGCTTTTGGCTGCCGGGGGAGCAGGAGGAGCTTTTGTTTGGTTGTTGAGAGAAGAGGGAGAAAGAGAGGGATTCCGGTGGTTTTTCTGGAGAGTATTCCTTGAGCTTAGGCTGCTTTTGGAGGCTGCTAGCAGGAGGGGAAGAGCAGGGGAGCTTCCATTGCCGTTTGAGAGGTGAGGGGGATTTTCCTTTGGCTTGGAGGTCAAGAGAGTGGGGGTTCCGGGCGGGGTTTTTCAGAGAGTTCTAAGTTTCAGAAGGTGAGGTGCTTGGGCTGCGAGATGAGATTTTCTAGGGGGAGAGAGCTTTTTCTTGGGAGAGTTTTCTTACTGATAGTGAGGGTGATAGCCATTTTTTCTGCTGTGAGGAGTGTGGTTTCCTTCCCGGAGTTTGGCTGGAGAGGGGAGAGATTCACATTCAGAGATGATTTTCTTGCTTGAGAGTCAAGTTTTCGCTACTGGAGGAATATTCAGAGAGAGGAGCTAGCTTGGGAGAAAAAGCTTGCTGGTGAAGAAGTCTTTTGCTAGTTTCAGATAAATCTACCTTGAGTTTGGTATGTTCCCATCTCTTGATGTCTTGCATCATTCTCTGTTTGATTCTCTGCTGATCCGTGAGCAAGGTTTTATTGTTTGCTGTGGACGTCAAGGGCCACAGGATTGTTTTTGAACATGCTTATTTGAATATGGTGCTTTGTTATGCTTCTTTCTGTTACTCTTGATATTCTCCTCTGTAAATGGCTGGATCTTCCTTGAGCCTAGTTTGGTTTTAAGCTTGTAGTATTAAGGATCTCCAGATCATCCCCACCTGTTTGGAGCCCTTAGATCCATCTTGTGATACATTTTCATTGGGCTTTTATCTTTCATGATAGTAATTTTCCTCGTCCTCTGTTTTCCTCTTTCACTGTTTGTTTTTTTTTCTGGCTCAAGAAAATACTCCAGTCTCATGTTGACTGTTTTCTTTAGTGTTTTACATGGTTTGAGATTTTTGAGAGGGTAAAAGTTGATTCCATGAAAGAGCAGGGAATGGGGTTATGGTGGTTTGGTCTCAGACTTGCTTCTGGAGGAGAAAGATCAAACAGAGCTTGAAAACGAATAGAAAACGAGAATATGAATTGGTGGAGATTGAGATGAAATAACCAAGGATGCAAGGAATAAAAAAATGTTGAGCAGTCTTTCGCCAGATGAAGTTGTGAAATCCTAAGCTGGAGAAGGAATTTTAGAAAATGGATTCAAAGAGGAGACAGATCGAATGAGAAAGCCTTGCTTGAAGTTGCTGGACATGACATCGACTCTGTTAAAATCACAAATTCCACAGGTTTTTCTTCATATTCAAAGGGTTCACAAGAGAGCACTACACTTTATGAGACCGCAGATGATGAACATCTTGATGTTTTAGGATTTCATGTCATTGACGGGGTGGGTTTTAATGCTTCTGATGCGGTGAAGGCTATAACAGAGACACTATAAAGAGAGAATACCAAATACCTCATTGGTTTTGCCTACTTTATTTCATTGGGATCATCTACTCTCTAGTCGTCCATGTCCAAAGAGCGCCATGTCTAGCTGACCTGGACCATTCAGAAGACATATTTGAGAAGGATGCAAAAGTTTGGATGCCTTATTCGCTGCTGCAGGAGATTCCTAGATCTGACTGATACCATTCGTGGCGCTAAGGAAGCTCAGAGGAGCAACAGTCGCGAGTTTCGTCTCCGGCGACGCCCACAGAAGAAGTCCAATGTTTTTCTCTTCAGAATCACCCCGTCTGCACCACTGCTGCCGTCACCGCCGCGAGCATCAATCGTCCATCCACTCACCGGACGACCAGAAATCTCATGGCCTGGGACGGAGCCTCTCACCTCTGCTTGAGCGCACTCCAGTCTTTCAAACCATCACTCCAAAGATTGGCTACAACTCCAATCTTCGAGGAGCTTCAGTCCGCTCCCTCCTGCATTAACTCCAACTCCGGTCCTAGAACAGGATCACCTAGCTACTCACGCTCGGTTGGAAATGATCATGAGAACAGAAATTGGGTGGAATCATCCAAAGTTGCTGCTCTCTTGCTTGAACTAGAAAATCTCTGCTCTGTAGGCTCCAAAAGTATTTTATTTAGCCAGTGGACTGCCTTTCTCGACCTCTTACAGATTCCCCTTTCTCGGAGTGACATTTCATTTGTTCGTCTGGATGGAACTCTGAATCAGCAGCAAAGGGAAAAAGTAATTAAACAATTCTCAGAGGAAAGCAACATCCTGGTCTTGCTAATGTCATTGAAGGTTGGTGGAGTTAGAATAAACCTAATGGCTGTGTCCCATGCCTTTGTTTTGGATCCATGGTGGAATCCAGCTGTAGAGGAACAAGCTGTTATGTGCATTCATCGTATTGGACAAACAAAAAGAGTAATGGTCAAGCGGTTCATTGTGAAGGGAACAATACGAGGAGTGCACTGATTGCTTCAAAGATGCAAAGTAGAGCAATATGAGAAAATGCGCATTGCATGGCCACCTTAGCATGGCCACCTTTCTGAGCCACGTGCCATCCCTCAAACTCTTTCCCTTTGATTTCAAAATAATAATTTCCAATCCCGTTTTGAAATGATTTTCCAATTTCTAGTTTTTAAATGACTTCAAGTCATCAAATTTTCCATCCTTAGGGTTTTTAGATACCAACATCTCATTTTTAATAAAATTTGGTCGCCTTTTTCTTTTTGGCGAGCCACTTTCGAATTTTCTTTGATTTTCAAAATATTTTAAAATAAGTGTGAATTTATTTTTCGTAATTCTTGGTGATAGAATTTACGAAATTAATTCATGCAAAAATGAATTGGGTCTTGGTGGGGGCCCTACATATGAGATTCCATGATTGATTGATCGATTTATTTGTCATGCATGATTGATTTACTCTATTCCTTGATATGCGCTTAATTATATATGTTCATTGTTCACTAACCATGTTTCATGATAGCGCATTCGTGATTGCCGCCCAGGTACGCATCTATTCATATTTTGCTCATTCTTTATACATGCTTTGTTTCTCATATGTGCATAATTGATTCGAGTATTCATTGATTTTCTCATTGATTGTCATGTCAGCTTCATTTTAGTAGTAGAGACCCGATTTTAGGGACTTAGAGGGGTGCTACGGTCTTTACCGTACCTTCCCGATAAGTAACCTGACCCCCGAACCCGATCCGGTTTTTCACAGACCACCTTTTCCAAAATAAGGAGTCACACTTAGGGTTTTTCTTTCTTATTTTGTTTACCCTTTAAAAATAAAACAAAAATAAGTGGCGACTCCAAGTCATTTTCAAATAATCAATAAAAATCAATTTTTTTCAAATAATAAATCGAGCTCGCCATTCGAGTGGGAAACGCATTCGAGCGATCGAAATGCGGGGTCCACAAACTTCCATAGAAAAAGATATATACGTTTGATTGATCTTCTAAAAATGAAGAAATGTTGTAAATGATAGAAAAAGTAAGAATATCATATTACTATACTTTCTACACTTTGAGGTAATTGGATCAAAAAACATTTATAGCTCAAAAGAAACAAGTGTATCATTCAAAAAGATTGTCACGCTTGCTTCCAAGTTGATAATCCTATTGCGTACAACTAGAAGTTTAGCATCCTTAAGAAGTAAAACCTTCCACACCATATATTGGGTCTTACTAGTATCCCGGCAATACTAGTTTTAAACACTTTCATAAAATCTTATGAAAAAAATACCCAATTGAGTATCAATACAACAATCTATGCAGGAAGCCAATCAGTTTACAACTTATAAAAGTAAACATGAACTGGTCGACCGGTTATATGCTACCGATAGACTAATTATCTCTACCGATTGACACTACCAATGTGTTGATGCAACACCCAAATGGGCAGTGGCTACATGTAGCAAAAAAAAATTCAACCGGTTCATTTGATGGTCAACCAGAAGTGGATTTTCCTTTTGCTTTCATTTAGGTATGTGATCCAATGATGATGCAGTTATGCATAAATCTTGCATAAATATTATATACTAAAAAGCAAGAACTTTATCAACTACACTGCTTGCCACACCATTTATCTTTATGGGATATATCTGAAATTAATGGAAATCAATCTATCAATATGATTAACTAAATTTTTAGTATCAAAGAAGTGGATAATCCTCACATTCTTCGTACCCTTACCAAATTTTTAGTATTTTTGAAGTATGATTCTTCCAGACATCATTTTAACACCCCTTAAGTGTAATGAACTCATTCAAACAATATCCAAGTCATATAAAGTCCCAAAAAAAATTTTAAGCATCAAAGAAGTGGAGAAATGGGAGGGTACGAAAAATGTGAGGATTCCTCACATTTTTCGTACCCTTGTTAATTTTTTTGTATTTTGACTTTTTTTTGGAAATCATTTGAACACCTCCTAAATTTTATGAACCTATTTCAACAATATCCAAGCCATATGAAGTCCCAAAAATTTTTAAAAAGTTCAAAGAAGTGGAGAATGGGGAGGGTACGAAGAATGTGAGGATTCCTCACATTCTTCGTATCCTTCCATATTTTTTAGTATTTTTTAAGTATGATTTTTCCGGGCATCATTTGAATACCCCTTGAGTGTAATGAACTCATTCAAACAATATCAAAGCCATATGAAGTCCCAAAAAAAAAATTTAAGTATAAAAAAAGTGGATAATGGGGAGAGCACGAAGAATGTGAGGATTCCTCACATTCTTCGTACCCTTGCCAAATTTTTAGTATTTTTGAAATATGATTTTTTTTTTTTTTTTTTTGGCATCATTGTAATACCCCTTAAGTGTAATGAACCCATTCAAACAATATCCAAGCCATATAAAGTCCCAAAAAAAATTTTAAGCATCAAATAAGTGGATAAATGGGAGGGTACGAAGAATGTGAGAAATCCTCACATTCTTCGTACCCTTCCCATTTTCCATTTATTTTAACTTTTCAAAAAAAATTTGTACTTCATATGACTTGGATATTGTTTAAATAAGTTAATGAATTTTAGTGATAGTAGCACCCTAATAGTTATCAAGTCAACTATCAGGAATATTCCTCAATTTTTCTAAACATATTATTAACCTCGCTTAATGTTATGGAAACAATTGTAACCTCCAACAAGGCCTTTTTCCCCTCATGTAGAAGAACAAATGTGCATAAATAACCTTCATAAGATACTTGCCAAAGTGATATTATGGCATATATAGCCTCCATAAGACATTGACCACTTCAATAGATTGAAAAGATTGTTATCTTTACGTGTTAATATCAAATAAAAACTTCAAAAACCAACTGCTTAAAGTTAACAAATTTATAATAAACCAAACTCAATTAACAAATAGCAGTTCCTCAGTATTATTTTTTATATAAACAATAAGAGCATCTATTAAAGAGCGACAAACAAATGACAACACCCTATGCATACAGGTAGTTTACAAAAAGCTTCAAAACAAGCACACCAAAAGGCATATATATAAAATAGTCTTCAGAAAAATGAAACTCTCCATAATTAAGGCTATATAAGAAATCCATAGTTAAGGTTGCAAAAAAGGCATCTGAAAATCATTTGGGTTTGTTATGAGCAAGTAAGTATCTTTGCATGGATATAAATACCTAAAGCGGATGCAGACTTGAATTTTGATAGATAATTGACTGCTCACTAAAATAATATCTTCTACATATGTACATATGGGCAACTATTTGCAAGAAACAAACTAAGTTATTTATTTAGCTAGCAAGATCTTAAGATGATTCGATACTCCCACCAAAAACGACAGCATGACTCCTAACATTTATAGAAATTCTAGGTTGAGCTATTTTGCTTTAGCATGACCTAGATTTGATGTGAACTTAAATCAGTGCTTAACAGGATGCTAAAATATTCAATGTTACCTTAACCAAAATATAGTATAGATCTGATATCTAGTGAATATTAGGCTAGGCTTCCATAGCATTAACATTAGGATATAGTACTTGAACCTTCAAAGGATGTCCTCAACCTGAAGCTTAATAGATTAAAAGTGGAAAATTGATTGATTAATATGAATTAGGAACCGTAGTGACACATTTGAATATAATTAAAAGCTATAGGTGGTAAATGGGAAATTGAAATGTAATCTAATATCCCCTAGTTTGAATTTAATGGATTAAAATTGGTAAATTGATTTATTAGTATGAATTCAGAAACATAGTAACACATTTGAATATAATTAAAAATCTATAGGTGGTAAATGGGAAATTGAAATGTAATTCAATATCCCATAGTTTGATTTAATGGATTAAAAATGGTAAATTGATTGATTAGTATGAATTTAGAACCATAGTAACACATTTGAATATAATTAAAAATCTATAGGTGGTAAATGGGAAATTGAAATGTAATTCAATATCCCCTAGTTTGAATTTAATGGATTAACAGTGGTATTTTGATTATTTAGTATGAATTCAGAACCATAGTAACACATTTGAATATAATTAAAAATCTATAGGTGGTAAATGGGAAATTGAAATGTAGTTCAATATCCCCTAGTTTGAATTTAATGAATTAAAAGTGGTAAATTGAGTGATCAGTATGAATTCAAAACCATAGTAACACATTTGAATATAATTAAAAATCTATAAGTGGTAAATGGGAAATTGAAATGTAATTCAATATCCCTTAGTTTGATTTAATGGATTAAAAGTGGTAAATTGATTGATTAGTATGAATTTGGAACGATAGTAACACATTTAAATATAGTTAAAAATCTATAAGTGGTAAATAAGAAATTGAAATGTAATTCAATATCCTCTAGTTTGAATTTAATGAGTTAAAAGTGGTAAATTGATTTATTAGTCTGAATTTGGAATCATAGTAACACATTTGAATGTAATTAAAAATCTATAGGTGGTAAATGGGAAATTGAAATGTAATTCAATATCCCTTAGTTTGAATTTAATGAATTAAAAGTGGTAAATTGATTTATTAGTATGAATTCGGAACCATAGTAACACATTTGAATATAATTTGATTACTACTCAAAAAGTGCTATTTCATAGCTTGTAATTAACTCTTTTAAACACTTTTGAGTAGTAGTTATTACCTTTTAACTCAATTGGCATGTTAAGGACCCTTGCAATCAATTCTAATCAATTTGTGTTAAGTTTTGGTGTTTTGATAGCTTTTTGATCACCAAAGCAATATGAGATTGAGGAGAGTTATTTGGAATCCATGGCAAAGCAATGGAAAGCTTAGAGACATGAAGAACCGAAGCTTTGAAGTCCTTTGCCATAAGCAAATTCGGAATGCAAGGAGGGGAAGCAAAGAGAAATCTGCCATGAAGCATTCTTGATGACAGTCATGTCAGGCACTTTTGGAACACCTCCTAGAGGTCAATTTATGCATGCTATATGTCGTTTTGAATCTCAGGAAGTCAACAATCCAATGCTTCAAACGGTGTGCGATTCGGAGTTAAAATGAAGGAGTTACAGCCATTGGAAGCCAATCACTCCAAGCTGAAGGAAGAATTTTGCACAGCTGCGAAATCACCCTTTTGTTGCGAAATGATTTCGCAGCCATTTTGCATAGTGCTGTGGAATTCCTCCTGAAGTTTCCCGATATTTGCGACATGTTGGAAGCCGAACACTGCAAGCTAAAAAGCCAACTTCGCAGCGCTACGAAATCAGCCTTTTGCTGCGAAGTGATTTCGCAGCCCTTTTTGTGCGTCTGCGAAATCTCACAGACCTCGTTTTCACCTGCGAAATGGTCCTTAGTGCTTCCCGATATTTGCGACCGACACTTTGAGATATTTTTCTTCAGATTTTTGTTTTCTAAATCCCAAAATTCTCCTTGTAAGCCACCAATTATAGGATTCCTTAGCTATTAAGTTAGGAAAAAAAGTAAATATCCATGTAATAATTATTATTGTAATTTTCATATAAAATAGCTCTCAGGAGGACGACGAACCTTTTGTAAAAGTTTGAAAGAAAGTAAAATACAGAGCCTTTGCTCTGCCTTACCTTCTCGTTTTGATTGTATTGTATATTATTTACTTTTTATTTCTAGCCAACCAAACTCTGAGGATTTTTCCTCAGAGGATGAGAGGCTAGGCTCTTCGTCTCTTGGAGTGAAGAAATCCGGGTAAGCTTCCACATGCATAATTTGGAAGTTTTGTTGTTTTAGTTTTTAATGAAGAGAAAGTGTGACCCGTTAATGGTTTTTATATTTTTAGTTAACTTAAAACACCTTTAATTCACCTGAGCCAACACTTGGTAAGGCAAGTGATCTCCGTCCATGGAGATGCACTAGTTTATCTCTTGCGAGCTTTTGGTAGGTGGTTTGAAGGTAGGATTTTCTAGAATAGCCAACACTTGGTAAGCTTTTAGACTCCAAGGAGACATCCATTAGTTATCTCTTGCGAGCTTTTGACGGGTAATCCAATGTTAAAGATCACCTTGAATGGCAAATGCTAGGTGAGAGGCACGAGCTATTGCGAGATGCATCAGTGAGAGGGAATTAATGCTGAAATTCATAAATGGGCTACATCTGTACAACACCGATTAGAGAATTAACTATATGTTAATTCTCTAATGCGAGGAAAAGAAACAAGTGACTGGAACTCTCCTTTTTGTATGAGGAACCTGAGCCTAGTGATTTGAACTCCAAGAAACACTTTTCTTTGTAAGTAAAATCAGTTACTATTTTTGATTAGTTTAAAACCAAACCTTTTTCATTCAAACATCTTTATGTTTTCTTTTAAATCTAACCTTGAAATGAAAAGGTACCAATTCAACTTTGAATTAATATCATTTTTGAAGTGAAAACTCATCCTAGTGAACGATCCTAGAGCCATTATGCTATAGTAGCTTTGTCTTTGCTACCCTAGTTCATGGTGTAATAGGTTATAAATTTTGTTGATTACTCCCTCAATCAAGGAGCACCAGCTGGACATGAATCAGCTGAGACACCAATTGGGCACGAATCATAATTAAAAATCTATAAGTGGTAAATGGGAAATTGAAATGTAATTCAATATCCCTATTTGACTTAATGGATTAAAAGTGGTAAATTGATTGATTAGTATGAATTTGGAACCATAGTAACACATTATAATATAATTAAAAATCTATTAGGGGTAAATGAGAAATTGAAATGTAATTCAATATCCCCTAATTTGAATTTAATGGATTAAAAGTGGTAAATTTATTTATTAGTCTGAATTCAAAACCATAGTGACACATTTGAGTATAATTAAAAAGTTATAGATGGTAAATGGGAAATTGAAATGTAATTCAATATCCCCTAGTTTGAATTTAATTATTTAAAAGTGGTAAATTGATTGATTTATATGAATTTTGAACTATAGTCTCATGTTTGAATATAAATAATTGGTTATAACTATTTAATGGGGAATCTAAATGTTATTCAATGTCCCCTATTTTCTATTTAATTAATATAAAATGATTAATTGATTGATTTATATTAATTTCAAACTATAGTTGCACATGTGAATATAATTAATGGAAGATGCTGGAAAATTTATTCAATTATGTGAATTTTGAACTATAGTTCTTAATAGGAAAATTTTAATTTGGACTCATGCTTTCCCTTCATTCCCTTAATTTCCTATCTATGTAAGTGCAGAACCACCAGTGTTTGCCGGTAAACAAAATTTCTCAACCGCTACACATTGCAAGTTTGCAAAAATGTATGATTCATTTCATATAGGTCGACTGGTAATGAAGTGGTTGAGTTCATGCAATCAACCGACACACACTGCCAATTTTTTGGGTCATCGTATCATCTCTGTAGCCAAATACCCATTTTAAAACCCATTTTTCTCATCTTGAAAAATGAATGTCACGTTGGTCTTCTATGCATTGAATTGTTTTTTTTTTTTTTTTTGATAGACTCTATGCATTAAACTATTACCCCACCATAACCATAAAATCAAGACTGAAAAAGCCAATAACCATAAAAACAGAGCCCAATAATCTCCAAACACAATGAATTCTAAAATGTTTAAAAATATGGAAAAAAAAAAAAAAAGCATCCATAAACAAATCAAAACAAAATATAAAAAAAAAAAAAAATTCTTGCTTGATCAACTTTGGAGTTGGATGATGAAAGTGGTTGAAGACGACAAGGATCTAGATTGAGAGTGAGGCGAGCGTGAACTATTGGAACAACTCTTTCTTGCCAAATAATGGATCAAACGGCTATGACATGGTGAGACGTGGTCGAAGTTTTTTTATATCTTCCACGATGGTTATGACGATGAATTTGATGAGAAAAAATGGAAGAAGATGCACAAAATGAAGTCATGAGGAAGAAAGAACGAAGGAAGAAAGACAAATGAAGAAGAGAGAATGGGAGAACCAGTTACTTCCTTAATAAGTTAACTTGTATTTTTTTTTTTTTTTAATTTAAAATGGATGGTCAAGATCTAATCTTGGACATCTAATGAACAACAAAAGTTTCGGTACAGTATCCCCATCGGTACTGTAGAATTTTCCTCATGAAAATTGAAATTTTAAGCACTAAGTCGTTGGTGTACGCTATAGTAGATTTGTTTCGGGAGAATTATGTTTTACACCCAATTGGGCTTGAAAATTGGCCCAAGATCCTTATATCTTTTATATTTAAGCCCAAGACCTAATGAAAGAGTGAAAATTAAGTTGAAGGACATTACTTTTCAAAATTTCCTAAAATGCCCTTGGCTGTCAAAAATGAAAAAAAAACAATAGGCTTCCCACTTCTCTCTCATTATCTCTTTCCTTTTCTCTCTCTCTTTATTCGCTTTACCTTTCTCTCACATATTAATTGGTGGGACCATGTAAATTAATTCCTAGTTAAGGAAGTGTCACTATTTCCACCAATTAATTTTCTCTCAAAAAAATATTAGAAATCAATGGTTAAAAATGATTATTACTACATTTTTTTAAGTAAATATTTTTTAAACACCTCATAAATTTTTTTTTCAAACTTACAAAATATATAATAAATATTTTTTAAACACCTTAAAAATGGTATTATTCTTTTTTATCTAATATATATATATATATATATATATATATAAGTTATTTTTTATATAAATATCTTTAAGGTTATAGACAATTATTTGAATATTATCTCTATTTTATAGATAATACATAGATATTGTCTTAATATATTATTTTGTAACATGGTAATCTTTTAACTAATGGTGATAATTAATTTTTAATTGAATAATGTATTATAATTTAATAATTTGAAAAATATTAAAATATTCTTTTAAATATGGAATAGATGTGGACTTGACATGGTTTAAATTATTAAAACACAATGTCATCAAGTCAAGCAAATGTATCATAATTTTCTCTTCTTTTTTTTTTTTTCCTCATACATGATTTCACAAAAAAGGTAGTACCTAAATATTGTGGCTAATTTTCCTTTATATGGGATGTAAATGTACTAAAAAAAAATTGTTAAAACTACTCAAATGAAATATGCAATTACAAATTTTGGATGATGAAATTTAAAAATTCAAATTGTAACAATTTTTGGGTGAAGGAATGTGTGGGGAAAAAGTGTCTAATCCTTAAGTGACAAGAAAAAAAAATGGTTCAGAATTGATTGAAATCTTGCATAGAAGGTAGCATTGTATACCCCTTGTACAGTTAGTATTTTTGTCTTATACAGTTAGTACATTTGCTTTGTATAGTGAGTATAACACCCTTGTACAGTAGTGTAAATTTCATATATAATTCGTAAGTGACAAGAAAAATAAAGAAGTGATTTAAAATCGATTAAAAATCTTTCACAAATGGTAACCTTGTACACCATTGTACACTTAATACATTTCTCTTGTGCAGTTAGTGTAACACCATTGTACAATGATGTAATATATCCCTCTTAAGTTATGCATCCACGTAGGTATGTTAACCATATTTCTAATGGTTTGGCTGAAAAAATGGTGGATGAATTAGAGCTAATTTTTTTCCCTAAACATTATTACTAGGGAAAGTATCAAAATTTCCATGTAAGAGTTAAATAAAGTGCATGATATGGGTATGTAATCCATGGGTGACAAGGAAAATGAAGAAGTGATTCAAAATTGATTAAAATCTTTAACAAATGGTAGCCTTGTACACCCTTGTACACTTAGTACATTTCCCTTGTAGAATTAGTGTAATACCATTGTACAATGACGCAATATATCCCTTCTAAGTAATGTGTTCACGTACATGTGTTCACCATATTTCTAATGGTTTAGCTAAGAAATGGTGGATGAATTAGGGTTAAATTTTTTTCCTCAAACATCATTACTGGGGAAAGTATCGGAATTTCTATGTGAGAGTTAAATAAAGTACATGATGTGGGTATGCAATTCATGGGTGACAAGGAAGATAAATGAGTGGTTTAGAATCGATTAAAATCTTTTACACCCCTTGTACATTTAGTGCATTTCCCTTTATACAATTAGTAAATACCTTTGTACAATGGTACAAATTAAATATGATTTCAGTAGTTTGATTAAGAAAAAGAGCGGAAAACTTAAATCCAATTTTTTTTGTGAACATATTATATTTTTGTGAAAAAAATATACAATTGACTGATTCATTTATTTAATTGTGAACATATTATATTTTTTATTTTATTATTAAAATAACTAATAAAAAAATAAAAAAGAATAATCAATAAATAAAATTTAATTCTTTTTATATTTTCATACAAAAAAATAGTATTAAACAATTTTCATTTTTAAAAATAATTGTCTTTTTTTAATTAAACATATTTTTAAAAAGAGACAATATAGAAAATAAAAATTATTTTTAAAAATAAAAGAAGTAAAACTAAAAAAATATTTTAAAACCAAACTCAAACATAATCTATACAATTTTTAACTACTATTTTCATTTAAAATTGGTAAATATATC
Source organism: Vitis vinifera (assembly GCF_030704535.1). Classification (NCBI taxonomy): domain Eukaryota; kingdom Viridiplantae; phylum Streptophyta; class Magnoliopsida; order Vitales; family Vitaceae; genus Vitis; species Vitis vinifera. Next base: position 5,786,855 of record NC_081812.1, read on the forward strand.
ATTCAACCCTTTTATATGAAAAAAATTTAATCTATGTTATACTATGTATTAATATAATCCATTTCTAAATAAGAAAACATTTTAATTGGATATTTAAAATAAAAACTCTTCATCCATTTTTTTTCTTTTTTTTTATTTCAATAAATTTTCAATTAAGTCAAATTATTAAGAAAATTCCTTAATAAACAAATTTGCAACATTTCATATAACTTATTAATTATCAAAAGTCTATGTTAAAAAAATTATTAAAATAAAGAAGGAAGAAGATTAAAAAAAATAATTTTTTTATTTTATAATAGTAAAAAAATAAACTTTAAAATACTTTTTTAGTATAAAAGAAAAAAAATAGTAAATATATTTATTTTAAATAGTGTTTTAATCATTAAATTATTTACTTTTAAAATGTAAAAGATAATTTTTATTTATTTAAATTATTATTTTTTCAAAATAGTTTTTAAATCATTAATATAATTTTTGTTTAGAAAATAATATCGATTTTTTAATTATTTTTAAAAGAGTTTAAAAATATTAAATAATGAAGAATTTTATGAAAGTGATATATAAAGTGGTGATATAAAGATAAAAATTAAGTTAAAAGGATATTTTTTTCTTATATCTTGTAATTAATGATGGTGTTTGAATGACTTTTTATTAATTCTCCCATTTGTTTTCAACTACCCATTATAATAATTTTTTTTTGTCAAAAAAATTCTCCGTCCTTCCTCCTCTCTGCAGCGCTGCAGATTCCACCATGGCAACTGTACGGATGATAGGCAAGTGAAAGAATATCACTCCTGTTCAATAATTTCTCCTCTTTCGCTCACTAACCAAGCTGCAGATTCAACCATGGCAACTGTACGGATGATAGGCAAGTGAAAGAATGTCACTCCTGTTCAATAATTTCTCCTCTTTCGCTCACTAACCAATTTCTCGTCGTTTCCTTCTTTTTTTTTTTTTTTTTTTGTAAATTTCTTGTGAAACCCAATAGACATTGCAGTTAACTTCACAGGTCAGGCATTTCTTCGAACACATGGTGGCCCATATGCTTCTCTATTTTGTTTATGCTTCTCAATCTGCAAATTCAACCTCTGACAGATAACATGTTCAAGGGAATCTACAATGGCAAGCAGTGCCACGTGTCTGATCTTGCAGCAGTGTTGAGCAGAGCTTGGAGTGCTGGTGTTGATAGAATTATTGTAAAGTCTTCCGTTTTTTCTCTGTTTGATTTTGTGAATGCTTTTTTTTGCTGGAAAAATGTGTGAAAAGAGAATCGTTTCGCTTTTTAATTATTTGGGATATTTGGAAAGTAAAATTTGTTGGTTGCACGGGGAGCTTGAGGTTCGTGATTTTGTTTTCTTGGTAACCAAACAAAGGGAGTGGAATGATAAAGAGCAGTTTCAAAATCAGGAAAAACCCTTACCCCTTTTGGGTTTATGGGAAAACTGAGGAAAAGAAAAGAACACGGACTTTTTAATATTATTGTATTTTATGGTTCTTTCCTTTTTCAGAAAAAGGGTAGAAAAAACTCCATCGAGTCAAATTGTTGTCTTAGGTGGAATTTCCTGCTTGAGACTGGTCGCATTTTGATTCAATATTTTGTTATTTCGTGTTTGATTTGTTTTTTAGAGCTATAATTTGGGTTACGCTTATCATTGTAGGTGACTGGTGGGTCACTTGAGGAATCAAAGGAAGCTCTTGCAATTGCAGAAACAGATGGTGTTTGCCTATACCTCATTGTCTTCCCAATATTTGTCTTGCTTTCTGTACTGTTCTTTATGATTAATTTTCTAAATTATTTTCTCCTAGAGATGGGTTTTCATTGGTTGGTTTCTTGTTTGTCTCAGGAAGGCTTTTCTGTACAGTGGGGGTGCACCCAACCAGATGCAAAGTTGATCATTTTCCTTCGAGCTCCTTTAGTTCTTGATTGTACTTTAAATATATGTCCCATGATGTGATTTGGTTAGAGATGTTTATGATTGTTGATTCTTGCTCTTTTATAGGAATTTGAAGACAGTGGGGATCCAGACAATCATTTTCTGGATCTTATGTCATTAGCTAAAGAGGGAGTGGCAAAGGGCAAGGTAAGCTTTATCAGCTTCATTACTATACGGCATTTTAAGTTTAGATATGCTATGAACAATTTCTTCTACACAACATCAGTTTGTATTATATAATCTAGTCAATGTTTGTTGGCTACTAGGAAAATAAGTGAGGTTTTTTTCTCTTATATGTTATATCTTTTAAGCATGCCAATAATAATTGAATACCACGTCCATGTTATGTCTTGATCTCAAGTCTTGAGAATGTTAGAAAAGTACTTGTGTCACATCTCTGGGCTTCAGAGGATATTCCAAACTGTTTTATCTTCTGTTTATATTCTTCAAATAAGGTGGTGGCAATTGGTGAATGTGGATTGGATTACGACAGGCTTCACTTTTGCCCATCTGAGGTTCAGAAGAAGTATGTGGTTTGTTCAGACAAAAATTGTTTGGCATATGTTCCTTTCTTAGTATGTTTTAGTTTCTCATTCTTTTTCTTTCAATCAAATGAAGGCATGTTTGCACTGTTCGTTTGTTACATTAGGTACTTTGAGAAGCAATTTGAGTTAGCATATGCCATGAAGCTGCCTATGTTTCTGCATATGCGTGCTGCTGCTGAAGATTTTTGTGATATTTTAGGGCGAAATATGGACAGGTGAGATTGCTGGGCTACATAAAAACCAGAACCAGATTCTTCTGGCTGAAGGTTTTTACCAAAGTTAATTTATATTATTTTGCCCCGTCATCTTTTTGGAATTGAAGTATATGCACTTACAGTAGTACATATCATTGTTATCATAATCATCTTCATCATTGTTGTCATTTGTTATTACTACATGGTTCATCCTCAAATTTTTTGAAGGATACAAGTGGTCTGTTGTCATCTATTGTGGGTTTTGTCTCCAATCAAGCATTGCTTGTTAGCTCTCTAAATATCGGCTTCATTATCAACAGTGATCATCATCCTTCCTAGATGAACCTACAAAAATTCAAATCTTCCTCACTTATCAAAAAAGAAAGCGGTCTTTCTTTTTAGTGAATAACACTTGGGATATATGAGCCTCTCCGTATGTTTCCAGACCTCTTCTCCAGAATTTTGGCAACTGCAAAATTCCTTCCTTTTTGATCTGCAATAAATTGACAAGATTCACCAAATTAAGAATTGAAAATAAAAAATAAAAAATTCAACCCCAATATAATCAGTAATTATTGAACATCATTTTATGGAAGAATTAATTGATTTTGGGCTTGTCACGAAATCTTCAGTTCCAACTGAAGCTTCTAAAACTTTCTCCACAAATTTTGTAATTTGATCTTCAATTTCTTCCATGTTGCTTCTTAAATATCAGAATTTTCATGTAACAGTTTGACTCCACAGTTGAAGTGATGTAGGACAACCCTAGGACAGTTGCCTACATTCAATGTAGGTGGGCTGGGGTTTTTATTTTTAGGGTGTAGGGAGAGGAACAAGGTATAAAGTTTATGGTAGAGAAAATAAATTAAAAAAATGGAGAGAAACCAACAAGCGTCTGTTATTGAATTCACCCGATCATCTCTTCTATTGTCTGGGTTGTCGGAAGAAAAGACAGACAATGAAGAAAAAATGGAAACCTTAGAGTCTCACTAACGCCTTTTAGAAGTCTCACCTAAAAAAAAATCAATGAAGTCTCACCATTGAGGATTGCAACACTTACAATAAAAAAAACATAACATTATTAACATCAATCAATTCTTAGCCTTATTTATAGGTTTTTCTAAGAAATCCAAAGTCTACTAATATTCTAATAACCCATTATGACTCTAATTCTTATTATAACATTCGAAGTCTACTAAGATTCTAATAACCTATTATAACCCTAATTCTAATTGTCTTATAACCTAATTAGCTAATTCTAACTTGACTCTAATAAAATACTAATCCTCATTTAATTCCAACTAATAATAATCTGACTCTAATCGCAACTAATACAAATTCCCTTTCTTAATGTATATCTTAGAGATTCATCCTCATCTGCACTTGTTATTACATAGGATGTATACCTTTATATTCACTTTTTTATTCACAACTAAGGAAAACCTAGAAGCTGCTTGGTAAAAGCTTCGCATAATGTAACCACAGTGTGCTCCCATCATCCACTTCAAACACCCCAAAGAACTAGGTTTCTTGAATGAAAGGAAACAAGAACAGGTTGGCTCTTAAATACTATTTAAAGGAGGCTAAACAATGAACAAGAAAATGGAAAAGGCATCACAAGAATTTGAAAGAAAGAAAAAAAAGTTTGAAGAGACAGAGTATGGGCTGCCTTAAAATATGAATAACCCCTATCTCTCAAGTTCTTATTAAGAATGATAAGGGGGACAGTGATATCTATGTCTTAGGGCAAAAACATAAGAGAAATAACATAAGAAGTAATCTGTAACAATTGCTAAATCAAATTCTGCAAATCCTTTTTTTTCTGTTTCTTCTCTCTCTCTCTCTCCCTCTTGTGGTTATTGTAGATGAAAATCCAGCATTGCCTGATGACTTGGGCCACAATGTGCATGGACTTCAACACATTTTCTCTTCTTGATTAACAGGTTTGGTGGTGGGGTTGCACATTCATTCACTGGAAGTGCAGAAGATTGTAATAAACTTCTTTCATTCAATAATCTGTTTATAGGTGAATAAACTCCTGTTCTTACTTCTTAGCTTTTTAACACCTTTTCTTTAGGATTTTACATATAAAATTATATAGGACCTGTTGGATGGATCTAATATAAGAATCAATTTCTCCCAAAATTAATCTGTCTGGAAGATCTCTGTTGACATAATTGAAAATTTCATTGGGACTATTTGTCTCGAGGATACTTGCTGCAGAGCATACATGCCAAACACACCCTTTTCAGACTGATTACAGGTATAGGCATATGGGATTTATCTTTTTATTAGAATTTTAGTTATGTTTTCATTTATCAAATTATCATGATTTTTATTTTTTTATTTTTTATTTTTTATAGTATTATCATGTTTTAAGTTTACTACTGTTGGGATTTGTTTTAAAATTTAGTTGATTTGTTTTATCCATATGTACTTTGGACTGCCTATATAAAAGCCACTCACGGTGAATAATAAATCAGCTCTGGAGATTCATTAAACTCATTGATTGCTGCCTACTTTTCTTCCCCTTTTTCCTCCCTTTGTTCTAACTCAATTCTAACTCTTGTTTGGCATACCCTGCATCATTGCTCAGATTGATCATTATGGTTATTTGATTCTCCATTTTATTGATGTAGATTATAACACAGATAAGGCCCCTGAAGTGTTCTGTTCAAAACATTGCATGTATTGTTTACAGATGAGATTTTAATCAAATGCTTGAAAGGTTTATACAAGTGAGAAATGCAGCTCACGTTGGCATTCCTGACAACTTTCTTATTAGTGTGTTGGTTAAAGGAATGCAAATCATCATGTGTCAGTTTTGGAGGGACAGCATGTCATTTAGTGGTAATAAAGATTAAAAAAATCATTAAGCACCATTAACTAAATTAGTTTGAGGAGAAGCACATGCTTGTAAAGAACAGAGATGACACCCACTGACAGTTCAGTACCTTATCAAAGAATTGGCTTTTCCAGCACTCTACTAGTGGGAATCAGATATATCTTTAGTGGCATATCTTGCTTCCCTGGATTGGCATGATGTAGATGAAGCTAGCTTTTGCTGGTTATTATAATGCTATTGTATATTGTATAGCTATATGGCTCCTTGTAGAATATTAAACATCTGGAAATTGAAATTTAGAGATTTTAAATATCTTAAAGCAATTTGTATATGAGAATAATTTTCTGCTTGGTTTTTGTTTTCTTGTATATGACTTTTCACTTAGATGTCAGATGAATCTTAATAATCTTTGTTCTTTTTTCTTTGTACCCAATAGGTGTAAATGGTTGCTCTCTGAAGACTGCTGAAAATCTTGAAGTTGTAAGGGGTATTCCTGTTGAGAGACTGATGATTGAGACAGATTCTCCATATTGTGAAATAAAAAACACTCATGCTGGGATTAATTTTGTGAAATCTTTGTGGCCCTCTAAGAAGAAGGAGAAGTATGAACAGGAGTGCATTGTTAAGGGCCGCAATGAGCCGTGTTTGGTTCGGTGAGTGGAAATTTCTCATGATGCTTCATATAAACTAATGGTTCTAATATAATTTCTTAGAAAGAAATGCTTCATATAAACTCATTTTTGGTTATTATTTTTCAATGTACATATTATTATTCTTTGTGGCGTGTATGAAATTTGTTATTATGTTTGGCATGTCGGGCACTTGTTGACACCACAGTCTTGTCCAACCTCGTCTGAAACCCATTTGAACACTTGTGTAAAAACCTCTATAGGGACTTGACTTGCATGGTTTATTCAAGATTGAGTGATCTTTCCTCGCAATATTGGCAGCTTGTTAGCAGTAGGTGCATGGCTGCTTTTCCATCATATGCTGTACTTTACCCTTGATAAATTGCTAGAAGAGTTTATGATATATTATAAATAGATTGCCTATAAAAAATGATATATTATAACCTATGGAACCAGGATTGTCCAACTGTACCCAGCACACCCGTGTCAAAACAACACGTTTTCTTTTCTTTGCTTTTATTATGTCATATCCAAATGTCCATACCCATTATTAGGATGAGTCCTTATACTTTAAAATTTGTAGTTGTGAAGGATTAGACACTTGGACATATATACTTGCATCCGATGTGCACACTGAAGCCTATGCAACATATATCATAACAAGATTATGTACTAAAAAATTTAGCTAGTGTTCAAATATTGCATTTTGAAGTTGTAATATATTGCACTATTTTGGTTTTCTCTTCCTACTATATAGAGACATGGGGTTTTCTCTTGCAATGTAAATCTTGACTTTTTGAAACTAACAACTTTTGACCACAATCTCTGATGCTTAAAGTTTATGTTATATAAATGATCGTCTTTGTTGAAACCAGGGAGGTAAACATCTGTTGACATGTTGATTCATGAGATATTCAACATTAATATTGGAATCTTAAAGCATCAATTTTGACATATTGCAACATCTTATCTATGGTTGATATTGTCAAAATGGTTGGCATATGCTTATCAAGCATGCTGAACTATTTATTGATATCCCTGTATCTTTAAACCTCAATAGTACTGTTAATATTAGCATTTTCTTCCTAGTCAAGACAACCTTCACCGTTGCCTAAATCTTGCAGTTTGCTAATTGATATGCTAAACCTAACATTAAGAATCTTTGCTACCACTATAAGCTTTATGGGTTTCATCCCATCCACATTTCTGCTACTAGGGCCTCAATTTATTTAGTAAACGACTTTATATTTAAGGTCTCTAAGTTAAGTCACTTGTTCCTTTTGTGTGTGTTTTTCCTCAAAATTTATAATACTTTAATTATCTGTTCCTTAAGTCGTCTCCAGGCAAGTTCTTGAGGTTGTAGCTGGCTGTAAAGGTGTCAGTGACATAGAACAACTAAGCAAGACTTTGTACAACAACACCTGCAGGTAATTTTGTTGGTATTTTTCTTTTTAAAGTTCTTTTGAATTTGTATACCATTCAGTTGTTTGTCTAAGAGAAATACTTGATAGAGGTCCAAAAATGCTTACAAATGGATGTTGGGTTGATAGATGATTCTCTCAAAGAACATATGATAATTAGGATGAACCAATTATATTACGTTAACCTCACCAATTCATTCTAGTGTGAGTTTAGATTGATATTAAGTGGGGATGTCCACAAGTTCTCTCTTCTGGCTTTGTTAACCAATGCGGTTCCTAATTTCTGTTATTCATGATTACCACAGCTCTTCTGAATAAAACTTGTTTTCTGTTATGTTCAGAGTTTTCTTTCCTCAAGATTTGGACTCTGCGGCAGATGCTCTTCTTGCTGGCAGTCATGGCACTAAGTGAACAAATCTTTTTGCAATTTTGCTAAATATGGCTTCTTTCTTGCTGAATGATTTGATCAGTTCCTCCATTCTACCAGGAAAGCCATAAGTTTCTGTCGTTTGGTATTTGGATAGAAGGGAAATGCATTGAAAATTGAATGTTTCTGAGAGAAATGTGTAACGATATTGTATTCTGTTTCTAAATTAAAAATGGTACACTGGCAGTTTTTTGAAATCAAGTTCTCTTGGAGCTTCCATTCTTTTTGGGCATGAACAGAGATTGTTTTGAAGATTGAATAACATCACCCATTGGTATACGTTGCAAGCAAAGCAACCCACAGTGGTTGTGGCTCTGCATGACAAATTTTGGCTCAACCACAGGTCTTCATATGCTTTGTTTTGAATCATGGAAAGTGTGGTGGAAAAGAAAATGTGTGATCAAAACCTCAGCTTTCAACATTCCAACCCATGTGTGATCAACTTGTGAAATACTACTTTCAGACAGCCTTCTTATTCGTCTGTCCCAAACTGAGTGGCGCCCAGTTCCCCACCACCTATCTCATTTTTCAGGACATCCCCTCCAATGTCCTCAACCATCAGGTCAATGCAATTTGCAGCAAAAGATCGATAAATTCACCTTCTTCCATCCTTCAGAAAGGTACTCATATTTTCCATGACAACCTGTGTGGCCTTATTCTCGTCCACTCCTTCAGAATGCCTTTAAAAGAAACAATGAAATTCAAGAATCCAGTATATTGTGAGCAGTCCTACAGCTTTCGGTTTTGAACATTATGGAATTGGCTGATAATGGTCATTTCCTGAGTGTGCTTTTGAAATAGCCTTTTATGTCTAAATATTCATACCATGCATATGCTAAAAATAAAAATGCAACAAGAGACCCATACTATTTACTGCTCCATCTTGTTGCTTTGATTTGCATATGCCCATTTGAAAACACTGGTACATCCGGAAAAGCAAAAAGGATATCAACATACAGAAGCTGAAATGCTGCAGTTTTTCTTTGCAATATCCCTTTGAAATCATATCCAAACCACCATTCTGTAAACATGTTTGTGTTATGTGCTGATGCTAGAAATCAATTCGCTGTTGTCAACATTTCTTTCCAGTCCTGGTCCTGGAGAAGGGGCAGGAGGGGCTCTTACTGCAGCTAAGTTTAATCGTAAAGGCCGCCCTTCCACCTCCTAATTGCATATTGAAAAAGAAGCAGATTACTAAAAACACCAAGACAAGTTAGAAAGATTTGCATTCAAAAGTTTCATTTTTCCAGTCAATCTCACCACTTCATTCATTGCATTGAGGGCAGACTCTGCATTCTCAGCAGATGCAAACGAGAGAAACCCAAAACCCCGAGATCTTCCAGACTCCCTTTCATAGATGACCTTGGCACCCAATAGGCCTGGATGATCAGCAAAAGCATCTCTAAGCCCCTCCGATGTGAGACGCCAGCTGAGGTTCCCTGCATAGATCTTGTAAGGGCTGTCAACAAAGCCCCTGTAGCTGCTTCTAATCTTTGGCCCCATTACTGCCCTTTCTCCCCCTCTTGGCACTTCAGGGAAGTTAACCTTCACTGTTCGGCCTCCAACTTGCTGTCAAACCATAATAACAATCATCACCCATAACACATTAAATTAACTTAATCAACCATTTGATTAAAATAGTACTAAACTATCCTCAGCTCAAGTATTATTTCCATTTTAGAGGTGAAAAAATCCAACTCCAATTGAAGATTAAAAGGCTAAATAAACCTTTTTTTTTTCTTTAAGTTTCCTTTTACATTTCCATAGATCAATTCCAATTTTGGGCATGCAGAAACTTGAGCACAATTGACAACTTCAAAAAGACGAAGAAAAGCAAAAAATTTCATTACTATAGAAGATAAGAGGCACCCCTCTCTTCAGGATCAGGATGAGTAAGGTATGCACTCAGACATTCTAGGTAAAACACATAAACAGTCTATGTCATAATCATTATTGTTTAATTTTAACATAGACATCCAATATTTGAGTTTCAAGTTGTAACTCTACTGATTAATGTACTAAAATAATTTATATTACTCCCCAAAACAATAGGCAGCAGATTGAAATCCAATTTTCAGTTTAGATAATCTTCCAAGTTGTATATTGAATGCAACTGGTAATGGCGATGGAGGTCGCCCATGCCTGTGTTTATCAGCTAGCTGACAATAAGAATGTGTACCTAATTTTCCATTAGCATGGAACAAGTATTACCGAGATTATTCAGAGAACCAGTAAGCTGCATCTATGCCATTGAATTAGACCAAGCCTTATATACTTCCAACAACACTCATCTAACACCTCGACACTACAAGAACTATTGTATATCAGTTTAGAAAAATCAAAGACCTTGTAGAAAAAACACAGAAATTCAGGGGGAAGTGAATTGAACACTAGTAGATATCGGATTCTTCAGGGTCAGCATTAACATATTGACAAATACTTAATGTGCCACCCCTCTGGTAGAGGTGCAATTCACAAGCAAATCAATTACACTGGCTACATTCTGGGCAGAAATTATCACAAAATCTAGTAATTTGAGAAAGCAATCAGGCAAAATGGAGCATATTATAGCATATTCAAGAGTGGGGGTGTAAATGATTTTTGCAGAATGTGAAGAGAATTTGCACTTACAGATCCATCAAACATTCTAATAGCCTCTTTGGCTTCTTGGACGCTTCCCATTGTAACAAAAGCAAACCCCCTGCTCCTATCTGTGACTCTATCATAAACAATCTGAAAACAAAAATTCAACCAAAAAAAATTACACTCGTCATTGGAGAAACAAAAGGCAAACACCAAGAGAAAATATTAAGGCTTATACCTCCACAGAGATAACACTACCAGCTTCATTAAAGACATCACCCAATTGGGAAGAAGTCATAGAATATGGCAAGTTCCCTACATATAGCCTGCTGGCTTCAGCTGAGTCTGACACCTTTGGGTCCTCCTCCTCTTCTTGTTGTTCCTCTTCCTCTTCTTCTTCTTCTTCTTCTTCTTCTTCTTGTAGTTGTGGATCTTGGTGTTGGGTGGTTCTGCAGAGGTGGTGTGGGAAGTGGGCGGATTGGGTAGTGAGTTTGAGAGGTTTGGGTATCGAGGGGAAGTGGGTGGAGATCGGGATGAGAGAGAGTTTGGAGATTCTGTAGGGAATACGGAGTGAAGGTGAAGAAGAGGCCGCCGCAGCAGCGGCAGCAGCGGCCATGTTAAGGGAAGAGGCTGACATGGATGTGGGATGAAGGAAAAACTGCAAAAGAAATGCTTGAATGAATGATGAATGGTCTGGGAAAAATGATGGATAAGGTTGTAGGTTGGATTTAGGCTTGGGGGTTGCTTTTCTATGGCCCATCATCCAACGTGCCTGGGCTTGAAGATCTTGGATTTGGTTACACTTGCACAGTTGCACCTAACACATTGATTTTTACTCATAAAAAATGCTATCAAGGAAAATATTTTTGTTTGGAAAATGATTTGTGCTCCAATTGCACTCTTTCAATTTTTTTTTTGATAAATTGATGATACAAAGCCAGAAAATGTCCTACTCCTTGTGTTCAAGTAGATTGTTAGAAATTTATGAGAATATTAGTGATTGGAGTTTACCAAAATATCGAAATATATCAAAATTGGATGGAAATTTGGACCAAAAAAATATTAATAAGACTAAAAAATGTTATATATATATATATATATATGATATTTATAACTTTATATTTTTCTTATACTTAATTATTATAAATAACATGTAAAAAACTTATTAAAATAATGATTATGATGATTTTATATTTTTAATGAAAAGTTAAATTAAATTTGAAAATAAGGCAATTAAAATTAATTTATTTGCATATAGATATATCATAATGTTACCTTCATAATGTTACCTTAAGTACATGCAAGTATATACAATAAGGGCAAGTAGCCAAATCAGAGAAGATCAAACTTTCTCCATGCTAAGGATCACAATAAATTGTTGAAATTTTTTGTCATAATATCAAATCAGTATCCTGAAATATGGAAATTTCCAAAAATTTTAATCCTTTAGCCTATTAGAGGAGCCTCTTTTTAGGTATACAACAATTTATGGCGTTTGTTAAAGAGGAAAATGCTTCTAACATAATTCTAAGATGATGTCGATTAAAATAAGTGGGTAGTTGAATACTTTAGATCTCCTCTTAAAACTGATTTTAGAAAAGTGGGTCATATGATCGTATGCTGCCTGGCAGAGTCAAACACTTCATTACATTTTTTGTTAGCAAGTGAGAATTTCCTTTTAATATTCATGCCACCCAGGAGAAGAAAAGGATCTCCTTTGTCATGGAGATGGCTCATGGCTGTGCTGGTCTTCATGGAGTTGCAGAAGCGCATTGTCACCTGTTATTTTTAATTCTTCCAAACCCAAATCCCAATTGCCAAAACTTGCCAAACATAAAGACCCATTAAGCAAAAGGAAATCAAGGCTAATATATATGTAAGGCATCTAAATTTTTTATCAATAATTAATTATTTTGCATATAAAATCAAGGGTGATGAGAATAGCATTATCTAGTAGAGGAGAAAAAGGAAGAAGAGGAATGAAAAAGGTTAAAAAACTAGCTCTCCCTCCATTTTTGTCCATCAACTGGTTGTCCTCTTCAACCTCAGCCAGAAGACTATCACATGTCCTTCATTGTGCATCTTGAAATTGCACTACATCCCATGTTCCATGCTTCTGGTTAAAACCAAATAATCTACCATCCTCTGATATCATCCAGTTGCATCGTGCTTCACATCTATTATCATCTCGTTTGTATGAATAAGCATCAAAATGATGCCATACCGAGCCATTCCACTGCACAGCGCAGTAAAAAAGCGTTGTGCCCCAAAAGTTCACATAGAATTTCCATTCAATCTCCCGGCCATCAGGGACTGTGAGACAGCCAAGATCATCATCCTGAGACTGGCAGTGGATCTGCATGCTCCTACCATGTCCCAACCTGTTCATCACCCTAACATGGACCTTTCCTAGGACGAAATTTGAGGTTGACGACAAGCTAGCCAGCAAAAGTACAGAGAGGATGACAAAGGTTATTCTAGTCATATTTCTCATTTTCTTTGGCCTTTCCTTGCTTCTTTTACTAGTACTGCGTTTTCCTTTTTCATTGCTGGGGTTTTAAGATGACTTTTTGCATTATTATATAGACTTCATTTTAACATGCAAGCAAAGCACATGACTAGCTACCTCTCTTTCAATCTTTGTTTTATGTGAACATGTTATTTTTGTTGTTGATTTTGCTCAAAGGAAAGATTATGAGGCCAAACCAAATGGGTAAAGCTGGTTTTTTTTTCTTGGTCATCAACATAGTTATAAACTAAAATATTAGTCTAAAATACATGCATGTGTGTTTGCCAAAGGAATTTTTTTTTTAAAAAATATTATATTAAAGACTTTTCAAAAAATAAGTTTATATTTGGTTTAGTATTAAAAGCAAACTGATTTTTTTTTTCTTTGGAACTTGTCTTTTAAAAAGACAAATTTTCATGTGGATTTCATTTGGAATAGTTTTAAATATTATTGGGAGAATGGAATTTTTAAAATTTTTAATTTTTAATTATTGTATTTGTGTTTAAAAAAAAAAAACATTTGTCAATCATGTCTAAGTAGATAGTCAAAACATTTATATGTATTAGAAATTATTAATATATTTAGTTATTATATCTCTTATTTATTTAATTGTTATATTGAAATTATTTTTTTTTCTTTTAGAAATAAGGGTAAGTTAATTTTTTATTATTATTATATTGTACCTATTTGAAAGAGAATTTATAATGAGAAATCCTAAATTTTTTTTTCTCTTTTTCTTTGTTTTTTTTTTTTTTTTTGGATTTCAACAATATTAATATTTTCTTGTAAAAAATAGATATATTTATTGAGCAAGAAAATTATTTAAAATGTTCTTGTAAAATATTTGAAAGAATAGGTGACAAAACGAAAATAAACATATAAAATTTATAGTAAGTTGAGATAACACTAAGAGCGGGAAGCTTGATATTGTTTTGAAACTCAAGAGTTGTATCTACTTTATTGTTCCTTTGTAATTTTTCTATGGTATAAATTATAATGGATTAATTCTCTTATATTTGTGGGTGTAACAATGATTGACCGGATCATGTTGACTTCATGTACCTTTTATTATACCAACAAATCAAATTATGGCTTTCATTCACATAACAATGCTTTTATAAGTAGTATGCTTCATTTCAAAAAATAAGCCTTTTGTTAGCATCAACTGTATTCATTTAGGACAAAGGTCTTGTATGTGTAATATATCACGTCCCAAAACTCACTTCAAGGGCATGATGATCATTTTATACCTCAAACTCGAAGACTCAAAGTGAAAATGATACAATATTCATCTTATAACTTGAAATTACCAATTGCCAAATTTTTATTCAGAATAGTAAAATAAATAAATTCTATAATCCTTAATTCTCAACTTTAAAAACTAATTCAAATAATTCCAAACGAGAACTAAATTTTAATATCTAAACAATGTCCAAAATAAAGTTTGAATCAAAATCCTAACAAAGAAAAATTCATCAACCTAGTCATTACTTCACCTGAACTGAGAGTACCTAAAAAATTATCAACAAAGGGACATAAGCTTAAAATTCAATAAGGAACATCAATACAATTTTATGAATCAACCATTTTTAATTATAATTACAAATAGGAGACATAACATATATTCATTTTCATAAAAACTTTTGAGTTAAACATGCTAATATATTCAAATCTTTTCTACAAAACTTTCTCATATCTATTTTAAAATAATTTCACATCAAAACCAAATCAAATACATTCAAAATATCTTTATTTTGGTTGTTGAATAACAAATGGTGCCCAATTAGGTGAGATTCCACAAATGAGTGACTAGTTTCAAATTTGTTTCATTTAAGGTGAACAAAACTAAACGTCAACAATTATAACATGTTGACTAAGGTCATAAGATCAACTATTGTAACCTATTGACTAGGATTGAATATGTCAACAATTATAATCCGTTGACTAAGGCCATAAAAATGTCAACAATTATAATCCGTTGACTAAGGTCATAAAAACTAGAGTCAAACATTTCATTTCATAAATTCAAACTTATAAAAGAAATATTATATCTCCACAATTTTCATTTTTCATAAACAAAGAAAATGCTCAAACATATTTTTCATGCAAAACATATATTTGATCCATGCATGGAAATAAAAATAATATTTTTACATATTTTAAAATACAATATAAAAAAAAAATTTATTTTACAAAATCTACATGAATTTCCCTTACTTTGTAAAAGCACTCAAAATATTAAAGAATTTAATTTGAAGAATTTACTCCTCACCTAACATAATATTATAAACAACATTTGTTATTAATTATTTATCTAGAGATATAAATTTGACAATCCTAACAATATTTTATATAGTTTTCAGTCATTCTAATTAATTTCCTATGTTAACATTATAAGAGATAATATTATTTTCAACTTTCTAAATAATAATAAATTAATTTAATAAGTTTTCAAATTTTTATAAAATTCATATTTTATCCTAACTATTTATTTTTATATATATACTTAAATTAGATTAAAACTTGTACATATTATTATTATTTACTTGACCACAATTTCATCATTTCACCCATGTTATATATATTATATTTTTTTCAATTACCTACAACACCATTACTCCAAGCCACCAACTATAGCTATTATTATTATTTTAATTTATTCCACCCTCAAACCTACAAACCACCACCCTACTGCCTCACGGTTGCATATTGATTTTTTTTTTCACTCAACAATCCGCACGTATTCGTTCTTCTTTTCTTTATTTTTATTATTATTATTTTTTCTCAAATTACCGCTCGACATAGTTCCTCAAATTCCAAATTTCAGAAACATAATATCCTTCTTATTATTAATTTAATTTATTTTTTATAATTTATTTTTTTCAATCTAAAGCCTCCACAAATGATTTATTGATTTATTTTCTAAATCTAAAATTTCTCATCTTCCACTAATTTTTCATTTATTTATTTTCTATTCAATTATGGATTGTGCCCTGATGTTGTTACTTTGAAGAAATTAGAGTGCTCAAAGCAACCTACGAGGTTGTTCACCTTGGAGACATGATGCAGTTATGAGTACAATCGAGGATGGGAGGCACTCATTCCTTTGGTTTTTCAGGGGCAATCGAGGGTGCATCGAACACGACGCAACGTGTGGTGCTCTTTTGGTTGTTGGACCCTACCTCTAGCTGAGTCGTTGGACCCTACCTCCGACTAAGCCATTTCCAAGGTGGGTGGGTTGCTAAATAGAAAAGATAACTCTTCCCAAGACCCTCGACAACATCTTCGAACTCCCTAATGTTGTCGTTAGCCGCCACATCTAAATTTTTCAATTTTCATCAATAAATTAATCTGCATTCATAAATTTCCAATCTTTTGATCTAAAAAAATTAAATAAACAAACCCTAATTTAGATTGTGATTTCTAAAGTATTCAAATCTAATTAACAAATATAAAATACTAATTCGATTATTAAAATCTTACTTAAAAAATTTATCTTCAAACCCTAAACCTCAAAATCTTCAACCTTATACTCTCTTATATTTTTTATCTCTGTGAAAAAAGGTTTTTTGAATAGAGAAGATAAGAAAATTTTAATTTATACCTAAAACTTTTTAAAACGAAAAGACTTTTCTACCCTTATTAAATTTATTTAATTAATTATTTTCTAAATTATAAATTTACCCCTAAATTGGGTTTGGGGTATTACATAATAAGCCCTTTGTTAGCATTGACTATATTCATATAGGACGAAGGTCTTTTGTGTGTGAGTTGGTAAAAATTCGGGTGTGAAATTTTGTTAGGTTGAAATTTTCCTTTCAAAGGAGATGCATCGAGAGGAAGTTCCCAAGTAATGAAATGTTTTTTTTTTAGAATTTTCTATAATTAAATAAAATCTACCATGCCTGTGAACGCATCCATGATGTCTCTTTTGTGAAAGTGAGAACAACTTTAAGAACCTTTTTGGGGGCAAGGAACATGGGTAGCAATGAATATGCCACTCCAATTGCACGACATGGAGCCTTGAACATAAGCATAGTGTGAATTTTGAGCCTTGCTAATACATATGCAGAGTGCAATGTCATGAGAAGCGACTGTAACATATGACATGAATCATGCATGCCTTAAGAGGGAAGAAAGTAGTAATGTTAGTAGGCATAGTTCAACAATGCAAGAGATGTAGCCCATGGGCTAAGAAGGAAACCTGGCATGCATAGGCCATGTTGCAGCAAGGGTGTGGGCTAAGAGGAGGGTTGGCATACATGGAAACCTCTATACATACATTAGTGGGTTGAATGACACGCATGGTCTCAACATAATGTAGCACTTGACGTTGGTGAAACACCAAGCAAGTTGTAGGCATAACAAGCACATGACATCAAGAGATATAAGGATGTGACACTTTTGACATCGGGAGAAGCTTAAGCAAGGGGATGTTAGTACATCAAGGAAATCACACCTAGTATGAGGGTTGCAAAACATTTGACACATGGCACAAGCCAAGTGATTTTCTACTATGATGGAATCAGTAGAATGCAATGGTGCAATAAGAACAAAAAAATGTGGCATAAACAAGAGAGTGGGCACTTGAGCATGGTACAGGTCGTATGAGCAAAAGCAAACAATGTAACTATTGTGAAATCTAACAAAAGCAGGAGTATGGAATGCAATTGTAATGTGTTTACACTGAAGCATGAGCTGACCCACTACCTAAAATGTGGTTTGTGTTAGTGGGTTGATTCCTAGAACATGAGTGTAATTATTGCCTTCATGTAATGTGCTTTATCAAGCCTTCCCACTAGCGAAAGTTGTGAAGTCTTATTCAGAAAAGACCTAGGTAATTTTCTTGTAATTGCTTGAGAGTTAATGCAAGTTGGGGAGTTTTCCCTACAAAGAGTTGTATTGTTTGCGTGTTGTTGCTTGTGTCTCATGTGGGGCTTGTAAAGAGTTGAGGGCTTCTAAGCGCCACACAACATGAAAAATTGAAGGTAAATTTCATGCTTGTGACAACTTCCAACTCCATGCCTTAAAAGTCATCCTACAAACAATATTCATAATAATAGCTAACAAGTCTAATTTGAGCTCTACTTTCTCTAACAAAAGAAAAGATATAGAAGAGGGCTTCTTGGTTTAAAGCATAATGATACCAACCCAAGTCAAGTAACGACAAAGCTTATTAAAAAAAAATTAACATGGTGATAACATCAACTCTGCACATTTGCTTGAGGATCACTGTTGTAGTCAGGATGGAAAGCTAAGATGTGTTACTTTGCCTGCTCTATTTTTCTAGGAAGATTCCACAGGCATCCCTCCTTCACTGTGAACTTCAAATAGTGACTCAATAAACTGGCCCCACAACCATAATTAGTAAGTAAAAAAAAAAAAAGCCCTGTCTATGATCAATTGCCTGCCTATGCACAAAAAGTTTTTTATAATCTGCAAACAGTGAGCAGCAGGGATGCATTATGCAGACAAAGTTACTGAGTACAACCACAAACAAAAGGTTCTACAAAGATGTTGCTTCACTAAAAAAGACAGAAATTCACACAGTAGATACTAACTTCAACCACACCAAACCTCAGCATTTTTAGGATCACAAACATGGATATCCAGAGTTCATGCTCTTATTCAGTCAATAGGACACACCCACTTACAGTAGTCTAGTTATTTTTATAGGGGGCACTAAGATAGCCTCTTTACCACTGAGTGGTGAAGATGAACTTAGTGCCACTGAGCCAAGGATGAATTACCATTCAAAGAGCAACCATTTACTGATGGAGCAAACTTTTGAATTGAAACCTGTTGCAATAACCATAACAGCAAATGCAACAGAGCTCTCTATTTGGTTGCAGCAAGGATGGGGTTTGGTGCTAGCAACTTAACACCAAACCCACAGTCTTCCTTGCTATTAAGCTTTGGGGTTGCAGCGGTTATCTGCTGCTGCAACCCACTTACTGGGCATAACTATACCATGTCCTCTGTCCATCATGTCAACAAGAGTGTCAACAGATGCTTGAACATTATTGACAGGGAACTGATGGAGATATCGCCTTGAATACATACTAGTCACCTCTGATCCCAAAAGTTTTGACAGGTTGCCATTTGCTTCCTTTGGTGAGTTCATATTTCCACCATCAGATTGCAAAACTTCAGAAATCTGAGATCCAGTAGGCTGAGAAAGTTGCCTGTTATCAACCTTTTTCATGTCAGTTCCACACTTCCCACCATTCAGATTCTTTTTCAAAAAACGGCCACCACACCCCCTTGGTCGACGCATTGCATGGAGATGGCGTGATTCATGCATATATGGCTGTGGAACAAAAACCAGAAATAAATCATTCAAATAGGAGAAGTTGAATTTCCATTTCAAGAGAAACAAAAAAAAAAGGTTCAAATTTTGATAAAAGGACAGTATAAAATCCTAAATAATCGAATATATTTTAAAAGACTAAAATTTATGAAAAAAAATCTAAATTTAGTTGGCTTAAAAGTGGAATGAAGACTTGAAATTTTTGGAAATTTTGTAGAATTTTTTTTTGATAGGTGAAAATTTTGTAGAAATTTAAAACCATAATAAGGATCCAAGGTACCGAATTTTAATATTCAATACATTCAACTTAAAATCCAATTGGCAAACTGAATTAAATGATCCCAAAACCAAAACCTGAGATCCTTACGTATGTTACTGGGTCTGGTGGATGGCCAATAGAAAATTTGATGGGACAGACTTTAGGCTATGTTTTATAGAGAAACCCTTCAAAGGTGGGCCTTAAATTGCAAGCTTCAATAGAATGAGCTCCAGGCATGGGGCAAGTAAAGAAGAAAAAGTTATTTCCCACATAGCCTACAACAAAACTAACTTATATTATGTTTCCTCTCAAGATAATACTGAATTAAGGAATTATACCTTGCGAGCTCTTGTCAGTTTATTCTCCAGTTCTGCCTTTGCACGGGACTGCCGTCGCCGAATGATTCCATGATACTGCTTAGCATTTACATATATTGGTCCATCATCTGTTGTCAAGCTTA
Organism: Vitis vinifera; assembly: GCF_030704535.1. Lineage (NCBI taxonomy): Eukaryota > Viridiplantae > Streptophyta > Magnoliopsida > Vitales > Vitaceae > Vitis > Vitis vinifera. Next base: position 5,806,971 of record NC_081812.1, read on the forward strand.
GAGGCAGCATGATACGTCCCTAATTCATTGTAAAAGGGGAAGAAAGTGAATCAGAATCTGTTCCTAGACTTAAGAGTTGTAGCCAATCACAGGTGATAAATAGGATAAACAAAAGATGTCCATATGATGCATATAGAAAATGCCACAGAGATATAAAAACCCTTATCACAATGAAGTATCTTTGTTGAGCTGCACCCTTTGTCTTTTATGGCCTCTTATTTGTCCTATGCTCAAAGTGAGTAGTTGTGGAATATTTGGGATTTATATAGGTCATTCTCTGCTGTACTTATGTAAGAAAATATGAAAACTCCATGTGTGGGTCCATGGGCTGGGACAAACTGAACCCCGAGCTGAATTCATCACCTAGGATTACAATTAATACAAAGCATTTAGAGATTACTAGTGCAGGATTCTATATTGTGGGACCTGACAGTACATTTCAAACACAACATCTTGTTTCTAACTAAACATTTGGGTATACATGGTCCTAAGCCAGGGGATGGAATGGGCATAACTTGGAAATGGTTACATTTTAAGTGCATTCTTCATCTTTTGTTTTGATCTTGTTTGTTTGATATTACTTTTTCCCCTTTCTTGTGGGAGGGAGCAATCTTTAGCCTAAAAATTAATTTTAAAAAGAGCAACTTATTTCTATAGGGAATGCAGAGAATGTGAGAGGTTCTAGCATCTCTGCTGGAATATGGGGATATGTCATTTCTAAATACTTGAGTAGAAATTGATGTGAAATTGAGGAATACTTCAAGAACAGGCTTGCCACTTGGAAGAGGTAATATCTCCCTAAAGGAGGTTGTTTGACACTAATTCTGTCTATCCTGTTTATCAGTCTAGGTTATGTTCTACCTTTTTAATGCCAGTATCAATTATAACAGACTCAAGAAATTCTATAGATAGTTTCAGTGGGGAGTAGGGTTCCTGAAAGAAAAATGTGCTTGGTAAATTGGTCAACTATGTAGGAGCCTGCTCATCCTTAATAAGGCTTTGCTACAGAACTGGTTTATGGAGATTCGCCACTGAGAGCGGTAGATTGTAGAGGAAGGTCATTTTGGGCAAGTTTGCTGAGGAGGAAGGAGGCTGGTATTCTAGAGAGAGTAGGGTAGATTTTGCTTTGGGGGCTTTAGAAGGCTATTAGAGAAGGATGAAATGATTTCCATTCTCTAACCATCATCTCCATACAATCTAACAAAAAACAAGCTTTTGATGAAATGTTAGATATGGGGGAGTCTACATTCAAGGGCCAATATATGTATTTGGTCAACATTTCCTCCAATAAAGAAGTGGCAGCAGCTGATATAGTGTGTTTTCTCTTCTATGGGTTGGATCAGTCTTTTCTGTCCTACCCCATCTTCCTTATTGATTCTTTAGGGTGTTGGCTGTTCCTTCCAAGTACCATGGTTGCACCTCATTTTTTCTGGGCACCTTTTTTAATCATATATCTTTCTTGTCTCCCTATTAAAAGTAGTGCAAACTTAACTAACTAGAAGAGAATCCTCAAATATCCATATATTTTTCCAGGTGTAAATTCATATGCAATTTGAATGAGTGTATTTAACTGATATTCAATTTCAACAACTGATACTCTTCACAATTGTGAATCAAAACTTATAAATTCAAATTCCTTTTCCAGACATTAGATTTCAAAGAAAAAATGGGACCGCTTCACAGCAAAAATCAAGCATATAACTTTACCCTTAAACTATTGTATAGCACATTTTTCCATTCAAATACGTGAGCATGGGTTCTAACCCCAAAGTAAGAAAGCGAAAAAAGAGAAGAATTTCAATTAGACAAAATATTAACAAAAAAGGCCCCAGATGTAAGATGATTCACAGTACGACAAGAACTTTGAGTAGACAATATAATTATAATTTGTTTTCCCATCAATTTATGAGTTAGAAGGAAAGAGAGATGAACAACCATAACTTGATGTCCATAAGCTGAGAAGACTCCATAACATTGATCCGCATAAGGATACTTCACACAGACCTACAGTTTTGTGGTTCAGAAACCAAGAAGAAACAATAAGCATTCAGTCACTTTGGGTAATGAGTTGATTGTGAAAAAACTTTACCATGGGCTGACCAAATCCAAGCTCAAAACGAGTTTGATATTCTGGGATAGTTGATTGCATAGAGATGGTTGCCTGGAGTGGCTGAGGCTTTTGTGCATCCTCTGAATTTTTGCATTCACCTGAAGAAAAATCAGTCAATTAATCATAATCAAACTTAAAGGCTCTGGCATAGAAATAATTTGTATATGCATATTTTTGTATAGATTAGTTCAGCATCAGAAACTGCTTGCAATAGCTACCTTTATGACCATGAATCGGCTAAATTTAGCAAACTTTACAGGTTCAGATATTTCCATCCTAGTGTTAAATGTTGCTTGATAAAGAGGTTTTCGATTAAATCTACAAGGAAAGAAAAATCATCAAACAGCAAAAAATTGTTTACTCTCCCGAAATTTTTGGCTCATTTTCTCATCAGGTGGGGACTAACAGAGAGAGAATCTGTGGCAACCAAGAGCACACATTGAATGCTAACTTTTTTCTAGCATCATTCTGCCCCGTCTCACCTATTATCAGCATCACCAACTTGTCCTTGTAGGAAGTCTGAAGCCATGAAAGATGAAATATAAACACAAATATAACCACTAATCCATCCAACACAATTTAAGTTCATTCATTCTTTCATAACATCACCCGGCCAATCACATCATTAATAAACTGATTGCTCTAGGTTCCTTAGGAGTCACTTTCCTCCCATCAACCTACTTATTTGTCAAATTATTTTCATTTCACGGGCTACTACATCTCAATCCTGGATGATGATTTCATCTTCTCCCAAGTCTAAGGATGACATTCCTCGCCAAAAATGTTGACTAATTAAAAATCAGGGTTCATACAAGGCATCCTCAGAAGCAATTTGCAACAAGAGCTCATTTTTTTCCCCCAGCATGCTAAGCAGATGGAAGAAAATGATATAAAGGGAGTCCTAACCACTTCAAAAGTCTTTTCAACTAGCCAGTGAATAAATTACCTAAGTAAGTTGAATGGAGATAAAGCCGCTGGTCCAGATGCCTTTACTTTGGCCATTTTGCTCTAGAATTGGGCAACTCTGAAGAGTGACTTGGTTTTGAAGCCCCCATTCCATGTTTCAGGAAGGTCTTGAGAGGAATTTGAATGATATTTTCATGCTGTCGGTTCCAAATGGGAGATGTGGGGAACTGAAACATTTCCGACCTATTGGCTTGGTGGAAGTGTGTACAATTGCTAATTTTCTAGCTCTAAGAATTATAAATGTAATTAGTAAAATAACCTTAAAATCTCAGAATGCTTTTGTAGAAGACCATCATATCTGGATGCAGCATTCCTAGCTGATGAGGCAGTAATTTCATGGTTGAAATGTGGAATTCCAGAAGAAGCGTGCAAGGTGGATATATATATATATATATATAATAAAACTTATCATCATGTCAATTAGATTTTTCTTGTATCTGCTTCCCATATGAGGTATGGGAATAGATGGGTTAGTCGGGTGAAAGCCTGCATTTCTTCACTCTGGTTCTTATGTCCTAATCAACAAATCTCCACCCAGATTCTTTTTAGTTCCAGGGGTTTGCTTCACGCCAATCCATTGTCACCTTTCTTGTTCATTGTACTATGGAACACTAAGTGGTAGCCTAATTGAGAGGATTTCAGGAATTATTGAAAATAAATAAATGGGAATGGTTCTAGAGTTTTATCAGTATGGTGGTACTTGGACCACTTTAATGGTTTAACTATTTGCTGTTAAGAAGCTTGTCTTCTTAATTTCAACTCCTTCTTAGACATATGTTTTCCTTTTATTTCAGAGGTGAAGATAGAAATTTAACCCACTACCTTAGTTGGCATCCAAACTTGTTCCCTTTCCGTTATTTTGTGGGGGGAGGGCAACTGTGACATCCTAATTATTGATATACTGCAGAGGTTGAACCTCAAAGTTTTCCATAACACTCACAACATGCTTGGATTGGATAGTCTTATTCCCATGCACCTTGGTAACTCCCAATCAGATTGTGCTAGCATATCTTCCATGCCAGTGTTTTGACTCAGATACCATATTAGTTTCATCTCAGGTAGGCTTAATCGAAAATATTCAAGAGACCAAGAACACTAGTCTCCTAAAAAGGGATCAAAAGTTTAATGCAACATATAGTAAGACAAAAATATCAAATTCCTTTTCTTTTTTTTTTTTGTCTCAAATATCAAGTAAAGAAACACTCAGTTGGTCTGAGTGATGAGAGAATAGTTAAAAGATCACATGTTCAAGTCTGTATTTCTTTCCTTTTGACAGACTGCATAAGTTTCACAAGTATCAGTAATCAGCAGGCAATTGTTCATTTGGAGTTTTAGTGCAATATGCTTTAGCCTTAACCATGCCAGGCTTCTTAAGAGCCAATATAGGAAGGTAGAGGGAGGGAGGGGGGGGGGGGGGGGGGGGGGGGAAGCTTCAGCAGGTAAAAAACTAGTACTAAATGATGGTTAAATGATCACCACATGCAGCATGGACACAGTGTGTCTATTTAAAGCATGGTGACGCAAACTGTAGACAGATTTACATGGCTACCCTTCTGTCTTTGAAGGACAACAATATTGGTTACACAGAAGTAGCAAAATGACTTCTCTTTAACAGAATAGTATGTATGATAAAATAGTCTACTCCCTAGCCATGCGACCGATGTCCTTAATTCAGGGTTTTCATGTTGACCTAGTTACCACATACCAGTTAACAATTTTCTGCTCTCACTTTGGGTAGCCATTTTCAGGAACTGTTGAGTTTTGAGTCCACGGCCTGTACCTATAAGGTAACTGTATAGATAATGTTTTTATGGTTGGTTATTCCATAATACCTGTCCCACATACACATTCTCCCTTCTAGTTTGTAATATATGGGCCTATCAAATAAGAGCAGCTAAATCCAATTAATAAATTCCAAGTTTATTTACACCCAACTAAGTGTTAGAAACAAATACATTTATAATTCATTCATGTTAACAAAAATAGGTTATTCCACAATAATTGTCTAATTTAATCCATCCATCTAGGTTTTTTCTTCCCCAATTAAAAGTAAGGGAGCAAAATTGATATACAGGCCAACACATCTCTTCATCAAAACATACTCTGAGTCACTGCTATGATATCTTTCAGCATTAAGCTTTCATATTGCTTCTAACCTTCCAAAGCGGTGCAGCTTCCCACCAACTGAATTGGATCTAACAATAAGTTTATCCATATCTTCATAGTTCAAAGACTGAACAAGAATCAATCTATGATATTATTATCACCACAAGCAACTCATTCCTTAAAGATTTCCAAGTTTCTTTGATGCCATCAAGTAACAAGCAAGAACGAAATGGAGGGAGAAATTAAACCAAGGATTTGGATCATCTCCTATCTGCCAACACTTGTACTAAACAAACTTGCTACCAGTAGATCTCTATATTTCCTTTGTAAATGTAATGTAGCTCCAGTAAGTTATATTCTCATCCTACCATTGGATTCTGGACAAATTCTACATGCTATTAAAGAAACATAGTGGATCTTTATAGTGCAAGAGACAACTAGTCACTACCATATCTCCATGCAGACAAACTTCAGAGTTTTTAAAGCTATACTCATAGTCATAGCCCTAAATAACAGTGCATAACAAATCCAACAAAAAAACAATCCTCTAAAATGGCATCAAAGAGCATGAGGGAGGACATACCGGAAAATATAGTGAACTGAGTTGAATTCCCCTTATCCGTTCCATCTTCTGCACCCAGCTCCACTTGTTTAATGGCAGTGAGTTGGTCTCCTTTACCGGGATGTTCCATTGATAAAGACTTCAATTGAGCAAAAGATTCATCATAAACTGATTGAGATCCAAGCCCACTCCACCAAGGCACTGCTGCAGCGGACGATAATTGCCCAGTGGGATTATGGGCACTTCCCGCATGTTCCTTGAAATAGGTGGTTTGCATTGTCATATATACCCTCTACACCACTCCTAGCAACAATTTATAACTTCCTTTCTCTATATTCTTCAATCTAACTCCTGCAATTTTGAATTTACAACAAAATTTCCCATTACAATTTTGCTCAATTCACGTCCAGAAAAGGGGAAAAATGAAGAAAAAAACCAATTCATTGATTTCCACCAAAGATGTTCAAGAAACCAGTTTATGCCCATTTTTTCGATCTGGCAATCCGTTCATAGAACCGGAGAATGAACAAACTAAATTACATCAAAATTATTGAGAAGGAAGTTTTAAACACCCAGATGTTAAAACCACCCAAACTTGAGACCACCAACAATTTGAAACAAAATATTCAAAAAATTGGAAACAAAATATTCAAAAAATTGGAAAATTCTAGCTACCCACGTGAAAAGCGCAGTTCACATGGCACAGACAAGCACTCAAACAACCTGACAAACAAAGTGAGGGGACAAAACCCAGAAAGATAACGCAAATGATATCAGCAGAAACCAAAACCACAAACGGAAAAGGGGAAAGAGTAGAGGCACAAAGTGAAAAAGGAGTGCAGATGCTGATAAGACCCAGCAACCCACCCATATGAAGAAGCAAGAGAAAAAAGTACAGACAAGAGAGTACCTGAAGCAGCTTGGAATCCTAGACTGCACGGAGAAGAAACCCCATTTGGTAGGAGCTGTGTCGGAACACTTTCAAGCAACAGAGAGAGAGAGAGGAAGAGAGAGAAGATCCGAGGAATGCGTATACCCTATAAGAGCAACAGAACTACTAGGCAACAACCAATGGGGTCTTGTTTTCATGCTCGCCTTTGTACTATTTCCAAAGTAGAAAATACCAGAAAAGATAAAAACTTTATATAAAACCGCTTTCTTTCTCCACTTCGGGATTTCATTTCCATCTCCATTTTAAAATTCGCTCTATGGCTTCTTATGGAAACTCGCATTTTTATTTCCATTTTCACGCATCAGGTGGCCTGATAAATAAAGGAAATGCTCAGTGTCTATGCCCTCTATATAGTAAGTCCATTATTGCTGTTGCTTTAGAGTGAGCTAGGACAGTTGCAATTGGACCCTGGTCTGCTCCTTTCTTACTCCATTCCATGCCCATCATCCCACCTCCAATGCCCTTTTTCAGATAAAATTATTTAGGATATATAAATATCTAACAATTTAAGATTTTTAATTAAATTAATAATTTAAAAGATGATATCAAAGTCTTGATTGTTAAGATATCATAACCTCAAGCCTCACTGCACACATTTATTTCTCCCAACTTATTAGGTCTATGTCTACCCTTGTCCCAAGCCTCACAACACACAGTTATTTCTCCCAACTTGTTAGGTCTATGTCTACCCTTGTCCCTACAAAGTTGGTCATGGCCTTACTACTTTAAAAATATAAATATAATAATTTTTTATTTTTAAAAAACAATTTTCTTCGTTTTGATCAATCATACTTATCACGTACGTATTCCTACTCTTTTATATAATCTTAAGAAATGGTCATTTGAAGAGGATGTGACATTGAATTTGAAATAAAAAAACTATATTTTTTAAATTTAAAAAAAAAACAAAGATTTTGAAGTAGAGGAGAAATGAGAAGGTATTGCCCTCGGTGATTTTAAGTAAGTGTTTGTGTACTTTGGGGTGAAATCAAGGGGAAGTCAACCTGTGGCCCTTGGATTTTAGCGATTGAAGTGGATGCCGGGACCTTGGGCTTCGTGCTTCTCCATTTATTACAAACATTAGAATACAACAGTTAGAGGGCAGCTTGGTCAACTTTACCCATCAAAGCAATTAAAGTATTTATAGTGGATTAATGCTTCACTAAAACTTTTCTTTTGTTTTTTTTAATGTTGGATGATTACAAGTAGTCTGAGCAGTCCTTGTCACTCATGGTTGGTCCTTGTCAGCATCCTTTTTAAGGTTGAGTACAACTAATCCTCTTTAAATTCCCATGAAGCTTTTTAACATCCTTCCTTTAGTTTTGATTAAACACTTCATAGATATTTTCTCTCTCTAAAATTTAATATTACTTAAATTTTATATTAGGTAGTTAGGTCTATTTCGGGCAACAAAATAATTTTAGCTTAATTATAACACTTTTATAAATTCTTTTATTCTAAGTATTATGGAGATGAGTTAATATTTGAATATAATTTTATTTTATTTTTAAAATTATATTTTTTTTATATAGTGTGTTTGATAATACATATGTTATATAATAAAAATGTTTAAAAAAAATCACTTAGAAAATAAATTTCGAGAATAGTTTTTAAAATTAACTTTTAATATTTTATAAAACAAAAATCTATATGAGGATCTAAAATATTTTTAATATTTGTAAATATATTTTAAAAATAAATTTTATATTTAGTGTTTAATTTTTAATTCTTTTTTATTATTATATAATTATTTTTAAAACAATTTTTAAAAAATAATTAAAAAAAATCTCTAAAAACACTTTATTTTTCAGTTTTAATAATAGAAAACAATAAATAGTTTTGGTTATCAAAACGTGTACGTTTTCATTTTTTTCTTTTCAAAAAAAAAAAAACAGAAAATCGTTCCGTAGTCGTCAAACAAAGCCTTAGATTTTATAATACTCAAATCACCCACTCTACAATGTACAAGTGTTTTAGACATCAAGGCTCCTTTGTTGGGTATTGGGTATATATATTCTATTTCCATCACATCTGATCTCCTTAAAGACTGGTGGGTAAGCCTCTCCTCTTCAGTCAATCTTAGTTCATGACCTGACTTTTAACCTTGACCTTGTTACGTAACTGGAATTTTTCCCTTAAAAATGGTTTTTCTATACATATGTATATACAAAGAAAAATAAACAATATGCCTAATCATTGATTTATGTATGCATTGTCCGATGAGTTTCCCAAAGTGGCCCGAATCAAACAAAGTACTGGGTCCTCTTTTTATCTCCATCATTGAAGGTTGTAAGGAATGGTAGCATTGGTGGTTAGAAGTAGCCCAAGTTGCCTCCTCCGTTTCAAGCAAAGTCAGGTGGTCCAACAAAGAACAAGCCGTTCACTCCCTCTACATGCATGCCCCTTTTGCTTTAACTCCTGTGGGGAATGACGTGAACCACGTGTCGTTGCTGGGCTAGAGGATCGAGTGGCTGGTGGCGTGCCAGCAGATGCCTCCGAGTGGAATTCCCTCGCATGCAAAGGGGATGCATGAGTGCAGATATACCATGTAGAACAAAAGAGGTCTGCTTTTATCTCCCCCCCCCTAGATTTGCATTCCACATCAGATCCTCCCAATCTTTCACTTGTTTAATTAATACTGGCCTCGTGTGTTTGAATATATATATATGTTGAAAGAGAGAGTAGCATGTAAGATAGGCAGATAGGTTCAAATCTCTAAAAGCTAGCTAGCTCTATTAACATCAGCAGTGACTTCCAATATGTGGATATGTTTAACCTATTTGCTTTTGTGAAAGTGATGCTTAAAAAATTTGATTTATTCGATCCAGTGTGAGTGGATTCAAGATTTTGCTTACAAGAGAAAAGAGTAAGCTTAATTACGAGGGAACCAGGGAATTCGCTCCATGCTCATTACTTTTCCCTTTTGGTAAAACAAGTGATGCAATATTACACAAGTACAATATTTTTCAGATGGGTTAATTAAGACCGCTGACCCAATATTTTTTAGATAGGTTAATTAAGACTGTTGACATATATATTATAGATGGATAGATAGGGGTGAGAATTTGTGTTAATAGGTCTGTTTGCTTCGTGTCAAAACCTAGGTATTTTATTGCATAGCTCAACCCAAATCCAACATAAATAATGATCATGTCAAAAAACATAAACCTAAATACTTCATAGTTATTAAACAAAAAATATATCATACAACTCATTTAATAATCATATCTTTTTATTTAATAATTAGATTGAGTTAATTCTTATGTATATTTATATAATTAATGTATCAATCAAATATATTTATGATTCAATTGACCTATTTATTTAAAAGTAAATTTAAAATAAGATAAATATGAGTTAAATAGTTTAAAAATATAATTAAACTAATAACGAGACTATTAGATAAACTAATTTAGATCAAATTCGTGTTATGCAGGTTGATCCAAAAATTACCTATTTATTAAATGGGTTATGCAGATCGACACAAATTTAACCAAAACCTGTGAAAAGCATGTTGGGTATATATACTCATCAAATTTCAATAGGATGTTCACAATGTTAATTAACAAATATTAATTAGAAAATATCAATAATGGTTTTCTTTAATTGCTTTTAATAGAAAATTTAACCTAAAAGTAATATGCAGAAGAGGGGTGGATGAAATAGGATTGCCACTAAGAAAGCAAGTGGATTTGCATTTCCACTTAGTGGTGATTAGATCTCATATATGATGGAAGGCTCAAACTTAAAATATCCATTAGAATCTTCCCCAACATATTTTAAAAGCATATGAGATTCCTTTTTGTGATGGAGAGCAACAAGCAAGTGGGAAGTTCCTATTGTTTTTGTAGTTATAATAATGGTATTGACAATGCTACTAATGCATATATACTATAATTGCAGTCTTAGGTGAATTAAATCAATTAATGACAGCTCATACATTGTTGGATATCGTAATTAGCACTCTCAATGATATGGAGTTGACTTCCTTTGGCTCTTGGTTTTTAGCTTAACTACAAGCAATGAGGGCACTTGATAGCCTAGGGTGCATGACTGATAATCCAACCCTTGCCCCTGCACCCCCCGCAATAATCGAATGATCGAGCTTCATTGGCAAGCCTAAGCGAATAAAGGAAAGAAACCGAGTACCTTTAAAATACTATTAATCGTGCCAAGCAATGGGATTAAAAGTGGTTGAGCTAAGCTGGATCATGCTAGGGGTTCGATCTTATTATATATAGACTGTCATGATCATTCAATAATCTTGATTGATGAATGGATTTGCTGGCTAGAACTATATATGGAGCACAACCATAGGATTACAAGTATTATTAATTAGGAGATCATGTCTCACACAATTAAGGAGGGCAAAGTTAGGATATGAAGTACTACTATTAATTAGGAGAGCATCTCTCGACTCTCAACACAGTTGAGGATTCCACTACAACACACCAAAGTGAAGACCTTATCCTAGGTATGTATAGCTGAATAAAAATATCAGGGATCATGAATTACAATATTTCCATAGTGGGTAAACCATCAATGAGTGGGATGATATACAAGTGATTCTAAATCATAAGAGGATGATATTTGGCAGTTCTAGTACTACAACCTCATAAAGAGTACTTGAAAATTTGTCTTTGTCTTTGTCATTGTCTTACACAAACTATTATCACTACAAAAGGAATATGCAAAAAGGGATTTGATCCATTTGATTTATTTCAACTGCTGGCAAGAGCTTAGAAAGACATCCCAGCATTTATTACTTTTGATTTGTTGCCCTCGTTGCAATCCTAATGGAAAATCAATTTCAAGCGCCTATGACTCCTTGGCTTCATTGATACTTTTATTTTGTTATTGTTCGAAGTAGGTTTAAGTGTCCAAGTGAGCTAACCCAACCTACCCAATAAATAAGAAAAAGATGGAGCAATTTCTTGGAGTTTTTAAACTGTTTGAAAATTGGCTTCATTGATACTTTTATTTTGTTATTGTTTGAATTAGGTTTAAGTGTCCAAGTGAGCTAACCCAACTCTACCCAATAAATAAGAAAAAAATGGAGCAATTTCTTGGAGTTTTTAAATCGATTGAAAACTGTCATTATTATTCTCTCTCCATGATAGCTCTTTCTCTCTTAGAACAAATCGAATAAATAATATGTTTTCTTTTCTCTCCCTAAAAACAGGAACAATACAATTATTTTTTATAAAAAACAAAAGTTTTTTGTTTTTTTTATTGAAGTTTTTTCTTATTTTCTCAATGAAAATGAAGATCAAGACACCTGTATTATGGAAATAGAATGACTTTTGTTTTATGGTTCAATTTAGGAATTGAGACGAGAAAATTGGTCAATGAAATAACTAATGAAAATTCTTAGACATCTCAAAAAATAACCCGAAAACCTTATTTTTCATATGTTATGTATAATTTTTGTGTTTTTCAATATATTTTCATCATTTTTGTAATTCGTAAATTTTGTTATGCATAATCACCTCACCTATCTTTGAAGGGGGAATGAAGTAACATTGGAATTGCTTCAACTATACAATATACAATGGTGGAAGAAAGCTATTTGAATAATAAGGCAAATAGAGTTTCAATTCCTTCAGGAATGACTTCTTAGCCCTATTTTTCTATAACAAAAAATTTTTATAAAAAAGCAAAAAGAAAAAATAGAAACATCCATAAAATTCTATTATCTGAATTTAAATATATGATAAACAAAAAAAACTATATAATTAATTTTTTAAAAAGTGTGTTTTGGTACGCACTTTTGAAAAGAAAATGAAAAAACAATTAAATTTATAAAATTTAAACTTAATACATTTAATTAAAAAATAATTAAGATTTTATATATCTTTCAGTCAAATATATTAATTTTGATCATTCCCTCCATCTCTTTGAGATGTAAGTGCATCACCTAGCTCCAATGGCCCAAAATTAAAAAATTAGCATAAATATTTAGAATATTGAAGTCTATCCCTTTCCATATTGCTGCCATTTAAAGAGTGCAGTGTACTTAAATAATATAATAAGAATAAGAATAAGAAATGCCACTGCAAATGGCTTCAAAATGGCTCTTGGGAGTCTGGTGGGTTCCAACTGAAAAAGAATCTATGTTGGTACGTACGGACATAGCAACATATCTTACTCATGTTGGAGGACTTTTTTATAATGTTTAGGTAATCTACTCTCAAACTGGATATTTAATCAAATTGAAATACTTAAATAATTCGAAATGATTTAAATATTAACATTTTTTATTTTTCTAAATTGAAAAATGTTTTATCCAAGTCAAAGCCAAGAAATTTGTGGGCCTGGCCGGGCTAGGCTCCTTTTGGACTTAGAAGGACAGAAGCCCAAATGCAACTCAATTGAAGAACCCTTAACATATCCAAGGGCAAGGCCCAAACAAAACATTTGCAATTAAGAGCTTCTTTGAGAGGGATCATGGTAAAAGCTTTTTTAGTTTATACTATTTTTGTACATGATACTGCTATGATAAACAATTTTATGAAAAATTAGCTAGTATTTGGATATAAAAAGAAGGTGTTTTTATAATTTTTTTAATAATGTGTTGCATAATAAATAATAAATAACTTTTGGACAAAGCAATCAAGTTTTAGTTCAACAATCATTCTCAATTTTTTATATCGATTTTTAAAACCTTTTCAAATACCTAACTTTTATAAGATAAACGATTCTAAATTAGAAAATTGCTTTTAGGCTCTAACACCTATGTTTAAAATAATTGGGAAAACTACACCTACCTATATTGAGGATTGTGACAATTACAAGGACTTTCTTCCTATTTTATGAAATTACATGGACCTCCTTTGTTGGTACTTGTCACTTAGTATCTGTTAATGGTGGCTTATGATGTCAAAATGCCCTCACTAAGACAAGGTGCAAAATATTATGTTTTGCACAAAACATTGCATTTCACCAAAACAAAAATCTTTATCATAAAAAACCATAGCTTTTTGTTTTGTTTTGTTGTTGTTTTTTTTTTTTTTTTTTTTTTTTTTTTTTTGCAAACAAAGCCTTTGATTGAATTAATCCACATTGGGAGGATTTAGCCTAGGACTTGGGAGGATCTAACCCGATAGTTTTTTAGACAATTTGCTTTTAACACTATTATTGATGTCTCTAAAAGAGAGCTTGAGTCTTTAGGGTAAAGGTCTGACAAGTTGATTGCTTCTTTTATCTCTTGCTGGAGGGGAAGATTGTTGAAATTATAGATTAGCCTACAAAGAGAGATAAAATCGATATGATTGTGAGAAGTCTATAGCCCAGGATCACCCAACATTTGATGATTGTAGCTTTCGTAAATTTTAGATCTTTGGTTTTGACCCTTTTTAGTGTGGACGAGGGTATCTCTCGAGGATTATGGTCTAACTCTTCCTCTTTTGATCCTAAGGGGAAAAAGCCAACAAGAGGACAAAAATCAAAGGATGTTAGTGTCATTTCTTTTATTAGTCAGAGTCCTTCTAAGCATCACTAGCTAACCCCATAGATTGTCCAAGCTTATTTTCCTTATCCTTAGCATCGGTATAGACCATCAGTTCCCCCACAACCTTTTCCTCATACATATCTATATCTTGCTCCATTACAATCGTGTTATACTACTTGGGTTACAAAGAGGTTGTCTACCTTATTCCTTCATTTTGCTTTGACAATGTCATGATAGTTCTATAAGTTAAGTATGTCATTTATCCAAGCTTTTCAGAAGCTTATGGATGTTGGATTGTTAACCCCTTTGGCACTCGGGACATTTCCTCAACCTATTCCATTGAGTTTCAGATTAGGCCTCCATTGTTCACATCATCGGGGACTAGGACATGACATAAACCACTACACTAATCTTTGTTATGCTATTCAAGATCTCATTGATTCGGGTTCGGTTAACTTGGGTTAGCCAAGTGTAATCGTTAACTCCTTACCTACTCATGTAGTTCCTCTTCCTACAGGTGGTATTCACTTCATTGATATTGGTAAGGATGATGATAGTATGCATATGTTGAGTTGGGAGGACACTGAGTCGGAGCTTATAATACTAGATGAGAGCTAGCTTCGAGATTAATGAAGTTTTGTTGGGTCCACAAATTTCTAGTTCATTCAATTTGATTCCTAATAGAGTGTTGTTTTCTTTTCACTGTTGTGTTCACTTTTTATACTAGGTCAAGGGTCATTTATTGTATTACATTATTTGATTTAGGAGCCTTATGAGCCTTGGACTTAGTAGGCATGTCGTGTGTCTAGGCACTATTTTTTACCTTTTGTTGTGACACTTCTATATTGTTGTCATTACTACTATCACCTTTCTTTTCTCACACCATGTTTCATTATTTGTAACTTTCGGTCCCTTCCTTTCTTCATTACTTATGTAGATCCCAAAATTTTTCCTAAATTTATTTTTACATTAATTTTGAGTCTAATTTTATCCTTAAATTTCAAACCCGATTACATTTGATTTTTTTTTTACCCATTCATACCCTCTAAATATTAATTTTTGTTATTATTGTTTTATTTGTATTTTGTATTTTATATTATATTTTTCTTTTTATTTTTCTTTTGTTTTCCTTTCCTTTTTTTTTTTCTTTTTTTCTTTCCATTTTTCCGCTCTCTCTCATACCTACTCCAACCTACCCCCATGCCCCCACGTCAGGAGACACTCCCCCTATTCCCATCTTTTTTTTTCCCCTCTTTCTTAGTTTTTTCCTTTTTTTTTTCTTCCCATGATTTGACTCTTTTTTTTCCCTTCCTTTCTTCTTCCTCTTTCCATCCACCTATTTCCAGAGACATCCACATGAAATTTTCTCTCCTCCTCCCACCCCCCCAAAGCCCTCAACCCTCACTGCTATTGGTAGTACCATCAGCTAGTTGCCACCAGCGAGCCATTACCGGTTGGCGACTCTCTTTTCCCCTCTCTCATTCTTCCATTTCTCTTACTTTCTCTCTATTTCTCACCTCACCCATTTTATTTCCTTTTTTCTTATTTGTTTTTCATTTTATTTTATTTTTCTTCTTCTTTTCTTCCATCTTCAAGCACCTCCAATGCCACTCTCTTCTCTTCCAAAGGGTTGGAAATTGGGTAAGTCCTCATTTCTTTATTTATTATTTTTTTTTTCTTATTATTAATTCTTGATCTTGCATTGTTTATGCATATAGAATTTGGGTATGTGAATATATTGCATTTGTTGATTAATTTAGGATCTTTGGATTAGGCCAATTGCATATTATTTATCCTATTTGGACTTGGGCCTATTGCTTATTGATTATTTATTTGGGCTTATTGGATTGAGTTTGAGACATTATTGTTAATGTGGGCTTGTTAATTGATATGAATTTTGGGCCATTTGTTGTGGGTGAAATTTGTTAGCTTGGTTGATAATTGGTATGGGCTTTGCCTATTTGAATTATTTAATTTGACATGAGTCAATTGTGACATATTTTGGATGTTATTTTGGGTCTGTATATTAAATTTGACTAGATTTTGGCTGTGGATTTTGGGTTCGTATATTAAATTAGACTTTGATTATGAGAAATTAATTTTATGCCTAATTGAATTCAATTTGATTTGGTATATTTGAGCTTGACTAATTTTGCTTGTATTTTGGTTATTAATTTGAAAATTTTGGGCTAAGGCCTATACCATGAGGGGTATTCCTATTAGGTTATATTTGCTAATTTAAGCCCGTTTTAATTGGTGAAATTTATTGGACTAATTTTAAGTTTGAATTTGGGCTCGAATATCTATTTTGGACTTTGTATATTTTTTAATATTGGCATTTGGGTTATTTTTGTTTTGCATGGACCCATTCCACTACTTGTATTGACATTTTGTTGGCTGAGTATGAATTTATGGCATAATGAATGGAATTTCATGGAAGGAAATGATGCTCAGGAAGGTTGTAAATGGAGCATTAAACTTGTTGCAAGGCTGTTAGGGTATACATTTTATTTCTCATTTCTATTTAATTTTATTTATATTAGTTTCCGAAAATATAGAATTGAACACTTGTTAGTTTAAAATTTTTGTTTTAATAAAAAAAATAATTAAGTAATTATGTTTTAATATATATATAAATTTTAAAAAATGTTTTTAGGAAAAAAAAATGTTTTTAACAATAATCGAAAATTTGTTTTTAATAATAATTGTTTGAAAATTTATCTATTTACTAAAAATTGTTCAAAAAATTGATTTTTAAATAAAATTCCCTAAAATGTTAAATTTTAACAAAATTGTCCAAAAAATGATTTTTAAATAAATTCTCTCTCTGTATGTAGAATGGATTTAAAAGTAATTTTTAGAAATAAAGGATTTAAATGATTTTTTTTTTTTATAATGAGAATAGGATGAGAGTTATTTTTGCAAATTAGAGTGGTAGAAATCGTTTTCTTAATAAAATTGGATTGAAAATATTTTTGTAAATAAAATTTGTAAAGAAATGAATTCATTTGTAAATAAAATCAAATTGAAATACTTTTGTAAATAAAGTTGTAAAACATCATACTTTTTCTAGTAAAAGCAAGTCAAAATCATTTTTTATTACCAAATTGAAATTTTGTAATAAATTCTTTTGATAGAAGAAGCCTAAAGAGTCTGAAGGTCTAGTACACCCAAGGTCTTCCACTTGATGACTTGAACCACGATCTTAACACACCAAAATGTGGGTAATAGAAGGGATGAAGCTTTGGCTCTCTCTCTTTCTCTCTCTCTAGAGGTGGAAGATGACTAACTAAAAGTCATTAGGAAACCTTAACCCATAAGAGAGTGTTTATAGAGCTACCTACTAGGCTTAAGTAACTTAAGCCCATCAAGGCTCGGGTCACTTAGTCTACCCCAAAATAGGTCCTAATTGATTAATTAACCATATAAGGTTATATAATTAATCAATTAGTCCAATCCAAATACCTTGTTCATTATCCTATTTGTAAGCTTGGATAATTACCAAAACATCTTGATGTACAAGAATGAACCTAGAGTCAATCAAACCTTCATAAACTATGACATCATGATATATGACCTTAGAGATGAGACCATTAGGACCCATAAGAGTATTGACTCCCTCATAATCCGATTTTGAAGTTGATTTAACATTCTACTAAAGAGAATCAACTGCACTCTAGTACCCTATGTAAAAACCAATGAGATGAAGTTTGGGTTTGTGACCTACTATCCACTGCATACAAACTCTCCATGAATTGATGTCCATAATCTAACAAGGTAATGTTATCACCTATCAAGATTACCTCTTCAATCCTTGAATTACAAATCTTATTTATTATGTGATCGATTGACATACTCTAGTTCCAAGGAGCATATGTCAAATTTCACTAAAGGAATTACTGTGGCTGCATATTTCATGATCACATGTCCTTTGGATCACCTAAGGGGACACACTATCTCAATCCCTTGAGATATCATGGTACCTCTATTGAGAATACCTATTGTCACCAACCTTCATCAATAGTGGCCCAATCCATAGGGATATATAGCCACTTTAGGGTCTCACCCATAGGTCAAAGCCTCCTGTTGATTTTGATATAAGCTCAATATCCTCTCAAGGTTGAAAGTCCATGTTGTATAGTAGCTTGATGAATCATGATATTTGATAGCCTTGTGTTATGATTCATTGTAGGTCACGTCCAATGTGCATCACATACACTAGTGCACTCACCATAGGAAACCCATCCTGACGACCAAGACAAGTTATCCCTCTAATTAGGAGATGATACACTAAAGTCTCTACTAGATTGTTGAAATTCATGAACCGACTATGGGCAACTTATCTACTTACATAAATCCATGACTTGTATCTTTTGTGCAACTTTTAGTACACCTAAGTCATGTACAATGTAAGATACATGGGCTGAATGTGTAAATCAATGTCAATACACCAATAGGATAACAAAAGGACAATTAAGTTTAACTTTGTTACATCATGTCTTGCTTTTAGAGGCCTAATCCCAAAAAACTCCCACCACCCCCAAAAGAAAACTAGGCACCACTAAAAAATTCTGCTCCATAGTCTTATTACCTCTCTATACTATCTCACAATAAGGTAACATTTCCTCTTTATACGTTTTCTCTTCTAGTGGTACTTTAGTTCTTTAGACCATGTCACCATCTCACTATTATCACATAATAGGATCTTAGACGATATAGCCAAGGGAACTGCCCATAAGCAAAAAAGGCTTCCTTTGTTGTTGTAAAAACAATAAAAACCACTTGGAATGTACACATACCTAAAGGTAGACCTACGAGAGTCCTCATTAGACTGAAAGTCCAATTTTATGGTACAAAAAGGGTACCAACTCATTGCAAAGACTCACAAACATATAATATGCCGTTCTCCAAAGATAGTAGAGTATTTGTTTGACATCCACCCAAATCTTGTATCAGGAAGTGGATTAATATCCACTCATTTTTCTCACAACAAAGCAAATATCTTGTCCAATACATAGCATCGCATACTTAAGGCTATCCATTGTAGAGACATTGGATATTGCCTTAATTCAATCTCTCTCCATAGATGTCCAAGGACATTGATCCTAAGAAAGACAACTCCAAATCCAAAACCTAACAAACCCTTTCTTAGAGTTTTGCATCATGTACTTGACCAAATGCTCATCAATGTAGGTGATATAACACAAGTTTCCTATTCTTGTAGTCCTAAAGGACCTTAACCCTAAGAATATATTGCGTTTACCTCTAGATTTTTTAAATAACTAGATCTTGAAAAATGACAGTATCCCTATGTGGACCCTCACCCGATCCACGGGCCGGTGCGACTCGCTTTTTAAAAGAATAAGAAAGTAAGTGTGTTTTCGGGTTTTGGAAAATCTGTCCTCGGTGAAGAATGGTTTTGTTTGGAGTCGCCACTTACTTTTTATTTTTATTTTTAAATGGGAAAATTTTTAGTAAGAACAAAAACCCCAGCATGACTCCAATCAGGAAAAAATGGTCTACGAAAACTAGATTCTGGGTCTGGGAATTAGGTTACCTATCGGGAAGGTACCTCACGTGAGGTAGCACCCGTCTAGGCTCAGAACTCAGTCTCTACTGATGAACTGGGTATATGGGAGCATATGGTTCAAAGATCAAACAAACCTTAGGCTAAACAAATGACATGAATCACGTAGACTCGCCTAGTATTTAGCATGCACATACACTTAACAAGTAAAAATCAGAGTGCATACCTGAGGTCCTCAATCATGCGCTGCGAGGAAAAGATGAGGCAAAAAAACACAAGCATGTAGTAGGCATTCATGATCATGCATCAAAGTTCATGCTTAAAGAGGAAGTGAATGGAAATGACGACACCTAATTATTTATTTCCTTACACATTCCCTCAAACAACAATTCACCAATCTCTAACATCAAAGCAACCAAACTTACCTGACCCCTAATGCCTCTAGCTCTGAAGCAGGTCTATTCTGATTCAGTTCAGAGCCCATTTAAAACTCTAAATCAGGCCCACAAGTGCCTCGGAGCCTAAGGGCTCAAGCCATAACAAAAATAAGGGTCAAAACATACTAAAACGGGGCTGATCATGCAGGGACTATTGGACCGGTTCAATTGGTTGAGAATTTTTTTTTGAAATTTTAACAATAGATTCCCCAGAGAATAAAGAATCCAAAAAAAAGCAACGGCACTCAATTCCGAGCCCGGATGAAGGAGAACCGGCCAAAACAAGGCAATGCGTTTATAAAACAGGGCTAGACATGTAGGACCTGTTGAACCGATTCTCAACCAGTTCAACCAGTTGAGAAAAATTCTAAAATTTTAACAGTAGATTCCCCAAAGAATAAAGAATCCAACAAAAGCAACGATGCTCAATTTCGAGCCTAAATGAGGGAGAATAGGTCAAAACAAGGCAACGCGTTTATAAAAAAGGCTTGGACATGCAGGACTTGTTGAACCGGTTCCTAACCAGTTCAACCGGTTGAAAAAAATTTTGAAATTTTAACAGTAGATTCCAAAAATAATAAAGAATAATAAAAAAAAGCAATGATGCTCAATTCCGAGCCCGGATGAGGGAGAACCGGCCAAAACAATCAATGTGTTTATAAAACGGGAGAATGATTCAAAATAGATTTTTAACATGAACGAAATCAAACGGGATCAATGGAATCAACTAAATGAAGATCATGGTAAACACACAAAGAACCAATTTCAACATAACAATTTGTGGCCCTTTTCGTCCACCCCAAGCAATAAAGCATTAAGCATTCTAGAATGATCAGAAAGAGGAACCGAATGCAAGCAAAAGTTCTGTGAGGAACCAGAAACGTACCTAAAGAACCAACCTTTCAGAGGTGCTCCTTTAACTTGCAAAGCTTCTCCAAACGTATCTAAGACCCCCAAAAGTCTGAGGATCTCTTCACTCCACTCCCTCAGACCACTCACAAAAAGAAACCCTCCAAAAACCTCTTATAAAATTCCTCCCCCACGATTCCACAGAGTCTCTCCTCTCAAAAAAAAAAAGAAGTCCCTCCAAATCTGATTTTTTTCCTCTTTTATAGTCCCAGACCTCCAGACATCAAATCCTCTTCGTTTTTCTCTCCTTTAAGCTCTGGAAAGAGCTCCAGTCAGTCTCGAAATCAGCTTCTCCATTAACTCCCCTCCTCATTTTCCATGCAAGCTGACTATCTTAAGTTTTCAACTTGCTTCCCCACCAAGGATCCATATGGATTCATGGTGGGCTGCAAGGAATCCGAAATAAGGCCCAAAATGGATCCAAAATACAGCCCAAAACTGATCTGGAGCCCATAGGCCCAAGCCATGTAGGAATTGGGCTAAAAAATCACCAAAATCAGTGCTCCATACAAGCTGACTCGATGAACCGATTGAACCAGATGCCAACTGGTCGAGCCGGTTAAGAAAAATTTTAAAATTTTTACAGAATGTTACTTGAAGAATAAGGAGTCCATTAAAAAAACGGTGTGCGATTCCAAGGTCGGATGAAGGAGATATGATCAAAACAAATCCAAGTGCTCCGAATTCTGACTTGCTTCAATGAATTCTGCCTAAACTGAAACTTTGGGAATCAGTTGAGAAAAAATTTAAAATTTTTACAGAATGTTCCTTGAAGAATAAGGAGTCCATAAAAAAAACAGTACGTGATTCTGAGTTCGGATGAGGGAGATATGATCAAAACAAGCCCAAGTGCTCCAAATTTGGACTTGCTTTAATGAATTCTGCCTAAACTGAAACTTTGGGAACCGATCGAGCCGGTTGAGAAAAAATTTGGAATTTTGACATAATGTTCCTTGAAGAATAAGGAGTCCATAAAAAAATGGTGTGGGATTCTGAGGTTGGATGAGGGAGATATGATCAAAACAAGCTAAAGTGCTCCGAATTCGGACCAGCTTCAATGAATTTTGCCTGAACTGAAATTTTTGGGGGGCCTCACTTCCTTCCCTATAGCATGATGTGAACAACTAGGGAAATTGGCCATGACGGAACTCCAAAATGAACTACACACTCGCACTACATTGGACCGCAAATGAACCTACACAAGGCTTAGAAACCGATCAAGGCCAAAAGGGGGCCATGGTGGGGTCATATGAAAACATGGGTGCATGTGACACCCATAGGATAAAATGTAAGTGTCAAGTGACAAAATTGAGGGTCTACACCCTACCTTATATCCAATGAGTAGATTGTCATCTACCTACAAGATCTTAGAGCATCACCATGCTCCCTTATGCTTTCTTGTACACACAAGACCTTTTGCTATGAAAATGTTTGGTTGTTATATCTCATAAATGAGACACACTATAATAGATATGAGTTATCTGATAGATTTGAGTATGATTACTGTTGAAAAGGTTTTCCATAGTTGAAAAAAAGTTTCAAACTATAACCTTTAACTATAGTCTTAGCCACATAAACTCAAGTTTTCCATCTATTTTTGTGTTTCTTTTGTAGACCAACTTACACTTATGAGTTTTATCCATTTTGGTGCTTCTACAGGAACCCAAACTATGTTAGACCACAAAGATTATAACTACCTCTTTATAGCTCCTTACCTTAAGTGAGCACAAACACTACTCATTGCTTCATCATAATCTATGGGACATAAACCTCCCACTATGATGAGGTACTGGTGTACTAGAAATCATAGGAATGGTATGTCTTTAACCCTCTAGATCTATAGTAACCTATGCAAATGTGAGAATATCTTCTAATATATCCTTCAATCTATATCACTCTGCCTTATTCCTTATCATAGTCTTCATAAAAAATCTGACATTTGTGTTAACAAATATCTTTTAATGATCCTGACTATAAGGGTAATAACCTAAAAATCCTCTTAGATATCTTATAAACTGATATATCTCTTAAGAAAAAAAAAGTATTACATAGTATATAAGACATATCCCCAAAAAATCTAGGAAAAGATGAGAAATCTATTCATGATCTCACTATGTACATCCAAGTTTGATATCTTCTTTCCACCTTTCCACTTTGCTATGGAGACCTTGGTGCACATAACTAGGAAATAATCTCGTGCTCCAATGAAGAGAATCAAACTTAATAGACATATCACCTTGATTTAATCGAAGTGACTTGGTATGTATACCCATTAGGTTATCCAATCCTGCCTTAAATTCAATAAATGTATCTAAGGCATCGAATTTTCTATGTACATATCCAAACCTAGAGTAATCATCAATAAAAGTGATGAAATACCCATACCCTCCTCATGCATGGACACTAAAAGTTCCATACAGGTTAGTATGCACTAACTCCAAACATTCCTTGGCTTTAATCCTTTTAGTCATTTTACCATCTATATAGGATTTGCAAATTGGAAGATCTTTTAGAATCAAAGAGTCCAAACTTTACCAATCCTTGGATCCTATTTAGATTAATATGGCCTAAGACTAGGTGCCAAATGTTTAATTAGTGCTAGGTTTAATTCTGAGATCTTACTATTCTCATCATTTGGCAAAGTGATAATGGAATACATATAAAAGAAGAAAATCTTACATTCCACTAACTTGCACAACTAACCTCACATTTGAAGCTAAGAAAAGTAGAATCCCATCATTTAACCTTTTCACTTGTTGAATATCTTATAAGGACTCACATATAGTGGGCCTAAAATCTATCCACCATAAATAGTGAAATCCACCACTAAATATTTAATAATGAGAAAATGATGTATACTTCACTTTTTTTCCTTTAGGTAGACTAGACATTTTTTTTTCTAGTGTCCTAAAAGGTCACAAAGGAATCACTTATCCCTGAGCTTGCTCTCTTATTCTTTCTTTTGAACTTTTTTATTTGGTGTTCTTATTCTTCTTCTTGACAGAAGAACCTGAAGAACCTTTGACTTCCATATGAACACCCTATAATCTTTAAGAATCCCCTTAGTCACTTTGAAGGAAAATGACAAAGTCTCTAAGATCATATGAATACTAGTGTTCATAACAGTCATAAAATTAGCTTGTCAAAGCTTACCTAACCTTATCACCAAATAACTATTGCAAATTAGAAAGATAATATCAAAGTCTCTAGTCATAGACATGTGTTGCTATTGCAACATATTATCCAAAGATCAAAGTATTAGACACTTGGTCTTTTGATTTGTCTAATACCACCTTGATATACCACTCTTTCCTTTTGATAGGTTAGTTCATAAGGAATAACAAACTCTTCTTAAACTAGTTTATATTCAATTTGTTACTATATCCAGAATAAAATTAGTCCAATTGATTACTTCTTAAATTAACTTGCTTGCAATTAGTTACTATATCCAAAATAAAATTAGTTCAATTGATTAGTTGAGCTTAACCTATTATGATAAAGAAAGTGATAATAAAACCAACATGATATCTGTAATAAAGAATGTAACCAAGCATATGTCATAATTAAACATTCAAAGCAATTCGTAATTAATTTAACAAAAATGTAGCACTCTCAAATTACATGCCCTTTTGCAAGGTATCCTAGTATCATAAGAATCAAGCCTATGTGGGGTAGGTCATGACCTTATAACTAGTTAGAGACCCTCTCAAATTGATCTCCTTGCCTTAACCATAAAGACATCTAAAGGCAAGATAACATATCTTTTATTTGGCCAATAGAATATGTAAATAGGACCACATGAGGTGATTTTACTATTTCATATCTAATGTCAAATGTATAATCGTTGTCCTTGAACTATCAATGTCACCTAGTAAAGAACCCCACCATAGGGGTGGTTGCTCCCACTACAAACATATCTAGTCTCATCCATGTGGAGAGTTCATATCTTCTTATTCTTAAGGCTAACCCATTGTGAGGGTGGTGATGAACCCAAATCAAGATGGACTCAATAGTGGAGGCCATGGGTTTGCCTAAATCCCTTTCCCACTTAATCTTTTGAGACAAATAAGAGTATTTTAAAACCATTAGTAATCTACTTTGAAAAATTTCAAAAATATTTATTTCCTAATTAGATACATAGTGTAATACAAAAATATGAACATGAAAAATTAAAATTTCATGAGAGTTATTTTCAAA
The DNA here is from genome assembly GCF_030704535.1 of Vitis vinifera. Taxonomy (NCBI): domain Eukaryota; kingdom Viridiplantae; phylum Streptophyta; class Magnoliopsida; order Vitales; family Vitaceae; genus Vitis; species Vitis vinifera. The sequence goes on from NC_081812.1 coordinate 5,832,187, forward strand.
AAAAAAAAAATGATAAAATATTCACTGTCAAAATTTAAAATTTATTTTCATAAAATTCTCCTTTTATACACAATTCTAATTAATAAATATTTTATCTAGGAAAAATTTCAAAGAAATTTATTCCATCAAATTACTAAGCCTTTTGGTAATAATCTTTTAATGATAAATTATTTCTAATGAAGATTTATGAAATATTTGTTTTTCAAATTGGAAACTCTTGTACAGTAAGGAAATTGCCGATTTGAGATTTTGAATAATATTGAGAGCACCTTATCCAAGAAAGGAACTTTTGCTTCTCATATTAAAAGATCCTCATAAGATTTACTTTTATTATTCCTTACTATTTTCCAATTTAATAAATATTTCCATGGAATTTTTATAATAATTTATTCCATTAAATACTACCTAAAATAGAACATTGTACTAATTCCTTAATTGATAAAATATTCTTTATGAAAAATTCCAAAAAATGTTTATTTCCAAAAAGGAACTAAATGATCCATTATGGAAAGTATTTTCAAAATATTTTATACGTTCATTAAATTACTAAAACTTTCCAAAGTTATTTTGATAACCCTTCTTATCATAAATTCTTTATCATGAGATTTTCCAAATCCATTATTTATCTTTTAAACCGAGACTCCTATATTAAAAAAATTGCTCTCTTATTACTTATCATTGAACTAATCTAAACAAAATAATTTTCTCCTTCTCTCTGTGAGAGAGAGCTTGGAGGACCAACTATAAGTATAGTTTTCCTTCTCTCATCAAGAAAGAACAAGAAAACCTCCTAAAGCTTAATAAACAGATAGTTTTAAAGAAATAACAATTTTCTTAACAATAACTAGTTTAAATAAATAATTTTTTTTTAAAAAATATTCTCATAAAAATCTACTAAGAATGCCAAAATACTTTTCTTTAGATTTTAACACTTATTTTGGTAACTTTCTTAATTATAAATTATCTATTATGAATTTCCAAGTATTAACTTATTTTCTTTAAACCAGATCTTGTGTAAAATAGGAAAAATATTATTTTATAAAGATTTGGAAAAAACAAGAGTTTTTCCTTAAAAGAAATATTTTATTCTTAGAGATTTCAAAGATTTGAGAAGATTTTAAATAAACTTAAATTCTTTGAGAACTAATTTTAAAAAGAAAAGAAAGCTCTTCAATCCTTTTCCAACTTATTTTTTCTTAAAATAAAATTCTCTAACCATGCACATTTCAATTTAAATAAGTTTTCTAATTTTGAAAATGTATAAAATTTATTTCCAATAAAGAGTACCAAATATCTTAAGACCACATATGCAATTAATCAAGAGCATATAACAAAAACAAAGGAAAAATTAAAAAGAATATTTCTCATGGCTTTTAGGAATCTTGTTGCATATTTGGTAATTAAAATTTGCATAAAATCCAAATGATCAAAAATAGTATTGCAACCAAAGATAGGGTTAGTGAAAATTGAAAACCCAAAAAGCCCAATTGCTACCAAAAAAGAGCCCAAAAGGAGAGGCCCAAAATTTAGCCCAAACAACCAAAAGGAATTGGATCCATATGCAATCCCGTAGCAACATGTTCTTTGTGTAGCATTGCTTCAATTAGCCATATCTTTCGACTCCGAATTGCAATCCATTTGAAGTGTTGAATTTTTGACTTCCTAAGATGCAAAATCATATGTGATTTTCCCCAAGAAACTTACTGGAAGTAGCCCCAATTTTGGCTCAAAATTGACATCATTTTGCTGCCATGCACTTTGCACAACCTTGCTTCAATTAGCCATATCTCCCTCTTTTCAAATCCGAATTGTGATTCGTTTGAAGCATTGGATTCCTGACTTCATAAGATTCGAATCCATATGTGGTTTGCCCTAAGAAACTACTGTGAGGTAGTTTCTATTTTAAGTTAAAGTTAACATCACTATTCAACCATGGATCTCAAAACAAAAATTTCCAAGAAACTTTTTTTTTTTTAACCACCATGGAATCTAAAAAAGAACCTTTAAGATTCTTTTTTTTCGCTTGGATCACCACATGCACCTTTGATATATATATATATATATATATGTGTGTGTGTGTGTGTGTGTGTGTGTGTGTGTGTGTGTATTTATTTATTTATTTTGGATTTGTTGTAAAAAAAAATAGTTATTTTTAAGAATTTCTTTTTCTTTTTTGAAAATTTAAGAAGTTCAAATTTTTTCAAAAAATTTAAAGGGGAAAATTAAAAAAAATGTTGAAAAATGTTTTAAAAAATAGATTTTTTTTATAAAAAAAAATTATTTTCTAGAATTTTTTTTAAATAAAATAAAAAATGAAAAATGAAAAATTGAACTTTTCTTATAAATTAAGGAGAAAAGTTAGATTTTGTTTTTAAAAACAAAGCATATTGAAGCTCACATAAAAATGTTCATATATATATATATATTGAGGGAAAATAAATAAAACCAATGATTTTGTTTTGGATTTTTTTTGTTTTTGTTTTTTTTTAAAGGAAAAAAAATAAGAAAGAAAAATCATAAGTGTCACTCCTAGAAAGGAAAAGCATGTTTGAGAAATATCGAGTCTGGGTCCAAGGGTCAGGTTATTTATCGAAAAAGTATGATAATAAGTCATAACACCCCTTTAAACCCTAAAATCAGGTCTCTACTAATAAAGTCGAGGCAAGTATGACAATTGGCTAATTAATCGATGGATACCAATGAATAAATATGAGATAAGGTAAATCATGCATAGAGCGTAAAATAATAAATAAAATGGAAACTAAAGTGTACCTTAGCATCGAGCAATAACATTCTACATGAGAAACATGGTTAATGTATAATGATGAGTGTAAAACAACTCATGCAAGTCATAGGGCTAAGCAAAGATTAGTTGTTAGTCAATCAAGCATAGTAATTAATAATCAAAGGAGAAAAATCATATGTTGGGCCCACCAATTGATTTTTCATAAATTAATCCCATAAATTCCATTAATTTTAGAATCATAAAATTTATTCATGTTTATTTAAAATCAAGAGAAAATTAATAAAAAGATTAAAAATCAAAGAAAATATGAAAATGCATGTTGAAAAGAGAAATATGGTAGTAAATGATTTATTAAAATCAAAATTTTATTTGCCTAAGGAAAGTTTGAGAATGAATTTTTGAAAGCTAAGATTATTCAATTGAAAACAATTTTGAAAATTTAATTTAAAACCTATAAATTCTCACCAAAATAGGGAAAACAAACCAAGATGGGGAAGTTGGCCATGCATGCATGGGTCACATGCACGGGGAAAGGAGGGGAAAAGTGCGTGCATGCTGATATTGCACTCTGAGTGACAAGTGAGGAGACTAAACAGGTTGTGCACCTCTCATTGCAAATTCATATAAATTCATCTTTTCCTTCTTGAATAGGACAAGGGTGAGGAACCAATGATAATGCCTTTTCTAGACATAGAAGTAAGTTGGTCATGTCTGGAGTTAGTATCTTCAACCATCGCCAATGCCATCTCTGACTTAAGATACTAGTTTTAGGAACTCTTTTGATGAACCAAGCAATTCATGCATTCGAATCCAGCTTCTCACCTCTGGACTGCATTCTCTACCAACTTTTTCTCTCCTCATCTATAGGCTATTTTTAAGGCTTATAGTCCTTAACTTCTAGAATCTCCATGGTTCCATGAGGTCACAAAAATTCGTCATGCAAAGTACTGATGGTGCTTTGAGTAAATACCTATTGAAGTAGTTGTTTTCTTAGCTTGGACATGTTGTCTTATGGATATAAGGAAAATAGTGAATTTGTCCTACCCTAAAACAAGTAATCAAAGAACAGAAAAAGGAAACAGAAACTTATCAGTATTGTTGGTTGAGATAGCACTGTCCTTAAAGTAGATCCACCCTCCTTAAAGACAAGCTCGGTGCACTAGGGAACCAATCGTCTACCTCCAAATTCAACAACCAGTATAATTTCGCTTTAGGTGCACTCAATAGATGAGATTTGTATAGACAGGTGTAGTGATGAACGTGGTTGCTGTAGTGGATTTGAACGCAGAGTCTTAATGGGTCTCTCCCATAAAATTGGAACCACTAACGCACAAACCGCGTAGGATGCGTGTGTATACGTGACACGCATTAAGGGATTTTGACCCAAATTGCGCGAAACCTCATTGAAATGGGCTTGGGCCCCTTGGGTGCTTGAGGCTCCCCTACACCTCCCCACAAGTCCATTAGGCTAAGGAAAGTAGGTTAGTTACTATACCCACTAAAGATGTTCCTCTTTTTCCTATGTGGGACAAGCTAAAACACAAAAAACACACACTTTATTATACACTCTTCCTACAAGACATTTCATCCAAGGTTTTCACGTGTATCACATTCTCATTGCGGAGTTCCACTAGACTTTCAGAAAGTTCAAAGCGTTGCAAAGAGTAGGCTCCAGTTAGGGCATCACTGCTAGGGTTAGAGAAATTGTACAGGACATTTTAGTAGTTTCTTTCAGTTCCCTTTTTTTCCAACCTCTCTTGTTTATCAACAGTTTCATCAGTAACTAGGGTATTAGCTTTATTTCCAATGGGTGAACCAAGTGATTTTGAATCCATTTAGAAACCGCTCGAGTAATGGGGACTCCCATAGGGCATATGTGATTTAAGGTCTTCCAATGGAGACGAGGTTGGCGACCAAGTTCCATCAAACCCAAACCTTGGACCTTGATTTCCATTTGATCAACTTTATTCTCAATGACTCCTTGAGTGGCCAAACTTAAACGTCACTTCCGTAGATACTTCATAGTGGGAAAGGTTGTCATCATCACCACATTGTTCTTGTTTGGTTGATTGGGAATTACCACCAATGTAGTAGCTACCACACATAGGGATGAAACTATGCTTCTGCGTATTCATGCAAATGGACCGGTGCCAATGGCAATAGAGAAGTGGCTGAGATGACGTAGATTGGTTGGAGCTAGAGGGTCGAAGCTGGGTGGCATCTATGCCCAAGAGACTTCAAAATATTAAGAGAAATGACAAACCTATTAATCCAAATATTCCTTCCATCTATCACAACCCAACCTTTACTTTGGAACTTTTCTTTATCATTAGAGTGAGAACAACTCTAAAACATTACTCTAGAAATGTGCTCATCAATTCCTTAAATTGGAGGAAGGCCCTATTTGCATTTTTACTTCCAATCTAGTTTGACTATCTTGCTCAATATGTTTAGGACTAGCCATGTCAACGAGCATCAACCTTCCTCCTACACTCATTGAATTCATGCTGATCAATTTGTCTATTTCCATTGGTATAGGTCCATAATCAACACCTTTTCATCAGTAACATAGACTTTCATTCCTTGAAATATAGGTGGTAGAGAAACCAAGGTGGATGCTTCAAATTCAGTTGAATTAATTTTGTATTTTGGAATTTTCTCTGCAATGATAGGCCTTGCTATGTTCTTCGCAGTCTTGCAAGTTGCCTTGTCTAGATAAGACCATTTTTTTTCTTCTAGAAATTAGTTAAATCAATCAATTCAACCATATTCCGGATTTTTCACCTATCGAGGTGTGTTTGGAAGCAAACATTGGGGAGTTTTTGAATCTGACTAAACTAGAGAACGAACAATAGGATCCTGGACATCAGTGGGTTGGACGTTAATGAAGAGATAATACCCAATCACAAGCCCAGTTGAGATCCCTATAACACCTCTATAAAGTTTGTTTAAGCTCGTCTCTAAACTTCCTACCACACATGCCATCACTGCTAGTGTTGCATGAATAGACTCCAAAGTACAGGAAACTGATGATGTTGCATTGGTATATGAATGTTCACATTCATCAATAAACAAGCCTTCAACTCGATGAAATTGACGATCTAAGACCCTCAACAATCTTACAAGAAGATTTTTAGGAACCAAATTTAGAAGCTTTATTGCATGATGGATCCAAAGCCTAGGTCTGCATCCTGATATTGCCAAACCTGAACGCTTTCTTTACTTTCAATGGAAGACCCATCAGTAGCCTCAATGTACAACTTCATAACAGACTCAACAATCTACTTTTGTCCTCCTCACAAACCCAAACTCTTAGTGCTAGAAACTCTCTATCTCTTGCATTATGCTCATTTGACTTTAACCAACATGACATGGCATTTAGAAAGACCAAAGTTAGTCGTGCCTTTGTCATTTGACCCATAATTCCCTTGTTCACCTTCACCGTTCTCACTACCAAGGTCTTCCCAAAGTGCACTCAATTGATTCGTTTAGCTCTCCATCTTCATGCTGAAAGTCATGTCCCATCTGAAGCTCACTTGCTTTTTTCCATATTAGCTATAGGACTAAGATCATCTTGAGAAACATCAAAATCACAACCACTACCAACTATCTTATCAACATGATCCACAGGATCATTTGAAGCACTTATGCGTTCATCGTGACTGTTAAAACCAGGGGATGCAGCTAAAAATTATACATAAAAAAAACCATTAAAATGGTTGCTAGGTTTTTTTTGGCATACTTTTCCAATATACACAAATGTTGGGTCGATCAATAGACCTGAGACTGTAAATCTTTGAAGTTTAGTGCAGTTCTTCACCATTACTGCTCAATTTGGAATTTAGGAAAGAATTATAGAGCTTGCTAGAATATGTATTTGGACATGGTAGACACTCATACATGCTTCTCCATAATGAAATGGTGGCTAACACTACTACTTATAACACCACACCAACTTTATCATAAACAACAACCCCCTCACATAGTCTTCCAAACTCATTTTCCTAGAAACAAAGAGAGAAAAGATGCAATTAACAAAAACATAACAAACAAGCCCTTCAAACCAAACACCATTTCATGATCAATCCATATGCTTAAAAGGCTTGTGGAGAGCAACCAAATCCAAATTTAAAGAAAAGAATAGAGATATGATCATTAAGGTTGTAACGACCCATACCCAATCGTGTAGATATTATCCTCTTTGGGCCCAAAGAAACCCTCACGATTTTAAAACGCCTCTACAAGGTTAAGAGGAGTCTTTACCTATATAGCACTAGAAACTTTCTCCCTTATCCGGTGTGGGACATCACAAACGTTCCCAATGCAGACACAACATTCTCATTATGTCCTATGGGATTGCGGGGTCAAACAGATAAACACCCCTTACGGGACCAAACAAACCCCCATATCTAGTTTGACGATTGACTCTGATACCATTTGTAATTACCTGCACCCAACCATGTAGATATTGCACGCTCTAAGCCCAAAGGGGTTCTCACGGTTTTACAATGCGTCTACAAGATTGAGAGGAACCTCTACATATATAACATTAGGAACTTTCTCTCTTATTCAATATGGGACATCACAAAGGCACAATGGAATTGAAAAGAAATATTACTCTCACACCAAACCAAAGGAATAAGAGATAGATAAAAAACATCAAGCTCACAAACAATGTAGCAAATAAAGCCCAAACACAATAAAGAAGGAAAGAAGAATAGTGCGATATGGGAGATAACAGGAATTACATAGAAAACTTACTTGTGAAATCCTCTGAAGCAAAGATGGCTTGGCTTTTCTGTCATCCTCTTCATTTTTCTGGTTTCTTCTTTTATGTTTTCTCTCTTTCTACTTTTCTATGAGCCTTTCTCCAGACAAACCTCACCAGCTAAACTGCTCACCTCTCTTTCACTCTATTTTCTTCCAATTTTCTTACCTCTCAAGCCTCTGCTCTCTTTCAGTTCCCTAAAATCTGCTCTCTCTCTCAACTCCCTGGAATCTACTCTCTCTTCAAGCTAAAATTTCTTCTTTCCTTACTTGCCTACTCTTTGCACTCTCTATTTTCTTTTTAAACCTTTTCTCGTTGCCTAAGACACACTCACTAGAGAGAACCCTCTCTTCCTTTCCTTAACAACCCACACTCCGCTAAAATGTTCTTCCCTTCTCTTACTTGCTCATTCAGACACCTTCCCCTTTCTCAGTTTCTTGCAGCTCCAAACTCCCTTCTCTCTAAAATTTTTCTTTCCTCTCAAGTCTCTCACACTAGCCAAAAAACAAAAGCTCTCCTCTACCTCACACCTGCTCCCTCAGCACTCCCCTCACAACTCACTAACCTACCCAATCGAAGTAGCAATCACCTCTTGAAACGTGCCCTCACCTACAAAGACTCTCTGCTACTCTCAACAAACCACCAGAATATCTTCCTTGTGCCATGTGTCCTCCCTAGCTATCAAAACACCCCCTAAAGATGGTCCCCAAGAGTGAGAAAAAGTGGAGCCCAAAATAAGGGTCTACAATGTTATTTGTAAAATTTTATTTTTAATCATTTTTTGTATTTATATAATTATTTTATAAAACAATTCTTGAAAAAATGAAAACAACTAAAAATAATTAAAATTTATTCTTAAAAAAATATTTTTTATTAAAAAATTATCAAACATATCTTCAAATTTGAAAAACAAATTTTTTATTTATTTTTAAGAGAACTATTTTCAAAGGTAATTTGTAAACATGTTCTATGTATCTCATTTTTTTTAAGTTTACTTGGATGATCAGGGCATATGTCAGTTGCTAGTTATTACTTTCCTTTTTTTTTTTTTTTTTGTAATATTATACCTTTACTTAAATTTCTATGATTTTTAAGTTACATTTCCTGAAATAAAAAGAAAAATATATAATCCTTTTTTCTTTTGCCTTTTTTTTTTAGTTAACGTTATAATTCAAAGAATTCATTACATCAAAAAAAAATAAATAAATAAAATAAACGGAGGGAAGTATTTGAAAAGATGGTGATTTTAGAAGGAAACTGTTTTATTTATTAAGTATTAACACGTTTTTTAAATTTACCGCCAAAAACATTTTTAAAACAATAAAAATATAATTTTCTTATTTAGAAAACCAAAAAGCTTTATCAGTCAAAATTAAAACAATTGAGAATGATCCAAAGTGGAAAGCTAATTCCATTAGCATTACCGCCTACCCCCTACCCCCTACCCCCTACCGCCTACCGCCTACCGCCTACCGCCTGGCTTATTCCAAATGGAAAATAGAAAATGGAAAATGGAAGGAGCAGAAGATTGAGAGAAAACCGCAGTTTTACATTATTGTTGTTGAGAGCGGAAACAGAGCTAGTATGTTTCATTATTTTAGATTTACTCTTTCCTTCATATTTGCAGTAAGGGAGAGGAAGAGTGGCAAGCTACAGACAAGTGGGAAGCAGAGAGAAGTGGGAGGTGGTGAGTTGTGTCGGTCCACTAGGAAACAAAAGCTTAAGTGGAAGGCAGTGGAGAATCCACTTGGCTCAATATTAAGCTTACTGCTGTTGCATGCAACCTATCACAGCTTGTGACTCTTATGTTACAAGAGACCAACACCAAGCCTCTTTCTTCTTCATATACCCTTTTGGCCGGGAGGAGCTAGAGTCTGATTATTAGCAGAATGGTGGTTGAATTGCAGCATCCTCTCAGCTTCAATCTGAAATTCACCAAGCAAGAAGAGGAAGTCGGTTCAGACATCATCACCAGCGAGTCTCCTCACTATTATTGCCTCTCAAGTATTCTCTGTATGTACGCGTGTTTGAACCTTGAAGGACTATTTACATAACTTCATTTCTTCTACCTGCTTTTCTTCCGTCACCCTTTTTTCTCGTTGCTGGTGTAATGTTAGCATTATTCTTCTTGTTGTACGGTATCCATGGTTGCTGATGTTATATATGCATGTCCTTCAAAGATTATTCTAAATATACTATTGCTTCTATTAACAAAAGACACCCACAAGAGAAAACCATAGAGACAATCTTAGTGCTAGTCTCTTTTTATGTTGTTGGTCATTTTCTTTGTTTCTTTCTGCTTTTCCTGGTAAACAGTTACATATATAGCTTGTGCATCCAAACTATATTATTTCATTTGTGCATCCAATCCACCAAACAGTTAAGGTTTGATGATTACTTCCCTTACATATTTAATTTGCAGATTCTCCAGTGTTATTTCCATTGTTAGCATAAATTCCTGGCCTCTATTATACTTAATGTCCCATTCGGTCCACTGGAATAGGGCTGTGACATTGGAAATTTCTGGTATTTTTGGACAAATTTTCAGGGACTCTTGGACTCAATCTATTCGATGGATTAATTCTTCTATTTCCATGAATCATTTGGCTCTAGCAAACTCAAACTCCCTGTCTAGTGTGTTCTGGGTGCTAACTACAATTTAGTGTTAATAGAGAGTTGATACCAACCAAGTGGATGGTCCAGGAAGTAGCTTTCACCCAAAAATGGTGCAGGTTGGTGTGCCAAAGAAACTACTTTCAACGAAGATCACTTACAATGAATAAGGTAAGAGCCTGGATGTTGATTTGGTTTTTGGGTCCTATTGAGTTCAAGGGGTTTTATTTTTTATCTTAGGCCTAGTTGCATGTTGAGTGAGCCCAACACCAAGTCATATAAGGGTGCTTGGACTGGATTTTGAGTTCAAAAGCATGTATGGAAAATTGGACACCTTTTTCTATGTTTAGTTAAGCAGAGTTTGTTGTTGGGTCTGTTATCCTTTGATATGAAAGGGGGAAAAAGAAACCAAGAAAGAATAGTAAAAGAAAAGAAGTAGAGGAGGAAAAAGAAGTGAAAAAAGGAAACAGCTGTTTTTCTCCTTTGCTCCCCCTTTCTCATTTACTAATTCTTTGTCAGAACATTCACAAATTGATCCTTGATTTTCGCAAATGGAGTTCAAATCTAAGAAGAGTAGAATTTTTCTTCGGTAAATTGTTGATCTACCTTGATATGGCTAATGCTGTAACTGTGAAGAGCATGAACTATACTAAGTAGGGCTTCATTGTCATTATCTCAACTCATAGGTTGCTTGCCTTCAACATCAGTTCTTTGAGAAGGATCTCCAACCAAGAAAATTCATAAACACCATGACCCATTACTCTAAACTTCAACTGCTTCCTACTTTGTCCAGTTACAAGATAACACTTAACAAAGTCCATATGCCAATATGGATTTTCTACCAACAACAGAACTTGTATAATGCATATTTATAAAGGCCTATAATATAGTACTTTGTGAGTAACTCAGCTTCCCATAAACAACCTCTAGATGGTGAGAAAGTAGGGAAATCCATACATTGAATGATAACATGCAAGGCATAAGCAAATCCCTTGACTAGTGAGAGACATAGATCAATATTTTCACAAGTCTCTGATAAAGTCGTGAATCTGTAGAGGATTTCTGCCTTGATCAACTTAATCTGCAATTCATCTTAATTGGAGTATTTGATGGACTGCATCCTAGTATCCCCATTTCTTTCAGCAATGGTAACTTATTCCCTCTGATCAGAAAAACTACTTTTCTCATATCAAGCAATCTCAATTCCAGAAGATATCTTAGGTGCCGACTTAAAACATTTTTCCTTAGGTATTCGTTTCACAAGGAAATCTCAGTTGCAGCGGTATATTCCTCCCCACCTTTTTGCTTGACAGAGCATTATGTATGGCCTATTGTCTGTCTCAATTGAAGCTTTAACAAACCTCTCAAATAATCCTCTTGGAAACTATTTCAGGTCATAGAAGTCTTTTTCCAAGTGGCATATGGTCTTCTCTCTTCCTGAAGCTTTGAATCCTAGAGGTTCTCATATACTTTTTTGGAAAGATCACCATGCAAGGACACATTCCGTACAGAGGCCAATCAAGTTAAGTCACCAATTATAGAAAAACATGCTCAGCAATTCATTTTGGTAAATGGAGCAAAGCTCACACAATAGTCTATTGTCATAAGTTTATATAAACCCTTAGGCTACCAGTTTAACTTGATATTCATTACTATTCTAGCCCTGCGTTTCACTAGAAACACCAATTTGCACACCACAGGCTTTTATTTGGTAGAGTAAACAACTTCCAAGTTCCAATATCCTTCAGGGCTGTCATCTCTTTAGACATTGCCTCCCGCCAAATAGGTAAATTAGGCTTTTGAGGCACTTTAAGGAATGGAAACAAAAAAGACATCAAACCAGAACAGCAACAAATCTAGTAAATAAAAAATCACAGGACACAAAGTTAATAAGGTAATGAATACACATAATACATCTTTTTCTATGAGCAACAAAAGATGGAATTGAAGACTCTTCTTTGAAAAGGAAAAAAGAAAGAGGTAACATCCTAAACAAATGTAAAGTCCATCCTAATAAAAGGCTGTCTACAGGAAGGATGATAGTAGTAGTATCCTTTTGGTAGAAGAGTATCCCAATAGACAAAGAAAAATAAGGGATGATTAGGACAAAAGAGACAAAGTTTGGCAATTGTAACTCATGGGATACAAGTTGAATATGAAGAGAAATAGGACACGACATACTTTCAAGGCAACATGAGAAGGAACATTTACGGTAAATTAAAAGGAGCAAGTAACTATGTGGAAATAAAAAATTTTCCCCTTCATAGCTCCATTTTATTCATAGTTGACATGATATTGTTGATGAATTATGGAATGGTCAGAGCGGTAGAGAGGAGAAAAACCTTGATAGATGTTTGAATCTCATGATCAAATTGAATTGGACAGCAGTAATATTACAAGAGGTAGAAGCCAATTGAATGGCAACAATCTAATGCTGCATAAGAGCTCAGACATTGATAAATGTGTTCAATTCTTGAATCAGATTCAGTTGCGGCTGGAACAATGTTATGAAACATACACAGTAGTTTGATATGTTGAAAGGAAAGCCTAGGTAACCTGAGGTTAGTTATTCACAAATGTTACAAGAGAGCCATATCTTAACAAGATACTAACAGGGGAAGCCCTCCCCAAATGGGTGTTAGTGTCAACAACATTAAAAGCAGTACTTCTATTACCATACAGATGCAAAACTTTACAAAATTTTGACAAACTCAAAAGGTTCATTCTAAAACTTAGCAATGGGATTGAATTTACTAAATTTTGGAAATAAAAGGAAGCAGTATAGCAAATAAGGATGCCAAAAAGATGATGTCACTTTATTAGTTCAAAATCTTAACTAGAATTATAAGAATTAAAAGTGAAGAAAATTGACGGTTGGTGCATCCAAGGTGAAAATGTCATGATCCTTGTGACCAGTCCTATTCATCTTCCCTGTTAACAAATCTTGAAACACAAAATGGGAGGAGGAAAAGCTGCCATTGCACATTTTTACCAAGAATGGAACATGAAGAATATATCGTGAGTATAAGGAGGGGGAGGATTGACACTGCCTTACTGAAAATAGAAAAAGGGGAACCGTTTACAATGATGTGATATAAACAAATGAACAAAAAGAGAAAGAAAGGACATGCATGATAAGAAGTTTCTTAATCAATGATTCAACCAATGGGCTAGACAATTGAGGGATAAAGGAACTAAGAATAGAGTATTGAGGAATAGAAGAGCTAGTTGTAGAGAATTGTGGAATAAAAATGCTAAGAATAGAGGATTGAGGAATAAAAGAACTAAAAGCAGACGTTGCAATACATGATTATGCAAATGAACAATTAAAAAGCCATATTATAGTGGAGTGTTATACTGTTGGAAGTTCTTCACCTTTGAAATAAGCAAACTAACCTGCAGACCAGAAGAAATTGGTCAAGAAGAGAAGAAATTATGAGCGACATTGTGAGATGAATATCAAAATCTCTACAGGTTATCAAATTATTCCCTCAACTGTTTGAGTCTTGGAAATACATGGACAAAGACTTTTCGCAATTAGTTCCCTAGGATGAATACCAAAATGCTTGAATATTGTCAAAGTATTGCTCCAACCAGTTATGGTTTGAGAACTAGAGAACTTCTTACTTTGTTTACACTGATCAATACTTTGGCAAAGCTCATGGAGAGTCACACTCCTTATTTAGGAATAGGTTTAGGACACAACATCTTATATCTCATTATCAGTCTTTATAGACATAAGTACACCAACCTTTCGTTGCCTGGAGAAAAATAACCATAAAATCACTATTAAGTATTCTACTCTCCATATCTCAAAAGTAATGTTATTTGAGTGAGGTTCTTCAAGTTGCACATTCAATAACCAAAATTCCCATTTCTATAAGAGGTACAAGTGCTGGTTTATCTAAAGTCAAGTAAATTATCCTGTATAATTCTATTGTAGACAGCTAAACATTTGAAATCATTTGAACCAACCACATATCCTTACTCAGAGAATAGTTTGATTGGTAGCAGTTCCCAAGTCACTACCACTAAACATATTGCCCTAAAAGCACATATGCTGGTTTATCTGAATTCAAGTAACTTATCCTATATAATTCTATTGTAGACAACTAAACATTTGGAATCGTTTGAACCAATCATATATTCTTGTAATTGGTAGAAGTTCCCAAGGCACTACCACTAAACATATTGTCTCAAGAATCACAATGGAGAGAACTAATCACTAGAGCCACTTAAGAAATTAAAAATAATAAATAATAATAACAATAAAAGTCACACACTACAATGGGCTTACACAAGCATCACAAAGGTCACTAGAAAGGGAAAAATGAACTGATGCATTGACATGGGAAGCCCTCATTTTACACAAAACACACACACTAATCACAAAAAAAAAATAATAATAATAATAATAAAAAAAAAAAAATTGAGCACCATGCAAACAAAATACTCCCTCAAGTGCCAAGGGTACTAAAGAGAGAAATCTTGCACTTAGATGACATAAAAAATTTTCTTCATTTTTTTATCCCATTAAAAAATGTTCTAATATTAGTGCAGAGTTATTGACTAAATTGGAAGTCAAATCAAAGAATAGTAACTATTTTTTTCGCTCATAAACCATACGAAAAAAGGGAAACTCTACTTAGATCTTTCAAGAAAATTCCCAAAATCCAAATTTCAATGGCTTAAAATCAGAACAATCAAAGTTAGGTTTGGGATCCCTATTGATCGTATGATGGCTTCAAATGAGATAACAACCTCTAAATCCTACAAAGCAAACCCTATATTCTTGAGAAAAACATAGGATATCTCAATTGAGAAGGAGAGAAAAAGGAAAATACAAGGTGACCTAACATAAATGAAGCCCCATCTATGCTAACCCAAGATGCATCCTCCTCTCCAAACTTAGAAAGGTGTGTTTTGCTGGACTTGATTTTGCAGTTGTGTCCGTATGAAAGATGTCTGAAATCTCGCCTAACTCTTATCACTAATTACATTTCATGATTCTAGTTCAATATAGTAAGTCATAGATCCTTGATGCCAAGTGATTTGTTAAAAATAAAAAAGGCGTAGGATCAGAATATTGAAAAAAAGGTTGGACCAAAAAAGAAAGAAAGAAATGGAAGGGTGTTTTTCTTCAATGGGAGAATTAGTAAAGCCCTTTGAAAATCCAATACTAATGATTTGTATGGCTTGTGGCAAATAAGAAAGTCAATAGTAAAAATTTGCTTCAAGTAAGCAAGGTCTTCTGAAACGTTTGGTCTAGAGTGGTGTGTCATGTGCAAGGGGAAGTACGGAATTAGTTGTTCATGTGTTTTCAAATTGCCTCACAACCTTGGCTTAGTGATATAGAGGGTTTGAGCAATTCCAACTCTCTAGTCAACTTCGCAAATAGTTACGAGATGTGGCATTCAACTGAATGAGAAACAACATGCCATACAACATCCAATTTGCACTTCCAACAATCAAATATAGTGGCAGTGATGACATTTAGAAATTCTAACAATGATGCATCATCTTGAACCATGATGCATCATACAAATCACAACATATTGATTGTGATGACATAAGTTTTTTTTAGAAGGAATTGATTACCATCTCAACATTTGTGTTCCAACCTCTTTATATATGTATGATAAATTGTTCCCCTATAACAGGAGGTTTTGATTGTGATATAACCATGAAGGACTTTGCAACTGGGAATTCAAACTATGAAACTTTCTTGTCTAAAATATTGACAATGGTCATTCTTTGCAATTTAAACTTTATGAGTCTTTGATCATGCGTAATGAATTTAGTGATGTTAGGATTTTCAAGTAATTCCTAAATCTTGTGTGAATTTCACGAATCTTTACAATGTCTTTGTTTCTTAAGGAGTCATAGTCCCCTCTAAATCCTAATGGCAATGTAATCTCTACCTCTACCTAGGTGATTTACTAGTGAAACCTGTGATATTGTGATGACAATGTTTTCATTAAAATGCATCAAAAGTTATATGTTACAGAAAAAAAAAAAAAAAAAAAAAAGCATGTACCCTTTCATGTAGGGCTGATATGGATTCCATCATCAATTCTGTTTGTAAAGGCAAGAAATTAAATTCATAAGGTACAAAGCATCCGAATCAGTAATGTGTATATGATTACACAAAATAACATTTTTAATTTTATGACTAGATCATAGCATTTATTTGTTATTAATGCTACTACCTTAGTAATTAAAGGCGTGGTCAACACATAGTTTAGTTTATTTTTAATTTTCATTAAGAATCATGAAGATTCAAATAGGAGTTAAAGCTCATTACAAAAATCTCCTCAACGATTTTACATCAACACATAGTTTAGTTTATTTTTAGTTTTCATTAAGAATCACAATGATTCCAAAAATAGAAGTTAAAACCCATTCCAAAAACCTCCTCAATGGTTTTATATTAACAAGAAAAATAAGAGAATGATGATTTCTCATTGAACAAAATAATTGGTACACAACAATATATATATATTGTTCCAGGAAAAAAACTAATTTAGAAAAGTCAAACCTATAAATCCCATGATTGAAGGGATTATTTTCCTAACTAAATATATACACACTGATTTTTCAATTAGGTTATAACAACTGTACAATTCAACATATATCAACACATAGTTTAGTTTCTTTTTAATTTTCATTAAGAACGACAAAGATTCAAAAATAGGAGTTAAAACCTATTCCAAAAATCGCCTCCATGGTTTAACAACAAGATAACAAGTATGAGTGGATGGACTCCAAGGAGGGATGGTTTTTTCCCTAAAAAAAACTAGGAGGAAGAGAGAAACCCAAAGTTAGTATTCCTTATGAAAGCTAGGTCATAGACCATAACATGTTGCAGATGGAGTTAACGAGACATTTTCGAGCATAGTAGGTTTGGTTTCTTCATGAATAATTCAGTTGCTCTCAACTCATGTATTCTCTCTTAAATTGTTTCATATATTTTTGAGTGCTTAAGCCAAATCTTAAATTTAACATAATAGTTGGATAAACCCTAGTTTTTATAAATAGGTATATAAGGTTTGACTTCTTGAGCTCTCATTCTCTTTCCAATTTGTAAGTTTTATATGGGTCAATTTTAAAATTCTCGACTCATTTCTCTTCACCATACTTGAGGTATTGTTCCTATAAATCTGTGTTAGTTTGCTTTATGCTTTAATCGTAAAAAACTTACAATTTTTTTAAAAATATTTTAAACATTTCTATATTAAAAATTGTAAATGGCCAAGGATTAAGATGTTGAAACGATGTTAGAATGGTATATCAACCAAGCTCACGAGCAAGTCGAGGGAGGAAGGAATAGGTTGTGGGGGGTATAGGGAGGGGGGAGGGGGTGCTGAATGGACCTTAATAGGACATTCTCCTAAGTGACAACTTTAAGGAGATCCACTAAGTTATTGAAAAGTACACAAAACAAACACTAAATATCAAATTTTTATTCCCATATAAATTTTAGGGGGAAAAAACTATTTGATGTTAGTAATAATATTTAGTTAAGTAATTAATTTTAAAAACTTGAGAACAATAATAGTAGTAACATGTGTGAACCCTCAAGGAAGTATTAGGAATGTAAGAGCTAGAAGTTATTATTGTTTGGGTTTGATAATCAAAATCCATAATACGTTGCATGGGTTGCACATGTAAACACATCCATAGTGGACAATTTTTCTTTCTTGGGCTTCCCAGGGTTAGAGGTGGTTAAGAAATTCAGTGCTTAGATTCGTTAAATTATTGACCCATCTCACGATTTTGGGTGTTACTTTTGTTGGAAATGGAGGTATATGAAGTGGGGTATGAAACTGCATAGCTAGGCTAAGAGCTAGATTGGAAGAGTTTTCTATTGGATTTTTTGCACTTCCTCCCAAGCTTCTTCTAACTTTGGGTTCTTTTGTTAAGCCTTTTAGGAGCGTCTCTTCTATGGTTTTCTAGCTTTTCTTTTATAATGCTTGAGCAAATAACTCATCTTTCCTAGAGATTTCCCTTTCTTTTAAGACAACAAGGCAATATAATCTCTACCAAGTATCTTTAGTTTGAGAAGTAATGAGAATTGTGTGGTCCAAGAATATTGAGCGAACTTTGTTATATTTCAAAGGACCCTATAAAATATTAAGTCCTTGTATTTATTAAATTTAACACGCAGTCTTAACACTTGAAATCAAAATCACGGGCTTTGACATATAATAGGATTATGGGATTTGAGAAGTTCAAATCACAAAATTTTGAATTCTGTGAGATTTCAACTCCCTTGAATTATTAAATTTCTACTCTTCAAAAGTTAGGATTTTGATATTGCAATTTGCACAAATTAAGATCAGCTATGTTATTTGGGATAGTTTGGTGAAGTAGAAGGTTTCCCGTTGCACGTAGGTTATGTTCAAGTAATTCAAGTGCAAAAAAGAATCAAAGCCAACTTAATTATTTTAGTTCAACCTAAAGATCAATTCACCAATTTGTTTGCATTTAAAAATATATTTGAATTATTATCATGATATAGAAATAAAAGATAAAATCAAAGCATAACTAAAATTAATAAACACTAATTCTTAAGTGGATTGGATTTGGATTAGTAGGATTGGATTTTGTTCAACTAAGATCATCCTTTGGGTAATTAATGGAGGAAATACATTGAGGTAGGACAAGAGTAGACACATCCAACTTTAAAATTGTTGAGAAAGCAATTTTTTTTTCTTTATTCAAAAGTAAGATTTTGGGAATTTTGTGGTTCTTGTTTAGAAAGTCAAATATTTTTCTACTCTTATTGTTGGAAGATTTTGTGGATCTTGTGTATCTTTTAGCATTCACTTTTTTGTTAGGTTTGGATTGTATATCATTTCAGTTTCATTTTCTTGTATCACAACTGTATATATATGCTATAATTTTTTTTTCTTGAATAAATCAAACAAAATTAATTCCAATTTTCCTCATATCATAGTAATTTAAGGTTCTAGACTTTTTTTTTTGGTTGGCCTTCATTGTCAATGGTTTCAACCAGCGTTCATTGTTGGTGTATTTCCTCTTAATCTATCCAAATGTCTAAGGTAACATCTAAATATTATGATTGATCAGTAGGGCAATCATCTAGCCCTTATGAAAATCCTACACATATGCTAAACAACTAGAACTTCCTACAATGGTCGTAGTGCGTGAATTTTTTTGTGGAAAACTATGGTTTTTAGTCATTGCATTCCTAACAAAATGATATATAGTATTTATAGTATATAATAGAAAACTAAATTTCATAAAATTAGGAAGTTGTTTAATTCCTTGAAATCCTCTACTTTACAAATAAAACAAGAAATGTATAGCTATACAATCTCGAAATTAGGGAATTAATTCCCTAGTATTTTCAATCAATCTAGAAAAAGGGGGAGTTAATTTTTTGGTATCTTCAATCAAATTCGTCAACACTCCCCCTCAAGATGATGAGTAGATATTATCTATTTCCTATTTTGCTACTTTTCTAAAATGAGTAATTGGGTAGGTCCTTTGTTAGGATATCAACAAGTTGCCCATCTAAAGGATTTGAAGGAGTATAGATTAGTCCAGTTTCTCTTTGATAAAGTGTCAACCCACTTCAACATCTTTTGTACGACCATATTGGACTAGGTTATAAACAGTATCCTAGATCATCAATAAATATTTTCAACCAAAGTAGTTCACAGATTCTTTATGCTATGATTTTGAACTTTGCTTTTGCACTAAACCTAACAACTACAACTTGTTACTTCTTTATCTCATCAAATTTCCTCCAAAAACAGTACAATACCCAATGGTTGATCTGTGGTCTATTACTAATTCATACCAATTTGCATCAGTGTAAGCTTCCAAACTTAAATTTCATTTCTCTTGATGAGCATTTCCTTATTTGTAGTAGATTTTAGGTATCACAAAATTCTATGTCCAACCTATAAGTGATGCCTTTTTAGGGGAGTGCATGAACTAGCTTACTACACTCACCACATAGGCTATATTATCTCTTGTGATAAATAAATGAGCCTCCCAACTACCCTTAGGTAACTCCTCCTGTCTATGGCTACATTTTCTTATGCTTCTCCAAGCTTATAAGTTTATTCAATAGGTGTGTCAACAAGCCTGCATTTGAGCATCCCAATTCTTTAAGAAGATGGAAAATATACCTTTATTGGGGGGGGGGGGGGGGGGGATATCATTTCTTGAATGAGTCACTTCAATTCCCAAGCAATATTTGTACTTACCAGTCTTTTATCTCGAATTTTATGGCGAACCTTTTTTTAATTTTCTTCAAAATTATCCTCTTTCAAAATTATATCATCTACATAAATAATTAAGGTTATGATTTTATCAATTATTGGTCATTTAATAAAGCAAGTACGATCCCTTATTTAATAAAGAGAGACTGATCCCCTTAGCTTTATCAGAACTTCCAATTAAGCTGTAATACCTAGCACTAATGAATTAAATAGGCAATAATGATTATCTTAGTACTTAACTTTAAACGTGCTTAATTAGATGTTAAAACTAGTTTAGTGCTTATCTTATTTAATTATGAATTAAACTTTGATTAAGGTTAAGTGGGATTAGTTAATGACTTAAACATGCTTATTATGTTCTTTGGGGCAGATTAGAGTTATGAAAACCTAAAGGGCTAATGGGTAGTTGTAGGTTTAATATTGGTTAACTAGGAGGACTAAATTGCAATATTGGGAAAGTTGGGGTTGGTGGCAGCCATGTGGCCTGCCATCACCTACTTGGCTACATGAGGACCTCTTTATAAGGGCTTGCAGCCACGTTTTGGAGCATTGTCCCTACAATAGCCTGGATTAGAGAGAGAATCTAGAGAGAGAAAGTAAAGATTTGAGTTCCTTGTAATAGGTAAAGATCACCTATATAAAAGAATCACAAAAGGGAAGTCAATGTAAGACAAAATGCCTAGAGCAAGGAACAGATTAACAGCAAGGCCTAGACCATCAATGAGATCATCTCCACTATCTCATGGTAATGGACTTGAGGGAAGGACTACAATATACCCAGCTGCTGGTTTAGAATACCAGAATGTGAGCTTAATTCGAGAATTAAAAGCACTGACTCCTCTAATCTTTCGAGGTGTGATAGCTTGACAATCCTGTCACAAAGTCCATGGTCACATGATCCCATTTCCATTTTGCTATAGGTAGTGGTTGTAACAACCCTACTGGCTTCTGATGTTCAACTTTCACTTGTTGACATGTTAAACACTTGGAACGAATTGAGCTATATACCGCTTCATACCTTGCCACCAATATTGACGCCTCAAATCATGGTATATTTTAGTTTCTCCAAGGTTTATTGTGAACTGAGAATGATGAGCTTCCTTCATTACCTCCTCCTTCACCCGAGCATCATTAGGAACACAAAGTTTATTCAAGAAATAAATCCCACTAATAGAATGTATACTTCAACCTTCCACTGCGTCACCTGCCATAATTTGAGAGTGCATGCCCTCTAACTTTGTATCTTTCTTTTGAGCTTCAATAACTTTATGCAATGTTGTTGGTTGAGTTACCAAAGTACAAAAAGATGCACCAGAATCACGTACATCAAAACAAGGATTGAACTCATTGATGTAATCATACATTTTCCACTCAGAAACCACCAACCCAAATAACACACATTGAGCTTTTCTACTTAGGGCATCAACAACCACATTGGCTTTTCCTGGATGATACAACAATGTAAAGTTAAAATCTTCAAGGGTTTCCATCCATCTCATTTGCCTTGCATTCAGATCTTTTTGAGAGAAAAATGTACTTCAAACTTTTGTGATCAGAAAACACCTCAAAATTTTCACCATATAAGTAATGTCTCCATAACTTTAAAGCAAAGACTATGGCTACTAGTTCGAGATCATGTGTAGGATAGTTATGCTCATGGTTCTTCAATTGTTTAGAAGAATAAGCAACCACTCTTCCTCTTAGCATCAAAACACATCCCAAGCCATTTCTTAAAGCATCATAATAAATTGTATATCTTTCCCCACTAATAGGAGTAATTAGCATTGTTAGTCTTCTTTTTAGCTCTTGAAAATATTCTTCACACTTGTCATTCCAATCAAAGTTCACT
Source organism: Vitis vinifera (assembly GCF_030704535.1). NCBI lineage: Eukaryota > Viridiplantae > Streptophyta > Magnoliopsida > Vitales > Vitaceae > Vitis > Vitis vinifera. Next base: position 5,854,419 of record NC_081812.1, read on the forward strand.
CCCTCGCGTGTCAGTCTAGTCATTGGGCATGCAATTCGAGAAAATTTTTCAACAAACCTTCTGTAGTACCCAGCTAATCCAAGAAAACTATGTACTTCAAAAACATTCTTGGGTATTTCCCACTTTGTCACAACTTCCACTTTTGTTGGATCCACTGAGATACCCTCTTTAGAAACCATGTGCCCCAAAAATTGAATTTCCTGTATCCAAAAGTCACATTTCTCCAATTTGGCATATAACTGGTGTTCTCTAAGTGTTTGAATTGCCAAATGCAAATGATGACCATGCTCTTCTAAACTCTTAGAATATATCAAAATATCATCCACAAATACCACCACAAAATGATCCAAGTAAGGTCGATAAATACGATTCATCATGTCCATGATGCAGTCGAAGCATTGGTTAATCCAAATGGCATGACAAGAAACTCGTAATGTCCATACCTTGTATGAAATGCAATATTTGGAATATCTGATTCTCGTATCCTTAACTGATGATAACCAGATTTTAAATCAATCTTAGGAAAATAGCAAGCCCCACATAACTGGTCAAATAAGTCATCAATCCGAGGTTATGGATATTTGTTTTTTACTGTTACTTTATTCAATTTTCTTTAATCCACACATAATAGCAAGAATCCATCCTTCTTCTTCACAAACAATACTAGAGCGCCCCAAAGTGAGGTACTAGGCCGAATAAACCCTTTACTTTGCAACTCTTGCAACTGAAGGTTCAATTCTTTAAGTTCAACTGGAGCCATCCTGTATGGAGCTATTGATATTGGATCTGTACCTGGATACAATTCTATGGAAAAATCCATCTCTCTATGAGGAGGTAAACATGGAAATTCTTTAGTAAAAACATCAGCAAATTCACAAACCATTGGAATACAATCTATTGTTGTCTTCTTTTTGCCTTCTCCCTGCATATTAAAAAGAAAATATTGTCTGCCATCCTTTCTTGACCACTTGTCATCTAGGTTTCGAATTAGTGGAATAATTGTAAGCCTTTTGTCACCATAGAAACTCAAATATGAACCAGAAGAGGTTTGAAATGTTACTTTCTTCAAATAACAGTCTAATACAACATGATGTCGGGCTAGCCAATCCATCCCCACAATTACATCAAATGATGAAATATTAAGAAGAACTAGATCCATTATAACTTCAACACCCCCAATATATAGTACAGAAGCATGACACACCCACTTGGTTTCCACCTTACCACCCATAGGAGTCAACACATAATGAACAATGAAGGGGAACAAATTCTATGTCTAGTAAGGAGGCAAATGATGCAGAAGTAAAAGAGTGGGTAGCTCTCGAATAAAATAAAACATGTGCCCAAGTGCTAAAACATAAGATCATATCTTCCACTAAGGCATTTGATTCTACATTTTGTGACCCCAATGCATAAAATCTCTCTTGTTGTCCTTGCTCTGGCGTCCATCCAGGCTTTCCTTGTCTAAAGTTTCCTTCCCCTTGAGGTTGCCTTCCTTGCATTCGTGAGTTCATCTGTTGAAAATGCCGTTAAGATGGCTAGTATGCAAGTCTTTGAAATTTTGGGCACTCCCTCCTAAGATGTCCCACCTCACCACATTCATAACATCTCCTTGTTCCCTTGGCCCAATCTGTAGTCCCACTATATTGCTCTTGTTTTATGGCTTGTTGTTGGGGATGAGTCACTTTCTGGTGCTTGAAATCTCGTTCTCGTTTTTCTGAACCACCAAACCTTCCGCTTCTCAATCTTTGAGCTTCCTCCATTTCCTTTTCTATAATAAGAGCCCTTGCCACAACCTCACTGTAAGTATGGAGCATGAAGGGAGCGACCTATGCCCTAATGTTCAATCTCAACTCTTCTTGGAATTGAGTAGCTTGCATTTTGTTCATCTGCCACCACATTCGGAGCATATCTAGATAGTTGTGTAAACTTTGATGCATATTCAGTCATTGTCATGTTCCTTTGAACCAAGTGTATAAACTTTAAGCAATAAAAATTCTAGGTTTGGTAGTTCAGAAAAACGGGAACAAGGTTTCAAGAGCCAGAAAGTGACTCATCCCCAACAACCACCCGTAAAACAAGAGCAATATAGTGGAACTACAGATTGGGTCAAGGGAACAAGGAGATGTTATGAATGTGGTGAGGTGGGACATCTTAGAAGGGAGTGCCCAAAATTTCAACGACTTGCATACCAGCCATCTCAATGACAGTTTCAGTAGATGAACTCACGAATGTAAGGAAGACAACCTCAAGGGGAAGGAAACTCTAGACGAGGAAAGCCTGGAGGAAAGCCAGAGTAAGGACAATAAGAGAGATTTTATGCATTGGGGTCACAAAATGTAGAATCAAATGCCTTAGTGGAAGGTATGATCTTATGTTTTAGCACTTGGGCACATGTTTTATTTGATTCGGGAGCTACCCACTTTTTTATTTCTGCATCATTTGCCTCCTTGCTAGATGTAGAATTTGTTCCCCTTCATTTTTCATTATGTGTTGAGACTCCTATGGGTGGTAAGGTGGAAACCAAGTGGGTGTGTCATGCTTGTGTACTTTATATTAGGGGTCCTGAAGTTACAATGGCTATGGTTCTTCTTGATATTTCATCATTTGATGTAATTGTGGGGATAGATTGGCTAGCCCGACATCATGCTGTATTAGACTGTTATTTGAAGAAAGTAACATTTCAAACCTCTTCTGGCTCATATTTGAGTTTCTATGATGATAGAAGGCTTACAATTATTCCACTAATTCGAAACCTATATGACAAGTGGTCAAGAAAGGATGTCAGACAATATTTTCTTTTTAATATGCAAGGAGAAGGCAAAAAGAAAACAATAGATTGTATTCCAATGGTTTGTGAATTTGCTGATGTTTTCCCTAAAGATTTCCATGTTTACTTCCTCACAAAGAGATGGATTTTTCTATAGAATTGTATCCAGGTACAGATCCAATATCAATAGCTCCATACAGGATGGATCCAGTTGAACTTAAAGAATTGAACATTTAGTTGCAAGAGTTGCAAAGTACAGGGTTTATTAGGCCTAGTACCTTACCTTAGGGCACTCTAGTATTGTTTGTGAAGAAGAAGGATGGATCCTTGCGGTTATGCGTGGATTACAGAAAATTGAACAGAGTAACAGTGAAAAAAAATATCCATTACCTCGAATTGATGACTTATTTGACTAGTTATGTGGGGCTTGCTATTTTTCTAAGATTGATTTAAGATCTGGTTATCATCAGTTGAGGATACAAGAATCAGATATTCCAAAGACTGCATTTCATACAAGGTATGGACATTACGAGTTTGTTGTCATGCCATTTGGATTAACCAATGCTTCAGTTGCATTCATGGACATGATGAATCGTATTTATCAACCTTACTTGGATCATTTTTTGGTGGTTTTTGTGGATGATATTTTGATATATTCTAAGAGTCAAGAAGAGCATGGTCATCATTTGCATTTGGCACTTCAAACACTTAGAGAACACCAGTTATATGCCAAATTGGAGAAATGTAACTTTTGGATGTAGGAAATTCAATTTTTGGGGCACATGGTTTCTAAAGAGGGTATCTCAGTGGATCCAACAAAAGTGGAAGTTGTGACAAAGTGGGAAAGACCCAAGAATGTTTTTGAAGCACATAGTTTTCTTGGATTAGCTGGGTACTATAGAAGGTTTGTTGAAAACTTTTCTTGAATTGCATGCCCAATGACTAGACTGACACGCAAGGGAGTGAACTTTAATTGGAATGACAAGTGTGAAGAATCTTTTCAAGAGCTAAAAAGGAGACTAACAACAACGCCTGCGCTAATTACTCCTATTAGTAGGGAAATATATACAGTTTATTGTGATGCTTCAAGAAATGGCTTGGGATGTGTTTTGATGCAAAGAGGAAGAGTGGTTGCTTATGCATCTAGGTAATTGAAAAACCATGAGCAGAACTATCCTACACATGATCTTGAACTGGTAGCCATAGTCTTTGCTTTAAATTTATGAAGACATTACTTATATGGTGAAAATTTTAAGGTGTTTTCTTATCACAAAAGTTTGAAGTACATTTTCTCTCAAAAAGATCTGAATGCAAGGCAAAGGAAATGGATGGAAACCCTTGAAGATTTTAACTTTACATTGCAGTAGCATCTAGGTTGTTGATCCCCTAAGTAGAAAAACTCAATGTGTGTTATCTGGGTTGGTGGTTTTTGAGTGGAAAATGTATGATTACATTAGTGAGTTCAATCCTTTTTTGATGTACGTGATTCTGGTGCATGTTTTTGTACTTTAGTAGCTCAGCTAACAATATCGCATAAGGTTATTGAAGCTCAAAAGAAAGATACAAAGTTAAGAGGGCATGCGCTCTCAAATTATGGCAGGTGACGTATTGGAAGGTTGGAGCATACATTCTAATGGTAGCATTTATTTCTTGAATAAACTTTGTGTTCCTAATGATGCTCAGGTAAAGGAGGAGGTAATGAAGGAAGCTCATCATTCTCGGTTCACAGTACACCCTGGAGAAACTAAAATGTACCATGATTTGAGGCATCAATATTGGTGGCAACGTATGAAGTGGGATATAGCTCAATTCGTTTCCAAGTGTTTAATATGTCAACAAGTGAAAGTTGAACATCAGAAGCTAGCAGGGTTGTTACAACCACTGCCTATAGTAGAATGGAAGTGGGATCATGTGACCATGGACTTTGTGACAGGATTGCCAAGTTGTCACACCCCGAAAGATTAGAGGAGTTAGTGCTTTAAATTCTCGAATTAAGCTCACATTCTGGTATTCTGAACCAGCAATTGGGTATATTGCAATCCTTCCCTCAGTTCCATTACCATGAGATAGTGGAGATGATCTAGTTGATTGTCTGGGCCTTGTTGTTAATCTGTTCCTTGCTTTAGGCATTTTGTCTTGCACTGACTTCCCTTTTGTGATTCTTCTATGTAGGCGATCATTACCTATTACAAGGTACTCAAATCTTCACTTTCTTTCTATAGATTTTCTCTCTAACCTAGGTTATTGCACGAACAATGCTCCAAAACATGGCTGTAGGCCCTTATAAAGGGGTCTCCATGCAGCCAAGTAGGAGGTAGTAGGCCACATGGCTGCCACCAACCCTAACTTTCCCAATATTGCAATTCAGTCCTCCTTGTTAACCAATGTTAAACCTACAACTACCCATTAGTCCTTTAGGTTTTCATAACTCTAATCAGCCCCTAAGAACCTAATAAGCATGCTTAAGTCATTAACTAATCCCACTTAACCTTAATCAAAGTTTAATTCATAATTAAACAAGATTAGCATTAAATTAATTTTAACATCTAATTAAGCACGTTTAAAGTTAAGTACTAAGATAATCATTATTGCCTATTTAATTCATTAGTGCTAGGTATTACATGAGCCCTCATTTTTTAATAGGTTTAACCTAAGCCTAAGGGTAAGACCAAAACTCAAGCCCATAAAAGTCTAAACCCATTAATACACATTGAATATTCAAAGCTTACAAAATCCATTAATACACATTGAATATTTGAAGCTTACATCTCGATAAAGTGAGATTTAAACCTCTTAAACCTCAAGTACTCTATGTTAAGGCTATAGCCATAAGGTAACTCATAGCATATTTTAGTAAGAAGGGAGGCCTCAAGCATATTTTTAGTAAGTTGAATACTTCAAAGATGGATTACTTAACATATGTTAAGGAGTTCTATGCATTGGTGCAAACTTTGAGGCATTGGCAACATTAGCTCATCCAAGAAGACTTTGTTTTATAATTTGAGTCCTCAAATATTTACATGGATGATGATGGTTCGATAGAGATGTGGAATTAGTTCCTTCAATAAAACATTAAACTTCTATGATTCAACATCAGTAAGGTGATTCAGGTCAGAAAAACAAACTTGTGCATGCCCTTAGAGGGAAGGCAATGTCATTGTCTATACTTTATGCACAATTGCTAGGATTTGAGACTTATAAACTTTGGACCAGAATTTGTACCATTTGGACCGTTATTTTGACCATATTCAAAAAGGGTGTTGACATGAAATATGCAAGATTTTCCTGCTGCTTGGTTTTTTGTTCAAAGGACTAGGTTCATTATTCGTGTGTGTTTGATTGCCTTCTCAAGGAGAAAATTTGATTTCAGATCCATAACGAGGGACACCTTGATTGTTGCAAGATTTATGATTTGGTTGCGACTAATTATTATTGGCCTTCTTTGGATAGGGGTGTGTATCGACTTGTTGAAAGATGTTATTCTTGTCAGGTTGCAAAAGGTTCAACTCTAGTGTAGGCCCTTTTCCACCTTGACTAGTGCCAAATGCTCCACAAACAAATGTGAGCATGGATTTGGTATTTAGATTGCCACATATATATGGGGCATAGATCTTGTAATGGTAATGGTGCAATGTTTTTCTAAGCAGGCTTGTTCAATATAGGGATCATGAACAGTACCTTTTTGGAGAATATTAGTTAATTCTAGAATCCATTTCATCATCTAATAGCGACAACCGTATTTTTGTGTAGAATGACTAAGGATACAACCTAGATTGCCAATTTACACTTTTCATCTTCATGGAATTCTAAAATATAATCTTTATATGGAGATGCCAAGTTAGTTATTCACTTTTAAGATTTAAATTATAGTACAATTTACCATCCTGAAACACTGAAACAGATAACAAACAGAAATCTGGCGAAACAGTTGACTTTTCTTACTCAGTTCAGTTTTCTTTCTATAGGTTAAAGAGTTGCACTACATAACTTAGTCCTTTTATAGCAAATTAATTATATTTGAAATCCTAATTGCATTTTGGATATAGCACCATTTCTACTTGAAGGGAGAGTTAGTTTGAAGGTCAAGGACATGATTGATGACACCTATGCTATTCAGGAGGACTGAAGAAGTTCATTGAGGTTATTAATAGAAAATCTTGTGGCTTCTTGGAAATTAACTGGTGAGTAAGATGAGAGTTGATTAGTAATAAAACCCTTGTGTCATAAAGCTGAACATGTTGGGGTTTTAAATAGATACATTTTGAGGTGCAATTTTATTTTATAGTGAAGGACAGTAGTGGTTTATAGGTAAGAGGTCCCCCCCTTGTCAGTGTCATTAGTCTTATTCATATCTAGTCACCATGCATTGCCCATTACAAATTAAGAGGCAAACATTTTCTTACATTAGATAAGGGAGTACCATGGAATGGTTAAGGTAGTGGAATCTGAGTTATTACCAATGGTGTTCAACTATTTATAAAAGCACAGCTGGTGGTTTGGTCTGTTTTGGGTTGGCTTTATAATGTGGGTGATGTCAAAGGTGATCTTTATGTAAACCCTTCCAATCCTTGGAACAAAAAGAACAAAAGGTGAGTTATAATTTGTACATATTTTGTAAGGTGATATTAATTGATGAATTTTTCTAGTAACCTGTCAAGAGCTGGTGCTACTAATCAATGAATTCTTCTTGCAACCTTCCAGCATTATAAGCCTTATTTATTTATTTTTATTTTCATTATTATTTTTGTGAGGGATTGGTGTCTGAGTTCTGAGTGACTGTGGTAGGTGAAATGTTCATCAAGGAATATGGAGATTTAAGATTATATCCCACAATTTTAATATCCAATTAAAATTGAGTTCACAACTTAACTTGCTCTTCTTCATCTAGAACTTTTCCAGTTCTCCATTGATCTGTTTAACATGCAAAACATGCTTTACTCAAATTTATCCCAAATTTAGTTCCATCTTTGGTGATACAATTGATATGGAGTTCTAGAGGAAATAAAATGATGCTGAATTTGTCATTTAGAACTGAACAGTTCCAAGTTCACATTGTGTAATGTGCATAAGCTGACCTTTCTTATCCTTGTTCATCTCAGTGTTGCATCTAGTTCTTGCTCGAGTTGCACAAGGTCTGTAACATTCATCAGATCGATATTTTGTCCTTCAACATACCTGCAACCATGCAACATAAATATCAGTCCTTACCTTTCACAGAAATCATTTTGAATTTGAGCCCTCAAACAAATTATCTCAATCTCAGGAACACATAACAGGCACTGATATTATTACCCCTGCATCAATTGTAGTATGTCACAGCATTTGCCTGGAGTTGTACGTGCTGGATGATGCTTCTGTCAAATCACAGAAACGTACTGGTCTGTAGATTGGAAATTGAATATATTGGCCAAGAAAATCTATGCATCACCTTAAGAAAATTAGTACTGGTTCCCCACTAGAAATGTTGTGCTTCAGAGCTTATTTTTTATTTTTGAATCTGGTATATGCTTCTTCTATATGTACTATCTAGAAAATTTCCTCACTTGTTCCAACTAGATCTTAATATTGGATCTTTCAGGGTTTCTTTGCACATCGGTAGTTAAGTGTTTAATTAAGATTAAGACAGCGTTTGAAATGAATCTGCTGGGTTGTCATAGAATCAACATGAATATACTAGTATTTCATGGCATCGCATATTTTCATGCATAACTGAAGTCAAGATTGAGTGGAAAGAAGTCCTTTTTTAAAAAAATAGATAAATTCTGTTCTTGAGGAACCTGACTGACTTGAAGGAGATGCAAGTTCAGTCTCTTGATTGTGTCAAAGTTGTTTCCAGTTTCAGTGGACATTATGACATCAATATTGGTTTTTCGACAAAATTAAAATTTGTAGTTTGAACAGCTTTATTTAAGGCTTTAAGAAATTGTCATACCTCTCCATTGTAATCATTCATGTGGACATTCTTCTCCGCATCTGACTGATTACTGTAGCGTTCAAGGATCTTAATCAAACTGCACAGTAAGGAGTATATTTCTTAAGGAAAATGTATTGAAAAATATTCGTTAAATTTATGGCATTGATATGTAACCATCAAGCATTCAAATGGAGGAATAAAATATGAATTTGAAAATCATAGAGATCCTGAAAATGTGGAAATATTGATGGAATATAAGTATCTTTTTTTTAATCAAGATTTTCAAACCAAAATATGTCAACATTTGTAGATATTGAAACTATTGCTGGAAATAGCATATTTACAGGTAAAAACAATGCACAAAGCTCATTATAGTTCAATATAAAACATCAGCTATTGTAACATCTATGGTAAGCCCATGTGTACAATTGATAATAGTTCCTCTAGCAAGTTATTATAAAAATGTAGTATTTATGATAAAACCAGTATACACCTAATATATGGATCCATTGAATTTGCAGGCCCTCTCTCTCTTTATCTATCTATCTATCTATAGTACCTCAACTTATACAATAACCAATGTTCATCATCACCATTGCATATTATCCAACACTAATTCACCTCTTTCTGAAAGGTCTGGTAAAAAGTTTTTGCTTTTCCATTATTCTAGTATCATCTTTTTCTCTCCTTTTAGGGTTATGTAAGTTCACCTCTCTCTCTCTCTCTCTCTCTAGTACCTCAACTTATACAATAACCAATGTTCATCATCACCATTGCATACTATCTAACACTAATTCACCTCTTTCTTAAAGGTCTGGTGAAAAGTTTATGCTTTTCCATTATTATAGTAGGGTTGTTCTATGGTACCTACTCTTCATTTTGGGGGTATCTACCCACATTTGACCCCAATAAAAATATGACATGTATAAAGTACATATCATTAAAAAATTTATAAAAACTTATCAAACCGCTAAAGATGACTTGTTGGTGAGAAATAATCACATGCATTTCATATATATCTAAATATTACAACTTTTTTATAATTTATTATTAAATATCAAATATAATTTGTTATTTAATGCATTACCTAACTCTATCCAAAAAAAGAAAATCTTACCTACTACTCTTATACTCTCATTATTCATATATAAAAAAAAAGGATAGGAATTTAATATAAAAATTAAATAATTTCAACTACCAAATTACAAAATATGTAAGATGTATTTTGATGAATCAAATTTCAAGATCAAGTTTAAAACTTTTTGAGAGAGAAAATTTAAAATTTGTATTATATGAAGAAGATGAAGGATTTCAAGTGATTACAAGTGTCAAAGGTAATATTTGATATTTTTTATCCAAATATAATTGTTGTAGGAAGAAATGTGATGTTAAATAATGATTTTAGAATTTTTTATGAGTTTATTATAAATTTTTGTTATCAAATTGTTATTAATATTTTTATATAATTTTTTTTTTTTGTTCATAGATTAAATTTGAAGATGAAGCTTTATATGTCTTGAAGGATGTCAAGTGATTACAAGTGTTAAAAGGTAACATTTGATTTTTTTTTTTCCATTTACATATAACTATTGTAGGTAGAAATAACATTTAAATATGTAATGATTTATAATATCTAAATTTTTTAATTTTTTTCTAAGTTATTTTTAATCAAATTGAGAGCATTTAGTAATTTGTTATAAAATTGTCATCAATATTTTATAAGAGAGGGTACGAACTTTGTAAGAGATGGTACGAACTTTCTAAGAGAGCGTACGAACTTTCTAAGAGTGGGTATAAACTTTCTAAGACAGGGTACGAACTTTCTAAGAGATGGTACGAACTTTCTAAGAGGGTGTACGAACTTTCTAAGAGGGGGTACAAACTTTCTAAGAGGGGGTACGAACTTTCTAAGAGGGGATACGAACTTTCTAAGAGACGAACTTTCTAAGAGACGAACTTTCTAAGAGGGGGTACGAACTTTCTAAGAGGGAGTACGAACTTTCTAAGAGGGAGTACGAACTTTCTAAGAGGGAGTACGAACTTTCTAAGAGGAGGTACGAACTTTCTAAGAGGGGGTACGAACTTTCTAAGAGGGTTTACGAACTTTCTAAGAGGGTGTACAACTTTCTAAAAGGGGATACGAACTTTCTAAGAGACGAACTTTCTAAGACAGTGTACAAACTTTCTAAGACAGTGTACAAACTTTCTAAGAGAGGGTACGAACTTTTTAAGACAGTGTACGAACTTTTTAAGACAGGGTACGAACTTTCTAAGACAGTGTACGAACTTTCTAAGACAGGGTACGAACTTTCTAAGAGAGGGTACGAACTTTCTAAGAGAGGGTACGAACTTTCTAAGACAGTATACGAACTTTCTAAGAGATGGTACGAACTTTCTAAGAGATGGTACGAACTTTCTAAGACAGGGTACGAACTTTCTCAGAGAGGGTACGAACTTTCTAAGAGTGGGTCCGAACTTTCTAAGAGTGGGTTCGAACTTTCTAAGAGTGGGCCCGAACTTTCTAAGAGGGGGTAAGAACTTTCTAAGAGGGGGTACAAACTTTCTAAGAGATGGTACGAACTTTCTAAGAGAGGGTACGAACTTTCTAAGAGATGGTACGAACTTTCTAAGAGTGGGTACGAACTTTCTAAGAGAGGGTGCGAACTTTCTAAGAGAGGGTGCGAACTTTCTAAGAGAGGGTGCGAACTTTCTAAGAGATGGTACAAACTTTCTAAGAGTGGGTACCAACTTTCTAAGAGAGGGTGCGAACTTTCTAAGAGAGGGTACGAACTTTCTAAGAGTGGGTACGAACTTTCTAAGACAGGGTACGAACTTTCTAAGACATGGTACGAACTTTCTAAGATAGGGTACGGATTTTCTAAGATATGTACGAACTAGATAATGTAATTTTCTAACTACTCTATCTTTTATATTTCAGTTTCTTCATAGATACGATGGACAAAGGCAAAGGAAATGAATTTATCATTGATTTGAACGATGAAGACTTTGATTACCAATATGATAACATTGTTAAAACTGAGTTTGATGAAGAGGACATTCTAGTTTCGGACAAGATTTTTAATGATTTAACTGTTGAAGATGTATGGAAGATGGAGTTTAGCTCAGTAGAGGAGGCAGAAGAATTTTATAATTTATTTGCTAAAGTTACCGGATTCAGTGTTAGAAATGATGATGTGAAACGATATAAAAATCAAAATATAGTATCTCGTAAGTGGGTTTGTTCAAAAGAAGGATATCGACATAGAGTGTGTTTAGAGAATGAAAATCGAAAACGAGAACCTAAGGCAGTAACTCGAGTTGGTTGTGAGGCAACATTTCGGATTGGGTTTAACAAACAAATGAACAAGTGGGTTGTGAAAGAGTTTATGGCTAATCATAATCATCCTTTGGTGGAACAAAAAAATACCCAATTCCTTCGATCCCATAGGGTCATTAAAAATGCAGATAAGGCTCAATTGAATGTAATGCGAGGTGTTGGCATGGGAACTAGCCAAATTATGGATTACATGGTGCAACAATCAGGTGGATATAATAAGGTTGGCTTCACAAAAAAAGATCTATATAACCATGTTGATGCTGATCGTAGAGTTCATCTAAGAGATGGTGATGTAGAGGGTGTTTTGGCTTATTTGTGTGGAAAGTCTGAAATGGATCCATCATTTTATTACAAGTACAATGTTGATGAAGACAACCGTCTAGCAAACCTGTTTTGGGCAGATTCTACAAGTAAATTGGATTATAGTTGTTTTGGAGATGTGTTAGCATTTGATACAACTTATCGGACTAATGCTTATAAAAAACCGTTGGTCATACTAGTTGGCATTAACCATCACCATCAAACTATAGTGTTTGGATGTGCATTATTGGTAGATGAGAGTGTTAGCACTTATACTTGGGTCTTGGAGACTTTTTTGGATGCAATGAATAACAAGAAGCCTCTTTCTGTTATTACTGATGGGGATAAAGCAATGCGTAAAGCCATTAAGAGGATATTTCCAGACTCTTGTCATCGATTATGTGCTTGGCATATACAACGCAATGCATTCACTAATGTCCATGTCAAAGATTTTACTAATCATTTTTCTAAGTGCATGTTCATGGAAGGCACAGTTGAAGAATTTGAATGTGCATGGAATGACATGTTGGAAATGTTTAATCTTCAAGGACATAAGTGGGTAACAGATATATATGCTAAGCATTCTAGATGGGCAGAGACTTATTTAAGGGGGCATTTCTTTGCTGGTATGAAAAGAACACAAAGGTGTGAGAGCATGAATGCATACTTGAATCGTTTCCTTAAAACTCGTTTGAATCTGTTTGAGTTTGTCAAGCATTTTGATAGAGCACTCTCACGTATTTGTCATAATGAGGCAAAGGTAGAGTTTGAGACACACCATTCTTCAGCTATTCTAACAACCAAACTCTATGCACTTGAGAAATATGCAGGGACTATTTTCACAAGGCAATCTTTTCTAAAATTTAAGGATGAGATGAAGAATGCAGAATTGTTTTTCCCTGACAGTACAGAAAATCATGGAGGTTATCGTGTCCATACATTGACCAAGTTTAGAAGCCCTAACAAGATTTGGAAAGTATGTTATGGTAATAGTGATCGGTCTATAAAATGTACTTGTATGATGTTTGAGTCAGTTGGTTTTCCATCTCCCCACATGATTGTTGTAATGAAGATAGAACACCTTGAAGAAATACCTGAGACTTGTATTATGAAAAGGTGGTCTAAGTTAGCAAAGGAAACGGTCCAAGTTCATCATGACAATGAAAGTCAAGGTGATGCGACTAACATCATACGATATGGTGCACTCAGCTCTATGTGCTCATGGATGTCTTATTTTGCATCTCAATCGAAAAAAGCTTTTAAAGAGGCTAGATGTGAAATACAAAGACTCACTTATCAAATGGAAGAACTTTGTAAAAATTCAGCGGAAGAAAGTGAACGAGAAGATTTGAAAGCTACAAAACACCATGTTCGAGATCCTATCATTGTGAAGACGAAAGGTAATCCAGGTAACTTAAAAGACAAATTTAAGAAACCAAGGCATTGTGGGAAATGTAAGAAAGTAGAACACACTGTTCGAAAATGCCTAGAGTTCATCAACACTCACAATGCATTTATCAACATTGAAGATTCAATTGAAGATATGGTATGTTCAAACACCATTCACTAAATTCATTAATTATTCACTTTATAGTTATTTTTATTTGGTTAAATTGGTTGAAATAAAAAATTGAATTCTTTATATTAATACAGGGGGACATGCCTTCATTACTAAATCACAACATGGAAGGTGGATCAAGACACGAGACAAATGAATTTTCTCAAAATGTAAGTTTAACATTTTTTAAGTAATTTTTATTATGATGTGAAAAATATTACTTATTAGAGTAATTGAAAAATTAAATCATATTATAGACAACACTTGGCACATTTCAGAATGGTCTAGAAACAAGCTTAAATGATTCATAGCTCGGGTTACATCCACCAAATTACTTCACAAACCAAGTAAGAGTCATAGAATAACTTATATACACCACATATCATATATCTATATATTGACAGAAGTTCCGAACATTTAGTATTTAATCATATGGATTTTCTTTCAAAATATTATGTGTAAATATTTTCAATGTAGGTCACCATGAACCACTTTACATCTGGAATTTCGGGAGCAAGTTCTACATATCATAACCAATGAGTTGTACTACAATGCAAAAAATAATGTACAAAAAAAAAAAAAAATCAACTCTTGATTGTATTCTATACTCTTCTTCTCTTTATTTTTGCATGATTCTAAACTTTATCTAATATTATAGCTTTCTCACTATTTTCATCATCAAGAAGTAATTCAATTGCCAATTTGTGTCTTATAGTTGTAGAGTCCCAATGGGAAGGGGTTGAACTTGAGTCCATGAAATCAGATCTTTGCATATGATTAATGACATGGACTCCACAATCCCACCTAACAAATAAAATGAGTAAACATTATCTAGTTAGTACATAGAAATATTATTTTAAACACATTATATTTGAAGAAACAATTATGCTTGCTTATCCATTGGCTTGCACATCTACCCATGTAGGTCTTTCAATGCGAACACTTGATAAATTCTTTAGATGCCCATTGAGATTAAAAAAATGTGCACACTCTTCAACCTAAGATTCGTATCATTATATCTTTTAGCAAAATAAAACATGCTATTTAACAACTAACATTAAAACTAATAAAATTCATTAAAATATAAGACATACCACAGTTCTCACAGATGAAGTTCGCATGTCATCCCTTTCTATTGATGGTAATGAATCCAATATATGAATATTATGTTGATGAAGATTTATAACACACAAATACCAATGATCCGGACATGTATCGTGCATCGGGATGTATATCTAAACAAAACACACATTTTAGCATTGATAATTATTTACAACTATGATATGAATACAACTTCATATATGTACCTTATCGCAATCATTCATTTCATCCATGTGTTTGATAATATGTTTGAACATCTTGATAGCAGTTGCCAATTTTCTACCACCATGTAAGATTATTTGATATGCAAAAAAAAAAAAAACATATATATATCACAATATTTATTAGGTTTATTTTTTTTTCTTTAATAAGAAATATAATGGATGAACATACCGCAAATGTGATGGGTAAGTAGCATCTGGTAAGTCGTATTCCATTGAATTTGTTCTCAAAACTATTAAGTTTGCATGCAAATACATTTATGATCTAAAAATGAAACACAAAAAAGTTAACAATGTTAATTATGCAATAGAATTAATAAGAATTGGGTTTATCCTTGTATTACTCACCACATCGAGTAATTCTTGTCTAGGCCCTAAAGTCAAGAAGTTTGCTTGATTTGCATGTTCATATTGAAAATTAACAAGAAGTTCACTGCAAAATATAAGATATTTAATAAGTATAACTTTTAAAACATGACATACATAAAGTATAGTCAAAATAATTGGTTTACACACCTTTTATCCAATGAAACATCAAACACATAAGCAACAACTAGAGACTCAAGTGTACTCAAGGAATGTGAATCCTCCACGTTCGGAAAAATGGACATGGGGATTATCTATATTGAAAACATCTCTAACAAACATTAGTTATCGTTCACTATATTATTAAGTATTTAAAAAATACTACATCAATGAAGTAACATATTACCTCTAATACCTTTTGTGATAAAACCACTATGATTGGGAATCTCTTAGCCTTTGGCATTTTATTGGATTGATGAATGTAGGGTGACACCTTGAATTTACTAGGCTTGTGTTCCATTGTTGTTCGTGTTTTCTTCAATTGATGTGGGAGCACCACCAATGAACTTAGTTGTTCTTCTTGTTTTTCAACATATGGAACATCAACATTAACCTATCATGTATTTGAACATTAGTATATATATATATATATATATATATATATATATATATATATATATATATATATATATGTATGTATGTATGTATGTATGTATATATAGAACTTTGTAAAAAACTAGGTCTTCATAATATGCAAATACCTTTTCATCTTGACATTGATTGTTGACAATGGGAGAAACATGTAACTCCATGTCACCACATGAGTCATTCTCACTCAATCTCTCTTCTACGACAACATTGCTCATAGGAAAAAACAAATGTTTCAATTCCATATATTTTTCTTCAAATTCGCTAAAAGTTGATTCTTTACAACTTTCATCCATATCAGAAACATTTGTTTGTAGCACAAATTTTTTCAACTTCTCAAAAGCTTCCTCCATACCCATCAAACTTTTTTCTTCAACCTAGTAACAAATAAAAATTTCCAATATCATGAAAAATAAAGTTTGAGATGAATAAACTAATGTATATAAATATAGTATAAAAAAGTACCTTATGCCCTTCTTCTTCTTGTTCATGAACTTTTGCATTTTGTTTATCACCATCTTCTACATTTCTCATATCATTATCTTTATGATCACTTGTTCTCTCATCTTTCTCAACCACCTTCATTTTTTCATCATTTTCATTTTCTGCACCATTATTTTGCTCCATATCCACACTTTGCCCAATTTTTATAATCCATTTCGTGACCTATAATTTATCCATAAACTTTATTATAATTGCAACATCACATAAACAAATAAGCTTTTCAGTTAGTAAATGTATCTTACCTTTAGATCATCATAACCTCCAAGTGTTTTGATTTTACGTTTCATTTTAGAAACCTCATCATCTCTCCATTCATTTATACGAGGGCTATATGCATTAAAACGTAAGTTCATACCCTTCTTTGTGGAAATGTGGTCTAGGTAGAAAATCTGCAAGAAATAAATTCCAAAATAATTATAGAGTTGAATATATCACAAACTCTGTTATTGTTAAAAATATCATTATATATCAAGTTTTTTAAAAGTGTATTACCATTAGAAAAAAATAAACATCCAGAAATCTCACTGCTTCGTTTCTTAGATTTAAAGTTGTTTATGCCTCGTACAAGGAAGAAAAATACTATTTGGGCCCAATTTATCTTCTTTATTGATGCGGTGTCTTGAAGGAGATGGAGGAAGGAAGGCTTGACACTAACTTTCATCATTGGACATAATAAGGCACCCAAAACAAATAATACAAAACGAATTTTAAATTCATCCCCACATTCTTTTTCTTGTCGTATTTGGTTTTCTAACATCAACAATGGCAATTTTCCCTTTCCATCACAATACATGTTGTATAAATCATTCCGTTTACTTGTGCATCTCTCTATATCTACCTCCACCCTCTTAGCCTTCAAGCCCAAAATTAACTCAACATCCATTGGGGATAATTTAATGGAAGTGTTATGCACACTTAATGTGCATGAAAGAGTGTCAAAATTCTCTACCAACCAATGACATAAACTATGATCAAGTCTAGTACATCGCAATCCTAAAATACCTCCAAACCCTATTTCTTGTATGACGACCTTTTGATTAGGTTGCAAGTGTTGAAGTAGTTTATACACCAGATCAGGCGAACAACGCGTGTGAAGATACAACTAGAAGTCATAAATATACATAAGCATATATATTTTAAATTGAAAGAAAATATTATCATTATTTAAAAACATAAATTTCAAATTTCTTACCTTTGATGTATTTTTTGAGTTTCGACCCTTTTGTTTTATATATTCATGAGAGCATTTTTTAGACTTCTCTAAGAACTCTTTTTTTTCTCCATTTGAAAGGGATTGCCATTTTTTCCCAATCTCTTTTCGCAACTGTAATATTAAATTAGTTAGTTATCATATAGAGTATAAAAGTTGACTAAAAAACATATTATGCAAATATTCATTTCTTTTCTTACATCATGATTTATTATCAATTCCTTGTTATCTTCTTTTCTTGCGAGTACTTGTTCTTGACTGCAAAAAACATCACATAGAAATTATTATATTTTCAACATATGAATAAATATCCAAAATGAATTAACTATATATGTATATATATTCTTACAAATAATAAAGCCATGAACCCATAGGAAGTTTTGGGTTTGAAGGGGGATCATTCTCCTCAAATGATTGTTTGCTCCTGTTTAAAACACAACATTATGAATGTAATTTACAACTAATTAAAACTATGTACTATATTCAAATAATTAAGTGACAAATATAAAATCTTACATATTTGGCTTTCTAAGTCAAGATGCAGTAAGACTGATCAAAATAAGATAAACTCCTCTTATATTAAGCAACTGTGTAGCCTGCAACATAGTGAGCATACCGATAAGAATTAAGTTTTGAATTTGACAACAATGAGTTTGAAAATATTTGTAACAAAATGGATTTTTTTTTTCTAAAAATATTAATCATTATTTAATCATTTGATCGATGAGTTAAACTAATTAAAATAAATTTAAATTATCAAATAAAAATAATTTATTTACTTTAAATCTTTTTTTTATTTTATCTTATCTTTTTTACATGGCATAGCAAAAAGACAATTTTTAAAATTATATCAATTAATTTATAATTTTTTTAAATATAATAATGTTGTATTGGATTAGAAATAGAAAATTAAAAAAAAAAAGCTAAATTTAGAGTATGCTATTTTAAAATTTTTTATCTTTAAAAAAAAGTCATTAGTGAGCATATGTCCAGATGTTTTAAGCCCTTTTATCATTCTTTTCATCTCCTTAGGATCTTGTTTCATTGTATGGTTCAGTCGCATTTTGTAATTTCCAAATTTCATTACAAGTCCTCTAAGCTTCATAGTTGAAAGTCCACCATACTTTTCTTTTAACGCTTCCCACATTTTATGAGAAGTTTGATATACCTCATACTCAATCATGAGATCATCTTGCATACAACTTAACAACGTAATGCGAGCTAAAGAATTTTTTTGTGAGAGAGGCCACATCAACAAGATAAATATACATGTCATGTCTGGCATATCAAATTATTTACATGTTATGTACAAAACATAAAAGAAAATGTAAAAAATAGAAGGAAAACTAATCTTCTCCCTTGAAACTAAAAGGAACAATGTTAGGATTATACACAATGTCTTCTATAACTCTAGAAGTTGTTTTCAACAACCATAACCCTCTAAGATTTTTATGCCTACTAGAATTTGAAAATCTTGCATTTCGCAAGTTAGGAGAAATAGAAAGCACTATTGTTCGTCTGATAGCATTCTTCACGAAGCATGTTTCCTAGTGTTCCTTGAAAATAGCTACTAGGTCATCAAAAGACCTATTTGTGAAACCATGAGACCCTTCTTGAATGGATTCCCATATATTTTCAAGAACTTTTTTCTTAGGTTCTGTTAATGACATTTGTAGAATATACATTTTACAGTTTGACTCTAAGATATATTCCTCTTCGAAACGTTTGAACATATTAGCCACATGATCCACATGTTCATTTGTAGAATGGCTATGGTCCCTCTTGTAGTTCAAGATTGTATCCAAATGCGGCCAAGGTCCACTACCCCTTAGTACTTTCCTAGTTCTCCTCAATCATACCATTTTGCACCTGACCAAAAGAATTTAATTTAATTTTAATGAGTAACATATACTCATACTTTAATTAAATATTTGAACAAATGAAATTTTAATTAGAAACACACAATTATTAAAAAAAAAATGTCTTTTATTGTCCCTCAAATTTTTATTATTATTTTATACACAAGTCAACATTCATAATTTCAAATAAACAATATAACACTAATAAATGGTATTTTATATCATATCAAGGTACTTTATTTGAGATTTAGGTTCGAATCCATGTTGCATTATTATTTCTAACACTAAAAGGTTCAAAAGTCTAGAATTTTATTACATTTTAAATGAAAAATAAAATTAATTTATATAAAATATTTTATTTGAGATTTAGGTTCAAATCCATGTTGCATTATTATTTCTAACACTAAAAGGTTCAAAAGTCTAGAATTTTATTACATTTTTATTCGAACCATGTTGCATTATTATTTCTAACACTAAAAGGTTCAAAAGTCTAGAATTTTATTACATTTTAAATGAAAAATAAAATTAATTTATATAAAATATTTTATTTGAGATTTAGGTTCAAATCCATGTTGCATTATTATTTCTAACACTAAAAGGTTCAAAAGTCTAGAATTTTATTACATTTTAAATGAAAAATAAAATTAATTTATATAAAATATTTTATTTGAGATTTAATTTCTAAAATTTTATTAAAAATATGTGATAACAATTTTTTCTATTAACATTAATGTATTTAAATAATTAAAATTATTAATAATTTATCTTATCAAATTGATTTTAATTCATAAAATATCGGTAATAAAATTCGAAAGTTCAATTTATATAAAATATTTTATTTGAGATTTAGGTTCAAATCCATGTTGCATTATTATTTCTAACACTAAAACGTTCAAAAGTCTAGAATTTTATTACATTTTAAATGAAAAATAAAATTAATTTATATAAAATATTTTATTTGAGATTTAATTTCTAAAATTTTATTAAAAATATGTGATAACAATTTTTTCTATTAACATTAATGTATTTAAATAATTAAAATTATTAATAATTTGTCTTATCAAATTGATTTTAATTCATAAAATATCGGTAATAAAATTTGAAAGTTCAATGGTAAAGATTTAATCAAAATATAAATGGATAATTACTAATTATTTATATACAGAGAGAAATTCCTAAAAGGCCCTATTTTTACTACCTCTCACACTCGGGGATAGGCGTCAAGAAGCCCTTTTCTCCCTCCAGACCAAAGAATCCCTAAAAAGGCTCCAGTTTACTCTGCCACTCTCAATCCTCACAGGTACTAATCTAATCATGTTATCATTTTTTTTTCAATACCCATTTGATTCCCCATCCCCATTCGATTTTTTGGATCTGTTTTAGGGGTCCTTTTGCTTTTGTGCCATCCCATTTAAATTTCATGAACCCTAAATCCACGATTTTTTAGCCAGGCTGAAAAACACAACCTTTGCCTGCAAATCATGACCAGATTACCAAATAGCATATTTTGTTTTTAAAAAAAAAAAAATTGGACATATTTTGTATCCTTGTGCACGGCCTGGACTGGTAGGAAATATCGAGAAATTTCCCAAAAAAAATCGGTAAAAATACCGAAATTTTAGTGATATTTTTTAATCGGTCAAAATATCGTGTTTGTACACAGCCTGGACTGGTAGGAAATATCGGGAAATTTTCCAAAAAATCGGTAAAAATATTGTGTCTTTCTCAGAAATATTGCCGAAATTTTCGACATTTCAATCACTACCATATGACATAAGATGAGTGAAGTACCTGTTCTGGGAGAGTGGGTAGAGTTGCCTGCAGGGGGAGATTGGTTTCGGATCCGCCAAAGCCCGCCTGATTTTTTTCTTGCTGATTTCTCATTTCTCTAATTTCTCCTTCAAAATCCCCACTCAGCTCACTCTCTCTGTAAATATTCATTTCACCCGAAAATTCCATTTCCACACCCTCAAATTTCTAAAGCTTAACTCTCTAAAATCCGGGAAAAGTTGTAATGCCCATCAAACTAATAGCTCACCTATCCGAAAATAGGCGTCAAGTGTAATACCCATCAGACAAATTTTTGTCTTTAGACAAGATTAAGCAAGATAGAAGCGAGAAATCAGGTGACCGGCAACCTGTTTTTATTTTTTTATATATTTTTAAATTTTTTTAAAAATACATAAGCCAATTGGATGGTTTGGATTGAACCATCTTCATCCAATGGTCAAAATTGTTTTTTCGGTAGGTACCAAAGTGGTACTATAGAATTTTCCATTATAGTATCATCTTTTTCTCTCCTTTTTGGGTTATGTGAAGTGGAACTCATCATTATACATTCCACTTCCAACCCATCTGACTGAACTAAGGGTAGTTCCAACCTACCATATTTAGCATGGCGCCCCATGAGCAAGCATTGGGTATGCATTTGTGTGCACGCTCAACTGTTTGGGAAGAATTGTAAATTAGGACTTAAGAGCGAGACCTACCAGCACTAGTAAATCCAATAGTTCCATCACATTACGTCCACTATGCTTGAGGTAATTGATGCTTGAAATACATGCATAATTTAAACTCTGATTTTTGCAGTTTCAACAAAGTAGAGTTCATTAGACTCTCTGATAGTTAGCCTTTCATGATGATCTAGGATGTGTTGCAATTTTTTCCAAGAGAAACCTCATCTAGCAAAGGAAAAGCATACTCTACTTATATTCAACATTAAACAAAAGCTGAAATAGTTAGGTAATGTGCTAACAACGATAGACTGGTTCCTCTTAAGTTCAACAATAGAGTCAAAGCAAGAAAAAGGGAAATTGCAAACTCTAGCCATAGGGTAGAAATGATCTTGCACAGAACTTGAACCTTTCAAATTCCATACAAAAAAAATGAGAAAAAAAGAAAGAAAAAAGATAATATGGAAAGATTAGAGATTCACTGCTATATGGAAAGATTGGAGATTCACTGCTACATGGAAAGATGGGAGATTCACTGTTGAAAATTTGGAAGTATCATCTTTATTGAGAATATTTTAGAATATTTTTTATTCTTTAGAATATTTCAGAATATTTAATTCTTTGAATTATTTCCAGTAAATAGGTTATTCCCTTAAATGGATTTAAACCATTGTATCTATAAATATGTGTATGTAATTGAAGCAATATGACTAAGAAATTTATTCTCCATTCATCTTTGTGTTCATGGTACAGGAGCCGCCCTAAACCCTAGGATGGATTTTTGAGTGATTTTTGGTTGATCACTCATAAAAAAATAAAAAAATAAAAAAGAATTCAGTATTTATCTAGTCTTCTACCCGATTTTTTTTTTCTTTCTCAACTTGGTTTGTATTCTAGATTTTTTGTTATTTTCTCAATCTGGTTGTGTACCAGATTTTTTAATTCCTTAAACGATTCCTCTACAATGTTTGGAGTATTTTCTGATGAAATTTCGGGGGATATCTCTAACATTCAAACCCTCAGAATGGTCAGATTTCATTGACTCGGATTGTTGAAAGTCCAATCTTGCAGATCACTACTCATTGACTGAATGGACAGAATTTCTTATGGTGGTCACAATCTGTGAAACTATTCGTTAGAGGAAGAGGTAAGATTGGCTATTTGAATGGTACAAAACAGGCTCCGAATTATGATGATCCTACATACCATGTCTAGGAGGCTGAGAATTCTATGATTTTCTCATGGCTCGTTAACTCTATGGAACTAGAGATCGACCAAACTTATATGTATCTCAACACTGCCAAACAACTATGGGATGCAGTGAACGAGATGTACTCAGATTTGGGCAATTCCTTACAAGTTTATGAGTTGAAAACAAAGATCAGAAATACAACACAAGGGATTATGTCTGTAACAAGTTATTATCGTAGGAAAAGTGTAAATAATTTCTATTTTTATTTTTGGAAATTACTTTTAATTTATTTTATTCTATTAATGTTATATTTTTGGGAAGTGTCCTATTAAGAATTATTTTTATTTTATTTTATTTTATTTTATTTTATTCTATTAATGTTATATTTTTGGGAAGAGTCCTACTGGGATTATGCTAGTGGAGTCTCATTCCTTTTATAAGTAAAATCACCTTCCACTTTGTGTCATCTTCTAATTACAAGTAGATTCCCATTGAGATTGTGTTAGTGGCCTATAAAAGCATGTCACCCCTCTCTCATATTAATACCAATTTTCAGAGAATTTTTTCAAAGAGTTTTTCGGGGAGTATTTTCATACATCTATTTGGAGGAATTTATTCAAAAACCCGAGTTGTACACATCTTGCTTTCAAAGTGCACCCAAGGCGAGATCTGGTAGTTGAATCTTGGAGGTAGACCACTGGTACCCTAGTGCAACGAGTTCATCTTCGAGGAGGATGGATCTATTTCAAGGATAGTGCTTGTCACGCATTAGGTGATAAGTTTTTCTTTTTTTATTCATTTTGTTCTTTGTTTGTGTCTTTTGGGCTAGTCTTTTGTTTCCATACCCTTAAAATCCAACAATTATAATATGCTAAAAAGTTTGTGACAGGAACTTGACTTGTTCTATGACCTTTAATGGTCATGTGCTGAAGATAGTGCTCAATATCAAAGGACCGTGGAGAAAGACCATGTTATGGAATTTTTAGCTGGCCTAAACATGGATTTGGATGAAATGAGAGGTTGTGTTCTAGGAAAAGAGCCATTGCCCTCAATCAGTAAAGCATTCTCTCTGAAGTTAGACGAGAAGAAAGTCGTAGCGGAGTGATGATGGGAAAAAAATTGACCAACAATGAGAATTCAACACTTAATGCTACTGCACCAACCAATTAAATTGATGTAGCAGCATACAATCAGAGACCTGTAGCCCAGATTTTGAATAATCCTGATGAAAAGCTCAAGATATGGAGTGATTATTGCAACAAACCTCGGCACATTAGAGAGAAGTGCTGAAAATTGAATGGAAAACCAGCAAATTGGAAGAAAAGGAAACCTGGAGAAAAGAATGGCATCGAAATGTAAGCTACTGCAAAAACTAAGATTCCATTTAACAAAGAAAAACTCGAGCATCTCTACAAAATGATTAATCAAGTCCAACTTTCAAGTGTACCCTCTAGTTCTTTGTCTCAAACAAGTAGTGCATTCACTAGTTCCCTAAATCCAACACCATGGATCATTGATTCTGGTGCATCTGATCATATGACTAATCAATCACTTTTTTACCACTTATTCTCCATGTTCTAGTCACTTAAAAATTTGAATTACAGATGGTAGTTCGTCTCCAGTTGTAGGGAAAAGGTTCTATAATTATCTCTAAAAATCTAATCCTCAAATCTGTTCTCCATGTTCCTAATATTTCTTGCAATCTTTTGTCAGTTAGCAAAATAACCAAAGATTCTAATTGTTTTGCAAAATTTTGTGACTCTTGTTGTGAATTCCATGACCAGCATTCGGGGAGGATGATTGGCAGTGTTAGGATGCCTGATGGACTCTATTACTTTGATAACAATTTCCTCAAAGGTGGACAAGCTCAAGTTGCAAGTAGTAGTGTGATTTCTATTCTTGTTGAAGATGAAATAATGGTATGGCACAATAGGTTAGGCCATCCTTGTTTTTCTTATTTGAAACAATTATTTCCAACTTTGTTCAAAAATTTGAATCCTTTGATATTTCAATGCGAAGTTTGCCAGTTATCTAAACATCACCGTGTTCATTTTTTGTTTCATCCTTATCAAGAATCCAAACCATTTTACTTAATTCACAGTGGTGTATAGGGACCTTCTTGAGTCACAAACTTAACTGGAACCAAGTGGTTTATTACATTCATTGATGACCATACCCCAGTCTGTTGGATGTATCTCTTAAAAGAAAAATCTGATGTTGAATGAGTGTTTAAAGAGTTCTATTCCATGATTGAAACTCAGTTCCACACTCCAATACAAGTTATTAGAATTAACAATGGTAAGGAATATTTCAACTCTATCCTTGGTAGATATTTTAAAGAAAAGGGCATTATCCACCAATCCACATGCTTTGATACTCCATAGCAAAATGGTATAGCTGAGAGAAAAAAATCGTCATTTACTTGAGGTGGCTAGGTTAATAATGCTCACTATGGGGGTCCCAAAATATTTATGGGGTGAGGTTGTTCTCACGACATCTTAATTAATAGGATGCCTACTAGAGTCTTAAAATTTGTCACTCCTCTAAATAGATTACTCGCCATCTTCCCACATATTTGCATTTTTACTTTCTACCTCTAAAATTCTATGGATGCACTATGTTTGTCCACATCCACAAACAAAATCATTCTAAACTTGATCCTTGGTTAGAAAAGTGTGTGTTTGTTGGGTATTATACAACATAGAAATGGTACAAATGTTATAATCCTATTTCAAAGAAACTTGTTGTGACTATGGATGTGACATTTTTCGAAAACCAACCTTACTTTCCCAAAAATCATCTTCAAGGGGGAGATGTATTGAGAAAGAAGATCCTTTTTGGGAAGAAATGGGACCCTAACCTGTGTCATTACCAAGTGACCCACAAAAATCCTACTAAAAAATGTTACCCATTGTTTATCCTTTGCCTAGTGGACCAAGCATTATAAATTCTAATTCAGGGGGAGAACCACTACAAAAAGAAACTCAAACTGAGCTACATGTCTACTCATGAAGGAAAAGTGGTCAGAATAGAGAGTCACAGCCAGACATAAGCCAAGCAACTCCTTTGAATGATAGCCCTTTGGATGAAACATGTATCTCTTCACCAAACCTAAGTTCAATTCCTAAATCTAGTAGTTTAGATAGTGTTTCACATGACCTCAGTGTTCTCATTGCACTTAGAAAGGGAACACGTTCCTGTACTATGCATCCCATTGCAAAGTATGTCTCATTCCATAGACTTTCTCAGAATTATAGAGCTTTTACTTCTTAATCTCTCTAGTGTTTCACTGCCTAAAACTATATAGGAAGCTTTGGGTCACACTGAATGGAGAACAACAATCATGGAAGAGATGCAAGCTCTTGAGAAGAATGGTACTTGGGAAATTGTTGAACTGCCAAGAGATAAAAGGACCGTAGGTTGCAAGTGGGTGTTTACGATGAAATACCAGGCGGATGGAAGCATTGATAGGTACAAGGCAAGGCTTGTAGCCAAAGGATTTACCTAGACTTACAGAATTGACTATCAGGAAACTTTTGCTCATGTTGCAAAAGTTAATTCGATTCGAGTAATACTATTCCTTACTGCGAATTTGAGTTGGTCAATGCATCAACTCGACATGAAGAATGCTTTTCTAAATGGAGAGCTAGAGGAGGAAGTTTTCATGGACCCACCACTGGGTTTTGAAAGTATGCTTGGAGTTAGAAAAGTATGTAAGTTAAAGAAGTCTCTTTACAGACTAAAATAATCACTTAGAGCTTGGTTTGATTGATTCACCAAGACTGTCAAAAGGCGTGGATACCGACAAAGTCAAGCCAATCACACATTGTTCTACAAGCACTCAACTATAGGTAAGATAGCCATACTCATTGTACATGTGGATGGCATTATCCTTATTGGTAAAGATGCAGGGAAACTAGAGGTCTTAAAGAATTTCCTTGCAAGGGAATTTGAAATTAAAGACCTTGAAGCCCCAAGATATTTTTTGGGCATGGAGTTTGCGAGGTCTAAGGGAATATTTGTGTCACGGAGAAAGTATGTGCTTGACTTACTTAAGGAGACCGGTCTACTTGGTTGCAAACCAGTAGGAACCCTAATGGTACCCAATCTTAGACTACAACCAGCAAGTGTAGATAAGGTGGTGAATCGAGATCAAGATCAAAGGTTAGTTGGAAGACTCATTTATCTATCTCATACTCGACCAATCATAGCATTCGCAGTGAGTGTTGTGAGTCAATATATGCACTCACTAGGGGAAGAACATTTTGAAGTAGTCTACCAAATTCTCAAGTATTTAAAAAGGAAACTTGGAAAAGGTTTACTATTTGAGAATCATGATCACTCACGGATTGAAGCTTATACCGATGCGGATTGGGCAAGTATTATAGATTGATGGCCCACATCAAGCTACTGTACATTTATTGGAGGCAACCTAGTGACTTGGAGAAGTAAGAAGTAAATTGTGGTAACTAGAAGTAGTGCAAATGTTGAATTTAGAGTTGTAGCTCATGGGATTTGCGAGCTTTTATGGCTGAAAAAGTTACTTGAAGATCTCAAAGTGACAAGTCATATGCCTATGAAGCTCTATTGTGACAATAAAACAATGATCAATATAACACATAATCCAATTCAACATGATAGAACCAAACACGTAGAAATTGACTAACACTTTATCAAAGAGAAGTTAGATGGTAGATTGACATGCATGCCTTATATTCCTACAGTCAAACAATTGGCAGATGTTTTTACTAAGGGGTTACACAAGGGAAAATTCGATAGCATAATTCGCAAACTGGGTATGAAAGACATTTTTGAGCCAGCTTGAGGGAGAGTATGGAAAGATTAGAGATTCACTACTATATGGAAAGATTGGAGATTCACTGCTACATGGAAAGATGAGAGATTCACTGTTGAAAAATTGGAAGTATCATCTATATTGAGAATATTTTAGAATATTTTATTCTTTGAATTATTTCCTGTAAATAGGTTATTCCCTTAAATGGATTTAGACCATTGTATCTATAAATATGTGTATGTAATTGTAGCAATATGAATCAGAAATTTATTTTCCATTCATCTTTGTGTTTAGATAACTTACACAAATAGAATAGCAAAACAGTAAATAGGTTATTCCCTTAAATGGATTTAGACCATTGTATCTATAAATTTGTTTATGTAATTGTAGCAATATGAATCAGAAATTTATTCTCCATTCATCTTTGTGTCTAGATAACTTACACAATTAGAATTGCAAAACAGTTGCATAGCTAAAGTAAATTTCAAAAAGATTCTAATCAATTTAAAGGACAAATGATCTCCTATAACTGAAACCTACTATTTGGCATCTTGTTGACTAGTTGATATGCAATTTTTTTGGTTAAACATGGAGCCTAATAGGAAAAGCAACCTAAACTAATAACGTCATCTATAATTTGATGAATCTATGCATTATATTTGTCAAGAACAACTTTTCTAGACACTCTTGAACACATTAGCAAAATCCTTGTCCATCCAAACATTGGAGAGACTCAAAGCCCTGACCTATAACAAGCCCTTCAAAATGGTAAAATCTTTGTCACAATGATCAAATCCTTTGTTGTTGGTTTTGAAAAGGTTCTTTCCACCTTGTAAGGTCTTGTGATTTCATCTCTTGTTTCTAATCAAACAAAAAAATGGGTCATTTGATGTGCATATGTCATGTTATACCCAATCCCCTAAATCCAACCCATAATTTCATATACACCTTAAAAGTTTAAGTGTGAAGTAGTTTGCACTTTGAATTGTTTTCTCAATTCTTATATATAAAGACTAAATTGCTTTTAATCCATTTTCATATATAGGCAATAAAGTCCTTTTCATTCATTTTTATTTGGCATTTTCTTGTTTTCATAATGTTTTAAAATAATATAGTATATACCTTAGTAGATCACCCTATTATCTACTAAAAACTTCAAACCTTGATAGGTATACCAATTTTTGGAACCTCATCATTCCACACCAGCTTTCTTTAGAATGTATTTTACATTTCCTAAGAATTTCTTATTATCTATTTAACAATATAATAACAGCTTCTTTGCTTATATTACATTTTTCACCCTCCATTCATTTTATCCTTGAATAATACTTAATTTTCTCATTTTTTTTAAGATCAACTACTTAGTTTTTTGTCACCTATCTATGCGATATCTCGCATCAGATAGAGGAAAAAGTTCATAATGTTATATATGTATGAGTTCCTTTTAACCTTGTAGATGTGTTTTAAAGCGATGAGGGTCTCTTAAGTCTAAAACATACAATATCTATATGGTTGAGAGTGTTATAAATGGTATCAAAGTAAATCCCTGACTTCGGTGTGGACCTTTGTTTGTTCAGCCCTGCAAGGGGTTTCTATTTTTTAGGCCCCACAATTTTATGGGACACAATAAGAATGTTGTGTTTGCATTGAGAGGTGTTATGATATTGCACATGGGATTAGAGGAAAAGTTGTAAACACTATATATGGGTTTTTCTTAACTTTGTAGATGTGTTTTAAAGTCATGAGATCACCATGGGTCTAGAGTTGACAATATCTACATGGTTGAAAGCAGGACATTACATATATCTTACATTTTCTTTTCATTTATTGAGACATATCCATCCATAAATGTTTTGTACACTCCACTCATGACAAGGATAAGATTTATTTATTTATTTTGGGACATGTTTTAAAGCCGTGAAGGCATCTTGGGTTTAGAGCCAATAATATCTATATGGTTTGGGAGCTGGTCATTACAATATACCTTGCATTTTCTCTTCACTTACTCAGACATATCTATCCATAAAATTTGTGAACACCACACTCATGGCAAGGGAAATAATTTTTTTTTTTTTTTTTGGGTTTTGGAAGCATTCATAGTTATTCAAAAGTTAGGTTTAAGTTTACTTTTAAACTCTTAGCTTTTTTTATTGTATAGTGATGATGTGATTCATTTTTTTCTCAAGTTTTTCTGAGAGTTTTGTTTGAGTGAATTAAACCTAGATTTATGCTGTAATGATGCATTGTTCTATAGTCTCCATTAATTTCACATGATTATATGGTGTTTTGAGTGAATTTCTCAATGTAGCATACTAATTTATTGACACAATTTTTTTTTATTTCTTTCGTTTTTTGCACCATGATTTACATGTTTGGATTTTTAATTTTATTGATTGAAAATATTTTTAGATGAGGCTAGTAATATGATTCCATGGCTGGTTTGATCATGTTTGTGATATAGTATTTGCTATTTCACTCTTAGCATCATCATATATACCATGCTCATTCAATTGTTTCTAGACAACTCCTAATCATCCCTCCATGGCAACACTTTGATCATTTCACATCTCAATTAGAGTTTTGGTGAAGTAATTTCATCTCCCTTCTTACTATATTTTGTACTTTGCTTCTCTATGCTTCTTATAGTGAATGTTGAGGACAAAGTAAAATTAGGTTGAGGGGTAAGAGATGAATCTTTCAAACGTTCAAGATCTGTATCCATTGGGATGCAATGCATATCAGAACTTGAAGGGTTATGGAAACTGTCTAAGTTATCATTTAACTATTTTAAATGAAAAGACAAAGCATTTAAAGCTTCCAACTTTTGGATATCACTTTTTACATTCCAAAGGTTGTCTAAAATGCATTTTTGTGATATGTCTAAACCTTCTATATCTTGAAATGAAAAATTACTTTTAGGAAACACTAGAAGAGTGAATTTTCCAAACTCAATTCGTTCTTGCTCCATCTGTAAAGAAAATTCAAAATTTAGTACACCTTTTGAAGCATGACTAAGATATCTAATGAGTTTATCTTTAATATACCAAAATTGAAAATATATTGAATTTATGATGGGCACCATAATTGTGAATAAAAATATTTAAAGGGGCTTTTGAATTTTTTGAAATCAAATTTATCGATTTATAAGAACATGCACAAATACCATCACAATCCTTTTGATCATCTGATTCATCTTCATCCTGACTTGACTCTTCAGTTGATATTTCTTGAGTTATTAATATTTGATTATCTTCTTTTGATTCGTAATCTTCACTTGAATCTTCATTTTCTTTATTAATCATTAAACCTATCATTAAATGTTTAAGTTTATCACTAATTTCTAAAGAATTGATTTTGCTTTCTAGTTTACAGCCTTTTGAATAATGACTTACTTTGCCACATTTATAACAAGTTGGAGCTATTGGAGTTTTCCTTTTTAGAGTTGTTTTGTTGGAAGGTTTGATTTATTAGGATCAAATTTTACAAATTTCTTTTCAAATTTTGACTCAATTAATGGTTTTTTAGCTTTTGTATTATTTTGTTTATTTTTCCTTTTTGAAGGGGCTATTATTGTATCATACCCATAATATGAACAAAATTATCCTAATTCTTTCCTACTATCTTGTTTTTCTTTTTTCATTTGACTCTTTAATTTGAGGTCTATGCAAAGGGCTAAACCCTCATTATTAATAAAAGTAATTAGTTCTACATATGTTATGACTCATAAGGAATTCTTTCATTATGGATATTTCTTATTCTTTGTCTAACTTTTTCAACAAATAAAGTTGGTAAACCAAATATAAATTTTTCTTTCCAATAATGACTTCCACAATCAGGTCTTAACATAACTTTAACTAAAAACCTATCCCTATACCACTTAAAATCTTGAAGTTTTGGACATCTAAGATTATTAAGGATTTCAGAAGTTCTTTCTTGAAAATAAACTGTATCTTTTATAAAATATTTTGTTATTGCAAATATTAAAGTATTGATAGTGTCTTCATCATATGTTTGGACCGATGTTCCTTCTTATTTGATTATTGTCTTTTTTGCATTTAATATGTATTCTCTATCATTTTGACTCAAATAATGTTCCCACCAACCTTTAAGGAACCCAATGAATCCTATGACTAAGGCATCAATAGTATGAAAATCAGAATTACTAGTCTTGATTCTATAAGTATTATCAACCATCATCATTTCATGAAGTAAATTAATTATTTGATCTTCACTCATTCCATCTATATTCCATTCATAAAAACTACTACCATCATAACTAGCAGCTAATTGATAATTTCTTTCTTCTAATTGAACGCCGAGAAAAAAGGGTTTTGAATAATAATTTTTTCTACTTACAAAATTATTAGAAATTACATTAATTGTTTAAGGGGGGGTAAACTATTGAATCTAGAGACATTTTGAATTGTTCTTCTAATTTATTGACTTCTAATTTTTTTTTTTTATTATAGTTTGAATTTGATTCTTATTTTGATTAATGCCATGAATACTAAGTTTATCTAATCTATATTGTATTTCTTTTAACATTGTTTTTGTTGGTGTAACTAGTTGTATATTTGATTTTGCAGCGTTTATAGGAATAATTAAAGGTTGATCTAAAGACTTAGCAGAATATGATGATGATGATGATAAAGTTGAAGAAAAGTTTGAAGAAAAAGTTAGTTTTGATGATTTTGATGTTTTTGATGTTTCTCCTATCTTCCCTCTTGGGATAGAAGAAAACAAAAATTACTTTAAGAAATAAAGAATGACATCAAAAATTACTTTGATGATGATAATTTTGATGTTTATTAAATGCCTTCATCAAAGAATTCAAATAAGTTGAACTCATTATTGAAAATAAGCCTCCTGAATGGTTAAATGATGGAAGAGTTTATCCAGCCCAACATCTAATCCTTCTCAAATCTAATCACGGGAAACATCAGTTGTTCGGTACAGAGGACCCTTGGCCCTGTACTAAAGTCAACCTCAAAAAACAAATTCAACATTGGAGGTTAAAAATGATTGCAAGAGACCTTGATTATGAGATTTATCATTCGTCTAACTATAATCTTGTCACTGAGGACAATATTCAAAAAAATCATCTCTGCAAATGTCTTTCCAAAAGTCCATCTTCCATTTCAAACTCAATTTACCTATCTTGTTGATAAATACAAAAAGAATTACGTCATTGAAAAAGAAGCTTAAAAGGTTTTTGAAAAAATATCTCTTAGAAATACTCAGTTAAAAAGATATCAAAAATCTTTTGTACATCTGTATCTTTATACATTTGTCTCCTTTTATTTATCCTATTAAAAAAATGTAAAGAAGAATGTGTATAAGACGCAAAGAAAAAAAAAACTATTTAAATAGTGTTGAATAGTTAAATACTATTTCAACAGTAGATTTTGTCTACCAATGTGCTTTTCAAAGAGAAACGTGGAGAAAGAGAATATATTCTCTTTAGGCTTCTTTCAAAGACCTTTGACAAGAAAAGAAATTTACATCCTTCAGTAGACTTCAAAAAGACATCCAGCTGCCCAAGTTATTGATTGTGAATTTCAAAAACTTTCAAGCACGTGGATTTCAACCGATTTCAAGACCAACATTTTTTCTATTAATAGAGGCTCAAAGTTCATCACAAGGCAGAGTGAGCAAAGCGGAGATCAAAACCTTCAAGAGTGTTCCCTAAAATTTTCTCTTAGCTTTTGTAACCTTTATCTCCTTTTAAAAATCTATTCATTTGTATTCATCTCTCTGTTATCAACAACCTTGTACTCAAGTTCAACTTTGTAATTAGGATATAATTTTCAATACAAAAGTTTTATTTTGAATCAATTTCTCTATTCTAATGTTTAATTTTCTGTAATAAATTAGACAGAATTAGACATTAAATATTTCTATTTTTATGTTTGGAGTTCATAGACAGAATTAATCTTTTGTGTGCATGAACTGTTATATGTCCTGGGTGTGAAAACAAAACCTTCTTAGCTTTTTTGTGTCTCTCTCCTTTCAAAAACCTTTCCTTTGTAATGAAAATGTATTTCAAAATCCAGATTCAAACTCTTTGTAATCAAGATATTATTTTCAACACAAAGTTTATTTAAGATTCAATTATTGTGCAATGATTGTGTTTTATTTCATGTTTTAAATTAAATTTTTAGAATTTATTTTTGATTTATGAACTATTTTATGTCTTAAGTTGAAATAACATCATAACATAGATAATATATCAAATATATTGTAATATATTAATAATAAGTTATTTTATATTTTGTAGTTAGCTTTTTATTGTTTTCAATTATATTTTCAATAAAATACATGAGATATAATACGAATGTGAAAAAAAAAAACATATGCATGGATAAATTGGAAAAGAATTTCACTAGAATAGATAAAACATTTTTTAAAAAAATTCATGTAATTATTGAAAATTGCAAACACTCTACTTGGATTTTCCTTTAGATTTATTACATTCTAAATTATTTCTTCCTCATGACTCAAAGATTTATTACATTCTTACTTATTTCTTTCTTATTTCCATGTAGACCTAATTGTCCATCATCCATCAACCTCTTTTCTTACTCTCTTATAGACTTAGCATGTCCTCCATGAACCTCATCCTCCACCAACCTCTTAAGTCGGTTTCTTGTAAATCTCATATAGTTATTTTATGTTTTAAGAGTGCTATTTTTTAAAATTTTGTGAATATATAAATATTTTACTTATTTTGTAAGGATTATAAAATTTTCTAGCATGTAGAAGTTTTATTATGAATGTATGAAGTGGAATTTTATCAATAATTATTAATTGTGTAGTTATTTGTAACTAAAAATTTCAATCCAAACATTTAAAAATTTTCAAAATCAAACAAAAAGATAACAATCACTAAAAAATATCTATTTTAGAAATCTTTTATTATTGAACTTTTAGAAAATTTCAATAATTTTAGTAATATTTTTTTTAGAATTATTTAAAATAACTAAATATGATTTTTTTAAGTGATAATTATTTTTTAAGTTACTAAAAACATGGTGATGATATAAATATAAGGTATCATTTAACTTAGGTAGTGAGTTGTAAATCAATAAATATTTTATTAAACCTAAAAATCTAACCATTTAAAAAAAATCTCAAAATCAAACAAAAAATAAACCAACACCAAAATTTTTTTTGATACAATATCAAATATTTAAATAAATTTTAGTTTTCCCAAAAACACATATATAATTTAAATAATTGTGTAGTTATTCGAAATAATAATTACATGATCAAACTTAAAAATCCAAATAATAAAATTTTTAAAATCAAATAAAAGATAAATCACAATTAAAAAGAATATTTAATGAAATATCATATACAAAATTATAAAATTATCATTTTATTAGAATATGTATATAGAAATTCTTAAGGGTAAATGAGTATTCATTTTTGAAAAAAAAAATCAATTTGAGTTGGTAGTATAATAAATACGTTAAGAATTTATTAAACAACTTAGTTAAATTTCCTAAAAGAAAAATCTATAAATATTTCATATTTTTATATATAGCATGGATTATAGAATTGAATACACATTAAGGAAAAAAATGTTGTTTAAAATTTGGATTGAGAAAAATAAATTAATTCAAAATAAATATTTTTTGTATTTATTTGATTTTTATCTAAATTTATTTCTATCGAATAAAATTAAGAACTAAAACTTAAATTATCATGATTTTTTAAATTTGTATTTTTTCTTTTTTAAGATGAAAAATAAAATAGTATTTATTTAAATAGTTTAGTAAGTAAATTAATAATGAAACATTTTCTTACAGGGGAAAAATTATATCATCAAGAAAAGTTATTTTTAATTAAATTATGATAATTTTTTTTTTAAAGAAAAACATTATCTAAGATCAATTTTTGGTTGTTTTATAGGTTTACATTTTTAGATATATATAAAAAAAATAATCATCTTTTTTTTTTTCATCTAAAAGTTTTGATAATAACATTTAACTTTTCATTTTAAAATTAATTTTTCATGTTAAAATTGTTTTAATTAAATTATGATAAGAGAACATTGTCTAAATCAAACTTTAAATTGTTATTAAAAAATAGAAATATTATCTAAATTAATTAAATAAAATAATAATAGGATGAAAGCGATAAATATATAGCAATAAAAAATTCAATAAACACTCACTCTTTTATATATAATCAATTTTTTTATAAGATTTTTTTAGCATATCAAATTTCTTTTTTATCTCATATAATTTAATATATTTTATATAATAGATAATGTTATATAGGACAATGTCCTAACCAATATCCTTTGGTGCATAAATCATATGGAATATTTGTCATTTATACACATATTTTGGCTCCAATCACGAATTTACTACCCTTAGACATAGAATATAAAATTTCAAATGTTCATATATATAATTAAAATGTTTGTTATAAAACCTCTCTCCTTCCAGTTAAAAACATGCAACCAAAGGTTGTGTTAGGAACATCTTTCTTAATTCTGCTTTACCTTTTTAAAATAGACAAATAAGAAATAAAAATCGAATATAATGTACAAACAATCTGTTTTGAGTTTGTTAGTCCTGTCCAACTTAAAGAACTTAACCTCCTCCAAGATACTGAAGTGAAACAATTGAATTTAATTCAAAAGAAAAAACAACATATCAATTTTCTAAGTAAAGAGATCCATTATTAAAGAATAGAAGAAAACCTTCTTCAAAATGATATCCAAGATAGGATAAGTAAAGTCAAAAATCAAATTGAAATAGAATTATGTTCTATTCCTAATGCTTTTTGGAATAGAAAGAAACACAAAGTTTCCCTACCATAAATTGAAGGGTAAGACTAATTCAAATGAATGAACAAATGTTAGAATACTATAAAAAAAAAAAAGAAAGATACAAGATCTACAAACATTTCATATTTTTACATATAGCGTAGATTATAAAATTGAATCCACATTAAAGAAAAAATGCTGTTTAAAATTTGGATTGAGAAAAATAAATTAATTCAAAATAAATATTTTTTTGCATTTATTTGATTTTTTTTATCTAAATTTATTTCTATTGAATAAAATTAAGAACGAAAACTTAAATTATCATAATTTTTGAAAATTTTGTATTTTTTCATTTTTAAGAAGACAAATAAAATAATATTTATTGAAATAGTTTAGTAAGTAAATTAATAATGAAACATAAATTATTATCACTTTCTTAGAGAGGAAAAATTATATCATCAAGAAAAATTATTTTTAATTAAATTATGATATTTGTTTTTTAAGAAAAACATTATCTAAGATCAAATTTCGATTGTTTTATAGGTTTGCATTTTTAGAAATATAAAAAAAAAAATTAATCATCTTCTTTTTTTTTTCCATCTAAAAGTTAACATTTAACTTTTCATTTTAAAATTAATTTTTCATGTTAAAATTATTTTAATTAAATTATGATAAGAGAAAATTATCTAAATAAAACTTTAAATTATTATTAAAAAAGAAAAATATTATCTAAATTAATTAAATAAAATAATAATAGGATGAAAGCGATAGGAATAAAAAAATTCGATAAACACTCATTCTTTTTTATATAATAAACTTTTTATAAGATTTTTTAAGCATATCCAATTTCTTTTTTATCTCATATAATTTAATATATTTTATATAATAGATAATTTTATATAGATAATTAATTTTTAGTTATGATTTTTTTTTTGATAAAAATAAAATTTAAATATGGACTTTGTAGTATACAATAGATAACATTAATTATCTTATATACAACAATAAAAGAAATGATGAGAAATAACACTTTTAAAAAATGCTGCTGATATCTCATATCTGCGTTTTCCGCGCTTTGTTTGCGTGAATTGAGATTTATTTTGGTCACGTGTCAAACTATAAACCGCTATTTGTTTGCGTGAATCGATATTTATTTTGGTCAGGTGCCAAACTACAAACGGGAAAGTGAGGATTGTTTGACAAGCTAAGTAGAATGGGGTGGGTGTGGGAGGACGATGCTGGCGAAGCCAATACAGCAGGCGATGTTACCGGATTCCAAAACCCCAATCTTAGATCCGAAGATAGATGCTCCACGAGGAGGATCGTGAAATCGCAGTGTCGAACTGAGGAGGTTAAGCCTGGAAAATTTGTGAGAAAGTGCCAGAAAACTCAGCAGATTCTCAAAGACTGCGTTGGAAGGTATTTAGTTTTATTTGTTTATTTATTTTTTCAATATGGTTGCGGTTTGGTGCTGAGAAAATAAATGAGAAGAAAAAAAAAATACAAATTTCGGGATCTAGGGTTTTTTTTTTTTTTTAAATTTTATTATTTATTATTTTTAATCTTATTAAGTGGTCTCTATTATCTGTGCCTGATGTTTAGTTAGTTATCGGCGTTTTCTTCTTTTTATATTATGAAAGAGGTCTCTATACTTTGTTTATTTTTTTTTCAAGTTGGCTGCGCTTTGGTGCTGAGAAAATTTATGACAAGAAAAGAAATTGCAAATTTTGAATTCTAATGTTTTTATTTTTTATTTTTTATTTTTTTAATATTAGGAAAGTGGTCTCTATTAGTTATGCCTAATGCTAAGTATGGGTATATTTTTCCTTCTCCTTCTGATTCTGCGCTGGTTCTGGTTGTTGAATTTTTTTGCTGTTTTGGCTAGATTGCATTTTTAGTATAAGAGACTGAATGATGTTGATGTTTAAGTACCTCAATATTTGTATAGAAAATGTTGTTGCATTTACGTTGTGGATAAATGCATGAAATCATCAAACCATGGAAGGGAGGAATGGTCCAAATATTAGACAAGGAAACTGTGGTCCCTAGAAGTGGGCAAGGTGGATAGGAAAGTTAGAATAAAGCTAGTTGGGTTTTATTTGGGGATTAGAGAGGCGCTGGTGTTGTCAGTTGCAGCTTGGGAACTTAAAAGAGAACTTGGATATCAATTTTACTCATCTAATTTATAACTTAAATGACATGCTTTGAGTTTCTTTTGACTGGCTTCATTGTCCCATTGTTTATACACATGTTTTGCTTTTCCATACAAACTTTCCAGCAGATAATGAGTGAAAGTATTGAAAACATCCAAAATATTGAGAAAAAGTTTGTAATTTATTATTAAGAGATGAAGAAGTATAAGTTATTGATCAGAGTGAGACAGCAGATTTTTCATAAAAGTTCAAATGACTGGTAGATCAAGGAACAATGCACAATGGTCAGAAGCATTTTCTTGAGCGAAATTCCATTTGTTAGCTATATAATTTATTTATTTATTTTTTTTAAAATGTCCCATATCTATCCAAGGGTCCAGGGAAATGTCTCTTTTATTGAAAGTGCCACAAAATTCTAAAGATTAGTAGTTCTAATTAGAGTTACTTATTTTAGATCACCAAATCAACCCATCAAATGGAGATCAAGTATATTTTTCTCCCCTTAATATCATTTTTTTTTTTTTGGTTTTTGATAGGAAAATAGGAGTTCATTAGAAAAGGAAACTAACAAAAATGAAAAAAGGGCACAACCCACGTATATAGGAAGTATAAAAATTTAACTACCTCCAATATACTAATATGGGCTTAAACAGTCAATGAAAATGGAGTTTGACACTTGGGGGTAAGGAATCTTTTGATGTTTAACAAAGCCCATCTATGTAAATGGAGTTGGTGGTATGTGGAAGATAGAGGGACTTTATGAAAAGTTATAAGTGGTAAGTATGGGTAGAAGATGGAGGGTGGTGATCCAAGGACGTGAGAAAAAGTTATGGGGTAGGGTTATGAAAAGCCATTATAAAGAATTGAGATTTTTTGGCTGGTAGAGCTCCCTTCTCAGTTTGAGATGGGTGGAGGGTGAGATTTTGGACAAACAAGTGGTGTAGAAATGAACCACTGTGTACTACTTTCCCTTCTCTTTGAGCTATTGCTGTATCTAAGGAGGTTTGGGTGGCGGATGTCTAGAACCCATCAGATGAAGGGGTTTGTTGGCCCCCTCGCTTTTCTAGGTGCCTAAATGATTGGGAAGTGGATATCGTGGAGCATTTTCTTATGAGTTTGCAAGGGAGGAAAGTGCATGAAGAAGAAGAAAATACGGTGATTTGGACAGAGTAAAAAAGGGTAAGTTCTTTGTTAAAGCCCTTCACTTGGCTTTAGAGCCAAGTAGTATAGTTTTGTTTCTTGTAGGTGTGATTTGGAACTCTTGGTGCCACCAAAGGTGAGCTTTTTTGCTTGGGAGGCTACTTGGACAAAAGTTTTAATCTTGGATC
Organism: Vitis vinifera; assembly: GCF_030704535.1. Lineage (NCBI taxonomy): Eukaryota > Viridiplantae > Streptophyta > Magnoliopsida > Vitales > Vitaceae > Vitis > Vitis vinifera. Next base: position 5,894,847 of record NC_081812.1, read on the forward strand.
ATTTATAGAGGAAAGGATGGTCTTTGGCAACCAAATGTTTCCTTTGTCAGTTAAAGGAAGAGTTTATCGGTCACATCCTTATTCACTGTGTCAAGACAATGGTATTATAACATTTTTTTTCCCCTTTTTAATGTGCATTGGGTGCTTCCCTCGTCGGTCAGAGAGATGCTTTTAGGATAACATGACTCCTTGGTGGGTAAAAAGCGGAAAAATGTGTGGTGAGCTGCTCTCTTGTGCTTATTTTGGACAATTTGGAAGGAAAGAAGTCGTTTGAAAATGAGGAGCATTACATTCAAGGACTAAAACACTTTTTTCTTTGTAAATTTTTGGGTTGGATTTAAGCTGTTTTTAGGTTCTAGTCCCTCATTTGTAGTGGATTTTGTTTACTGGTTGGACTTAGTTTGAGGGGTGCATTGTTTTTTGTTCTCTCTCCCTTTTCTTTTGGAGGTGTTTGTACGCATTCTTTGTATACTTTCTACATAGTTTGGGGTGCCTTGTTGGTGTTTTTATTTTTATTTTTTATTTTATTTTTTTTATTTTTTATTTTTTTGTTTATAACATTCCCTTGCTTTACTTACCGGAAACATAGTCAATGAAATCCAATAGTCTTAAACATATCCAAGGTCTTAAAGGGCATATATACAAAGTCTTGTTTTTTAAGAACTTTATGTAATAATTCTATTTTTAGTAGGCTTATTATTGATTATAGATTTTTTAGTTTCTAACAAAGGTGTGGGGTTTTTGCCCATCAAAAAAGTTGTTAGTTTCTTGTTAGCCAAAATTTGTGTTGGTAATTTCATGAAAAAAATTTGAATTGTGATACAGCCATACTGTGTCTTTTCAAAGAAATCCATAAAAACAATATATGCTTAAAAAGAATGCAAGGGACCATATTGAGGTATTAGGAGAATAGCCTAAATTTCTCTTCAGCACAATTTAGTGAGACTTTCCTTGTTTGCTTGTTTTTTAATAGATAAGACTTTCCCTAGTCTTTTGAGGAAATTATTTTTCGCAAGTTCTATATTTTAATGGAAAAAGACCAAGTTGGCTTAAATGTATCTAATGTTCGGAATAAATCAAATTTCCATATATATATATATATATGTAGAATAAATTTCCCACTTTGCTATCTTACCCATTTTCTAGAATGACCTATTTTGTTTCAATCACCTCTTTAGAACCTCATTCTTTGTGTAACTTTTGAAAGTATTTGAACAAACTTTTCTAATGTTTTTCTAGTAAAAGCTTCTATGAAGAACTTGTGAGAGAAAAACTTGATATAATGTATTCAAAATCCATTTTCTATTGAAAATATTTTTGGAATAAATACTCCAACCATAAAAAAAATTTTATAACCCACTTGTAGGAAAGGGTACTTTTGGGGAATATAAGATGTGGGAGTGAGATAAGGCCTGTGAGATGTTAGGCTCTAGCTCAAGGCACTTTGCATAGAAGTAAAGATCTTGTTTGTGGGATAATATGATCCATCCAAAATGCAGTCGTGCAATCTAGGATACATCAGGATTGATAAAGTTGAAAATTGGTTCTGAGATGCTGCTAATAGATCAGTAAGCTTGTAAGAAACCTTTTCATTTTAGTGGATTGGTTGGATCCATGGTTTTTGTTTCATGGTTCATATCCCTGTTGATTGGGTCTCCACTGAATTGGTATCCTCCTGTGCTGCATTTTTTTATTTAAGTTTACAAATTGTATCTAGATTGATTATTACTACTGGGATTAGGCAAGTTGCAGGCTGGTTATGCATCAGATTTTATAGTATGATCATGGTCAATGGCCTGCTAGATTTGTTTTCTTTACTTAGTAATGCCTATTATCAATGATGCTAATGCCTATATTGGAATATCATCAACAACATGATGAAGCAAACAAAGAGATTGAAGTTGATTCATGAAGCTTTGGTAGAGATTTGATGACTAAACTTACAAGTTGAGGTGGACCTGAAAAAAATTCTGGAAATCTAATTTTAATTCTGCAATTTCAAGCATAAAAGCTCAAAGTTCATGATGTGTGGTCTAAAATGACAAATCCTTTAGCAGCAAGAGTGGAGAGAAAGAAGTACTAAGATTTGAAATTTTAGAGTGTGTTTGGGAGCGCTTTCAAAAGAGGTTCTCAAACAATAGTATTTGAGAACAGTTCTTAAAAAATAGTTTTCAATTGTTTTAAAGAACAAAATTATATTTGGAAACTCATATAGAAAAAACAGTGTTTGTCTTACCTAAAGATGGCTTCAAACCACTGGAACAATGATCTCAAATGAACCATATGATCTTGAGAAGCCTCACAAAAAATAGTATTGTCATTGACAAACAATAGATGGGAAACTTCCACTCCCTCACCTCGCCTCCCTCTCACCCTAGCCCTTAACAGTTGGTCACCCTCTCTAGCCTTCTTAAGAAGATAGTTGGGAGCCTCCATTGCTAACACAAATAAGTAGGGAGAAAGAAGATCCCCATGTCTTAAGCACTTAGAGCTTTGAAAGAAGTTAGAAGGCATACCATTGACAAGAACAAACAACCTTGCATTATACATGCATTAGAAAGTGTGGAGAGCAACACCTTTATGCCTCTTTTGGACAATTTAGAAGGAGAGAAATAGAAATTTTTTTGAGAATATAGAACTTTCTATTCAAAGGTTGAAATTTTTGTTTTTGTGCAACTTATTATCTTGGACAAACTTGTTTATAGAACATATTTCTATATCCTTGGTTGATTTTATTGATTGGTTGGAATCGGATTGAGGGAGCGAGTATTTTTGTTTTCCCTATCCTTTTTGGCGCTTTTTGGTGGCTGTTGTATAAACCATGTGTACTTTGGTGCAGCCTTTTTGGTGTTTTAATACAATTTGCACTTACCTATCAAAAAGATATGCACCATCTAACCCATTCAATCTCTTTCAAACCAAAGCCTATCTTATCTAGATTGAAAGCAAAAAAGCCCATTTAACATGATCATATGCTTTTTCAATGCCAAACTTACATATAACTCCATAAACATCATTTTCCAACAATAAATCGATGACCTTCTTAGTTATGAGCACTACATTTAGAATTTTTCTTCCCTCCATGAATGTGTTCTAGGATTTGGATACCACTTTACCCACCATCTTCTTTAGCCTACTAGGCAGAACTTTAGTTAGAAGCTTGTAGGCCGAAAATCTTTTAAGTCTTTTGCTCCTCTTTTCTTTGGAAATAACTCTAAGAAGGTGGCATTAAGACTTCTTTCCAACTTACCTTGATAGTAAAATTCACTAAAAAAATCCCATCATCTTATCCTTCACAAAATCCCTACTGAATTGTTAGAAAGGCATAGAGAAACCATCTAGACTTGGAGCTTTGTCCTCATTTAGCTCTAATAGAGCAATGAACACCTATTCCTCTGAAAAAGGATCCTCCAATTTTACTACTTGAAAATGTCAAAAGGCATTCCAATGATGTTGGGTCTCCACTCCTTAGGATTAAATAAAAGATTGTAGAAAGCCCAAGCCACCCCTTCCTTAATCACATTCTCCTTGGTTAACCAAACTGGTATCTATAATCTTGGCTAAAATAATTTTTTCTTTTGTGCACATTGATCATTTTGTGGAAAATTTTAGTGTTTTTATCTCCTTCCTTTAGCCAAATCTCCCTCGATTTCTACCTCCATGAAGCTTCTACTATAAGTACCCATTTTTCATACTCCTCCCTAGCAACCCTCTTTGCTTCCATCTCTTGGGAAAAGGCAACTAGCTTCTCCTTTGAATCCTCAAAACCCATCTGGTTAAAGACCCTTTGAGCCCATCAAAAACCACAGTTTGAGCCTAGTTTAAGCAAAACCTGCCCAAACAGTCAACTCCACCACCAACGAGACCCATGCCATCACCCTCCCTCCTTATATCTAGTTTGCCAGGACTAGGCTTTTCAAGGCCAACGTGGTTCTCCACTCCTTTCTCCTTACTTCTGCAATCAAAGGATGACACGTGTTTTCTTTAGCATGTTACAAAGACGACAACTGGTCCTCCACACACTTGCTTGATGCATGATGCATCATCATCACCCCTAACCTCCAGCCCAATACCACTTCTCCTTGGGACACCTGCAACATCCATTGTGAAAACAACTGGATTGCATCTCACAACTAATTCACTAGCACTTGCAACAGCCTTGACGTTCTCCTCCCATCTAATTTCACCAAAACTCTTGCCCATTGCAAGTTACGGTGAAGAGCGGTATCTTTGTTGACCATAATAAAATCGTTGCAGTAGTCTCCTAGCTTTTTGAACACCTCTTACACCATAAGTGTAGCGGGAATACCACCACTCTCACCCACACTTCCTTAGCATGCACACCTTTTCAGAAACACCCTACCTCTAGAACCCATTTATCCCGGTGCAAAAACTTCTCAGCTTACCTCCTCATACCTTTGAAAAGTACTGACTTTGTGTCTGAAACTTCTTCAAACTCAAACAGGAGAAGGGCACCTCTTAACAAGGAGATCCTTACTCCACCTTTTTCAAAAGCCATTTTTGAGCAGCCTACCTTCTTAATGAGGATTACTTTGAAACAAAATATGAAAACTACCCCCACCTCCCAACTAAACAGTGCTTGAAAAACTCCTCCCTAAGCTGCACCTCCTTATCACCTTGCTCAATCCAAGCTGCTTCACCCACTCTTCCAGGAGTCTTCTTTAGTGCGTTTATAAAAGACCCTTACTCTAGCAACACAATGCTACTGCATCCCTCCACATGCTGCTAAGCACCTAGGGCTGGAGAACTACCCTATAGATGAAACCACTCCAAAGTCAATAAAGCTTCTCGAAAAGAATGAGCCATCCCCCAAGAAAACATCTACCTTCAGGGAGTATTAGAGAAACCACTTAGCATCCACAGTGTAAACTGAGCAGTGAATCCTGTCCCATTTGAATAGCGCTCTAGCTTGAAAGCCTCCCTTCTTCATCCCAAACTTTGAATCACTCCTCTTTGTCTTCTTCCCTATGACATGCCTCCACACCTTCCAACAATTGAAACAGGCTCATCTCCCCAAACCAAATCCAACAGGAAAAAGCCTCTACTCCCTCCCTAAAATTTTTCTTATCAGCATTCCTTTGACCTCCCAATTGCAATTTCAAAGGACTTAGAATACATGGAAAATCAGCTCCTACTTCCCCTCCTCAAATTACGAGCAATCCTAAATTTAATTGAAATGTTAAGAGAGTAAACAAGATTACAGTTCTGAAGAGGGAGAGATATTTGGCATCCTATAGAAAACTAGGAATTATTATCTTGAGCCAACACTCCCAGATATCGAATATTAAGAAAGGAGCCAATTCGCTCAATCAAAACACGATGGAGAAGAATTATAAGAATGAAACATAGATGGAATTAGTAAACACCAAATATTTAATATCCTTAAAGAAATGGTAATGACTTCAACTGCTTATAAAGTAAGAGGAAATTAAGATAGTATGATTTCATGTCTTCATTTAATTGTAGGATTTATTGGATAACTAAAAGTTGGTGGGATAACATACTCATAATCAAAGAGTATTTATATAGTGAATTCTATAAAACAAGATCATTCTCAAGACATTGTTAACACTTTGATATATGCCATAACAAAACATTTTCTAGGAGAACCATATTCATATTAAATGTCATGTAGTTATTAAAATCGCAAATGGTATTAAAGCCATGGATCTAAAACTCTCATATTTAATCCCAAGTTAAATTAGATGACCTTTTTTTTATCAAACTTTGTTTAGAAATTGTGTTGATTCATCGTTTTAATCAGTTTGGTTAGCTCATAAAAAGTAAAAAGGATGGTCTCAGAGGTGGTCCCATGAGATATAAATTATTTTAAATGTAAAGGTCTAATGAAATTGACAAGAAAATAAGTAATATATTAAGGCATTTGTCATCTCAAAATCAATTTGATATCCTTAGAAGCATTTCAAACCCTCCCTCAAAATTAGGATCTTCCTCTCATTTTCCTTGAGGCCCTCCACCACTTTTTAGGATGTCTTACTTATGTATCAAATTTTTATCCCAACTTAAAGAAAAGTGACTAAACCATTATTTCAAATAAGCCCATCTAATTTTTTAAGCTTTTTAATCTAAAAAGTTCCATGTTGAGTGTAAATCCGTTATTTGGAAGATCAAGGAATGTTCAAAGTCGTAATAAATTACCATGGAGATTAGATTTCTTTTTAATGTTTTATTGAGTTTTTAAGATTTTCTTTGCTAATATACATACAATGAAAATATAATGGACATGTGTGTAATTTGTAAGCATCAATTATGAAACTTCATTGGTGTTCTTCTAGGCGAGGTTTTAAGACTTTTTTATCTTTTTTTTTTTTCCTTTACTCTCTTTCTCACTTATCTTGTTTACCACTTCCATGACCTAAACTCCTTTTCCCCCCCTTAAATCCTAAAAGAGTAGAGTCCTGACAACCCTATTTAATTGTAGACAGCTACCTTTGGGTTTGAAACAACTCAAATTCTTTGATTGTGTGCTTTTGTGCCTGTATTTGAGGTGTCTTGATGCTCATCATATACAGGAAACATGCTTGTATGGAGGTATATGTTTGGACAACATTTTTGAAGTTCAGCTTTTGTTTTAGCATATCCTTTTTACTCAGGTGCATAGAATATGAACTAACTTGCTGGGACCAAATGCTATCATTGCTGGTTAGCCCCTCTGTAGTGAATTATTTGAGCTATATTCCATTCTGTAGGTGTCATAACATGTGGATGAGTTTGCATTCATTCATAGAACTGTACTGGCACTCAGCCAATTTACCCTGGATCATGTTTTTTACTCTTTCTCTCCTTTTGTATATATGTATATCTATAACTTGTCTTTGTAATCTTCTAAATCAGGGCTACAGAAGTGGTCCAGTCCAATGAAGAGTATACAGAGGATGATGTGACCGATCTGGTGGTTAAAGGGTCTGCCCCCCTGGGGTTGCCAGAGCAAGGGCACTTCGACTTCCCGGGGCTACGCAGTGATATTGAAGCCATTGAGCGTAACCTTTTTGGTGGCCTCAACCGTTTCTTTGAAGCAGCTGAAGAAATGAAAAACGGGTTTTTCAGTGTATTTGGGGCTCCACCGGTGTTTGATGGGGAATCTTCCTCGTCATCATCTACAAGGCGAGGGATACCTTTTGAGGGCAGCAATCCTACAAAGGAAGCCTCTGCCGAACCATTTAAGGCTGAGTCGGGATATGGTGATCTTTCTGGATTGGCTAGAGAAGTTTGAAAGCTAGGCCATTTTGTGGCCATCATGCTCTATAGTGGTTTAATTTAGGACAATAATGTTTTGTGGTGACCTTGTCGATATTGTACCTAGTCCTTCTCTTCTTTTCGTTGAATACAGGGCATAGAGATATGGCTCTACCCATCGTAGTGCGTGGGATATTAATTGAACCTTTTGACTATCAGACTCAAAAATTCTTATTCTCTTTCTGAAGTTTTAAACCCCCGTGTTATGCCCCCACCTTTGGTGCAATATCAGAGTAGAAGTCATGTCATGGAGCTTGGTTCTACTTATAATGAGTGTGCACTTGGGTGTGAAAACGAGTATCACGTGTCTTTTCAATTGTTGGGTGAGGGATGTCGTGTCATCTACAGGCTAGGCTTGATGTGTTTTGGGTTCCCACACGTGTTTTGGAGAGAATGCTTGGACCCTGCAGTCTGATCCGTCAACGCCAAGTGGCAAGCAGTGGTTGCAGTCTTCTCATGTCCCAATAGCCATTGGTACCAAGAGATATAATGGAGACTAGGGGGTACGGAAAGAAACTTCAGATTACATTCCCATTGTGATGAGACTTTAAAGTAGAATTCTTTCCCAAGCATCTGATGAACAAAAAGATAAGGGGTTGGGTTATCAAAAGAGAAAATTACCATGTTTATTTTTTACTCAGGATAGGATTATTGGTATTAGTATCAAATTTATGTTCAATTTGCTTTGATAACTAAGGAGAAAGCTGAAGTAGATATTTTACCTACATGTTTTAAGTGGAGTCAAAAAGGGTGTAATATCTTAGATTGTGGTTGCTTTAGGACCTAGTCATAGGAAGTACCTTTAAAAAAAGAAAAAGACCACACGTCCAGAAAATTTCAAATGGAGAATCATTTAAACCGCTACTTGTGACATTGATTGATCCTTGATCCAAGTCGACCTTTTGCCTAGACATCTCTGGAGCGGTTCCTTGGAAATAGGTTTGAGTCAAATCATGGACCAATCACTCTCTCATATGATATATCTCTCTGTGAACTGCACGTGCATTGACCCAGCCCACCACAATCTAAACCCATCAAATCTGGTGGGCTCCCCCATTGAATCTAATTCCACGCCTTTTACCCTTTCCTTACTTCCATCTCCCTTATCTACTCAATGATCAATCTCATTAAAGCGATCTCCCTTATCTACTCAATAAACAATTGATAAATTCTGATGGGGTAAAAACCATTTTTCTCATTTACAGTTTTACTTTTCTTTCTTTCTTTTTTTTAATAATTTATCTTTTATTTTTTATCAAATATAGCAAATTTTTAGTGTTTGTGTTTGTTTCATCTCAGAAGATCACATATAACCTCAACATTAGTCAACTAAAATCTTTAGATGACTCTGCTAACAAATTCATGATTCTTTCCCACTTATATTGAAATAAAAATACTTTAATTACTAAAATATTTTTATAGAATTATTAATCATCAACCATTCAAAAATGAAAAAAGAGAAAAAATAAAAAATAAAAAGATAAACGAGTGTTACAGTTGTGTTGGCGAGACTTACCATTTCTTTCATTGAACATTGCACCGGCGGGGGCCGGTTGCCGGCTTCGAGGTGCCTCCTCAACCACGTTGTCTTACAGCACAATTTAACACGAATCAATCAAAGCCGTCCATCTCCAGGTGGGGTCCACTACTCTCAATACGCAGAGGCGCCATCTGTGACTGTACCAGCCCTGCACTTTGTGAAACGCGCTTTTGAATTTTGAATTTTCCGAACAGAAATACCTGTCACCCGCCCTCCATTTCCTCCGCGTCGAAAACCGTATGAGAGAGAACCTATAAAATCCCGCTCTCACACAGACCTGGTAAACCAAGGTCCACAGCTTTATACTGTTTCTTCTTCAATATCCGTCTCTATCTCAAGCGTTTTTGTTTATGTAATCTCGTGTTGCTTCTCGGGATTTTCGTGATATGAATTCTTCAACGTTGATTATTTTAATCAGTCCCTTGCCTTTTTGGGTTCCTTGTAGTTTCTATTTATAATTGTCCTTTTGGTGAGGAGTGGTCAAGAGATTGAGGTGCTGGTTTTTTCCTGGATTGGATTTGTGATCTTCAAAAGGTTCTGGAATTGGGTCTTTTAGGGTTGCTCAACTGGGTTAATCGGTTTTCGCCTTGTCCGTAAACTGTTGCTTTGAAGATTGTCCTCCAATGTTTTGTCCTTTTGTCTTCAAAATCCTTTCTGTTCCCACCATCTGTTCCAATTTCTTGTAAGATTTTGGCACTTGTTGAATTGCTAATTGGTGAGCAGAGCTTAATTTTGGTGTTTCTACTTTAATTGGTGAGCAAAGAAATATGGCTTTTTTTTTTGTTTAATTTTTGAATGACAGAAGTGAAGGAAGTGATCAAAAAGAAGGGAGGTTAGTACAAAATGGGGAATAACTGTGTGGGATCCATGGTTCCCGAGCATGGATTGTTTGAATCAATTTCTAATTCAATTTGGTGGACGAGAGCCTCGGAGTGTATGACTTCTCATTCTACCGGAGAAGGTGTCAGCGAAACGCAAAGTAAAGAGCAGAAATCTCCTCCTCCTGTTCAAAACAAGCCTCCAGAAGAGGTGGAGCTAATAAATCCGCCAGAGGTAATGAAGATAACAAAGGAAGAGACGAAACCAACACCCACACCGAAGAGGCCACTCCTTATGAAGAGGTTACCAAGTGCTGGACTTGAGGTGGACTTGGTTTTGAAAGACAAAACTGATCATTTGAAGGAACACTATAATTTGGGGCGGAAGCTTGGGCACGGCCAGTTTGGGACAACTTTTCTATGTGTAGAGAAAGAAACAGGCAAAGAGTACGCTTGCAAATCCATTGCAAAAAGGAAACTGCTGACAAGAGATGACATTGAAGACGTGAGGAGGGAAATCCAGATAATGCATCACTTGGCGGGCCACTCCAATATCATCTCCATCAAGGGAGCTTATGAGGATGCGGTGGCAGTTCATCTTGTCATGGAATTGTGTACGGGGGGTGAGCTTTTTGATAGGATTGCCAAGCGAGGCCATTATACAGAAAGAAAGGCAGCTCAGCTTGCAAGGACTATAATTGGTGTTGTAGAAGCCTGCCACTCTTTAGGGGTCATGCACCGGGACCTTAAGCCTGAGAATTTTCTTTTTGTCAATGAGCAAGAGGAATCACTTCTTAAGACAATAGACTTTGGGTTGTCCGTATTCTTCAAGCCAGGTAATTTCACAAAGCTTTTCTCATTTAAGATTCAACTCTTATGTTACGGGTTCAATTCAACTGCTCTAGCAATGCATTTTTTATTTCATCTTTTCAATTGTAGATAATTTCATTACTACACGTTTTTCTATATCGATAGATTTATCTTCATCAATTGCACCCTATGCCAGTCACATATCCTCCATCCGCTCTGCAACAAAATTAGAAAATTTCTGTACTTCTAAGGACTGCATTCTGCTGTCTTAGTTGTTTATTGACAGTCTCAAATTACAGGGGAGATTTTCACTGATGTGGTTGGAAGCCCATATTATGTGGCACCTGAAGTTCTGAGAAAGTGTTATGGTCCAGAAGCAGATGTTTGGAGTGTTGGGGTGATCATTTATATTCTCTTAAGTGGGGTGCCTCCATTTTGGGCAGGTAACAATTTTTAGATTTTCTTTTACTCTACCGTTTTTTTTCCCCTTCGTATTTGCACTGATGCATATTTTTCCCTCATCCAAGAAAATTATAGTTTAACCAACTGTTCTTTTCTCTTCTTCCATTGTATAGAAAGTGAGCAAGAGATATTTCAAGAAGTACTGCATGGTGATCTTAACTTCTCATCAGATCCATGGCCTCATATCTCTGAAAGTGCTAAGGACTTAATTAGGAGAATACTTGTCAGAGATCCCAAGAAACGCCTAACTGCCCATGAAGTCCTGTGTGAGTTATTTTATCCCATCCTTGTGCTTTCATTGCTTGAGATGTACATTCTGAAAGAGCATGAGGACAACCACCTTCCTGATTAATGGATGACATGGGATGTTAAGATATGTGTTTTTTTGAAACGGTCTAAAAAGTGGAGTTTCAAATATTATTCAGCTTTAATGACTTTTTATATCACTGATAAACAGGTATAAGAATATCGTCAAGGCACTTAAACCTACTTTTGCTTTGTGCCCACACTCCTTTTGTCATGTGTACGAAGGGCACTTTCCCATTGACATATATTAAAGCATGGTTGATCTTCCAGAAGATAGTTTTTGGTTATTAATATATATATTTTATATATCTTTTTTTTTTGGGGCGGGGGTCAAGGGGCAATTGAAAATGGTCAGGTGGCTATTAGGGGTGAAAAAAACTAATGCTCAACTGTTGCTAGCCTTTGGTAGGTCATCTTATGTGCTGATAATATTTTTCCTGAATTTCTGGCAGGTCACCCTTGGATTCAGGTTGATGGAGTAGCTCCTGACAAAACCCTTGATTCTGCAGTCATAAGTCGCTTGAAGCAGTTTTCAGCCATGAACAAGCTTAAGAAAATGGCTCTTAGAGTAAGTGTGTTCAGGATTATCTCTTAAGCCACTCCATCATATGGTCTTAGTCACTAGAATTTCATAATTTCAATGTGAATACTTTTCTGGATAAAAAAGCTACATAATATGGCATGAGAGTGTGATATCAAATTTTAAAACAGAAATATAATTTTTTAAAATACATGAAGTGTTCACCAAAGTATGCTTTTTTTCCTCGATAGGTGATTGCTGAGAATCTCTCTGAAGAAGAAATTGCTGGATTGAAAGAAATGTTCAAGATTATTGATACAGACAATAGTGGTCAGATTACTTTTGAAGAACTCAAGGCTGGACTAAAAAGATTTGGCGCTAATCTTAATGAAGCTGAAATTTATGATCTAATGCAGGCTGTAAGTTTCGTCACTGTATCAGTTGACTCATAGCTTAACAAATCAGTAGCAGAAATTTTCTGTTGTTCTATTTAAAAGGAATTATGGCTCTTGAGATGGTTAAACTTTATGCAATTTAAGTGGAAAAAGATGGTCAGTTGCATATCATCTGTTATGTTATATGGTTCCCTCATAAATAGCTATCCTATCCACTGCAATTATCAAGGAGGCCTAAGAAACTATTCTCAGGTTGTTAGGAAGAACATGGAATTTCTGATGTTCACTTCACTCAACCTGACACCTACCTTGGAATTTTAGTATGAAAATCCAAAGAAGTGAAAACAATCTGAAGTATTCTTCCAATATTTAGTTGTCTTAAGCTTTTTTTAACCCTGAGTGCTTTTAAAATTGCAGGCAGATGTTGATAATAGTGGAACAATCGATTATGGGGAGTTCATAGCTGCAACATTCCATCTAAACAAAATTGAGAGAGAAGATCACCTATTTGCTGCTTTTTCCTACTTTGACAAAGATGGAAGTGGCTATATCACTCCAGATGAGCTCCAAAAAGCCTGTGAGGAGTTTGGGATGGAGGATGTCCATTTGGAAGAAATGATCCAAGAAGTTGACCAGGACAATGTAAGTGTTAACTATTGATTCTCATCATTGACTCTAATTTACGATTGAGAACCCTCCTTGTTTTTACAGCAAATCTGACACATACAGAGCAGCCAGGACTCTTTTTATCTGTACTGTGACTGCTTGGTCATTGGAAAACAACTAAAAAATTCTAGCAAGCTGGTCACAGCCCTGGTCCTTTTTGGAGTTCATGTTTGGAAAGCATGGATAAATATATATATATAAATAGGACTTGGGGTTTTGTTTTATAAGAAATTAAGATAGTTACTGGGAAAATGCATTTGAACCGTATGGTCAGTGACCTAATCTTCTCCCTAGGAAGTTTGGTGATCTTCATGTGTTTGAACAAACAAAATGTTTCTTTGCTAGTGTAAATAGGTTGTATGGTTCATTGATTTTTATGTGCTCTCTTTTATTGATTTTTCAGGACGGCCGCATAGATTATAATGAGTTTGTGGCAATGATGCAGCAAGGAAACAATAATGATTTTGGTAAGAAGGGTCTGCAGAATGGTATTAGCTTTGGGTTTAGGCAGCCGCTACCAGTCTATTGACATAGTCACTCAGCCAAGAGCCCTATTTTCTATTCTTCCCCCCCGCCCCCCCCCCCCTCCTCTTTTCTTTCTTACATGTTCCCATTTTTTTCTCACTGTACACAAATATACAAGGTGTGGGATCCTTAGGTGCTGGTGATTGTTAATTATGGATGCCAACTTCCTTTGGATCCACAAAATGATATACAATTCTTTTTACTGTTTGGATTTTGCTTCCAAGCAGTTTTCGCTGTCAGCTGAACTTTGTAGAAGCCATAATGTAAGGAAAGATATCAATTTTGGTTGTCTCTTCAATTCTATTCCATAGAATTTCAAATGGATATTCTTAAACTTCAAGTGGACTCTAAGATGCTTGCTTGCTTCCATGACGAATTTGCCTAGCCCGAACTTATCTAGCCTTAACTTGTGTGACCCTTTTTGTATTATTAATATTTATTTATTTTATGGCCTAAAATGTAATTTCATAGGGCCCAAAATTATATTTTTGGGTTAACTTAACCCTGGCTAAAATGAAGGGACAACAACAACATTAATTGAATATCCAATGGACCAATCTAAATTATGCACATGGCTCTTACCCTTTTTGAACATTAAAGCAAATTGCTTCTTACAAGTTCTATATGATAAAAAAAAATTTATTGTATTACTTTTATTTAGAAAAAGGTTTTTATGATTTTGAAAGTCAGTGACGAGCAACCAGAAAGTAAATATATTATCATCTCTATTTATAAATTGTATGAATTGTAATCTAATTAATGGTACTAATTGTTATTAAAAAATTCAAAATACTAAAAAATAAAACTACAAAACATAAAAACTATAGTGACTAATTAAACATAAAATAAGAGTTAAAATAAACGTATCTTTCATTCCTTCAATTGAATGAGTGAGTCATTTGATGAAATTTTAAATTTATGGTGGTTAGGTGTATTTAATTGAAATTTTAAGAGAAGGTGAGTGAAATTTAGTCTATACAAGACATATAAATTTATAAAAAAATTTAAATGAAAAATAATCATACTTATATCATTTAAAAAAAAATCCAAATTATAATCATTTTAATATAAAATATATTTTCAAGTTTTATATATTATTTATCAATAGAGATTTTATAATGTATATATATATTTTTCTCAACAAAACAACTTCGATATGTGTATTATTATTGGTTTTTATCATTTTTTTTAATTTTTTATAATGTTTATATAATTTTGATCAATTTCTATTTGAATGGTATCTTTTTCTATTTTTTTTAAAAATATTTTATTAAAATTCAACTATTAATATTTCTATAATTTTCGATATTTTGATTTTGATAGTCTTTAACTTTGTGTATTTCTTTTGCTCCTATTACAAATAATTTCTTTTATGCTTTAAACATATTTCTATTAAAAATAAAAATATTTTTGACATTTTTCTAAAACTTTAATTTTTTTTTAATATTTCATTCATTATATTTAAGAAAGTATTTCTAGAAATTATACTTAATAAATATGTGCTTCATATATCATGATTTTAGAAAAAAAAAAAAAGGAGTTTTATACTCTTTCAAAATATAAGTAAATTATTTTGAGAAATATGGACCGTATTTGAAAATTTAATGCAAATGTTTCAAAATGATATTTTAACCACTAAATGATACCTTTAATGTTTCAAAATGGAACTATGCTTCAAAATGATTTTAAGGTTTTAATTTATGTTTCATGACAACTTTTTTTTTTACTAAAAATTATAAAGTATTTATTTTAAAATTGTAATTAAATTTATTTTAAGGTTATAATTTTTGTTCATGATTGGGGTACTTTTTGTAGATTTCAGATCCTTGGTTTCAGTTTTTTTAGTGTAGAGGAGGGTATTTCTAAAGGCTTGTGGTTTGGTTCTTCCCCTACTAATTCTAAGGAGCAGAAACCATTTGGAGGGCATAGGTTAGCAAATGCGAGTACCATTTCTTCTATTAGTCAAAGACCTCCTAGGCATCACCAACCAGCCTCACAGCCAATTAGAACGTATCCTCCTTGCTTTTCGCAACAATTTAGACCACAGGCACCTCCTTAACCTTTTGCTCAAACTTACCTACCTTTCACACTAGTACAATCATGTTATGTTGCCCAAGTCACAAAGAGACCACCAACCTTATACCTTAGACCTAGAGCTCATAGACATCTGATCCATTTTCTTTAAGGACATCATGACAGTTTTCACAATTGGGTTTGTTGTTTGAGTTAAGCTCTTCAAAAGCTTGGAAATGCTAGTCTACTAACTTCTTTAGCTCCTTAGCCATTGCCTTAACCTATTTTTCCATATTTTAAGATGAATTAGCATTGCTCATATCATTAGGAGTCAGGGCATGACAATGACTATTACATCGTCTTGAGACATGCCATTCAATATTTGATAGATCAGGGTTTGGTTAACTTAGGTTAGCCAAGTGTAACCACTACCCTCTACTCACTCCTCTACGCATGTTCATTCATCTTTTAACAAGTGGCATACATTTCATGGATTTTGTTGAGCTTGATGATGGTATTCATGAGTTGAGTTGGGATAATAGTGAGCCAAAGCCTATAGTGATTAATGATAGTTTTGTTGAGATTGATAGAGTTGTTATAAATCCATTGACTTCTACACCTATTCAATCTGATTCTTGATGTGATGCCATTTTAACTAACTCCAACTCTACCATTGAACCTTACATGTCATGGTGTCTTAGTTTCATTTATATTGAGGTCAGATGATGATGAGATTAATACACAAGATGTCCAAATTGTGAAACGTAGTGAAAGAGTAACTCAATCGTTGCCTGTGGTGCCTAGGCCATTTGAGGGTATTACTTCTCGAGAAAAGATCAAACAAGAGGATGATGAGATTTTAAGGTAGCTTCAGAGCACTCAAGCTCGCATCTCTATTTAGTGTCTATTGGCATCATCTACATCTCATATAGAGGTGTTGATCAGAGCATTGAGTTAGATTCAAGTTGAGACTATCATATACCTCGATGGCCTGATACATATGTTGATAGCTAACAGGGTCACAAATATCTTTACTAATGATCTCCCCCTTGGGGTCCATATCAGACTCTTCTTCTCTATATTTCTATTGACTGTTTCAGGCATCGAGTCTTCTTTATCCTTTTGGATAATGGCTCTACCTTGAATGTTTGCCCATTATCTACTATAATCTTTCCCAGATTCATACCTTTAAAATTTGAACCATCCACTCAGATAGTTAAAGCTTATGAAAGTATCCGTTGAGAGGCTTTGGGTACACTAATGCTTGACTTATAAATAAGCATAATCCCGTTTTCCACTTTATTCCAAGTTTTGAGGATTCCTATATTTTTGAACCTATTGTTGGATTGACCTTGGATCCATAGGGCTAAAGTTATCCATTTATTCCCGTCATTAGAAGGTGAAGTTTATTCATAAGGGTTGAGTCATCACAATGTCCATGGGACATGCTTTTACTTCGTCAAAGCCAGTGTTTTAGATAAGTCATAGTAATGACGATTTGTTTCTAAAGGTTTTTTTTTTAATTTTTTTTTAACCTTTGATGAGGTATAGATTATGGCGGTTGAGTAATTCCTTAAAGATTTTATGGCACTCCCATCCCATAAGCACAACAGTACAATCATCTTGGATATGATGAGATTCATGTCTTTCTTCCATGGTTTTTTAGGGTGTCGTCAGCATGGCCCAAGAGAGTTCATAGCCACCATTGATCATTATACTCATTTCAGGCTTGGTTTTATTCCCATAGAGTTTAATTATAGATACATGACACTTTTGCATAAGGAAAGGCTTAGGGCTTTTTTTGTTCCACATCCTATTCGATTATCTTGTTCACTTATATCAGATGAGACTAGCATATTACTTTGTGAGAGCAATGGAGGTGCAATCGTGTTCGAAGAGGATTACTTGTGGACTCAGTGTTGATCAGGAGATTGAGCTTTAATGTGTTTTTCATCAATTGTAGTTGTGTGATGGAGCTTTTGAAACTTCCACTTCTATGATGGTTGGTCCTTTGTCTCCAAACCATATTAGCTTATCAACACTCTGCTCCCTTGAGGAGATTGATAGTCATGAAATGTTGCCTGAATCCATAGATATGATGGATGGTATGCTTCCATATGATGAGCATAGTAATGAGATGCTTATGATGGATATGGGTTAGGTTATTAGTATTGTTTGGTCGAAGTCTACTTCTTTAATTGATCTATTTAGAGTTTTGGAAATCAAGATTTTAGATGATGTTTTGCTTGCTCTCACCCCTGAGCTACTAGAGGATGTTGTTTTTATGTGATGTACTTGAGGACACTATTAGCCCAATTGTGGTAAAGTCCAATCATGTGGACCCACCACTTTCTTTTGATGTACTATCAAGATTTGTCTCCTGTACTTATAATGTACCTACTTTTTCATATATGGATTTGAGAATTTTGTTAGTATCTACCTGGCTCTCATCATGATGATGTTTCCTATTCACCCACATCCCATGTGTTGGCATAGATGATGAGCTCATACATCATGATTCAAATAAGGACACCTCTGATTTTGATTTGAGCTTCATAGATCAGACAATTTCACATGCCTTAGGAGATGTTGAGATTGTTGACCTTGGCATAGCGGATTAGCCTAGAGAGTTGTGGATTGGGTTAAACTTGTCTGCATATGAGAGAGATGGACTTCTTCAGTTGCTCAGACTATATCTGGATGTTTTTGTGTGGTCTTATAAGGACATGTCGGGTCGTGATTCTTTTATAGTCATCGTTTACCACTTTTGCCTCATGCCAAACCAGTTAAGAAAAAGTTAAGGTGGTTGATTCCTCGATAGAGTTTACAGGTGAAATAGGAGATTCATAAGAAACTCAGTGTTGGTTTCTTATTAGTCATTAAGTATCTTGAGTGGGTTAGCCAATGTCATCCATGTTCCCAAAAAGGACAACAGTGTTAAAGTTTGTGTTGACTTTCAAGATCTCAATAAGGCCAACCCTAAGGATGACTTTCCTCACATAGATATGTTGGTTGACAGTGATGTAGGTCATTGTCCTTTATAGATGGTTTTTCTAGTTATAATAAGATTTTGATGGCTCCAAAGGACATTGAGAAGACTTTTTATTTTTTTTTATTTTTTTTTATCACTAAGTGGGGAACTTACTACTATAAAATGATGCCATTTGGGTTGAAGAATGTAAGAGCTACCTACCAGAGAGTAGTGACCACATTGTTTCATAACATTATGCATTGGGATGTTGAGGTTTATGTTGATGACATGATAGTGAAATCCCGAGGTATAGCAAATCACCTATCATCTTTAAAGCACTTCTTTGAGAGAATCAGGAAATATAGATTGAGGTTGAATCCTAAGAAGTGTAATACCTAGCACTAATGAATTAAATAGGCAATAATGATTATCTTAGTACTTAACTTTAAACGTGCTTAATTAGATGTTAAAACTAGTTTAGTGCTAATCCTGTTTAATTATGAATTAAACTTTGATTAAGGTTAAGTGGGATTAGTTAATGACTTAAGCATGCTTATTAGGTTCTTAGGGACTGATTAGAGTTATGAAAACCTAAAGGACTAATAGGCAATTGTAGGTTTAATATTGGTTAATTTGGAGGTCTGAATTGCAATATTGGGAAAGTTAGGGTTGGTGGCAGCCATGTGGCCTGCCACCTCCTACTTGGTGATTCGTCCCTAGCAGCGGCAGTGGCAATGGCACCATTTGATTCGAGGTTCGCTCCCCGGCAACGGCGCCATTTGATTCATGCCCAATTGGTGTCTCAGCTGATTTGTGTTTAGCTGGTGCTCCTTGATTGAGGAAGTGATCAACAAAATTTATACCTATAACACCATACACTAGGGTAGCAAATAAAAAGCTACTATAGTATAGTGACTCTAGGGTCGTTCACTGGGAATGATTAACAAGCACTCAAGGATACCAATTCCAAGTGAATTGGTCTTGTTTCATTTCACGATTAGCTTAAGAAGTAAAACACAAATTTTGATTGGTAAAGGTTGAAACTTAAACTAACTAACTTAACAGAAGTTTGGAATAATTTAGGAAGAAAAGCATTCCTTGGAGATTTAGGTTCACTGGGGTGGTTCCTCATGCAAAAGACATAGCTCCGGTCAGATGGTTCATTTCCTCGCATTAGAGATTCAACTTATAGTCAATTCTCTAACCGGTGATGTACAGAGACTCCTTCAATTAGATTTCACTTTAATTCTCTCACTGATGCAACTTGCAATGGTTCATGCCTCTCACGAGCACTTACCATTCAAGGTGATCTTTAACCTTGGATTACCCGTCAAAAGCTCGCAAGAGGTAACTAATGGATGTCTCCTAGGAGTCCAAAAGCTTACCAAGTGTTGGCTATTCTAGAAAATCCTACCTTGAAGTCACCTACCAGAGGCTCGCAAGGGGTAAACTAGTGCATTTCCACGGTTGGAAATCACTTGCCTTACCAAGTGTTGGCCCAGGTGACTCCAAGGTGTTTTAAGTTAACTAAAAACATTGAAATCACTAAAGGATTTCACTTTCTCTTCATTAGTAGCTAAAACCACAAAACTTTGCATTCTTGCATTTGGAACCTTCCCCGGCAACCTTAGCTCCAAGGAATTGGAGGTTTAGTTACTCATTCTCTGGGGAAAATTCCTCAGAGAATTCATAACTTAGAAATAAAATGAAAATACAAAGTGAGAAGGTAAGGCAGTAGAAAGAAAAGACCTTTACTTGCTTACCCAAACGGTTACAAAAGGAACTCCTCTCCGAGAACAGGCTCCCGAGAGGTATATATATCAAACCAATATAAAACTAATTGTTACAAAGATATTTGGTCTTTTTACTAACTTAAAAACTAAGGAATCATGTAATTGGTGGTTTACAAGGAGTATTTTGGGATTTAGACAACAAAAATCTAATGGAAAATATCTCCCAATGTCGGTAGCAAGCTTCGGGATGCTTCAGGAGCCATTTCGCAGGAGAAAAATGGTGTCTGTGAGATTTCGCAGACACCCAAGAGGGCTGCGAAATTATTTCGCAACATCGAGCTATCTTCACAGGGCTGCGAAGTTGGCTTCCACTTTGAGGTTCCCAGCTCCCTTCTCGCGGCATGGTTCGTGAATCGTCAGAAGGAGAAACACCTTACTGTACAAAAGTGTTGCGAAATTCTTGCAACAAAAGGCTGATTCCGCAACACTTTAGAGTGATTGACTTGTAATGGCTGCAACTTCTTCGTTTCAACTCCGAATTGCGCACCGTTTGAAGCATTGGATTGTTGACTTCCTGAGCTTTGAAATGGTATAAAGAATGCATCATTTAGACTTCAGAAAGTGCTCCAAAAGTGGCTGCTACGACTGTCATCAAGAATAGGCTTCATGGCAGATTCTCTTTGCTTTTTCTCCTTGCAATCCGGATTCACTCTTGGCAATTGAATTCTAAGCTTTGCCCAAGATTCCTCATAGCTCTCCTCATTCTTGACTTTCTTTGGTGATCAAAATACTAACAAAAACACCAAAACTTACACAAAGTGATCAAAATTGCTTTAAAGGATCCTTAACATGCCAATTGAGTTAAAAGGCCTAAACTACTACTCAAAAGTGTTAAAAAGGATTAATTAAAGGCTATCAAATAGAACTTTTTGAGTAGTAATCACTCCCCCCAACTGACATATTGCTAGTCCCTTAACAATATAGGAGAGAAAATTGAAAATAAATAGCAAACTAATCTAAAATTTACAACATCATGTTGAAAGGAAATAATTCTCAAGTGGCATGATGATCTATTTCTCACATGAATCATTAAAGAAATACAAACCCAAATCTCAACAAGAGTCATAACAAACTATGTTAAACACTGTCAATCAAGGGAGTGCATTATGCAAACTGAAGTTTTTAAAATCATTTCCACTTTCAAAGAACTAAACTTCAATCTTCCACAAAAATCTATGTGTATTGGTTCCTTAGGTTCCGAGAATAATATGCTAAACTAGTCTCTCCCCCCAACCTATCTCTTTTCAACACTTTAGCAAACTGACCAAAATCAATAAGAAAAGAACA
Source organism: Vitis vinifera (assembly GCF_030704535.1). NCBI lineage: Eukaryota > Viridiplantae > Streptophyta > Magnoliopsida > Vitales > Vitaceae > Vitis > Vitis vinifera. Next base: position 5,916,231 of record NC_081812.1, read on the forward strand.
CACTTTCATCTTTTTTTTTTTTTTTTTTTTTTTTTTTTTTTTTTTCAGGGCAGCTTTATGGGGTACTCTTTCTGACTTGTCCATGTAATGGGGGTCCATCGATGACTCCCAACCAATTAAGGTTTAGGGCACCAAGTTTTAAGGATCTTTCAACCACTAACTCCTCGAATTTTTCCCCGGACTTTTAAGAATGAAATTCTCGCAACAAAAGGCTGATTCCGCAACACTTTAGAGTGATTGACTTGTAATGGCTGCAACTTCTTCGTTTCAACTCCGAATTGTGCACCGTTTGAAGAATTGGATTGTTGACTTCCTGAGCTTTGAAATGGTATAAAGAATGCATCATTTAGACTTCAGAAAGTGCTCTAAAAGTGGCTGCTACGACTGTCATCAAGAATAGGCTTCATGGCAGATTCTCTTTGCTTTTTCTCCTTGCAATCCGGATTCACTCTTGGCAATTGAATTCTAAGCTTTGCCCAAGATTCCTCATAGCTCTCCTCATTCTTGACTTGCTTTGGTGATCAAAATACTAACAAAAACACCAAAACTTACACAAAGTGATCAAAATTGCTTTAAAGGATCCTTAACATGCCAATTGAGTTAAAAGGCCTAAACTACTACTCAAAAGTGTTAAAAAGGATTAATTAAAGGCTATCAAATAGCACTTTTTGAGTAGTAATCACTTGGCTGCATGGAGACCCCTTTATAAGGGCTTGTAGCTCATTTTGTAGCATTATACCAGTAACAACCTGGGTTAGAGAGAGAATCTAGAGAGAGAAAGTGAAGATTTGAGGTAAGCAAGTTGATTAACTTAGTAATTTTGGTATATTTGGGTTCCTAATGGTATGTTGAAAAAAATTAGTTAAAAATCAGAATTAATTAAGGTTTAAAGTGTTTTAGCTTAAGTATTTTATTAATGGTTAGATCAACATACATCTTTGTTTACTTTGGTTTGATTGAAAAGTAGATTAGTAAAACATGTGATTAATTAGGTTATTTGGACACATAAGACTTGTTAATAGGTTAGGCTTTAAGAAAATAAAAAAAATTAGTGTTTGGTAATTAATTGGGGAATATTAATATGCATTGTAAAGATTGTTTAATTGAATTCAAATTTGATTTGAAAACCTGTGGGCATGTGGATTAGAGAATATGAGAATTAAAAATTAACAACAGTAACTTGTTGAAAATTAGTAAGAAAGGAAAATGTCATAAGTTTTAATTGTATAAATTTTCATGGTTAGGAAACCTAAATTATGTTGTTTCATTTTAGTTCCTTGTAATAGGTAAATATCGCCTACATGGAAGAATCACAAAAGGGAAGTTGGTGTAAGGTAGGGAATTTTATGCTGTTCCATGGTGTATCTAATTTCTTTCCTTGAAACATTTATTGGAATTTCATGTCATTTCTACGATTTCATAAAATATTTTAATGTGTCATTACATCTCGGTTATTGTATTGAAATGTTACAATGATATTGGAACGTATATTGGTATGAAGATTCATGGTTCAATGTTGTGGAAATGGTTCATGGTGTGGTTGCATTGCAAGAAGGATATGAAATAATGACAGATGATATTCAGAGAATTGATTAGTGGGAAGTGTTTATGTGATTCTACAAGCACTATCATATATTGTTTATGTGGGACTGTGGGTCATTGGGTGAAAGTCCCTAAAGCCCTCGAGGAAGACACTTCAATGTGGGTGTATAAGGTTGGTCTTACCCCTGGGTTTTAGTCCCTAAAGACATGGGGTTGGTCCTGCCCTTGGGTATGAGTCCCAGAAGACACAGGATATGACTTACCCTTGGGTGATGTCCCATAATAGTCATTAGTTTATTGACCAAGTGTCTTGTGGAGCATTGATATCTAATGTGTACATTGGTGGGGGTTACTAGTTTATCAGTTGTGAAATTGATGAGGAAAAGAAGGGATGAAACCAACAAACACATGCATACATGTTTGACATTATTGCATATTTGTTAATGGTTATAAAATGTTTATCATGCATGCTATTATACATTTAATTCAAGGCTTTTAAGGGTATGCTTAGGATGGTTATAAAATTTCCTACTGAGTTGTGAACTCACCCTATCCCTTCCACCTTTAGATGCAGGTCGGAAAACCTATGCTAGAAATAATGCTTGAGCATTGCTTTACTGTTGATTGGATGTTGTTTTCTCACATTGAAAGTGTTTTAAGGCTTTGTCTTTGTATTAAAGACTAAATATTTTTGAAGAAATGATGTAATGTATATTTGTTATGTACACTTGTAGCATGGGCTACCCGTAGTGAACCATGTGGTTTTGGTATATGTAAATTAACATAGTACAAGTTCTTTTTGTGAAATGAATCATATTTTGTTAACTAATAGTTACAAAGTTTAATACAGGATGTATACCTCTTTGTAACAAGTTTTCATATTCTCTTTTTGAACAAAATATAACAGGAACTCAACATTTAAATTTTTGTATCCCCATATTTTTTAGAGCACTTATACTGTATTTGAGTATCAATTGTTAAGTCTGAAATCCGGGTGTGACAAGAAGTGCACTTTTGTAGTGACTTGTAGGAAGTTGTTGGGTTACATTATTAGTGAGAGAGGCATAAAGTCAGATCCAAATAAAATCAGAGTCATCCTTGACATGCCTGCACTGAGTACCGATAGAGATATTAGAGGCTTTTTGGGCAAACTTTAGTAAATCAACAGATTCATTGCTAGATTGACAGACATTTGTGAGCCCATTTTTGAAATCTTAAGGAAGAGTCTGATGGGAAAAATCGAATCTCTCTGTTTCCCAAGCCCGAATCAAGTTATGAATATGCATAACTATCTTAGGCTTTTCTAAATCTTATGCACTATGGAAAAATTGCACTTTTAAACTTTAAAGGGATTTAGAATATGCTAACAAAAACCATACTTGAGATTCTAATGTTTCGAAATCAATTCTTCTTGATGAAGATGAAGAACGAAGTCATAGGAAGTCTTGTAAACCTGGGGTCTTTTGACTGGTGACTCAAACCTTGATCTTGACACACTTTTGATGGGGATGGAAGGGAGGGTGGAGGCTATGAATTTTTTTTTCTTGGAATTAATAGGAATGATATGTCTTTGTATGTTTGGATTCATAGTATCTTGTATTGGGAACCTTAGATTACTCAATTCTCATGCTTTGGATGTTATAGAGTGCATGCATCTATCTTGAGGCATTTCTAAACCTATTATAGCATAATAAAATGGCAATAAAAACCATTATTAACTATAGACCAAGAGATATGAACCTCATACATGGTTTTAAATGTCCCTGGATCAATTCTTTATGGTGAAGAACAAGTTTAAATAGTTTGAATATCCCAAACACATAAGATCTTCTACCCAACGACTCAAACCGCGATCTTGGCACTCCAAAGTGTGGTCCTTGAAAGGGTTGAAACCTTGGCTTTCCTTATCTCTCTGTGGAGATGGAAGACAACTAACTAAAGTCATTAGGAAACCCAAACCCATAAGGGGGTATTTATAGGTTCCTCACTAGGCTTAAGTGACTTGAGCTCATCAAGGCTTGGGTCACTTAATATAGCTCAAAACAGGTTCTAATCGATTGATTAACTACATAGGACCATCTAATTAATCCATTAGTCTAATACAGATACACTGTTCACTATCGCCCGTGTAATCTTATGTAATTACCAAAATGCCCTTATGCATAAGAATGACCTAGAATCAATCCAACCCTCATAAATCATGTCATCATGGTATATGAGCTCAAAGTAAGGACCATTGGGACCCATAGGAGTACCAACTCCCTCATAATCTAATTTTGAAGTTGATTCAACATTCCACTAAAGAGAATCAATTGCATTTTAATACCCTGTGTAAATAATAATAAGATGAAGCGTAGGTCCATGACCTACTATCCAGTGCATGCAGACTCCCCATGAACTGGTGTCTGTAATCTAACAAGGTAGTGCTATCACCTATCAAGATTACCTCTCAAATCCTTAAGTTATAGATCCCACTTATTATATAATCAATTGACATACTTTATCTCCAAGGAGCATATATCAAATTCCACTAAAGGAATTACTATGCCCACAAATTTCATGATCACATGTCCTTTAGATAACCTAAGGGGACACACTGTCTCAATCTCATAAGATATCATGGTGCCTTTATTGAGAATACATATTGTCACTAATTTTCATCGATAGTGACCCAATCCATAGGGATATATGACTATTTTAAGGTCTCACTCATAGCTCAAAGCTTCTTTTTTATTTTGGCACGAGCTCAATATCCTTTCAAGGTTGAGAGTCTATGTAGTATGGTAGCTTAGTGAATCATGATAATTGGTAGTCTTGAGTGATGATTCACTGTAAGTTCTGTCTAGTGTGCATCACATACACTAGTGCACTCATAATGGGAAACCCATCCCGATGGCCAAGATAAGTCATCCCTCCAATTTGGAGGTGGTACACTACAGTCTCTACTAGATTCCTCAAATCCATGAACCGACCGTGGACAACTTATCTACTTATAAGGAATCCATGAGTTGTATCTTTTGTGCAACTCTTTATACATCTAAGTCATGTATAATGTAAAAGACATAGGTTGAATGCTCAAATCAATGTCAAGACACCAAAAGGATAACAAAGGGATAATTAAGTCTAACTTTGTTACATTATGTCTTGCTTTTAGGGGCTTAATTTTAACAAACTTCCACTAGCCCCGAGAGCATACTAGGCACCGCAAAAAGATTCTGCTCCACAGTCACATCACCTCCTTATACTATCTCATAATAAGGTAACACTTTCGCTTTATACGTTTCCTCTTCTAGTGGTACTTTTGTTCTTTAGACCATGTCATCATCTCACTTTTATCATATAATAAGATCTTAGATGATATAGCCAAGGGAACTACCCATAAGCCAAAAGGCTTCCTTTGTTGCTATAAAAGAAACAAAAGCCACTTAGACTGTACACATACCTAGAAGTAGACCTATAAGAGTCTTCATTAGACTGAAAGTCCAATATCTTGGTATGAAAGGAGTATCAACTCATCACAAAGGCTCACAAACATATAATCCCTCATTCTCCAAAGATACTTGGGTATATGTTTAACATTCATCCAAAGCTCTAGTCAGGAAATAGATTAATATCCACTCATCATTTCTACATCAAAACAAATATCTAATATTACAAATAACATCACATACTTAAGGCTATCCATTGTAGAGGCATTGGATACCACCTTAATGCAATCTCTCTCAAAAAATGTCCAAAAACATTGATCCTAAGAAAGACAACTCCAAACCCAAAGGGTAATAAACCCTTTTTGGATTTTTCAATCATGTACTTGACCAAATGTTCATCAATATAGGTGAGATGGCACAATTTTCCTATTCTTGCAATCCTAAAGGACCTTAACCTCAATAATATATTGCACCTTCCTCTAAATTTTTATCTAGAATTGAGTAAACTATTAGATCTTGACCAATGGCAATATCCTTACATCATATTCAATGAATAGATTGTCATCTACCTACAAGATCTTAGAGCATCAACACGTTTCCTGTGTCTTCTTATACACACAAGGCCCTTTGCTATGAAAATGTTTGGTTGCTATATCTCATAAAATGAGACACACAACAATAGATAGGATTTGAGTATAACCACTAGTGAAAAGGTTTTCTGTAAGTGAAAGAAAGTTTCAAACTATAACCTTTAGTTACAATCTTAGCCACATAAAACTCAAGCTTTCCATTTACTCCTATGTTCTTCTTGTAGACCAACTTACACCTTTGGGTTTTATCCCATTAGGTGCTTCTACAAGAACCCAAACTATGTTAAGATACAAAGATTCTAACTACCTCTTCATAGCTCTTTGCCTTAAGTGAGCACCAACACTACTCATTGCTTCATCATAATCTATGGAATATAAACCTCCCACTATGATGAGGCACTACTGTACTAGAAATCATAGGAATGGTATGTATTTAACCCTTTGGATCCATAATATCCTATGCAATGTGGGATCATCTTCTAATATATCCTTCAATCTATATCACTCTTTTCCTTACTCCTTATCATATAGTCTTCATAACAAATTTGACATTTGTGTCAACAAATATCTTTTGATGATCCTAACTATATAGGTAATAACCCAAAAATCCTCTTAGATACCTATAAGCTGATATACCTCTTAAGAAAAAGAAGTATTACATAGTCTATAAGACATATTCTTAAAAGAATCTGGGAAAAGATGAGAAACCTATCCATAACCTCACTATGTACATCCAAGTTTGATACCTTCTTTCCACCTTTCCATTTTGCAATGGAGACCTTGGTGCACATAACTGGAAAATAATCTCACACCCCAATGGAAAGAATCAAACTTACTAGACATATCACCTCTATCTAATCAAAGTGACTTGGTATGTATACCTAATAGGTTATCTGATCTCGCCTTAAATTCAATGAATGTATCCAAAACATTGAATTTCCTATGTACATATCCAAACCTAGAATAATCATCACTAAAAGTGATGAAATACCCATACCTTCCCCATGCATGGACACTAAAAGTTCCATATATGTTAGTATGCACTAACTTCAAATATTCCTTGGCTCTAGTCCTCTTAGTCATTTTACCATCTATATAGGATTCATATATTTGAACATCTTCTAAAATTAAAAAAAAAAAAAAGTCTAAACTTTACCAGGCTTTGGATCATATTTAGATTAATATGACTTAGGTCTAAATACCAGATATTTAATTAGTACTAGGTTTAATCCTGAGATTTAACTATTCTCATCACTTGGAAAAGTGATAATGGAATACATAAAAATGAAGAAGATATTACCTCCCACTAACCTACATAACTAACCATGAATTTGAAGATAAGGCAATTATAATCCAATCATTTGACCTTCTCACTTGTTGAATATCTAAATATTCAACAACAAGAAAATGATGTATACTTTTCTTTTTTCCTTTAGGTCAACTAGGCATTCCTTTTCTAGTGTCTTAAAAGGTCACAAAGGAATCACTTGCCCTTGAGTTTGCTCTCTTATTCCGTCTCTTGAACTTTACTTATTTGGTATTACTCTTTTTCTTCTTAATAAAAGAACCTGAAGAACCTTTGACTTTAATGTGAGCACACTATAATCTTGAGAATCTCCTTAACCATCCCAAAGCAAAATGGTAGGGTCTTTAAGATCATATGTATATTGGTGTTCATTACAATCTTAAAAGTAGCTTGTCAAAGCTGATCTACCCCTATCACCAAATAACCATTGCAAACTAGAAAGAAAATATCAAAGTCACTAGAAATAGACATGTGTTACTATTGCAACACCTTGATATAGCGCTATTTCCTTTTTCTAGTTTAGTTCATAAGGAATAGTTAGCTATTCTTAAACTAGCTTTTATGGAATTAGTTACTTATCCATAATGAAATTAGTCTAATTGATTAGTTGGGCTTCATCTATCGTGAGAAAGATAATGATAATAAAACCAACATGATATCTCTAACAAAGAATATAACCAAGCATATGACATAATTGAGCATTCAAGGCATTTGATAATTAATTTAGCAAAAATGTAGTACTCTCAAACTACATATCCTTTTGCAAGGTATCCTAGTAGCATAAGAATGAAACCTACTATGGGCAGGTCATGACCTTATTACCAGTTAGAGACCCTCTTAGATTGATCTCCCTGTCTTAACCATGAAAGGTATCCAAAGGCAAGATCAATACACCTTTTATTTGGCTTATGGACTATGCAAATGGGACGGTCGTCGGTGATTCGACCACTTCATATCCAATGATAAGTGTGTAACTATTGTCCTTAAACTATTAATGTTACCAAGTAAGGAACCCCACCGGTGGGGTGGTTGCTTCCATTATAGATATATCTAATCTCGTCCTAATGGAGAGTTCATATCTCTTGATTCCTGGGGCCCAACCCACCAATAGGGTGATGATGAACCTAAATCAAGATGGGTTTGACAATGAAGGCTATGGGCTTGCCTAAGATTCTCTCCCACTTAATCTTTTTACATAAATAAGAGCATTTTAAAACCCTTTGCAATTTCCCTCATGAATAAATTCTCTACTTTGAAAATTTTCCAAAAATATTTATTTCCTAATTTGATACCTGGTGTAATAGGAGAATATGAACATGAAAATTTTAAAATTTCCAAGAGAGTAATTTTCAAAAATAATTTTAATAAAATATCTACTCTCAAAATTTATAAAAAAAAAATCATAAAATTCTCCTTCTATACACAATTCCAATTAATAAATATTTTATTAAGAAATGTTTCAAAAAAATTTATTTCCATCAAATCACTAAGTCATTTGGTAATAATTTTTAATGGTAAATTATCTCTAATGACTATTCCAAAATATTTATTTTCCAAATTGGAAACTCTAGTATAATAAGGAAATTACCAATTTATGAGATTTTGAAAATCTTGAGAGCACCTTATCTAATAATGGAACTTTTGTTTCTCATATTCAAAATTCCTCATAAATTTACTTTCTTATCTCTACACCTTAGCAACTTAATAAATATTTTTATGGAAACTTTATAATAATTTATCTCGTTAAATACTACTAAAAACAAAACCTTTTAGTAATTTCTTAATCGATAAAATATTCTCTATGAAAAAAATCCAAAGATGTTTATTTTCAAAACATAATTATCCATTTTGGAAAGCATTTTCAAAATATTTTATATCTCCATTAAATTGCTAAAAGTTCTAAAAATATTTTGACAACCCTTCTTATCATAAATTATCTATCATGAGATTTTCCAAATCCATTACTTATCTTTTAAACCAAGTCTCCAGTGCTAAAAGAATCGCTCTCTTATTCCTTACCCTTGAACTATTCATATCCAAATATAATGGTTCCTCATTCTCTCAAGGGGGAAGAGCCCAGAGAACCACCTAGGTGTAGTTCTCCTTCTCTCAAAAGGGGAGAGCCTAGAGAACCACCTATACCAAAATAAAAAAGATATTTCCAAAAGGAATAATATTCTTATTAGAAATAACCAATTTAAATAAATAATCTTGGAAAAATCTTCTCATAAAAATATACTAAGAATACCAAAATACTTTTCTTTAGGTTTTAAGACTTATTTTGGTAACTTTTTTAATTATAAATTGTATATCATGAATTTCCAAAATTAACTTATTTCCTTTAAATTTGAATCTTGTGCAAAATAGGAAATATATATATATATATATATTAAGATTTGGAAAAACAAAATCTTTTCCTTAAAAGAGAGATTTTATTCTTAGAGATATAAAAGATTTCAAAAGATTTTAAATAAAATTAAAATCTCTACAAATTATTTTTAAAAATAAAAGAAAGCTCTTAATCTTTTTTCAACTTGTCTTTTCTTAAAATAAAATTTCCTAACCATGCACATTTCAACTTAAATAAGTTTTCCAATTTTGAAAAATGCATGAAAATTTATTTTCAATTAAGAATACCAAAATATCTTAAGGTTGCATGTGCAATTAATCAAGATAGCATAAAATAAAAACAAATGAATAATTAAAAAGAATATTTCCTATGCCTTTTAGAGATCATGTTGCATATTCGGTAATTAAAAATTGATGAAATCCAAATTACCAAAAATAGCTTTACAACCAAATATTAGGGTTAGTAAAATTGAAAAAACCTAAAAGACCTAACTGCCACAAAAAAAAAAAAAAAAAAGTGCCTAAGAAGAGGCCCAAAAAATGAGCCTAAACAACCAAAAGCCATTGGACCCATATGCAATCTCATAAAGGCATGCTTTTCATATGGTATTGCTTCAATTGGTTATATCTCCTTCATTTCAACTCCAAATTGTGATCCGTTTGAAGCATTGGATTCAGGACTTCCTAAGCTTCAAAACCATATGTAATTTACCCAAAGAAACTCACTATAAGTAGCTCTGATTTTGACTAAAAGTTGACTTTAATGTGTGTTAGCCCAAGGGTTCTTCTGATAAGGTTTTTATGATAACTAATCATAGTTAAGTGAATAATTGGTTTAATGGTAAACAATCTCAGGTATAAATTTGGAAATTCATCAAAGGACATAATGGATACAAGATCGACACTTTTGGAAGACTTTTGATCATAGGAAACGAATGTAAGATGAATGCATGGGTGCACTTAGGTTTTTCATACCTTTTCATGCATCTTTGAAAACTCGGTTTATTCTTTAAAATTTCAATTTCATTAAAACCCGAGTTTTATCAAATGTACCTTAGGAAAAACGTTTCAAAATTGGCATATTAATTTACCTAAAGACCTTGCCTAAGTGTTAGAAAAGAAAGGAATTGAAAAAGATATGTTTCGGGGCCAAAAGGTTGAACCGATCGAGTTTTTAGCCAATCGGCTCAATCGGTTGGGGAACCGGTCGACCGATTGCCCTTGCTTGGTCGAGGTCCGGTCGAGGAGTTCCAAAAACACTCTCTCTCTTCTAGTAGCTTCCTCTTCCTAATTGAGGTTTTCTCTTTCCCGGTCAACCTCCGGTTGAGGCAACAGTAACCTGTCAAAGCATTAAATGCTCCAACGGCTAGTGAACCGATTGACCCCCAGCTCGACCGATCGAGGCTGCATTTTTCTTTTCTTAGCTCCCAAGCTTAGAAACCTATAAATTGAGAGCTCCACTTCATTTATGATACATATAGAACACTTGCAATCAATTTTCTACCCACTTGTTCTTGGCTTAAAAGCTCTCATTTCTTTCGTAGTGCATTAAATCCTCACTTGCATATCTTTTAGTGCACCCTTGTGAGTCATCCTAGCTTTGTTTTGTATTCGAGCTATCTTTAAGCTAGGTTGAGGGATTCATTCTTGTAAAAACTGAGTGTTAAATCCTTCAAAAGGTTTGAATCTTAAAGAGATTGTGTAAGAGCCTATTGGAGCCGGAATCCAAGTATAAAAAGATTGGAAGCTTGGTTGAAGCTTCAAGTTAGTGGAACCCTCACTCGATTAGGAAATTGAGGAGAGTGGACATAGGCAAGGAAGTTTCAAACCACTATAAAATCCGAGTTTGAATTCTCTAACTCTATCTCTTTATTTTTTATTATATTGTGCTTGAATTTGTTGTGTTTAAAAAAAGTTTTTGAAAAACCCAATTCACCCCCCTCTTGGGTGTTTTTCTCACTTAAGCATAGCCTTTATTTTCTCAATTGGCATCATAGCAAGGCCTCTCGTTTAAGACTTAATCGTCTAAGAGGAAATGACTATTCCATCAAGCTTATCTCAAACTAAAAATTTTACAAAACATAGAGCTCCATTTTTTTTACGAGAATTGACTATCCCTATTGGAAAACCAGAATGACTTGGTATTTACAATCAACCGATTTAGACGTATGAGACGTCATTGAAGATGGCCTAACTTTTCCTACAAAACTGGTTGATGGAGTTTTGGTTCCAAAACCCAAGCAAGAATGGAATGAGTTTGATAGAAGAAATTTTCAATTAAATGCTAAGGTCGTTTTTACTTTGCAATGTGCTATGGATAGAAAAGAATATAATAGAATATGTCAATGTAAATTGGCTAAAGAAATTTGGAGATTGCTTGAAATAACTCATGAAGGAACAAATCAAGTGAAGGAGTAAAAAATAAATATACTTGTTCATAACTATGAATTGTTTGTGATGAAAGAAAATGAGACTATTGTTGAGATGATTACTAGGTTCACTAACATTGTCAATGGTCTTAAAGCATTGGGAAAGACCTAAAAGGAATCTGAAAAAGTGATGAAGATATTGAGGTCACTCCCATCAAAGTGGCATACAAAGGTCACCGCAATTCAAGAAGGAAAAGACTTGACCAAGTTACCTATGGAGAAGCTCATAGGGTGATTAATGACATATGAGATCAATTTGGCAAAGAAGCTACAAGAGGGTGAAGACAAAAAGAAGACGAGCATAGCTCTCAAAGCTACAACTAAAGAAGAAGAAGAAGATGTTGAAGAAGAAAAACCAAGTGAAGAAGATGATGATTTAGCCCTCATCATAAGAAAGCTCAACAAATACATGAAAAGTGAAAAGTTTAGAGGAAGAAAGTTCACCTCTAGAAGAGACCTTTCTAAAAATGAATCTTCATCTCATGGTGATAAGGACAAATGGGAAGAGAAAAGAGATTTGGTGTGTTTCAAATGCAAAAACCCAAGACACATTAAATATGATTGCCCTCTTTACAAAAGTGAAGCCAAGAGAAGAATGAAGAAGATAATGATGGCCACTTGGAGTGAAAGTGAAGAATCCTTCGAAGAAGAAAGGGAGAAAGAAGTGGCAAACATGTGCTTCATGGCAATGGATGAACTTGATGAGGTAAACTCTAATTTTAGTGATGAAGATATGCATAATGTTTTTGAAGAATTATATGATGATTTTGAAAAACTTAGTTTGAAAAATAATTCTCTCAAAAATAAAATTCAAGAACTTGAAAAAGAACTTGAAGAAGTGAGAAAAATTTTCAATTGTTGAAATTTCTAAAACCCATATTGAAAAAGAAAATGAGATTTTGAGAAATGAAAATGAGATTTTGAAAAAGAAAATGAATGGTTGACCTCCTCTCTTTCAATTTTTTCTTATGGACAAAAATCTTTTGAAATGATTTTAGCTAGCTAAAAATGTGTTTTTGACAAACAAGGGTTAGGATTCAAATTTTCAAAAAATCAAAAGTATTTTAAAAACTACTTTGTAAAAGAATCTTCAAGTGCAAGTCCTTCTACCACTTGCAACTTTTGTGGAAGGGGAGGGCACATTATTAGTACATGTCCCTTGAGAAATGGTTCTTAAAAGAATTCAAATACAAAAGACAAAAAGGTTTGAATTGAAAAATCCAAAGTCGCTAACCCTCAAGGACCCAAAAAGATATGGGTACCTAAATGAACTTGAATTTTATTTTGTAGGGTTCAAAGAAGGATAAGTGGTTCTTGGATAGTGGATGCTCAAGACACATGACCGAGGATGAATCCAAGTTTGCTTTCCTTACAAAAAGAAAGGGAGGATATGTTTGATAAGTCGATTTAGAGCGACTTATTATCTATGATTTAACTTGATATTTCATTAGTTTAAGAGTAATTTTATCTCAACAATCATTATTTTTATTGTTTTAGGTCTCAAATAGCCAACAGTACGAAAAAGGGAGCAATACGAGGCAAAATTGGAAGAAAAATATGAAGTTCGACGAAAATGAGAGAACCGCCATGGCAGGAGCTCTCAAGTGCCACGACGGCCTCTTACGTGACAATTTGTGTAACTTACCTAAGAGGAAAACACTACGGCAGGAAGGACTTAAGCATCGCGGTGCACGCATGTGGAAAATCATGGTTGGGGACCTGAGACAAAACTGCTGCAGTGGAAGGAACTTGTCTGTCATGGCACCCAAAGGAATTTCATAAATCCTCAGGACCCGAGACTAAAGCGTTGTGGTAGGAGGCATTGAGTGTCACAACCCAATATTTAAAATTTGAAAATTATTCGTTCTTATCTTATTCTGTTTAGATCCGAATTAGGTGGGACGCCAGTTTGCGATACTAGGGCTATAAATGGACAAAAGTAAGGTTTATTTCAGAGAGCTTAAAGAGTTGGGAGAGGAAGGAGCTTAGAGAACAAGAAGGGGATTTTCAGATTTCCTTTTATTTTTTTGGTTTATTCTTCCATTTTCTTTATGATTGTAATTCAGGATGTTTGTTCTTCATCTTAATATGAACTAATTTCCTTTGTCTAGGGTTGAGATGTTGCTCAATCACGATTTATGTTTTTGATTAGTTTAATTTAATTATCTATTTTGCATCAATTTATTTGTGTTTCTATTATACACTTAACGCTCTCAATTCTTAAGGGCCCAAGTTTTGATTGATTTTATGATTTAGGTTGATAACGAGAGTTAGAATCTAAATTAGATCCATAGAATAGATTACGTTAGAATGAATGAATAGTAGAGATACATTACCATGTTCTAAGAGATTAATAGTTAAATCAATAATAATTCCATAGATATGAATTACTCCTTTAGACTTAAATTCACATATAGATATGCTGGGTTAATAATTTAAGGAGCAATTTGATATATTTCAAGAGAAAATATTGGTTGGATTAGGGAATTAAATCTCCAAATAGAGCATAACAGAAATTAGGTTAAGCAATCAATTGTATGAAAGTATTTGTAGTGAAATCAAAAGCCCTAGATCATTTAAATCATAAGAGTTTGAATTTATTTTCTTTAACTGTTTAAGTTACCTTCTTTTGCAACTTTAAAAATTCAGTTGATCAAATGGCAGTGGGAAAAATAAAATTTAGTAATTAGTAGCATAGTCCTTGTGGGTTCAATATCCATACTTAGGTACAGTTATATTACTTGAACGATTTGTATACTTGCGAAATAGCACATCAATGTCACCTTTGGAGACAATGCAAAAGGAAGAATCATTGGCCAAGGCAACATTGGTAATGATACATCCTCTCTTATTGAAAGTGTTTTATAAGTGGATGGTTTAAAACATAACCTTTTAAGCATTAGTCAACTTTGTGACAAATGTTTTAAAGTGATTTTTGAAGCATCTCATTGCATCATCAAGGATATTCAAAATGATAAAACCATTTTCATGGGCCATAGATGTGGTAATGATTACAATATAAATATTTCAAAATATAATGGTCATGATAGATGATTTTCAAGCATGCATGATCAAAGTTGGTTGTGGCATAGGAGGTTGGGACATGCTAACATGGATCTCATTTCCCAACTCAACAAAGATGAACTTGTTAGAGGCCTTCCCAAAATAAATTTTCAAAAAGACAAAGTTTGTGAAGCTTGTCAAATGGGAAAGCAAATAAAAAACTCTTTCAAAAACAAAATTTTCATTTCAACAACTAGGCCTCTTGAGTTGTTGCATATGGATTTATTTGGTCCCTCTAGGACACCAAGCTTTAGAGGAAAATCTTATGCATATGTTATTGTGGATGACTTCTCTAGATACACTTGGGTCTTGTTTTTAAGTCAAAAGAATGAAGCCTTTCATGAGTTTTCAAAGTTTTGCAATAAGGTTCAAAATGAAATAGGTTTTACAATTACTTGTATAAGAAGTGATCATGGGAGATAATTCGAAAATATTGATTTTCAAGAGTATTGTAATGAGCATTGAATTGACCACAATTTTTCGGCTCCTAGAATTCCTCAACAAAATGGGGTAGTTGAAAGGAAAAATAGAACTCTTCAAGAGATAGCAAGAACCATGCTAAATGAAAACAACTTACCAAAATATTTTTAGGCCGAAGCGGTTAACACTTCTTGTTATGTTTTAAATAGAGTATTATTGAGGCCTATTCTTAAGAAAACTCTCTATGAGCTTTGGAAAAAAAAAAGACCCAACATTAGATATTTCAAATTCTTTGGGTGTAAATGTTTCATATTAAACACCAAAGATAATCTTGGAAAATTTGAAGCAAAATCAGATGTTGGAATTTTCCTTAGTTACTCAACTTCAAGTAAAGCCTTTAGAGTTTTCAACAAAAGAACCATGGTTGTAGAGGAGTCCATCCATGTTATTTTTTTATGAATCTAACAATTCTCTCCAAGAAAGAGATAGTTTTGATGATGATTTAGGTTTGGAGACATCCATGGGAAAATTCCAAATTGAAGATAAAAGGCAACAAGAAGAAATTGGAGAGGATCCCAAGAAAGAAGAATCACCATTGGCACTACCCCCTCCTCAACAAGTGCAAGGTGAATCAAGCCAAGACCTTCCTAAAGATTGGAAATTTGTCATCAACCACCCATAAGATCAAATTATAGGTAATCCATCTAGTGGGGTAAAAATTAGATCATCTCTTAGAAATATTTGCAATAATCTTGTTTTTATCTCTCAAATTGAGCCTAAAAATATAAATGAGGGTTTAGTTGATGAAAATTGGACGATTGCTATGCAAGAAGAGTTAAATCAATTTGAAAAAAGTGAAGTATGGGAATTAGTGCCAAGACCTTCAAATCAAAGTGTTATTGGAATTAGATGGGTCTTTAGAAATAAAATTGATGAAAATGGCAAAATTATTAGAAATAAACAAGATTAGTAGCCCAAGGTTTTAATCAAGAAGAAGGGATAGATTATGAAGAAACCTTTGCCCTTGTAGCTAGGTTGGAAGCCATTAGGATGATACTTGCCTTTGAATGTTTTAAAGACTTTATTTTATATCAAATGGATGTGAAAAGTGTTTTCTTAAATGGCTTTATAAATGAAGAAGTATATGTTGAACAACCACCCAGTTTTCAAAGTTTTAACTTTCCTAACCATGTTTTTAAACTTAAAAAGGCACTTTATGGTTTGAAACAAGCACCTAGAGCATGGTATGAAAGATTGAGTAAATTTCTTTTGAAAAAGGGTTTTAAAATGGGAAAAATTGACACAACTCTTTTCATAAAGCCCAAAGAAAAGAACATGCTTTTAGTTCAAATATATGTTGATGATATTATTTTTGGAGATACTAATGTCTCTCTTTGTGAAGAATTTTATAAGTGCATGCATAGTGAGTTTGAAATGAGCATGATGGGAGAACTCAACTTCTTCCTTGGACATCAAATCAAGCAACTAAAGGAAGGAACCTTCATCAATCAAGCAAAATATATAAGAGATCTTCTCAAAGTGTTCAACATGGAAGAAGCCAAAACAATGAAGACTCCAATGAGCTCATCCATCAAGCTTGATAAGGATGAGAAAGGTAAATCCATTGACTCAACTATGTATAGAGGCATGATAGGTTCTTTGCTATATTTGACTGCTAGTAGACCCGACATCATGTATAGTGTATGC
Organism: Vitis vinifera; assembly: GCF_030704535.1. Lineage (NCBI taxonomy): Eukaryota > Viridiplantae > Streptophyta > Magnoliopsida > Vitales > Vitaceae > Vitis > Vitis vinifera. Next base: position 5,933,065 of record NC_081812.1, read on the forward strand.
TTATGTGATAGATTTCAATCTTGTCCTAAAGAATCTCACTTAGGTGTCGTAAAACAAATTCTTAGATACTTGAAAGGGACAATGTACATAGGCTTATGGTATCCCAAGAGTGATAACTTTGAACTAATTGGATTCTCGGATGCCGATTTTGCCGGTTGTAAGGTTGAAAGAAAAAGCACTAGTGGCACTTGTCATTTCCTAGGACACTCACTTGTTTCATGGCATAGTAAGAAGCAAAATTCAATAGCTTTGTCAACGGCGGAAACCGAATACATAGTAGTCGGTTTGTGTTGTGCACAAATTCTTTGGATGAAACAAACACTTAGTGATTTTAATTTGTCTTTTGAGCATGTTCCTATTAAATGTGATAACACTAGTGCCATAAATATTTCAAAAAATCCTATGCAACACTCTGGGACTAAGCATATAGAGATTAGACATCATTTTCTTATAGACCATGCACAAAAGGGTGACATTACACCTGAATTTGTAAGCACAAAATATCAACTTGCCAATATATTTACAAAACCTCTAAGTGAAGAACAATTTGTTGATATTAGAAGACAACTAGGGGTGATTTCTTTATGATCTAATGCTTTCTTAATAAATTCTTGATAAATATACCTTCTGATTGCAAGAATTTCACATCATATGCATCATATAGACACATACTTAGATAAATGGTCAATTTTTTTTTTTTTACCAAAAATCAAATTTCCCTTGGCATTGGCCATAAAAAAATTAGGGAATTCAACTGAAAAGGGCAGAGAGGGATCACGAGATGGGAAAATGCACAAAAGGTGAAAAGTCAAACTACGTTGACCGTTGACCAAGCAGTCAACCGGATCAGGACCGGTCGACCGGTTCGTTGGGGCTGTCGATTTAAATGCCGCGCTTCATTTTCTTACCGTTTCCTCTGGTTCTTCAAAGTGTCGTGCTGATTCAGCTGCCCATAAGTGATTTTTGACGCCATTACAACAATTTGAGGGGTTCAAATTGATTTTTGGAGGTTAGGGCTTTGGATTTGGGACCTAGGGCTTCGGATTTGGGACCTAGGGCTTCGGATTTGGGACGACTTCTCCTATGTCCACGCGTCATAGCCAGATTCAGTACCTTTCCCACGCACCTAAGGTTTCGGGTGTGTGTGCTTCTCTCTCTACCAGCTTCTTCTTCACTGTTTCGATCCTTCTCATGGCTCCTAGGAGAGAGACGACTACCTCTAGAGCACAAGGCAAGCTCCCACTGAGTTGTCTTAGCCTGCTCAGACGGAGGCTTGCCGAAAGGCGAGGTTTGACATGGCTCTTTTCAGTTCCATAAAGGATTATCAGAGGTACAAACAGAAGTTCGCTCAGAGGAAAGTGGTTCCAGGGAGAAGTATCAACTTCTCCCAACTACAACATTTCGGGTTTGAGGGACTTTTCAGACGAATGGGATGGCTACCCATAGTGACTATTTCGGAATCGATTTTTTCAATATTAGTGAGGGCATTCTATTCACGAGTGACATATGGACTTTGTGGACCTATTATTTCCACCGTTAGAGGTGTTGAGATCCAACTGGACTCGAAGAGCATCTGCCGTATTGTAGACATTGTTCTAGTTGGACTCAGGGTATATGAGTCCAAGGCCTAGCCCACTGTGCCAGGTTTTGAGCCTAGAAAAGTCATTTAGAGAATATGCGTCCTTGCAGACGCCTAAGGGATGGGCAAACCATCGACCCATAGCCTAACCATGATCAACCGAGTCCTTCACCACATGATCTACTCCATCTTGCTACCACGAGGCGGACACCGAGATGAGGTTTCCTACCTTGAGGCATTCCTTGTGGACTCCATTATGATAGGGAGACGAATTCACGTGGGGTATCTGATGATGATGCACATGATATCATGCTATGAGAACACGACCCGCGTACTCCTCTATGGTCACTTCCTCACCAGAGTATTTAAGGATGTCGAGGTTGATTTGAGCATAGAGACAGAGTTCGAGGCCCCCAGTATTTACGACACTTGGGGCAGATGAAGTTTGAGAAGGCCCCCGATGGCTCCCGGATTAGGACAGTAAAGCAACCACCAACACAAGCCTGGGGATAGGGATAGGTGCATCTCGGAGTAGAGGAGGAGGCCGAGATCTGAGAGATAGAGGGTGGGTTAGACCCTTAGAGAGGCTTTGAGCAGAGAGAGCCCGAGCTTAACATCCCTCCACTCGAGTTTGAGGGTGTTCAGTTTGAGGCCACATTCCCTGAGTTGATGATGTCTGAGTCAGCTTACACAGCGGGACCATCTTTTTAGCCATCCTTCGTGAGCCTCCTCACACTGAGCCATCACCTCATTAGGCACCTCACGCTCTTGATCATGTGCCTTGGATGGATTTATCTGCTCAGATCAGCTCACTTGGCACTCGCATGGAGGAGCTTACAGTAGTCAGCGATACTCAATTCTACTCTATGGAGGATCGCATGGATCGGTATTAGACTGGTTTCACTTCTCAGTTTAAGTATCTACAATAGAGATTTGAGCGTATGGAGGATCGCATGGATCAGCAACAAGTTGCATTTGGTCATCTCTAGCAGAGGATTGAATGCATTGAGAGCTACCAGAAGAGTCAACATGAGGAGATGATGACTTACCTCTGCTTCATATTTCCACCTCCACCTCCACCTTCTCAGCCTTGATTTCATCGAGACCCCCTTCGTTTCTTTTTTATGTTGCCAAAGGGGGAAAGATATTTAGGATCTAGGATACCTACATGCATATCATTGTCATATCTGTTTCATATGTTTATGTTTCATGTACATTTGACTTTACTATATATATATATATGATATGCTATTTTCATGATTTACATTGTTTCCTATTGAAAATTTGCATGTCCTGATTATCTTGGTAAATTTTAAATTGATTTATCCATGATTGGTTTGAGGGGGAGATTTCTTTCTCTCCTAGATAACAAAGGTTTGTCATCATAAAAAAAAGGGAGATTGTTAGCCCAAGGGTTCTCCTAATCAGGTTTTGATGATAACAAATCATGGTTAAGTGACTAATTGGTTTGAATGGTAAAGAATCTTAGGTATAAATTCAGAAATTCATCAAAGGACCAAATGGATACAAGATCGACACTTTTGGAAGACTTTTGATCATAGGAAACGAATGTAAGATGAATGCATGGGTGCACTTAGGTTTTTCATACCTTTTTCATGCATCTTGGAAAACTCAGTTTATTCTTCAAAATTTCAATTTCATTAAAACCTGAGTTTTATCAAATGTACCTTAGGCAAAACGTTTCAAAATTGGCATATTAATTTACCTAAAGACCTTGCCTGACTGTTAGAAAAGAAATGAATTGAAAAAGATAGGTTTTCGGGGCCAAAAGGTTGAACCGGTCGAGACTCTGGCAAACCGGCTTAATCGGTTGAGGAATCAGTCGACCGATTGCCCTTGTCCGGTCAAGGTCCGGTTGAGAAGTGCCAAAAACACCTCTCTCTCATCTAAGAGCTTCCTCTTCCCGGTTGAGGTTTGTTCTTTCCCGGTCGACCTCTGGTTGAGGCAACGGTAATGATTACTACTCAAAAAGTGTTATTTTGTAGCTTGTAATTAACTCTTTTAAACATTCTTGAGTAGTAATTATTATATTTTAACTCAATTGACATGTTAAGGACCCTTGCAATCAATTCTAATCAAATTGTGTTAAGTTTTGGTGTTTTGATAGCTTTTTTATCACCAAAGAAATCCGAGATTGAGGAGAGTTATTTGGAATCCATGGCAAAGCAATGGAAAGCTCAGAAACATGAAGTACCAAGCTTTGGAGCTCCATAGCCATTTTCCAAAGTCGTTCAAAGTATGCAAGGAAAGAACAACGGAGAGAGGAAAAATAGAGTGAAGAAAATAGAGGATAGCAGCTGCAGTCTTCTTTTGCACTTTTGGAGCACTTCCAGAAGTCCATTTTCTACATTCTATATACCATTTCAAAGCTCAAGAAGTCAAAAATCTAATGCTTCAAACGGTGTGTGATTCGGAGTTGAAACGAAGGAGTTACAACCTTTGCAAGCAGATCACTCCAAGCTGAAGGAAGATTTTTGCACGGCTGCGAAATCAGCCTTTTGTTGCGAGAATTTCGCAGCCATTTTGCACAGTGCACGGGTGTTCTTCTGAAGCTTCCCGATAGTTGCGACCGACACTTTTGGATATTTTTCTTCAGATATTTTTGCATAAATTTCCATTCTTCTCCTTGTAACCCACCAATTATAGGATTCCCAGCAATCCAAGCTTTGTATGGGAAAATCATACAAACTAAGTCTCAAGTGAAGGATGCAAACTTCATATGGGATCCGGGCAAGCTAAATCAGGAGCAAATTTTTTTATGGACTTAGTCTTTTTAAAGACTAGCTAGTCCATATCTTTTTGTTTTGTTTTTTTTACTTGCTTTAATTTTGATTTCAATGTTTTAATTTTGATTTCAATGCTTTAATTTTGATTTCAATGTTTTAATTTTGATTTCAATGCTTTAATTCTAATTTGTTTTGATGTAATATAGGTTTTTGGATGATCAAAATCAGGAGGAATTGCAAAAGAAATGAAGGAAAGTCGTTTGGAGCAAAAACGGAGCAAAAACAGGGTAAAAACAGAGGTCTGCGAGATTTCGCAGCCTTTGCGAAATCGGCACTTTGCTGCGAAACCAGTTCGCAGCCTCAGGCCCCTCTATGCGAAAATTTTCGCAGCTGCGAAACCACTTTTGGCACACGAGTGCCACTTCGCAGCACAGGAGCCCCCATTTCGCAGCTGCGAAACGACTGCGAAGCTACTAAGCGTGAAAATTCCCAATTTCGCAGCGAAAGCTCCATTTCGTAGGGTATTTCACAGCTGCAAAACCACTTTTAGCACACGAGTGCCATTTCGCAGCACAATTAATCTCATTTCCCAGCTGCGAAATGGTTGCGAAATCCAAAAAAAAAAAAAACAGCCTTTGCTCTGAGAAAAAAAAAAAAAAAAAAATTTCGCAGCCAAAGCCCCATTTCGCAGGGTGTTTTGCAGCTGCGAAACCAACTTTTGGCACACGAGTGCCGTAAAAACTCCCAATTTTCGCAACCAAAGCCTCATTCCGCAGGGAGTTTCTCAATTGCGAAACCACTTTTTGGCACACGAGTGCCATTTGGAAGCCCCGTACACTCATTTCACAGCTGCGAAATGAGCAGCGAAATCACCTTTAGGCTGCGAAATGGTCTGCGAAAATGCCACTTTGCTGCGAAATGATCTCCAAGCTTTGAAATGGCTGCGAAATCACCTCCAAGCGTCGAAATGACCTTCAAATTGCGAAATTGACTTTCAAAATGGATGGAGGTTTGCAAAGACACCTTGCAAAGCCAAGAAAAGTTGCTAAAATGCCAACAGAGCCCCGCGACCATGCGTCTGAAGAGGAGAGCCCCGCACACCCTGGGATCACACACACTAAGCCTCTCACTCCATTTCTAACCTCCTTAAACCATCAGAGCCCATAGCTCCAGCTAAGGAGACTATGCCACCTAAGGAGACTACCAGAATAAAGGCCAAAGTCCTGATCCAACCCATTCAAGAGGCTACCACAGACGTATCAGCTCCACAGGACCTTACCATTACTGGATCATCTTTTTATTTTTTGTCTTTACATATTATATTAGTATAGATAATTCCATGTTTTGATGTCTTATATTCTAGGATTGGATGTATTACTGATGATGCATCATATATAGACATCATTTTTTTTAAACTTGGCATTTTTCTATTTCCTCTACTCACTAACTCTTATGTTTTCTTTGAAACATGTGGTTTCTCCTATACGACTCAAACTCCATGTCACTCAAGAGGTACCACTTCCTCCTTATTTTTCAATCGCTTTTGTCACATTGAGGACAATGTTCAGCTTGGTTGGGGGGAGAGTTGAGGAAGTAAGTATTGTTAATAATGCTTAGTTATTTTGGTAATTTAGTTGTTTTTTGCTTAATTTTTAAAATTTTTGAAAGTTTTTATTCTACTCTCCATGGTTATTAAGGAAAAATTTTCAAAATGAAAAAGGGAGAAATTGAATTTTTGTCTTTTTACTTGACTTAGAGTTTGTATTATGCTTACTAAAGTTGATGAATTGTTGAAACTTCTATTGAATTCAACCTTAGTTCTTCCACTTTAAGCTATCCACACACTGTGCACAATAGGTTCCGAGTATAAGATGAAAAACTATTTCCCTCTTGACTTAGGAAAATTTTAGACTTGGTACCTTTGACCTCGTTTAATAGTGTTGGCACACCTTATAAAAGGCCAATGAGCCTTTGAAAAAAAGAAAGAAAGAAAGAAAAATGTTTGCTTGCTTTGAAACCCGAGCAAGGTCTGAGGGGTATATGGTGAAAATCTTTAAAACCTGGTGCCCTAAGCCTTAATTGGTTGGGAGTCACTGACCTCAATGCTCGTTACAAGGGTGAATAGGTGGAGTTTAACATACTGTAGGTGCTTGGGTATTAAAATTCATTCTCAAAAGTCCGGGGTAAAATCCGAGGAGTTAGTGGTTGAAAGATCCTTAAAACTTGATGCCCTAAACCTTAATTGGTTGGGAGTCATCGATGGACCCCCGTTACATGGACAATTTAAAAAAAGAATACCTTTAAGCCTTGTACTCCTACAATGAAAAAAAAAATTGTGAGAAAAGAGGTGCGTTCTTAACCTGTTGGAGGTTGATTAGTTTGCTAAGCTTTGAAAAAAAACTAGGTTGGGGGGAGAGATTAGTTCAACATACTATATTCGGAAACTAATAAATAACACTTAGATTTTTGTGGAAGAGTAAGGTTTGACTCTTTGGGAGTGGAAACTCTTTTAAAAGCTTAAATTTGCATAATGCCTTCTCTTTAAGAATTGTGATTAGACAAATTATTTGATAACTTTTGTTGAAGTTTGAGTTTTATTTCTTTAATGTTCCATGTGAGAGTTAGATCATCATGCCACTTGAGAATTGTTTTTTGATCAGCATGATGTTGTAAATTATAGTACTTTTTATTTTTATTTTTCTCTCCTTCATTGCTAAGGGACTAGCAATATGTCGGTTGGGGGGAGTGATTATTACTCAAAAAGTGCTATTTTGTAGCTTGTAATTAACTCTTTTAAACACTCTTGAGTAGTAATTATTATCTTTTAACTCAATTGGCATGTTAAGGACCCTTGCAATCAATTCTAATCAAATTGTGTTAAGTTTTGGTGTTTTGATAGCTTTTTTATCACCAAAGCAATCCGAGATTGAGGAGAGTTATTTGGAATCCATGGCAAAGCAATGGAAATCTCAGAAACATGAAGAACCAAGCTTTGGAGCTCCATAGCCCTTTGCCAAAGTCGTTAAAAGTATGCAAGGAAAGAACAACGGAGAGAGGAAAAACAAAGTGAAGAAAACAGAGGATAGCAGTTGCAGTCTTCTTTTGCACTTTTGGATCACTTCCCGAAGTCCATTTTCTAAATTCTATATACCATTTCAAAGCTCAGGAAGTCAACAATCCAATGCTTCAAATGGTGCGTGATTCAGAGTTGAAACGAAGGAGTTACAGCCATTGCAAACAGATCACTCCAAGTTGAAGGAAGATTTTTGCACGGCTGCGAAATCAGCCTTTTATTGCGAGAATTTCGCAGCCATTTTGCATAGTGCACGGGTGTTCTCCTGAAGCTTCCCGATAGTTGCGATCGACACTTTTGGATATTTTTCTTCAGATATTTTTGTATAAATTTCCATTCTTCTCCTTGTAACCCACCAATTATAGGATTCCTTAGTTATTAAGTTTGGAAAAGGAGTGAATAACCTCAGATATTTTGTTTTGTAATTTTCTTTATATATAGCTCTCGGGAGCTTGTTATCAAAGAATCATGTAATCCGATGTAATATAGATATATAAATATATAGAATATACAGAGCCTTGCTCTATTTTTTCCTTCTCTTTCATTTTCATTTTCTTGCTAGCCAAACAAACTCTGAGGATTTTTCCTTAGAGGATGAGAGGCTAGGCTCTTTGTCTCTTGGAGTGAGGAAAGCCGGGTAAGTTTCCACATGCATAATTTGGAAGTTTTGTTGTTTTAGTTTTTAATGAAGAGAAAGTGTGACCCGTTAATGGTTTTTATCTTTTTAGTTAACTTAAAACGCCTTCAATTCACTTGAGCCAACACTTGGTAAGGCAAGTGATCTCCGTCCATGGAGATGCACTAGTTTATCTCTTGCGAGCTTCTGGGAGGTGACTTGAAGGTAGAATTTTCTAGAATAGCCAACACTTGGTAAGCTTTTGGACTCCAAGGAGACATCCATTAGTTATCTCTTGCGAGCTTTTGACGGGTAATCCAAGGTTAAAGATCACCTTGAATGGCAAGTGCTAGGTGAGAGGTATGAGCCATTGCAAGATGCATTAGTGAGAGGGATTTAGTGTTTGAACCCATTAATGGGAAGCATCTGTACAGCACCGATTAGAGAATTAACTATATGTTAATTCTCTAATGCAAGGAAAAGAAACAAGTGACCGGAACTCCCTTTTTGTATGAGGAATCTGAGCCTAGTGATCTGAAACTCCAAGAAACATTTTTCTTTGTAAGTAAAATCAGTTACTATTTTTGGTTAGTTTAAAACCAAACCTTTTTTCTTTCAAACATCTTTATGTTTTCTTTTAAAGCTAACCTTGAAATGAAAAGGCACCAATTCAGCTTTAAATTAATATCATTTGCAAAGTGAAAACCCATCCCAGTGAACGATCCTAGAGCCACTATGCTATAGTAGCTTTGTCTTTGCTACCCTAGTAAATGGTGTAATAGGTTATAAATTTTGTTGATTACTCCCTCAATCAAGGAGCACCAGCTGGACACGAATCAGCTGAGACACCAATTGGGCACGAATCAGGTAACCTACCAAAGAATTAAATGCTTCAACAGATAGTAAATCGACCCCTAGCTTGACCGGTCAAGGCTGCCTTTTGCTTTTCTTGGATCCCGAGCTTAGAAAACTATTGATTACTACTCAAAAAGTGCTCTTTTATAGCTTGTTATAAACTCTTATAAGCACTTTTGAGTAGTATGTATTACCTTTTAACTCAATTGGCACATTAAGGACCCTTGCAAGTGTTACTAATCAATTTTTGGCTAGTTTTGGTGTTTTTGGTAGTTTTTTTATCATTAAAACAAGTAAAGAATGAGGGAGAACTTGGTATAGTCCATGGAAAAGCAAGATTGAAGCCAAATTACATGAGGAATCCAAGTTTTAGAGAGCTTTGAAGCCTTTTCCAAATCAATCAAGTATGCAAGGATGAGAATCAGAGAAGGAATCTTACATTCGTGAATTTCGCAACCCCTTGCGAAATATTCACAAGCTTACGAATTGCCCAGGAAGGAATTTCGCAAGCCTTGCGAAACTGAGGATAAATTTTGCAACCCCTTTACAGCCTTGCGAAACTGAAGAATTTTGCAACCCCTTTTTAGCCTTGCGAAATTTTCGCAACCTTGCAAATCTTCCTGAAATCTTCAGATATTTTGCCACCAACTCCGTTAGATTTTTATCTCAAGATATTTTGTGTAATTATCTATTCCCTCCTTGTAATCAGCTAAAGATCTTTTTAGATATTTAGGATATCTAATTGAGGGGTTAAAAATATCTCTCTATATATGTCTTATCATATCTCTTTTTGTAAGATCTATCTCAAAATCTCAGAAGAAATTCTTAGGGGATCACTTGTACATTTTTTTAATAAGAAATATACAGTGCTTTGCTCTGCCTTACCTACTCACTTTGATTGTATTTTATTTCTAGCCAAACAATCTTTGAGGATGTTTTCTCAGAGGATGAGTGGCTAATCTTTTTGTTTCTTGGACTAAAGGAAACTAGGTAAGGGATCCGGATACAAAAGTGGGAGTTTTTCTTGTTTCAGGTTTTAATGAAGAGAAAGTTGTGACCTGTTAATGGTTTTTATCTTTTTAGTTAATTTAAAATCCCTTATAATCACCTGAGCCAACACTTGGTAAGCTTTTCGGACTCAATCCATAGAGATCCATTAGTTATCTCTTGCGAGCCTTTGGGAGGTGGTTTAAAGGTAGGGTTACCTAGAATAGCCAATACTTGGTAAGCTTTTGGACTCCTTGGAAACATCCATTTGTTATCTCCTACGAGCTTTTGAAGGGTAATCCAAGGTTAAGGATCACTTGAATGGCAAATTCTAGGTGAGAGGTATGAGCCATTACAAGATGTATCAGTGAGAGGGATTTGGTATTTGAAACCATTAATGGGAAGTAACTGTACCACACCGGTTTGGGAAATAACTATAGGTTAAATCCCCAATGCGAGGAAAATATCCGGAATCTCCTCTTTTGTATGCAAAACTTGAACCTAGTGACTTGAAATTCCAAGGAACCTTTTCTTTGTAATTAAACTAAGTTACTATTTTTGGTTAGCTTAAAACCAAACCTTTTTCAACTATCATTATGTTTTTTTTAAAGCTAACTTATAAAAGAAAAAGCATCAATCCAATTCTTTAAACTAATATCATGTGTGAAATGAAAACCCATCCCTATGGATGATCCTAGAACCACTATGCCATGCTAGCTATGCTACCCTAGTATATGGTGAATTAGGTTTATAAATTTTATTGATAACTCCGATTTGAGGACTGAATCAAAGATACACCAATTGGGGACAAATCACATATAAATTGAGAGCTCTACTTCATTTATGATACATATAGAACACTTGCAATCAATTGTCTACCCACTTGTTCTTGGTTTAAAAGCTCTCATTTCTTTCTTAGTGCATTAAAGTCTCACTTTCATATCTTTTAATGCACCCTTGTGAGTCATCCTAGCTTTGTTTTGTATTTGAGCTATCTTTGAGCTAAGTTGAAGGATTCATTCTTGTAAAAACTGAGTGTTAAAGCCTTCAAGAGGTTCGAATCTTGAAGAGATTGTGTAAGAGCTTATTGGAGCTAGAATCCAAGTGTAAAAATATTGGAAGCTTGGTTGAAGCTTCAAGTTAATGGAACCCTCACTTGGTTAGGAGATTGAGGAGAGTGGACGTAAGCAAGGAAGTGTCAAACCACTATAAAATCCGAGTTTGAATTCTCTAACTCTATCTCCTTATTTTTTATTATATTGTGCTTGAATTTGTTGTGTTTAAAAAAAAAAGTTTTTGAAAAACCCAATTCAACCCCCTCTTGGGTGTTTTTCTCACTTAAGCATAGCCCTTATTTTCTCAATGTGTTATCATACACTTTGCGTAGCCTTGCTTCAATCAGCTATATCTCCCTCGTTTCAACTCTGAATTACGATTTGTTTGAAGCATTGGATTCTTAAATTCCTAAGCTTCAAAATCGTATGTGGGTTACCCCATCAAAATTAATAGAAACAGCCTCAATTTTGACTCAAAATTGGCGTCACTATGTTGCCATGGATCTCAAAACAACGACTTCCAAGAAACCTTCTTTTTCTCTTAGGTCATCATAGAATCTCAAAAAGAAACTTCAATATTCCTTATTTTCTCTTGGATCACCACAGATGGATATAGAAAACTAAAATTTTTACAATAATAAAACATTCTTATGCTCCTATAAAGGAGCTTACAACCCATCTATTGAAATGAAAAGATTTTTTTACAACAAAATAAAAATTCTATACACCTTATGGGGTGTATAACCCAACCTAGAGAATAAAAAAACATAGACCATATTCGATTCATATTCATTCATGCAATTTAAACAATAACAGTTAGTGAGATTCATTCACAAATTTAATTTTATCCCTAAGGGCCATGGGATAAAAAGAATACCTCGCAAAACAAAGTTTGCACACTCTAGAATAGATCAACATGCTAGAACCAACCCTAGGGCTCTGATACCAATTGTTAGGAACCCTGGATTACTCCATTCCCACACCTTCGATCTCGTAGGGTGTATGCATCTATCCTTAGGAGTCTATAAATCTATCATAGCAGAATAAAATGACAATAAAAACCATTCTTAACTATAAATCTTGATACATACCCAATACCTGTATCTAGATGTTCCCAAATCAATCCCTTATGGTGAAGAACATGTTTGAATTGTTTAGAGGTCTCTTGCACCCAAGATCTTCCACCAGATAAATCAAACCACGATCTGAGCACTCTAAAGTATGGGCTTTAGAAGGGTGGAACCCTTGGCTCTCTCTCTCTCTCTCTCTCTCTCTCTCTCTTTATCTATCAATCTATCCATCTATTTGGAGGTGAAAGACAACTAGCTAAAGTCATTAGGAAACCTTAACTTATAAGGGGATATTTATAGGATTTCCCATTGGGCTTAAGGGACTTGAGCCCATCAAGGCTTGGGTGACTTAATCTAACCTAAAAAGGGTTCTAATTGATTAGTTAACCACATAAGGTCATCTAATTAATCGATTAGTCTAACTAGAGACCTTGTTCATTATCCCTTGTGTAACCTTACGTGATTACCCAAACTCCCTTATACACAAGAATGAACCTACAACCAATCCAGCCTTGAAAACTATGCTATCATGGTATATGAGCTCAGCGTGGGGACCATTAGGACCCATAGGAGTGCTACTTCCCTTAGAATCCAATTCTGAAGTTGATTTAACATTCCACTAAAGAGACTATGTAAAAAACAACAAGACGAAACTCGGGTCCATAACCTATTATCTATTGCATGTAGACTCCACATGAATGAGTGTCCATAATCTAACAAGGTAGTGTTATCACTTATCAAGATTACTTCTCAAATCCTTGAGTTATAAATCCCACTTATTATGTGATCAACTGACATACTCTAACTCCAAGGAGCATATGTCAAACTTAACTAAAGAAATTACTATGACCACAGATTTCATAATCACATGTCCTTTGGATCACCCAAGGGGATATACTATTTCAATCCTATGAGATATTATGGTGCTTTTATTGAGAATACCTATTGCCACTAGTCTACATCAATCGTAACCCAATCCATAGGGATATATGACCACTTTAGGGTCTCATCCATAAGTCAAAGCCTCTTATTAGATTTAGCATAGGCTTAATATCTTCTCAAGGTTAAGAGCTCATGCAATATAATAGCTTGGTGAGTCATAACAATTGATAGCTTTGCATCATGATTCACCATAGGTCCTATTCAGTGTGCATCACATACACTAGTGCACTCACCATGGGAAACTCATCCCAATGGATAAGATAAGTCATCTTTCCAATTAGGAGGTGCTGCAGTACGGTTTCTACTAGATTATCCAAGTCCATGAATTGACTGTGGATAACTTATCTACTTACAAGGAACCCATGACTTGTATCTTTTATACAACTCCTAATGCAACTAAGTTATGTATGATGCAAGTGACATGAGTTGAATGCTCAAATCAATGTCAATACACCAAAAGGATAATAAGGGGGCAGTTAAATATAACTTTGTGTCTTGCTTTTAAGGGCACAATCCCAACATCTTGTGTATAATGGATCTATCTTCTAGTGTTATCCAATCTATATCACTATTTGACTAATTATATATTATATAATCTTTATTAGAAATTGGTATTTGTAGAAACAAAAACCTTCTAATAATCCTAATTGTAAAGTAATAATCCTAAAATCCTCTTGGATTTGGCATGAGTGTTTAACACTCCCATATGCAAATTTTTCATAAACTAATTTCATAATGTGTTCACATCTTGCTAGAAGTTAAAGTTATTGACCTAATAAGAGTGATATGATACAACATTCAAGGAATATCCTTGACGAATATGGGAAGTGATGAGAAACCGATCATCTATCTCACTGTGTTTACCAAAGTTTGATATCTTCTTTCCATTACTCCATTTTGCAATGGAGTCCCTAATTCACCCAATTAGGATATTATACCATGCTCCTTGTGGAAAGAATTGAACCTACTAAACACACCACCTTGATGTAATTGAAGTGCCTTGATATGTTTGTTAAGATAAAGCCCTTAAAAGCATAACATGATATAATAAATTTAGAATTCATTATTTATTTAATGATGTTCTGGTTTCACTTTTATCTATCCTTATTCAATGTATTATACTTTATTAGCATTCTTGCCTGTATTTTTTGCATTGTACATGACTTAAGTACATTAGGAGTTGCATAGAAGATCTAAGTCACGGGTTCCTTGCAAATAGATGACTTGTTCACAATTGATTCATGGGTCTAGGAAACCCATTAGAGATTGTAGTGCACCATCTCCTAATTGGAGGGATGGTTGGTCTTGCCTATCGGGATGAGTTTCCCATGGTGAGTGCACTAGTGTGTATGATTACACATTGGACAAGACCTAAGGTGAGTCATGATTTAATGTTGTCAAGTAGTTATGACCTCATCAAGCTGCTTCATTATGTTATCTCTCAACCTTGAGAGGATATTGAGTATGTGCTAAAGTTAACAATGGTTTTGACCTACGGGTAAGATCGTAAGCTAAATATATATTCCTTATGAATTGGGTCACTATTGATGGAACTCGGTAGTAATAGGTATTCTCAATAGAGGTACCATGATATATCTTGGGATTGAGACAATGTGTCCCCTTAGGTGATCATAAAGAGGTGTGTTTATGGAAACAATGGTCATAGTAGTTCCTTAAGTGGAACTTGATATAGGCTCTTTGAGAGCTAAAATATGTCAATTGAACACACAATAGGAGAATTTGTAATTGAAGGATGGTAGAGGTAGTCTTGAAAGGCAGAGAGTTTTCACTTTGTTAGACTACGAACACCAGTTCATAGAGAGACTGAACACAGTGGATAGCAGGTCACAGACCCGAGCACTTGGTGTCTCGTTGTTGTTTACATAGGATACTGGAGTTTAGTTTATTCTTTGTAGTGGAATGTTGAATCAACTTTAGAATTGGATTCTAAGGGAGCCAATGTTCCTATGGGTCCTAGTGGTCCCTGTTATGAGCTCATACACCTTGTTGGCATGGGTTATGAGGATCGAATTAGCTCTAAGTTCACTTTTGTGCATTAGGGCATTTTGGTAATTGCATAAGATTACATGATGGTAACTAAATAAGGTATCTAGATTGGGCTAATTGATTAATTAGTAAGCCCTGTTAGGTTAATTGGTCAAAAAGGTTTTGGGCTAGATTAAGGCACCCAAGCCCTTAGTGGGCTCAAGTCACTTAAGCCCAGTTAGGAACCCTATAAATACCCACTAGGGGTTAAGGTTTCCATAACTTTTGTCTTCCACCATCGAGAGATAAAGAGAGTCATAGCCCCCACCCTCATTTTCTCCCCACCAGAAGTATGCCAAGAACAAGGTTGAGTCATCAGGTGGAAGATTGTGGGTTTACGAGACTTCCAACAACTTCAAGGTAGTCTTCAACAATTGGAATTTAAAGTTTAGGAACATTCAAACCTAAAGGTTAGTACTTTAACCCTAAAATATCAATTTTTTCAAAATTGGTATTCTTCTATTGTTTAGATCTAAGATGCCAACACAAATCAATGTCAATATACCAAAAGGATAGCAAGTGTAACTTTGTTATATCATGTCTTGCTTTTAAGGGCTCAATCCCAATGGTAACCATATAAACTAGTACACTCACCACGGGAAACCCATCCCATGGCCAAGACCAGTCATCCCTCCAATTAGGAGTTAATTCTTTACAACCTCTAATGGATTTCCTAAGTCCATGAACCGGTTGTGAACAAGTCATCCATAAGGATAGAACCCTTAGAAGCATAACATGATGTAATAAAATCTTGGATTTTATTATTTATTTAATAAAGTTATAGTTCACTTTTATCTATCCTATTTCCATGCATTATACCTTGTAAGCACTCTAGCCTACATCTTTTGCATTGTACGTGACATTGGTGTATTAGGAGTTGCACAGAAGATCCAAGTCATGGGTTACTTGCAAATAGTTGACTTTTTCATAATTGGTTCATGGGTTTAGGTGACCTATTAAAGTTTGTAGTGCACCACCTCCTAATTGGATGGATGATTGATCTTGGCTATTGGGATGGGTTTCCCATGGTGTGTGCACTAGTGTGTCTGATTACACATTGAACAAGACCTATGGTGAGTCATGACTTAAGGCTATCAAGTAGTCATGACTTCACCAAGCTACTTCATTGTGTTATCTCTTAACCTTGAGAGAATATCGAGTTTATGTTGAAGTTAATAGTGACTTTAACCTACAGGTAAGATTGTAAGATGATCATATATTCCCTATGGATTGGGTCACTATTAATGGAAGTTGATAACAATAGGTATTCTCAATAGAGGCATCATAATATCTCTTGGGATTGGGACAATGCGGCCGCTTGGGTGATCCTAAGGAGATGTGTTCATGGAAACTATGGCCATAGTAGTTCTTTAAGTGGAATTTGACATAGGCTCTTTGAGAGCTAAGACATGATAGTCGAACACACAATAGGAGGATCTGAGAGAATATTGAGCTTGTGTTGAAGTTAGCAGTGACTTTGACCTACGGGTAAGATTGTAAGTTCATCATATATTCCCTATGGATTGGGTCACTAATAATGGAAGTTGATAACAATAGGTATTCTCAATAGAGGCATCATGATATCTCTTAGGATTGAGACAGTGTGTCCCATTGGGTGATCCTAAAGAGATGTGTTCATGGAAATTATGGTCATAGTAATTCCTTAAGTGGAACTTGACATAGGCTCTTTGAGAGCTAAAACATGATAGTTGAACACATAATAGAAGAATATGAAACTTAAGGATAGTAAAGGTAGTCTTGAAAGTCTGATAGCTTTTACCTTGTTAAACTATCGGCACCAATTCATGAGAAGACTGAATGTAATGGATAGCAGGTCACAAACCTGAGCACTAAGTGTCTCATTGTTATTTACATAGGATATTGAAGTTTAGTTGATTCTCTATAATGGGATGTTGAATCAACTTCATAATTGAATCTGAGGGAGCCAATATTCCTAGGGTCCTAGTGGTCCCCGCTCTGAGTTCATGTACCCTGTTGCTATGAGTTATGAAGGTCAAATTGGCTCTAGGTTCACTTTTATACATAAAGGCGTTTTGGTAATTATGCAAGGTTCCATAGGGGCAAGTGAACAAGGTCTCTAGATTGGCTAATTGATTAATTAATAGGCCCTATTAGGTTAATTTATCAATTAGTACCTATTTTGAGCTAGATTAAGTGAACCAAGCCCTTTGTGGGCTCAAGTCACTAAAGCACAATGAGCCTAGTCCAGAGATACCACTCACTTATCCCTGTGCAACCTTGCATAATTAACAAATGTCTTTATGCACAAAAGTGGACTAAAAACTCATCCAACCCTCATAAACCGTGCCAACAAGGAATATGAGTTCAGAGTGGGGACCATTAAGACCCATAGGAGTACTAGCTTCCTCATAATTAAATTTTGAAATTGACTCAACATCCCACTATAGAGAGTCACCTGCACTCTAGTACCCTATGTATATTACAATGAAATATGAAGTGCTTAAGTCTATGATCGACTATCTATTGCATGCAGGCTCCCCATGAACTAATGTTTGTAATCTAACACGGTAGTGCTATCACTTATCAATTTTACCTCTCAAATCCTTGAGTTATAAATCTCACTTATTATTTGATCAATTGACATACTCTAGCTCCAAGGAGCATATGTTAAATTTCACTAAATGAATTACTGTGGCCACAAATTTCATAATCACATATCCTTTGGATCACCTAAAAGGACACAGTCTCAATCCTATGATATATCATGGTGCCTTAATTGAGAATAATTGAGAATACTTGTTGCCACCAGCTTCTATCAACAATGACCTAATCCATAAGGACATATGACCACTTTAAGGCTTCGCCCGTAGGTCAAAGCCTCTTACTAATTTTGCCACAAGCTCAATATCCTCTCAAGGTTGAGATTTCATATAGTATAGTAGCTTGGTGAATCCTGACAACTGATAGCCTTGCGTCATGATTCATCGTAGGTCCTGTCTAGTATGCATCTCATACACTAGTGCACTCACCATGGGAAACCCATCCTAATGGCCAAGACAAGTCATCCCTCCAATTATGAGGTAGTGCACCACAATCTTTATTGGATTGCCCAAATCCATGAACCAACTATGGACAATTTATCTACTTACTAGGAATCCATGACTTGTATCTTCTATGTTACTCCTAATGTACCCAAGTCATGTACAATGTAAGATATATGGGATGAATGCTTAAATCAATGTCAATATACCAAAGGGATAACATCTAACTCTGTTACATCATGTCTAGATTTTTGGGGCTCAATCCCAACAAGTTATGCATGATCTTATCCAGATCTGAGCTTGGGAAATGGAGAGATCTAGGTTTTTCCCATCATCATCTACTTACAAGGAACCCATGATTCGGATGTTCTGTGCAACTCCTAATACACTCAAGTCATGTATAATGCAAAAGATGCTAGGAGATGCCCATAAAGTACAATGCATGGAATAAGGATAGATAAAAGTGAAATTGAAATATCATTTAATAAATAATGAATTCCAAAATTATTACATCATGTCATGCTTTTAAGGGCCCTATCCTAATAGATCTCATTTACATCTCCTTTAAAGTTACATACACTGACTTCACCATAACCATTTTCAGTTTAGGACATTGATACTATTAGAAAGATTTCGTTGAATTCTTAATTCGTTCCCAATTGGTGTCTCAGCTGATTCATGTCCTCTCAATGGTCCCTAACAGTGGTGCCATTTGATACGTGTCTAGCTGGTGTCCCTTGATTGTGGTCCTCAGAAGGGAGTTATCAACAAAATTTATAACCTATTAGACCATGTACTAGGATAGCCTTAGCTAGCATAGTATAGTGGCTCTAGGATTGTTCACTGGGATGGGTTTTCACTCCACAATTGATATTAATTCAAAGCTGAATTGGTGTCTTTTCATTTCAAGGTTAGCTTTAAAAGAAAACATAATCTTTGGTTGAAAAGGTTGGTTTTAAGCTAACCAAATATAGTAACTGATTTTAACTACAAAGAAAAGTGTTTCTTGGAGTTTAGATCACTAGGCTCAGGTTCCTTGTACAAAAAGGGAGTTCCGATCACTTGTTTCTTTTCCTCGCATTAGAGAATTAACTTATAGTTAATTCTCTAACCGGTGTGGTACAGATGCTTCCCCTTAATGGATTCAAACACTAAATCCCTCTCACTGATGCATCTTGCAATGGCTTGTGCCTCTCACGTAGCATTTGCCATTCAAGGTGATCCTTAACCTTGGATTACCCGTTAAAAGCTCGCAAGAGATAACTAATGGATGTCTCCTGGGAGTCCAAAAGCTTACCAAGTGTTGGCTATTCTAGAAAATCCTACCTTTAAACCACCTCCCAAAGGCTCGCAAGAGATAAACTAGTGCATCTCAATGGACGGAGATCACTTGCCTTACCAAGTGTTGGCCCAAGTGATTTAAAGGCATTTTAAGTTAACTAAAAAGATAAAAACCATTAATGGGTTACACTTTCTCTTCATTAAAAACTAAAATAACAAAACTTCCAATTTATGCATGAGGAAACTTACCCGGCTTTCTTCACTCCAAGAGACAAAAAGCCTAGCCTCTCATCATCTGAGAAAACATCCTCAGAGTTTGATTGGCTAGAAAGAAAAATAACAAGAAAACAAAAATATGAAGGAAAAATAGAGCAAGTGCTCTGTAAAATATATATCTTCCTCCCATCGGATTACATGATGATTGTCTTTGAGAACAAGCTCCCGAGATTGATTGCTTTCTAAAGAAAATTACAAACTATATATAAGAGGTTATTCACCCTTTGTTCTTACTTAAAGACTAAGGAATCTTATGATAGGTGGGTTACAAGGAGAGTTTGGGGATTTAGACATCAAATATCTAAAGCAAAAAATCTCAAAATATCGGTCGCAAATATCGGGAAGCTTCAGGAGAAATTCCATTGCACTGTGCAAAATGGCTGCGAAATTTTCGCAGCAAAAGGACAACATTTTCGCAGCCCAAGGCTGATTTCGCAGCCGTGCAAAAATTTCCTTCACCTTGGAGTGATCTACTTGCAATGGCTGTAACTCCTTCATTTCAACTCTGAATCACACACAGTTTGAAGCATTGGATTGTTGACTTCCCAAGCTTCGAAATGAAATATAGCATGCATAAATTAAACTCCCTAAAGTGCTCCAAAAGTGGCTGACAAGACTGTCATTAAGAATGCTTCATGGCAGATTTCTCTTTGCTTCCCCTCCTTGCATTCCGGATTTACTTATGGCAAAGGACTTCAAAGCTTCGGTTCTTCATGTTTCTGAGATTTCCATTGCTTTTCCATGGATTCCAAAGAACTCTCCTCAATCTCGGATTGCTTTGGTGATCAAATTACTAACAAAAACACCAAAACTTACACAATTTGATTAGAATTGATTGCAAGGGTCCTTAATATGTTAATTGGGTTAAAAGACAATAACTACTACTCAAAAGTGTTTAAAAGAGTTAATTACAAGCTATAAAATAACACTTTTTGAGTAGTAATCAAGTCTTCCAATGGTCATGAGTTCATCCTTGTTGTTATCGACTACTTTACCAAGCGGGTTGAGGTTTCCTCATATGTAAGATTGATTACAACCAAAGTTGCATGTTTTATCATATCACATATCATATGTTGTTATGGAGTCCCTCATAAGTTGATATCAAATAGAGGTGTATGCTTTAGAGGTGAGTTTGACCTCTTGTTCAAAGATATAACAAATCGTCTACATACAGGATGCAAACTAATGGAGCCTTTGAGGCTGGAAATAAGAACATTAAGAGGATTTTGAGTAAGATGGTTGAGACTTCTCAAGACTAGTTTAAAAATCTTTCTTCTACCTTATGGGAATTTTCTACTTATTTTCTCACCTTTACAAGTGCCACACCTTGTTCTTTGGTATATGGTGTAGAGGTAATGTTACCTATTAAAATAGAGATGGGATCATTAAGAGTATCACTAGAGCAACAAATTTTTTAGATCAGGTAGGCTCAGGCTCGGTTTGATCAACTAAGCCTCCTAGATGAGAGGAGATTGAGGGCAATCGATCATATCCATACTTATCAAAAGAAGATGGCCCATGCTTTCAAAAAGCAAGTCAAGCTTAGACTATTGCAGAGAGGTGATTTGGTTTTGAGAGTCCTCCAAGGTTTAGTTGGAGATCCTAAAGAGAAGTTCAAACCTAGTTGGAGTGGACCATATATCACTAGAGGGTTGACCTCATAAAGGGTTGCATGGTTGATGAATCTAGATGGAAGCCAATTTT
Source organism: Vitis vinifera (assembly GCF_030704535.1). Lineage (NCBI taxonomy): Eukaryota > Viridiplantae > Streptophyta > Magnoliopsida > Vitales > Vitaceae > Vitis > Vitis vinifera. Next base: position 5,954,319 of record NC_081812.1, read on the forward strand.
TAGAACTAACCAATGTAAATTAGCTGAAGAAGTATTACGTTTGAGACCATGGTCATAAGATGGGTGGCCTTCGTTTCAGTTAGCCTTAAACCTTATAACCTTTTGTTGGCATATAAATTGTTGCTAGCCCTTTGAGCCTTGCATAAGCGTTATAACTTTTTCCTTTCTTATTGCCTTACTCATATTTCTATATCGAGACAAGGACCCTTTAGTGTATGCATGATTTTAGGAGTCTCATGAGCCTTAGACCTACTAATGCAATTTCCTCAGCATTAGTTGACATCACATTATTCTGTGTCATCACATCTCATTGTTTGTGTTCTTCATCATCTTCTTTATATTTTTACTACTTATCTCATTTCATCTTTTTCCATCTCAAACGGTGATCCTTCACATTTCATTGCATGGAAGATGATCATATCATTTCCTTTACTCCATTCCATGGACATTGATTCAAAGATCTTTGGTTTGAAAGGGTCATCTCATTAAAAAAATTTGTATTATATTAGTGCCTGAGGGTATGTTCATTCATCATGTTTTCTCATTGGAGTTCATTTGTTCATGTTCAAAACATGTGTCTTTGTAAAAGGAAAAAAGAAAAAAGTGCATGTGTATGTGTTAGCCCAAGGGTTCTCCTAATCATGTTTTGATGATAAATAACCATGGTTAAGTTACTAATTGGTTTGAATTATAAAGAATTTCAGGTGTTAATTTGAAAATTCATCAAATGACCTAATGGATGCAAAATCAAGACTTTTGGAAGACTTTTAATCATAGGAAACATATGTAAGATGAATGCATAGGTGCACTTAGGATTTACATATCATTTCATGCATCTTTGAAAAACTCAGTTTATGCTTTAAAGTTACATTTCCATCAAAATTTGGGATCTATCAAATGAACCTTAGGCAAAACGTTTCAAAATTGGCATATAATTTTACCTGAAGACCTTACCTAAGTGTTAGAAGCAAAAAGACCAAAAAAAAAAAAGGTTTTTAGGTAAAAAATGGTGAACTAGTCAAGGCTTTGTCCAAACCGCTCAACTGGTTACCTCTTCCTTGTCGAGGTCCGGTCGAGAGGTGCAAAAAGCACTCTCTCTCTTCTAGTAGCCTTTCCTTCCCAATCGAGGGGTCTACCTTCTTGGTCGAGGTCCGGTCAAGGGTAACGGTCACCTGCCAAGCATTAAATGCTCCAACAACTAGTGAACTAGTCGACCCCAAGCTCGACCGGTTAAGGCTAGCTTTTGGTTTTCTTGGCTCCCGAGGTTAGAAACATATAAATAGAGAGCTCCACTTCATTTATAAGCAAGAGAACACCTGCATTTATTTATCTACCCACTTGTTCTTGCCTTAAAAGCTCTCATTCTTTTCTTGGTGCATTAAATCTTCATTTGCATACTCTTTAGTGCACCTTTTGTGATTCATCCTAGCCTTGAGTTGTATTTGAGCTATTGTTGAGCTAGGTTGAGAGATTCATATTTGTTAATTGAGTGTTAAAGCCTTCAAGTGAGTTTAATGAAACTTGAAGAGATTGTGTAAGAGCCCATTGGATCTGGAATCCAAGTGTAAAGGTGATTAGAAGATTGGTTGAAGCTTCAAGTTAGTGGAACCCTCACTCAGTTAGAAGCTTGAGGAGAGTGGATGTAGGCAAGGAAGTGTTGAACCACTATAAAATCTGAGTTTGATTTCTCTAACTTTATCTCTTTATTTTTTATTCTCTTGTGCTTAAATTTTTTCTATTTAAAAAGAATTTTTAAAAACCCAATTCACCCTCCCCCCCCCCCTCTTAGGTGTTTTCTCTTTTAAGATTAACCTTTATTTTCTCAATTGATCTCAGAGCTAGGTCTCTTGTTTAAGACTTAATCGTCTAAGAGGAAATGGCTAATTCATCAAGCTCATCTCACATTGAAAGTTTTGCAACCAATAGACCTCCATTTTTTGCGGGAACCGATTATCCCTATTAGAAAAATAAAATGACTTGGTTTTTACAATCAACTGATTTAGATGTATGGGACGTCATTGAAGATGACCCAACTTTTTCTTCAAAACTAGTTGATGGAGTCATGGTTCCAAAACCCAAGCAAGAATGGGATGAGCATGATAGATGAAATTTTCAATTAAATGTTAAGGTCGTTTATACTTTGCGATGCTCTATGGATAGAAATGAATATAATAGAATATGTCAATGCAAATCGGCTAAAGAAATTTGGAGATTGCTTGAAATAACTCATGAAGGAACAAATCAAGTGAAAAAGTCAAAAATCAATTTACTTGTTCATAGCTATGAATTGTTTTTTATGAAAGATAATGAAACTATTGTTGAGATGATCACTAGGTTCACCAACATTGTCAATGGTCTTGAAGTCTTGGGAAAGACCTACAAGGAATCCAAAAAGGTGATGAAGATCTTGAGGTCACTTCCATCAAAGTGGCATACCAAGGTCACCACAATTCAAGAAGCCAAAGACTTGACCAAGCTACCTTTGGAGGAGCTCATAGGGCCATTGATGACATATGAGATCAATTTGGAAAAGAAGCAACAAGAAGGTGAAGACAAAAAAAAGAAGAGCATAACTCTCAAAGCTACAACTAAGGAAGAAGAAGTTGAAGAAGAAAAACAAAGTGAAGAAAAGGAAAATTTAGCCCTCATCACAAGAAAGTTCAAGAAATTCATGAGAGGTGAAAGTTTTAGAGGAAGAAGGTTCACTTCTAGAAGAGACTTTTCTAAAAAGGAATCTTCATCTCATGGTGACAAGGAAAAATGGGAAGAGAAAAGAGATTTGGTGTGTTTCAAGTGCAAGAAACTAGGACACATTAAATATGATTGTCCTTCCTATAAAAGTGAAGCCAAGAGGAGAAAGAAGAAGGCAATGATGGCCACTTGGAGTGAAAGTGAAGATGAATCCGCCAAAAAAGAAAATGAGAAAGAAGTGGCAAACATGTGCTTCATGGCAATAGATGAACTTGATGAGGTAAACTCTAACCTTAGTGATGAGGATATACATGATGCATTTGAAGAATTATATGAGAATTTTGAAAAACTTAGTTTGAAAAATATTTCTCTTAAAAAGAAAGTTCAACAACTTGAAAAAGAACTTAGAGAAGTAAAAGAAAATTTTTCAAATGTTGAAGTTTCTAAAACTCATCTTGAAAAAGAAAATGAGATTCTAAGAAAGAAAAATGAATGGTTGACCTCCTCTCTTTCAATCTTTTCTTGTGGACAAAAATATTTTGAAATGATTCTGGCTAGCCAAAACTGTGTTTTTAACAAACAAGGGCTAGGATTCAAATCTTTAAAAATCAAAATTATTTTAAAAACTATTTTTTAAAGGAATCAACAAGTACAAGTCCTTCCACTACTTGCAAATTTTGTGGAAGAGAATGGCACATTAGTAGTACATACCCTTTAATAAATGGTTCTTAAAAGAATTTAAATGCAAAAGCTAAAAAAAAATTGGATTGAAAAATTCAAGGTCACTAACCCTCAAGGACCCAAAAAGATATGGGTACCTAAATCAACTTGAGTTTTATGTTGTAGGGTTCAAAGAAGGATAAGTGGTTCTTGGATAGTGGATGCTCAAGACACATGACCAATTATGAATCCAAGTTTGCTTTTCTTACAAAGAAAAAGAGAGGATATATTACCTTTGGAGACAATGCAAAAGGAAGGATCATTGGTCAAGGCAACATTGGCAATGGCACATCCTCTCTCATTGAAAGTGTTTTATTTTTAGATGGTTTAAAACATAACCTTTTAAGCATTAGTCAACTTTGTGACAAAGGTTTGAAAGTCATTTTTTAAGCATCTCATTGCATCATCAAAGATATTCAAAATGATAAAACCATCTTCATGGGCCATAGGTGTGATAATGTTTACGTTATAAATATTTCAAAATATGATGGACATGATAGATGCTTTTCAAGCATGCATGATCAAATTTGGTTGGGGCATAGAAGGTTGGGACATGCTAACATGGACCTCATTTCCCAACTCAACAAAGATGAACTTGTTAGAGGTCTTCCCAAAATAAATTTTCAAAAAGATACAGTTTGTGAAGCTTGTCAAGTGGGAAAACAAATAAAAAACTCTTTTAAAAACAAAAACTTCATTTCCACATCTAGGCCACTTGAGTTGTTACATATGGATTTATTTGGTCCCTTTAGGACACCAAGTCTTCAAGGAAAGTCTTATGCATATGTTATTATGGACGACTTCTCTAGATACACATGGGTCTTGTTTTTAAGTCAAAAGAATGAAGCCTTTTATGAGTTTTCAAAGTTTTGCAATAAGGTTCAAAATGAAAAAGGTTTTGCAATTACTTGTATAAGAAGTGATCATGGGAGAGAACTAAAAAATATTGATTTTGAAGAGTATTGTAATGAGCATGGAATTGACCACAATTTTTCGACTCCTAGAACTCCTCAACAAAATGGGGTATTTGAAAGGAAAAATAGAACTCTTCAAGAGATAGCAAGAACCATGCTAAATGAAAACAACTTACCAAAATATTTTTGGGCCGAAGCGGTTAACACTTCTTATTATGTTTTAAATAGAGTATTATTGAGGCCCATTCTTAAGAAAACTCTCTATGAGCTTTGGAAAAACAAGAAACCCAACATTAGCTATTTCAAAGTCTTTGGATGCAAATGTTTTATATTAAACACTAAAGACAATATTGGAAAATTTGATGCAAAATCGAATGTTGGAATTTTCCTTGATTACTCAACTTCAAGTAAAGCTTTTAGAGTTTTTAACAAAAGAACCATGGTTGTAGAGGAGTACATCCATGTTATTTTTTATGAATCTAACAATTCTCTCCAAGAAAGAAAGAGTATTGATGATGATTTAGGTTTGGAGACCTCCATGGGAAGATTGAAAATTGAAGATAGAAGACAACAAGAAGAAAATGGAGAGGATCCCAAAAAAGAAGGATCGCCATTGGCACTACCCCCTCCTCAACAAGTGCAAGGTGAATCAAGCCAAGACCTTCCTAAAGAATGGAAGTTTGTTATCAATCACCCACAAGATCAAATTATAGGTAATCCATCTAATGGGGTAAGAACTAGATCCTCTCTTAGAAACATTTGCAATAATCTAGCTTTTATCTCTCAAATTGAGCCTAAAAATATAAATAATGCTTTAGATGATGAAAATTGAATGATTTCTATGCAAGAAAAGTTAAATTAATTTGAAAGAAGTGAAGTATGGGAATTAGTACCAAGACTTTCAAATCAAAGTGTTATTGGAGATAGATGGGTCTTTAGAAATAAAATGGATGAAAATGACATAATTTTTAGAAATAAAGCAAGATTGGTAGCCTAAGGTTTTAATCAAGAAGAAGGGATAGATTATGAAGAAACCTTTGCCCTCATAGTTAGGCTGGAAGCCATTAGGATGCTACTTGCCTTTGCATGTTTTAAAGACTTTGTTTTGTATCAAATGGATGTGAAAAGTGTTTTTTTAAATGGTTTTATAAATGAAGAAGTATATGTTGAACAACCACCCGGCTTTCAAAGTTTCAACTTTCCTAACCATGTTTTTAAACTTAAAAAGGCACTTTATGGTTTGAAACAAGCATCTAGAGCATGGTATGAAAGATTGAGTAAATTTATTTTGGAAAAAGGTTTTAAAATGGAAAAAATTGACACAACTCTTTTCATAAAAACCAAAGAAAATGATATGCTCTTAGTTCAAATATATGTTGATGATATCATTTTTTGTGCTACTAATGTCTCTCTTTGTGAATAATTTTCTAAGTGCATGCATAGTGAGTTTGAAATGAGCATGATGGGAGAACTCAACTTCTTCCTTGGACTTCAAATCGAGCAACTAAAGGAATGAATCTTCATCAATCAAGCAAAGCATATAAGAGATCTTCTCAAAATGTTCAACATGGAAGAAGCCAAAACAATGAAGACTCCAATGAGCTCATCCATCAAGATTGATAAGGATAAGAAAGGTAAATCCATTGACTCTACTATGTATAGAGGCATGATAGGTTCTTTACTATATTTGATTGCTAGTAGACTCGACATTATGTATAGTGTATGCTTGTGTGCTAGATTTCAATCTTGTCCTAAAGAATCTCACTTAAGTACCAAAAAAGAATCCTCAAATATTTGAAAGGGACAATGGACATAGGCTTATGGTATCCTAAGAGTGATAACTTTGAATTAATTGGATTTTCAGATGTTGATTTTTTCGGTTGTAGGGTTGAAAGAAAAAACACTAGTAGCACTTGTCATTTCATAGGACACTCATTTGTCTCATGGCATAGTAAGAAGCAAAATTTGATAGCTTTGTCAACGGAGGAAGCCAAATATATAGCAGTCAGTTTACGTTGTGCACAAATCCTTTGGATGAAACAAACACTTAGTGATTTTGATTTAACTTTTGAGCATGTTCCTATTAAATGTGATAATACTAGTGCCATAAATATATCAAAAAATCTCATGTAACACTCTAGGACTAAGCATATAGAGATTAGACATCATTTTCTTATAGATCATGCACAAAAAGGTGACATAAGACTTGAATTTGTAAGCACAAAAGATCAACTTGCCGATAATTTTTACATAACCTCTAAGTGAAGAACAATTTGTTGATATTAGAAGACAATTAGAGGTGATTTCTTTATGATCTAATGTTTGCTTAATGAATTCTTGATGAATATACCTTTTGACTGCATGAATTTCATGTCATATGCATCATATAGACATATACTTAGATAATGGTCAAATTTAGACCAAAAATCAAAATTCCCTTGGCATTAGGCATCAAAAATTGGGGATTTCAATTGAAAAGGGCAGGAGGAAGGATAAAAAAATAAGAAAGAGGACAAAAATTTGAATATTCAAAACATTGACCGCGTTGACTAGACAATCAACCGACCAAGACCGGTTGATCGGTTCATCGAGATTTGGGGTTTTAAGAGACTCCCGCACTTCAGTTTCTGCACTATTCTCCTCCATTTCTTTAGGGTTTCTCTGATTTTGGCTTCTAGAGACTGATTTGAGTGCATTTTTTATCGATTGGAGGCTAGAGTTTCGGATTCGTGTCGCCTTCTCTTCCTCCCGCGTGTCACAGTCAGCTTCAACACCGTTCCTTCTCCATTTTCGCATGCCTAGGGTTTCAGTTGTGAGCGTCTCTTTCTCTCTGGCAGCCACTACTCCCTTACTTCTTCTTCCATATGGCTCCTAGGCAAGAGTATGCTACCTCTAAGGCACAGAGCAAGCGCCCAGTTGAGGCGTCTCAGTTGGAGGCACGCCAAAAGGCGAGGTTTGACACCGCCTTATTTAATTATGTGGAGGACTACCAGTGGTACAAGCAGCACTTTTCTTAGAGACGAGTAGTTCTCGGGAGAAATATTAATTTTTCCCAACTTTAGCACTTTGGATTTTAGGGCCTATTCACTAGGATGGGTTGGTTTCCTATGGTCACAGTTTCGAAGTCAGTTTTCCCGACCTTGGTGTGAGCTTTTTACTCAAAGGCGACTTGTGGTATGGGTGGCCCAATCATTTCTACTGTTAGAGGATTCAAGATCCGCCCTGACTCGGAGAGCATCTGTCATATTTTCGACATTGCTCTAGTTGGACTCAGAGTATAAGAGTCCAAGATGTGGTCCACTGTGCCGGGTTTTGAGCCTAGAGAGGTCATTTAGAGGATTTGTGGACTTCCAAATGCCTAGAGGATGGGCAAACCCTCGGCCCACAACTTAACCATCATTAGTAGAGTGCTACACCATATGTTGTGCTCTATCTTTCTACCACGGGGCGAACATCGAGATGAAGTCTTTTACTATAAGGCATTCCTTATTAACTCCATTTTGACTGGGAGACGGATTCATTTGGGGTACTTGATGATGATGTACATGATCTCATGTTGCGAGAGCATGACTCGCGTACTCCCCTATGGTCGCTTCCTTACCAGAGTGTTGAAGGATATCGGCGTTGACTTAAGCAAAGAGACAAATTTTGAGGCCTCCAACACTTATGATACATATGATGATCAGTCGATGGCGATGATGAAATTTGAGAAGGCCCTTTGTGGTTCTTGGCTAAGGAGAGCAAAGAGAACACCAGCATAGGCCCAGGGACAAGGACAGGCACATATTAGAGTTAAGGAGGAGGCCAAAATATGATAAATGGATGGTGGAGTAAACCCTCAGAGTGGCTATCAATAGAGAGAACCCAAGCTTGACATTCCTCCACTCCAATCAAAGGGTGTTCAATTTGAGACTATCTTCTCTGAGTCGATGATGTTTGAGCCGACTTACACAGTAGGTCCACCTACTCAGTCATCATTCACTCAGCCTTCCTTTGGACTTGCATTCACTGAGCCTCCTCACACTGAGATACCACCTCATCAAGAAACTCTCGCTCCTGACCATGCTCTATGGATGGATTTATCTGCTCAGATTAGCTCTCTAGGCACTCGCATGGAGGAGCTTTCTGTAGTCAGTGATACACAGTTCTACTCTATGGAGGATCGCATAGAATGGCTTCACTTCTCAGTTTGAGTATCTATAGTAGAGGATTGAGCTTATTGAGGATCACATGGATCAACATTAGGCTGGCTTCAATTCACAGTTTGAGCATCTCCAACAAAGGATTGAGCGTATTGAGGATCATTTGGAGAGTTAGCATGAGGAGATGATAGCTTATCTGCGCTTTGTGTTTCCACCTCCACCTCCTCAGCCTTAATTTCTTAGAGACCCCTTTGTTCCTTTTTTATGTTACCAAAAGGGGGAGATATTTAGGATCTAGGAGTCTATAGGATACTAACATGCATATAATTGTCATATCATTGTTTGGATTGTACATATTGGATAGTGATATATTTGACTTATATATGATATATGTTTCATGACTTACATTGTTTCTTATTACAAATTCTTTCTAGCTTGTCTTGATCATCTTGGTTTTAACTTTGTAAATTTTGATTGTTGACCCATGATTGGTATGAGGGAAAGATTCTTCTTCTCCTAGATAACCAAGGTTTGTCATCATAAAAAAATGTGAGATTGTTAGCCCAAGGGTTCTCCTAATCATGTTTTGATGATAAATAACCATGGTTAAGTTACTAATTGGTTTGAATTATAAAAAAATTCAGGTGTTAATTTGGAAATTCATCAAAGGACCTAATGGATGCAAGATCAAGACTTTTGAAAGACCTTTAATCATAGAAAACATATGTAAGATGAATGCATGAGTGCACTTAGGATTTACATATCATTTCATGCATCTTTGAAAAACTCGGTTTATGCTTTAAAGTTACATTTCCATCAAAATCCGAGATCTATAAAATGAAACTTAGGCAAAACATTTCAAAATTGGCATATAATTTTACCTAAAGACCTTGCCTAAGTATTAGAAGCAAAAATACCAAAAAAAGATAAGTTTTTAGGTCAAAAATGGTGAACCGATCAAGGCTCTATCCAAACTGACTCAACCTGCTAAGGTACCGGTCGATCGGTTACCTCTTCCCAATCGAGGTTCGGTCGAGAAGTGCAAAAAGCAATCTCTCTCTTCCAGTACCCTTTCTTTCCCAATCGAGGTTCAGTCGAGGGTAACGGTCACGTGCCAAACATTAAATGCTCTAACGACTAGTGAACCGATTGACCCCAAGCTCGACTAGTTGAGGCTACCTTTTAGTTTTCTTGGCTCCCGAAGTTAAAAACATATAAATAGAGAGCCCCACTTCATTTATGAGCAAGAGAACACCTGCATTTATTTATCTACCCACTTATTCTTACCTTAAAAATGCTCATTCTTTTCTTGGTGCATTAAATATCCATTTGCATACTCTTTAGTGCACCTTTTATGATTTGTCCTGGCCTTGAGTTGTATTTGAGCTATTGTTGATCTAGGTTGAGAGATTCATATTTGTTAATTGATTAAAGCCTTCAAGTGAGTTGAAACTTGAAGAGATTGTGTAAGAGTCCATTGGAGCCAGAATCCAAGTGTAAAGGTGATTAGAAACTTAGTTGAAGCTTCAAGTTAGTAGAACCCTCATTCGATTAAGAGCTTGAGGAGAGTGGACGCAGGCAAAGAAGTGTCGAACCACTATAAAATCTGAGTTTGATTTCTCTAACCTTATCTCTTTATTTTTGCTTCTCTTGTGCTTAAATTTCTTGTGTTTAAAAATAATTTTTAAAAACCCAATTCACCCCCCTCCCCTCCTAGGTGTCTTTCTCTTTTAAGATTAGCCTTTATTTTCTCAGTATGCATACATGATTCTTTTCCATTATTTAATGGATTATTTAATAGTCGAAATACCATTTTTTTTTACTCCTAGTATTTGCTAGGTGGTTTTTTCACATTATATCCTACGTTCATTTGTGTGATTGATTTTATATATATTTGCATGAGATTTTTGCTCTCTCTAAAGAATTAATATAAAGAGGCAAACCTAAAATAGGCAATAAAATATTAATTTGAGGTTTAATTCAAAGACTACCTATTACCCACCTTCTAGGTAGTTTCATTATATCAAGACTAGACACAAAAAAAAAAAAATCCAGTCCTATTTCTATAAATATAAATACATAAGTAAATATAGGGAACAAATTGGAAACTAAGCTATCCATGAAAGAAGGAAGTAGATATTCAAATAAGAAACTTTCCTATTAACACAAGGCTTTCCTTTTATACCAAGTAGAAAATAAAGAAGAAAATAAATTAATTTTTGGGAAAAGTGGGAAAGACATATTTTGAAATAGGAAAAAATTTCTATTGAAATATTTCTTTGATAAAAAAATCAAAGAAGAAGATCAAAGACTTTGAAGAGTAACTTCAAGTCTCACCTCATTCACATGACAATGCATGCGTAGGTTGTGCCTCAAAGTGGGAGCATTTATAGACATAAAAAAATTTAGTGGATTGAATTACCACTAAATTGATCAAAATTTTGACTCCTTAGTTCAACAAAATTTGAGTTTGATAAGTAGTGAGTCTTACATATCAAACAAAGGGCATGTTATTCAAAAGGTAACACGTGGTGAAATTTGGAAGGCTACTGTTGGGTTTGAGCCTTATAAAGCATAACATGATGTAATAGATTAAGATTCATTTATAAATTTTATTTATTCATGTTTCTTGGTTTCCCTTTATCCTACATGCATTAATTAGTTATTTGAGCATACATGTCCATATCCCTTACATTGTAAATGACTTGGGTGCATTAAGAGTTGCATAAATTATAAAAGTCATGGGTTTCTTGTAAGAGTGCACCTCCTAATTGGAGGGATGACTTGTCTTAGCCATCGAGATTGATTTCCTATGGTAAGTTCACTAGTGTGTATGGTTACACATTATACAGGACTTATAGTGAATGATGATGTAAGGATATCAATTTTCATGATCAAGCTACTATAATACATGGATTCTCAACCTTGAAAGAATATTGAGTCTGTACCAAAGTCATTAGGAGGCTTTGACCTATAAGTTAGACCCTAATGTGATCACTATGGATTAGGTCATTACTGATGGAAACTAGTGGCAACACTTATTCTCAATAGAGGCACCATGATATCTTATAGGATTGAGATAGTGTATCCCTTTGGGTGATTAAAAAGACTATGGTCATAACATTTCCCTTAGTGGAAATTTGGCATATGTTCCTTGGATATCAATTGATCACATAAAAAGTGAGATTTGTAACTCAAGGATTGGAGAAGTAATCTTAATAGGTGATAGTACAACATTGTTAGATTACGGGAATTGGTTCATGGGGAGTTTGTATGTAGTAGATAGTAAGTCACATACCTGAATTTTGTCTCATTGTTATTTACATAGGGTATTAGAGTGCAATTGATTCTTTATAGTAGAATGTTGAATCAACTTTAGAATTGGATTTTGAGGGAGCTAGTACTCCTATGCGTTTCAGTGGTCCACGCTCGAGCTCATATACCTTGATGGCATGGTTTATGAGGATTGGGTTGGTTCTAGGTTAACTTTTGTGCAAAAGGGTATTTTGGTAATTATATAAGATTACACAAAGGTTAATAAACAAGGTCTCTAAATTAGGCTAATTGATTAATTAGATGACCCTGTGAGGTTAATTAATTGATTATAACCCATTTTGGACTACATTAGGTAACTTAAACCCTTGATGGGCTTAAGTCAATGAATCCCAATAAGGGAATCCTATAAATACTCCCCCTAATTAGAGTTTCCAATCACTTTTGTGAGAGTTGTCTTCTACTTCTAGAGAGAGAGAGAACCAAAGTTTCCTCCCTTCCAATGACCCACCCTTTGGATTTTCATAATCAGATAAAAGCCATCAATGCAAAAGATTTGGGTTTACGAGATTTCTTGATACTTTAGACATCTTCTTCATCGTGTGGAATTGATTTGGGAACATCTAAATAAAAGATATTGTTTTCTAACAACATTGTGTGTCTAGATCTTGATATTAAAAATAAAAAATAAAAAGTCTTTTTGCTTCCATTGTTAGGATCTTAAAGCCTTATAGAAAGTTTCATGCACCTATCTTAAGCCTGGGATAGGAAACAAAGTGATATGCAATTCTCTATACCTACAAAATTAAGTCTTGTAAAGTAAAATAAAATCAAATAATTGAAGTCAAGAGAGAATTAGAAAGAGATATTCTCTTATTGACAAATTTCCTAAGCAAAGGAAAACAATTTTCCAATTAAAGTTAAAAGAGAATTAAACATAAATATTCTTTTGTTGGAAAATTTCCTAAATAAATGAGACAAGTTGATAAAATTAAGGAACCAAATTCTTTGAATAAACAATCAAATCTTGGGAATTCCAATTTTAATTCCCTAAATAAAGGACATAAGTTGCTAAAATTAAGGAACCAAATTCTTTGAATAAACAATCAAATATTGAGAGTTCTAATTTTAATTCCCTAACTTCATTTATAAATAATGATGAGTTTTTTTAATGGAAGGAATCGAAAAAAACTTCACATGGGAAATAATGTTTTACAAAGAGAAAACGACTTTACAAGACATCGCTACAAGTCCAAGAAATCATAGAAATACTACACGCTTGTTCTTCATCATTCAATAAAGTCATTTGATAATATTTTAATGGAGGTTGAAAATGATTTTTAAGTGTTGAAACTGTGGTCAAGGAGGTGACATCATTAAAAATTTGGAAATTTTCTCATTTGGCTTCATGTTTGCTCAATAGCCTACTCTCGCGCTCGTGTGCACAATTTGTTTTTGACTTAGACGATATCTTTGTATGCATGACCCCTACAATCATCACCTCACATATAGAGGCTCCTTTGTGCACAAAGCTATAAGTTATTTACATTGATAATATTTAAGTAACTTTAAGTTTATAACATGCATAATGGAATAACTCCATTCAAATTTATTAAAAATATTTAATAACTATTACAAAAATAAGTTTTAAGTAAATTACAATTTAATTTTGAATTTCAATTATAAAATGACAATCTTTATTGAAAAATGATGAAAATGGTTTATAAGACTAATCTATGTTAAAGATTCCTCATTGAAAAATTTAGGATGATATCAACGACTTATCTAACCTAATTCTATTTCACATTTGAAAGTTTGATAACTGTTTTGAAAATAGTTTTTTTCTTTTTATTATTCTCTATAACAAAAAAAAAAAAAAGGAAAATATGATTGACAAAAAAAATGATAACAATTTTTTGTTTTTTAAACTAGAAAATGTTATATTTTTAGAGAACATTACATTTCCAGAAAACATTTTATAAATATTTTTAGTTGTTTTTTTTAGATTCATTTTAAAAATAATTATACAAATATAAAAAATGATTATAAATAAAGTACTATACATAAAAAATTATTTTAAAAATACAAAAATAAATTAAGAACATTTTTAAGTTCCCGAACATACTTTTATTCTAAAAATATAAGAGAAATTTTCCCAAAACTAGTCTCAAAATTAGTGGCTCATTTGGCCATATTTTTAAAAACTTATTTTTAAAAACTGTTTTTAAGTTAAAGAACAAAAAATTGTTTTCTAGTGTTTGATAAAAATAAGGGTGTTTAGCAAGTTGTTTTTAAAAATAAAAAAAATAAGAAATAAAAAAAAAACTTGTTTGAATAAATTATTTTAATTTTTAATTTTTTTGGTTTTTAAAAAATTTATGGGAAAATCAATTTATAGAATTGTGGACCCCACATTTATAGCTCGATGTGTTCCCACTTGATTGGCAAGACTTGTTTTTATTTAAGGTGAAAAACTTTATTTATATATAAAAAAAAAAACTTGGAGTCACCACTTACTTTTATTTATTTTTAAAGTGAAAAACAAGTAAGAATAAAACCCCTAAAAGAACTCCCGATTTTGTTGGAAAAGTTGTCTACGAAAAAACCTGAGTCTAGGTTCAGGGATCAGATTGCCTATTGGGAAGGTACGGTAAAGACCGTAGTACCCCTCTAAGCTCCTAAAAATGGGTCTCTACTAAATAAGTTGAAGTGGGTATGGTAATTAACTATGAGATCAATGGATACCAAAATGATCATAGTTCAAAAATAAATCATAATGATGAAATAATAAACAAAGTGAGGGTGAGAACGTACCTTGGTAGCAGGTAATAAAGTGTTGTCATGAAACAAAGTTAGTGTACAATGATAAGTATAAAATATCACACACAAAACCAAATCAAAATTAAACAAAATCAACCACACAATTTACTTGAATTATTTTTGAAAGAAATGTTATGAATGTTGGGTTCCCACCAAAGGCCAATTTATTTTGTTATGAATTAATTTTCATAAATTCCATTATTTTGGAATTATGAAAACTTATTCATTTTTATATTTTTTTTAAAATTGGAAATGGGAGTTTTGATTTTTTAGAAATTTTGGAAATGGAATCTTAAAAATTAAATTTGGAAATTTGGAAATTTTGGAAATGGAATAAAAAAAATTAGAATTTTGAATTTGGAAAATTATTTGAGAATGGAATTTCAAAAAATTTCAAAAAAAATTGGAATTTTGAGAATGGAATTTTGGAAAATTAAATTAAAAAAAAAATGGAATTTTGGAAAATTGGAATTTCGAGAATGGAATTTAGGAAAATTAAATTTGAAAAATGGAATTTTGGAAAATTATTTTTGAAAATCGAAACATGAAGATCGAAGTTTTGAAAATTATATTTTGACATATGAGGATTAAAAAAAAAAGAGGTTGGTACATAGTCGGTGGGACTCACATGCCAAAGGTGGTCATGCAAAGTGTGGGCCTGGGATGGAATATCTTATAACATAATAATAACAATAACAATAATAATAAAACAATCTCAACCTTATATACTTTAATACTATTTACACATGAAATATTGAAAACTGACAATTGGAATATCAGAACATGAGAAAATTAATTAAGGGAAACTAACCCTAAAATTATTAAGAATATATACTAACATGAAACATTAAAATAAATCTACAACTAGGGATATTAAAAACCTAAATTAATGAGGAACAACCAAACTAATGCTAGAGATAATAAAAACATGAACTAATTTAGGTTCAATAAGAATGAATAATTGGAAAATAATAAAAACTAACATCTAAGGATATTTAAATCTCAAACTAATAAGAGGTAAATAAAAACTAAGACCTTAAGATTTAAAGAAAACTATTGAACAACATAGGATCAACCGAAATATCAATTAATAATTCAAAGAGCAATATATATCAACATGGATCAACCCAAACCAAAAACCAAAAATTCAAGAAGCAATATATACTAACATGAGTTATTAAAATCAACAATTAAAAACTCTCAGGTGTATACAAATTATCATAGGCCATCAAGTCAAAAACTAAAAATTCAAAGGACCACAAAGAATTAACATGGATCAACCAAAATAATAATTAATAATTTTAATGACAATGCAAATTAACATGGATCAACCAAAAATAAAACTAAAAATTTAAGGAGCAATAGAAATTAACATAGATATTTAAAATTAACAACAAATGATTTTATGAAAATGAAGAAAAAAATAAACAAACAAAATGTCATGAATATTATAAAGCTACATGGATATTAGTTTTCATTTCTTTCATTTTAAATTTATAACAATGTACACCAATAACACCATGATCCACCACATTCACTTTAATTTTTAATTCAATGAAACAAACCACTAACATACTTGAAACATCTCATGGACGGCCATGTGTATATACATCAATCTCACTTTGAATTTTATTTTAACAATGTAAACCAATAACACCATGACCCACCACATTCACTTTAATTTTTAATTCAATGAAACAAACCACTAACATACTTGAAACATCTCATGGTCGGCCATTAGCATCCAAACATTCATGACTCTATATTATATTAAAAAAAACTCACCTATGTGTGTTCCCATGAAGCAGTGCATGCCGAAGCTCCTTTGTGATGGAGAGATGCCAAAAATGGTTTCAAAGTGGCAACCCCTCAACGTGGCAACCTTCTTTTATGTGAAGATGACGGCTAGTTTTGTTGGTTTTCCCATAGAGAGTGCGTCCCAATGACCAAGTGATCAACCCGCACATGAAGATGGAGAAAGGTTGTCGATGGTGTGTTGGTTCTACAATTCTCGTGGTGCGCGCTAGGATGATGGCTCTTTTGTTGCATCTTCCTCTCAAAAAAATTCTGATCATTGTCCTATAAAAAAAAATTATGAACGGACCACTCCAGAAATTCTGACGTCATTCTCAAAAATGGAGAGAAGACCACCCTCTGTGTGCGATATCTTTTCTAAAAAATCCTCCCAACACTTTGAATTTCTAATCCATGTGTACCCCTCTTCAGATTGGGGAAGTGTTGTAACCAAATAGTAAAAGACACAAGCTACTGTATGCATGCAATAAAGTTCAGCAGCAATAAGTTTCACAATCTTGGTAAGCATATAATTGATCCATGTGTCCTTTTCCATCTTTTGGAAAAAAAAATATGTTACTTTTCGCACCCTAATCAACCTAATCCATAAGAGGTACCTCACTTCTTCCTTCCTCCCACAAGCCTTGTAAATAATATCCTAAGGCAAACAACAAATTAAATCAATGACAAAACTAGATTTCAAATACCTAAGTGCAATAGATGTGCGCTTGTAGACCATGCTGTAAGCGTGGGTATCTCTGTAGGCGAGGAAGAATTAGATCACAATGTCGATAAGAAAAGCAATCTAGCCAGCAATGTCCAGGAAGACCAAGTCCTCTGGCAATCCTCTGAAGAATCCAAATTCCATGGGTGTGAAAAATGAAGAGTACACTGCCCATAACAATATGAACTTCGTCCATGTTCTGTACCACCTCCATCATATTCCTTGGCAATTTTGAGAGCTCGAGATGAAGCAATTTTGGGTGCTTGGGCAGTAGGTACAACAACCAGCAAAATGACATCATTGTGCTAAGCATAGTCACTCACCAATGTCTCATCCATAATCCGTTGATCCAATCCAAGCAAGTCAACCAGTTTTAGAGGAGGTGTTGTACTAGTCTGTAGCTTCAAATATATTTCATCTCGGCTCTTGCCTGAGACACCCTTACCCAGCCTTCCTAGAGAGAATGTGGAAGAGCACTTGCAGAAACTTGTTGAGATTTGTCATCAATTTGTAAGATGATCGACTTGCTACTTAGAGAACCATTCTTTTGTAAATCAATACATATTGGAGCCCGAGTAGCAACATTTTCTTCAGTAGGCAAAACAGGATGTCTAATCAAACTGTTCAAAATTACAGATTTACCAGCACCGAAATTTCCAAGACCAACAACATTAAGAAAAGTCGAACCCCTGCGAGAAGAACTGGAACTCGAATTCTCATCCACATCTTCATCCCCTAGCAGCGTCACGGCCTGGCACATAGACCCTGATAGCTAAACAAGCTTTCCTAGGAACCGGAACACCGATCATTTCCTCAATAACTTTCCAAGCCGAAGTTTGCCTACCGACTTTTGCCACCGGAGGGAAACTCCTCTGGTTGTTATGAATTAACGTCAACGACGATGATGTAGTGAGCAGATGAATCACCCCAAATCGTTATATCATCTTCCTTTCTTCATTTCCTCTATGAAACACTCTCTTTGAGAATATCTTTTCTCAACACCTCTGTTTTTCTTCTTTTTGCCAACGACCCTCTCTGTTTTTTCTTCTTCTCCCTCTCTCTCCCTTTATTCTGACTTCCACTTCTCACAAATTTAAGCTTCAGCTTCACCACCACCCAACAGTAGCAACAAGATCAGACAACCTCACTAGAATCTTCATCCATCAATACCTCAAGGGCCTCAGGTTCTTCCACCCAAAAACTGGATTTTCTTCATCAAAACCTCACCACCATTCACATCCCCCCCAATCCCATGCTGAATATGTGTTCTTGTCTCCATTTCTTCCTCATGCCGAGAAAACCCCTCGGGAATTTTTCAGTCAATCTTTTTCTTCCTCCTTTAAGACTTCCCCACACGGCTCCCTTTTCCCACAACCCCCTTCTCCTTTGGAAAACCCCCCCAGCCTTTATTCTCTTCAAAGCTCCCTTTTTCCATGTAGTCCCGATTCCCATGATGCCACTCAAATTCCCACCAAAACCCTTTAATTCTCAAAAAAAAAAAAAAAAAAAAATCTAGTCTCTCTCCTAGTGTAATCACAGCATTCCCAGAAAGAACATGGGAATTTGATGGTCCAGAACGAAATCCCACTTCCTCTGCCTAAAGCCCGCCCATACCTCTGCCTTTTATCATTTTTAAGCAAGCCCTCTAAGCCCACTAAAGTTCCTTGAGCCTACTTGTTGAAAAAATCTCATATAAAAAATCCAAGAAATATGAGGTAGAAACTTGTAACATAATAAAATAAAATAAATAAATGAAAATCATGCAAATTTTATAAAATAAAATGTTTCATTGCAAATTAAAAATAAAGTCACCAATCTCATATAATTTTCTGAAAATAAATAAGTAGATGAATAAATAAATAAAACAAGAAAATAAATAAATATTAAATGCATATAATCAAGAATATAAATATTAAACTAAAACACAATAAAAAAATTAAAAAAACAAAATATCAAACTAACACAATTAAATATCGAAAATTCATCTCAAGCAATCAAAAAATCAAAATCAAGCCAAATACTCACCTAATCCCAAAAAATAAAGCAATCAAGAAATCAATCTAAGGGAATTAAGCACAAAGAAAACATCTAAGTGACCTAGGTGAAAAAGTGCCTAAGTGATCTAAGTGGAAAGTGTCAAGGTGAACTAGGAGTGTACCTAATGGGTCGAGTACATCTAAATAGGCCTACAGTGCCAAAGTGGGCCTAAGGTGATGCCTAATGGGTCACCAAGGAATTATTTTAAAGTATCAAACAAACAAGTAATAGGACATGTGCTAGAAGGACAAAATAGAAGGTTTATAATAATATAAATAAAATTTAATTCAAGTTTTACTAAAAATGAAACTAGTTTTGTAATTAAGAATAAATTAAAAAGTAAATAGTCTTGTTTTTATCTACTATTATTTTAATAATTAAATTATTTTTTGGGTTCCAAATTATTCTTTTTAAAAGTGTTAAACCCATTTATAAATTCAATACAAAGTGTCACTTGATTTTAAGTTCATTTTTATATTGAAAAAAATTATAAAAAACATAATTATGTGTAGAAAAAAAATAGAGTCATTATGAACTATTTGTTATCTATAAATTTCTAGTATTAATGAGTTTATTATTTGAGTTTCAAATTATTTTTAAAAATTACTAAACTTATCAATAAATTTAATACATTAAGTTTTATTTAATTGGAGACTTATTTGCTAAGTTAAAAAATTAGAAAATAATAATTCTATATAGAAGAGAAATAATAGAGTTATTTTAAACCAATTTTTATCTATTAATTTTTTTATATTGATTGGTTCATTATTTGAAGTTTAAATTATTTTAAAAAATTACAAGACTCGTTATATATTGAAATTCTGAAGGAGCATTCTTCAAACCAAATGACATTTCATTACATTCATAATGCCCAAATGGAATTGTGAATGCAATTTTATATTTGTCTTTTTCATGATGTTGAATTTGCCAAAATCCAAAATTTATGTCAAATTTTGAAAAGATTGAAGTATTATGAAGACATCCAATAAGATCTCATTTCTTAGGTATTGGATACCTAATCCATTTGAGGACCTTATTTGGGGCTTGTAATTGATTACAAGTCTTGCAACGCCTTTTTCAATTTTTTAAGGTTTTTTAACATAAAAAGCTGCACAAATCCAAGGTGAGTGGCTTTTTCTTATTAAATTTTTATCTAAGAGATCTTGTATCTCTTTCTTGTAGTATTCTAGAATTTGTTGATTCATTTGAATTGGTCTTGCCTTAGTAGGTATTTGATTTTCACCAAATCCTTTTATGTAAGGCATGGAAACTTTATGTTTCTTTTTATTCCAAAAAGCATTTGGATGAATTGATTAAATGCCTAACAAAGAGGTTATAAAAATTAGATCTTACATTAAGGCCTTCTACTTCAAATACAAAGACTGTTAATGTCATCACATAAGCTCAAAAATTCAATCTTGACGAGTTAAGAAAGATATTTGAGGAAGAAGATCCTCAAATAAACTGAATAGCTCATCAATTCAGACAACAAACAAAAAATATGAATTATTATCCTAAACTAACCCCTCCTGCTCTTCGATATGAAGAAAGGAATCAAATTATCTAATCAAAATATGATAGTGATGGTATCTATGAATGGAATATAAATGGTATATGTGAACATCAAATCTTGAACATTCTTCAAGAAATGATCACGACCTCTATGGCTTACAAATCAAAGGGAAAGAGTGATCATTCTATTGCTAAACACATTGTGGTTGGATTTACTCACCACAACATTTCACTCAAGTTCTCTCAAGTTTGGTTGATACCTTACAATGAAGTGAGAATTCCTTTATATAGAGCTCTAAAGGCCGATTTGAAGAAGCTTGAAGCCCACATAATTAAAAGGTTTTGAAATCCACCGAAAGTAGATTTGTCTTCATGCATGAATTGTCCATGTGAGCTATCCATCTGCCCACCGGGATTTGAAAATTTTGAAGTTCAGGTTTCTAGAAGATTCATGAGGTGTCCATATTCTAGATTCTACTCAAATTTGAAGAAAAGTTTTTGGAGCTCTAGCTTGGCCACTTCGACATGAAGGAAGCGTTGCACCAATTTGACGACTTTGAATAAGTTTAAAGAAAGAGGAGTCTTTCTTACTTCAATGGGGTATAAGGCATTCCATAGCAAATATCATCATTTTAAGGTTCTTTGAAGCTTGAAAAAGTTTTATCTTCATCTGAATTTGACCCTAGTTGTGAAAGGGTTTTTGAGGCTCATTACTATAGCAGTCGAGGTGAGCCTTGAGTTCTTTATTTGAAGAGAGCTTTAAAAGAGCAGCCTTTTAGGAAAGAATAAAGCTCTTTGGAATGATAACAGACATTTGAAAAGGTGTTTGAATATTGGATAGAGCCTTTGCTACGATCTAATTTTTGATGTGAGAAAGTTGTTGGAAAATGGAAGGAGAAAAGTTTAACCACCACTTGACTTTGAATTCCCTTACCAAATACACAAGAAAGGGTATTTGTATCATTTGTGTTTGGACAAAGTCCCAACACAAAATCAAGGGGATTTGAAATTGGGATGTGAAGAAAATAGTTTTGAGAACTAGGAGTAGGGATCAATCCCATAGCATGCTTTTTGAAATAATAATAAACATGTTTGATTTGAGAACAAAAAATTTTAGGGATGGCACCAAAAAATAGCCACCATTCTTGAAACCAATTAGGAAAATCATTTTTGAATTTTGTCACTCCATTGAAAGAACAAGGAATGATCAAAGGATCGAAAGAAAAAGGTATAGAACCAAGCATCAATATAATCATGATAAGCATATCATGCTAGCTTGAAGTTTTAAGAAAACATTTTATGGGTGTTAGGAGATTGTCCTCACTATGGTTCAAAAAGAATTTTGAAAATTTTGTATTTTGAATAGCAGATGTCTATGGATTATTTATTTTGAATATGAGTGATTTCCACATAATTAGAATCAACGAGGATAAATTAATAGAATTTCCTTGTTTTAAATGAATCATTTTGAAGGAAAAAATTATCTTTTCAAAAAAAATTGAAATGTCTAGCGAGCCGAATTTTGAATAGTGAGTTTAGAGAAAAACCACTTCCTTATTTTATTATAATTTGAATGTTTTACTTCTTGTCTTAGAAATTCTTTATCTATTTCAAAAGATTCTTGATTTTTGAATATAAAAAGTTGTTATGGTTCATCATTCATGATTTGTGATTGGGTTGGAGAGGAAACAAATGATTCTTGATTAACATACCTTGGTTGAGGGATGTTTGGAGTAAAATCTACCTCTTATAGTCTAACAATAGCCTTTGAGGGTTTGTATTCAAATGATGGTCTCATAGAGGAGATTTGACTACTAGAGTCTGTTCTTTTTTAAAACCCAAGTCTAACATTTCCCTTGTTATCTTCTATGATATAGAAAGGTTTTGGAAGTTCTATTGGTTTGGGAATAGTCAATTGTTGAAAATCCCAAACATTTTATTGAGATAATGATTCCTAAGGTAATACTTGTGGAACCATTACTGATGAATGTTTATCATTGGCTTGAAAAAGAATCGTCTTTCCCTTTGGAGAGGATAATAGGCATCTAGGGTCTACTGAGGAGGTCATAACCTTATAGTATACTTTGGATACTATCAAGATATTTTTTAATTTGGGATCCATGTCATATCCTTTTGTTTGAATAATTAAGGTTAAGGCTTTGTGTATAGATAAATTATCTATACAACTTAACTCTAAATTCAGATAATAGTCAAAGTAAACTGGACCATAGATAATATTTGATTCCATGACTCCCAACAGTGAGTCTTGGAAACTATTGTGTCTTGGATCACATAAGCAAACATAAATGGGCTTGTCTAACTCAAGCCTAGTTGGAGACTTAGCGACTCCTTGGATTGCACCTATGTGAAGGACTTTATAATTTTTTTGAAGATACTCTAAGTCTTTGAGGCTTAATAATTCAATAGTTTCAATCTTTGAACCTAATGAATGTGTGTTTTCAAAAAATTTTATTAGGTAGTTTTGTCTAAATTCAAAACTTCCTATCTTATAAACTTCTTTGATGTCTTTCTTTGGAATGTTCCAGATTTTTATATATTGTTCAAGTGTATCAATTGAAACATTCAACTAATTTTCAATTTTTGAAGTGTTTTCTTCAATCATCTTAAGTTCATTTTCCATTCTATCATGTTACCATGAGAGTTGCTTCTAGTAAATTTCTTTATCAAATTTGACATTTTATCCTATGGGTTCTTTGTTCTTCTAATCCTAACAGTTATTGGGACCACCTAATGCTCACATGGTTGACACAACTGACCAACGGTATCTAAGGGTTAGCCAACGCTAACTATTTGAATTATAAAATAGATAAACATAAAATAGAATGCAAATTTGTAAAAGAAAATAAACAAGACATAGCTATAATACCAACTTTTAGTAGGATCGAAATTTAAACCAAAATAAGAAGATGAAAGATGTCAAATTTGAAAATCAAGATGAACTTTGAAGAATTCTCCATGTGAAGATTGGAGAAGTCATAAACGGTCTTGCTTAAAACATAGTGTACTAGACATAGATTCAATAAAGTTCATTGAATTCTAACAAGATCTTTTAAACAAGAAAGAAAGACAAGAATTGAAATTGGAATATGAAATATTATTAAAAACAAGAAAACTTACAACTTTAAATTTGAAGATTTACAAAAACTTTTGAGCATAGCTTCTTTGAGTAGGACTTTTCATTATAAGGTTTTTCTTACCATAAGATTTCACTCAAGTCATCTCAAGTTTGGCTAATATCTTACAATGAAGGGAGAAGTCCCTTATATAGAGCTCTGGATGCGAATTTGAAGAAGCTTGAAGTTCGTGAAATTGAAGGGCTTTGAAATCCACTGAAAGTAGATTTGTCTTCATGCATGAATTGTCTATGTGAGCTTTCGTGGCCTCTACAACTTACAAATCAAAGGAAAACATTGATCATACTATCGCCAAGCACATTGTGGATGGACTTACCAGACAATTCTTAGTGAAAAAAAGAATAAGAAAATAATGATTTTGTGTAGTAGAAGAGAAACAATAAAGTTATTCTAAACCAATTTTAATCCTAAATTTATGGTATTAATTGGTTCATTATTTAAATTTTAAATTATTTCTAAAAATTACTAAACTCTTTAATGAATTTAATGCATTAAGTCTTATTTAATTTGGAGTTCATTAACCTTCTAAAAAATTGAAAAATAATGATTTTACGTATAAGAGAAACAATAAAGTTATTCTAAACCAATTTTTGTCCATAAATTTTTTGTATTAATTAGTTTACCATCTAAGTTTTAAATTCTTTTTAAAAATTACTGAACTCTTTAATAAATCTAACGTATTAAGTTTTGTTTAATTTGAAACTCATTTGCCTAGTAAAAAAACTAGAAATTAATAATTTTACATAAAAGAGAAACAATAAAGTTGTTCTAAACTAATTTTTGTCCATAAATTTATGATATTTAATTGATTTGCTATTTGAGTTTTAAATTATTTTTAAAAATTACTGGACTTGTTAAGGCTTACTTAATTTGAAGTTTATTTTCTTAATATATATATAAAAGAAACTAATCGAAACATTTAAAATAAATTTTGGTCTATGACTTTCTAATGTTATTAAGTTTCATGCTTTTTTAGTATTAATTAAATCAGTTTTTCAGTTTCAAATTATTTTTGAAAATTAATAAATTTTATGTATCAAGTCTAATTGATTTGAAATTTATTTGTTTAATGAAAATTTTAAATAAGTTCAAAGAAATTTAAAAAAAGTATGTGTAATTTAATGAAAAATCATATTTGAAAAATTTGGATATTTGTATTACATCGTGAAAATAGAAAAAAAATGATATCATATTTAATTTAATTTATTTATTTATAATTTTTTTCTTTTAAATTTTCTATATTTTCATTCTGTTTTTTAAAATAAATGAAGACTATTAAAACTGTTTTTAGAGAATAATTACCAAACAAATATCAGGAATTTAAAAAAATATTTTTTTGCTTTTAAAAATATAAAACTGTTTTTAAATTATCGGCCAAACAAGTTCTAATTTTTGAGAATTATTTTCCAAAACAATTCCCCAACATAGCGTAAAAATCTGGGGTTAATCCGGATAATCTTTTCTTTTCCGTTAGCTCTAATTATTAGTAAAGAAAACATGGAAATCCATGTTTGATCTTTTTTATAAGTAGGCAAATTGGATGGACGAAATCTGTTATACCAACAGTTGACTTAGGCCGCGTATCAGCCTAGTATTTCTATCATTGCCACTCGCTCTGCGGTGCACGTGTTAATGTCTCTTCGTTGTCTCAGTGTCAACTGCAGTTTCTTCTCCAAGCATCTCTCTTCATCGCCGAAAGAGTTCGCATTACTGTTCCGGATCTCGATTTCCACCATGTCGTATAGGCCGAACTACCAGGGCGGCCGCCGTGGCGCTGGCGGTCGCGGAGGCGGTGGCCGTCGTGGCGGTGGTCGTGGTGGCGGCGGCGGAGGGCGCGGCGAGCAGCGATGGTGGGATCCTGTGTGGCGAGCGGAGCGGTTGAGGCAGCAAGCGGCTGAGGTATTGTCATTGAGTAATATGTTTTCGTGGTCGTGTTATTCCATTGTAGGGTTTTGACGGTTAGAGAAAGGGGGTTTTGTGTGATGCTCATGGATGCTCCGTTTGGTTCCCTAGAAAATTTAGGGAAAATTGAGATTGGGAATTTGAATAGACCATGAAACAGTAAATTGAAATTTAAATAGTAGTGAAAACAAAGACATTTACGGTTTTTTTTTTTTAAGCAAAAACAAAGGCCTTTACCTGTGCCTAGTTCAATCATTTGCCTAGTTTAGGCAATCTCTCTTGAATAGATTTTGGGAAAACATCTGGTTTGCTATTAAAGAGAGAATAAAATAAAAACCTCACGTCTGTGTAAGAAAAGCATAGGGACTGACAACCGATTCATCTCACTAGGCACTATTAGCAATTATAAGTGCATGCTCTTTCTCTCTTCAATAAATACAAGGGAATTTTATTTTATTTTTTGTTTGTTTATTTGTCTTTTTTCTTTCTTCCTTTATTTTTTTCTTTTGGTTTCAAATTCATAATTTTGGATATTCAGTGGTTTGTGTTGGTGTGTTGGAAACATTGATCCAGGTAGAAGTGCTCAACGAGGATGAATGGTGGGGTACAATGGAGCAAATGAAAAGAGGTGGAGAGCAGGAGATGGTAATCAAGCGGACTTACAGTCGAGGAGACCACCAAATCCTCTCTGATATGGCTTATCAGTTGGGACTTTATTTGTAAGTGTGCATCATTAATAATTATACTAGTAGCACTGAGGTATGAATAGCGTTCTTTGTCTGTGTGTGAGAGCCAATAATACATGAATTTTAAAGGAACTATTGAGGCCGTGATCTGGCAGTTTAGGGTGGTCTTGTCTATACCAGACAATGCTTAGTTGCCAATAAGGTCATTTTTTATATTCTTTATGATTGGGTCAAGTCAAATCCACTGGTTAGCTAATCTTGAATGTAGAAATTTGTTCTGGAAAAGAAGAACGGATGTGTTCGGTTGCAGGGAATTGGAACAAAT
Organism: Vitis vinifera; assembly: GCF_030704535.1. Classification (NCBI taxonomy): domain Eukaryota; kingdom Viridiplantae; phylum Streptophyta; class Magnoliopsida; order Vitales; family Vitaceae; genus Vitis; species Vitis vinifera. The sequence continues at coordinate 5,981,014 of NC_081812.1, forward strand.
GGGAGGCCTTAATTAATTCCATATCTACTTGGACTTTCAATTCTGAATGAATTTGAATTTAATAGGACCCCTATGGTAAAATTAGGAATTGTGAATTATGCAAAATTCAAATTCTTGTCAAATCCTATCCTTTTCAGCCAAAAAAGAATTAAGAAATGAAAGGAAGCTTCCTGGGGCAAGTGATGTGCCTTCGATCATGAACTAGAATTCTTGACTTTGACCCACCCACCAAGTCTTTAAGTGGGTTAGGTAGAGGGGCAAACTCACATCACTTGAAGTTAGCTTTGCCAACCATTGAGATAAATGCCTTTGTGTGGGGGGTGGATTCCCATCGTCATTAAAAAAAAAGAAAAAAAAAGAAAGGAAAAGAAAAAAGGAAATGAAAAAGGACAATATATTTGGTATATTCCAAATGGACAATTCAAATATACTAGTTTAGTATAACGTCCTTACTTAATTTCAACCATTAAACGTCATAGAATTAGTCTCAACAAGTGGAATAATTAAGAATAAAAAATAAAACATTAGCAATTTTATAATATCACATACTTATTGGTTGAAATTGGTAGGTATGGTACTGGAGAGGTGCCATAGAATAACCTATTCCAGAGATGCTTGCATGTGTTTTGATATTGAGTAATAAGAAAAGATATATTACTTGGAGGAATTGGAATGGAGTGAATGGTATCATAATTATAAATTGTATCTTAGAACAGATAATGCATGCTCATATCACGTTAATTGTAAGAAAAGGAGATTCAAATTGGAATTGTCTATTTTAGTTATTACGTCATTGTGAAAATTTTATAGTAAAGAATGTCTAATCATTGAAGAATTTCATTAGGAGCTAAGGATGAGCAAATAGCGGATAACAAAGGAATTTAGGATTTTAGAAAGGGTGCTGAATTATTCCTCTTCTTTTATCATAATTCAGAGATTAGAGGCCAAGCATAGATGGTCTGTCCTTCAAGTCATTGAGTAGAGAGGACTTAAGTGGGTTGGGGAGCCTTTCACAAAGGATGAAATTTTTGCAACGATATCAAATTTTGAGGGGGACAAATTGCTAGGCTTGATGGCTTTTCTTTACCATTTTGGTAGCACCATTGAGATGCTGTCAAGTATGAGATTTTGGGTCTCTTCAAAAATTTGTTGCTGGGAAGTATTTGTTTGAGGAGTTTAAGTACCTTTTCTAGAGCTAAGGTCTTAGGCTAACAAGATGAAAAAGGTAGTTGAGAAATTGGTTTTGAAATCTCAAAATGCCTTTGTGGAATGAAGATAAATATTGGATGTAACTCTTATTGGTAATGAAGCTATTGACTAGGGGTTGCAGATTACTAGAGAGTGCTGTTTGTAAGTTAGATATTGAAAGACCTTTGACCATGTAAATTGGAGTTTTCTTCTTCTTTTCCTTTATTTTTTGTTGGTGTTTGGTGCTTTGGGCAAACGTGGATTAATTGGATTTAGTGATGCATCTGAGCAACAAGGTTTTTGTTTTGGTGAATGGAATGGAATGCCTATGGGTTTTTTTTCTAAGGCCTAGGGGGTTTGAGATAAGGGTGCCTCTTTTCCCCTTATTTATTTGTTATGGTAGTGGAGGCCCTTATTGTGCTCTTGAGAAGTGTAGGGGAAGGAGGTTTATTTTGGGTTTCAACGTGGGAGGTAGGAAAAAAAAGGGAGTAGAAAGCCTTGTATGAACTGACTTTTGAGAAGCCAAAAGTTTTTTTTTTTTTTTAAAGTTCAACAAGAGTTTGTATAACTATTTGGTTCAACAAGAGCTTGTGTAATTGTTTGTTTGTTTGTTTTTTTTTTCCTCAATGAGCTTATAGTTTAAAAAGAGTTTAATATGAAAGTTGGAAAAATGTGATGTTTTGTGGAAGCTCTATTTTTGACATAAGAAGTTATTTCATATTTAATAGAACTTTTACAATACCAACATTGTTTGTTGAAAATTATGACTTTGGTTTTAGTTTCAACGTTCATCTAAAGCCAAAAGCCAAAAGCTATTTCAAATGGGCATGAAGTATCCCACCTTTTCACTAATGACACCCTTATCTTCGCAAGTGTTGTGTAGATCAATTGACTTATTTTTCATTTGGGTGTCTCTTTGATTTAGGGCTTTTTAGGTTCGAAAGTCAATCTAGAAAAAAGTATAAAAGTGTTTAATTCATGCGAGGAAGGTCCTTGATGTGCTTGCTTCTTTTTTGGGATGTGGGGTGGGGAAGCTTTCTATGGCCTAGCTAAACTTGCCTTTATGATTTTTTTTCAAGTCTTCATTAGATTGCTATGTTGTAGAGGTGAAGTTTTGCAAACGATTGGTACTATGGAAGCATTATTAGTACCTCTCAAAGGGTGGAAGTCAAACTCCTCTAAAAAACACCTTTTCTAACTTGCCTATTTATTTCATGTCTTTGTTTGTTATCCTTAGAGAAGTGACCTTAAAACTAGAAAAAATGAAAGGGGTTTTCTTTGGGGAGAAGAGCTCTTGAAAATAAGCCTCATCTAGTTAACTGGGTTGTCATTTGTGTGGAAAAGAAGAAAATGGGGCTTGACATCAAAGTCTTATCTTCTCTAAATAAAGCCTTACTTGATAAGTGGATTTGGAGGTTTGTTCTAGAAAGAGATCCTCATTGGAGATGTGTAATTATGGGAAAAATACAGGGAAGATCCAGGAGGTGGTGTCCCATGTATGAAGGGAGAGTTTTAGAGTTGTATTATGGAGGGTTATATGAAGGGTTTGGGGTGCTTTTAAGGATTAAACCAGATTTGCAGTTGCAGTGAAAAGAGAATCAAATTTTGGCAAGATACTTGGTGTAGGGATTTGACTTTGAAAGACACTTTTCCCTTTCTTTTCTCTTTTGCAACTTATGAGGAAGCATGGGTGGTGGATCTTTGGGATGGAGTTAGAACCATCTTGTCTTAAAAAATTTCCAAGATTGAGAATTGGTTAGTGTTGAAGCTTTGCTTAGGTAGCTTTATTAGATAGTGCAGTCCATTGAGGATGTGATAGGCTGGCTTTGGGGGCTAATAAGAATGAACATTTTTTAATAAACTTATTCTATTACAGATTGGAGTTGGATGAAAGGTAGTTGATTTGTTCCCAATTGGTGTCTCAGTTGATTCATGTCCAGTTGGTGCTCTTTGATTGAGAGAGTAATCAACAAAATTTATAACCTATATCACCATGCATTAGGATAGCTTAGCTAATATAGCATAGTGGCTCTAGGATCGTTCACTGGGAAGGGTTTTCAACTCACAACTGATACCAATTCAAAGTAAATTGGTGCTTTTTCATTTCAAGGTTAGCTTAAGAAATAAAACACAAACTTTGTTTAAATGAGGTTTTGTTTAAAGCTAACTAAAAAGAAAGTAATGGAAATTACTTATGAAGAAAAACATTCCTTGGAGGTTTAGGTTCACAGGGGAGGTTCCTTATGCAAAAACAGAGCTCTGGTCATTTGGTTCATTTCCTCGCATTAGAGAATTAACATATAGTCAATTCTCTAACCGGTGTTGTATAGATGTAACCTTTAAATGGATTTCAGCTCTAATTCCCTCTCACTGATGCAACTTGCAATGGCTCGTACCTCTCACCTAGCATTTGCCATTCAAGGTGATCTTTAACTTTGGATTTCCCTTCTCAAGCTTATAAGAGATAACTAATGGATGTCTCCTTGGAGTCCAAAAGCTTACCAAGTGTTGGCAATTCTAGAAAATCCTACCTTCAAGTCACTTCCCAAAAGCTCGCAAGAGATAAACAACTGCATCTCCATGGACGGAGATCACGTGCCTTACCAAGTGTTGGCTCAAGTGACTTGAAGGTGTTTTAAGTTAACTAAAAACATAGAAATCATTGAAGGAACACACTTTCTCTTCATTAATGGCTTGAAACCACAAAGCTACTAATTCTTGCACTTGGAACCTTTCCCGGCAACCTTAACTCCAAGGAACTAAAAGTCTAGCCACTCATTCTCTAAGGAAGCTTCCTCAGAGCTTGTTTGGCTAGAAAGAAAACTAACGAGAAAACAAATATATTAAGGAAAAACAGAGCAAGTGCTTTGTAAAATATATTTCTTTTTTCTGCCGATTACATAATAGATATCTTTGTAAAGAAGATTACAAACTATATATATGAGGTTATTCACCCTTTGTACTTACTTAAAGACTAAGGAATCCTATGATAGGTGCGTTACAAGGAGACTTTGGGGATTTAGACAACAAATATCTAAAGTAAAATATCTCAGGATGTCGGTCGGAAATATCAGGAAGCTTCAGGAGAACACCGTGGCACTGTATACTGAGAGAAAAACTCTCTTGGTAAGCGCTATTAGAGGATCCGGATAAGTCTGACTGGAGAAGTTGAAACGTCCTCCTCTCCCATCCGACTGTGAGATATCCGGATGTAAAATGTCGGCGCACGGAATTTTTCCCCGGGTGGACTGAGCTATGTTGCGCAAGGGGGACCGTTTGCCTGTGCAAGGTGTAGGGACCCCTCTCCCGGATGACATGGAGTGTGCAAGGCTATTCGGATCAACTCCATCCGGATTTCCTAAGAGGACACGTGGCCATGCTATTCGGACTCCCTCAGGGAGAAGCACACGGCATTCGTGAACATCACACCCCGGACGATAGCATACCCTATTCGGATATGTTGTTCGGATGGAAAACATTGACTAAAGTGAGCAAGCCTTGCTACTTTATTCTGAAAGCCTGCCACAACTCACGTTCCGCCGCCCTCCAATGGTGTGTCCGGACTCCCTGTCCGGACATCTTTGCCATGGATTCCAAAGAACTCTCCTCAATCTCGGATTGCTTTGGTGATCAAAAAGCTATCAAAACACCAAAACTTAACATAATTTTGATTAGAATTGATTACAAGGGTCCTTAATATGTTAATTGGGTTAAAAGGTGATAACTACTACTCAAAAGTGTTTAAAAGAGTTAACTACAAGCTGTGAAATAACACTTTTTGAGTAGTAATCAGTAGTTTTCCCCTTAAGAAGTTTGGGAACCTTGGGCTCCTTTGAAGGTTGGTTTTTTCCCCCCTCCATGTGAAGGGGGAGGATATCAACTTTGGATTAGCTCAAACTGTAGATTTGTTGTTGCATGTATAAAAATGTAAAATCAGGTTAGGCAATCATGTTCTGGATGCATTAGCAAAATGTAGAGCTAGACATATGCTTTATTTTGTTATAGATTTTATACCTCTATGAATTTCAGCTAGATTTGACTTCTTGAACTAGTATACACTTGTGCACATTTGTTATCAGACTTTGTATGGAGAATTGTGTACTTCTTAGAAGGATTTCTTTCTTTGTATTTGCTATTTTAATGCAATAAAGTTATTGTTTCTAATAATAATAAATAAAAAAGAGAAAAAATCTTGAAACAACTAGCTACTTATGCATTGTGGGAAAGCTAGGGGGTTGTGGCAATCCCCCCCCCCCCCCCCCCTTTTTAATATTAGGTGCTCTTTGCCCTTGAGGCCTGGCTCAAGTGGTAAAGGGTTAGGGTGAGTTTATGGGGGGTTCTGGGTTCAAATCCCTATGGGGACAAAAAAAAAAAAAGAAAAAAAATTACTTGAAAAAAAAAAATCTTTTAGGTGCTCTTTGTTTGGTTAGTAACACATAGGAAGGTAAATACCAATGACATGCTACAGTTAAGACCTCCCTACTTGGTCTTTGCAATCAAGTTGTTGAGGGCTTCCATGACCAAAACAAAATGATAGGGTGAAAGTGGGTCCCTCTGCTTCAAACCTCTAGAGGTTAGGAAGAAGTTTATGGGGTTGCCATTAACAAGAATTGCCAATCTCTTAGAAGAAATGCAAAAGTGGATCTTCTGTCTCCATTTGGAATCAAATCCCAAGTTTTCTAAGATCAAGAGAAAGAACTTCTATCTCACATGATCGTAAGCTTTTTCTATATCCAATTTGCAAGCTAAACCCACATTGGAACAATGCTTCCTCGAATCAATAACCTCATTTGCAATCAAGGTAGCATCAATGATCTCTCTACCCCCCTTAAGAGCATTCTAACTGTTTGACACCATCTTGCTAACCACCCTTTTCAACTTATTAGTTAGGGCTTTAGTTAGAAGCTTATAAAGCCTCCCTAAGAGGCTGATTAGCCTAAAATCCTTCACTTCATCTACACCTCCTTTCTTAGTGATAAGAACTAAAAATGTTGCATTAAAGCTATGAGCCATGGAATTCTTCGAATGAAATTCATCAAATAGCTGCATCACTTCCCTACCTACTATAGGCTAACAAAACTTCTTAAAAGCTATTGAAAACCCATTTTGGCCTTAGCGCCTTATCAAACACCCCCCCCCCCCAATTCTGAAAGGCTATAGTTAGCTCCTCCTTCGAAAAAGGCCCCTTTATTATCCGAAGAGTCAATGCTCTTGAATAACTTCCTGCCAAGTTAGTTCTCAGTGAGGGGTCTTCAAATGTTGCTTTAAAGTAGGAAAAAATATCTTCCTTAATCTCCTCTTTTTCCAACTGAATACAACTAATAGTAAGATTTCCAATGATATTTGCATTTCTCCTTGCATTAGCCATGTGAAGAAAAAAATTTAATGTTGTTATCCCTTCCTTCAGCAAAAGAGCCATTGACTTCTATCTCTCTCTAAGAGGTTTTTTCTAAGATGGCTTGGTGACTGTGGTTATCTTTGGCTATCTTCTGGCTTCTCTTACCCTCTTTAGAAAGAGGTCTTAGCCTTTCTACGCTATCCCAATGGTTTATCAGCTTCAAAGCAAAATCCTTCCTAGCTAAAACATTACCAACCACCTCTTTATTCCACTTCTTCAAGTCATTTTTCAACGGTTGTAACCTCTTAGCAAGCATAAAACTAGGACTACCCATGAAATTATGCGTTTGCCACCACTCTTCGATTTTATTTGCAAAGCCTTCTACCTTTTTCCACATGTTTTTAAATCTAAATGAGCTTTTGCTTTTTCTCTCCCCTTCACAATCTAGAAGGATAGGAGAGTGGTCAAACCTTAGACATGTTGCAGGGCCCTTGATACATGATCCTCCCAATCACCAGAAAACAGAAAACGGTCTATCGTTTGTAGACAATCCTCTTTTTTTTGTGAGGATAATGTAGATCAGTTGAAATATTGGAAGTGGATTGTCAGTTGCTTTGAATTGGTGTTAGGTTTGAGAATAAATATGCAAAAAGGTGAAATTATTCCAATGGGGGAGGCAGATGATGTAGATAGAGTGACTTCTCTTTTTGGGTGTAAAGTAGGGAAACTTCCTACTTCTTATATAGGCTTATTCCTTGAGGCCCTGCACAAGCTTTTTCGTGTGTGGATTTCAATCGAGGAGAGATTTAAAAGGAAATTGGTTGCTTGGAAGAAATAGTACTTGTCCAAAGGAGGAAGATTTGTCCTCATTAAGAGCACTCTATCAAACCTCCCTATTTATTTTATGGTCATTCCCAAAAAAATGAGGATCAAATTAGAGAGAATTTAAAGAGACTTTTTATACGGAGATATGGGAGAAAGGAGAAAGATCCACTTGGTAAATTGGCCAAGTGTTTGTAAGTTAACTTTGGAGGGTCTTAATCAAGCCTTGCTAGGCAAATGGTTATGGAGATTTTATTTTGAGCGAGAGAGGTTCTGGAGGAAGATCATTCTTGGAAAATTTGAGGAGATGAAAGGGAGATGGACTACTAAAGGGGTGGGGGATTCTCTTAGGATGAGCCTTTGGAAAGACATTAGAAAAGGTTAGGAAGAGTTCAACTTAAAATTAGCTATCTGAATAGGAAATGGTAGACATACAACATTTTGGTGGGGTAGCTAGGCGAGGGAGTTTAAGTTGGGAGGGGACAGAGGTGGCAGTTGGGAGGTTCAATTTAGAAGAGCCTTCCAAGATTGAGAGATAGAGGAGTTGACCTATTTTTTGAACCTTATTTACATGTTAAAAGTGTAAGAAGGAGAGGATACTTTAATTTGGAAAGATGATAGGAGGGGAAAATCTAGTGTCAATTCGTTTTGCAATTCCCTAAGGGTTGAGAATAATTTAGTATTCCTAGCCAAAGAGATTTGAGGATCCCATGCTCCTCTTGGAAAATGTTTTTTTGCTTGGGAATCTGTTTGAGGGAAGATCTTAACTATAGATACGTTAATGAAGAGGGGATGAACAATGTTCAACAAATGCAACCTTTGTAAAGATAGTGAAGAATCAATTGATCACAATCTGATTCATTATTATGCGACTCTAATTGTTGCAGGGCGGTTAGCACCTCAAGATTTGGGTCCCCATGGAGAGTCCTAAGGGCTTGGCCATGGAAGGTTCCTCAGTTATAAAAGAGTTATGTACTTTTTTGTTAGCAGCCTTTGGCTTGGTTTGGGTGTTTCTAGCCTCAATGAGAAATCTCCTACTAGAATGGAAATTTAAGGGGCTAGATAAGAAGAAAAGAGCAGTTTGACACTTGGCTTTGATATGCTTATATTGGTGTATGTTTTTTTTTTTTTTTTTTTTTGAGAAACAACAAAGTGATATATTAAAATTGGAAATAAGAAGTATAATAGAAGGATGGGAAATCCTTCTACAAACAAGAGCTAAACAAAAGAAATGCCAAAAACCATAAACCATAAGGTAATTACAAAAGTAACCTCTCCTTGTTAACCCACACCCTTGGAATTACATACTGCTACCCAATAAGGGGGATGCCCTTAAAAATTGTGGTGCAAGAGGCTTAAAAAGAAGCAAGGAAATGAATAACATCCCCAAGATCCTCTAAGATCCTTGCCTTGTCCTAAAAAAATCCTAGCATTTGTTTCCTGCCACACAACCCAAATCAAAGCAATACAAGTGGTTTGCCACAACACTAGGCCTCTCCTGGAGCTTCCTAATCCCTTATATTTAATGGTCATCATGTCACAAATACTCTTTAGGGGAACTCGATCCATCTTGGCCAAATTTAATAATCTGTGCCATAACCCCATTGTTAAAGGACAATGAAGGAAGAGATGATCTACTAAATCTCCATGCTACATACACAACTTATAGATATTAGGACTGGGGGCTTTGTATGGTCTTCTCAATTGTAGTATGTCATTGGTGTTTACTTTCTTGTGTGCCACTAATTAGGCAAAGGACTTGACCTTAATAGAGACTTGAGATTTCCAAACAAAATTAGTAGGGAATATTTTGGTGTATTTTAAAAGAGCGTAATTGAAGGACTTTCAAAGACGAAGAACTTTTAGATCAATGATTGAAGGATTGAATTTTTCATTCAGTCGCTCTTAGAGTGGTCCCGATATTCATTTGGATTAGAGAACCCTTTATTTTGAATTTCGTAGAGTAGGGTGCACCCTCCTCTTTTTGGTGCTTCTTAATACATGCTTTTGTTTATTAAAACAAAAAAAATTATACAATTGAGAAGACCTTTCAAATCCCCTAGGCCTAATTGATGTGTTTTAAGTAAGGAAAGCGGAGAGTATATTGATCATTTTTTATTTTTTATTTTTACATTGTTTGATAACTTTAGGGCTATAGCATTGTCTATTCAAAGAAGTCAAGATTAATTAGGTTCCACTCAAGAGTATATGAGATATAATGATCATTTTATATAGGGGTTTGGGAGAGCTTTAGTAGAGGCAAGACCTTTTGGCACATAGCTTGTCACACATTGCTTTGAATTGTGTGGTAAAAGAGATATGTCAAAATTTTTAAGGAAGAGTGGAGGATGATAGAGGGTTATGGGATTTAGTCGACTTCTATTCCTCTTTTTGAGCCTTGTGCACCGAGGCTGTTAAAGGCATTCCTCACAGTGTTATCTAACTCAATTGGCTTATGGTGTGTAAATCAAAAGGTTTTGGACATCCTTGAGAGGAGTTGCGTTTGTAGTCTAAACCTTTGTATAAACGCCTTGTATGGTAGAGGGGGTTAATCATATTATGATTGAGTTTTTTTAGTAATTATGGGGAGGACTCCTTCTCATGTTTAAATAATCTTTTAGGTGCTCCCTTCTAAGGTGGAAGAGTTGTCATTGTGATGACATGAGAGTTTTGTGGGGAAAAGTTGTAGGATGTATGGAGAGTTGCTTCTTTGTGCCTGTTTCAAACAATTTGAGAGGAACAAAATTGAAGATATTTTGAAGGAGTTGAGTGGTAAGAAAATGACAAAAAAAGGGAATGGATTACTAGAGGGGTGAGGGATTCTTTTAGGATAAGCCTTTGAAAAGACATTAGAAAAGGGTGAGAAGATTTTAGTGTTAGAATTTCTATTTGAATGGGAAATGGTAGATGTGTAGACTTATGGGAAAGAGAAGGGGGTAGAGCGGGGGGGCATTGGGAGATTCAATTTAGAAGACTCTTCCAAGATTAAGAGATAGAAGAGGTAGAAGAGGTTACCCATTTTTTAGAGCTTCTTCACTTGTTGAATGTGCAAGAAAGAGATGACACATTAATTTAGAAAGATGATTGAAGGGGAATTTTCAATGTCAAGTTGTTTTACACTTCCCTTAAGGATTAGAATAACTTAAGTTTTCCAAGCAAAGAGATCTAGGGATCCTATACTCCTCTTAGAACTTTTTTTTTTTTTTGTTTGGGAAGATATTTTTTTGGGAAGATCTTAATTGTAGATACTTTAATGAAGAGGGGATGGAAAATGACTAATAGATATAGCCTTTGTAAAGGCAGTGAAGATCAAATGATCACATTTTGATTCATTATGACAAGACTAGAAACCTATGGACCTTTTTGTTAGCAGTTTTTGGTGTGGTTTGGGTGTTTCTAGCTTCAGTGAGAAATCTCCTCCTAGCATGGAAATTTAAGGGGCTAAATAAGAAGAAAAGAGCAATTTGGCGCTTGGTTCTGATTTGCTTGTTTTGGTGTATTTGAAAAGAGCATAATTGAAGGAATTTTGAAGACGAAGAGCGTTCAGGTCTAAGATTTAATGATTTCTTGATACGATTGCTTTTAGAGTGGTCCTAAAATTCTTTAGAGTTGGAGAACCCCTCTATGTTGAATTTCTTAGATGCTCTTTATTGTGGTTAGAACCTTGCCTTGTTTTTGTAGGCTAACTTTGTTTGATGCCTTTTTTGGGCTGTTTTGTGTATACTACCTATATACATAGGTTACGCCCCTCTTTTTAGACGCTTCTTAATAGATGTTTTTGTTGTTTATAAAAAAAAAAGATCTCATGTGTAAGGATAAAATATTGGTTTTTATGGAAATATTGGTGGTTGGATTTTGTGGATATATCGATGGTTGGATTTTATTAATGTATCGAGATATGTTAAAAAATGTTGACGGAAGTTTTGATAAAAAATATTTATGGGACAAAAATTAATCAAAACTTGTAGAAATGTTAGGGAAAACTAAAAAAAATGATATTACAACTTAAATAATACAAATATTAAAGTTGTTTTATTGAAGAAAACCATCTATGATATATTTGCCGCATTCACTTATAATGTACAAAATCTAGAACACATTTACTAAGCATATTTAATAAAAAGTTAAAAGGAATTTAAAAATAATATAATTAAAATTAATTAATTTATTATTACTGCTTTTTTTCCGTAAAGGTGGTGATTGAGAATGCCTTTAAAATGATTATCTTTATAGTATTCAAGAGATAAAAGAAATGATAATCTATGTATGTATTGTAATGATTAAAAATATTAACAATTTTATGTACAAGTTATGTTTTTCTTGTATTTATATAAGGAAAGACTCGTTAATAAGATTATTATGATTTTTTATGTTTTTAATAATATGTTAAATGAAATTCCAAAAAAAAAAAAAAAAATTAATATAATTGAAGTTAAAGTTTAAGAGGGACAGATAAAGTTTATTTACAATTGTATCCATTTATATATTTTATGGCCAAGTTGCCTAATTGGTTAGCAATATATCATCATGCTAGAGACTTGGGTTCGAATCCTAGCTCTCCTTCATTTTCATTTTAGGCTTGCGTTGACTGGTCAAAGTGCCTTTAGATGGTGAAAAAATCGACGAAACTCTGATAGAATGGGAAAAAAACTCAAAAAATTGGTAGATAGGTACTGCAAGATATGTTGTGTTGATGGGCCCTGACACTTGATATATCCTCATGTATTGCCAATATTTGATGGCATTTTCATCCTTGCTCATTTGCACCCATTTCCATGGTTTCAGCCTCCTCAAGCTAGTCATTCTACTGTTTTAGATTTTATTGATTAGTTGGATTGTCAAGTGGAGTTGTTTTTTGTCTCCTCTCCATGTATTGGTGTCATTTGTATACCGCCTGTGTGCTTGGGGTTCACCCTCCTTTTGTTAGGCGTGTGCGCTTGCGCGCACACACAAATATATATGTGTGTATATATATGTATGTATGTATGTATGTTGTATGTATGTATGTATGTATGTATGTATGTATGTTGTATGTATGTATATAGCTCTTAGTAGGCTACACCACAATGGGTTTGTCATCTATTGAATGTTCATGCTTGAAATTTGACTAAGATTTTAAGCAACTTAGTTGCTACAAGATCACCTAAATGGTCTTGCTTGCATACCTTTTCCTATTTCTTTTCCTTTCTGTCTTCACTTGCTGCCCTCTTGTTAACTACCTAAATTTTCCTTGTGAGTTTGATTCATGTACTGTGGCATTAATCATCAAATCTACATGATATTATTTCACTTTGAGGTAGCTATTAATGTTGGAGACTGCATATTCATGTCTGTTGTTTTGATGGTACCCCTGTAGTTGTCTATGGTTAGCCTAAATCTTACAAATTCTCTTCTTGATTTTGTGCTTGTGGAAAGAAAGCCATGCATATAACAAGGGGAAGACACTTGTTGTCAGCAAAGTTCCATTGCCAAATTACCGGGCTGATCTTGATGAACGCCATGGATCCACACAAAAAGAGGTGTATATGATGTTTTAAATTTATCTTCTTTTTCTTTTATCAGAAGGTGCTTGATGTACATGGAAAATAGTTTAATCTCTTTTCCTATGTGTGTCTTCGATTTTCATTTTCAAACTTTTTGCAGATACGAATGTCTACAGAAACAGAAATAAGAGTTGGTAATCTGTTGGATAGCTCGCAGGAGGTGGTTACCGTTGGTGGTCCTTCTGCTGTGTCCTCACAGGGGGTTAAACCATCATCATCTGGTGCAAGTATTACATCAGCGGTGTCAAAGTTGGAGATTGATACCGCGAAGGAGGGTCTTAGTGTTGAACTGAAGCAAAACCACGAAAAGATGAAGGTACTTCTCGCTAAGTTGTCCAGGTCACAACACTCTTGGATGTTATCATTCTTATGGAATAATTGCTATGAACATTTGCTTAAACTTCTTATAAATATTCATTTATTAATTACCCCTCATGTAACCTTATTGGTTACTTGCAGGGAAGTAATAGTGTGAAGATGATGCAGGCATTTAGAGAAAAGCTTCCTGCATTCAAAATGAAATCTGAGTTTCTGAAAGCTGTTGCAGATAACCAGGTGCAAGTTTGTATTTGATTCAAATTGAAAATGTCATTTTATTATTTCTCATGAATTGACATGATAGTACATTGTGCGGGACCAATATTCAGAAGTTTGTCTTTTGAATGATCATATATTTTTAACTGGAAACATAAGTATCACTGATGAAGGAAAAAATTATATAAAAGGTTTAAGGAAGAGAAATCCTTCAAAATGAGGAAATAATCCTAACAAAAAGAAAGCTAAGATGGCTAAGACTATGATTGTATCCCCAATCCCTCTCAATTGCCCATATCTTCATAAGTCCAGCATCCAGAACTTCCTTTTTCCATCCATGAGATGATGACAAGAAAGACCCCTTAATAATACACCATGAAAAACTCATTGGACCACTTCCTATAAGCTTTCAGACTGCTGTAGCTTGGTATCAATTGCAATGTGAAACCCCAGAGAGTCTGAAAGAAGTTGAAGATATAGAGCCTGTGGAATCTCTATCAATCCCTCTTATGGTTGGTTGATTTTGATTTCCTAAATCACTTTCATCTAGGTTGATTTAATATTATTAGTTGATTCACTCAGAAGTCTCCTGCAGAGTAGCAAGACCATAAATACACCACAATCTAGTTGAACAAATTCCCAATCAGAGTAACACTCTCAAATTCTCTGGTAGTCAACACCGAAAGGGAAGACAAAAATCTTATCCTCCTACATATCCTCTACCATTGTTTTCCTAGTGATTAAAATATCACGATATTTCGAGTTTCGATGGACATCAACACGATATATAGGAGAGAAATATTGGTACCTCGATATTTCGGTAATTTATTGGGAATTTCGACAATTTATCGGCATTTTATCGATTTTTCGCTGATATTTTGTGATGTTTTGGGCAGTCAACGTGGGTGGGGTAGTCAAACTTGAAAAATTTTCAATTTTTCTGCTGCTGAGGGGAATCAAACCCCAACCAAAAGGTTTGTCAAGCCACTAAGCCAACCACTGGGGCAAGCTTGCCCCTTGTTATATATGTGGCACCAAAAATATATATAGAGTTAAAACTCATCATATAAACATAATATTAAAAGAATGTTTTAAGGAACAAATTAATTATAATTATTTTATAATTAAATGAAATTTTTTTATTTAATTGATTACCAAAAATATAAAAATTGTCTTGATAATTTTCTTCATAGTGTTTTTAATATCATTAATATATTAATTAAATATTAAAAATTATACATATGTCATAATTTATTTTATATCATTTAATACAATTGAATTAAATGGATTATAATTTTAATATTAAATATATTTTTAAATTAGAACCAATAAGTGGAAGGTGTGATAGAGATGGCTGCTAAGAGAGGAGGCAGATGTTGGTTTGCAGTAGAATCAAAGTCTTATGAAATCACAACGGAGGTGGCTGGGGAGAGACTTAAGGGTATTATTGTGGAAAGAAGCAGAGGTTTTACCTCATGGATTAGATTTGGAAGCTTTAGCTTGCGTTGCTTATTGGAAGGAGTAGAGGCTTGCTGCAGGGGTGTGTTTATGCAAGGCCATGTTAAAAGTTGGGAAGATGGAGGAAGAAGGTATAAGTTGGAGATCCGTGTAAACGAGGCTGGTAGGTATATTTTATGCTCTGTGGTTGACTCGGATTTAAAGAGATTTTGTTTAGTGTTTCCAGAAGGAAAAGGTGTCTTGGGAGGGTGGGTCTTGTTGGCCGAAAAACTTCGCTTTCTTGGAGTTGCGTCTTGGGAGGAGTCCAAAGGAACTGCTGCATTTTATGGGAAAGGGTGTACAGATGGGGAATCTGTGAGGAAAGACAAAAGATCCTATGTTGAAGCGGTGAATTCAAGAGGGAAAAAGCTAGGAGAGGCAGTGTGGCTTCAACTAGGGGAGGACGAAGTGTCAAATGAAAGGAAATTTCTGGGACGGTGTCTGGTGGGAAGATGGGGACAATCCTCAATGTTGGAACCAGATATGCAAGCTTTCGAAAGTTGGGGGAGATCTGTGTGGAATACTAAAGGAGGGGTGAAGTTTTCGAGGTTGGGAGGCCCTCTATTGTTAATAGAATTTGAGACTAAAGAAGAGGCAGAAAAGGTGTTGTTAAGAGGACACCGGTGGTTCAAGGAATCAATCCTGAACTTGGAAAGGTGGGACCCAAAGGTGGGGTGTTCTCATAATGGCGAGAGGGATAAGAGTGTCTGGGTGAGAGTTGTGGGAATGCCATTGCATTTTTGGAGTCAGGAGATTCTCAGAAAAATCGGTGACGTTTGTGGGGGGTTCATCGCAGTGGACGAAGACACTGCAAAATTTAAGGAATTGAAATGGGCCAGACTATTAGTGAGATCGGAAGGCTTAGAGTGGCCGAGTTCACTGCAAGTGGCAGTCGGGTCCATCTGTTATTCAATACAGCTATGGTGGGAGGTGAAACCAGGGTTGACGGCAGTGATTCCGGCGACCAGAAACGAGATGGGCAACGAGCGAGAGGTTAGGGATGAAGGAGAAGGAGACTCACGCGCTGGTTTCAAAATGGCGAAGGTACGGACGCATGAAGAACCTGCAAAAGTGGACGTGCCGTGTGAAAATGGTGAAGGGGGATGCAGCAAGGCAGCTGCGTTCTCTGCAGCGATGTCGGAAAAAGCAGCAAATGGTGTCGGGTCCTCAGATGGCCAGCCAGCAAATAGCGTGGGGGAAGAAAACTATTCGCGGGCCTGGGAAAAGCTTTTCGCTGGGCCGGCAAATGGGGGTGGACTTGGGGCGAAGGCCCGCGGGGAAGGGCCAAGTGACTGAAGGCCAAAATGATTTAAGGGGAATGGGCCGGCCCAAGTCTTCACCCTATAAAGACCTTGAGGCGGAGTTGGTCCGATCCAGAGAGGCTAGGGCTCCCGACAAGGAAATGGGTGGCAGTGGAGAGTTTGAGGGGGAAATGATAGGCTCTCAGATGGGGTCGCGTTCACCGACCGTCAATATCACAGAGCTCACCAATGAAGCCTTGCGGGAGGAGGCGTCCAGGTACTCAGATCAATTTTATCGTTCTTTGTCTTTTTTGGGGAAGCGGGAAAAATCTCTTTCTTCTACTCCTTCTGTTCGACGTGGGGAAAGCGTAGCCATGGCTGGGGTCATCAATCACAGTAGTAGCTCGGATGAAGTTGGGGGAGAAGTTATGGGTCCTTTAAGGATGATATGGGCGGATGGGAGGGAGGCCGAGGTATTGGAAATTGCGGGGATGGAAGCCGGGGTCTTCGGAGAGAAATCAGAGGGGGTTACAGATAGGACCATTCATGAGGATATGGAGGAGAGGGAAAAAGAGGAGGAACCTTGTTGGCAATCCAGTAGTTTGGCTAAGTTTAGCCGCTATATTGGAATGCCGACGGAGGGATTTGAAGGGGAAATTCTGTTATTACTGAAAAGAATGAAAGAAAGGAAGATTCAGAAGGGACAAGTGGATGGCAGAAAAAGGAAAAAATTGAAGTCTTCAAAATTTGAAAGAGAATTGAGGAAATTGGAATGGACAGTGAACTATATTGGAGAAGGAGGAGGAGAAGAAGGGGAAAGCACGTGCAGGTCTAAATGAGGTTCCGGATGCTCACTTGGAATGTAAGAGGGGCCAATAATTGTGACAAGAGGAAGGTTATAAAAGCATTGATAAAGAAGCAGAAGGTGGACCTGGTTTGCCTTCAGGAAACTAAGATTCAAGACATGACAAAGGGTATTATCAGTAGCCTAGGGGTGGGAAGATATCTTGAATGGGGGGCAGTGGACTCAAGAGGGGCAGCTGGTGGTATAGTGGTGTTTTGGGACAACAGAGTATTGGATTTGGTTGATATTCAAAAAGGGGTGTTTTCCATTTCCTGTATTTTCAAGAACAGTGAGGACGGATTCATGTGGATGTTCACAGGGGTATATGGCCCAACATTGAGGAGAGAAAGGGAGAGTTTTTGGGAGGAATTGGGGGCCATTAAGGGGCTCTGGAATGGGCCATGGTGTGCTGCAGGGGATTTTAATGCCATCCTAAGTCCTGAAGAGCGCAACAGAGGGGGGAGAATGAATTCGAACATGAGAAGGTTCTTAGAAATCATTGAAGACTTATAGTTAAAGGATGTGCCTTTAGTCGGGGGCCCTTTTACTTGGAACGGAGGGGTGAATAATCAGACATTCTCAAGGCTGGATAGGTTCTTGTTTAATGAGGGTTGGGACAACCACTTTGGTGACGTGAGGCAGTGTGTCCTTCCCAGGCCAGTTTCTGATCATTTCCCCATTCTGCTGGATGTAGGGGGTGGGAGAAGAGGCCCTTCCCCTTTTAGATTTGAAAACATGTGGTTGAAAGTGGAAGGTGTTAAGGAGCTTATGAAGTCTTGGTGGGAGGGGGTTAGTTTCAATGGATCAGCAAGCTTTATTTTGGCTGAAAAAATAAAAGTTTTGAAGGTTAAGCTGAAGGAGTGGAATAGAGACTCATTTGGCAGGATTGAGCTCAGAAAAAATGTTGCTTTGGAACAGGTACAGTTTTGGGATGCAAGGGAGAAAATTAGCAGACTGAACTTGGAAGAGTTGGAAGCTAGGAAAGAAGCGAGGGAAGATTATAAAAAATGAGTTTTACTTGAAGAAATCAGTTGGAGGCAAAAATCTAGGGAAGTGTGGCTGAAAGAGGGGGATAGAAATACGGGTTACTTCCACAAAATGGCTAATGCCCACAGGAGGAGGAATAATGTGGACAGAATCAAGATTAATGGAGCTTGGTGCATAGAGGAGAATGAAATTAGGGAAGGGATTGGCAATGCTTTTAAGGTACTGCTGTCCAGTTTGGGGGATTGGCGTCCTTCTATATCCGGGCTGCAGTTAGAGACTCTGGATCAGTTGGATGCTAATACTTTGGAGAGCCCGTTCATGGAAGAGGAGGTGTTCAATGCATTGTTGAGTTGCAATGGGGATAAAGCTCCGGGGCCAAATGGACTTTCTATGGCTTTCTGGCAATTTGCTTGGGATTTCGTGAAGGCGGATGTGTTGTGTTTTTTCAAGGAATTCTATGAAAACGGAAAGTTTGTTAAGAGCCTAAATGCAACTTTTTTGGTCTTAATTCCAAAAAAGGTGGGAGCTGAAGATTTGGGGGATTTTAGGCCTATAAGCTTGGTGGGAAGCTTGTATAAGTGGTTGGCCAAGGTCTTAGCCAATAGGCTAAAAAAGGCGGTTGGAAAGGTGATCTCCAAGGCCCAAGGGGCGTTTGTGGAAGGAAGACAAATCCTAGATGCAGTGTTGATAGCCAATGAAGCCATTGATTCGACTCTGAAAAATAATGAGAGTGCCATCTTGTGCAAATTGGACATAGAGAAGGCCTATGATAATGTGGATTGGACTTTTATTCTCACAGTTATGCAGAAAATGGGTTTTGGGGAGAAATGGATCAGGTGGATAAAATGGTGCATATCCACTGCAAGTTTTTCTGTGTTGGTCGATGGAACCCCTACAGGATTTTTCCAAAGCTCAAAGGGATTGAGACAGGGTGATCCCCTTTCCCCTTATTTATTTGTCATAGCAATGGAGGTCTTTAGTGCTTTTCTCCAAAGGGCTGTAGAGGGAGGCTATTTATCGGGGTGTAGGGTCAAGGGGAGGAGTGAAGAAGGGGCCCTTATATCCCATTTATTATTCGCCGATGATACTCTGGTATTTTGTAAGCCGTCTCAAGACCACTTGACTCATCTTAGTTGGTTGCTTATGTGGTTTGAGGCCGCTTCGGGATTGAGAATAAATTTGGACAAAAGTGAACTCATTCCAGTAGGAAGGGTAGAGAATATGGATGACCTCGCTTGGGAGTTTGGGTGCAAAGTGGGTAGCTTGCCATCCACATATTTGGGGATGCCCTTGGGGGCTTCCTTCAAATCAACATCAGTTTGGGATGGAGTGGAGGATCGATTCCGTAAAAGGCTAGGAATGTGGAAGAGACAATACTTATCCAAGGGAGGGAGGACGACTTTAATTCGAAGCACGTTATCGAATTTACCAATCTATCTTATGTCTTTGTTGTGTTTACCGAGTGTAGTCAGACGGAGACTAGAAAAGATTCAAAGGGATTTCCTTTGGGGTGGGGGTAATTTGGAGCGAAAGCCTCATCTTGTAAGATGGGAAGTGGTGTGCTTAAGTAAGAAGAAAGGCGGCTTAGGGGTAAAAAACCTATCTATTCTCAACAAGGCTCTTCTTGCTAAATGGAATTGGCGGTTCGCTAATGAGAGAGAAGCTTTATGGAATCAAGTGATTAGAGGGAAATATGGAGAAGAGAGAGGGGGTTGGTCCTCTCGGGAAGTGAGAGAGGCTCATGGCTTGGGGTTGTGGAAAGGGATACGGATGAACTGGGAATTAGTGAGCAATAGGTTGGTCTTCATTGTTGGTAATGGAAGGAGGGTGAGGTTTTGGAGGGATAAATGGTGTGGGGATTCTCCTTTGTGTTCGTCCTTCCCGTCTCTATTTGCTTTGACTGATGATAAGGAAGAAAGTGTGGCGGATGTTTGGGATTCCTTGGCGGAGGGGGGTTGGGGGGGATGGAATCCTTGCTTTGTAAGAGCTTTCAATGATTGGGAGGTAGAGAAAGCGTCAAGTTTTATGGAGCGGTTACATCGTAGCAGAGTTATTGAGGATGTGGAGGACAGGGTATCCTGGACTGAAACTAAGAGTGGGAAATTCTCGGTTAAATCTCTATACTTGGCCATTGAGGCGGGGGGTTAGGCTCGATTTCCTTCAAGCCTTATTTGGAATGCGAATGTGCAGCCTAAGATTAGTTTTTTTGCATGGGAGGCTACGTGGGGCAAAGCACTAACCTTGGACAAGGTGCAGAAAAGAGGATGGGCTTTGGCAAATAGATGTTTTTTGTGTCTTGAGAATGAGGAGACCATAGACCATCTCCTTCTTCATTGTTCAAGAACAAAGGTCTTATGGGATCTTCTTTTTACTATTTTTGGGGTATCTTGGGTGTTGCCTTGTTCTGTTAAGGAAACCCTTCTAAGCTGGCATGGTTCTTTTGTGGGCAAAAAGCGTAAGAAGGTGTGGAGAGCGGCTCCTCTGCACATTTTTTGGACGGGTTGGAAGGCGAGGAATTGTTTGGCTTTCAAGGATGATATGGTGTCAATTCAAAGATTGAAATACTCCTTTATTTTTTCTCTTTGGGCTGAAACAAAATTGTTTATAGTTGATTGCCCTCTAACTATAGCTAATTTTATTGATTGGATGGGTGCTAATTAGGTTTGTATGTTGGGGCTTTTTGTTCTTTTAGCTTTTTCTTGTTGGAGGGTGTATAGGTTTGTACATCTTGAGTCGCCTTCTTGGTGTCTCTTTTTTTAATAGAATCTTTTTTACCTATCAAAAAAAAAAAAAAATTTTTAAATTAGACATATTATAATCGAATATCACAATGTTATTGTCCAATAATATTTGATATAATTTAATAATAAATGTACATTTATGTGGCTAGGCTCTAAGTAAGGGTAGGGATTGTTTTATTTCCCCCTCCCTTGGTTTTGAGTCTGTGGGCTACTTTTGTATACTCCCTGTATACCTAGAGGGCACTAGTTTGGTGTTTCCTCTTCCCGTTTAATATTATTCTCTTTATCTATAAAATAATAATAATAATAAATGTACATTTATAAAATTCATATTTTTTTATTGACGTATACAATATTATTATCAAATATGATAAATTATATCATACATGTATAAATTTCTTGAACAAAACAATTTTAAAATATCTATTATATTTCTAATTTTATTTTTAAGAGTTTTTTCTTACATTTTTATAAGTTTTGATCAATTTTAGGTTCACGGATATTTTGTGTCAAAATATCCGCCAATATATCCGATATATTTGTAAAATGGAAGTACTGATATATCCGTAATTACCGATATTTTCATCCTTGTGTTTCCCTACCTTGAAATATCCTATAATTCCTTTATATCCAGATCACCTGGGGCAATGATGATATTATTAGGATTAGATTGCATGTCACAATTTGGTTTGCCCTTTGACTCCCTATAGAAGACTGAGGCAAGATGGTGGCTGCCACAGCTATAGAACATGGCATGCAACTGGTTCTTTGGGCCTTTGCTCCATCCACAAAACAAAGACTCAAGCCATCCCTTCTCAGCAGTGGTGTTAGTATAACAAACTCTCTGACGAAGAAAAACAGCAATGGTTCCTAGAATCTCTTAGGACTTGCTGAACACTGTTGTAAATCTGGATAGACATTAAGTGACAGCTTCAATGAGGTTATTAAGCGTAAATGTCATTCATGGGCTCAGTGGGTCCCATATCGATGGCTGATCTTGGTGAAATTTGCATTGCAAATTTGAGATTTCCAAGTTGGTATTTCACTTCTCACTTTATGTCTGAGCTTGTTGGGTTCAAATCATTGTTTGTAGATTCTTTAGTCTGGTATGAGTGTGCATGTTGTTATGCTGAAGGAAGGCAGGCATGGGGGCACTGCTTATTGCGAAGGAGGGAGGGAGATTTGGTTTTATCCTAGGAGCCTTTGAACAATTGAACCCTAGCCAAAACAGTGATCTCTTTGTTCTGGACTTATCTTTTCCCTTTTTTTTTTTTTTTCAGCTCCAGATTTTTCAAATGCTTATTGCTTTTTGGTATGTCCTTTTCTGTGTGCTCTCTGTTGTCTCTCATTGGTTCATGAGTCTTAGCAAAACTTGTTTGGTGATAATGAATTGTGTTAATTGCCTTTTTTAAGTGACACTTAAGTTTCAAAGACTGATTTGGTGAGAGAAATGCATTCAAATGCAAAATTTATGTGCACATGAAATGTGGAACATCAGGGAAGCATATCCCTTTTTTTCTTATAAAAGTTGTGCTAACTAGATTTTAATTTCCAATGAAGTTTTCCCTTTTAGCTAAATTTTCTGGTCGTCATTAATAGCACATATTATTCTCACTGATTCTCATTATTTTTGATCGAGGATATAGGTACTGGTAGTTTCAGGGGAGACAAGTTGTGGTAAAACGACACAGCTCCCTCAGTTTATCCTAGAGGAGGAGATATCATCTCTTCGAGGTGCTGATTGTAACATAATTTGCACTCAGCCCCGTCGTATATCTGCCATATCTGTTGCGGCTCGAATTTCCTCTGAAAAGGGTGAGTCTCTTGGTGAAACTGTTGGTTACCAGATTCGCCTGGAAGCAAAGCGCTCTGCTCAAACACGTTTGCTATTTTGCACCACTGGAGTACTACTTCGGCAGCTGGTAATATATTTTTTGTACCTGTTATTTTTCATTGGTAAAAGTTTCACTCTTATATTTTTGTTCTTCAGTCTTTATGTCTGTATCTTAGCGTTTTTAGAACTTGGGATCTCTCTTATCCTTACATGGAGGTTGATTCATGCATTAGTTAATGATGCTGTTTGTGGGTGTAAGATTCCAGGATGCTCCAAGAGGATCAATGCTTGTCTATGCTTAATGTCATTTGAAGGATTAGTTGTTGTATAAGCATACTGGGATGGCACACACATTCTGATGTTTTCTTTTCCATTCTCTTATGATTTTGATGTTAAATACAGGTTCAGGACCCAGATCTAACTGGTGTAAGCCATTTGCTAGTGGATGAAATTCATGAAAGAGGCATGAATGAGGACTTCCTTTTAATAATTTTGCATGACCTTCTTCCTCGGCGACCAGATCTGCGTCTTATTCTAATGAGTGCTACCATTAATGCTGACTTGTTCTCCAAATACTTTGGAAATGCCCCAACTATCCATATACCGGTATTGTGGATCTTTTTAGTCTTGAGCTGCTGGGACATGTGTTTTGAACTTATTCAACACATATTTGTGTATTTATGCAATATTATCCTTCAATATGCTGGCAGGGATTTACTTTCCCCGTGGCAGAGTTGTTTCTGGAAGATCTATTGGAGAAAACTCGTTATAATATCAAGTCAGAGTTTGACAACTTTCACGGAAACCCAAAGTGGAGGAAGAGACAACAGGATTCTAAAAAAGATCCTTTAATGGAATTATTTGAGGCATGCTCATCTTTCCCAAAATATGATCCTTATCCTCCTAATTGTTTTCCCCTTTTTGGATGAATAGTTGAATATGTGATTTATGCCAAAGATTTATAAGACTATTATTAGTTCTGTAACTTCTAATAACTTAATGCTAATGTTAATATGTTATCGCATTGGTTACTAGATCTTTCCTTTTTCTTCTCATCTAGGTGTGAAATGAACTGCTAATTTGATGCTCCCATGTAAATACCTATGTGCATGAAAACCTTAGGTCACATTTAGGTGCATGGAACGTGGAATAAAAAAGGAGGATTCTAATTCCATTGTTTGGATGTGCAAGAAAAGTGGTTGGAGCTAGAATCAGAATCATTTCCTATAAAATGCAGCCTGCTGCCTGCTTTTTGTGGGGAAGTAAATTCTGCATCTTATGGGAAATGGTTCTAATTCAGTATGAACAAGAATATCACCTTGAAGTTGGGCACAGCTACTTGTTTTTTTTCTTTGGTCAGGAAGTGAATCCACTTGTGCAGCAATAAATGTTCTCCTATCCAAAAATGCGATGGTGTGTTTGTAAATAGTATAATGCAGACAATGTCTTCAAGTACCCAGTACATATTATTTATTGTTGCACAATGGTGTTTTCAGGCAGGAAATGTTTGGAAGTGCTAACAGGGACAGGATTTATCTGGTTGAGTGATGCCACAAAAGTAGTTCTGATGTTTGGGTTCTTTGGGACTGAGAAACAATAAATGAGTTTGGCTATGAAAAACGAGAAATAATGCTTATATTGCATTAGTTATAAATGGAATCTTGGAATGCTCTTCTTGTTTTGTGTCTTTTATTTTGGCATCTGGAAATCTTTATACTGCAGTGGATATTGAAAGTTTTGACAATTAGTGATTAGAGGCTTTTACAAATAAACGGTTGAGGAAACCATGGGTTTCTAAGGATTGGACATGAAGTGAGTGCAATAGAATTGGGAGGAAACTAGTTATCTGGGCAGCTGTTTTTTTAAGCTCAAATCCATTTTAGTCTTTCTAAGACACATAATATAACACATGACAAATGCTGAAAATGTTCTTGTCTACAAATCAATTACTGTAACAAACATGATAAATTCGGTTGTCTATAGTTTTGACTGCTTCATTACATCATATTGTAGTTTGAATCAATGACTTCTATCCGGTATCTAAAAATTTGATGGACATGTTAGCTATTAGTGCAGCAGTTCCTGTATCATATTGGGTTTTGGTAATGCTTGTATATAAAGGGTATGGGTTCTAGTTCTGCCTATGTACTCATTGTTTATTCAGTCTTGATGTATTTAGCTTTTGAGCAAAAAATTGTACTAATCAAGAATTCCTCACATCATGCATGAACATGATAATGGGATCGTAATGTCCTATATCCTATTATGCTAAATTCCATTACTGCTTTCTTAAACAAATCCTCATCAATCATTAGGAGGATCATTTTTTTTAAACCTTTTGGGTTTTCTTCTCATTACTCATTTGGTCTCATCTTCCATTGACACATGTTACACTTATTTAAAATGTAGCCATGCGTGTGTACAATTTAAAATATAACCATTTATTCCCCCATTAAGGAATATATTTTTCTTTCCTGCTATAGCTTGAGAGATTATGTCGTAAATTCTGTTAAATTCTTATTGCAACCTTGCTTTGTTTTGTAGGACACTGACATTGATTTGCACTACAAAAACTACAGCCCTTATACAAGACGTTCTCTTGAAGCTTGGTCTGGTTCACAGCTTGATTTGGGTCTTGTATGTACCTCCTGTTACCATCTGAAGCACCTGTTTAATTGCCAATTTGAAGTTTTCTTCTTACACTAACAAAGTATATTGTGTCTATGAACTTGCATTACTATGACGATACGTCAAATGAAAAAGGTGTATGAGGGGTCACTAGCAGTAGAAGGACCATAAGTTTTTTTTTAGTAAGTATAACAACCAGTCAACCACAAGAAGTGGCATTATTTGAATGAACAAACTTTAGAGGAAAATTCAATGTCAAATTGTTAACTGAAACATTTTTTTTTTTGATAAGTAAAAGAATTTCATTAAAAAGGCGCTAAAATAGCGACTCAAAGTAACTGAAACATGGACATGTGGTCATGATTAATTTTGATTTGTCCATTTAATTTTTTTTTTTGTTTTTTTTTGATAGGTGATTTTGATTTGGACATTCATGTGCCGTTTGTGCCTTACAATAGTGTTATTAGGATTGGACCACAGTCCAGTTACCTACCTATGTCTTGTCTGGTTTTTTTTCTTGTGACCACTTAAATCAAGAAGCCTCCAAATCCAGTGTAATCATTCAAACCTGAAGAGATCCAAGTGGTGTGGGTGGTAGTGAGCTATGGTAGTTGGGTGGCTTGTAACTTCTTTCTTTTACCTTTTCCATGGGTGTCATATCTGAAGATAAACCTGAATAAGAGCGCCCTTTCTGGTATTTATGTTAATCACATTCTTCTCTTTTAGGTTGCCAAGACCTGATTGGTCCCTTTCCATAGTGGAAATCTGGAGCTTCTCATTTTCAGGTTGTGTTTTCATGAAGGATTTCTAGAAGACTAGATGGTTGGAAGAAAGCTTTTCTGTTCTTAGAGTGAATGGACCTGGGTGCACTTTGTTGTTATGACAGAATGGTTGGAAAGGTGAGTGTAGAGTGAAAACTCTTCTAATGGGTTGTCTTAAGCCTCTCTTTGATGAATGCTCCCAAGGCAAACAGAATGGCATCATCAAAAATTTTTCTTGGGACATTTTCTGCATTAACTGCTAACACATGTAGGACTTCTGCTTGGAACCAACCCACTAATTTTAAACTTAAGAATTTTTGAGCTAGGGGAAAAAAAATGGTTGAGGGTGCTTTAACTCCTTGAAAGAATGCTACATTTCCCATATTGGAGCATGTTTTAATAAATTCTAATCTATTGAAAATCCAAATTTATTTCATGTCATCTAAGGTAGTGGTGATATTTATAGAATGTTTTTCTCCAGTATTGGTTTGGAGGGATTTGTAGGTCATTTAGTTGGATGATCCTTTTTTAATCACAATGCAAATAATCTTTAGGGTTTTGGTTTCCCACATCTAATAGGGTAAAAGTTTCTAACACTACATGTGCATGAGTTCTTCATAGCTATGTAGACCATAGTTGTTAAAAACTTACAACACACGATAAAATACGTTTTTTTTTTATGGAAATTAATATGCATCGCAATCTGTATCTTGCTTTAAAGCGTTTCTTACAATACATATATGATACACAATCGAATACGTGATATTACAATACAATAATACATACATCTTCAACTATTTTCTATATATTTTTTTAAATCAAATTATTTTTTTTGTTAAAAGAATTTATTATATTAATTGTTTAAAATATTCTAAAAAATTATAAATTGATTGTAAAAAGGAGAATTAGGTAAAATAATCTTATATGAAAAACTATATTCTTGTTATCAAATGCTATATTAGAAGTGAAGTTATGTTTTACAATGATATTAATTTTTTTTTTCATTTGAATTGTTTGAATGTTGATAGTGAAAATGATGCTGATTAGTGAATATATATATATATATATATATATAGAGAGAGAGAGAGAGAGAGAGAGAGATTATCGACACAATAAGTGCATATGCTTAGTTAGAATTTAGAACTAAAAATTATAGCTTAAAATCAAAGATGTGACGAATTTGTATATTAAAATCATATTTTGTTAATTTAAACTTGTCAAAACTTTAATATTCAATGTTTTCATATGATATGATATAATATAACTTAACTCTTTAGATCCTACTATCTTTCATAAAATTGGTTATATATTACCCTATACTTCATACTTTTAATAGATACACACACTATATATATATATATATATATATATTTTTTTTTCTATTTATTTTTCACTAAAAAAACTTACAATACACGAAATGATACGATATAAGGTATAGAAAAATCGAAAAACGATATACGATACGTTTTACAATTTAACAATTATGGTGTAGATGCGTTTTAAAGTTGTGAGTGCCCCTTGGACTTAGAGCAAACAA
The DNA here is from genome assembly GCF_030704535.1 of Vitis vinifera. Taxonomy (NCBI): domain Eukaryota; kingdom Viridiplantae; phylum Streptophyta; class Magnoliopsida; order Vitales; family Vitaceae; genus Vitis; species Vitis vinifera. The sequence goes on from NC_081812.1 coordinate 6,008,509, forward strand.
TATCTATATGAGAGATAGTAGGTCCTTACAAATGGTATTAAAATCGATTCACGACTCCAGTATAAGAATTTATTTGACCTTGCAAAGGGTTTGTCTATTTGGCCTTATAATCTTGTGGGACATAATGAAAACATTGTGTTTACATGAGAGGTGATTGTGATATCTCATATTGAATAGGTGAAAAAGTTTTTGGTGCTTTATATGTATGTGCTCCTCTTAATTATGTAGACATGTTTTCAAGCTATGTTGGTCCTTTGGGCCCAACAAACAATATCTACATGGTTAGGTACAGGTCGTTATAAATGGTATTAAAGTTGATCCCTAGCTCTAGGTTGGGAATTTGTTTGACCCCATAAGGCTGGTTTGTTTGTTTGACCTTGCAATCCTACGGGACACAATGAAGGCGTTGTGTTTGCATGAAAAGTAATTGTGATAACCCACATCGGATAGGAGAAAATGTTTCTAGCACTATATAAAGCTATGAGGCCCTTTAGGCTCAAAGTAGACAATATCTAAGGTTTCCTTGGTGATTTGTGTAACTTTACTAAGGTTTTTTGGGCATTCTACTTATGACCTCCATTAATTGCACTTGTTGAAGGTTGATGACACCTATTATCTTGGTTTGTCGTACATGTGGCACATATGCACATTCAATTATTTGGTGTTGCTGAGTTTGTTAGCATTTTTTTTTTTTCGTTTAGATAGGCTAAAACATATGTATATTTATGGCAAAAAAAGGTACACTAGAGTACATAGGTATACAATGGGCACAAAAAGGTAAAGCCACACAAGAGCAAACACAAAAAATTAACACTCTCTCTCTCTCTCTCTCTGTCTCTCTCTCAACAAGATCTTAACTAATCTACAAAATCAATATAAGGGATTGAACCCCCCTTTATATACATCCCCACCCATGCTAAGAGGTTACTTGGAAATAAACATTTCAACCTTTGATCTGACATCTCAACATTTTCAAACACTCATTGGTTTCTTTTCTTCCACAAAATCCAAAATATGCATGGGAGAGCAGCCTTTTAGAACTTTTTTCATTTACTACCTACGAAGGAGCCATGCAAACTTAAAAGAGCTGTCTGACATTCGAAGGAAGTACTCAAACTACTCCAAATAAAGAAGAAAAAAGCTATTGTCATAAGACCCTTGATTTGCACAATGAAGAAGCACATGATAAATTGATTCCCCTTGACTGATTTTGTTAGCATTGTCTTAAGTAAGTCCCTTAAATGTTTTCTTAGAGGTTAAAACACATATAATGATCCTTAGGCTCTTGAGGTATATTTTACACTATATGGATGCATAGTTATATAAAGAGAAAAGCACAATAAATTTCTTCAAGGTTTAGTAATTTTCAGGGACCTTGACAAATGGGACCTTAATATGCCCTTGGATTTCATTTTTTTTTTTTTTTAAGACGATCTCTTATCCCTTTGAGAATTTACTTAAAATACCTATTTTACCCTTTAGATCAATTTAACAAATAATAAAAGACCAATTTAACCTTGACACTTAATTTATAGAACTTGTAATCCAATAAACATATATTTTGTAAGAATTTCTTTTCTCTTAAGGTTCAATTTGGAAGAAACTTTGTTTTTTTTTTCTTCAAACATTGTATATAAAAAACTCATTTTTATAATTTAGTTGAATTCTATTTTAAATGTAATTTCTTATAATTGGAAAGAATATAAAATGTGAATATAGAATTTTTCGAATCATTTTAATTTAAAATATATAATCAAGTAAAAAATTTTAAATTTGCAATACTCTTTTCTAGATAGGATTTAGAAATATGCGTGCTAAAGAATAGTCAAACCACTAGAATGTCTAATTTTTGTCTTATCAATTCAATTATCAGTCTATATAAGATCATAAATATAAGGAGAGGTGTGTAGTACCAAGGGTGTGGGTTAGTAAGGAGAGGTTGCTTTTTGTAATTACCTTATTGCTTGTTGCTTTTGTTATTCCTTATGTTTAGCTTTTGTTTGTGGGAGGATTCCTCATCCTAATATTGTATTTCTTAATTCCTAATTCAATATATCACATTGTTGTTGTCATAAAAAAAAGAAAAATCATAGATATAAGTGTTACTAGTGCACTTAAGTGGGGATTTACACGAGCATTCATCTTTCTCGGGAGCATTTGTATTCTAAATGCAATTTTAGTGGCCAATAAAGTGGTAGGTTACATATGATGTTTAAAGGAAGAAGAGGTAGTCTTTAATATTGTTTTTGGAAAAGATTATGACATCTAGTGTGTGAATTTTTGAACTAAGCTTTAGAAAGGAAAGGATTTGGACTAAGATGGAGATATTGGAGTCATGGATGCTTATCGGCTTCCAGTCTATTTGAGCCACCTCTTTTACCTTAGTTTTGTCTTGAGCAGAGTGATGTTGAGAGTGAAGGAGTGTAACATCATAAAGGGCTTTTTGGTGGATAGAAGTAAAAGATGAGATGGTCTCAATTACCTTTTGCAGTTCATACCCTTTGTTTCCCCAGATCTAGGCTAGATGACTGGTAGAACCTTGTATTAATTTTGATGGTTATTGCTGCTTTCTTTTCTTTTCTTTTATTTTTTGATAGTGATAAAAATTGAAAAACTGATATAGGTGCTATCATAGTAGACTTGAACCAAGTTACTCCAAACATCGTCAAAGCCAACATTTCTTGAAGGAGAAATCTGGGAGAGGACCTTTACATAAACTGAAACCAGAACATTCTGGATAATTAGTATATATATATTTTTTTGGAAAATTAAAAGTTTTTACAATGTTGTTTCTTCCCTTTTATAATGCTAGCCCTCAAATACTTTCTTATGGTTTATAGGATTTAATTAGTCACCTCAAATCTTTGACTGTTCAAACTTGCTATTAATTTTCTAACAATAACTACATTCTCTCCTCCTTAAAAGAAGCTTGTCCTTAACTTTGGTGTTGCTTGAGACTTCTTTTACTTTCTCATCGATGCATAGATATAGATTTGAAATATTGAATGTTGAATCTATTCCCATTTGTTTTGGCATATCAACTATGTAAGCATTCTCTGCAATCTTCTTAACGATTATGTGGGGTCCTATCTTTCTTTTGCTTAGTTGAGAATAAGACCCAACTGGAAATCTTTACTTATGTAGGTGCACCATCACCATGTTGCCTTCTTAGAAGATTTGGTTTCACCTCTTTTGCTCATATTTCTTATACTTTGCATTTGACTCCTCAATCTTCAACTTGATTTCCTCATGCAGTTCTTTCTTTAAGTCAACTAGTTATGTTTTCACCCTTTAAGCTATTTCTTCCCAGTTCTAGTAAAGGAGCTAAATCATAAAGATGCATTGGCTGCCTCCCATAAAAAATTTCAGGACGACTTTTTCTTGTAGCTCAATTCTTGGAATGGTTATAGGAAAAATTTGCTTTAGCAACAACATCCTATTGCTTAAGATTTTCTCTAACCATCAATAAATCTCCCAAACTTCTGTTGACGACCTCAATTTATCTGTACATTGAGGATGATAAGAAGTACTATATTGCAACCTAGTTCCAATTGTCTTTTATAAAGTTCTCCAAAAATGAAAAAAAAACTTGGGAGTTTCTATTTGATGTGATTGATTTTGGAATCCCATGCCATCGCACAAGAACATAAAGATTTTCTATATTAGATGCAAACATAATTTGCAACAAATGAAATGTGCCATTTTTTGAAAATTTGCCATCCACTACAAAGATGGAATCCTTCCCTGTTGACTTCTAGGTAGCCTACCACAAAGTCCATGCTTACATCTTCCCAATGAGTTGTAGGAACTAGTAGTGGAGTATGTTGAGTTGTAAATAGAATAGGAGAATTATTTTCCTATTATGTTAGTTTCCTATTTTTGTAAATAGATAGTTTTATGATTTAGGAATAAGTTAGTTTAGGAATAAGTTAGTTTCCTATTATGTCTCTTGTTTCCTATTTCTTCTCTTGTAATCTCCTATATAAACTGTGTGTATAGTTAATCTAATAGACAAAACTTATTATTTTTCATCCCATATTTCGTGTCAAGAGTATACAAACCTGTATTCTGAACCCTTTTTTTTTAAATTTTTTTTATTTAATTCTAGGCATGTTTGACTCCTTTTAAAAAAATTTACACATCCCTCCTCATTTTTGGTGAAAATGACTTTTGTTCAATCATATGTCTTTATCTTTCCCTAAATGTCCACTTAAGCCTCCACCATGCATGTCTTAGATGGTCTTTTCCCTCAAAGAGCAATTTGGAACACAAAGTTGGTTTCCTTTGAATAAGAAACCATCATGCAATAAATACTTTCATAGTTGCCTATTGTTACAATCATTGCAAATTGAACCAAAGAAAGGGTCATTAGGATAAAAATCTTTGAAGGAATCAAAACCCTTAACAGTAACAACCATTGTAGTCAACAATAAACTTCTTCGACTAAGTACATCTGCAATTTGTTTTCTTGCTCTAGACTTGTTCTTCATCACAAATGTGAAACGTTGCAAGTAAGTAGAATATAATTTTTTTTCATAAATGTTTCTCCTTCTTGTGTCATTCAAATTTTTGTTGTCAAATGACTTAGGATTGCCTTCTTGACTTAGAACAACTCCAATCCCAATTCTAGAAGCACCACACTTTATTTCAAAGACCATTTTAAAATCTGGTAGCACTAATATAGGGCTAAGTTGAGCATCTCTTTGACCTTATGAAAGCTCTCTTCGGCTTGTTCAGACTATTGAAGTTTCCATTTCTTCATGCAATTGGTTATAGGAGCCATTATGGTGCTGAATTTCTTGATGAAGCGTCTATAAAATGAGGCTAGACCATGAAAGCTGCGTACTTCTCCCACTGTTTTTGGTATTGGCCAGCTTCTAATTGCTTCAACCTTACTATCGTCAACTTGTATTCCTTCAACCTAACTATATATCCTAGAAACAACAAAGAATCAGCAAAAATTCTGCACTTCTTTAGATTGGCATGGAGCTTATTTCTTTTGAGAACATCTAATACTTCCTTTAGGTACTGCAAGTGAGGCTCCTTGGATGGGCTATAAATAAGTACATCACTAAAACACACCACCACAAACTTTCCAATGAATGACTTTAGAACTTGATTCATTTGAATGAATGGCTTTAGAAATTGATTCATTTGAATGAATGGCTTTAGAACTTGATTCATTTGAATGAATAGCTTTAGAACTTGATTCATCGAAGGCATAAATGTGTTAGGTGCATTTGTCGAACCAAAAGGCATCACAATCCATTCATAAAGCCATGCTTTGTTTTAAAGGTTGTTTCCACTCATCCCTTCCCAAATCTTAATTTGGTTATAGCCACTTTTGAGATCAATTTTAGAAAATACCTTTGCTCCATGAAACACATCCAATGTATCATCTAATATGGGGATTAGGTACTGATACTTTATCGTTTTTCAATATATCGCTTGACTGTCAATGCATGTTCTCCATGTACCATCTTTCTTTAAGGTTAATAGTGTTGGAACTATACATAAACTCATTGGTTCCCTTATATATTCCTTTTACAATAGTTCTTCCATTTGTCTTTGGAGTTCATGTTCTGTTTTCTCTCTCTCTCTCTCTCTTTTTTTTTCAAAATTTCTGTTCCCATTGGGACTTGAACTTAGAACCTCCCACAAACCCTCCCATCCCTTTACCTTTTGAGCTAGGCCTTAAGGGCAAAGTTCTTCATGTTCTTTTGGAGACATTTTATAACGTGGAAGGTTTGGTAGGCTAGCTCTTGGTACTAGATCAAATGTTTCCTTTTTAAAGTACCGACATCTCCATAGCAAATACTTCTACAAAATTCTCTAGGAATGCCTTTGCTTCATTAGAAACATCTAGCTAATCTTCCACGACTTCTTTTGCCAAAGACAAAAGGCAACTTCACTCATTTAAAAAGCATTGAACATTCACATAAGATTGTTCTTGTTCCACCTTAGAGTTAGCAAACATTTATTCTTTCATTAGGGCAAGTACTACCTTAAGTCCATTCTTGTAGAAAGCATAAACATTATTTTCTCCATGGTGGACAATATTATTGTCAAATTGCCATGGCCTACTTAGTAACAAATGGCAAGCTTCCATTTCCATTACATTGCATAAAACCTTATCCAAATAGTTTTTTCCAATTGAGCCATATTAGTTGTCCTTGGTAATTCCTTTTCACCTTCTTGAAACTTTTAACTTCTTCCGCAATCTCACAGATTTGGAAATTGAAAACCTTGAAAGACTCGTGTCCTTACTTATTCTTGTGCACTTGTCTCCATCTGCAAAAGATTTAGAACTTGGTCTTTGTCCAACTTATCAAATCCAATCTTGCTCTTTGCAGCCAAATTTTTATGAAATTCAAAGGCCTTGTCAAAGATTAAGGTCTTTACTTGGTTAGTGGTGCACAAGAACACCACTGACATGCTATAGTTGATAAGAGCTTACAAGTCGCTTAGTTCTTATTGGTGCATTTTATGCATGGGAAGTGGAGATTTGATCAGCCATCTCTTTCTACATTGCTTGTTAATGTTAGGACTTTGGCACAAGATTTTTAGTCTAGCTAAAGATGGATTGGGTTTTGCCTAGGAGTACATGTGACATGATGACCATCTCATTTATAGATTTAGGGAGTTCGCTTAGAGGCAAAATCCCTTTGGCAAATTGGTTGCCTTATTATGCTTTGGATTGTTTGGCAAGAGAGATGTTAAGATCTTTGAGGAAGAGTGGAGAACAAAAGAGATGTTATGGAATCTACTTCACTTTTACTCCTCCTTGTGGGCCTCTTGTACCATCGCCTTTAGAGGCATTCCACTTAATGTTATTCAATTCAGCTAGCTTTCAGTTTGTAAGTCAAAGGGGTGGATAACAATGAGAGGAGTAGAGTCTTGTTTTGAGATGTTACCTTTGTATATCCTTAAGTGGTCTATACCTTTGTGTGTAGTTCTCCTTGTATAGTGGAGGTTTTAAGTGTTACTTAGATCAATATTTTGTATTCTCCCTTATTCGTATCTTGTACTTTTTTCATAATTCATATATCTTTTATTTTTGATAAAAAAAATAAAGTTTTTTTTTTTTTTTTTTCCAAATGAGAAGGAAACAAGACTAAGTTTCACAACTTCTACTTCACCTCCTTTCTCAAACCAAGCAATTTGATATGGCTTTGGGCGTGGCAATACTTCCAAGTTCAACTTTGTCACCATTTCTTTTAGAAATAAAATTCTCGCAACTCCCCAATCAATAATAACATTACAAAGCCACCCATATGAAGAATATCCGGTTTTAAAAATATTCTTTCTCCATCAATTGGTTTTTGATACTTTTGGAGTTAACATGGAATGTCTTACTAGTTAATTTGGAAGATCATGGTCTTCATATGTAACTTTATCTTGGCTGATTCTGGGCATGATGAAGTGCAAAGTTGAAAAGTTTGAAGTGGAGAAAAAGTCTTTTCAGGTAAAGTTTGAAGGATCGAATGGCGGAACTTGGGTATCAGTAACATAAAGGAGCCGAGGTTTTGTTGTATCAGTAGGATTTGGAAAGGAGGAGTTGGATTGATTGACGAAGCATTTGAAGAAAGCTGTGGAGTTGGAGGCTTCCAGGGGATTCATACAAAAGATCAGGGGTAAGAATAAGATTCACTTGATGGAGATTTGCTTCAACAATAGAGGGCGTTTCATGAAAATCACTGAGATTGCTACAAGAAGGAAACCTTTACTTCTTGTCATTCCCGAGGGTGTTAAAGGTAATGGGTGGGAAGTCCTTAGGAAGGCGATTCTTTCAGTGCAAGACTATTCTGATCAAGTCGGAGGAGATTCGAATGAGACGTTTGGAGATACTCAGATGAGTAAGAGCATATATAGAGGTGGTCGGTCATACGCAAAGGTGGTTGCAGAGGATGGACTTAGGAGTGGAGTTCCATTGTCAGCTGGAAAATGGGCCAGAGCCGTAATATGCGAATGCAAAGAAAAAGTCCAAGACTGGACTCATGAAGGCAAGGCCATTGCGAGGATGATGGGTGTGAAAGGAATGGTGTCTATAAATCCCATTTCTGCTTTCAAGGGGTGTTTCTTTGTGAGTTCAGCAAGGAGAGCAGAATGGTTCCAAGAGTAGGAAAGACTTTTAGTGAAAGGAAGGCCTGTTCTCCTAAGAAGATGGTCACCAAGAGAAAATATGATTATTCCCGGAAAATTCAGAAGGGGTTGGTTAGAATTGAAAGGTCTTCCTTTTCACTTGTGGGATGAAGACCAGTTGAAATTCATTTTGAAGAAGTGGGGGAGGGTAACAGAGGTAGCAAGGGAAGCTGTGAAGTTGTTGGACTTGACGAAGGTGAAGCTGTGGGTGGAGATGCATCCTAATGTCGTGCTTCTAGCGTTGCTTGAGGTGGAAGACGGGGCCTGGAAATATACAGTAGTAGTTTCAGTCATCGGAAAAGAGGATGAAGACGACACTGTCACGTCCGAGGCAACCCATTGCAGGAGCGAGTGGTTGAAAGAGGGGGGTTGCGTCTCTCAGTCGACAAAATTTGCAGAGGGGCTACGAGGTAGTATCAGGGGCAATGAGTGCTACAGTAGGAAGCTTCTTCCCCGGGCACGTTATCGGTGCTCAAGTACAAGTGTGGCGGCCAAAAGGGAGAATGGATGGGAAGGGAGCAGCCTGGGCCCAGTAGAAGAAAACGTTCTTGGGCCTATAGAGCCTGAGACTTCTTTTAAAGCCCAGCCAGTAAGGGCCCAAAGAGGGAGGAGGAGTCATGGGCTTCACGTTGGCCCAGATGCCCCTCAAGCCCATGAGACTGTAGCGGCATCACCTACATCTCTCCAGCGAGTGGGTTCCTCTACAAAAGCGACCACGCAGCCTTGTCCAGGCGATGAGAGGGCCGACGTCGAGGTTATATATGGAGATGTTGGTCGGGCCGATGAGTTATAGGCCCAGACTATATCCAACCCTAGCCTACCTTCAGAGATAGAAGACGTTAGTTACGGGCGTCGGACCGTGGGCTGTAAGTTAAAAGGCCTATCGGGGTTGGGCCAAATTTTAGGAGGATTGAAGTCCTCTGGCATGAAAGGTAGGTCTCGAGAGGAAGAAAGCATAGCGAGAAAGGGGAAAGCTCCAGTGGTTCAGATGAGAGACTCCACGCAGGAGGAAAAGACGATAGTTTCAAGGAAGATGTGGTCCAACCTCTTCCTTCCAAGCGCTGATCGTCGTCATGGACAATGGAGTAGCAGCGAGCCTCTTCCCCTACGGAGCGCATCGCCATTTAGCAAAGTCCGCAATCTGGAAGTGGATTGCCGGACGGGATCTCAAAAGGTACGAGGTATCAGAGAGAGTCCTATCTTCCGCTGTCTTCTATCAAGGAAATGTAAGAGCTGGTCGAGGGAAGAGACCTCGACGTCAAGAGGAGAGATGGACTCGCAAAAATCCCATCTCGAAGAAGACAAAGGAGGATTTACGGGCCGAGCGGGGTACGATCCTCGTGGTTCTTCAGTCACGGATTCACCTTCTATTCCAAGAATCAGAGGTAAAGGAATCATCTTGGAGGGAAATTGTGAAATTCTGGGAGCGGAAAACATGGAGGAAAAGTTAGCCTTTTTCTTCTCAGCCACCCGAGCCTTATTCCTTTCCTTTTTGTAATCTGGAAAAGCTTTTGCTGAGTCCCTTTGGTCCTCATCTCCCAAATTCAGCTTTTCTTTCCCAGTCTCCTATGGTAAATCAAGGTAATTTTAAGATTTTTTCTGAAAAAGGCGGTGTTGGCTCCTTAAATTATGTTGGCATCCCTGTCCGTGTTGAGGAGGAGAATCAGAGAGCTTTCTAACCAGTTGTCCGAGAGCTCTACCCCTAGGAAGTCTTCTAACCTGATGTCAAGTAGTCCGGGGGATACTGCGGCATCCCCACTGGGAGACTTTCTTATTGATGGCCTGTCCCCTAGAAAAATGGCTAAAGTGCGAGAGGTTCTATGCTCTCTGGACATTAAGGTGTACTCTAGGAGGAAGAATAGAGGCCCCATAGGCGATTGAGACCAGGGGGATTTGGTTTGGAGGGTTAGGGTCTGAGTGTTTTTCCATGAAAATTATCAGTTGGAATGCCAGGGGTTTGGGTTCAAGCAATAAGCGAAGGGTGATTAAAAATTTCCTTAGGTCAGAGAATCCAGATGTTGTGATGATTCAGGAAACAAAAAAGGAGAAGTGTGACACAAGGTTTGTGGGTAGTGTTTGGACGGTCAGAAATAAGGATTGGGTTGTTCTCCCGGCGTGTGGGGCTTCAGGTGGGATTTTGTTCATTTGGGAGTCAAAAAAGCTGTGCAGGGAGGAGGTGGTATTAGGCTCTTTCTCGATCTCTGTCAAGTTTGTCTTGGATGACTGTGGACCTCTTTGGATTTCTACAGTTTATGGTCCAAATAGTCCCTCACTTAGGAAGGATTTTTGGGTGGAACTTTATGACATTTATGGTCTAACTTTTCCGTTATGGTGTGTGGGCGGTGATTTTAATGTCATAAGGAGAAGTTCAGAAAAATTGGGGGGCTCTAGGCTAACTTCAAGCATGAGGGACTTTGATAGTTTTATTAGAGAATGTGAATTGCTTGATCCACCTCTTCGGAATGCATCATTCACTTGGTCAAATCTGCAAGAGTCTCCTGTGTGTAAGAGATTGGACCATTTTCTTTACTCAAATGAGTGGGGGTAGCTCTTTCCCCAAGGCCTTCAAGAAGCCCTTATTAGAAGGACCTCGGATCATTGGCCAATTGCTTTGGATACCAACCCGTTCATGTGGGGCCCAACACCTTTTAGATTTGAGAACATGTGGTTGCAACATCCTAGTTTCAAGGAGAACTTTAGAAATTGGTGGAGGGGAAACGGATGGGAAGGCCATAAGTTCATGAGGAGATTACAATCTGTTAAAGCCAAGTTGAAGGAATGGAATAAGTTTTCTTTTGGAGAGCTCAATGAAAAGAAAAAAAGTATCCTTAATGATTTAGCTAACTTTGATGCCATTGAGCAGGAAGGGGGTCTCACCTCTGAATTGTTAGATCAAAGAGCCTTAAGAAAAGGGGAGCTAGAGGAATTAATTTTGAGGGAGGAAATCCATTGGAGACAAAAAGATAGGGTGAAATGGGTTAAGGAAGGGGATTGCAACTCTTAAGTTTTTTCATAAAGTGGCTAATGGCAGGCGAAATAGGAAATATATCAAGGAGTTGGAAAATGAAAGGGGCTTAGTGTTGAATAATGCCGAGAGAATCACAGAGGAGATCTTACTTTACTTTGAAAAACTCTACGCGAGTCCTATAGGAAAGTCTTGGAGTATTGAAGGATTAGATTGGTCCCCTATTTCGGAAGAGAGTGCGATAAGGTTGGATTCCCCTTTCACTGAAGAAGAGATTTCTAAGGCCATTTTTCAGTTGGATAGGGACAAGGCTCCGGGGCCTGATGGCTTTACTATTGCAGTATTTCAAGACTGTTGGGATGTGATTAAGGAGGATCTAGTGAGAGTGTTCGCAAAATTTCATAGGAGCGGAGTTATCAATCAAAGCACTAATGCCTCTTTCATTATTCTTTTGCCCAAAAAGAGTATGACAAAGAAAATCTCAGATTTTAGACCCATTAGTTTGATCACTAGTCTCTACAAGATAATAGCCAAAGTGCTCTCAGGGCGTCTAAGAGGGGTTCTACATGAAACCATCCACTCTACTCAAGGCGCTTTTGTTCAAGGGAGACAAATATTGGATGCGATTCTCATAGCGAATGAGATAGTGGATGAGAGAAGACGATCAGGGGAGGAAGGTGTCATCTTCAAAATTGACTTTGAAAAGGCTTACGATCACGTAAGGTGGGTTTTTTTGGATCAAGTGTTGGAGAAGAAGGGGTTCAATCCTAAATGGAGGAAATGGATGAGTGGATGCTTGTCCTCGGTATCTTAGGCAGTATTGGTGAATGGTAGCGCTAAAGGTTGGGTTAAGGCATCGAGAGGATTAAGACAAGGTGACCCTTTATCCCCCTTTTTGTTTACTTTAGTAGTAGATGTACTAAGTAGGATGCTTTTGAGAGCAGAGGAGAGAAATATGTTGGAGGGTTTCAGGATGAGTAGAAACAGAACTAGGGTATCTCATTTGCAATTTGCTGATAATACTATCTTCTTTTCTAACACTAGGGAGGAAGATTTGCAGACTCTCAAGAGTCTTTTGTTAGCGTTTGGGCATATTTCTGGGCTTAAGGTCAACCTTGACAAGAGGAATATTTATGGTATCAATTTGGATCAAGCTCATCTTTCAAGATTGGCTGAGACGCTTGACTGCAAGGCTTTTGGCTGACCTATACTCTATCTGGGTCTTCCTTTCTGTGGGAACCCCAGGGTGGGTGGATTTTGGGATCCAGTGATTGAGAGAATTTCAAGAAGATTAGATGGATGGCAAAAGGCATACTTATCCTTCGAGGGGAGGATAACTCTCATCCAATCTTGCCTTACCCATATGCCCTGTTACTTTCTTTCTTTATTTAAGTTACCCGCTTCAGTCGCTGCAAAAATCGAGAGGTTGCAAAGGGATTTTTTATGGTCAGGGATTGGGGAAGGCAAAAGAGATCATTTAGTGAGGTGGGATGTTGTGTGTAAACCGAAGGAAATAGGGGGTTTGGGTTTTGGGAATATTTCTCTGAGGAATCTCGCTCTTTTAGGGAAATGACTGTGGAGGTACCCTAGAGAGGGTTCAGCTCTATGGCATCAGGTAATACTAAGCATTTATGGTTCACACTCCAATGGTTGAGATGCTAACACTTTAGTCAGATGGTCACATCGTTGTCTTTGGAAGGCTATTACACAAGTCTTTAAAGAGTTTTCCTCGTTTAATCGGTTTGTGGTAGGAAATGGGGAAAGAATTCAGTTCTGGGAAGATTTGTGGTGGGGGGACCAACCTTTGGGAACCTAATATCCAAGACTATTTAGAGTAGTCTTGGATAAAAACATACCTATTTCTTCATTTTTCGGTCCTACTCGTCCTTTCTCTTGGAATTTAAATTTCCGTCGTAACCTGTCAGATTCTGAGATAGAGGACTTAGAAAGCCTCATGCGGTCTCTCGATGGATTGCATTTATCTCCTTTGGTTCTAGATGCCAGATTTTGACCCTTATCTTCTTCAGGGCTTTTTTCAGTTAAATCCTTATTTCTAGCTTTATCTCAATTTTCTGGATCTCCTCAGGTTTTCCCTTCTAAGTTCGTTTGGAATTCTCAAGTTCCTTTCAAAGTGAAGTCCTTCGTCTGGTTAGTGACACACAAGAAGGTGAATACTAATGACATGCTACAAGTGAGAAGACCCTACAAAGCCCTTAGTCTTGATATTTGTATTCTGTGCATGAAGCATGAGGAATCAACAGATCATATTTTTCTTCATTGCTCCTTGACGATTGGGTTGTGGCACAGGTTATTTCAGTTAGCTAAGATGGATTGGGTCCCCCCGAGGAGCATCTTTGACATGATGTCCATCAAATTTAATGGTTTTGGTTCTTTTAAGAGGGGGATAGCCTTGTGGCAAGCTACAAGCATCGCTCTTATTCGGGTTGTGTGGTGGGAAAGAAATGCGAGGATTTTTGAGGATAAAGCAAGGAATTCAGAGTATCTTTGGGACTCTATTGTTTTCCTTGCTTCTCTTTGGGCTTTTTGTTCCAAGGTTTTTAAGGGGACTCCCCTTAATGTGATACAACTTGATTAGATAGCGGTGTATACTCCATAAGGAGTGGTCCTTTTATAGTGTTCGCTTGTTTTTCAGTGTAATTTACTGTAGTTTAGCTTTCTTTGGCAGGAGGATTCCTCATCCTTCTTTTTGTACTTCTTTTTATCTATCAATAAATCTATGTGTCGTTTCCAATAAAAAAAAAAAGAAAAAAAATGTAACTTTATCTTTTGTGAATTCTAGTAGCCCTCCATCACTTGAGGTTCAATCACCTTGAGGTTTCATCACTACCTCCTCATTAACATTATTCTCACCTTATTCGTATAAAAATTCCCCTAGAGTTTGCTGGAACTCCTTGATTGCAAGTTGATTTCTCAAATTCCTTCATTGGTAAGTTTAAATGTTTTACCTTGTTTGGCCTCCAATGGTGGAATTTAGAGGAGCTTGCTCCAACCTAACATAGTTGATTAAGTTGCTACCACGAATTTGTAAGCTCTTCCCTAGTTGGACCGTTTCTTGTTGGGTTGTGTAGATGTCGCATTTTGATGGTCCCCAAACCTAACAATTGATTTACAACAAAAAAAGACGGATTAAGGTGCACTAGAGGTATACAAAGGTTACCATATGACATAGGAAAGGATGATAAAAACAAAAAACACCTCCTTTTATTAGGTAACACCTAACCAATTAATGAAATCTAATATAGATATTAAATCCCCATTTATAAACAAACTAATCCAACATAAGGAACATAATAATGACTTTTTGATAGAATGATTTTTGAATGCTTTGCATTTTTAAACAACATGGCGTTTCTCTCCTTCCAAATAGTCTAAAATAAGTACAATGGGACAACTTTTCACGCCTAGGCCAAAGGCACAACCACTCCTTAGCTATAGTACCTCACTTGGTAAGGCATGTGCCTTGTTGGAGAGGCTCGCCTTGTCTACTTTACTTTTTCTTTTTAAACACTTTTATCTTGAAATTTGATTACTTTGCTGTTTAGTGTTTTTTTGAAATATTTAAGACCTTAAATTTTTTGTTGCTTGAATTAGATTTTGGATCATATTTTATAAAATTGATATGCATCCTAGGTTACATTTCACTTCGCTTAGATGTATACCTTGTGTTACATCTTGTGCCTAAGCCTTAGTTATGCCTTGCACTTTTTAAAAATCTACAAAAGTCCCTGCCAACTTAAAAGGGCCTCTTATATTGTAGGAGGTAGCACCCATGCTATGCTGAACAATGAAAATATCAAGTGCCTCAATATTGTTGTTGTGGCACAATGAAGGATCTGCTCAGTTGAATCTTCTTCTCTCTTAGGGAACATTATAAGACAATCCAACCTTTACTTTTTAATTGGTCTCAGGTCAAAATCCTTTTCCAAGTTGCTTTTTATGAGAATAAACTCACTCCAAGGATTCCGAATAACCTATAAGGAGAGGTTTCTAGCTCTATAAAACTCTAGATAAGGGTAGAAAGTCGTGGTTTAAGATGAATTAAGGTGAAGGTTCTTTGTTGGGTATTATCGTAAATCGAGACCAGGTTCAAATTAGCTTCCTTTCTAGACTATAAAGTTTTTTGTTAGCCCATGATACATGTAGGTCTCCTTCCAGCAAGAACCCAAAGAGTCCTTCCCTTGTAGGTTCATGACATAGAAAGGATTTTTCGTGCTTAAATGGTTGATAGAGAGCATGTTTATCTCTTGGTGGTAGAATAACATTAATATGACTGTGTTTGTCACTTCCCACTTATTTTCAATGTTTTCAAAGTAGCTTTTGGAATTGAAAATTTATAGAGATTTCTTTGGTTAGGAGTTAAGGAAAGAGAGTTGGCCTTGTTAGTTAGGTTAGTGCTTGGTTTAATAGGGAAGCGGGTATGGGTGTATGTAGAATATCCTTGAGGAATAGAGCCCAAATAGGCAAGCAAGAAGCCAAAAAAGTGAGGATTGGATTTTCTAAAGCATGCTTAACAACTTTACTTAGAGAAGTGACTGTAACGGTTCTATAGGGAAAGTGACGGTTTATGACACAAGGTCATTTTGAGGGTCTATGGACATTCGAGCCAACACTAGTATTAAGTGGTACCATTGTAGCCTCTAGAAAGTTATTGATCAAATCTTCTTTGATTTTTCTTGTTTTACTCGTCTTTTTGTGGTTGATGGTGCAAAAACCTGCTTTTAGGAAGACACTTGTTGAAAAGATGGGTGGTAGGACAAGTGGTTTCAAACCATCAACATGTTTATGTGGAAGGCGAACAAATATTGGATGCACTTCTCACCGAAAATGAGGCCATTGACTCAAAGGTGGAGAGCGACATCGGTGACATTATTTGCAAAATGGATATTGAGAAGACATATGATCATGTTAATTGGGAACTTTTGATGGCCGTCTTGGAGAAGATGGGTTTTGGCTAGAGATGGATCTGATGGTGTATTTCTACAATAAAATCCTCAATGCTTGTAAATGGGAGCCCACTATCTCCTTATTTATTCATTTTGGCCATAGGGGTGCTTAGTTGAATTTTGTTGAGGGTGAAAGAAGGGGGTTTCATCTTGAGATTCAAGGTTAGGGATAGAGGTGGTGAGGGGCTAGATATGACTCACCTGCTATATGCTAATGATACCCTTGTGTCCTATGACACCAATTGAGTAATTGGAATATTTGAGTTAGTCATCCATGTGGTTCGAGGCAATATCGAGATTGGAAATTAATTTGGAGAAGAGAGTGCTCATTTCAGTTGGGAGTGATGACAATGTGGAGGTGCTAGTTGCTTTTATGGGTTGAAAGGTGGGGCATCTACCTCCTACTTATCCAGGCCTTCCACTTGGTGTTTTGTTTAAATCAACGAGGACCTAAGACTTGGTGGAAGAGGGATTTCAAAAGAGGCTTGCTATGTGGAAAATGCGATATCTTTCCTAAGGAAGAAGATTCACCTTGATTAGAAACACTTTTTCTAGTCCCCAATTTATTTTATTTGTAATCATAAGAAGAGTGTGTCTAAGGTTGAGTAAATCCAAAAGACTTTCTTTGGGGCGGGGTAGAGCTTGCAAAAAGGTCCATCTTTTTAAGTGGTTTATAGTTTGTTTGGACAAAAAGTAGGGAGGGCCTTGGCATTAGAAATATCACCATGTTGAATGGCAAGTAGTGTTGGAGATGCGTGACCAAGAGGGATTCTCTTTAGAAGTAGGGTTATCATTAAAAAATTCAGGGGAGAAGATGGAGGGTGGTGCTTTAGGGGAGTGAGAGGTGGTTATGTGGTGGGTGTGTGGAAGACTATCAAAAATGTGTGGGACTCTATAAAGGTTAGATATTTTTTCACCATAGACAATGGTAGGAGGGTAAAATATTGGAAAGATAGCTGGTGTGGTGATTCATCTTTGAAAGAATCTTTTCCGTCATTGTTCTCGATAGCCTTCACGAAGGATTTGTGAGTAGTGGTATGAGGAAAGAGGTTGTTGGAGCCCTTGCTTCTCAAGACAGTTTTGTGATTGGGAGCTTGAAGGAGTGATGTCCTTTTTCCAGCAATTCCAAGTGTTCTCAATTAGAAGAGAGGAGGGTGATAGTTTGGAGTGGAAGGAAACCAAAGGAGGCAGTTTCTCCATTAAGTCCTACCATTCCCTACTCTAGGGAAGAAGCAAGCCTTTCCTTGCAAAATGTGTTTGGAATTCTTAGGTTCTTGTGAATGTGGTTTTTTTTTTTTTTTTTTGGAAAGCATTGTGAGCAGAATTCTGATGATCAATCAGCTTAAAGGGAGGGGAAGGATTATGCCAAGGTAAGTATCCTGTGGCAATTGATTTTCTCTCTATTTGGGTGGTATGGGTGATGCAATCAACAGTAAAAGGAACTCTATTACATTGGCAAGGAACTTTTGTGGGCAAGAAATGAGGAAAAAGTGTGGAGGGCTTCTCCATTGTGCTTGTTCTGAACGGTGTGGCAGGAAAGAAATAGAAGGGTATTTGAAGCTTTGGAACTACCAGAACATGCAATTAAACTCTCTTTTATCAGCACTTTTTTGAAATGGGTCAGATCGTATGTAGAAGATTATTCCATGACCATGATAGACTTTGTAGATTGGATTAACTCAAAGTAAGGAGAGTTTTTTGTTTTTAGGTTTCTTCCCCCTTTCTATTGATTACTTGTTTCTTTTAGCATGACGAATGTATAGATTGTGTACATTGTCACGCCTTTTTGTAGGTGCTTTGTATATAAAATACTTTCTCTTCTTGCTTATAAAAAAAAAAAAAGAGGTATTTTCTCTCTTATTTTCAATACCTAAATCTCTTTTGCGTGGTGAGAATGAGATACTCCTATATCTCTAGTTTTTTTGCTCTCTTTTCTCCTTCACCATCTTGGAACTTTTGTTGGAACCTTTTGGATTAGGAAGTTAAAAACTAACTTTTCTTTATGCTTTCTATAGTCTAAGTGCATTTTTCGCTTTCTTATCTTGATGCAAACGTTTAGTCTTTGACCTCTTTAGGTTTGTTTTCAGTTAGTTCCTTTTTGTAAAGTTGTTTCCATTTCAACCAACTCTTATCTCTTTACTCAATCCGTATTTGGATTTAAGTTAGCAAGACCAAAAAAGGTGAAGAAATGAAAGGGAGGGGGTAACTAAAAGAGTTTTGTAAAATGAGCTAACATTGAAAAGCCTTGAGGATACCAGCAGAAAGGTTTTCACTATTGAGGTCGAGATCTAGTTCTTTTGAAGGAATTTATGCAGGTCAAAGCTATAGACCTTTCCAATCTTGTAGTGGAAGGAGATTTTGCTGATATTGTCGTTTCTTGAGAGACTAAGAAAGGAAGGTTTAAGGGGTGGCTTTGCTAGTTTGATACTGCTATAGAGCTGGGTGTTCTTTTTTTCAGTTATGTTCCTTGCATAGTGAATCAAGTGGTGGACATTTTAGCCAAAAGAGGAGCAAAACTTTTGGTGTCTTTGGTAGGCAATTTAGCCTGCCAGAATTGTAATTATCTTTGATTTGTTCTTGGACTGTTTTTGTTTCTTTCTCAATTGTGCAGCTTGTATTGCCTCTATTCGTGGAATTTTTTTTCCTTTCTTTTTGGTCAAATTTTGTATGATATGGAAGGATGTCTTATTTTCTTGAACTTTTATTTAATAGAAAGGAATCAGTTTGTAATTAAAGAAAAAACTTTTCATGAATGACTTTGTACCAAAGAATATATTTGATAACCAAAAATATAAATTATTTTGTACATAGTTTAAATATATAGTCTTTTTCTCCATGTTCCTTACACATGCAGGGTTGGATTGGATGCCATATTAATCTAGTGAATGGTATCCCATAAAACCTCTGAATTCTTTGCCTTATCCTCATATATCCTAGCATTTCTTTCCTGCCACAACCCAAATCAAAGCAATACTTACAATCTAGTGTAAACTTTTGAAGAGGACTTTGAAATTTTGCCAAATCTTAGGGAGGTTTAGTGGACTCTTCCCTACACGCATTTTCCTTGTGAGGTATGAGACTTGTTAAATTGTTAATTTAAGTTCCCTGGATGTGTTCTGATATATTAATGAGGCTGGGAGGATATTCTTCTAGTTTACAACTTTAAAGTAGGCATTACTCTCACCGCATCTTAATTTGCAATGTCAACTATTTTAATATTTGTTAGTTCACTCATATTAGTCAACGCCTAAGGGTCTCAAATGATGACATCCCTAAGTGCACGTCGCTTCATAAATGCTTTTTCTTCTTTATGTAATTACAGTAATTTAGATCCCACTTAATTGTTATTCATAGGTTGAAGCAACAATTGAACATATTTGTCGCCATGAAGGGGAAGGAGCAATTCTTGTATTCCTCACTGGCTGGGATGACATTTCTAATCTACTTGACAAAGTTAAAGGAAACAATTTTCTTGGTGATCCCAGAAAGAATTTAGTCCTTCCACTGCACGGTTCAATGCCTACTATCAATCAACGGGAAATATTTGATCGACCACCCTCCAACATGAGGCAAGCATCCTTCATCTACTAAGCCTTCTATCTATTAGTGATGCATCTGAAACAGATTATTTTTCAATTCTAAATTGCTTTGCATCTATTGTAGGAAAATTGTGCTAGCCACAAACATTGCAGAGAGTAGTATCACCATAGATGATGTTGTATACGTCATAGACTGTGGAAAGGCAAAGGAAACAAGTTACGATGCTCTAAACAAGTTGGCTTGCCTGTTACCATCATGGATTTCCAAGGCTTCAGCTCATCAGGTATTCATTTTCATATCATGTGAATTCAATGACTAACTAGAAAGTTTCCTCCTCTCTCTTACAAAAATATGGCTGTGACTTTTGGCCATAGATGATGTCATATTGGTTAGTTTCTTATTGGAAGTTCTCTATGTTTTTATGGTGTAATATTTACAGAGACGAGGACGAGCGGGCCGTGTGCAGCCTGGAGTTTGTTATAGACTTTATCCAAAGATGATACATGAGGCAATGCTCCAGTTTCAGTTACCTGAAATTCTCCGGACACCTTTGCAAGAGCTATGCCTGAATATCAAAAGTTTGCAGCTTGGAAAAATTGGTTCTTTTCTGTCTAAGGCGCTTCAGCCCCCAGATCCTCTATCTGTTCAAAATGCAGTTGAACTTCTTAAAACAATTGGCGCTCTAGATGATATGGAGGAGCTTACTCCACTTGGTATGCAAGATTGGATTTTTGTGATTTCTAGCTTTATGCCTTTATAATCTTACCCTTTTTTTGGGTGAATACAGGCCGCCATCTCTGCAAATTACCTTTGGATCCAAATATTGGAAAGATGCTCCTCATGGGGTCCATCTTTCAGTGCCTTAACCCTGCATTAACAATTGCAGCTGCTCTTGCACATCGTGACCCATTTGTCCTTCCAATAAATAGGAAAGAAGAAGCTAATGCTGCAAAAAGATCCTTTGCTGGCGATTCTTGCAGGTTCAGTTATTTAACAAAGTCATGCTGTTCTCTGCTTTGAGAATTGTAGAATCTTTTCAAAATTTACATTGATTTTGTTGATAAGGTGAAATTTTCCACACCTTTTAATGCAGTGATCACATAGCACTTCTCAATGCATTTGAAGGATGGAAAGATGCAAAATGCAGTGGGAAGGAAAGGGACTTCTGTTGGGAAAATTTCTTATCACCAATAACCTTGCAGATGATGGATGATATGAGAAATCAATTTCTAGATCTACTGTCAGACATTGGCTTTGTGGACAAATCCAAGGGTGCTATTGTAAGCTCTAAGCTCTGATTGCTTCCTGTTTCCTCTGAAGTTATTTATCTTTAGCACTGTTAATTACATCACAAGTGGTCAATGCAAAAAATTCCCTAGATTGCATGCTAGATGAAATTTCTGTACTAATATTCCCTGAGTTATTGCCTCTAAACTGATTTATATCTAAAAAAAGGTGGTTTTTTTCCAGGATTAGTAGACTAATATATGTGCTTGCAGGCCTATAATCAATATAGCAATGATCTGGAGATGGTATGTGCAATCCTTTGTGCTGGGCTCTACCCAAATGTTTTGCAGTGCAAAAGAAGAGGAAAGCGAACAGCATTTTACACTAAAGAAGTTGGGAAAGTTGACATCCATCCAGCATCTGTTAATGCTGGTGTTCATCTTTTCCCTTTGCCTTACATGGTTTATAGTGAGAAGGTCAAAACTGCCAGCATCTTTGTACGGGATTCAACAAACATATCTGATTATTCTCTACTTCTTTTTGGCGGCAATCTCATTCCAAGCGAAACCGGTGAGGGAATTGAAATGCTTGGGGGTTACCTTCATTTCTCTGCTTCAAAGAGTGTATTAGAGTTGATACGGGTAATGCTCCTTGAGAGTTTCTCTTTTCATAGCTTTCTATGTGTCAAATAATTTGTGCTTGTTTTCTCTCTCTCTCTCTTGGTTTAATTCATTTTTGGCATATATATAGATATATGAATGTATTGAACCAGGCTTGATTTTGGGTGATGGTGCTTTGCAGAAATTGCGCAGTGAGCTTGACAAGCTGCTAAAGAGGAAGATTGAGGAGCCAGGGCTGGACATTTCAGCAGAGGGAAAGGGAGTGGTTGCTGCTGTGGTTGAGTTACTGCATAGTCAAAATGTATGATACTAAATTTTGCGTTCTCCTTTTTGCTCCCTTTTCTTTTTCTTTGGTTTCCTGCAACTGACACACTTAGACTCAGTAAGCCTACAATTTTTATTTTTTTTTCTTAAATAATGTATCAGCCTGAAATTTTTGAAGATTCTCATCAATATTTGTATCCATTAGGATACCAAGTAAATCAGGTGAGTAGTTGTAATGGGTGGTAACCACACAAATACTAATATGTAGTTGAACGAGAATGTTTCAGTGATCTCAGGGTTGGGATGCGATATGTGGAAGATGAGAAATTTTCATCAAATGTTAAAAACTGTTGCTGGGCAATATACTAATCATATTATTTTGCATGTTATGTTGATGGCTCTATTCACTATTACTACCTTATATGAATGGCCTTTGTCATCCAATGATATCATTATTGCACTCCATTATGAGATCTGTGATCTAGTCCCTTGGGATTTTTCGCACCACTTGGTTGCGATGTGGATGTCAGCTGCCATATCTGTTGGGTTCTGGCTGCTATTTTCAGAAATCTTTCCACTGAATTGTACGGTGCTTTGATTTGCAGCTTCTCTTTTGAACCTTCCTCCTTTGTATGTGTGTGAAGATAAAAAACTAGCAGATGAGCACGTGTCCTTTGAAAGAACTCTTCTTTCCTTTCATGCTTCCACCCCCCAAATTTCCTCCCTTATGACTCCGATTGGAGGGGGGAAATCTCCCCTTTTGATCTCATTCTAATAGCAGATGGGACTTGCTTTAGATTTATTTCTCGGAACACATTTGAGTATGTACTGGAACATATTGAATGTAGTTACTTGCTCCAAATCCTTTCTGGCCATGTTATGCGTCCCCTCAATCTCGATTATATGGTTGTTTTGGTGCTGATTTCAGAAATTCTGCTTCTAACCATGCGCAGAAAAGCTAACCATTGTGATCATAAAAAGCGTTTTTAGCCTTTTTAGTAATAAAAATCAATTTTTTTGATAAAAATTTGAAGTGTTAGAAATGTTATAAATGCTTTTAAGAGTCACTATCAAATAGATTCTAAGAGTTTATTTAGTAGTAATTATAGGAAGCGTTTTTAGTCTAAAAGGTATTTTCTGGAAAAATTTAAGAAATTATTTTAAAAATATGAAAAATCATTTGAAATATTGAAAAATCAATTATAATGTTTTAAGAGGAAACACTTAGGTGATTATTCTAAAAATATTTTATGAGAAAATACTTTCTATTTGAAGTGCTTTTAATGAAGTGTTTTATGAGTGTCGTGGTCATATGCATTTAAGAAATTCCCTTGTGCAGGGAGGACCATGTTTTTTTTTATTAACAGGAGGTTGGGGTGGATGAAAAAGAGGATCAGGCAGCCTTTGAGGGAGCTCTGGTGATGGTGCTCCAAGCCTAAGAACCTGAATTACCTCTTCTGCCTTCGCCTTTCCTTGTCAAAGTGGGGTGGAGTGCACCCCCCCTCGTCGAGCATTCCATTTGTCTCCCATAATATCCAACCTCCGCTCCAGCAAGAATATTCCTGTTTGGTAGGGCTTGCAGACCCATCTAACCAGTGGCAGAAGAAGATCACCATCCCTGTAAGTCCTCCCACATGCAATTTCCAGTGCCACAGCTCTGAAACTAATTTAATTTAGGAGGGTTTGGGTAAAATGGGAAATTTTTATGCTTAAAAATTTATTTAGCATCATCCCTTAGTAAAACTAATTTTGATTTTTTTTTTAATTATTATTTAACTGATTTACTTTCATTAGTACTAAGTAATGACTTTGCAAATGAGTAGATGAGAAGTCCGAGGGTTTTGGGTATCAGCAAGAAGAAACTATTTTTGATTTAGAAAAAAATAATTTCTTTTTACTTGTTATCTTTTAAGTTAATTGTGGATTTAAATAGAATTATTAAGTTGGTCTTTTATATAATAGATTTTACATCTGCTTGGAGAATGCTTCATATCAAAATTAATTGTATAAACCTTGTTCTAACTTATGGAAAAAGTTATTTCACATATAAAATAAGACTTTTGTAATACTATTAACTGTAATTTTGACTTCTTTTGACAAACTTGTCAACTAAAATCAAAATTATTAACGACTTAAGTTGAGTGATTATGTCTTATTAAGCCCTAGTATGAATTTGATTTTAAGGAGTCAAAAACTATTTTTAATAAGAAAATATGTATTTATGTGGCTAATTTTATTATATAGTTTATGACTTTAAAAGAATTTAATAGGAAAATTGGAAAATGGTAATTCTCATATTCTATTTTTAGGTTTTTAGAAATCTATTTCATTTTTAATAATAAAATATATGTCACCCTTTAAAAATTATTACTTTGTTTCAAAAAACAAGAAGTTATCCGGAAGGGCCATTCTGTGGATCTGCAAACCACCGTAACGGCTCTTCCACTTTGAATAGCAAACAAATGGAAGAAATGCATAAAAATGCTAGCAATTTAATTTGAAATAATGTTCTCATTTTCATGTCAAAGTGATGAAAAGCCACTCACGAG
This sequence comes from Vitis vinifera, assembly GCF_030704535.1. Taxonomy (NCBI): domain Eukaryota; kingdom Viridiplantae; phylum Streptophyta; class Magnoliopsida; order Vitales; family Vitaceae; genus Vitis; species Vitis vinifera. The sequence goes on from NC_081812.1 coordinate 6,032,780, forward strand.
ACTATGATTACTAAATGAAATTGCCACCCTATTTACATAGCATATTTGTTCCACCACACTGCTAGTGCTCAACGAGCATTGCAAATTATATATTTTGTATCAAGTTGCTTAAGTGCAAGGACTTTCAAATTTGTAGTACTTAATAAATACAAACATCAAACCTAAGAGAAAAAGAGCCTGTTTGGTGGAGAACTTAAAATATATATATATATATATATATTAATTTTTAAAAATAGAAAATTGTTGGAGTTGGGTTTGGGTGCCTAAGTGGGTTGACCCAACCCGACCCAAATAAATGAGAAAACGGGGAAGCGGTTTTTGAGAGTTTTAAAACTACCAGTAATTACCACTATTAAAAATAAATATAAATAAAAAAGTTTTTTTTTAATCATCTCTCTGAGTGAAAACTCTCTCGGTGATAATCCTCTCCTGAAAAACCACAGAGAGATATTTTGGCTCATCTCTCCCTGAAAATGACAAATAAAAGAAATATGTTTTCTCCTCTCTTCGGGAAACAAAAGAGTAAGAATATAATTCTTCTAAAAAAAATAAAAAGGTCATTTCTTGAAGTTATTCCTAGTTTTCTCCATGAAACGAATGTTAAGGTTCTTGTGCTGTGAGAAACAAATGGTTCTCATATTCGTAGTTCCATTCATGACTTGAGGCAAAAAATTTGGCTAGTGAAACAACCAATATGGATCTTGAGCATTTCAGATGGTAATCAGAAATCTTATTATTCATCATTGGTATTAGAGCCCTAATAGGTTGTTTTCTGGATTTTATTTATTTATTTTTTTGTTTTTTTCTCTATTTCAAAAGAAGAAGACTGTTTTTGTTTTCTTTGAAAAAAAATAAGCAGAAAAAAAAAGTTTTTTTGGTTATGGTTCCAGAAAAACACAATTCTTGAATTTTTTTTTGTTTGATTCTATTCTACAAAAAAATAAATAAATAAATAAACTAAAAAAGGAAAAAGATAAGAGCCACTTGGAGAAAAAATACGTGCAAAGTGCACCCACTCCAGGAGTCTTGGACAAAATTCAAATGGACAATAAAAAAAAAAAAAGGGAAAAGACAAGAGCATCAATTTCTGGTTATGGTTCTAGAAAAGCCCTTCTCCAAGACAAATAAAGGGGAATATTTCTTCTGGGATTTTTTTTGAAAAAGTAATAATAATACAAAAAGTTAAATATGTTTTAATCTACTTATTAACATTAAAGTTGAATTAGTGTTGTTGGTTAGAACCGTTCTCATGCTCCCTTGAGACCAAGTTTGAGGCCCAAGTTTGAGCTTTGGTGCCCTCATTCCTATTTCAAATTTTTTTGAGAGATAAAAATTTTAGTTGAAGTCAAATTATATTGATTTGTTCAAATATAATTAGACTATAAAAAAAAGGAGGGTCTTAAATATGAGTATTTGTTACTCAGTAAAAAAATAAAAAGGGAGAAGGGATTGCCCATAAAGAGGCTTGATCACTTGACCATAGGTATAAGGGTCTTGTACTCTACCAACTAGGCTAGATGTTTTTTTTTTTTCATAAAAGACTGGTTATTTAAAACAACATCTAGAGTTATGGAAGACTATTGTGAATGATCCTAATATTGTTGTTCCTTTTAGCATTAAAAGAGAAGATTAGTTCTTTTTCTACATGTTACTTTTTTATGCTTTGTACATGAAATGTAAATATCTTATATGCAAGATATGACATGAATATTTATCGTTTGATAAATGAGTATGTCTTTTATGTACATGCATGTCTTCAATTCTTTTGTATATGTTATCGATACATGCTAGTTGTAGAATATATATATTTTTTATGGAGTGGGAGGTTTTAGGCTAAAAAGAAATTTAAGTAATTTCTTGCCTAAAATTAGAAATACTTGCATAGATTATTTCTAATTTGTAATAATTAAAATTGTATACAAGAGCTGATTGGGAACATAGTGAACTTTCGTTTCTATTGAAATTTAAGGTTATTACACATTAGAAGATGATTAGAACAAGTAAAAGTATCAATATCCATAAAAGTACCGATTAATAAGATTGTGTAGTATCTCTAAGTAGTTGAATATATTGACTAGAACTAGGAACATCATAGTATAATTAAACAAAGGTGAAAAACTAAATGATGATAATTACAAGATTTGGTATCACAAAGTTCAGTATTTCCTTGAAGAGCGAGAGACTCTTAATACATTGAATCATGTCATGTAAGAACCTTAACAAGGAAACTCTGCTTAGCATAAAAGAGATCAGGAGGCTTATATGGTCTGGAAGAAAAAGAGTTCTTTAACTCACATTACATTGTTAAACTGTATATAAGATGATCTCTTGATTGAGTTTGAGGTTTACCAAACTGCTCATGAAATGTGGCAAGCTCTAAAGGAAAAGTATGGTGAACTTTCAGCTACCAAGTTGAGAGAACTTGTACTGAAATTTGAAAATTACAAGATGTGATCGAACCATACAATGAAACAACATCCCAAGGAGATGAAAAGAATGATAAGAAAGCTTAAGACATTTGGACATGTCTTCACTGATGAGCAACAAGTTGAGGCGGTCATCAAATCTCTACCAAAGAGCTGTGAACATATGGTGGTGAATATGACACATGATAAGAGTGTTAAGACCTTTGATGATATAGTTTGCCATGTTGAATTGGAAGTTAAGCGACTTATGGTTGCCAAGCCTAATGAACAAGATCATGTAGCTGAATCCAGTTCTCACAAAAACTTATGGCTTTAAGCGTAATAAAAAATTCTTTAAGAAGAATAAGAGATTTGATGATGCTTCAAAGAAAGAAAAAATTGAGACATGCAAAAAGTTTAAGTGTGCTAAGAAGGATAAGAGCAAGTTCAAATGCTATAATTGTGGCAACTAAGGTCACTTTACTCGTGAGTGCACTAAGTCAAACTAGATTGAGTTCCCACTAACCATATAACTAGAGACCAAGGAGCATATGTAAAGTTTCGATGAATTAGTTTCGGTACAAGATGAATCTACGTAGGAAACAACTTTAAAGTTGAGGTCAAGGGTATTGGAACATGTAAATTGAAGTTGCGTAGAGGATGTACCCTATTCCTACATGATATTCTTTATGCTTCAGATATTCGACAAAATTTGGTCTCTATGTTAGTCCTTCTTGGGTTAGGTTTCAATTTGAATTTTCATGATTCGGTAATGAAGTTGTATTTAGGAACAACATACTATGGTTCTAGATTTGTTTTGAACGTTTTTATGGTTCTTGACATTGATAATTGTGTATTGTCTAATACTAATGATAGTTATTATTCATTGATGACTACTTCTAGAAATACATGTGATAATGTGATCATATGACATGTTAGACTTGGGCATATTGGACAAGAAAGAATGAATAGACTAGTTAGAGAAAATCTACTAGGTTAATTCACTAAAATTGATATGCCAACTTGTGAATATTGCCTAGCTGGTAAGACAACAAGAAAACCATTTAGAAAAGGAACTAGAGTTGAACTACCATTGCAATTGATCCATTTTGACATTTGTGTTCCTATGAGTGTTAGAGCAAGGCATGACGCCTTGCGTTTCATCACATTTATAGATGACTTTACTCGTTATGGTCATGTTATTTGATTTCTCATAAGTGAGAAGTATTAGATTGCTTCAGACGCTACATTAATTTAGTTGAGAATCAGTTGGATAAAAAGATTAAAACATAAAGAACATACCGAGGTAGAGAATATCTTCAGAACAATTTAAAGACTTATATGATGAAAAGGGTATTGGTACACAATATACTATTCCAAGGACTCCATGACAAAATGTTGTTGCTAAGAGGAGGAATAGAATGTTGTTACACATGGTTAGATCAATGGTGGCTTAATCCAATCCTCCTATTGCATATTGGGGAGATGAATTGTTGACTACTTCTCATGTACTTAACCAAGTACCCCTTAAAGTTTGTTTCATTTACTCCATATGAGTTATGGAATAACCGAAAGCTTGATCCTAGCAATTTGCAACCTCGGAGGTTAGTGGATTATGTTCACAATATTTCTCATAAATATAGAAAATTAGGTCATAGAGGAAGGAAATGTATCTTTATAAGATACAGTGAACACTCCAAAGGGTATGTGTTCATAGGTGAGCATGAAGATGGAATAGTAACTGAATTAGAATCACGAGATGTCACTTTCTTAGAGGACGATTTCCCACATACGGATTAGATTGATAGGGATTTAGATCTTTATGAAATGATTGATCCCGATATAAGATCCATACCCAAATAGAAATTGATGCTTGAATCAAGTGGGAGTGAACTGGTACTTGTAGCAAGTATAGTAAAAGTGTCGATGTTGAGAAAAAGTTCACGATAATTATTCCTCGATGACGATTTGAGATTGAAGGGGAAGTTTATATTGTCACTAAATATGATGATGCTAAGCCTAAGTTAGTTCAAGAGACTCTTACTTGTCCAACTAAGAATGAATGGATAAAAACAATGGAAGAGGAATTGGAGTCAATGTGAAAGAATCAAGTCTAGGGCTTGGTTGATTTGCCTTCAAATTGTAAAGCTATTGGGAATGAATGGGTTCTTAAAATAAAACGAAAGGCAAATGGATCCATTGAAAATTATAAAGCTCGATTAGTGGCTAAAGGGTATACCCAACAAGAAGGTATAGACAATGTGGAAACCATCTATCCAGTAGTTAGGTTTGCCTCAATTCGCCTCATTCTAGCTATAGTAGCTCATATAGATTTAGAGCTACACTAAATGGATGTTAAGACAACTTTCCTTAATGGAGAGCTGAATGAAGAAATCTATATGGAACAACTAGTGGATTTCATTATCCAAGGCCAATAGCACAAAGTGTGCAAGTTAAATTGATTGATTTATGGACTTAAACAATCATCTAGACAATGGAACTTAAGATTTCATTGTGCAATAACTTCGTATGTTTTCACAATGATTGATGAGGACTATTGTGTTTATATTAAGCAAAATAAATATGAATATTTGTTATTATCTTTATACAGGGATGATATACTTATAGCTAGAAATGATTTGGAGTTTGTATAAACCATTTAAATATGGTTGTCATCTACTTTTGAGATGAAAGATATGGGAGAAACATTTTACATACTTGGAGTAAAGATCCATAGTGATCGTTGTCACAAACAAGTGACTCTTTTACAAGAGCACTTTATTAAGAATATCCTTGAATGATTTAATATGAGAGATTGCAATCCTATCGACACTCCATTTACAAGAGGTGAAAACCGAAGTAAAGAAATGGGTTCAAAGACTCCAAAAGAAAAGAAACAAATAACTAATGTTCCCTATTTTAGTGTTGTTGGGTGTCTAATGTATGCTACGATGTGTACAAGACTATATATATCTACTATGTTGTTGGGATGGTGAGTCATTACCAAGAAAATCCTAGAATGATGCATTGGAAAACTGTAAAGAGAATTCTTCAGTATCTAATAGGCATTGTGGACTATTCCTTTTGTTATCAAGGTAAAGAATTGTATTTGTGGGTTACTCACATGCTGTTTGGGTAGGTGATCCAAATGATTGTTAATCAATTAATAATCTTTTTGGGCTAGATTAAGTGACCCAAGCCTATGGTGGGCTTAAGTCACTTAAGCTTAATAGGAAGCCTATAAATACCCTTTTAAGGGTTAGGGTTTAAAAAATCTTGCCATTCTCCCCTTCCATCTAGAGAGAAAACCCTAGCCTCCACCCTTGAGATCTCCACCATCTCAGTGCTTAGACACAAGGAAGAGTCATTAGGTGGAAGATCATGGTGTTTGCAAGATCTACTATGACTTTGAGGTTATCTACGTTGATTGGAATCAATTTGGGAACATTCAGATCAAAGGTATGTGATTCGTGCCCAATTGGTGTCTCAGCTGATTTGTGTTCAGCTGGTGCTCCTTGATTGAGGGAGTAATCAACAAAATTTTTTACCTATAACACCATATACTAGGGTAGCAAAGAAAAAGCTACTATAGTATAGTGGCTCTAGGGTCGTTCACTGGGAATGACTAACAAGCAATCAATGATACCAATTCCAAGTGAATTGGTCTTGTTTCATTTCAAGGTTAGCTTAAGAAATAAAACACAAACTTTGATTGGCAAATGTTGAGACTTAAACTAACTAACAGAAGTTTGGAATAATTTAGGAAGAAAAACATTCCTTGGAGAATTAGGTTCACTGGGGTGGTTCCTCATGCAAAAGACATAGCTCCGATCAGTTGGTTCATTTTCTCGCGTTAGAGATTCAACATATAGTCAATTCTCTAACCGGTGATGTACAGAGACTCCTTCAATTAGATTTCACTTTAATTCTCTCGCTGATGCAACTTGCAATGGTTTAAGCCTCTCACTAAGCCTTAACCATTCAAGGTGATCTTTAACCTTGGATTACCCGTCAAAAGCTCGCAAGAGATAACTAATGGATGTCTCCTAGGAGTCCAAAAGCTTATCAAGTGTTGGCTATTCTAGAAAATCCTACCCTGAAGTCACCTACCAGAGGCTCGCAAGGGGTAAACTAGTGCATTTCCATGGTTGGAAATCACTTGCCTTACCAAGTGTTGGCCCAGGTGACTCCAAGGTGTTTTAAGTTAACTAAAAACATAGAAATCACTAAAGGATTTCACTTCCTCTTCATTACTAGCTAAAACCACAAAGCTTTGCATTCTTGCATTTGGAACCTTCCCCGGCAACCTTAGCTCCAAGGAATTAGAGGTTTAGTTACTCATTCTCTAGGGAAAACTCCTCAGAGAATTCATAACTTAGAAATAAAATGAAAATACAAAGTGAGAAGGTAAGGCAGTAGAAAGAAAATAGACTTTACTTGCTTACCCAAACGGTTACAGAAGGAACTCCTCTCTGAGAACAGGCTCCCGAGAGGTATATATATCAACATAATATAAAACTAATTGTTACAAAGATATTTAGTCTTTTTACTAACTTAAAAACTAAGGAATCATGTAATTGGTGGTTTACAAGGAGTATTTTGGGATTTAGACAACAAAAATCTAATGGAAAATATCTCCCAATGTCGGTAGCAAACTTCAGGAGGCTTCAGGAACCATTTCGCAGGAGAAAAATGGTGTCTGCGAGATTTCGCAGACACCCAAGAGGGTTGCGAAATTATTTCGCAACACCTAGCTATCTTCATAGGGCTGCGAAGTTGGCTTCCACCTTGAGGTTCCCAGCTCCCTTCTCGCGGCATAAATCGTGCATCGTCAGAAGGAGAAACACCTTACTGTACAAAAATGCTGCGAAATCACTTCGCAACAAAAGGGTGATTTCGCAACACTTTGCAAAATGCTTCCTTCAACTCAGAGTGATTGGCTTGTAATGGCTGCAACTTCTTCGTTTCAACTCCGAATTGCACACCGTTTGAAGCATTGGATTGTTGACTTCCTGAGCTTTGAAATGGTATATAGAATGCATCATTTGGACATCAGAAAGTGCTCCAAAAATGGCTGCTACGACTGTCATCAAGAATAGGCTTCATGGCAGATTCTCTTTGCTTTTTCTCCTTGCAATCCGGATTCACTCTTGGCAAATGAATTTTAAGCTTTGCCCAAGATTCCTCATAGCTCTCCTCAGTCTTGACTTGCTTTGGTGATCAAAATACTATCAAAACACCAAAACTTACACAAAGTGATCAAAATTGCTTTAAAGGATCCTTAACATGCCAATTGAGTTAAAAGGCCTAAACTACTACTCAAAAGTGTTTAAAAGGATTAATTATAGGCTATCAAATAGCATTTTTTGAGTAGTAATCAGTATGTGGCTTTATTTTCTAGATCTATGTTTTCTATGGTATGCTTATTATTTTTGAATACTTGTTAATCTGTTATGATAGATTTAGAGAGCCTAGGATAGATTTGCATGCACCCTACATGATCCAGGGCATGGGAACAGAGTAATTTGAGGTTCCCAACATCATCCACACCCTTGAGTTGTTCATAGCATCTAGGGCCCTGATCTCATGACCCAGAGTCATTCATGTGATAGAGAGTGATGAACTATTCATAGCATTAAGAGCCTTGTGCTCATGACCCTGAGTCATTCATGTCATCCACAACCTTGAGTTGCTCGTAACATCTAGAGCCCTGAGCTCACGACTTCGAGTCGTTCATATCATCCATAACCCTAAGGTGTTCATAGAATTTATAACCTTAAGCTCATGACCCAAAGTCATTCATGTCATAGAGAGTGTTGAGCTGTTCATAGTATTAAGAGCCTAATGCTAACGACCTTGAGTCATTCATGTCATCCACAACCCTGAGCTGTTCATAACATTTAGAACCCTAAGCTCACGACCTCGAGTCATTCATATTAGCCATAGCTTTGAGTTGTTCATAACATTTATTGACTAGAGCTCACGACATCGAGTTGTTTATATCATCCACGACCTTGAGCTGTTTATAACATCTAGAGCCCTAAGCTCACAACCTGGAGTCGTTCATGTTATCCACAACCTTAAGCTGTTCATAGCATCAAGAGTGATTAGGTCATGACTCGGAGTCGTTCATGTCATCTACAACCCTGCGCTGTTCATAGAATTTAGAGCCATGAGCTCAAACCCGGAGTCGTTCATATCATCCGCAACCCTATGTTATTCATAACATCATGAGTGCTTAGCTCAAGACCTAGATTCATTCATATCATCCACAACTCTAAGTTGTTCATAGTATTTAGAGCCAAGAGCTCATGACTTGGAGTTGTTCATGTCATCCACAACCTTGAGTTGTTGATAGCATCTAGAGCGCTAATCTCACAACCTCGATTCATTCATATCATCCACAACCCTAAGTTGTTCATAGAAACTATAGCCTTAAGCGCATGACTTGGAGTCATTCATGTCATCCATAATACCGAGTTGTTCGTAATATCTAGAGAATTGATCTCACGACCCAGAGTCATCATGTCATCTATAACCCTGAGTTGTTCATAGCACCTAGAGTGTTGAGCTCACTACCTAGAGTCGTTCATATCATCCTTAGCTCTAAGATATTCATAGCTACTAGAGCCCTGAGCTCATGACCTAGAGATGTTCATGTCATCCACGACCCTGAGTTGTTGATATGATCTAGAGCGCTCAATTGACGACTTGAAGTTGTTCATATCATCTATAATCATGAATTATTCATAGCATCTAGAACCCTAAGCTCACGATCTGTTATAGTTCATGTCATCTACAACCTTAAATTGTTCATAGCATCGAGATCCTTGAGATGACAACCCCAAGTTATTCATATCAGTCACAGTCGTGAGCTTTTTATAGCATTTATTACCTAGGGCTCATGATCCCGACTTGTTCATGTCAGTCACAACCTTGAGCTGTTCATAACATCTAGAACCTTGAGCTTATGATCCATAATAATTCATGTGATTCACAGCCCTGAGCTATTTATAGCATTAAGACCCTTGAGCTCAAGACCCAGAGTTGTTCATGTCATCCACAACCTTGAGATGTGCATGTCATCTAGAGCCCTAAGCACACGACCCCGAATCATTCATGTCATCCCCAACCTTGAGCTATTTATATCATTTGGAGCCCTGAGCTCACGACCCAAAGATGTTTATCTCACCCACAACCTTGAGCTGTTCATAGGACCTAGAGCGCTCAACTGACAACCTAGACTCGTTCATGTCATCCATAGTCATGAGTTGTTCATAGAATGTAGAGTTGTGACCTCACGAGCTGTAGTTCATGTTATCCACTGCCCTGAGCTGTTTATAGTGTTTAGAGCTTTGAGCTCATGACTCAAAGTCATTCATGTCATGCCTAACCCTAAGTTGTTAATAGCATCTAGCGCCATCAGCTCACGACCAGTAGTTGTTCATGTCATCCACAACATTGATCTATTCATAGCATCTAGAGCCCTGAAATCCCTACCTAGAATGGTTCATATCATCCACAACCCTGTGTTGTTCATACCATGTAGAGCGTTGAGCTCACAACCTGAGGTCATTCATGTCATCTATAGTCTTGAGCTCTTTATAGCGTCTAAAACGCTGAGCTCACAACTTGGAGTCGTTTAGATCATTTAGAGCCCTGAGCTCTTCATAGCATCTTGAGTGTTGAACTCACCACCCAGAGTCGTTCATGTCATCCACAACCTTGAGTTGTTCATAATTGCTAGAGCCTTAAGCTCATGACTGAGATTCGTTCATGTCATCCACAACCCTGAGCTATTTATAACATCTAGAGCTCTAAGCTCACGACTCGTAGTCATTCATGTCATCAATAGCCCTATCCTATTCATAGCATCTAGATCCCTAAGCTCACTTCTTAGAATCGTTCATATCACCCACAACCCTGAGTTGTTCAAAGCATCTAGAGCCCTAAGCTCACGTCCTCGAGTCGTTCATATCATCCACAACCTTGAGTTATTCATAGCATTAATTGCCTTAAGCTCACAACTTAGAGTTGTTCATGTCATCCACAACCTTGAGATGTTCATAGCATTTAGAGCCCTAAGCTCGCTAACCAGATTAGTTCATGTCATACACAACCTTAACTTGTTCATAGAATCTAGAGCATAATGTCACCGACTTAGGCCTTTCCTAAGCTCACATGCAACACTTAGACAACTCACCCCACTTGAAGTTGCTAAGTCAGCCTTCCCCTGGTGGTTAGCTAGCCAAGATAAGTTAGGTATAAAATTTGGAATCTAAGAAAACCATAGGCAAGACTTAAAGAATGAAAGATTTATTACCTTCAAAGGAAGCTTTACAAGTGCTTGGAAGCTCACTTGCTTGGTTAGGATGTGATTTGGGTAGTTTGGGTAGTGCCTTGGCCAAATAAAGCCCTCACCTATTTGTAGGCACCTGTGGAACTCTTTGGAACCTAGGAGGGTTCCTTACAAATCAAGAACATTGAAGATTACCCTAGACACTACCTATGTACAAGTATATACATGAAAGACTCTAGAAATCATTACAATGCTCCAAGACTTGCTTCTACTACTCTAGAGTTGTGTAGAAATCTCTACACACTTCTCTAGAACCTTCTACCCACTTTTTGAGCTATGTAGGCTCTTCCAATCTTCTAGAACCTTCTTGCTCCCTTATATAAGCCTAGGTGAGGGAATCATTTAGAGCAGGTCATAACACTCTCCCCCACCCACGCTGTCAACGTCTTCGTCGTCATCTCAACTTGAAACCTCTTGATGTGTTTCCAAAACTTTCTCATGGCATCCGCTTATTCCCAGCTTACCTGTCACTTAGGTAGTTCTTTCCATTAGACTAGATACTCTATCATACAAGGGACCCCTTGTCTCCTAGTGACCTGTTTAGCTAGGATGTTCTTCACCTTCTTCTTCCTTGAGGCCTCGGATGGATGCATGCACCTACACTTTCAATGCTTGGAGTGTTACTTCTTTCACATTAAGTTTACCTTTCCCTTGGTGACCTTGTCCATGTGTGGGTAGGGTATCTCAGCTCGCTTCCCTTTTGCCTCATGATTCGTTCCCAATTGGTGTCTCAGTTGATTCATGTCCAGCTGGTGCTCTTTGATTGAGGTAGTAATCAAAAAAATTTATAACCTATATCACCATGCATTAGGATAGCTTTAGCTAATATAGCATAGTGGCTCTAGGATCGTTCTCTGGGAAAGGTTTTCAACTCACAACTGATACCAATTCAAAGTTAAATTGGTGCTTTTTCATTTCAAGGTTAGCTTAAGAAATAAAACACAAACTTTGGTTAAACGAGGTTTTGTTTCAAGCTAACTAAAAAGAAAGTAATGGAAATTACTTATGAAGAAAAACATTCCTTGGAGGTTTGGGTTCACAGGGGAGGTTCCTTATGCAAAAACAGAGCTCCGGTCATTTGGTTCATTTCCTCGCATTAGAGAATTAACATATAGTCAATTCTTTAACCGGTGTTGTACAGATGTATCCTTTAAATGGATTTCAGCTCTAATTCCCTCTCACTGATACAACTTGCAATGGCTCGTGTGTCTCACCTAGCATTTGCCATTCAAGGTGATCTTTAACTTTGGACTTCCTTTCTCAAGCTCGCAAGAGATAACTAATGGATGTCTCCTTGGAGTCCAAAAGCTTACCAAGTGTTGGCAATTCTAGAAAATTTTACCTTCAAGTCACTTCCCAAAAGCTCGCAAGAGGTAAACTAGTGTATCTCCATGGACGGAGATCACTTGCCTTACCAAGTGTTGGCTCAAGTGAATGGAAGGTGTTTTAAGTTAACTAAAAACATAGAAATCATTAAAGGATCACACTTCTTCTTCATTAATGGCTGAAACCACAAAGCTATAAATTCTTGCACTTGGAACCTTTCCCGGCAACCTTAGCTCCAAGGAACTAAAAGTCTAGCCACTCATTCTTTGAGGAAACTTCCTCAGAGCTTGTTTGGATAGTAAGAAAAAGAATGAGAAAACAAAAATATATAGGAAAAATAGAGCGAGTGCTCTGTAAAATATATTTCTTGCAAAATTGTACAAAGGATGCGTCTGAGAACAAGCTCCTGACTCTCTTTTCTTAAAGAAAATTACAAACTATATATAAGAGGTTATTCACCCTTTGTTCTTACTTAAAGACTAAGGAATCCTATGATAGGTGGGTTACAAGGAGAGTTTGGGGATTTAGACATCAAATATCTAAAGCAAAATATCTCAAAAAGTCGGTCGGAAATATTGGGAAGCTTCAGGAGAAATTTTGTTGCAATGTGCAAAAATGGAGACTTGGTCGTCAGTATTATCAGAGTTTGCTTTTTGATTGTGGGCGGAAATGGATCCGGCGATTCGCATGTGTCTGACGAGCCAAGCTATCCGGGGAATTTGAATTGTCGGCTGCGGATGCTCTCCGGGTAAGCGCTCTCAGAGGATCCGGACATGTCTGACCGGGGAAGTTGAAATACCCTCCTCTCCCATTTGGCGTCAGGCGCCAGATGTGAAATATCCGAAGAAGGTGGAACGTTGGCCGAACAGAATTCTTCCCCGGGTGGAATGAGCTATGTCGCGCGTCGCAAGGGGGACCGTCTGTGTGTGCAAGGTGTAGGGACCCCTCCCCCTGATGACACGGAGCACGTATCGCTATCCGGAGCAACTCCATCCGGATTCCCCAAGAGGACACGTGGCGCACTCCCCTATCCGGACTCCCTCAGGGAGAAGCACACGACACTCGTGAACATCAAGCCCCGGACGATAGCATATCCTATCCGGATATGTTGTCCGGATCATTGACTAAAGTGAGCAAGCCTTGCTACGTCATTCCGACAGCTTGCCACAGCCCACGTTCCGCCGCCCTCCGATGGTGTGTCCGGACGCCCTGTCCGGACATCTTTTGCAGGGAAGACTAAACCAAAACTCAATCTGGGTTGAAAGCGTGCGTCCACTTGGTAGCTACGTGGATCACTGGGACGCAAGGCATCAACACAAGGGAGAGAGAGCCACGTGGCATTTTTTTAGGGAGGATCCCACACTCCTTGCATTCCGGATTTGCTTATGGCAAAGGACTTCAAAGCTTCGGTTCTTCATATTTCTGAGCTTTTCATTGCTTTGCCATGGATTCCAAAGAACTCTCCTCAATCTCGGATTGCTTTGGTGATCAAAAAGCTATCAAAACACCAAAACTTAACACAATTTGATTAGAATTGATTGCAAGGGTCCTCAATATGTTAATTGGGTTAAAATGTGATAACTACTACTCAAAAGTGTTTAAAAGAGTTAATTACAAGCTATCAAATAGCACTTTTTGAGTAGTAATCACTCCCCCTAACCGACATATTGCTAGTCCCTTAGTAATGAAGGAGAGAAAAATAAAAATAAACAGTACTATAATTTACAACATCATGCTAATCAAAAAAGAATTTTCAAGTGGCATGATGATCTAACTCTCACATGGAACATTAAAGAAATAAAACTCAAACTTCAACAAGAGTTATCAAATAACTTGTCTAATCACAATTCTTAAAGAGAAGACATTATGCAAATTTAAGCTTTAAAAGAGTTTCCACTCCCAAAGGGTCAAACCTTACTCTTCCATAAAAATCTAAGTGTTATTTATTAGTTTCCGAATATAGTATGTTGAACTAATCTCTCCCCCAAACCTAGTTCTTTTTCAAAGCTTAGCAAACTAATCAACCTCCAATAGGCTAAGAACGCACCTCTTTTCTCACAAATTTTTTTCATTGTAGGAGTATAAGGCTAAAGGTATTCTTTTCTAACTTGTCCATGTAACGGGGGTCCATCAATGACTCCCAACCAATTAAGGTTTAGGGCATCAAGCTTTAAGGATCTTTCAACCACTAACTCCTCGGATTTTACCCCGGACTTTTGAGAATGAATTTTAATACCCAAGCACCTACAGTATGTTAAACTCCACCTATCCACCCTTGTAATGAGCATTGAGGTCGGTGACTCCCAACCAATGAAGGCTTAGGGCACCAGGTTTTAAAGATTTTCACCATATACCCCTCAGACCTTGCTCGGGTTTCAAGGTAAGCAAACATTTTTTTTTCTTTCTTTCTTTATTCTTTTTTTCAAAGGCTCATTGGCCTTTTATAAGGTGTCCCAACACTATTAAATGAGGTCAAAGGTACCAAGTCTAAAATTTTCCTAAGTCAAGAGGGAAATAGTTTTTCATCTTATAATCGAAACCTATTGTGCACAGTGTGTGAATAACTTAAAGTGGAAGAACTAAGGTTGAATTCAATAGAAGTTTCAATAATTCATCAACTTTAGTAAGCATAATACAAACTCTAAGTCAAGTGAAAAGACAAAAATTCAATTTCTCCCTTTTCATTTTGAAATTTTTTCCTTAATAACCATGGAGAGTAGAAAAATTTTTAAAATTAAGCAAAAAGCAACTAAATTACCAAAATAACTTAGCATTAATAACAAAAACTTCCTTCCTCAACTCTCCCCCCAACCAAGCTGAACATTGTCCTCAATGTGATAAAAGCGATTGAAAAATAGGGAGGAAGTGGTACCTCCTGAGTGACGTGGAGTGATGCTGTGGAAATGATGGCTCAACTGCCTCTCCTGTAGGAGGCTCCTAATGAGGCATAGGCTGATCAACAAAAGGAGGGGCCTGTGATGGCTCTAATGAGCTGGGAATGGCATGCTCAGGAGTTGATGTACTACCGAGATGATGCTGAATCTGCCTCAGGATGGCAGTGTGCTGGGCCTGAGTGGCAAGAATCTGCTCCTGCTGAGAGCGAAGGGCTGTGATCTGCTGAGTAAGAATGCTTTGAGAAGTGGCCAATGCCTGGTAAATGTGGGATAGGCCTCTATACTCGATGATGGGAATAGCTACCCTTGGCTCAGCTGAAGGAGATGGTGCTGATGGAGGTGGAATGACAGGGGGAGGCTGTGGTGTGGCTTGAGGAGTAGAGGATGGAATCTCTGGTGGAGGCTCACTAGGGGCCACTGCAGGGGCAGGCGGTTGAGTGTCAGCAGGTGGTTCAACTGGCTCCTCTGGCTGCTCTGGTCCAGCTGGTGCTCCCTGGTCTGCACCACCATAAGCTGTCATACTAGTCCATTTGTCGAGAGTGAAAATCTCTCGACCAAAACGTTTACGCTCATGCTGAGGCTCTGCTGGGTATCCCCGGTGCTCCAATATTTGGCATAACAGCCTGGGGAAAAGGAGTGGAATGGCATCAGCTAGGAGCAGCTTCTTTTGATTTTCTTGCAATTCCTCCTGATTTTAATCATTCAAAAAAAAAATAAGTTAGTTACAATTAACATAATTTAAGACCAAAATTACAATCAAATAATTTAAAAAACTTAAAAATTAACATATTTAACAAAATTATGGACTTTGGTGAAACCAAGTCCATCTAACCCTTCTCTGATTAGGCTTTTTATGGCTCAAGGAGGTTGATTTCCTCATTTTCTGGCTTGAACGGCTCAATGAATGGCTTGAGGCGATGACCATTGACTCTAAAGGTGTTTATGCCATTGGAATTTAGTAATTCCACCACTCCATTGAGATGTACTTGGTGAATAATGAAAGGACCTATCCACCTTGACTTGAGCTTCCCTGGAAAGATATGGAGCCTTGAGTCATAGAGTAGGACTCTTTGTCCTTTCCGCAATTCTTTGTTGGAGATTAGTTGATCATGCCACTTCTTCATCCTCTGTTTTGCGACTTTGGAATTGATGTAAGCATCATTTCTTAATTCCTCCATCTCATTAAGGTCTAAGCACCTCTTTGCCCCAGCTCTGATCAAGTCCATGTTCAACCTCTTGATTGCCCACCAAGCCTTATATTCAACTTCCACAGGGAGGTGGCATGCTTTGCCATAGACGAGACAATAGGGGGACATGCCAAGAATAGTCGTATAAGCTGTTCTATATGCCCATAATGAATCATGTAGCTTAATAGACCAATCTTTTCTACTTGTGATCACCACTTTCATCAGTATGTTTTTTATTTCCCTGTTTGCTAGCTCCACTTGCCCGGAAGTTTGAGGATGATAAGGTATAGCTACCTTATGCTTCACTCCATACTTGGCTAATAGTGCTTCAAAAGGTTTGTGATGCGACTCATGGTAGCTTAGCTTTAAAGGCGTATCAACAAAATTTATACCTTAAATACTATTACTAAAGTAGCCAAGCTACTATAGCATAGTGGTTCTAGGATCGTTCATTGGGAAGGGTTTTCGCAAACACTAGTGATATTCAAATTAGGAAAATAGGTGATTTTCTTATGGATGTTAGCTTTAAAAGAAGATGTAAATATTTTAGAAAGATTTAAACTAATCTAAGCTAACATTAAAGACTAAAATGAAAGGGTGTAAAAACAGGTTTCTCAAAGATAGGATAGCTATGCTCTGGCTCTTATGCAAATTGGAAATCTTAGGATAGGCTCCTCGCGTTGGGGTTGCAACTATGGTGATGCTTGCTTCCCGAACCGGTATGAATTTAGCAAATCAAGTTTTAATCCTTTAAAATGGCAAAACAGATGGTAGTGAATTTCATCAATGGTTATTCACCTTAGACTTCCTTTGAATGGCTCGTAAGAGATAACTAATGGTCTAAAGCCAAAAGCTTACCAAATATTGGCAACTCAAAGTCATTCCAGGTGATAAACTCACCTTTCAATGGCCATTGAAATTGGTTCTAACGGATTAATGCAAAACTTGGAATTGAAAACCTCACCTTCCAATAGCTCGTAGGAGATAACTAATGGATAGAAATCCAAAAGCTTATCAAGTATTGGCCGTTGGAAGTTGTCCAAAGGAAATAAAAACCAAACTTTGCATTAATGAACCCTTAATGAAAAACGACTACCTTACCTTCTAGGTGCGAGAAATTTCCATGGGATTGCATCCAAGCCATCACATAACATCCATAATTTGAGAAACTAAAAGTTTTAGCCAATCATCCTTTGAGGAAAAGCCCTCAGAGGCTGTTTGGCTACTAAGAAAATAGAAATGGGGAAGAACAGGAGAAGAGAGAAAAACAGAGCTTTATATATTTCTAAGTTAATGTACAGAGGATCGATCCCCCAATCATCCCATATCTGTTTTGGAGGTGTTGTGCACCTCTATATATAGCAAAATTACAAGATAAAGCTTTATGTCGGCTGAATACAAGGTTACAAAAGGAATTTACACGAGAAAATATCAAGCTAAAAATATTTGGGAAGTCGGTGGTGCGTGCGTGGAGAAACAGAGGATTCAAAGGAATTTCGCAAGGTGCCTAAATCCTCCTTGAGAAATTTTCGCAAGGTATTTCTTCATGGTGCGAAATGGCCAAATTTCGCACCATGAGGAAAATCTCCTTGCGAAATTTTTGCAAGGTAAAATTCACCTTGCGAAATTGGTCATTTGGCATGATGCAGTTGTCTTCCGAAGGCCATATCTTCCTCATTTTAGCTCCAAATCATACACGGTTTGAAGCGTTGGATTCTTGACTTCCTGATCTTTGAAATGGTATATAGTATGTAGAAAATGGACTTCGGGAAGTGCTTCAAAAGTGCGAAATAAAACTGTAGCTTTTTTCTTCACTCTGTTTTCCTCTTCTCCATTGCTTGTGCTCGTGTTTCCACTTGAAATTCAAGCCTGTAATCATCCAAAATCCTTGCTTAACTCGCCCAAATAGCTCCTCCATCAATTGGCATGCTTGAATTAGTTCATAAGCTGATAAAAACATGTAAACTTGCCACAAAATGGTTAAAACCAATTACTAAGGACCTTAATGAATTAATTGGGTTAAATGAATATGATTACTACTCAAAGGTGCTTAAAACCATTATT
Organism: Vitis vinifera; assembly: GCF_030704535.1. Taxonomy (NCBI): domain Eukaryota; kingdom Viridiplantae; phylum Streptophyta; class Magnoliopsida; order Vitales; family Vitaceae; genus Vitis; species Vitis vinifera. The sequence goes on from NC_081812.1 coordinate 6,051,015, forward strand.
ATTAGGTCTACAAAATAACACTTTTTGGTAGTAATCAGTTTGTTGCAAAAATGAGTACCTCCATCATTGATTATGGCCTTGGGCACCCCAAATCTTGAGAAGATGTTCTCCTTAAGAAATTTGAGAACCACCCTGTGATCATTATGTTTACAGGGGATTGCCTCCACCCATTTGGAAACATAGTCCACCCCCACCAATATATAAGAGTTACCAAAAGACATTGGGAAAGGTCCCATGAAGTTAATACCCCAAACATAAAAAAGATCAACTATAAGGATGGGGTTCATGGGCATTTGGTTTCTTTTTGTAAGCTTCCCGAGTCTTTCGCATTTATCACAACTCCTACACATGATGTGGGAATCTTTGAAAAGCGATGACCAAGTAAACCCTGATTGCAAGACCTTCATGGCTGTTTTCTGAGAGGCAAAGTGGCCTCCACAGGCATTCTCATGGCAATGGCTGAGAATCCCTTGTTGCTCTTCTTCAGGGACACACTTTCTTATGATATGATCTGCACAATACTTGAAAAGGAAGGGCTCTTCCCAATAATAAGCATGAATCTTTGCAAAGAAGTGCTTCCTGTCTTGCGCTTTCCACTCTCTTGGAACTTCACCAGTAACCAAATAGTTAGCAATATGAGCATACCAAGGAGCTTTCTCTAGCAACATAAGTGATTCCTCAGGAAAGTCATCATTAATAGGTAATACATGGGAATTATGTGCTATAGACAACCTTGAAAGGTGGTTAGCTACCACATTCTCCACCCCTTTCTTGTCTCTGATTTGGAGATCAAACTCTTGTAACAAAAGAATCCATCTAATCAACCTTGCTTTTGCATCTTGCTTCGTCAATAAATACTTCAAGGCCGAATGGTCAGTGAAAAAAATGATGAAAGACCCTACCAAATAAGCACGAAACTTGTCTAAAGCAAACACCACAGCTAACAATTCTTTCTCTGTAGTTGTGTAGTTTCTTTGAGCCTCGTTCAATGTTTTGTTTGCATAGTAGATCACATAGGGCTTCCCATATTCTCTTTGGCCAAGTACAACTCCTATAACAAAGTCACTAGCATCACACATTACTTCAAAGGGTAATTGCAAGTTAGGAGCCCTTACTATTGGAGCGGTTGTCAAAAATTGCTTCAATTGATCAAAACTCTTTTGACATCTTTCATCCCAGGCAAACTTAGCATCCTTGGCTAAAAGTTCACAAAGAGGCCTTGAAAGCTTAGAGAAGTCTTGTATAAATCTCCTGTAGAACCCTGCATGGCCAAGAAATTGCCTTACTCCTTTTACAGTGGTTGGGGATGGCAATTTGGCAATAAGTTCCACCTTTGCTTTATCAACTTCAATGCCTTTCTCGGAGATGATATGGCTAAGGACAATCCCTTGATGTACCATAAAATGGCATTTATCCCAGTTGAGCACCAAGTCTTTTTCAATGCATCTTTTAAGAACCGCTTCCAAATTTACTAAGCATTCTTCAAATGTACCTCCATATATGGTGATATCATCCATGAAAACCTCCATAATTCGCTCCACCATATCACTGAAGATACTAAGCATACATATTTGGAATGTTGCAGGTGCATTGCATAAACCAAAAGGCATTCTTCTGTAGGCGTATGTTCCAAACGGACATGTGAAAGTGGTCTCCTCCTGATCTTCAACATCAGTTTCAATTTGGAAATACCCTGAGTACCCATCCAAGAAACAATAGAAAGGATGGCCAAAGACTCTCTCCAGCATCTGATCAATAAACGGGAGTGGAAAATGATTTTTCCTTGTAACAGCATTCAATTTCCTATAGTCAATACACACCCTCCAACCTGAAGTGAGGCGTGTAGCAATTTCTTCTCCTTTTTCATTCTGAACCACAGTAATCCCTGACTTTTTTGGTACCACTTGAGTAGGACTCACCCAAGGGCTGTCAGATATGGGATAAATAATACCCGCTTGGAGTAGCTTCAGTACCTCAGTTCACACCACTTCTTGTAAATGAGGATTCAATCTTCTTTGAGGTTGACGAATTGGTTTAGCTTCTTCTTCCATATATATGTGATGTGTACAAACCAAAGGACTGATTCTTTTCAAGTCAGATATTTGCCATCCTATTGCTTTCTTGCACCTCTTAAGAACTTTAAGTAGAGAAATCTCCTGATGACCGGTAAGAGATGAAGATATAACAACAGGACATTGGTTATTTTCTTCTAGGTATGTATATTTTAACTCCATGGGCAGAGGTTTCAAATTGAGCTTCGGGAATTCTTCTGTTACATCATCTTGTCCCTCCTATTTATTGAATAAAGGTAGGATCTCTTCTTTCCTCCTCCAACCTTGTAGAGTAGCAAGGACATCAAGGGGTTCAGAAAACCCTTCTTCAAGATCCTCAAGACTTTCATTCAACTCGTCTTGCATATTCTGATCACAATGCTCCTCCACTAGAGTGTCAATAATGCATACCTCTTCTGGACCTTCTTCTTCTTCCGGAGTAATTAGCTTCTTTGACATATGAAAGATATTAAGCTCAAGTGTCATGTTGCCAAATGTGAGTTGCATAATTCCATTCCTACAATTAATTATTGCCTTTGAAGTAGCAAGAAATGGCCTTCCAAGGATGATAGGAACATAATTAGCTTCCTTAACTAAAGGATCAGTATCAAGAACAACAAAATCTACTGGATAGTAGAAATTATCAACTTGAACTAAAACATCCTCAATTATCCCCCTTGGAATTTTCACTGACCTATCAGCTAAAGATGGAGTGATTGATGTTGGCTTTAATTCACCAAGTCCCAATTGCTTATAAACAAACTATAGTAGCAAATTCACACTTGCTCCCAAATCTAACAAAGCTTTTTCCACTACCTTTCCTCCAATCATGACTGAAATGGTAGGACATCCCGGATCTTTGTACTTCAAAGGAGATTTGCATTGTATGATGGCACTCACTTGCTCAGTCAAGAAGGCTTTCTTATTCACATTCAACCCTCTTTTGATAGTACACAGGTCCTTTAGGAACTTTGCATATGATGGAACTTGCTTAATCATGTCCAGCAATGGAATGTTGACCTTCACTTGCCTCAATACTTCAAGGATTTTTGATGCATTTTTTATCCCCTTTTTCCCATGCAAAGCTTGAGTAAAAGGTGGAGATGTGCGTTTCTTCATCAATTCTTCCTTAATAAGTTCTTTCTCCGGATTTGCATTCACTGTTGAATCTCGGTCCTCCTTCCCTTCACTGATATCTTTCTTCTTTCCTTTCATTTCCTCCCTCTTCTTTGTCTCTTCTTCTTCCTTATCTTCAACATATAGCTTGGGTGTTGGTGACTCAACCTTTTTACCACTCCTTAGAGTGATCAAGGCTTTAACATCTCTCACCTGTGAAGATTCTCCCTCATGAGTTTCCACTTCGTGGATACCCTTGGGGTTTTGGTGAGGTTGAGAAGGAAATCTACCCTTCCCTTGCACTGTGTTCAAATTAGTGAGCCTTGAGATTGAGTATTGGAGATTATCTATCTTCTGAGATAAGTCATTTTGCATCCCATCCATCATCTTATTCAAAGTATTCTATACACTGTCAATTCTTTGACTGAGTTGAGAGTTGATGGATTTTTGGTCTCCAACAAAATCTCCCACAACCTTGCTGAGATTCACTATTGCTTGTTCAAGACTTGAAGCTTGTTGGGATGGTGGAGATGGTTGAGATGGTTGAGATGGTTGAGCTGGCTGTTGGTACTGAGGTGCTCTTGGCTTCCATGAAAAATTTGGATGATTCCTCCAACTTGAGTTGTAAGTATTGCCATACGAAGCATTGCTATTGGGCTTGAATTGTCCAATGACATTTGCTTGTTCTTCAAACATTTCTCTAGTAACTGGAATTGTAGGGCACTCCTCCACCAAGTGTTCATAAGATTGATAAATAAAACATGTCTTTACTTGCACTGGTGTTTCAGCAACAGCTTGCACTTCATGCATCTTTTTCAGTTGTAGCTCTTCCACTCTTCTTGTCATAGCTGCAAATTTTGCTTTCATATCAACATCTTCATTCATGGTGTACATCCCAGCCTTAGCATGAAGAGTATTTGGTTGAGACTTCATCTTTCCCACTTCTCCTCTGTTCGGTTCATCCCATCCCCTTGAGACTTCGGCTACATAACTCAAGAAATCCATAGCTTCCTCAGGATTTTTACTCGTGAAATCCCCTTCACACATTGTTTCGAGGAGTTGCTTCATTGAGGAAGACATCCCATCATAGAAATAACTCACCAACAGCCATGTATCAAAGCCATGGTGAGGACAAGCATTAATGGCTTCCATGTATCTTTCCCAACACTCATAGAATTTCTCATTCTCTTTAGCTGAGAAGTTTGAAATTTGCCTTTTCAAGCCATTTGTTCTGTGAGTAAGAAAAAACTTCTTAAGGAATTCAGCTTGTAAATCAATCCAAGTACGGATACTCTGATTACTACTCATTAAGTGTTATTTGATAGCTTGTAATTAACTCTTTTAAACACTTTTGAGTAGTAGTTATCACATTTTAACCCAATTAACATATTAAGGACCCTTGCAATCAATTCTAATAAAATTGTGTTAAGTTTTGGTGTTTTGATAGCTTTTTGATCACCAAAGCAATCCGAGATTGAGGAGAGTTCTTTGGAATCCATGGCAAAGATGTTTGGACGGGGCGTCCGGACACACCATCAGAGGGCGGCGGAATATGGGCTGTAGCAAGCTGACGGAATGATGTAGCAAGGCTTGCTCATATTAGTCAATGATCCGGACAACATATCCGGATAGGATATGCTATCGTCTGGAGTGTGATGTTCACGAGTGTCGTGTGCTTCTCCCTGAGGGAGTCCGGATAGGGGAGCGCGCCACATGTCCTTTTGGGGAATCCGGATGGAGTTGCTTCGGATAGCGGTGCGCGCTCCGTGTCATCAGGGGGAGGGGTTCCTACACCTTGTACACGCAGATGGTCCCCCTTGCGATGCGCGGCATAGCTCATTCTACCCGGGGAAGAATTCAATCCGACCGACATTCCACCTTCTCCGGATATTTCACATCCGGAATTCCGTCCGCTAACATTCCACCTTCTCCGGATATTTCACATCCGGTGCTTGATGCCGGATGGGAGAGGAGGACGTTTCAACTTCCTTGGTCAGACATGTCCGGATCCTTTGATAGCGCTTACCCGGAGAGTTTTTCTCTCAGTATACAGTGCAACGGAATTTCTCCTAAAGCTTCCTGATTTTTTCGACCGACTTTTTGAGATATTTTGCTTTAGATATTTGATGTCTAAATCCCTAAACTCTCCTTGTAACCCACCTATCATAGGATTCCTTAGTCTTTAAGTAAGAACAAAGGGTGAATAACCTCATATATATAGTTTGTAATTTTCTTTACACAGGAGAATAGAGAGTCAGGAGCTTGCTCTCAGAGGCATCATTTGTACAAATTTTCAAGAAATATATTTTATAGAGCACTTGCTCTGTTTTTCCTATATATTTTTGTTTTCTCGTTAGTTTTCTTTCTAGCCAAACAAGCTCTGAGGAAGTTTCCTCAGAGAATGAATGGCTAGACTTTTAGTTCCTTGGAGCTAAGGTTGCCGGGAAAGGTTCCAAGTGCAAGAATTTATAGCTTTGTGGTTTTAGCCATTAAAAAAGAGAAAGTGTGATCCTTTAATGATTTCTTTGTTTTTAGTTAACTTAAAACACCTTCAATTCACTTGAGTGAACACTTGGTAAGGCAAGTGAGCTCCATCAATGGAGATACACTAGTTTACCTCTTGCGAGATTTTGGGGAGTGACGGGGAGGTAGGATTTTCTAGAATTGCCAACACTTGGTAAGCTTTTGGACTCCAAGGAGACATCCATTAGTTATCTCTTGAGAGCTTGAGAAGGGAAGTCCAAAGTTAAAGATCACCTTGAATGGCAAATGCTAGGTGAGAGGCACGAGCCATTGCAAGTTGCATCAGTGAGAGGGAATTAGAGCTGAAATCCATTTAAAGGATACATCTATACAACACAGGTTAGAGAATTGACTATATGTTAATTCTCTAATGCGAGGAAATGAACCAAATGACCGGAGCTCTGTTTTTGCATAAGGAACCTCCCCTGTGAACCCAAACCTCCAAGGAATGTTTTTCTTCATAAGTAATTTCCATTACTTTCTTTTTAGTTAGCTTGAAACAAAACCTCATTTAACTAAAGTTTGTGTTTTATTTTTTAAGCTAACCTTGAAATGAAAAAGCACCAATTTAACTTTGAATTGGTATCAGTTGTGAGTTGAAAACCCTTCCCAGTGAACGATCCTAGAGCCACTATGCTATATTAGCTAAAGCTATCCTAATGCATGGTGATATAGGTTATAAATTTTGTTGATTACTCCCTTTTGAGGGCCACAATCAAGGGACACCAGCTGGACACGAATCAAATGGCACCACTGTCAGGGACCATTGGGAGGACACGAATCAGCTGAGACACCAATTGGGAACGAATCAAATGGGGCCGTTGCCGGGGAAGGTGCCAACTTCATAGTGATATTATTTCAGTGTACTTGTGGTTTTCATCACAAGTTTCGTGAGTTTTCTCTCATTTTACTAACTCTTTTAGTGGTTTCTTTTACTCGTTTATATTCTAGCATAGCTTTTAATTTAGTTTTAGTTAATCGAACTCTTTTTGGTAGTTTTGTTTTTGTTTTCCTCTGTTTTTGTTTTTTTTTTTTTTTTTTTTCTCTTTGTTACAATTGATACTAGTTGTGTATGCCAAAGTGACGAGACAGTGGAGGAAGGCTTGTTAAACTTGAAACACCTCATAACAAGGAGTTGGAATTGAGCTTGAACATCATGGAAAATACACCTGAGGATCAGCATAGTCACCATGGTCATCAGGACAATCCCAATGAATTCAGATCAATGAGGGACCATATGCATCCACCTCGTATGAGTGCACCATCATGTATAGTGCCCCCTATAGAGTAGCTAGTGATCAGACCCCATATTGTGCCACTTCTGCCAACTTTCCATGGAATGGAAAGTGAAAATCCCTATGCCCATATCAAGGAATTTGAAGATGTTTGTAATACATTCTGAGAGGGAAGAGCTTCTATCGACCTGATGAGGCTTAAATTATTTCCTTTTACTTTAAAGGATAAGGACAAAATTTGGCTTAATTCTTTAAGGCCAAGGAGTATCCGTACTTGGACTGATTTACAAGCTGAATTCCTCAAGAAGTTTTTTCCTACTCACAGAATAAATGGCTTGAAAAGGCAAATTTCAAACTTCTCAGCTAAAGAGAATGAGAAATTCTATGAGTGTTGGGAAAGATACATGGAAGCCATTAATGCTTGTCCTCACCATGGCTTTGATACATGGCTGTTGGTGAGTTATTTCTATGATAGGATGTCTTCCTCAATGAAGCAACTCCTCAAAACAATGTGTGGAGGGGATTTCATGAGTAAGAATCCTGAGGAAGCTATGAATTTCTTGAGTTATGTAGTTGAAGTCTCAAGGGGATGGGATGAACCGAACAGAGGAGAAGTGGGAAAGATGAAGTCTCAACCAAATGATCTTCATGCTAAGGCTGGGATGTACACCTTGAATGAAGATGTTGATATGAAAGCAAAATTTGCAGCTATGACAAGAAGAGTGGAGGAGCTAGAACTGAAAAAGATGCATGAAGCGCAAGCTGTTGCTGAAACACTAGTGCAAGTAAAGCCATGTTCTATTTGTCAATCTTATGAACACTTGGTGGAAGAGTGCCCTACAATTCTAGTTGCTAAAGAAATGTTTGGAGAACAAGCAAATGTCACTGGACAATTCAAGCCCAATAGCAATGCTTCGTATGGCAATACTTACAACTCAAGTTGGAAGAATCATCCAAATTTTTCATGGAAGCCAAGAGCACCTCAGTACCAACAGCCGGCTCAACCATCTCAACCATCTCAACCATCTCCACCATCCCAACAAGCTTCAAGTCTTGAACAAGCAATAGTGAATCTCAGCAAGGTTGTGGGAGATTTTGTTGGAGACTAAAAATCCATCAACTCTCAACTCGGTCAAAGAATTGATAGTGTAGAGAATACTTTGAATAAAAGGATGGATGAGATGCAAAATGACTTATCTCAGAAGATAGATAATCTCCAATACTCAATCTCAAGGCTCACTAATTTGAACACAGTGCAAGAGAAGGGTAGATTTCCTTCTCAACCTCACCAAAACCCCAAGGGTATCCACGAAGTGGAAACTCATGAGGGAGAATCTTCATAGGTGAGAGATGTTAAAGCCTTGATCACTCTAAGGAGTGGTAAAAAGGTTGAGTCACCAACACCCAAGCTATATGTTGAAGAGAAGGAAGAAGAAGAGACAAAGAAGAGGGAGGAAATGAAAGGAAAGAAGAAAGATATCAGTGAAGGGAAGGAGGACCGAGATTCAACAGTGAATGCAAATCCGGAGAAAGAACTTATTAAGGAAGAATTGATGAAGAAACACACATCTCCACCTTTTCCTCAAGCTTTGCATGGGAAAAAGGGGATAAAAAATGCATCAAAAATCCTTGAAGTATTGAGGCAAGTGAAGGTCAACATTCCATTGCTGGACATGATTAAGCAAGTTCCATCATATGCAAAGTTCCTAAAGGACCTGTGTACTATCAAAAGAGGGTTGAATGTGAATAAGAAAGCTGCGGTTCTTCATGTTTCTGAGCTTTCCATTGCTTTGCCATGGATTCCAAAGAACTCTCCTCAATCTCGAATTGCTTTGGTGATAAAAAAGCTATCAAAACACCAAAACTTAACACAATTTGATTAGAATTGATTGCAAGGGTCCTTAATATGTTAATTGGGTTAAAAGGTGATAACTACTACTCAAAAGTGTTTAAAAGAGTTAATTACAAGCTATCAAATAGCACTTTTTGAGTAGTAATCACCTCATTTACTTGCACCCCAGTTAGGAGGTCTTAGGTGTACTAAGCTTTAGGTTGACTTGGAGAGCACCTAATAGCTGCATCGAGCCCATATGTGCTTCATCATCTTATTCTCTCTCTTTGATCATGGCATTGAGCACCTTCCTCTTTGGACAATCCTGTGCCCAATGTGGGCTGTCACACATGAAGCACTTGATTTTAGGCCTAAACTCCTTCATTTCCGCCTTATCCTTTCCTTTTCGGATGTTAGGCGTCTTACTTGATCCCATTCTAGGAGCATTGTGGTCCCTTGAAACCTCGTCTCTCCCACCCTTGGCGTGGCTATCCTTTGAACAGTCAACCTTGGAGAAGTCTCCATTCTTATAATCTATTAAAAATTCTGCTATTGCCATTGTAGTGGATAAGTCTTGAATACCTCGACATCTTAGTTTCTATTGGGCCTACCCTTATAGGTTATCCATGAAGGTGAATAATAACTCCTCTGCAATCATGTTTGGAATCTCAAGCATGAGCGAAGAAAACTCCTTGATATAGTCGCAAATCGAGCCTGTGTGCTTGAGATGCCTCATGTTTTTCCTGGCTAAGTAAGCCATGTCCTCGCGATAGAACTACCTCTTGATCTCCTTCTTGAATTCCTCCTATGTTTTTATGGTGCAAATGCCTTTCTCCATATAAGAGAATCTCTGATGCCACCATAGATTAGTTGTGTCAGTAAGGTAGAGGGTCATAGTCCTTACATTAGTTGCCTTATTAGTCAGTGCGAAATCCTCGAAGTATCACTCTATGTGCCATAAGAAGTTATCCAACTCCTTAGCATCCTGCTTGCCACTAAACCCCTATGGATTTGGCATCTCCACCCTAGATGCCTCTTATGTGGCCATGACTCATACTGACATAGCAACCTTGTAGATGGCTAACTCCTACCTAACCTCTTGGTCCCGACACTCCATTCGGGTGGCCAAGGCCTCCATCATTGACTCCATGCTAGCAAGCATGCTCAAGACCTTTTCTTAAAAGGACATAAAATCCTTGTGTGACATTGGTTGAACCTAAGAGACTAGTATCCCCTCACGAAGGTCTTGAATATGTTCCCTAAGATCCATCATACCCTTCTCCATGCCCTGCTTGATCAAGTCTAACCCCTACCGAGTGTCTACTGATTCGTGCCCACTTGGTGTCTCAGCTGATTCGTGTCCAGCTGGTGCTCCTTGATTGAGGGAGTAATCAACAAAATTTATAACCTATTACACCATTTACTAGGGTAGCAAAGACAAAGCTACTATAGTATAGTGGCCCTAGGATCGTTCACTGGGATGAGTTTTCACTTTGCAAATGATATTAATTCAAAGTTGAATTGGTGTCTTTTCATTTCAAGGTTAGCTTTAAAAGAAAACATAAAGATGTTTGAAAAAGGATTGGTTTTAAGCTAACCAAAAATAGTAACTGATTTTACTTACAAAGAAAAGTGTTTCTTGGAGTTTCAGATCACTAGGCTCAGATTCCTCATACAAAAAGGGAGTTCCGGTCACTTGTTTCTTTTCCTCGCATTAGAGAATTAACATATAGTTCCTTCTCCAACCGGTATTGTACAGATGCTTCCCATTAATGGGTTCAAACACTAAATCCCTCTCACTGATGCACCTTGCAATGGCTTATGCCTCTCACCTAGCACTTACCATTCAAGATGATCTTTAACCTTGGATTACCCGTCAAAAGCTCGCAAGAGATAACTAATGGATGTCTCCTTGGAGTCCAAAAGCTTACCAAGTGTTGGCTATTCTAGAAAATCCTACCTTCAAGTCACCTCCCAGAGGCTCGCAAGGGGTAAACTAGTGCATCTCCATGGACGGAGATCACTTGCCTTACCAAGTGTTGGCCCAGGTGATTTAAAGGCGTTTTAAGTTAACTAAAAAGATAAAAACCATTAACGGGTTACACTTTCTCTTCATTAAAAACTAAAACAACAAAACTTCCAAATTATACATGTGGAAACTTACCCGGCTTTCCTTACTCCAAGAGACAAAAAGCTTAGCCTCTCATCCTCTTAGGAAAAATCCTCAGAGTTTGGTTGGCTAGAAAGGAAACTAACGAGAAAACAAGAATATATATGAAAAACAGAGCAAGTGCTCTATTCATTGATTCTATATATGATATATCTATATATTGATAGATTTTTTTGGATTACATGATTCTCCTTCTATTATAGTGGATGCAAGGGAATATATATAGAGACTGATTACTACCAAAAAGTGCTATTTTGTAGACCTAATTATAATGGTTTTAAGCACCTTTGAGTAGTAATCATATTCATTTAACCCAATTAATTCATTAAGGTCCTTAGTAATTGGTTTTAACCATTTTTGTGGCAAGTTTACATGTTTATATCAGCTTATGAATCAATTCAAGCATGCCAAATGATGGAGGAGCTACTTGGACAAGTTAAAGCAAGCTTTTAGCTACACCAAAGCAAGCCAACAAAAGGAGAAAAGCAAAGAGAAGCAAAGAGAAGCAAAAAGAAGCAAAGAGGAAAACAGAGGACAGCAGCTGCAGTCTTCTTTGGCACTTTTGGAGCACTTCCCGAAGTCCATTTTATACATGCTATATACCATTTCAAAGCTCAGGAAGTCAAGAATCTAACGCTTCAAACCGTGTACGATTTGGAGCTGAAATGAGGAAGATATGGCCTTTGGAAGACAACTGCTCCAGGCTTGTGCGAAAATTTCGCACAACACCTTCCAAATTCGCACACCCCCTTGCGTGGTGCGAATTTTCCCCTGTTTCTGCCGACTCCACACGAGATCTTTTGTTTTGGATATTTTTGTATAAATTTTCATTCTTCTCCTTGCAATCCACCAATCATAAGATTTCTTAGCTAGGAAGGTTGGAAAAACTTCTCTATTTATATCCCCTTGCATCCGTTGTAACAAATATTGAAATATTGATATATAGATATAGAAATATATAAAGCTCTGTTTTTCTCTCTTCTCCTGTTCTTCCTCGTTTCTATTTTCTTAGTAGCCAAACAGCCTCTGAGGGCTTTTCCTCAGAGGATGATTGGTTAAAACCTTTTAAGTTTCTCAAAGTATGGATGTTATGTGATGGCTTGGATGCAATCCCATGGAAATTTCTCGCACCCGGAAGGTAAGGTAGTCGTTTTTCATTAATGGTTCATTAATGCAAAGTTTGGTTTTTATTTCCTTTTAACAACTTCCAACGGCCAATACTTGATAAGCTTTTGGATTTCTATCCATTAGTTATCTCCTACGAGCTATTGGAAGGTGAGGTTTTCAATTCCAAGTTTTGCATTAATCTGTTAGAACCAATTTCAATGGCCATTGAAAGGTGAGTTTATCACCTGGAATGACTTTGAGTTGCCAATATTTGGTAAGCTGTTGGCTTTAGACCACTAGTTATCTCTTACGAGCCATTCAAAGGAAGTCTAAGGTGAATAACCATTGATGAAATTCACTACCATCTGTTTTGTCATTTTAAAGGATTAAAACTTGATTTGCTAAATCCATACCGGTTCGGGAAGCAAGCATCACCATAGTTGCAACCCCAATGCGAGGATCCTATCCTGAGATTTCCAATTTGCATAAGAGCCAAAGCATAGCTATCCTATCTTTGAGAAACTTGTTTTTACACCCTTTCATTTTAGTCTTTAATGTTAGCTTAGATTAGTTTAAATCTTTCTAAAACATTTATGTCTTCTTTTAAAGCTAACCTTGAAATGAAAAAGATCAATTCATCTTTGAATTAATATCATTTGTGAAGTGAAAACCCATCCCAGTGAACGATCCTAGAACCACTATGCTATAGTAGCTTGGCTACTTTAGTAATAGTATTTAAGGTATAAATTTTGTTGATACGCCTTTAAAGCTAAGCTACCATGAGTCGAATCAGAGACGTTTTTCCAACCTTCCTAACTAAGAAATCTTATGGTTGGTGGATTACAAGGAGAAGAATGGAAATTTATACAAAAATATCTGAAGAAAAATATCCAAAAGTGTCGGTGGCAAATATCGGGAAGCACTAAGGACCATTTCGCAGGTGAAAACGAGGTCTGCGAGACTTCGCAGATGCACAAAAAGGGCTGCAAAATTACTTCGCAGCAAACAGCTGATTTCGCAATGCTACGAAGTGGTCTTTCATCTTGAGGTTCTCAGCTTCCAACTTGCGGCATATATATCGGGCAACTTCAGGAGGAAATACACCACACTGTACAAAAAGGCTGCGAAATCACTTCGCAACAAAAGGGTGATTTCGCAACACTTTGCAAAATGCTTCCTTTAGCTTGGAGTGATTGGCTTCCAATGGCTGTAACTCCTTCATTTCAACTCCGAATTGCATACCGTTTGAAGCATTGGATTCTTGACTTCCTGAGATTTGAAATGGTATATAGTATATAGAAAATGGACTTCAGGAAGTACTCCAAAAGTGTAAAGGAAGGCTGTAGTTGCTGTCCTCTATTTTCTTCATTTTCTCTTTTTCCTCTCTCAGTTGTTCTTTCCTTATACACTTTGAACGACTTTGGCAAAGGGCTATCAGGCTCCAAAGCTTGGTTCTCAATGAATTTGAGCTTCCAAATGCTTTTCCATGGATTCCAAATAACTCTCCTCAATCTTGGATTGCTTTGGTGATCAAAAAGCTATCAAAACACCAAAACTTAACACAATTTAATTAGAATTGATTGCAAGGGTCCTTAACATGTTAATTGGGTTAAAAGGCAATAACTACTACTCAAAAGTGTTTAAAAGAGTTAATTACAAGCTATCAAATAGCACTTTTTGAGTAGTAATCATCTACCACGGCTAGCCTTGCCTCCATGTTGGCAATGGCATCACGAGACTTATCCTTCCTACCCTTGCCATATGTAATAGGGCCGGTCTCTCTCCCTTAGGCTTACTCACTAGCCTCCTCAACGTTAGAGGCCAACATGCTTCCTTCACTATGCCCGCTTTGTAGTCGTGCTTTTATACCAAATATCATGGACTTAGGCCTTTCCTAAGCTCATGTGTGGCACTTAGACAACTCTTCCCGCTTGAAGTTGCTAAGTCAGCCTTCCTCTGGTACTTAGCTAGCTAAGCTAAGTTTGGCACATGATTTGGAAGTTAAGAAAACTGTAGGCAATAGCCATGAGTTGTTCATCACATTTAGAGCCCTAATCTCATGACTCAGAGTCGTTCATGTCATCCACAACCACAAGCTGTTCATAGCATATGAAGCCTTAAGCTGACGACCAGGAATCGTTATTTTCATCCATAGTTGCGAGTTTTTGTAGCATTTAGAGCCCTGAGCTCACTACCTGGAGTTGTTCATATCATGGACAATCCTGAGTGGTTTATAGCATCTAGAGCTTTGAGCTCACAAACTTGAGTTGTTCATGTCATCCATAGCCCTTAGATGTTCGTAACATTTAGAGCCCTAAGCACATGACCCTAAGTCGTTCATATCATTCACACCCTTAAGTTGTTCATAGCATCTACACCCTTGAGTTGTTCATAGCATTTAGAGGATAAGCTTATGACCCTGATTCGTTCATATCATCCACAACCCTGAGTTGTTCATAGGATTTAGTACCCTAAGCTCATGACCCGGAGTCTTTCAAGTCATCCACAGTCCTGAGCTGTTCATAGCATTTAGAGCCTTGAACTCGTAAGCCTGAAACGTTCATGTCATCCACAAACTTGAACTATTCATAGCATCTAGAGCACTAAGCTCACAACCTAAAGTCATTAATGTTATCCACAGCCTGATTCATAGCATCTAAAGCTCTAAGTTTACGACTTATAGTCATTCATGTCATGCACATCCTTGAGTTGTTCATAGCATCTAGAGCCTTAAGCACACAACCCTGAGTCATTCATATAATCCACAAGCCTGAGCTATTTATAGCATCTAAAGCCTTGAGCTCATGACCCGGAGTTGTTCATATCATCGATAACCCTGAGTAGTTCATAGCATCTAGAGCCTTGAGCTCATGAATATGAGTCGTTCTTGTCATCCACAACTCTTAGATGTTCGTAAGATCTAGAGCCCTGAGCACATGACCTTGAGTCGTTCATATCATCCACATTCCCGAGTTGTTCATAGAATCTAGAGCCTTAAGCTCATGACTAGGAGTCGTTTATGTCATCCATAGGCTTGAGATTTTCAGACCATCTAGAGCACTCAACTCATGACCTAGAGTACTTAATGTTATCCACGATCCTGAGCTGTTCATAGCATCTAGAGCCCTATTGATGAGGGCATGACTAACAAATGGAATGCATGTCCTATTCAAGTTCCAGTTGGTCTAATTACAAGGGTTTGAGCTAAAAAGTTCAAGGAAACTCTCAATGGACTGATTCACAATATTTGGGCTAAGGTGAATTCGTGAAGGCCCAAGGAAGATACTCCACATGTTCCACAAGGTTGGATTTCCATGATTCAAGCTTTGGAATAATCTAGAAGAATCCATGAAAGAGAACAAGTCACAAATTGTGCGGATTGAATGAAGTTTCCTAAATTGGTGATTATGTAATTTTGAACTCATCAAGGAGATTGGTTGGCATAATCTAAAGTAATCTTTTAAGATTACTAAATTACATTTCTTATTTATTATTATATTTTAATTTTTGGATTTTATGGGGAAGTAATAAATTAGAAATCCCCTTGTTTCCTTTTTTACTTTGGGCTAGGCATGATTTTAGGAAATAATGGGTTCAATTTTTCAGAATCCAACTTAGGATATTTTAGTTTCCCTTTTCTGACTATCTACAAATCCTAGGCAGAATATTTGGGGATTTTATAATTGCCAAATTTGTAAACCTCTTTGTATTTAAATAACCATCAACTTATTGAAAAATAATACATATTTCATTCATAATTTTGTGAGAGAAAATTCTCTTTTGTTCTTTTAAAACTCTTTGAACTTATTGGAAAGATTTCTGTGGCATTCTTCTTTGACTTATTAATCAATCCTTCCATAATTGATTGTGGTGTCTTCATTATACCAAGGTTCTTGCTTCCATATAAGCAACAGGTCGCGATTTCATACAAATTTGTTTCTAGATGATCTTGGAGCCATTCTTGATCCACAAGTTTATCAATTTTATGGTGTGGATCATATCACCTATGCTCACGACCTAGATTCATTCATGTCATCCACATCCTTGAGTTGTTCATAGTATCTAGAACTTTGAGCACATGACTCAAAGTAGTTCATATCATCCACAACTATGAGCTGTTCATGAAGTCTAGAGCCCTGAGCTCATGACCCCGAGTCGTTCATGTCACCCACAACCCTCAGTTGGTGATAGTAAGAAGAGCCCTAAGCTCAACATACAGATTTGTTCATGTCATCCATAGCCTTGAGATGATTGTAACATTTAGAGCCTTGAGCACAAGACCTCGAGTAGTTCATGTCGTCCATAACTGTGAGTTGTTCATGGCATCAACAACCATGAGTTGTTCATGGCATCAACAACCATGAGTTGTTCATGGCATCCACAGTCATGAGCTATTTATGGCATTTAGAGCCCTGAGCTCATGACCCTGAGTCGTTCATGTCACCCATAGCCATAAGCTTTTCATTACATTTAGAGCCTTGAGCTCATGACTCAGAGTCATTCATATCATCCACAGTCCTAAGCTATTCATACCATCTAAAGTCATTAGCTCACGACTTGGAGTAGTACATGTCATTTATAGCCATGAGTGGTTCATAGCATCTAGAGTCCTAAGCTCATGACCTCAAGTCGTTCATATCATCCGCAACCTTGAGCTCACAACTCCGAGTCGTTCTTACCATCCATAATCATGAACTATTCATAGCATCTAAAGCCATAAGCTCATAACCTCGAGTCATTCATATCATTCACAACCCTAAGTTACTCGTCGCATTTAGTGCCCTAAGCTCATGAACTAAAGTTGTTCATGTTATTCATATCTCTGAGTTTTTTATAGCATCTAGAGCCTTGAGTACACGACCCTGGGTTATCCATATCATTCACAACCCTTAACTATTCATAACATCTAAAACGCTCAACTGACGACTTGAAGTCGTTCATGTTATCCGCAACCATGAGCTGTTCATAGCATTTAGAGCCCTAAGACCTCGACCCAGAGTCATTCATGTCATCCACATCCCTAAGCTATTCATAGAATCTAGAGCCTAGAGCACATGACCTTGAGTTGTTCATATCATCCACAGCCTAGAGCTATTCATAGCATCTAGAGCCCTGGCCTCATGACTCAGAGTAATTCATGTCATCCATAACCATGTGCTACTCATGGTGTCTAGAGCCTTGAGCTCACAACTGCAAGTCATTTAACCCATAACCCTAAGCTTATGACTTAGAGTCATTCATGTCATCCACAACCTTGAGATGTTAGTAACATCTTGATCCATGAGCAAATGACCCCTAGTTGTTCATCTCATCAACAACCTAGAGTTGTTCATAGCATATAAAACCCTGAGCTTACGACTTGGAGTAGTTTATGTCATCCATAATCATGGGTTGTTCATAGCATTTAGTGCCCTGAGCTCATGACCTAGAGTTGTTCATGTTATCCATAACCTTAAGCTATTCATAGCATCTAGAGCCTTGAGCTCACAACCTTAAGACATTCATGTCATTTATAGCCTTGAACTATTCATAGCATCTAGAGCGCTTAGATCACAATCTGAAGTTATCTATGTTATCCATAGTCCTTAGTTGTTTATAACATCTAAAGCCCTATGATAAAGACCCGAAGCCATTCATATCATCTACATCTTTGAGTTGCTCACAACATCTAGATCCTTAAACACATAACCTTGAGTCTTTCATATCATCCACAACCCTCAACTATTCATAGCATTTATAGCCCTAAGCTCATGAGTTGAAGTAGTTCATGTCATCTACAATCACGAGCTGTTCATTGTGTCTTGAGCCCTGAACTCATGCCTCGAGTCATTCATGTAACCCATAACCCTAAGTTGTTCTTAGCATCCAAAGCCTTGACCACATGACCCATATTAGCTCATGTCATCCACAACCCTGAGATGTTCATAACATCGAGATCCTCAAGCACGACCCCCAAATGTTCATATCATCCACAAGCTTGACCTGTTGGTAGCATCAAAAGCCTTCAGCCCATGACCCAGATTCATTCATGTTATCCATAGCCATGAGTTGTTCATTGCTTCTAGGGCCCTGAGCTCATGTCTTGGAGTCATTCATGTCATCCACATTCCTAAGCTATCAACATCTAGAACCTTGAGCACATGACCCTGAGTTGTTTATATCATCCACAACCCTGAGCTATTCATGGCATCTAGAGCCCTCAGCACATGACTTGAAGTAGTTCATGTCATCCATAGTCGTGGATTGTTCATGGTGTCTAGAGCCGTGAGGCCACAACCCCGAGTCATTCATATCATCCACAACCTTGAGCTATTCATAGCATCCAAAGCCTTAAGCTCATGACCAAGAGTCATCCATGTCATTCACAACCCTGAGATGTTCGTAACATCTAAAGCCTTGAGAACACAACCCTGAGGCATTCATGTCATTGACAACGTTGAGCTCTTCATACCCTTTGAAGCCTTAATCTCACAACTTGGAGTAGTTTATGTCATCCACACTCATTAGCTATTGATAACATCTAAAGAGCTAAGCAAATGACCTAAAGTCGTTCATATCATCTACAACCTTGAGCTGTTTAGAGCATTTAATGCCCTGAGCTCACGATTTGAATTCATTCATGTCATCCACAACTTTGAGTTGTTCATAGAATCTAGAGCCCTAAGCTCACGACCTAGAGTCATTCATGTCATCCACAGGACTGTGCTACTCATAGCATCTAAATCCCTAAGCTCACAACCTTGAGTCATTCAGATCATCCACAACCCTAAACTATTCATTGCATCCAAAGCGTTATGCTCACGCCCCATAGTAGTTCTATTCATCCACAACTATGAGCTATTCTTAAGATTTGGAGCTCTAAGCTGATGACCCCGAGTCATTCATGTCATCCACAACCTTGAACTACTCACAGCATCTAGAGCTTTGATCTCACGACCCGGAGTTATTCATCTAATCCATAACCCCGAGTTGTTCATAGCAGTTAGAGCCCTTAGCTCTTGACTTAGAGTCGTTCGTGTCATCCACAACCCTGTTCTATTCATAGCATCTAGGGCTCCACACTCACGACTACGAGTCTATCATATCATCCTCAACCCTAAGTTATTCATAGCATTTAAAACCCTGATTTCATGACCCAAAGTAGTTCATGTCATCCACAGTCATGAGTTCTTCACAACATTTAGAGCTTTGAGCTCATGATAAGGAGTTGTTCATGTTATCCATAGGCTTAAGTTTTTCATAGCATTTAGAGCCTTGAGCTCATGACCTTGAGACATTCATGTCATCCACAATTCTGTACAATCATAGCATCTAGAGCACTCAGCTCATGACCTAGAGTTGCTCATGTTATCCGCAGCCTTGAATTGTTCATAGCATGTAGAGCCCTAAGATGAAGACCCAGAGTCAATCATGTCATCCACGTCCCTGAGATGTTCATAGCATCTAGATGCCTATGCACATGATACTAGGTCTTTCATATCTTCCACAACCCTAAGCTATTCACATCATTTAGAGCGTTATGCTCATGACCTAGAGTCGTTCATGTCGTCCACAACCTTAAGTTGTTCATAGCATCTAGAGCCTTAAGCCCATGACCTGGAGTCATTCACAGGCTTGAGCTAGAGTGGCTCATAGAATCTAGAGCCTTGATATCATGACTTGAAGTCATTTATGTCATCTACAACCTTAAGTTGTTCATAGCATTTAGAGCTTTGAGCTCACGACATGAAGTTGTTAATGTTATCCATAGGCTTGAGCTATTCATAGAATTTAGAGCATTGAGTTCACAACCTTGAGACATTCTTGTCATCTACAACCTTGAACAATTAATAACATCTAGAGTACTCAGCTCACAACCTGAAGTCGCTCATGTTATCCGCAGCCCTGAGTTGTTCTAGCATGTAGAGCCCTAAGCTCAAGACCCAGAGTCATTCATGTCATAGACATCCTTTTGTTGTTCATAGCATCTGGATCCCCAAGCACACAAACTCAGGTCATTCATATCACCCATAGCCCTAAGTTATTCATAGCATCTAGAGCCTTGAGCTTATGACCCATAGTTGTTCATGTCACCCACAGCCTTGATCTATTCATAGCATCTAGATCCCTGAGCCCACGATGTGGAGTCATTCACAACCTTAAGCTAGAGTGGCTCATAAAATTTAAAGCCTTGATATCATGACCCGATGTCGTTCATGTCATCCACAACCTTAAGCTGTTCATAGCATCTAGAGCCTTAAGTTCACTACCTTAAATCGCTCATGTCATCTAAAGTGTTAAACTATTCATAGCATCTATAACGCCCAGCTCATGACTCGGAGTCATTCATGTTATCCACATCGATGAGTTGTTCATAGCTTCTAGAGCCCTAAGGTAATGACCCAGAGTCATTCATGTCATCCACATCCTTGAGCTGTTCATAACATCTAGAGCCTTGAGAACACAACCCCGAGTTGTTCATATCATCCACAACCCTAAGCTATTCAAGGAATCTAGGGTCCTCAACACACGACCCAGAGTGGTTTATGTCATCCACAACTGTCAATTGTTCATGGTGTCTAGATTTGTGAGGCCTCGACCCCAAGTCGTTAATATCATCCACAACCCTGAGATGTTCATAGCATCTAGAGCCTTGAGCTCAAGACCCAGAGTCATTCATATCATCCACAACCATAAGATATTTGTAACATCTAAAGCCTTGAGCACATGACCTTAAGTTGTTCATGTCATCGACAATGCTAAGCTCTTCATACCATTTGAAACCTTGAGCTCACGACCCAAAGTAGTTGATTTCATCCACACCCGTTAGCTATTGATAGCATCACTAGCCTTAAGAAAATGACCTCGAGTAATTCATATTATCCACAACCTTGAGTTGTTTATAATATTTAAAGCCTTTAGCTCACAATCCGAAGTCGTTCATGTCATCTACATCTTTGAGTTGTTCATAAAATCTAGAGCCCTAAGCTCACAACTAAGAGTCGTTCATGTCATCCACAAACCTGAGCTATTCATCGCATCTAGAGCCCTAAGCTCACAACCCAGAGTAGTTCATGTCATCCAGAGCCATGCGCTATTCATGGCTTCTAGAACTGTGAGCTTACAACCTCGAGTCGCTCATGTCATCCCTAGCCCTAAGCTCATGACCCGGAGTAGTTCATGTCATCCATAACCCTGAGATGTTCGTAACATCTAGAGATTTGAGCACACAACCTTGAGTCGTTCATGTCATCCACAACCCTGAGTGGTTCATACCATTTGAAGCCTTGAGCTCAGGACCTAAAGTAGTTCATTTCATCCACACCTATGAGCTATTGATATCATATAGAGCTATAAGGCCACAACCTAGAGTCATTCATGTCATCCACATCCTTGAGCTATTCATAACATCTAGTGTCCTAAAGCACACGATCCCTGGTTGTTCATATCATCCACGACCCTAAGTTGTTCGTAGGATTTAGGGCCTTGAGTTCATGATCCAAAATCATTCATGCTATCCACAACCTTGAGCTGTTCATAGTATCTAGAGCCATGAGTTCAGGACTTGGAGTCATTCATGTTATCTAAACCCTAAGCTATTCATGGCATCTAGAGCTCTTAGCTCATAATATGGAGTCATTCATGTCATCCACAAGCCTGTACTATTCATAGCATTTAAAGCCCTAAGCTCACAACCCCAAGTCGTTTATATTATCCATAATCCTTAGCTTTTCATAGCATCTAAAGACCTTTTCTCACGCCACAGAGTAGTTCCATTCATCCATAACCGTGAGCTACTAATAGCATTTAAAGCTCTGATCTCACAACTTGAAGTCATTCATGTCATCCATAACCTCGAGCTGTGCATTGCATCTACAACCCTCAGCTCATGACTTGGAGTCGTTCATGTCATCCATAGCCCTATGCTATTCATAGCATCTAGGGCCCTAAGCTCATGACCCTGAGTCATTCATATAATCCATAACATTAAGTTGTTCATAGCATTTATAGTTATAAGCTCATGAGCTCAAGTAATTCAAATCATCCACGACCTTAAGTCGTTCAAAGCATTTAGTATCCTTAGTTCATCACCCAGAGTAGTTTGTGTCATCCATAACATTTAGAGCTTTAATACATAACCCCGAGTTGTTCATATCATCCACAACCCTAAGCTGTTGATAGAATCTAAAGCTCTGAGCTCACGACCCCAAGTCCTTCATTTCGTCCACGAAACTGGGCTGTTCATAGGATTTTGTGCCCTAAGCTCATGACCCAAAGTCGTTCATGTCATCCATAACCCTGAGTTGTTCATAGCATCTTGAGCCTTGAGCACACAACCCTAAGTTGTTCATTGCATCTGCAACTTTGAGCTTGGAACTCGGGGTTGTTCAAGTCATCCATTGCCCTAAACTCTTCATAGCATCTTGAGTGCTCAACACACGAACCAGAGTCATTCATGTCATCCATACCCCTGAGTTGTTCTTAGCATATGGGGCCTTGAGCTCATGACCTAGAGTCGTTTAAGTCATCCACAACCCTGAGTTCTTCATAGCATCTAAAGTCTTAAGCTCACGACCCCAATCCATTCATATCATCCATAACCCTTAGTTGTTCTTAGAATTTAAAGCCCTAGTCTCATGACTTAGAGTCATTCTTATCATCCACAACCCTGAGCTATTCATAGCATCTAGAGCCTTGAGCTCATGACCCAGGGGCATTCATGTCATCCATAGCATTGAGCTATTCATGGCATCTACAACTTTGAGGTCATGACCCAGAGTTGTTCCGGTCTTCCACAAGCTTAAGCTCTTCATAGTATCTTGAGTGCTCAACTCATGACCTGAAGTCGTTCATGTCATCCACAACCCAAAGTTATTCATAGCATCTAGAGCCGTGAGTTTATCACCCAGAGTCATTCATATCATACACAAACTTGAGCTGTTCATATAATCTAGATCCTTGAGCTCACGACCTTAAGTCATTCATATCATCCACAGCCTTGAGCCATTCATAGGATTTAGTGCCTTGAGCTCATGACCCAGATTCGTTCATGTCATCCATAACCATGAGCTATTCATAGCATCTAGAGCCTTGAGCACATGACCTTCAGTCATTCATATCGGCCACAACTCTGAGCTATGCATAACATCTAGAGCCTTGAGTTGTTCATGCCATCCACAGCTGTGAGTGGTTTATAACATCTAAAGCCTTGAGCACATGATCTAGAGTAGTTCATATAATCCATAACGTTGAGATTTATATAGCATCCAAAGTCCTCAACTCACAACCTGGAGTTGTTTATGTCATCAACATCCCTGAACTATTAATGGCATCTAGAGGCATGAGTTCACAACTCCGAGTCATTCATGTCATCCACAGATCTGAGCTTTTCATAACATCTAGAGCCCTGACCTCAAAACCCCTATTCGTTCATATCAACCACAACCTTGAGCCGTTCATAGCATTTAAAATCCTATGTTGATGCCCCAAAGTAGTTCATGTGTTCAATAGCCATGAGATGTTCATAACATCATGAGCCCTAAGTTGATGACTCATAGTCATTCATGTCAACCACAAATTTGAGTGGTTCATAGCATCTAAAGCCTTGAACTCATGACCCAGAGTCATTCATGTCACCCATAATGCTAAGTTTTTCAAAGCATTTAGTGCCTTTAGCTTGCGACCCGAAGTCGTTCATATCATCTATAACTCAGAGTTGTTCATAGCATTTAGAGCCTTGAGCTCACGATCCTAATTTGTTCATGTCATCCACAAACCTAAACTATTCATAGTATCTACAAAGCTTAGCTCATGACCCAGAGTCATTCATGTTGTCCACAACCACGAGTTATTCATAGCATTTAGAACCCAATGCTCATGACTCAAAGAGATTCATGTCATCCATGTCCTTGAGCTGTTCATAGAATCGAGAGCCTTGAGAACATGACCTTGAGCCATTCATATCATCCACACCCCTGAGCTATTCATAGCATTTAGAGCCTTGAGTTCACAACCCGAAGTAGTTCATGTCATCCACATCAATGAGTTGTTCATTGTGTTAAGAGCTGTGAATTGACGACCCCGAGTCGTTCTTATCACCCACAACCCTAAGTTGTTTGTAGCATCCCGAGACCTGAGTTCACAACCTATATTCGTTCATGTCATTCAATGCCCTGTGCTATTCATATCATCTAAAGCCTTAAGCTCACTACTTCGAGTTGTTCATATCATCCACAGCCTTGACCTGTTCATAGCATCTAAAGCCTTGAACTCACGACCAAGAGTAGTTAATGTCATCCACAATTGTGATTTGTTCATTGCATCTTGAGCCCTAAGCTAATGACCCCGAGTCATCCATATCAACAATAACCATGAGCTACTAATAGAATCTAGAGCCCTCATCTCATGACCTAAACTAGTTCATGTCATCCACAACATTGAGCTGTTCATAACATTTAGTGTTAGAATAGAGCCCTTAAAAGCATAACATGATGTAATAAATTTGGAATTCATTATTTATTTAATGATGTTCTAATTTCACTTTTATCTATCCTTATTCGATGTATTATACTTTATGAGCATTCTTTTCTACATCTTTTGCATTGTATGTGACTTAGGTGAATTAAGAGTTGCACAGAAGATCTAAGTCATGGGTTCTTTGTAAATAGATGACTTGTTCACAACCAGTTCATGGGTCTAGGCAAGTCATTAGAGGTTGTAGTGCACCACCTCTTAATTGGAAGGATGGTTGGTATTGGGTATTGGGATGGGTTTCCCATGGTGAGTGCACTAGTGTGTATAGTCACACATTGGATAGGACCTACGGTGAGTCATGACTTAAGGTTTTCAAATAGTCATGACCTCACCAAGTTGCTGCATTGTGTTGTCTCTCAACCTTGAGAGAATATTGAGTTTGTGCTAAGGTTAGCAATGGCTTTAACCTACGGGTGAGATCATAAGCTGATTATATATTCCCTATGGATTGGATCATTGTTGATGGAAGTAGATAGCAGCATGCATTCCCAATAGAGGCACCATGATATCTCATGGGATTGAGACAGTGTGTCCTCTTGGGTAATCCTAAGGAGGTGTGTTCATGGAAACTATGGCCATAGTAGTTCCTTAAGTGGAACTTGACATAGGCTCTTTGAGAGTTAAGACATGTTAATTGAATACATAATAGGAGGATCTATAACTCAAGGATAGTAGAGGTAGTCTTCAAAGGCTGATAGCTTTCACCTTGTTAGACTATGAACACCAATTCCTTGGGAGATTAAACACAATGGATAGTAGGTCACAAACTCGAGCATGTAATGTCTTGTTGTTATTTACATAGGATACTTGAGTTCAGTTGATTCTTTGTTGTGGGATGTTGAATCAACTTCAGAATTGGATTATGAGAGAGCCAGTACGCCTATGGGTCCTAATGGTCCCTACTCTAAGCTCATATACCTTATTGGCATGGATTATGAGGGTCAGATTAACTCTATGTTCACTTTTGTGCATAAGGGTGTTTTGGTAATTACTCAAGGTTGCACAGAGGCAAGTGTGCAAGGTCTCTGGATTGGGCTAATTGATTAATTAGTAAGCCTTATTAGGTTAATTAATCAATTAGGACCCATTTTGGGCTAGATTAAATGACCCAAGCCCATGTGGGCTCAAGTCACTTAAGCCCAATTAGGAACCCTATAAATATTCCCTAGGGGTTAGGGTTTTCATAACTTCTATCTTCCATTATCCATAGAGAAAGAGAGCCATAACCTTCACCCTTTTTTCCTCCCCATCAGAAGTGTGCCAAGAACAAGGTTGAGTCATCGAGTAGAAGATTGTGGGTTTATGAGACTTCCAACATCTTCAAGGTCATCTTCAACGCTTGGATTTTAAGGTTTGGGAACATTCAAACCTAAAGGTTTGTTCTTTAAACCTAAAATATTAATTTTTTTTTTTGAACTTGCTATTGCTTCCGTTGCTTAGATCTAAGATGCCAACAACTGGTATAAGAAAATAATGTTATAAGCATGCTTAGATCATTATTTAGGGTGTGCTAACATTTTTTTTGTAGCCTTGATATTATCTCATGGCCAAAGGACACATGTATGTTCCTTTTTATTATTGCTTGTGATGATTGAATGAGATAATTTGTTTTCTTTCTTTGTTTCTTCATAGATTTGGTTGGAAGATCCATTAAAGGAGCATAGGTTTTTTTTTTTTTTTATCTTGTAAAGTTTTAATATTTTCCATAAATTAGGTTGTAATCTCCATTATAGGAGCATAGGATTTCTTTTATGGTGTAAAGTCTTGTTTTTTATCCTCTATGGAGGACTACAAGAGATGAATACCTGAATGATGTCAATAAAGGTTGGATTTTTATTGGAGCATCATCTATGAATATTCAAGGATTTTAATTGCTGTGGAAGAAAGGTTGAATCTTTCCTTTGATTATTATTATTATTATTTTTTTTAAAAAAAGGTGGAAAGGATAATTTTTTTATATTTTTAGATCCACAGCTGCACAACAACGTTCATTTTGACTCAAAATTGGGGCTGCCTCCTGTGAGTTTCTTAGAGCAAGCTGCATATGGTTTTGAAGCTTAGGAAGTTAGAAATCCAACGCCACAAACGTTTCACAATTCTGTGTTGAAACAAGGGAGATATGGCCATTTGAAGCAGATCTGCGTAGAGGGTATGCTGTAACGGGATTGCATACGGGTCCAACACTTTTTGCTTGTTTGGGCTCATCTTTTGGGCCACTTGTTGGGCTTGAAAGTTGCTTAATTTTAGAAGCTATACAGGAGCTTCTTTTGGCAAGTTTTGATGCCAAATATTGGTGTCAAGTTGAAGATAATTGTCTTTGGTTCATAGTTGGAAAGTTGTGAAGAATATCCCTTAGCCATGGGATCTCCTTTTGAATATTTCCTTTTTGATGCATATTGTTATATTGCAGGTGATGAGAAGTGCTTTCAAAGTTACTAATTTTGGATTTTCTTATGGACAATAAATTTTCATGAGAAGATTATTTCCAAATTAAGTTTTATTCAAAATTGGAATGATGCTTCTATTAAGGATTTTTTTTTTTTTTTTTCATAGGGAAAGTTTTAAAAAAAAATTAAAAAAATTGTGAGAGAATCTAGTTTCCTTTTCTCCTTAGAAGATCCATTTTTCAAAGTTTCTAAGTTTGAAATCTTCAAGGACTTGAGTTTCTATATTAAGGGAAGATTCTCTTAGTTTAAAATCTTTATAAAATTGGATTTTCCTTATAAACACAAGTATTCCAATTTAGTGGATAAATAAAGCTTTTGAAAATTCTCATGATAGATAATTTATTTTAAGAAGGTCATCAAAATTATTGAAATTTTATTATGAAAATTGTATGAAACTCTTAGTAATTTTGATGGATATAATTTTTTTTTTGAAAATTAGATTCCAAAGCATGTTATTTACTTAATTTTGGAATAGTGTAGATTAAGAAAATAAAACTTGTGAAAATAAATTAGAGAGCAAAGTTTCCTTTTGTAAATTATTCTAAAGGGCTCTAAATTACTTTCTTTAAAATTATTTTGATAAGAATCCTTATGGAATAAAAGTTTCCCTTTTTGGATAAAGTGCTCTTTAGTTTTTATTTTTCAAGTTTTTGGAAAATTTCTTATCATACTAATCCTTAATTTGGAGAGTAAATATTTGTTTCTGAAAATTTTCGAGATGGATAATTTATCATAAGGGAATTACTAAAAGTTTTATTTTTGGTAAAATGGAATAGATTATTATAAAAATTAGATTTCATATTTTAGAATATTTATTAAATTGGAAAGGTGTAGGGATAAGGAAATTAAATTTATAAGGAATTTTGAATATGAGAGCTAAAGTTCCTTTCTAAATTTATTCTCAAGGATTTGAAATATATATATATATATATATTTTCTTCTAAGAATCTTTGAAGAATTAAATGTTTCATAATTGGATAAGGTGCTCTCAAGTTTTCAAAATCTTATGAATTGGAAATTTCCTTATTACACTAAGTTTCCAATTTGGATAATAATATCTTATGAAAATTTTATTTAGAAATAATTTGTCATTAAAGGTTATTACCAAAAGGATATTTAGTAATCTGATGGAAATAAATTTCTTTGAAAATATTTCACAGACAAAATATTTATTAATTGGAATTGTGTGAAGAAGGAGAATTTTTTATGAAAATAGATTTTAAAATTTGAGAGTAGACATTTTATCAAAATTCATTTTTGGATAAAATACTCTCATAGAAAATTTAAATTTTGCATATGGACATTCTCCTGTAACATTGGGTTTCCAATTAAGAAATAAATGTTTTTAGAAATTCTCAAAAAGAATAATTTATTCATCAAGGTAATTACTAATGTTTTAAAAGCTCTAATTTCAAAAGATTAAGTAGGAGAGGGCCATAGGCAATCCCATAGCCTCCAAGGTTGCATAAGGGTAAGTGAACAAGGTATCTGAATTGGGCTAATTGATTAATTAGTAAGCCTTATTGGGTTAATTAATCAATTAGGAACCATTTTAGGCTAGATTAAATGACCCAAGCCCATGTGGGCTCAAGTCACTTAAGCCCAATTAGGAACCCTATAAATACTCCCTAAGGATAGGGTTTCCATAACTTCTGTCTTCCATTATTCAGAGAGAAAGAGAGTCATAACCTTCACCCTCTTTTCCTCCCCACTGGAAGTGTGCCAAGGATAAGGTTGAGTCATCGGGTGGAAGATTGTGGGTTTATGAGACTTCCAATAACTTCAAGACCATCTTAAACACTTGGATTTTTAAGGTTAGGGAACATTCAAACCTAAACGTTAGTTCTTTAACCCTAAACGATCAATTTTTTTTATTGTTATTGTTTCCATTGCTTAGGTCTAAGATGCCAACATTTAGTGTTCTTAGCTCACGACTTAGAGTTGTTAATGTTATCCATAGGCATGAGTTGTTCATAACATCTAGAGCCTTGAGGTCACGACCTTGAGACATTCATGTCGTCCATAGCCCTAAACTATTCATAGCTTCTACAATGCTCAGATCACGACTCGGAGTTGTTCATGTTATCCCTAGCCCTGAGCTGTTTATAGCATCTAGAGCCCTAAGCTCACAACCCAGTGTCATTCATGTCATCCAAATCCCTGAGTTGTTCATAACATCTAAAGCCTTGAGCACACAACCCCGAGTCATTCATATCATCCACGACCCTGAGCTATTCATAGCATCTAGAGCCTTGAGCTCACGATCTGGTGTAGTTCATGTCATCCACAAGAGTGAGTTGTTCATGGTGTCTAGAGCTGTGAGCTCATGACCTCGAGTCACTCATATTACCCATAACCTTGAGCTATTCATAGCATTTAGAGTCCTAAATTCATGACCCGAAGTTGTTCATATCATCCACAACCCTATGCTATTCATAGCAACTAGAGTCCTAAGCTTACTACCCCAAGTCGTTCATATCATCCATAGTCGTGAGTTGTTCATAGCATTTAAAGCCTTGAACTCACGACCCGAAGTAGTTCATGTCATCCATAGCCGTGAGCTATTAGTTGCATCTTGAGCCTTGAGCTGATGACCTTGAGTCATCTATGTCATCAACAACCGTGACCTGCTCATAGAATCTAGAGCCCTAATCTCATGACCTAGAGTCGTTTATGTCATCCATAACCTTGAGCTATTCATAACATTTAAAGCCTTGAGCAGACAACCCTAAGTTGTTCATGTCATCTATAGCCTTGAACTATTCATAATATCTACAATGCTCAACTCATGACTGATTCATTTCCAATTGGTGTCTCAACTGATTCATGTCCAGCTGGTGCTCCTTGTTTGAGGGAGTAATCAACAAAATTTATAACCTATTACACCATATACTAGGGTAGCAAAGAAAAAGCTACTATAGTATAGTGGCTCTAGGATCGTTCACTGGGAAGGGTTTCCAAATTACAAATGATACCAATTCAAAGTGAATTGGTACTTTTTCATTTCAAGGTTAGCTCAAGAAATAAAACAAAAACTTTGATTGGTAAAGATTTAGATTTAAAATGACTACAAAGCAAGTGATGGAAATTACTTAGGAAGAAAAACATTCCTTGGAGGGTCAGGTTCACTAGGGAGGTTCCTCATGCAAAAGACATAGCTTAGGTCAGTTAATTCATTTCCTCGCGTGACAGAATCAAAATATAGTCAATTCTTTAACCGGTGTTGTACAGATACATCCTTTAATTAGATTTCAGCTTTAATTCTCTCACTAATGCAACTTGCAACAGTTCGAGCCTCTCACTAAGCCTTAACCATTCAAGGTGATCTTTAACCTTGGACTTCCCTTCTCAAGCTCGCAAGAGATAACTAATGGATGTCTCCTTGGAGTCCAAAAGCTTACCAAGTGTTGGCAATTCCAGAAAATCCTACCTTCAAGTCACCTCCCAGAGGCTCGCAAGGGGTAAACTAGTGCATCTCCATGGTTGGAGATCACTTGCCTTACCAAGTGTTGGCCCAGGTGACTCTAAGGTGTTTTAAGTTAACTAAAAACATAGAAATCACTAAAGGATTTCACTTCCTCTTCATTCATGGCTGAAACCACAAAGCTCTGCATTCTTGCACTTGGAACCTTTCCCGACAACCTTAGCTCCAAGGAACTAAAGGTTTAGTTACTCATTCTCTGGGGAAACTTCCTCAGAGAGTGCATAACTTAGAAAAAATAAAGAATACAAAGTGAGAAGATAAGGCAAAACAAAGGTCCTCAATTTTACTTGCTTTCAAACTTTTCCATCAAGGGTTCCTCCTTGAGAACAGGCTCTCGAGAGCTATTTATATCAACAAAAACAAATACTAATTATTACATGGATATTTACTCTTTTTACTAACTTAAAAGCTAAGGAATCTTATAATTGGTGGCTTTCAAGGAGAATTTTAGGATTTAGACAACAAAAATCTGATGAAAAATATCTCCCAATGTCGGTAGCAAATATCGGGACGCACTAAGGATCATTTCGCAAGTGAAAATGATGTCTGCGAGATTTCGCAGAGGCACAAAAAGGGCTGCGAAATCACTTCGCAACAAATGGCTAATCTCGCAGCGCTGCGAAGTTGGCTTTCAGCTTGCGGTGTTCGGCTTCCAACGTGTCACATATATCGGGAAACTTCAGGAGGAATTCCACAGCACTGTGCAAAAAGGCTGCGAAATCATTTCGCAACAAAAGGGTGATTTCGCAACACTTTGCAAAATTCTTCCTTCAGCTTAGAGTGATTAACTTGCAATGGCTGTAACTTCTTCATTTCAACTCCAAATTGTGCACCGTTTGAAGCATTGGATTGTTAACTTCCTGAGCTTCGAAAAGAATATAGAATGCATGAATTGGACTTCAGGAAGTGCTCCAAAAGTGGCTGACATGACTGTCATCAAGAATATGCTTCATGATAGATTTCTCTTTGCTTCTTCTCCTTACATTCCGGATTTACTCATGGCAGCAAAGGACTTCAAAGCTTTAGTTCTTCACGTTTCTGAGCTTCAAATTGCTTTGCCAAAGATTCCACATAACTCTCCTCAATCTCGGATTGCTTTGGTGATAAAAAAGGCTATCAAAACACCAAAAATTAACACATATTGATTAGAAGTGCTTGCAAAGGTCCTTAATATGTTAATTGGGTTAAAAGGCAATAACTACTACTCAAAAGTGTTTAAAAGAGTTAATTACAAGCTATGAACTAGCACATTTTGAGTAGTAACCAATGACTCACAGTCATTCATGTTATCCACAACCTTAAGTTGTTCATAGCATCTAGAGCCCTAAGCTTATGTCATAGAGTCATTCATATCTTCCACATCCCTGAGTTGTTTATAGCAAATAAAGCCTTGAGCACATGACTCCGAGTCATTCATATCATCCACAGCCCTGAGCTATTCATAGCATGTAGATCCTTAAGTTTATGTCCTAGAGTAGTTCATGTCATCCATAGGAGTGAGTTGTTCATGGCATCTATAGTTGTGAGCTTAGGACCTTGAGTCATTCATATCACCTATAACCCTGAGCTATTCATAGCATCCGGAGGCTTGAATTCATGACTCAGAGTCGTTCACATCATCTACAGGCCTGTGCTATTCATAGCATCTAGAGCCTTAGGGTCACTACCCTAAGTCACTCATATCATCTACAACCTTGAGCGGTTCATAACATTGAGAGCCTTGAGCACACAACCCTGAGTCATTCATATCATCCACAACCCTCAGTTGTTCTTAGCATCTAAAGCTCGAAGTTGGTCATGTTATCCAGAGCCTCGAGCTGTTCATAGCATCTAAAGCCCTTAGCTCACGACTCGTAGTAGTTCATGTGATCCACAACCCTTAGCTATTCATAGCATGTAGAGCCTTGAGCTCACTATATAAAATCGTTCATATCATCCACAACCCTGAACTGTTCATAGCATTTAGAGGCCTGAGCTCATGACCTAAAGTCATTAATACCATGCACAACCTTGAGTTGCTCATAGCATTTGATTGCCCTAAGCTCACGATCGGAAGTCATTCATGTCATCCATAGTCCAAAGCCGTTCATAGCATCTAGAGCCCTAAGCACAAAACCCGGAGTCTTTCACATCATCCACAATCCTCAACTGTTCATAACATCTAGATCCTTGAGCTCATGACTTGGAGTCGTTCATATCATCCACATCCCTGAGCTGTTTATAGCATCTAAAGCCTTGAGCTCATGACCCGTAGTAGTTCATGTCATCTACAACCCTTAACTATTCATAGCATGTATAGCCCTGAGCTCACTATATAAAATTGTTCATATCATCCACAACCCTGAACTGTTCATAGAATTTAAAGGCCTGAGCTCATGACCTAAAGTCGTTAATACTATGCACAACCCTGAGTTGCTCATAGCATTGATTTCCCTAAGCTCACGACCTGGAGTAATTCATGTAATCCATAGTCCAAAGCTGTTCATAGCATCTAGAGCCCTGAGCACATGACCCTGAGTCTTTCACATCATCCAAAATCCTCATCTATTCATAACATCTAGATTCCTGAGCTCATGATCCAGAGTCGTTCATATCATTCACATCTTTGAGCTGTTTATAGCATCTAAATCCTTAAGCTCATGACCCGTAGTAGTTCATGTCATTTGCAACCCTGAGCTATTCATAGTATGTAGAGTCTAGAGCTCACTATATAAAATCATTCATATCATCCACAACCCTAAGTTGTTCACAGAATCTAGAGCCCTGAGGTCATGACTTAAGGTCGTTCATGTTATCCATAACTCTAAGCATTTCATAGCATCTAGAACCCTTAACACACAACTCCAAGTCATTCATAACATTCACAACCCTAAGCTGTTAATAGCATCTACAACCTTGAGCTAATGACCTCGAATCTTTCACATAAGCCACATCTATAAGTTGTTCATAGCATTTATTACCTTGAGCTCATGAATGAGAGTCGTCCATGTCATCCACAACCTTAAGTTGTTCATAACATCTACAACGCTCAACTCATGGTCGAGAGTCGATCATGTCATCCATAACCCTCAGTTGTTCATATCATCTACGGGCCTAAGCTCGTGACTTAGGGTAGTTCATGTCATCCACAACCTAGAGCTGTTTATAGTAGCAAGAGGCCCTAAACTCATGTCTCGTAATAGTTCATGTCATCCACAACCCTAAGCTATTCATATCATGTAGAGCCCTAAGCTCACTATATAGAATCATTTATATCATCCACAACCCTAAGCTATTCATAGCATTTAGAGACCTAAGCTCATGACCCAGGGTCATTCATGTCATCCATAGCCCTGAGTTGTTCATAGCATCTAAAACACTTAACACAACCTTGAGCTGTTCATAACATTTATTTCCTTAAGCGTACGACTCAGATTCGTTCATGTCATCCATAGCCCTGAGTTATTAATAGAATCTAATGCACTCAACTCATGATCGACAGTTGATCATGTCATCTTAAACCCTCAAATGTTCATAGCATCTACAAGCCTAAGCTCATGACCTAGAGTCGTTCGTGTTATCCACAGCCCAGAGCTCTTCATAGCATCAAGAGCCCTCAACTCATGACTCGTAGTAGTTCATGTCATCCATAGCCCTTAGCTATTCAGAACATATAGAGCCTTTAGTTAACTATATAGAATCATTCATATTATCCACAACCCTGAGCTGTTCATAGCATCTAAAGCCCTGAGCTCACAACTCGGGGTCGTTCATGTCATATATAATCCTGAGTTGTTCATAGCATCTAGAGCCCTTAGCACATGACTCTGAGTCATTCATATCATTCACACCCCTAAGTTGTTCATAACATCCATAATCTTGAGCTCACAACCTTGAGTCATTTATATCAGCCACAACCCTAAGCTATTCATAACATTTATTTCCATTAGCTCACGACTCGGAGTTGTTCATGTCATCCCTAGCCTTGAGTTGCTTATACCATCTAGAGCCCTGAGCACATAACCTTGACTCGTTCATATCAGCCACAACCTTTAGTTGTTCCTATGACTTATGACCTAAAGCTCACGACTCAAAGTCATTCATATCACCCATAGCCTTGAGTTGTTCACAGAATCTTGAGCCTTAAGCTCATGACTCAGGGTCATTCATCTTATCCACAACCCTAAGCTATTCATAGTCTTTAAAGCCCTCAACACACAACCTTGATTAATTTATATCGCCTATAACCTTGAGCTTTTCATAGCATTTATTACCCTAAGCTCATGACTTGAAGTCATTCATGTCATCCATAGCCTTGACTTGTTCATAATATTTAAAGCCCTGAACTAACGACCCTAGTAGTTCAAAGCATCAACAACCTTGAGCTGTTCATAGCATCTAGAGCCTTGGGCTCATGAGTCAGAGTCATTGATGTTAACCACAACCTTGAGATATTCATAGCATTTAGAGTCTTGAGATTATAACACAAAGTCATTCATGTCATCTACAACCCTGATCTATTCATTTCATTTAGAACCCTATGCTCATAACCTGAAGACGTACATGTTATCCATAACCCTGAGCTATTTATTGCATCTAGACCCTTGAGCTCACGACCTAGAGTCATTTATGTCATCCACAGCCCTGATCTGTTCATAGCATTTAGAGCCCTGTGCTCCCAACCCGGAGTCGTTCATGTCATCCACACCACTGAGCTATTCATAGCATCTAGAGCCCTGATCACATGAGTTGGAGTTGTTCATGTCCTCCACAACCTTTAGCTATTCATAGTATCTAAAGCCTTGAGCTTATAATTCGAAGTTGTTCATGTCATCCACAATCTTGATCTATTCATTGCATCTAGAGCCCTATGCTCATGACTCGAAGACAATTATGTCATCCATAACCTTAAGGTGTTCATTGCATCTAGACCCTTGAGCTCATGTCCTAGAGTCGTTCATGTCATCTATAGCCCTGATCAATTCATAGCATCTAGAGCTTTGTGTTCATGACCTGAAGTCATTCATGTCATCCACTACCTTAAGCTATTCATAGCATTTAAAGGCCTATGCTCACGACCTAAGGTCATTCATGTCATCCACAACCTTGATTTGTTCATTGCACCTAGAGCCCTAAGCTCATGACATGGAATCGTTCATGTCATCCACAACCTAGAGCTATTCATAGCACTTAAAGCCTTGAGCTTACAACCAAGAGTCATTCATAACACCCATAGTGTTGAGTTGTTCATAACATCTAGAGCCTGTTGCTCATGACTTAGAGTTGTTCATATCCATCATAGCCTTGATCATTCAAAGCATCTAGAGCCCTGTGCTCATGACCCGGAGTGGTTCATGTCATTCACAGTGTTGAGCTGTTCATAGCATCTAGAGCATTAAGCTTAGAGTCAAAGTCATTCATATCATCAATAACCTTGAGTTATTCATAGCATCTAGAGCCTTGAGCTTACAACCCGAATTCGTTCATGTCATCCACATCCTTGATCTGTTAATTGCATTTAGAGCCCTGTGCTCACGACCCGTAGTAGTTCATGTCATCCATAGTCTAGATCTCTATTCATAGTATCTAACACCCTATCCTTACAACTCGTTCATATCATCAACAACCCTAATCTATTCATAACATCTAAAGCCTCATGCTCCTAACCCAGAGTCATTCATGTCATCCATAGTCTTGAGCTATTCATAGCATCTACAGCATTGAGCTAATATCTCAGAGTCTTTCATGTCATTCACAAACCTGAGATGTTCATTGCACCTAGAGTGTTGTGCTCACGACCCAAAGTCGGTCATGTCATCCATAACACTAATCTGTTCATAGCACCCAAAGCACTATGCTCACGACCTAGAGCCATTCATGTCATCCCTATTCCCATGATTTTCATTGCATCTAGAGCCTTGAGCTCACTACTCGGAGTCGTTCATGCCATCCACAACCTTGATATGTTCATAGAATCTAGAGCCCTTTGCTCACAACCTGGAGTCGTTCATGTCATCCACAACCCTTATCTATTCATAGCATCTAGAACCTTATGCCCATAACTCAGAGTCGTTCATGTCATCCATAGTCCTGAGTAATTCACAACATATAGAGCCCTTAGCTCATGACTTGGACTTGTTCATATCATCCACAACTCAGATCTATTCATAGCATCTGGAGCCTTGAGCCAATGACTCAGAGTTGTTCATGTCATCCACAACCTTGAGTTATTCATAACATCTAGAGCCTTGAGCTTATAACCTTGAGTCATTCATGTCATCCACTACACTGATTTGGTCATAGCATGTAACACCCTATGCTTACTACCTGGAGTCGTTCATATCACCCATAACCCTAAATTGTTCATAGCATCTAGAGCTCTATGCTCACAACCCATAATTGTTCATGTCATTTATAGGCCTGAGATATTCATGACATTAGGAGCCCTAAGCTCACAACTTGGAGTCATTATTTTCATTCATGGCTCTAATGTATTCATAGCATCTAAAGCCTTGTGCTTACAACCTAGAGTTGTTCATGTCATCCACAAACCTAATGTATTCATAGCATCTAGATCTCTATGCTCATAACCCGGAGTCCTTCATGTCATCTAAAAACCTGAGCTATTCATAAAATCTAGAGCCTTGAATGCACTCCCTAGATTTGTTCATGCCATCCATAACCCTGATCTATTCATAGCATCTAGAGCTCGATGCTCATAGCCTAGAGTCGTTTATGTCCTTCACAACCTTAACTTATTCAAAGCATATAGAGCTTAGAGCTAATGACTTAAAATTGTTCATGTCATCCACAACCTTGAGCTATTCATGGCATCTAGAGCCATGATCTAATGACTCAAAGTCATTCATGTTATCCAAAACCTTGAGCTATTAATGGCATCTAAAGCCTTGAGCTTACAACATAGAGTCGCTCATGTCATCCACAAGAATGATTTGTTCATAGCATCTAAAGCCCCGAGCTTACAACCCGAAGTATTTATGTCATCCACCGCCCTGATCTGCTCATAGTATCCAAAGCCTTGTGCTCACAACCCTAAATTGTTCATTGATTACTACTCAAAAAGTGCTATTTTATAGCTTCTTATAAACTCTTTATACACTTTTGAGTAGTAATTAATACCTTTTAACTCAATTGACACATTAAGGACCCTTGCAAGTGTTACCAATAAGTTTTTGGCAAGTTTTGATGTTTTTGATAGCTTTTTAATCATTAAAACAAGCTAAGAATGAGGGAGAACTTGGTATAATCCATGGCAAAGCAAGATTGAAGCTAAATTACATGAAGAATCCAAGTTTTAGAGAGCTTCAAAGCCTTTGCCAAATCAGTCAAGTGTGCAAGGAAGAGAATCAGAGAAGGAATCTAACATTGAAGAATTTCGCAACCCCTTGCGAAATTTTCGCAAGATAGAAGGAAATTTCGCAACCTCTTTTCATTCTTACGAAATTTTAGCAAGCTAGAAGAAAATTTCGCAACTCATTTTCAGTCTTGCGAAATTTTTGCAACTCCATATCTGAGTTGTAAAATCTTGATGTAATCTTCAGATATTTTTGCACCGACTCTGTTAGATTTTTACCTCAAGATATTTTGTGTAATTATTTATTCTCTCTGATTCGCGCTTAGCTAGTGTATACCCTATTGATTGGTGTTCAATCAACTGGTGTACTCCAATTTCAGTCCTCAAACAGGAGTAACCAACAAAATTTATAAACCAATTTCACCATATACTAGGGTAGCATTAGCTAGCATAGCATAGTGGCTCTAGGATCGTCCACAAGGATGGTTTTCAAATTACAACTGATATTAGTTCAAAAAATGAATTGGTGCTTTTTCTTTTCAAGGTTAGCTTTAAAAGAAAACATAAGTATGTTTGAAAAGGTTGGTTTTAAGTGAAACCAATAATAAAGTAACGGAAATTACTTACAAAGAAAAGTGTTTCTTAGAGTTTCAGATCACTAGGCTCAGATTCGTCATACAAAAAGGGAGATTCTAGTCATTTGGATCTTTTCCTCGCATTGGGGATTTAAAATATTGTTATTTACCGAATCGGTGTGGTATAGATGCTTCCCTTTAATGGGTTCAAACACTAAATCCCTGTCACTGAATCATCTTGCAATGGTTCATACCTCTCACCTAGTATTGGGCATTCAAGGTGATCCTTAACCTTGGATTACCAATTAAAAGCTCGCAAGAGATAACTAATGGATGTTTCCTGGGAGTCCAAAAGTTTACCAAGTGTTGACTATTCTAGATAATCCTACCTATAAACCACCTCCCAGAGGCTCGCAAGAGATAAACTAGTGTATTTCAATGGACAGAGACCACTTGCCTTACCAAGTGTTGGCCTAGGTGATTTTAAGGGATTTGAAGTTAACTAAAAAGATAAAAACCATTAACGGATCACACTTTCTCTTCATTAAAAACTGAAACAACAAAAATTCCTAGTTTTGCATCTGGAACCTTACCCATCTTCCGTCACTCCAAGAAACAAAAATCCTAGCCACTCATCCTCTGGGAAAGCATCCTCAGAGTTTGATTTGCTAGAAATAAAAATAACAAGAAAACAAAATGAGAAGGTAAGGCAGAGCAAAGCTTTGTGTATTACTTTCTTGAAAAACTATACAAAAGTGTCATCTCTGAGAAAAACTCCCAAGCGATCTTTTAAAAGAAAATTACAATAGATTATATAGAGAGGCTATTCACCCCTTCTGCTAACTTCCCAACCAAGGAAACTTGTCATTGGTGGGTTACAAGGAGAAAATAGGGATTTACACACAAATATCTAAAGATAAATATCAAACAGATTCAGTGCACAAATATCTCAAATTACAGGTGGATTTCGCAAGTTCAAATGCAACTTATGAAAATTTCACAAGTTGAAATTTTCCATTTCGCAAGTTGCAAAATTGTCCTGCAACTTATTAGCTCTTTGTCCTGCAGTGATTCCTTTCCCCTTCCTACTTTGCAAGTTGCAAAAATTTCGCAAGTTGGATTCCACAACTTGCAAAATTGCTGGATGGTTGATTTCTTTTGTGATTTTCTTCCTTGCATCCTCATTTGGCTTTGGCAAAGGGTTATGAAGCTCCAAAGCTTAGTTTCTTCAGGAATTTGAGCTTTAACTTGCTTTGCTATGAACTATACAAATATCTCCCTCATTCTTGGATTGCTTTGTTGATAAAAAAGCTATCAAAAACACCAAAACTTAACACAATTTGATTAGAAACTATTGCAAGGGTCCTTACCATGCCAATTGAGTGAAAAGGTAATAACTACTACTGAAAAGTGTTTAAAAGAGTTAATTACAAGCTATAAAATAACACTTTTTGAGTAGTAATCACTCCCCTCAACAGACATATTGCTAGTCCCTTAGCAATGAAGGGGAGAAAAATAAAAATAGACAGTACTATAATTTACAGTATCATGCTGATTACTCAAAAAATTTCAAGTGGCATGATGATCAAACTCTCTCATGGGACATTAAAGACATAACACTCAAACTTCAATAAGAGTTATCAAATAACTTGCCTAATCACAATTCATAAAGAGAAGGCATTATGCTAAGCTTTAAAAGAATTTCCACCCCCAAAGGGTCAATCCTTACTCTGCCACAAAAATGTAAGTGTTACTTATTAGTTTCTGAATATAGTATGCTGAACTAATCTCTCCCCCCAACCTAGTTCTTTTTCAAATCTTAGCAAACTGATCAACCTCCAATAGGCTAAGAACGAACCTCTTTTATTTCACACATTTTTTTTCTTGTAGGAGTACAAAGCTTAAAGGTATTCTTTTCTAAATTGTCCATGTAACAGGGGTCCATCGATGACTCCCAACCAATTAAGGTTTAGGGCATCAAGCTTCAAGGATATTTCAACCACTAACTCCTCGGATTTTATCCCGGACTTTTGAGATTGGAATTCAATACCCAAGCACCTACAGTATTTTAAACTCCACCTATTCACCCTTGTAACGAGCATTGAGGTTAGTGACTCCCAACCAATCAAGGCTTAGGGCACCAGGTTTTAAAGATTTTCACCATATACCCCTCAGACCTTGCTCGGGTTTCAAGGCAAGTAAACATCAAAGGCTCATTGGCCTTTTCTAAGGTGTCCTAACACTATTAAAATGAGGTCAAAGGTACCAAGTCTAAAATTTCGTAAGTCAAGGGGTGAAATAGTTTTTCATCTTATAATCGAAACCTAGTGTGCACAATGTGTGGTAAGCTTAAAGTGGAAGAAATAAGGTTGAATTCAATAGAAGTTTCAACAATTCATCAACTTTAATAAGCATAATACAAACTTTAAGTCAAGTAAAAAGTCAAAAATTCAATCTGTCCCATTTCATTTTGAGAATTTTTCCTTGATAACCATGAAGAGTATTCAATTTTTTTTTTAAATTACACAAAAAGTAACTAAATTACCATTTATAACCTAGCATTATAAACAATACTTCCTTCCTCAAACCCCCCCCCCTCTCCCAAGCATGCTGAACATTGCCCTCAATGTTTGAAGAACAATTGAAAATAAAGGGAGGAAGTGGTACCTCCTAAGTGGAATAGAGTCTGAATTGTATAGGAGAAACCACATGATTAAAAAAAAAACAACAAAAAATGAGTAGAGAAAATAAAGTAAAAATATGCCAAGAATACTAAAAAATAATGGATATTATTACTTTAAGGAAGTACAATATGAAATATGCACAAGTAATACATCCAATCCCAGTATATAAAACATAAAAAACATGGGATTAAGAGTTCTACTATAATAAGTAAATACAAAAAGTAGATAGATGATCAGGTAGTGGTGGGAGGATCATGTGGAGATGATGGCTCTACTGTGGTCTCCTAAGTGCTTTGGATTAGAGTCTCGACCTTTGTTGTAGTAGTCTCCTCATGAGGCATAGTCTACTCTACTGAAGTAGCCTCCTGAGATGGAATAGCTTGCTCATCTGGAGTAGCCTCCTTAGATGGAGTTGTAGGCTCTGATGGGCCAGACATATCATGCTCAAGTGGTGGTGAAATACATAATGCTGTTGTATCTGCCTAAGGATGGCAGTATGCTAGGTCTGCATGGCAATAAGCTGATCTTGATGTGCACGTATGACTGCTATCTACTGGGCGAGAACACTCTGAGTGGTACTCAATGTCTGCAATGTATGACATAGGCCTCTAAACTCTGAAGTGGATATGGTGATATTAGACTCAGATGGAGGAGGTGTTGATGTAGCTAGTATAACTGGTGGAGTCTCAGGATTGGTAGGAGGAGCAGAAGATGTAGCCTCAGGCGTGGGCACTGTAGAAGGTGCTGCAAGGGTAGGTGGTATGATCTCTGTAGGTATCTCACCCTGTTGTACCTGTTGTGCCTGTGGCTGCTACTCATCCTGTGGTAACTCTGGAGGTGCTAGCATATCTGGGGCTCCTGGAGGTGCTACATAGGATGTCAAATGATTCCATTTGTCAAGAGTGAATAACTCTCGGCAAATGCATCGACGCTCCAGCTGAGGCTCAGAAGGATAGCCCAAATGCTCTAATATTTGATAGAGCAGCTTGGGAAAAAGTAATGGAATGACATCTGCTCTCTGGAGCTTCTTCTTGTGAACATTCTCTTCAAAGTAGAGAAGAGAGGTCATAATCAAATGATGAGGGCCAAAGTAAAAACCCTCTGATATCCAGAATAATGCCTCCAATATAGCTCCTCTCCTCTGCACCATATGCTGAAGTGGAAATATGTTGGAGTGCAGCACCACATCCAGATGAAGCATCCCATGTGGAAGCTCCTTCCTAAGAAGAAATGAGCGTGTAGAGGTCCCCTTGGACAATATATGGACCATGTCCCTTTAAGAAAAATGAGCCCACTCTCTATAATATGCTGGACTCACAGGCTTATATGGAATGTACAGGGCCTTTGCAATGTGTTTGGCTCTTAAGATACCATGGCGTCCATCAATAATGAAGTGGATGACAGTAAGATCTTGGACGCGACGTGTAGTCATAGACTGATAAAAGTCTAGTGCTACTCGGGGATAGAATATGTCCCTAGGAGTCATCAGGTGCTCTAAATGGTATCCGTACAGTAAGTGGAATGAATCTTTGAGCTCCGACTGCTGTCTGAAAGTCTTCATATCAAAGCATAGCTCGGAGTGGAATGGCCTGGCTCGACAATCCAAATTTCCCTTTATAGGTGGTTGTGTAACCATAGGTCACCTGATAATCACTTTTGGAGTCATCCTAGAAGGAATCTGAGACTCTGTAGTAGGCGATTGAGGCTGTGGAGGTGCAGATGACTCTCCTGGGCCTCAAACATTGGCTTTCTTTGCAGGAGGGCGACGAACTGATTTCTTAGGGTGCGAAGTGCTTGCCCTAGGTGTAGTGGGTGGTCTCCTCATCTCGTACCTATACTGAGGAGGGCTAGATGGCACTCCACCCTCAGAAGGTAGAATAGAAGAGGCCTATGGAGCCTCAGACATGGAATCCCACGCAGGTGAAGCTCTAGGCCTGGTGTTGCGAGCTGATGGAGACGCGGCTTCAGTTCCTCTTGTCTTGGCCATGGCTAAAATAGAGAGGCTCGTGTTCCACAGGGTACGCAAAGGTGCGCAGAGTGGTTTTCTTCAGATGCACGACCTTTGGGCTTCTAATGGAGGGGATGCTCTGAAATTTTGGGGCTTCGCAACTTATAGGGCTTTTTCACAACTTGGAGTGGTTGTGCGAAATGAAAAATGAGAAAATCAGAGGTTTAAATAGGAATTTAAACGACGGTTGGTATTTTCGCAAGTTGGCCTGAATTCGCAAGTTGGTTCGCAAGTTGCCCCATTTTGCAA
Organism: Vitis vinifera; assembly: GCF_030704535.1. Lineage (NCBI taxonomy): Eukaryota > Viridiplantae > Streptophyta > Magnoliopsida > Vitales > Vitaceae > Vitis > Vitis vinifera. The sequence continues at coordinate 6,094,302 of NC_081812.1, forward strand.
CTTGATTCGCAAGTTGATTCGCAGGCTGCGAAATACGAAATGGCACACGTCTGCCTGTAGGTGTTTTCTCAGGCTGCGAAAATTTTCACAAGTTGAATAGTGGACTTGCGAATTTAAGCTTTGAGGATTTCGCAAGTTGACCCCCATTTTTGCAAGTTGGAATTTCAACTTGCGAAATTTTTGCTAGTTGAAATATTGCTCTGTTTTTTCAGGCTTTTTCTTCTTCTTTTGTTCTTTAAGGTTTTCCTCTAATTCCTTTGAAGTTCCTCATAATTTTGATCATCCAAAAAGTCTAAGTTAGATCAAAATAAAATAAATTAAAGATAGAATTAAAATTGAAACAAATAATAAAGCTTTCAAATCAGCAAAATTGAAACAAAAAACATGGACTTTGGTTAGTCTTCAAAAAGACTAAGTCCATCTACTCCTTTTTGGTTAAGATTGTTGTGGCTCAAGGAGACTGACTTCCTCCTTGTCTTGATTGAAAGGCTCCATGAATGGCTTGAGACGGTGGCCATTGACTTTGAAAGTGTCTGTGCTGTTGGAATTGAGTAGTTCCACTACTCCATTGGAATGCACTTGGTGAATAATGAAAGGGCCTATCCATAGTGAATCATGGAGCTTAACAAACCACTCTTTTCTACTCGTGTTCACCACCTTCATCAATATATTCTTGATTTCCCTGTTTGCTAACTCAACTTGCCCAGAAGTCTGAGGGTGGTAAGGTGTAGCTACCTTGTGCTTCACCCCATACTTGGCTAAGAGAGTTTCAAAAGGCTTGTTGCAAAAATGAGTACCTCCATCACTGATTATAGCCTTGGGCACCCTAAATCTTGAGAAGATGTTCTCTTTAAGAAACTTGATAACAACTCTGAGGTCATTATGTTTACATGGGATTGCCTCAACCCATTTAGAAACATAGTCTACCCCCACCAAAATGTAAGAGTTACCAAAAGACATAGGGAAAGGTCCCATGAAGTCAATGCCCCAAACATTGAAAAGATCAACTATTAAAATGGGGTTCATAGGCATTTGGTTCCTACATGTTAACTTCCCAAGCCTTTGGCATCTATCACATTTCCTACACATGGTGTGAGCATCTTTGAAAAGTGATGGCCAACTGAAACCTGATTGCAACCCCTTCATGGCAGTTTTCTGAGAGGCAAAGTGGCATTCACATGCACATTCGTGGCAATGACTGAGGATCCCCTGTTGCTCTTGTTTAGGGACACACTTCTTTATTATTTGATTTGCACAATACTTGAAAAGAAAAGGTTCTTCCCAATAGTAGGCATGTATTTTTGCAAAGAAATCTTCCTATCTTGTGTTTTCCACTCACTTGGAACTTCACCAGTAACTAGATAGTTAGCAATATGAGCATACCAAGAAGCATCTTCTAACAACATGAGTGACTCCTCCAGAAAATCATCATTAATAGGCAAACTATGGGAATTATATGTTATAGCCAACCTTGAAAGGCGGTCAGCTACCACATTCTCCACTCCTTTCTTGCCTTTGATTTGGAGATTGAACTCTTATAGTAAGAAAATCCATCTAATCAGCCTTGCTTTTGCATTTTGCTTTGTCAATAAGTACTTCTAAGCTGAGTGGTCAGTGAAAACCACAATGCTTTTATAGTTGCTGGGGATGGCAATTTGACAATAAGTTCCACCTTTGCTTTATCAACTTCAATGCCTTTCTTGGAGATGATGTGGCCAAGGACAATTCGTTGCTGTACCATAAAATGACATTTCTCCCTATTAAGCACTAAGTCCTTTTCAATGCATCGGTTCAGACTAGCTTTCAGGTTGACTAAACATTCCTTAAATGTGCTTCCATATATGGTGATATCATCCATAAAAACTTCCATAATACGATCCACCATATCACTGAAAATGCTTAACATACATCATTGGAATGTTGCAGTGCATTGCATAAACCAAAAGGCATTCTTCTGTAGGCATATGTTCCAAATGGACATGTGAAAGTGGTCTTCTCCTAGTCTTCAACATCAATTTCTATTTGAAAATACCCGGAGTAGCCATTCAAGAAACAATAGAAAGGATGGCCTGAGACTCTCTCCAACACTTGATCAATAAATGGCAATGGAAAATGATCCTTTCTTGTCACAACATTCAATTTTCTATAATCAATACACACCCTCCAACTTGATGTGAGGCGTGTAGCAACTTCTTCTCCCTTATCATTTTGCACCACTGTGATCCCTGATTTCTTTAGCACTACTTGAGTAAGACTCACCCATGGGCTATCTGATATGGGGTAGATAATACTGGCCTGAAGTAGCTTAAGAACCTCAGCTCGCACCACCTCTTACATATGAGGATTCAATCTTCTTTGAGGTTGACGAATTAGCTTAGCTTCTTCTTCCATGTATATATGATGTGTACAGACTAAAGGGCTGATACCTTTCAAGTAAGATATTTGCCATCCTATTGCTTTCTTACATCTCCTGAGAACTTCAAGTAAACACTCCTCCTGAGGAGTAGTAAGAGATGAAGATATAACAAGAAGGCACTTCTTATTCTGCTCTAGGTATGCATACTTCAACTCCGTGGGTAGTGGCTTCAGATTAAGCTTTGGGGCCTCCTCTTTAACAACTTCTTGTGCCTCCTCCTCATTGAACAAAGGTATAATTTCTTCCATCCTCCTCTAACGTGGTAGAGTAGCAAGCAATTCTGAGGGTTCAGGCAACCCTTCATCAATATCCCCAAGACTTTCATTTAACTTCTCTTGTATTTTCTGATTACAATGCTCCTCCACTAAAGTGTCAATGATGCACACCTCTTCTGGACCTTCTTCTTCTTTTTGATTGATTGGCTTCTTGCATATATAGAAGATATTGAGCTCCAATGTCATGTTGCCAAACGTGAGTTGCATGAGTCCATTCCTACAATTGATGATTGCATTTGATGTAGCTAGGAATGGTCTTCCAAGTATGATAGGAACATAATTAGTTTCCTTGACAAGTCCGTATCAAGAACAACAAAATCCAATGGATAGTAGAAATTGTCAACTTGAACTAAGACATCTTCAATAATCCCTTTTGGAATCTTCATTGATCTATCTGCTAGAGATAGAGTGATTGATGTTGGCTTCAATTCACCAAGTCCCAATTGCTTGTAGATAGAGTATGGTAGCAAATTCACACTTGCCCCCAAGTCCAACAAAGCTTTCTTCATTAGAGTTCCTCCGATCATCACTGAGATGGTAGGGCAGCCCAGATCTTTGTACTTCACTGGAGACTTGCACTATATGATGGAACTTACTTGCTCAGTCAAGAAGGCTTTCTTATTCACATTCAACCCTCTTTTAATAGTGCACAAGTCCTTCAGGAATTTTGCATAAGTTGTCACTTGTTTGATCATGTCTAGCAATGGGATGTTGACCTTCACTTGCCTTAATACTTCAAGAATTTCTGATGCATTGTTGATTCTCTTTTTCCCATGCAAAGCTTGAGGAAAAGGTGGAGGCATGTGTTTCTTCATCACATCTCCATTGATAACTATCTTCTCCGGATCTTCATTAACTGTTGAATCATGGTCCTCCTTCCTTCCACTGCTTCCTTTCTTCTTTCTTTTGATTTTCTCCCTCTTCTCTGTCTCTTTTTCACCCCCTGTTTCATCATGTGGCTTGGGTGTTGGCAGCTCAACCTCTTTACCACTCCTCTGAGTGATCAAGGCTTTGACGTCCCTCACCTATGAAGATTCTCCCTCATGAGCTTCCATTTCATGGATACCCTTGGGGTTTTGGTGAGGTTGAGAAGGAAACCTTCCATTCTCTTGCACTATGTTAAGGTTAGTGAGCCTTGAGATTGTTGAGTATTGGAGATTATCTATCTTTTGAGATAAATCATTTTGCATTTCATCCATCATTTTATTCAATGTATTCTCTACACTGTCAATTCTTTGACTGAGTTGAGCATTGATGGATTTCTGGTCTCCAAAAAAATCTCCCACGACCTTGCTTAGATTCACTATTGCTTACTCAAGATTTGAAGCTTGTTGAGATGCTTGGCCTGGTTGCGTGTACTGAAGTGCTCTTGGCTTCCAGGAGAAATTTGGATGGTTCCTCCAATTTGAATTGTAGGTATTTCCACATAAAGCATTGTTATTGGGCTTGATTGTCCAATAAAATTCGCTTGATCTCCAAAAATTTCTCTAACAATTGGAATTGTAGGACACTCCTCCACCAAGTGCTCATAAGATTGACAAATGGAACAAGGCATAACTTGCACTAGTGTTTCAGAAATGACTTGCACTTCACGTATCTTTTTCAGTTCTAGCTTGATACGTTTCCAATTAGTGTCTCAACTGATTCATGTCCTCTCAATGGTCCCTGACAGTGGTACCATTTGATTCGTGTCCAGCTAGTGTCCCTTGATTGTGGTCCTCAGAAGGGAGTAATCAACAAAATTTATAACCTATTACACCATGTACTAGGATAGCCTTAGCTAGCATAACATAGTGGCTCTAGGGTCGTTCACTGGGATGGGTTTTCACTTCACAATTGATATCAATTCAAAGATGAATTGGTGCTTTTTCATTTTAAGGTTAGCTCTAAAAGAAAACATAAACTTTAGTTGAAAAAGGTTTGGTTTTAAGCTAACCAAAACTAATAGAAACTAATTTTAATTACAAAGAAAAGTGTTTCTTGGATTTTCAGATCACGAGGCTCAGATTCCTCATACAAAAAAGGAGAGTTCCGGTCACTTGTTTCTTTTCCTCGCATTAGAGAATTAACATATAGTTAATTCTCTAACCGGTGTGGTACAGATGCTTCCCTTTAATGGGTTCAAACACTAAATCCCTCTCATTGATGCATCTTGCAATGGCTTGTGCCTCTCACCTAGCATTTTCCATCCAAGATGATCCTTAACCTTGGATTACCCGTCAAAAGCTCGCAAGAGATAACTAATGGATGTCTCCTTAGAGTCCAAAAGCTTACCAAGTGTTGGCTATTCTAGAAAATCCTACCTTCAAACCACCTCCCAAAGGCTCGCATGAGATAAATTAGTGTATCTGAATGGACGGAGATCACTTGCCTTACCAAGTGTTGGCCCAGGTGATTTAAAGGCGTTTTAAGTTAACTAAAAAGATAAAAACCATTAACGAGTCACACTTTCTCTTCATTAAAAACTAAAACAACAAAACTTCCAATTTATGCATGAAGAAACTTACCTGGATTTCTTCACTCCAAGAGACGAAGAGCTTAGCCTCTCATCCTCTGAGGAAAAATCCTCAGAGTTTGATTGGCTAGAAAGAAAAAGAACGAGAAAACAAAAATATGAAGGAAAAATAGAGCAAGTGCTCTGTAAAATATATTTCTTCCTCTCGTCGGATTACATAATGATATATGTAAAGAAAATTACAAACTATATATAAGGGGTTATTCACTCTTTGTTCTTACTTAAAGACTAAAGAATGCTATGATAGGTGGGTTACAAGGAGAGTTTGGGGATTTAGACATCAAATATCTAAAGAAAAATATCTCAAAATGTCGGTCGCAAATATCGAGAAGCTTCAGGAGAAAACCGCAGCTGTGCGTGCAAGAGGGCTGCGAAATTTCGCAGCAAAAGGACAACATTTTCGCAGCCCAAGGCTGATTTCGCAGCCGTGCAAAAATTTCCTTCAGCTTGGAGTGATCTGCTTGCAATGGCTGTAACTCCTTCATTGCAACTCCGAATCATGTACCGTTTGAAGCATTGGATTGTTGAATTCCTAAGCTTTTAAATGAAATATAGCATGCATAAATTGAACTCCAGGAAGTGCTCCAAAAGTGGCTGACATGACTGTCATCAAGAATGCTTCATGGCAGATTTCTCTTTGCTTCCCCTCCTTGCATTCCGGATTTGCTTATGGTCAAGGACTTCAAAGCTTCGGTTCTTCATGTTTCTGAGCTTTCCATTGCTTTTCCATGGATTCCAAAGAACTCTCCTCAATCTTGGATTGCTTTGGTGATCAATTTATTAACAAAAACACCAAAACTTACACAAAGTGATTAAAAATGATTGCAAAGGTCCTTAATATGTTAATTGGGTTAAAAGGTAATAACTACTACTCAAAAGTGTTTAAAAGAGTTAATTACAAGCTATCAAATAGCACTTTTTGAGTAGTAATCATAGCTCCTCCAATCTTCTTGTCATAGCTGCAACTTTTGCTTTCATGTCAATATCTTCGTTCAAGGTGTACATCCCAGTCTTAGCATTAAGAGCATTTGGTTGAGACTTCATTTTTACCACTTCTCCCTTGTTCGATTCATCCCATCCTCTTGAAACTTTAGCAACATAATTCAAGAAATCCATGGCTTCCTCTGGATTCTTACTCATGAAATCTCCTTCACACATAGTCCCTAGGAGTTGCTTCATTAAGGAAGACATACCATCATAAAAGTAGCTCACCAATAGTCATGTATCAAAGCCATGGTGAGGACAAGCATTGATAGCTTCCATGTATCTCTCTTAACACTCATAGAATTTCTCATTCTCCTTAGCTGAGAAGTTTGAAATTTGCCTTTTCAAGCCATTGGTCCTATGAGTAGGGAAAAATTTCTTAAGAAATTCAGCTTGCAAATCAGTCCAAGTTCGGATACTCCTTGGCCTTAAAGAATTAAGCCAAATCTTGGCCTTATCCTTCAGAGTGAAAGGAAATAGCTTTAGCCTCATCAAGTCGATTGAAGCTCCTCCCTCTTGGAATGTATTACAAACATCTTCAAATTCTTTAATATGTGCGTAGGGATTCTCACTTTCCATCCCATGGAAAGTAGGTAGAAGTGGCACAATATGCAGTCTGATTACTAGCTTCTTTATAGGAGTCACTATGCATGATGGTACACTCATATGAGGTGGATGCATGCGGTCACTCATTGATTTGAATGCATTGGGATTGTCCTGGTGACCATGGTGACTATGCTGATCTTTAGGTGTAGCTTCCATGATGTTCAAGCACAATTCCAACTCTGTTTCATGAGGTGTTTCAATTTTCACAAGTTTTCCCCCACTATCTCATATCCAATATGGCATACACAACTAGTAACAACTGTAACAAAAAACAAAGGAACAAAAGAAAACAAAAGAAAACAATATTACAAAAAACTAAGATTAACTAAAAACTAAATTAAAAGATAGGCTAAAACATGAACAAGTAAAAGAGACAATTAAAAAGAGTTAGTAAAAGAAAAGAAAAGTCACCAAACTTGTGATGAAGATCACAAGTGTTTTGGAAAAGGTTAAATCACTGTAAAGTTGGCACTGTCCCCGGTAATGGTGCCATTTGATTTGTGCCCAGCTGGTGTATGCCCTGTTAATTAGTGTTCAATCAACTGGTGTACTCTAATTTCAATCCTCATACGGGAGTAATCAACAAAATTTATAAACCTATTTCACCATATACTAAGGTAGCATTAGCTAGCATAACATAGTGGCTCTAGGATCGTCCACAGGGATGGGTTTTCAAATTACAACTGATATTAGTTCAAAAACTGAATTGGTGTTTTTTCTTTTCAAGGTTAGCTTTAAAATAAAACATAAATATGCTTGAAATGGTTAGTTTTAAGTGAAACCAATAATAAAGTAACAGAAATTACTTACAAAGAAAGTGTTTCTTGGAGTTTCAAATCACTATGCTCAGATTCGTCATACAAAAATGGAGATTCCGGTCACTTGGATCTTTTCCTCGCATTGGAGATTTAACATATAGTTATTTCCGAACCGGTGTGGTACAGATGCTTCCCCTTAATGGGTTTAAACACTAAATCCCTATCACTGAATCATCTTGCAATGGTTCATACCTCTCACCTAGTATTGGGCATTCAAGGTGATCCTTAACCTTGGATTACCCGTCAAAAGCTCGCAAGAGATAACAAATGGATGTCTCTTGGGAGTCCAAAAGCTTACCAAGTGTTGGCTATTCTAGATAATCCTACCTATAAACCACCTCCTAGAGGCTCGCAAGAGATAAACTAGTGTATCTCAATGGACGGAGACCACTTACCTTACCAAGTGTTGGCCCAAGTGATTTTAAGGGATTTTAAGTTAACTAAAAAGATAAAAACCATTAATGGATCACACTTTCTCTTCATTAAAAATCGAAACAAAAAAACTTCCAATTTTTGCATCCGGAACCTTACCCAGCTTCCTTCACTCTAAGAAACAAAAAAGCCTAGCCACTAATCCTCTAAGAAAACATCCTCAGAGTTTGATTTGCTAGAAATAAAATAACGAGAAAAAAAAATGAGAAGGTAAGGCAGAGCAAAGCTCTGTGTATTACTTTCTTGAAAAACTATACAAAATTGTCACCTCTAAGAAAAACTCCCAAGCGATCTTTAAAAAAAAATTACAATAGATTATATAGAGAGGCTATTCACCCCTCCTGCTAACTTCCCAACCAAGGAAACTTGTCATTGGTGGGTTACAAGGAGAAAATAGGGATTTACACACAAATATCTGAAGATAAATATCAAATGGAGTCTGTGCGCAAATATCTCAAATTACAGGTGGATTTCGCAAGTTCAAATGCAACTTGCGAAAATTTCACAAGTTGAAATTTTCCATTTCGCAAGTTGCAAAATTATCCTGTAACTTATCAGCTCTCTATCCTACAGTGATTCCTTTCCCCTTCCTACTTCGTAAGTTGCGAAAATTTCACAAGTTAGATTCCACAACTTACGAAATTGTTGGATGGTTGATTTCTTTTGTGATTTTCTTCCTTGCATCCTCATTTGGCTTTGGCAAAGGGTTATGAAGCTCCAAAGCTTAGTTTCTTCAGGAATTTGAGCTTTAACTTGCTTTGCTATGAACTATACAAAGATCTCCCTCATTCTTGGATTACTTTGGTGATAAAAAAGCTATCAAAAACACCAAAACTTAACACAATTTGATTAGAAACGATTGCAAGGGTCCTTAACATGCCAATTGAGTTAAAAGGTAATAACTACTACTCAAAAGTGTTTAAAAGAGTTAATTACAAGCTATAAAATAGAACTTTTTGAGTAGTAATCACTTTCCTTGTAATTAGCTAAAGATCTTTTTAGATATTTAGGATATCTAATGGAGGGGTTAAAAATATCTCTCTATATATGTCTTAACATATCTCTTTTTGTAATATCTATCAGAGAATCTCGGAAGACATTCTTGGTGATCACTTGTACATTTTTTAGTAAGAAATATATAGAGCTTTGCTCTACCTTACCTACTCACTTTGATTGTATTTTTTTTGTAGCCAAACAACCTTTGAGGATGTTTTCCCAGAGGATGAGTGGCTAGACTTTTTGTTTCTTGGAAGGAAGGAAGCTAGGTAAGGGACTCAGATACAAAAGTTGGAGTTTTCTTTGTTTCAGTTTTTAATGAAGAAGAAATTGTGACCCGGTAATTGGTTTTATATTTTTAGTTAACTTAAAATCCCTTTTAATCACTTGGGCCAACACTTGGTAAGCTTTTCAGACTCAATCCATAGAGATCCATTAATTATCTCTTGCGAGCCTCTAGGAGGTGGTTTAAAGGTAGGATTACCTAGGATAGCCAACACTGGTAAGCTTTTGGACTCCCTGGAGACATCCATTGGTTATCTCCTGCGAGCTTTTGAAGGGTAATCCAAGGTTAAGGATCACCTTGAATGGAAAATACTAGGTGGGAGGTACGAGCCATTGCAAGATGCATTAGTGAGAGGGATTTAGTGTTGAAACCATTAATGGGAAGCAGCTGTAACACACCAGTTGGGAGGATAACTATAGGTTAAATTCCCAATGTGAGGAAAAGATTCGGAATCTCCCCTTTTGAATAAGAAACCCGAAACTAGTGACCTAAAACTCCAAGAAACCTTTTCTTTGTAATTAAAATCAGTTACTATTTTGGTTAGCTTGAAACTAACCTTTTTCAACCAAAGATTATGTTTTCTTTTAAAGCCAACTTATAAAAGAAAAAGCACCAATCCAATTCTTTAAACTAATATCATGTGTGAAATGACAACCCATCCCTATGGACAATCCTAAAACCATTATACTATGCTAGCTATGCTACCCTAGTATATGGTGAATTAGGTTTATAAATTTTGTTGATAACTCTCGTTTGAGGACTGAATCAAAGGTACACCAATTGGGGACGAATCAAATGGCGTCGTTACTGGGGATGGTGCCACTTTATAGTGATATGATCTTTCCAGAACACTTGTGATTTTCATCACAAGTTTAGTGATTTTTCTTTTCTTTTATTAACTCTTTTTATTTATTTCTATTTATTTGTTTCTCTTTTTAGTTTATCTTTTTATTTAGCTTTTAGTTAACCTTAATTTTTCTTTCTAGAATTATTTTTCTTTTTGTTTTTCTTTGTTTTTGTTTTAGTTATTGCTAGTTGTGTATGCCATATTGGATATAAGACAGTGAGGGAAGACTTGTGAAAATAAAAAATCCTAACGAAACAGAGTTGGAATTGGAAATGGAAGTCATGGAAACTATACTTGAAGATTAGCATAGTCAACATGCTCCAGAAGAGAATATTAACGCATACCGATCCATGAGGGACCGCATGCATCCACCTCGTATGAGTGCACCTTCATGTATAGTGCCACCTACAGAGCAACTAGTGATCCGACCACATATTGTGCCACTTCTACCTACTTTTCATGGGATGGAAAGTGAGAATCCCTACGCGCATATCAAGGAATTTGAGGACGTTTGCAATACTTTCCGAGAATGAGGAGCTTCAATCGACTTGATGAGGCTCAAGCTATTTTCTTTCAATTTAAAGGACAAGGCCAAGGTCTGGCTTAATTCTTTAAGGCCAAGGAGTATCCGATCTTGGACTGATTTGCAAGCTGAATTCCTCAAGAAATTTTTTTTGACTCACAAGACTAATGGCTTGAACAGGCAAATCTCAAACTTTTCAGCTAAGGAGAATGAGAAATTCTATGAATGTTGGGAGAGATACATGGAAGCTATCAATGCTTGTCCTCACCATGGCTTTGACACATGGCTATTGGTGAGCTATTTTTACGACGGTATGTCTTCCTCAATGAAACAACTCTTAGAAACGATGTGCGGAGGAGACTTCATGAGTAAGAATCCAGAGGAAGCCATGGATTTCTTGAGTTATATAGCTGAAGTTTCAAGAGGATGGGATGAGCCGAATGCCAGAGAAGTGGGAAGAATGAAGTCTTAACCAAATGATTCTAATGCTAAGGCTACGATGTATACTTTGAATGAAAATATCGATATGAAAGTGAAATTTGCAGCTATGGCAAGAAGATTAGAGGAGCTTGAAGTGAAGAAGATACGAGAAGTGCAGGCCATTTCAGAAACACCAGTGCAAACTAAGCCATGTTCCATTTGTCAATCTTTTGAGCACTTGGTAGAGGAGTGTCCTACGATGCCAGTTGTGAGAGAAATGTTTGAGGATCAAGCAAATGTTATTGGACAATTTAATCCCAATAACAATGCTTCATATGGAAACACCTACAATTCGAATTGGAGGAACCATCCGAATTTCTCTTGGAAGCCAAGGGCACCCCAGACACACAACCTGGCCAAGCACCCCCGCAAGCCTCAAATATTGAACAAGCCATTGTGAATCTTAGCAAGGTCGTGAGAGATTTTGTTGGAGACCAGAAATCCATCAATGCTCAGCTCAGTCAAAGAATTAACAGTGTAAAGAGTACTTTGAACAAAAGAATGGATGTAATGCAAAATTATCTATCTTAAAAGATAGATAATCTTCAGTACTTAATCTCAAGGCTTACCAATCTCAACACAGTACAAGAGAAAGGAAAATTTCCTTCTCAACCTCATTAGAATCCTAAGGGTATCCATGAAGTGGAGGCTTAGGAAGGAGAATATTCTCAGATGAGGAAAGTCAAAGCAGTGATCACTCTAAGGAGTGGTAAAGAGGTTGATCTGCCTACATCCAAGCTAGAACACGAACCAGAGAGTGAAGCAGAGAAAGAGAAGAGGGAGGAAATCAAAGGAAAAAGGAAAGAGAACAGTACAAAGAAGGAGGACCTTGAAGCTAATGTGAATGAAAAACTAGAGAGGACCGTCAATCAAGAAGAAATGATAAAGGAGCACATGCCTCCACCATTCCCACAAGCTTTACATGGAAAAAAGAGAATCAACAATGCATTAGAAATTCTTGAAGTGTTGAGGCAAGTGAAGGTTAACATCCCTTTGCTAAACATGATCAAACAAGTTTTGACTTATGCAAAATTCCTGAAGGACTTATGCACTATAAAAATAGGGTTGAATGTGAATAATAAGGCCTTCTCAACTGAGCAAGTAAGTTCCATTATACAGTGCAAGTCTCCACTGAAATACAAAGATCCGGGCTGTCCTACCATCTTAGTGATGATTGGAGAGACGTGTGTGGAGAAAGCCTCGTTGGACTTAGGAGCAAGTTTGAATTTGTTACCCTACTCTGTTTATAAGCAATTGGGACTTGGAGAGTTGAAGCCAACATCAATCACTCTATCTCTAGCAGATAGATCTGCGAAAATTCCAAGAGGTATGATTGAAGATGTCCTAGTTCAAGTTGACAAGTTTTACTACCTAGTGGATTTTGTTGTTCTTGATACAGACCCGGTCGCCAAAGGAACTAACTGTATTCCTATCATACTTGGAAGACCATTCCTAGCTACATCAAATGCTATCATCAATTGTAGGAATGGAGTCATGCAACTTACATTTGGCAACATGATGTTGGAGCTCAATATCTTCTATATGTGCAATAAACAATTCCATCCGGGAGAAGAAGAAGGACCAGAAGAGGTATGCATGATTGACAACTTAGTGGAGGAGAATTGTGATAAGAAGATACTTGAAGATTTGAACGAGAGTTTTGGGGATCTTGATGAAGGGTTACCTGAACCCTTAGATTTGCTTGCTACTCTACCTTCTTTGAAGATGAGAGAAGAAATTCTCTCTTTATTCAATGACGAGGAGACACAAGAAGCTATTAAGGAGGAGCCCCCAAAGCTTATTCTGAAGCCATTATCCACAGAGTTGAAGTACGTATACTTGGAAGAGAACAAGCAGAGCCCTATTGTTATTTCTTCATCTCTTACCACTACTCAGGAGGATTGTTTACTTGAAATCCTCAGGAGATGCAAGAAGGCGATAGGGTGGAAAATTTCTGATCTAAAAGGGATCAGCCCTTTAGTCTGTACTCATCATATATACATGGAAGAAGAAGCTAAGCCAGTTCGTTAACCCCAGAGAAGGTTGAACCCTCACATGCAAGAGGTGGTGCGAGCTGAGGTGCTTAAGCTACTTTAGGCCGGTATTATCTACCCCATATCAGATAGCCCATGGGTGAGTCCTACGCAAGTCGTGCCAAAGAAATCAGGGATCACAGTGGTGTAAAAGGATAAGGGAGATGAAGTTTCTACACGCCTCACTTTAGGTTGGAGGGTGTGTATTGATTACAGAAAGTTAAATGTTGTAACAAGGAAGGACCACTTCCCATTGCTATTTATTGATCGAGTGCTTGAGAGGGTCTCAGGCCACCCATTCTACTATTTCTTGGATGGCTACTCCGGGTATTTTCAAATAGAAATTGCTGTTGAAGATTAGGAGAAGACCACTTTCACTTGTCCATTCGGAACCTATGCATACAGAAGAATGTCTTTTGGCTTATGCAATGCACCGACAACATTCCAAAGATGCATGTTAAGCATTTTCAGTGATATGGTGGAGCGTATTCTTTATGGATAATATCATCGTATATGGGAGTGCATTTGACGAATGCTTAGTCAACTTGGAATTTGTGTTGAACCGATGCATTGATAAAGACTTGGTGCTTAACTAGGAGAAATGCCATTTCATGGTACCCCAAGGGATTGTCCTTGGGCATGTTATCTCGAAGAAAGGCATTGAAGTGGACAAAGCAAAAATTGAACTGGTTGTCAAGTTTCCATTGCCAACAACTGTAAAAGGAGTAAGGCAATTCCTTGGCCATGTTGGGTTCTATAGAAGGTTTATTAAATATTTCTCTAAATTTGCAAGACCCCTTTGTGAGCTATTGGTAAATGATGCTAAATTTGTATGGGATGATCGATGTCAACGAAGTTTTGAAGAATTGAAGTTATTTATAACATTGATCTATTTATAGCATTTAGAGCCCTATGCTCACAAGTCGGATTCATTCATGTCTTCTAGAAACCTGATTTATTGATAACATCTATAGCCCTATGCTCAGGACCCGGAGTCATTCACGTTATCCATACACCTCAGATATTTGTTGCATTTAGAGCCCTGTGCTCTCGAGCTAGAGCAGTTTATGTCATGCACAGGCCTGATCTATTCATAGTATCTAGATCTCTATGATCACAACTCGGAGTTGTTCATGGGATCCATAGACCTGAGCTATTCATTGCATCTAAAGCCCTTAGCTCACAACATGAATTCATTCATGTCATTCATAGCCCTGATCTGTTCATAGCATCTAGTGCTTTGTGTTGACATCTGGAAGTTGTTCATGTCATCCATAATCCTGATCTATTCATAGCATCTAGAGCCATGAGCTAATGACTCAGAGTCTTTCATGTCATCCACAACCTTAAGTTATTAATAACATCTGGAGCCTTGAGCTTACAACCTAGAGTTACTCATGTCATTTTCTACAATGATCTGTTCATAACATTTAGAGGTTTGAGCTTACAACCTAAAGTCATTCATGTGATCCACCACCTTGATATGTTCATAGCATAAAAAGCCCTGAGCTCACGAGTCGAAGTGGTTCATGTCATCCACAAGCTATTCATAGCATGTAGAACATTGAGCTTACATCCCAGAGTCATTCATGTCATCCATGAAACACATTTATTTATATCATCTAGAGTCCTGTGCTCATGAGTTGGATTCATTCATGTCATCCATAACCTTGATTTGTTCATAACATCTAGAGCCTTGTACTCACAACTCGGAGTCGTTCATGTCATCCACAAGCTTGAGATATTCGTTGCATCTAGAGGCCTATGTTATGTCATCTACAACCTTGATCTGTTCATAGTATATCAATCCATGTGCTCATGACCCGGAGTCCTTCATGCCATCTAAGGACCTCAGCTATTCATCGCATTTAAAGCCTTGAGCTCATGACCCAAATTTGTTTATATCGTCCACCATCCTGATATGTTCATAGCATCTAGAGTCCTACGCTCACAACACGGAGTCATTCATGTCATCTACAATCCTAAGCTATTCATAGCATCAAGAGCTTGAAGCTAACAATATGGAGTTGGTCATGTCATCCAAAACCTTAAGCTATTCATAGCATCTAGAGACATGAGCTAACAACTTGGAGTCATTCATGTCATCCACAACCCTTAGCTACTAATAGCAACTAGAGCCCTGAGCTTCCAACCCGAAGTCATTCATATCATCCATTGCCTTGATCTGTTCATAGAATCTAGAGCCTTAAGCTCACGACCTGGAGACATTCACATTATCCACAGCCCTGAGCTATTCATAGCATCTAGAGCCCTGTACTCACAACCAGGAGTCATTCATGTCATCTATAGCTTTGATCTATTCATAGTATCTAGAGCTTTGTGATCACAACTCGGAGTCATTCATTTCATCCATAACCTTGAGTTGTTAATTGCATCTAGAGTCGTAAGCTCACGACTCAGAGTCATTCATGTCATCCACAACCTTGATCTATTCATAGCTTCTAGAGCATAGGTTTCATGACTCAGAGTCGTTCATGTGATCCACAGCTGTGATCTCTTCATATCATCTAGAGCCCTGAGCTCACAAGTTGGAATCATTCATGTCATCCATAACCTTGAGCTATTTATAACATCTACAACTCTTAACTTACAACCTAAAGTCATTCATGTTATTTATAGCCTTGATCTGTAAATAGCATCTTGAGCCCAGTGCTTATGACCTGGAGTTGTTCATGTCATCTACAACCCTAATATGTTCATAGCATCTAGAGCCTAATGCTCACGACCCTAAGTCATTCATGTAATCCATAACCTTGAGTTGTTCATAGCATCTAAAGCCTTAAGCTCATGACCTAGAGTCGTTCATGTTGTGTACAACCTTAAGCTATTCATAGCCTCTAAAACTTTGTACTTATAACTTAGAGTCATTCATGTCATCCACAACCCAGATTTGTTCATCACATCCAAAACTTTATGCTCATGACCTGGAGTTGTTCATGTCATCCATAACCCTTAATTATTCACAGCAATAAGAGCCCTTAGCCAAGGACATAGAGTCATTAATATCATCTACAACCTCAAACTATTCATAGCATCTGGAGCCTTAAGCTCATGACCCAAGCTCATTTAAGTCATACACAACCCTTAGTTGTTCATTGCATCTAATGCTTACATCTAACAACCAAAGGTTGTTCATATCATCCATAACCCTCAACTCTTCATAACATCTAGAGCCTTAAGCTAATGACCCTAAGTCCTTTATATCATCCACAACCTTGAGCCATTCATAACATTTACTGCCCTCAGCTCACAACCCATAGTCGTTCATGTCTTTCACAACCTTGAGTTGTTCATATCATCTAGAGCCTAGAGCACACAACCCCAAGTTGTTCATCTGATCCACAACCCTGAGCTACTCATAGAATCTATAGCCTTGAGCTTATGACCTAGAGTAGTTCATGTCATTCACAACCCTGAGTTGTTTATAGCATTTAGAGCCTTGAGATCACGACACAAAGTCATTCATGTCATCCATAACCTTGAGTTATTTATAGTATCTAAATCCTTAAGCCCACGGGACGTCGAGTCGTTCTTATCATCCATAGCCCTGATCTATTCATAGCATCTAGAGCCTTGAACTCATGACCTAGAGTCATTCATGTCATCGATAGCCTTGAGTTGTTCATAGCATCTAGAGCTCTCATCTCACAACCCGAAGTCATTCATGGCATACACAACCTTATGTTGTTCATCGTATCTATAACCCTAAGATCACGACCCAAAGTTGTTCATGTCATCAACAACCCTGAGTTGTTTATAGCATCCAAAGCATTATGCTCATGACCTAGAGTCATTCATGTCATCCATAACCCTGTGTTGTTCATAGCATCTAAAGCCCTAAACACCTAACATAGAGTCATTCATGTCATCGATAACTCTGAGTAATCATAGCATTTGGGGGAGTGAGCTCATGACCCGAAATCATTCATATCATCCACAACCCTAAGCTATTAATAACATTTATAGCCTTGAGCTCCTGACCCCAAGTCATTTATAGTAGCACTTGCAATCCCATGCTTTTGTTATGATATATATTGGGATTGGTTGTATTACTTGTTATCATCTTTAATGTACTTTCATGAAGTAATACAACTCTATCATTTTTTGCATAATCTTGGTATTATTTTATTTTTATTCCTCTACTCATATCTATTTTCTTTTTGAAACATGTGGTTTCTCCTTATCTACTCAAATTAGATACCACTCAGGAGGCACCACTTCCTGTAATTTCAATCGCTCATACCACATTGAGGACAATGCTCAGCATGGTTGGGGGGACAGTTGAGGAAGGAAGTTTTTATTGTTAATACTAAGTATTTTGGTAATTTAGTTTATTTTTGTTTAATTTTAAAATTTTTCTCCATGGTTATTAAGGAAAAATTCGCAAATTAAAATAAGAGAAATCAAATCTTTGTTTTTACTTGACTTAGAGTTTGTATTATGCTTATTAAAGTTGGTGAATTGTTGAAGCTTCTATTGAATTCAAATTTGGTTCTTCCACTTTAAGCTATTCACACACTGTGCACAATAGGTTCTGATTATAGCATGAGAAACTATTTCCCTCTTGACTTAGGAAAATTTAAACTTGGTACCTTTGACCTCATTTTATAGTGTTGGGACACCTTATAAAAGGTCAATGAGCCTTTGAAAAAAAAAAAAAAAAGAGAAAGAAAGAAAATGTTTGCTTGCCTTGAAACCCGAGCAAGGTCTGAGGGGTATACGGTGAAAATCTTTAAAGCCTAGTGCCCTAAGCCTTAATTGGTTGGGAGTCACCGACCTCAATGCTCGTTACAAGGGTGGATAGGTGGAGTTGGCATATGGTAGGTGCTTGGGTATTAAAAATTCATTCTCAAAAGTCCGGGGTAAAATCCGAGGAGTTAGTGGTTGAAAGATCCTTAAAACTTGATGCCCTAAACCTTAATTGGTTGGGAGTCATCGATGGACCCCCATTACATGGACAATTAAGGAAAGAATACCCTTAAGCCTCGTACTCCTACAGTGAAAAGAATTGTAAAATAAAAGGGTGTGTTCTTAGCCTATTGAATTTGGTCAGTTTGCTAAGTGTTGAGAAAGAACTAGGTTGGGGGGAGAGATTAGTTTAACATACTATTTTCGGAAGCTATCAAATAACACTTAGATTCTTGTGGAAGAGTAAGTTTGAGTCCTTTGGAAGTGGAAATGACTTTAAAGCTTCAATTTGCATAATACCTTCTCTTTATGAATTGTGATTAGGTAAAGTATTTGATAACTCTTGTTGAAATTTGAGTTTCATCTCTTTAATGTCCCATGTGAGAGTTTGATCATCATGCCACTTAAAATTTTTTGAAGTGATCAACATGATGTTTTAAATTATAGTACTTTTTATTTTTATTTTTGTTTTTATTTTTCTCTCCTTCATTGCTAAAGGACTAGCAATATGTCGATTGGGGGGAGTGATTACTACTCAAAAAGGGCTATTTGATAGCTTGTAATTAACTCTTTTAAACACTTTTGAGTAGTAGTTATTGCCTTTTAACCCAATTAACATATTGAGGACCTTTGCAATCACTTCTAATCATTTTGTGTAAGTTTTGGTGTTTTTGTTAGTAATTTGATCATCAAAGCAATCCAAGATGGAGGAAAGTTATTTGGAATCCATGGTAAAGCAATGGAAAGCTCAGGAACATGAAGAATCAGAGCTTTGAAGCCTTAAAGTACTTTGCCATAACCAATCCGGAATGCAAGGAGGAGAAGTAAAGAGAGAATCTACCTTGAAGCATTCTTGATGACAGTCATTTCAGCCACTTTTGGAGTACTTAATGAAGTCCAATTTATGCATGCTTTATGTCGTTTCGAAGATCGGGAAGTGAACAATCTAATGCTTCAAACGGTTCACAAATCAGAGTTGAAATGAAGAAGTTAGAGCCAATGGAAGCAGATCACTCCAAGCTGAAGGCCAATTTCGCAGGGCTGCGAAATCAGCCTTTGGCTGCGAAATCAGCCTTCGGCTGCGAAATGATTTCGCAGCCATCTTGTTCGTCTGCGAAATTTCGCAGCCATTTTGTGCGCCTGCGAAATTCTCCTGAGTGCTTCCAGATATTTGCGACCAACGTTTTTTGATATTTTGCTTCAGATATTTGTTGTCTAAATCCCAATTCTCTCATTGTAATCCACCAATTAGATGATTCCTTAGTTGTTAAGCAAGAATACAGGGGTAAACAACCTGTTATATATTTTTTTGTAATTTTCATTTTTCGAGCGGTCGGGGAACTTTCTCCAGGGGACCAACTTATGTAAAATATATACGGAGTGAAATACAGAGTATCTTTTGCTTTCTTTTTCTCTCTACTATTTTCTATTTTCTTAGTAGCCAAACATCCTTGGAGGATGAAATCCCCAAGGATGAGAGGCTAAAACCTTTTAGTTTCTTGAAGTAATGGATGCCATGTGAAGCTCCCGTGTCAGGATGGAGATTTCCAAGCCATGAATGTAAGTAGCTGAGCGTCATAAATGTTTTCATTCAAAGTAAAGCTTTTAATCCCTCTGACTTGCTTTGAATGGCCAATACTTGATAACCTTTTGGTCTCAGTGGATTCTTATTGTTAGATCCACTGACGTTCATTAGTTATCTCCTACGAGCCATTGTATTGCAAGTCGAGGAGATGACCTATATCATTAAAAGAGCATTTATGAGGTTCAGCTACCCTTTTTGTAAGTTTTCAATGACTAAAACTCAGTTGTTAAACACATACCGGTTCGGGAAGTAAGCATCACCTTAGTTGCTTCCCCAACTCGAGGTGAAAAGTTCCAAAATCTCCATTTTTACAGAGTGAGTTAAGCATGGCTATCCAAAGCTTTGAGAAACTTCTTTTTCCATCTTTTAACCTATTTTTATGTTAGTTTAGTTTACAACACCTTCATCTTTTTATGTTTTCATCTTAACCTAATTTTTATTAAGAAAAGTTCACTCCATCCTCCGAACTTCACCAGTTAAAGTAAAAACCCTTCCCAGTGTTCGATCCTAGAGCCACTATGCTATAGTAGCTTGGCTACTTTAGTGTAAGGACCTTAGGTATAAATTTTGTTGATACCCTTACATGCCAAGCTACCCATGAGTCGGGTTATCATTTACCCTGGACTTTTGAGAATAAATTTTAATACCCAAGCACCTACAGTATGTTAAACTCCACCTTTTCACCCTTGTATCGAGCATTGAGGTCGGTGACTCCCAACCAATGAAGGCTTAGGGCACCAGGTTTTAAAGATTTTCACCATATACCCCTTAGACCTTGCTCGGGTTTCAAGGCAAGCAAACATATTTTTTTTCTTTTTTCTTTTTTTTTTCCAAAGACTCATTGACCTTTTAGAAGGTGTCCCAACACTATTAAATGAGGTCAAAGGTACCAAGTCTAAAATTTTCCTAAGTCAAGAGGGAAATAGTTTTTCATCTTATACTCGAAACCTATTGTGCACAGTGTGTGAATAGCTTAAAGTGGAAGAACTAAGATTGAATTCAATAGAAGTTTCAACAATTCATCAACTTTAGTAAGCATAATACAAACTCTATGTCAAGTAAAAAGATAAAAATTCAATTTCTCCCTTTTCATTTTGAGAATTTTTCCTTAATAACCATGAAAAGTAGAATAAAAACTTTAAAAAATTTAAAATTAAAAAAACAACTAAATTACCAAAATAACTTAGCATTAATAACAAAACTTCCTTCCTCAACTCTCTCCCCAACCAAGCTGAACATTGTCCTCAATGTGGCATGAGCAATTGAAATTACAGGGAGGAAGTGGTACCTCTTGAGTGATATGAAGTTTGAGTAGAATAGGAGGAACCACATGTTTCAAAAACAATAAAAGATATGAGTAGAGGAATTAAAATAAAATTATGCCAAGAATACTAAAAAAATGATAGATATGTATTACTTCAAGAAAGTACATTATAGAGCAAAACAAGTAATACAACCAATCCCAATATATAAAACATCAAAAACATGGGATTATAAGTTCTACTACAGTAAAGAAATATAGAAAGGAAACTATGCAAATGATCAAATAGTGGTGGGAGGATCATGTGGAGATGATGGCTCAGCTGTAAAGGTCGGAATGCTCGAGATGGATGGCTTTATCTCTCCTGTAGTCAGCTCCTTAGGGGGCATAGTCCGCTCTGCTAGAGGAGGGCCCTGTGGTGGATCTGTAAGCTCTGATGGGATATGAATGGCGTGCTCAGGAGGCAGTAGAATACCCAAATGCCGCTGTATCTGCCTAAGGATGGCAGTATGTTGGGTCAAGGTAGCGATAATTTGCTCCTGATGGGCACGTAGAGTTGTCATCTGCTGAGTTAGGATGCTCTGAGAAGTGGTCAATGTTTGTAAAGTGTGACATAAGCCTCTGAACTCGAAAATGGATATGGCGATCCTAGGCTCAGATGGAGGAGGAGGAGGCTCTAATGTAGATGGTATAACAAGTGGAGTCCCTGGTGTGGCAGGACGAGCAGAGGGTGCAACCTCAGGCATAAGTCCTGTAGAGGGCACTGCAGGGGCAGGTGCTCTCATGTCAGCTGGTATCTCAACCGGCTGTGGCTCCTCTGGATGCTCTAGTCCAACTGGGGCTCTGGCTCTGCATCATAAGCTGTCATACTCGTTCATTTGTTGAGAGTGAATGTCTCTCAACAAATGCGTCTGCCCTCAAGCTGAGGCTTAGATGGATATCCCAAGTGCTCCAAAATCTGACATAGCAATCTCAGGAATAGAAGTGGAATGGCATTCGCTCTCAGCAGCTTCTTCCTATGGACCTTTTCTTCAAAGTATAGAAGAACGGCCATAATGAGATGATGAGGGCCAAAGAAGAATCCCTATGATATCCGGAACAATGCCTCTAGCAAAGCTCCTCTCATCTGCACCATATGCTGAAGTGGATAGATATTATGGCGCAAGAGTGCATCTATAAAGAACATGCTGGAGGGAGCTCCTTTCTCAACAGATACAGGAGTATGGATGCCCCTCTGGACAGTATATAAACCATGTCACTCTGGGAAGGATGAGCCCAGACTCGATAATCCTCTAGATGTGTTGGCTTGTAGGGAATGCGTAGGGCCTCTGCTATATGTCTGGCTCCCAGGATACCATGGCGTCCCTAAATGGTGAAGTGGATGATAGTAGGATCCCGGACGTGATGTGTAGTCATAGACTGATAAAAGTCTAATGCTACACAGGGATAGAAGAAATCCCTAGGAGTCATCAGGTGCTCTATATGATACCTCTATAGTAGATGGAAGGAATCTCTAAGCTCTGGCTGAAGCCTGAAGGTAGCTCTGTCAAAGCAAAGCTTTGAGTGGAATGGCCTAGCTCAACAATCCAAATTACCCTCAATGGGTGGCTGAGTGACCATGGGTCACCTGATAACCACCTCAGGAGTCATCCTAGAGGGAATCTGGGACTCTGTGGCAGGCGGCTGAGGCGGCTGAGGCTCTGATGGCTCCAGTGGTGCTGATATCCTGGCTTTCTTCTTAGGAGGATGACTACCTGACTTTTTAGCACTAGAAGAGCTTACCCTGGGTGTGGTGGGTGGTCTCCTCGTCTCATATCGCCTCGAAGGAGAACTTAGGGGTGCGTCCTCTACTGAAGGTGAGAGAACCAGTGGTTGTGAAGGCTCAGTCATGGAGCTTTGCATAGGGGCCTTTCTTGGTGCTCTAGGGTAGCCTGAAGGAGACAAAGTTTTGGCTCCTAGGGATTTTGCCATGGTTGACTCAGAGAGGGTGGCCGGAGGTGCGCGCGCGGCTTGGGCTCAGATAAAAGAATGACCGGTTTAAAATGAAAATTTGGAATTTAAAAAAATTAAATGAGAAGCGAAGTGACGGTTGGAATTTTTCGAAGAGGAGGGGTCATTTCGCTGCGAAGTCCCATTTTCGCAGCCCATTTCGTAGCTGCGAAATAAGGGGATGGGGCTGTAAAATAGAACTCGTGTGCCAAGGGGGTGTTTCGCAGTTGTGAAATGGAGCTTGGGCTGCGAAATGGAGGTTTGGAAGCCTTGGGTGATTTCGCAGAGGATTTTGCAGCTGCGAAATGGGGGTATGGGCTGCGAAATGGTTTTGTAGCGAAGGGCCTATTTCGTAGTGAACCCCTGATTTTGCAATGGGCACTTTGTGGTTGCAAAATTATGTCCCAATAGATGGTCATTTTTGCAAGGGGCTATTTTGGGCTGCAAAATTTCGTAGATCAATGAAATTTCTTGCTTCTCAGCTCCTTTTGGCTCCCTGAGACCTTCCTTCTTCTCTTTTGCAATTCCTCCTAAATTAAATCATTCAAAAAGTTTAAGTTACATAAAAATAACATAAATTAAGACAAAAATTAAAATCAAAACAATTAATAAAGCTCTTAAATTAACAAAATTGAACAAAAATATGGACATTGGTGAGACCAAGTCCATCTAACCCCTTTCTGATTAGGCTTTCTGTGGCTCAAGGAGGTTGATTTCCTCCTTATCTTGCTTGAATGGCTCAATGAATGGTTTGAGACAATGGCCATTGACTTTAAAAGTGTCAATGCTGTTGGAATTCAGTAATTCCACCACTCCATTAAGATGCACTTGGTGAATAATTAAAGGGCCTATCCACCTTGACTTCAGCTTCCCTGGAAAGATATGGAGCCTTGAGTCATAGAGTAAGACTCTTTGTCTTTTTCGGAATTCTTTGTCGGAGATTAATTGATCATGCCACCTCTTCATCCTCTGTTTTGCAACTTTAGAATTGATGTAGGCATCATTTCTTAATTCCTCCAGCTCATTAAGGTCTAAGAACCTCTTTGCCCCGACTCTGATCAAGTCCATATTAACCTTCTTGATTGCCCACCAAGCCTTATATTCAACTTCCACAGGGAGATGGCATGCTTTGCCATAGATTAGGCGATAGGGAGTGTGGACCCGCATTTTTCACGTGCGTCCCCACTAGATCGGCGAGACTCGCTTTTTATTTGTGAAAAATTGATTTTTGAAAAAAAAAGTTGGAGTCGCCACCTATTTTATTTTTATTTTAAAGGGAAAATAAAACAAGAAAGAAAAACCCTAAAAAGTGACTCCATAGTTTTGGAAAAAGCATGTCTTTGAGAAACCCGAGTCTAGGTCCGGGGATCAGGTTACTTATTGGGAAGGTACCTCTAGGAGGTAGCACCCCTCTAAGCCCTAAAGAGGTCTCTACTGACTAAGTTAAGGGAAGTGTGACAATTAAATGGTTGATCATGGATACCTAAGTAGGCTAGGTGATTCCAAAAACATAACATATCAAACAAGATCAAATCAGAATTAGGGAGAGTTAAAAATGCGTACCTGGACAGCTTCCCAAGCGCTATCATAAAACATAAGAGATTAGTTTGGAGATACATCACACAAAATTTGTTTTATCCAAGCAAATCAGGCATATATCAAGACATTCAAGAATCACGTCAAATATGGATATGGTCATCAATGACATACAAGTCCATAAAGTTCTAAAAAAAAAAAGATGAGAAGAGAGCGTACCTGGATAGCAAGCTAGTACTCCTCTATGGGAAACAAGAGCATCTCAACAATAAATATTAAGTGAATTCAAGTATTTCATCAAGAAGAATCAAAAATCAACATATCAAGTAAACAGTATTGAAGTGAGTGTTATGAATGTCGGGCCCCCACCAAAGCCCTAATTAATTTCGCATGAGTCGATTCCATAAATTCCATGACTTGGAATTATGGAGTTTGTTCATGCTTTTTGAAAAATCAAGAAAACCATGAAAGATAATTGAAAATGGTGAAAATGCATGCCGAAAGGGAAAATGGCAGCAAATAGTATGTTAAAAAATCTGGATTTTAGTGACTAGAAGGGCTCTAAAGATTGATTTTTCAAAGCTGGAAATATTTAATTGAGAAAAAGATTCAAAGATTCAATTTAAAATAGTGAATTCCTAATCAAAGAAGCAAAAGGAGGAGGTGTGTGTAGCAAGGTAGGTATAATGGAGGGGAGTTGGGAGGTTTGCCTGTGACCGCATTGCTGGTGATTGCAGGTGCTGCTGTTGTTCTCTCTAAATTTTCTCTTTCTACTCTGGTTGCATGCATTTAAGCACCATACATCGCTGCATTCCCGGGCCTTTTCCGATTCCTTGAAATTCCCTATATGCGGACTTACTTCCAAGAGCTTTGGCATTAATTCCCCATATGAATCTCTGAAATTTGCTGAGAAATTTAGTCTTTCTGGACTGCCATTTCTGATAACTAGAGCACTTCATATTCATCTTGTTAGCAGCCTGTTTCAAACTATCCCGTTGTTGCACCAAGGACTTCCCTTTTCTAACTACAACATTTAACTTCTTTCTCAAAGAAGCGGACTTCTGCTCCTCCTGATCAAGTGGAACCTGCATCTCATCCCTTTTCTGATCCTATGCTTCAACTTCACATAGCAAAGATTGCATCTTCTCCATATACCTATCTCTCTCCCCCTTTGCTTCAGTCAGATCACCCAAAGCCTCCTCCAGTTCTTTCTTCAAAACTACCACATCTAGATCCTTGGTATCTGGTGCATCTATGGTTCTTGGTTCATCACTAGATATATCAGCATTTTCGGTATGGCATTCTTCAATCCTTTCCCTAAGCACAGTTTTCCCCAAGGAAAGTCTAGTGTGATTCTCTATAAATTTCCTAAGCATTGCAGGCGATGTGTACAACTGTAGAAGGATCTCTTAGTGTGTAAGTTACATCTCCAATGCATCCATGTGTGGTATTGAAAGGTGGCAGCCTTCAACGAAAGAATCCTAATTATCCTTTTTTTAAAACTCTATCTCTACTAACTGTACATCTGGTCAGAACATCCACCATGTAGTCTGCATCCTCTGGTTTTCTACTTGTATCATCTCCAGTACCTTTCACCCTTTCAAAATTGATAATCATTGCCCATGTGGTCTGGTCCTTGATACAAAAAGATGGGGAATTTTCTTCAGTCTTTGTGCATTGGATGCACACAAGCCTTCCAGGTTGCAAGAAGGGCAAGCAATATCTTGGAGAAAACACAATATCATGGACATCCTTCTTCAAACTCTTATATTGCTGTATCAGGCTGTAATAATTCTCCAAACTATCTTCTTCCTCAATTATAATTGAATCCCTCTCTTCTTCAAGGTTCTTTGCTTGTTTCGCAAGATCAGGAATGGCACGGTCTGCTTGAAATTGATAAAATGAATTGTGAAGCAACTTTTCAGGATCACCATCCTCATATCGTATTTGATTTAGAAGCATGTTGTAACTTAAATGGAAGGCACTGTTCAAGCAAAATATTCACAAACAAACTTCCTATGTCCAATATCACCAGAAACTAAAATCTCAAAGAGTAGTGGATTCTGAACTTTTTGGCACTTGTTTCTATTGGCACTTTGGATGTGAGTTCTGCTAGCAGATTCTAATTGCATTAATCTCACAAATTTCTCCAAGGGCACAAGCATTTTTTATCACATGAGAAATGAGTCCTCTTTTGGCAGGCAACAAGATTTGTTTTGATGAAAAGACATGACCAGCTTCAGCCCAAAGTCTCGTTATGAAAGTCTCGAGAATTGGATGAAGCTGGTGAATGATGATCATCTTCTTTCCAGTCCCGAACCAGTCATCCTCTGTATTCTGGCCATGTAGGAAGCCTTTCGGATTGCAAATCTCGAACAACGTCACGCATAACCTCCAGTTCTGAACTTCCGGGGTACAGTCTCTTCATTAGTCTTCTATTCTGATTCATTATGACTCATCGAATGAACTAGCATCATTACCTTCTGTCAGTAGACTATCATTGGACAGGGGAACATCCAATTGTTGATTATGTTGAAGTTCTGAGCTACGAGTTTGCCTTTCAGCATCAGCATTTGCTGGAGCAATACTGCATAATTGAGATACGAAATGCTCCTCCAAAAGAGCCATAATAATGGCTTGAGCATTAGTAACAGTGTGTGCAACAACAAGAAGCTGGACAGAGTCATCACCATTCATGTTGAAGTCATCCTCCATCAGTGACCCAATCTGACCCATCCCAATTTGAGTCATACACATACATTGGACCAGTGATGAAGTAGTTTCCTATGGATTTTGTCATCATGAGCAAATATTTGGATTCGTTCCAGCATAGAGGATTTATTATCGACAGTGAGATGACCATAAACTTCATCAGAAAGTCAAACTGTTTACCATTTCTGCAGCCCTCTTTAATCCTCAATTTTCGAGAATTTAACATCCCAAACATAACTAGGGTGCTCATAAACTCCAATTTCGCAGATTAAAAATAATCTTCACTATCATTGTTAATGATTCCAGATGTATGTGAATTATCAGAATAGATAGCAAACTGTGACCCACCAGCTCTATTAATGTTTCTCCAGTTAGTGCCCGAAACCTCATGTTGCTATTGTTACTGCTCTTTGTCTTCTTCCTTAAAACGCCTCATATGTTCTTCATATCATCTTCGAGGATCTCATAGGTACAGTAAATCACTTTGTATGTGTAGGATCATTAAATTTCGTAGTGGCATATTAACGAAGAAAGCTCGCCAACTTGATATTGCATAATGATTGTTACCGAAGGAAAAGACAAAGGCAGAATTTATTAAGTACTCAAAGCAATGAGCCGAAATCAATTGGAATAAATAACATCGGAGCTTTTCACCATCACTGACAACAGGGTCTTTATTACCATTTTTAATCCCAATTATTTCGTGAACAACCACAGAAATTGGTAATGGTCATTTTGGTTTTTCATAAACATCATAGAGCACATTGGTCAGGAACTGAGCATATAGCACCTCGAGCTTGATGAAATGCATCTAACTGCGTCAAATTTCTCTGTAGGGAAAGAGCTTTATCTCACTGTTGACCTCAGTTCAGCCATATCCCTAGAAATACTGGTGGATAGGAGTCCGAGGCGAGTACTCCAAGTCAGCGACATCATCATGGACAGTGTCAATTCCACGGCATGATCATTCTCCTTTTCTCAAACAATTCTAGTTTACGGCCCGGGGAATCAAAACAGATTTTCTCAAGTCTTCTTGAAATGATTTTGTCTGCTTTATTTTCAGGAATCTCTTCAGGAAAAATTGTGGCTTGCATCACACTCTCCTCTTGATGCTCTGAATTCCTTATTCATGCGTTCTTAAACCTCCATGCTTAGCTCTATCAATAGATTAGAACTTGTAGGTAAAAAGATGCTTCCGCTGCTACGATTCTTGTGATATCAGGATTGAAATTCGTGTCTTCAAACTTCATATTTCAAACTCAAATGAAGAAAACCAAAATAGTGTAAATATGCAAACAGCCGTTCTCAGAGATCAGATTGTGGCCCTTAACGTCCACACCAAACAACTAGAATAAATTCTCGAAGATAGCCAGAGAATGAAGAAGAGTAGGATGTAACTAGCAATATCAAAATCTCAGAGAACTGTTGGACCACCAAAGACATTGCCTCCTTTGGATCAATGATCAGAAGCACAGCAAAACAAATCGCCACCGAATATATGGCCTTCTCATTGAATTCTCCAAAGATCCACTTTGACAAATTTGACCATCTCTGAGATGATGCTGTGGTTAGATGATTATAAAACTGTTCAGCATGCCATCTGGTTACTTGTTCCATTTCCACACACTCCTCGCATGATTGGCCCAGATTCATAAAATAAACTCCAGTTATGGAATGTCAGCGGGACCCAAAGCTGAAGAAATTCAGACCACATATTCACCACTTTTCTAGTAATCCGTGTCTCAATCAGTGTAAGGCATTCCGGGCTTTGATATCAAAGTTTCAGCAGGCATTATCATTTGGTGGAGCACATGCGATTATGCAGCCAAAATCCCTCATGAAGAACAGAGGGATGCAACCGGGAAAACAGAGTATAAATAACGAAAACAGAACAAAGAAAAAAAAAATTAAATGAATAAATAAAACTGAGGAACTCATGAAAGCCTTATTTCAAATTTTATTCAACAGGCTCGGATCGGTGGGAGGATGATCAGGAACAGATTCGAGGCAAACTAGCAAATAACCAATATCAACAAACAATTTTGTGACCCTCTTCGTCCACACCAAAGAACATTATATTAAACATTAAAACGAACATACAGAAGAAAAATCAGATATGGGTAAGAATTCCAAAAGTAATGAGAAAAATACCTGGACGAACTCGGTTGCACTTGCTCCTTTCCTACTCCTTTGTGTTTTCTCCTCAAAAATCCTCAGAATTTTTCCCAATCCTCCCATGCATGCTTCCCCCAATGTGTATCCCGCCTCCTATTCTTTTCCTTTTTCTCACCTATATATATCACCCCTCAAGATCTAAATTTGTTTCCAAAAAGGAAAATTCTCCTATTTCCTTTCTTCTTTTTTTTTTTTTTTTTTTAAATCTTCCACAAATCTTCCCAATTTCAAATTCCCCTCCAAAACCTTCCAAGGAGAGTCCCACCTTCCTTAAACTCCAATAGTAAGTTTCCTTGCAAAAACATGAAATTTTTGAAGTTAAATAATTGAATGAATAGATAAGCAAGTAAATAAATTAGGAAACGGTAAAAATAAATAAATAAATAAACAAAAATAAATAATAAATAAATAAATAAGTTAAGGAAAATGATATAAAGAGGAAGATAACCAATAAAAAGTGAATGATAATCATAAAACTAAAACTAAAAATAAAATAAAATAAAATAAAATAAAATAAAATAGAATAAAAATAAACCAATAAACAAAAGCCGAGCCCAAAAGCCATGTAACCATGCAAGTCATACAAGTCACACTAAAAATGTCCAAATGGGCCAAGTGTGCCTAAATGGCCTATGATGAGACTAAGTGAGCCTAGGGTAGTGCCTAATGGGCCAAGTGTATCTAAAAGCTATCCTTAAAAAAACAAGAAAAGTCTAAGTCTAATTTAGGGCTGCCAAGGGTCACAATAAAGGATCAAATAATCCCTCAACCAAAATCTCCGAGGTGACTCAGAAAAAGGTAAGTCGTACGAGTAGCCATGGGCCACCAAGGAACTATTGTGGAGCATTGAAAACGAATTTTAAAGACATGTGCTAAAGGGACAAAATTGAGGGTCTACAGGGAGACATGCCAAGAATAGTCTTATCAACTGTTCTATATGCCCATAGTGAATCATGGAGCTTAATAGACCAATCTCTTCTGCTCGTGTTCACCACCTTCATCAATATATTCTTGATTTCCCTATTTGTTAGCTCAACTTGCTCGGAAGTCTGAGGGTGATAAGGTGTAGCTACCTTATGCTTCACCCCATACTTGGCTAATAGGGTTTCAAAAGGCTTATTGCAAAAATGAGTACCTCTGTCACTGATTATGGCTTTGGGTACCCCAAATCTTGAGAAGATGTTCTCTTTAAGAAACTTGAGAACCACCCTGTGATCATTATGTTTACAGGGGATTTCCTCAACCCATTTAGAAACATAGTTCACCCCCACCAAGATATAAGAGTTACCAAAAAACATTGGGAAAGGTCCCATGAAGTCAATGCCCCAAACATCAAAGAGATCAACTATCAGAATGGGGTTCATGGGCATTTGATTTCTTCGTGTAAGCTTCCCGAGCCTTTGGCATCTATCACAGCTCCTACACGTGGTGTGGGCATCTTTGAAGAGTGATGACCAACTAAACCCTTATTGCAACATCTTCATGGTTGTTTTCTGGGAGGCAAAGTGGTCTCCACATGCACTCTCATGGCAATGGATGAGGATTCCTTGTTGCTCTTCTTCAGGGACACACTTCCTTATTATTTGATCTGCACAATACTTGAAAAGAAAAGGCTCTTCCCAATAATAAGCATGAATCTTTGCAAAGAAGTGCTTCATGTCTTGTGCTTTCCACTCACTCGGAACTTCACCAGTAACTAAATAGTTAGCAATATGAGCATACCAAGGAGTTTTTTCTAGCAACATAAGTGATTCCTCTAGAAAGTCATCATTAATAGGTAAGACATGGGAATTGTGTGATATAACCAACCTTGAAAGGTGTTCAGCTACCACATTCTCCACTCCTTTCTTATCTCTGATTTTTGGAGATCGAACTCTTGTAGTAAGAGAATCCATCTAATCAACCTTGCTTTTGCATCTTGCTTTGTCAATAAATACTTCAAGGCTAAATGGTTAGTGAAAACAATGATGAAAGACCCTACCAAATAAGCATGAAACTTGTCTAAGGCAAACACTACAGCTAACAATTCTTTCTCTGTGGTTGTGTAGTTCCTTTGAGCTTCGTTCAATGTCTTGCTTGCATGGTAGATCACATAGGGCTTTCCATCTTCTCTTTGGCCAAGCACAGCTCCTATAGCAAAGTCACTGGCATCACACATCACTTCAAAGGGTAATTTCCAGTTAGGAGCCCTCACCATTGGAGCTGTTGTCAAGAATTGCTTCAGTTGATCAAAACTCCTTTAACATCTTTCATCCCATACAAACTTAGCATCTTTAGCCAAAAGTTCACAAAGAGGCTTTGAAAGCTTAGAAAAATCTTTTATAAACCTCTTGTAGAACCCTGCATGGCCAAGGAATTGCCTTACTCCTTTTACATTTGTTAGGGATGGCAATTTGACAATAAGTTCCACCTTTGCTTTATCAACTTCAATGCCTTTCTCGGAGATAATATGGCCAAGGACAATTCCTTACTGTACCATAAAATGACATTTCTCCCAGTTGAGCACCAAGTCCTTTTCAATGCATCTGTTTAGAACCGCTTCCAACTTGACTAAGCATTCTTCAAATGTACTTCCATATATGGTGATGTCATCCATGAAAACCTCCATAATTCGCTCCACCATATCACTGAAGATACTTAGCATACATCTTTGGAATGTAGCAGGTGCATTACATAAGCTAAAAAACATTCTTCTATAGGCGTATGTTCCAAATGGACATGTGAAAGTGGCCTTCTCCTGATCTTCAACATCAATTTTAATTTGAAAATACCCGAAGTAACCGTCCAAGAAACAATAGAAAGGATGGCCAGAGACTCTCTCTAACACTTGATCAATAAATGGCAATGGAAAATGATCCTTCCTTGTCACAGCATTCAATTTTCTATAATCAATACATGCTTCGTGTTTCCCAATTGGTGTCTCAGCTGATTCATGTCCAGCTGGTGTTCCTTGATTGAGGGAGTAATCAACAAAATTTATAACCTATATCACCATGCATTAGGATAGCTTTATGTCACGGACTTAGTCGTTCACTAAGCTCGTGCGGCACTTAGACAAGCCAAGATGCTTGATCTTGCTAAGTCAGCCTTGCTCCCAATACTTAGCTCACTCGGCTAAGATACTCGCGAGTCAAAAGCTTAAGAAGCTTGGTAGGCAACTTCTTAAAGAATGGAAGCTCTTATTAACTCAAGAAAGCCTTTACAAGTGCTTGGATGCTCACTTGCTTGGTTAGGAAGTGATTTGGGTGGTGCCTTGGCCAAATGAGGCCCTCTCCTATTTATAGGCACCAATGGAACTCTTTGGAACCTTGGAGGGTTCCTTACAAATCAAGAATATTCTAGAACATCCTACCCTATTCTATGTACAACCCTATGTACAAGAATATACAAGAGATTCCTAGAAGTCTCTAGAAAGCCTTGGACTCCTCCCATACCTTCCACCATAGTGTAGAGATGTGTGGACATCTCTAGGCATTTCTAGAACCTTCCACACTCTTCCCACCAATGGCTTAGTGTAGATGGCTCCAGGAGTCTCCAGAAGCTTCCCTCTTCCTATATAAGCCCATGGGGAGGGTCATTTGAAGCATCCTGTGACACTCTCCCCCACCTATTCCGTCGACGTCCTCGTCGTTGCCTCTTTCTGAAACCTCTCGATGTGTTTCCAGAACCTTCTCAAGGCATCCGCATGTTCCCAACTTGTCTGCCTCTTAGGTAGTCCTTTCCATTGGACTAAATACTCTATCACAGGAGGGACCCCTTGTCTCCTGGTGACCCGCTCAGCCAGGATATTCTTCACCTCCTTCTCCCGTGAGGCTTCAGATGGATGCAGACCCGTGCGCTTTTGATGCTTAGAGTGCTGCTTCCTCTTACCCATTGAGTTCACCTTTCCCTTGGTGACCTCTTCCATGTGTGTGCGGGATACCTCAGCTCGCTCCCATTTTTCCTCCTTTACTTGCACCCCTGCTAGTAAGGAGGTCTTAGGCATACTAGGCTTCAGGTTGAATTGGAAGGCACCTAGTAGCTGCATTGAGCCCATATGTGCTTCGTCCTCCTGCTCCCTCTTCTCAATCGTGGCACTGAGCGCCTTCCTCTTTGGACAATCCCGTGCCCAATGTGGTCCATCACATAGGAAGCATTTGATTTTAGGCGTGAATTCCTTCCTTTCCGCCTTACCCCTTCCTTCTTGAACGTTTGTCTGATCCCTTTTTAGGAGCATTGTGGTCCCTTGGAACCTCGTCTCCCCCACCCATGGCGTGGCTATCCTCAAAAGACTCAACCTTGGAGGAGTCTCCCCTCTTATAATCCGTTAAAGACTCTGCTACTGCTATGGCAGTGGCTAAGTCTTGAACACCTCGACGTCTCAATTCCTACTTAGCCCACCCTTGCAGGTTATCCATGAAGTTGAATAACAACTCCTCCTAAGTCATGTTAGGAATCTCAAGCATGAGTGAAGAGAATTCCTTGACATAGTCGCGTATCGAACCTGTGTGCTTGAGACGCCTCATGTTTTTCCTAGCCAGGTAAGCCACGTCCTCGGGGTAGAACTGCCTCTTAATCTCCCTCTTGAAGTCCTCCCACGTCTCTATGGTGCAAATGTCTTTCTCCATATCGGCAAACCTTCGACGCCACCATAGAGTAGCTGTGTTAGTAAGGTAGAGGGTCGCAGTTCTCACCTTAGCCGCCTCATCCTTCAATGCGATAGCTTTGAACTATCGCTCCATATGCCATAAGAAGTTGTCCAACTCCTTGGCATCCCTCTTGGCTCTAAACCCTTGTGGCTTCGGCACCTCCACCCTAGATGCCCCTTGTGTGGCCATGACCCGTGCCGACACAGCAGCCTTGTAGATAGCCAACTCCTGCCTAACTTCCTGGTCTCGGGACTCCATTCGAGTGGCCAAGGCCTCTATCCTTGACTCCATGCTAGCAAGCATGGTCAAGACCTTTCCTTGGAAGGACACAAACTCCTCGTGCGACACTGGCTGAACTTGTGAGACTAGCAACTTCTCACGAAGGTCTTGGATCTACTCCCTTAGATCCTCTAAGCCCTTCTCCATGCCTTGCTCAATCAAGTCCAACCCCTCCCGAGTGTCCGCCATGGCTAGCTCCACCTTGGCTAACCTTGCCTCCATGTTGGCAACGGCATCACGAGATTTATCCTTCTTCCCCCTGCCCCGTGCAGTAGGCTCAGTCTCCCTCCCATGGGTTTGCTCACTAGTCTCCTCTACATTAGAGCCCGACATGCTTCCTTTTCCATGCCCACCTTGTAACCGCGCTCTGATACCACTTGTCATGGACTTAGTTGTTCACTAAGCTCGTGCGGCACTTAGACAAGCCAAGATGCTTGATTTTGCTAAGTCAGCCTTGCTCCCAATACTTAGCTCACTTGGTTAAGATACTCGCGAGTCAAAAGCTTAAGAAGCTTGGTAGGCAACTGATTACTACTTAAAAAGTGCTATTTGATAGCCTATAATTAATCCTTTTAAACACTTTTGAGTAGTAGTTTAGGCCTTTTAACTCAATTGGCATGTTAAGGATCCTTTAAAGCAATTTTGATCACTTTGTGTAAGTTTTGGTGTTTTTGATAGTATTTTGATCACCAAAGCAAGTCAAGACTGAGGAGAGCTATGAGGAATCTTGGGCAAAGCTTAAAATTCATTTGCCAAGAGTGAATCCGGATTGCAAGGAGAAAAAGCAAAGAGAATCTGCCATGAAGCCTATTCTTGATGACAGTCGTAGCAGCCACTTTTGGAGCACTTTCTGATGTCCAAATGATTCATGCTATATACCATTTCAAAGCTCAGGAAGTCAAAAATCCAATTCTTTAAACGGTGTGTAATTCAGAGTTGAAACGAAGAAGTTGCAGCCATTACAAGCCAATCACTCCGAGTTGAAGGAAGCATTTTGCAAAGTGTTGCGAAATCACCCTTTTGTTGCGAAGTGATTTCGCAGAATTTTTGTACAGTAAGGTGTTTCTCCTTCTGACGATGCACGATTTATGCCGCGAGAAGGGAGCTGGGAACCTCAAGGTGGAAGCCAACTTCGCAGCCCTGTGAAGATAGCTTGGTGTTGCGAAATAATTTCGCAGCCCTCTTGGGTGTCTGCGAAATCTCGCAGACACCATTTTTCTCCTGCGAAATGGTTCCTGAAGCCTCCCGAAGTTTGCTACCGACATTGGGAGATATTTTCCATTAGATTTTTGTTGTCTAAATCCCAAAATACTCCTTGTAAACCACCAATTACATGATTCCTTAGTTTTTAAGTTAGTAAAAAGACTAAATATCTTTGTAACAATTAGTTTTATATTATGTTGATATATATACCTCTCGGGAGCCTGTTCTCAGAGAGGAGTTCCTTCTGTAACCGTTTGGGTAAGCAAGTAAAGTCTATTTTCTTTCTACTGCCTTACCTTCTCACTTTGTATTTTCATTTTATTTCTAAGTTATGAATTCTCTGAGGAGTTTTCCCCAGAGAATGAGTAACTAAACCTCTAATTCCTTGGAGCTAAGGTTGCCGGGGAAGGTTCCAAATGCAAGAATGCAAAGCTTTGTGGTTTTAGCTAGTAATGAAGAGGAAGTGAAATCCTTTAGTGATTTCTATGTTTTTAGTTAACTTAAAACACCTTGGAGTCACCTGGGCCAACACTTGGTAAGGCAAGTGATTTCCAACCATGGAAATGAACTAGTTTACC
Source organism: Vitis vinifera (assembly GCF_030704535.1). NCBI lineage: Eukaryota > Viridiplantae > Streptophyta > Magnoliopsida > Vitales > Vitaceae > Vitis > Vitis vinifera. Next base: position 6,130,388 of record NC_081812.1, read on the forward strand.
CCTTGCGAACCTCTGGTAGGTGACTTCAGGGTAGGATTTTCTAGAATAGCCAACACTTGATAAGCTTTTGGACTCCTAGGAGACATCCATTAGTTATCTCTTGCGAGCTTTTGACGGGTAATCCAAGGTTAAAGATCACCTTGAATGGTTAAGGCTTAGTGAGAGGCTTAAACCATTGCAAGTTGCATCAGTGAGAGAATTAAAGTGAAATCTAATTGAAGGAGTCTCTGTACATCACCGGTTAGAGAATTGACTATATGTTGAATCTCTAACGCGAGAAAATGAACCAACTGACCGGAGCTATGTCTTTTGCATGAGGAACCACCCCAGTGAACCTAATTCTCCAAGGAATGTTTTTCTTCCTAAATTATTCCAAACTTCTGTTAGTTAGTTTAAGTCTCAACATTTGCCAATCAAAGTTTATGTTTTATTTCTTAAGCTAACCTTGAAATGAAACAAGACCAATTCACTTGGAATTGGTATCATTGATTGCTTGTTAGTCATTCCCAGTGAACGACCCTAGAGCCACTATACTATAGTAGCTTTTTCTTTGCTACCCTAGTATATGGTGTTATAGGTAATAAATTTTGTTGATTACTCCCTCAATCAAGGAGCACCAGCTGAACACAAATCAGCTGAGACACCAATTGGGCACGAACAAATGGGTTCTTAAAGAATGGAACCTCTTATTAACTCAAGAAGGCCTTTACAAGTGCTTGGATGCTCACTTGCTTGGTTAGGATATGATTTGGGTGGTGCCTTGGCCAAATGAGGCCCTCTCCTATTTATAGGCACCAATGGAACTCTCTGGAACCTTGGAGGGTTCCTTACAAATCAAGAATATTCTAGAACATCCTACCCTATTCTATGTACAACCCTATGTACAAGAATATACAAGAGATTCCTAGAAGTCTCTAGAAAGCCTTGGACTCCTCCCATGCCTTCCACCATAGTGTAGAGATGTGTGGACATCTCTAGGCATTTCTAGAACCTTCCACACTCTTCCCACCCATGGCTTAGTGTAGATGGCTCCAGGAGTCTCCAGAAGCTTCCCTCTTCCTATATAAGGCCATGGGGAGGGTCATTTGAAGCATCCTGTGACATTTAGCTAATATAGCATAGTGGCTCTAGGATCATTCACTGGGAAGGGTTTTCAACTCACAACTGATACCAATTCAAAGTTAAATTGGTGCTTTTTCATTTCAAGGTTAGCTTAAGAAAAAAAAACATAAACTTTGGTTGAAAAAGGTTTTGTTTTAAGCTAACTAAAAAGAAAGTAATGAAAATTACTTATGAAGAAAAGCATTCCTTGGAGTTTTAGGTTCACAGGGGAGGCTCCTCATGCAAAAATAGAGCTCCGGTCACTTGGTTCATTTCCTCGCATTAGAGAATTAACATATAGTTAATTCTCTAACCGGTGTTGTACAGATGCTTCCCTTTAATGGATTTCATCACTAATTCCCTCTCACTGATGCAACTTGCAATGGCTTGTGCCTCTCACCTAGCGTTTACCATTCAAGGTGATCATTAACTTTGGACTTCCCTTCTCAAGCTCGCAAGAGATAACTAATGGATGTCTCCTTGGAGTTCAAAAGCTTACCAAGTGTTGGCAATTCTAGAAAATCCTACCTTCAAGTCACCTCCCAAAAGCTCGCAAGAGGTAAACTAGTGCATCTCCATGGACGGAGATCACTTGCCTTACCAAGTGTTGGCTCAGGTGAATTGTAGGTGTTTTAAGTTAACTAAAAATATAGAAATCATTAATGGGTCACACTTTCTCTTCATTAATGGCTGAAACAACAAAACTACCAATTCTTGCATTTGGAACCTTTCTCGGCAACCTTAGCTCCAAGGAACTAAAAGCCTAGCCACTCATTTTCTAAGGAATCATCGTTAGAGCTTGTTTGGCTAGTAAGAAAAATTAAATAAATATATACAATCAAAACAAGTAGGTAAGGCAGTGCAAAAGCCCTGAATTTTACTTCTTTCAAAAACTGTATAACAGTTGTCTGTGTACAAGCTTCCGTTCTTTTTCATGAAAACTTACAAGCATTAAATATTGGGTTATTTACCCTTTGTTCTTGCTTAAAGACTAAGGAATCCTTTGATAGGTGGATTACAAGGAGAGTTTAGGGATTTAGACATCAAATATCTAAAGCAAAAAAATCTCAAAATGTCGGTCGCAAATATCGGGAAGCTTCAGGAGAATTTCGCAGCATGAAGGACACCATTTCGCAGCCCTGCGAAATTTGCCTTCAGCTTGGAGTGATCGGCTTCCAATGGCTGTAACTCCTTCATTTAAACTCCGAATCATGCACCGTTTGAAGCATTGGATTGATAACTTCCCAAGCTTCGAAACGACCTATAGTATACATAAATTAAGCTCCAGGAAGTGCTCCAAAAGTGACTGACAGTGACTATCCTCAGGTATGCTTCATGGTAGATTTCTCTTTGCTTCCCCTCCTTGCATTCCGGATTTGCTTATGGAAAAGGACTTCAAAGCTTCAAAGATTTGGTTCTTCATGTTTCAGAGCTTTCCATTGCTTTGCCATGGATTCCAAAGAACTCTCCTCAATCTCGGATTGCTTTGGTGATCAAATTACTAACAAAAACACCAAAACTTACACAAAGTGATTAGAAATGATTGCAAAGGTCCTTAATATGTTAATTGGGTTAAAAGGTGATAACTACTACTCAAAAGTGTTTCAAAGAGTTAATTACAAGCTATCAAATAGCACTTTTTGAGTAGTAATCACTCCCCCCAACCGACATATTGCTAGTCCTTCAACAATAAAGGAGAGAAAAAGTACTAAAAAGTAATATACTTTACAAGATCATGCTTATCACTTCCAAAAAATTTCAAGTGGCATGATGATCTAACTCTCACATGGAACATTAAAGAAATATAAACTCAAATTTCAAGAAGAGTTATCAAATACTTTGCTAAACACAATTCAATAAGAGAAGACATTATGCAAATTGAAGCTTTGAAATCATTTCCACTTCCAAAGGACCAAACCTTACTCTTCCACAAAAATCTAAGTGTTAGTTGATAGTTTCGGAATATAGTATGCTAAACTAATCTCTCTCCCCCAACCTAGTTCTTTTTGAACACTTAGCAAACTGACCAAATTCAATAGGCTAAGAACGCACCCATTTGTTTCACAATTTTTTTTTCATTGTAGGAGTACAAGGCTTAAAGGTATTCTTTTCTAAATTGTCCATGTAACGAGGGTCCATCGATGGCTCCCAACCAATTAAGGTTTAGGTCATCAAGCTTTAAGGATCTTTCAACCACTAACTCCTCGGATTTTACCCCGAACTTTTGAGAATGAATTTTAATACCCAAGCACCTACAGTATGTTAAACTTCACCTATTCACCCTTGTAACGAGCATTGAGGTCGGTGGCTCCCAACCAATTAAGGCTTAAGGCACCAGGCTTTAAAGATTTTCACCATATGCCCCTCAGACCTTGCTTGGGTTTCAAGGCAAGCAAACATTTTTCTCTTTTCTTTCTTTTTTTCAAAGACTCATTGGCCTTTTATAAGGTGTCCCAACACTATTAAAATGAGGTCAAAGGTACCAAGCCTAAATTTCCTAAGTCAAGAGGGAAATAGTTTCTCATCTTATAATCGGAATCTATACCCCTCATACCTTGCTCGGGTTTCAAGGCAAGCAAACATTTTTCTCTTTTCTTTCTTTTTTTCAAAGACTCATTGGCCTTTTATAAGGTGTCCCAACACTATTAAAATGAGGTCAAAGGTACCAAGCCTAAATTTCCTAAGTCAAGAGGGAAATAGTTTCTCATCTTATAATCAGAATCTATTGTGCACAGTGTGTGAATAGCTTAAAGTGGAAGAACTAAGCTTGAATTCAATAGAAGTTTCAACAATTCATCAACTAAAGTAAGCATAATACAAAATCTAAGTCAAGTGAAAAACAAAAATTCAATTTATCCCATTTCAATTTGAAAATTTTTCCTTAGTAACCATGGAGAGTAGAATAAAAAACTTTAAAAAATTTTAAAATTAAACAAAAATCAACTAAATTACCAAAATAACTTAGCATAAATAATAAAAAACTTCCTTCCTCAACTCTCCCTCCAACCAAGCTGAACATTGTATCCAATGTGGCATGAGCGATTGAGATTATAGGGAAGAAGTGGTACCTCCTGCGTGATATCAATTTCGAATATTGATTGGAGAAACCACATGTTTAAAAATGAATAAAAGATATGAGTAGAGGAAATAAGAATAAAATAATGCTAAGAGTGATAAAAAAGTGATAGATTTGTATTACTTTAATTCATGTGAGTACAAAATGAAAGCAAGTAATACAAGTAATACAAGTAATCCCAGTATATATAAAACCAAAAGCATGGGATTTCATAAAGGACATACATAAACGAAATACATAATCGAAATAGATATAAAAGAAACTATCAAAATGATCAAATGGTGGGTGGATGATGCTGTGGAGATGATGGCTCAGCTGTCTCTGCCTCTCCTGTAGGAGGCTCCTTAGGAGGCATAGTCTCATGCATGAAAGAAGGGGCCTGTGCTAGCTCTGATGGGCTAGGAGTGGCATGCTCAGGAGCTGATATAATGCCTAGTTGATGCTGAATCTGCCTCAGGATGGTAGTGTATTGGGCCTGAGTGGCAACAATCTGCTCCTGATGAGCACGAAGGGCTGTGATCTGCTGAGTGTGGATGCTCTGAGAAGTGGCCAATGCCTGGAAAGTGTGGCATAGGCCTGTATACTCGATAATGGGTATAGCTATCCTTGGCTTAGCTAAAGGAGATGGCTCTGATGTGGGTGGAATAACAGGGGTAGGTTGTGATGTGGCCTGAGGAGCAGAGGGTGGAACCTCTGGTGTAAGCTCACTAGAGGCCACTGCAAGGGCAGATGGCTGAATGTCAATAGGTATGTCAATTGGCTCCTCTGGCTGCTCTGGATGCTCTGGTCCAACTGGTGCTCCCTGATTTGCACCACCATAAGCTGTCATACTGGTCCATTTGTCGAGAGTGAAAATCTCTCGACAAATACGTCTACGCTCATGTTGAGGCTCTGCTGGGTATCCCAGGTGCTCCAATATCTGGCATAATAGTCTGGGGAAGAGAAGTAGAATGGCATATGCTCGAAGTAGCTTCTTTCGATGCACCTTCTCTTCAAAATACAGAAGAGCGACCATGATGAGATGGTGAGGGCCAAAGAAGTATCCCTCAGAGATCCTAAACAATGCCTCCAGCAACACTCCCCTCCTTTGCACCCAATGCTGAAGTGGAAAAATGTTATGGCGCAGGAGTGCATCAATGAAGAACATGCTGGGGGGGAGCTCCTTCCTTAGGATATAATGGCTTGAGGATGCTCCTCTGGACAGGGTATAAACGATGTCACTCTATGAAGGATGAGTCCAGGCTCAAAAATCCTTTGGACGTGCTGGCTCATAGGGGATATGGAGAGCCTTTGCTATATGTCGAGCTCCCAAAATACCATGGCGTCCATCTATGGTAAAATGGATGACTGTAGGATCTCAGACCTGGTTTGTGGTCATGGACTGATAGAAGTCCAATGCCACACGGGGATAGAAAAAATCTCTGGGAGTCAGCAAGTGCTCCATATGATACCTCTATAGCAGACGAAAGGACTCCCTGAGCTCAAGCTGAATTCTGAAGGTGGCTATGTCGAAACAGAGCTCGGAGTGGAATGGCCTTGTGATTACTACCGAAAAGTGCTATTTTGTAGACCTAATTATAAGGGTTTTAAGCACCTTTGAGTAGTAATCATATTCATTTAACCCAATTAATTCATTAAGCTCCTTAGTAATTAGTTCTAACCATTTTTAGTGGCAAGTTTACATGTTTTCATTAGCTTATGAACCAATTCAAGCATGCCAATTGATGGAGGAGCTACTTGGGCGAGTTAAGCAAGGATTTTGGACGTTTACAGGCTTGAATTTCAAGTGGAAACACGAACACAAGCAATGGGAACACCATTTCACAAGGTGAATTTCACCTTGCCAAAATTTCGCAAGGGGATTTTCCTCATGGTGCGAAATTTGGCCATTTCGCACCATGAAGAAACCACCTTGGGAAATTTGGACCTTTCATCTTCTCCCTTGCGAAATGCCTTTGAAATCCCCTGTTTTGAGACGCTATTGATGATATTCCACTGTCGTTTCTCCAAGATATTTTACTTGACTTTTAGCTTTGTAAATACCTATTTTACCCTTGTAATCAACCAATAAAAAGGTTGTTTTTGTAATAGCTCTTGTAATTTAGCTTTTTATTGTCTTTAAATAGAGGTGAAGAGCCTCAGACACGATCATCTTGTAACCTGTAACTTTATAAGTTATAAGAGCACTTTTGTTCATACGCTTCTTTTCTCTTTTCTTTCTCATTTTCTTAGTAGCCAAACATCATTGGAGGATGAAATCCCCAAGGATGAGAGGCTAAAACCTTTTAGTTTCTTGAAGTAATGGATGCCATGTGAAGCTCCCGTGTCAGGATGGAGATTTCCAAGCCATAAATGTAAGTAGCTGAGCGTCATAAATGTTTTCATTCAAAGTAAAGCTTTTAATCCCTCTGACTTGCTTTGAATGGCCAATACTTGATAACCTTTTGGTCTCAGTGCATTCTTATTGTTAGATCCACTGACGTTCATTAGTTATCTCCTACGAGCCATTGTATTGCAAGTTAAGGAGATGACCTATACCAATAAAAGAGCATTTATGAGGTTCAACTACCCTTTTTGTAAGTTTTCAAGGACTTAAACTCATACCGGTTCGGGAAGTAAGCATCACCTTAGTTGCTTCCATAACTCGAGGTGAAAAGTCCCAAAATCTCCATTTTTACACAGTGAGTTAAGCATGGCTATCCAAAGCTTTGAGAAACTTCTTTTTCCATCTTTTAACCTATTTTCATGTTAGTTTAGTTTACAACACCTTCATATTTTTATGTTTTCATCTTAACCTAATTTTTATTAAGAAAAGTTCACTCCATCCTCCGAACTTCACCAGTTAAAGTAAAAACCCTTCCCAGTGTTCGATCCTAGAGCCACTATGCTATAGTAGCTTTGCTACTTTAGTGTAAGGACCTTAGGTATAAATTTTGTTGATACCCTTACATGCCAAGCTACCAAGAGTCGGGTTATCAAATGGCGTCGTTGCCGGGGAAAGTGCTACTTCACTGTGAATAGATCAGTCGGAGGTAACTTGTGAGACTTCTCTTGAGTGAGGTGAATTCTATCTCATTTTTCATTTACTAACTTTTTATTTTAGTTTTAGAACATTTTTAACTTAGTTTAGATAAGTTTCTTTTAGCTTTTAACTTTCATTTTTAGTTTTTTTTTCATACTCTATTTTTCCTTCCGCATGCTCTGTTTTTGTTTTCTTTTTCTTTGTTTTGTTTATTTGTTTTGTTCCAGCTGAATCCGTGCATGCCCTATTGGATTAGAGACCAAGAGGGAAGGTTAGTGCGGATAGAGACTCCACGGGCTACTGAATTAGAGATTATTTTGGAAGTCATGGAGAATCAGCCAGAGGATCAACATTCACAACACGGGAAGGAGAATGATCCGAACTTGTATAGGTCCATAAGGGACAGGATGCACCCTCCGAGGATGAGTGCACCATCTTGCATCATTCCTCCTACAGAGCAATTGATTATCAGGCCACACATCGGGCCTCTGCTTCCTACTTTCCATGGGATGGAAAGTGAAAATCCATATGCGCACATAAAGGAATTCGAAGATGTGTGCAATACTTTTCAAGAGGGGGGAACAACTATTGAGCTTATGAGGTTGAAGCTCTTTCCATTCACATTAAAGGACAAAGCCAAGATATGGCTCAATTCCTTAAGGCCGAGAAGCATAAGAACATGGACAGAACTTCAAGCTGATTTTTTGAAGAAGTTTTTCCCTACTCACAAAACAAATGGATTGAAGAGACAAATCTCCAACTTCTCAGCACGTGAGAATGAAAATTTTTGTAAATGCTAGGAGAGGTATATGGAGGTCATCAATGCATGTCCTCACCACGGCTTTGATACATGGCTTTTGGTGAGCTATTTTTATGATGGCATGTCATCTTCAATGAAGCAGATATTGGAGACAATGTGTGGGGGTGATTTCATGAGCAAGAACCCTGAGGAGGCTATGGATTTCCTAAGTTATGTCTCAGAGGTTTCCCGTGGATGGGATGAGCCCAATAACAGAGAAATGGGGAAGATGCCAGTTCAGCAAATGTCAAGAGGGGGGATGTACAATCTGAGTGAAGACATGGAGATGAAAGCCAAGATAGCTGCCATGGCTAGAAAAATAGAGGAAATGGAGTTGAGAAAAGTTCACGAAGTCCAAGCTATTTCAGAACCTCAACAACAAGCCAATCCTTGCTCCATCTATCAGTCATTTGAACATATGGTGGAAGAATGTCCCACCATTCCAGCAGCAAGAGAAATGTTTGGGGAACAAGCTAACCTGATTGGCCAATGGAAGCCAAATTCAAATGCTCCCTATGGCAACACGTATAACTCTAGCTGGAGGAACCACCCAAACTTTGCATGGAAGCCAAGGCCAAACCCATATCAGTCACCAGCCCAATCAAGCCAACAGAGTCAAGGTCAATCCTCATTTGAGCAAGCACTCATAAGCCTTAGCAAGGTTATGGGTGACTTTGTGAGTGAGCAAAAATCCATCAACTCTCAACTAAATCAGAAGATTGACAATGTAGAGAGTACATTGAACAAGAAGATAGATGGGATGCATAATGAGTTGTCTCAGAAAATTGACAACATCCAATATTCCATCTCAAGGCTCACAAATTTGAACATTGTCAATGAGAAAGGGAAGTTTCCCTCTCAGCCTCACTAAAATCCTAAGGGGATACATGAAGTGGAATCCAAAGATGAGGATTCCTCAAAGGCGAGGGACGTGCAAGCTATTATCACTTTGAGAAGTGGTAAGGAAGTGCATCAGCTGGAGCATGATCAGAGGAAAGCCAAAGAAGACAAGGCTGATAGAAAAGAAGAAAAGAAGAAAGAACAAAAGGGAAAGGAAGTTCAGATGAAAGAAAGCATCATTCCTAGCATGGATGAGGAACCTCAAATTCTTTTAAAGGAAGGCATGATGAAGAAGCACATGCCTCCTCCATTTCCTCAAGCCTTGCGTGGGAAGAAACCGATCAAGAATGCTTCTGAGATTCTTGATGTGCTAAGACAAGTGAAGGTGAATATTCCTTTACTTGATATGATCAAGCAAGTACCCACATATGCAAAGTTTTTGAAGGACTTGTGCACTGTGAAAAGAGGACTCAATGTTACAAAGCAAGCCTTCCTAATCGAGCAAGTGAGTGCTATAATCCAATGCAAGTCTCCAATCAAATACAAAGATCCGGGGTGTCCTACAATCTCAGTCAATATTGGAGGAACCCAAGTGGAGAAGGCATTGCTTGATTTGGGGGCAAGTGTTAACTTGCTTCCATACTCTGTATACAAGGAGCTGGGGTTGGGAGAACTCAAGCCAACATCGATCACCCTATCCTTAGCTGACCGATCAGTGAAAATCCCCAGGGGGGTAATAGAGGATGTATTGGTTCAAGTTGACAAATTCTACTATCCAGTAGATTTTGTGGTGCTTGATACGGATCCCATTGTCAAAGGGATCAACTATGTTCCAATCATCCTTGGAAGACCATTCCTTGCAACATCCAATGCAATCATCAATTGTAGGAATGGGGTCATGCAACTCACTTTTGGGAATATGACATTGAAACTCAACATCTTCCATCTATGTCAAAAGCACATCCATCCTGAAGAAGATGAGGGCCCAGAAGAAGTGTGTATGATAGATACCCTGGTTGAGGAGCATTGTAATCAGAGTATGCTTGATCAATTTGAAGAGAATCCAGATGAAAGCCATGAAGATCTTGATGATGGGTTAGCTGAACACATGGGAATGAATGCCGTTATGTCAAACTGGAGACAAAAGCCAGTGATCCTCCCTTTGTTCGAGGATGAGGAAGAGATGAAAGAAGCTAAGGATGCAATCCTTAAGCTTGAATTGAAGACCCTTCCTGCCGAGTTGAAGTATGCTTACTTGGAGGAAGGCAATAAAGCCCCGGTGGTAATTTCTTCTTCTTTAACCGTTTCACAAGAGGACAATCTTCTAAGAATCCTTAGAAAGCACAAGAAGGCCATCGGATGGCAAATTTCTGATTTGAAGGGGATAAGCCCATTGATTTGCACGCACCATATTTATATGGAGGAGGGAGCTAAGCTAACTCGTCAGCCACAGAGAAGATTGAATCCTCATATGCAAGAGGTAGTAAGGGCTGAAGTGTTGAAGCTTCTTCAAGCGGGCATCATTTACCCCATTTCAGATAGCACTTGGGTGAGTCCAACCCAAGTTGTTCCAAAGAAGTCCGAGATAACCGTAGTCAAGGGGGAAAATGGAGATGAAGTGTCCACATGCCTCACAACTGGTTGGAGGGTGTGCATTGACTACAGGAAGCTGAACACAGTAACGAGAAAGGATCACTTCCCTTTACCTTTCATGGATCAAGCCCTTGAGAGAGTATCTGGGCATCCTTTTTATTGCTTCTTGGATGGGTATTTTGAGTATTTTCAAATAGAGATTGATGTGGAGGACCAGGAGAAGACTACCTTCACTTGTCCATTCGGCACCTATGCTTATAGGCGGATGCCTTTTGGATTATGCAACGCTCCTGCTACCTTCCAAAGATGCATGCTTAGCATCTTCAATGACATGGTTGAACGAATCATGGAAGTCTTCATGGATGACATAACTGTGTATGGGACTTCTTTTGAGGATTGTTTGTCACATCTTGAAGATGTTTTGAAAAGATGCATAAAGAAAGACCTCGTACTCAATTGGGAGAAGTGCCATTTTATGGTAAATCAAGGTATTGTTCTTGGGCACGTAATCTCAAAGAAGGGTATAGAGGTAGATAGAGCTAAGGTGGAACTAATTGTGAAGTTGCCACCTCCCACCAATGTAAAAGGAATAAGGCAATTCCTTGGGCATGCCGGGTTCTATGGGAGGTTTATAAAGGATTTTTCCAAGATTGCCAAACCTCTTTGTGAATTATTGGTGAAGGATGCCAAGTTTGAGTGGGATGATAAATGTCAAAGGAGTTTTGAGCTTCTTAAGCAATTCTTGACATCAGCGCCCATTGTGAGAGCACCAAATTGGGAGTTGCCATTTGAAGTGATGTGTGACTCAAGTGATTATGCCATTGGGGCTATTTTGGGACAAAGAGAAGATGGTAAACCTTATGTGATCTACTATGCAAGCAAGTCTTTGAATGATGCTCAAAGGAATTACACCACCACTGAGAAGGAATTACTTGTTGTGGTGTATGCTTTGGATAAGTTCAGAGCTTATTTGATAGGGTCTTCCATTGTGGTATTCACGGATCATTCAGCTTTGAAGTATTTGCTAACCAAGCAAGATGCCAAGGCTAGGTTGATTAGGTGGATACTTTTGCTTCAAGAGTTCAACCTCTAGATCAGAGATAAGAAAGGTGTTGAGAATGTGGTAGCTGACCACTTGTCAAGGCTCAACATTGCTCATGACACCCATGGACTTCCCATAAATGATGATTTCCCTGAGGAATCCTTGATGCTTGTGGGGGAAGTGCCATGGTTTGCACACATTGCCAATTACTTGGTCACGGGAGAAATACCAAGTGAATGGAGCTCTCAGGACAAGAAGAATTTCTTTGCCAAGGTCCATGCATATCATTGGGAGGAGCCTTTTCTCTTCAAGTATTGTGCGGACCAAATTATAAGGAAGTGTGTGCCTGAACAAGAGAAGCATGGGATCCTATCTCATTGCCATGGGAATGCATGTGGATGCCACTTTGCCTCTCAAAGACGACAATGAGAGTTCTTCAATCGGGCTTTTGGTGGCCCTTACTTTTTAAGGATGCCCAGGAGGTAAGTAAAGGATGTGATAAGTGCCAAAGACTAGGCAAGCTTTCAAGGAGAAACATGATGCCTTTGAACCCCATCTTGATAGTGGATCTTTTTTATGTTTGGGGCATAGACTTCATGGGACCTTTCCCTATGTCTTTTGGCCACTCCTACATCTTGGTAGGAGTTGATTATGTTTCAAAGTGGGTTGAAGCTATACCCTGTAGAACCAATGATCACAAAGTGGTTCTCAAGTTCCTAAAAGAAAACATCTTCTCGAGGTTTGGAGTGCCTAAAGCAATCATCAGTGATGGAGGCACTCACTTTTGCAACAAGCCCTTTGAAGCTCTTTTGGCCAAGTACGGAATTAAGCATAAGGTAGCTACACCTTATCATCCTCAGACGAGTGGCCAAGTAGAGCTAGCCAACCGGGAAATTAAGAACATCTTGATGAAGGTGCTGAACACCAATAGGAAAGATTGGTCTATTAAGCTCCTTGATTCCCTATGGGCGTATAGGATGGCTTATAAGACTATCCTTGGATGTCACTGTACCGTCTTGTTTATGGCAAAGCTTGCCATCTTCCCGTTGAGATTGAGTTCAAGGCATGGTGGGCCATTAAAAAGCTCAACATGGATTTAACTAAGGCTGGGCTAAAGAGGAGTTTGGATTTGAATGAGCTTGAGGAATTGAGAAATGATGCCTATCTCAACTCAAAAATAGCTAAGGAAAAGCTAAAGAGATGGCATGATCAATTGGTGACCAAGAAAGAATTTTTCAAGGGACAAAGAGTCTTGCTATATGACTCTAAGCTTCACCTATTTCCGGGAAAGCTCAAATCAAGGTGGGTAGGGCCTTTTGTCATCCACCAAGTACACTCACATGGAGTAATTGAGTTACTCAACTCAAAAAGTGCAACGACCTTCAAGGTAAATGGGCAAAGACTCGAGCCCTACATCGAGCCATTTTCCCGTGACAAGGAGGTACTCATCCTCCATGACCCATCACATCCTTGAGAAAGTGTGGTAAGTTGATGAGCTTAGCATGAAAAGCTAAGTGCTCGTCTCTTTTTGTTTTAGTTTTAGTATTACATTCTTGTTTACTTTGCATTTTTAATACTTTTGCACATATTTTGTTTAGGTTTCTTAGTTTTGATTTTGATTTTTTATGTTTTTAATGGAGCTTTGATGTCCAATAGCAGGTACGAAAGCTCACAAGCTCACAAATGTGGAGAGAAAGGTGAAATAGGGGAGAAATATATCTAAGTCCAAGCGTAAAAGCCCATTTCGCAACTCAAAAAGGGAGTTGCGAAAATTTGGCAAGGTGAATTTCACCTTGCGAAATGCACATTTTGGCAAGATGCAATTTACAACCTCTCGGGATTGCACTTTCGCAAGGAGTAACCAGTGCGAAAATTTTCGCAAGTCATTTTTCACCTTGCGAAATTATTTTCAAAGCAAATATCAAAATGCAACCTCTCGGGATTGGTTTTTAAGGGGAGTAGCCAGTGCGAAAATTTGGCAAGGTGAATTTTCACCTTGCGAAATTTTTTCTTCATGCTCTCTCAGATCCACCATCACCTGGGCATATCACCTCCTCCACCTCAGGAGCCACATCCATGATTGGATATTTCTATCTCCATTTTGTATATGTTTTTTGTATATGATACATGTTTTATATTCTGAGATTGTATGTACCTCATGATTATATCTTGTACTCAACTCTCTCAGTTTATATAAGCATCATTTTTTTGTATCTTATTTCCTCTCTCACGTTTCTTATGGTTTTTGAATCATGTGGATGCACTCACACGCCTTGAATACCACATCACCATAAGGTATATCATTCCTTCCTCTTCTTTTTCGATAGAAACATTGGGGACAATGTTCATCTCGGTTGAGGGGAGAGTTGAGGAAGTAAGTATTTCCTATTTTAGTTAGTTATTTTGTTGATTTAGTAGTTTTTGACCTTTTTCAAAAATTTTTGTTTCATTCTCTATGGTTGTTAAAGATAATTTCTCAAAATAAAATAGGATAAGTCGAGTTTTAACTTAATTACTTAAGTCTTAGAGTTTGTTTTATGCTTTCAAAGTTGATAATCTATTGAAGCCCTCTTTGATTTCGAACTTATTTCTTCCATTTCAAACTTTACACACCCGTGCACATTAGATCCCGGATATATGATGTAAAACTTTCTCACCCTCTAAGCTTAGGAAAATTTTGACTTGGTTCATTACTTAACCTCTTTTTAATAGTGTTGGGACACCTCAAAAAGACCAATGAGTCTTAAAAATAAAAAAAAATAAAAATAAAAAATAAAAAAATAAAAAAATAAAAAATAAAAATAAAAAGAGAAAAAGAAAAAGAAAAAGAAAAAGAAAAAGAAAATAAGCTTCTATTCTTTCCTTGAAACCTAAGCATGATCCGAAGGGGTGGCGAAAGCCTTTAAAACCCGATGCCCTAAACCTTGATTGGTTGGGAGTCATCGATCCTCTACTTGCTACATAGGTGAATTGGTTAAGTTTAGTGAGTAAAAAGAATTGTGAATAAGAAGGTGTGTTCCTAACCTATTAAGAGTTGGTTAATTTTGCCAAAGTTCGAGAAAAGCTTAGGTTGGGGGGAGAGGATAGTTGTACATACTATATCCGGAAGCTAATCTCATTAACACTTAGCTCATTATGGAAGAGTTTGATTCGGAACCTTGAGAATAGAGATTCTTTTGATACTTAATTGCATAATCTCCACTCTTTGTACTTTTTGTTTAAGTTTTAGCTTTGACAACTCCTATTGCATTTTGAATCTTCATATCTTTAGTTCACCATGTGAGATGTGTTTTGATATTAGTCATGCCACTCAATTATTTTTTGGAGTGATTTGCATGACCTCTTTTATGTATATTATTATGTTTGCTTAGTTTTTATCCCCTCCATTGCTAAGGGACTAGCAATGAGTCGGTTGGGGGGTGTGATTACTACCGAAAAGTGCTATTTTGTAGACCTAATTATAAAGGTTTTAAGCACCTTTGAGTAGTAATCATATTCATTTAACCCAATTAATTCATTAAGCTCCTTAGTAATTAGTTCTAACCATTTTTAGTGGCAAGTTTACATGTTTTCATCAGCTTATGAACCAATTCAAGCATGCCAATTGATGGAGGAGCTACTTGGGCGAGTTAAGCTAGGATTTTGGATGTTTACAGGCTTGAATTTCAAGTGGAAACACGAGCACAAGCAATGGGAACACCATTTCGCAAGGTGAATTTCACCTTGCCAAAATTTCGCAAGGGGATTCCACCTTGCGAAATTTGGACCTTTCATCTTCCCCCCTTGCAAAATGCCTTTGAAATCCCCTGTTTTGAGACGTTGTTGATGATATTCCACTATCGGTTCTCCAAGATATTTTGCTTGACTTTTAGCTTTGTAAATACCTATTTTACCCTTGTAATCAACCAATGAAAAGGTTGCTTTTGTAATAGCTCTTGTAATTTAGCTTTTTATTGTCTTTAAATAGAGGTGAAGAGCCTCAGACACGATCATCTTGTAACCTGTAACTTTATAAGTTATAAGAGCACTTTTGTTCATACGCTTCTTTTATCTTTTCTTTCTCATTTTCTTAGTAGTCAAACATCCTTGGAGGATGAAATGCCCAAGGATGAGAGGCTAAAACCTTTTAGTTTCTTGAAGTAATGGATGCCATGTGAAGCTCCCGTGTCAGGATGGAGATTTCCAAGCCATAAATGTAAGTAGTTGAGCGTCATAAATGTTTTCATTCAAAGTAAAGCTATTAATCCCTCTAACTTGATTTGAATGGCCAATACTTGATAACCTTTTGGTCTCAGTGGATTCTTATTGTTAGATCCACTGACGTTCATTAGTTATCTCCTACGAGCCATTGTATTGCAAGTTAAGGAGATGACCTATACCAATAAAAGAGCATTTATGAGGTTCAACTACCCTTTTTGTAAGTTTTCAAGGACTTAAACTCATACCGGTTCGGGAAGTAAGCATCACCTTAGTTGCTTCCCCAACTCGAGGTGAAAAGTCCCAAAATCTCCATTTTTACACAGTGAGTTAAGCATGGCTATCCAAAGCTTTGAGAAACTTCTTTTTCCATCTTTTAACCTATTTTCATGTTAGTTTAGTTTACAACACCTTCATCTTTTTATGTTTTCATCTTAACCTAATTTTTATTAAGAAAAGTTCACTCCATCCTCCGAACTTCACCAGTTAAAGTAAAAACCCTTCCCAGTGTTCGATCCTAGAGCCACTATGCTATAGTAGCTTTGCTACTTTAGTGTAAGGACCTTAGGTATAAATTTTGTTGATACCCTTACATGCCAAGCTACCAAGAGTCGGGTTATCACCTTGCTCTGCAATCCAGATTTCCTTCAATTGGTGGCTGTGTCACCATGGGGCGTCTGATAGCTACCTTAGGAGTCATGCTTGAGGGAATTGGAGATTCTTTCGCTGGTGTCTGAGATGGCTGAGGCTTCTTGGCAGGTGGTGGAGACTTTTTGGCAGGCGATGGAGATGGCGTAGGCTCTGATTCAGGCTCTGAAGACGACTCTGTCAGATCAATTGGCTCAGAGACCTTGGCTTTCTTCTTTGGGGGGCCGGTGCCTGATTTTTAGCCTTTAGAAGAGCTTGCTCTGGCGATGGTAAGTGATCTCCTTGTGTTATAATGCCTGGGCAGAGGACTGATGGGTGCATCCTCGACGGGAGGTGGGACAACGCGTGGTCGTGGTGGCTCGGAGGCGGAACCTTGGACAGGCGTGTCTCTTGGGATTCTAAGGTGAGTCGATGGGGATGAAGACTTAGCTCCTCGTGTTCTGGCCATGGCGGTGTCAGCGAAAATGGCCGGAGATGCGCGTGGCTTGCTCAGGCGGAGGAGACAAACGGGAGAGTGCTCTGGCTTGGCTCATCTTGGTACCTTTTTGAAGTTCAAATGACCGTTTAGAATAGGAAAAATGGAATTTATACCGTTTAAAAGGGACACCAAGGGTCACTGTTCCTTTTTGCAGTAGACGGGACTTTTCGCAGTGAGGGGGCGTGGATTTCGCAGCGGTTGGGCGTTTTCACAGCAAGGGGAATTTCGGCATCATTTTCGCAATCCATTTCGCAGCTACGTAACAGGTGTACGGTGCTGTGAAGTGGCACTCGTGTGCCAAAGGGTGGTTTCACAGCTGTGAAACACCCTTCGAAATAGCGTCTCGGCTACGAAGTGGAGGATTTCAAGGCGTGGAGATTTCGCAGCCATTTCGTAGCTGCGAAACAGGTGTACTTGGCTGCGAAATGGCACTCGTGTGCCAAGGGGTCTCTTCGCAGCTGCAAAATTTTTCGCAAAGAGCGTTAGGTGGCTGCGAAATGGTTTCGCAGCGGAAGTTGATTTTCGCAGCGACTCCTGAGGGCTGTGAAATTTTTTTCGCAGCGACCCACTTTAGGCTGCGAAATTTCGCAGACCATGCTTTCTCCTTGTTTTTGAGCTGCTTTTGATTCCTAGCTTCCTTCTTTCAATTTCCTTGCAATTCCTCCTGATTTTGATCATTCAAAAAGATTAACTTACATATAATTAACACAATTTAAGACCAAAATTAAAATCAAAACAATTTACAAAGCTTATAAATTAACATAATTAAACAAAAATATGGACTTTGGTGAAACCAAGTCCATCTAACACTTCTCTGTTCAGGCTTTTTGTGGCTCAAGGAGGTTGATTTTCTCCTTTTCTTGCTTGAATGGCTTGAGACAATGACCATTGACTTTAAAGATGTCTGTGCCATTGGAATTCAGTAATTCCACCACTCCATTGAGATGCACTTGGTGAATAATGAAATGACCTATCCACCTTGACTTGAGCTTCCCTGGAAAGATATGGAGCCTTGAGTCATAGAGTAAGACTCTTTGTCCTTTCCGGAATTCTTTGTTGGAGATTAATTGATCATGCCACCTCTTCATCCTCTGTTTTGCAACTTTGGAATTGATATAAGCATCATTTCTTAATTCCTCCATCTCATTAAGGTCTAAGCACCTCTTTGCCCCGGCTCTTATCAAGTCCATGTTCAACCTTTTGATTGCCCACCAAGCCTTATATTCAACTTTCACAGGGAGATGGCATGCTTTGTCATAGACTAGGCGATAGGGAGACATGCCAAGAATAGTCTTATAAGTTGTTCTATATGCCCATAATGAATCATGCAGCTTAATAGACCAATCTTTTTTGCTTGTAATCACCACTTTCATCAATATGTTCTTGATTTCCCTGTTTGCTAGCTCCACTTGCTCGGAAGTTTGAGGGTGATAAGGTGTAGCTACCTTATGCTTCACTCCATATTTGGCTAATAGGGTTTCAAAAGGTTTGTTGCAAAAATGAGTACCTCAATCACTGATTATGGCCTTGGGCACCCCAAATCTTGAGAAGATGTTCTCCTTAAGAAATTTGAGAACCACCCTGTGATCATTGTGTTTACAGGGGATTGCCTCAACCCATTTAGAAACATAATCCACCCCCACCAAGATATAAGAGTTACCAAAAGACATTGGGAAAGGTCCCATGAAGTCAATACCCCAAACATCAAAAAGATCAACTATTAGGATGGGGTTCATGGGCATTTGATTTCTTCTTGTTAGCTTCCCGAGCCTTTGGCATCTATCACAACTTCTACACATGATGTGGGCATCTTTGAAAAGTGATGGCAAAGTAAACCCTGATTGCAACACCTTCATGGCTGTTTTCTGAGAGGCAAAGTGGCCTCCACATGCATTCTCATGGCAATGGCTGAGGATTCCTTATTGCTCTTCTTCAGGGACACACTTCCTTATGATCTGATCTGCACAATACTTGAAAAGGAAGGGCTCTTCCCAATAATAAGCATGAATCTTTGCAAAGAAGTGTTTCCTGTCTTGCGCTTTCCACTCTCTTGGAACTTCACCAATAACCAAATAGTTAGCAATATGAGCATACC
This sequence comes from Vitis vinifera, assembly GCF_030704535.1. Taxonomy (NCBI): domain Eukaryota; kingdom Viridiplantae; phylum Streptophyta; class Magnoliopsida; order Vitales; family Vitaceae; genus Vitis; species Vitis vinifera. Next base: position 6,149,279 of record NC_081812.1, read on the forward strand.
AAGGAGCTTTCTCTAGCAACATAAGTGATTCCTCAGGAAAGTCATCATTAATAGGTAAGACATGGGAATTGTGTGTTATAGCCAACCTTGAAAGGTGGTCAACTACCACATTTTCCACTCCTTTCTTGTCTCTGATTTGGAGATCGAACTCTTGTAATAAAAGAATCCATCTAATCAACCTTGCTTTTGCATCTTACTTTGTCAATAAATACTTCAAGGCTGAGTGGTCAGTGAAAACAATGGTGAAAGACCTTACCAAATAAGCACGAAACTTGTCTAAGGCAAACACGACAACTAACAATTCTTTCTCTGTAGTTGTGTAGTTCCTTTAAGCTTTGTTCAATGTCTTGCTTGCATAGTAGATCTTTCTCGTTGGCCAAGTACAGCTCCTATAGCAAAGTCACTGGCATCACACATTACTTGAAAGGGTAGTTGCCAGTTAGGGGCCCTCACTATTGGAGTGGTTGTCAAAAATTGCTTCAATTTATCAAAACTCTTTTGACATCTTTCATCCCATATAAACTTAGCATCCTTAGCCAAAAGTTCACAAAGAGGCTTTGAAAGCTTAGAGAAATCTTTTATAAATCTCCTGTAGAACCCTGCATGGCTAAGGAATTGCCTTACTCCTTTTATAGTGGTTGGGGATGGCAATTTGACAATAAGTTCCACTTTTGCTTTATCAACTTCAATGCCTTTCTCGGAGATGATATGGCCAAGGACAATTCCTTGATGCACCATAAAGTGGCATTTCTCCCAGTTGAGCACCAAGTATTTCTCAATGCATCTGTTAAGAACTGCTTCCAAATTAACTAAGCATTCTTCAAATGTACCTCCATATATGGTGATATCATCCATGAAAACCTCCATAATTCGCTCCACCATATCATTTAAGATACTAAGCATATATCTTTGGAATGTTGCAGGTGCATTGCATAAACCAAAAGGCAGTCTTCTGTAGGCGTATGTTCCAAATGGACATGTGAAAGTGGTCTTCTCCTGATCTTCAACATCAATTTCAATTTGGAAATACCTTGAGTACCCGTCCAAGAAACAATAGAAAGGATGGCCAGAGACTCTTTGCAGCACTTGATCAATAAACGGGAGTGGAAAATGATCTTTCCTTGTCACAGCATTCAATTTCCTATAGTCAATACACACCCTCTAACCTGAAGTGAGGTGTGTAGCAATTTCTTCTTCTTTTTCATTTTGAACCACAGTAATCCCTGACTTCTTTGGTACCACTTGAGTAGGACTCACCCAAGGGCTGTCAAATATGGGATAAATAATACCCGCTTGAAGTAGCTTCAGCACCTCAGCTCGCACCACTTCTTACAAATGAGGATTCAATCTTCTTTGATGTTGACGAATTGGTTTGGCTTCTTCCTCCATATATATGTGATGTGTACAAACCAAAGGACTGATTCCTTTCAAGTCAGATATTTGCCATCCTATTGCTTTCTTACACCTCTTGAGAACTTCAAGAAGAGAAATCTCCTAATGAGTAGTAAGAGATGAAGATATAACAACAGGGCATTGATTATTTTCTTCCAGGTACATGTATTTCAAATCCATGGGCAGAGGTTTCAAATTGAGTTTTGGGATCTCTTCCTTAACAGCTTCTTGTGCTTCCTCTTTATTGAATAAAGGTAGAATTTCTTCTTTCCTCCTCCAACCTTGTAGAGTAGCAAACATATCAGCGGGTTCAGACAACCCTTCTTCAAGATCCTCAAGACTTTCATTCAACTTGTCTTGCATATTCTGATTACAATGCTCCTCCACTAGAGTGTCAATAATGCATACCTCTTCTAGACCTTCTTCTTCTTCCGGAGTGATTAGCTTCTTAGACATATAAAAGATATTAAGCTCAAGTGTCATGTTGCCAAAAGTGAGTTGCATAAGTCCATTCCTACAATTGATGATTGCATTTGAAGTAGCAAGAAATGGCCTACCAAGGATGATAGGAACATAATTAGCTTCTTTGACAAAAGGATCAGTATCAAGAACAACAAAATCTACTGGATAGTAGAAATTATCAACTTGAACTAACACATCTTCAATTATCCCCCTTGGAATTTTCATTGATCTATCAGCTAAAGATAGAGTGATTGATGTTGGCTTCAATTCACCAAGTCCCAATTGCTTGTAGACAGAGTATGGTAGTAAATTCACACTTGCTCCCAAGTCTAACAAAGCTTTTTCCACTACCTTTCCTCTAATCATAACCGAAGTGGTAGGACATCCCGGATCTTTGTACTTCAATGGAGACTTGCATTGTATGATGACACTTATTTGCTCAGTCAAGAAGGCTTTCTTATTCACATTCAACCCTCTTTTGATAGTACACAAATCCTTTAGGAATTTTGCATATGTTGGAACTTGCTTAATCATATCTAGCAATGGAATATTGAGCTTCACTTGCCTCAATACATCAAGGATTTCTGATGCATTTTTTATCCCCTTTTTCCCATCCAAAGCTTGAGGAAAAGGTGGAGATGTGTGTTTCTTCATCAGTTCTTCCTTAATAAGCTCTTTCTCCGGATTTGCATTCACTGTTGAATCATGGTCCTTTTTCCCTTCACTGATATCTTTCTTCTTTCCTTTCATTTCCTCCTTCTTCTTTGTCTCTTCTTCTTCTTCTTCTTCAACATGTGGCTTGGGTGTTGGTGACTCAACCTTTTTACCACTCCTTAGAGTGATCAAGGCTTTGACATCTCTCACCTGTGAAGATTCTCCCTCATGAGTTTCCACTTCATGGATACCCTTAGGGTTTTGGTGAGGTTGAGAAGGAAATCTTCCCTTCTCTTGCACTGTATTCAAGTTAGTGAGCCTTGAGATTGAGTATTGGAGATTATCTATCTTTTGAGATAAGTCATTTTGCATCCCATCCATCCTTTTATTTAAAGTATTCACTACACTATCAATTCTTTGACTGAGTTGAGCATTGATGGATTTTTGGTCTCCAACAAAATCTCCCACAACCTTGATGAGATTCACTATTGCTTATTCAAGACTTGAAGCTTGTTGAGATGGTTGAGCCGGCTGTTGGTACTGAGGTGCTCTTTGCTTCCATGAAAAATTTGGATGATTCCTCCAACTTGAAGTGTATGTGTTTGCATATGAATCATTGCTATTGGGCTTGAATTGTCCAATGACATTTGCTTGATCTCCAAACATTTCTTTAGCAATTGGAATTGTAGGGCACTCCTCCACCAAGTGTTCATAAGATTGACAAATAGAACATGGCTTTACTTGCATTGGTGTTTCAGTAACAGCTTGCACTTCATGCATCTTTTTTAGTTCTAGCTCCTCCAATCTTCTTGTCATAGCTCCAAATTTTGCTTTCATATCAACATCTTCATTCAAGCTGTACATCCCAGCCTTAGCATGAAAAGCATTTGGTTGAGACTTCGTTTTCCCACTTTTCCCTTATTCGGTTCATCCCATCCCCTTGAGACTTCAGCCACATAACTCAAGAAATCCATAGCTTCCTCAGGATTCTTACTCATGAAATCCCCTCCACACATTGTTTTGAGGAGTTGCTTCATTGAGGAAGACATCCCATCATAGAAATAACTCACCAACAGCCATGTATCAAAACCATGGTGAGGACAAGCATTAATGGCTTCCATGTATCTTTTCCAACACTCATAGAATTTCTCATTCTCTTTAGTTGAGAAGTTTGAAATTTGCCTTTTCAAGCCATTTGTTTTGTGAGTAGGAAAAAACTTCTTAAGGAATTCAGCTTGTAAATTAGTCCAAGTACGGATACTCCTTGGCCTTAAAGAATTAATCCAAATCTTGGCCTTATCCTTTAAAGTAAAAGGAAATAACTTAAGCCTCATCAAGTCGATTGAAGCTCCTCCCTCTCGGAATGTATTGCAAACATCTTCAAATTCCTTGATATGTGCATAGGGATTCTCACTTTCTATTCCATGGAAAGTTGGTAGAAGTGGAACAATATGGGGTCTAATCACTAACTGCTCTATAGGGGGCACTATACATGATGGTGCACTCATACGAGGTGGATGCATGCGGTCCCTCATTGATCTGAATTCATTGGGATTGTCCTGATGACCATGGTGACTATGCTGATCTTCAGGTGTAGTTTCCATGATGTTTAAGCCCAATTCCAATTCCTTGTTATGAGGTGTTTCACGTTTAACAAGCCTTGCTCCACTATCTCGTACCCAATTTAGCATACACAACTAGTATCAACTATAACAAAGAAAAAAAACAAAAATAGAGGAAAAAAAAAAAAAAAAAAACAAGACTACCAAAAAGACTTAGATTAACTAAAATTAAATTAAAAGCTATGTTAGAATATGAACAAGTAAAAGAAACAATTAAAAGAGTTAGAAAAATGAAAGAAAATTCACCAAACTTGTGATGAAAATCACAAGTATGCTAAAATAATATCACTGTGAAGTTGGCACCTTCCCCGGCAATGACGCCATTTGATTCGTGTTTCCCAATTGGTGTCTCAACTGATTCATGTCCAACTGGTATTCCTTGATTGAGGGAGTAATCAACAAAATTTATTACCTATATCACCATGCATTAGGATAGCTTTAGCTAATATAGCATAGTGGCTCTAGGATCGTTCACTGGGAAGGGTTTTCAACTCACAACTGATACCAATTCAAAGTTAAATTGGTGCTTTTTCATTTCAAGGTTAGCTTAAGAAAAAAACATAAACTTTGGTTGAAAAAGGTTTTGTTTTAAGCTAACTAAAAAGAAAGTAATGAAAATTACTTATGAAGAAAAGCATTCCTTGGAGTTTTAGGTTCACAAGGGAGGCTCCTCATGCAAAAACAGAGCTCCGGTCACTTGGTTCATTTCCTCGCATTAGAGAATTAACATATAGTCAATTCTCTAACCGGTGTTGTACAGATGCTTCCCTTCAATGGATTTCAACACTAATTCCCTCTCACTGATGCAACTTGTAATGGCTCGTGCCTCTCACCTAGCATTTTCCATTCAAGGTGATCATTAACTTTGGACTTCCCTTCTCAAGCTCGCAAGAGATAACTAATGGATGTCTCCTTGGAGTCCAAAAGCTTACCAAGTGTTGGCAATTCTAGAAAATCCTACCTTCAAGTCACCTCCCAAAAGCTCGCAAGAGGTAAACTAGTGCATCTCCATGGACGGAGATCACTTGCCTTACCAAGTGTTGGCTCAGGTGAATTGTAGGTGTTTTAAGTTAACTAAAAACATAGAAATCATTAATGGGTCACACTTTCTCTTCATTAATGGCTGAAACAACAAAACTACCAATTCTTGCATTTGGAACCTTTCCCGGCAACCTTAGCTCCAAGGAACTAAAAACCTAGCCACTCATTCTCTGAGGAATCATCGTCAGAGCTTGTTTGGCTAGTATGAAAAATTAAATAAATATATACAATCAAAATAAGTAGGTAAAGCAGAGCAAAAGCCCTGAATTTTACTTCCTTCAAAAACTATATTGTCTGTGTACAAGGTTCCATTCTTTTTCATGGAAACTTACAAGCATTAAATATGGGGTTATTTACCCTTTGTTCTTGCTTAAAGACTAAGGAATCCTATGATAGGTGGATTACAAGGAGAGTTTGGGGATTTAGACATCAAATATCTAAAGCAAAAAAATCTCAAAATGTCGGTCGCAAATATCGGGAAGCTTCAGGAGAATTTCACAGCCGTGCAAGAGGGCTGCGAAATTTCGCAACATGAAGGACACCATTTCGTAGCCAAAGGCTGATTTCACAATCCTGCGAAATTTGCCTTCAGCTTGGAGTGATCGGCTTCCAATGGCTGTAACTCCTTCATTTCAACTCCGAATCATGTACCTTTTAAAGCATTGGATTGCTAACTTCCCAAGCTTCGAAACAACCTATAGTATGCATAAATTGAGCCTTAGGAAGTACTCCAAAAGTGACTGACAGTGACTATCCTCAGGTATGCTTCATGGTAGATTTCTCTTCGCTTCCCCTCCTTGCATTCCGGATTTGCTTATGGAAAAAGACTTCAAAGCTTCAAAGCTTTGGTTCTTCATGTTTCTGAGCTTTCCATTACTTTGCCATGGATTCCAAAGAACTCTCCTCAATCTCGGATTGCTTTGGTGATCAAATTACTAACAAAAACACCAAAACTTACACAAAGTGATTAGAAATGATTGCAAAGGTCCTTAATATGTTAATTGGGTTAAAAGGTGATAACTACTACTCAAAAGTGTTTAAAAGAGTTATTATAAGCTATCAAATAGCACTTTTTGAGTAGTAATCAATACACACCCTCTAACCTGAAGTGAGGCGTGTAGCAACTTCTTCCCTTTTCATTTTGAACCATCGTAATCCCTGACTTCTTTGGTACCACTTGAGTAGGACTCACCCAAGTAGCTTCAAAACCTCAGCTCCCACCACCTCTTGCAAATGAGGATTCAATCTTCTTTGAGGTTGACAAATTGGTTTAGCTTTTTCTTCCATGTATATATGATGTGTACAAACCAAAGGACCGATGCCTTTTAAGTTAGATATTTGCCATCCTATTGCTTTCTCACACCTCTTGAGAACTTCAAGTAGACACATCTCCTGAGGAGTAGTAAGAGATGAAGATATAACAACAGGGCACTTTTGATTTTCTTCTAGGTATGTATATTTCAACTCTGTGGGCAGAGGCTTCAGATTGAGTTTTGGGGTCTCTTTTTTAGCAACTTCTTGTGCCTCCTCTTTATTGAACAAAGGTAGAATTTCTTCTCTCCTCCTCTAACCTTGTAGAGTAGCAAGCACATCAGAGGGTTCAGGCAACCCTTCTTCAAGATCCTCAAGACTTTCATTCAACTTGTCTTGCATGTTTTGATTAGAATGCTCCTCCACTAGAGTGTCAATAATGCACACCTCTTCTGGACCTTCTTCTTCTTTCGAAGCGATTAGCTTTTTGGACATATAGAAGATATTGAGCTCCAGTGTCATGTTGCCAAATGTGAGTTGCATGAGTCCATTCCTACAATTTATGATCGCATTTGATGTAGCAAGGAATGACCTTCGAAGGATGATAGGAACATAATTCGTTTCCTTGACAATGGGGTCCATATCAAGAACAACAAAATCTATTGGACAGTAGAGGTTATCAACTTGGACTAAGACAGTTTCAATTATCCCCCTTGGAATTTTCACTGATCTATCTGCTAGAGATAAAGTGATTGATGTTGGCTTCAATTCACCAAGTTCCAATTGCTTGTAGACAGAGTATGCTTGTAGACAACTAGGATCTTTATACTTCAAAGGAGACTTGCATTGTATGATAGCACTTACTTGCTCAGTCAAGAAGGCTTTCTTATTCACATTCAACCCTCTTTTGATAGTACATAAGTCCTTTAGGAATTTTGCATAAGTTGGAACTTGTTTAATCATATCCAGCAATGGGATATTGACTTTCACTTGTCTCAATACTTCAAGAATTTCTAATGCATTTCTGATCCCCTTTTTCCCATGCAAAGCTTGAGGAAAAGGTGGAGGTGTGTGTTTCTTTATCACATCTCCCTTTATAAGTACTTTCTCCGGATTTGCATTCACTATTAAATCATGGTTCTCCTTCCCTTCACTGATATCTTTCTTCTTTCCTTTGATTTCCTCTCTTTTCTCTGTCTCTTCTTCTTCTTCCTCTTCAACATGTGGCTTGGGTGTTGGCAGCTCAACCTTTTTACCACTCCTTAGAGTGATCAAGGCTTTAACATCTCTCACATGTGAAGACTCTTCTTCATGAGTTTCTACTTCATGGATACCCTTGGGGTTTTGGTAAGGTTGAGAATGAAATCTACCCTTCTCCTGCACTATGTTCAGGTTAGTGAGCCTTGAGATTGAGTATTGGAGATTATCTATCTTATGAGATAAGTCATTTTGCATCCCATCCATCCTTTTATTCAATGTATTCTCTACACTATCAATTCTTTGACTGAGTTGAGCATTGATGGATTTTTTCTCTAACAAAATCTCCCACAACCTTGCTTAGATTCACTATTGCTTGTTCAAGATTTGAAGCTTGTTGAGATGGTTGAGCTGATTGTTGGTACTGAGGTGCTCTTGGCTTCCAGGAGAAATTTGGATGGTTTCTCCAGCTTGAGCTGTAAGTATTTCCATACGAAGCATTGTTATTGGGCTTGAATTGTCCAATGACATTTGCTTGATCTCCAAACATTTCCCTAGCAGCTGGAATTGTAGGGCACTCCTCCACCAAGTGCTCATCAGATTGACAAATAGGACATGGCTTGACTTGCATTGGTGTTTCAGCAACAGATTGCACTTCATGTATCTTTTTCGGTTCTAGCTCCTCCAATCTTCTTATCATAGCTGCAAACTTTGCCTTCATATCAACATCTTCATTCAAGGTATACATCCCAGCCTTAGCATTAAAGGCATTCGGTTGAGACTTCAACTTCCCCACTTCTCCTTTGTTCGGTTCATCCCATCCCCTTGAAACTTCAGCCACATAACTCAAGAAATCCATAGCTTCCTCTGGATTCTTACTCATGAAATCTCCTCCACACATTGTCTCGAGGAGTTGCTTTATTGAGGAAGACATCCCATCATAAAAGTAACTCACCAATAGCCATGTATCAAAACCATGGTGAGGACAAACATTGATGGCTTCCATATATCTTTCCCAACACTCATAGAATTTCTCATTCTCTTTAGTTGAGAAGTTTGAAATTTGCCTCTTCAAGCCATTTGTTCTGTGAGTAGGGAAAAATTTCTTGAGGAATTCAACTTGCAAATCAGTTTAAGTACGGATACTCCTTGGCGTTAAAGAATTAAGCCAAATCTTGGCCTTATCCTTTAAAGTAAAAGGAAATAGCTTAAGCCTCATCAAGTCGATTGAAGCTCCTCCTTCTTGAAACGTATTACAAACATCTTCAAATTCCTTGATATGGGCATAGGGATTCTCACTTTCCATCCCATGGAAAGTTGGTAGAAGTGGAACAATATGCAGTCTAATCACTAGCTACTTTGTAGGGGGCACTATACATGATGGTGCACTCATACGAGGTGGATGCATGCGGTCCCTCATTGATCTGAATGCATTGGGATTGTCCTGGTGACCATGGTAACTATGCTAATCTTTAGGTGTAGCTTCCATGATATTCACGTTCAATTCCAATTCCTTGTTATGAGGTGTTTCAAGTTTCACAAGCCTTCCTCCACTATCTTGTATCCAATTTGGCATACACAACTAGTATCAACTGTAACAAACACAAAAACAAAGGAAAACAAAAGAGAACAAAACTACAAAAAGACTAAGATTAACTAAAAGTAAATTAAAAGATATGTTGAAATATGAACAAGTAAAAGAAACAATTAAAAGAGTTAGTAAAATGAAAGAAAAATCACCAAACTTGTGATGAAAATTACAAGTACTCTGAAAAGATAATATCACTGTGAAGTTGGCACCTTCCTCAGCAACGACGCCATTTGATTCGTAGTTCCCAACTGGTGTACCTTGATTTCGGTCCTTAGATAGGAGTAATCAACAAAATTTATAACCTATTACACCATGTGCTAGGATAGCCTCAGCTAGCATAGCATAGTGGCTCTAGGATCGTTCACTGGGAAGGGTTTTCAACTTACAACTGATAATAATTCAAAGTTGAATTGATGTTTTTTCATTTCAAGGTTAGCTTCAAAAGAAAACATAAACTTTGGTTTAAAAAGGATTGGTTTTAAACTAACTAAAAATAAAGTAATGGGAATTACTTATAAAGAAAAGCGTTTCTTAGAGTTTTAGGATCACTAGGGTCAGGCTCCCAATACAAAAACAGAGTTCTGATCACTTGAATATTTTCCTCGCATTAGAGAATTAACATATAGTTATTTCTCTAACCGGTGTGGTACAGATGCTTCCCATTTTATGGATTCAAACATTAAATCCCTCTCACTGATTCATCTTGCAATGGCTCGTGCCTCTCACCTAGCATTTACCATTCAAGGTGATCATTAGCATTGGATTTCCCTTCTCAAGCTTGCAAGAGATAACTAATGGATGTCTTCTTCGAGTCCAAAAGCTTACCAAGTGTTGGCTATTCTAGAAAATCCTACCTTCAAATCACTTCCCAAAGGCTCATAAGAGATAAACTAGTGCATCTCAATGGACAGAGATCACTTGCTTTGGTGATCAAAATACTATCAAAAACACCAAAACTTAACACAATTTGATTAGAAACGATTACAAGGGTCCTTAACATGCCAATTGAGTTAAAAGGTAATAACTACTACTCAAAAGTGTTTAAAAGAGTTAATTACAAGCTACAAAATAGCACTTTCTGAGTAGTAATCATATATCTCTTCTCAAATTCTAAAGAAATAATGCTACTTAAAGCATTGTCATGCAAAATAAACTATGAGTCACTGAAGAAAATCAAGAATCTCATTAACTAACCAAAGACAGCATGCGCTTTTTGAAAAAAAAAAGTGAGGTTGATATACCTCCCTGATTCGACTCATGGTAGCTTAGCTTTAAAGGCGTATCAACAAAATTTATACCTTGAATACTATTACTAAAGTAGCCAAGCTACTATAGCATAGTGGTTCTAGGATCGTTCACTGGGAAGGGTTTTCGCAAACACAAGTGATATTCAAATTAGGAAAATAGGCGATTTTCTTATGGATGTTAGCTTTAAAAGAAGATGTAAATGTTTTAGAAAGATTTAAACTAATCTAAGCTAACATTAAAGACTAAAATGAAAGGGTGTAAAAACAAGTTTCTCAAAGATAGGATAGCTATGCTCTGACTCTTATGCAAATTGAAAATCTTAGGATAGGCTCCTCGCGTTGGGGTTGCAACTATGGTGATGCTTGCTTCCCGAACCGGTATGGATTTAGCAAATAAAGTTTTAATCCTTTAAAATGACAAAACAGATGGTAGTGAATTTCATCAATGGTTATTCACCTTAGACTTCCTTTGAATGGCTCGTAAGAGATAACTAGTAGTCTAAAGCTAAAAGCTTACCAAATATTGGCAACTCAAAGTCATTCCAGGTGATAAACTCACCTTTCAATGACCATTGAAATTGGTTCTAATGGATTAATGCAAAACTTGGAATTGAAAATCTCACCTTCCAATAGCTCGTAGGAGATAACTAATGGATAGAAATCCAAAAGCTTATCAAGTATTGGCCGTTGGAAGTTGTCAAAAGGAAATAAAAACCAAACTTTGCATTAATGAACCATTAATGAAAAACGACTACCTTACCTTCCGGGTGCGAGAAATTTCCATGGGATTGCATCCAAGCCATCACATAACATCCATACTTTGAGAAACTTAAAAGGTTTTAGCCTCTCATCCTTGGGTATTTCATCCACAAAGGATGTTTGGCTACTAAGAAAATAGAAATGGGGAAGAACCGGAGAAGAGAGAAAAAAAGAACTTTATATATTTCTATATCTATATATCAATATTTGTTACAACGGATGCAAGGGGATATAAATAGAGAAGTTTTTCCAACCTTCCTAGCCAAGAAATCTTATGATTGGTGGATTACAAGGAGAAGAATGGAAATTTATACAAAAATATCCAAAAGAAAAGATCTCGTGTGGAGTCGGCAGAAACAGGGGAAAATTCGCACCACGCAAGGGGGTGTGCGAATTTGGAAGGTGTTGTGCGAAATTTTCGCACAAACCTGGAGCAGTTGTCTTCCAAAAGACATATCTTCCTCATTTCAGCTCCAAATCATACACGGTTTAAAGCGTTGGATTCTTGACTTCCTGATCTTTGAAATGGTATATAGCATGTAGAAAATTGACTTCGGAAAGTGCTCCAAAAGTGCGAAATAAGACTGTAGCTGCTGTCCTCTGTTTTCCTCTTCTCCATTGTTCCTTCCTTGCATACTTTGAACGACTTTGGCAAAGGGCTATGGTGCTCCAAAGCTTGGTTCTTCATGAATTTGAGCTTCCAAAAGCTTTGCCATAACTTGTCCAAGTAGCTCCTCCATCATTTGGCATGCTTGAATTGATTTATAAGCTGATAAAAACATGTAAACTTGCCACAAAATGGTTAAAACCAATTACTAAGGACCTTAATGAATTAATTGGGTTAAATGAATATGATTACTACTCAAAGGTGCTTAAAACCATTATAATTAGGTCTACAAAATAGCACTTTTTGGTAGTAATCACACCCCCAACCGACTCATTGCTAGTCCCTTAGCAATGGAGGAGATAAAAAGTAAGTAAACTATAATAATATACATAAAAGGGATCATGCAAATCACTCCAAAAAATGTTTAAGTGGCATGACTGATCAAACTCTCACATGGAACATGAAAGAAATAAAACTCAAACTTCAATAGGAGCTATCAAATAAATTACCTAGTCACAACTCATAAAGAGTAGGCATTATGCAAATTTAAGCTTCAAAATAATTTCCACTCCCAAAGGTCCAATCCTTACTCTTCCACAAAAATCTATGTGTTATTTATTAGTTTCCGGATATAGTATGTCAAACTAATCTCTCCCCTCAACCTAGTTCTTTTCAAAGCTTAGCAAACTAATCAACCTCCAATAGGCTAAGAACGCACCTCTTTTCTTTCACAATTTTTTCTTGTAGGAGTGCAAAGCTTAAAGGCATTCTTTTCTAAATTGTCCATGTAACGGGGGTCCATCGATGACTCCCAACCAATCAAGGTTTAGGGCATCAAGCTTTAAGGATTTTTCAACCACTAACTCCTCGGATTTCACCCCGGACTTTTGAGAATGAATTTTTAATACCCAAGCACCTACAGTATGCTAAACTCCACCTATTCACCCATGTAACGAGCATTGAGGTCAGTGACTCCCAACCATTGAAGGCTTAGGGCACTAGGTTTTAAAGATTTTCACCATATACCCCTCAGACCTTGCTCGGGTTTCAAGGCAAGTAAAAAATTTTTCTTTTTCTTTCTTTTTCCAAAGGCTCATTGGCCTTTTATAAGGTGTCTCAACACTATTAAAATGAGGTCAAAGGTACCAAGTCTAAATTTTCCTAAGTCAAGGGGGAAAAAGTTTTTCATCTTATAAACGGAACCTAGTGTGCATGGTGTGTGATAAGCTTAAAGTGGAAGAAATAAGGTTGAAATCAATAGGAGTTCAATAATTCATCAACTTTAATAAACATAATACAAACTCTAAGTCAAGTAAAAAGATAAAAATTCAATTTCTCCCATTTCATTTTGAAATTTTTTTCTTAATAACCATGGAGAGTAGAATAAAAAAAACTTTAAAAATTTTAAAAATTAAAAAAAAACAACTAAATTACCAAAATAACTTAGCATTAATAACAATACTTCCTTCCTCAACTCTCCCCCCAACCAAGCTGAACATTGTCCTCAATGTGACAAAAGCGATTGAAAAATAGGGAGGAAGTGGTACCTCCTGAGTGACATGGAGTCTGAGTCATATAGGAGAAACCACATGTTTAAAAAAAAAACAAAAGATTCAGTGAGTAGAGGAAATAGAAAAATGCCAAGTTTAATACAAAATGATGTCTATATATTAATCTGAGAAAATAGAATATAATATATGATCATGCAATACATCCAATCCCAGAATATAGAACATCAAAACATGGAATTATCTATACTAATATAATAAGTAAATACTAAAATTAAAGAGATGATCAAGTAGTGGTAGGGTCCTGTGGAGATATGGTGGCCTTCTGAATGGGTTGGGTCAGGACATTGACCTCTGCTCTGGTAGTCTCCTTAAGTGGCATAGTCTCCTCTGCTGGAGCTCTCAACTGGAGCTATGAGCTTTGATGGTTTTAGGAGGTAAGAAATGGAATGAGAGACTTCATGTGTGATCTCAGTGAGAGGGCTCTCTTCTTTAGATGCATGGTTGTGAGGCTCTATTGGCATTTTTACAATTTCCCTTGGCTTTGCAAAGTGTTTTTGCACATCATTTTGTAGCTTGGAGGCCATTTCATAGCTTGGAGGCCATGTCATAGCTTGGAGGCCATGTCTTGCAGTCAAAGGGAAAAGAAAAAACATTTTTGCAACCGATGGAAAAATAGAAACATTTTAGCAGCCCATTTTGAAGCTTGGAAATCATTTTGTAGCCATTTTGAAGGTTGGAAAATCATTTTGCAATCAAAATGGGAATTTCGCAGCCCATTCTTGAAGCTTGGAGCATTTTCGCACTTAAAATTTTTTTTTTGCACTCTGCACCATCTGTCTTAAAATGGCCATAACTTCTTTGTTTCAAATCCAAATCATACACCGTTTGAAGAACTGGATTCCTGACTTCCCAAGCTTCAAAATGATATATGGTATGAATAATTTGAGCTCCAGGAAGTGCTTCAAAAATGTATCTAACAGTAGCGAATTTTGGTGCGGCTGCAACATTTCGTTTAGCTTTGCATAGTCATCTTCAAACGGCCATAACTTCTCCGTTTCAAATCCAAATCACACACCGTTTGAAGCCATGGATTCCTGGCTTCCCAAGCTTCAAAACGACATATCATATGCATAATTTGAGCTCCAGGAAGTGCTTCAAAATTATGTCCAACAGTAGCAAAATTTTCGCACTAGAATTCGCACGTTGGAATGAATTTCGCACCTTGAATTGTGGTGTGCGAAATTGATGCACCTTGAACTGAGATTTTCGCACCTTGGAATGAATTTCGCACCTTGAATAGTGGTGTGCGAAATTTTCGCACCTTGTTTCGCACGGTGCGAAAATTGGCTTGAGGTGTGCGAAATGGCACTCGTGTGCCAAGAGGTGTTTCGCACGGTGCGAAATTTTTCGCACCTTGGATTGAGGTGTGCGAAATTCCCGCTCAGCTCGGTCCAGTTTTCTTGCAATGACCATAACTTTTTCGTTTCAACTCCGATTTGGACACTGTTTGAAGCGTTGGACTCCTGACTTCCCGAGCTTCGAAACGACATATAGTAAGCATGAAATGAACTTCGGGAAGTGATCAAAATGTTCCCAACAGTTGCCAAAATGGGGTGGTGCGAATTGCTCTGTTTTTGGCTTTTCTCCCCTGTTTTCCCTTGTTTTCACCATAACTTCGATTTTTGCAAGCATCATACCTGCATGAACACTTCAAAACTCATCTTAAAAAGATATTAAAACTAAATTAAAGCTAAGAATTCAAACTAAAACATGCATAAATTTAAAGAAAGCATAGAATTTAAATGAAGCTGATAGCATGTACCCCAAAAAGAAGATGAACTATTTAGCTCATCCTCACTCACACACCCACTTCATGCTGAATTCCCCCTGGATCTCAAACAAAATTGGCATCCTTCCCATTTGGTCCAAGGGAATTCGTTTCTCTTCTCTTCCCTAGAGAAGTGGATGCTTTAAAGGGTTCAGGTAACCCTTTATCATCTTGAACCTTTTGATTTTCAATGGAAAGTTGGTCCATAGAGTTATCATAGCAATCCCCCACCAAAGTGTCGATCTTCAACACTTTTCTTGATCTTTTTGCATTGGTTCCTTGAAGGTTATGGTGGGGTTGAGGAGGAAGCTTCCTGTTCCCCCTTGCTATGTCGAGATTGGTGAGCTTCTCAATGGAGTCTTGAACTTTTTCTATCCTTAGTGATAGATCATTATAAACCCCCTCCATTCTTACATTTATTGAACTCTCCATATTATCAATCTTTTCATTAAGATGAGAGTTGATCTTTTGTTGCTCACCTACAAAGTCGTCCATGACTTTGCTTATCTTCAAAATGGCTTGCTCCAATGAAGATGTACTCATTGATGGTTGAGGTTGAGGTTGGGTTGTAAGGTTGGGATGGTTATTCCACCTTGAGGTGTAGGAGCTTTGGTAACCGTACATGTCTCTCATAGTTGGAATGGTAGGGCACTCCCCTACCGTATGCTCATATGAATCATCTCCATTCAAAGCATACTTACTACCCCATTGGCTTTGTTGAACTTGCCTTTTCCCTAATTCAATCCGATCCCTCATGGATAGGTATGCGAATTTGTCCTTCTCATGATCATAATGAGAGCTTTGATCTTCATGTGGAATTTCCATTTCTAAAAAAAAAATGATATTCAACTAAGGCTCTTTTCTTCAACTTGTACCAGGGTTCCCTCTTGGTCTCGAATCCAACAAGGAATGCACAAATTGAAATTAAAACAAAAATAAAATAAAAGAGAATAAAAAATTTAACTAAATAAAAACTAAACAAAAAAAAAAATTATAAGAAAACTCACCAAACTTGTGATGAAGATCACAAGTTACCCTTAATGGTTGCTTCACTATGCTTGTGGCACCTTCCCCGGCAACGGCGCCATTTGATTCGACTCATGGTAGCTTAACTTTAAAAGCGTATCAACAAAATTTATACCTTGAATACTATTACTAAAGTAGCCAAGCTACTATAGCATAGTGGTTCTAGGATCGTTCACTGGGAAGGGTTTTCGTAAACACAAGTGATATTCAAATTAGGAAAATAGGTGATTTTCTTATGGATGTTAGCTTTAAAAGAAGATGTAAATGTTTTAGAAAGATTTAAACTAATCTAAGCTAACATTAAAGACTAAAATGAAAGGGTGTAAAAACAAGTTTCTCAAAGATAGGATAGCTATGCTCTGACTCTTATGCAAATTGGAAATCTTAGGATAGGCTCCTCGCGTTGGGGTTGCAACTATGGTGATGCTTGCTTCCCGAACCGGTATGGATTTAGCAAATAAAGTTTTAATCCTTTAAAATGACAAAACAGATGGTAGTGAATTTCATCAATGGTTATTCACCTTAGACTTCCTTTGAATGGCTCGTAAGAGATAACTAGTAGTCTAAAGCTAAAAGCTTACCAAATATTGGCAACTCAAAGTCATTCCAGGTGATAAACTCACCTTTCAATGGCCATTGAAATTGGTTCTAATGGATTAATGCAAAACTTGGAATTGAAAACCTCACCTTCCAATAGCTCGTAGGAGATAACTAATGGATAGAAATCCAAAAGCTTATCAAGTATTGGCCATTGGAAGTTGTCAAAAGGAAATAAAAACCAAACTTTGCATTAATGAACCATTAATGAAAAACGACTACCTTACCTTCCGGGTGCGAGAAATTTCCATGGGATTGCATCCAAGCCATCACATAACATCCATACTTTGAGAAACTTAAAAGGTTTTAGCCTCTCATCCTTGGGGATTTCATCCATCAAGGATGTTTGGCCACTAAGAAAATAGAAATGGGGAAGAACCGGAGAAGAGAGAAAAAAAGAACTTTATATATTCCTATATCTATATATCAATATTTGTTACAACGGATGCAAGGGGATATAAATAGAGAAGTTTTTCCAACCTTCCTAGCTAAGAAATCTTATGATTGGTGGATTACAAGGAGAAGAATGGAAATTTATACAAAAATATCCAAAAGAAAAGATCTCGTGTGGAGTCGGCAGAAACAGGGGAAAATTCGCACCACGCAAGGGGGTGTGCGAATTTGGAAGGTGTTGTGCGAAATTTTCGCACAAGCCTGGAGCAGTTGTCTTCCTAAAGATATATCTTCCTCATTTCAGCTCCAAATCGTACACGGTTTGAAGCGTTGGATTCTTGACTTCCTGATCTTTGAAATGGTATATAGCATGTAGAAAATGGACTTCGGAAAGTGCTCCAAAAGTGCGAAATAAGACTGTAGCTGCTGTCCTCTATTTTCCTCTTCTCCATTGTTCCTTCCTTGCATACTTTGAACGACTTTGGCAAAGGGCTATGGAGCTCGAAAGCTTGGTTCTTCATGAATTTGAGCTTCCAAAAGCTTTGCCATAACTTGTCCAAGTAGCTCCTCCATCATTTGGCATGCTTGAATTGATTCATAAG
This sequence comes from Vitis vinifera, assembly GCF_030704535.1. Lineage (NCBI taxonomy): Eukaryota > Viridiplantae > Streptophyta > Magnoliopsida > Vitales > Vitaceae > Vitis > Vitis vinifera. Next base: position 6,167,059 of record NC_081812.1, read on the forward strand.
CTGATAAAAACATGTAAACTTGCCACAAAATGGTTAAAACCAATTACTAAGGACCTTAATGAATTAATTGGGTTAAATGAATATGATTACTACTCAAAGGTGCTTAAAACCATTATAATTAGGTCTACAAAATAGCACTTTTTGGTAGTAATCACTCCCTCCTCAACCTAAATTGTACATTGTCCCTAATATGAAGAACACAACAAAAGAAGGAAGGATTGTAGATAATTACCTCATAGGTTGTCCACTTTGACACATAAGAACAAAAGTATAGCCAAAGTGCTAATTATGGCCAAAAGATAAAAGAAAAATCATAAATGTGCAACAGAATCAGTGTCCATATCAAAAAGCTCTAAAATTAGAGTAGCAATATCTACATAAGGGTCAATAGTGAGCCTCTCGTCACCTAGCTCATTAGAGGCAAAGACCTCAAGAATAGGTGTGGCAACATCCATCAATGCATCACCAAAAGGCTGGATCATTAGAACGACTGAAGTAGGTTCCCCCTCAACCTGGTGGTTGTGCATCTCAATACCAATATCAAATCTTACCAACTCTGTCCTCTCATTAACCTTAACACTAGCATCCATTGGAGGAGTAATGTCATGCTGTGACTATGCATAGCTAACAAAAGAACTGATTTGCTAAACAACTAAGGTCATGTTAACAAGCTGAGTCTCAACTTGGCTAAGACAAGAGTCATAACAGGAATCTATATTCATGAGGAAAGCATGCATCATACAAAGCTTAGCCATAGTATGGAGATAACCTATAGGATCAACCCCCTGAGTACAAGCATGCTCTGGTATATCCATGGAAGGTTGAACAGGAGGTGGAGGAGGGTCGACAACAGGTAGAACAAGATCAATTGTAGGTAAAGTAGTCTAAGTAGGGGAAACAGGACATCAAGAGGGGGTGCAATATGGAACTACTTGTTAGGGTCACCTTCGATGTGAGACATTCTTCTATAGTTGTAGGTCATCATGAATCACTTTGGCCCAATGCTCAAGAATGTATCTATCATTGGAAACCTAACACTCAGACTCAGATAATTGATGCCATCGTCAAGAAAGGCACAAGGAGATGAGTCAAGGTAGTGGAACAAAATATCCTCTAGCTGACTCTAATTGCTTGAAGATCACCTTATTTTAAAAGTAGCAAATGGTGTTCATGATCAAGTAGGCTGGGCTCCACCACTCTCTCATATACATATGGTAAAGTCCTTAAAGATATGTACTCTTCCTCTTAGTGCAATGCGAAAGAGAAAATGTTAGTCTTGATGACCTAATCTACAAACCATAAAATTTGAGGCATCTCTAAATGAATGATGACATAGTGAGACCGAATACCCTAAGAACAAGAATACAAGCCACCCTCTGGAATGATAGTCAAGAGTGTAGGGCAAACTAGAACTAAGGGGTGGTGTTAGGGGTAAGCCAAAACCCTCAGCAATGGTGATGGTTGATATAAAATCCTCTCTCCTCCAATGGTAAAGTGAAAGTGGAATAGGTACTCCCTCTATTAGTCAATGTGGCAAAGAACTCACAGACACTATATTTGTATACCATAGGAAATGGCTCCATCAACTAGAATAAGGAATAATGATCTAAAAGGTGCATGGACTAGGCAGTCGGCTAATATATACTGAATGCTTCAATGTTATAGGAGTACTCTGTGGTAAATCCATGAATGCAAAAATCCTCTCTTAGCTGGGCAAGGGGTGTCCTATGTATTGGAGGTGGAGGGCTTTGAGGAACCTACTATGCTGGTGGTAGTGCAGGTCGTGATGGTGGCGTAGATAAGGACTGGGATGTAGGCTAAGTTGAAGTGGCAGGTCTAGTGGTCTGGCGTGCCTATGGCCTATCAGCATTAGCCATACTCTAGGCCTCTTGGAGAGCTAGTTGTCGTGCTATGAGCCTCTTGGTGGGCTTACCTATCATAATCCCCCTAGTGCCTTGAATAGAAGAGTGAGCTTGTCTCTACCTAAAGGTTGGGGAATTAGAGTCAATGGATGAAGACCGTGTATCCTTAACAACCACTTTCTTACCTTTGTCTTGTCCCATCTAAAAAAACTAAACAAATAAATAAATAAAATAATTAAATAAATAAATAAAGATGAAAATAAAATGGAGTAAAGAAAAACACAAATGTTAGAAAATGAGGAATAAATAAAGAAAAAATCTACCCAACTAATGACAGATATTCTAAGATGTCTAAAGTGCTTAACTAAAGTATATATGTGCTTTGAAAGTATGTACCCAAGGATTATTTTCCATGGTTCATCTTAGGCTAGTAGATTGTCAAAATTCAAAATATAATTCTATATTCCATCAATGAATAGGATTCAAAACATACATTGGGCTAAGGGACACCTAAAACACATTACGAAAATATCAATAATACAGACATAGATGGTGATCCTAATAAAAATTTAAGCGTCACAATATCAAAACATTATGGCATGCTCAATGAGTCCCTAATGTCATGTTTCACAAACCCTAACTCAAAATTTCTAACGAATGGATGGTTTTTTAATATCTTGAGTGTTCAATAAAATCCAAAAATTGCAAAATATAGAATTATTAGTCATAGTGAACCATGTGAAGCATACAACGAATCCAAACAAACATGTATGAAATGAATAATTGCAATCCTAAGGATTTTTGCATGCATTTCAACTCAAAAACCTAAACTTGAGAATAATATCCAGAAAAATTTGAAATGAGGATTAGGGGCTTACCTTTGAATGCAATTATTCATCGTTGGAGGCTCCTAATCAATGGAAAACAACCTTAGAAGATCTCGAAAAATCAAAGGCCTTGTAAAGAAGGAAGTTTGGGGGGAAATAGAGAAGGTGATGGTCGGTTTTAAGGCTGTAGAAGATGAATTTGAATTTTACCATGTGAGTTCAAAATGAACCTGGTGGATTCGAATTGGGCAAGGCGATTTCAAACTCATCAATTTGAGTTCAAAATGACAACTTATTAGTTTAAAATTCAAAGATTTTTTTTTTTTTTTTGAACTTGGCCACTATGAAAGTTGGATTTATGTGTTCCTCATTCAATTGAGTTCAAAATGGCCACTTATGAGTTTGAAATTCATAGAATTTTTGAATTCGGCCACTGTGAAATCTTGCCTTATGTGTTTCCACATTAAAGTGAGTTTAAAATGGCCACTCATGAGTTTGAAATTCAAGGAATTTTTTAACTCGACTACTATGAAAGTTGGCCTTAATGTGTTCCACATTAAAGTGAGTTTGAAATGGCCACTCATGAGTTCAAAATTCAGAGAATTTTTTAACTTGGCCACTATGAAAGCTCTCCTTATATGTTTCCACCCCAAGATTAATGCTTTTTGAATTCCAAAAGCCCAAATACCCAACTTCTTCTCTAATGCCTTTGGTTTAACCAAGAGTTATCACAAATTTTAAAATTTGCATTATGATGCATCAAAGTTGCAATGTTTAAAAATTGAATGATTTCAACTTATTAAAATATAAGATAATGCAAATCACAATTACAAAATTTTGAGATCTATGTTTTCTTAAGCACACATTTGCATAAACTAACTCACATGTCTAACATAGGAAACCTAAGGGTTTTAGCATGCAGTAACATACCTTTAGGAGCTTTACCATCCTTGAAACATGTAAGGCTTACCTCTTTAGCTCTCCCATAGGGTGCACATGTTTTTTTTTTCACTTAACATGGCTTCAAAAATTTTGGCTACCACTCAAAAGTTGGTTGGGAAATTATATTACAAACCTAATGCTAAGAAAAGAAAAATAAAATAAAATAAATAAAATTTAAGATATAATAAAATAAACTACCTTATCTTACCTACTGGAGATTAAGGAAAGACTTAATCCTTTAAAGGCCTTTTCACCAAGAAAATGGAGGGTCTACTCTTGATGTTCAAACTTCTCTATGAAATGATTCATTACCTGTCTACTCTGGGTCATGAGTGTACAACTTTGGATGCTATGAAGAACTCAGTGTATTGGATGAGATGAACGACTCGGGATTTTGTGAGCTTAGTCCTTTAGATGCTATGAACAATTCAGGGCTCATGATGATATTAATGATTCTTGGTCATGAGCCCATGGCTCTAAATGATATGAATAGCTTAAGAATATGTATGACATGAACGACCCCAAGTAGTGAGCTCAGGGCTTTAGATGCTATGAACAACTTAGGGCTATGGTTGAGAAGAACAACTCCGGGTCATGAGCTCAATTTTCTAAATACTATGAATAGCTCAAGGCTACATATGACCTGAATGACTCCGGGTCGTGAGCTTAGGGCTTTAGATACTATGAACAATTTATGGTTGTGGTTGACACGAATGACTCTAGGTTGTGAGCTCATGACTCTAAAGGCTATGAATAGCTCATGGCTGTGAATGATATAAACTACTTCAGGTCATGATCTGAGGGCTATGGATGCTATGAACAACTAAGCATTATGGATGATATGAACGACTTAGGATCCTATGAGGTCAAGCCTCTAAATGCTAAGTACAACTCAAAGCTGTGGATGATATGAATTTATCTACTTCATGAGCTCAGGATTGTGGATGACATGAATGAATCCTGATTGTGAGTTCAGAGTTATAGATGATATAAATGACTTAGAGTCCCATGAGCCCAAGCTTCTAGATACTATGAATAGCTTAAGGTTGAAGATAACATGAATGATTCTTGGTCGTGAGCCAATGGCTTCAAATACTATGAACAACTCAAGGTTGTGCATAACATGGAAGAATTTGAGTTGTGAGCTTAAGGCTCTATATGTTATGGAAAGGTTAAGGTTGTGGTTGACAAGAATGAGTTTGGGTCATGAGCTCAAGGCTCTAGATACTATAAACAACTCACATTTGTTAATGACATGAGCAACTTCAGGTCATGAGCTTAGAGCTTTAAATGCTATGAACTACACAGGGTTATGGATGATATGGATGAGTCTAGGTCGTGAGCTCAAGGATCTAGATGCTATGAAGAACTTAGGTCTGTGGTTGACATGAACGACTATGGATCGTGAGGTCAAAGCTCTAGATGCTATGAACAACTCAAGCCATTGGATGACATGAGCTACTTCGGGTTGTTAGCTCATGGCTTTAAATGTTATGAATAGCTCAGAGTTATGGATGATATGAACAACTAAAGATCCTATGAGTTCAAGCCTCTAGATCATACAAACAGCTCAAGGCTATGAATCATATAAATGACTCTTGGTCTTAAGCCCAAAGCTCAAAATGTTATAAACAGCTCAAGGTTGTAGCTGACATGAATGACTCAATGTCATGAGCTTAGGGCTCTAGATGCTATGAACAACTTAGGGTTGTGGTTGACATTAACGACTACAAGTCATGGGGGGCTCTAAATTTTATGAATAGCTTAGGGTTGTGGATGATATGAACGACTTTGGGTCATGAGCATAGGGCTCTAAAAACTATAATAACTTAAGGTTATGGTTCACATGAACATATCTGGGTCGTAAGCTCGGGATTGTATATGCTATGAACAACTTAGGGTTGTTGATGACATGAACTTTATTAGGTCATGAGCTCAAGTCTCTAGATATTATGTACATCTCACGGTGGTGGATGATATGCATGATTGTAGGTCATGAACTCAAGGATATAGATGATATGAACAACTCAGGGTTGTGGATGATATGAATAATTTTGGGTTGTGAACTCAAGGTTCTAAATGTTATGAATAGTTCAAGGTTGTGCATGAAATGAATGACTATGGATTGTGAGCTAGAGGTTTGAGATGGTATGAATAACTAAGGGTTATGGATAGCATGAGTGATTCCAGGTCTTGAGCTTAGGGTTATAGATCCTATGAAGAGCTCAAGATTATGGATGACATGAATGACATCGGGTCATGAGCTAAGGGCTTGAGATGCTATCAACAGCTCAAGGCTATGGTTAACATGAATGACTATGGGTCATGACCTGAGGGCACTAGATGCTATGAGCAGCTTAGGGCTATGGATGACATGAGTGACTCTGAATCATGAGCTCAAGGCTCTAAATACTATGAACAACTTAAGGTTGTTGATGACATGAGCTACTCTGTGTCATGAGCTTAGGGCTCTAGATTCTATGATCATCTTAGGGTTGTCAATGATGTGAACAACTCAGGATCTGGTGAGCTCAGGCATTTACATGATATGACAAGCTCAGGGTTGTGGATGATATGAATGATTCTTGGTTGTGAGCCCATGACCCTAAATGCTATGTATATCTCAAGACTATAGATGACATGAATGGCTTTGGGTTGTGATCTCAAAACAGTAAATGCTTTGAATAGCTCAGGGTTGATATTGACATGAATGACTCCGAGTCATGAGCTAAGGGCTTTAGATGTTATGAACAACTCAAGGTTGTGGATGACATGAATGACTTTGGGTCATGTGGTCAAGGATATAAGTCCTATGAATAGCTTAGAGCTATGTATGATATGAATGACATTGGATCATAAGCTTAGGGCTGGAGATGCTATCAATAGCTTACAACCATGGTTGACATGAACAACTATGCGTCATGAGTTGAGGGCTCTGGATGCTATAAACAATTTAGAGCTATTGATGATATGAATGACTTCGAGTCATCAGCTCAGGGCTCTAGATGCTATGAATAGTTCAGGGTTGTGGATGACATGAGCTACTCCATGTTGTGAGCTCAAGGCTTTGGATGGTATGATCAGTTGAAGGTTCTGGATGATAAGAATGATTTGAGATCCCATAAGCTCAGGCCTCTAGATGCTATGACTAGCTCAGGGTTATGAATGATATGAATGATTCTTAGTCGTGAGATGATGGCCTAAAAGGGTATGAATAGCTCAGGACTGTGAATGACATGAACAATTCAAGGTCATAAGTTCAAAGCTTGAGATACTATGAATAACTCAGGGTTGTGGTTGACATGAACAACTCTGGGTTGTAAGCTTTAAGTTTCTAGATGTTATGAAAATTCTTAGGCTTGTAAATGACATGAATGAGTCTAAGCAAACAACTCAAGGCTCTAAATGCTTTGAATAGATCAGGGTTGTGGATAATAAGAATGACTTGAGATCATGATAGCTCAGGCCTCTAGATGCTATGAACAACTTAGGGTTGAGGATGATATCAATGATTCTTAGTCGTGAGCCTAAGGATTTAAATGCTATGAATAGCTCAGTGCTATGGTAGACATGATTGACTCTAGGTCATGAGTACAGTGCTATAGATGCTATGAACAGCTTAGGGTTGTGGTTGACATGAATAACTCCAGATCTTGAGCTTAGAACTCTAAATGCTATGAACAACTCAAGGCTATGGCTTACATGAATGATTTCGAGTCACGAGCTCAAGCCTCTAGATGCTATGAACAGCTTAGGGATGAGGATGATATGAACTATTCTTGGTCATGAGCCTCTTTCTAAAAATGCTATGATCAACTCAGAGCTGTGGTTGACATGAATGACTCTAGGTCGTGAGCTCAGGGCTCTAGATGCTATAAACAACTCAGAACTATGGTTGACATGAACGACTCTAGGTCATGAGCAGAGGCCTCTAGAGGCTATGAACAACTTTAGGCTAAGGATGATATGAGCGATTCTAAGTCATGAGCCTATGGCTCTAAGTGCTATGAAAAGCTTAGAGTCGTAGTTAACATGAATGACTCTGGGTCATGAGCTCAAGGTTTTAGATCTTATGAATAGCTTAGGACATGGTTGAAAATAACAACTCTAGGTCATGAGCTCAGGCCTCTAGATGCTATGAACAGCTTTGGGCTAAGGAGGATATGAATGATTCTAGGATGTGAGGCTATGGTTTAAATGTTGTAGATGATAGGAACAACATCAAGTCATGAGCTTAGGATTATAAATGCTATGAACATCTCAAGACTATGGTTGACAAGAATGAATATAGGTTGTGAGCTTTGGGCTCTAGATGTTATGAATAGCTCAGGGCTCTAGTTGCTTTGAATAGCTCTGAGTTGTAGTAGACATGAACGACTCCGAGTCATGAGCTCAATGTTCTAGATGCAATGAAAAGCTCAAGATTGTGGATGATATGAATGACTCTAAGTCATGAGGTCAAGGCTTTAGATGTTGTGAGTAGCTCAGGACTATGGTTGAAATGAATGACTTCGGGTCATTAGCTATGATCTCTAGATGCTATGAAAAGATTAGGGTTGTTGATGACATGAACAACTCTAGGTTGTGAGTTCAGGGCCTTTGATGCTATAAGCAACTTAGAGCTATGGTTCATATGAACAAATCTAGGTCATAAGCTGAAGGCTCTAGATGGTATGAACAACTTAAAGCTATGGTTGAGAGGAGGAACAACTTCGGGTCATGAGTTTAGGGCTCTAGATGCAATGAATATCTCAGGACTATGGATGACATGAGCTACTCTACATAATTAGGTTAGGGCTCTCAATGCTACGAATAGCTCAATGGTGTGGATGATATGAATAATTCTTGGTCTTAGGCCCATCGATCTAAATGTTATGAATAACTCAGGGCTCTAGATCCTATGTACAACTCAGGGCTTTAGTTGCTATGAATAGCTCAGGGTTTTTGTTTACATGAACAACTCCGGGTCACGAGCTCAGGGTTCTAAATGCTATGAACAACTCAGGGTTATGGATGAAATCAACGACTTCAGGTGATGAGCTTAGGTCTCTAGATGCTATGAACAACTCAAGGCTTTAGATGACATGAACAACTCTGGGTCATGAACTTAAGGTGCTAGATTCTATGAAATGAAAAAATGTTCTGAATGACATGAATGACTCTAGGCCATGAGCTCAAGGTTTTAGATGATATGTACAACTTGGGGTTATGGTTGACATGGCAAACTCCAGGGCTTGAGCTCAGGGCTCTAGATGCTATGAAATGCTTAGGGTTATAGATGACATAAACAACTCCAGGTTGTGAGCTCAGGGCTCTAGATCCCACGTACAACTCAGGGGTGTCATTGACTTAAACGACTTCCAGTCATGAGCTCATGGATCTAGAACCTAAGAATAGATTAGGGCCATTAATGGCATGAATGACTCAAGGTCATGACCTTAGGGCTCTACATGCTATGAAAAACTCAGGGTTGTGGATGACATGAATGACTCTAGGTCGTCAATTGAGGGCTTTATATAATATGAAAAACTTAGGTTTGTTGTTGACATGAACGACTTCGTGTCGTGAGCTGAGGGCTCTAGATGCTATGAACAACTCAGGGTTATGGCTGAGATGAACGACTCCAAGTCATGAGCTTAGGGCTTTAGATTCTTTAAACATCTCCTGGCTGTGGTTGACATGAATGACTATGGTTCATGAGCTGAGGGATCTACATGCTACGAACAGCCTAGGGGTATGGTTGAAATGAATGATTCTAGGTCGTGAGCTTAAGGTTGTCGATGTTATGAACAAGTTAGGGCTGTGAATGACATGAAGTACTCTCGATCATTAGCTTAGCACTTTGGATGTCGTAAATAGGTCAAGATTTGGGATGATCTGAATGACTCGAGATGCCATGTGCTTAGGCCTCTAAATGCTATGAATAGGTCAGGGGTGTAGTTGGTATGAACGATTCTTGGTCATGATCCCATGGATCTAAATGTGATGACCAACTCAGGGCTGTAGATGACATTGACAACTCCGAGTTGTGAGGTCATGGCTCTAGATGCTATGAACTACTCAAGGCTATGTTTGACATGAGCGACTCTGGGTCGTGAGTTCATGACTATAGATGCTATGAACAACTTAGTGCTATGGTTGACATGAATGTTTCTAGGTCGTGATCTTAGGGCTTTATATGTTATGAAATTGCTAGGGCTATGGGTGACGTGAACAACTCCGAGTCGTGAGCTCAGGGATGTGGTTTACATGATTGACTTGAGATCGTAACCTTAAAGCTCTAGATGCTATTAAAAGCTTAGGGTTGTTGATGACATGAACGACTCCAGGTTGTGAGCTCAAGGTTCTAGAATTTATGAACAAATTAAGGTTATGGTTGACATGAACGACTCTAGGTCATTGGCTTAATGCCCTAGATGCTATGAACAACTTAGGATTATGGATTATATGAGTTACTTCAGGTTATAAACTTAAGGCGATGGATGTTATTAACAACTCGGCGTTGTGGATGAATGAACGACTTCAAATCCTGTGAACTCATTATTGGTTCAAAAGGAATTGGAGTTAGATTCATCCAGGTCAAAAGAATGGACAATCTTCCTCCCTAAGTGTGCCTCTCAAAGTATCTGTTCCAACGATAATGAGGCTGGATAAACTCTTTTCCTACATAAAGGATATCTGGACAGATGATCCAGGCGTGCCCCTCTGAAGCTTAAGTTAGGCAAAAGATAGCTCAAGCAATCTTTTAGAGAGAGAGAAAGAGAAAGAGAAAGAAAAAGTTAGTAGGCTTCCTCTAGTTTGTGCTTATGAAGGGTTTTTATAGTGCTAAAGAGAATGTCATTATAGTGCTGACTAACCACTTTAACTTTATATGTAATGATGATTATCTTGCAATTGGCAGAACAATCATAACAGTTTTAGGTGGCTGACAGGTGTTGTCAACTGGCATGCCATGATGTTTGATCGTGCATTCTCCTGTCCCTTCAACCTATTGATGGTCTGGGGTTATGCGTAACAACTAGTTGATATGGACTTGAGAGTTGGAAGAGGCCTCATCCGCCATTCCCTTGTCACGACGTGAATGATTATTCATGCCAGTGGGCCTTGATGGCTTGATTAGGTAGTTTTGTCTGCTTGGGGATTTTGGTCTCCTTTGTCATCTAACTTCATAGGGAAAGGGCCTCTTTATTTTTGTGATCAGATGAATCAGACGAGGTCCAGATGGAAGGATTCAGATGGTTGCTTTCCTGCACTACTTAGCCAAGTATTGGGATTGGAAGGTGATATGTGGAATGACATATGGAGGGGAGCCTCCCACACTGCCCCCTTTAATATGTTTACCTATGCTTGGGCATAAGTGGATGGGTTATGTGTCTCTTCAAATCACCCAAGCACTTTTGGGACACGTGTGACCTGGGGAATTAAAGATGGGTCACATTCACCATGGCATGTCACTTTGGGGTGCATCTTCGGGCGGCCTGTCTTTTGGGATCCCTATGGTTTTGGTCTCCTATTAATAAGGGACTCCCAAACAGTTGGGGTTACCTTTTTTAATATTCCCATTTTTGGAGCACTTTATTTCTAGTCTCTGCATCCTTGCTATTGTAACATCAATCGGCGTTTTTCCACCATCGTTTTACTACTATTTCTAGGCATGTTTTAGGTAGATTCTTTTTTGCTAGCAATCGTCTTTCCTTGATATTGGTAAGCTCACTTTTCTTTCATATTCCTCATTTTCTATTTGTTTGTTTGTTGTTGGGGTTGTTTTAGGGTTTGTGAGTATTTTGGATGCAAAATGGACGTTGTGAAGTCCATACTATAGGGATTTTTTGCTTTCTTGAAGAAGGTAATTGCCATTCGGAGGAGAAGATTGGTAGCATGTATTAAACCTATGGTTTTTCACATCTTCGCTCTTCACTTCTTTTTGCTTGGTGCTTTAAGTGGTCCATTAAGGCATTTTGGCTTGTAGTCATTGTGGTGGCATGATAGGGAATACCTTTCTCGGGATTAGGGCTTGCTCTACAAGCAGGGTTAGGCAACCTGATCAAGTTATGGTTCTAGATCCGCTTAGGTTGCTTACTATACAGTTGAGACACTAACTAATGACGGATGGGCCGGGTGGCTATTTTTATAACAATCTACGTTGTGTCGTGCAAGTCTCAGGTGGCCTAGAGTTTCTCAGTATGTTAGCAAGAGGGGTCATTGCTTCCACCAACACAGGTAGTAGAGGCAAAAAAGGTGGTCAAAATTGTGTAAGAGTTGGAAGCCCTAGGTCGGAGTGCTCGGTCGATCTCTTATTCAAATAGGAAATTCGAGATCACTTTGGCATCCTGAATAACGTCTCCATCCCCCTAGTAGACGGTGAGCCTATGCCCACTGAGAAGTTGTCCTACAATTCTACCTACTTTAGCAAGGCGCAATTCAATGCAGGGCTCCGTTTCCCTCTACATTATGTTCTTAAACAATTATTCCATTTCACTAAGATCACTCTGGCCTTTCTTCATCCAAATGTTGTCCCGGTGCTAATGAGGTGTAGCATTCTGGACATGCTATATCACTTAGACCTCTCTTTGTTGGAGGTCCTCTTCATCCATACAATCAAGATGAGCCAGAAAGAGAGGTTCAACCTGTCTGCTCATATCCCCTCACTCTAGCATTGCTGACGGGGCTTCCTGATTTGAACAAGGGAGGGACAAAGGGGCACATCCTTGTTTCTGGTCCCTGGGATGGTCTATACGAGGGTTCATACTGAGAATTTCATCAACAACACTCATTGCAGATTTCAAGTAGGATATGCTATTATGTCCTTTATCTGTCCTTTGTAGCTTGTTGGTTATAAACCCATTATTGATGTTTCTATTTGCGCGGTGTAGGCAAGGATAGGAGGGGTCGACTCATGGAGTGGGTGGAGAAGGCTTCTTTTGATCGACTCAACAAGGTTTTTAAGATATCTACTACTGAGCAAAACCACTAAGTTATTTTGACGAATAGGAACTTATTGGCGGTGGTCAGGGAGTCCAAGTTATTCATCCTTCCCATACTTCCCCGTTTGGCTCCCCGGTCCTTGGTGCTTGACGAGCATCATATGGTGAAGAACCTTCCTTGTTATAAGGTTGCTCGCATTATGGAATCGAAAGCGTATCAAGAGGGGAAGTTAAGGCAATCTCCAACCACAAGCTGCATAACTTCCAGTTCTACCATCCGTCCTCTTGCCAATAAGAAGAGCCCTGTCATTTAGTTTGCTCAGAGGCCACCAAATCTGCTGCACACAACTCCTTTTCTTTCTACTTTTGCTTCTTTTGCATCTTCATCTTCTACCACCAGCACCGAGCCGGACACAGAGGTCGAGCTATCAGCTACCAGCACTGAGCTAGAGGTAGAGGTCGGGTCAATGGTGTTTCCCATCATCTGCAAAAAAAGAGGAAAATGAGGACATGGCTACAATCCTAGGAGTCGAATATAAGGAGAGGCAGTGCAAGCGCCTGTCCAAATCCATTATAGTCATTCATCCTCCCACTAAGAAGCCTTATATGAAGATTCTCTGCCCAGAGCCGGTCTCGACCATTAAATCGACACTGACGCCTTCAATCGTTACTACAGCCATCAATCCTGAGTTTGATGGGAGGCCTTCTTTTGTAAGAGGAGTTGTTCACCTAGAGCTAGGAGAGCCCTCCACTGGTCCAACGTAACTTACTTGCTTGAGAGGATCTTTCCACCTGCTTTTTTTTATGTTATGGTACATTTACTTGTACATTTACCACATGAGGCAAAACTTGCTGGACCTGTTGGACTTAGATGGATGTATCCTATTGAAAGGTAATATTTATAAACTTTATATTCAATTTTAAAAATTAATTTCTTTAACAATTTGAATAATGTTTCAATGACCTTTGTTTTTATTCCGGATTTTATCGACTTATAAGAGTTATGTAAGAAATAAGGCTTACCCAGAAGGTTCAATAGCAGAGGCTTATATTGTGAATGAATCATTAACATTTTGTTCTCAATATCTTCTTGGAATTGAGACTAAATTTAATCGACTAGATCGAAATGTTGATGATTTGAATGATCAGTCAAATGGGTTTTCTGTTTTTTCTCAAAGAGCTCACCCATTTGGAAGTTACCAGCAGCTTGAGTTCTCTCGTGCCGAAATAGAGAAAACTCACTGGTATATCTTGAACAACTGTAAAGAACTACAATCATATTTATGGTAAGACATAAAATTATTTTTGCAACCATTTATAATTATTTATGACTCAATAGCTAATTAATGCAGTGTACTAACAAAAATGTGTACAACTAGTGAACACATGGAGCAGTTGGAAAAGGAAACCAATGATAATTTATTTCAAAGGCAAAAATAGCTATTCCCAAAATGGTTTGCGAATCATGTATGTATATCTAAAGACATTTTTTCTCTTAAACAAATTTAATTAGAATGATATTCTTAATTACATATCTTCTCAATTATGCAGATGAAAATATTACGCCATCAAGGATCACCAGAAGCTACTGATGAGTTGTATTCATTAGCCTCTGGACCTGATCGTAGAGTATCTTTATATCATAGTTGTGTGGTAAATGGAATTCGATTTCACACTAAAGATCGAGATGATCGACACACAACTCAAAATAGTGGTGTTCTTGTATTGGGTGACCATTATGAGGATATGATTGATTTCTATGGTGTGTTGCTGAATGTTGTTGTGTTAGATTATATCTTCAACAACCAAGTTGTTCTATTCAAGTGTGAATGGTTTGATACTGATCCCAATAAAAAGAGATTGCTAGATGATGGTGTCCTTAGGTGCATTAATGTGGATAATAAGTGGTATGAAGAAGATCCTTATGTTCTTGCAAGCCAAGCACAACAAATCTTTTACGTAAATGATCCAAAGTTAGGATCAAGTTGGAAAGTGGTGCAAAAAGTACTTCATAGACACATATTTGATGTCCTAGAGCAAACTACAACAAATGATAGTGAAAATGATAATGAAGATCCAACAATAGAAGAAGCATATCAAGAAAATGATTCAACTGATATTGTTTGGTCAGTAAACCAAGATTGTAATGTTCTACAATATCAAAGGGCAGATGGTGATCCAAACTATATTGATATTGAAAATGTGGTTGATCATGGGAGAAGATTTGAAAATGATGATTTAACTGCTTTCATAAATGACCAAGATGAAGAAGATGAAACACTTGTAGACTATTGTAGTGAGGATAATGAAAATAGTGATGAAGAAGATCATGATAGTGATAGTGATAGTGATAGTTAGTTTTATTATTTTAATGTCAATTTCAGTTAGACTTTTCTTGTTTATCATCTTATTATTTTTATTTCATTACAATTTGATAGAGTTGCATAAAATAATTCAATTATGATGTTCATATGAGTTTTGAATTTCATTTAGTTTAATAATATAATATTATGTTTATATTTCATATCAAATTTACATTTTTTGTGCTATTTTGAGTTATTTATTTAATGCATATACATGATGTATCCCCTAAACTAATTTTTTTTTAAATCTCATTTATTACATCTTATGTGGAATTGAAGAACATAAATGAAAATATTTTATGTAACTATGTATTTGTCTAACTGAATTTAGTGCAGGAAGTATTATCATAGATGGAGCGTGGAAATCGACGTCGCCTTAAATATACTTCTAACACTAAGTCTCGAGCTCCCCCCAAGAATATGAATAATCATACTAAAACCACTATTAGGGTTGTCTCTCCTCCTCCTCCTCCTCCTCCTCCTCCATCCACCACCACCTCTTCCTTCTCCTCCAATTTCTTCAACTCCTACTCCTACTAATAGTAATATGCCATCATCAATGCAGACAATAGTTAGGAATAGCACTGGTAAGAATACATTTTTTAAGTTTTTGTATTTATTTTTATCATTAACTATGCATTCTAACTTTATTTTAAATTGTAGATTCATATCCACCATTAAAGAAGGGTCGTGGACCTACAAGAGGTAAGGGCACAGATACTATTGTACAAATGTCAGGGAAAATCAAGTTAGATTTCAACACAGAGAGTGGAAGACCAAAAGATAGTGATAAATCTGCAAAGTTTTCTAATGAGTGTGGCTATCTCAATAGAAAATTTGCTCCACTACAATTCGAGAAATGGTCAGCTATTCCAGCTATGGATACACAACCATTAGTTGATCGCCTTTTAGTAAGAGTTCTTATTAGTTAAATTTTTTTTAATTAATTAGTTAATCTATAATTATACTAACACATTATAATGCTTTTTATTTTATTTTTACTTTAAATTTCAGTCAAAATTTGATCTAGATATGTCAAAAACATACATTACAAAGTATGTGCATGAGATTATGGGACAACATTATCGAACATATAGATATGATCTTCACCAGCATTTCAAGCAGTTTGAGACAGTGGAGGAGGCACGTTTGCACCCGCCAGATGATGTCACACAAGAAGATTGGGATTACTTGTGCAATCTTTTTTCTCTTGAAAAATTTAAGGTATTGTGCATATTTAACATAATTACATGTGAAATAGTAAACATATTTGATGTTGTGTGGGTATACTAGAGCATCTTGATCATTGGTATTTGGTATATTTTGAAGTAAAAAAGTAGGAATTTGTCACTTGAAACAAGTTGAAAATTGAAATGTTGTGTTGGATTGTTGGTTCCTTATGAATAATTAAAATATTATATTAGAATGTTTGTTTACCATGAATTATTGAAATGTTATATGTATTGGAATGTTGGTTTATTACCAAAAATTAAAATTTTGTATATGAGAATATATATATATATATATAGTATAAATAATGGAGAAGATTTTACTAAAATCTTGGTAGAAAGACTACATTTTATTACATGTTTCATTGTTTGTAAGGTTTTTATTTAACATATTTTCTTAATTCTTAGGTTACTATAATTTGTTTCATTTTCTTTTACTTACTCTTTTAGTAATATTATTGTGTAGAAAAGGGCTACTATAAATAGTGAAAATCGTGAAAAGCTTCCATTCAATCATCGTGGTGGATCTAAACCATTTGCATTTCATCGTCAGCATAACTCAATGGTATGACATATTTTTCTAAATTATATCTTTAAAATAATAGTTTTATTTTATTCTATTTATTTAAAAGACATGTTCCACCTAGAAAGTTGAAAAGGGAGTTTATTACTTATCTTTAAAAATAACTAAATTATTTTTTTATGTGCATGTAAAAGAGTGTTGCCACTGGAGAGTTGCAAGGGGAAGTGGAGTTATTTCGTGCCACTCGCTACAATGAAAGTAAGGGATGGATCAATGACACAGCTAAATCTCGATATGTAAGAGTCATGTTACTTGTAGTTGCAAAAATTAAAATTTTCTTTTCATTATATGCTATGTAACATGTTCACTAATTGAAAACTATATTTCTTAGGAAGAGATGCGTAAGCTTCAAGAGCAGAGTACCCAAGATGGAGATACTCCTATCTCTGACTTGGAGATAACTCAAAGAGTACTAGGGAAGCGATCAGGTTATATTCGAGGTTTGGGATATGGGTCACGACTTAAGCGTTCGACTACAACTGAATTTCCTAATGAAGAAACAGAGAGGTTACGACAACAAATCACAAAGTTAGAGGAGTTTAAAACAACAGCTACCACTCAATTAGAGGAGTTAAAGGCAATGATCCAGACTTTGATGCCACAACAAACCAACACTTCTAACCAACCACCACCTCATTCTAGCTCAACTTCCCAACCACCACCGTCACCATCGAGTTGATATTATTATGTGGTTTGCTATTATTTATTGGTCACTTTTATTTTAGACAATATTCGAATGGTAATTGGACAATGTTATTTGCACGTATGTTTTGCATTGATGAAACAAATGTTTTAATGTTTACTTATTTTCTATATATTATTCTATTTTTACATTATTAAATGTTTTATTTATATAATATCATTGTATATTTGAAATCGTTCAATATCATATAGGTTTATGTAGGTTTCAATAGGATTATTTAAAATTTTAAAAATTAACAATAATATTATATTTAGAGAGGAAATTATTTCATCCGAAAATAATACAAAGAGGAACTTCGTTTCATTATTTCATCTCCTATATGAATTCGAGATAAAATTATTTTATTGCCTAAACATTATTAGTTTTTTAAGATGAAATCATTTTGTCTCCAATTGTAATTGAAACATTTAGAGACAAATTTGTTTGTTACTCAAACTATCTGTCAACATTTTGGGACAAAAATAGTTTCTCCCCAAATGTAAGTGGAAGTATATGGAGATAAAATTATTTCGTTGTAGAAACTATGGGTTAACATGATGGAGATGAAAAAATTGTCTCCTAATATATGAAGTAACATTTAGAGACAAAATTTGTTTGTTACCCAAACTAATTGTCAACAATTTGAGACGAAAATATTTCCTCCCCAAATGTAAGTCGAAATATATGGAGATAAAATTATTTCGTTGTAGAAACCATGTGTCAACATAATGGAGATGAAAATAGTTTGTCTCCTAATGTACAAGGTAACATGTAGTGACAAAAATTTTTTGTTGCCAAATGAAATATTTTGTTACCAAATAGTTTACTCGATATTTGAAAATCTAATTCCAAACAAAACATTTTATCTTAGGCCACAAAAAAAACTCGTTTCCAAATAGTGTCGGCCACAAAATTTTGTTTTGTCATAAATATATTTTCGTAACGAACGTTAATTATTCGTCTCCAAAAACATAGGGTGACACAAATATCGAGACAATGAACGAGACGAAACTTTTCGTTAGGAAAGCCTTTTGGCTACAAAAGGCATATTGTTGGAGACAAAACATTTCATCCATGATCATGTACTTTGTTGTAGTGAATCATAAGATTTCTTAGCTAGGAAGGTTGGAAAAACTTCTCTATATATATTCCCGTGCATCCATTGTAAAACATACAGAGACGGATGGAGATATAAATATATAAATATATAGACTATATAGAGCCTTGCTCTGTTTTTGTCTCTTCTCCTATTCTTCCCCATTTCTATTTTCTTAGTAGCCAAACAGCCTCTGAGGGCTTTTCCTCAGAGGATGATTGGCTAAAACTTTTAGTTTCTCAAAGTATGGATGTTATGTGATGACTTGGATGCAATCCCATGGAAATTTCTCGCACCTGGAAGGTAAGGTAGTCATTTTTCATTAAAGGTTCATTAATGCAAAGTTTGGTTTTTATTTCCTTTGGACAACTTCCAACGGTCAATACTTGATAAGCTTTTGGATTTCTACCCATTAGTTATCTCCTACGAGCTATTGGAAGGTGAGGTTTTCAATTCCAAGTTTTGCATTAATCCGTTAGAACCAATTTCAATGGCCATTGAAAGGTGAGTTTATCACCTGGAATGACTTTGAGTTGCCAATATTTGGTAAGCTTTTGGCTTTAGACCATTAGTTATCTCTTACGAGCCATTCAAAGGAAGTCTAAGGTGAATAACCATTGATGAAATTCACTACCATCTGTTTTTCCATTTTAAAGGATTAAAACTTGATTTGCTAAATCCATACCGGTTCGGGAAGCAAGCATCACTATAGTTGCAACCCCAACGCGATGAGCCTATCCTGAGATTTCCAATTTGCATAAAAGCCAGAGCATAGTTATCCTATCTTTGAGAAACTTGTTTTTACACCCTTTCATTTTAGTCTTTAATGTTAGCTTAGATTAGTTTAAATCTTTCTAAAACATTTACATTTTCTTTTAAAGCTAACATCCATAAGAAAATCACCTATTTTCTTAATTTGAATATCACTAGTGTTTGCGAAAACCCTTCCCAGTGAACGATCCTAGAACCACTATGCTATAGTAGCTTGGCTACTTTAGTAATAGTATTTAAGGTATAACTTTTGTTGATACGCCTTTAAAGCTAAGCTACCATGAGTCGAATCAAATGGCGCCGTTTCCGGGGAAGGTGCCACAAGCACAGTGAAGCAATCATTAAGGGTAACTTGTGATCTTCATCACAAGTTTGGTGAGTTGTGCGAAGCTTGTGCGAAACTCGCACAAGCTTCGCACAAGCTGAAGGTGTTGTGCGAATTTCGCACAAGCCTAGAGCAGTTGTCTTCCAAAGGCCATATCTTCCTCATTTCAGCTCCAAATCGTACACGGCTTGAAGCGTTGGATTCTTGACTTCCTGAGCTTTGAAATGTTATATAGAATGTGGAAAATGGACTTTGGGAAGTGCTCCAAAAGTGTGAAAGAAGACTGCAGCTGCTGTCCTCTGTTTTCTTCATTTTCTCTTTGCTTCTCTTTGCTTGGCTTGTCTTAATGATCCAAAAAGCTGTCAAAACACTAAAACTAGCCACAAATATGATTAGAAGTCATTGTTAGGTCCTTAACATGCCAATTGGGATAAAGATGGAGAACTACTACACAAAAGTGCTTAAAACATAATGAATTAAAGGTGTAAAATAGCACTTTTTGGGTAGTAATCACTCCCCCCAACTAACGCATTGCTAGTCCCTGAGCAATGAAGGAGAGAAAAAATAAAGAAAAATAGATAATATAATAATTTACAAAATCATGCTGATCACTCCAAAAAATAATCAAGTGGCATGATTGACATCCATGGATCAATAAAGATGTGAAACTCAACCTATAATAAGAGTTGTCAAAGCATTCACTTGATCATAGAGTACAAAGAATGGATATTATGCAAGTTTAAGCATCAAAAGAATTTCCACTCTCAAAAGATCCAAATCAAATTCTTCCACTAAAAGCTAAGTGTTAATGTGATTAGCTTCCGAGTATAGTATGGATAACTATCATCTCCCCCCAACCTAAGTCTTTCTTTAAGCTTAGCAAAATTAACCATCTCTTGATAGGCTAGGAACGCACCTCTTATTCACAATTCTATTCACTTACTAAACTTAACCAATTCACCCATGTAACAAGCAGAAGATCGGTGACTCCTAACCAATAAAGGCTTAGGGCACCAGGCTTTAAAGGCTTTCGCCACCCCTTCAGACCATGCTCAGGTTTCAAGGCAAGGAAAGAAGTTTATTCTATATTTTTTTTCTTTTTCTTTTTCTATTTTTTCAAAGACTCATTGGTCTTTATGAGGTGTCCCAACACTATTTAAGAGAGGTTAAAGGTGTCAAATTATGATTTGTCAAGCTTAGAGGGTGAGACAGTTTCACATCTTATAACCGGAATCTAATGTATGTGTGTGCGAATAGCTTAAGGTGGAAGAGATAAGTTTGCATGCAATGGGAGTTTCAACAATTCATCAACTTTTAGAAGAGCATAATACAAACTCTAAGACTCACGTAATCAAGTTGAAACTCGACTTCTCTCATTTAATTTTGAGAGTTAATCCTTAATATCCATGGAGTTTAAAGCAAAAATTTTAAAATTTAAACAAAAAATAGCTAAATTACCAAAATAACTTAGCATTAATAACAAAACTTACTTCCTCAACTATAAGGAACCTCCCCTGTGAACCCAAACCTCCAAGGAATGTTTTTCTTCATAAGTAATTTCCATTACTTTCTTTTTAGTTAGCTTGAAACAAAACTTCGTTAAACCAAAGTTTGTGTTTTATTTCTTAAGCTAACCTTGAAATGAAAAAGCACCAATTTAACTTTGAATTAGTATCAGTTGTGAGTTGAAAACCCTTCCTAGTGAACGACCCTAGAGCCACTATGCTATGCTAGCTAAGGCTATCCTAGTACATGGTGTAATAGGTTATAAATTTTGTTGATTACTCCCTGAGGACCAAAATCAAGGGACACCAGCTGGACATGAATCAGTTGAGACACCAATTGGGAACAAATCAAATGGCGTCGTTGCCGGGGAAGGTGCCAACTTCATAGTGATATTATTTCAGTATACTTGTGGTTTTCATCACAAGTTTGGTGAGTTTTCCTTCATTTTACTAATTCTTTTAGTGTTTCTTTTACTCGTTCATATTCTAGCATAGCTTTTAATCTAGTTTTAGTTAATCGAACTCTTTTTGGTAGTTTTGTTTTTGTTTTCCTCTGTTTTTTTTTTCTTTGTTACAGTTGATACTAGTTGTGTATGCCAAAGTGGATACGAGATAGTGGAGGAAGGCTTGTTAAACTTGAAACACCTCATAACAAGGAGTTGGAATTGAGCTTAAACATCATGGAAACTACACCTGAGGATCAGCATAGTTACCATGATCATCAGGACAATCCCAATGAATTCAGATCAATGAGGGACCGTATGCATCCACCTCGTATGAGTGCACCATCATGTATAGTGCCCCCTATAGAGCAGCTACCGAATAGACCCCATATTGTGCCACTTCTACCAACTTTCCATGGAATGGAAAGTGAGAATCCTTATGCCCATATCAAGGAATTTGAAGACGTTTGTAATACATTCCGAGAGGGAGGAGCTTCAATCGACCTGATGAGGCTTAAATTATTTCCTTTTACTTTAAAGGATAAGGCTAAGATTTGGCTTAATTCTTTAAGGCCAAGGAGTATCCGTACTTGGACTGATTGACAAGCTGAATTCCTCAAGAAGTTTTTTCCTACTCATAGAACAAATAGCTTGAAAAGGCAAATTTCAAACTTCTCAGCTAAAGAGAATGAGAAATTCTATGAGTGTTGGGAAAGATACATGGAGGCCATTAATGCTTGTCCTCACCATGGCTTTGATACATGGTTGTTGGTGAGTTATTTCTATGATGGGATGTCTTCCTCAATGAAGCAGCTCAGCGAAATAATGTGTGGAGGGGATTTCATGAGTAAGAATCCTGAGGAAGCTATGGATTTCTTGAGTTATGTAGCCGAAGTCTCAAGGGGATGGGATGAACCGCACAGAGGAGAAGTGGAAAAGATGAAGTCTCAACCAAATGCTCTTCAAGCTAAGGCTGGGATGTACACCTTGAATGAAGATGTTGAAATGAAAGCAAAATTTGTAGCTATGACAAGAAGAGTGGAAGAGCTAGAACTGAAAAAGATGCATGAAGTGCAAGCTGTTGCTGAAACACCAGTGCAAGTAAAGCCATGTTCTATTTGTCAATCTTATGAACACTTGCTGGAGGAGTGCCCTACAATTCCAGTTGCTAGAGAAATGTTTGGAGAACAAGCAAATGTCATTGGACAATTCAAGCCCAATAGCAATGCTTCGTATGGTAATACTTACAACTCAAGTTGGAGGAATCATCCAAATTTTTCATGGAAGCCAAGAGCACCTCAGTACCAACAACCATCTCAACCATCTCAACCATTCCAACAAGCTTCAAGTCTTGAACAAGCAATAGTGAATCTCAGCAAGGTTGTGGGAGATTTTGTTGGAGACCAAAAATCCATCAATTCTCAACTCAGTCAAAGAATTGACAGTGTAGAAAATACTTTGAATAAAAGGATTGATGGGATGAAAAATGACTTATCTCATAAGATAGATAATCTCCAATACTCATTCTCAAGGCTCACTAATTTGAACACAGTGCAAGAGAATGGTAGATTTCCTTCTCAACTTCACCAAAACCCCAAGGGTATCCATGAAGTGGAAACTCATGAGGGAGAAGCTTCACAGGTGAGAGATGTTAAAGCCTTGATCACTCTAAGGAGTGGTAAAAAGGTTGAGTCACCAACACCCAAGCCATATGTTGAAGAGAAGGAAGAATAAGAGACAAAGAAGAGGGAGGAAATGAAAGGAAAGAAGAAAGATATCAGTGAAGGGAAGGAGGACCGTGATTCAACAGTGAATGCAAATCCGGAGAAATAACTTATTAAGGAAGAATTGATGAAGAAACGCACATTGCCACCTTTACTTCAAGCTTTGCATGGGAAAAAGGGGATAAAAAATGCATCAGAAATCCTTGAAGTATTGAGGCAAGTGAAGGTCAACATTCCATTGCTGGACATGATTAAGCAAGTTCCATCATATACAAAGTTCCTAAAAGACTTGTGTACTATCAAAAGAGGGTTGAATGTGAATAAGAAAGCCTTCTTGACTGAGCAAGTGAGTGCTATCATACAATGCAAATCTCCTTTGAAGTACAAAGATCCAGGATGTCCTACCATTTCAGTCATGATTGGAGGAAAGGTAGTGGAAAAAGCTTTGTTAGATTTGGGAGCAAGTGTGAATTTGTTACCATACTCTGTTTATAAGCAATTGGGACTTGGTGAATTAAAGCCAACATCAATCACTTTATCTTTAGCTGATAGGTCAGTGAAAATTCCAAGGGGGATAATTGAGGATGTTTTAGTTCAAGTTGATAATTTCTACTATCCAGTAGATTTTGTTGTTCTTGATACTGATCCTTTAGTTAAGGAAGCTAATTATGTTTCTATCATCCTTGGAAGGCCATTTCTTGCTACTTCAAATGCAATCATAAATTGTAGGAATGGACTTATGCAACTCACTTTTGGCAACATGACACTTGAGCTTAATATCTTTCATATGTCAAAGAAGTTAATTACTCCGGAAGAAGAAGAAGGTCCAAAAGAGGTATGCATAATTGACACTCTAGTGAAGGAGTAGTGTGATCAGATTATGCAAGATGAGTTGAATGAAAGTCTTGGGGATCTTGAAAAAGGGTTGTCTGAACCCGCTGATGTCCTTGCTACTCTACAAGGTTGGAGGAGGAAAGAAGAGATCCTACCTTTATTCAATAAAGAGGAGGGACAAGATGATGTAACAGAAGAATTCCCGAAGCTCAATTTGAAACCTCTGCCCATGGAGTTAAAATATACATACCTGGAAGAAAATAACCAATGTCCTATTGTTATATCTTCATCTCTTACCGGTCATCAGGAGATTTCTCTACTTGAAGTTCTTAAGAGGTGCAAGAAAGCAATAGGATGGCAAATATCTGACTTGAAAGGAATCAGTCCTTTGGTTTTTACACATCACATATATATGGAGGAAGAAGCTAAACCAATTCGTCAACCTCAAAGAAGATTGAATCCTCATTTACAAGAAGTGGTGTGAACTGAGGTACTGAAGCTACTCCAATCGGGTATTATTTATCCCATATCTGACAGCCCTTGGGTGAGTCCTACTCAAGTGGTACCAAAGAAGTCAGGGATTACTGTGGTTTAGAATGAAAAAAGAGAAGATATTGCTACACGCCTCACTTCAGGTTGGAGGGTGTTTATTGACTATAGGAAATTGAATGATGTTACAAAGAAAAATCATTTTCCACTCCCGTTTATTGATCAGGTGTTGGAGAGAGTCTCTGGCCATCCTTTCTATTGTTTCTTGGACAGGTACTCAGGGTATTTCCAAATTGAAATTGATGTTAAAGATCAGGAGAAGACCACTTTCACATGTCCGTCTGGAACATACGCCTACAGAAGAATGCCTTTTGGTTTATGCAATGCACCTGCAACATTCCAAAGATGTATGCTTAGTATTTTCAGTGATATGGTGGAGCGAATTATGGAGGTTTTCATGGATGATATCACCATATATGGAGGTACATTTGAAGAATGATTAGTAAATTTGGAAGCGGTTCTTAAAAGATGCATTGAAAAAGACTTGGTGCTCAACTGGGAGAAATGCCATTTTATGGTACATCAAGGAATTGTCCTTGGCCATATCATCTCCGAGAAAGGCATTGAAGTTGATAAAGCAAAGGTGGAACTTATTGCCAAATTGCCATCCCCAACCACTATAAAAGGAGTAAGGCAATTTCTTGGCCATGCAGGGTTCTACAGGAGATTTATACAAGACTTCTCTAAGCTTTCAAGGCCTCTTTGTGAACTTTTAGCTAAGGATGCTAAGTTTGTCTGGGATGAGAGATGTCAAAAGAGTTTTGATCAATTGAAGCAATTTTTGACAACTGCTCCAATAGTAAGGGCTCCTAACTGGCAATTACCCTTTGAAGTAATGTGTGATGCTAGTGACTTTGCTATAGGAGTTGTACTTGGCCAAAGAGAAGAGGGGAAGCCCTATGTGATCTACTATGCAAGCAAAACATTGAACGAGACTCAAAGAAACTACACAACTACAGAGAAAGAATTGTTAGCTGTGGTGTTTGCTTTAGACAAGTTTCGTGCTTATTTGGTTGGATCTTTCATCACTGTTTTCACTGACCATTCGGCCTTGAAGTATTTATTGACAAAGCAAGATGCAAAATCAAGGTTGATTAGATGGATTCTTTTGTTACAAGAATTTGATCTCCAAATTAGAGACAAGAAAGGGGTGGAGAATGTGGTAGCTGACCACCTTTCAAGGTTGGCTATAGAACATAATTCCCATGTATTACCTATAAATGATGACTTTCCCGAGGAATCACTTATGTTGCTAGAGAAAGCTCCTTGGTATGCTCATATTGCTAACTATTTGGTTACTGGTGAAGTTCTAAGAGAGTGGAAAGCGCAAAACAGGAAGCACTTCTTTGCAAAGATTCATGCTTATTATTAGGAAGAGTCATTCCTTTTCAAGTATTGTGCAGAGCAGATCATAAGGAAGTGTGTCCCTGAAGAAGAGCAACAAGGGATCCTCAGCCATTGCCATGAGAATGCCTGTGGAGGCCACTTTGCCTCTCAGAAAACAGCCATGAAGGTCTTGCAATTAGGGTTTACTTGGCCAACGCTTTTCAAAGATTCCCACATCATGTGTAGGAGTTGTGATAGATGCCAAAGACTCGGGAAGCTTACAAAAAAAAAACCAAATGCCCATGAACCCCATCCTTATAGTTGATCTTTTTGATGTTTGGGGTATTGACTTCATGGGACCTTTCCCAATGTCTTTTGGTAACTCTTATATATTGGTAGGGGTGGACTATGTTTCCAAATGGGTGGAGGCAATCCCCTATAAACATAATGATCACAGGGTGGTTCTCAAATTTCTTAAGGAGAACATCTTCTCAAGATTTGGGGTGCCCAAGGCCATAATCAGTGATGAAGGTACTCATTTTTGCAACAAACCTTTTGAAGCACTATTAGCCAAGTATGGAGTGAAGCATAAGGTAGC
Organism: Vitis vinifera; assembly: GCF_030704535.1. Taxonomy (NCBI): domain Eukaryota; kingdom Viridiplantae; phylum Streptophyta; class Magnoliopsida; order Vitales; family Vitaceae; genus Vitis; species Vitis vinifera. Next base: position 6,193,642 of record NC_081812.1, read on the forward strand.
TACATGATTACTACTCAAAACATGCTATTTTGTAGCTTGTTATTAGCTCTTTTAAGCACCCTTGAGTAGTAATTATTACCTTTTAACTCAATTAACATGTTAGGGACCCTTGCAATCGTTTCTAATCAATTTGTGTTAAGTTTTGGTGCTTTTTGATAGCTTTATACTCACCAAAGCAATTTAAGAGTGAGGGAGAGCTACATATAATTCATGGCAAAGCTTTTGGAAGCTCGAAATTATGAAGAAACCAAGCTTTGGAGCCTCATAATCCTTTGCCTTAGTCGTTCAAAGTATGCAAGGAGAGAACAATGGAGAAGAGGAAAACAGGGTGATGAAAACAGGGGACACAGCTGCAGTCTTTCATTGCACTTTTGGAGCACTTCCCGAAGTCCATTTTCTACATTCTATATACCATTTCAAAGCTCAGAAAGTCAAGAATCCAAAGATTCAAACCATGTACAATTTGGAGCTGAAATGAGGAAGATATGGCCTTCGGAAGACAACTGCATCAAGCTGAGGGACAATTTCTCACGATGGAAATCAAGGTGCGAATTCCTCAGTCTAAAGTGTGGGAATTTCGCACACCTGAAACCAACGTGCGAAAATTGGATATTTTTGCCGACTCTTTTTCTTCTGATATTTTTTGTGTCTAAATTTCCATTTTCTCCTTGTATTCAGCCACTCATGTAATTCCTTAGCTAGGAAGTATCCAAGGAAGGGTAAAATTACCTTCCTATATAAATTCTCTTGTAATCACTGAAAAATCATCTTGTCGGGGAGCTTTCTCCAGGAGACCAACTATTGTAAATTTGATACTTAGTGAAATACAGAGATCTCTTTTCTTTTCTTTCTCTCTCTACTATTTTCTATTTTCTTGGAAGCCAAACACCCTTTGAGGATGTTTTCCCAGAGGATGAGAGGCTAAACCAATAGTTTCTTGGAGTAAAGGAAGCTAGGTGAAAAGTCCAGATTAAAAGGTGGAAAGTTTCCGTGCATTAAATTTAGGTAGTTGGAATCCATAAATGGCTTCTAAATCCAAAGTTTTGCTTTAAATCCCTTAGAATCACGTTGACTGGCCAATACATGGTAAGCTTAAGGTCTCTGTGGATGCTTATTACTAGATCCATATCAGTCCATTAGTTATCATATACGAGCCATTGGAAAGTGATTCAAGGTGATAGTCCATAGTGTTTTAAGCCATTAATGGACCTTGACTACCATCTCTATTGACTTATATGGATTAAATTTTCATTGTCAAACCTATACCGGTTCAGGAAATAACTATAGGTTAAATCCCCAATGCGAGGAGAAAAATCCGGAATTTTCCACTTTGCATCCTGAACTTGAACCTAGCAACCTTTAGCTCCGGGAGACTTTCTTTCTTCCACTTTTTATATAGTCTATGTGAGTTTAGTTTCAATCACATATCACCACTTTCAAAGCAATTTTATTCTCTTTTAAATTTCAAGTTTGTGCTAAAGGAAATCATGATAACCCGACTCTTGGTAGCTTGGCATGTAAGGGTATCAACAAAATTTATACCTAAGGTCCTTACACTAAAGTAGCAAAGCTACTATAGTATAGTGACTCTAGGATCGAACACTGGGAAGGGTTTTTACTTTAACTAGTGAAGTTCAGAGGATGGAGTGAACTTTTCTTAATAAAAATTAGGTTAAGATGAAAACATAAAAAGATGAAGGTGTTGTAAACTAAACTAACATGAAAATAGGATAAAAGATGGAAAAAGAAGTTTCTCAAAGCTTTGGATAGCCATGCTTAACTCACCATGTAAAAATGGAGATTTTGGGACTTTTCACCTCGCGTTGGGGAAGCAACTAAGGTGATGCTTACTTCCCGAACCGGTATGAGTTTAACAACTGAGTTTTAGTCCTTGAAAACTTACAAAAAGGGTAGCTGAACCTCATAAATGCCCTTTTAATGATATAGGTCATCTCCTCGACTTGCAATACAATGGCTCGTAGGAGATAACTAACGAACGTCAGTGGATCTAACAATAAGAATCCACTGAGACCAAAAGCTTATCAAGTATTGGCCATTCAAAGCAAGTCAGAGGGATTAAAAGCTTTACTTTGAATGAAAACATTTATGGTGCTCAGCTACTTACATTCATGGCTTGGAAATCTCCATCCTGACACGGGAGCTTCACATGGCATCCATTACTTCAAGAAACTAAAAGGTTTTAGCCTCTCATCCTTGGGGATTTCATCCTCCAAGGATGTTTGGCTACTAAGAAAATGAGAAAATAGAAGAGAGAAAAAGAAAACAAAAGAGATCTCTGTATTTCACTAAGTAACTAATTTACAATGGTCTCCTGGAGAAAGCTTTCCGAAAAGATGTCTTTTCAGTGATTACAAGAGAATTTATATAGGAAGGTAGTTTTACCCTTCCTTGGATACTTCCTAGCTAAGGAATTACATGGTTGGTTGAATACAAGGAGAAAATGGAAATTTAAACACAAAAATATCAGAAGAAGAAGAGTCGGCAAAAATATCCAATTTTCGCACGCTGAGTTCCAATTTCGCATGTTGGTTTGAGGTGTGCGAAATTGTCGCACAGTGGACTGAGGATTTCGCACCTTAAACAGTGGTGTGCGAAATTGTCCCTCAGCTTGATGCAGTTGTCTTCCGAAGTCCATATCTTCCTCATTTAAGCTCCAAATCATACGTGGTTTGAACCATTGGATTCTTGACTTTCTGAGCTTCGAAATGGTATATAGAATGTAAAGAATGGACTTTGGGAAGTGCTCCAAAAGTGCACTAAAAGACTGCAGCTGTGTCCCCTGTTTTCATCCCCTATTTTCTTCTTCTCCATTGTTTCTTCCTTGTATACTTTGAACGATTAAGGCAAAGGATTATGAGGCTCCATAGCTTGATTTCTTCAAAAATCAAAGCTTCCAAAAGCTTTGCCATGAACTATAAATAGCTCTCCCTCATTCTTAAATTGCTTTGGTGGGCATAAAGCTATCAAAAAGCACCAAAACTTAACACAATTGTTAGAAACGATTGCAAGGGCTCCTAACATGCTAATTGGGTTAAAAGGTAATAATTACTACTCAATGGTGTTTAAAAGAGCTAATTACAAGCTACAAAATAGCATGTTTTGAGTAGTAATCAAATCATCAGAATCAATTTCTAATTTAGAGTCTGTCACTGATAGAGTGAAAACCCATCTCTGAGTTCGACCCTAGAACTGCTATACTATAGTAGCTTTGCTACGCCAGTATAAGGTCATAGGATTTATAAATATTTTTTATTAAAAGACCCGGCTGGGCATTGAATCACTACACCTTATCATCCTCAAACTTCTGGGCAAGTGGAGCTAGCAAACAGGGAAATAAAAAACATACTGATGAAAGTGGTGATTACAAGCAGAAAAGATTGGTCTATTAAGCTACATGATTCATTATGGGCATATAGAATAACTTATAAGACTATTCTTGGCATGTCCCCCTATCGTCTCGTCTATGGCAAAGCAGGCCACCTCCCTGTGGAAGTTGAATATAAGGCTTGGTGGGCAATCAAAAGGTTGAACATGGACTTGATCAGAGCTGGGGCAAAGAGGTGCTTAGACCTTAATGAGATGGAGGAATTAAGAAATGATGCTTACATCAATTCCAAAGTTGCAAAACAGAGGATGAAGAAGTGGCATGATAAACTAATCTCCAACAAAGAATTGTGAAAAGGACAAAGAGTCCTACTCTATGACTCAAGGCTCCATATCTTTCCAAGGAAGCTCAAGTCAAGGTGGATAGGTCCTTTCAATATTCACTAAGTACATCTCAATGGAGTAGTGGAATTGCTAAATTCCAATGGCATAGACACCTTTAGAGTCAATGGTCATCGCCTTAAGCCATTCATTGAGCCGTTCAAGCCAGAAAAGGAGGAAATCAACCTCCTTGAGCCACAAAAAGCCTGATCAGAGAAGGGTTAGATGGACTTGGTTTCACCAAAGTTCATAATTTTGTTAAATATGTTAATTTTTAAGTTTTGCAAATTATTTGATTGTAATTTTGGTCTTGAAATTATGTAAATTGTAACTAACTTAATTTTTTGAATGATTAAAATCAGGAGGAATTGCAAGAAAATTGAAATAAGCTGCTCCGAGCTGATGCCATTCCCAGCTCATCAGAGCCATCACAGCCCCTCCTTTTGTTGATTAGCCTTTGCCTCATCAGGAGCCTCCTACAGGAGAGGCAGCTGAGCCATCATTTCCATAGCATCACTCCATGTCACTCAGGAGGTACCACTTCCTCCATATTTTTCAATCGCTTTTGTCACATTGAAGACAATGTTCAGCTTGGTTGGGGGGAGAGTTGAGGAAGGAAGTTTTTGTTGTAAATGCTATGTTATTTTGGTAATTTAGTTGCTTTTTGCTTAATTTTAAATTTTTTTAAGTTTTTATTCTACTTTCCATGGTTATTAAGGAAAAATTTTCAAACTAAAATGGGAGAAATTGAATTTTTGTCTTTTCACTTGACTTAGAGTTTGTATTATGCTTACTAAAGTTGATGAATTATTGAAACTTCTATTGAATTCAACCTTAGTTCTTCCACTTTAAGCTATTCACACACTGTGCACAATAGGTTTCGATTATAAGATGAAAAACTATTTCCCTCTTGACTTAGGAAAATTTTAGACTTGGTACCTTTGACCTCATTTTAATAGTGTTGGGACACCTTATAAAAGGCCAATGAGCCTTTGAAAAAAAAAATGTTTGCTTGCCTTGAAACCCAAGCAAGGTTTGAGGGGTATATGGTGAAAATCTTTAAAACCTGGTGCCCTAAGCCTTCATTGGTTGGGAGTCACCGACCTCAATGCTCGTTACAAGGGTGGATAGGTGGAGTTTAACATACTGTAGGTGCTTGGGTATTAAAATATATTCTCAAAAGTCTGGGATAAAATCCGAGAAGTTAGTGGTTGAAAGATCCTTAAAACTTGATGCCCTAAATCTTAATTGGTTGGGAGTCATCGATGGACCCCCGTTACATGGACAATTTAGAAAAGAATACCTTTAAGCCTTGTACTCCTACAATGAAAAAAAATTGTGAAACAAGAGGTGTGTTCTTAGCCTATTGGAGGTTGATTAGTTTGCTAAGCTTTGAAAAAGAACTAGGTTTGGGGGAGAGATTAGTTCAACATACTATATTCGGAAACTAATAAATAACACATAGATTTTTGTGGAAGAGTAAGGTTTGACCCTTTGGGAGTGGAAACTCTTTTAAAGCTTAAATTTGCATAATGCCTTCTCTTTAAGAATTGTGATTAGACAATTTATTTGATAACTCTTGTTGAAGTTTGAGTTTTATTTTTTTAATGTTCCATGTGAGAGTTAGATTATCATGCCACTTGAAAATTGTTTTTTTTTATCAGCATGATGTTGTAAATTATAGTACTGTTTATTTTTATTTTTCTCTCCTTCATTGCTAAGGGACTAGCAATATGTCGGTTGGGAGGAGTGATTACTACTCAAAAAGTGCTATTTCATAGCTTATAATTAACTCTTATAAACACTTTTGAGTAGTAGTTATCACCTTTTAACCCAATTAACATATTAAGGACCCTTGCAATCAATTCTAATCAAATTGTGTTAAGTTTTAGTGTTTTCATAGCTTTTTTATCACCAAAGCAATCCGAGATTGAGGAGAGTCTTTTGGAATCCTTGGCAAAGATGTCCGGACAGGGCATCCGAACACACCATCGGAGGGCGGCGAAATATGGGCTGTAGCAAGGCTTGCTCACATTAGTCAATGATCCGGACAACATATCCGGATAGGATATGCTATCGTCCGGGTGTGATGTTCACGAGTGTCATGTGCTTCTCCCTGAGGGAGTCTGGATAGCATGGTGGCGCGTGTCCTCTTGGGGAATTCGGATGGAGTTGATCCGGATAGCGACGCGCGGCATAGCTCATTATACCCGAGTAGGAATTCTATCCGGTCGAATTTCCACCTTCTCCGAATAATTAACATCCGAAATTCCGTCCGCTGACATTTCACATCCGGATATCTCACATCCGGATGGGAGAGGAGGACGTTTCAACTTCCCCAGTCAGACATGTCCGGATCCTCTGATTAGATATTTCACATAGGGATATCTCACAGCCAGATGGGAGAGGAGGACGTTTCAACTTCCCCGGTCAGACATGTCCGAATCCTCTGATAGCGCTTACCCGGAGAGTTTTTCTCTCAGTATACAATGCAGTGTAATTTCTCCTGAAGCTTCCTAATATTTTCGACCGACTTTTTGAGATATTTTGTTTTAGATAGTTGTTGTCTAAATACCCAAACTCTCCTTGTAACCCACCTATCATAGGATTCCTTAGTCCTTAAGTAAGAAGAAAGGGTGAATAACCTCATATATATAGTTTGTAATTTTCTTTACAAAAGATTATTATGTAATCAACGGAAGGAAGAAATATATTTTACAGAGCACTTGCTCTGTTTTTCCTTCATATTTTTGTTTTCTCGTTAGTTTTCTTACTAGCCAAACAAGCTCTGAGGAAGTTTCCTCAGAGAATGAGTGGCTAGATTTTTAGTTCCTTGGAGCTAAGGTTGCTGGGAAAGGTTCCAAGTGCAAGAATTTATAGCTTTGTGGTTTCAACCATTAATGAAGAGAAAGTGTGTTCCTTTAATGATTTCTATGTTTTTAGTTAACTTAAAACACCTTCAATTCACTTAAGCCAACACTTGGTACGGCAAGTGATCTCCGTCCATGGAGGTGCACTAGTTTACCTCTTGCGAGCTTTTGGGAAGTGACTTGAAGGTAGGATTTTCTAGAATTGCCAACACTTGGTAAGCTTTTGGACTCCATGGAGACATCCATTAGTTATCTCTTGCAAGCTTGAGAAGGGAAGTCCAAAGTTAAAGATCACCTTGAATGGCAAATGCTAGGTGAGAGACACGAGCCATTGCAAGTTGCATCAGTGAGAGGGAATTAGAGCTGAAATCCATTTAAAAGATACATTTGTACAACACCGGTTAGAGAATTGACTATATGTTAATTCTCTAATGCGAGGAAATGAACCAAATGACCAGAGCTCTATTTTTGCATAAGGAACCTCCCCTGTGAACCCAAACCTCCAAGGAATGTTTTTCTTCATAAGTAATTTCCATTACTTTCTTTTTAGTTAGCTTGAAACAAAACTTCGTTAAACCAAAGTTTGTGTTTTATTTCTTAAGCTAACCTTGAAATGAAAAAGCACCAATTTAACTTTGAATTAGTATCAGTTGTGAGTTGAAAACCCTTCCCAGTGAACGACCCTAGAGCCACTATGCTATGCTAGCTAAGGCTATCCTAGTACATGGTGTAATAGGTTATAAATTTTGTTGATTACTCCCTGAGGACCAAAATCAAGGGACACCAGTTGGACATGAATTAGCTAAGACACTAATTGGGAACGAATCAGATGACATGAGCTACTCCAAGTCATTAGCTCAGTGCCTTGGATGCTTGAAATAGCTCAGGGTTGTGAATGATATGGAAGATTCTAGATCACATGAGCTTAGGACTCTAGATACTGTGAACAACTCAATGGTGTGGATGATATGAAAGATTTTTAGTCATGTATCCATGGCTCTAAATTCTAAGAAACACTCAAGGCTGTAGATGACATAAATGACTCTAGGTCATAAGCTCAAGGCTTTGGATGCTATGGGCAACTTAGGGCTTTGGTTAACATGAATGACTTTGGGTCATGAGCTTAGGGTTCTAAATACTATGTACAACTCAAGCTTATGGATAACATGAATGACTTTGGGTCATGAGCTCAAGGGTCTACAAACTATGAATAACTCAAGGTTGTGGTTGACATAAATGACTCCGGGTCATGAGCTTAAGCCTCTATATGCTATGAAAAGCTTAGGATTGTAAATGATATGAAAATTTTTGCATCATGAGCTCAGAGCTATGGATGACATCAATGACTCTGGTTCATGAGCTTAGTGTTCAAGATACTACAAACATATTAGAGCTGTTGATTACTACTCAAAAAGTGCTATTTTATAGCTTTTTATAAACTCTTTTAAACACTTTTGAGTAGTAATTAATACATTTTAACTCAATTGGCACATTAAGGACCTTTGCATATGTTTTTAATCAATTTTTGGCTAGTTTTGGTGTTTTTGATAGCTTTTTGATCATTGAAGAAAGCCAAGAATGAGGGAGAACTTTGTGCAACCCTTGGGAATGAGTTTCCAAGCTAATCAAGAGATGCAAGGAAGAGGATCAGAGAGAGAAATCCATCATGAAGCAATTTTGCATGCTGATGCGAAATCTTCACATACTATGCGAAATTCAAAGAACAGAAGTTGCAAGGAAAATTTGGAGCTTTTTATGGAGTCCAATTCTTACATTCTACATATCATTTTGAAGCTTGGGAAGTAAGGAGTCCAACGCCTCAAATAGTGTGCAATTTGGAGCTGAAACGAGGAAGTTATGGTCGTTTGAAGGCGACTGCACAAAGCTGAGGAGGAATTTCGCATTGACATTTCCTGATGCGAAAATTTCTGCATTGACTTCGCATGACATTTCTCAATGCGAAAATTTTCGCAGCACACTTTCCCAATGCAAAAATTTCCGCACTGACTTTCTCCGATGCGAAATTTTTCGCACCACCTGTCTCCAATGAGAAAATGTAATAGCTAGATATTTTACACCGCCTCTTTTAGATCTTTTTACCTTAAGATATTTGGTGTAAATTATCAGTTCTCTCCTTGTAATCAGTTGAAGATCTTTTAGGATATCTAATTAAGAGGTTGAAAATATCTCTCTTTATATATCCTAAGATATGTCCTTGTAAAAAGATCCCCGGGAGACAATCCCCGATACATTTTTTTCATATCTCTAAACCATTTCTAATATTTTTCGTCTCTATGAGGAGGGGAAGATATTGGAGAGGGGATCACTTGTACATGTTTTTAGTAAGAAATATATAGAGCGTTACTCTGCCTTACCTTCTCGTTTTGATTGTATTATTCATTCTAGCCAAACAACCTCTGAAGATGTTTTCTTAGAGGATGAGTGGCTAGACTTTTTATCTCTTGGACGGAAGGGAGCTTGGTAAGGGACCCGACTACAAAAGTGAGAGTTTTCCTTGTTTAAGTTTTTAATGAAGAGGAAGTTGTGACCCGTTACTAGTTTTTATATTTTTAGTTAACTTAAAACATCTTAAAATCACCTGGGCCAACACTTGGTAAGGCAAGTGGACTCCATCCATTGAGTTACACTAGTTTATCTCTTGCGAGGCTCTGGTAGGTGGTTTAAAGGTAGGATTTTCTAGAATAGCCAACACTTGGTAAGCTTTTGGACTCTAAGGAGACATCCATTAGTTATCTCTTGCGAGCTTGTGAAGGGTAATCCAAGGTTAAAGATCGCCTTGAATGGCAAATGCTAGGTGAGAGGCACGAGCCATTGCAAGATGCATTAGTGAGAGGGAATTAGCGTTGAAACCATTAATGGGAAGCAACTGTAACACACTGGTTGGGAAGATAACTATAGGTTAAATCCCCAATGCGAGGAAAGATCTGAAATTCTCCATTTTTGTATAAGGGACCTGAACTTAGCAACCTGAAAATCCAAGAGACTATTTTCTTTGTAATTAAACTCAGTTACTATTTTTGGTTAGCTTAAAACCAACCTTTCTCAAACCAAAGTTTATGTTTTCTTTTAAAACTAACTTAGAAAAGAAAAAACATCAAATCAATTCTTTAAACTAATATCAGGTGTGAAATGAAAACCCATCCCAGTGAACGATCCTAGAGCCACTATGCTATGCTAGCTATGCTATCCTAGTACATGGTGAAATAGGTTATAAATTTTGTTGATTACTCCCGTCTGAGGACTGAATTAGAAGACACCAGCTAAGCAAACGAATCAAATGAATCAACTGGTACACCAATTGGGAATGAATCAAATGGCGTCATTGTCGGGGATGGTGCCACTTCACAGTGATGTTATCTTTTTTAAATACTTGTGATCTTCATCACAAGTTTGGTGAATTTTATTTTCCTTTACTAACTTTTTATTTTATTTCTTTTTATTTATCTCTATTTTTTTTTTTAGTTTAACTTTTAAATTAGATTTTATTTAAACGTAATTTTCTTTCTTTCTAGAATTGTTTTTTTTTTCTTGTGTTTTCTTTGTTTTTATTTTTGTTTCAGATATTACTAGTTGTGTATGCCATATTGGATACGAGACAGTGAGGGAAGACTTGTGAAAATAAAAAATCCTCATGAAACAAAGTTGGAATTGGAAGTGGAAGTCATGGAAGCTATACCTGAAGATCAACATAGTCAACATGCTCCAGCTGAAAATCTCAATGCATGCCGATCCATGAGGGACCGCATGCATCCGCCTCGTATGAGTGCACCATCATGCATAATGCCACCTGCAAAGCAGCTAGTGATCCGACCACATTGTGTCACTTCTACCTATTTTTCATGGAATGGACCATGAGAATCCCTACCAGCATATCAAGGAATTTGAAGAAGTTTGCAACACTTTTCGAGAGGGAGGAGCTTCAATCGACTTGATGAGGCTTAAGCTATTTCCTTTCACTTTAAAGGACAAGGCCAAAGTCTGGCTTAATTCTTTAAGGCCAAGGAGTATCCGATCTTGGACTGATTTACATGCTGAATTTCTCAAGAAATTTTTCCCGACTCACAGGACCAATGACTTGAAAAGGCAAATCTCAGACTTCTCAGCTAAGGAGAATGAGAAATTTTATGAATGTTGGGAAAGATACATGGAAGCTATCAACACTTGTCCTCATCATGGCTTTGATACATGGCTATTGGTGAGCTATTTTTATGACGGTATGTCTTTCTCAATGAAGCAACTCTTAGAAACAATGTGCGAAGGAGACTTCATGAATAAGAATTCGGAGGAAGCCATGGATTTCTTGAGTTATGTGATTCGTGCCCAATTGGTGTCTCAGCTGATTTGTGTTCAGCTAGTGCTCCTTGATTGAGGGAGTAATCAACAAAATTTTTTACCTATAACACCATACACTAGGGTAGCAAAGAAAAAGCTACTATAGTATAGTGGCTCTAGGGTCGTTCACTGGGAATGACTAACAAGCAATCAATGATACCAATTCCAAGTGAATTGGTCTTGTTTCATTTCAAGGTTAGCTTAAGAAGTAAAACACAAACTTTGATTGGTAAAGGTTGAGACTTAAACTAACTAACATAACAGAAGTTTGGAATAATTTAGGAAGAAAAACATTCCTTGGAGAATTAGGTTCACTGGGGTGGTTCCTCATGCAAAAGACATAGCTCCGGTCAATTGGTTCATTTTCTCGCGTTAGAGATTCAACATATAGTCAATTCTCTAACCGGTGATGTACAGAGACTCCTTCAATTAGATTTCACTTTAATTCTCTCACTGATGCAACTTGCAATGGTTTAAGCCTCTCACTAGCCTTAATCATTCAAGATGATCTTTAACCTTGGATTACCCGTCAAAAGCTCGCAAGAGATAACTAATGGATGTCTCCTAGGAGTCCAAAAGCTTATCAAGTGTTGGCTATTCTAGAAAATCCTACCCTGAAGTCACCTCCCAGAGGCTCGCAAGAGGTAAACTAGTGCATTTCCATGGTTGGAAATCACTTGCCTTACCAAGTGTTGGCCCAGGTGACTCTAAGGTGTTTTAAGTTAACTAAAAACATAGAAATCACTAAAGGATTTCACTTCCTCTTCATTAATAGCTAAAACCACAAAGCTTTGCATTCTTGCACTTGGAACCTCCCCCGGCAACCTTAGCTCCAAGGAACTAGAGGTTTAGTTACTCATTCTCTGGGGAAAACTCCTCAGAGAATTCATAACTTAGAAATAAAATGAAAATACAAAGTGAGAAGGTAAGGCAGTAGAAAGAAAATAGACTTTACCTGCTTACCCAAACGGTTACAGAAGGAACTCCTCCCCGAGAACAGGCTCCCGAGAGGTATATATATCAACATAATATAAAACTAATTGTTACAAAGATATTTAGTCTTTTTACTAACTTAAAAACTAAGGAATTATGTAATTGGTGGTTTACAAGGAGTATTTTGGGATTTAGACAACAAAAATCTAATAGAAAATATCTCCCAATGTCGGTAGCAAACTTCAGGAGGCTTCAGGAACCATTTCGCAGGAGAAAAATGGTGTCTGCGAGATTTCGCAGACACCCAAGAGGGCTGCGAAATTATTTCGCAACACCGAGCTATCTTCACAGGGCTGCGAAGTTGGCTTCCACCTTGAGGTTCCAAGCTTCCTTCTCGCGGCATAAATCGTGCATCATCAGAAGGAGAAACACCTTACTGTACAAAAATGCTGCGAAATCACTTCGCAACAAAAGGGTGATTTCGCAGCACTTTGCAAAATGCTTCCTTCAGCTCGGAGTGATTGGCTTGTAATGGCTGCAACTTCTTCGTTTAAACTCTGAATTGCACACCGTTTGAAGCATTGGATTGTTGACTTCCTGAGCTTTGAAATGGTATATAGCATGCATCATTTGGACTTCAGAAAGTGCTCCAAAAGTGGCTACTACGACTGTCATCAAGAATATGCTTTATGGCATATTCTCTTTGCTTTTTCTCCTTGCAATCTGGATTCACTCTTGGCAAATGAATTCTAAGCTTTGCCCAAGATTCCTCATAGCTCTCCTCAGACTTGACTTGCTTTGGTGATCATAATACTAACAAAAACACCAAAACTTACACAAAGTGATCAAAATTGCTTTAAAGGATCCTTAACATGCCAATTGAGTTAAAAGGCCTAAACTACTACTCAAAAGTGTTTAAAAGGATTAATTATAGGCTATCAAATAGCACTTTTTGAGTAGTAATCACTCCCCCCAACCGACATATTGCTAGTCCCTTAGCAAAATAGGAGAGAAAAAATGAAAATAAATAGCTAACTAATCTAAAATTTACAACATCATGTTGAAAGAAAATAATTCTCAAGTGGCATGATGATCTAATTCTCACATCAAGCATTAAAGAAATACAAACCCAAATCTCAACAAGAGTCATAACAAACTATGCTAAACACTGTCAATCAAGGGGGTGCATTTTGCAAACTGAAGTTTTAAAATCATTTCCCCTTTCAAAGAACTAAACTTCAATCTTCCACAAAAATCTATGTGTATTGGCTCTTTAGGTTCCGAGAATAATATGCTAAACTAGTCTCTCCCCCCAACCTATCTCTTTTCAACACTTTAGCAAACTGACCAAAATTAATAAGAAAAGAACACACTTTCATCATATATATATATATTTTTCAAGGCAGCTTTATGGGGTACTCTTTCTGACTTGTCCATGTAATGGGGATCCATCGATGACTCCCAACCAATTAAGGTTTAGGGCACCAAGTTTTAAGGATCTTTCAACCACTAACTCCTCGGATTTTTCCCCAGACTTTTAAGAATGAGATTCTAATACCCAAGCATCTACCATATGCTAGCTCTACCTATTCACCCTTATAACGAGCATTGAGGTCGGTGACTCCCAACCAATTAAGGCTTAAGGCACCAGGCTTAAAAGATTTTCACCATATACCCCTCAGACCTTGCTCGGGTTTCAAGGCAAGCAAACAACTTTCTTTATTTCAAAGGCTCATTGGCCTTTTGCAGGGTGTTTCAATTTTTATCAAATGAGGTCAAATATACCAAGTCCCAAAATTATCCTAAGTCAAGAGGGAAATAGCTTTTCATCTTATAATCGGAAACTAATGTGCACAGTGTGTGGATAGCTTAAAGTGGAAGAACTAAATTCAATTTCAATAGAAGCTTCAACAATTGAACCACTTTAGTAAGCATAATCCATACTCTAAGTCAAGTGAAAAAACAACAGTTCAATTTCGCTTGGTTCAATTTGAAAATTTTTCCTCAAAATTCATGGAGAGTAGAGTAAAAAGAGTAAAAAGTAAAAAATATAACTAATTAACCAATATAATTGCAATACCAAAAAGATTTAGCATACTTCCTTCCTCATACCCCCCAACCGAACTGAGCATTGTCCTCAATGTGATTTGAGTGACTGTAATAAAAGGGAGGAAGTGGTACCTCCTTGCTGATATCAAATTCGAATATTGATTGGGGAAAACCACATGTTTAAAAAAGAATAGAATATGTGAGAAAAGGAAATAAGGAGAACTTAATATACATAAAAAAAAAAAAACATAAACAGAAGATATATATAATGTCTGATGAGTGGGGTGGTGGTGCTAGGCAGATGGATCTGCCTCTTCAGTAGGTGCATCAGCTGGGGCTTGGGGCTCTGGAGGATGAGACTCTGAAGGTTGAGAGTGTGGCTCTGTTGGAGTATCAATGGAGGGCTCTACAGCTTGTGGCAGATCGAAATGGACTTGGAGCTGCCTTAAGATGGCAGCTTGTTGAGCCTGAGAGGCTAACATCTGCTCTTGGCATGCTCTGATGGCTGTCATCTCCTGAGCAAGACTGCTCTGGGAAGCTGTAAGAGTCTCCAATGCATGACACAACTCTCGATATTCAGATATAGGAATGGCCATCCTCGGCTCAGCTGATGTGGATGGCTGAGATGAAGCAGGTGCAGCTGGTGGAGCTCTAGGAATGGCAGGAGCAGCAACTGTTATACCCTCAGGTATATGTCTTGGGGAGGCTCTCCTTGCTGTTGGCTGAGGCTGCCCAGGCTGATCAACTTTGTAGGCCGTCATATTATTCCATTTATCAAGAGTGAATGGCTCACGGCAAATTTGCTTTCTCTCTAGCTGAGGCTCAGAGGGGTATCCTAGATGCTCCAAAATTTGGCATAGCAGCCTTGGGAAGAGGAGAGGAATGCAATATGCTCTCTGAAGCTTCTTTCTGTGAACCTTCTCTTCAAAATAGAGAAGGGCTGCCATGATCAGATGATGAGGCCCAAAGAAAAATCCTTCTGACATCTTATAAAGAGCTTCCAAGAGAACTCCCCTTCTTTGGGTCCAATGCTACAATGGATATAGATTATGACGCAAAAAGACATCAATAAAAAACATAACTGGAGGAAGCTCCCCCCTCAGCAGATGTGATCGATTTGCAGCTCCTCTGGAAAGGGTGCGAACCATCTCTAGCTCAGTAGGATTTGCCCAAGCTCTAAAATTATCGAATTGGGTTGGCTCAAAAGGAATTTGCAGGGCTTCAGCAATATGTCGGGCTCCCAATATACCATGTCTCCCATCGATAGTGAAATGAATCAAAGTCGGATTCCTTACCTCTTTGGTTGTCATGGATTGGTAGAAATTTGTGGCTATCCGGGGATAGAAAAAGTCTCTTGGAGCTAGTAGTTGCTCCATATGATACCTCCTCAACAGCTGGAATGATTGGGCAAGCTCTGGCCTCACTCTGAATGCTGCTAAGTCGAAGCAAAGCTCGGAATGGAATGCCCGAGTTCGACAATCCAAGTTTCCCTCAATTGGGGGCTGAGGTAGCATTGGCCTCCTAATCACTTCTTCTAGAGGTGTTTCCGCTTGAATTTGGGGCTCGGGAAGTGGCACTTGAGGCTCCTGAGATTTTTCTTGCAGCGCCGGAGATGGTACAGGCGATGGAACTGGCAGGGGACTTGGCGAGGGAACCGGCGATGGCACTGGAGTTTGAACCGGTGATGGAATTGGAGAAGGCTCTGGAGATTGCTCAGTCAAATCGATGGGTTCTGAGCTCTCCACCCTGGGTTTCTTCTGCAATGGCCGACCGCCTGACCTGGTAAGGTATCGTCTTGTCGGCGGCTTTGGTGGCACGGGCTTCACCGGAGGTGGAATTGGTCTTGACGGCGAAGCCTCTGGAGCAGGTTCTGGAACTAACTCCTTTCGCAGACTCTTCTTGCGGTTCGAAGGAGATGAAGACTTAGCCCCTCGTGTTCGTGCCATTTTGGGCTATCGAACTTTGGCCGGCGTTGCTGATCTGAGAAGATGACCGGAGGCTCGGACTGCGTGGCTCACTGAAGAAGACGAACAGGCTGCGAGAATGGTGCTCTGATTTTTGAAACCCTTTTCACAGCTCAAATTACCGGTATAAATAGGAAAAATGAAAGCCTAAGGGTTAGTTTGAGTTTCGCAACAAAACGCCAATTTCGCAGCAAAATACCATTTTCGCAGCAACTTCGCAGTGAGTTTCGCAGCTGCGAAATTGATGTTACTGTGCTGCGAAGTGGCACTCGTGTGCCAAAACCACTTTCGCAATTGCGAAATACCCTGCGGAATGGGACTTTTGGTGCGAAATCACACTTTTCCACTTCGCAATGCGTTTCGCAGCTGCGAAATGGATGCCACTGTACTACGAAGTGGCACTCGTGTGCCAAAACCACTTTCGCAGCTGCGAAATACCCTCGTAGAGACTTCTACAGTGTTGCGGAATGGTTTGGCAACTAAATGCTCATTTCGCAGAAGTTTCCTTCACTCTGCGAAATTTCGCAGAGCTCTGTTTCTCCCCTGTTTTTGCTCTGTTTTGGCTCCGATTTCAACCCGATTTTTTTTTTTCAATCTCCTTGAAATTTCTTCCACCTGGGATCATTTTAAACAATTAAAACACACCTAAAAACATGATTTAAGATCAAAAGTATGGAAACAACTTGAAAATTTACAATATTTACAAAAAATTTGGACTGTGGTAAAACCACGTCCAGCAAACCCTTTTTCACTTAGGCTTTTTGAGGCTCAAGGAGGTTAATTGCCTCCTTTTCTGATTTGAATGGCTCCATGAATGGCTTGAGACGATATCCATTGACTTTGAAGCTATCCTTGCCATTGGAATTCAATAATTCCACCACCCCATTGGACCATACTCGGTGAATAATGAACGGGCCTATCCACCTTGACTTGAGCTTCCCAGGAAAGATATGGAGTCTTGTGTCATACATCAAAACTCTTTGCCCTTCCTGAAATTCCTTGTTGGAGATGAGTTGATCATGCCACTTCTTCATCCTCTATTTTGCAACTTTGGAATTGATATAAGCATTATTTCTTAATTCCTCCATCTCATTAAGGTCTAGAAATCTCTTTTCTCCTGCCTTGATCAAGTCCATATTCAGCTTCTTTATTGCCCACCAAGCCTTGTATTCAACTTCCACAGGGAGATGGCATGCTTTACCATAGACAAGACGATAGGGAGACATCCCTAGAATAGTCTTATAAGCTGTTCTATATGCCCACAATGAATCATGAAGCCTAATAGACCAATCCTTTCTGTTGGAATTCACCACTTTCATCAAGATGTTCTTTATTTCCCTGTTAGCTAGCTCAACTTGCCCGGAAGTCTGAGGATGATAAGGTGTGGCCACCTTATGCTTCACTCCATACTTGGATAACAGAGCTTCAAAAGGTTTGTTGCAAAAATGAGCACCTCCATCACTGATTATGGCTTTGGGCACCCAAAATCTTGAGAAAATGTTCTCTTTAAGAAACTTGAGAACCACCCTGTGATCATTTTGTTTACAGGGGATTGCCTCAACCCACTTAGAAACATAATCCACCCCCACCAAGATGTAAGAATTACCAAAAGACATTGGGAAAGGTCCCATGAAGTCAATGCCCCATACATCAAATATCTCAACTATCAGAATGGGGTTCATAGGCATTTGATTTCTTTTTGTTAGCTTTCCAAGCCTTTGGCATCTATCACAATTCCTACACATGATGTGGGCATCTTTGAAAAGAGATGGCCAAGTAAACCCTGATTGCAATACCTTTATGGTTGTTTTCTGAGAGGCAAAGTGGCCTCCACATGCATTCTCATGACAATGAGATAGAATCCCTTGCTGCTCATCTTCAGGGACACACTTCCTAATAATCTGATCTGCACAATACTTAAAGAGAAAGGGCTCTTCCCAATAATAAACATGAATTTTGGCGAAGAAGTGCTTCCTGTCCTGTGCATTCCACTCACTTGGAATTTCACCAGTTACTAAATAATTAGCAATATGAGCATACCAAGGAGTTTTCACTAGGAACATGAGTGATTCTTCAGGAAAATCATCATTGATAGGCAAGGGATGGGAATTATGTGCTATAACTAACCTTGACAAGTGGTCAGCTACTACATTCTCCACTCCTTTCTTATCTTTGATTTGGAGATCGAACTCTTGTAACAAAAGAATCCATCTAATCAACCTTGCTTTTGCATCTTGCTTTGTCAATAAATACTTCAAGGCTGAATGGTCAGTGAAGACAATAATGAAAGACCCCACTAAATAAGCTCGAAATTTGTCCAAAGCAAATACCACAACTAACAATTCTTTCTCTGTAGTTGTGTAGTTCCTTTGAGCTTCATTTAGTGTTTTACTTGCATAGTAAATCACATAGGGCTTCCCATCTTCTCTTTGGCCAAGCACAGCTCCTATAGCAAAGTCACTAGCATCACACATCAATTCAAAAGGTAATTGCCAGTTAGGGGCTCTCACTATTAGAGTTGTTGTTAAAAATTTCTTCAGTTGATCAAAGTTATGCTGACACCTTTCATCCCATATAAACTTAGCATCCTTAGCTAACAGCTCACAAAGAGGTTTTGAAAGACTTGAAAAACCTTTTATAAACCTCCTATAGAACCCTGCATGGCCAAGGAACTGCCTTACTCCTTTCACAGTTGTTGGGGATGGTAATTTGACAATAAGCTCCACCTTTGCTTTATCAACTTCAATGCCTTTTTCAGAGATGATATGGCCAAGGAAAATTCCTTGACGTACCATAAAATGGCATTTCTCCCAGTTGAGCACCAGGTCTTTTTCAATGCATCTATGAAGAACTGCTTCCAAATTAACCAAGCATTCCTCAAATGTACCTCCATATACGGTGATGTCATCCATGAAAACCTCCATAATTCGCTCCACCATATCATTGAAAATACTCAACATACATCTTTGAAATGTAGCAGGTGCATTGCATAACCCAAAAGGCATTCTCCTATAAGCATATGTTCCAAATGGACATGTAAAAGTGGTCTTTTCCTAATCTGCCAAATCAATTTCAATTTGAAAATACCTTGAATACCCATCCAAGAAACAATAGAATGGATGTCCAGAGACTCTCTCCAGCACTTGATCAATAAATGGCAATGGAAAATGATCCTTCCTGGTTACAGCATTCAGCTTTCTATAATCAATACACACCCTCCAACCTGAAGTGAGGCGTGTAGTAATTTCTTCCCCTTTTTCATTTTGAATCACTGTGATCCCTGACTTCTTTGGTACCACTTGAGTAGGACTCACCCAAAGGCTATCAGAAATAGGGTAAATAATTTCTGCTTGAAGTAGCTTCAGCACTTCAGCTCGCACCACCTCTTGTAGATGAGGATTCAACCTTCTTTGAAATTGACGAATTGGCTTTGCTTCCTCCTCCATATATATATGATGAGTACAAACTAAAGGACTAATGCCTTTCAAATCAGATATTTGCCATCATATTGCTTTCTTACACCTCTTGAGAACTTCCAGTAAACACTTCTCTTGATGATTGGTCAGAGATAAAGATATCACAACAGGACATTGATTATTTTCTTCAAGATATGTATATTTCAGCTCCACAGGTAAAGGCTTCAGATTGAGTTTTGGAATTTCTTTTTCAACAGCTGCCTCCTCTTCCTTATTGAACAAAGGTAGAATTTCTTCTATCTTTCTCCAACTTTGTAGAGTAGCAAGCCCAATAGGAGATTCAGAAAAACCTTCCTCAATATCCTCAAGACTTTCATTCAACTTGTCTTGCATATGTTGATTACAGTGCTCCTCCACCAAAGTATCAATTACACATAGCTCTTCTGGACCTTCTTCTTCTTCTAGAGTGATTTGCTTTTTAGACATATAGAAAATATTCAGATCCAGGGTCATGTTACCAAAAGTGAGTTGCATAAGCCCATTCCTGCAATTGATGATTGCATTTGAAGTTGCAAGAAATGGCCTTCCAAGGATGATAGGAACTAAATTAGCTTCCTTTACAGTAGGATCTGTATTAAGAACAATAAAATCTACTGGATAGTAGAAATTATCCACTTGAACCAATACATCCTCAATTACCCCTCTTGGAATTTTCACTGATCTATCTGCCAAAGATAAAGTGATTGCTGTTAGCTTCAACTCTCCAAGTCCCAATTGCTTGTAGACAGAATATGGAAGTAAATTCACACTTGCTCCCAAGTCTAGCAAGGCTTTCTCCACTACCTTTCCTCCAATCATGACTGAAATGGTAGGACTTCCAGGGTCTTTGTACTTCAAAGGAGACTTACATTGTAAGATTGCACTTACTTGCTCAGTCAAGAAGGCTTTCTTGTTTACAGTCAACCCTCTTTTGATAGTACACAAGTCCTTTAGGAATTTTGCATACGTTGGAACTTGTTTGATCATATCCAGCAGTGGAATATTAACTTTCACTTGTCTCAAGACTTCAAGGATTTCAGCTGCATTTCTAATCCCCTTTTTCCCATGTAATGCTTGAGGAAAAGGTGGAGAAGTTGATTTCTTCAGCAATTCTTCCTTCAAAAGCTCCTTCTTTGGAATTACTTTCCTTGTTGCATCAGAGTCCTTATTTTCTTCACTGATCTCACTCTCTTTATCTTCCATTTCCTTCCCTTTCTTTATCTCTTCTTCTTTCTTAACATGTGGCTTGGGTGTTGGCTGCTCAATTTTCTTACCACTCCTTAGAGTGATCAAGGCCTTGACATCTTTCACCTGTGATGATTCTCCCTCTTGGCTTTCCACTTCATGGACACCTTTGGGATTTTGGTGAGGTTGAGAAGGAAATCTTCCCTTTTCTTGCAGTGTATTCAAATTTGTAAGCCTTGAAATTGAATATTGGATGTTATCAAATTTTTGGTTCATATCATTTTGCATTCCATCCATTCTTTTATTCAACATACTCTCCACTCTATCAATTTTTTGATCGACTCGAGCATTACTGGTTTCTTGCTTTTCAATAAAATCTCCTATTACCTTGCTGAGATTGGCTATTGCTTGTTCAATACTTGAAGATTGCTGAGATGGTGGATCCGGCTGTTGATATTGAGTTGCTCTGGCCTTCCATGAGAAATTTGGATGATTCATCCAACTTGAGTTGTAGGTATTTCCATAAGGCGCATTGTTATTGGGCCTGAATTGTCCAACAACATTTGCTTGATCTCTATACATTTCTCTTTCAGCTGAAATTGCAGGGCATTCCTCCACCAAATGTTCAAATGATTGACAATTGGGACACAACTTCACTTGCACTAGTGCTTCAGCAACAGCTTGCACTTCATGTATTCTTTTCAGCTCCAGCTCCTCCAATCTTCTTGTCATAGCTGCCAATTTTGCTTTCATGTCATCATCTTCTTTCAAATTATACATCCCAGCCTTTACATTGTAAGCATTCAACTGAGACTTCATCTTTCCCACTTCTCCTTTAGTTGGTTCATCCCATCCCCTTGAAACATCAGCTACATAGCTCAAGAAATCCATAGCTTCCTCTGGATTTTTGCTCATGAAATCTCCTCCACACATTGTCTCGAGGAGTTGCTTCATTGAGGATGACATACCATCATAAAAATAACTCACCAATAACCAAGTATCAAAGCCATCGTGAGGACAAACATTTATAGCTTCCATGTATCTTTCCCAACACTCATAGAATTTCTCATTCTCTTTAGCTGAGAAATTTGAAATTTGCCTTTTCAAGCCATTTGTTCTATGAGTGGGAAAAAATTTCTTGAGGAATTCAGCTTGTAAATCAGTCCAAGAGCGGATACTCCTTGGCCTTAAAGAATTAAGCCAAATTTTGGCCTTATCCTTTAAAGTAAAAGGAAATAACTTAAGCCTCATCAAATCAATTAAAGCTCCTCCCTCTTGGAATGTATTACAAACATCTTCAAATTCCTTGATGTGTGCATACGGATTCTCACTTTCCATCCCATGGAAAGTTGGTAGAAGTGGAATAAGATACGGTCTGATCACTAGTTGCTCTGTAGGGGGCACTATACATGATGGTGCACTCATACGAGGTGGATGCATACGGTCCCTCATTGATCTGAATTCATTGAGATTGTCTTGACGACCTTGGTGACTATGCTGATCTTCAGGTGTAGCTTCCATGATATTCAAGATCACTTCCAATTCTCTTCTCTGAGGTGTATCACACTTAACAAGCCTACCTCCAATGTCTCGTATCCACTTGGGCATACACAACTAGTATCTATCTGCAACTTTAAATAAAAACAGAGGACAAAAAGAGAAACAGGGCTACAACAGCAAAATTAAACTAGACTAAATTTAAAAAGATAAACTTAGATTATGAACAAACAAAGAAGGAATGAAAATTAGTAAAATGAAAGAAACGTTACCAACTTGTGATGAAAATCACAAATGCTCAAAAATGGTATCACAATGAACTTGACACTCAGTCCTCGGCAACGGCGCCATTTGATTCGTGCCCAATTGGTGTCTCAGCTGATTTGTGTTCAGCTAGTGCTCCTTGATTGAGGGAGTAATCAACAAAATTTTTTACCTATAACACCATACACTAGGGTAGCAAAGAAAAAGCTACTATAGTATAGTGGCTCTAGGGTCGTTCACTGGGAATGACTAACAAGCAATCAATGATACCAATTCCAAGTGAATTGGTCTTGTTTCATTTCAAGGTTAGCTTAAGAAGTAAAACACAAACTTTGATTGGTAAAGGTTGAGACTTAAACTAACTAACATAACAGAAGTTTGGAATAATTTAGGAAGAAAAACATTCCTTGGAGAATTAGGTTCACTGGGGTGGTTCCTCATGCAAAACACATAGCTCCGGTCAGTTGGATCATTTTCTCGCGTTAGAGATTCAACATATAGTCAATTCTCTAACCGGTGATGTACAGAGACTCCTTCAATTAGATTTCACTTTAATTCTCTCACTGATGCAACTTGCAATGGTTTAAGCCTCTCACTAGCCTTAATCATTCAAGGTGATCTTTAACCTTGGATTACCCGTCAAAAGCTCGCAAGAGATAACTAATGGATGTCTCCTAGGAGTCCAAAAGCTTATCAAGTGTTGGCTATTCTAGAAAATCCTACCCTGAAGTCACCTCCCAGAGGCTCGCAAGAGGTAAACTAGTGCATTTCCATGGTTGGAAATCACTTGCCTTACCAAGTGTTGGCCCAGGTGACTCTAAGGTGTTTTAAATTAACTAAAAACATAGAAATCACTAAAGGATTTCACTTCCTCTTCATTAATAGCTAAAACCACAAAGCTTTGCATTCTTGCACTTGGAACCTCCCCCGGCAACCTTAGCTCCAAGGAACTAGAGGTTTAGTTACTCATTCTCTGGGGAAAACTCCTCAGAGAATTCATAACTTAGAAATAAAATGAAAATACAAAGTGAGAAGGTAAGGCAGTAGAAAGAAAATAGACTTTACCTGCTTACCCAAACGGTTACAGAAGGAACTCCTCCCCGAGAACAGGCTCCCGAGAGGTATATATATCAACATAATATAAAACTAATTGTTACAAAGATATTTAGTCTTTTTACTAACTTAAAAACTAAGGAATCATGTAATTGGTGGTTTACAAAGAGTATTTTGGGATTTAGACAACAAAAATCTAATGGAAAATATCTCCCAATGTCGGTAGCAAACTTCAAGAGGCTTCAGGAACCATTTCGCAGGAGAAAAATGGTATCTGCGAGATTTCGCAGACACCCAAGAGGGCTGCGAAATTATTTCGCAACACCGAGCTATCTTCACAGGGCTGCGAAGTTGGCTTCCACCTTGAGGTTCCAAGCTTCCTTCTCGCGGCATAAATCGTGCATCGTCAGAAGGAGAAACACCTTACTGTACAAAAATGCTGCGAAATCACTTCGCAACAAAAGGGTGATTTCGCAGCACTTTGCAAAATGCTTCCTTCAGCTCGGAGTGATTGGCTTGTAATGGCTGCAACTTCTTCGTTTAAACTCCGAATTGAACACAGTTTGAAGCATTGGATTGTTAACTTCCTGAGCTTTGAAATGGTATATAGCATGCATCATTTGGACTTCAGAAAGTGCTCCAAAAGTGGCTACTACGACTGTCATCAAGAATATGCTTTATGGCAGATTCTCTTTGCTTTTTCTCCTTGCAATCCGGATTCACTCTTGGCAAATGAATTCTAAGCTTTGCCCAAGATTCCTCATAGCTCTCCTCAGACTTGACTTGCTTTGGTGATCATAATACTAACAAAAACACCAGAACTTACACAAAGTGATCAAAATTGCTTTAAAGGATCCTTAACATGCCAATTGAGTTAAAAGGCCTAAACTACTACTCAAAAGTGTTTAAAAGGATTAATTATAGGCTATCAAATAGCACTTTTTGAGAAGTAATCATTATGTAGCTAAAGTTTCAAGAGGGTGGGATGAGCCCAATGCCAGAGAAGTAGGAAGAATGAATTCTCAACCAAATGCTTCAAATGCTAAGGTTGAGATGTATACTTTGAATGAAGGAACTGATACAAAAGCAAATTACGCAACTTTGGCAAGAAGAAGAATGGAGGAACTTGGAGTGCAAGCCATTTCAGACACACTAATGCAAACTAAGCTGTGTTCAATTTGTTAATATTTTGAGCATTTGGTGGATGAGTGTCCTATGATGCCAGCTATGAGAGAAATGTTTGGGGATCAAGCAAATTTTATTGGACAGTTCAAGCCCAATAATAATGCTCCGTATAGCAACACCTACAATTCAAATTGGAGGAACCATCTGAATTTCTCTTGGAAGCCAAGGGCACCTTAGTACATGCAACCTGGCCAAGCACCCCCGCAAGCCTCAAGTCTTGAACAAGCATTTTGAATCTTAACAAGGTCATGGGAGACTTTGTAGCAGACTAGAAATTCGTCAATGATCAAATCATGCAAGAATTGGCCAATAGAGATAAAAGGATGGATGGGAAGCACAATGATCTATCTCAGAAGATAGATAATCTCCAGTACCAGATCTTAAGGCTTACCAATCTCAACACAGTGCAAGAGAAAGGAAAATTTCCTTCTCAACCTCATCAGAATCCAAAGGCTATCCATGAAGTGGAGGCTCAGGAGGGAGAATCTTCTCAGATGAGGGAAGTCAAAGCAGTGATCACTCTAAGGAGTGGTAAAGAGGTTGATCTACCTACACCCAAGCCAGAGCAAAAGCCAGAGCAAGAGCCAAAGCAAGAACCAGAGACTGAAGCAGAGAAAGAGAAGAGAGAGAAAAACAAAGGAAAGAAGAAAGGGAGAAGTACAAAGAAGGAGGACCTTGAAGCTAAGGTGAATGAAAAACCGAAGATGACCATCAATCAAGAAAAAGCGATAAAAAAGCACATGCCTCCACCTTTCCCTCAAGCTTTGCATGGCAAGAGGGGAATCAACAACGCATCAGAAATTCTTGAAGTGTTGAGGCAAGTGAAAGTTAATATCCCTTTGCTAGACATGATCAAGCAAGTTCCGACTTATGCAAAATTCCTGAAGGACTTGTGCACTATCAAAAGAGGGTTGAATGTGAGTAAGAAAGCCTTCTTAACTGAGCAAGTAAGTTCCATTATACAGTGAAAGTCCCCAGTGAAATACAAAGATGCGGGCTGTCCTACCATATCAGTGATGATTGGAGAGACATGTGTGGAAAAAGCTTTGTTGGACTTGGGAGCAAGTGTGAATTTGCTACCCTACTCTGTCTATAAGCAATTGAGACTAGGAGAGTTGAAGCCAACATCAATCACTCTATCTCTAGCAGATAGATATGTGAAAATTCCAAGAGGTATGATTGAAGATATCCTAGTTCAAGTTGACAAGTTCTACTATCCAGTGGACTTTGTTGTTCTTGGTACGGATCCAATCGCCAAAGGAACTAACTATATTCCTATCATACTTGGAAGACCATTCCTAGCTACTACAAATGCTATCATCAATTGTAGGAATGGAGTCATGTAGCTTACATTCGACAACATGACGTTGGAACTCAACATCTTCTATATGTGCAATAAACAATTCCATCCGAGAGAAGAAGAAGGACCAGAAGAGTGGTGCATGATTGATAACTTAGTGGAGGAGCATTGTGATCAAAAGATGCTAGAAGACTTGAACGAGAACTTTGGGAATCTTGATGAAGGGTTACCTGAACCCTTAGATTCGCTTGCTACTCTACCTCCTTTGAAGATGAGGAAAGAAATTCTCCCTTTATTCAATGAGGAGGAGACACAAGAAGCAGTTAAGGAGGAGCCCCCAAAGCTTATTCTGAAGCCATTACCCACGGAGTTGAAGTATGCATACCTGGAGAAGAATAAGGAGAGCCCTGTTGTTATTTCTTCATCTCTTACCACTACTCAGGAGGGTTGTCTACTTGAAATCCTCAGGAAATGTAAGAAGGCGATAGAGTGGAAAATTTCTGATTTGAAAGGGATCAGCCCTTTAATCTGTACTCATCATATATACATGGAAGAAGAAACTAAGCTAGTTCGTCAACCCCAGCGAAGATTGAATCCTTACATGCAAGAGGTGGTGCGAATTGAGGTGCTTAAGCTACTTCAGGCCAGTATTATCTACCCCATATCAGATAGCCCATGGGTGAGTCCTACGCAAGTTGTGCCAAAGAAATCAGGGATCACAGTGGTGCAAAATGATAAGGGAGAGGAAGTTTCTATACGCCTCACTTCAGGTTGGAAGGTGTGTATTGATTATAGAAAGTTGAATGCTGTAACTAGGAAGGACCACTTCCCATTGCCTTTATTGATCAAGTGCTTGAGAAGGTCTCAGGCCATCCATTCTACTGTTTCTTGGATGGCTATTCCAGGTATTTTCAAATTGAAATTGCTATTGAAGATCAGGAGAATACCACTTTCACTTGTCCATTCTAAACTTATGCATACAGACGAATGCCTTTCAGCTTATGCAATGCACCAGCAACATTCCAAAGATGCATGTTAAGCATTTTCAGTGATATGGTGGAGCATATTATGGAAGTCTTTATGGATGATATCATCGTATATGGAAGTGCATTTGACGAATGCTTAGTCAATTTGGAAGCCGTGCTGAACCGATGCATTGAGAAAGACTTGGTGCTCAACTAGGAGAAATGTCATTTCATGGTCCCCCAAGGGATTGTCCTTGGGCATATTATCTCCAAGCAAGGCATTGAGGTGGACAAAGCAAAAGTTGAACTGATTGTCAAGTTACCATCGCCAACAACTGTCAAAGGAGTAAGGCAATTTCTTGGCCATGCTGGGTTCTATAGGAGGTTCATCAAAGATTTCTCTAAAATTGCAAAACCTCTTTGTGAGCTATTGGTGAAGGATGCTAAATTTGTATGGGATGATCAATGTCAACGGAGTTTCAAAGAATTGAAGTTATTGCTGACAACCGCTCCAATAGTGAGAGCTTCCAATTGGCAATTACCATTTGAAGTGATGTGCGATGCCAGTGACTTTGCTATAGGAGCTGTTCTTGGGCAAAGAGAAGATAGAAAGCCCTATGTGATCTACTATGCAAGCAAAACGTTGAATGAAGTGCAGAGAAACTACACAACCACTGAGAAAGAATTGTTGGTTGTAGTTTTTGCCTTAGACAAATTCCATGCTTACTTGGTAGGGTCTTTCATTGTGGTTTTCACTGACCATTCAGCCTTAAAATATTTGTTGACTAAACAAGATGCAAAAGCGAGGTTGATCAGATGGATTCTCTTGCTTCAAGAATTCAATCTTCAGATCAAAGACAAGAAGGGAGTGGAAAATGTGGTAGTCGACCATATGTCAAGGCTAGCCATAACACATAATTCCCACAGTCTGCCAATAAATGATGATTTTTTAGAGGAGTCACTCATGTTGATAGAAGCCACTCGTATGCTCATATTGCTAACTATTTAGTTACCAGAGAAGTTCCAAGTGAGTGGACAGCACAAGATAAGAAGCACTTCTTTGCAAAAATTCATGCTTACTACTGGGAAGAGCCATTCCTATTCAAATATTGTGCAGATCAAATAATCCGAAAGTGCGTCCCTGAGCAAGAGCAACAGGGGATCCTCAGTCATTGCCATGAGAGCGCATGTGGAGGCCACTTTGCTTCTCAGAAGACAGCTATGAAAGTGTTGCAATCAGGTTTTTTATGGCCATCACTCTTTAAAGACGCCCTCACCATGTGTAGAAGCTGTGACAGATGCCAGAGGCTTGGGAAATTAACACGTAAGAACATGATGCCTTTGAATCCCATTTTAATAGTTGATCTTTTTTATGTAGAGGGCATTGACTTCATGGGACCTTTTCCTATGTCCTTCGACTATTCTTATATCTTAGTGGGAGTGGATTATATTTCTAAATGGGTGGAAGCAATCCCGTGCAAGCGAAATGACCATAGAGTTGTTCTTAAGTTTCTCAAAGAGAACATCTTCTCCAGATTTGGAGTACCCAAAGCCATAATTAGTAATGGGGGTACTCATTTTTGTAACAAACTGTTTGAAATTCTCTTAGCCAAGTGATTACTACTCAAAAAGTGTTATTTAATAGCTTGTAATTAACTCTTTTAAACACTTTTGAGTAGTATTTATTACCTTTTAACTCAATTGGCATGTTAAGTACCTTTGCAATCGTTTCTAATCAAATTGTGTAAGTTTTGGTGCTTTTGATAGTAATTTGATCACTAAAGCAATCCAAGATTGAGGAGAGTTTTATGGAATCCATGGCAAAGAAATGGGAATCTCATTAACATGAAGAACCTAAGCTTTGAAGCTTTATAGTTTGCCATATGCAAATCATGAATGCAAGGAGGGAA
Organism: Vitis vinifera; assembly: GCF_030704535.1. Lineage (NCBI taxonomy): Eukaryota > Viridiplantae > Streptophyta > Magnoliopsida > Vitales > Vitaceae > Vitis > Vitis vinifera. The sequence goes on from NC_081812.1 coordinate 6,222,351, forward strand.
AGCAAAGAGAGAAATCTAACATGAAGAATTCAAGAGGACAGCAATTGTTGGACACTTTTGGAGCACTTCCTGGAGCTCAATTTATGCATACTATATGTTGTTTCGAATCTCAAGAAGTCATTAATCCAACACTTCAAACGGTACATGATTCGGAGCTGAAATGAAGAAGTTAGATCCATTGGAAGCCGATCACACCAAGCTAAAGGCCAATTTCGCAGGCTGCGAAATCACAAGGTGATGGCTGCAAAATCAGCCTTTGGCAGAGAAATGGTGTCCTTTAGGTTGTGAAATTTCGCAGCCATCTTGCATGCCTGTGAAATCCTCCTGAGTGCTTCCAGATATTTGCTACCAGCATTTTTAGATTTTTTGCTTCAGATATTTGATGTCTATATCCCCATTCTCTCCTTGTAATCCACCAATTATAGGATTCCTTAGTTATTAATTAAGAACAAAGGGTAAATAGCCTCATATATATTGTTTTGTAATTTCAACACAGACAGACATATCTCGGGAGCTTGTTCTCAGAGACAATCTTTTTGGATACTTTTGAAGGAAGTAAAATACAAAGCTTTGCTCTGCCTTACCTATTCAATTTGATTGTATTTTTCTTACTAGCCAAACAAGCTCTGAGGATGTTTCCTCAGAGAATGGTTGGCTAGACTTTTTGTTCCTTGGAGCTAAGGTAGCCGGGTAAGGCCCCGAAGGAAAGAATTGGTAGTTTTGTTGTTTCAGCTATCAATAAAGAGAAAGTGTAACCCGTTTATGATTTCTATGTTTTTAGTTAACTTAAAATGCTTTCAATTCACCTGGGCCAACACTTGGTAAGGCAAGTGATCTCCGTCCATGGGGATGCACTAGTTTATCTCTTGCAAGCCTTTGGGAGGTGACTTGAAGGTAGGATTTTCTAGAATTGCCAACACTTGGTAAGCTTTTGGACTCTAAGGAGACATCCATTAGTTATCTCTTACGAGCTTGAGAAGGGAAGTCCAAGGTTAATGATCACCTTGAATGGTAAATGCTAGGTGAGAGGCACAAGCCATTGCAAGTTGCATCAGTGAGAGGGATTTAGTGCTGAAATCCATTAAAGGGAAACATCTGTACAACACCGGTTAGAGAATTAACTATATGTTAAGTCTCTAATGCGAGGAAAAGATTCAAGTGATCGGAGCTTTGTTTTTGCATGAGGAGCCTGACCCCAGTGATCCTAAAACTCTAAGGAACATTTTTCTTCATAAGTAATTCCCATTACTTTCTTTTTAGTTAGCTTAAAACAAATCCTTTTTCAGCCAAAGTTTATGTTTTCTTTTGAAGCTAACCTTGAAATGAAAAAGCACCAATTCAACTTTGAATTGGTATCAGTTGTAAGTTGAAAACCCTTCCCAGTGAACGATCCTAGAGCCACTATGCTATATTAGCTAAGGCTATCCTAGTGCATGGTGATATAGGTTATAAATTTTGTTGATTACTCCTGTTTGAGAACCAAACTCAAGGTACAGCAGCTAGGCACGCGATCACCAAGTATGGGGTGAAGCATAAGGTAGCTACACCTTACCACCCTCAGACTTCTAGGCAAGTTGAGTTAGCCAATTGGGAGATAAAGACCATATTGATGAAAGTGGTGAATACAAGCAGAAGAGATTGGTCTGTAAGGCTTCATGATTCACTATGGCTTACAGGATAGCTTACAAGACCATTCTTGGAATGTCTCTTTATCGCCTAGTCTATGGCAAAGCTTGTCATCTCCCAGTTGAAGTGCAATACAAAGCTTGGTGGGCAATCAAGACACTCAACATGGACTTGAACAGAGCCGACATGAAGAGATTTCTAGACCTTAATGAGATGGAGGAATTGAGAAATGATGCCTATATCAATTCAAACATTGCAAAACAGAGGTTGAAAAGGTGGCATGATCAGTTAATCTCCTGCAAACAATTTCAGAAGGGACAAAGAGTCTTGCTTTATGACTCTAAGCTCCATATCTTCTCGAGAAAATTGAAATCAAGATGGATAAGTCTGTTTACTATCCATGAAGTCTATTCAAATGGAGTAGTTGAGCTACTCAGTAGTACCGGGACTTTCAAAGTCAATGGCTAACGTCTGAAGCCATTATTGGAGCCATTTTCTAAAGACAAGGAGGAAATCAACCTCCTTGAACCACATCAAGCCTGAAGAAAAATGGTTAGATGGGCTTAGTCTGTCGGAAGACACCAAGTCCATATTTTTTGAATTTTTACTTGTCGTTTTGTTTTAAATTCTTATATTTCAAGTTTTATAGATTTGATATAAGTTTTTTAAGTTATAATTTCTAGCTTTAATTTTATTTTATTATGACTTAGATTAAATTTTTTATGTTCAGAGTGGGGGAAGTCAAAAGCAGAGGAAAACAGAGCATTTTGCATCGGCCATTCTCAGTGCGAAAAAATTCGCATCGCCAGAACTCAGTGTGAAACCAATGCGAAAAATTTTGCATCAGCTTCGCACCGCCAATCCTCAATGCGAACTCAATGCAAAAAATTTTGCATCAGTTTCGCATCACCAATTCTCCATATGAACTCCATGCGAACTCAGTGCGAAAATTTTTGCACCGCCAATTCTCCATGCGAACCCAATGTGAAAAATTTCGCATCAACTTCGCACCACTAAATCTCAATGTGAAAAATTTTGCATCAGCTTCGCACCGCCACTTTTCAATGCCAAAAATTTCACATTGCCAATTCGCATAAGGCATTCCAATTTCACATCAGCCACGAGCCATGCGAAACGTTTGTGAAACGCCAACGATCACTTAACAACCAAGAGGTAAGCCAAAAGTCATTTGAATTTTCTATTTAAAGGCCTCCAGCTCACCATTTGGCACAAGCATCCTCTGTTGCCAAGAGCTCACTGCTGCCTTGAGAAGAAAAATCCTCACCAATCCACGCCCCGCGGCAACCAAGGAGAACCAAAGCAATCCACATCTCGTCCATAGCAGCTATGGTGCGCACCAGAGGGGGCCATACAAACCTGTCCACATCTCGCGAGGCTCGGCCAAGCGCCTCTGCTCCTCAGGATCCATCTCAGGCCTCTCAAGCCCTGACCATACCATCTCTTGAGAGTGGGCTGCCTTCTAGCCCTCCTCAGCACCGGTATTCGACATGGAGACCGCCAATTTCTCCGCCCTAGAGCCATCAGAACGCCATGTTCCACCAAAGAGAGCCAGAACCTTGGGCCCTAGAGAGACATCTAGTCAGGTTCCAGCCAATTCTCAGGCCCTAGAAGATATTCAAAGACCTTCCGGCACTGCTCCAGAAGTCATCATCAAGAGACTAATGGTTACTGCGCCTCCCATTCTTACCAGAGGATCCAGAGCAGTTCAGACAGTGGACCTCCACATCTCAGAGAAACATGGTTCGCATTCTATCACGAGGGACTTCTGGAGATACATGCCTACTACGTAAGGAGCTTCCATTTGAGATGCTTCTAGTAGATGTATTGTTGAGGTCCAACATTTTCCCTCTCCAACATTCAGTGCAGAGGCGATGACCTATTTTAGATGCACTATATAGGATATATATGGGTTTCTATTTTGGTCCACACCATCTGATCATGGACGCTCTCCTATACTTCGAGGAGAAAGTGCATAAGAAGAAGCTACAACGAGTTGGCGCGATTCCATTACTATTTTTTAGGCTTCTCTGCCATGTCTTAGAGCATATGGGCTACCCTACTGAGCCCCATCTTGAGTGCCGCCACCATTGCCGAGAGCATTTCACTCTCGACCAATGGACACAGCTAGCAGAGAGGAATTCAACTGAAGTAACCCCACCCAGGCCAGTACCTCCAATGCCAGTACCTCCAGTACCAGCATAGCCTAACCATGCACAGTAGGACGAGTGATTACTATTCAAAAAGTGCTATTTCATAGCTTGTAATTAACTATTTTAAACACTTTTGAGTAGTAGTTATTACCTTTTAACCCAATTGGCATGTTAAGGACTCTTGCAATAAATTCTAATCAAATTGTGTTAAGTTTTGGTGTTTTGATAGCTTTTTGATCACCAAAGCAATCCAAGATTGAGGAGAGTTCTTTGGAATCCATGGCAAAGCAATGGAAAACTCAGAAACATGAAGAACCAAAGCTTTGAAGTCCTTTGCCATAAGCAAATCAGGAATGCAAGGAGGGGAAGCAAAGAGAAATCTGCCATGAAGCATTCTTGATGACAGTCATTTCAGCCACTTTTGGAGCACTTCCTGAAGTCCAATTTATACATGCTATATTTTGTTTCGAAGATCAGGAAGTCAACAATCCAACGCTTCAAACGGTTTGTGAATCGGAGTTGAAATGAAGAAGTTAGAGCCATTGGAATCAGATCACTCCAAGTTGAAGGCCAATTTCGCAAGGCTGCGAAATCACCTTTTGGCTGCAAAATCACCCTTTTGCTGCGAAATGATTTCGCAACCATTTTATACAGTGCAACGAAATTTTTCCTGAAGTTTCCCGATATTTGCGACCGACACTTTTGGATATTTTGCTTCAGATTTTTGATGTCTAAATCCCCATTTTCTCCTTGTAACCCACCAATTATAGGATTCCTTAGTTATTAAGTTTGGAAAAGTGGTGAATAACCTCAGATATTTTGTTTTGTAATTTTCTATATATATAGCTCTCGGGAGCCTGTTCTCGGGAGAGGAGGAAGACACCCTTTGATATAGATATATAAATATATAGAATATACAGAGCGTTGCTCTGTTTTTCCTTCTCTTTCATTTTCATTTCTTTTCATTTTCTTGCTAACCAAACTCTGAGGATTTTTCCTCAGAGGATGAGAGGCTAGGCTTTTCGTCTCTTGGAGTGAGGAAAGCTGGGTAAGTTTCCACATGCATAAATTGGAAGTTTTGTTGTTTTAGTTTTTAATGAAGAGAAAGTGTGACCCGTTAATGGTTTTTATCTTTTTAGTTAACTTAAAACACCTTTAAGTCACCTGGGCCAACACTTGGTAAGGCAAGTGATCTCCGTCCATGGAGATTCACTAGTTTATCTCTTGCGAGCCTTTGGGAGGTGACTTGAATGTAGGATTTTCTAGAATAGCCAACACTTGGTAAGCTTTTGGACTCCAATGAGACATCCATTAGTTATCTCTTGCAAGCTTTTGACGGGTAATCCAAGGTTAAAGATCACCTTGAATGGAAAATGCTAGGTGAGAGGCACGAGCCATTGCAAGGTGCATCAGTGAGAGGGATTTAGTGTTTGAACCCATTAATGGGAAGCACCTGTACAACACCGGTTAGAGAATTAACTATATGTTAATTCTCTAATGCGAGGAAAAGAAACAAGTGACCGGAACTCCCTTTTTGTATGAGGAATCTGAGCCTAGTGATCTGAAACTCCAAGAAACATTTTTCTTTGTAAGTAAAATCAGTTACTATTTGTGGTTAGTTTAAAACCAAACCTTTTCCAACTCAAGTTTATGTTTTCTTTTAAAGGTAACCTTGAAATGAAAAGGCACCAATTCAACTTTGAATTAATATCATTTGTGAAGTGAAAACCCATCCCAGTGAACGATCCTAGAGCCACTATGCTATAGTAGCTTTTTCTTTGCTACCCTAGTATATGGTGTAATAGGTTATAAATTTTGTTGATTACTCCCTCAATCAAGGAGCACCAGCTGGACACGAATCAGCTGAGACACCAATTGGGCACGAATCAACCAGCATCCCACAGAGTCTATTCCATCCACCCCTGCTGCACCATCTATACCTCAGGCCGCCTTTACTGATCCTCCAGCTACACCACCTGTTCCACCAACTGTACCTTCTCCATCACAAGTCTTTATCACCATTTCTGGCTCAAAGTTTCGTGGTATGGTATTATTACTCAGAACACTCAACGCCACACACGACACTCTATTTCGGAAGATGAGAGACATTCGAGATCAACAGGATCGACATTCTATTATCCTTGATCAGCATACTGCTATTCTTCGTCAGATACAGTAGCATCTAGGACTTATGCAACATTAGACAGATATTCTTAGGCCATCAGAGCCGAGAGCACCAACTGATGAGACGATTCTACCTACGTAGACCATCATATCTGATGTCTCACCTCAGGCCACTCACGAGATTGCCCTAGAGCCATCATGTCCACCAGAGGACCCCGCTCTTTGATCATTTCTTTATATTGTATTTACTTAGTATATTAGTTGATATTATATATTCTGGGATTGGATGTATTACATGATCATTTCATTGTACTTTCTCAGAGTAATATATACATATCATTTTTGTTTATACTTGGCATTTTCTATCTCCCTTACTCATTAATCGTTTGTTTTTTGAATCATGTGGTTTCTCCAATACGACTCAAACTCCATGTCATTCAGGAGGTACCACTTCCTCCCTTTAGTTATAATCGTTCTTCACACATTGAGGACAATGTTGATCTTGGTTGGGGGGAGAGTAAAGGAAAGAAGTTGTTAATAATGTTAAGTTATCTTGTTAATATAGTACTTTTTGCTTAATTTTAAAAAAATTTTAAAATTTTATTTTCTTTCTTAATTTAAAAAAAAAAAGTTTTACTCTACTCTCCATGGTTGTTAAGGAAAAATTCTCAAAATGAAATAAGAGAAATTGAATTCTTGCCTTTTTATGTAAATAGTAGAGTCGTATTATGCTTATTGAGGTTGATGAATTATTGATACTCCTATTGATTTCAATCTTATTTCTTCCACTTTAATCTTACCACACACTGTGCACTTTAGATTACGATTATAAGATGATAAACTATCTCACCTCCTGAACTTAGGAAAATTTAGACTTGGTACCTTTGACCTCATTTTAATAGTGTTGGGACACCTGATGAAAGGCCAATGAGCCTTGAAAAAAAAAGAGAAAAAGAAAAAAAAGAACAAAGTGTTTTACTTGCTTTGAAACCCGAGCAAGGTCCGAGGGGTATATGGTGAAAATATTTTAAACCTGGTGCCTTAAGCCTTAATTGGTTGGGAGTCACCGACCTCACTGCTCGTTACAAGGGTGAATAGGTGGAGTTTAACATATGGTAGGTGCTTAGGTATTAAATTTCAATTTCAAAAGTCCGGGGTAAAATCCGAGGAGTTAGTGGTTGAAAGATCTTTAAAACTTAATGCCCTAAACCTTGATTGGTTGGGAGTCATCGATGGACCCCCGTTACATGGACACTTTAGAAAATAATACCTTTAGCATTGCACTCCTACATGAAAAAAATTGTGAAATAAAAGAGGTGAGTTCTTAGCCTATTGGAAAGTGGTCAGTTTGCTGAAGTCTGTGAAAGAACTAGGTTGGGGGGAGAGATTAGTTCAGAGTACTATATTCGAAAGCTAATAAATAACACTTAGATTTTTGTGGAAGAGTACTGATTGAGCCTAGGAGAATGAAAATCCTATCATGACTTAAATTTACATAATGCCTACTCTTTATGAATTATGATCAGGTAAGAGTTTTGATACCCTCTTGTTGAAGGATGATTTTTGTTTCTTTAATGTTCCATGTGAGAGTATGTTTTGCAATCATGCCACTTATGATTTTTTGGAAGTGATCAACATGATTTTGTAAATTATATTACTATCTTAATTTTTGTTTTGTTTTTCTCTCTTTCATTGCTAAGGGACTAGCAATATGTCGGTTGCGGGAAGTGATTACTACTCAAAAAGTGCTCTTTTATAGCTTGTTATAAACTCTTTTAAACACTTTTGAGTAGTAATTAATACCTTTTAACTCAATTGGCACATTAAGGACCTTTACATATGTTTTTAATCAATTTTTGGCTAGTTTTGATGTTTTTGATAGCTTTTTGATCATTGAAGAAAGCCAAGAATGAGGGAGAACTTTATGCAACCCTTGGTAATGATTTTCCAAGCCAATCAAGAGATGCAAGGAAGAGGATCAGAGAGAGAAATCCATCATGAAGCAATTTTGCATGCTGATGTGAAATCTTCACATGCTATGCAAAATTCAAAGGACAGAAGTTGAAAGGAAAATTTGGAGCACTTTCTGGAGTCCAATTCTTACATGCTATATATTATTTCGAAGCTCGAGAAGTCACGAGTCCAACACTTCAAACAGTGTGCAATTTGGAGCTGAAATGAGGAAGTTATATCTATTTGAAGGCGACTGCGCAAAGCTGAGGAGGAATTTCGCATTGACATTTCCTGATGCGAAAATTTCCGCATTGACTTCTCATGACATTTCTCAATGCGAAAATTTCCACACTGACTTTCTCCGATACGAAATTTTTCGTACCACATATCTCCAATGCAAAAATATAATAGCTAGATATTTTACACCGCCTCTTTTAGATCTTTTTACCTTAAGATATTTGGTGTAAATTATCAGTTCTCTCCTTGTAATCAGTTGAAGATCTTTTAGGATATTTAGGATATCTAATTAAAAGGTTGAAAATATTTCTCTTTATATATCCTAAGATATCTCCTTGTAAAAAGATCCACCGGAGACAATCCCCAATACATTTTTTTCATATCTCTAAACCATCTCTAATATCTTTCGTCTCTGTGAGGAGGGGAAGATATTGGAGAGGGGATCACTTGTACATGTTTTTAGTAAGAAATATACAGAGCGTTGCTCTACCTTACCTTCTCATTTTGATTGTATTATTCATTCTAGCCAAACAACCTCTGAAGATGTTTTCTCAGAGGATGAGTGGCTAGACTTTTTGTCTCTTGGACGGAAGGGAGCTTGGTAAGGGACCCGTCTACAAAAGTGAGAGTTTTCCTTGTTTCAGTTTTTAATAAAGAGGAAGTTGTGACCCGTTAATGGTTTTTATATTTTTAGTTAACTTAAAACGTCTTCAAATCACCTAGGCCAACACTTGGTAAGGCAAGTGGACTCCATCCATTGAGTTACACTAGTTTATCTCTTGCGAGCCTCTAGTAGGTGGTTTAAAGGTAGGATTTTCTAGAATAGCCAACACTTGGTAAGCTTTTGGACTCTAAGGAGACATCCATTAGTTAAAGATCACTTTGAATGGCAAATGCTAGGTGAGAGGCATGAGCCATTGCAAGATGCATCAGTGAGAGGGAATTAACGTTTAAACCATTAATGGGAAGCAACTGTAACACACCGGTTGGGAGGATAACTATAGGTTAAATCCCCAATGCGAGGAAAGATCCGGAATTCTCCATTTTTGTATAAGGGACCTGAACTTAGCAACCTGAAAATCCAAGAGACCATTTCTTTGTAATTAAACTCAGTTACTATTTTTGGTTAGATTAAAACCAACCTTTCTAAAACCAAATTTTATGGTTTCTTTTAAAACTAACTTAGAAAATAAAAAACATCAAATCAATTCTTTAAACTAATATCAAGTGTGAAATGAAAACCCATCCCAATGAACGATCCTATAGCCACTATGCTATGCTAGCTATGCTATCCTAGTACATGGTGAAATAGGTTATAAATTTTGTTGATTACTCCCGTCTGAGGACTGAATTAGAAGACACCATCTGGGCAAACAAATCAGCTGGTACACCAATTGGGAACGAATCAGCCGTGGTTGACATGAACGACCCCAAGTTGTGATCTCAAGGTCAACATGCTATGAATAAATCAAGACATTGGACTACATGAGCTACTATGAGTCGTGAGCTCAAGGTACTGCATGTTTGAACAACTCATCTTTATGTATGATATGAACTCAGGATCCTGTGATCTAAGGGCTCTAGATGCTATGAACAACTTAGGGTTGTGGTTGACATGAACAACTCTGGATCTTAAGTTCTAAGCTCTAGGTTCTATGAACAGCTCAGGGCTATAGATGATATGAATGATTCTTGGTCATGAGCCCAATGCTCTAGATGTTATGAATAGCTCAGGGTTGTGGATGACATAAACAACTTTGGGTCGTGAGCTAAAGACTCTAAATGCTATGAACAACTCAAGGTAGTGGTTGACTTGAAAGACTCTAGGTTATGAGCTTAGTGCTTTAGATGTTATGAACAACTTAGGGTTGTAAATGAAATGAATAACTCCGGTTCGTGAGCTTACAGTTCTAGATGCTATGAACAGCTCAAAGTTGTGGATGACATAAGCAACTCCGGGTAGTGATCTAAGGGATTTGGATGCAATGAATAAGTTAGGGTTGTGGATGATATGAATGATTCATGGTCATGAGCCCAAGGCTCTAAATCTTATGAACAACTCAGGACTATAGATGACATGAACGACTCAAGGTCTTGAGCTCAAGACACTAAATGCTATGAACAACTCATGTTTATGGTCGACATTTTGAGCTCAAGGCTTTAGATGCTATCAACATCTCAGGCCTATGGATGATATGAGTTGCTCCGCATCTTGAGCTCATGGCTCTAAAATCTAGGAATAACTTAAGGTTGTGGACAATTTAAATGACTCAAAATCCTATGAGCTCAACCCTCTAGAAGCTATGAATAGCTTAGAGTTGTGGATGATATGAACGATTCTTTCTCATGAGCCCAAGGCTCTAAATGTTATGAAGTGGTTAGGGTTATGAATGACATAAATGACTCAAGCTCGTCAGCTCAAGGCTCTTCAGGCTATGAACAACTTAGGGTTGTGATTAACATGAATAGATTTATGTTGTCAGCTGAGGGCTCTAGAAGCTATGAACAACTTAGAGTTGTGGATGATATGAACGACTTAGGATCCTATGAGCTATGGTCTTTAGATGCTTTGAATAGCTAAAGGCTGGGGATGATATGAACAATTTTTAGCCGTGAGCCTATGGCACTAAATGTTATTAACAATTTGGGATTGTAAATGACATGGACAACTCAAAGATGTGAGCTTAGGGCTCTAGATGTTATGAACAACTTAGGCTTATGCCTGACAAGAACGACTCCAAGTAATGAGATTTAGGCTCTAGATGCTACGAACAACTCAAGGTTGTGGTTAGTATGCACATCGTGAGCTCATGGTTTTGGATGCTATGAATTGCTCAGGGTTATGGATGATATTAACGACTTGAGATCTTGTAAGTTTAAGCCTGTAGGTGCTATGAATAACTCATGGTTGTGATTCTTAGTCATGAGCCTAAGGCTCTAAATGTTATGAATAACTAAGGGTTGTGGATGACATGAATGACTGAAGGTCATAAGCTCAGGGCTTTGGATGCTATGAATAGCTCAAGGCTCTAGATTCTATTAATAGCTCAGAGTTATGGATGATATAAATGACTCATGATCCAATGAGGTTAGGCCTCTTAATGCAATGAATAGATCTGGGTTGTAGAAACATAAATGACTGCAAGTTGTGAGCTCAAGGTTGTGAATGACATGAACGAGACAAGATTGTGAGCTTTGGGCTTTAGATGTTAAGAACAACTCAAGGCTCTGGATGACATGAACAACACTGGGTCATGAGCTCAATGCTCTAGATGTTATGAACAACTCAGGGTTATGGTTGACATGAACGACTCTGGGTTATGAGTTAAGGGCTCAAAATCCTATGAACAATTCAGGGATGTGGATGACATGAACGAATCTGTGTGGTGAGCTCAAGGCTCTAGAGGCTATGAATAATTTAGAGTTGTGGATGATATGAACAACTTGGGATCCTATGAGCTCAGACCTTTAGATGATATGAGCGACTTTGATTCATTATTTCAAGGATTTAGATTTTATAAACAACTCAGGGTTATGGATAACATGTGCTACTCTAGGTCGTCAGCTCAGGGCTCTAGATACTATGCATAACTTAAGGTTATGGTTGACATTAATCACTATGGTTCGTGTGCTTAAAGCATAAGATGCTATGAGAAGCTCAAGGTTGTTGATGACTTGAGCAACAATTAGTTGTAAGCTTGGGGCTCTAGATGCTATGAAGAACACTTGGCTATGGTTGAATTAAACAACTTTAGGTTGTGAGCTCAGGACTTTAGATGCTATGAACAACTCAGGGCTATTGATGACACAAAAAAAATCCTGGTCATGAGCTTAGGGCTCTTAATGATATGAGCAACTTAAGATTGTGGATAGAAAGAAAAACTCAAGCTTGTAGTTGACATGAATGACTTTGGGTTGTGATCTCAGGGCTTTAGATGCTATGAACAGCTCAAGGTAGTCGAAAACATAAGCTACTTTAGATCGTGAGCTTAGAGCTTTAGAAGTTATCAATAGGTTTAGGCAAAAATTAACATGAGAAACTTTAGGTCATGTGCTTAGGGCTCTTGATGTTATGAACAACTCAGGGTTGTCGATGACATGAAATAATTTGGGTCATGAGCTCAGGGCTTAAGATGCTATGAAGAGCTTAGGGTTGTGGCTAACATCACCTACTTTGAGTTGTGAGCTCAAGGCTCAAGATGTTATGAACAACTTTGCTTTATGGATGGCATGAGCTACTTTAGATCGAGATCTTAAGGCTCTAGATGCTATGAACAGATTTGATCTATGGTGGAAATGAGCGACTCTGGGTCGTGATCTTAGGTCTCTAGATGCTATAAACCACTCTGGGTTATGGATAACATGGACTATTCTTACTCATGAGCTCAAGGCTCTAGCTACTATAAACCGCTTCGGGTTATGGATAACATGGACTATTCTTACTCATGAGCTCAGGGCTCTAGCTGCTATGAACAACTCTAGGTTGTGGTTTACATGAACTTGACTCATGCCCAATTGGTGTCTCAGCTGATTTGTGTTCAGCTGGTGCTCCTTGATTGAGGAAGTGATCAACAAAATTTATACCTATAACACCATACACTAGGGTAGCAAATACAAAGCTACTATAGTATAGTGGCTCTAAGGATCGTTCACTGGGAATGATTTGCAAGCAATCAAGGATACCAATTCCAAGTGAATTGGTCTTGTTTCATTTCACGGTTAGCTTAAGAAGTAAAACACAAAGTTTGATTGGTAAAGGTTGAGACTTAAACTAACTAACTTAATAGAAGTTTGGAATAATTTAGGAATAAAAGCATTCATTGGAGATTTAGGTTCACTGGGGTGGTTCCTCATGCAAAAGACATAGCTCCGGTCAGATGGTTCATTTCCTCGCATTAGAGATTCAACTTATAGTCAATTCTCTAACCGGTGATGTACAGAGACTCCTTCAATTAGATTTCACTTTAATTCTCTCACTGATACAACTTGCAATGGTTCATGCCTCTCACGAGCACTTACCATTCAAGGTGATCTTTAACCTTGGACTTCCCTTCACAAACTCGCAAGAGATAACTAATGGATGTCTCCTAGGAGTCCAAAAGCTTACCAAGTGTTGGTAATTCCAGAAAATCCTACCTTGAAGTCACCTACCAGAGGCTCGCAAGGGGTAAACTAGTGCATTTCCATGGTTGGAAATCACTTGCCTTACCAAGTGTTGGCCTAGGTGACTCCAAAGTGTTTTAAGTTAACTAAAAACATTGAAATCACTAAAGGATTTCACTTCCTCTTCGTTACTAGCTAAAACCACAGAGCTTTGCATTTTTGCACTTGGAACCTTCCCCGGCAACCTTAGCTCCAAGGAATTGGAGGTTTAGTTACTCATTCTCGGGGGAAAACTCCTCAGAGAATTCATAACTTAGAAATAAAATGAAAATACAAAGTGAGAAGGTAAGGCAGTAGAAAGAAAAGACTTTACTTGCTTACCAAATGGTTACAGAAGGATTTATATCAAAGCAATAAAAAACTAAGGAATCAAAGCAATAAACTCCCTGAGAACATGCTCCCGAGAGGTATTTATATCAAAGCAATAAAAAACTAATTATTACATAGATATTTGGTCTTTTTACTAACTTAAAAACTAAGGAATCATGTAATTGGTGGTTTACAAGGAGTATTTTGGGATTTAGACAACAAAAATCTAATGGAAAATATCTCCCAATGTCGGTAGCAAGCTTCGGGAGGCTTCAGGAGCCATTTCGCAGGAGAAAAGTGGTGTCTGCGAAATTTCGCAGACACCCAAGAGGGCTGCGAAATTATTTCGCAAGACCGAGCTATCTTCACCAGGCTGCAAAGTTGGCTTCCATCTTGAAGTTTCCAGCTCCCTTCTCGCGGCATGGTTCGTGCATCGTCAGAAGGAGAAACACCTTACTGTACAAAAGTGCTGCGAAATTCTCGCAACAAAATGCTGATTCCGCAACACTTTAGAGTGATTGACTTGTAATGGCTGCAACTTCTTCGTTTCAACTCCGAATCGCGCACCGTTTGAAGCATTGGATTGTTGACTTCCTGATCTTTGAAATGGTATGTAGGTTGCATCATTTGGACTTCATAAAGTACTCCAAAAGTGGCTGCTACGACTGTCATCATGAATAGGCTTCATGACAGATTCTCTTTGCTTTTTCTCCTTGCAATCCGGATTCACTTTTGGCAATTGAATTCTAAGCTTTGCCCAAGATTCCTCATAGCTCTCCTCATTCTTGACTTGCTTTGGTGATCAAAATACTAACAAAAACACCAAAACTTGCACAAAGTGATCAAAATTGCTTTAAAGGATCCTTAACATGCCAATTGAGTTAAAAGGCCTAAACTACTACTCAAAAGTGTTAAAAAGGATTAATTAAAGGCTATCAAATAGCACTTTTTGAGTAGTACTCAATGAACAACTCTAGGTTGGGAGCTCAAGGCTCTTGATGTTATTAACACCTCGTGGTTATGGATGACATGAGCTACTATAAGTTGTGAGCTCAGGGCTTTAGATACTTTGAACAACTCCAAACTCTGGTAGACATGAATGAATCTTGATTGTGAGCTTTAGCCTCTTAATTCTATGAATAGTTCAGGATTGTCGATGCATGAAAGACTACAGTTCTTGAGCTCAAGGCTCTTGATGTTCTGAACAACTCATGGTTGTGGATAACATGATCTACTATGGGTTGTGAGCTCAAGGCTCTAGATTCTATGAACAACTCAAGCTTGTGGATCACATTACCTACTATGGATTGTGAGCTTAAGGCTCTAGATGCTATGAATACCTCTAGGCTATGGTTGATTTGAAGGACTTTAGGTCTTGAGCTTAGGTCTCTAGATGCTATGAACTGCTCCGAGTAGCGCATAACATGGGTTACTCTAGGTCATGAGCTAAGGGCTCTAGCTCTTATGAATAGCTCTGGGTTATGGCTAACATGAACAACTCTAGGTTATGAGCTCAAGGCTCTGGATGCTATTAATAGCTCATGATTGTGGATGGCATGGGCTATTATGGGTCATGAGCTCAGGGCTCTAGATGATATGAACAACTCTAGGCTTTGGTAGATATGAACGACTCCCGATTGCGAGCTTAGGCCTCTTGATGCTATGAACAACTTAGGGTTGTCGATGACATGAAAGACTACAGTTCATGAGCTAAGAGCTCTTGATGTTATGAACAACTCAAGGTCATGGATGACATGATCTACTCTAGGTCATGAGCTCAAAACTCTAGATAATATGAATAGCATAGGATTGTGGATCACATTAGCTACTTTGGGTCATGAGCTTTGGGTTTTAGATGATATGAACAACTTAGGGTTTTCAATGACATGAAAGACTTTGGGTCATGAGCTTAAGGTTCTAGATGTTATGAAAAGCTTAAGGTTTTGGACGACATGAATGACTCGGGGTTATGAACAAAGGACTATAAATACTATGAACATCTCAAGGTTGTGGTTGACATGAATGACCCTAGGTCGTGACCTTAGGGCATTAGATGCTATAAATAGTTCAGGGTTGTCAATGACATGAGCTAATTTGAGTCATGAACTTAAGGCTCTAGAAGCTATAAATAGCTCAAGGCGGTCGAAGACATGAAAGACTCTAAGTCATGAGCTCAAGCCACTAGATTCTATGATTATCTCAAGGCTATGGAAAACATGAACAACCCTAGTTCTTAAGCTCAAGGCTCTAGGTGCTATGAATATCTCTATGCTGTGGTTGACATGAACGACAACAGGTCGTCAGCCCAAGGGTTTAGATGATATGAACAACTCAGGGCTATCGATGACATGAGCCACTCTAGGTCTTGAGATCAAGGCTTTAAATGCTATAAACAACTCTAGCTTGTTGATGATATGAAAGACTCTAGGTCGTGAGCTTAAGGCTCATGATTCTATGAAGATCTTAGGGATGTGGATGACAAGAATGATTCTTGGTCATGAGCTTAAAGCTCTAGATGTTATGACATGTACAACTCTCAATCAGGAAATCAGAGCTCTAGATGCTATTAATAACTCAGGGTTGTCGATGACAAAAAAGACTACGGGTTGTCAAATTAAGGCTCTTGATTCTATGAACGGCTTAGGACTATGGATGACATCAACTACTCAAAGTCACGATCTTAGGGCTCTAGATGCTATGAATAGTTTTGGGCTGTGGATGACATCAGCTACTCTGGGTTGTGATATCAGGGCTTTAGATGCTATGAACAAGTTTGAGTTATGTTTGACATGAATAACTTTGGGTCATAAGCTCAGAGCACTAGATGCTATGAACTGTTATGGGTTGTGGATAACATGGGCAACTCTAGGTCATGAGTCAAGGGCTCTTGATGGTATGAACAACTCTTGGCTATGGCTCACATGAACAAATTTGGGTCATGAGCTCAGGGCTCTAGATGCTATTAACAGCTATCAACTTTGGTTGACGTGAATAACTCTTGATTGTGAGTTCAACCCTCTTGATGCTATAAATAGCTCAAAACTATTGATGACATGAAAGACTATGGGTCATGAGCTCAGGGCTCTTGATGTTATGAACTGTTATGGGCTATAGATTAAATGATCTACTCTAGGTTGTGAGCTCAAGGCTCTACATGCTATAAACAAATCTAGGCTATGGTTGACTTGAATGACTCTAGGACATGAGCTTTAGGCTTTAAATGCAATGATAAGCTTAGGGTTTCTAATGACACAAAAGACTCTAGGTTGTGAGCTTAGGACTCTAAATGCTATGAACACCTCAGGGTTTTGCATGACATGAATGGCTTGGGGTTGTGACCAAAGGGCTATAGATACTATGAGCATCTTAAGGCTATGGTTGACATGAATGAATCAGGGTCGTGAGCTCAGGGCTATAGATACTATGAACATCTTAAGATTGTTGTTCACATGAACGACTTTAGATCATGAGCTCATGGCTTTAGATGCTATAAACAGCTTAAGGTTGTCAATGGCATGAGCCACTCTATGTTGTGAGCTCATGGCTTTAGATGCTATGAACAACTTTGGGTTGTGGTTTACATGAATAACTTTGAATTGTGAGCTCAAGCATCTAGATTTTATGAACATCTCAGGTATATGGATGACATGAATGACTCTTTGTCTTGAGCTCAAGAATTTAGATGTTATGTGCAGCTCTAGGCTGTGGTTAACATGATTGACTCTGGGTCATCAACTCAAGCCTCTAGATGTTTTTAATAGCTTAGGTTGTTGATGACATGAGCTACACTGTGTCGAGACCTGAGAGCTCTAAAGGTTATGAACAACTTTGGGTTATGGTTTACATTAATGACTCTAGGTCGTGTGCTTAGGGCTTTTGATGCTATGAACATCTTAGGCCTATCGATGACATGAAAGACTACGGGTCATGAGCTTAGAGCTCTTAATGCTATGAACATCTCAGTGTTGTGAATGACATGAGCCACTCTACGTATGAATAACTCAGGGCTCGATATGCTATGAATAGGTATGGGTTTTGGTTAGCTCAGGGCTTTAGATACTATTAACAACTCTGGGTTGTGGATAACATGAGCTATTCTAGGTCGTGAGCTCAGGATCTATAATAGTTTTAAGTTGTGGTTGACATGAACGACTACGGGTCATGTGCTTAATGCTCTTTATGCTATGAACAACTCAGGGCTATTGACGATATGGAAGTCTATGGTTCATGAGCTCAGGGCTCTTGATCTAATGAACAACTTAGGGTTCTGGATGAAAAGAGCTACTCTAAGTCAAGAGCTCTTGTCTCTAAATGCTATGAATAACTAAGGCTTATGGATGACATGAGCTCCTCTCAATCGTGATCTCAGGGATTGAGATGCTACGAACAACTCTGGGTTGTGGTTCACTAGAACGACTTTAGGTCATGAGCTCAAGGCTATAGATGTTATGAACAACTAAGGGCTATGATGACATGAGCTACTTTGTGTCATGAGCTCAAGCCTCTAGATGTGATGAACAACTCTAGGCAATGGTTTACATGAACAACTCTGGGTCGAGAGCTCAAGGCTCTGGATGTTATTAACACCTCATGGCTTTGGATGACATGAGCTACTATGGGTTGTGAGCTTAGGGCTCTAGATGCTATGAACAACTCTAGACTTTGGTAGATGTGAATGACTCTCGATCGTGAGCTTTAGCTTCTTAATGCTATGAATACTTAAAGATTATCGATGACATGAAAGACTATAGGTCGTGAACTCAAGGCTCTTGATGTTATAAAAAATTCAAGGCTATGGATGACATGATCTAATTTAGGTTGTGAGCTCAAGGCTCTAGATTCTATGAAACACTTAGGTCTCTGGATCACATTACCTACAATGGATCATGAGCTTAGGGCTCTAGATGCTATGAATATCTCTAAGCTACGGTTGACTTGAATAACTCTAGATCGTGTGCTTAGGTCTTTATATGCTATGAACAACTCCAGGTTATGGATAACATGGGTTACTATAGGTTGTGAGCTTAGGGTTCTAGCTATTATGAACAACTCTAGGCTATGGCTTGCATGAAGATCTTTGGGTCGTGAGCTCAAGGCTCTGGATTCTATTAACAACTCATGATTGTGGATGACATGAGCTACTATGGGTAATGAGCTCAAGGCTCTAGATGTTATGAACAACTCTAGGGTTTGGTAGATATGAACGACTTCTGATTGTGAGCTTAGGTCTCTTGTTGCTATGAACAACTCAGGGTTGTCGATGACATGAAAGACTATGGTTTGTGAGCTAAGAGCTCTTGATGTTATGAACAAATCAAGGTTGTGGATTACATGATCTACTCTTGGTCATGAGCTCAGGGCTCTAGATGCTATGAATAACATAGGGTTGTGGATCACATTAGCTACTTTGGGTCGTGAGCTCTATGCTCTAGATGCTATGAACAACTCTGGACTGTGGTTGACTTGAATGACTCCAAGTTATAAGCTCTAAGCTTTAGATGCTATAAACAACTTAGGATTGTCGATGATATGAAATGCTTTGGGTCATGAGCTTAGGGTTCTAGATGTTATGAAAAACTTAAGGTTCTGGATGACATGAATGACTCGAGGTCATGGACAAAGGACTATAGATGCTATGAACATCTAAGGGTTTTGGTTGACATGAACGACCTTGGGTCATGAGCTCAAGGCTTTAGATGTTATGAGTAGTTTAGGGTTTTCAATAACATGAGCCAATCCAAGTCATGACCTTAAGCCTTTAGAAGCTATGAACAGCTCAAGGCAACCAAAGACATGAAAGACTTCGGGTCATGATCTTAAGCCACTAAATTCTATGATTATCTCAATGTTATGGAAAACATTAACAACCCTAGGGAGCTCAAGGCTCTAGATGCTATGAATAGCTTTAGGTTGTGGTTGACATGAATGAAACCGGGTCGTGAGTTTAAGGGTTTAAATGCTATGAACAACTTAGGGCTTTTGATGGCATGAGCTACTTTAAGTCTTGAGATTAAAGCTTTAAATTCTATGAAAAACTCTGGGCTATTGATGATATGAAACACTCTATGTCGTGAGCTCAAGGCTCATGATTCTATAAAGAGCTTAGGACTATGAATGACAAGAATGACTCTTGATCGTGAGCTCAAGGCTCTAGATGCTATGAATAGCTTTGTGTCATGGTTGACACGAACAACTCCAGATCAACAAATTAGACCTCTAGATGCTATTAACAACTTAAGTCTATTGATGACATAAAAGACTATGGGTTGCTCACTTAGGGCTCTTAATGCTATGAACAACTTAGGACTATGGATGACTTCAGTTACTCAGAGTCACGAGCTGAGGGCTCTAAAAATGCTATGAATAGCTCTGGGTTGTGGATAACATTAGCTATTCTAGGTTGTGATATTATGGCTTTGGATATTATGAACAGGTCTAAGCTATGTTTGGCATGAATAACTTTGGGTTATGAGCTTAAAGCACTAGATGATATGAACCGCTATAGGTTGTGGATAACATGGGCTACTCTAGGTCATGAGTGAAGGGCTCTTGATGTTATGAACAACTCTAGGCTATAGTTGACATGAATAACTTCAGGTCATGAGCTTAGGGCTTTAGATGCTATTAATAGCTTACAATTGTGGATAACATGAGCTACTCTAGGTTATAACCTCAAGGCTTTATATGCTATGAACAATTGTTACCTTCGGTTGATGTGGATGACTCTCAATCGTGAGCTCAAGCTTCTTAATGCCATAAATAGCTCAGAGTTGTTGATGACATGAAAGACTATGGGTCATGAGCTCTGGGATCTTAATCCTATGAACAACTCAAGGTTGTGGATTACATAATCTACTTTGGGTTGTAAGCTCAAGGCTCTACATGCTACGAATAACTCTAGGTTATGGTTGACTTGAATGAATTAAATGCTATGAACAATTGAGGGTTGTTGATGACATAAAAGACTTCAGGTCATGAGCTTAGGGCTCTAAATGCTATGAACACATCAAGGTTGTGAATGACATTAATGACTCAGGGCTGTGAGCAAAGGGCTATAGATACTATGAGCATCTTAGTGCTATGGTTGACATGAATGACTTAGGTTCGTGAGCTTAGGGCTATAGATACTGTGAACATCTTAGGGTTATGGTTCACATGAGTGAATCTAGGTCATGAGCTCAGGGCTTTAGATGATATAAAGAGCTCAAGGTTACCAATGGCATGAGCCACTCTGGGTCGTGAGCTCAAGGCTTCAAATGCCATGAACAACTTTGGGTTGTGGTTTACATGAACAACTTTAAGTTATGAGCTCAAGCCTCCAGATTTTATGAACATTTCAAGGATGTGGATGACATGAATGACTCTGGGTCTTGAGCTCACGGCTCTAGATGCTATGAGCAACTCTAGGCTATGGTTAACATGATCGACTTTGGGTCATAGCTCAAGCCTCTAGATGCTATTAACAGCTCAGGTTGTTGATGACATGAGCTACACTATGTTATTACTTGAGAGCTCTAAAGCCTATGAACAATTTTGGGTTGTGGTTGACATTAATGACTCTAGGTCATGTGCTCAGGGCTCTTGATGCTATGAACAACTTAAGCCTATCGATGACATGAAGGACTATGGGTCATGAGCATAAAGCTTCTGATACTATGAACGGTTCAATGTTGTGGATGAAATGAGCCACTTTGTGTATGAACAACTCAGGGCTCTAGATGCTATGAATAACTTTGGGTTGTGCTTAACTTATACAACTCTGAGTCATGAGCTCAAGACTCTAAATACTATTAACAACTCAGGGTTATGTATAACATGAGCTACTCTAGCTCAGGATCTATAATAACTCTAGGTTGTGGTTGACATGAATGACTATGGGTCATGTGCACAATGCTTTTTATGCTATGAACAACTCAGGGCTATTGATTGTATCAAAGACTATGGGTCGTGAGATCAGGACTCTTGATCTTATCAACAACTCAAGGCTAGGGTGACAAGAGTTACTCTAAGTCATGAGCTCTTGTCTCTAAATCCTATGAACAACTCTAGGCTGTGGTTCATGAGAACAACTCCGAGTCGTCAGCTACGGGCTATAGATGCTATGAACAACTCAAGGCTATGGATGACATAAGCTACTTTAGGTCGTAAGGTCAAGCCTCTAAATGCGATGAACAACTCTAGGTAGTTTTTGACATGAATGAATTTGGATCGTGAGCTCAAGGATTTAGATGCTATGAACATCTCAGGGCTATGGATGACATGAATGACTCTAGATCATCAACTTAATGCCTTAGATGCAATGAACAACTTTGGGTTGTGGTTTATATGAAAGAATTTGGACCATGATGATTCGTGCCCACTTGGTGTCTCAGCTGATTCGTGTCCAGCTGGTACTCCTTGATTGAGGGAGTAATCAACAAAATTTATAACCTATTACACCATTTATTAGGGTAGCAAAGACAAAGCTACTATAGTATAGTGGCTCTAGGATCGTTCACTGGGATGGGTTTTCACTTTGCAAATGATATTAATTCAAAGTTGAATTGGTGTCTTTTCATTTCAAGGTTAGCTTTAAAAGAAAACATAAAGATGTTTGAAAAAGGATTGGTTTTAAGCTAACCAAAAATAGTAACTGATTTTACTTACAAAGAAAAGTGTTTCTTGGAGTTTCAGATCACTAGGCTCAGATTCCTCATACAAAAAGGGAGTTCCAGTCACTTGTTTCTTTTCCTTGCATTAGAGAATTAACATATAGTTCCTTCTCCAACCGGTATTGTACAGATGCTTCCCATTAATGGGTTCAAACACTAAATCCCTCTCACTGATGCACCTTGCAATGGCTTATGCCTCTCACCTAACACTTACCATTCAAGATGATCTTTAACCTTGGATTACCCGTCAAAAGCTCGCAAGAGATAACTAATGGATGTCTCCTTGGAGTCCAAAAGCTTACCAAGTGTTGGCTATTCTAGAAAATCCTACCTTCAAGTCACCTCCCAGAGGCTCGCAAGGGGTAAACTAGTGCATCTCCATGGACGGAGATCACTTGCCTTACCAAGTGTTGGCCCAGGTGATTTAAAGGCGTTTTAAGTTAACTAAAAAGATAAAAACCATTAACGGGTTACACTTTCTCTTCATTAAAAGCTAAAACAACAAAACTTCCAAATTATACATGTGGAAACTTACCCGGCTTTCCTTACTCCAAGAGACAAAAAGCTTAGCCTCTCATCCTCTTAGGAAAAATCCTCAGAGTTTGGTTGGCTAGAAAGAAAACTAACGAGAAAACAAGAATATATATGAAAAACAGAGCAAGTGCTCTGTTCGTTGATTCTATATATGATATATCTATATATTGATCGATTTTTTTGGATTACATGATTCTCCTTCTATTACAGTGGATGCAAGGGAATATATATAGAGACGTTTTTCCAACCTTCCTAACTAAGAAATCTTATGGTTGGTGGATTACAAGGAGAATAATGGAAATTTATACAAAAATATCTGAAGAAAAATATCCAAAAGTGTCGGTGGCAAATATCGGGAAGCACTAAGGACCATTTCGCAGGTGAAAACGAGGTCTGCGAGATTTCGCAGATGCACAAAAAGGGCTGCGAAATTACTTCGCAGCAAACGGCTGATTTTGCAATGCTGCGAAGTGGTCTTTCATCTTGAGGTTCTCAGCTTCCAGCTTGCGGCATATATATCGGGCAACTTTAGGAGGAAATACACCACACTGTACAAAAAGGCTGCGAAATCACTTCGCAACAAAAGGGTGATTTCGCAACACTTTGCAAAATGCTTCCTTCAGCTTGGAGTGATTGGCTTCCAATGGCTGTAACTCCTTTATTTCAACTCCACATTGCATACCGTTTGAAGCATTAGATTCTTGACTTCCTGAGCTTTGAAATGGTATATAGTATGTATAAAATGGACTTCGGGAAGTGCTCCAAAAGTGCAAAGGAAGACTGTAGTTGCTGTCCTCTGTTTTCTTCATTTTCTCTTTTTCCTCTCTCCGTTGTTCTTTCCTTGCACACTTTGAACGACTAAGGCAAAGGACTATGAAGCTCCAAAGCTTGGTTCTTCATGAATTTGAGCTTCCAAAAGCTTTGCCATGAACTATATATAGCTCTCCCTCAATCTCGGATTGCTTTGGTGATAAAAAAGCTATCAAAACACCAAAACTTAACACAAATTGATTAGAATTGATTGCAAGGGTCCTTAACATGTTAATTGGGTTAAAAGGCAATAACTACTACTCAAAAGTGTATAAAAGAGTTAATTACAAGCTATGAAATAGCACTTTTTGAGTAGTAATCACTCCCCCCAACCAACATATTGCTAGTCCCTTAGCAATGAAGGAGATAAAAACTAAGTAACTATAATAATATACATAAAAGGGATCATGCAAATCACTCCAAAAAATGATATGAGTGGCATGATGGACATCCATGGATCAATAAAGATGTGAAACTCAACCTATAATAAGAGTTGTCAAAGCATTCACTTGATCTTAGAGTACAAAGAATGGATATTATGCAAGTTTAAGCATCAAAAGAATTTCCACTCTCAAAATATCCAAATCAAATTCTTCCACTAAAAGCTAAGTGTTAATGTGATTAGCTTTTGAGTATAGTATGGATAACTATCATCTCCCCCCAACCTAAGTCTTTCTTTAAGCTTAGCAAAATTAACCATCTCTTGATAGGCTAGGAACGCACCTCTTATTCACAATTCTTTTCACTTACTAAACTTAACCAATTCACCCATGTAACAAGCAGAGGATCGGTGACTCCCAACCAATAAAGGCTTAGGGCACCAGGCTTTAAAGGCTTTCGCCACCCCTTCGGACCATGCTCAGGTTTCAAGGCAAGTAAAGAAGTTTATTCTATTTTTTTATTTATTTTATTTTTTTCTACAAAGACTCATTGGTCTTTATGAGGTGTCCCAACACTATTAAAGAGAGGTTAAAGGTGTCAAATTATGATTTCTCAAGCTTAGAGGGTGAGATAGTTTCACATCTTATAACCGGAATCTAATGTATGTGTGTGCGAATAGCTTAAGGTGGAAGAGATAAGTTTTCATGCAATTGGAGTTTCAACAATTCATCAACTTTTAGAAGAGCATAATACAAACTCTAAGACTCATGTAATCAAGTTGAAACTCGACTTCTCTCATTTAATTTTGAGAGTTAATCCTTAATATCCATGGAGTTTAAAGCAAAAATTTTAAAAATTAAGCAAAAAGCAACTAAATTACCAAAATAACTTAGCATTATTAACAATACTTACTTCCTCAACTCTCCCCCCAACCAAGCTGAACATTGTCCTCAATGTGACAAAAGCGATTGAAAAATAGGGAGAAAGTGGTACCTCCTGAGTGACATGGAGTCTGAGTCGTATAAGAGAAACCACATGTTTCAAAGAAAACATAAGAGTTAGTGAGTAGAGGAAATAGAAAAATGCCAAGTTTAAAAAAAATGATGTCTATGTATGATGCATCATCAGTAATACATCCAATCCCAGAATATAAGACATCAAAACAAGGAGCTATGTATACTAATATAATATGTAAAGACCAAAAAATAAAGAGATGATCAAGTAATGGTAAGGTCCTGTGGAGCTGATGCGTTTGTGGTGGCTTCTTGAATGGGTTGGATCAGGATTTTGGCCTCTGTTCTGGTAGTCTCCTTAGGTGGCATAGTCTCCCCAGCTGGTAGCTATGGGATTTGATGGTTTAAGGAGGTCAAAAATGGAGTGAGAGGCTTAGTGTGTGTGATCCTAGGGTGCGCGGGGCTCTCCTCTTCATATGCATGGTCGTAGGGCTCTGTTGGCATTTTAGCAAATTTCCTTGGCTTTGCAAGGTGGTTTTGCAAACCTTCCTCCATTTCGCAAGTCAATTTCGCAATTTGAAGGCCATTTCGATGCTTGGAGGTGATTTCGCAGCCCTTTCAAAGCTTGGAGATCATTTCATAGCCATTTCAAAGCTCAAAAGTGATTTCGCAGCTGTATCGCAGCTTCAAAATGAGGGGAACTATGCTGCAAAATGGCACTCGTGTGCCAAAAAGTGGTTTCGCAGCTGCGAAACGCCCTTCCAAATGGTGTCTCGGCTGCGAAATTCTCGCTCAGCTTTGCGCGCTCGTCTTTAAATGGCCATAACTTCTTCATTTCACCTCCAAATCGTGTACCGTTTGAAGCTATGGACTCCTGACTTCCCAAGCTTTGAAACGAGATATTGAATGCATAATTTGAACTTCAGGAAGTGATCGAATTGTGTCCAACAGTTGCCGAAATGGGGGTGCGGCTCTGACATGTCTGTTCATGGTGTGCGCGCTGAAGGATTTTAAGGTGTGGAGGTTTTACAGCCATTTCGCAGCTGCAAAATGAGTGTACGGGGCTTCCAAATGGCACTCGTGTGCCAAAAAGTGGTTTCGCAGTTGCGAAACACCCTTCCAAATGGTGTCTCGGCTGCGAAATTGGGCGTTTTTACGCTTTGTGATTTCGCAGCCATTTCGCAACTGCGAAATGAGGGTCACTGTGCTGTGAAATGGCACTCGTGTGCTAAAAAGTGGCTTCAAAGACAAGAAATACCCTGCGGAATGGAGCTTTGGCTGCGAAATTGGGAATTTTCACGCTTTGGAGCTTCGCAGTCGTTTCGCAGCTGCGAAATGGGGGTTCCTATGCTGCGAAGTGGCACTCGTGTGCCAAAATTGGTTTTGCAGCTGCGAAAATTTTCGCAGAGAGGGGCCTGAGGCTGCGAACTGGTTTCGCAGCAAAGTGCCGATTTCGCAGAGGCTGCGAAATCTCACAGACCCCTGTTTTTGCCCTGTTTTTGCCCTATTTTTGACCCGTTTTTGCTCCGAAAGACTTCCTTTCAATTTTTTTGCAATTCCTCCTGATTTTGATCATCCAAAAACCTATATTACATCAAAACAAATTAGAATTAAAGCATTGAAATCAAAATTAAAGCATTAAAATCAAAATTAAAACAAGTAAAAAAAAACAAAACAAAAAGTTATGGACTAGCTAGTCTTTAAAAAGACTAAGTCCATCAAAAAATTTGCTCCTGATTTAGCTTGCCCGGATCCCATATGAAGTTTGCATCCTTCACTTGAGACTTGGTTTGTATGATTTTCCCATACAAAGCTTGGAGAAAAGGTGGAGGCATGTGTTTCTTCGTCAATTCTTCCTTGATGACTATCCTCTGTGGTTCTCTTTGTACATTAACAGTATAGCCATCTTTCTCTATGCTTTTCCTCTTTTTCTTTCCTTTGATTTCCTCCCTCTTTTCTTTCTCTGTTTCACTCTCTACCTTATGCTCTAGCTTGCATGTGGGCAGATCAACCTCTTTACCACTCAAAGTGATAACCGTTTTAACTTCCTTCTCCATTAAAGATTCTCCCTCTTGAGCCTCCACTTCATGGATGCCCTTGAAATTTTGATAAGGTTGAGAAGGAGAGTTTTCTTTCTCTTGCATTGTGTTGAGGTTGGCAAACCTTAAGATTGAATCTTGGAGATTATCTATCTTCTGAGATAGATCATTTTGCACTTCATCCATCCTTTTAATCAATGAACTCTCTACACTGTCAATTCTTTGACTGAGCTGAGCATTGATGGATTTCTGAGCTCCAATAAAGTCTCCCACGAACTTGCTAAGATTCACCATAGCTTGTTCAAGGCTTGAGGCTTGCGGAAATGCTTGAACATGTTGCTTGTACTGAGGCATTTGTGGTTTCCAAGAGAAATTTGGATGGTCCCTCCAATTGGAATTGTAGGTGTTGCAATCACCAAACATTTCCCTCTCGGCTGGAATGGTAGGACACTCTTCCACCAAGTGCTCATAAGATAGAAAAATGGCACAAGGCATAGCTTGCAATGGTGTCTGAGAGATGGCTTGCACTGGTTGCATATTCATCATTTCTAGCTTTTCCAATCTCCTTTCTATAGCTGCAAACTTTGCTTTCATGTCTATGTCATCATTCAAAATATACATCTCACCCTTAGCATTAGGTTGAGACATCATTCTTCCCATATCTCTAGCATTTGGTTCATCCCATCCTCTTGAGACTTCAGCCACATAACTCATGAAGTTCATGGCTTCCTCTGCTATCTCTTATTTAATATGGCATGCACAACTAGCAATTTGTGAATTAAAAACAGAGAACACAAAAGAAAAACAATTCAAAGAAAGAAAATTAAGGTAAACTAAAAACTAAATAAAAGGTATACTAAAATATGAACAATAAAGAAATAAAAAGAGTTAGTAAAAGGAAAAGAAAAGTCACCAAACTTGTGATGAAGATCACAAGTACTCTGAAAAGGTGATATCACTGTAAAGTGGCATCAGCCCCGGTAACGGCGCCATTTGATTCGAGGTTCGTTCCCCGGCAATGACGCCATTTGATTCGTGCCCACTTGGTGTCTCAGCTGATTCGTGTCCAGCTGGTGCTCCTTGATTGAGGGAGTAATCAATAAAATTTATAACCTATTACACCATTTACTAGGGTAGCAAAGACAAAGCTACTATAGTATAGTGGCTCTAGGATCGTTCATTGGGATGGGTTTTCACTTTGCAAATGATATTAATTCAAAGTTGAATTGGTGTCTTTTCATTTCAAGGTTAGCTTTAAAAGAAAACATAAAGATGTTTGAAAAAGGATTGGTTTTAAGCTAACCAAAAATAGTAACTGATTTTACTTACAAAGAAAAGTGTTTCTTGGAGTTTCAGATCACTAGGCTCAGATTCCTCATACAAAAAGGGAGTTCCGGTCACTTGTTTCTTTTCCTCGCATTAGAGAATTAACATATAGTTCCTTCTCCAACCAGTATTGTACAGATGCTTCCCATTAATGGGTTCAAACACTAAATCCCTCTCACTGATGCACCTTGCAATGGCTTATGCCTCTCACCTAGCACTTACCATTCAAGATGATCTTTAACCTTGGATTACCCGTCAAAAGCTCGTAAGAGATAACTAATGGATGTCTCCTTGGAGTCCAAAAGCTTACCAAGTGTTGGCTATTCTAGAAAATCCTACCTTCAAGTCACCTCCTAGAGGCTCGCAAGGGGTAAACTAGTGCATCTCCATGGACGGAGATCACTTGCCTTACCAAGTGTTGGCCCAGGTGATTTAAAGGCGTTTTAAGTTAATTAAAAAGATGAAAACCATTAACGGGTTACACTTTCTCTTCATTAAAAACTAAAACAACAAAACTTCCAAATTATACATGTGGAAACTTACCCGACTTTCCTTACTCCAAGAGATAAAAAGCTTAGCCTCTCATCCTCTTAGGAAAAATCCTCAGAGTTTGGTTGGCTAGAAAGAAAACTAACGAGAAAACAAGAATATATATGAAAAACAGAGCAAGTGCTCTGTTCGTTGATTCTATATATGATATATCTATATATTGATCGATTTTTTTGGATTACATGATTCTCCTTTTATTACAGTGGATGCAAGGGAATATATATAGAGACGTTTTTCCAACCTTCCTAACTAAGAAATCTTATGGTTGGTGGATTACAAGGAGAAGAATGGAAATTTATACAAAAATATCTGAAGAAAAATATCCAAAAGTGTCAGTGGCAAATATCGGGAAGCACTAAGGACCATTTCGCAGGTGAAAACGAGGTCTGCGAGATTTCGCAGATGCACAAAAAGGGCTGCGAAATTACTTCGCAGCAAACGGCTGATTTTGCAATGCTGCGAAGTGGTCTTTCATCTTGAGGTTCTCAGCTTCCAGCTTGCGGCATATATATCGGGCAACTTTAGGAGGAAATACACCACACTGTACAAAAAGGCTGCGAAATCACTTCGCAACAAAAGGGTGATTTCGCAACACTTTGCAAAATGCTTCCTTCAGCTTGGAGTGATTGGTTTCCAATGGTTGTAACTCCTTCATTTCAACTCTGAATTGCATACCGTTTAAAGCATTGGATTCTTGACTTCCTGAGCTTTGAAATGGTATGTAGTATGTAGAAAATGGACTTCGGAAAGTGCTCCAAAAGTGCAAAGGAAGACTGTAGTTGTTGTCCTCTGTTTTCTTCATTTTCTGTTTTTCCTCTCTCCGTTGTTCTTTCCTTGCACACTTTGAACGACTAAGGCAAAGGACTATGAAGCTCCAAAGCTTGGTTCTTCATGAATTTGAGCTTCCAAAAGCTTTGCCATGAACTATATACAGCTCTCCCTCAATCTCGGATTGCTTTGGTGATCAAAAAGCTATCAAAACACCAAAACTTAACACAAATTGATTAGAATTGATTGCAAGGGTCCTTAACATGTTAATTGGGTTAAAAGGCAATAACTACTACTCAAAAGTGTATAAAAGAGTTAATTACAAGCTATGAAATAGCACTTTTTGAGTAGTAATCACATGAACTTGAGGCTCTAGATGCCATGAACAGATCAAGGTTATGGATGAGATGCACCACTATGGGTCTTAAGCTTAGGATTCTAGATGCTATGAATAACTTTAGGTTGTGGCTGGCATGAACGACTTTAGGTCGTAAGCTTTGGGTTTTAGATGCTATGAACAACTTAGGGTTGTTGATGACATTACCCACTTTAGGTCATGAGCCTACTTTAGATGCTATGAACAACTTTGGGCTATGGTTGACATGAATGACTATAGGTCATGAGCTTAAGAATCTAGATGCTATGAACAACTCAGGAATCTCGATAACATGAAAGAATCTGGGTTGTGAGCTCAATGCTCAAGATTCTATGAACAACTCAAGGATATCAATGACATGAAAGACTCTGGGTCATGAGCTCAAGGTTTTAGATTCTATGAACAGTTCAAGGTTGTGGATGATACGAATGACTCTCGATCGTGAGCTCAGGGCCCTAGATGCAATGAAAAGCTCTGGTTTATGCTTGACATGAAGGACTTTAGGTCATGAGCTTAGAGTCCTAGATGCTATGAACAACTCAAGATTGTGGTTGACATGAGACATTATAGGTCTTGAGCTCAGGACTCTAGATGCTATTAACAACTCTAGGTTATGGTTGACATGAACAACTCCAGGTTATGGGCTTAGGGCTCTAGATGCTATGAAGCGCTCAGGGTTATTGATGAAAAGGAAGACCCTAGGTCGTGAAATCAAGACTCTAGATACTATGAACTGCTCAGGGTTGTAGATAACATGACTGACTTTGAGTCATGAGCTTAGGGCCATAGATGCAATGAACAACTCTAAGATAGGGTTGACACAAAAGATTTTGGGTTGTCAGCTCACAGCTCTAGATGCTATGAAAAACTTAGTATTGTGGATGACATCAGCCACTCTAGGTCTTGAGCTCAAGGCTTTAGGTGCTATGAACAACTCTAGCCTATGATTGACATGAATGACTCAGATTTGTGAGCTTAGGGATCTAGATGCTATTAATAAGTTAGGGTTATGGATGACATGAGCTATTCTAGGTCGTGAGCAAAAGGTGCTAGATGCTATGAACAACTCTAGGCTTTGGTTGACATGAACAACTCTGGGTCATGGGCTTAGGACTCTTGATGCTTTGAACAACTCAGGTTTTTCGATGACATGAATGACAATTGGTCATGAGCTAAGGGCTTTTGATACTATGAATAACTCAGAGTTGTGGTTGACAAGAACGACTCTTGGTCATGAGCTTAGGGCACTAGTTGCTACAAATAGTTGAGGGTTGTGGATAACATGGGCTACTCTGGGTCATGAGCTCAAGGCTCTAAATGCTATGAACAACATAAGGCAGTGGTTGACATTAAAAAATTTGGCTCGTGACCTCAGGGCTTTAGATTTTATGACCAACTTTACGTAATGGTTGACATGAATGACTTCAAGTCGCGAGGTCAGGGCTCAAGATTCTATGAACAACTCAGAGTTGTGGATGACATGAACGACTCTGGGTAGTGAGCTCAAGGCCCTAGATTCAATGTACAACTCTAGGTTATGGTTGGCATCAAAGACTCTAAGTTGTGAGCTCATGGTTCAAAATGCTATGAGCAACTCAAGGCTATAGATGACATTAGCCACTCTAGGTCTTGAGCTCAGGGTTGTAAAAGCTATGAACAATTCTTGGTTGTGGTTGACATGAATGACTCGGAGTCATAAGCTCTAAGCTCTAGATGCTATTAATAGATCAAGTTTAGGGAAGACATGAGGTACTCTAAGTCACGAGCTCAGGCTCTAGATGTTATGAATAACATCAAGCTATAGTTGAAATAAACGACTTCGGGTCATGAGCTCAAGGCTCTTGATGCTATGAACAACTTAGAGCTATGAATGACATGAAAGACTACATGTCATAGGCTCAGCACTGTAGATACTATGAACAACTAAGGATTATGGTTGACATGAACGACTCTTGATCATGAGCTCAAGGCTCTAGTTGCTATAAATAGTTAGGGGTTGTGGATAACATATGATACTATTGGTTGTGAGCTCAGGGCTTTAAATGCTATGAATAACATTGGATTGGGGTTTACATGAATGACTCTATGTCGTGAGCTCAGGGCTATAAATGCTATAAAAAGCTTAGCGTGATGGATGACATGAACGACTCTGGCTCATTGACTCAAGGCCCTAGATGCAATGAACAACTCCAAGCTGTGGTTGACATGAAAGATTCTAAGTTGTGACCTCATGGCTCTAGATGCTATGAACAACTCAGAGCTATGGATGAAATTAGCCACTCTAGGTCTTAAGCTCAAGGCTCTAAATGCTATGAACAACTTTAGGTTGTGGTTAACATGAATGACTCTGAGTTATGAGCTTAGGCTCTAGATGCTATTAATAGCTTAGATTTATGGAAGACATGAGATACTCTAGGTTGTGAGATCAGGGCTCTAGATGTTATGAACAAATTTTGGCTATGGTTGAGATGAACGACTTTGGGTCATGAGCTCGGCTCTTGTTGCTATGAACAACATAGAGCTGTCAATGACATGAAAGACTACGGGTCATGGGCTCAGTGTTGTAGATACTATGAACAACTTAGGCTTGTGGCTGACATGAACGACTCTCAATCATGAGCTCAAGGCTCTAGTTGCTATGAACAGTTAAGGGCTTTGGATAACATGCTATACTCTTGGTTGTGAGCTCAAGGCTTTAAATGCTATGAACAACATTGGATTGTGGTTTACATGAATGACTCTATGTCGTGAGCTCAGGGCTATAAATGCTATAAAAAGCTTAGAGTGATGGATGACATGAATGACTCTGGCTGATTGACTCAAGGCCCTAGATGCAATGAACAACTCCAGGTTGTGGTTGGCATGAAAGATTCTAAGTTGTGACCTCATGGCTCTAGATGTTATGAACAACTCAGTGCTATGGATGAAATTAGCCACTCTAGGTCTTAAGCTCAAGGCTCTAAATGCTATGAACAACTTTAGGTTGTGGTTAACATGAATGACTCTGAGTTATGAGCTTAGGCTCTAGATGCTATTAATAGCTTAGATTTATGGAAGACATGAGATACTCTAGGTTGTGAGATCAGGGCTCTAGATGTTATGAACAAATTTTGGCTATAGTTGAGATGAACGACTTTGGGTCATGAGCTCGGCTCTTGTTGCTATGAACGACATAGAGCTGTCAATGACATGAAAGACTACGGGTAATGGGCTCAGTGTTGTAGATACTGTAAACAACTTAGGCTTGTGGTTGACATGAACGACTCTCAATCATGAGCTCAAGGCTCTAGTTGCTATGAACAGTTAAGGGCTTTGGATAACATGCTATACTCTTGGTTGTGAGCTTAGGGCTCTAAATACTATGAACAACGTTGGGTTTTGGTTGACATGAATGACTCTGTGTCATTAGCTCAAGGCTCTAGATGTTATAAATAGCTCGGAGTTGTGGATGACATGAACAACTCTTTGTTGTGGGCTCAAAGTCTTAGATGTAATGGACAACTCTAGGTTATGGTTGGCATGAAAGACTTTGAGTTGTGAGCTCATGGCTCTAGATACTATGAACAACTAAGGGCTATAGATGACATTAGCCACTCTAGGTCTTGAGCTCAGTGCTTTAAATGTTATAAGCAGCTCTGGGTTGTGGTTAACATGATCGACTCCGAGTCATGAACTTAGGCTCTAAATGCTATGAATAGCTCAGGATTGTGGTAGACACAAGGTACTTTAGGTCATTAGCTTAAGGCTTTAGATGTTAAGAATAGATTTGGGCTATGGTTCAAATAAATGAATTTGGGTCGTGCACTTAGGCCTCTCGATGCTATAAACAACTTAGAGTTTTCAATGACATGAAAGACTATAGGTCATGAGCTCGGCACTATAGATACTATGAACAACTCAGGGTTATTATTGACATTAATGATTCTCGATCGTGAGCTCAAGGATCTAGTTGTTATGAATAATGAAGGGTTGTGGATAGCATGGGATTCTCTTGGTTGTGAGCTCAAGGCTTTGAATGCTATGAACAATGTTAGGTTGTGGTTGACATGAATGACTCTATGTCGTGAGCTTAGGCCTCTAGATGCTATGAATAGCTCAGAGTTGTGGATGACATGAATGACTTTGGGTTGTGAGCTCAGGGTCTTAGATGTAATGAACAACTTTAGCCTATGGCTGACATGAAAGACTTCGAGTTGGGAGCTCATGGCTTTAGATGCTATGAACAACTCAGGGCTAAGAATGACTTTAACCACTCTAGGTCTTGAGCTCAGGGCTCTAAATGTTATGAACAACTCTAGGTTGTATTTTACATGAATTACTCTGAGTCATGACCTTCAGGCTCTAGATGATATTAATAGATCAAGGTTGTGAAAGACATAAGGTACTTTAAGTCATGAGCTCAAGGCTCTAGATTCTATGAACAAATTTGGCCTATGGTTGAGACGAATGACTCTGGGTCATGAGCTTAGGGCTCTTGATGCTATGAAAAACTTAGAGTTGTTAATGGCATGAAAGACTATGGTTCATGAGCTTAGCACTATAGACTCTATGAACAACTCAAGGTTATGGTTGACATGAATAACTCTTGATCGTGAACTCAAGGATCTAGTTGCTATGACCAGTTAAGGAATGTGGATAACATGGGATACTCTTGGTTGTGAGCTCAAAGCTCTAAATACTATAAACAAGGTTGGGCTATGGTTGACATAAATGACTCCTTGTCCTGAGCTCATAGCTCTAGATGCTATGAACAAGTTAGAGTTATGAATGACATGAAAAACTCCAAGTCATGAGGTCAGGGCCCTAGATTCTATGAACAACTCTACGCTATGGTTGAAATAAATTACTAGAGATCATAGCTTAGGGCTCTAAATGCTATAAACAAATCCGATTTTTGAGCTTAGGGCTCTAGATGCTATTAACAACTCATGGATGTGGATTACATGAGCTACTCTAGTTCAAGAGCTCAAGACACTAGATGATATGAACAACTTTGAGTTATGGTTGACAAAAACGACTACTGGTCCTAAGCTCAAGGCTTTAAATGCTATGAACAACTCAGGGTTATTGATTACATGAGCTAATTTGGGTTGTGATCTCAAGGCTTTAAATTCTATGGACAACTTTAAGTTGTGGTTGACATGAATGACTTTGGGTCATGAGCTTAGGGCTCTTGATGCTATGAACAACTTAGAGTTGTCGATGACATGAAAGACTATGGGTCATGAGCTCAGGGCTCTAGATACTATGAACAACTCAAAGTTATGATTGACATGAATGGCTTTTGGTCATGAGCTCAAGGGACTAGTTGTTATAAGTAGTTGAGTACTATGGATAACATGGGCCATGAACAGCTCAAGGTTGTGGTTGACAAGAATGAGTCTTAGTTGGGAGCTCAAGGCTCTATATGCTATGAACAACTCAGGGCTATATATGATATAAATAATTCTTGGTTGTGAGCCATGACTCTAAATTATCCGAACAACATAGGGCTATGGATGACATGAACGACTTTGGGTAGTGAGTTCAAGGCTCTAGATGCTACGAATAACTTAGGGTTGTGGTTGACATGAAAAACTCCAGGTCATTAGCTCAGCATTCTAGATGTTATGAATAGTTTAGGGTTGTGGTTGACATGAATGACTCTGGGTCATGAGCTCATGAATTTAGAAGTTATGAACATCTTAAGGCTATGGATTATATAAGCTACTCTGGGTTGTGAACTCAAGGCTCTAGATGCTATGAACTACTTTAGGTTGTGGATGACATGAATGACTTTGGTTCATGAGCTCATAACTCTAGATGCTATGAATAGCTCAAAGCTATGGATGACATGAATGAATTTTGGTCATGAGATTAGGGCTCTATATGCTATGAACAGAAGAGGGTTATGGATGATATGCATGAGTCTAAGTCATGAGCTCAAGATCTAGATCTTATAAAGAGCTTAGGGTTATGGATGATATGAAAGAATTTGGGTTGTGAATAAAAGGCTTGGGGATGCTATGAATAGCATAAGGTTATGGATAAAAGGAATGACTTCGGGTCACAAGCTCAGAGCTCAAAATGTTATGAATAACTTAAAGTTGTGGATGATATGAACTACTTGGGATCTTGTGAGCCCTCTAGAAGGTATTAACTACTCAGGCCGAGGGTGATATGATTGATTCTTAGTTATAAGCTCATGGCTTTAAATTCTATGAACAACTTAGCATTGCAGATGAGATGAACTACTTTACGTCATGAGCACTAGTCTCAAGATGCTATGAACATATGAGGATTGTGGATGCTATGCATGATTCTATGTCATGAGCTCAAAGCTCTAGATGTTTTGAACAACTTTGGGCTATCGATGATATGATCTATTCTGGCTTATGAACTCAAGGCTTTAGATGTTATGAGTAGCTCATGGTTATGGATGACATCAATGTTTCAGGTGGAGAGCTCAAACGTCTAGATGTTATAAATAGATCAGAGCATTGGATGATATGAACAATTCTACATCATGTGCTCAAGCCTCTAAATTCTATAAATTCCTCAAGGTTGTGGATAACATTTATGAATTCGAGTCATGAGTAGAGGGCTCTAAATGCTCTGAAGAGCTTAAATCTTTGGTTTACATGAATGACTATGGGTTGTGAGCTCAGGGCTCTAGATGCTATGAACAACTCATACCATTGGATGACATGAGCTACTCTGGGTCGTTAGCTCATGGCTTTAGATGTTATGAACAAATCAGGGTTATGGATGATATGAATGGATTATGATCCTATAAGTTCAAGCCTCTAGATCATATGAATAACTCAAGGCTATGAATCGTATGAACGATTCTTAGTTTTGAGCCCAAAGCTTGCAATGTTATGAACAACTCAAGATTGTAGCTGACATGAATAACTCAATATCATAAGCTTACAGCTCTAGATGTTATGAACAACTCAGGATTATGGTTGACATTAATGACTATGGGTCGTAGGTTTAGGGCTCTAGATGTTATGAAGAATTGAGGGTTGTGCATGATATGAATGACTTCAGGTCATGAGCACAAGGCTCTAAATACTATGAATAGCTTAGGGTTATGGTTCACTTGAACATCTCTAGGTCGTGAGCTTGAGGCTGTAAATGCTATGAACAACTTAAGGCTATCAATGACATGAACTTTGTTAGGTCATGATCTGAGGTCTCTAAATACTATGTATAACTCACAACGGTGGATGATATGCACGATTCTAGGTTGTGAGCTCAAGGATGTAGATGATATGAACAACTCAGGTTTATAAATGATATGAATAATTTTAGGTCATGAACTCAAGGCTCTAGATGTTATGAATAGTTCAGGACTATGGATAACATTAACAACTTGGGTCTGAAGCTTAAGGCAATAGATCCTATGAAGTGCTTAGGGTTGTAGATAGCATGAATGACATCGGGTCATGAGCTAAGGGCTCGAGATGCTATCAATAGCTCAATGCTATGGTTGACATGAACAACTATAGGTCGTGAGCTCAGGGCTCTAGATGCTATGAGCAGCTTAGGGTTATGAATGACATGAATAACTCTGAGTCGTGAGCTCAAGGCTCTAGATACTATGAACAACTTAAGGTTGTGGATGACATGAGCTACTCTAGGTCATGAGATTAAGGCTCTAGATTCTATGATAAGCTTAGGGTTGTCAATGATATGAACGATTTGGTATCCAGTGAGCACAGACCTCTAGATGCTATGACCAACTCATGGTTGTGGGTGATATGAATGATTCTTGGTCGTTAGACAGTGACCCTAAATGCTATGAATATCTTAGGGCTATGGATGACTTGAATGACTTTGGGCTATAAGCTCAAAATTCTAGATGTTATGAATACCTCAGGGCTGTGGTTGACATGAAGGACTCTGGGTCGTGATCTCAAGGCTCTAGATGTTGTGAATAGCTCAGCGTTGTGGATGACATGAATGACTTTAGGTTGTCTACTCAAGGTTTAGATGCTTTAAATAGCATAGGGTTGTGGATGACAAGAACAACTCAAGATCCCGTGAGCTCAGGCCTCTAGATTTTATGAACAGCTTAAGTCTGAGGATGGTATGAATGATTCTAGGTTGTGAACTCAAGGCTCTAGATGCTATGAATAGTTCAGGGCTATGGATGAAATGAACAACTTTAGGTCATGAGCTCAGGTTTCAAGATGGTATGAATAGCTTAGGGTTATGGATAACATGAATGACTCTAGGTCGTGTGCTCCAGGCTATAAATCCTATGAATAACTCAGGGTTATGGATGACATGAACGACATTGGATCATGAGCTTAGGGCTCGAGATGATATCAATAACACAGGGTTATGGTTGACATGAATGACTACGGGTCATGAGCTAAGGGCTTTACATTCTATAAATAGCTTAGGGCTATTGATGACATGAATGACTCTGAGTCATCAGGTCAATGCTTTAGATACTATGAATAGCTTAGTGTTGTGGATGACATGAGCTTCTCCATGTTGTGATTTTAAGGCTTTGGATAGTATGATTAGTTGAAGATTGGGCATGATAAGAATGACTCAAGATCCTATGAGCTCAAGCCTCTAGATGTTATGACTAGCTTAGGGTTATGGATGATATGAATGATTCTTGGTTGTGAGACCATAGCCCTAAAGCTCAGGGCTGTGAATGACATAAATGACTCTAGGTTATGAGCTCAAAGCTCTAGATGCTATGAATAACTCCGGGTTATAGTTGACATGAACAACTCTGGGTTGTGAGTTTAAGGTTCTAGATTTTATGAATAACTTAGGGTTATGAATGACATGAATGAGTCTAAGCTGTCAACTCAAGGCTCTAGATGCTTTGAATATATTAGGGTTGTGGATAATAAGAAGGACTATAGATCTCATTAGATCAGACCTCTAGATGTTATGAACAACTTAGAATTGAGGATGTTATCAATGATTCTTAGTCGTGAGCCTATGGATTTAAATGCTATGAATAGCTCAGCACCGTGGCACACATTATTGACTTAGGGTCATGAGCACAGTGCTATAGATGCTATGAACAACTTAGGATTGTGGTTGACATCAACAACTCCAAGTCTTGAGCTTAGAGCTCTAGATGGTGTGAATAACTCAAGGCTATGGCTTACATGAGCGATTCCAAGTCATGAGCTCAAGTCTCTAGATACTATGAACACCTTAAGGATAAGGATGATATGATCTATTCTTTGTCATGAGCCTCTATATAAAAATGCTATAAATAGCTCAAGGTTGTGGTTGACATCAATGACTCTAGGTCATGAGCTTAGAGCTCTAAATGCTATGAACAACTAAGAACTATGGTTGACATGAACAACTTGAGGTTGTGAGCAGAGGCCTCTAAATGCTATGAACAACTTTGGGTTGAGGATGATATGAGCGATTCTAAGTCATAAGCCTATGACTTTAAGTGCTATGAAAAACTTAGGGCTGTAGTTGACATGAATGACTCTGGGTCCTGAGCTTAGGGCTTTAGATCTTATGAATAACTCGTGACATAGCTGAAATGAACAACTCTAGGTCGTGAGCTCAGGCCTCCGGATGTTATGAACAACTTTGGGTTAAGGATGATATGAACGATTCTAAGACATGAGTCTATGGTCTAAATGCTATGAATAGCTAAGAATTGTAGATGACTTGAACAACATCAGGTCATCAGGTCTGGACTATAAATGCTATGAACATCTTAAAGTTGTGGTTGACAAGAATGAATCTGGATTGTGAGCTCAAGGCCCTAGATGCTATGAACAACTTAAGGATATAGATCACATGAACGACTCTAAATTATGATTTCAAGGCTCTAAATGCTATGAACAGCTCAACGTTGCGGATGACATAAGCTACACCAGGTCGTGAGCTCAATGATGTGAATGATATGAATGGCCTAAGGTTAAGGATGATACAAATGACTCGGGATCCCGTGAGCTGAGTAATCTAGATTCTATGAATAACTCAAGGTTGTGGATGTTATGAACGATTCTTGGTTGTGAGTCCATGATCCTAAATGCTATAAATAACTCAGGGTTATGGTTGACATGAACTACTTTGGGTTGTGAGCTTTGGTCTCTAAATGCTATGAATAGGTCAAGGTTGTGGTTGACATGAATGACTATGGCTCATAAGCTCTGGGCTCTCGATGCTATGAATAGATCAATGTTGTAGATGATATGAATGACTCGGGATCCTGTGAGCTAAGGCCTCTAGATTGTATGAACAACTTAGGGTTGTAAATGGTATGAATAATTCTATGTCATGATCTCGAGGATGTGGATGACCTGATCTAATCTATGTGATAAGATCAAGGTTGTAGATACTATGAATAGGTTCGGGTTGTGATTGACATGAACGAGTCGAGGTCATGATCTTAAGGCTCTAAAAGCTATGAATAGCAAAGGGTTTTGGATGATATGAATGACTTAAGACCCTGTGTGCTCAAGGCTCTAGAGGCTATCAATAGCTTAAGGTAGTGGTTGACATAAATGACTATAGGTTGTGAGCTGCAAGCTCTAGATGCTATGAACAACTATAGGTTATGGATGAAATGAATGACTCAGGCTCACGAGCTTAGGGCTTTAGATACTATGAATAACTCAAGGTTACGGTTAACAACAATGACTCTAGGATGTGAACTTAGTGATTTAGATGCTATGAGCAACTCAAGGCTATAAATGATAAGAACGACTGCAAGTGGTGAACTTAGGATTCTAGATATTATGAATAGCTCAGGGCTTTACATGACATGAACAATTTTAAGTCATGTGCTCAGGACTCTAGTTACTTTAAACAAATCCAAGTTGTAGAGAACATGAAAAACTCCGAGTCATGAGCTCAATGTTCTAGATGCTATGAAAAGCTCAGGATTGTGGATGATATGAATGATTATAGGTTGTGAGGTCAAGGCTCTAAATGTTGGGAGTAGATAGGGATTATGGTTGACATGAACGCCTTCAGGTCATGAGCTATGAGCTCTAGATGCTATGAAAAGATTAGGGTTTTTTATGACATGAACAACTCTTAATTGTGAGCTCAAGGCCTTTGATGCTATAATCAACTTAGGGTTATGGTTCAAATGAATGACTCTAGGTACTGAGCTCAGGGCTCTAGATATTATGAACAAGTTAGAGTTATGGCTGAGAGGAACAACTCTAGGTCATAAGCTGAGGGCTCTAGATGTAATGAATAGCTCAAGGTTGTGGATGACATGGGCTACTCTACATCATTAGCTTAAGGCTCTAGATGGTATGAATAGCTCAGGGGTGTGGATAATATGAATGATTCTTGGTCTTGGGCCAATAGCTCTAAATGCTATGAATAGCTTAGGGCTTTGGATCCTACTAATTACTACTCAAAAAGTGCTATTTGATAGCTTGTAATTAACTCTTTTAAACACTTTTGAGTAGTAGTTATTACCTTTTAACTCAATTAACATATTAAGGACCTTTGCAAGCACTTCTAATCAAATTGTGTTAAGTTTTGGTGTTGATAGCTTTTTTATCACCAAAGCAATCCGATATTGAGGAGAGTTATTTGGAATCCATGGCAAAGCAATGGAAAGCTTAGAAACATGAAGAACCGGAGCTTTGAGGTCCTTTGCCATAAGCAAATCCGGAATGCAAGGAGGGGAAGCAAAGAGAAATCTGCCATGAAGCATTCTTGATGACAGTAATATCAGCCACATTTGGAGCACTTTCTGAAGTCCAATTTATGTATACTATATTTCGTTTCGAAGCTCAGGAAGTCAACAATCCAATGCTTCAAACGGTGCATGATTCAGAGTTGAAATGAAAGAGTTACAGCCATTACAATCTGATCACTCCAAGCTGAAGGAAGAATGTTGCACGGCTGCGAAATCACCCTTTTGCTGCGAAATGATTTCGCAGTCATTTTGCACAGTGCAACGAAATTTCTCCTGAAGTTTCCCGATATTTGCGACCGACACCTTTGGATATTTTGCTTCAGATTTTTTTATGTCTAAATCCCCATTTTCTCCTTGTAACCCACCAATTATAGGATTCCTTAGTTATTAAGTTTGGAAAAGGGGTGAATAACCTCAGATATTTTGTTTTGTAATTTTCTTTATATATAGCTCTCGGGAGCCTGTTCTCGGGAGGAAAACGACGATGCATCCTTTGTATAGTTTTGGAAGGAAGTAAAATACAGAGCACTTGCTCTGGTTTTCATATATATTTTTTGTTTTCTCGTTCTTTTTATTTCTAGCCAACCAAACTTTGAGGATTTTTCCTCAGAGGATGAGAGGCTAGGCTCTTTGTCTCTTGGAGTGAAGAAAGCCGGGCAAGTTTCCGAATGCATAAATTGGAAGTTTTGTTGTTTTAGTTTTTAATGAAAAGAAAGTGTGATCCGTTAATTGTTTTTATCTTTTTAGTTAACTTAAAACGTCTTCAATTCACCTGAGCCAACAATTGGTAAGGCAAGTGATCTCCGTCCATGGAGATGCACTAGTTTACCTCTTATGAGCTTTTGGGAGGTGGTTTGAAGGTAGGATTTTCTAGAATAGCCAACACTTGGTAAGCTTTTGGACTCCAAGGAGACATCCATTAGTTATCTCTTGCGAGCTTTTCACGAGTAATCCAAGGTTAAAGATCACCTTGAATGGCAAGTGCTAGGTGAGAGGTATGAGACATTGCAAGGTGCATCAGTGAGAGGGATTTAGTGTTTGAACCCATTAATGGGAAGCATCTGTACAACACCGGTTAGAGAATTAACTATATGTTAATTCTTTAATGCGAGGAAAAGAAACAAGTGACCAGAACTCTCCTTTTTGTATGAGGAACCTGAGCCTAGTGATCTGAACTCCAAGAAACACTTTTCTTTGTAAGTAAAATCAGTTACTATTTGTGGTTAGTTTAAAACCAAACCTTTTTCACTCAAATATCTTTATGTTTTCTTTTAAAGCTAACCTTGAAATGAAAAGGCACCAATTCAGCTTTGAATTAATATCATTTGCAAAGTGAAAACCCATCCCAGTGAACGATCCTAGAACCACTATGCTATAGTAGCTTTTTCTTTGCTACCCTAGTATATGGTGTAATAGGTTATAAATTTTGTTTATTACTCCCTCAATCAAGGAGCGCCAGCTGGACACGAATCAGCTGAGACACCAATTGGGCACGAATCACCTACATACAACTCAGGGCTCTAGTTGTAATGAACAACTCAGGGTTGTTGTTTACATGAACAACTCTAGGTCATAAGCTTAGGGTTCTAGATGTTATGAATAACTCAAGGTTATGGATGAAATCAATTACTTCAGGTAGTGAGCTTAGGTCTCTAGATGCTATGAACAACTCAAGGCTTTAGATAACATGAATAGACTCTAGGCCATGAGCTTAAGGCTTCAGATTTTATGAAGAAAAAAAAAAAAGCTTGTGGATGACATGAATGACTCTAGGTCATGAGCTCAAGGTTCTAGATGATATGAACAACTTGGAGTTATGGTTGACATGACAAACTCTAGATTGTGAGCTCAGGACTTTAGATGCTATGAAATGCTCGGGGCTATGGATGACATGAATGACTCTAGGTTTTGAGCTTAGGGCTCTAGATCCTACATACAGATCAGGGTTGTCATTGACATAAATGACTCCCGGTCGTGAGCTCATGGCTCTAGAACCTAAGGATAACTCAAGGTTATTGATGACATCAATGACTTCGGGTCATAACCTCAGGCTCTAACTGCTATGAAAAACTTAGGGTTGTGGATGACATGAACTACTCTAGGCCGTCAACTGAGGGCTCTTTATGTCATGAATAGCTCAGGGTTCTGGTTGACATGAACAACTCTATGTCATGAGTTGGGGGCTCTAGATGCTATAAATAACTAAGGGGTGATGAGATGAATGCCTCTAAGTCATGAGCTTAGGGCTTTAGATGCTATAAACATATCCAAGATATGGTTGACATGAATGACTATGATTCATGAGCTGAGGGATCTAGATACTACGAACAAATTTGGGGTGTGGTTGAAAGGAATGATTCTAGGTTGTTAGCTTAGGGATCTTGATGCTATGAACAACTCCGAGTTGCGAATGACATAAGCTAGTCTTGATCGTTGATGCGACTCATGGTAGCTTAGCTTTAAAGGCGTATCAACAAAATTTATACCTTAAATACTATTACTAAAGTAGCCAAGCTACTATAGCATAGTGGTTCTAGGATCGTTCACTGGGAAGGGTTTTCGCAAACACAAGTGATATTCAAATTAGGAAAATAGGTGATTTTCTTATGGATGTTAGCTTTAAAAGAAGATGTAAATGTTTTAGAAAGATTTAAACTAATCTAAGCTAACATTAAAGACTAAAATGAAAGGGTGTAAAAACAAGTTTCTCAAAGATAGGAT
This sequence comes from Vitis vinifera, assembly GCF_030704535.1. NCBI lineage: Eukaryota > Viridiplantae > Streptophyta > Magnoliopsida > Vitales > Vitaceae > Vitis > Vitis vinifera. The sequence goes on from NC_081812.1 coordinate 6,266,692, forward strand.
AGCTATGCTCTGGTGCTTATGCAAATTGGAAATCTCAGGATAGACTCCTCGCGTTGGGGTTGCAACTATGGTGATGCTTGCTTCCCGAACCGGTATGGATTTAGCAAATCAAGTTTTAATCCTTTAAAATGGCAAAACAGATGGTAGTGAATTTCATCAATGGTTATTCGCCTTAGACTTCCTTTGAATGGCTCGTAAGAGATAACTAATGGTCTAAATCCAAAAGCTTACCAAATATTGGCAACTCAAAGTCATTCCAAGTGATAAACTCACCTTTCAATGGCCATTGAAATTGGTTCTAACGGATTAATGAAAAACTTGGAATTGAAAACCTCACCTTCCAATAGCTCGTAGGAGATAACTAATGGATAGAAATCCAAAAGCTTATCAAGTATTGGCCGTTGGAAGTTGTCCAAAGGAAATAAAAACCAAACTTTGCATTAATGAACCTTTAATGAAAAACGACTACCTTACCTTCCGTGTGCGAGAAATTTCCATGGGATTGCATCCAAGCCATCACATAACATCCATACTTTGAGAAACTAAAAGTTTTAGCCACTCATCCTCTGAGGAAAAGCCCTTAGAGGCTGTTTGGCTACTAAGAAAATAGAAACGGGAGAGCTCTGTAAAAATTCTAAGTGTTAAACGTAATATATCTTCTATATTCTATATATTATCCAAGAGGTGATTTCCACCCCTTATATAGTCTTTACAAAAGCAAAAGCTTGTGATTGGTTAGTTACAAGGATAAGAAAGGAAATTACATCACAAAATACAAAGGAAAATATCTAAAGTGGAGTCGGCAAAAACAGAGCAAAATTCGCAACACGCATGGGTTATGCGAATGTTATGCGAATGTTATGCGAATTTCGCATAACACCTTGTGGAATGCGAAATTTTCGCATAACCTGGAGCAGTTGGCTTCCGAAGGCCATATCTTCCTCATTTCAGCTCCAACTCGTGCACGGTTTGAAGCATTGGATTCTTGACTTCCAGAGCTTTGAAATGGTATATAGCATGTAAAAAATGGACTTCGGGAAGTGCTCCAAAAGTACGAAAGAAGACTGCAGCTGCTGTCCTCTTTGCTTCTCTTCACTTTGCTTGCTTTTCCTCTTTGCTTCTCTTTGCTTGTGCTCGTGTTTCCACTTGAAATTCAAGCCTGTAAATGTCCAAAATCCTTGCTTTAACTTGTCCAAGTAGCTCCTCCATCATTTGGCATGCTTGAATCGATTCATAAGCTGATTAAAACATGTAAACTTGCCACAAAATGGTTAAAACCAATTACTAAGGACCTTAATGAATTAATTGGGTTAAATGAATATGATTGCTACTTAAAGGTGCTTAAAACCATTATAATTAGGTCTACAAAATAGCACTTTTTGGTAGTAATCAATCGTTAGCTCAGTACTTTGGATGTTGTAAATAGGTCGGGGTTGTGGACGATCTGAAGGACTCGGGATGCCATGTGCTTAGGCCTCTAAATGCTATGAATACGTCAGGGGTGTAGTTCGTATGAATAATTCTTAGTCATCATCCACTGGCTCTAAATGTGATGAACAACTCAAGGTTGTAGATGACATTGACAACTCCAAGTTGTGAGCTCAAGGCTCTAGATGCTATGAACAACTTAAGGCTACGATTGACATGAATGACTTCAAGTCATGACTTCATAACTATAGATGCTATGAATAGCTCAGTGCTATAGTTGACATGAATGTCTCTGGGTAGTGAGCTTAGGGGATATGTTATGAAAATGATAGGGTTATGGATGACATGAACGACTCCGAGTCGTGAGCTTTAGGGTATGGTTTACATGATCTACTTGAGGTCATGACCTTAGGGTTGTAGATGCTATTAAAAGCTTAGGGTTGTGGATAATATGAATGACTCCATCTCATGAGCTCAAAGTTCTAGAATTTATGAACAACTCAAGGTTATGGTTGACATGAACTACTCTAGGTTGTGGGCTCAAGGCCCTAGATGCTATGAACAACTTAAGATTGTGGATGATATGAGCTACTCCAAGTCGTAAGCTCAACGTTGTGGATGAATGAACAACTCCAAATCATGTGAACTTATGGCTCCAAATGTTATCCACACATTACAGTTGTGGATGACATGAATGACTTCAAGACCTGAGTTTAAGCCTATAGGTATGTTCAACTGCTTCAATTGATCAAAACTCTTTTGACATCCCTCATCCCATATAAACTTAGCTTCCTTAGCCAAGAGTTCATAAAAAGGCTTTGAAATCTTAAAGAAATCTTTTATAAACCTCCTGTAGAACCCTGCATGGCCAAGGAATTGCCTTACTCCTTTTACAGTTGTTGGGGATGGCAATTTGACAATAAGTTCCACCTTTGCTTTATCAACTTCAATGCCTTTCTCGGAGATGATATGGCCAAGGACAATTCCTTGATGTACCATAAAATGGCATTTCTCCCAATTGAGCACCAAGTCCTTTTCAATGCATTTGTTAAGAACCGCTTCCAAGTTGACTAAGCATTCTTCAAATGTACCTCCATATAAGGTGATGTCATCCATGAAAACCTCCATAATTCATTCTACCATATCACTGAAGATACTTAGCATACATCGTTGGAATGTTACAGGTGCATTACATAAACCAAAAGGCATTCTTCTGTAGGCGTATGTTCCAAATGGACATGTGAAAGTGGTCTTCTCCTGATCTTCAACATCGATTTCGATTTGAAAATACCTGGGGTACCTGTCCAAGAAAAATTAGAAAGGATGGCCAGAGACTCTCTCCAACACTTGATCAATAAATGGCAATGGAAAATGATCCTTCCTTGTCACAACATTCAATTTTCTATAATCGATACACACCCTCCAACCTGAAGTGAGGCGTGTAGCAATTTCTTCTCCTTTTTCATTTTGAACCATAGCAATCCCTGACTTCTTTGGTACCACTTGAGTAGGACTTACCCAAGGGCTATCAGATATGGGGTAAATAATACTTGCTTGAAGTAGCTTCAGCACCTCAGCTCGCACTACCTCTTGCAAATGAGGATTCAATCTTCTTTGAGGTTAGCGAATTGGTTTAGCTTATTCCTCCATGTATATATGATGTGTACAGACCAAAGGACTGATGCCTTTCAAGTCAGATATTTGCCATCCTATTGCTTTTTTACACCTCTTAAGAACTTCAAGTAGACACTTCTCCGGAGGAGTAGTAAGAGATGAAGATATAACAACAGGGCATTGTTTATTCTCTTCTAGGTATGTATATTTCAACTTCGTAGGCAGAGGCTTTAGATTGAGCTTTGGGGTCTCTTCTTTAGTAGCTTCTTGTGCCTCCTCTTTATTGAACAAAGGTAGTGATTACTACCAAAAAGTGCTATTTTGTAGACTTAATTATAATGGTTTTAAGCACCTTTGAGTAGTAATCATATTCATTTAACCCAATTAATTCATTAAGGTCCTTAGTAATTGGTTTTAACCATTTTGTGGCAAGTTCACATGTTTTTATCAGCTTATGAATCGATTCAAGCATGCCAAATGATGGAGGAGCTACTTAGACAAGTTAAAGCAAGGATTTTGGACATTTACAGGCTTGAATTTCAAGTGGAAACACGAGCACAAGCAAAGAGAAGCAAAGAGGAAAAGCAAGCAAAGTGAAGAGAAGCAAAGAGGACAGCAGCTGCAGTCTTCTTTCACACTTTTGGAGCACTTCCCAAAGTCCATTTTTTACATTCTATATACCATTTCAAAGCTCTGGAAGTCAAAAATCCAATGCTTCAAACCGTGCATGATTTGGAGTTGAAATGAGGAAGATATGGCCTTCGGAAGCCAACTGCTCCAGGTTATGCGAAATTCGCATAACACCTTCAAAATTCGCATAACCCATGCGTGTTGCGAATTTTGCTCTGTTTTTGCCGACTCCACTTTAGATATTTTCCTTTGTATTTTGTGATGTAATTTCCTTTCTTATCCTTGTAACTAACCAATCACAAGCTTTTGCTTTTGTAAAGACTATATAAGGGGTGGAAATCACCTCTTCGAATATATAGAATATAGAATACATATTACGTTTGACACTTAAAATATTTACAGAGCTCTCCCGTTTCTATTTTCTTAGTAGCCAAACAGCCTCTGAGGGCTTTTCCTTAGAGGATGATTGGCTAAAACTTTTAGTTTCTCAAAGTATGGATGTTATGTGATGGCTTGGATGAAATCCCATGGAAATTTCTTGCACCCGGAAGGTAAGGTAGACGTTTTTCATTAAAGGTTCATTAATGCAAAGTTTGGTTTTTTATTTCCAATGGCCAATACTTGATAAGCTTTTGGATTTCTATCCATTAGTTATCTCCTACGAGCTATTGGAAGGTGAGGTTTTCAATTCCAAGTTTTGCATTAATCCGTTAGAACCAATTTCAATGGCCATTGAAAGGTGAGTTTATCACCTGGAATGACTTTGAGTTGCCAATATTTGGTAAGCTTTTGGCTTTAGACCATTAGTTATCTCTTACGAGCCATTCAAAGGAAGTCTAAGGTGAATAACCATTGATGAAATTCACTACCATCTGTTTTGTCATTTTAAAGGATTAAAACTTGATTTGCTAAATCCATACCGGTTCGGGAAGCAAGCATCACCATAGTTGCAACCCCAACGCGAGGAGCCTATCCTGAGATTTCCAATTTGCATAAGAGCCAGAGCATAGCTATCCTATCTTTGAGAAACTTGTTTTTACACCCTTTCATTTTAGTCTTTAATGTTAGCTTAGATTAGTTTAAATATTTCTAAAACATTTACATCTTCTTTTAAAGCTAACATCCATAAGAAAATCACCTATTTTCCTAATTTGAATATCACTAGTGTTTGCAAAAACCCTTCCCAGTGAACGATCCTAGAACCACTATGCTATAGTAGCTTGGCTACTTTAGTAATAGTATTCAAGGTATAAATTTTGTTGATACGCCTTTAAAGCTAAGCTACCATGAGTCGCATCAGGTAGAATTTCTTCTCTCCTCCTCCAACCTTGTAGAGTAGCAAGCACATCTAAGGGTTCAGGTAACCCTTCTTCAAGATCCCCAAGACTTTCATTCAACTTGTCTTGCATATTCTGATTACAGTGCTCCTCCACTAGAGTGTCAATAATGCACACCTCTTCTGGATTTTCTTCTTTTTTCGGAGTGATTAGCTTTTTGGACATATAAAAGATATTGAGCTCCAATGTCATGTTGCCAAAAGTGAGTTGCATGAGTCCATTCCTACAATTTATAATTGCATTTGAGGTAGCAAGGAATGGCCTTCCAAGGATGATAGGAACATAATTCGTTTCCTTGACAATTGGGTGTGTGTCAAGAACAACAGAGTCTACTGGATAGTAGAAATTATCAACTTGAACTAAGACATCTTTAATTATCCCCCTTGGAATTTTCACTGATCTATCTACTAGAGATAGAGTTATTGATGTTGGCATCAATTCACCAAGTCCCAATTGCTTGTAGACAGAGTATGGTAGGAAATTCACACTTGCTCCCAAGTCTAACAAAGCTTTCGCCACTACCTTTCTCCCAATCATGATTGAAATGGTAGGACATCCTGGATCTTTGTACTTCAAAGGAGACTTGCATTGATGATAGCACTTACTTGCTCAGTTAAGAAGGCTTTCTTATTCACATTCAACCCTCTTTTGATAGTACACAAATCCTTTAGGAATTTTGCATATGTTGGAACTTATTTAATCATATCCAGCAATGGAATATTGACTTTCACTTGTCTCAATACTTCAAGAATTTCTGATGCATTTCTGATCCCCTTTTTCCCATGCAAAGCTTGAGGAAAAGGTGGAGGTGTGTGTTTCTTCAGCATTTCTTCCTTAATAAGTACTTTCTCCGAATTTGCATTCACTGTTGAATAATGGTCCTCTTTCCCTTCACTGATATCTTTCTTCTTTCCTTTTATTTCCTCCCTCTTGTCTATCTCTTCTTCTTCTTCCTCTTCAACATGTGGCTTAGGTGTTGGCAGCTCAACCTTTTTACCACTCCTTAGAGTGATCAAGGCTTTGACATCTCTCACCTATGAGGACTCTCCCTCATGAGTTTCCACTTCATGGATACCCTTGGGGTTTTGGTGAGGTTGAGAAGGAAATCTACCCTTCTCTTGCACTGTATTCCGGTTAGTGAGCCTTGAGATTGAGTATTAGAGATTATCTATCTTCTGAGATAAGTCATTTTGCATCCCATCCATCCTTTTATTCAATGTATTCTCTACACTATCAATTCTTTGACTGAGTTGAGCATTGATGGATTTTTAGTCTCCAACAAAATCTCCCACAACCTTGCTTAGATTCACTATTGCTTGTTCAAGATTTGAAGCTTGTTGAGATGGTTGAGTTGGTTGTGCTTACTGAGGTGCTCTTGGCTTCCAAGAAAAATTTGGATGGTTCCTCCAACTTGAGTTGTAAGTATTTCCATACGAAGCATTGTTGTTGGGCTTGAATTGTCCAATGACATTTGCTTGTTCTCCAAACATTTCCCTTGCAGCTGGAATTGTAGGGCACTCCTCCACCAAGTGCTCATAAGATTGACAAATAGGACATGACTTGACTTGCACTGGTGTTTCAGCAACAACTTGTACTTCATGTATCTTTTCAGTTCTAGCTCCTCCAATCTTCTTGCCATAGCTGCAAACTTTGCCTTCATATCAACATCTTCATTCAAGGTGTACATCCTAGCCTTAGCATTGAAAGCATTCGGTTGAGACTTCATCTTCCCCACTTCTCCTTTGCTCGGTTCATCCCATCCCCTTGAAACTTCAGCCACATAACTCAATAAATCCATAGCTTCCTCTGGATACTTACTCATGAAATCTCCTCCACACACTGTCTCGAGAAGTTGCCTCATTAAGGAAGACATCCCATCATAGAAATAACTCACAATAGCCATGTATCAAAATCATGGTGAGGACAAGCATTGATGGCTTCCATGTATCTTTCCTAACACTCATAGAATTTCTCATTCTCTTTATCTGAGAAGTTTGAAATTTGCCTTTTCAAGCCATTTGTTCTGTGAGTAGGGAAAAATTTCTTGAAGAATTCAGCTTGCAAATCAGTCTAAGTCCGGACACTCCTTGGCCTTAAAGAATTAAGCTAAATCTTGGCCTTATCCTTTAAATTGAAAGAAAATAGCTTTAGGCTCATCAAGTCGATTGAAGCTCCGCCTATAGAGGGCAATCTGGATTGCAAAGATCGATCCTTCCACTCAGAGATCTGGTTTGACATCGAGGCTCTCAGACAGCAGCCAGAGCTCAGGGATTCATTCCGTTTGCTACAGAGGTATCACATGGAGCATCTTCTCACCCCTAGGCAATTCTATTATCCTAGAGTAGTTCTAGACTTTTATCAGTCTATGACTACTCGGGGCATCCGGAATCCTACTCTCATCCATTTTACCATAGATGGACGCCAGGGTGCCATTGAAGCTCGTCACATTACTGAAGCCCTCCGTATACCTTATGAGCCTGTGACTCAGGCAGACTTCAGGGAGTGGTCCTCATTCTCTCAGAGGGACATGGTTCGTATCTTGTCCAGGGGGACTTCTACAACCTCAGTGTTGACTAGGAGAGAGCTTCCATCTGGGATGCTCCTTATTGATGTGCTCCTGCGTGCCAACATCTTCCCACTTCAACATAAAGTTCAGAGGAGAGGAGCTATACTTGAGGCATTATTTAGGATTTATGAGGGATATTACTTCGGCCCTCATCATTTGATTATGACTTATCTTCTTCATTTTGAAGAGAAAGTCCATAAGAAGAAGCTTCAGAGGGCAGATGTCATCCCATTATTATTTTCGAGGCTCCTCTGCCAGATTTTAGAGCACCAGGGCTATCCTGGAGAGCCTCGCCTTGAGAGGCGCCGCCATTGCCGAGAGGACTTCTCTCTTGACAAATGGCATCACTTGGCAGCCTACTTTGCACCTCAGGGAGCCCCAGCTATGCCTCCACCTCAGGGAGCCCCAGCTGTGCCTCCACCTCAGGGAGCCCCAGCTGTGCCTCCACCTCAGGGAGCCCCCCCCCCCCCTTCAGAGATACCCCATGAAGGCCAGCTACAGCAGGATGAGATTCTCACTGACACTACACCTCCTGATTACTACTCAAAAAGTGCTATTTGATAGCCTATAATAAATCCTTTTAAACACTTTTGAGTAGTAGTTTAAGCATTTTAACTCAATTGGCATGTTAAGGACCCTTGAAAGGGATTTTAATCACTTTATGCAAGTTTTGGTGTTTTTGTTAGTAATTTGATCACCAAAGCAAGTCAAGACTGAGGAGAGCTATGAGGAATCTTGGGCAAAGCTTAGAAGTCATTTGCCAAGAGTAAATCCGGATTGCAAGGAGAAAAAGCAAAGAGAATCTACCATAAAGCATATTCTTGATGACAGTCGTAGCAGCTACTTTTGGAGCACTTTATGAAGTCCAAATGATGCATGCTATATACCATTTCAATGTTCAGGAAGTCAAAAATCCAATGCTTCAAATGGTGTGCAATTCGGAGTTGAAACGAAGAAGTTGCAGCCATTACAAGACAATCACTCGGAGCTGAAGGAAGCATTTTGCATAGTGTTGCGAAATCACCCTTTTGTTGCGAAGTGATTTCGCAACCTTTTTGAACAGTGTGATGTTTCTCCTTCTGACGATACCCGATTTATGCCGCGAGAAGGAAGCTTGGAACCTCAAGGTGGAAGCAAACTTCGCAGCCCTGTGAAGATAGCTTGGTGTTGCGAAATTATTTCGCAGCACTCTTGAGTGTCTGCGAAATCTCGCAAACACCATTTTTCTCCTGCGAAATGGTTCCTGAAGCCTCCCGATATTTGCTACCGACATTGGGAGATATTTTCCATTAGATTTTTGTTGTCTAAATCCCAAAATACTCCTTGTAAACCTCCAATTACATGATTCCTTAGCTTTTAAGTTAGTAAAAAGACTAAATATCTATGTAATAATTAGTTTTATATTATGTTCATATATATACCTCTCGGGAGCCTGTTCTCGGGGAGGAGTTCCTTCTGTAAAATTTTGGGTAAGCAAGTAAAGTCTATTTTCTTTCTACTGCCTTACCTTCTCACTTTGTATTTTCATTTTTATTTCTAAGTTATGAATTCTCTGAGGAGTTTTCCCCAGAGAATGAGTAACTAAACCTCTAATTCCTTGGAGCTAAGGTTGTCGGGGAAGGTTCCAAGTGCAAGAATGCAAAGCTCTGTGGTTTTTGCTAGTAATGAAGAGGAAGTGAAATCCTTTAGTGATTTCTATGTTTTTAGTTAACTTAAAACACCTTAGAGTCACCTGGGCCAACACTTGGTAAGGCAAGTGATTTCCAACCATGGAAATGCACTAGTTTAGCCCTTGCGAGCCTCTGGGAGGTGACTTCAAGGTAGGATTTTCTAGAATAGCCAACACTTGGTAAGCTTTTGGACTCCTAGGAGACATCCATTAGTTATCTCTTGCGAGCTTTTGACGGGTAATCCAAGGTTAAAGATCACCTTGAATGGTTAAGGCTTAGTAAGAGGCTTAAACCATTGCAAAGTGCATCAGTGAGAGAATTAAAGTGAAATCTAATTGAAGGAGTCTTTGTATAACACCGGTTAGAAAATTGACTATATGTTGAATCTCTAATGCGAGGAAATGAACCATCTGACCGGAGCTATGTCTTTTGCATGAGGAACCACTCCAGTGAACCTAAATCTCTAGGGAATGCTTTTCTTCCTAAATTATTCCAAACTTCTGTTGTGTTAGTTAGTTTAAGTGTAAACCTTTACCAATCAAAGTTTGTGTTTTACTTCTTAAGCTAACCTTGAAATGAAACAAGACCAATTCACTTTGAATTGGTATCATTGATAGCTTGTTAATATTTCCCAGTGGACGATCCTAGAGCCACTATACTATAGTAGCTTTTTCTTTGCTACCCTAGTATATGGTGTTATAAGTTATAAATTTTGTTGATTACTTCCTCAATCAAGGAGCACCAGCTGAACACAAATCAGCTGAGACACCAATTGGGCACGAATCACCTCCTGCCCCTGCAGCACACACCTCAGTGCACATGCTTGAAGCTACACTTCCTGCTTCTCCTATCACTCAGGGTGCTCCACCAGGCAGGCCAGCTACCTCAGCACCTCCTCCTTCATCTGAGCCCACTGTCACCATTTCTCTTGCGGAATTCAGAGGCTTAGTGCACTCATTGTAGACACTGAGCACTGCTCAGGATTCCCTTATCCAGCAGATGGCCACTATTCGTGCACACCAGGATCAGATCATTGCTACTCAGACCCAACACACCACGATCCACTATCAGATCCAGCAGCATCTGAGTATGCAGACACCTCTTGGGCATGATAAGTCTGGACCATCCGAGCCTCCAGTGCCAGATGTGGACATCATACCAGCTGAGCAGTCCATACCAGATGAGGAGATCAGAGCAGAGCCATCACATGATCCCACTACTATTTGATCTTTTTATGTTTTTTTACTTACTTTAGACTTGTGAATCCCATCTTTTTCATGTTTTATAAACTGGGATTGGATGTATTACTTGAACATCAGGCATAGTATATTTCTTTTCTGAGTAATACATATATATATATATATATATCCTTTTTGATTATATTCCCTTTTCTCATTACTCTTTTGTCTTTGGAACATGTGGTTTAAGGTATTGCACACCTCCTGTACACTCAGACTTTGTCTCACTCAGGAGGTACCACTTCCTCCCTTTATTTTTAATCGCTCTTGAAACATTGAGGTCAATGTTCAGCTTGGTTGGGGGGAGAGTTGAGAAAGGAAGTTTTGTTACTAATGCTAAGTTATTTTGGTAATTTAGTTGATTTTTGCTTAATTTTTAAAATTTTTAAAAGTTTTTTTAATCATTCTCTATGGTTGTTAAAGATAATTTCTCAAAAACAAAATAGGATAAGTCGAGTTTTAACTTAATTACCCAAGTCTTAGAGTTTGTTTTATGCTTTCAAAGTTGATAATCTATTGAAACCCTTTTTTATTTCGAACTTATTTCTTCCATTTCAAGCTTTACACACACCGTGCACATTAGATCCCGGATATATGATGTAAAACTTTCTCACCTTCTAAGCTCAGGAAAATTTTGACTTGGTTCATTACTTAACCTCTCTTTAATAGTGTTGGGACACCTCATAAAGACCAATGAGTCTTTGAAAAAAAAAAAAAAAGAAGAATAAGCTTCTATTCTTTCCTTGAAACCTAAGCATGATCTGAAGGGGTGGCGAAAGCCTTTAAAACCCGATGCCCTAAACCTTGATTGGTTGGGAGTCATCGATCCTCTGCTTGCTACATAGGTGAATTGGTTAAGTTTAGTGAGTAAAAAGAATTGTGAATAAGAAGGTGCGTTCCTAACCCATTAAGAGTTGGTTAATTTTGCCAATGTTCGAGAAAAGCTTAGGTTGGGGGGAGAGGATAGTTGTACATACTATATCCGGAAGCTAATCTCATTAACACTTAGCTCATTATGGAAGAATTTGATTTGGAATCTTGAGAGTAGAGATTCTTTTGATACTTAATTGCATAATCTCCACTCTTTGTACTTTTTGTTTAAGTTTTAGCTTTGACAACTCCTATTGCATTTTGAATCTTCATATCTTTAGTTCACCATGTGAGATGTGTTTTGATATCAGTCATGCCACTCAATTATTTTTTGGAATGAATTGCATGACCTCTTTTATGTATATTATTATGTTTGCTTAGTTTTTCTCTCCTTCATTGCTAAGGGACTAGCAATATGTCGGTTGGGGGAAGTGATTACTACTCAAAACATGCTATTTTGTAGCTTGTAATTAGCTCTTTTAAACACCCTTGAGTAGTAATTACTACCTTTTAACTCAATTAGCATGTTAGGGACCCTTGCAATCGTTTCTAATCAAATTGTGTTAAGTTTTGGTGTTTTTTGATAGCTTTATGCTCACCAAAGCAATTTAAGAATGAGGGAGAGCTATATATAGTTCATGGAAAAGCTTTTGGAAGCTAAAATTTATGAAGAAACCAAGCTTTGGAGCAACATAGTCCTTTGCCTTAGTCGTTCCAAGTATGCAAGGAAAGAACAATGGAGAAGAGGAAAACAGGGTAAGGAAAACAGGGGACACAGCTGCAATCTTCCTTCACACTTTTGGAGCACTTTCCGAAGTCCATTTTCTACATACTATATACCATTTCAAAGCTCAGGAAGTCAAGAATCCAACGCTTCAAACCGTGTACGATTTGGAGCTAAAATGAGGAAGATATAGCCTTCGGAAGACAACTACATCAAGCTGAGGGACAATTTCGCACCTTGGAAATTGGAACTCCAACGTGCGAAATTTAAAGTGGATGGCAGCTGTGTAGTCGAGGTGAAGCCCAGCATGCGAAGTTGATTTTGCAACTTGTGGACTTGGATCTCAACATGCGAAAGTGAATTCTAAGTTGCGAAATCAACTTGTGAAATTTTCGCAAGTCACCATGCAACGTGCGAAACTGGGATATTTATGCCGACTCTTTTTCTTCTGATATTTTTGTGTCTAAATTTCCATTTTCTCCTTGTATTCAGCCACTCATGTAATTCCTTAGCTAGGAAGTATCCAAGGAAAGGTAAAATTACCTTCCTATATAAACTCTCTTGTAAACACTAAAAAAAAAGGACTCTCGGGGAGCTTTCTCCAGGAGACCAACTTATGTAAATTTTACACTTAGTGAAATAGAGAGATCTCTTTTGCTTTCTTTTTCTCTCTACTATTTTCTTTTTCTTGGAAGCCAAACAGCCTCTGAGGATGTTTTCCCAGAGGATGAGAGGCTAAACTTATAGTTTCTTGGAGTGGAGGAAGCTAGGTGAAAAGTCCAGATGAAAAGGTGGAAAGCTTCCGTGCATTAAATTCAGGTAGTTGGAGTTCATAAATGGTTTCTAAATCCAAAGTTTTGCTTTAAATCCCTTAGAATCACTTTGAATGGCCAATACATGGTAAGCTTCAGGTCTCTGTGGATGCTTATTGCTAGATCCATATCAGTCCATTAGTTATCATGTACGAGCCATTGGAAAGTGGTTCAAGGTGAAGACCCATAGTGTCTAAAGCCATTAATGGACCTTGACTATCATTTCTATTGACTTTTTATGGATTAAATCTCCATTGTTAAACCTATACCGGTTGGGGAAATAACTATAGGTTAAATCCCCAATGCGAGGAGAAAAATCTGGAATTTTCCACTTTGCATTCTGAACTTGATCCTAGCAACCCTTAGCTCCGGGAGACTTTCTTTCTTCCATTTTTACTTAGTTCTATGTTAGTTTAGTTTCAATCACCACTTTCAAAACAAATTTTATTTTCTTTTAAACTTCAAGTTTATGATAAAGGAAATCATCAAACTCAATTTCTAATCTAAAGTCTGTCACTGATAGAATGAAAACCCATCCCTGAGTTCGACCCTAGAGCTGCTATACTATAGTAGCTTTGCTACGCCAGAATAAGGTCATAGGATTTACAAATATTTTTTATTAAAAGACCCGACTGGGCACGAATCAGTGGTTGACATGAAAGACTCTAGGACATGAGCTCAAGCCTCTTAATGCAATGCATAACTTAGGGCTATCGATGACATGAAAAACTCCAGGTTGTGAGCTCAGAGCTTTAAATGCTATGCACAACTTAGGTTTTTGGATGACATGAATGCCTCTGGATTGGAAGCTTAGGGCCTTAAATACTATGAACAACTAATTGTTGTGGTTGACATGATCTGAATCTTGTCATAAGCTAAGAGATCTAGATGCTATGAATAGCTTAGGGTTGTGGATGACAATAGCTACTCCAGGTGGTGAGATCAAGGCTCTGGATACTATAAACAACTCAGAATTGTGGATGATATGAACAACGAGGGATCCCATGAGCTTAGGCCTCTAGATGCTATGGACCAGTCAAGGTTGTAGATTCTATGAAAGATTTTGCATCATGAGCTCAAGCCTCTAAATTCTATGAATGAGTTAGGGCTATGCATGACATGAAAGGCATTGGGTTGTGAACTCAAGGCTCTAGAAGCAATGAATAACTCAAAGTTATGGATGATATGAATGACTCAAGATCCTATCAATTTAGCCCTTTAGATGCTATGAACTACTTAGGTTTGTGGATGACATTAACAACTCCGGGTTGTGAGCTTTGTGCTCTAGATACTATGACACCTTAGGGCTTTGGTTGATATGAATGACTCTAGGTCATAAGCTTAAGGCTTTAGATGCTATAAAAAACTCAAAGGTGTGGATGAGATGAACTACTTTGGGTTGTGAGCTTAAGACCTAGATGTTATGAACAGCTCAGGGCAGTGGATGACATGAGCTACTCCAGGTTGTAAGCTCAAGGCTTTGGATGTTGTGAACTACTTAGAGTTATGAATTATATGAATGACTCAGGATCCCGTGAGCATAGGTCTCTAGTTGATATGATCCGCTCAAGGCTTTGGTTGAGGTGAACAACTCTAGGTCATGAGGTTAGGGATCTGGATTCCATGATTAAGTCAGAGTTATTGATGATATGAATGACTCAAGATCCCGTGAGCGCAAGTCTCTAGATGCTTTGAACCGCTTAGGGCAATAGATGATATGAACGATTCTACGTCATTATTTCAATCCTCTAAATGCTATGAATGGATAAGGATTGTGGATAAAAGAAATGACTCTGGGTCATGAGCTTAGGGCTCTAAATGTGATTAATAATTCAGGATTATGGTTGACATGAACGACTATGGGTCATAAGCTCTAGGCTCTAGACTGTGTGAACAACTCAGGGCTATGGATGACATTAATGACACTAGGTTATGAGCTTAGGGCTCTTGATAATTTGAAAAGCACAAGGTTATGGTTGACCTAAAAAACCCTAGGTCTTTAACTGAGGGCTTTAGATGTTATGAACATGTAAGAGTTATGGATGATATGAACAACTTAGGATGTCGTGAGCTTAGGCCTATAGATACTATGAATAGCTCAAGGCTATAGACGATATGAATGATTCTGCATCATGAACTCAAGCCTCTAGATGCTATGAACGACTCAAGATTGTAGATGACATGGATGACTTTGGGTTATAAAATTAAGGCTCTAAAAGCTATGAACAACTCAGAGGGGTGGATTAGAGCTACTTTAAGTCATGAGCTCAGGGCTCTGGATGCTATGAACAACTTAGGGCCATGGATGACATAAGCTACTTAGGGTCAGGAGCTCAGGACTCTAGATGCTACGAACAATCTAAAGTTATGAATGATATGAATGATTTGGGATCTTGTGAGTAAAGTGCTCTCTAATCTATGAACTACTCAGCCCTTTGGTTTGCATGAATGACTCCAAGTCATGAGCTTAAGGTTCCAAATGCTATGAACAACTCAGATTTATGGATGAAATGAATGAGTTACGATCTCATGTGCTCAGGCCTCTAGATTATATGAATAACTCAGGGTTGTGGATGACATGAACGACTTTAGGTCATGAGCTCAAGGCTCAATATGTTATGAAAAGCTTAGGGTTGTGGTTGACATGAATGACTTAGGGTCATGAGCTCAAGGATCTAAATTTTATGAACAACTCTAGGCTATGGATTACATGAACAACTATGGGTCGTGAGCGCAGGGCTTTGGATGGTATGAACAAATCAAAGTTATGGATAATATAAATGTCTTGGGATCCCATGAGCTCAAGCCTCTAGATGTTATGAATCACTAAGGGTTTTGGATGATATAAATGATGTTATGTCATGAGCTCAAGCCTGTAGATGCTATGAACTTCATAGGGTTGTGGATGATATGAACAAATTTGGGTTATGAGCTTAAGGCTCTAGATATTATTAACAACTTAGGCTTATGGATGACATGAATGACTCCGAGTCATGAGCTCAGGCCTTTAAATTCTATAAACAACTAGGGGTTATGGTTGACATGAAAGACTCTAATTTGTGAGTTCAAGGCTCTAGATGTTATGCACAACGTAAGATTGTTAATGAAATGAAAGATTTCGACTCGTGAGCTCAGGGCTTTAAATGCTATGAATAACTCAAGCCTATTGTTGGCATGAATGACTCTAAGTCATGAGCTAAGCCCTATCCATGCTATTAACAACTCATGGCTTTACATACATGAACAACTCTTGGTTATGAGCTTAGGTCTTTAGATTTTGTGAACAACTCAAGATTGTTGTTGACATGAAAGACTCTGGAACGTGAGTGCAATGCCCTACATGCAACGAACAACTCAGGGTTGTGATTGACATGAACGATTGTGGGTTCTGAGCTCAGGGTTCAAGATGTTATGAAAAAATAAGGGTTATGGATAACATAAAGAACTCCGGGTTGTGAGTTCAAGACTTTAGATGGTATTAACAACTCAAGGTTATGGATAAAATGAAATGAATTTAGCCCATGAGCTTAAACCCTTCGATTTTATGAATAGTTAAGGGACGTGGTTGACATGAATGTCTTCGACTTGTGAGCTTAGAGCTCTAAAAGGTGTACATAACTTAAGGCTGTCGATAACATGAAAGACTCTAGGCCATGAGCTTAGGGTTCTACATGTTATACACAAGTCTAGGCTATCGATGACATGAACGAGTCAAAGTCATGAGCTCAAGGCTCTTAATACTATGAACAACTCAAGGTTGTGGATGACATGAATGACTTTGGGTCATAAGCTTAAGGCTCTAGATGTTATGAATAGCTCAGGGTTGTAATGACATGCATTAATCTGAGTCGTGATCTTAGGGCTTTGGATGCTATGAATAGCTTAGAGTTTTGGATTATATTAATGACTCAAGACCCCATGTGCTTAGTCATTTAGATGTTATAAACTACTCAGGCTATGGATGATATGAAAAATTCTATGTCATGAACTCAAGCCTCTGGATGCTATGAACTGCTCGAGGCTATGAAAGACATAAACAACTTTCAATCATGAACTCAAGGTTCTAGATGCTATGAAAAGCTCAGGACTTAATTGACATGAACAACTCCGAGTTGTGAGCTTAGAGATGTAAATACTATTAACAACACAATGTTGTAGATGAAATGATTGACTCTAGGTCATGAGCATAGGGCTTTAGATTCTATGAATAGTTGAGGATTCTAGTTGACATGAAATACTCTCAATCGTGAGCTTAGGGCTTCATATTCTATGCACAACTTAAAGTTGTTGATTACATGAAAGACTCCTGGTCATGAGTTGAGGGCTTTAGCTTCCATACATAGGTATGGGCTTTCAATGACATGAAAGACTTTAAGTCGAGAGCTCGGGGATCTAAATGTTATGAACAACTCAGGGTTATGGTTGACATGAACGACTCCGAGTCGTGAGCTGAAGGCTTTAGATACTATGAACAATTGAGAGTTGTGGATGATATGATTGATTCAGGATCATGTGAGCTCAAGCCATTAGATGCTATGAACTGTTAAGGGTTATGGACGATTTGAATCATTCTACATCATGAGCTTAAGCCCTTAGATTCTATGAACTCCTTGGTGTTATAGATGACATGAATGACTATGGGTTGTGTGCTCAAGGTTCTAGAAGTTATGAACAACTAAAAGTTTTGGATTATATGAATGACTTAGGATCCTATGAGATCAGTCCTTTAGATTTTATGAACTGATCAGGGATGAGAAAAATATGAATGATTTTGTGTCATGAGCTCAAGCCTTTAGATGCTATGGACTGCTCAATGTTATGGATGACATGAACATCTCTGGGTCGTGAACTTAGGGCTCGAGATGCTATCAACAACTCAGGGTTGTGGTTGACTTGAAAAACTTTTGGTCATGAGCTCAAGGGTCTAAATGCTATGAACAACTTATAATTGTGGATGATATGAATGACTTGGTCTCCTGTTACCTAAGGCCTCTAGAAGTTATGAACTACTCAGGGTTGTGGATGTTAATAATGATTCTACATCATACACTCAAGCCTCTATATACTATGAACAACTCAAGGTTGTGGATGCTATGAACAACCCTAGGTCGTGAGTTGAAGGCTTTAGATGCTATGAACTACTCATGGTTATGGTTGATAAGAAGAAGTTCAGATTGTGAGCTCAAGGTTCTATATTCTATGAATAGCTAAGGATTATGGATGACACAAGCTACTACAGGTCATAAGCTTACATATTTGGATGCTATGAAGAACTTTGGGTATTAAATTATATGAACGACTCAGGATTTCGTGAGCTTAGTCCTCTAGATGCTATGAATAGCTCAGGGTTGAGGATGATATGAATGATTCTTGGTTGTGAGCTCATGGCTCTAAATGATATGAATAGCTTAAGTCTATGGATGACATGAATCACCTTAGGTAGTGAGATCAAGGCTCTAGATGATATGAACAACTTTAGGCTATGGTTGACAAGACCAACTCTGGCTCATAAGTTGAATGCTCTAAATGCTATGTATGCTCATGGCTACGGATGACATGAATGACTTTGGGTTGTGAGCTCAAGGCTCTAGATATTATGAACATCTTAGGATTGTGGTTGACACGAATGACTTTGGGTCGTGAGGTCACGACTCTAAATTCTATGAACAGCTCAAGGTTGTCAATGATATAAACTACTCTAGGTTATGAGCTGAGGGCTATGGATGTTATGAACAACTAAGCATTATGGATGATATGAACGACTAAGGATCCCATGAGATCAAGCCTCTAGATGCTAAGTACAACTCAAAGCTATGGATGAGATGAATTTATCTACTTCATAAGCTCAGGGTTGTAGATTACATGAACGAATCTAGGTTGTGAGTTCCGAGTTATGGCTGATATGAATGACTTAGGATCCCGAGAGCCCAAGCTTTTAGATGCTATGAATAACTCAAGGTTAAGAATAATATGAATGATTCTTGGTCATGAGCTAATGGCTTTAAATGCTATGAACAACTCAAGGTTGTGCATCACATGAAAGACTTTGAGTTGTGAGCTTAGGGCTCTATATGTTATGAAAAGCTCAAGGTTTTGGTTGATAAGAATGAGTTTGGGTTATGAAATCTAGGGTCTAGATGCTATAAAAAAACTCACGGTTGTTAATGACATCAACTAGTCTGAGTAATGAGCTCATGACATTGGATGCTATGAGCAACTCAAGGTGGTGGATGAATTCAATGGCTTGTGATCCTGTGACCTCAAACCTCTAGATGCTATGAGCAGCTCAAGGTTGTGGATCATGTGAATAGTTCTTGGTCATGAGCTTATGGCTATAAATGATATGAGCAGTTGAGGCTTATAGATGACATGAATGACTCCAGGTAGTGAGCTCAAGGATCTAGATGCTATGAACAACTCACGGCTATGTTTGACATCAACAACTTTGGGTTGTCAGCTCAGCGCCTTAGATGCTATGAACAACTCAAGGTTATAGTTGACATGAATGACTCCAAGTTATGAGTTGAGGACTCTATATGCTATGAACAACATAGGATTATGGATGACATGAATGACTCTAGGTCATGAGCTTAGGGTTCTACATATTATGAAGAGCATGGGCCTATGGTTAGCATGAACAACTCCAGGTTGTGAGCTCAAGGCTCTAGATGCTATGAACAACTTATTCATGTTATTGACATGAACTAGTCTAGTCATGAGCTCAAGTCTCTAGATGCTATGAACAACTTCATGTTATGGATGATACACACGATTTTGGGTCATGAGCTTAAGGATCTAAATGTTATGAACAACTCAGGGTTGTGGATGAAATGACCAATTTTGGGTCATGAACTCAGGGTTGTAGACACAATGAACAACTTAGGGTTATGGATGAATAAACGGATTCGGGTCATGAGCTTGAGACCCCAGATGTTATGAACACCTCATTATTATGGATCATATGAACGATTATGGATCCTGTGACCTTCGGCCTCTAAATATTATGAAAAACTTAGGGCTAAGAATGATATGAATGATTCTTTGTTGTGATCTTATAGCTTTAAATGCTATGAAAAGCTAAGGGCAGGGATGACATGGAGGACTCCTGGTCGTGAGCTCAGGGCTCTATATGCCATGAATAGCTTAGAATTGTGGTTAACAAGAACGAGTCTCAGTCATGAGCTTGAGGCTTTATATGCTATGAACAACTCAAGGTTTTGGGTGATGAGCTACTCCAGGTTGTCAGCTTATAGCTTTTTATGCTATGAAGAACTTAGGGTATTAGAAGATATGAACGAATTAGGATCCCATGAGCTCAAGCCTCTATATGATGAACAACTCAAGGTTGTAGATGATATGAATGATTCTTGGTTATGAGCCATGGTTCTAAATTCTATGAAAAACATAGGGCTATGGATGAAATGAATGACTTTGGGTAGTGAGTACAAGGCTCTAGATGCTACGAATAACTCAGGGTTGTGGTTGACATGAACAACTCTAGGTCATGAGCTCAACATTCTAGATGCTATGATAGCTCAAGAGTGTGGATGACATGAACAACTCTATGTCGTGAGCTCAAGGCTCTAGATACTATGACCAATTTTGGGTGTGTTTGAGATGAATGACTTAGGGTCGTGAGCTCACGACTTTAGATGCTATAAAGAACTCAAGGCTGTGGATTATATGAGCCACTCTAGGTTGTGAACTTATGGCTCTAAATGCTTTAAACTGCTCAGGGTTATGGATGACATAAAGGACTGCGGGTCATGAGCTCACAACTCTAAATGCTATGAACAACTCAAGGTTGTGGATTATATGAGCTACTCTGGGTCATGAACTCAAGGCTTTAGATGTTATGAACTGCTCAAGACTGTGGATGACATGAAGGACTTCGGGTCATGAGCTTAGGGCTCTAAATGCTATGAACGACACAAGATTGTGGATGATATGCATGAGTCTAGGTCATGAGCTTAAAGATCTAGATGTTATGAAGAGCTTGGGGTTATGAATGATATGAATGATTATGGGTCGTGAATAAAAGGCTCTAAATGCTATGAATAGCACAAGGCTATGAATGAAATGAACAACTTAGGGTCATGAGCTCAGAGCTCTAAAAGTTATGAATAACTTAAAGTTGTGGATGATATGAATGACTTGGGATCTCATGAGCTCAAGCCTTTAGAAGATATGAACAACTCAGGTTGAGGGTGATATGAACGATTCTTGGTCATGAGCCCATGGCTCTAAATGCGATGAACAACTTAGCATTGTGGATGAGATGAACTACTTTACATCATGAGCATTGGTCTCAAGAAGCTATGAATAGCTAAGAGTTATGGATGATATGTATGATTCTATGTTGTGAGCTCAAAGCTCTAGATGTTTTGAACAATTTAGGACTGTGGATGATATGAACTATTTTGGGTTGTGAACTCAAGGCTTTAGATGCTATGAGTAGCACATGGTAGTGGATGATATAAATGGTTTTAGGTGGTGAGCTTGAACCTCTAAATGTTATAAATAGCTTATGATATTAGATGATATGAACAATTCTACATCATGTGCTCAAGCCCCTTGATTTTATCAATAACTTGGGGTTATGGATAACATAAATGACTTTGGGTTGTGAGTATAGGGCTCTAGATGCTCTGAAAAGCTTAGGTCTATGGTTGACATGAATGACTATAAGTCTCGAGCTTAAGGCTCTTGATGCTATGAATAGCTCAAGCCATTGGATGACATAAGCTACTCTGAGTCATTAACTCATGGCTTTAGATGTTATAATCAACTCAGGGTTATGGATGATATGAACAAATCAGGATCCCATGAGTTTAGGCTTCTAGATCATATAAACAGCTTAAGGCTATGAATCATATGAACAATTGTTGGTCATAGGCTCAAAGCTCGAAATGTTATGAATATCTCAAGGTTGTAGCTAACATGAACGAATCAATGTTGTGAGCTCGGGGCTCTAAATGCTGTGAATAGCTTAGGGTTGTGGGTCTAAGGCTCTAGATGTTATGAACAATTGAGGGTTGGGGATGATATGAATGACTTTAGGTCATGAGCACAGGGCTCTAAATACTATGAATAGGTTAGGGTTGTGGTTCACATGAACATCTCGGGGTCGTGAGCTCAGGGCTGTAGATTCTATAAATAGCTTAGGCCTGTTGATGACATGAACTTTGCTTGGTCTTGAGCTCAAGTCTCGAGATATTATGTACAACTCATGGCGATGGATGATATGCACGATTGTAGGTCGTGAGCTCAAGGATATAAATGATATGAACAATTTTGGGTTGTGAACTAAAGGTTGTAGATGTTATGAACAGTTTAGGGCTATGGATGAAATGAATGACTATGAGTCGTGAGCTATGGGCTCGAGATGGTATGAATTACTAAAGGTTATGGATAACATGAATAACTTCGGGTCTTAAGCTTAGGGCTATAGATCCTATGAAAAGCTCAAGGCTATGGATGACATGAATGACATCGGGTCATGAGCTAAAGGCTCAAGATGTTATCAACAACTCAAGGCTATGGTTGACATGAATGACTATGGGTCATGAGCTAAGAGCTCTAGATGCTATGAGCAACTTAGGGCTTTGGATGACATGAATGACTCTAAGTCGTGAGCTCGAGGCTCTAGCTACTATGAATAGCGTCAGGTTGTGGATGACATGAGCTACTCTGTGTCGTGAGCTTAGGGATCTAAATTCTATGATCAACTTAGGGTTATCGATGATATGAATGACTTGTGATCCAGTGAGCTCAGACCTTTAGATAATATGACCAACTCTATGTTGTGGATGATATGAATGATTCTTAGTCGTGAGCCCATGGACCTAAATTATATGAATATCTCAGGGTCGTGGATGACATGAATAACTTTGGATTGTGAGCTAAAAGATCTAGATGCTATGAATAGTTTAGGGTTATGGTTGACATTAATGAATACGGTCATGAGCTCAGGGCTTTAGATGTTATGAACAACTGAGGGTTGTGGATGACATAAATGGCTCTAGGTTGTCCGCTCAAGGCTCTAGATACTTTGAACAACATAGGGTTCTAGATGATAAGAACAACTCGAGATCCCGTGAGCTCAGGCCACTAGATTATATTAACAACTCAAGGCTGAGGATGATATGAATGATTCTAGGTCATGAACTTAAGGCTTTAGATATTATGAATAGTTTAAGGCTATGGATGAAATGAACAACTTTAGGTCGTGAGCTCAGGACTTGAGATGGTATAAACAACTTAGGATTATGGATAACATAAACGAAGATGCGATGAACAGTTCAGGGTTCTACTTTACATCAACAACTCCAGGTCGTGAGCTCAAGGCTTTAGATACATGGAAAAGCTCAAGGTTGCGGATGACATGAATGAATCTACATCATGAGTTGAGGACTCTAGAAGCTATGAATAACTTATGGTAATGGTTGACATGAACAACACCAGGTCATGAGATTAGGGTTCGAGATGCTATGAATAGCTCAAGGCTATGTATGATATGATCAACTTAGGGTCATGAGCTCAACACTCTAGATGCTATTAATAGCTCAAGGTAATGGATGACATGAAAGACTTAGGGTCATGATCTCAGGACTCTAGATGCTATGAACAACTCAAGGCTATGGTTGAGAGGAACTTCTCCGGGTCATGAGATTTGGGCTATATATGCTACGAATAGCCCATGACTCTGGATGACATGAGCTATTCTCATCATTAGCATAAGGCTCTATATGCTATGAAACCCTTAGGGTTTTAGATGATTAGAACAACTCGGGATCTCATCGACTTAGGCCTTTAGATGCTATGAATAGCTAGGGGGTGTGGATGAAAAGAATGATTCGTGGTCATGAGGTTATGACTCCTAATGCTATGAACAATTGAGGGCTTTAGATGACATGAACAACTCTAGGTCATGAGCTTAAGGTTTTAGATGCTATGAACAACTCAGGGCAATAGTTGACATGACGGACTCCGTGTCATGAGCTCCTGGGTCTAGATGCTATGAACAACATAAGGCTATGGATGACATGAATGACTTCAACTTGTGAGCTTAGGGCTTTAGATGCTATGCACATTGAGGGTCATGGATGACATGAACAACTCTGAGTCATGTGTTAAGGGCTCTAAATCCTATGAATAGCTCAAGGCTATGGTAGACATAAATGACTTCATGTTATGAGCTCAAGACACTAGATGCTATGAAAAGCTCATGGAAATGGATGACATGAAGGACTCCAAGCTGTGAGCTCAGGGTTATGGCTAACATGAACAACTTTGGGTCATAAGCTTAAGGCTTTAGATGTTATGAACAACTTAGCTTGTGAGTTTAGGGCTATGGATTTTATCAAGAACTCAACATTAAGGATGATATGAACAACTTGAGATCCCTTGAGCTCAAGACTCTAGATATTATGCATAGCTCAAGATTGTGGATTAGATGAACGATTATGCATCATGAGTTAAGGGCTGTGGATGACATGAACAACTTTAGGTCATGGACTCAAGGCTTTAGATGCTATGAACAACATAGGGTTGTGGTTGACATGAATGACTCTAGGTCATGAGCTCAAGGCTTTAAATGCAATGAAAAGCTCCAAGCTATGAAGGACATAAATGACTCTAGGTCATGAGCTTAAGGCTCTAAATCCTATGAATAGCTTAAGGCTATGGTTAACATGAATGACCCTAGGTCGTAAGATTAAGGCTCCAAATACTATGCATAGCTCAAGTATGTGGTTGATAAGAATGAATCTGAGTTGTGAGCTTAAGGCTCTAGATGCTACGAGCAGCTCAAAGCTATGGTTGACTTAAATGACTGCGGGTCATGAGCTCAAAGATCTAGATGCTATGCACAACTTAACATTATGGATGATATAAATAACTTGAGATCCTATGAGCTCAGGCTTCTAAATACTATGAATAACTCAGGGTTGTGGATGATATGAAGTATTTTATGTCATAAGCTAAGTGTTATGGATGAAATGAATGACTTCAGGTCATGAGCTTAGAGTTTTAGATATTATGAATAGCTCATGGTTATGGTTAATATGAACAACTTTGAGTTATGTTATAACTACTTTGGATGCTATGAAAAGCTCCAAGTCGTGGTGAACATAAACCACTTCAAGTCATGAGCTCGGGACTGTAGATGTTATGAACACCTAAGGGTAGTGGTTGACATGAACAACTCTAGGTCATGACCTCAGGTCTTTGGATACTATAAACAACTCATGTTATGGTTTATATGAATGACTCTGGGTCATGAGCTCAGGGATCTAGATGTTATGAACAACTCAGAGTTGTGGATTATATGAACAACTTAGGATCCTGTGAGTTAAGGAATCTTGATGCTATGAACAACTTAGGGATAAGGATGATATGAATGATTCTTGGTCATAAGCCTATGAATTTAAATGTTATGAACAACTTAGGGTTATGGATGATATGAACGACTTTAGGTCATGAGCTTAAGGCTCTAGATGCTATGAACAGCTCAGGGTTGTAGTTGACATAAAGGACTTCGAGTTATGTACTCCGAGCTGTAGATGCTATGAACAACTTAAAGTTGTGGATGATATGAACGACTTAGGATCCCGTGATCTTAGACTTCTAGATGCTATGAACAACTAAATTTTGAGGATGATATGAACGATTCATGGTTGTGAGCCTATTACTCTAAATGTTAAGAATAACTTAGGGTTGTGCATGACATGAATGAGTCTCAGTCATGAGCTTAGGACTTTGAATGCTATGAAAAGCTTAGGATTGTGGATGATATGAACAACTATAGATCCTGTGAGCTTAAGCCTTTAGATGCTACGAAAAGCTTAAGGGTGTTGATTATATGAACGATTCTTAGTCGTTCTCCCATGGCTCCAAATGCCTTGCATAGCTCATGGTTATAGACAACATGAACGACTTCAGGTCATGAGCTCAAGGCTTTATATGCTATGAATAACTTAAGGTAGTGATTGGCCTGAATGAATCCAGGTCATGAGCTCAAGGCTCTAGATACTATGAATAGCTTAGGGATATGTTTGACATGAATGACTTCGATTCATGAGCTCAGGGCTCTACATGCTATGAACAACTCAGAGTTATAGATGATATGAACAAATCGGGATCTTATGAGTTGAGGCCTTTAGATTCTATGAACAACATAAGGCTAAAGATGATACGAATGATTCTTTATCGTGAGCCTATGATCCTAAAGGCAATGAACAACTCAGGGCTATGGATGACATGAATTACTCTAAGTCATGAGCTCAGGGCTCTAGATGCTATGAAAAGCTTAAGGTTGTGGTTGGTGTGAAGGAATTCGAGTCATGTGCCTAGGGCTCTAGATGTTATGAATAACTTAGAGTTCTAGATGATATGAACAACTCAATATCCCATGATCTAAGACCTCTAGATGCTATGAACAACTCAAGACTGAGGATGAGATGAATGATTCTTGGTTATGAGCTAATGACTCTAAATGCTATGAATAGTTTAGGGTTGTGCATGAAGTGAATGACTTCCAATCATGAGCTTAGGACTCTAGATGCTATGAACAATTTAGGTTGTGGATGTTATGAATGACTACGAATCCCATGAGTTCAAGCTTCTCAATGCTTTGAAAAGCTCAGGAGTGTGGATGATATGAACGATTTTTTATCATGTGCCCATGGCTTTAAATGCTATGAACAGCTCAGGGTTGTGGATGACATGAATGACTGTAGGTTATAAGCTCAGGGCTTTGAATGCTATGAACAACTCAGGGTTATTGGTAATGTTAACAACTTCAGGTCGTGAGCTTAGGGTCTAGATGCTATGAACAGCTTAGGGTTGTGGATGACATGAATAACTCTTGGTCATGAGCTTAGGTCTTTATTTTTGTTGATAGGAATGACTTCATGTCGTGAGCTCAAGGCTATAGATGCTATGAATAACTCAAGATCGTGGATGGTATAAGCTACTCCAGGTTATGAGCTTAAGGTTATTGATGCTACGAACGTCTAAGTGTTATTAATGATATGAATGACACGAGATCCCATAAGCTCAAACCTCTAGATGCTAAGAACATTTTAGAACTATGGATGATATGATCGGTTCTATGCCATGAGCTTAAGGTTGTGGATAACATGAATGACTCTACATCTTGAGCTTAGGGCTTTAGATAGTATGAACAACTCAAGGTTATGATTGACATCAATGACTTTGAGTTGTGAGCCAAGGGCTCTAAATGTTGTGAAAATATCAGGGTTGTGGATGATATGAGCTACTTCAAGTCGTGAGCTCAAGGCTATGGATGCTATGAATAGCTCAATGTTGTGGATGGTATTAATGACTTGGGATCCCATGAGCTCACACCTCTAGATGCTATGAATAACTCAAGGTTGAGGATCACATTAATGATTCTTAGTCCTAAGCCAATGACTCTAAATGCTATGAACGGTTCAAAGCTATGGCTGACATGAATGACTCTAGGTTATGAGCTTAAGCTTAGGACTATGGTTGACATGAAGAATTTTAGTTGTGAGCCTAGGGCTCTAGATGCTATAAAGAGCTCAGTACTGTGGATGCTATAAGCTACTCCAGGTCATTAACTTAGGGCCCTGGATGCTGTGAATAGCTCAGAACTTTAGATTCTATGAACAACTCAGACTTATGGATGATATGGATGACAAGGGATCATGTGAGCTTAAGCCTCCAAATGTTATGAATAGCTAAGGGTTGTGGATGACATGAACAACTCTAGGTAGTAAGGTCAAGGCTCTAGATGTTATGAACCACTTTAGGCTATGGATGACATGAATGACTCAAGGTCGTAAGCTTAGAGCTCTAGATGTTAGGAATAGTTTGGGGTTGTGGATGACATAAACAACTCCGGGTTGTGAGCTCAAGACTTTAGATGTTATGAACAACTCAGGGTTGTGGTTGGCATGAACTACTTTGGGTTATGATCTAATGGCTCTAACTGCTATGAATAGTTTAGGGATGTAGATGACATGAACGAATCCGTGTCATGAGCTCAAGGTTGTAGATGCTATGAATGACTCAAAGTTGTGGATGATATGAACAACCGATGATCTTGTGAGCTCAAACCTCTAGATGCTATGAATGGGTCAGGGCTCTATAAGATATGAACGATTCTTGGTCATGAGCACCAAGCTCTAAATGTTATGAACACCTCAAGGCTATGGATAACAAGAACGACTCATGGTCATGAGCGTAAGGCTCTAGATGATATGAACAACTTAGGTATGTGGTTGACATGAACTAGCCTATGTTGTGAGCTAAGGGCTCTAGTGTTAGGATAGAGCCCTTAAAAGCATGACATGATGTAATAAATTTGGAATTCATTATTTATTTAATAATCTTCCAGTTTCACTATTATCCATCCTTATTCCATGTATTATACTTTATGAGCATTCTTGCCCTAACCTTTTGCATTCTACATGACTTAGATGCATTTCCACCAGGTTGTCCATTGTATTGTCTCTCAACTTTGATAGAATATTAAGCTTGTGCTGAAGTTAGTAGTGGGTTTGACCTATGGGTGAGATTGTAAAATGATCATATATTCCCTATGGATTGGCTCACTATTAATGGAAGTCGGTAGCAATAGGAATTCTCAATAAAGGCACCATGAAGATAGAGTGTCCCATTGAGTTATCCGAAGGAGGTGCATTCATGAAAACTATGGCCATAGTAGTTCCTTAAGTGGCACTTGACATAAGCTCTATAAGAGCTATGATATGTCAATTAAACACATAATAGGAGGATTTGTAACTCAAGGATGGTAGAGGTAGTGTTGAAAGACTGATAGCTTTCACCTTGTTAGACTACAGACACTAGTTCATGGGGAGACTGAACACAATGGATACCAAGTCACGGACCCAAGCACTTAGTGACTTCTTGTTATTTACATAGGATACTAGAGTTTAATTGATTCTTTATAGTGGGATATTGAATCAACTTTAGAATTGGATTCTAAGGGAGCTAGTAGTCCTATAGGTCGCACTGGTCCCTACTCTAAGCTCATATACCTTGTTGGCATGGGTTATGAGAGTCGAATTGGCTCTAAGTTCACTTTTGTGTATAAGGGCATTTTGGTAATTATGTGAGATTGCATAGGTGTAAGTGAACAAGGTCTCTAGATTGGATTAAGTGATTAATTAGTAGGCCCTATTGAGTTAATTAATCAATTATAACCCATTTTGGGTTAGATTAAGTGACCCAAGCCTATGTGGGCTCAAGTAACTTAAGCCCACATAGGAACCCTATAAATACCCCCTAAGGGTTAGGGTTTACATAGCTTTTGTCTTCCACCATCCAGAAAGGTAGAGAGCCATAGCCTCCACCATCTTTTCCTCTCCACCAAAGTGTGCTAAGATCAAGGCTCGAGTCATCGAGTGGAAGACTTTGTGTCTACGAGACTTATACGATTTCGATCTTTATCTTCACCATGTGAATTTGATTCAGGAACATTTGAATTCGAGAAATGGCTTTTGTTAGCACTTTCTAAATCCTTTAAAAGTGTAAAAATGTTTTTTTTTTTACTGTGCATAGAATTTGGAAAAAGCCTAAGAAAGTTATGCATACTTCTAACCTGATCCAAACTTAGGAGACAAAAAGATTTGGGTTTTTCCCATCAGTTAACTCAAGGCTTTGGATGCTATGAAAAACTTAGGGTTATGGATAATATGAACGACTTAGGATCTTATAAGCTGAAGCCTCTAGATGACATGAACAACTCAGGGGTGTGGATGATATGAACAATTCTTGGTTGTGAGCCCAAGGCTTTAAATGTCATAAACAACTCAGGATTATGGATTACATGAATGACTCAAGGTCGTGAGATAAGGGGTTTAAATGTTATGAACATCTTATGGCTATAGTTGACATGAACGACTCTGGATTGGGATCTCAAGGCTCTAGATGTTATGAATTGCTCAAGGCTGTGGATGATATGTACTACTCTGGTTCATGAGCTCAAGGTTGTAGATGCTTTGAATAGCTCAACATTGTGGGTGATATGAATGACTCAAGATCCCATGAGCTTAAGCCTTCAGATGATATGATTAGCTTAGGGATATAGATGATATGAACAATTCTGCATCATGAGCTCGAGATTGTGCATTACATGAATGACTCCAAGTTGTGAGCTTAAAACTCCATATACTATGAACAACTCAAGGTTGTGGTTGACATGAACCACTTTAAGCCTTGAGCTTAGGGTTCTAGATGCTACAAAAAGCTCAGAGTTGTGGAAGATATGAATGACTCGAGATCCCATGAGTTTAGGCCTCAAGATGCTATGAACACTTAAGTTTTAAGGATGATATGAACAACTCAAGGCTATGGTGAACATGAATGACTCAGGGTCATGAGCTCAAGGCTCTAAAGGTTATGAACAACTTAGGACTCTAGATCTTATTATTAGCTTAGGGTTGTGGATGACATGAACAACTTTGGGTCGTGAGCTCAAGGCTATAAATGTCATGCATAGCTCAGGGCTATGGTTCACATGAATGACTCCGGTTCATGAGCTTCAGGCTCTAGATGCTATGAACAACTCAAGGTTGTAGATAATATGAGCTACTCTAGATCGTGAGCTTAAGCTATGGATGCTATGAACAACTCAACTTTGTCGATGATATGAACAACTTGGAATCCTATGAGCTTAGGCCTCTAGATGCTATAAATAGCTCAAGGTTGTGAATGATATGAATGATTCTTGGTTGAGCCTATGGCTCTAAATGCTATGAAAAACTCAGGTATGTGGATAACATGGACGACTTTAAGTTATCAGCTCAAGGCTTTAAATGTAATGAATAGAGTAAGGCTATTATTGACATGAATGACATTGGGTCATAAACTCAACACTCTAGCTGCTATGAACAGCTTAAGGCTATTGATGACATGAGCTACTCTTGGTTACTAACTCAGGGCTCAGGATGCTATGAACAACTCAAGGTTGTGGATGATATGCATGACTCAAGATCCCTTAAGCTTAGGCCTCTAGATGGTATAAATAACTTTGGCGAGTGGGTGATATGAATGATTCTTAGTCATGAGACCATGGCTCTAAAATGTTATGAATAACATAAGCTTATCGTTGACATGAACAACTCCAAGTCGTGAGTTCAAGGCTCTAAATGCTATGAATAGCTCAAAGTTGTGGATGACATGAACAACTTTAAGTCATGAGCTTAGGGCTTGAGAAGCTATGAACATCTCATGGTTGTGGATGACATGAACAACTCGAGGTCATGTGCTTAGGAATCTAGATACTACGAACAACTCAGGGATGTGGTGGACATGAATGTCTCTGGTTTATGAGCTTAGGACTCAAGATGCTATGAATAGCTCACAGATTTGGATGACATGAACGACTCTGTGTCGTGAGTTCAAGGCTCTAGATGCTATGAGTAGAACATGGTTGTGGATGACATGAATGGTTCTTTGTCGTGAGCACAGAGCTCTTGATACTATGAATAACTAAGGGTTATGGTTGACATGAATGACTCTAGGTTGTGAGCTTAGCGGCTCTAGATGCTATAAACAAGTTAAGGCTTTGGATGAAATGTGTTACTCTGAGCCATGATCTCAAGGCTGTGGATGCTTTGAACAACTCAACATTATGGATGATATGAATGACTTAGGATCCCATGAGCTCAAGCCTCTAGATGCTATATAAAGCTTGGGGTTATGGATGATATGAATGATTCTGCATCATGAGATGAGGGTCATGGATGACATAAACAACTTTGGGTCATGACCTAATGGTTCCAAATGCTATGAATAGCTTAAGGTTGTGGTTGACATGAATAACTCAAGGTTTTGAGCTCAAGGCTCTAGATGCTATGAGCAGCTCAAAGATGTGGATGATATGAACAACTCGGGATATTGTGAGCTCAAGCCTTAAGATGCTATGAATGACTCATGGTTGAGGATGATATTAATGATTCTTGGTCATGAGCCTATGGCTCTAATTTCTATAAATAGCTCAAAGCTATGGATGACATGAACTACTCCACGTCATGAGCTCAAGGCTCAGGATGCTATGAACAACTCAGGGCTATGTATGACATGAACAACTTTGGGTCATGGCTTAGGGGGCTCTAGATGCTATGAATAGCTTAAACCTGTTGATGACATGAATGACTCAAGATTGTCTACTCAGGGCTATAATTGTTACGAACAAATCAAGGTTGTAATGGACATTAATGACTTCAGGTCATGAGCTCAAGGCTCTACATGCTACAAACAACTGAAGGTTGTAGATTACATGAATGACTTCGAGTTATGAGCTTAGTGCACTAGATGCAGTGAACAACTTAGGGTTATGGATGGCATGAACTACTTTGGGTTGGGAGTTTAGGCCTCTAGATGCTATGAATAGCTCGGGGCTATGAATGACATGAACAACTCTGAGTGGTGTGCTTTGGGCTCTAGATGCTATAAGAACTTAGCTTAGGATTGTGGTGGACATGAATGACTCCATGTCATGAGCTCGAGGCTTCAGATGCTATGAAAAGTCAAGGTTAGGGATGACATGAATGGCTCTGGGTCGTGATCTCAAGGCTCTAGATTTTACGAAAAGTTTAAGGCTATATAGATAACATGAAAGATTTAAGGTCATGGGCTTAGGGGTCTAAATGCTATGAACAACTTAGGTCTATTGATGAAATATATGACTTTAAGTCATGTGCTTAGGGCTTTAGATGCTATGAACAACTCAAGGCTATAGATGATATGTGCCACTCCGTGTCATGAGCTTAAGGCTATGGCTGCTTAGAACAACTGAGCAGTGTGAATGATATGAATGACTTGATATCCTGTGAGCTAAGTCCTCTAAATGCTATGAGCAGCTTAGGGTTGTGGATGATATGAATGATTCTACATCATGACCTACGGGTGGTGGATGACATGAATGACTTTGAGTTGTAAGCTCAGGACTCAAGATAATATGAACAACTCAAGGCTATGGTTGACATGAACGACTTCAGGTCGTGAGCTCAAGGCTTTAAATGCTATGAGCAGCTTAGAGTTGTAGGTGATATGAACGACTCAAGATCCCATGAGCTCACGCTACAAGATATTATGAACAACTTAAAGCTAAGGATAATATGAATGATTCTTAGTCATGAGCATATGGCTCTAATTTTTATGAATAAATCATGGTTGTGGATAACATAATGATTCTATGACTTGAGTTCACAACTCTAAATGCTACGAATATCCTAAGGCTTATGATGACAGAAACAACTTCAGGTCATGGGCTTAGGGGTTTAAATGCTATGAATAGCTCAAGGTTGTTAATGACATGTACAACTTTGAGTCGTATGCTTAAGGCTTCAGATACTATGAATAGCCCAAGCCTTTAGATGATATGTGCCATTCCAACTCGTGAGCTCAAGGGTATGGATGCTTTAAAAAACTCAACATTGTGGATGATATGAATGACTAGAGATCCCGTGAGCTTAAGTAGATGCTATGAGCAACTCAAGGCTATAGATGATATGAATGACTTTGTGTCATGAGCCTAGGGCTAGAGATAACATGAATGACTTTAGGTCATGAGCTTAGGGCTCTAAATGCAATGAGAAGCTCTGAGTTATGGGTGATTTGAACAACTCGAGTTCCCATGAGCTCAAGGTTTAAGATACTATGAATAGCTCAGGACAATGGATGACAACATCAACTCTATGTCATGAGATCAGGGCTCTAAATGTTATGAATAACTATGGGTTATGGTTGATATGAATAACTCCAGGTTGTGAGCCTAAGGCTCATGATACTATGAACATATTAGAGTTGTGGTCGACATGAATGACTCCGGGTCAAGAGCTCAAGATTCTAGATGCTATGAGCAGCTCAAGGCTGTGGATGACTTAAGCTACTCTAGGTCATGAGCTCAGGCTCTAGATGCTATGAACAACTCTCTGTTATGGTTGACATGAATGACTCAGGTTAGTGATCCCAAGGCTCTAGATGCTATAAACAACCCAGGGTTGTGGATCACATGAGCTACTTTAGGGCATGAGCTTAGGGTTCTAGATGTAATGAACAACCCTAGGCTATGGTAGACATGAATGACTCTGATTTATGATCTTAAGGCTTTTGATACTATGTACAACTTAGGGTTATTGATGACACCAAATGCTTCGGTTCTTGATCTTAGGATTTTAAATGCTATGAACAACTCAAGATTGTGAATGACATGAACGACTCAGAGTCGTGAGCTTAGGGCTCTAGATATTATGAACAACTTAGGGTTATGGTTGACTTTGGGTCATGAGCTAAGGGCTTTAGATGCTATGACTATATCAGGATTGTGGATGACATGAGCTACTCTAGGTCATGAGCTCAAGTCTCTAAGTGCTATGAACAACTCTGAGGTATGGTTGAAATGAACAACTTTGGGTAATGAGGTCAGGGCTCTAGATACTATGCACAACTCAGGGTTGTGGTTCACATGAATGACTCTAAGTCGTGATTTGAGGGCCTTAGATGCCATGAACAACTAAGGGTTTTCGATGCCATGAAAAACTTCGGGTCGTGAGCTTAGTAGTCTAGTTGCTATGAACAACTCGCGGTTATGGATTACATGTACTACTCGAGGTCGTGATCTCAGGGCTATAAATATTATGATCATCTCAAGGATGTGGTTAAAATGAATGACTCTAAGTCATTAGCTCAAGGCTTTAGATACCACAAACAGCTAAGGATGATCAAAGAGATGAGTTTCTATAGGTCATGAACCCAGGACTATATATTCCATGAACAACTCAGGGTTGTTCATCACATGAACCACTTTAGCTTGTGAGGACAAGGCTCTAGATGCTATGAACAACTCTAGGTTGTGGTTGACATGAACGATCCTGGGTCATGAGCTTAGGGCTTTATATGCTAAGACTAACTTAAGATTGTGGATAACATGGGCTACTCTAGGTTATGAGCTCATGGTTGTGAATCTTATGAACAACATTAGGTTGTGGTTGACATGAATGACTCTAGACCATGAGATTAAGGCTCTAGATGCTATGAATAGATCAAAGCTATGGATGACATGAACGAATCCGGATCATGAGCTCGAGGCTCTAGATGCTATGAATTGCTTGAGGCTATGAATGACATGAAAGACTCTAGGGCTTAAGCTTAAGGCTTTGGACACTACGAACTACTTTAAGCAATGAATGACTTGAAAGACTCTAGGTCTTGAGCTCAAGGCTTTGCATGCTATAAACAACTAAGGGCTATCGAAGACATGAGACACTCTACATCATGAGCTCAGGGTTCTGGATGCAATCAACAGCTCTAGGTTGTGGTCCACATGAACAACGCTGGTTCATGAGCTTAGAGGCCTAGATACTTTGTACAACTCAAGGCTGTAGATGACATGAAAGACTCTCAGTCATGAGCTTAGGGCTCTACATGCTATGAACAACTTAGGGTTGTCGACAACATGAATGACTCAAGGTCATGAGCTTAAGGCTCTATATACTATGAACGGCTCAGGGCTGTGGTTAATATCAATGACTTCGAGTCATCATCTCAAGGCTTTAAATCCTATGAACAACTCAAGGTTATGGATGACATGTGCTACTCTAGGTATTTAGATCAGGACTATAGATACTATGCATAACTTAAGGCTATGGTTGACATGAACGAATCTAATTCGTGAGCTTAAAGCCTAAGATGCTATGAAATGCTCATGGCTATTGATGACTTGAGCAACATTGGGTCATAAGCTTGGGGCTATAGATGTTATAAATAACTCTTGTTGTGGTTGACTTGAATGACTTTGGATCGTGAGCTCAGGACTCTAGATGCTATGATCAACTTAGGGTTCTTGATGACATAAAATAATCTAAGTCATGAGTTTAGGGATAAAATGATATGAACAAGTTAAAGTTGTAGATACCAAGAACATCTCAAGGCTATGGTTGACATGAACACATTCAGGTTGTGATCTCTGGGCCTTAGATGCTATGAACAACTCAAGGTAGTCGAAGACATAAGCTACTCTAGGTGATGAGCTAAAGGCTTTAGATGTTATGAATAGGTTTGGGCAAAGGTTGACATGAACAACTTCAGGTCATGTGTTCAGGGCTCTTCATGCTATGAACAACTCGGGGTTGTTTAGGGCTCAAGATGCTATGAATAGCTCAGGACAGTGGATGACATCAACTACTTTGAGTTGTGAGCTAAAGGCTCTAAATGCTATGAACAACTCATGGTTGTAGATCATAAGAGTTACTCTAGGTTAGGATCTCAGGGCTCTAGATGTACTGAACAACTCTAAGCTATAGTGGAAATGAACGACTTCGGGTCGTGAGCTTAGGTCTTTTGATGCTATGAAGTGCTCTAGACTATGGGTAACATAGGCTACTCTTGGTTGTGAGCTCAAGGCTCTACTTGCTATGAATAACTTTAGGTTGTGGCTTACATGAACAACTCTGGGTCGGGAGTTCAACGCTCTGGATATTATTAACACCTCACGATTATGGATGACATGAGCTACTATGGGTCATGAGCACAGGACTCAAAATGTTATGAACAGCTCTAAACTTTGATAAATGTGAACAACTCCCGATCATGAGCTTTGGCCTCTTGATGCTATGAACAGTTCAAGGTTGTCAATGACATGAAAGACTATAGGTCATAAGCTCAAGGCTCTTGATGTTATGAACAACTCAAGGTTGCGGATGACATGATCTACTATAGGTTGTGAGCTCAGGGCTCTAAATGCTATGAACAGCTCAGGCCTGTGGATCATATTAGCTACAATGGATTATGTGCTCAGAGCTATAAATGCTATGAATAACTTTAGGTTGTAGTTGACTTAAAGGACTCTAGGTCGTGAGCTGAGGTCTCTAGATGCTATGAACTGCTTTGGGCTTTGGATAACATGGGCTACTCTAAGTCATGAGCTTAGAGCTCTAGCTACTATGAACAGATCTGGGCTATGGCTGACATGAACAACTTTGGGTCGTGAGCTCAAGGCTTTGGATGCTATTAACAGGTCACAATTGTGGATGCCATGAGCTACTATGGATCGTGAGCTCAGGCCTCTAGATGTTATGAATAGCTCTAGGCTTTAGTAGATATGAATGACTCCCGATTGTGAGCTTAAGCCTTTTGATACTATGAACAGCTCAGGGTTGTTGATGACATGAAAGTCTAGAGTTCGTGAACCAAAAGCTCTTGATGTTATGAACAGCTCAAGGTCGTGGATGACATGATTTACTTTGGGTCATGTGCTCAAGGCTCTAGATGCTATGAATAGCTTAGGGCTAAGGATCACATTAGCTACTTTAGGTCGTGAGCTCTAGGCTCTAGATGTTATGAACAACTCTAGGCTGTGGTTGACTTGAATTACTCTAGGTTGTGAGCTCCAAGCTTTAGATGCTATGAAAAACTTAGGGTTGTTGATGATATGAAAGACTCTAGATCGTGAGCTTAAGGTTCTAAATGTTATGAATAGCTTAAGGTTCTGGATGACATCAATGACTCAAGGCCATGAACAAAGGATTCTAGAAACTATGAACATTTCAAGGTTGTGGTTGACATGAACGACCCCAGGTCATAAGCTCAAGGATGTAGATGTTATGAACATTTCAAGGCTATCAATGACATGAGCCAGTTCGAGTCATGACCTTAAGGCATTAAATACTATGAATAGCTCAAGGTGGCTGAAGACATGAAAGAATCTAGGTCATGAGGTTAAGCCACTAGATTCTATGATTATCTTAGGGTTGTGGAAAACATGAACAACCCTAGGTCTTGAGCTTAAGGGTTTAGATGTTATGAACAACTCAAAGCTTCCAATGACATGAGCCACTCTAGGTCTTGAGATTAGGGCTTTAAATGCTATGAACAACTTTGGGTTGTCGATGATATAAAAGACTCAGGGTTGTGAGGTTAGAGCTCATTATTCTATGAAGAGCTTAGCACTGTGGATGACATGAACGAATTTCAGTCATGAGCTCAGAGCTCTAAATGCTATGAACAGCTCTATGCTATTGTTGATATGAACAACTCCCGATCAAGAAATCAGAGCTCTAGAAGCTATTAACAACTCAGGGTTGTCGATGACATAAAAGGCTATGGGTCCTTAGCTTGGGACTCTTGATGCTATAAACAGCTCAAGACTGTGGATGACATTATCTATTCTACGTCGCAAGCTCAAGGCTCTAGATGTTATGAATAGCTTTGGGTTGTGGATGACATCAACTACTCTAGGTCATGATATCTGGGCTTTAGATGTTGTGAACAAGTCTGAGCTATGTTTGACATGAATAACTCTAGGTCATGAGCTTAGAGCACTAGATGTTATGAACCGCTATGGGTTATAAATAACATGGACTCTAGGTCATGAGCTAAGGGCTCTTGATGTTATGAACAGCTCTGGGCTATGGATGACATGAACAACTTCAGGTCGTCAGCTCAAGGCTCTAGATGCTATTAAAAGCTTATGATTATGAATGACATGAGCTACTCTAGGTCATGAGCACAAAGCTCTACATACTATGAACAACTATCAACTTCGGGTGACGTGAATGGCTCTTGATCGTGAGCTCAAGCCTCTTGATGCTATAAATAGCTCAAGGTTGTAGATGACATGAAAGACTATGGGTCATGAGCTTAGGGCTCTTGATGATATGAACAACTCAAGGTTGTGGATTACATGATCTACTCTAAGTTGTGAGCTCAAGGCTCTAGATGCTACGAACAACTGATTACTACTCAAAAAGTTCTATTTTACAACTTGTAATTAACTCTTTTAAACAATTTTGAGTAGTAGTTATTACCTTTTAACTCAATTGGCATGTAAGGACCCTTGCAATCATTTCTAATCAAATTGAGTTAAGTTTTGGTGTTTTTGATAGCTTTATGATCACCAAAGCAATCTAAGATTGAAGGAGAGTTCTATATAATCCATGGCAAAACAAATGGAACCTCATTTACAAGAAAAATCCAAGCTTTGGATCTTTGTAGTCCTTTGCCAAAAGAAAATCAAGAATGCAAGGAGGAAAAACAAAGAGAGGAATCTAACATGAAGAAATTCAAGAGGACAGCACTATAGGACACATTTCGAGAAATTCCTAGAGTCCATTTTATACATACTATATGTCATTTTTAATCTCAAGAAGTCAGGAGTCCAACGCTTCAAACGGTGTGCAAATCAGAGCTGAAATGAAGAAGTTACGGCCATTGGAAGAAAATCGCACCAAGCTAAAAGGCAATTTCGCAAGCTGCGAAATCACAAAGTGCAAGCTGCGAAGTCAACCTTTTCTTGCGAAATGGAGACTTTCAGCTTGCGAAATTTTTGCAGCTCATGTTGCAAGCTACAAAATCCACCTGAGTGCTCCAAGATATTTGCGACCGACTCTTTTAGATTTTTTCTTCAGATATTTGTTGTTTAAATCCCCATTTTCTCCTTGTAATCCACCAATAATAGGATTCCTTAGTTAGGAAGTAAGAAGAAACGGTGAATAACCTGCTATATATCATTTGTAATTTTCTTTACACAAGGATATCTCGAGAGCTTGTTCTCAGAGACCAACTTTTTGTATAGTTTTGAAGAAAGTAATACATAGAGCTTTGCTCTGCCTTACCTACTCATTTTGATTGTATTTTTCTCACTAGCCAAACAAGCTCCGAGGATGTTTCCTTAGGGAATGAGAGGCTAGGATTTTTGTCTCTTGGAGTTAAGGAAGCTGGGTAAGGTGCCGAATGCAAAAATTGGAAGTTTTGTTGTTTCAACTTTTAGTGAAGAGAAAGTGTGACCCATTAATGGTTTCTATGTTTTTAGTTAACTTAAAACGCCTTAAAATCACCTGGGCCAACACTTGGTAAGGCAAGTGATCTCCGTTCATTGAGATGCACTAGTTTATCTCTTGCGAGCCTTTGGGAGGTGGTTCAAAGGTAGGATTTTCTACAATAGCCAACACTTGGTAAGCTTTTGGACTCTAAGGAAACATCCATTAGTTATCTCTTGCGAGCTTTTGAAGGGTAATCCAAGGTTAAGGATCACCTTGAATGGCCAATACTAGGTGAGAGGTATGAACCATTGCAAGATGATTTAGTGACAGGGAATTAGTGTTTGAAGCCATAAAAGGGAAGCATCTGTACCATACCGGTTCGGGAAATAACTATATGTTAAATCCCCAATGCGAGGAAAAGATTCAAGTGATCGGAACTCTATTTTTGTAATAGGAACCTAAGCCCAGTGATCCAAAAACTCCAAGAAACACTTTTCTTTGTAAGTAATTCCCGTTACTTTGTTGGTTTCACTTAAAAACCAACCTTTTCAAACATCTTTATGTTTTCTTTTAGAGCTAACCTTGAAATGAAAAGGCACCAATTTAGTTTTGAACTAATATCAATTGTGAAGTGAAAACCCATCCTAGTGAACGATCCTAGATCCACTATGCTATGCTAGCTGAGGCTATCCTAGTACATGGTGAAATGGGTTATAAATTTTGTTGATTACTCCCGTCTAAGGACCGAAATCAAGGTACACCAGTTGATTGATCGCCAATCAACAGGACATACACCAACTGGGCACGAAATCAACAACTCTAGGTTGTCATTGACTTGAATGACTCCGAGTCATGAGCTTTGGGCTTTAAATGTTATGAACAACTTAGGGTTATTGATGACACAAAAGACTCCAGGTCGTGAGCTTGGGACTCTAAATGCTATGAAGACCTCAGGGTTATGCATGACATGAATGACTCGGGGTTGTAAGCTAAAGGCTATAGATACTATGAGCATATCATGGTTATGGTTGACATGAATGACTTAGGATCGTGAGCTTAGGGCTTTAGATACTATGAACATCTTAGGGTTGTGGTTGACATGAGCAATAGTAGGTCATGAGCACAGGGCTTTAGATGTTATGAAGAGCTCAGGATTGTCAATGGTATGAGCCACTCTAGGTTGTGAGCTCAAGGCTTTAGATGCTATGAACAACTTTAGGTTGTGGTTTACATGAATGACTTCGAGTTGTGAGCTTAAGCCCCCAAATTTTATGAACATCTCAAGGATGTGAATGACATGAATGGCTCTAGTTGTTAAGCTCAAGGCTCTAGATGCTATAAACAATGTTAGGCTATAGTTGAGATGAGTGACACCAGGTTGTGAGCTCAAGGCTTTAGATGTTATGAACAACTTCGGGATTTTAATGACATGAACCACTTTGGGTTGTGAGATCAGGAATTTAAATGTTTTGAATAGCTTTGGGTAGTCAATGATATGAAAGACTCTGGGTTGTGAGTTCAAGGCTAATGATTCTATGAACAACTGAAGGCTATAGATGACATGAATGACTTTAAGTCAAGAGCTCGGGGCCCTAGATGCAATGAGAAACTATAGGTTGTGGTTGACGTGAAAGACTAAGGATCATGAGCTTAAGGCTTTAGATGTTATGAACAACTCAGGGTTGTCGATGACATGAGTCACTCTGGATCTTACGCTCAAGCCTTTAGAGGCTACAAAAAACTCAAGGTTGTGGTTGACATAAATTACTCCAGGTCGTGAGCTTAGGTCTCTATATGCTATGAACAACTCAGAGCTATCAATGACATGAAAGAATCTAGGTCCTGAGCTCAGTGCACTAGATTCTATGAATCAGTCAAGGTTGTGCATGATATGAATGACTCTAGGTTGTGAGCTTAGGGCCCTAAATGCAACAAACAGCTATGGGTTGTGGCTAGCATGAAAGATTCTAGGTCGTGAGCTCAAGGCTCTAGATGCTATGAATATATCAATGGTGTGGAATACATAAGCTACTCAAGGTCTTAAGCTCGGGGTGTAGATGCTATGAATAGCTTAGGCCTATGGTTGACATAAACGACTTTAGGTTCTTAGCTCATAGCTTTAGATGCTACTCAAGGTCGTCGATGACATAAGCCACTCTTAGGCATGAGCTCAGGGCTTTAGATATTATGAACAACTCTAGGTTGTGGTTGAGATTAAAGACTTATGGTCATGAGCTTAGGGCTCTAGATGCTATGAGGGGCTCAAGGCTATCGATGACAGGAAACATTATGGGTCATGAACTTAGTGCACTAGATGCTATGAACAACTTTGGGTTATGGTAAAAATGAACAACTTTAGGTCATGAGCTCAAGGCTCTTGATGCTATGAACAACTCAGGGTTGTTTATGACATAAAAGACTTCAGGTCGTGACGCCAGGGCTCTTAATGCTATGAATAGCTGAAGATTGTGGATGACATGAGCTACTATAGGTGGTGATCTCAAGGCTCTAAATTATATAAACAACTTAATGATATGGATGACATGAGCTCCTCTAAGTAATGAGCTCAAGTCTATAGATGCAATAAACAACTTTGGGATATGGTTGACATGAACAACTCTAGGTTGTGAGCTTAAGGGTTTAGATGCTATAAACATCTCAAGGCTATGGATGACATGAACGACTCTAGTTCATCAACTAAAGGCCCTAGATGCAATGAAAAGTTCTAGGTTGTGTTTGACATGTAAGACTTTGAGTCGTGAGCTCAGGGCTTTAGATTATATGAACAGATATGCGCTATGGTTATCATGAACGAATCTAGATCGTGAACGCAAGGCTTGAGATGCTAAGAATAGCTCAGAGTTGTCAACAACATGAGCGACTCTAGATCACGAGCTCAAAGCTTTGGAAGCTGTTAATAGCTTTGGGTTATGGATGACATGAACAACTTCAGGTCATGAGCTCAAGGCTCTAGATTCTATCAATAACTCAAGGTTAATGATGACATGAAAGACTCTAGGTTGTGAGCTTAGGGCTCTAGATTCTATGAACAACTTATTGTTGTGGATGCAATGAATAGCTCTGGGTTGTGCTTGACATGATGAGCTCAAAGATCTAGATGTTATGAACAACTCAAGGTTATGGATAACATGAATCACTTTGGGTCTTGAGCTCAAGGCTCTAGATGCTATGAATAGCTCTGGGCTATGGTTGAAATGAACGACCCTGGGTCATGAGCTGAGGGCTTCAGATGCTATGAACAACTTAAAGCTATTGATGACATGAGTCTCTTTGGGTCCGGATCCAAGGGCTTTAGATGTTATGAACACCTCTGGGTTGTGGTTAACATGAACAACTCTGGGTCTTGAGCTTAGGGATCTAGATGCTATGAATAGCTCAGGGCTATCGATAACATGAAAGACTCCATGTCATGAGCTCGAGACTCTAGATTCTATGAACAAATCAAGTATGTCGATGACATGAAAGACTCCGAGTCGTGAAATCAGGGGTCTAGATTCTATGAACAACTTAATGTTGTAGATGATATGAATGACACTGGGTCATGAGCTCAGGGACCTAGATGCAATGAACAATGTTGGGTTGTGGTTGACATGAAAGACTCTAGGTCATGAGCTTAAAGCTCTATATGCTATGAACAGCTCAAGGTTGTGGATGACTTGAGCCACTCTTGATCTTGAGTTGATGACTCTAAATGTTGTGAATAGCTCTTGGCTATGGTTAACTTGAACGACTCCAGGTCATGAGCTCAAGGATTTATATGCTATGAACAACTCAGGGCTCTCAATGACATGAAAGACTTTGGGTCATGAGGACTTTAGATTCTATGAGCAACTCAGAGCTATGGATAAAGTGAACAACTTTGAGTCATGTGCTCAGGTACCTAGATGAAATGAACAACTCTAGGTAGTGGTTGATATGGATGACTCTAGGTTGTGAGCTTTGGGCTTTAGCTGTTATGAATAGCTCAGTGTTGTGGACAACATGAACCACTCTATGTCTTAAGCTTAAAGCACTAGATGCTATGAGCAACTCTTGTCTATGGTTAACATGATCGACTCTAGGTCATAAGCTCAAGCCTCTAGATGCTATTAACAACTCAGGTTGTTAATGGCATGAGGTACACTATGTCGTGACCTGAGAGCTTTAGATGCTATGAACAACTTTAGGTTGTAGTTGACTTTAATGACTCCAGGTTGTGTGCTCAAGGCTCTTGATGCTATGAACAACTTAGGCCTATCGATGACATATGAAAGACTATGGGTCGTGAGCTTAGAGCTCTTGATTCTATGAATAGCTCAGTGTTGTGGATGACATGAGCTAATTTGTGTATGAACAACTCATGGCTCTAGATGCTATGAATAGATCTAGGTTGTGGTTAACCTAGACAACTCCGAGTCATGAGCTTAGGGCTCTAGATACTATTAACAACTCGGGATTGTGGATAACATGAGCTACTCTAGGTCATGAGCTCATGATCTATAACAGTTGTAGGTTGTGGTTGAAATGAAAGACTTCGGGTCATGTGCTCAATGCTATTTATACTATGAAAAGCTCAA
Organism: Vitis vinifera; assembly: GCF_030704535.1. NCBI lineage: Eukaryota > Viridiplantae > Streptophyta > Magnoliopsida > Vitales > Vitaceae > Vitis > Vitis vinifera. The sequence continues at coordinate 6,310,935 of NC_081812.1, forward strand.
GGCTATCAATGATATTAAAGACTATTGGTCATGAACTTAGGGCTCTTGATCCTATGAACAACTCAGGGCTGTTGATGACAAGAGTTACTCTAAGTCATAAGCTCATCTCTCTAAATGCTATGAACATCTAAGGTTTGTGGATGACATGAGTTCCTCTCAATCGTGAGCTTAAGCCTTTAAATGCTATGAACAACTCTTAGTTATGGTTAGCAAGAATGATTCTGGGTCGTCAACTCAAGCCTATAGATGCTACGACCAGCTCAGGGCTACGGATGTCATGAGCTACTTTAGGTCATGAGAGTAGGCCTCTAGATGTAATGAATATCTCTAGACAGTAGTTAACATAAACGACTCTAGGTCGTGAGCTCAAGAAATTAGATATTATGAACATCTTAGGGCTAAGAATGACCTAAATAGCTTCGGGCTATGGTTAAGATGAATGACTTAGGGTTGTGAGCTCACGACTCTTGATGCTATGAACAACTTAGAGTTGTTAATGACATGAAAGACTACGGTTCATGAGCTTAGCATTGTAGATATTATGAACAACTCAAGATTATGGTTGACATGAATGACTCATAATCATGAGCTCAAGGCTCTAGTTGCTATTGATTCGTTCCCAATTGGTGTACTCTTTGATTTAGTCCTTAGACGGGAGTTATCAACAAAATTTATAAACCTAATTCACCATATACTTGGGTAGCATAGCTAGCATATCATAGTGGTTCTAGGATCGTCCACAGGGATAGGTTTTCATAGTACAATTGATATTAGTTCTAGAACTAGGATGAAGCTTTTCCTTTATAGTTAGCTTTAAAAAAAATGTAATTTTTGGTGAGAGAGGTTGGTTTTATGTTAACCAAAAATAGTAACTAAGATTAATTACAAAGAAAAGGGTTTCTTGGAATTTCAGGTCACTAGGTTCAGGTTCCTTATGTAAAGGGGAAGATTCTGGATTTTTTCCTCGCGTTGGGGAACATAACATAAACTATGGTTACCTCCCAAACCAGATCTTCATTTAGCAACTAAGACTTGATCCCACTGGTTCATGAAAAACTGTAGTTGCTTCCCATTAATGGTTTTAAACAAGAAAGACCTCTCACTGTGAATCATCTTCCAATGGCTCGTAAAAGATAACTACAAGCCACTTAAGGAGTCCATTAAGATTACCAAGTATTGCAAATTCAAGATGATCCTATCCTTGGACTACTCATCAAAAGCTCATAAGAGATAACTACAAGACACTCATGGTGTCCATTAAGCTTACCAAGTATTGGCTATTCTAGGTAACCCTACCTTTAAACCACCTCCCAGAGGCTCCTAAATGATAACTACCAGACACTCATGGTATCCATGAAGCCTTTTAAGCTTATCAAGTATTGGCCCAGGTGATTTTAAGGGATTTTAAGTTAATCATAAAGAAACAAAAACCATTACCAGACAACAACTTTCCTCAATTTAAGCAAGAAAAGCTCCCATATTTTCATTTTGATCCCTTACCTAACTTCCTTCAGTCCAAGAAACAAAAAGCCTAGCCACTCATCCTCTAAGAAAACATCCTCAGAGGTTGCTTGGCTCGAAAGAAAATAAAAACAAAATTATAAGGTAAGGCAGAGCAAAAGCTTTGTATTTTTACTTACTAAGAGAATATACAAGTGTTCTCTGAAATTTCTTCTGATATTCTGAGATATTACAAAAAGAGATATTCTAAGACATATAGAGAGAGATATTTTTAACCTCCTTATAAATATCTTAAATATCTTAGAAATATCTTTAGCTGATTACAAGGAGAAATTAGGATATTTACACAAAACATCTGACAATAAAAATCTAACAAAGTCGGTGTAAAAATATCTGAAAATTACACAGGATGATTTTGCATGCCTTGCGAAATTTCACAAGGCTTGTGAAAATTGCTTTCTTCAGTTCTTTGTTTTGTAAGGCTTACGAGATTTCGCATAGCTTAGGAAATTCAATTTCATCAATTCGCAAGGCTTGCGAGATTTCGCATAGCTTGCGAAATTCATTTTCTTCAGCCTTGATCTCTGTCCTGCAGTCGGTGCTCCTTTTGCGTTTTCACAAGGTATGCGAAATTGCTGGGTGTTAGATTTCTTCTCTGTTTCTCCTCCTTGCATGCTTGATTGACTTGGAAAAGGCTACAAAGCTTTCCAAAGCTTGGTTTCTTCATGTGTTTGAGCTTCATTTTGCTTTTCCATGGACTATACAACTTCTCCCTCATTCTTGGCTCATTTAATGATAAAAAAACTATCAAAAACACCCAAAACTTGCCAAAATTTTATTAGTACACTTGCAAAGGTCCTTAATGTGCCAATTGCGTTAAAAGGTATTAATTACTACTCAGAAGTGTTTTAAAAGAGTTTATATCAAGCTATAAAAGAGCATTTTTTGAGTAGTAATCAGTTATGAATAGCTAAGGGCTGTGGATAACATGGGATACTCTTAGTTATGAGCTCAAGGCTATAAATTCTATGAACAACATTGGTGTAGACCCTCAATTTTGTCCCTCGACACTGGCATTTATCCTTCGGGTGTCACATCCACCCATCGTTCGCATATGGCACCACTAAGGCCCCTTTTGGGCTTAGTCGGTGTCCGAGCCTCGTGTGGGTTTGTCTGTGGTCCATTGTGGTTCATTTTGGAGGGTCACCATGGCCATTTTCCTAGTCGTTCACATCACGCTATAGGAAGGAAGTGGGGTCATCCCGATGTTTTAGCTTAGTTGGGGTTTATAGGGGCATGTTGAGGTTTGGAGCACTCGGGCTTGTTTTGATCGTATCTCCCTCATCCAAACTCGGAATCAAGAACCGTTTCTTTTTATGGATTCCTTATTATTCCAGGAACATTATGTAAAATTTTCATAATTTTTTTTGCAACCGGTCGGCTGGTTGGCAGCCGGTTCAGCCGGTTCAGCCGGTTCATCGAGTCAGCCGGTGTAGAATACTGATTTTTGGTAATCGTTTTGATCATATCTCCCTCTTCTGAACTTGGAATCACACACCGTTTTTTTTAATGAATTCCTTACTCTACTAGGAACCTTCTGTCAAATTTTCATAATTTTTTTCCATCGGTTCGACCAGTTGGCATCCGGTTCGGCCGGTTCAGCCGGTTCATTGAGTCAGCTGAGGTAAAACACTAATTCTAGTAATTTTGAGGCCCAAATCCTACATGGCTCAGGCCCGTAAGCTCCAAATCAGTTTTGGGCAATGTTTTGGGTCCATTTTGGGCCTTGGTTTGGGTTCCTTGCAGCCCACCACGAATCCATATGGATTCTTGGTGGTGAAGCAAGCTGAAAACTGAAGGAGTGAGCTGGCCTTGTAAGTTTAAGAGAAGTAATGAGGGGTGTGGTTCCCATGCTGATGAAGGGGATTTTGGTGCTGAAGGGGAAGGAATCCAAGAGGCTCAAATGCTAAGAGGGGTATGAGTATAAAAGGTGAGAGGATAGGAGAGCAAAGGACAGGAGGGGACATTTTGGAGAGGGGAAATTTTGCTGGTGAGAAAAACAAAAGGTCAGTAGCATCTTCTGAGTTGAGAGCGTGGGGGAAAGCTTCAGCACTGTGGTTTTTTGAAGAGGAGAGTGACAACATCTCAGTTTTGGAAGTCATCATCTGCATACACGGATCATATTTGGTGGAGATTCTGAGGTAAGCATGCTGAATTTTCTTTACTTACAGTTTATCTCTCGTCTTCATATGCTTTTTCTCCTTCCTCATCATCTTTTCTTCCCTTTGATATGAAGATTGTATTGCTTGGGTGTGGATAATAAAGGTCACACATGATTGTTGTTGTTTGCTTCCTTAATCACTTAGGAACTTTCTGACCGAATTTGGGATTTTTTACCAACCGGATGAACCGGTTTGGAACCGGTTCAACACCATAGATGGCAGCCTCTGTCAGCCATGAGGAACACTTGCCTTTCTTTGTCTGGTTCTCACTCATCCGGGCTCAGAATTGAGAACCGTTTCTTTTTTTTGCTTTGTTAATCACTTATGAACTTTCTGACCGAATTTGGGATTTTTTACCAACCGGATGAACCGGTTTGGAACCGGTTCAACCGGTTCAGCACCATAGCTGGCAGCCTCTGTCAGCCATGAGGAACACTTGCCTTTCTTTGTCTGGTTCTCACTCATCCGGGCTCGGAATTGAGAACCGTTTCTTTTTTTTGCTTCCTTAATCACTTAGGAACTTTCTGACCAAATTTGGGATTTCTTACCCATTGGATGAACCGGTTTGGAACCGGTTCAACTGGTTCAGCACCATAGTTGGCAGCCTCTGTCAGCCATGAGGAACACTTGCCTTTCTTTGTCTAGTTCTCACTCATTCGGGCTCGGAATTGAGAACCGTTTCTTTTTTTTGCTTCCTTAATCACTCAAGAACTTTCTAACTAAATTTGGGATTTTTTATCAACCGGCTGAACTGGTTTGGAACCATTTCAACCGGTTCAGCACCATAGCTGGCAGCCTCTGTCAGCCATGAGGAACAACACTTGCCTTTCTTTGTCTGGTTCTCACTCATCCGGGCTCGAAATTGAGAACCGTTTCTTTTTTTTGCTTCCTTAATCACTTAGGAACTTTCTGACCAAATTTGGGATTTTTTATCAATAGGATGAACTGGTTGGAAACCGGTTCAACCGGTTCAGCACCATAGCTGGCTGCCTCTGTCAGCCATGAGGAACACCTGCCTTTCTTTGTCTAGTTCTCACTCATCTGGGCTCGGGATTGAGTGTCGTTTCTTTTGTTTGAATCCCCACTCACTTAGGAGTTTTCTAGAAAAATTTGGGAATTCTTCTCAATAGGTTGTACCAGTTGAGAACTAGTTCAACCTGTTATGCTAAAGGACTTTAGGTAGCCCTCGATTTTGGCATTTTTCGAGCCCTTATCCATGGGGGCTCAAACCCATTTGCTATAGGGTACTTGTGAGCCATCTTGAAGGTTTAAGTCAGTGTTTGATTTCAGTTAGTATGGGCAATTTTGAAGTTATGGGTGGTGTGGTCTAGATGAGTCTAGTTTGATTTGTATGACAATTGGGGAGTCCCTTACCTCATTTCAACTAGCTATCTTCCTTTTTGGCACAAGCTTTGATGCTTGATTTTGAATACATGTTGCGTGACTGACTCACCCTCTGCTGCAGCGCTTGGCTAGGGACCACAGGTACGCATTGTTGGCTTTGGTTGTTGAATTCATATGCATGCATGGTGCTTAATCTTGAATGTTTGTTATGTGTTTATCTGTGTTTGGCTGACCTTTTATGCAGCGCTTGGCTAGGGACCACAGGTACGCACCCATTGTTTTGCTTGGTTGGATTCATATGCATGCCAAATACCAATTAGGATTATGTGATTCATGACATCTATTTAGCCTAGGGTTTCATTTGACCTTTAACCTATATGCTCCCACATACCCAATTCATTAGTAGAGACCGAGTTTCGGGCCTAGAGGGGTGCTACCTCGCATGAGGTACCTTCCCAACGGGTAACCTGATCCCCAGACCCAGAATCTAGTTTTTGTAGACCACTTTTTCCATACTGGGGTCATTAGGGTTTTTGTTCTTACTTAATTTTCCCCATTTTAAAAACAAAAATAAAAAGTAAGTGGCGACTCCAAACAACACCGTTCCTCACCGGGGGCGGGTTTTTCAAAACTGGAAAACACCAACTTTTTCATTTCTTTCTTTTCTTTTAAAAGCGAGTCGCGCCGGTCCGGTGGATCGGGTAAGGGTCCACAAATTGGCGACTCCGCTGGGGATCGAACCCAGAATCTCTGGTTTCATAAGAGGATCAAGCTTGAACTTGAGTTGGGTATATCGGAGCACATGGTTCATTGATAAGTAGACTCTTAGGCTACATAGATGACTGATGATCATGTAGTTGGCTGGTATGTGGCTTGCACCTGTGATGTGTTGTTGCTTGTGTGTTGACCTGTTGGATTCTAGCATGCTTGCTCATTGTTGATTGGTATCTAGCTATGACATTTGGGATTAGACTTAGATGATTAGATTGTGTGTAGATGTGTGGTAGACTATCTCTTTGTGCATGACTATTTGTTGTATGACTGCTCCTTTCCTTGCATGACTGCTTGCTACTTGTGTTTGTGGGGCACGTGTGTATCCCCTTACTTCCAAATCACTAGTCTTGGTCAACTATTCCTCATGGATTGCTTGTGTTTCTTGGGAGTCATTCCCAATTGTTCGCCTTCGACCAAGCTAGGGGTTTGGAATAGGGTCTAGCATAAGGGCTATATCGATGTTTGGTAGCACTATGGAAAAGATGGATATCTAAGCAATGAAGACCTGTATAGCCCTGAGCTGGATTTCATGGATACATGCGTGGCCAGCATGTCACTTTGATTGTTGATTGATTGTTAGTTAGGACCTTAGGTTGCGTATCCCTGTGGGTATAGTCATCTAGTCTTTTAGGACTTGCCTTTTCTCTTTTTTTTTTTTGACTTTTGAGCCACATTACCCTTGAGGTATCACCATTTCAGAATCCCGTTCCTACCTGTGGAACTGTATATCAGTTTAGCTATTGACATCACATGTCAGTTCATTCTCTCGGAAGATTTTAGTTATACGTTCCTAGTTTGATTTCAGGATTGATAGTCACGGGAACTGACGTACCCCTTTCCTTTTGTAGGATTATTGATTGAGATCGACCTGGGTTCCCGAGCTTGGATCCGGATTGGAGATAGACTTGTTAGAGGATCAAATTCACCCAGCCAGTTAGAGCAGATACCAGATCATAGAGATATGGACCCTGAGTACGCTACCGTTGACCAGTTGGCTGAGATTACCAATACTATGGCGTCACTTAGGGACGCGATCTTAGGACTGGGTCAGAGGATTGATGGGCACCAGGCCCAGCCATTGCCGATTCCGGGGAGCACCTTGCATGACTCTACCACACCACCACCACCACTACCATCTGGGCCATCTGGACCTACTATGCAGCAGGACTACATAGTTCCACCACCACCACCACCACCGGTTCGGTCAGCTCCCCAGGCTGGAGCATTTGTGTTGCATGGTTAGACTCAGACTACACCGCATTCTGTTGTGGCACCGGTACAGATTGTTGATGATACCCAGGCTCGTATTGATAAGATTGAGCAGAGAATGAGATCACTACATGTTTCTAATGGGATTATGGGTTGGGATGGATATGATGATATGCCAGTAGCAGCTTTGCCTGTTGAGTTCCGCATGCCGAACATTGAGAGATACACAGGGATAGGGTGCCCCCGTATTCACTTGCAGTTATACAACACTGTTATGCGCGAGCATAGACTGGATGAGGCACAAATGATTATGTTATTCCCTCTGTTATTGAGTGGTGCTGCTCAGCATTGGTTTGCCTCATTGGACCCTTCGAGACGTAGGACATGGGCTGATTTGGGACAGGAGTTTATTAGATAGTATTCTTTCAATACTATAGTGGATGTATCCTGGAGGGAGTTAGAGGCCCTTAGGCAGGGGCCGGATGAGACAGTCACTTCATTCATCTCCCGTTGGAGGGAGAAGATAGCACAGATTATTGATAGACCTTCAGAGCGCGATCAGATCAGTATGATTATGCGCAGTGTTCAGCCCCGCTTTGCTAGGCATCTCATGGGCTTCCCTCATACAGACTTTGGCTCATTAGTGCAGGCCCTCTATGGCATTGAGGAGGGTATATCTAGAGGTTTATGGGCAGATTCTTCCCCTTCAGACTCAAAGGGGAAGAAGTCGGGATCAGGCCCCAAGCCTTCAGATGTTGGTACTATTGGCATGACAGGACACTGGTCTTCACGTCGTCCTCCATTTTAGAGTCAGTTTTTAAGCACTCCTTATCAGATGATACAACATGGTCAGTACAGACCAGTTGCTCCCATTAGGCCAGTAGGGCCTACTTATCTACATCCGCCACCACAGCCGGTATATGCTACACAGGCACCCCATAGGCCGCTTATGCAGTTCCATCATCAGTATAGAGCACCGCCTCTATCGAGGCCAGTTAGACAGTTCACACAGTGGAATGTGGTCTGCTCGTTGTAGCCTTTTCCTATGCACCTTCTCCTCAAGTGGAGGAGAGCAACCATAATCAGGTGATGTGGCCCAAAATACAAGCCCTCAGATATCCTGAATAATGCCTCAAGGATGGCTCCTCGCCTCTGCACTAGATGTTGTAGAGAGAAAATGTTGGACCACAGCATCACATCCACTAGGAGCATCCCAGATGAAAGCTCCTTACGGATAATATATGAGTCTGAAGAGGTCCCTCTGGATAGGATACGGACCATGTCCCACTGAGACATACGGGACCACTCTCTAAAGTCTGTTGGGTCAGCTGGCTCATATGGAATATGAAGAGCCTCAGCAATGTGCCTCGCCTCTAAGATACCTGATAACCCGACTCTTGGTAGCTTGGCATGTAAGGGTATCAACAAAATTTATACCTAAGGTCCTTACACTAAAGTAGCAAAGCTACTATAGTATAGTGGCTCTAGGATCGAACACTGGGAAGGGTTTTTACTTTAACTAGTGAAGTTCAGAGGATGGAGTGAACTTTTCTTAATAAAAATTAGGTTAAGATGAAAACATAAAAAGATGAAGGTGTTGTAAACTAAACTAACATGAAAATAGGATAAAAGATGGAAAAAGAAGTTTCACAAAGCTTTGGATAGCTATGCTTAACTCACCATGTAAAAATGGAGATTTTGGGACTTTTCACCTCGCGTTGGGGAAGCAACTAAGGTGATGCTTACTTCCCGAACCGGTATGAGTTTAACAACTGAGTTTTAGTCCTTGAAAACTTACAAAAAGGGTAGTTGAACCTCATAAATGCCCTTTTAATGATATAGGTCATCTCCTCGACTTGCAATACAATGGCTCGTAGGAGATAACTAACGAACGTCAGTGGATCTAACAATAAGAATCCACTGAGACCAAAAGCTTATCAAGTATTGGCCATTCAAAGCAAGTCAGAGGGATTAAAAGCTTTACTTTGAATGAAAACATTTATGGTGCTCAGCTACTTACATTCCTGGCTTGGAAATCTCCATCCTGACACGGGAGCTTCACATGGCATCCATTACTTCAAGAAACTAAAAGGTTTTAGCCTCTCATCCTTGGGGATTTCATCCTCCAAGGATGTTTGGCTACTAAGAAAATGAGAAAATAGAAGAGAGAAAAAGAAAACAAAAGAGATCTCTGTATTTCACTAAGTAACTAATTTACATTCGTCTCCTCGAGAAAGCTCCCCGAAAAGATATGATTTCAGTGATTACAAGAGAATTTATATAGGAAGGTAGTTTTACCCTTCCTTGGATATTTCCTAGCTAAGGAATTACATGGTTGGTTGAATACAAGGAGAAAATGGAAATTTAAACACAAAAATATCAGAAGAAAAAAGAGTCGGCAAAAATATCCAATTTTCGCACGCTGAGTTCCAATTTCGCATGTTGGTTTGAGGTGTGCGAAATTGTCGCACAGTGGACTGAGGATTTCGCACCTTAAACAGTGGTGTGCGAAATTGTCCCTCAGCTTGATGCAGTTGTCTTCCGAAGTCCATATCTTCCTCATTTCAGCTCCAAATCATACATGGTTTGAATCGTTGGATTCTTGACTTTCTGAGCTTTGAAATGGTATGTATAACGTAAAAATTGGACTTCGGGAAGTGCTCCAAAAGTGCACTAAAAGACTGCAGCTGTGTCCCCTATTTTCATCCCCTGTTTTCTTCTTCTCCATTGTTTCTCCCTTGTAAACTTTGAACGATTAAGGCAAAGGATTATGAGGCTCCATAGCTTGATTTCTTCATAAATTTAAGCTTTCAAAAGCTTTGCCCTGAACTATAAATAGCTCTCCCTCATTCTTAAATTGCTTTGGTGAGCATAAAGCTATCAAAAAGCACCAAAACTTAACACAATTGTTAGAAACGATTGCAAGGGCTCCTAACATGCTAATTGGGTTAAAAGGTAATAATTACTACTCAATGGTGTTTAAAAGAGCTAATTACAAGCTACAAAATAGCATGTTTTGAGTAGTAATCACTCCCCCCAACCGACATATTGCTAGTCCCTTAGCAATTAAGGAGAGAAAAACTAAGCAAACGTAATAATATATATAAAAGAGGTCATGCAATTCATTCCAAAAAATAATTGAGTGGCATGACTGATATCCAAACACATCTCACCTGGTGAACTAAAGATATGAAGATTCAAAATGCAATAGGATTTATCAAAGCTTAAACTTAAACAAAAAGTACAAAGAGTGGAGATTATGCAATTAAGTATCAAAAGAATCTATACTCTCGAGGTTTCAAATCAAACTCTTCCATAATAAGCTAAGTGTTAATGAAATTAGCTTCCGGATATAGTATGTACAACTATCCTCACCCTCCAACCTAAGCTTTTCTCGAAAATTGGCAAAATTAATCAACTCTTAATAGGTTAGGAACGCACCTTCTTATTCACAATTCTTTTTACTCACTAATCTTAACCAATTCACCTATGTAGCAAGCAGAGGATCGATGACTCCCAACCATTCAAGGTTTAGGGCATCGGGTTTTAAAGGCTTTCGCCACCCCTTCGGATCATGCTTAGGTTTCAAGGAAAGAATAGAAGCTTATTCTTTTTTTTTCTTTTTTTTTTTTTTTTCAAAGACTCATTGGTCTTTATGAGGTGTCCCAACACTATTAAAGAGAGGTTAAGTAATCAATCTAGTCAAAATTTTCCTAAGCTTAGAAAGTGAGAAAGTTTTACATCTTATATCCGGGATCTAATGTGCACAGTGTGTGTAAAGCTCGAAATGGAAGAAGAAAGTTCAAAATCAAAGAGGCTTCAATAGATTATCAACTTTGAAAGCATAAAACAAACTCTAAGACTTAAATAATTAAGTTAAAACTCGACTTATCCTATTTTATTTTGAGAAATTATCTTTAACAACCAAAGAGAATGATTCAAAAAACTTCCAAAAACTTTTAAATTTTAAAGAAAAATCAACTAAAATACCAAAATGACTTAATATTAATGACAAAACTTCCTTTCTCAACTCTCCCCCCAACCAAGTTGAACATTGTCCTCAATGTTTCAAAAGTGATTAAAAATAAAGGGAGGAAGTGGTACCTCCTGAGTGAGACAAAGTTTGAGTGTAAAGGAGGTATGGAATACCTTAAACCACATGTTCCAAAGACAAAAGAGTAATGAGAAAAGGGAATATAATCAAAAAGGATATATATATATATATATATATATATATATATATATATATATATTACTTGTAAAAGGAATATACAATGTATGATTTCAAGTAATATTTCCAATCCCAATTTATAACACATGCAAAAGATGGGATTTACAAGTCTAATATATAAAGTAAAACATAAAAAGATCAGATATGAGTGAGGTCATGTGATGGCTCTGCTCTGATCTCCTCCTCTGGTATGGGCTGCTCAGCTGGCAAGCTCTCCTCATCTGGCACTAAAGGCTCAGATGGTGCAGATCTATCATGCTCAAGAGGAGTCTGCATACTCAGATGCTGCTGAATCTGATGAAGGATCGTGGTATGCTGAGCTTGAGTAGCAATGATCTGATCCTGGTGTGCACGAATAGTGGCCATCTGGTGGATAATAGAATCGTGAGCAGTGCTCAGTGTCTGCAATGAACGCACTAAGCCTCTAAATTCCGCAAGAGAAACGGTGACAGTAGGCTCAGATGAAGGAGGAGGTGCTGGGGTAGCTGGTACGACTGGTGGAGCAGCCTGAGTGAGAGGAGAAGAAGGATGTATAGCCTCAGGCATATGCACAGAGGTGTGTGCTGCAGGGGCAGGAGGTGTGGTCTCTGTGAGAATCTCATCCTGCTGGGCCTGAGGCATCTGCTCATCTTGGGGTAGCTCTGGAGGTGCAGGCACAGCTGGGGCTGCCTGAGGTGCAAAGTAGGATACCAAGTGATGCCATTTTCCGAGAGAGAAATCCTCTCTGCAATGGCGGCGCCTCTCAAGACGGGGCTCTTTAGGATAGCCCAGGTGCTCTAAAATCTGGCAGAGGAGCCTCGGAAATAGTAATGGGATGCCATCTGCCCTCTGAAGCTTCTTCTGATGGACTTTTTCTTCAAAATGAAGAAGAGAAGTCATAATCAAATGATGAGGGCCGAAGAAATAGCCCTCAGAAATCCTGAATAATGCCTCAAGTATAGCTCCACTCCTCTGAACTTTATGCTGAAGGGGGAATAGGTTGGCACGCAGGAGCACATCAATGAGGAGCATCCCAGATGGAAGCTCTCTCTTGGTCAATACCGAGGCTGTAGAAGTCCCCCTGGACAAAATGCGGACCATGTCGCTTTGAGAGAATGAGGACCACTCTCTGAAGTCTGCCTGAAACACGGGCTCATAAGGTATATGGAGGGCCTCAGCAATGTGGCGAGCTCCAATGGCACCCTGGCGTCCGTCTATGGTAAATTGGATGAGAGTAGGATTGCGGAGGCCTCGAGTAGTCATAGATTGAAAAAAATCTAAAACTACTCTGGGATAGTAGAATTGCCTAGGAGTGAGAAAAGACTCCATGTGATACCTCTGCAGCAGTCGGAATGAATCTCTGAGCTCTGGCTGCTGTCTGAGGGCCTCTATATCAAAATAGGTCTCGGAGTGGAATGATCTATCTCTGCAATCCAGGTTACCCTCAATCGGTGGTCCAGCTATCATGGGACGCCTGATAATGGTCTCGGGGGTAATCTCTACAGGAATCCGAGGCTCCTCTGTAGGCGGCTCTGCCTGAGGCGCATGGGATGACTCTCCAGGACCCGAGAACTTGGTTCTCTTGGCAGGGGGTCGAGGAGCAGGTCTCTGAGCTCGGTCGGCGGGTGGCACAGGGTCCGTGGGTGGCCTCCTGGTGGGGTATCGACGCTGAGAAGGGGCTTCCCCCTCAGATGGGGGAATGGCCGGGGCCTGAACAGGTGGCGAGGGTGCGGCTCCCATGGCGGCTCGATGTGGTCGAGGTGTCGGTGAGGATGGGGAGCCGGAAAGGCCTCCTCTGGTCTTCGCCATGGCTGAAATGGAGGTAGATGACCGTTCGGGATTCCAGAGGTTTTTCAGGTTGCGCGCGGGGGAGACTGTTGAGCTTCTGGACCTCAAGGGTTTATATAGGAATGAGGTTTAAGAGGTTTCTGATGTTTTAAAATTTTCCAAGGCAACCGAAAAGTCATTTTTGGACGTTAGGCACAATTTCGGGGGTAAAATTTTAATTTAAAAGTCAGTTTAAAATTTTTAGAGCTGAAAATTTTACCGTGCAAAATTTTCGCACCTTGGACTGGAAATTTCGCACCTTGGATTTAGGTGTGCGAAAATGGCCCCCTTTGGACAGTGGAATTCGCACCTTGAAATGAGGTGTGCGAAATTTTCGCACCTTGAACAGTGGTGTGCGAAATTTTCGCACACTGTTTCGTACAGTGCGAAAATTAGCTTGAGGTGTGCGAAAATGGCACTCGTGTGCCAGGAGGGGATTTCGCACAGTGCGAAAATTTTCGCACCTTACACAGTGGTGTGCGAAATTGGATTTTTGGAAATTCGCACCTTGAAAACGGATTTCGCACCTTGGAATTGGTTTCGCACCTTGAAATTGGGGTGTGCGAAAATTGCTTCCTTTGGCCCAAGGATTTCGCACCTTGGTATTGAGGTGTGCGAAATTTTCGCACCTTGAAATCAGGTGTGCGAAAATTTGGCACCTTGAAATTGGGTGCTCTGTTTCCTTGGTTTTTCTCCCCTTGGCTGCTTTTGACGAGCTCTCCCCATCTTTCATGATTTTTTTCTGAAATTTATTATCAAAATTAACTTGAATTAAGACAATATAAACTAAGATTAGGAGAAAATTAAAATATAAAGAAATAAAAATACTAATATAACTATAAAACTATAACAAAAAATTCATGGACTTCTTTAGCCCATGATACCCTGCTTTCCCTCAGATTTGTGGTGGTTCAAGGAGATTGATCTCCTCCTTGTCTGTACTGTAAGGCTCTAAGAATGGCTTGAGACGATGGCCATTGACTTTGAAGGTTTGATTGCCTGTGGGATTGAATATTTCCACCACTCCGTTGGGATGCACTTCATGAATTATGAAAGGACCCGTCCATCTGGATTTCAATTTTTTTTCAGTAAAAGATAAAGCTTAGAGTCATAAAGCAAGACTCTTTGTCCCAAAACAGCCCCCATAGCAAGATCATAAAAAAAAAACTAAGTTAAATCAAACCAAAATAAAATTAAAGCAAGAAATCAAAATTAAAACAAGTTTAAAAATAAAAATAAAAAGATATGGACTAGCTAGTCTTTAGAAAGACTAAGTCCATAAAAAAAATTGGATCCGGATTTAGCTTGCCCGGATCCCATATGAAGTTTGCATCCCTCCCTTGAGACTTGCTTTGTATGATGGTGCCATACAAAGCTTGGGGGAAAGGTGGAGGGATGTGATTCTTCATCATTTCTTCCTTTAAAAGAATTTGAGGTTCCTCATCCATGCTTGGAATGATGCTTTCTTTCATCTGAACTTCCTTTCCCTTTTGTTCTTTCTTCTTTTCTTATTTTCTATCAGCCTTGTCTTCTTTGGCTTTCCTCTGATCATGCTCCAGCTGATGCACTTCCTTACCACTTCTCAAAGTGATAATAGCTTGCACGTCCCTCACCTTTGAAGAATCCTCATCTTTGGATTCCACTTCATGTATCCCCTTAGGATTTTGGTGAGGCTGAGAGGGAAACTTCCCTTTCTCATTGACAGTGTTCAAATTTGTGAGCCTTGAGATGGAATATTGGATGTTGTCAATTTTCTGAGACAACTCATTATGCATCCCATCTATCTTCTTGTTCAATGTACTCTCTACGTTGTCAATCTTCTGATTTAGTTGAGAGTTGATGGATTTTTGCTCGCTCACAAAGTCACCCATAACCTTGCTAAGGCTTACGAGTGCTTGCTCAACTGAGGATTTACCTTGACTCTGTTGGCTTGATTGGGCTGGTGACTGATATGGGTTTGGCCTTGGTTTCCATGCAAAGTTTGGGTGGTTCCTCCAGCTAGAGTTGTACGTGTTGCCATAGGGTTGCTCTGTAGGAGGAATGATGCAAGATGGTGCACTCATCCTCGGAGGGTGCATCCTGTCCCTCATGGACCTATACAAGTTCGGATCATTTCCCTGCCCGTGTTGTGAATGTTGATCCTCTGGTTGATTCTCCATGACCTCCAAAATTTATACCTAAGGTCCTTACACTAAAGTAGCAAAGCTACTATAGTATAGTGGCTCTAGGATCGAACACTGGGAAGGGTTTTTACTTTAACTAGTGAAGTTCAGAGGATGGAGTGAACTTTTCTTAATAAAAATTAGGTTAAGATGAAAACATAAAAAGATGAAGGTGTTGTAAACTAAACTAACATGAAAATAGGATAAAAGATGGAAAAAGAAGTTTCTCAAAGCTTTGGATAGCTATGCTTAACTCACCATGTAAAAATGGAGATTTTGGGACTTTTCACCTCGCGTTGGGGAAGCAACTAAGGTGATGCTTACTTCCCGAACCGGTATGAGTTTAACAACTGAGTTTTAGTCCTTGAAAACTTACAAAAAGGGTAGTTGAACCTCATAAATGCCCTTTTAATGATATAGGTCATCTCCTCGACTTGCAATACAATGGCTCGTAGGAGATAACTAACGAACGTCAGTGGATCTAACAATAAGAATCCACTGAGACCAAAAGCTTATCAAGTATTGGCCATTCAAAGCAAGTCAGAGGGATTAAAAGCTTTACTTTGAATGAAAACATTTATGGTGCTCAGCTACTTACATTCCTGGCTTGGAAATCTCCATCCTGACACGGGAGCTTCACATGGCATCCATTACTTCAAGAAACTAAAAGGTTTTAGCCTCTCATCCTTGGGGATTTCATCCTCCAAGGATGTTTGGCTACTAAGAAAATGAGAAAATAGAAGAGAGAAAAAGAAAACAAAAGAGATCTCTGTATTTCACTAAGTAACTAATTTACATTCGTCTCCTCGAGAAAGCTCCCCGAAAAGATATGATTTCAGTGATTACAAGAGAATTTATATAGGAAGGTAGTTTTACCCTTCCTTGGATACTTCCTAGCTAAGGAATTACATGGTTGGTTGAATACAAGGAGAAAATGGAAATTTAAACACAAAAATATCAGAAGAAAAAAGAGTCGGCAAAAATATCCAATTTTCGCACGCTGAGTTCCAATTTCGCATGTTGGTTTGAGGTGTGCGAAATTGTCGCACAGTGGACTGAGGATTTCGCACCTTAAACAGTGGTGTGCGAAATTGTCCCTCAGCTTGATGCAGTTGTCTTCCGAAGTCCATATCTTCCTCATTTCAGCTCCAAATCATACATGGTTTGAATCGTTGGATTCTTGACTTTCTGAGCTTTGAAATGGTATGTAGAACGTAAAAATTGGACTTCGGGAAGTGCTCCAAAAGTGCACTAAAAGACTGCAGCTGTGTCCCCTGTTTTCATCCCCTGTTTTCTTCTTCTCCATTGTTTCTCCCTTGTAAACTTTGAACGATTAAGGCAAAGGATTATGAGGCTCCATAGCTTGATTTCTTCATAAATTTAAGCTTTCAAAAGCTTTGCCCTGAACTATAAATAGCTCTCCCTCATTCTTAAATTGCTTTGGTGAGCATAAAGCTATCAAAAAGCACCAAAACTTAACACAATTGTTAAAAACGATTGCAAGGGCTCCTAACATGCTAATTGGGTTAAAAGGTAATAATTACTACTCAATGGTGTTTAAAAGAGCTAATTACAAGCTACAAAATAGCATGTTTTGAGTAGTAATCAATACCCTGGCGTCCATCAATGATGAAATGGATGGCAGTAGGGCTCGGGACGTCTCGAGTAGTCATGGTTTGATAGAAATCCATGGCTACTCTAGGATAGAGAAACTCCCTAGGGGTCATAAGGTGCTCCAGATGGTACCTCTGAAGTAGACTGAATGAATCCAGAAGCTCTGGCTGCTGTCGCAAGACCTCTATATCGAAGTAAAGCTTAGAATGAAAAGGTTGGGCTCTGCAATTATAATTTCCCTCAATGGGTGGCACAATAACCATAAGCCTCTTGATGATGGCTTCCGGACCAAGGCCGAAAGGTATCTAAGAATCTATAAGGGCTCTCAGCTCAGGCTTTGGATGCCTAAAAGGCTCTCCAGGGCCTAAGGTCCTGGCTCTCTTGGGTGGAACTTTGCATACTGATGGCTCAGGGGGTGGAGACCTCGGTGGCCTCCGCGTCGCATATCTCTGCTGAAGAGGGCTAGAGGGCACTCCTCCCTCGGATGAAGGTATGATCTGGGGCACGGGGGCCTGAGATGAATCCAAAGGAGGGGAGGCTCTTAGCCTCTGCTCAAGAGAAACTGAGGGGTCGGTGTGGCCTCCTCTAATGCCCGCCATGGCCGAAATGGAATCAAGAAGTGTAGGTCGCCTCTTTGAAAGGTTGGCCTCGGGTCACTTGAGCTTCGCAAGGTGATGGAGAGTTTTCGCAGGGCAGAGATAGGAATAAGAAATAAAAATAGGGCTAGTTGCCTTTAAATAGCAGTTGAACAGGTGACTTTTGGAATTCACACGACTATTGGGATTCACAAGGGATTCGCACGACTATTTTGAGTTGCGAAAATTTTGCAAAGCGTTCGCAAGATAAACTGACTTGCAAAATTTTTCGCAAGTTTTTTGCAGGGTAATTGGGATTTGAGAAATTTTCACAAGTTGGAATTGGATTTGCGAAATATGCTTTGTTTTTTTCTTTCAAAGATTTCCTCCGCCTGAAGAATTTGCATAGATATTTCCATCTATTTTGTAATCCACCTGCAATTGATCATCAAAAGATAAATTAAATCACTTTAAATTAAAATTAAAACAAAAAGATCAAATTTAAAACAAGAAATTAATCAATGAAACTTTTAATCAACAGTAAAGCAAAAAACTAGGACAGACAAAAAATATGGACTTTAGTAGTCTTTCGACATACTAAGTCCATCTAACCCGTTCTCTTTTCAAGCTTGATGTGGTTCAAGGAGGGTGATTTCCTCCTTATATCGAGAAAATTGCTCCATGAAGGACTTGAGATGTTGGCCATTGACTTTAAAGCTCTCGATGCCGTTAGGATTGAGTAGTTCCACTACTCCATTTGAATATACTTGGTGAATAATAAACAGACCTATCCACCTTGATTTCTGCTTTCTCGGAAAGATGTGGAGCCTGGAGTCATACAGCAAGACTCTTTGTCCTTTTTGGAAAAGTTTGCGGGAGATTAACTGATCACGCCACCTCTTCAATCTCTGCTTTGCAATATTTGAATTATTGTAGGCGTCATTTCTCAATTCCTCCATCTCATTAAGGTCTAAGAACCTTTTCATGCCGGCTTTGTTCAAGTCCATGCTAAGCTTCTTGATTTTCCACCAAGCTTTGTATTCTACTTCCACGGGGAGATGACAAGCTTTGCCATAAACAAGGCGGTAAGGCGACATTCCAAGAATGGTCCTATAAGCTGTTCTGTAAGCCCACAATGAATCATGGAGTTTAATAGACCAATCTTTTCTGCTTGCATTGACCACCTTCATCAGTATGTTCTTGATCTCCCTGTTTGCTAACTCAACTTGGCCAAGAGTCTGAGGGTGGTAAGGTGTAGCTACCTTATGCTTTACTCCATACTTGGCTAAGAGAGTTTCAAATGGTTTGTTACAAAAATGAGCACCCTCATCACTGATAATGGCTTTGGGTACCCCGAATCTCAAGAAAATGTTCTCCTTCAGAAATTTGAGAACAATTCTATGATCATTGTATTTGCACGGTATTGCTTCGACCCATTTAGAGACATAATCCACCCCCACCAAGATGTAGGAGTAGCCAAAGGATATAGGAAAAGGTCCCATGAAGTCAATGCCCCAGACATCGAAAAGATCAACGATTAAAATGAGGTTCAAAGGCATCATGTTTCTTTTTGTCAGCTTCCCAAGTTTTTGGCATCTTTCACAACTCCTGCACCTGGTGTGAACATCTTTGAAAAGTGAGGACCAATAGAAACCCGATTGCAATACTTTCATAGTTGTCTTCTGTGAAGCAAAGTGGCCTCCACATATGCTTTCGTGGCAATGACTGAGGATCCCTTGTTGCTCTGTTTCAGGGACACACTTCCAAATTATTTGGTCTGCACAATATTTGAATAAGAATGGCTCTTCCCAATAATAAGCATGAATTTTTGCAAAGAACTGCTTCTTGTCTTGAGCTTCCCACTCACTTGGCAATTCTCCGGTAACTAAATAGTTAGTGATATGGGCATACCAAGGAGCGATTTCTTTTAGCATAAGTGACTCCTCTGGAAAATCATCATTGATTGGCAAACAATGGGAATTATGTGCGATGGTCAGCCTCAAAAGATGATCGCCTACCACATTTTCAACTCCTCTCTTGTCTTTGATTTGAAGATTGAATTCTTGAAGCAGTAGGATCCATCTGATCAACCTCGCTTTTGCATCCTACTTGGTCAGCAGATATTTCAAAGCCGAGTGGTCAGTGAAAACCACAATGAAAGACTCCACCAAGTAAGCTCGAAATTTGTCTAAGGCAAAGACTACAGCCAACAACTCTTTTTCTGTGGTTGTATAGTTTCTTTGTGCCTCGTTCAAAGTTTTGCTTGCATAGTGGATCACATAGGGCTTTTCTTCTTCTCTTTGCCCAAGGACGACTCCTATAGCAAAGTCACTGGTGTCACACATCACTTCAAAGGGTAATTGCTAGTTAGGTGCCCTCACTATTGGAGCAGTCGTTAAAAATTGCTTCAATTCTTCAAAAATTTGTTGACGTCTATCATCCCACTCTAATTTTGCATCCTTTACCAACAGTTCACATAGAGGTTTGGTGAGTTTAGAGAAATCTTTGATGAACCTCCTGTAGAACCCAGCATGGCCAAGGAATTGCCTCACTCCTTTGACAGTAGTAGGAGATGGCAGCTTGACAATAAGGTCTACCTTTGCTTTGTCCACCTCAATGCCTTTCTTGGAGATGATATGTCCAAGGACAATTCCTTGGTGTACCATAAAATGTCATTTCTCCCAGTTAAGCACCAGGTCCTTTTCAATGCATCGGCTAAGAATAGATTCCAAGTTAGCTAAGCATTCATCAAATGTGCTTCCGTATATGCTGATATCGTCCATAAAGACTTCCATAATACGCTCCACCATATCGCTAAAAATGCTCAACATGCATCTTTGGAATGTTGCGAGTGCATTGCATAAGACAAAAGGCATTCTTCTGTAGGCATAAGTTCCGAATGGGCATGTAAAGGTGGTCTTCTCCTGGTCTTCAACAACAATTTCAATTTGAAAATACCCAGAGTAGCCATCTAAAAAACAATAGAAAGGATGGCCCGAGACTCTCTCAAGTACTTAATCCATAAATGGCAATGGAAAGTGGTCCTTTCTTGTTACAACATTCAGCTTTCTGTAGTCAATACACACCCTCCAACCTAAAGTGAGGTGTGTAGAAACTTCTTCTCCCTTATCATTTTGCACCATAATGATCCCTAATTTCTTTGGCATGACCTGTGTAGGACTCACCCATGGGCTATTTGATATGGGGTAGATAATACCGGCCTGAAGTAGCCTAAGCACCTCAGCTCGCACCACCTCTTGAAAATGAGGGTTCAATCTTCTTTGGGGTAGACAAATTGGCTTAGCTTCTTCTTCCATATATATATGATGAGTACAGACTAAAGGGTTGGTGCCCTTTAGATCAGATATTTTCCACTCCATCGCCTTCTTACATCTCCTGAGGACTTCCACTAGAGAATCCTCATGAGTAATGGTAAGAGATGAAGAAATAACAACAGGGCTCTGCTTGTTCTCCTCCAGGTATGCATATTTCAACTCAGCGGGTAATGGCTTCAGAATAAGCTTTGGGGTCTCCTCCTTAATGGTTTCTTACGTCCCCACCCCATTGAATAGAGGTAGAATTTCTTCCCGCCCCTTCAAAAGGTAAAAACTAGCAAGCAATTCTGAGGGTTCAAGTGACCCTTCATCAAGATCTCCAAGACTCTCGTTGAATTCTTCTAGCATTTTCTTATCACAATACTCCTCCACTAGGTTGTCAATCATACACACTTCTTCTGGTCCTTCTTCTTCTTTCGGATGGAATTGTTTCTTGCATAAGTAGAAGATGTTGAGTTCCATTGTCAGATTGACAAAAGAGAGTTGCATCATTCCATTTTTACAATTGATAATGGCATTTGATGTAGCTAGGAATGGTCTCCCAAGTATAATAGGGACACAGTTGGTTCTTTTTGCACTTGGATCCATATCCAAGACAACAAAATCCACTAGGTAGTAGAATTTGTCAATTTGGACTAGGACATCTTCAATTATACCTCTTGGAATTTTCATAGATCTATCTGTTAGAGATAGAGTGATTGATGTTGGTTTCAACTCTCCCAATCCCAATTGCTCATAGACAGAGTATGGTAGTAGGTTTACACTTGCTCCCAAGTCCAACAAAGCTCTTTCCACTGGCACCCTTCCAATCGTCACCGAGATGGTAGGGTAGCCCGGATCTTTGTATTTTTTTGGGGACTTGCACTGTATAATGGAACTCACTTGCTCAATCAAGAAGGCTTTCTTGCTCACATTCAACCCTCTTTTTATAGTGCATAAGTCCTTCAATAATTTTTCATAAGTTGGAACTTGTTTAATCATATCTAGCAATGGGATATGAACTTTCACTTGCCTCAACACTTCAAGAATTTCTGATGCGTTGTTGATTCCCTTTTTCCCATGTAAAGCTTGGGGAAAAGGTGGAGACATGTGGTTTTTTCTCATATCTTCTTTGACAATGGTCATCTCCGGTCCTTCATTTATAGTAAGATCATGGTCCTCCTTCTTCGTGTTGTTCCTTGGTCTCTTTCCTTTGGACTCCTCCCTCTTCTCATCCTCTAATTCCTTCTCTGTTTCTTGCTCTGGCTTGGTTGTTGGCAGATCAACCTCCTTACCACTCCTTAGAGTGATCATTTCTTTTACTTCCCTCATCTGTGAAGATTCTCCTTCTTCAGCCTCCACTTCATGGATAGCTTTTGGATTTTGATGAGGTTGAGAAGGAAACCTTCCCTTATCTTGCACTGTGTTGAGGTTGGTAAGCCTAGAGATTGAGTACTGGAGATTATCTATCTTTTGAGATAGATCATTTTGCCTCTCATCCATCTTTTTGTCAAGACTGTCAATTTTTTTACTGAGCTGAGCTTTAATGGATTTTTGGTCTCCAACAAAATCTCCTACAACCTTGCTAAGATTCACAATGGCTTGTTCCAGATTTAATGCTTGTGGAGGTGCTTGGTCGGGTTGCATGTACTGAGGTGCCCTTGGTTTCCAGGAGAAATTCGGATGGTTCCTCCAATTTGCATTGTAGGTATTACCATAGGAAGCATTGTTATTGGGTTTAATTTGCCCAATAACGTGTGCTTGATCTTCGAACATTTCTCTCATAGCCGGAATTGTAGGACACTCTACCACCACGTGCTCAAAAGATTGAAAAATTGAACATGGCACAGCTTGCATTGGGGCTTCAGTAACGGCCTGCACTTCGCGTATCTTTTTAATTTCTAGCTCCTCCAATCTTCTTGCCATAGCTACGAATTTTACTTTCATATCAGTATCTTCGTTGAGCGTATACATCCCAACCTTAGCATTGGAAACACTAGGTTGAGAATTCATTTTCCTCACTTCTCTGGCATTTGGTTCATCCCATCCTCGTGAAACTTCAGTTACATAACTCAAGAAATCCATGGCTTCCTCCGGATTCTTACTCATGAAGTCTCCTCCACACATCATTTCCAAGAGCTGTTTCATTGAGGAAGACATTCCGTCATAGAAATAGCTCACCAATAGCCATGTATCAAAGCCATGGTGAAAACAAGCGTTGATCGCTTCCATGTATCTTTTCCAACACTCATAAAATTTCTCATTTTCTTTAGCTAAGAAATTTGAAATTTGCCTTTTCAAGCCATTAGTTCTATGACTTGGGAAGAATTTCTTGAGAAATTCAACTTATAAATCTATCCAAGCTCTGATAATCCTTGGCCTCAAAGAATTAAGCCAAATTTTGGCCTTATCCTTTAAGGTAAAAGGAAATAGCTTCAGCCGCATCAATTCGATGGACGCTCGTCCTTCTTGAAATGTATTACAAACTTCTTCAAATTCTTTGATATGTGCATAAGGATTCTCTCTTTCCATGCCATGGAATCTAGGTAGAAGTGGTACAATATGTGGTCTGATCACTAGCTGCTCTCTAGGTGGCACTATACATGATGGTGCACTCATACGAGGTGGGTGCATGCGATCCCTTATAGATTGGAATGCATTGAGATTGTCCTCCTGAGCGTGTTGACTATGTTGATCTTCAGGTGTAGGCTCCATGATATTCAAGCACCAATCCAACTCCGTCTTGTGAGGATTTTCAATTTTCACAAGTCTTCTCCCACTATCTCGTATCCAATATGGCATACACAACTAGTAGTAACTGACACAAAAACAAGAAAATAAGAAAAACAAAAGAAAACTAATCTAGAAAAAGATTAAAGTTAACTAAAACAAATCCAAAGGTAAATTGAAACAAGAACAAATTAAAGAAAGCAAATAAAAAGGGTTAGTAAAAGAAAAGAAAAATCACAAGTGTTTTGAAAAATTCATATCATTGTGAAGTGGCACCATCCCCGACAATGGCGCCATTTGATTTGTCCCCAATTGGTGTGCAAATTGATTCAATCTTCATACGGGAGTTATCAACAAAATTTATAAACCTGATTCACCATATACTAGGGTAGCATAGTTAGCATAGCATAGTGGCTCTAGGATCGTTCACAGGGATGGGTTTTCATATCACACATGATATTACTTTCAAAAGATGTTTTTCCTTTTAACAGTTAGCTTTAAAAGAAAACATACTCGTTTGTTTGAAAAGGGTTGGTTTTAAGATAACAATTAAAATAGTAATTGTGATTAATTACAAAGAAAAGATTTCTTGGATTTTCAGGTCACTAGGTTCAGGTCCCTTATACAAAAAGGGAAGGTTCCGGATCTTTTCCTCGAATTAGGGATTTAAAATATAGTTATTTCCCGAACCAGTGTGGTACAATTGCTTCCCATTAATGGTTTCAACCCTAAAACCTCTCACTGACTCACCTTGCAATGGTTCATACCTCTCACCTGGTATTAGCCATTCAAGGAGGTCCTTAACCTTGGAATACCCTTCAAAAGCTCGCAAGAGATAACTAATGGATGTCTCCGAAGAGTCCAAAAGCTTAGCAAGTGTTGGCTATTCTAAGTAATCCTACCTTTAAACCACCTCCCAAAGGCTCGCAAGAGATAACTAATGGATCTCTATGGACTAAGTCCTAAAATCTTACCAAGTGTTGGCCCAGGTGATTTTAAGAGATTTTAAGTTAACTAGAAAAATAAAACCATTAACGGGTCACAACCTCCTTTCATTAAAACCGAAACAAGGAAAACTCCCAATTTTGCATCTGAATCCTCTACCTAGCTTCCTTTAGTCCAAGAAACAAAAAGTCTAGCCACTCATCCTCTGAGAAAATGTCCCTAAAGGGTGTTTGGCTAGAAAGAAAATAAAAGACTAAATGATACGGTAAAACAGAGCAAAGCTCTGTATTTTTACTTACTAATAAGAATGTACAAGTGATCCCCCAAGAGCTTCTTCCGAGATTCCGAGATATGGAGATATTACAAACGGAGATATTCTAAGACATATAGAGAGAGGTATTTGTAGCCCCTAACTAAAATATCCTAAAAAATCTAAAAACAAAATATCTTCAGTTGATTACAAGAAGAGAATGGGTAATTACACAAAATATATTGAAATAAAAATCTAACGGAGTCGGCAGGAAAATATCTGAAAATTACACAAGGGGAATTTCACAAGGTTGCTAAAAATTCGCAAGGCAAAAGGGGACTTGCAAAATTGCTTTTCTTTAGTTGTGGTTTCACAAGGTTGTGCAAGGCTTGCAAAAAGTTTGCAAGCCTTTTGCAAATCATTTTCACAATTTTCGCAAGTTAAAAAGGGACTTGTGAAAAGTTCGCAAGTTGAAAAGGGACTTGAGAAATTCCTTCAGCTTTTTTTACTCTTTGTCCTGCAGCACACACTCCTCACCAGTTTTGCAAGGCAAAAAGAAACTTGCGAAATTGATGGATGTTAGATTCCTTCTCTGATTCTCTTCCTTGCTCACTTGATTGATTTGGCAAAGGCTTCGAAGCTTTGGATTCTTCATGTTTTGAGATTCAACTAGCTTTGCTATAAACGGAACAAAGTCCTTTCTCATTCTTGGCTCATTTTAATGATAAAAAAGCTATTAACAATACCAAAACTAACCAAAAATTGATTAGTATACTTGCAAAGGTCCTTAATGTGCCAATTGGGTTAAAAGGTGTTAATTACTACTCAAAAGTGTTTGAAAAGAGTTAATTTCAAGCTATAAAACAACACTTTTTGAGTAGTAATCGGACACCTCCTTGGTTTAGTTTCCACTTAATTCACCTTGACACTTTTTACTTAGGTTACCTAGGTCACTTATATACTTTTTGTGGGCTTGATTCCCTAAGATTAATTTCTTGATCGATTGATTTTTTAGATTAGGTGAGTTTTTAGCTTGATTTTTTATTTGGATTGCTTGAGATGAATTTTCAAGGTTTAATTGTGTCAATTTAGCATTTTTTAATTATTTTTTATTTAGTTTAACATGTAGATTATTGTTACGTACACGTGATATTTATTTCTTTTTCCCACTTTATTTATTCATCCACTTATTTATTTTTTGGAAAAGTGGATGTGACTAGGGATCTAGTATTATTATTATTAGTTATTACTAGTATTATTAGTTATTGTTATTAGTTTTTAGTATGTACTTACCGTATGTTTTTTTTTGTCATTAAACTCTTCTTATTTTATTTTATTTTATTTTATTTTATATAGGTTTGTTTACCTTTATTTTTATTTTTATTCTTTTAGTTTATTAAAAAAACAAAAAAAAAAAAGGGGAACCGGTGGATTGCATGGGAAGAGAGAGAGAGAAAGCCTGATTTGTTTGGGTTGAAAATGAAAAGGCTTTAATGGGCAGAAAGAGGACATCAGAAAGAAAAAAGAGGGGCAAATTTCAAGGAATGGAAAAAAGGGAACCGGGTGAGGAAGTTTAGAAAACAAAAAAAGAAAAAAAAAATCTGAGAGGAAAGGTTTCCAAGGAGCTGCATGGCAAAGAGACATGAGTCATTTTCAAGATGGGATGTAGGGGGTTTCAAAAGAGGATATAAAAGAGAGTCCTAAGAGAGAAGAAAAGGATAATGAAGGGTCAGATAGGTTGAGATGGGAAAAAGAGTCCAAAAAGAAAAAGAAAACAGAGAACAAAGAGAGGAGAGAACATTTCAGAGAGTAAGGGATTCGGGAAGAAAAAAATAAGAAAAGAAAATAGAGAACAAAAAGATGAGAGGTCGGTAGATGAGGTTTTGGAAAAAAAAAGAAAAAAAAAACAATTTCTAATATTTGGAGCAGGTTGTACAAGGCAAGGGAGGAAAGAAGATAACAGGAAAGAGAAGAGAATTTCAGTCAGTTCTTTGACCTAAAAAAAAAAGAACTTACCGATCTTTGAAGAATAAAAAAGGTGTTCTCAGGTATGGTTACTGTAACTCTTACGTTCATTTCCTTTTATGATATTTTTTTTTATTATGGGTTGTTGCTGAATTGGGAATTGTTTTCTTTTATATCATGCTCTTGGAATCTCTTTCGAGAATTGATTTGAACATTGTCCACTCTTATATTGAGAATGGTTCGTTTATTTTCTTCTTCTTATGGGCATGCTATGTTGTGGGATATTTGCCTATTTGCCTCTGTTGGGTATGTGATCCCTTTGTGGTTTAGCTGAGACCTTTCATTTATATGGATTCGATCACTCAAGCACCCAACAACCTAGTTCAGTCTCATGTTGGCCACTGCAGTTCGCTCCTTTATTGTCGACTTAAACTGCTACTCAACGGGTGGTAGCGGTGACTCCCCCTTGTCGCCATGGCATAGGCGGCGCTCCTCTACCCCAACCAATGCTCCTCTCTTCCACGTAGTCAGAGAGAGTGGTGAGTTGTTCGGCCTTGGCATGGAGAGTCAGATGAAGGGGGGACTCTCATTTTCCAACAACCCGCTCCAACCGCACTTTAGAGCTGTTACAGTTTGTTTTTCTAGTGCTTGTGGGAGCTGCAACTCCACTGGCAGCTAGTTCTTTTTTGCTGCCACGGCATAGGCGGCGCCCCCTTTGGCCCTCCTCATTGAAACCGCCCTAGGTTCGAGGTAGTTTACCTTTTAGATGGATGTCTTGCCGACGGTGGCAAGATGGCCATCTTCCAAGCGTCACATGCACGTCTAACCCACTTACTTTTCTCCCCTATTGAAAAAAAAAAAAACATGCTTGTCTAATTGGTTTTGTCAACCCTTCATGATACAATTTAACATGCACCATCAAATAATATATAATATTGCAAGATACTATTTAAATAATGTTTGCTAATGGACTTTTTTGTTTTTTAAATCATTTTTTATTATTTATTCAATCTTTAGATTTCCAACCACAAATGGTTTTTTTTTTTTTTTTTTATAATTTGCTGAAATCCAATTTTAAAATACCATATTTGAGTAGTCTTATAAAATGTAGTTTTTTTTTTCACACAATTTTCGAATAATTTTCTTTAAAATTTCCCAAAACTTAATTTTTTTTTATAAAAAAAAACACCATTCTTAAATTAAATTTTCCAAAATTCAATTTCTCTCAAAAGTATGGATTTCATTTTTAAGCTTCCATTTCCCAAATTTCTAAAATTTTGAAAATTCCGGATTTAAAATTTTTAGGCCTTTGTTTCCAAAATTCTAAATTTCATTTTTAAGCTCCCATTTCCCAAATTTCTAAAATTTTGAAAATTCCGGATTTAAAATTTTTTGGTCTCTATTTCCAAAATTCCATTTCTCTCAAAATTCAGGATTTAATTTTCAAGCTACCATTTCCCAAATTTTTAAGATTTCAAAAATTCCGGATTTAAATTTGTTAGGTTTCCATTTCCAAATTTCTAAAATTCTCAAAGTTTCAGATTTAATTTTTTAAGTTTCCATTTCCAAATTTCTAAAATTCTCAAAGTTCTGGATTTTAATTTGTTAAGTGTCTATTTCCAAAATTCTCAAAGTTCCGGATTCATTTTTAAAACTCTCGTGCCCAAAATTTAAAAAATTCTCAAAATTCTGGATTCATTTCTAAAATTTTTGTACCCAAAATTTCCAAAATTCTTAAAGTTCTGGATTCATTTTTAAAATTTCCATACCCAAGATTTCCAAAATTCTCAAAGTTCCAAATTAATTTTAATATTTTTGTACCCAAAATTTCAAAAATTCTCAAAGTCCTAGATTCATTTTTATTTTTTTTGTACCCCAAATTTCCAAAATTCTCAGAGTTTTGGATTCATTTTTAATTTTCCCGTACCCAAGATTTCCAAAATTCTCAAAATTTTGGATTTAATATTTAAAATTTATGTACCTAAAATTTCCAAAATTTTCAAAGTTCTAGATTCATTTTTTTAAGTTTCCATTCCCAAAATTTTGAAAAGTTCGGATTTAATTTTTTTTTAGTGTCCATTTTCAAAATTTTTCAAAATTCTCATAGTTCGGATTTAATTTTGTTTAGTGTCCATTTCCAAAAGTATTCAAAATTCCAGTTATTAGAGAAAGAAATCCAAGCGGGAAATATGTTACTCCCTAACTGAAAAGAAGCGGAATTGGAGTAGTAAGTTTTAGCCACGTAGTCTAGATTCATGACTGCGCTTGGTGGCCATTGGGTAGAGCCTAAAGGTTACATATGTATGGTTTGGTCATGGCTGAAAATTTTAGTAAATTTGGAATTTGCATATGTTGTGTGCTTGTGCTTATTCATAAACCCTTTCTCACAGCACACGGCTAGGGACCTCAGATATGCATCATGGTTCTAATTGTCGATTTCCTAAGCATGGAAAATACCAACTAGAATTGTGAGTCTCGTCATCCATGTAGCTCAAGAGGGGAATTGATTGATCTTCTATTCATATGCTCCAATGTACCTAATTCACTAGTAGAGACCGGATTCTGGGCCTAGAGGGGTGCTACCTCATATGAGGTACCTTCCTCATAGGTAACCTGGTCCTCGAACCTAGAAATCGAGTTTCGCAGACCGCTTTTCTTAATCGGAGTCATTGAGGGGTTTTTGTTCTTACTTAATTTTCCCCTTTAAAAAAAAAAAAAAAAAAACATTAAGTGGCGACTCCAAACAAAACTATTCCTCAGCGGGGACGGATTTTCCAAAACGCTTTTTCTACACATACTTATTATTATTTTTTAAAAAATCACGAGTCGCGTTGGTCAGTGGATCGAGAAAGGGTCCACAAATTGGCGACTCCATTGGGATCAAACCCCAGAATCTCTGGTTTCATAAGAGTATCAAACTTGAACTTGAGTTGTGAATATTAAAGCATATGGTTCATTGACCAATGGACTTTTGGGCCGTTTGGATGATTGATGATCACTTACTTGGTTGGAATTTGGTTTACACCTATGATTTTTTGTTGCTTGTATGTTCAGCTAATTGGTTGTAGCATGTTCACTCATTGTTGGTAATGCTTGGTCTTGTGGTTCATGATAGGCATAAATGATTAGTTTGTGTGTATATTTTGTGATAAGCCAGCTCTTTGTGCATGATTGTTTGTTGCATGACTCGCTACCTCTTGCATGACTACTTGCTACTTGTCTTTATGGGTTGCATATCTATCCCCTTACCTCTAACCCTCTGGTTTCAATCATTTCCATCATTTTAGCTCTTACTTTTGCAAGTGTGAGGCCTTGTGTGTGCTTGTTTCTCTGACCGAGCTAGAGGTTAGGATTAGGGTCTAACGATAGGTTATATCGATATTTGGGGGCATTCTTGAGGAGGTCGACACACTGATGCTGATTGGAAACCGATCTTTGAAGACCAGTATAGCCTAGAGATAGGTTTCATGGATATTTGTGTGACCATTGTGTTTTTTTATTTTATTTAGTTTCACAGGATTTTTATATGCACCCATACCACTCACTGTGCACTTTAGTTTATTACAAAGTGCTAAGATTTGTAAGAGCTTTCACCATAGGAAACCCCCTGTGATGTTGAGGTAGTGCATGTGTGGAGGTGATGTCCACCTTGCATGGAAGTGCCCCATTTTTTCGAAGGCGTGCAGAGGGTTGTGTACCGCCGGAGGGTATGATTGCTTCTACTAGGGATCCTTTAACCCAACCTGTTATTTTTAGAGCGACCTTATCCTTATAGGCTAAGCTTAGGCCCTATTAGGACTCTTTTTCTACACGTGGGTGCATCTGTGGGCTTTCAAAGTCAAGTTAATAGCAATAGGTTTAGTTACCTTCATAGTAGTCTCTTCTATATTTACTTAGAATTGGACACCAGTCTAAGTACTTCCAAGTTACCTTCCTACATAGTTGATAAACATTCCTTGTAGAGTTTCCCCTAGACCTTATCTTATCTAGTATTTCAACTATTATAGGAGTATTGATACGGTCGATATGGGTTCAAATTCTTGGATCAAAGTTTGAGGTAGATTGATCAAAGTGTTAGAATAGTCAAATCAGACAGATATGGATTCGCAGGTGGTTATAGTTGATCAGTTTATCGATGCTATGCCTTCGATCTAGGAGGCCATAACCAATCTTGGTCAGAGGATGGATGGGCAACAGGCCTAATAGGTTCCAGTTTAGGAGAGTGTGTAGTATGATCCCACTATTCAGCCACCTCTCTCGCTTGGTCAGACATCTCCATAAGACACTCAGATGCCACCACCTCCCCCACTTTATCAAAAAGTTTCACAGCCTACACCATTTACTTTACAGAGTCAGACTAAGGGTGCCCCTACTGCCTGCCATGGTGGTTGTTCCGACCTCAGAGGATGCCCATGCACACATGGATAGACTTGAGCAGAGGATGTGATAGTTGAGATTATCAGATGGAGGGATGGTATGGGATGATTTTGATGGACTACCAGTGGCCAGTATGCCGATCAAGTTCAGGATGCCATAAATCGAGCGATACACAGGGATTAAATGTCCCCGCATTCATTTGAGACTATATAGTACTGTGATGAGGACCCACGATTTGGATGAGGCTAAGATGATTATGCTATTCCTCATGTCCTTGAGTGGGGCAACCTAGTATTGGTTTGCTTCTTTGGATGTATCACGCCATCATATATGAGATGATTTAGCCCAAGAGTTTCTATGATAGTTTGCATTTAACACTGTCATAGATGTCTCATAGAGGGACTGGGAGGCCTTGAGGCAAAGGCCCGATGAGACAGTCACATCATTCATCTCTCTTTGGAGGGAGAAGATTGCCTAAATCATTGATAAGCCATTTGAGAGGGATCAAATCAGCATGATTATGGGGAGCTTGCAACCTCGATTTGCTAGACATTTGATGAGATTCCTACACTTGGACTTTGGATCTTTAGTGCAGACATTATATGGTATTGAGGAGGGTATTGCTAAAGGATTGTGGCCTGAGTCTTCCCTTTCAGACTTGAAAGGGAAGAAACCAACTATTAGACAGAGATTAGGGGACGTCAATGCCATTAGTGCCACTAGACTGAGCCCCCTAGATATTATGAAACAATTAAGTAGACTTTCGGAGTTTATTACCTGCTATCACCCCATGTGTAGTATAGGTCATCGGTTTCTTTTAGACCCATGTCTCCCATGTATTTATACCCAGCTCCTCAGCCAGTTTATACTACTCAAGCCATATAGAGGTCACCTACTCATTATCCCTAGCCTAGGGCTCCACCTATACAAAGACAGATGCAGCAGTTTTCCCAGTTAGGATGCCTTTGAGTAGAGCTTTCTAAAAGCTTTTAGAGGGAGGATTGTTGACCGCATTAGCATCAAGACCACCACCTCAGCTTATGCCACCTCATTTCAGGATGGACCTTCAGTGTGCTTACCATCAAGGTCCAGAACATGACATTGCCCACTGCTCTGCTCTAAGACATGCTATTCAGGACTTGATAGATCAAGTTCTGGTTAACTTGGGACAACCAAGTGTGACCAAGAACCCTTTACCTGCTCACACTACACATTTAGTGCCTCCACCTACTAGTGGTATTCATCACATGGATTTTGTTTAAGATGATGTCATACACATGCTGAGTTGGGATGATGGATTGCCCGAGATGATTGTTCTAGACGATGGCTATGAGATTATAGGAGCTACATCAGGTTTTTTGATCCCTGCTCCATTCAGTTTGATCCCGAATAGAGCATCATTACAGTTGATTCCTTCTACACCATCATATATTGGGCATAGGGACACATTTACCCCATTTATTCTATGGCCTGAGGATGTTGATGTATAGGTTATGACTCGTAGTGGGAGGATAGCTCAGGCTGCACCTCCAGTTACTAAACCATTTGGTGGTACGGACTCTCGTGAGGAGGTCAGGAGGGAGGATGATGAGATATTGATACAACTACAGAGCACCCAAGCTCGGGTATGCATTTGGAGTTTGTTAGCTACTTCTAGTACCTATAGAGATGCACTTATTTGAGCTTTGAGTCAGATACATGTTGAGACCTCTACTACTCCAAAGGGATTGATTCATATGATGACAGCTGATAGGGTCACTTGCATTGTGTTTTCTGCTGATGATCTACCACTAAAGGGTTCTAACCATACTCGCCCTCTCTATATTACAATTGATTGTTCAAGTCACAAAGTCCCATCCGTCTTGTTGGACAATGGCACTGCCTTAAATATTTGCCCATTAACCATTGTTGTAGCCCTCAACTTTGCACCCTCTGGTTTTGGTCCTGCCGTACAGACAATGAGGGCTTATGACAGCACTCAGAGGGAGGTCATGGGCAACTTTTTTCACTATAGATTTGTTGATTGGCCTGACCACATTCTCTACATTATTCCAGGTTTTGAGGATTCCTACTTCTTTTAACCTGCTTTTGGGTCGACCTTGGATTCACCACGCTAAAGCTATTCCATCTTCCCTTCATCGGAAGGTGAAGTTTATCTATGACGGGCAAGTTATTATAGTACAGTATACTAGAGACATGATTTCATCATTTGAGCCAGTATTTGCAGATCAGTCATAATGGTGATGATTTTTTATTTTATTTTTAGAGGATTCACATTTGATGAGATACAAACCCTTGAGATTCAGGATTTTTATAGAGATTTCATGGCCATGTCATTTGACCAGCATAGTAGTACCCTTGTTCTTGATATAATGAGAGACATGTCCTTTCTACTAGGTTTTGGGTTAGGACGATGCAAACATGGATATAGTGAGTTTGTGACTACTATTGATCATGATACTCCTTTTGGACTTGGATTCACCCCTACAAAGGATGATGTTCATTATATGGCATAACTACGTAGGGACAGGATGAGGACTCGATTATCTAGCATCCCATTTGATTATCCTATTCGCCCTTACACTTTTAATTTGACCGATTACTTTGTTAGGGGATTAGAGGTTCAGCCTCGTGTTAAAGAGATGGGTGTTAATGATAGTACAGTGGATGAGCTCCAGCATATATTTTATCAGATGTAGATGGGTGATGAGACCCTTCACATGTTAGCTTCTATGATGATCATTCCACCATTTCCAGATCGAGCCAGCTTGTTCTCCTTATGCTACCTAGATGAGACTATTGATTATGGTGTAGTCATTGAGCCTACAGATATAACTGATGGAGTAGTTCCTCATGATTAGTATCATGATGAGATGGACATGTTGGGTATCAATCAGTTCCTTGATGCAGTTCAACGCGAGCCTTTCTCTCCATTAGAGTTTTTTAGAGTATCTGTCATCGAAATTATTGAGGAGGATTAGATTGTTCCTGCTCCTGAGCTTCCTACCTTTGTTGTTCCTACTATTGATATGTATGAGGGCATTATTGGCCCAGTTGAGGGAACGTCTGACTTTGTGGACTCACCTCTTTCATTTGACATTCTATCAGGATTTGTCACCTACTCTGACTATGTTTTGATGATTCAGTTATGGATTTGAGCATTTACAAGTATTCGCCTATCTGCTATGATGATGTTTCGTTACTTACACCTTAGTCACCCACTTCCCACTTCCCAAATACTTGATATAGATTATGAAATTGCATAGCCTGATTTATATAGAGACTCTTTTGATCATGACTCTGATCCAATAGATGAGAGAGTTTCACCTGCTACAAGGGATGTTGAGTTTGTTGATTTTGGCACAAATGATTAGCTTAGAGAGCTGAAGATTGGTTTACCACTATCCACAAATGAGAGGGATAGACTTATTCATTTACTCAAGTCATACTTGGATGTATTTGCATGGTCAAATGAGGACATGCCAGGCCTTGATCCCTCTATAGTCCAACACCATTTACCTATCTTGCCACATGCCAGACCAATTAAGTAGAAATTAAGGTGATTACACCCACGTTGGAGTTTGCAGGTGAAAAATGAGATTTAGAAACAACTCAGTATGGGATTTATATCAGTGGTTGAATATCCAGAATGGTTGGTTAATGTGGTTCATGTTCCAAAAAAGGACGGCAAAGTTAGAGTTTGTGTTAACTTTAGAGACCTTAATAAAGCCAGCCCTAAGGATGACTTTCCTCTCCCACACATTGATCCGTTGGTCGATAGCACTGTGGGTCATTTGATGTTGTCTTTCATAAATGGGTTTTCAGGATACAATTAGATTTTAATGGCTCCAAAGGATATGGAAAAGACAATCTTTATTACTGAGTGGGGTACTTACTGTTACAGGCTTATGTCATTTGGGTTAAAGAACATATAAGCCATTTATCAGCGAGCTGCCATTACTTTATTTCATGAGATGATGCATAGAGATGTTGAGGTGGTGAAATCCTAAGGCAGAGCAGATCACTTAACGACTCTAGAGAGATTCTTTGAGAGGATTCGAAAATTCAGATTGAGGCTGAATTCCAAGAAGTGCACTTTTGGAGTGACTTCTAGGAAATTATTGGGGCATATGGTTAGTGAGTGAGGCATAGAGGTTAACCTAGATAAGATCAAAGCCATACTTGGCATGCCTATGCCAAGGACTAAGAAAGAGATCAGGGGTTTTCTAGGCAGGTTACTATACATCAATCGATTAATAACCAGATCGACAGACATATGTGAGCCTATTTTTCATTTATTGAGAAAGAACCAACCTATAGTTTGGAATGATGATTTCTAGCTTGCGTTTTAGAGGATTAAGGAGTATTTTCTTTCTTCTCCTGTTTTAGTGCTTCCCATGCTAGGACGCTTACTTCTTTTATATCTGTCAGTTTTAGACATGGTCTTTGGATGTATGCTAGCTCAGCTTGATGACTTGGGGAAAGAGTGAGCTATTTACTATATGAGTAAAAGAGGATGTCGGAATATGAAATGAGATATGTTATGATTGAGTGCCTTTATTTAGCACTAGTTTGGGCTACCAGAAGGTTGAGGCATTACATTTTCTTGCGAAATTGACACTTTCAGCTTGCGAAATTTTCGCAGGCCATGTTGCAAGCTGCGAAATCCACTTGAGTGCTTCTAGATATTTGCGACCGACTCTTTTAGAATATTTCTTCAGATATTTGTTGTTTAAATCCCCATTTTCTCCTTGTAATCCACCAATCATAGGATTCCTTAGTTAGGAAGTAAGAAGAAAGGGTGAATAAACTCCTATATATCATTTGTAATTTTCTTTACACAAGGATATCTCGGGAGCTTGTTCTCAGAGACCAACATTTGTATAGTTTTGAAGAAAGTAAACACACAGAGCTTTGCTCTACCTTACCTACTCATTTTGATTGTATTTTTCTTACTAGCCAAACAAGCTCTAAGGATGTTTCCTTAGACAATGAGTGGCTAGGCTTTTCGTCTCTTGGAGTTAAGGAAGCTGGGTAAGGTGCCGAATGCAAAAATTGGAAGTTCTGCTGTTTCAGCTTATAATGAAGAGAAAGTGTGACCCGTTAATGCTTTCTATGTTTTTAGTTAACTTAAAACGCCTTAGAATCACCTTGGCCAACACTTGGTAAGGCAAGTGATCTCCATCCATTGAGATACACTAGTTTATCTCTTGCGAGCCTTTGGGAGGTGGTTCAAAGGTAGGATTTTCTAGAATAGCCAACACTTGGTAAGCTTTTAGACTCTAAGGAGACATCCATTAGTTATCTCTTGCAAGCTTTTAAAGGGTAATCCAAGGTTAAGGATCACCTTGAATGGAAAATGCTAGGTGAGAGGCACAAGCCATTGCAAGATGATTCAATGACAGGGAATTAGTGTTGGAATCCATAAAAGGGAAGCAGCTGTACCACACTGGTTTGGGAAATAACTATATGTCAAATCTCCAATGCGAGGAAAAGATTCAAGTGACCGGAACTCTATTTTTGTAATAAGTGTCTGACCCTAGTGATCCAAAAACTCCAAGAAACACTTTTCTTTATAAGTAATTTTAGTTACTATTTTTGGTTAGCTTAAAACAAACCCTTTTTCAATCAAAGTTTATGTTTTCTTTTAAAGCTAACCTTGAAATGAAAAAACACCAATTCAACTTTGAATTAATGTCAGTTGTAATTTGAAAACCCTTCCGAGTGAACGATCTTAGAGCCATTATGCTATGCTAGCTGAGGCTATCCTAGTACATGGTGAAATAGGTTATAAATCTTGTTGATTACTCCCATCTGAGGACCGAAATAATGGTACACTAGTTGATTGATCACCAATCAATAGGACATACACTAACTGGGCACGAAATCATGGATGATATGAATGACTTTGGATTCTATCAACTCAAGCCTCTAAATACTATGAACCACTTAAAGTTGTGGATGATATGAATGATTATACATCATTAGCTCAAGCCTCTAAGTGTTATGAATAGTTTAAGGTTATGGATGATATGAATAACTCTTGGTCATAAGCTAAGGGCTTTATATGCAATGAACAACTCTTTGCTTTGGTTGAGATGAACAACTCTGAGTTATGAGCTTAAGGCTTTAGATGCTATAAATAGCTCAAGGTTTCGTTGATAGCTTAGGGTTGTGAGCTCAGGGCTTTAGATGCTATGAACAACTCAGGCCTATGGTTGCCATGAATGACTCTAGGTCGTCACCTCAAAGCTTTAAATGTCATGAACAACTCATGGTTGTGGAAGACAAAAATAAATCTGGGTGATTAACTCTAACCTTTAGATACTATGAACAACTCAGGGTTATGGTTGACATGAAAGACTCCGAGACATGAGCTTAGGCCTCTAGATTCTATACACAACTCAGGGTTATCAATAACATAAAAGACTCCGAGACATGAGCTCAGAGCTCTAAATTCTATACACAACTTAGGTCTGTTGATATCATGAAAGACTTCAAGTCAAGAGCTTAGGGATCTAGATGCTATGCATAACTTAAGGTTGTGGATGACATGAACGACTCTGGATCGAAAGCTTAGGGCTCTAGATACTATGAACAGTTTAATGTTGTGGTTGAGATGACCGACTCCTGGTCGTGAGCTCAAGGCTCTAGATGTTATGAACATCTGAAGGCTATAGATGACAAGAGCTACTTCGGGTGGTGAGCTGAAGGCTCAGGATGCTATAGATAACTCAGAATTATGGGTGATATGAATGACTCAGGATCCCATGAGCTTAGGCCTCTAGATGCTATGAACCACTCAAGGTTGTGGATTCTATGAAAGATTCTACATCATAAGCTCAAGCTTATAAATGCTATGAATGGGTTAGGGCTATGGATGACATGAAAGACTTTGGGTTGTGAGCTCATGGATCTAAAAGCAATGAACAACTTAGAGTTATGGATTATATGAATGACTTAGGATCCTGTCAATTCAGGCCTCTAGATGGTGTGAACCGCTTAGGGTTGTGAATGACATTAACGACTTCGGATTGTAAGCTTAGTGCTCTAGATACTATGAACACCTCAAGGTTGTGGTTGACATGAATGACTTTGGGTCATAAGCTCAGGGCTTTAGACACTATGAAAAACTCAGGGATGTGGATGAGATAAACTACTTCGGGTCATGAGCTCAAGGCCTAGATGCTATGAACAGCTCAAGGCTGTGGATGACATAAGCTACTCTAGGTCGTGAGCTCAAGGCTCTGGATGTTATGAATAACTTAGAGTTATGAATTATATGAAAAACTTGAGATATTATAAGCATAGGTCTTTAGATGATATGAACTGCTCAAGGCTTTGGTTGAGTTAAACAACTCCAGGTCATGAGCATAGGGATCTAGATGCCATGAACAGGTCACAGTTATAGATGATATTAACAACTCGGGATCCCATGAGCTTAGGCCTCTAGTTGTTTTGAATTGCTCAAGGCAATGGATGATATGAAGGATTCCATCTCATTAGCTCAAGCCTCTAAATGCTATGAATGGATAAGGGTTGTGGATGAAACGAATGACTCTAGGTCATGAGCTTAGGGCTCTAGATGCATTGAAAAATTTCAGGGTTGTGGTTGACATGAACAAGAATGTGTCATAAGCTCTAGGCTCTAGATGGTGTGAACAACTCAGAGTTGTGGATGACATTAATGACGCTGGATCATGAACTCAAGGCTTCAGATACTATGAATAGAACAAGAATGTAGTTGACCTAAAAAACCCTGGGTCATCAGTTGAGGGATTTCCATGCTATGAACATGTAAGAGTTATGGATGATATGAACAACTTAATATCCCATGAGCTCAGGCCCTTAGATACTATGAACCGCTCAAGGCTATGGATGATATGAATGATTCTGCATCATGAATTGAAGCCTTTAGATGCTATGAACAGCTCAAGGTTGTGGATGACATGGATGACTCTTGGTCAGAAACTTAGGGCTCTAGATACTATGAACAAGTCAGGGATGTGGATGAGATAAGCTACTCCAAGCTATGAGCTCAGGGCTCTGGATGCTATGAGCAGCTTAGGGATATAGATCTACTCAAGGTCATGAGCTTAGGACTTTAAATGCTACGAACAATCTAGAATTGTGAATGACATGAACGACTTAGGATCCACTGAGCAAAGTCCTCTAGAAGCTATGAACTGCTCAGGTCTTTGGTTCACATGAATGACTCCAGGTCATGAGCTTAGGGCTTTAGATGCTATGAATAGCTCAGAGTTGTGGATGAAATGAATGAGTTGCGATCTCATGTGCTCAGGCCTCTAGATTCTATGAACAACTCAAGGTTGTGGAGGGCATGAATGACTTTAGGTCATGAGCTAAGGGTTGAAGATGCTATGAAAAGCTCAGGGTTTTGGTTGACATGAATGACTCAGGGTCATGAGCTGAAGGCTCTAAATTCTATGAATAGCTTTAAGCTATTGATTACATGAGCTACTATGGGTCATGAGCCCAAGGCTCTAGATGTTATGAACAACTCAAAGTTGTGGATGATATGAATGACTCAAGATCCTATAAGCTCAAGCCTCTAAATGCTATGAACCGCTGAGGGTTGTGGATGATATGAATGATTCTATGTTATGAGCTTAAGCCACTAGATGATGTGAACTTCTTAGGGTTATGGATGACATGAACAAATCTGGGTTGTGAGATTAAGACTCTAGATGTTATTAACAACTTTGGCAAGTGGATGACATGAATGACTCCGGGCCATGAGATTAGGCCTTTAGATTCTATGAACAACTAAAGGTTGTGATTGACATGAAATACTCCAATTTATGAGCTCAAGGCTCTAAATGTTATGCACAACTTAAGACTGTTAATGAAATGAAAGACTCTGACTCGTGAGCCCAGGGCTCTAGATGCTATGAATAACTCAGGGTTGTCGTTGACATGAACGACTCTAGGTCATGAGCTAAGGCCTCTCGATGACATTAACAACTCAAGGGTATTGATACATGAACAACTTTGGTTTATGAGCTCAGGTCTGTAGATTCTATGAACAACTTAAGGCTGTTGTTGACATGAAAGACTTTGGGACGTGAGTGTAATGCTCTAAATGCAACGAACAACTGAGGGTTGTGATTGACATGAACAACTATGGGTTGTGTGCACAGGGCTCAAGTTGCTATGAAAGATTTAGGGTTGTGAATGATTTGACCAACTTCGAGGCATGAGCTCAGGGCTCTAGATGATATCAACAACTCAAGGTTGTTGATGACATGAACAACTTTGGGTCATAAGCTTATGCCTCTAGATCCTATTAACAGCTAAGGGATGTGGCTGATATGAATGGCATTGATTTGTGAGCTTAGGGCTCTAAATGCTATACATAAATTAAGGTTGTTGATGACATGAAAGACTCCGAATTGTGAGCTTAGGGCTCTAGATACTATACACAAGTCTAGGCTATCGATGAAATGAAAGAGTCCAGGTCATGAGCTCAGGGCTCTTGATACTATGAATAACTTATGGCTATGGATGACATGAATGACTTTGGGTCATGAGCTTAGGCCTCTAAATGCTATGAATAGATTGTGCTATAGATGACATGTACTAATTTGAATCATGATCCCAGGGCTTTGGATTGTATGAATAGCTTAGAGTTGTGGGTTATATGAATGACTTAGGATCCCATGAGCTTAGTCATCTAGATGCTATAAACCATTGAGGTTGTGGATGATATGAATGATTCTGTGTCATGAGCTCAAGCCTCTAGATGCTATGAACTGCTTAGGGTTATGGAAGGCATAAACAACTTTTAGTCATGAGCTCAAGGTTCTAGATGCTATGAACAACTCAAGGTTCTAATTGACATGAATGACTCTGGATCGCGAGCTTAGGGATGTAGATGTTATTAATAACACAGAGTTATGGATGACATGATCGACTCCGGGTCATATGTTTAGGCCTCTATATTCTATGAACAGCTAAAGATTCTAGTTGACATGAAAGACTCCTGGTCATGAGCTGAGGGCTCTAGATTCTATACATAGGTATGGGCTTTCGATGATATGAAAGACTCTAGGTTGAGAGCTTAGGGCTCTAGGTACTATGAATAGCTCAAGGCTATGGTTGACATGAACAACTCCAAATTGTAAGCTTAAGGCTCTAGATGCTATCAATAACTTTGGGCTATGGATGACATGAGCTACTTTAGGTCATGAGACCAAAGCTTTAGATGTTATAAAGAGCTTAGAGTTGTGGATGATATGAACGACTCAAGATCACATTAGCTTAAGCCTCTAGACACTATGTACTATTTAGGGTTGTGGATGATATGAATTATTCTGCGTCATGAGCTAAATCCTCTAAATGATATGAACTGCTAAAAACCATGGTTGAAATGAATGACTCCGGGTTGTGAGCTTAGGGTTATAAATGTTATTAACAACTTAGGGTTGTGGATAAGATGAATAACTTCGGTTCATCAGCTCAGACCTCTAGATTCTATGAACAACATAGGGTTGTGATTAACAAGAAAAACTCTGAGTCATAAGCTCAGGGCTCTAAATGCTATGCATAACTAATGGCTATCAATGACATGAAAGACTCTAGGTCATGAGTTCAAGGCTCTAGATATTATGAATATCGTAGGGCTGTGGTTGACATGAACAACTCTAAGTCCTGAGCTTAAGGCTTTAGATGCTATTAAAAGCTCAAGGTTGTAGAAGACACGAGGTACTCTAGGTCATGAGCTAAGGATTCTTGATGCTATGAATAACTTCGAGCTATGGTTGAGATGAACGACTTCAGGCCGTGAGCTTAAGGCTCTTGATGCTATGAACAACTTAGAGCTATCAATGACATGAAAGACTATGACTCATGGACTCAGTGTTGTAGATACTATGACCAACTAAGGCATATTGCTGACATGAACGACTCTCAATCATGAGCTCAAGGCTCTAGTTACTACGAACAACTAAGGGTTATGGATAACATGGGATACTATTGTTTGTGAGCTTAGAGCTCTAAGTGTTATAAACAAAATTGAGTTGTTCTTGACATGAATGACTTTGTGTCATGAGGTCAAGGCTCTAGATGCCATATGATTCGTGGTTCCCAATTGGTGTCTTAGCTGATTCATGTCCAGCTGGTGTTCCTTGATTGTGGTCCTCAGAAGGGAGTAATCAACAAAATTTATAACCTATATCACCTTGCATTATGATAGCTTTAGCTAATGTAGCATAGTGGTTCTAGGATCGTTCACTGGAAAGGGTTTTCAACTTACAACTGATAGTGGATTTCAGCACTAATTCCCTCTCACCGATGCAACTTGCAATGGCTCTTGCCTCTCACCTAGCATTTGCCATTCAAGGTGATCATTAACCTTGGACTTCCCTTCTCAAGCTCGCAACAGATAACTAATGGATGTCTCCTTAGAGTCCAAAAGCTTACCAAGTGTTGGCAAATCTAGAAAATCCTACCTTCAAGTTACCTCCTAAAAGCTCGCAAGAGATAAACTAGTGCATTTCCATGGACGGAGATCACTTGCCTTACCAAGTGTTGACTCAGGTGAATTGAAGGTGTTTTAAGTTAACTAAAAACATAGAAATCATTAATGGGTCACACTTTCTCTTCATTAATGGCTGAAACAACAAAACTACCAATTCTTGCATTTGGGGCCTTACCCAACAACCTTAGCTCCAAGGAACTAAAAGCCTAGCCACTCATTCTCTGAGGAAACATCCTCAGAGCTTGTTTTTCTAGTAAGAAAAATTAAATAAATATATACAATCAAAACAAGAAGGTAAGGCAGAGCAAAGGCTCTGTATTTTACTTTCTTGAAAAACTATACAAAGTTGTTTGAGAACAAGCTCCCGACCTCTCTCTTTGTAATGGAAATTACAAACAATATATATGGTGTTATTTACCCTTTGTTCTTGCTTAAAGACTAAGGAATCCTATGATAGGTGGATTACAAGGAGAGTTTATGGATTTAGACATCAAATATCTAAAGCAAAAAATCTCAAAATGTTGATTGCAAATATCGGGAAGCTTCAGGAGAATTTCGTAGCCGTGCAAGAGGGCTATGAAATTTCGCAGCATGAAGGACACCATTTCACAGCCCTGCAAAATTGGCCTTCAGCTTGGAGTGATCGACTTCCAATGGTTGTAACTCCTTCATTTGAACTCCGAATTATGCACTGTTTGAAGCATTGGATTGATAACTTCCTGAGCTTCGAAACGAAATATAGTATGCATAAATTGAGCTCTAGAAAGTGCTCCAAAAGTGGCTGATAGTGGCTATCCTCTAGAATGCTTCATGGTAGATTTCTCTTTGCTTCCCCTCCCTGCATTCCAGATTTGCTTATGGAAAAGGACTATAAAGCTTCAAAGTTTTGGTTCTTCATGTTTCTAAGATTTCCATTGCTTTGCCATGGATTCCAAAGAACTCTCCTCAATCTCGGATTGCTTTGGTGATCAAATTACTAACAAAAACACCAAAACTTACACAATTTGATTAGAAATGATTGCAAAGGTCCTTAATATGTTAATTGAGTTAAAAGGTAATAACTACTAATCAAAAGTGTTTAAAAGAGTTAATTACAAGCTATCAAATAGCACTTTTCGAGTAGTAATCACTCCCCCCAACCGACATATTGCTAGTCCCTTAGCAATAAAGGAGAGAAAAAGTACTAAAAAGTAATATACTTTACAAGATCATGCTTATCACTTCCAAAAAATTTTAAGTGGCATGATGATCAAACTCTCACATGAAACATTAAAGAAATATAAACTCAAATTTCAACAAGAGTTATCAAATACTTTGCTAAACACAATTCATAAAGAGAATGTATTATGCAAATTGAAGCTTTAAAATCATTTCCACTTCCAAAGGACCAAACCTTACTTTTCCACAAAAATCTAAGTGTTAGTTGATAGTTTCCGAATATAGTATGCTGAACTAATCTCTCCCCCCAACCTAGTTCTTTTTCAACACTTAGCAAACTGACCAAATTCAATAGGCTAAGAACGCACCCTTTTGTTTTACAAATTTTTTTTTCATTGCAGGAGTAC
This sequence comes from Vitis vinifera, assembly GCF_030704535.1. Lineage (NCBI taxonomy): Eukaryota > Viridiplantae > Streptophyta > Magnoliopsida > Vitales > Vitaceae > Vitis > Vitis vinifera. The sequence continues at coordinate 6,354,979 of NC_081812.1, forward strand.
AAGGCTTAAGGGTATTCTTTTCTAAATTGTCCATGTAACGGGGGTCCATCGATGACTCCCAACCAATTAAGGTTTAGGGCATCAAGCTTTAAGGATCTTTCAACTACTAACTCCTCAGATTTTACCCCGGACTTTTGAGAATGAATTTTAATACCCAAGCACCAGGCTTTAAAGATTTTCACCATATACCCCTCAGACCTTGCTCAGGTTTCAAGGCAAGCAAACATTTTTCTTATTTCTTTCTTTTTTTTTCAAAGGCTCATTGACCTTTTATAAGGTGTCCCAACACTATTAAAATAAGGTCAAAATACCAAGTCTAAATTTTCCTAAGTCAAGAGGGAAATAGTTTTTCATCTTATAATCGGAACCTATTGTGCATAGTGTGTGAATAGCTTAAAGTGGAAGAACTAAGCTTGAATTCAATAGAAGATTCAAAAATTCATCAACTTTAGTAAGCATAATACAAACTCTAAGTCAAGTGAAAAACAAAAATTCAATTTCTCCCATTTCAATTTGAAAATTTTTCCTTAGTAACCATGGAGAGTAGAATAAAAAACTTAAAAAATTTTAAAATTAAACAAAAATCAACTAAATTATCAAAATAACTTGGCATAAATAACAAAAAACTTTCTTCCTCAACTCTTTCCCCAACCAAGCTGAACATTGTCCTTAATGTGGCATGAGCGATTGAGATTATAGGGAGGAAGTGTGACCTCCTGAGTGATATCAATTTCGAGTATTGATTGGAGAAACCACGTGTTTCAAAAACAATAAAAGATATGAGTAGAGGAAATAAGAATAAAATAATGTTAAGAGTGATCAAAAAGTGATAGATTTGTATTACTTCAATTGATGTAAGTACAAAATGGAGAACAAGTAATACAAGCAATCCCAATATATAATATCAAAAACATGGGATTTCAAGTGCTACTATGATAAGGAAATACATAAAGGAATACATAATCAAAATATATAAAGGAAACTATCAAAATGATCAGATGGTGGCTGGAGGATGCTGTGGAGATGATGGCTTAGCTACCTCTGCCTCTCCTGTAGTCGGCTCCTTAGGAGGCATAGGTTGATCGACGAAATGAGGGGCTTGTGCTAGCTCTAGTGGGCTAGGAGTGGCATGCTCAGGAGCTGATATAAGACCCAGATGATGCTGAATTTGCCTCAGGATGGCAGTGTGCTGGGCCTGAGTTGTAATAATCTGCTCTTGATGAGCACGAAGAGCTATGATCTGGTGAGTGAGGATGCTCTAAGAAGTGGCCAATGCCTGGAAAGTGTGGCATAGGCCTCTATACTCGATAATGGGTATAGTTATCCTTGGCTCAGCTGAAGGAGATGGCTTTGAAATAGGTGGAATAACAGGAGGAGGTTGTGGTGTGGCCTGAGGAGCAGAGGGTGGAACCTCTGGTATAGGCTCAGTAGAGGCCACTGTAGGGGCTGGTGGCTAAGTGTCAACAGGTATGTCAACTGGCTCCTCTAGCTGCTCTGGATGCTCTGGTCCAGCTGGTACTCCCTGGTCTGCACCACCATAAGCTGTCATACTGGTCCATTTGTCGAGAGTGAATATCTCTCGACAAATGCGTCTACGCTCATGTTGAGGCTCTGCTGGGTATCCCAGGTGCTCCAATATTTGGCATAATAGTCTGGGGAAGAGAAGTGGAATGGCATCTGCTCGGAGTAGCTTCTTCCGATGCACCTTCTCTTCAAAGTACAGAAGAGCGGCCATGATGAGATGGTGAGGGCTAAAGAAGTATCCCTCAAAGATCCTAAGCAATGCCTCCAGCAAAACTCATCTCCTCTACACCCAATGCTGAAGTGGGAAAATGTTATGGCGGAGGAGTGCATCAATGAAGAACATGCTAGGAGGAAGCTCCTTCCTCAAGATATAGTGGTGTGAAGATGCCCCTCTAGACAGAGTATGAACGATATCGCTCTGTGAAGGATGAGTCCAGGCTTGAAAATCCTCTAGACGTGCTGGCTCATAGGGGATATGGAGTGCCTCTGCTATATGTCAAGCTTCCAAAATACCATGGCGTCCGTCTATGGTAAAATGGATGACTGTAGGATCCTGAACCTGGTTTGTGGTCATGGACTGATAGAAGTCCAATGCCACATGGGGATAGAAAAAATCCCTGGGAGTTAGCAAGTGCTCTATATGATACCTCTGTAGCAGACGGAAGGAATCCCTGAGCTCAGGCTGAAGTCTGAAAGTGGCTATGTCAAAACAGAGCTCGGAGTGGAATGGCCTTGCCCTGCAATCCAAATTTCCTTCAATCGGTGGCTGAGTGACCATGGGCCATCTAATAACGACCTCAGGGGTCATGCATGAGGGAATCTGAGACTCCTTTGCTGGCGTTTGAGAGGGCTAAGGTTTTTTGGCAGGTGGTGGAGACTTTTTGGTAGGTGGCGGAGATGGCGTAGGCTTGATTCAGGCTCTGAAGAAGACTCTGTTAGATCAATTGGCTCAGAGACCTTGGCTTTCTTCTTTGGGGGACCAGTACCTGATTTTTGGCCTCTGGAAGAGCTCGCTCCGGCGATGGTAAGTGACCTTCTTGTGTTATAACGCTTGGGCGGAGGACTGATGGGTGCGTCCTCAACTGGAGGTGGGACGACTTGTGGCCGCGGAGGCTCCAAGGTGGAACCTTGGACAGGCGTGTCTCCTGGGATTCTCAGGCGAGTCGATGGGGACTAGGACTTAGCTCCTCGAGTTCTAGCCATGGTGGTGTCAGCGAAGACGGCCGGAGGTGGGCGCGGCTTGCTCAGGCGAAGGAGGCAGACAGGAGGGTGCTCTGGCTTGGCTCATCTTGGTGCCTTTTTGAAGTTCAAATGACTGGTTAAAATAAGAAAAATGGAATTTATACCATTTAAAAGAATGCCAAGGGACACTGTTGGAGGCGGATTTCGCAGAGGGGGCCATTTTTGTAACATTTTCGCAACCCATTTCGCAGGTGTGAAATGGGGGTACGGCGCTGCGAAATGGCACTCGTGTGCCAAGGGGTGGTTTCGCAGCTGCGAAATCACATGCGAATTGGAGTCTCGGCTGCGAAGTGAAGGATTTTAAGGCGTGGAGGTTTCGCAACCATTTCGCAGCTGCGAAATGGGTGTACGGGGCCACGAAATGGCCCTCGTGTGCCAAGGGGTCACTTCGCAGCTGCGAAAATTTTTGCAGAGGGCGATAGGAGGCTGCGAAATCATTTCGCAGCGGGAGGTGATTTTCACGGGGGGAGGGGGGGGGCGATTTTCGCAACGATGCTTAAGGGCTGCGAAATTATTTTGCAACCAAGGGCCATTTTCGCAGGGGCCCTTTTTAGGCTGCAAAATTTCGCTGACCATGCTTTCTCCTTGTTTTTGAGCTCCTCTTGATTCCTAGCTTCTTTCTTTCAATTTCCTTGCAATTCCTACTAATTTTGATCATTCAAAAAGATTAAGTTACATATAAATAACACAATTTAAAATGAAAATTAAAATCAAAGCAATTTACAAAGCTTATAAATTAACACAATTAAACAAAAATATGGACTTTGGTGAAACCAAATCCATCTAACCCTTCTCTAATTAGGCTTTTTGTGGCTCAAGGAGGTTGATTTCCTCCTTTTCTTGCTTGAATAGCTCAATGAATAGCTTGAGACGATGACCATTGACTTTAAAGATGTTTGTGCCATTGGAATTCAATAATTCCACCACTCTATTGAGATGCACTTGGTGAATAATGAAAGGACCTATCCACCTTGACTTGAGCTTCCCAGGAAAGATATGGAGCCTTGAGTCATAGAGTAAGACTCTTTGTCCTTTCCGGAATTCTTTGTTGGAGATTAGTTGATCATGCCACCTCTTCATCCTCTGTTTTGCAACTTTGGAATTGATGTAAGCATCATTTCTTAATTCCTCCATCTCATTAAGGTTTAAGCACCTCTTTACCCCGACTCTGATCAAGTCCATGTTTAACCTCTTGATTGCCCACCAAGCCTTATATTCAACTTCCATAGGGAGATGACATGCTTTGCCATTGACTAGGCGATAGGGAGACATGCCAAGAATAGTCTTGCGAGCTGCTCTATATGCCCATAATGAATCATGAAGCTTAATAGACCAATCTTTTCTACTCGTGATCACCACCTTCATCAATATGTTCTTGATTTCCCTATTTGCTAGCTTCACTTGCCCGGAAGTTTGAGGGTGATAAGGTGTAGCTACCTTATGCTTCACTCCATACTTGGCTAATAGGGTATCCAAAGGTTTGTTGCAAAAATGAGTACCTCCATCACTGATTATGGCCTTAGGCACCCCAAATCTTAAGAAGATGTTCTCCTTAAGAAATTTGAGAACCACCCTGTGATCATTGTGTTTATAGGGGATTGGCTCAACCCATTTAAAAACATAGTCCACCCCCACCAAGATATAAGAGTTACCAAAAGACATTGGGAAAGGTCCCATGAAGTCAATACCCCAAACATAAAAAAAGTCAACTATTAGGATGGGGTTCATGGGCATTTGATTTCTTCTTGTAAGCTTCCCGAGCCTTTGGCATTTATCACAACTCCTACACATGGTGTGGGCATCTTTGAAAAGTGATGGCCAAGTAAACTCTGATTGCAACACCTTCATGGTTGTTTTCTGGGAGGCAAAGTGGCCTCCACATGCATTCTCATGGCAATGGCTGAGGATTCCTTGTTGCTCTTCTTCAGGGACACACTTCCTTATGATCTGATCTGCACAATACTTGAAAAGAAAAGACTCTTCCCAATAATAAGCATGAATCTTTGCAAAGAAGTGCTTCATGTCTTATGCTTTCCACTCACTTGGAACTTCACCAGTAACCAAATAGGTAGCAATATGAGCATACCAAGGAGTTTTCTCTAGCAACATGAGTGATTCCTCAGGAAAGTCATCATTAATAAGACATGGGAATTGTGTGCTATAGCCAACCTTGAAAGGTGGTCAGCTACCACATTCTCCATTCCTTTCTTGTCTCTGATTTGGAGATCGAACTCTTGTAATAAAAGAATCCATCTAATCAACCTTGCTTTTGCATCTTGATTTGTCAATAAATACTTCAAGGCTGAATGGTTAGTGAAAAAAATGATGAAAGACCCTACCAAATAAGCACGAAACTTGTCTAAGGCAAACACCACAGCTAACAATTCTTTCTCTGTAGTTGTGTAGTTTCTTTGAGCTTCGTTCAATGTCTTGCTTGCATAGTAGATCACATAGGGCTTCCCATCTTCTCTTTGACCAAGTACATCTTCTATAGCAAAGTCACTGTCATCACACATTACTTCAAAGGGTAGTTGCCAATTGGGGGCCCTCACTATTGGAGCGGTTGTCAAAAATTGCTTCAATTGATCAAAACTCTTTTGACATCTTTCATCCCATATAAACTTAGCATCCTTAGCTAAAAGTTCACAAAGAGGCTTTGAAAGCTTAGAGAAGTCTGATTCATTCCCAATTGGTGTCTCAGTTGATTCATGTCCAGCTAGTGCTCTTTGATTGAGGGAGTAATCAACAAAATTTATAACCTATATCACCATGCATTAGGATAGCTTTAGCTAATATAGCATAGTGGCTCTAGGATCGTTCACTGGGAAGGGTTTTCAACTCACAACTGATACCAATTCAAAGTTAAATTGGTGCTTTTTCATTTCAAGGTTAGCTTAAGAAATAAAACACAAACTTTGGTTAAATGAGGTTTTGTTTCAAGCTAACTACAAAGAAAGTAATGGAAATTACTTATGAAGAAAAACATTCCTTGGAGGTTTGGGTTCACAGGGGAGGTTCCTTATGCAAAAACAGAGCTCCGGTCATTTGGCTCATTTCCTCGCATTAGAGAATTAACATATAGTCAGTTCTCTAACCGGTGTTGTACAAATGTATCCTTTAAATGGATTTCAGCTCTAATTCCCTCTCACTGATGCAACTTGCAATGGCTCGTGCCTCTCACGCAACATTTGCCATTCAAGGTGATCTTTAACTTTGGACTTCCCTTCTCAAGCTCGCAAGAGATAACTAATGGATGTCTCCTTGGAGTCCAAAAGCTTACCAAGCGTTGGCAATTTTAGAAAATCCTACCTTCAAGTCACTTCCCAAAAGCTCGCAAGAGGTAAACTAGTGCATCTCCATGGACAGAGATTAGTTGCCTTACCGTGTTGGCTCAAGTGAATTAAAGGTGTTTTAAGTTAACTAAACACATAGAAATCATTAAAGGAACACACTTTCTCTTCATTAATGGCTGAAACCACAAAGCTATAAATTCTTGCACTTGGAATCTTTCCGGGCAACCTTAGCTCCAAGGAACTAAAAGTCTAGCCACTCATTCTCTGAGGAAACTTCCTCAGAGCTTGTTTGGCTAGTAAGAAAAAGAATGAGAAAAAAAATATATATATGAAAAACAGAGCAAGTGCTCTGTAAAATATATTTCTTGCAAAATTGTACAAAGGATGCGTCTGAGAGCAAGCTCCCCACTCTCTTCTTTTTTTTCTTAAAGAAAATTACAAACTCTATATTAGAGGTTATTCACCCTTTGTTCTTACTTAAAGACTAAGGAATCCTATGATAGGTGGGTTACAAGGAGAGTTTGGGGATTTAGACATCAAATATCTAAAGCAAAATATCTCAAAAAGTCGGTCGGAAATATCAGGAAGCTTCAGGAGAAATTCTGTTACACTGTGCAAAATGGAGACTTGGTCGTCAGTATTATCAGAGTTTGCTTTTTGATTGTGGGCGGAAATGGATCCGGCAAATCGCGAGTGTATGATGAGCCAAGATGTCCGGGGAATCTAAATTGGCGGCTGCGGATGCTCTCCGGGTAAGCGCTATCAGAAGATCCAAATATGTCTGACCAGGGAAGTTGAAACGTCATCCTCTCCCATCCGGCTGTGAGATATCCGGAGAAGGTGGAATGAGCTATGCCGCACGTCGCTATCTAGAGCAACTCCATCTAGATTCCCCAAGAGGACACGCGGCGCGCTCCCCTATCCGGATTCCCTCAGGGAGAAACACACGGCACTCGTGAACATCACACCCCAGACGATAGCATATCCTATCCGGATATGTTGTCCGGATCATTGACTAAAGTGAGCAAGCCTTGCTAAGTCATTCCGACAGCCTGCCACAACCCATGTTCCGCCGCCCTCCGATGGTGTGTTCGGACGCCCTGTCCGGACGTCTTTGCCATGGATTCCAAGAACTCTCCTCAATCTCGGATTGCTTTGGTGATCAAAAAGCTATCAAAACACCAAAACTTAACACAATTTGATTAGAATTGATTGCAAGGGTCCTTAATATGTTAATTGGGTTAAAAGGTGATAACTACTACTCAAAAGTGTTGAAAAGAGTTAATTACAAGCTATGAAATAGCACTTTTTGAGTAGTAATCACTCTCCCCAACCGACATATTGCTAGTCCCTTAGCAATGAATGAGAGAAAAATAAAAATAAACAGTACTATAATTTACAACATCATGCTAATCAAAAAACAATTTTCAAGTGGCATGATGATCTAACTCTCACATGGAACATTAAAATAATAAAACTCAAACTTCAATAAGAGTTATCAAATAACTTGTCTAATCACAATTCTTAAAGAAAAGGCATTATGCAAATTTAAGCTTTAAAAGAGTTTCCACTCCCAAAGGGTCAAACCTTACTCTTCCACATAAATCTAAGTGTTATTTATTAGCTTCCGAATATAGTATGTTGAACTAATCTTTCCCCCAAACCTAGTTCTTTTTCAAAGTTTAGCAAACTTAATCAACCTCCAATAGGTTAAGAACGCACCTCTTTTTTCACAATTTTTTTCATTGTAGGAGTATAAGGCTAAAGGTATTATTTTCTAACTTGTCCATGTAATGGGGGTCCATCGATGACTCCCAACCAATTAAGGTTTAGGGCATCAAGCTTTAAGGATCTTTCAACCACTAACTCCTCGGATTTTACCCCGGACTTTTAAGAATGAATTTTAATACCCAAGCACCTACAGTATGTTAAACTCCACCTATTCACCCTTGTAACGAGCATTGAGGTCGGTGACTCCCAACCAATGAAGGGTTTTAAAGATTTTCACCATATACCCCTCAAACCTTGCTCGAGTTTCAAGGCAAGCAAACATTTTTTTTTCAAAGGCTCATTGGCCTTTTATAAGGTGTCCCAATACTATTAAATGAGGTCAAATGTACCAAGTCTAAAATTTTCCTAATTCAAGAGGGAAATAGTTTTTCATCTTATAATCGAAACCTATTGTGCACAGTGTGTGAATAGCTTAAAGTGGAAGAACTAAGGTTGAATTCAATAGAAGCTTCAATAATTCATCAACTTTAGTAAGCATAATACAAACTCTAAGTCAAGTGAAAAGACAAAAATTCAATTTCTCCCTTTTCAATTTGAAAATTTTTCCTTAATAACCATGGAGAGTAGAATAAATTTTAAAATTAAGCAAAAAGCAACTAAATTACCAAAATAACTTAGCATTAATAACAAAAACTTCCTTCCTCAACTCTCCCCCCAACCAAGCTGAACATTGTCTTCAATGTGATAAAAGCGATTGAAAAATAGGGAGGAAGTGGTACCTCCTGGCAACGGCGCCATTTGATTCGACTCATGGTAGCTTAGCTTTAAAGGAGTATCAACAAAATTTATACCTTAAATACTATTACTAAAGTAGCCAAGCTACTATAGCATAGTGGTTCTAGGATCGTTCACTGGGAAGGGTTTTCGCAAACACTAGTGATATTCAAATTAGGAAAATAGGTGATTTTCTTATGGATGTTAGCTTTAAAAGAAGATGTAAATGTTTTAGAAAGATTTAAACTAATCTAAGCTAACATTAAAGACTAAAATGAAAGGGTGTAAAAACAAGTTTCTCAAATATAGGATAGCTATGCTCTGGCTCTTATGCAAATTAGAAATCTCAGGATAGGCTCCTCGCGTTGGGGTTGCAACTATGGTGATGCTTGCTTCCCGAACCGGTATGGATTTAGCAAATCAAGTTTTAATCTTTTAAAATGGCAAAACAGATGGTAGTGAATTTCATCAATGGTTATTCACCTTAGACTTCCTTTGAATGGCTAGTAAGAGATAACTAATGGTCTAAAGCCAAAAGCTTACCAAATATTGGCAACTCAAAGTCATTCCAGGTGATAAACTCACTTTTCAATGGCCATTGAAATTGGTTCTAACGGATTAATGCAAAACTTGGAATTGAAAACCTTACCTTCCAATAGCTCGTAGGAGATAACTAATGGATAGAAATCCAAAAGCTTATCAAGTATTGGCCGTTGGAAGTTGTCCAAAGGAAATAAAAAACCAAACTTTGCATTAATGAACCTTTAATGAAAAACGTCTACCTTACCTTCCGGGTGCGAGAAATTTCCATGGGATTGCATCCAAGCCATCACATAACATCCATACTTTGAGAAACTAAAAGTTTTAGTCAATCATCCTCTGAGGAAAAGCCCTCAGAGGCTGTTTGGCTTCCAAGAAAATAAAATAGTAAAGAGAAAAGAGAGACGAGAGAGCTCTCTGTATATATTCTAAGTGTAAAACGTAACCTATGTTCTTTATATTGCAAGAGGTGATTTCCACCCCTTATATAGTCTTTACAAAAGCAAAAGCTTGTGATTGGTTAGTTACAAGGATAAGAAAGGAAATTACATCACAAAATACAAAGGAAAATATCTAAAGTGGAGTCGGCAAAAACAGGGGAAAATTCGCACCACGCATGGGTTATGCGAATTTTGAAGGTGTTATGCGAATTTCACATAACACCTTGTGTCGTGCGAAATTTTCGCACAACCTGGAGTAGTTGGCTTCCGAAGGCCATATCTTCCTCATTTCAGCTCCAAAAGTGCGAAAGAAGACTACAGCTGCTGTCCTCTGTTTTCCTCTTCTCCATTGTTCTTTCCTTGCATACTTTGAACGACTTTGGCAAAGGGCTATGGAGCTCCAAAGCTTGGTTCTTCATGAATTTAAGCTTCCAAAAGCTTTGCCATAACTTGTCCAAGTAGCTCCTCCATCATTTGGCATGCTTGAATTGATTCATAAGCTGATAAAAACATGTAAACTTGCCACAAAATGGTTAAAACCAATTACTAAGGACCTTAATGAATTAATTGGGTTAAATGAATATGATTACTACTCAAAGGTGCTTAAAACCATTATAATTAGGTCTACAAAATAGCACTTTTTGGTAGTTATCACACCCCCCAACCGACTCATTGCTAGTCCCTTAGCAATGGAGGAGATAAAAACTAAGTAAACTATAATAATATACATAAAAGGGATCATGCAAATCACTCCAAAAAATGATATGAGTGGCATGATGGACATCCATGGATCAATAAAGATGTGAAACTCAACCTATAATAAGAGTTGTCAAAGCATTCACTCGATCATAGAGTACAAAGAATGGATATTATGCAAGTTTAAGCATCAAAAGAATTTCCACTCTCAAAAGATCCAAATCAAATTCTTCCACTAAAAGCTAAGTGTTAATGTGATTAGCTTCCGAGTATAGTATGGATAACTATCATCTCCCCCCAACCTAAGTCTTTCTTTAAGCTTAGCAAAATTAACCATCTCTTGATAGGCTAGGAACGCACCTCTTATTCACAATTCTTTTCACTTACTAAACTTAACCAATTCACCCATGTAACAAGCAGAGGATCGGTGACTCTCAACCAATAAAGGCTTAGGGCACCAGGCTTTAAAGGCTTTTGCCACCCCTTCGGACCATGCTCAGGTTTCAAGGCAAGCAAAGAAGTTTATTCTATATATTTTTTTTCTTTTTTTCTTTTTCTTTTTCTTTGTTCTATTTTTTTCAAAGACTCATTGGTCTTGATGAGGTGTCCCAACACTATTAAAGAGAGGTTAAAGGTGTCAAATTATGATTTCTCAAGCTTAGAGGGTGAGATAGTTTCACATCTTATAACTGAAATCTAATGTATGTGTGTGCGAATAGCTTAAGGTGGAAGAGATAAGTTTGCATGCAATGGGAGTTTCAACAATTCATCAACTTTTAGAAGAGCATAATACAAACTCTAAGACTCATGTAATCAAGTTGAAACTTGACTTCTCTCATTTAATTTTGAGAGTTAATCCTTAATATCCATGGAGTTTAAAGCAAAAATTTTAAAATTTAAACAAAAAGTAGCTAATTTAACTAAGTATGATAAAAATTTAAACTAATACTTACTTCCTCAACTCTCCCCCCAACCGAGATGAACATTGTCCTCAATGTTTGAATCGAAAATAAGGAGGAAGGAAGTGGTACCTCATGTGATGTGGACTTGTAGTTGAGAAGGTGAACCACCTATTTCAAAATTCAAAAATTGAATGAGAGAGGAATTTATACTAAATATTTACAAAAATGATGAGTGGGCCCCACTTTGAGCAGCTGAGGACAAGGCTCAAAGGCTTGGGATTGGGAAGGGTAGGGATGAAGAAGCTAAATTCGCACAAAGGAAGAGTGGTGCGAAAATTTCGCACAAGGCACTATTCACCCCCCCAAATGCAAAATTGGATTCTTTCAAATGGTCATAACTTCTTCGTTTCAAATCCAAATTGCACACCGTTTGAAGCACTGGACTTCTGACTTCCTAAGATTCAAAAAGAGATATGGTATAAATAATTTGAGCTCCAGAAAGTGCTCCAAAAACGTGTCCAACAGTAGCAAAATGAGGTGCGGCTGCAACATTCCCGTTCAGCTTTGCACAGTCATCTTCAAACGGTCATAACTTCTTCGTTTCAACTCCAAATCGAGCACCGTTTGAAGCTATGGACTCCTGACTTCCCAAGCTTTGAAACGAGATATAGTACGCATGAAATGAACTTCAGGAAGTAATCGAAATGGGCCCAACAGTTGCCGAAATGGGGTGGTGCGAATTGCTCTGTTTTGGCTTTTCTCCCCTGTTTGCCTTTGTTTTCACCATAACTTCGATTTTTGCAAGCATCATACCTACATGAACACTTCAAAACTCATCTTAAAAACATATTAAAACTAAATTAAAGCTAAGAATTCAAACTAAAACATGCATAAATTTAAAGAAAGCATAGAATTTAAATGAAGCTGATAGCATGTACCCCAAAAAGAAGATGACCTATTTAGCTCATCCTCACTCACACACCCACTTCATGCTGAATTCCCCCTGGATCCCAAACAAAATTGGCATCCTTCCCATTTGGTCCAAGGGAATTCGTTTCTCTTCTCTTCCCTGGAGAAGTGGACGCTTTAAAGGATTCAGGTAACCCTTTATCATCTTGAACCTTACGATTTTCAATGGAAGGTTGGTCCATAGAGTTGTCATAGCAATCCCCCACCAAAGTGTCGATCTTCTACACTTTCCTTGATCTTTTTGCATTGGTTCCTTGAAGGTTATGGTGGGGTTGAGGAGGAAGCTTCCTTTTCCCCCTTGCTATGTCGAGATTGGTGAGCTTCTCAATGGAGTCTTGAACTTTTTCTATCCTTAGTGATAGATCATTATAAACCCCCTCCATTCTTACATTCATTGAACTCTCCATATTATCAATCTTTTCATTAAGATGAGAGTTGATCTTTTGTTGCTCACCTACAAAGTCCTCCATGACTTTGCTTATCTTCAAAATGGCTTGCTCCAATGAAGATGTACTCATTGATGGTTGAGGTTGAGGTTGGGTTGTAAGGTTGGGATGGTTATTCCAACTTGAGGTGTAGGAGCTTTGGTAACCGCACATGTCTCTCATAGTTGGAATGGTAGGGCACTCCCCTACCGTATGCTCATATGAATCATCTGCATTCAAAGCATACTTACTACCCCATTGGCTTTGTTGAACTTGCCTTTTCCCTAATTCAATCCGATCCCTCATGGATAGGTATGCGAATTTGTCCTTCTCATGATCATAATGAGAGCTTTGATCTTCATGTGGAATTTCCATTTCTAAAAAAAAAAATGATATTCAACTAAGTCTCTTTTCTTCAACTTGTACCAGGGTTCCCTCTTGGTCTCGAATCCAACAAGGAATGCACAAATTGAAATTAAAACAAAAATAAAATAAAAGAGAATAAAAAATTTAACTAAATAAAAACTAAACTAAAAAAAAAATTATAAGAAAACTCACCAAACTTGTGATGAAGATCACAAGTTACCCTTAATGGTTGCTTCACTGTGCTTGTGGCACCTTCCCCGACAATGGCGCCATTTGATTCGATCCCCAGCAACGGCGCCATTTGATTCGACTCATGGTAGCTTAGCTTTAAAGGCGTATCAACAAAATTTATACCTTAAATACTATTACTAAAGTAGCCAAGCTACTATAACATAGTGGTTCTAGGATCGTTCACTGGGAAGGGTTTTCGCAAACACTAGTGATATTCAAATTAGGAAAATAGGTGATTTTCTTATGGATGTTAGCTTTAAAAGAAGATGTAAATGTTTTAGAAAGATTTAAACTAATCCAAGCTAACATTAAAGACTAAAATGAAAGGGTGTAAAAACAAGTTTCTCAAAGATAGGATAGCTATGCTCTGGCTCTTATGCAAATTAGAAATCTCAGGATAGGCTCCTCGCGTTGGGGTTGCAACTATGGTGATGCTTGCTTCCCGAACCGGTATGGATTTAGCAAATCAAGTTTTAATCCTTTAAAATGGCAAAACAGATGGTAGTGAATTTCATCAATGGTTATTCACCTTAGACTTCCTTTGAATGGCTCGCAAGAGATAACTAATGGTCTAAAACCAAAAGCTTACCAAATATTGGCAACTCAAAGTCATTCTAGGTGATAAACTCACCTTTCAATGGCCATTGAAATTGGTTCTAATGGATTAATACAAAACTTGGAATTGAAAACCTTACCTTCCAATAGCTCGTAGGAGATAACTAATGGATAGAAATCCAAAAGCTTATCAAGTATTGGCCCTTGGAAGTTGTCCAAAGGAAATAAAAAACCAAACTTTGCATTAATGAACCTTTAATGAAAAACGTCTACCTTACCTTCTGGGTGCGAGAAATTTCCATGGGATTGCATCCAAGCCATCACATAACATCCATACTTTGAGAAACTAAAAGTTTTAGTCAATCATCCTCTGAGGAAAAGCCCTCAGAGGCTGTTTGGCTTCCAAGAAAATAAAATAGTAAAGAGAAAAGAGAGACGAGAGAGCTCTGTATATATTCTAAGTGTAAAACGTAACCTATGTTCTTTATATTGCAAGAGGTGATTTCCACCCCTTATATAGTCTTTACAAAAGCAAAAGCTTGTGATTGGTTAGTTACAAGGATAAGAAAGGAAATTACATCACAAAATACAAAGGAAAATATCTAAAGTGGAGTCGGTAAAAACAGAGGAAAATTCGCACCACGCATGGGTTATGCGAATTTTGAAGGAGTTATGCGAATTTCTCATAACACCTTGTGTCGTGCGAAATTTTCGCACAACCTGGAGCAGTTGGCTTCCAAAGGCCATATCTTCCTCATTTCAGCTCCAAATCGTAACAGTTTGAAGCGTTGGATTCTTAACTTCCAGAGCTTTGAAATGGTATATAGCATATAAAAAATGGACTTCGGGAAGTGCTCCAAAAGTGTGAAAGAAGACTACAGCTGCTGTCCTCTGTTTTCCTCTTCTCCATTGTTCTTTCCTTGCTTACTTTGAACGACTTTGGCAAAGGGCTATGGAGCTCCAAAGCTTGGTTCTTCATGAATTTGAGCTTCCAAAAGCTTTGCCATAACTTGTCCAAGTAGCTCCTCCATCATTTGGCATGCTTGAATTGATTCATAAGCTGATAAAAACATGTAAACTTGCCACAAAATGGTTAAAACCAATTACTAAGGACCTTAATGAATTAATTGGGTTAAATGAATATGATTACTACTCAAAGGTGCTTAAAACCATTATAATTAGGTCTACAAAATAGCACTTTTTGGTAGTAATCAATCCGTCTATCTATATTTTACAATGGATGCACGGGAATATATATAGAGAAGTTTTTCCAACCTTCCTAGCTAAGAAATCTTATGATTGGTGGATTACAAGGAGAAGAATGGAAATTTAAACAAAAATATCTAAAAGAAAATATCTCGTGTGGAGTCGACGGAACAGAGGAAGATTCGCACCACGCATGGGCTGTGCGAATGTTGTGCGAGTTTTGCACAAGCTTCGCACAAGCTGAAGGTGTTGTGCGAGTGTTGTGCGAGTTTCGCACAAGCTAAAGGTGTTGTGCGAATTTCGCACAAGCCTGGAGCAGTTGTCTTCCAAAGGCCATATCTTCCTCATTTCAGCTCCAAATCGTACACGGTTTAAAGTGTTGGATTCTTGACTTCCTGAGCTTTGAAATGATATATAGAATGTAGAAAATGGACTTCAGTAAGTACTCCAAAAGTGTGAAGGAATACTGCAGCTGTTGTCCTCTATTTTCTTCACTTTGCTTGTTTTTCCTCTTTGCTTCTCTTTGCTTCTCTCCTTTGCTTGGCTTGTCTTAATGATCCAAAAAGCTGTCAAAACACTAAAACTAGCCACAAATATGATTTGAAGTCATTGCTAGGTCCTTAACATGCCAATTGGAATAAAGATGGAGAATTACTACAGAAAAGTGCTTAAAAGATATTGAATTAAAGGTATAAAATAGCACTTTTTGGGTAGTAATCAGTGATGCTGTGGAAATGATGGCTCAGCTGCCTCTCCTGTAGGAGGCTCCTGATGAGGCATAGGCTGATTAACAAAAGGAGGGGCCTGTGATGGCTCTGATGAGCTAGGAATGGCATGAGCTCGGAGCAGTTTCTTTCGATTTTCTTGCAATTCGTCCTGATTTTAATCATTCAAAAAGATTAAGTTAGTTACAATTTACATAATTTCAAGACCAAAATTACAATCAAATAATTTACAAAACTTAAAAATTAACATATTTAACAAAATTATGGACTTTGGTGAAACCAAGTCCATCTAACCCTTTGGTGCTTAGGCTTTTTGTGGCTCAAGGAGGTTGATTTCCTCATTTTCTGGCTTGAATGGCTCAATGAATGGCTTGAGGCGATGACCATTGACTCTAAAGGTGTCTATGCCATTGGAATTTAGTAATTCCACCATTCCATTGAGATGTACTTGGTGAATAAGGAAAGGACCTATCCACCTTGACTTGAGCTTCCCTGGAAAGATATGGAGCCTTGAGTCATAGAGTAGGACTCTTTGTCCTTTCCGCAATTCTTTGTTGGAGATCAGTTGATCATGCCACTTCTTCATCCTTTATTTTGCAACTTTGGAATTGATGTAAGCATCATTTCTTAATTCCTCCATCTCATTAAGGTCTAAGCACCTTTTTGCCCCAGCTCTGATCAAGTCCATGTTCAACCTCTTGATTGCCCACCAAGCCTTATATTCACTTTGCCATAGACAAGACGATAGGGGGACATGCCAAGAATAGTCTTATAAGCTGTTCTATATGCCCATAATGAATCATGTAGCTTAATAGACCAATCTTTTCTGCTTGTAATCACCACTTTCATCAATATGTTTTTTATTTCCCTGTTTGCTAGCTCCACTTACCCGGAAGTTCGAGGATGATAAGGTGTAGCTACCTTATGCTTCACTCCATACTTGGCTAATAGGGTTTCAAAAGGTTTGTTGCAAAAATGAGTACCTCCATCACTGATTATGGCCTTGGGCACCCCAAATCTTGATAAGATGTTCTCCTTAAGAAATTTGAGAACCACCCTGTGATCATTATGTTTACAGGGGATTGCCTCCACCCATTTGGAAACATAGTCCACCCCTACCAATATATAAGAATTACCAAAAGACATTGGGAAAGGTCCCATGAAGTTAATACCCCAAACATAAAAAATATTAACTATAAGGATTCATGGGCATTTGGTTTCTTTTTGTAAGCTTCCCGAGTCTTTGGCATCTATCACAACTCCTACACATGATGTGGGAATCTTTGAAAAGCGATGGCCAAGTAAACCCTGATTGCAAGACCTTCATGACTGTTTTCTGAGAGGCAAAGTGGCCTCCACAGGCATTCTCATGGCAATGGCTGAGGATCCCTTGTTGCTCTTCTTCAGGGACACACTTCCTTATGATCTGATCTGCACAATACTTGAAAAGGAAGGGCTCTTCCCAATAATAAGCATGAATCTTTGCAAAGAAGTGCTTCCTGTCTTGCGCTTTCCACTCTCTTGGAACTTCACCAGTAACCAAATAGTTAGCAATATGAGCATACCAAGGAGCTTTCTCTAGCAACATAAGTGATTCCTCAGGAAAGTCATCATTAATAGGTAATACATGGGAATTATGTGCTATAGCCAACCTTGAAAGGTGGTCAGCTACCACATTCTCCACCCCTTTCTTGTCTCTGATTTAGAGATCAAATTCTTGTAACAAAAGAATCCATCTAATCAACCTTGCTTTTGCATCTTGCTTTGTCAATAAATACTTCAAGGCCGAATGGTCAGTGAAAACAATGATGAAAGACCCTACCAATTAAGCACGAAACTTGTCTAAAGCAAACACCATAGCTAACAATTCTTTCTCTGTAGTTGTGTAGTTTCTTTGAGCCTCGTTCAATGTTTTGCTTGCATAGTAGATCACATAGGGCTTCCCATCTTGTCTTTGGCCAAGTACAGCTCCTATAGCAAAGTCACTGGCATCACACATTACTTCAAAGGGTAATTTCTAGTTAGGAGCCCTTACTATTGGAGCGGTTGTCAAAAATTGCTTCAATTGATCAAAACTCTTTTGACATCTCTCATCCCAGAAAAACTTAGCATCCTTAGCTAAAAGTTCACAAAGAGGCCTTGAAAGCTTAGAGAAGTCTTGTATAAATCTCCTGTAGAACCCTGCATGGCCAAGAAATTGCCTTACTCCTTTTACAGTGGTTGGGGATGACAATTTGGCAATAACTTCCACCTTTGCTTTATCAACTTCAATGCCTTTCTCGAAGATGATAGGACAATTCCTTGATGTACCATAAAATGGCATTTCTCCCAGTTGAGCACCAAGTCTTTTTCAATGCATCTTGTAAGAACCGCTTCCAAATTTACTAAGCATTCTTCAAATGTACCACCATATATGGTGATATCATCCATGAAAACCTCCATAATTCGCTCCACCATATCACTGAAGATACTAAGCATACATCTTTGGAATGTTGTAGGTGCATTGCATAGACCAAAAGGCATTCTTCTATAGACGTATGTTCCAAACGGACATGTGAAAGTGGTCTTCTCCTGATCTTCAACATCAATTTCAATTTGGAAATACCCTGAGTACCCATCCAAGAAACAATAAAAAGGATGGTCAGAGACTCTCTCCAGCACTTGATCAATAAACGGGAGTGGAAAATGATCTTTCCTTGTAACAACATTCAATTTCCTATAGTCAATACACACCCTCCAACTTGAAGTGAGGCGTGCATCAATTTCTTCTCCTTTTTCATTTTGAACCATAGTAATCCCTGACTTCTTTGGTACCACTTGAGTAGGACTCACCCAAGGGCTGTCAGATATGGGATAAATAATACCCGCTTAGAGTAGCTTTAGTACCTTAGTTCGCACCACTTCTTGTAAATGAGGATTCAATCTTCTTTGAGGTTGATGAATTGGTTTAGCTTCTTCCTCCATATATATGTGATGTGTACAAACCAAAGGACTGATACCTTTCAAGTCAAATATTTGCCATCCTATTGCTTTCTTGCACCTCTTAAGAACTTAAAGTAGAGAAATCTCCTGATGACCGGTAAGAGATGAAGATATAACAACAGGACATTGGTTATTTTCTTCCAGATATGTATATTTTAACTCCATGGGCAGAGGTTTCAAATTGAGCTTCGGGAATTCTTCTGTTACATCATCTTGTCCCTCCTCTTTATTGAATAAAGGTAGGATCTCTTCTTTCCTCCTCCAACCTTGTAGAGTAGCAAGGACATCAGCAGGTTTAGACAACCCTTTTTCAAGATCCTCAAGACTTTCATTCAACTCGTCTTGCATATTCTGATCACAATGCTCCTCCACTAGAGTGTCAATAATGCATACCTCTTCTGGACCTTCTTCTTCTTCCGGAGTAATTAGCTTCTTTGACATATGAAAGATATTAAGCTCAAGTGTCATGTTGCCAAAAGTGAGTTGCATAAGTCCATTCATACAATTTATGATTGCATTTGAAGTAGCAAGAAATGGCCTTCCAAGGATGATAGGAACATAATTAGCTTCCTTAACTAAAGGATCAGTATCAAGAACCACAAAATCTATTGGATAGTAGAAATTATCAACTTGAACTAAAACATCCTCAATTATCCCCCTTGGAATTTTCACTGACCTATCAGCTAAAGATAGAGTGATTGATGTTGGCTTTAATTCACCAAGTCCCAATTGTTTATAAACAGAGTATGGTAGCAAATTCACACTTGCTCCCAAATCTAACAAAGCTTTTTCCACTACCTTTCCTCCAATCATGACTGAAATGGTAGGACATCCCGGATCTTTGTACTTCAAAGGAGATTTGCATTGTATGATGGCACTCACTTGCTCAGTCAAGAAGGCTTTCTTATTCACATTCAACCCTCTTTTGATAGTACACAGGTCCTTTAGGAACTTTACTTATGATGGAACTTGCTTAATCATGTCCAGCAATGGAATGTTGACCTTCACTTGCCTCAATGCTTCAAGGATTTCTAATGCATTTTTTATCCCCTTTTTCCCATGCAAAGCTTGAGGAAAAGGTGGAGATGTGTGTTTTTTCATCAATTCTTCCTTAATAAGCTCTTTCTCCAGATTTGCATTCACTGTTGAATCACGGTCCTCCTTCTCTTCACTGATATCTTTCTTCTTCCTTCTCTTCAACATATAGCTTGGGTGTTGGTGACTCAACCTTTTTACCACTCCTCAGAGTGATCAAGGCTTTAACAACTCTCACCTGTGAAGCTTCTCCCTCATGAGTTTCCACTTCATGGATACCCTTGGGGTTTTGGTGAGGTTGAGAAGGAAATCTACCCTTCTCTTGCACTATGTTCAAATTAGTGAGCCTTGAGATTGAGTATTGGAGATTATCTATCATCTGAGATAAGTCATTTTGCATCCCATCCATCCTTTTATTCAAAGTATTCTCTACATTGTCAATTCTTTGACTGAGTTGAGAGTTGATGGATTTTTGGTCTCCAACAAAATCTCCCACAACCTTGTTGAGATTCACTATAGCTTGTTCAAGACATGAAGCTTGTTGGGATGGTTGAGATGGTTGAGCCGGCTGTTGGTACCGAGGTGCTCTTGGCTTCCATGAAAAATTTGGATGATTCCTCCAACTTGAGTTGTAAGTATTGCCATACGAAGCATTGCTATTGGGCTTGAATTATCCAATGACATTTGCTTGTTCTCCAAACATTTCTCTAGCAACTGGAATTGTAGGGCACTCCTCCACCAAGTGTTCATAAGATTGACAAATAGAACATGTCTTTACTTGCACTGGTGTTTCAGCAACAGCTTGCACTTCATGCATCTTTTTTAGTTCTAGCTCCTCCACTCTTCTTGTCATAGCTGCAAATTTTGCTTTCATATCAACATCTTCATTCAAGGTGTACATCCCAGCCTTAGCATGAAGAGCATTTGGTTGAGACTTCATCTTTCCCACTTCTCCTCTGTGTGGTTCATCCCATCCCCTCGAGACTTCAGCTACATAACTCAAGAAATCCATAGCTTCCTCAGGATTCTTACTCATGAAATCCCCTCCACACATTGTTTCGAGGAGTTGCTTCATTGAGGAAGACATCCCATCATAGAAATAACTCACCAATAGCCATGTATCAAAGCCATGGTGAGGACAAGCATTAATGGCTTCCATGTATCTTTCCCAACACTCATAGAATTTCTCATTCTCTTTAGCTGAGAAGTTTGAAATTTGCCTTTTCAAGCTATTTGTTCTGTGAGTAAGAAAGAACTTTTTGAGGAATTCAGCTTGTAAATCAGTCCAAGTACGGATACTCCTTGGCCTTAAAGAATTAAGCCAAATCTTGGCCTTATCCTTTAAAGTAAAAGGAAATAATTTAAGCCTCATCAGGTCGATAGAAGCTCCTTCCTCTCGAAATGTATTGCAAACATCTTCAAATTCCTTGATATGGGCATAGGGATTCTCACTTTCCATTCCATGGAAAGTTGGCAGAAGTGGCACAATATGGGGTCTGATCACTAGCTGCTCTATAGAAGGCACTATACATGATGGTGCACTCATACGAGGTGGATGCATGCTGTCCCTCATTGATCTAAATTCATTGGGATTGTCTTGATGACCATGGTGACTATGTTGATCCTCAGGTGTAGTTTCCATGATGTTCAATCTCAATTCCAACTCCTTGTTATGAGGTGTTTCAAGTTTAACAAGCCTTCCTCCACTATCTCGTATCCACTTTGGCATAAACAACTAGTATCAACTCTAACAAAAAAGAACGAAAACAGAGGAAAACAAAAACAAAAAACAAAACTACCAAAAAGAGTTCACTTAACTAAAACTAAATTAAAAGCTATGCTAGAATATGAACGAGTAAAAGAAACAACTAAAAGAGTTAGTAAAATGAGAGAAAACTCACCAAACTTGTGATGAAAACCACAAGTACACTGAAATAATATCACTACGAAGTTGGCACCTTCCCCAACAACGGCGCCATTTGATTCATTCCCAATTGGTGTCTCAGCTGATTCATGTCCAGCTGGTGCTCTTTGATTGAGGGAGTAATCAACAAAATTTATAACCTATATCACCATGCATTAGGATAGCTTTAGCTAATATAGCATAGTGGCTCTAGGATCGTTCTGTGGGAAAGGTTTTCAACTCACAACTGATACCAATTCAAAGTTAAATTGGTGTTTTTTCATTTCAAGGTTAGCTTAAGAAATAAAACACAAACTTTGGTTAAATGAGGTTTTGTTTCAAGCTAACTAAAAAGAAAGTAATGGAAATTACTTATGAAGAAAAACATTCCTTGGAGGTTTGGGTTCACAGGGGAGGTTCCTTATGCAAAAACAGAGCTCCGGTCATTTGGTTCATTTCCTCGCATTAGATAATTAACATATAGTCAATTTTCTATCCGGTGTTGTACAAATGTATCCTTTAAATGGATTTCAGCTCTAATTCCCTCTCACTGATGCAACTTGCAATGGCTCGTGCCTCTCACCTAGCATTTGCCATTCAAGGTGATCTTTAACTTTGGACTTCCCTTTTCAAGCTCGCAAGAGATAACTAATGGATGTCTCCTTGGAGTCGAAAAGCTTA
This sequence comes from Vitis vinifera, assembly GCF_030704535.1. Classification (NCBI taxonomy): domain Eukaryota; kingdom Viridiplantae; phylum Streptophyta; class Magnoliopsida; order Vitales; family Vitaceae; genus Vitis; species Vitis vinifera. The sequence goes on from NC_081812.1 coordinate 6,377,199, forward strand.
CCAAGTGTTGGCAATTCTAGAAAATCCTACCTTCAAGTCACTTCCCAAAAGCTCGCAAGAGGTAAACTAGTGCATCTCCATGGACGGAGATCACTTGCCTTACCACGTGTTGGCTCAAGTGAATTGAAGGTGTTTTAAGTTAACTAAAAACATAGAAATCATTAAAGGAACACACTTTCTCTTCATTAATGGCTGAAACCACAAAGCTATAAATTCTTACACTTGGAATCTTTCCCGGCAACCTTAGCTCCAAGGAACTAAAAGTCTAGCCACTCATTCTCTGAGGAAACTTCCTCAAAGCTTGTTTGGCTAGTAAGAAAAAGAATGAGAAAACAAAAATATATATGAAAAATAGAGCAAGTGCACTGTAAAATATATTTCTTGCAAAATTGTACAAAGGATGCGTCTGAGAGCAAGCTCCCCACTCTCTTCTTTTTTTTCTTAAAGAAAATTACAAACTATATATCAAAGGTTATTCACCCTTTGTTCTTACTTAAAGACTAAGGAATCCTATGATAGGTGGGTTACAAGCAAAATATCTCAAAAAGTCGGTCGGAAATATCAGGAAGCTTCAGGAGAAATTCCCTTGCACTATGCAAAATGGAGACTTGGTCGTCAGTATTATCAGAGTTTACTTTTTGATTGTGGGCGGAAATGGATCCGGCAAGTCGCGAGTGTCTGACGAGCCAAGCTGTCCGGGGAATCTGAATTGACGGCTGCGGATGCTCTCTGGGTAAGTGCTATCAGAAGATCCGGACATGTCTGACTGGGAAAGTTGAAACGTCCTCCTCTCCCATCCGGCTGTGAGATATCCGGAGAAGGTAGAATGAGCTATGCCGAGCGTCACTATCCGGAGCAACTCCATCCGGATTCCCTAAGAGGACACACAACGTGCTCCCTTATCCGGATTCCCTCAGGGAGAAGCACACGACACTCGTGAACATCACACCCCGGACGATAGCATATCCTATCTGGATATGTTGTCCGGATCATTGACTAAAGTGAGCAAGCCTTGCTACGACATTCCGACAGCCTGCCACAGCCCATGTTCCACCACCTTCCGATGGTGTGTCTGAACGCCCTGTCCGGACATCTTTGCCGTGGATTCCAAAGAACTCTCCTCAATCTCGGATTGCTTTGGTGATCAAAAAGCTATCAAAACACCAAAACTTAACACAATTTGATTAGAATTGATTGCAAGGGTCCTTAATATGTTAATTGGGTTAAAAGGTGATAACTACTACTCAAAAGTGTTTAAAAGAGTTAATTACAAGCTATGAAATAGCACTTTTTCAGTACTAATCAAAGTCTTTTATAAATCTCCTGTAGAACCTTGCATGGCCAAGGAATTGCCTTACTCATTTTACAGTTGTTGGGGATGGCAATTTGACAATAAGTTCCACCTTTGCTTTATCAACTTCAATGCCTTTCTCGGAGATGATATGGCCAAGGACAATTCCTTGATGTACCATAAAGTGGCATTTCTCCCAGTTGAGCACTAAATCTTTTTCAATGCATCTGTTAAGAACCGCTTCCAAATTGACTAAGCATTCTTCAAATGTACCTCCATATATGGTGATATCATCCATGAAAACCTCCATAATTCGCTCCACCATATCACTGAAGATACTAAGCATACATCTTTGGAATGTTGCAGGTGCATTGCATAAACGAAAAGGCATTCTTCTCTAGGCGTATGTTCCAAATGGACATGTAAAAGTGGTCTTCTCCTGATCTTCCACATCAATTTCAATTTGGAAATACCCTGAGTACCCATCTAAGAACCAATAGAAAGGATGGCCAGAGACTCTCTCCAACACTTGATCAATAAACGAGAGTGGAAAATGATATTTCCTTGTCACAGCATTCAATTTCCTATAGTCAATACACACCCTCCAACTTGAAGTGAGGTGTGCATCAATTTCTTCTCCTTTTTCATTTTGAACCATAGTAATCCCTGACTTCTTTGGTACCACTTGAGTAGGACTCACCCAAGGGCTGTCAGATATGGGATAAATAATACCCGCTTGAAGTAGCTTCAGCACCTCAGCTCGCACCACTTCTTGCAAATGAGGATTCAATCTTCTTTAAGGTTGATGAATTGGTTTAGCTTCTTCCTCCATATATATGTGATGTGTACAAACCAAAGGACTGATTCCTTTCAAGTTAGATATTTGCCATCCTATTGCTTTCTTACACCTCTTGAGAACTTCAAGTAGAGAAATCTCCTGATGAGTAGTAAGAGATGAAGATATAACAATAGGGCATTGGTTATTTTCTTCTAGGTATGTGTATTTCAACTCCATGGGCAGAGGTTTCAAATTGAGCTTTGGGATCTCTTCCTTAGCAGCTTCTTGTGCCTCCTCTTTATTGAATAAAGGTAGAATCTCTTCTTTCCTCCTCTAACCTTGTAGAGTAGCAAGCACATTAGCGGGTTCAGACAACCTTTCTTCAAGATCCTTAAGACTTTCATTCAACTTGTCTTGCATATTCTGATTACAATGCTCCTCCACTAGAGTGTCAATAATGCATACCTCTTCTGGACCTTCTTCTTCTTCCGGAGTGCTTAGCTTCTTAGACTTATAAAAGATATTAAGCTCAAGTGTCATGTTGCCAAAAGTGAGTTGCATAAGTCCATTCCTACAATTGATGATTGCATTTGAGGTAGCAAGAAATGGCCTTCCAAGGATGATTGGAACATAATTAGCTTCCTTAACAAAGGGGTCAATATCAAGAACAACAAAATCTACTGAATAGTAGAAATTATCAACTTGAACTAAGACATCTTCAATTATCCCCCTTGGAATTTTCACTAATCTATTAGCTAAAGATAAAGTGATTGATGTTGGCTTCAATTCACCAAGTCCCAATTGCTTGTAGACAGAATATGGTAGCAAATTCACACTTGCTCCCAAGTCTAACAAAGCTTTTTCCGCTACCTTTCCTCCAATCATGACTGAAATGGTAGGACATCCTGGATCTTTGTACTTCAAAGGAGATTTGCATTGTATGATGGCACTTACTTGCTCAATCAAGAAGGATTTCTTATTCACATTCAACCCTCTTTTGATAGTACACAGGTCCTTTAGGAATTTTGCATATGTTGGAACTTGCTTAATCATATCCAGCAATGGAATATTGACTTTCACTTGTCTCAATACTTCAAGGATTTCTAATGCATTTTTTATCCCCTTTTTCCCATGCAAAGCTTGAGGAAAAGGTGGAGATGTGTGTTTCTTCATCATTTCTTCCTTAATAAGTTCTTTCTCCGGATTTGCATTCACTGTTGAATCATGGTCCTCTTTCCCTTCACTGATATCTTTCTTCTTTCCTTTGATTTCCTCCCTCTTCTTTGTCTCTTCTTCTTCTTTCTCTTCAACATGTGGCTTGGGTGTTGGTCACTCAACCTTTTTACCACTCCTTAGAGTGATCAAGGCTTTGACATCTCTCACCTGTGAAGATTCTCCCACATGATTTTCTACTTCATGGATACCCTTGGGGTTTTGGTGAGGTTGAGAAGGAAATCTACCCTTCTCTTGCACTGTGTTCAAATTAGTGAGCCTTGAGATTGAGTATTGGAGATTATCTATCTTTTGAGATAAGTCATTTTGCATCCCATCCATCATTTTATGCAAAGTATTCTCTACACTGTCAATTCTTTGACTGAGTTGAGCATTGATGGATTTTTGGTCTCCAACAAAATCTCCCACAACCTTGTTGAGATTCACTATTGCTTGTTCAAGACTTGAAGCTTGTTGAGATGGTTGAGCCGACTGTTGGTACTGAGGTGCTCTTGGCTTCCATGAAAAATTTGGATGATTCCTCCAACTTGAGTTGTAAGTGTTTCCATACGAAGCATTGCTATTGGGCTTGAATTGTCTAATGACATTTGCTTGATCTCCAAACATTTCTCTAGCAACTGGAATTGTAGGGCACTTCTCCACCAAGTGTTCATAAGATTGACAAATAGAACATGGCTTTACTTGCACTGGTGTTTCAGCAACATCTTGTACTTCATGCATATTTTTCAGTTCTAGCTCCTCCAATCTTCTTGTCATAGCTGCAAATTTTGCTTTCATATCAACATCTTCATTCAAGGTGTACATCCTAGCCTTAGCATGAAAAGCATTCGGTTGAGACTTCATTTTTCCCACTTCTCCTTTGTTCGGTTCATCCCATCCCCTTGATACTTCAGCCACATAACTCAAGAAATCCATAACTTCCTCTGGATTCTTACTCATGAAATCCCCTCCACATATTGTCTTGAGGAGTTGCTTCATTGAGAAAGACATCCCATCATAGATATAACTCACCAATAGCCATGTATCAAAACAATGGTGTGGACAAGCATTAATGGCTTCCATGTATCTTTACCAACACTCATAAAATTTCTCATTCTCTTTAGCTGAGAAGTTTGAAATTTGCCTTTTCAAGCCATTTGTTCTGTGAGTAAGAAAGAACTTTTTGAGGAATTCAACTTGTAAATCAGTCGAAGTACGGATACTCCTTGGCCTTAAAGAATTAAGCCAAATCTTGGCCTTATCCTTTAAAGTAAAAGGAAATAGCTTAAGCCTCATCAAGTCGATTGAAGCTCCTCTCTCTCGGAATGTATTACAAACATCTTCAAATTCCTTGATAATTCATTTTTAATTATTGGGATTATCAGAGAGCATGGTTTAATGCTTTTCTGATCCAGAATAGGGACTTCCATCATTCATGGATGTTCTATTTTCCATCTAAGAATCAGCTTTCCTCTTTCCCATTTTGGTTCTACAGTTGGTGGATTTATTACGGTCCAAATATTAAGATTCTTCCTAAGCCCATTCTGGATGGCTTTGAGCTATTCAGAAGTTCTTTTAATATTCCCAGAGAACTTTCAGCTTTTCCCCCTTTACTATTCTTTTTCAGCAATTTTGGCCTGGCTTGGATAGTCCAGTGGGACTATATTATTATTACAGACGAATCAGCAGCCTTTCCATCCCTGGGAAGGACTTTTAAAACTAAATGGTGGGATGCATTGAAAAATGATGCATCTACTGATGCAGTCAAGCAGTATTTCCTCAAGAACCCCTCACAAGTCTCAGCCAGTGATGATATGTCTCAGTTTCTCCTCAAAAAGCAGCAGTTACAAGCCATGCTCGCAGCAGCTAAGACCCCTCAAGAGTTTCAGAAAATCCTTGATGAAGGAAGCTCAAGCTTTTCCCAAGAAAATTCTTATGCAGAGTCTGACGATTCAACAAGCTACCTTCCAGACAATGGTGATGACTGTGAAGGAATCCTTCCTCCCATAAGAAGATCTAAGTAATTATCAGCCTTTTGTCTTCCTTCAAGAGGCTTGAAGGCTTGAAGAGGTTACATGATGAGAGAGAGAGAAGAGAGAAGGAAGAGAGAGAAAGAAGAGAGAAGGGAGAGCTTCAGCTGGAAGTTGGGTCCTTGTTTTGGGTGTTCTTGGACTATCCTAGGATAGGTAGCAGTGTGCCTGGGAGCGCGAGCCCTGCCGGTTGAGCCGTTGTTAGCCGTGGATAGGCGTTTGTTAGGCTGTAAGTGGGTTGGGGTGACGTCTCATAAGGTTTGTCAATCTGCTATTAGGCTCTAGATCAAAAACCCTAAAATGAGTTCAATTTTCCGAACCATGTCTAGGAGATCCAGTGATTCTCAAGATACTGTTGTAAACAGTGAAGAGATCAATTATCCTAAGATTCAAAATGATTTAGATGATTGGAAATTACCCAAGGTGTCTAATCAAGAAATTTATAAGAAAGGAACCTTTAAGTTCTTCACAGATTATACCATTAAGACCTCTGAAATGACAGTCAGTTTAGAACAAGACGACCAAGTCATAAGACTTCTAGATAACAGATCCGTTGAGAAGCATAAGAAAGATGGCTATAATTTCATACACTTTGGTATGATTCAAGTAGCAGCTAAGCCTTTGACAAGATTAGGTTTAAACACCGCTATTGTCATGTGTTTAAGGGATAATAGGCATCTCGAATATCGAGATTCTATTATAGGCGCAGTCCAAGCTGGACTGAATGATGGCCCAGTTTATTTCCAGTGTTATCCTAACTTCACAGTTAGATTAAGAGATGCAGACATCTTAGATTCAGTTGTCCTGCATATTAAGACTCATGGCTTTAAGATCAAACCAGGAAACAGTCCTGTTTCTATCATAACCAGGTTTGCCTATAAGAGCATGAACACAAGCGTGGGATCCGGGGCTCTTTGCACCAGTCCTAAAGGTGAGACCACCTATTTTCACTCTGATATGCTAGATAAGTCGGATTTCATCATCCCCAAGAAGATCTTGTGGAAAGATGTTGATTTCCCTGAAAATTGGCATTTTGCTAATGCTGTTCCAGCCATAGCACAGCGTTCTGAAAGTATTGAACAAATTGTTCAATATCCAGATGGAGGAGGAGAACTGGTCTTCTCCAAATCTTTCAGACATTCCAGCAGCCCTAGAGTTTCTGTTTATGAACCCTCTAGAGCTTCAAGCTCTTCCATCCCTGTTAGAACCACTAGGGTAGAAGAAGGAGGATCCAGCTCAGGAAATCCTAAAAACGTTAAGCTCACAGGTGTCAGAAGTTACACCAATGTGGCTAGACCATTTTACAGTGAAGAAAATGAGTCTACTCAGGAATCCCAACAGGATGAGTCCCCTGTTATGTCTCCTACCTATTCCCAGATGATTAACACTATAAGCCTAAGTGATGAGGACTTTGAGATCAACAAGGATCTCTTAAGAAATGACTTCTATTCTGAAGTCAATAAGCAAAGAAACGATTGGTTTTTTAGCACTGTCCCTAAGGTCATTAGAACCATTCACCAAGAGGAATTTTATTCCTATTTAAGACAAGAAAAGAAAAACATTAAGTTTTGGATCTGGTTTGAACTCTTCAAACAAGAGGAATATCCAGATTATCCCTTTAAGCGTATAAAGGTTATCAGTAGTAATAATGAAAATAAGCCATATGTATTCTCTAAGGATTTCCAAGAAAATCCCCAAGTCAACCAAGCTTTTGTCGATAGGATTAATCAGAAGATTAAGGATAATCTTATTACTCCTTTGACTGATCAGCCTGATAAGAGAATCAACATGATTAAAGGTACCGTGGATAGGCGTTTGTTAGGCTGTAAGTGGGTTGGGGTGACGTCTCATAAGGTTTGTCAATCTGCTATTAGGCTCTAGATCAAAAACCCTAAAATGAGTTCAATTTTCCGAACCATGTCTAGGAGATCCAGTGATTCTCAAGATACTGTTGTAAACAGTGAAGAGATCAATTATCCTAAGATTCAGGCGTGACACCAGGGGGAACTCTCACTCATGACCAGGTTGAGGAAGGCGAAGTGAGGCTCTCCGCCCCCTGGTGACGGTAATTCCTCTGACGGGGTTTACCTGGGGTTCTGGTAGGTACCTAGACATGCTCACGGAGTATGGGCTCCGGCAGCCGGAAGGTGCCTGGGTGTCTATGGTATCAGAGCCATGTGGGAGGGAAGTTGGGTCCTTGTTTTGGGTGTTCTTGGACTATCCTAGGATAGGTAGCAGTGTGCCTGGGAGCGCGAGCCCTGCCGGTTGAGCCGTTGTTAGCCGTGGATAGGCGTTTGTTAGGCTGTAAGTGGGTTGGGGTGACGTCTCATAAGGTTTGTCAATCTGCTATTAGGCTCTAGATCAAAAACCCTAAAATGAGTTCAATTTTCCGAACCATGTCTAGGAGATCCAGTGATTCTCAAGATACTGTTGTAAACAGTGAAGAGATCAATTATCCTAAGATTCAAAATGATTTAGATGATTGGAAATTACCCAAGGTGTCTAATCAAGAAATTTATAAGAAAGGAACCTTTAAGTTCTTCACAGATTATACCATTAAGACCTCTGAAATGACAGTCAGTTTAGAACAAGACGACCAAGTCATAAGACTTCTAGATAACAGATCCGTTGAAAAGCATAAGAAAGATGGCTATAATTTCATACACTTTGGTATGATTCAAGTAGCAGCTAAGCCTTTGACAAGATTAGGTTTAAACACCGCTATTGTCATGTGTTTAAGGGATAATAGGCATCTCAAATATAGAGATTCTATTATAGGCGCAGTCCAAGCTGGACTGAATGATGGCCCAGTTTATTTCCAGTGTTATCCTAACTTCACAGTTAGATTAAGAGATGCAGACATCTTAGATTCAGTTGTCCTGCATATTAAGACTCATGGCTTTAAGATCAAACCAGGAAACAGTCCTGTTTCTATCATAACCAGGTTTGCTTATAAGAGCATGAACACAAGCGTAGGATCCGGGGCTCTTTGCACCAGTCCTAAAGGTGAGACCACCTACTTTCACTCTGATATGCTTGATAAGTCGGATTTCATCATCCCCAAGAAGATCTTGTGGAAAGATGTTGATTTCCCTGAAAATTGGCATTTTGCTAATGCTGTTCCAGCCATAGCACAGCGTTCTGAAAGTATTGAACAAATTGTTCAATATCCAGATGGAGGAGGAGAACTGGTCTTCTCCAAATCTTTCAGACATTCCAGCAGCCCTAGAGTTTCTGTTTATGAACCCTCTAGAGCTTCAAGCTCTTCCATCCCAGTTAGAACCACTAGGGAAGAAGAAGGATCCAGCTCAGGAAATCCTAAGAACGTTAAGCTAACAGGTGTTAGAAGTTACACCAATGTGGCTAGACCATTTTACTCTGAGGAAAATGAGTCTACTCAGGAATCCCAACAGGATGAGTCCCCTGTTATGTCTCCTACCTATTCTCAGATGATTAACACAATAAGTCTAAGTGATGAGGACTTTGAGATCAACAAGGATCTCTTAAGAAAGGACTTCTATTCTGAAGTCAATAAGCAAAGAAATGATTGGTTCTTTAGCACTATCCCTAAGGTCATTAGAACCATTTACCAAGAAGAATTCTATGCCTACTTAAGACAAGAAAAGAAAAACATTAAGTTTTGGATCTGGTTTGAACTCTTCAAACAAGAGGAATATCCAGATTATCCCTTTAAGCGTATAAAGGTTATCAGTAGTAATAATGAAAATAAGCCATATGTATTCTCTAAGGATTTCCAAGAAAATCCCCAAGTCAACCAAGCTTTTGTCGATAGGATTAATCAGAAGATTAAGGATAATCTTATTACTCCTTTGACTGATCAGCCTGATAAGAGAATCAACATGATTAAAGGTGATATTAGTTCAGAAGAAGAAGCTGATGAACTAATTAAGATGTTTGAGGAACCCCATAATCAAATTATTAACAACTTGGAAACCTTTAAGACTAGGAATTACTATCCTAGGCCTACTTTTCCTGACATGCAGTTTGAGGAAAGAAATCAGTATACTCAAGCCTCATACACCAGTGGTACTATCTATGAATGGAACATAGACGGTATGACCGAGTATAACATACTCACTAAGCTTCAAGAAATGACCATGGTTAGTACAGCCTATAAATTAAACAATAGACTGCCAGATCATGCTGTAGCTCAGACCATTGTTGCTGGGTTTACAGGTCAGCTTAAGGGTTGGTGGGATAATTATCTCACCTCTGATGATAAGAATAGTATCCTTAAAGCCTATAGGATCAATGAGAGTAATGAAGTTGTTAAAGACGAAGATGGCCAAGATATTGAGGATGCAGTGGCTACTCTAATCTACTCAATATCCAAGCATTTCATTGGAGATCCTGCAAAAATTAAGGATAAAACTGCAGATCTCTTAACCAACCTTAAGTGTCCCAAGCTTCATGATTTTAGATGGTATAAGGAAGTCTTCCTAACCAAAGTCATGCTAAGGTCAGACTGTAACCAGTCTTTTTGGAAAGAAAAATTCATCTCAGGATTACCCAAGCTTTTCTCTGAGAGAATTAGGATCAAGATAAGGGAACAGTATAACGGTCAAATCCCTTATGATAAGCTAACCTATGGTGAGATTATAAGCATTGTCACAGGTGAAGGGATTAAGTTGTGCAATGACTTCAAGCTTAAGCAACAAATGAAAAATGAACAAAAAATCTACAAGAATGAATTTGGATCATTCTGTAGCCAGTTTGGTTTCAGCCAAAAAGAAACTATGCCTCCCTCTAAGCAAAAGCCAAGCAGGAAGCCTAGCAAAGATAAGTTTTACCACAGTAAGAGAGGTACCCATGACAACTATAGGATGAATGATACTAAGCATTCAAGGCACGTCCAAAGAAGGGTCAACAAAGATACCCAGAAAAGGGTAGAAACTCCTTTAGACGTCAAGCCAATTATCTGTTTTAAGTGTGGCAAAGTTGGCCATTTTAAGAAAGATTGTAGAGTTAAGCAAAAGATTAATAACTTAAGTGTCTCAGATGACCTAAAAAATATGCTTTGTAAAGTAATGTTAAACTCAGACTCTGAATCAAGGAATGATTCAGATAATGAAGATGATATTAATCAACTAGATAGCAGTGGCGATGTTTCTAGCCAATCTTCTAGTGACCAAGATGTTTGTATTAAGGGTAATTGTAATTGTCGTCCTAAAACCATAAATGTCATAAGCCAAGATCAGGAATTCATCCTAGATACTTTAAGAAAAGTTGAAGATGAAAAAACTAAGCAAAACCTTTACGAAGTTTTTAAGAAATCTGTTGTTAAGGTAGAAGCCAAGAAGACTGTTAATCCTTATAACCTTAACGATATCTTAAACAGGTTCGACCAGCAGTCTCCCAAGGATGTCAGTATTAAGGAACTTCATGAAGAAGTTAAGCAGCATAAAAAGGAGATTAAGGAGTTAAGACAATTCATAAGTCTAGGTCTCTCTGATCTCCAAGATCAAATCAATAGAATTGGCAACCAAGAAATCCATACGGATATTCCAGAATCATCTCACGTTAATGATAATGAGACAAATACTTTTTTGAATACTGTAAGTAGGGTTATCTTCCAGAGGTGGGAAATCTCCCTTACTATAGTAGTCAAAGATAAATTTGTCTTTGATATTATTGCCTTGATTGATTCAGGAGCAGCTGAAAATTGCCTTCAAGAAAGTTTGGTTCCTATTCCTTTATGCGAAGAGACTAGTGAGTCTCTATTTGGAGCCAATGGCCAAAGACTTGCCATTAAGTATAAGTTAACAGATGTTCATATCCGTAACCATGACATCTGTATTAAGCAAACCTTTATCCTTGTTAAGAACCTTAAGGAAAAAGCCCTTCTAGGAATACCCTTCTTAAGCTCTATTTATCCCTTGTGGGTAGATAACCAAGGTATAAGAACTAAGCTTTCTGATAAAGAAATTCTTTTTGAATTTACTAATCCAATTGGATGCATCACCCCTCTTAACCAAGAAATTAACCTTGTTGGGTTAGATGTCCCAAGTAAGCTAATAGGCAACCAATTCATGCATAATGACATTTTAAGCATTTCTTTATGCATTTCAAAATTTCAAATTGGGATTTTGAATCAAGAATTTTTATTAAGAATTATTTTCAAAGATTTTGAAAAAATTAAAAATATGACTTTTATGTATGATTTAATTCACTGGTATATTATTTTAAAATCTAAGTTTCAAAGTTACTTTATTAAAGGAGATTATTTCAACCCTAATCAACTATCTCGTGAATTTTGCAGGGTTCATGAGATCATGGCCCCTAAAAAGAATACCCAAGCTTCTAGCTCTCAAAAATCCCAATCCGGTCAAGCTAACCAATCTCCTTCTACCCATAAAATGCTTTGGAGTCAACAAGTTGAAGAGGAAGAAGCACAACTTTTGGCAAAGCTTCATTCTTCTAAACCTATGCATGAATCCAGCCATATGCCTAACAAAATGTTAACCTTATACTATGATCATTCTGATCATTCTAAACCTATTAAGGCAACACAATATCCAGCTACCTCAGGGTCTCAGACCTTTAAGCAGGTTACTATGGCTAATCCCTCCCAAAAGGAATTAGCAACAAGCTCTTCTTTTTCAAGCAAACAAATTGTGGTGGCTGCCAACCCCACACCTCTTTCAACAAAATCAAGATATTGGCAAAATGATTTAAATCAATCTCTTTTAGTTATTGAAAGAGAATTTTTCTCTGAAAACCCCAGAGAGATTGCTGCAAAAGCATTTCAAGAAAATTTTCATTATCCCTCTGGTGATATTTTAAAAACAAGAGAGTTTTATGAAGCAGTCCTTATGGAAACTGGTTCTGTTAAGATTAAGCATCACGCTGATAAATTCAGCAATATAGGCTTGGCATTCTCCACCTGCCATATCTATAAGATCCTTACAGTCAAGCAATGGGGTGGAAATCCTAATCTTTCAAGGGAATTTTCTGAACCATCTAAGCCAAGGTTTTTTAATTATTGGGATTATCAGAGAGCATGGTTTAATGCTTTTCTGATCCAGAATAGGGACTTCCATCATTCATGGATGTTCTATTTTCCATCTAAGAATCAGCTTTCCTCTTTCCCATTTTGGTTCTACAGTTGGTGGATTTATTACGGTCCAAATATTAAGATTCTTCCTAAGCCCATTCTGGATGGCTTTGAGCTATTCAGAAGTTCTTTTAATATTCCCAGAGAACTTTCAGCTTTTCCCCCTTTACTATTCTTTTTCAGCAATTTTGGCCTGGCTTGGATAGTCCAGTGGGACTATATTATTATTACAGACGAATCAGCAGCCTTTCCATCCCTGGGAAGGACTTTTAAAACTAAATGGTGGGATGCATTGAAAAATGATGCATCTACTGATGCAGTCAAGCAGTATTTCCTCAAGAACCCCTCACAAGTCTCAGCCAGTGATGATATGTCTCAGTTTCTCCTCAAAAAGCAGCAGTTACAAGCCATGCTCGCAGCAGCTAAGACCCCTCAAGAGTTTCAGAAAATCCTTGATGAAGGAAGCTCAAGCTTTTCCCAAGAAAATTCTTATGCAGAGTCTGACGATTCAACAAGCTACCTTCCAGACAATGGTGATGACTGTGAAGGAATCCTTCCTCCCATAAGAAGATCTAAGTAATTATCAGCCTTTTGTCTTCCTTCAAGAGTATTTTACAAGCTTTACAGTTTCTGTTCCAAAAGCAGCAAGCATGTGTCTACACAGTTTAAAGCAGCTTGCCAGATGTCTTCTCAGCCGAAGAAGGTTGTTTCGGAGGATTTCGGTATTAAAGTGAATCTTACTATTCACTGTTCACTATTCACTATTCAAGCACGGGTCTACTATTCATGGTTACTGTTCAAGATTCTTTTTTTTGCCTATTTAAGAAGGCTCGGGCCTCATTTGTAAGCACGTTTCATTTTTCTCTCCTAAGCTGAAGCTCTCCCTTCTCTCTTCTTTCTCTCTCTTCCTTCTCTCTTCTCTCTCTCTCATCATGTAACCTCTTCAAGCCTTCAAGCTTTCTTCAAGCTTTCTTCCCTTATCCATTGTAAGATATTTCTCCTTATGTAATATATAAGTATGTTTTGATTACCTCCTATATGGATGGTTTTTAATTATGTTTTGTTTTTCATTTTATTTTATGTTCTTGTACCGCCTACATGGTCGGTTTTAATTAAGCTTTGTTTTTAAGTTTATGTTTTCATTTTATACCGCCTACATGGTCGGTTTTATGAACTAACAAGTTTTTGGTTCCTTCTCTTTAAATTTCTTTGTTGGATATCTTTTGTATTTTCTAACCCTCTTCTTTGTTTTGAATCCCTGGCGTAATTCATTTGTTCATTTGCATATGACCTTGTCCTGGGTGTCTATGGTATCATAGACACCCAAGCACCTTCCGGCTGCCGGAGCCCATACTCCGTGAGCATGTCTAGGTACCTACCAGAACCCCAGGTAAACCCCGTCAGAGGAATTACCGTCACCAGGGGGCGGAGAGCCTCACTTCGCCTTCCTCAACCTGGTCATGAGTGAGAGTTCCCCCTGGTGTCACGCCTGAATTTGGCACGTCAGGACGAGGGCTCTGATACCATAGACACCCAAGCACCTTCCGGCTGCCGGAGCCCATACTCCGTGAGCATGTCTAGGTACCTACCAGAACCCCAGGTAAACCCCGTCAGAGGAATTACCGTCACCAGGGGGCGGAGAGCCTCACTTCGCCTTCCTCAACCTGGTCATGAGTGAGAGTTCCCCCTGGTTGAAATAATAAGGCTCTGATACCATAGACACCATAGACACCCAGGACAAGGTCATATGCAAATGAACAAATGAATTACGCCAGGGATTCAAAACAAAGAAGAGGGTTAGAAAATACAAAAGATATCCAACAAAGAAATTTAAAGAGAAGGAACCAAAAACTTGTTAGTTCATAAAACCGACCATGTAGGCGGTATAAAATGAAAACATAAACTTAAAAACAAAGCTTAATTAAAACCGACCATGTAGGCGGTACAAGAACATAAAATAAAATGAAAAACAAAACATAATTAAAAACCATCCATATAGGAGGTAATCAAAACATACTTATATATTACATAAGGAGAAATATCTTACAATGGATAAGGGAAGAAAGCTTGAAGAAAGCTTGAAGGCTTGAAGAGGTTACATGATGAGAGAGAGAGAAGAGAGAAGGAAGAGCATCAGCTTAGGAGAGAAAAATGAAACGTAAAATGAAGCGTGCTTACAAATGAGGCCCGAGCCTTCTTAAATAGGCAAAAAAAAAGAATCTTGAACAGTAACCATGAATAGTAGACCCGTGCTTGAATAGTGAAAAGTGAACAGTGAATAGTAAGATTCACTTTAATACCGAAATCCTCCGAAACAACCTTCTTCGGCTGAGAAGACATCTGGCAAGCTGCTTTAAACTGTGTAGACACATGCTTGCTGCTTTTGGAACAGAAACTGTAAAGCTTGTAAAATACTCTTGAAGGAAGACAAAAGGCTGATAATTACTTAGATCTTCTTATGGGAGGAAGGATTCCTTCACAGTCATCACCATTGTCTGGAAGGTAGCTTGTTGAATCGTCAGACTCTGCATAAGAATTTTCTTGGGAAAAGCTTGAGCTTCCTTCATCAAGGATTTTCTGAAACTCTTGAGGGGTCTTAGCTGCTGCGAGCATGGCTTGTAACTGCTGCTTTTTGAGGAGAAACTGAGACATATCATCACTGGCTGAGACTTGTGAGGGGTTCTTGAGGAAATACTGCTTGACTGCATCAGTAGATGCATCATTTTTCAATGCATCCCACCATTTAGTTTTAAAAGTCCTTCCCAGGGATGGAAAGGCTGCTGATTCGTCTGTAATAATAATATAGTCCCACTGGACTATCCAAGCCAGGCCAAAATTGCTGAAAAAGAATAGTAAAGGGGGAAAAGCTGAAAGTTCTCTGGGAATATTAAAAGAACTTCTGAATAGCTCAAAGCCATCCAGAATGGGCTTAGGAAGAATCTTAATATTTGGACCGTAATAAATCCACCAACTGTAGAACCAAAATGGGAAAGAGGAAAGCTGATTCTTAGATGGAAAATAGAACATCCATGAATGATGGAAGTCCCTATTCTGGATCAGAAAAGCATTAAACCATGCTCTCTGATAATCCCAATAATTAAAAAACCTTGGCTTAGATGGTTCAGAAAATTCCCTTGAAAGATTAGGATTTCCACCCCATTGCTTGACTGTAAGGATCTTATAGATATGGCAGGTGGAGAATGCCAAGCCTATATTGCTGAATTTATCAGCGTGATGCTTAATCTTAACAGAACCAGTTTCCATAAGGACTGCTTCATAAAACTCTCTTGTTTTTAAAATATCACCAGAGGGATAATGAAAATTTTCTTGAAATGCTTTTGCAGCAATCTCTCTGGGGTTTTCAGAGAAAAATTCTCTTTCAATAACTAAAAGAGATTGATTTAAATCATTTTGCCAATATCTTGATTTTGTTGAAAGAGGTGTGGGGTTGGCAGCCACCACAATTTGTTTGCTTGAAAAAGAAGAGCTTGTTGCTAATTCCTTTTGGGAGGGATTAGCCATAGTAACCTGCTTAAAGGTCTGAGACCCTGAGGTAGCTGGATATTGTGTTGCCTTAATAGGTTTAGAATGATCAGAATGATCATAGTATAAGGTTAACATTTTGTTAGGCATATGGCTGGATTCATGCATAGGTTTAGAAGAATGAAGCTTTGCCAAAAGTTGTGCTTCTTCCTCTTCAACTTGTTGACTCCAAAGCATTTTATGGGTAGAAGGAGATTGGTTAGCTTGACCGGATTGGGATTTTTGAGAGCTAGAAGCTTGGGTATTCTTTTTAGGGGCCATGATCTCATGAACCCTGCAAAATTCACGAGATAGTTGATTAGGGTTGAAATAATCTCCTTTAATAAAGTAACTTTGAAACTTAGATTTTAAAATAATATACCAGTGAATTAAATCATACATAAAAGTCATATTTTTAATTTTTTCAAAATCTTTGAAAATAATTCTTAATAAAAATTCTTGATTCAAAATCCCAATTTGAAATTTTGAAATGCATAAAGAAATGCTTAAAATGTCATTATGCATGAATTGGTTGCCTATTAGCTTACTTGGGACATCTAACCCAACAAGGTTAATTTCTTGGTTAAGAGGGGTGATGCATCCAATTGGATTAGTAAATTCAAAAAGAATTTCTTTATCAGAAAGCTTAGTTCTTATACCTTGGTTATCTACCCACAAGGGATAAATAGAGCTTAAGAAGGGTATTCCTAGAAGGGCTTTTTCCTTAAGGTTCTTAACAAGGATAAAGGTTTGCTTAATACAGATGTCATGGTTACGGATATGAACATCTGTTAACTTATACTTAATGGCAAGTCTTTGGCCATTGGCTCCAAATAGAGACTCACTAGTCTCTTCGCATAAAGGAATAGGAACCAAACTTTCTTGAAGGCAATTTTCAGCTGCTCCTGAATCAATCAAGGCAATAATATCAAAGACAAATTTATCTTTGACTACTATAGTAAGGGAGATTTCCCACCTCTGGAAGATAACCCTACTTACAGTATTCAAAAAAGTATTTGTCTCATTATCATTAACGTGAGATGATTCTGGAATATCCGTATGGATTTCTTGGTTGCCAATTCTATTGATTTGATCTTGGAGATCAGAGAGACCTAGACTTATGAATTGTCTTAACTCCTTAATCTCCTTTTTATGCTGCTTAACTTCTTCATGAAGTTCCTTAATACTGACATCCTTGGGAGACTGCTGGTCGAACCTGTTTAAGATATCGTTAAGGTTATAAGGATTAACAGTCTTCTTGGCTTCTACCTTAACAACAGATTTCTTAAAAACTTCGTAAAGGTTTTGCTTAGTTTTTTCATCTTCAACTTTTCTTAAAGTATCTAGGATGAATTCCTGATCTTGGCTTATGACATTTATGGTTTTAGGACGACAATTACAATTACCCTTAATACAAACATCTTGGTCACTAGAAGATTGGCTAGAAACATCGCCACTGCTATCTAGTTGATTAATATCATCTTCATTATCTGAATCATTCCTTGATTCAGAGTCTGAGTTTAACATTACTTTACAAAGCATATTTTTTAGGTCATCTGAGACACTTAAGTTATTAATCTTTTGCTTAACTCTACAATCTTTCTTAAAATGGCCAACTTTGCCACACTTAAAACAGATAATTGGCTTGACGTCTAAAGGAGTTTCTACCCTTTTCTGGGTATCTTTGTTGACCCTTCTTTGGACGTGCCTTGAATGCTTAGTATCATTCATCCTATAGTTGTCATGGGTACCTCTCTTACTGTGGTAAAACTTATCTTTGCTAGGCTTCCTGCTTGGCTTTTGCTTAGAGGGAGGCATAGTTTCTTTTTGGCTGAAACCAAACTGGCTACAGAATGATCCAAATTCATTCTTGTAGATTTTTTGTTCATTTTTCATTTGTTGCTTAAGCTTGAAGTCATTGCACAACTTAATCCCTTCACCTGTGACAATGCTTATAATCTCACCATAGGTTAGCTTATCATAAGGGATTTGACCGTTATACTGTTCCCTTATCTTGATCCTAATTCTCTCAGAGAAAAGCTTGGGTAATCCTGAGATGAATTTTTCTTTCCAAAAAGACTGGTTACAGTCTGACCTTAGCATGACTTTGGTTAGGAAGACTTCCTTATACCATCTAAAATCATGAAGCTTGGGACACTTAAGGTTGGTTAAGAGATCTGCAGTTTTATCCTTAATTTTTGCAGGATCTCCAATGAAATGCTTGGATATTGAGTAGATTAGAGTAGCCACTGCATCCTCAATATCTTGGCCATCTTCGTCTTTAACAACTTCATTACTCTCATTGATCCTATAGGCTTTAAGGATACTATTCTTATCATCAGAGGTGAGATAATTATCCCACCAACCCTTAAGCTGACCTGTAAACCCAGCAACAATGGTCTGAGCTACAGCATGATCTGGCAGTCTATTGTTTAATTTATAGGCTGTACTAACCATGGTCATTTCTTGAAGCTTAGTGAGTATGTTATACTCGGTCATACCGTCTATGTTCCATTCATAGATAGTACCACTGGTGTATGAGGCTTGAGTATACTGATTTCTTTCCTCAAACTGCATGTCAGGAAAAGTAGGCCTAGGATAGTAATTCCTAGTCTTAAAGGTTTCCAAGTTGTTAATAATTTGATTATGGGGTTCCTCAAACATCTTAATTAGTTCATCAGCTTCTTCTTCTGAACTAATATCACCTTTAATCATGTTGATTCTCTTATCAGGCTGATCAGTCAAAGGAGTAATAAGATTATCCTTAATCTTCTGATTAATCCTATCGACAAAAGCTTGGTTGACTTGGGGATTTTCTTGGAAATCCTTAGAGAATACATATGGCTTATTTTCATTATTACTACTGATAACCTTTATACGCTTAAAGGGATAATCTGGATATTCCTCTTGTTTGAAGAGTTCAAACCAGATCCAAAACTTAATGTTTTTCTTTTCTTGTCTTAAGTAGGCATAGAATTCTTCTTGGTAAATGGTTCTAATGACCTTAGGGATAGTGCTAAAGAACCAATCATTTCTTTGCTTATTGACTTCAGAATAGAAGTCCTTTCTTAAGAGATCCTTGTTGATCTCAAAGTCCTCATCACTTAGACTTATTGTGTTAATCATCTGAGAATAGGTAGGAGACATAACAGGGGACTCATCCTGTTGGGATTCCTGAGTAGACTCATTTTCCTCAGAGTAAAATGGTCTAGCCACATTGGTGTAACTTCTAACACCTGTTAGCTTAACGTTCTTAGGATTTCCTGAGCTGGATCCTTCTTCTTCCCTAGTGGTTCTAACTGGGATGGAAGAGCTTGAAGCTCTAGAGGGTTCATAAACAGAAACTCTAGGGCTGCTGGAATGTCTGAAAGATTTGGAGAAGACCAGTTCTCCTCCTCCATCTGGATATTGAACAATTTGTTCAATACTTTCAGAACGCTGTGCTATGGCTGGAACAACATTAGCAAAATGCCAATTTTCAGGGAAATCAACATCTTTCCACAAGATCTTCTTGGGGATGATGAAATCCGACTTATCAAGCATATCAGAGTGAAAGTAGGTGGTCTCACCTTTAGGACTGGTGCAAAGAGCCCCGGATCCTACGCTTGTGTTCATGCTCTTATAAGCAAACCTGGTTATGATAGAAACAGGACTGTTTCCTGGTTTGATCTTAAAGCCATGAGTCTTAATATGCAGGACAACTGAATCTAAGATGTCTGCATCTCTTAATCTAACTGTGAAGTTAGGATAACACTGGAAATAAACTGGGCCATCATTCAGTCCAGCTTGGACTGCGCCTATAATAGAATCTCTATATTCGAGATGCCTATTATCCCTTAAACACATGACAATAGCGGTGTTTAAACCTAATCTTGTCAAAGGCTTAGCTGCTACTTGAATCATACCAAAGTGTATGAAATTATAGCCATCTTTCTTATGCTTTTCAACGGATCTGTTATCTAGAAGTCTTATGACTTGGTCGTCTTGTTCTAAACTGACTGTCATTTCAGAGGTCTTAATGGTATAATCTGTGAAGAACTTAAAGGTTCCTTTCTTATAAATTTCTTGATTAGACACCTTGGGTAATTTCCAATCATCTAAATCATTTTGAATCTTAGGATAATTGATCTCTTCACTGTTTACAACAGTATCTTGAGAATCACTGGATCTCCTAGACATGGTTCGGAAAATTGAACTCATTTTAGGGTTTTTGATCTAGAGCCTAATAGCAGATTGACAAACCTTATGAGACGTCACCCCAACCCACTTACAGCCTAACAAACGCCTATCCACGGCTAACAACGGCTCAACCGGCAGGGCTCGCGCTCCCAGGCACACTGCTACCTATCCTAGGATAGTCCAAGAACACCCAAAACAAGGACCCAACTTCCCTCCCACATGGCTCTGATACCATAGACACCCAGGCACCTTCCGGCTGCCGGAGCCCATACTCCGTGAGCATGTCTAGGTACCTACCAGAACCCCAGGTAAACCCCGTCAGAGGAATTACCGTCACCAGGGGGCGGAGAGCCTCACTTCGCCTTCCTCAACCTGGTCATGAGTGAGAGTTCCCCCTGGTGTCACGCCTGAATCTTAGGATAATTGATCTCTTCACTGTTTACAACAGTATCTTGAGAATCACTGGATCTCCTAGACATGGTTCGGAAAATTGAACTCATTTTAGGGTTTTTGATCTAGAGCCTAATAGCAGATTGACAAACCTTATGAGACGTCACCCCAACCCACTTACAGCCTAACAAACGCCTATCCACGGTACCTTTAATCATGTTGATTCTCTTATCAGGCTGATCAGTCAAAGGAGTAATAAGATTATCCTTAATCTTCTGATTAATCCTATCGACAAAAGCTTGGTTGACTTGGGGATTTTCTTGGAAATCCTTAGAGAATACATATGGCTTATTTTCATTATTACTACTGATAACCTTTATACGCTTAAAGGGATAATCTGGATATTCCTCTTGTTTGAAGAGTTCAAACCAGATCCAAAACTTAATGTTTTTCTTTTCTTGTCTTAAATAGGAATAAAATTCCTCTTGGTGAATGGTTCTAATGACCTTAGGGACAGTGCTAAAAAACCAATCGTTTCTTTGCTTATTGACTTCAGAATAGAAGTCATTTCTTAAGAGATCCTTGTTGATCTCAAAGTCCTCATCACTTAGGCTTATAGTGTTAATCATCTGGGAATAGGTAGGAGACATAACAGGGGACTCATCCTGTTGGGATTCCTGAGTAGACTCATTTTCTTCACTGTAAAATGGTCTAGCCACATTGGTGTAACTTCTGACACCTGTGAGCTTAACGTTTTTAGGATTTCCTGAGCTGGATCCTCCTTCTTCTACCCTAGTGGTTCTAACAGGGATGGAAGAGCTTGAAGCTCTAGAGGGTTCATAAACAGAAACTCTAGGGCTGCTGGAATGTCTGAAAGATTTGGAGAAGACCAGTTCTCCTCCTCCATCTGGATATTGAACAATTTGTTCAATACTTTCAGAACGCTGTGCTATGGCTGGAACAGCATTAGCAAAATGCCAATTTTCAGGGAAATCAACATCTTTCCACAAGATCTTCTTGGGGATGATGAAATCCGACTTATCTAGCATATCAGAGTGAAAATAGGTGGTCTCACCTTTAGGACTGGTGCAAAGAGCCCCGGATCCCACGCTTGTGTTCATGCTCTTATAGGCAAACCTGGTTATGATAGAAACAGGACTGTTTCCTGGTTTGATCTTAAAGCCATGAGTCTTAATATGCAGGACAACTGAATCTAAGATGTCTGCATCTCTTAATCTAACTGTGAAGTTAGGATAACACTGGAAATAAACTGGGCCATCATTCAGTCCAGCTTGGACTGCGCCTATAATAGAATCTCGATATTCGAGATGCCTATTATCCCTTAAACACATGACAATAGCGGTGTTTAAACCTAATCTTGTCAAAGGCTTAGCTGCTACTTGAATCATACCAAAGTGTATGAAATTATAGCCATCTTTCTTATGCTTCTCAACGGATCTGTTATCTAGAAGTCTTATGACTTGGTCGTCTTGTTCTAAACTGACTGTCATTTCAGAGGTCTTAATGGTATAATCTGTGAAGAACTTAAAGGTTCCTTTCTTATAAATTTCCTGATTAGATACCTTGGGTAACTTCCAATCATCCAAATCATTTTTCTGAATAGCTCAAAGCCATCCAGAATGGGCTTAGGAAGAATCTTAATAGTTGGACCATAATAAGTCCACCAACTGTAGAACCAAAATGGGAAAGAGGAAAGCTGATTCTTAGATGGAAAATAGAACATCCATGAATGATGGAAGTCCCTATTCTGGATCAGAAAAGCATTAAACCATGCTCTCTGATAATCCCAATAATTAAAAAACCTTGGCTTAGATGGTTCAGAAAATTCCCTTGAAAGATTAGGATTTCCGCCCCATTGCTTGACTGTAAGGATCTTATAGATATGGCAGGTGGAGAATGCCAAGCCCATATTGCTGAATTTATCAGCGTTATGCTTAATCTTAACAGAACCAGTTTCTATAAGGACTGCTTCATAAAACTCTCTTGTTTTTAAAATATCACCAGAGGGATAATGAAAATTTTCTTGAAATGCTTTTGCAGCAATCTCTCTGGGGTTTTCAGAGAAAAATTCTCTTTCAATAACTAAAAGAGATTGATTTAAATCATTTTGCCAATATCTTGATTTTGTTGAAAGAGGTGTGGGGTTGGCAGCCACCACAATTTGTTTGTTTGAAAAAGAAGAGCTTGTTGCTAATTCCTTTTGAGAGGGATTAGCCATAGTAACCTGCTTAAAGGTCTGAGACCCTGAGGTAGCTGGATATTGTGTTGCCTTAATAGGTTTAGAATGATCAGAATGATCATAGTATAAGGTTAACATTTTGTTAGGCATATGGCTGAATTCATGCATAGGTTTAGAAGAATGAAGCTTTGCCAAAAGTTGTGCTTCTTCCTCTTCAACTTGTTGACTCCAAAGCATTTTATGGGTAGAAGGAGATTGGTTAGCTTGACTGGATTGGGATTTTTGAGAGCTAGAAGCTTGGGTATTTTTTTTAGGGGCCATGATCTCATGAACCCTGCAAAATTCACGAGATAGCTGATTAGGGTTGAAATAATCTCCTTTAATAAAGTAACTTTGAAACTTAGATTTTAAAATAATATACCAGTGAATTAAATCATGCTTAAAAGTTATATTTTTAATTTTTTCAAAATCTTTGAAAATAATTTTTAATAAAAATTCTTGATTCAAAATCCCAATTTGAAATTTTGAAATGCATAAAGAAATGCTTAAAATGTCATTATGCATGAATTGGTTGCCTATTAGCTTACTTGGGACATCTAACCCAACAAGGTTAATTTCTTGGTTAAGAGGGGTGATGCATCCAATTGGATTAGTAAATTCAAACAGAATTTCCTTATCAAAAAGCTTAGTTCTTATACCTTGGTTATCTACCCACAAGGGATAAATAGAGCTTAAGAAGGGTATTCCTAGAAGGGCTTTTTCCTTAAGGTTCTTAACAAGGATAAAGGTTTGCTTAATACAGATGTCATGGTTACGGATATGAACATCTGTTAACTTATACTTAATGGCAAGTCTTTGGCCATTGGCTCCAAATAGAGACTCACTAGTCTCTTCGCATAAAGGAATAGGAACCAAACTTTCTTGAAGGCAATTTTCAGCTGCTCCTGAATCAATCAAGGCAATAATATCAAAGACAAATTTATCTTTGACTACTATAGTAAGGGAGATTTCCCACCTCTGGAAGATAACCCTACTCACAGTATTCAAAAAAGTATTTGTCTCATTATTATTAACATGAGACGATTCTGGAATATTCGTATGGATTTCTTGGTTTCCTATTCTATTGATTTGATCTTGGAGATCAGAGAGACCTAGACTTATGAATTGTCTTAATTCCTTAATCTCCTTCTTATGCTGCTTAACTTCTTCATGAAGTTCCTTAATGCTGACATCCTTGGGAGACCGCTGGTCAAACCTGTTTAAGATATCGTTAAGGTTATAAGGATTAACAGTCTTCTTGGCTTCTACCTTAACAACAGATTTCTTAAAAACTTCATAAAGGTTTTGCTTAGTTTTTTCATCTTCAACTTTTCTTAAAGTATCTAGGATGAATTCCTGATCTTGGCTTATGACATTTATGGTTTTAGGACGACAATTACAATTACCCTTAATACAAACATCTTGGTCACTAGAAGATTGGCTAGAAACATCGCCACTGCTATCTAGTTGATTAATATCATCTTCATTATCTGAATCAGTCCTTGATTCAGAGTCTGAGTTTAACATTACTTTACAAAGCATATTTTTTAGATCATCCGAAACACTTAAGTTGTTAATCTTTTGCTTAACTCTACAATCTTTTTTATAATGGCCAACTTTGCCACATTTAAAACAGATAATTGGCTTGACATCTAAAGGAGTTTCTACCTTTTTCTGGGTATCTTTGTTGACTCT
This sequence comes from Vitis vinifera, assembly GCF_030704535.1. Taxonomy (NCBI): domain Eukaryota; kingdom Viridiplantae; phylum Streptophyta; class Magnoliopsida; order Vitales; family Vitaceae; genus Vitis; species Vitis vinifera. Next base: position 6,401,610 of record NC_081812.1, read on the forward strand.
TCTTTGGACGTGCCTTGAATGCTTAGTATCATTCATCCTATAGTTGTCATGGGTACCTCTCTTACTGTGGTAAAACTTATCTTTGCTAGGCTTCCTGCTTGGCTTTTGCTTAGAGGGAGGCATAGTTTCTTTTTGGCTGAAACCAAACTGGCTACAGAATGATCCAAATTCATTCTTGTAGATTTTTTGTTCATTCTTCATTTGTTGCTTAAGCTTGAAGTTTTGTTTTTCATTTTATTTTATGTTCTTGTACCGCCTACATGGTCGGTTTTAATTAAGCTTTGTTTTTAAGTTTTTCATTTTATTTTATGTTCTTGTACCGCCTACTGGTAATTCCTCTGACGGGGTTTACCTGGGGTTTGGTGAGTATGTTATACTCGGTCATACCGTCTTATGAGACGTCACCCCAACCCACTTACAGCCTAACAAACGCCTATCCACGGCTAACAACGGCTCAACCGGCAGGGCTCGCGCTCCCAGGCACACTGCTACCTATCCTAGGATAGTCCAAGAACACCCAAAACAAGGACCCAACTTCCATTTTTTCAAAATCTTTGAAAATAATTCTTAATAAAAATTCTTGATTCAAAATCCCAATTTGAAATTTTGAAATGCATAAAGAAATGCTTAAAATGTCATTATGCATGAATTGGTTGCCTATTAGCTTACTTGGGACATCTACCAGGTATGAGACTCTTGAAAGGAAACTTGAATTAGTTGACTTTCATAAGCTCATGTTAAAAGCTCAAGCCTCATTTTCCCCACTGGAAAATGGTGAGAATAAGCATTCTACCCCACTGGTGAATGATAAATTGAGTGAGGAAGAGTTGGGTTACCGAATGTTAAGAATGTATTATCTTAAGACAGAGAATCTATACTCTCTTCGGCCAGATCTACGTCTCCTAATTTTGGAAAAGGCTAAGTCCTCAGCAGAAGAAAAACAGACCATCATCTCTTCATACCTCCAAGATCTTCATCTCTATCTTTCTACCAATATTGGTCTTAAGGTCCCAGGTTTAAGCTTGGTTACTGATAAGGAAGTTGATGATTCAAAAATTTGCAGAATGATTGGAGAACCTTTACAGTACCAAAAAGGCATCAAGGAGATGGTTTGCAACTGTAACAGAAATTTCACAATCAGTCGTGTTTGCTTGGACTTGCAATACTACTCACCAATCAGCATCAAATTCAAGGATGAAGATTTATTATTAACTCCAGAAATGCTTCTGGATTATGGTTTGGTCCATCAAATCATTTGTTCTGATCCCAATCAAGTTTCCCAGTTTGGAAGAAAAATCACTCTTGGCTTAACCCAGGGATTTAAGATGAATAAGAAGTTCGCAAATGCCATCATCATCAGCAAAGCTCCTGAGTGGGTTTCTAGTGGCAAGCTTATTCCAGCTCAGCACATTGTTTCTCTTAACCATCAGAATAGGAGACCTACTCAGCTGTCTTATCCTCTGCTATTTTCTAATATTTGTGGTGAACCTATTATTAAGCAAATCAAACACTGGAGAGCCAGAATTATTTGCAAGGATTTTGAGGCTTTTCCAAGAAATATGGGTCATCTCATTGCTGCAGATTCTTGTCATCAGATTTTCTGTGGCAAGAAATTACACCCTTTTCCAACCAAGCCCATTACTGAAGATATCAAGCTTCTTGAAGATCATCGTAAGGATTACCCATGATGACTTGTCAGTAAGAATATTATCCAACCAAGCAGTCATTCCAACCGAAAGCAAGCTTCCGGGTCAAAAGTCAATATTGCTACAGTTCCCTTTACTGTTCACTATTCACTATTCAAGCACGGGTCTACTGTTCATGGTTACTATTCAAGATTCCTTTTTTGCCTATTTAAGGAGGCTCGGGCCTCATTTGTAAGCATGCTTCATTTTACGCTTCATTTTACGTTTCATTTTTCTCTCCTAAGCTGAAGCTCTCCCTTCTCTCTTCTTTCTCTCTCTTCCTTCTCTCTTCTCTCTCTCTCATCATGTAACCTCTTCAAGCCTTCAAGCTTTCTTCCCTTATCCATTGTAAGATATTTCTCCTTATGTAATATATAAGTATGTTTTGATTACCTCCTATATGGATGGTTTTTAATTATGTTTTGTTTTTCATTTTATTTTATGTTCTTGTACCGCCTACATGGTCGGTTTTAATTAAGCTTTGTTTTTAAGTTTATGTTTTCATTTTATACCGCCTACATGGTCGGTTTTATGAACTAACAAGTTTTTGGTTCCTTCTCTTTAAATTTCTTTGTTGGATATCTTTTGTATTTTCTAACCCTCTTCTTTGTTTTGAATCCCTGGCGTAATTCATTTGTTCATTTGCATATGACCTTGTCCTGGGTGTCTATGGTATCAGAGCCATGTGGGAGGGAAGTTGGGTCCTTGTTTTGGGTGTTCTTGGACTATCCTAGGATAGGTAGCAGTGTGCCTGGGAGCGCGAGCCCTGCCGGTTGAGCCGTTGTTAGCCGTGGATAGGCGTTTGTTAGGCTGTAAGAGGGTTGGGGTGACGTCTCATAAGGTTTGTCAATCTGCTATTAGGCTCTAGATCAAAAACCCTAAAATGAGTTCAATTTTCCGAACCATGTCTAGGAGATCCAGTGATTCTCAAGATACTGTTGTAAACAGTGAAGAGATCAATTATCCTAAGATTCAAAATGATTTAGATGATTGGAAATTACCCAAGGTGTCTAATCAAGAAATTTATAAGAAAGGAACCTTTAAGTTCTTCACAGATTATACCATTAAGACCTCTGAAATGACAGTCAGTTTAGAACAAGACGACCAAGTCATAAGACTTCTAGATAACAGATCCGTTGAAAAGCATAAGAAAGATGGCTATAATTTCATACACTTTGGTATGATTCAAGTAGCAGCTAAGCCTTTGACAAGATTAGGTTTAAACACCGCTATTGTCATGTGTTTAAGGGATAATAGGCATCTCGAATATCGAGATTCTATTATAGGCGCAGTCCAAGCTGGACTGAATGATGGCCCAGTTTATTTCCAGTGTTATCCTAACTTCACAGTTAGATTAAGAGATGCAGACATCTTAGATTCAGTTGTCCTGCATATTAAGACTCATGGCTTTAAGATCAAACCAGGAAACAGTCCTGTTTCTATCATAACCAGGTTTGCCTATAAGAGCATGAACACAAGCGTGGGATCCGGGGCTCTTTGCACCAGTCCTAAAGGTGAGACCACCTACTTTCACTCTGATATGCTAGATAAGTCGGATTTCATCATCCCCAAGAAGATCTTGTGGAAAGATGTTGATTTCCCTGAAAATTGGCATTTTGCTAATGCTGTTCCAGCCATAGCACAGCGTTCTGAAAGTATTGAACAAATTGTTCAATATCCAGATGGAGGAGGAGAACTGGTCTTCTCCAAATCTTTCAGACATTCCAGCAGCCCTAGAGTTTCTGTTTATGAACCCTCTAGAGCTTCAAGCTCTTCCATCCCAGTTAGAACCACTACGGAAGAAGGAGGATCCAGCTCAGGAAACCCTAAGAACGTTAAGCTTACAGGGGTCAGAAGTTACACCAATGTGGCTAGACCATTTTACAGTGAAGAAAATGAGTCTACTCAGGAATCCCAACAGGATGAGTCCCCTGTTATGTCTCCTACCTATTCCCAGATGATTAACACTATAAGCATAAGTGATGAGGACTTTGAGATCAACAAGGATCTCTTAAGAAAGGACTTCTATTCTGAAGTCAATAAGGAAAAGAATGATTGGTTCTTTAGCACTGTTCCTAAAGTCATTAGAACCATTCACCAAGAGGAATTTTATTCCTATTTAAGACAAGAAAAGAAAAACATTAAGTTTTGGATCTGGTTTGAACTCTTCAAACAAGAGGAATATCCAGATTATCCCTTTAAGCGCATAAAGATTACGAGTAGTAATAATGAAAATAAGCCATATGTTTTCTCTAAGGATTTCCAAGAAAATCCCCAAGTCAACCAAGCTTTTGTCGATAGGATTAATCAGAAGATTAAGGATAATCTTATTACTCCTTTGACTGATCAGCCTGATAAGAGAATCAACATGATTAAAGGTGATATTAGTTCAGAAGAAGAAGCTGATGAACTAATTAAGATGTTTGAGGAACCCCATAATCAAATTATTAAAGATGTGTGTTTTTTCATCAATTCTTCCTTAATAAGCTCTTTCTCCAGATTTGCATTCACTGTTGAATCACGGTCCTCCTTCTCTTCACTGATATCTTTCTTCTTCCTTCTCTTCAACATATAGCTTGGGTGTTGGTGACTCAACCTTTTTACCACTCCTCAGAGTGATCAAGGCTTTAACAACTCTCACCTGTGAAGCTTCTCCCTCATGAGTTTCCACTTCATGGATACCCTTGGGGTTTTGGTGAGGTTGAGAAGGAAATCTACCCTTCTCTTGCACTATGTTCAAATTAGTGAGCCTTGAGATTGAGTATTGGAGATTATCTATCATCTAAGATAAGTCATTTTGCATCCCATCCATCCTTTTATTCAAAGTATTCTCTACATTGTCAATTCTTTGACTGAGTTGAGAGTTGATGGATTTTTGGTCTCCAACAAAATCTCCCACAACCTTGTTGAGATTCACTATAGCTTGTTCAAGACATGAAGCTTGTTGGGATGGTTGAGATGGTTGAGCCGGCTGTTGGTACCGAGGTGCTCTTGGCTTCCATGAAAAATTTGGATGATTCCTCCAACTTGAGTTGTAAGTATTGCCATACGAAGCATTGCTATTGGGCTTGAATTATCCAATGACATTTGCTTGTTCTCCAAACATTTCTCTAGCAACTGGAATTGTAGGGCACTCCTCCACCAAGTGTTCATAAGATTGACAAATAGAACATGTCTTTACTTGCACTGGTGTTTCAGCAACAGCTTGCACTTCATGCATCTTTTTTAGTTCTAGCTCCTCCACTCTTCTTGTCATAGCTGCAAATTTTGCTTTCATATCAACATCTTCATTCAAGGTGTACATCCCAGCCTTAGCATGAAGAGCATTTGGTTGAGACTTCATCTTTCCCACTTCTCCTCTGTGTGGTTCATCCCATCCCCTCGAGACTTCAGCTACATAACTCAAGAAATCCATAGCTTCCTCAGGATTCTTACTCATGAAATCCCCTCCACACATTGTTTCGAGGAGTTGCTTCATTGAGGAAGACATCCCATCATAGAAATAACTCACCAATAGCCATGTATCAAAGCCATGGTGAGGACAAGCATTAATGGCTTCCATGTATCTTTCCCAACACTCATAGAATTTCTCATTCTCTTTAGCTGAGAAGTTTGAAATTTGCCTTTTCAAGCTATTTGTTCTGTGAGTAAGAAAGAACTTTTTGAGGAATTCAGCTTGTAAATCAGTCCAAGTACGGATACTCCTTGGCCTTAAAGAATTAAGCCAAATCTTGGCCTTATCCTTTAAAGTAAAAGGAAATAATTTAAGCCTCATCAGGTCGATAGAAGCTCCTTCCTCTCGAAATGTATTGCAAACATCTTCAAATTCCTTGATATGGGCATAGGGATTCTCACTTTCCATTCCATGGAAAGTTGGCAGAAGTGGCACAATATGGGGTCTGATCACTAGCTGCTCTATAGAAGGCACTATACATGATGGTGCACTCATACGAGGTGGATGCATGCTGTCCCTCATTGATCTAAATTCATTGGGATTGTCTTGATGACCATGGTGACTATGCTGATCCTCAGGTGTAGTTTCCATGATGTTCAATCTCAATTCCAACTCCTTGTTATGAGGTGTTTCAAGTTTAACAAGCCTTCCTCCACTATCTCGTATCCACTTTGGCATAAACAACTAGTATCAACTCTAACAAAAAAGAACGAAAACAGAGGAAAACAAAAACAAAAAACAAAACTACCAAAAAGAGTTCACTTAACTAAAACTAAATTAAAAGCTATGCTAGAATATGAACGAGTAAAAGAAACAACTAAAAGAGTTAGTAAAATGAGAGAAAACTCACCAAACTTGTGATGAAAACCACAAGTACACTGAAATAATATCACTACGAAGTTGGCACCTTCCCCAACAACGGCGCCATTTGATTCATTCCCAATTGGTGTCTCAGCTGATTCATGTCCAGCTGGTGCTCTTTGATTGAGGGAGTAATCAACAAAATTTATAACCTATATCACCATGCATTAGGATAGCTTTAGCTAATATAGCATAGTGGCTCTAGGATCGTTCTGTGGGAAAGGTTTTCAACTCACAACTGATACCAATTCAAAGTTAAATTGGTGTTTTTTCATTTCAAGGTTAGCTTAAGAAATAAAACACAAACTTTGGTTAAATGAGGTTTTGTTTCAAGCTAACTAAAAAGAAAGTAATGGAAATTACTTATGAAGAAAAACATTCCTTGGAGGTTTGGGTTCACAGGGGAGGTTCCTTATGCAAAAACAGAGCTCCGGTCATTTGGTTCATTTCCTCGCATTAGATAATTAACATATAGTCAATTTTCTATCCGGTGTTGTACAAATGTATCCTTTAAATGGATTTCAGCTCTAATTCCCTCTCACTGATGCAACTTGCAATGGCTCGTGCCTCTCACCTAGCATTTGCCATTCAAGGTGATCTTTAACTTTGGACTTCCCTTTTCAAGCTCGCAAGAGATAACTAATGGATGTCTCCTTGGAGTCGAAAAGCTTACCAAGTGTTGGCAATTCTAGAAAATCCTACCTTCAAGTCACTTCCCAAAAGCTCGCAAGAGGTAAACTAGTGCATCTCCATGGACGGAGATCACTTGCCTTACCACGTGTTGGCTCAAGTGAATTGAAGGTGTTTTAAGTTAACTAAAAACATAGAAATCATTAAAGGAACACACTTTCTCTTCATTAATGGCTGAAACCACAAAGCTATAAATTCTTACACTTGGAATCTTTCCCGGCAACCTTAGCTCCAAGGAACTAAAAGTCTAGCCACTCATTCTCTGAGGAAACTTCCTCAAAGCTTGTTTGGCTAGTAAGAAAAAGAATGAGAAAACAAAAATATATATGAAAAATAGAGCAAGTGCACTGTAAAATATATTTCTTGCAAAATTGTACAAAGGATGCGTCTGAGAGCAAGCTCCCCACTCTCTTCTTTTTTTTCTTAAAGAAAATTACAAACTATATATCAAAGGTTATTCACCCTTTGTTCTTACTTAAAGACTAAGGAATCCTATGATAGGTGGGTTACAAGCAAAATATCTCAAAAAGTCGGTCGGAAATATCAGGAAGCTTCAGGAGAAATTCCCTTGCACTATGCAAAATGGAGACTTGGTCGTCAGTATTATCAGAGTTTACTTTTTGATTGTGGGCGGAAATGGATCCGGCAAGTCGCGAGTGTCTGACGAGCCAAGCTGTCCGGGGAATCTGAATTGACGGCTGCGGATGCTCTCTGGGTAAGTGCTATCAGAAGATCCGGACATGTCTGACTGGGAAAGTTGAAACGTCCTCCTCTCCCATCCGGCTGTGAGATATCCGGAGAAGGTAGAATGAGCTATGCCGAGCGTCACTATCCGGAGCAACTCCATCCGGATTCCCTAAGAGGACACACAACGTGCTCCCTTATCCGGATTCCCTCAGGGAGAAGCACACGACACTCGTGAACATCACACCCCGGACGATAGCATATCCTATCTGGATATGTTGTCCGGATCATTGACTAAAGTGAGCAAGCCTTGCTACGACATTCCGACAGCCTGCCACAGCCCATGTTCCACCACCTTCCGATGGTGTGTCTGAACGCCCTGTCCGGACATCTTTGCCGTGGATTCCAAAGAACTCTCCTCAATCTCGGATTGCTTTGGTGATCAAAAAGCTATCAAAACACCAAAACTTAACACAATTTGATTAGAATTGATTGCAAGGGTCCTTAATATGTTAATTGGGTTAAAAGGTGATAACTACTACTCAAAAGTGTTTAAAAGAGTTAATTACAAGCTATGAAATAGCACTTTTTCAGTACTAATCAAAGTCTTTTATAAATCTCCTGTAGAACCTTGCATGGCCAAGGAATTGCCTTACTCATTTTACAGTTGTTGGGGATGGCAATTTGACAATAAGTTCCACCTTTGCTTTATCAACTTCAATGCCTTTCTCGGAGATGATATGGCCAAGGACAATTCCTTGATGTACCATAAAGTGGCATTTCTCCCAGTTGAGCACTAAATCTTTTTCAATGCATCTGTTAAGAACCGCTTCCAAATTGACTAAGCATTCTTCAAATGTACCTCCATATATGGTGATATCATCCATGAAAACCTCCATAATTCGCTCCACCATATCACTGAAGATACTAAGCATACATCTTTGGAATGTTGCAGGTGCATTGCATAAACGAAAAGGCATTCTTCTCTAGGCGTATGTTCCAAATGGACATGTAAAAGTGGTCTTCTCCTGATCTTCCACATCAATTTCAATTTGGAAATACCCTGAGTACCCATCTAAGAACCAATAGAAAGGATGGCCAGAGACTCTCTCCAACACTTGATCAATAAACGAGAGTGGAAAATGATATTTCCTTGTCACAGCATTCAATTTCCTATAGTCAATACACACCCTCCAACTTGAAGTGAGGTGTGCATCAATTTCTTCTCCTTTTTCATTTTGAACCATAGTAATCCCTGACTTCTTTGGTACCACTTGAGTAGGACTCACCCAAGGGCTGTCAGATATGGGATAAATAATACCCGCTTGAAGTAGCTTCAGCACCTCAGCTCGCACCACTTCTTGCAAATGAGGATTCAATCTTCTTTAAGGTTGATGAATTGGTTTAGCTTCTTCCTCCATATATATGTGATGTGTACAAACCAAAGGACTGATTCCTTTCAAGTTAGATATTTGCCATCCTATTGCTTTCTTACACCTCTTGAGAACTTCAAGTAGAGAAATCTCCTGATGAGTAGTAAGAGATGAAGATATAACAATAGGGCATTGGTTATTTTCTTCTAGGTATGTGTATTTCAACTCCATGGGCAGAGGTTTCAAATTGAGCTTTGGGATCTCTTCCTTAGCAGCTTCTTGTGCCTCCTCTTTATTGAATAAAGGTAGAATCTCTTCTTTCCTCCTCTAACCTTGTAGAGTAGCAAGCACATTAGCGGGTTCAGACAACCTTTCTTCAAGATCCTTAAGACTTTCATTCAACTTGTCTTGCATATTCTGATTACAATGCTCCTCCACTAGAGTGTCAATAATGCATACCTCTTCTGGACCTTCTTCTTCTTCCGGAGTGCTTAGCTTCTTAGACTTATAAAAGATATTAAGCTCAAGTGTCATGTTGCCAAAAGTGAGTTGCATAAGTCCATTCCTACAATTGATGATTGCATTTGAGGTAGCAAGAAATGGCCTTCCAAGGATGATTGGAACATAATTAGCTTCCTTAACAAAGGGGTCAATATCAAGAACAACAAAATCTACTGAATAGTAGAAATTATCAACTTGAACTAAGACATCTTCAATTATCCCCCTTGGAATTTTCACTAATCTATTAGCTAAAGATAAAGTGATTGATGTTGGCTTCAATTCACCAAGTCCCAATTGCTTGTAGACAGAATATGGTAGCAAATTCACACTTGCTCCCAAGTCTAACAAAGCTTTTTCCGCTACCTTTCCTCCAATCATGACTGAAATGGTAGGACATCCTGGATCTTTGTACTTCAAAGGAGATTTGCATTGTATGATGGCACTTACTTGCTCAATCAAGAAGGATTTCTTATTCACATTCAACCCTCTTTTGATAGTACACAGGTCCTTTAGGAATTTTGCATATGTTGGAACTTGCTTAATCATATCCAGCAATGGAATATTGACTTTCACTTGTCTCAATACTTCAAGGATTTCTAATGCATTTTTTATCCCCTTTTTCCCATGCAAAGCTTGAGGAAAAGGTGGAGATGTGTGTTTCTTCATCATTTCTTCCTTAATAAGTTCTTTCTCCGGATTTGCATTCACTGTTGAATCATGGTCCTCTTTCCCTTCACTGATATCTTTCTTCTTTCCTTTGATTTCCTCCCTCTTCTTTGTCTCTTCTTCTTCTTTCTCTTCAACATGTGGCTTGGGTGTTGGTCACTCAACCTTTTTACCACTCCTTAGAGTGATCAAGGCTTTGACATCTCTCACCTGTGAAGATTCTCCCACATGATTTTCTACTTCATGGATACCCTTGGGGTTTTGGTGAGGTTGAGAAGGAAATCTACCCTTCTCTTGCACTGTGTTCAAATTAGTGAGCCTTGAGATTGAGTATTGGAGATTATCTATCTTTTGAGATAAGTCATTTTGCATCCCATCCATCATTTTATGCAAAGTATTCTCTACACTGTCAATTCTTTGACTGAGTTGAGCATTGATGGATTTTTGGTCTCCAACAAAATCTCCCACAACCTTGTTGAGATTCACTATTGCTTGTTCAAGACTTGAAGCTTGTTGAGATGGTTGAGCCGACTGTTGGTACTGAGGTGCTCTTGGCTTCCATGAAAAATTTGGATGATTCCTCCAACTTGAGTTGTAAGTGTTTCCATACGAAGCATTGCTATTGGGCTTGAATTGTCTAATGACATTTGCTTGATCTCCAAACATTTCTCTAGCAACTGGAATTGTAGGGCACTTCTCCACCAAGTGTTCATAAGATTGACAAATAGAACATGGCTTTACTTGCACTGGTGTTTCAGCAACATCTTGTACTTCATGCATATTTTTCAGTTCTAGCTCCTCCAATCTTCTTGTCATAGCTGCAAATTTTGCTTTCATATCAACATCTTCATTCAAGGTGTACATCCTAGCCTTAGCATGAAAAGCATTCGGTTGAGACTTCATTTTTCCCACTTCTCCTTTGTTCGGTTCATCCCATCCCCTTGATACTTCAGCCACATAACTCAAGAAATCCATAACTTCCTCTGGATTCTTACTCATGAAATCCCCTCCACATATTGTCTTGAGGAGTTGCTTCATTGAGAAAGACATCCCATCATAGATATAACTCACCAATAGCCATGTATCAAAACAATGGTGTGGACAAGCATTAATGGCTTCCATGTATCTTTACCAACACTCATAAAATTTCTCATTCTCTTTAGCTGAGAAGTTTGAAATTTGCCTTTTCAAGCCATTTGTTCTGTGAGTAAGAAAGAACTTTTTGAGGAATTCAACTTGTAAATCAGTCGAAGTACGGATACTCCTTGGCCTTAAAGAATTAAGCCAAATCTTGGCCTTATCCTTTAAAGTAAAAGGAAATAGCTTAAGCCTCATCAAGTCGATTGAAGCTCCTCTCTCTCGGAATGTATTACAAACATCTTCAAATTCCTTGATATGTGCATAAGGATTCTCACTTTCCATTCCATGGAAAGTTGGTAGAAGTGGAACAATATGGGGTCTGATCACTAGCTGCTCTGTAAGGGGCGCTATACATGATGGTGCACTCATACAAGGTGGATGCATGCGGTCCCTCATTGATCTGAATTCATTGGGATTGTCCTGATGACCATGGTGACTATGCTGATCTTCAGGTGTAGTTTCCATGATGTTCAAGCTCAATTCCAATTCCTTGTTATGAGGTGTTTCACGTTTAACAAGCCTTCCTCCACTATCTCGTATCCAATTTGGCATACACAACTAGTATCAACTGTAACACAAACAAAAACAGAGGAAAACAAAAGAAAACAAAAAGACTTAGATTAACTAAAACTAAATTAAAAGCTATGTTAGAATATGAACAAGTAAAAGAAACACCTAAAAGAGTTAGTAAAATGAAAGAAAATTCACCAAACTTGTGATGAAAATCACAAGTACGCTGAAATAATATCACTGTGAAGTTGGCACCTTCCCCGGCAACGGCGCCATTTGATTCGTGGTTCCCAATTGGTGTCTTAGTTGATTCATGTCCAGCTGGTGTTCCTTGATTGAGGTCCTTAGAAGGAAGTAATCAACAAAATTTATAACCTATATCACTTTGCATTAGGATAGCTTTAGCTAATGTAGCATAGTGGCTCTAGGATCGTTCATTGGGAAGGGTTTTCAACTTACAACTGATATCAATTAAAAGTTAAATTGGTGCTTTTTCATTTCAAGGTTGGCTTAAGAAGAAAACACAAACTTTGGTTGAAAAAAGGTTTTGTTTTAAGCTAACTAAAAAGAAAGTAATGGAAATTACTTATGAAGAAAAACATTCCTTAGAGTTTTAGGTTCATAGGGGAGGCTCCTCATGCAAAAATAGAGCTCTGATCACTTGGTTCTTTTCCTTGCATTAGAGCATTAACATATAGTTAATTCTCTAACCGGTGCTGTACAGATGCTTCCTTTTAATGGATTTCATCACTAATTCCCTCTCACTGATGCAACTTGCAATGGCTCGTGCCTCTCACCTAGCATTTGCCATTCAAGGTGATCATTAACCTTGGACTTCCCTTCTCAAGCTCGTAAGAGATAACTAATGGATGTCTCCTTAAAGTCCAAAAGCTTACCAAGTGTTGGCAAATCTAGAAAATCCTACCTTCAAGTCACCTCCCAAAAGCTCACAAGAGATAAACTAGTGCATCTCCATGGACGGAGATCACTTGCCTTACCAAGTGTTAGCTCGGGTGAATTAAAGGTGTTTTAAGTTAATTAAAAACATAGAAATCATTAATGGGTCACACTTTCTCTTCATTAATGGCTGAAACAACAAAACTACCAATTCTTGCATTTGGGGCCTTACCCAGCAACCTTAGCTCCAAGGAACTAAAAGCCTAGCCACTCATTCTTTAAGGAAACATCCTCAGAGCTTGTTTTGCTAGTAAGAAAAATTAAATAAATATATATAATCAAAACGAGAAGGTAAGGCAGAGCAAAGGCTCTGTATTTTACTTACTTGCAAAACTATACAAAGTTGTTTGAGAACAAGCTCCCGACCTCTCTCTTTGTAATGGAAATTACAAACAATATATATGGGGATTTAGACATCAAATATCTAAAGCAAAAAATCTCAAATGTCGGTCACAAATATCAGGAAGCTTCAGAAGAATTTCGTAGCCGTGCAAGAGGGCTGCGAAATTTCGTAGCATGAAGGACACCATTTCGCAGCCAAAGGCCGATTTCGTAGCCCTACGAAATTGGCCTTCAGCTTAGAGTGATCGGCTTCCAATGGATGTAACTCCTTCATTTGAACTTTGAATCATGTACTATTTGAAGCATTGGATTGATAACTTCCCGAGCATCAAAACGACATATAGTATGCATAAATTGAGATCCAGGAAGTACTCCAAAAGTGGCTGACAGTGGCTGTCCTCTAGAATGCTTCATGGTAGATTTCTCTTTGCTTCCCCTCCTTGCATTCCGGATTTGCTTATGGAAAAGGACTATAAAGCTTCAAAGCTTTGGTTATTCATGTTTCTGAGCTTTCCATTTCTTTACCATGGATTCCAAAGAACTCTCCTCAATCTCGGATTGCTTTGGTGATCAAATTACTAACAAAAACACCAAAACTTACACAATTTGATTAGAAATGATTGCAAAGGTCCTTAATATGTTAATTGAGTTAAAAGGTAATAACTACTACTCAAAAGTCTTTAAAAGAGTTAATTACAAGCTATCAAATAGCACTTTTTGAGTAGTAATCACTATAAACAGCTCAGAGTTGTGGATGACATGAACAACTCTGGCTCATGGGCTCAGGTTCGTAGATGCAATGAATAGCTTTAGGCCATGGTTGGCATGAAAGACTCCGAGTTATGAGCTTATGGATCTATATCCTATGAATAACTCAAAGTTATGGATGGCATTAGTCACTATAAGACTTAAGCTCAGGGCTTTAAATGCTATGAACTACTCTAGGTTGTGGTTGACATGAACGACTCTGAGTTGTGAGCTTAGGTTCTAGATGCTATTAATAGCTCAGGGTTGTGGAAGACATAAGGTACTCTAGGTCATGAGCTTAGGGCTCTAAATGCTATGACTAGATTTGGGCTATGGTTCAGATGATTGACCCTAGGCTGTGACCTTGGCACTTGTTCCTATGAATAACTTAGGGTTGTTCATGACACGAAAGACTACAGCTCATGGGCTCAGCATTGTAGATACTATGAACAACTCTCAATTATAAGCTCAAGGCTCTAGTTGCTATGAATAGCTAAGTGTTGTGGATAACATGGGATACTCTTGGTTGTGAGCTCAGGGCTCTAAATGTTATGAACATCATTGGGCTGTGATTGATATGAATGACTCTGTGTCGTGATCTTAGGGCTCTAGATGCTATCAACAACTCAAAGTTGTGGATGACATGAACGACTCTAGATTGTGGGCTCGGGTCCTTAGATGTAATGTATAGCTTTAGGTTGTGGTTGATATGAAAGACTCTGAGTTGTAAGCTCATGGCACTAGATGCTATGAACAACTCAGGGCTATGGATAACATTAACCACTCTAGGTCTTGAGCTTAGTGCTCTAAATGCTATGAGAAGCTTTGGGTTGTGGTTGACATGAATGACTATGAGTCATGAGCTAAGGCTCTAGATGCTATTAATAACTCAGGGTTATAGAAGACACGAGGTAGTCTAAGTCGTTAGCTTAAGCCTTTAGATGTTACAAACAAATTTGGGCTATGGTTTAAATGAACCACTTCAGGTCTTGAGCTTAGGGTTCTTAATGTTATGAACAACTTAGAGCTATTAATGACATGAAAGACTACAGGTTATGAGCTCAGCGTTGTAGATAGTATCAATAACTTAGAGTTATTATTGGCATGAACGACTCTCAATCATGAGCTCAAGGCTCTAGTTGCTACGAACAATTAAGGGTTGTGGATAACATGGGATACTCTTGGTTGTGAGCTCAAGGCTCTAAGTGCTATGAACAATGTTGGGTTATGGTTGACATGAATGACTTTGTGTCATGAGCTTAAGCCTCTCGATGCTATGAACAACTCAGAGTTGTGGATGACATGAATGACTTTGGGTCATGAGCTCAGGTACGCGTTGCAATGAATAGCTCTAGGCTATGGCTGGCATGAAAGACTCTAAGTTATGAGTTCATAACTCTAGATGCTATGAACAACTCAGGGCTATGGATGGCATTAGCCACTCTAAGTGTTGAGCTCAAGGCTCTAAATTCTATGAATAACTATGGGTGGTGGTTTACATGAATGACTTCGAGTCATAAGCTCTAGGCTCTAGATGCTATTAATGGATCAGGTTTGTGGAAGACATGAGGTACTTTAGGTCGTGAGCTCAGAGCTCTAAATGCTATGAACAAGTTTGGGCTATGGCTGAGATGAACGACTCTGGGTCATGAGCTCAAGGCTCTTGATGCAATGAAAAACTTAGAGCTATCAATGACATGAAAGACTATGGGTCATGAGCTCAATGATATAGATACTATGGACAACTCGGGGTTATGGTTGACATAAACAACTCTCGATCGTGAGCTCAAGGATCTAGTTTATATGAATAGCTAAGGGTTGTGGATAACATGGAATACTCTTGTTTGTGAACTCAAAGCTCTAAATGATATGAACAATGTTGGGCTATGGTTGACATAAATGACTTCATGTCGTGAGCTCATAACTCTAGATTCTATGAACAAGTTAGGGTTATGGATTACATGAACAAATCTAAGTCGTAAAGTTAGGGCTCTAGATTCTATAAACAACTCTACAATGTGGTTGAAATGAATGACTACGGGTCATGAGCTTAGGGCTTTAAATGCTATGAATAACATTGGGTTGTGGTTGACATGAACGAAACCGGGTTGTGAGCTTAGGGCTCTAGATGCTATAAACAACTCGTGGATATGGATGACATGAGCTACTATAGTTCTTGAGATCAAGGCACTTGATGATATGAACAACTTTGGGCCGCGGTTGACATAAACAACTGCTAGTCCTGAACTCAAGGCTTTAAATGTTATGAAAAACTTAGGGTTGTCGATGACATGAGATAATTTGGGTCATGAGATCGAGGCTTTAAATGCTATGAATAGATTTAGGCTATGGTTGACATCAATGACATCGGGTCATGAGCTTAGGTTTATTGATGCTATGAACAACTCAGAGTTGTCAATGACATGAAAGATTATGAGTCATGAGCTTAGGGCTATAAATACTATGAAAAACTCAGAGTTGTGGTTGACATGAATGACTCTTGCTCATGAGCTGAAGGTACTAGTTGTTATAAATAGTTGAAGCTTGTTGATAACATGGGCTAGTCTAGGTCATGAGCTTAGGGCTCTAGATGCAATAAACAACGGTGGGTTATGGTTAACATGAACTACTCTATGTTATGAGAACAAGGCTATAAATGCTATCAATAGCTCAAGGTTGTAAATGATATAAATTACTTCAAGTCGTGAGCTGAGGGCTATGGATACTATGAACAACTAAGCATTATTGATGACATGAAAGAATTTAGGTATTGAGGTCAGGGCTCTAAATGCTATGAATAGATTTGGGCTATGGTTGACATGAACAACTCTAGGTCATGAGATGAGGACTCTAGATGCAAAGAATGGATTAAGGATGCGGATTACATCATCTACTTTGGGCCGTGAGCTTAAGACTCAAAATGTTATGAACGGTGCTGGGTTCTGGTTGACATAAATGACTCCAGGTTGTGAGCTTAAGACTCTAAATGCTATTAATAGTTCAAGGCTATCAATAACATAAAAGACTATGGGTTGTGAGCTTAAGGCTGTAGATACTATGAACAACTCAGGGATTGATAGAAACAACTCTAGGTCATGAGCTCAAGGCTCTAGATGTTATGAATAGCTCAAGGTTGTACATAACATGGGCTACTCTATGTCGTGAGCTCATGGCTCTAGATACTATTAACAACATTGGGTTGTGGTTGACATGAATGACTCTATTTCGTGAGTTCAAGGCCCTAGATGCTATGAACAGCTATGGCCGATTGTTTACATGAACAACTCTAAGTCATCAAGTCAGGGCTCAATATGCTAGAAGCAACTCTGGGTAATGGTTGACATGAATGAGTCTTGGTTGTGAACTCTGGACTTTAGATTTTTTGAACAACTCAGGGCTATTAATGACATGAAAGACTCCAAATCTTGAGCTTATGGTTGTAGATGACATGAATGACTTGGGGCTTTGAGTTAAAGGCTACATATACTATAACATCTTAAGGTTAAGGTTAACATGAATGACTTTAGTCATGCGTTCAGGGCTTTAAATGGTATGAAGAGCTCAAGGTTGTCAATGATATGAGCCACTCTAGGTCTTAACCTTAGAGCTCTAGATGCTATGAATAACACTAGGTTGTGGTTGATATAAATGACTCCAGGTCATGAGCTCACTACTCTGGATGCTATTAAAAGCTCAGGGCTATGGATTACATGAGCTACTTTTGTTTGTGAGTTCAAGGCACTAGATGCTATTAACAACTCTTGGTTATGGTTGACATGAATGACTCTGGGTCATGAGCCAAGGGATCTTGATGCCATGAATAGCTCAAGGTTGTCTATGACATAAAAGACAAGTTGTGACCTTAGGGTTGTTGGTGTTATGAACAACTTAGGGTTATAGATGACAAGAGCTACTCTAGGTTGTGAAATCAAGGCTTTAAATGCTATGAACAACTTAGGACATTAACTCTTCTTTCTCATGAGTTGAGGTCTTTAAATGTTATGAACAGGTTAGGATTGCAGATGACATGAATGACTTAGGGTCGTAAACTAAAGGCTATATATAATATGAACACAGGAGGGTTCTAGTCAACATGAACGACTTTGAGTCATGAGCTTAGGGCTTTAGATGCTATGAACAACTCAGGGTTGTTAATGGCTTATGCCACTTTGGGTCCTGAGCTCAGGGATTTAGTTACTATGAACTGCTTTGGGATGTGGTTGACATGAATGACTCCAAGGGGTGAGCTCAGGGTTCTAGGTGTTGTGAACAACTCAAGGTTCCCAATGACATGAAAGACTCTAGTTTGTGAGCTCAAGGCTCTAGATTCTATTAGTAACATAGTGTTGTAGATGACATGAACGACTCCAGGTCGGTAGCTTAGGGCCTTAGATGTTATGAACAACTCTAGGCTATGGTTGACATTAACGACTTCGGGTATTGAGCTGAGGGCTTTAGATGCTATGAATAGCTCAGGGTTGTCAATGACATAAACCACTCTAGGTCGTGAGCTCAGGGTTTTAGATGCTTTGAAAAGCTTTCGGCTATGGTTGACATGAACAACTTGAGGTTGTGAGCTCAAGGCTCTAAATGCTATGAACAACTCAAGATTGTCGATAATATGAAAGACTCTGGGTTGTGAGCTCAGGGCTCTAGATTCTATGAACAAGTTAGGGTTATGGATGACATGAATGACTCTAAGTCATAAGCTCTAGGCCCTAGATGCAGTGAACAACTCTAGGTTATGGTTGACATGAAAGACTTTGAGTCATGAGGTCATGGCTCTAGATACTATGAATAACTCAAGGCTATCGATGACATGAAGCACTTTGGGTCATGAGTTGAAGCCTTTAGATACTATGAAAAGCTCTAAGTTGTGGTTAACACGAACAACTCTAAGTCATGAGCTCACGACTCTAGATGCTATGAATATCTTAAGGTTTTTATAACATGAAAGGCTTTGGGTTGTGAGCACAAGGCCCTAGATTCTTTGAAGAGGTTAGGGTTATGGATGATATGAATGACTCTCAGTCCTGAGTTTTAGATCTAGATGCAATGAACAACTCAGAGTTGTGGTTGACATGAAAGACTCTAAGTCGTGAACTCATGGCTCTAAATGCCATGAATAGCTCTAAGCTATGGTTGACATGAATGACTCTGGGCTTGAGCTCAGGGCTCTACATGTTATTAGTAGCTCATAGTTGTGGATGACATGATGTACTCTAGGTCATGAGCTTAAGGATCTAAATGCAATGAATAACTTTGGGTTGTGGTTGACAAGAACGACTTTAGGTTGTGAGCTCAAGGCTCCTAATGCTATGAACAACTCGAAGTTGTTGATGACATGAAAGACTATGGGTCATGAGCTTAGGACTGTAAATACTATGAACTACTTAAGGTTATGGTTGACATGAACTACTCTAGGTCATTAGTTCAAGGCTCCAGTTGCTATAAATAAGTAAGGGTTGTGGATAACATGGGCTACTCTAGGTCATGAGCTTAGGGCTTAGATACTATGAACAACATTTGGTTATGGTTGACATGAATGACTTCATGTCATGAGGTCAAGGCTCTAGATGCTATGAACAAGTCAGGGCTATGGATGACATGAATGACTTTGGGTCATGAGGTAAGGACTCTAGATTCAATGACTAGCTTTGGGTTGTGGTTGAGAAGAATAACTCCAGGTTGTGAGCTAAGAAAAAATTTAGGGTTGTGGATAACATGGGCTACTCTAGATCATGATCTTAGGGCTCTAAATGCTATGAACAACGTTGGGATATGGTTGACATGAAGGACTTTGAGTTGTGAGCTTAAAGCTCTAGACAATAAGAATAACTCAGGGTTGCCAATTACATGAAAGACTTCGAGTTGTGAGCTCAGGCTCCAGATCTATGAATAACTCAAGGGTGTTGAGGACATGTATGACACTAGGTCATGAGCTTAAGGCCCTAGATGCAATGAACAACTCTAGGTTATGTTTGACATGAAGAACTCCAAGTTGGGAGCTCAAAGCTATATATCCTATGAACAACTTAGGATTATGGATGACATTAGCTATTCTAGGTCTTATGCTCATGGCTTTAGATGCTATGAATAGCTCTACATTGTGGTTGACATGAACGACTCCAAGTCATGAGCTTAAGGCTCTAGATGCTATTAACAAATTAGGGTTGTTGCTAACATGACCTAATCTAGGTTGTGAGCTTAGGGCTTTAGATGCTATGAATAGCTCTGGGCAGTGGTTGACATGAACGACTCTAAGTTGTGCACTCAAGGCTCCTAATGCTAGGAACAAATCAGGGTTGTCAATGACATGAAAGACTCTAGGTCATGAGCTCAATGCTCTAGATACTATTAACAACTTACAGTTGTGGTTGACATGAATGACCCTAGGTCGTGAAATTAAGGCACTATTTGCTATGGACAGTTAAGGGTTGTGGTTAGCATGAATAACTCCGTGTCATGAGCTCCAAGCTCTAGATGCTATGAATAGCTTAAGGATATGAATGACATGAAAGACTCTAGGTCATGAGGTCAGGGCTATAGATGCTATGAACAAATCTAGGTTGTGGTTGACATGAACGATTCCAGGTTATGAACTAAGGACTCTAGATGCTAAGAATTGCTTAAGGATGTTGATAAACGTGGACTACTCTAGGTGGTGAGCTTAAGAATCTAAATGCTATGAACAACACTAGGTTGTGGTTGACATGAACAACTCCGGGTTATGAGTTTAGGGCTCTAGATATTGTTAAGAGCTCAAGGTTGTCGATGACATGAAAGATTATGGGTTATGAGCTTAGGACTCTAGATACTATGAACAACTCAAGCCTATGGTTGACATGAGCAACTCTTGGTCATGAGCTTAGGGCTCTAGATGCTATGAATAGCTCAAGGCTATTAATAATGTGGGCTACTCTAGGCCATGAGCTTAAGGCTCTAGATGCTATCACTTGCTTTGGGTTATGGTTGACATGAATGAGTGTATGTCATGAGCTCAAGGCTCTAGATGCTATGAACACCTCTAGGTTACGGTTGATACAATGAATCTAGGTCTTCAGTTCAAGGCTTTAGATGTTATGAACAACTTTGGGTTGTGGTTGACATGAACGACTTTGAGTTGTAAGCTCTGGACTTTATATGCTATGAATAGCTCAAGGTTGTTGATGACATGAAAGGTTTTAGGTCATGAGCTTAGGGTTGTAGATGACATGTGATTCGTTCCCAATTGGTGTCTCAGCTGATTCATGTCCTCTCAATGGTCCTTGACAGTGGTGCCATTTGATACGTGTCCAGCTGGTGTCCCTTGATTTTGGTCCTTAGGGAGTAATCAACAAAATTTATAACCTATTACACCATATACTAGGATAGCCTTAGCTAGCATAGCATAATGACTCTAGGGTCGTTCACTGGGATGGGTTTTCACTTCACAATTGATATCAATTCAAAGCTGAATTGGTGCCTTTTCATTTCAAGGTTAGCTTTAAAAGAAAACATAATCTTTGGTGGAAAAGGTTTGGTTTTAAGCTAACCAAAAATAGTAACTGATTTTAATTAAAAATAAAAGTGTTTCTTGGAGTTTAGATCACTAGGCTCAGATTCCTTGTACAAAAAGGGAGTTTCGGTCACTTGTTTCTTTTCCTCGCATTAGAGAATTAACATATAGTTAATTCTCTAACCAGTGTGGTACAGATGCTTCCCCTTAATGGGTTCAAACACTAATTCCCTCTCACTGATGCACCTTGCAATGGCCCGCGCCTCTCACCTAGCATTTACCATTCAAGGTGATTCTTAACCTTGGATTACCCGTCAAAAGCTCGCAAGAGATAACTAATGGATGTCTCCTTAGAGTCCAAAAGCTTACCAAGTGTTGGCTATTCTAGAAAATCCTACCTCTAAACCACCTCCCAAAGGCTCGCAAGAGATAAACAAGTGCATCTCAATGGATGGAGATCACTTGCCTTACCAAGTGTTGGCCCAGGTGATTTAAAGGCTTTTTAAGTTAACTAAAAAGATAAAAACCATTAATGGGTCACACTTTCTTTTCATTAAAAACTAAAACAACAAAACTTCCAATTTATGCATGAGGAAACTTACTCGGATTTCTTCACTCCAAGAGACGAAGAGCCTAGCCTCTCATCCTCTAAGGAAAAATCATCAGAGTTTGATTGGCTAGAAATATGAAGAACGAGAAAACAAAAATATATCTGAAAAACAGAGCAAGTGCTCTGTATTTTTATATATCTTCCTCCCGTAGGATTACATGATGATATATATATATGTGTAAAGAAAATTACAAACTATATATAAGAGGTTATTCACCCTTTGTTCTTACTTAAAGACTAAGGAATCCTATGATAGGTGGGTTACAAGGAGAGTTTGGGGATTTAGACATCAAATATCTAAAGCAAAATATCTCAAAATGTCGGTCGCAAATATTGGGAAGCTTCAAGAGAACACCGCAGTTGTGCGTGCAAGAGGGCTGCGAAATTTCACAGCAAAAGGACAACATTTTCGCAGCCAAAGGCTGATTTCGCAGCCGTGCAACATTCTGCCTTTAGCTTGGAGTGATTTGCTTGCAATGGCTGTAACTCCTTCATTTCAACTCCGAATCACACACCGTTTGAAGCATTGGATTGTTGACTTCCTGAGTTTCGAAAAAAAACTCTCCAGGTAAGCGCTATCAGAGGATCCGGACATGTATGACTGGGGAAATTGAGACGCCTTTCTCTCCCATCCGGCGTCAGGCGCCGGATGTGAAATATCCGGAGAAGGTGGAACGTCAGCCGGACAGAATTCCAGATGTGAGATATCCGGAGAAGGTGGAACGTAGGCCGGACAGAATTCCAGATGTGAGATATCCGGAGAAGGTGGAACGTCGATCGGACAGAATTCCGGATGTGAGATATCCGGAGAAGGTGGAACGTCGGCCTGACAGAATTCTTCCCCGAGTGGAATGAGCTATGCCGCGCGTCGCAAGGGGGACCGTCTGCGTGTACAAGGGAGCGAGAGCCACGTGGCATTTTTTACGGAGGATCCCACACTCCTTGCATTCCGAATTTGCTTGTGGCAAAGGATTTCAAAGCTTCTGTTCTTTATGTTTCTGAGCTTCCCATTGCTTTGCCATGGATTCCAAAGAACTCTCCTCAATCTCGGATTGCTTTGGTGATAAAAAAAGCTATCAAAACACCAAAACTTAACACAATTTGATTAGAATTGATTGCAAGGGTCCTTAACATGTTAATTGGGTTAAAAGGTGATAACTACTACTCAAAAGTGTTTAAAAGAGTTAATTACAAGCTATCAAATAGCACTTTTTGAGTAGTAATCAACATGAATAACTCAAGGTTTTGAGCTAAGGGCTACAAATACTATGAATCTCTAGGTTGTGGTTGTCTTTAATGACCTTGAGTCATGCCCTTAGGGCTTTAGATTCTATGAACAACTCAGGGCTGTCTTTTTGTCTTAAGCTCAGGGGCCTAGGTGCTATGAATAACACTAGGTTATGGTTGATATGAATGACTCCAGACCATGATCTCATGACTCAAGATGCTATTAATAGCTTAGGGTTGTGGATGACATGAGCTACTTTTGTTCGTGAGCTCGGGGCACTAGATGCTATCAACAGCTCGTGGTCGTGCTTGACATGAATGACTTCGGCTTGTGAGTGGAGGGCTCTTGATGCTATGATTGGCTCAGGGCTGTCGATGACATAAAATACTATGGGTCATAAGATTAGGGCTCTTGATGCTATGACCAACTTAGGGTTGTGAATGACATGAGCTACTCTAGGTCGTCAGTTTAGGGATCTAGATGTTATGAACAACTCATGACATCTCAACATTATTGATGAAATGAGCTCCTCTGAGTCTTGAGCTCAGGGCTCTAAATGCTATGAACATGTTAGGGTTTTGGATGACATGAATGACATGAGGTTGTGAGCTATAGGCTATAGATAGTGTGAACATCTCAGGGGTGTGGTTGACATGAATGACTCAAAGTCATGAGCTCAAGACTTTAGATGCTATGAACAACTTAGGATTATCAATGACATCTACCACTCTAGATCGTTAGGTCAAGGCTTTAGATGCCATGAATAGCTCTAGGTTGTAGTTGACATGAATAACTCTGAGGCCTGAGCTCTTGGCTCTAGGTGCTATGAATAACTTAGAGTTATCGATGACATGAAAGACTCCAGGTCATGAGCTCAAGGCTCTATATTCTATGAGCAACTTAAGGTTGTGGATGACATAAATGACTCTAGGTCATGATCTTAGGGCCCTAGATGCAATGAATAGCTCTAGGCTGTGGTTCACATGAAAGACTCTGAGTCGTGAGCTCAACACTCTAGACACTATGAACAACTTTGGGTTACGATTGGCGTGAATGACTCTGGGTCATTAGCTCAGGGCTCTATATACTATGAATAGCTCTAAGATGTGGTTGACATGAATGAATCTGAGTCGTGAGCTCAAGGCTCTAGATGCTATTAACAGCTTAGGGTTGTAGATGACATGAGTTACTTTGGTTTCGTTAGCTTAGGGCACTAGTTACTAAGAACAACTTTGGGTTATGGTTTACATGAATGACTTTAGGTTGTGAGCTTAGGGTTCTTAAACCTATGAATAGCTTAGGGTTGTCAATGACATAAAAGACTACGGGTTGTGAGCTCAAGGCTCTTGATGCTATGAATGGCTCAGGGTTATGGATGACCTAAGCTACTTTGAGTCATGAGCTCATGACTCTAAATGCTATGAACAACTCAGGGTTATAGATTACATGAGCTCCTTTGGGTCGTGAGCTCAAGGCTCTATATGCTATAAATATCTCTAGGTTATAGTTAACATCAATGGCTACAAGTCATGAGCTTAAGGCTCTAGATGCTTTGAACAACTCAAGGTTGTCGATCTCATGAAAGTCTCCAAGTCATGAGCTCAGAGCTCTAGATGCTTTGAACAACTCAAGCTAGTGGATGACATGAATGACTATTGGTTGTGAGCTTAAGGCTCTTGATGTTATAAATGACTCTGAGGCTCTAGATGCTATGAATAGCTTTGAGGTAAGGTTGACATGAATGACTATGAGTGGTGAGCTTAGGGCTTTAGCTGCTATTAGTAACTCAAGGCTATGAATGACATGAGTTGCTTCGGTTTATCAACTCAAGGCACTAGATGCTATGAATAGCTCTAGGCTATGGTTGACATTAACAACTCCGGGTCATGAGGTAAAGGATCTTAATTCTATGAACAACTCAAGGTTGCGGATGACATGAGCTACTCTAAGTCAAGAGATCAAGGCTTGAGATGCTATGAAAAACTCAGTGTTATGAATGACATGAGCTCTTTTGGGTTGTGTGCTCA
The DNA here is from genome assembly GCF_030704535.1 of Vitis vinifera. Classification (NCBI taxonomy): domain Eukaryota; kingdom Viridiplantae; phylum Streptophyta; class Magnoliopsida; order Vitales; family Vitaceae; genus Vitis; species Vitis vinifera. The sequence goes on from NC_081812.1 coordinate 6,426,583, forward strand.
AGGCTCTAGATGTTTTGAACGACTTTGGGTTGTGGTTGACATAAACAACTTCGGGTTGTGAGCTTAAGGCCTTAGAGGCTATGAGCAGGTCATGTTTTTCGATGATGTGAAAGTCTATAGGTCATGAGCTTAGGGCTCTAGATGGGATGAACATATAAGGGTTATGGATGACATAAACAATTCTGCATCATAATCTCAAGCCTCTGAATGTTATGAACCGCTCAGGTCTATGGATGACATGAACTACACCGAGTTATGAGCTCAATGCTCTAGATATTATGAACAATTCAGGGTTGTGGTTGATATGAAACACTCCAAGTCATGAGTTGAAGCCTCTAAATGTTATGAACAACTTAAGGCTCTAAATAACATGAACAACACTAGGTCATGAGCTTAGGAATCTAGATACTATGAACAGCTTCGGGTTGCGGTTAACATGGACGACTCTAGGTCAAAAGATCAAGGCTCTAGATGCTATCAACTGCTTAGGGATGTGGATTGGATGAGCTACTCTAGGTCATGAGCTTTAGGCTCTGGATGCCACGAAAAGCTCATTGCTATAAATTCTACAAACAACTTAGGGTTAAAGATGACATAGCTACTCTAGATCAATTGCTCGAACCTTTGGATGGTATGAATTACCTAGAGTTCTAAATGATATGAACGACTCATGATCCTATGAGCTTAGGGCTCTAGATTTATGAACAACTAAGAGTTGTGGATGATAAGAATGACTCAGGATCTCGTGAGCTGGGGCCTTTAGATGCTATGAATCCGTCAGGAGGTAGATGATATTTATGATTTTGCGCCATGAGCTCAAGCTTGTGTATGCTATGAAATACTCAAGGTTTTTTTATCACATGAATGACTTTGAGAAGTGAGCTTAGGCCTCTAGATACTTTGAACACCTCAAGGTTGTGACTGACATGAAAGACTTTGGTTCGTGAGTTTAGGGCTCTAAAGCTATGAAAAGCTCAGAGTTGTACATGATATGAATGACTTAGGGTCCTGTGAGCTCAAGCTTTTAAATGTTATGAACTGCTCTGGGATATAGATGATATGAACAATTCTACATCATGAGCTCAAGCCACTGGTGCTACGAACAACTTAGGGTCATAGATGACATGAACAACTCTAGGTCATGAACTCAGGGCTCTAGATAACCATATGAATAACTTTAGGTTATAAGTTCAGGGCTCTAGATTCTATGAACTACTCAAGGGTATGGATGTAATAAGCTACTCCAGGTTGTGAGCTTAGGGCTTTAGACCCTATGAATTGCTTAGATCTCTTAATTTTTTGAAAAACTTAGGGTTGTGGATGACATGTATGACTCTAGGAAGTGAGTTCAAGGCTCTAAATGTTATGAACAACCCTAGGTTGTGGTTGCCATGAATGACTCCGGGTCATGAGCTTAGGGCTGTAGATGTTGTGAAAAACTTAAGGCTCTAGATAACATCAACAACATCAGGTCATAGGCTCAAAACTCTATATACTATCAACATTCCAAGGCTTTAGTTGACTTGAAAGACTCTTCATCGTGAGTGCAACACTCTATAAGCTATGAACAACTCAAATTTGTAGATGATATGAACGATTTAAGATCACGTGAGCTTAAGCCTCTAAATGTAATGAACCGTTCTAGGATGTGGACGATATGAATGATTCTATGTCATGAGCTCAAACATCTAGATGCTATGAATAGGTTAGGGCTATGGATGTCATAAACAACTCTAAGTCGTGAGCTTAGGGCTCTAAAAAATCACATGAATGACTCAAAGTCGTAAGCTTAGGGCTCTAGATGCTATAAACTACTCAGGGGTGTGGATGAGATGAGCTACTTTGGGTCATGAGCCGATTACTACTCAAAAAGTGCTATTTTATAGCTTGTAATTAACTCTTTTAAACACTTTTGAGTAGTAGTTATCACCTTTTAACCCAATTAACATTTTAAGGACCTTTGCAATCATTTCTAATCAAATTGTGTAAGTTTTGGTGTTTTTGTTAGTAAATTGATCACCAAAGCAATCCGAGATTGAGGAGGGTTCTTTGGAATCCATGGCAAAGCAATGGAAAGCTCAGAAACATGAAGAACCGAAGCTTTCAAGTCCTTTGCCATAAGCAAATCCGGAATGCAAGGAAGGGAAGCAAAGAGAAATCTAACATGAAGCATTCTAGATGACAGTCATGTCAGCCACTTTTGGAGTACTTCTTGGAGTTCAATTTATGCATACTATATGTCGTTTTGAAGCTCAGGAAGTTCATTTAATCCAATGCTTCAAACGGTGCACAATTCGGAGTTGAAATGAAGGAGTTACAGCCATTGGAAGCTGATCACTCCAAGCTGAAGGTAGATTTTGCACGGCTGCGAAATCAGCCTTGAGCTGCGAAATTTCGCAGCCCTCTTGTTGTGGAATTTCTCCTGAAGCTTCCCGATATTTGCAACCGACATTTTGAGATATTTTTCTTTAGATATTTGATGTCTAAATCCCCAAACTCTCCTTATAACCCACATATCATAGGATTCCTTAGTCTTTAAGTAAGAACAAAGGGTGAATAACCTCTTATATATAGTTTGTAATTTTCTTTACATAATTGGATCTCAGTAGCTTGTTCTTAGAGACAACCTTTTGTATAAGTAAGAAATATATCTACAGAGCACTTGCTTTGCTTTTCATATATATTTTTGTTTTCTCGTTAGTTTTCTTTCTAGCCAGTCAAACTTTGAGGATTTTTCCTTAGAGGATGAGCGGCTAGGCTCTTTGTCTCTTGGAGTGAAGAAAGCCGGGTAAGTTTCCTCATGCATAAATTGGAAGTTTTGTTGTTTTAGTTTTTAATGAAGAGAAAGTGTGACCCGTTAATGGTTTTTATCTTTTTAGTTAACTTAGAACACCTTCAATTCACCTGAGCCAACACTTGGTAAGGAAAGTGGTCTCCGTCCATTGAGATACACTAGTTTATCTCTTGCGAGCCTTTGGAAGGTGGTTTGAAGGTAGGATTTTCTAGAATAGCCAACACTTGGTAAGCTTTTGGACTCTAAGGAGACATCCATTAGTTATCTCTTGCGAGCTTTTGACGGGTAATCCAAGGTTAAAGATCACCTTGAATGGTAAATGCTAGGTGAGAGGCATGAGCCATTGCAAGATGCATCAATGAGAGGGATTTAGTGTTTGAACCCATTAAGGGGAAGCATTTGTACCACACCGGTTAGAGAATTAACTATATGTTAATTCTCTAATGCGAGGAAAAGAAACAAGTGATCGGAACTCTTTTTTTTTTGTATGAGGAACCTGAGCCTAGTGATCTAAACTCCAAGAAACACTTTTCTTTGTAATTAAACTCAGTTACTACTATTTTTGGTTAGCTTAAAACCAATCCTTTTTCACACATCTTTATGTTTTCTTTTTAAGCTAACCTTGAAATGAAAAGGCGCCAATTCAGCTTTGAATTAATATCAATTGTGAAGTGATAACCCATCCCAGTGAACGACCCTAGAGCCACTATGCTATGCTAGCTAAGGCTATCCTAGTACATGGTGTAATAGGTTATAAATTTTGTTGATTACTCCCTTCTGAGGACCACAATCAAGGAGCACTAGCTAGACACGAATCAAATGGTACCATTGTCAGGGACCATTGAGAGGACATGAATCAACTGAGACACAAATTGGGAATGTACCATGAGCTCAGGGCTCTCAATGCTATGAACAACTCAAGGCTCTCGATGGTATGAACTTCTGAAGGTTGTAGATGACATGAGCTACTCCGGGTCGGGAACTCAAGGCTCTGGATGCTATGAACAACCTAGAGTTTTAAATGATATGAAAGACTCAAGCTGAAGCCTCTAGATGCTATAAAGGACTCAGGGATTTGGTTGACATGAACAACTATGGGTCATGAGCACAAGGCTCTAGATGCTTTGCAATGCTCAGAGTTATGGATGATAAAAATAATTGAGGATCCCATAAGCTCAGGCCTTTAGATGTTATGAATTGTTCAAAGCGGTGGGTGACATTAACGATTCTGCATCATGAGCTCAGGCCTCTAGATGCTATGAATAGCTTAGGGTTGTGGATGACATGAACGACTCTAGGTCATGAGCTCAAGGCTCTAGAGACCATGAATAGCTTCGAGTTATGGTTGGAATGAATAACTCTAGGTCGTGAACCTAGAACTCTAAATGCTATGAACAACTCAAGGTTGTGTATGACATCAGCGACTCTAAGTCATGAGTTTAGGCCACTGGACATGAAAAACTTCGGCTTGTAAGGTTAAGCCTTTAGATGCTATATACAACTTAGGGCTGTCGAATACATGAAAGACTCTGGGTCATGAGCTCAGGATTTTAGATGCTATGAGTAACTCTAGGCTATGGTTGACATGAATGACTATTGGTTATGAGCTCAGGGCTCTATAAGCTACGAATAACTTAAAGCTATAGTTGACATGAACAACTCTAGGTCATGAGTTGAGGGCTCTAGATGTTATGAACAACTCAGGGCTATGGATAACATGAATGACTCCAACTCATGAGCTTAAGTCTCTACATACTATGAATAGATCAAGGTTGATGTTAACCCGAAAGACTCCAGGTTGTGAGCTTAAGGCTCTAGATGTTATGAGTAGCTCAAGGTTGTGGTTGACATGAATGATTCTTGGTTGTGAGCTCAAGGCTCTACATCATATGAATAATTAAGTTTTGTAGATGACATGAACGATTCCGGATCATGAGCTTAGGCCTGTAGATGCTATGAACAACTCATGGTTGTAGTTGACATGAAAAACTTTAGCCCATGATCTTAAGGCTCTAGATACTATGAACATTTATGGATGACATGAATGACTCCGACTCTTACTCTTAGGCCTCTAAATATTATGACTAGCTCAAGGCTGTTGTTGATTTGAATGACTCTAGGTCATCAACTCAAGGCTCTAAATGTTTTGAACAACTTAGGGTTGGGGGTTGAAATGAACAACTCCGGGTCATGAGCTAAGGGCACTAGATCCTATGAAAAAGTTAGTTGTGGATGACATAAATGAATCTGGGTCATGAGCTGAGGTCTTTAGAGACTATGAATAGCTCAAGCCTATGGTTAACATGAAACACTCTGGTCATGAGCTTATGGCTTTAGATGTTATGCACAACTCAAGGCTATGGTTTATATGACCGACTCTAGGTCATGAACTCATGGTTCTAGATGTTATGAGTAACTTTGGGTTATGGCTGACATGAATGGCTACAGGTCGTGAGCTCAAGGCTCTAGATGCTATGAACAACTCAGGGCTATAGTTGACATGAACAACTCCTGGTCGTGAGCTCAGGGCTCTAAATGCTACAAACAACTCAGGGTTGTGAGTAACATGAACAACTCTGGCTCAAGAGCTCAGGCCTCTAGATACTATGAACATGTAGACCCTCAATTTTGTCCCTTGATACCTATGTGTGGACCCTCAATTTTTGTCCCTTGACACCTGAATGTATCTTAAGGGTGTCACCCACACCCAATTTTTGTATGTCATGGCCATGGAGCCCTTGTTAGGCTCAATCGATTTTTGGACCTCACATGGGTTCACCTATGGTTCGATTTAGTGCGAGCATTTAGTCCTTTATGAAACGCCATCATGGCCAATTCCTTGGTTCATGACATGCTATAGGGTAGAGGTTAGGGTCTCCAAAAAAAATAAAAATAAAAATAAATAAAAACTTTAGTTCATCAAGAGCTCGCTAAAGCCCAAACCGATTGGAGCACTCTGGATTGTTTTAATCATTTCTCCCTCATCCGAGCTCAAAATTGCGCACAATTTTTTTTTTGATTCCTTACTCTTCAAGGAATATTTTTTCAAAATTTGAGAACTTTTCTCAATCGGATCGACCGATTTGTAGCCAACTCAACTGGCTCATCGGGCAGCTCGCTAAAGCCCATCAAAATTGGAGCACTCTGGCCTATTTTAGTAATTTCTCCCTCATCCGAGCTAATAATTCTGCATCATTTTTTTGTTAGATTCCTTACTCTTCAAGGCACATTATATCAAAACTTGAGAATTTTTTTCAATCGACTCTACTGGTTGGCAACCGGCTTAGTCGGTTCATCGAGGCAACTCGCTAAAGCCCATCCAAATTGGAGCACTCTAGCTTGTTTTAGTCATTTCTCCCTCATCCGAGCTTACAATTGTGCACCATTTTTTTTTTTTTTTTGATTCCTTACTCTCTAAGGAACATTCTATCAAAATTTGAGAATTTTTCTCAATCGGATTTACTAGTTTACGGGTTGATTTCAGCCCACCCTGAATCTATATGTATTCTTGAGGGGTAAGCAATGGGGATTTATGAGGGGCAGTTGCACACCTCATGACTAGAAGGAGAAGTTGAATAAGTTGAATTTCAAAGGCTGATAGTGGGATATTCCAAGGTTGAAGGAGAAGAAGAATGAGGTGGTGTAGATGCCAAGAGGGGCTCTTGGGATAAAAGATATTTCAGAGAGAGTAAGAGAGAGGTTTTTAAAATTTTGGGTGGGAAGACTCTGCTAGTGGATGATTGAAAGTGTGGGGGGATTCTTGGCATCTTTGAGGGCTCTACATCTAGAGAGAGAAGGGATCAAGAGAAGAGAAAGAAGAAGAAGGGGACATTTCAAGGAGAGAAGAAAAGGTTTTCAGCAAGAAATAGGAGAAAATAGAGAGAAAAGAGAGGGAAATAGAGTAGGGAGTGGGCAGAAAACTGGTTTGAGAAAATAAGAGGAGAGTCGGCTAGTTCTCAGGCATATAGAGGGAAGGAAGAGCCTGCTAGAAGCCCAATAGACCTTGCCAGAAAGGAACACTCTCAAGTATATCTATTGTGGATTTTTTTTGTTCATATTGATTATCATGTGATTTTTCCTTTCTATTTGCTATTTTTTATAGGTTACACGACTAAGGTCTGATATCAGGCCATATGTTTGTTTTTATTGGATTCTTGAGCCACTGTTGGATTGTGGTTGTTCATCCATATTTGTTCCTTTGGTTCTTATTTAGAAATAATCTGAATCTAGTTTTTTTTTTTTTCAGTGGTGTGCTTTGTCCGAGAATAGGCATCCAACTGTAGGATTGTATATTACTTTATATCTGAACTGTTGGGGTTAAATCTAGGGATAGGAATTGCTTGCATGCTGATTACTACTCAAAAAGTGCTATTTGATAGCTTGTAATTAACTCTTTTAAACACTTTTGAGTAGTAGTTATTACATTTTAACTCAATTAACATATCAAGGACCTTTGCAATCATTTCTAATCAAATTGTGTAAGTTTTGGTGTTTTTTATAGTAACTTGATCACCAAAGCAATCCGAGATTGAGGAGAGTTCTATGGAATCCATGGCAAAGCAATGGGAAGCTCATTAACATGAAGAACCAAAGCTCTGAAGCTTTATAGTCCTTTGTCATAAGCAAATCATGAATGCAAGGAGAGAAAGCAAAGAGAGAAATCAAGCATGAAGCATTAAAGAGGATAGAAAATTTTAGACACTTTTGAAGCACTTCCTGGAGCTCAATTTATGCATACTATATGTCATTTTGAAGCTCAGGAAGTTAGCAATCCAATTCTTTAAACGGTGTATGATTCGGAGTTGAAATGAAGAAGTTAGAGCCATTGGAAGCCAATCACACCAAGCTGAAGGCCAATTTCACAGGCTACGAAATCACAAGAGGATGGCTATGAAATCAGCCTTTGGCTGCGAAATGGTGTCCTTCAGGTTGTGAAATTTCGCAGCCATCTTGCACGCCTGCGAAATTCTCCTGAGTGCTTCCCGATATTTGTGACCAACATTTTTAGATTTTTTGCTTCAGATATTTGATGTCTAAATCCCCATTCTCTCCTTGTAATCCACCAATTATAGGATTCCTTAGTTATTAAGTAAGAACAAAGGCTAAATAGCCTCATATATATTGTTTGTAATTTCCATTACAGATATATCTCGGGAGCTTGTTCTCAGAGACAACTTTTGTATAGTTTTGGAAGGAAGTAAAATACAGAGTTTTGCTCTGCCTTACCTACTAATTTGATTGTATTGTATTTAATTTTTCTTACTAGCCAAACAAGCTCTGAGGATGTTTCCTTAGAGAATGAGTGGCTAGGCTTTTAGTTCCTTAGAGCTAAGGTAGCTGGGTAAGGCCCCAAATGCAAGAATTGGTAGTTTTGTTGTTTCAACTGTTAATGAAGAGAAAGTGTGACCCGTTACTGATTTCTATGTTTTTAGTTAACTTAAAATGCCTTCAATTCACCTGGGCCAACACTTGGTAAGACAAGTGATCTCCATCTATGGAGATGCACTAGTTTATCTCTTGCGAGCCTTTGGGAGGTGACTTGAAGGTAGGATTTTCTAGAATTGCCAACACTTGGTAAGCTTTTAGACTCTAAGGAGACATCCATTAGTTATCTCTTACGAGCTTGAGAAGGGAAGTCCAAGGTTAATGATCACCTTGACTGGCGAATGCTAGGTGAGAGGCACGAGCCATTGTAAGTTGCATCGGTGAGAGGGAATTAGTGCTGAAATCCACTGAAGGGAAACATCTATACAACACCGGTTAGAGAATTAACTATATGTTAATTCTCTAATGCGAGGAAAAGATTCAAATGACCGGAGCTCTGTTCTTGCATAAGGAGCCTGACCCCAGTGAACCTAAAACTCCAAGGAACGTTTTTCTTCCTAAGTAATTCCCATTACTTTCTTTTTAGTTAGCTTAAAACAAATCCTTTTTCAACCAAAGTTTATGTTTTCTTCTTAAGCTAACCTTGAAATGGAAAAGCACCAATTCAACTTTGAATTGGTATCAGTTGTAAGTTGAAAACCCTTCCTAATGAACGATCCTAGAGCCACTATGCTATATTAGCTAAGGCTATCCTAGTGCATGGTGATATAGGTTATAAATTTTGTTGATTACTCCCGTTTGAGGACCAAACTCAAGGTACACTAGCTGGGTATGAATCAAATGGCACCGTTGCTGGGGAAGGTGCCAACTTCACAATGATATTATTTCATATTACTAGTGATTTTTATTACAAGTTTGGTGATTTTTCTTCATTTTACTAACTCTTTTAATTGTTTCTTTTACTTGTTCATATTCTAACATATCTTTTAATTTAGTTTTAGTTAATCTAAGTCTTTTTATAGTCTTGTTTTCTTTTATTTTTGTTTTAGTTACAGTTGATACTAGTTGTGTATGCCAAATTGGATACGAGATAGTGGAGGAAGACTTGTTAAACGTGAAACACCTCATAACAAGGAATTGGAATTGAGCTTGAATATCATGGAAGCTAGACCTGAATATCAGCATAGTCACCATGGTCACCAGGGCAATCCCAATGAATTCAGATCAATGAGGAACCGCATGCATCCACCTCGTATGAGTACACCATCATGTATAGTGCCCCCTACAAAGCAGCTAGTGATCAGACCACATATTGTTCCACTTCTACCAACTTTCCATGGGATGGAAAGTGAGAATCCCTATGCACATATCAAGGAATTTGAAGATGTTTGTAATATATTCCAAGAGGGGGGAGCTTCAATCGACTTGATGAGGCTTAAGCTATTTCCTTTTACTTTAAAGGATAAGGCCAAGATTTGGCTTAATTCTTTAAGGCCAAGGAGTATTCGTACTTGGACTGATTTACAAGCTGAATTCCTCAAGAAGTTTTTTCCTACTCACAGAACAAATGACTTGAAAAGGCAAATTTCAAACTTCTCAGCTAAAGAGAATGAGAAATTCTATGAGTGTTGGGAAAGATACATGGAAGCCATCAATGCTTGTCCTCACCATGGTTTTGATACATGGCTGTTGGTGAGTTATTTCTATGATGGGATGTCTTCCTCAATGAAGCAACTCCTCGAGACAATGTGTGGAGGAGATTTCATGAGTAAGAATCCGGAGGAAGCTATGGATTTCTTGAGTTATGTGGCTGAAGTTTCAAGGGGATGGGATGAACCAAACAAAGGAGAAGTGGGGAAGATGAAGTCTCAACCGAATGCTTTCAATGCTAAGGCTGGGGTGTACACCTTGAATGAAGATGTTGATATGAAAGCAAAATTTGCAGCTATGACAAGAAGATTGGAGGAGCTAGAACTGAAAAATATGCATGAAGTGCAAGTTGTTGCTAAAACACCAGTGCAAGTAAAGCCATGTTCTATTTGTCAATCTTATGAACACTTGGTGGAGGAGTGCCCTACAATTCCAGTTGCTAGAGAAATGTTTGGAGATCAAGCAAATGTCGTTGGACAATTCAAGCCTAATAACAATGCTTCGTATGGAAACACTTACAACTCAAGTTGGAGGAACCATCCAAATTTTTCATGGAAGCCAAGAGCACCTCAGTACCAACAGCCGGCTTAACCATCTCAACAAGCTTCAAGTCTTGAACAAGCAATAGTGAATCTCAGCAAGGTTGTGGGAGATTTTGTTGGAGACCAAAAATCCATCAATGCTCAACTCAGTCAAAGAATTAACAGTGTAGAGAATACAGTGAATAAAAGGATGGATGGGATGCAAAATGACTTATCTCAGAAGATAGATAATCTCCAATACTCAATCTCAAGGCTCACTAACTTGAACACAGTGCAAGAGAAGGGAAGATTTCCTTCTCAACCTCACCAAAACCCCAAGAGTATCCATGAAGTGGAAACTCATGAGGGAGAATCTTCACAGGTGAGAGATGTCAAATCTTTGATCACTCTAAGGAGTGGTAAAAAGGTTGAGTTGCCAACACCCAAGCCACATGTTGAAGAGGAAGAAGAAGAAGAAACAAAGAAGATGGAGGAAATCAAATGAAAGAAGAAAGATATCAGTGAAGGGAAAGAGGACCATGATTCAATAGTGAAAGCAAATCCAGAGAAAGAGCTTATTAAGGAAGAAATGTTGAAGAAACACACTTCTCCACCTTTTTCTCAAGCTTTGCATGGGAAAAAGGGGATCAGAAATGCATCAGAAATCCTTGAAGTATTGAGACAAGTGAAAATCAATATTCCATTGCTGGATATGATTAAACAAGTTCCAACATATGCGAAATTCCTAAAGGACTTGTGTACTATCAAAAGAGGGTTGAATGTGAATAAGAAAGCCTTCTTGACTGAACAAGTAAGTGCCATCATACAATGCAAGTCTCATTTGAAGTACAAAGATTCGGGATGTCCTACCATTTCAATCAGATTGGGGAAAAGGTAATGGAAAAAGCTTTGTTAGACTTGGGAGCAAGTGTGAATTTGCTACCATACTTTGTCTACAAGCAATTGGGACTTGGTGAATTGAAGCCAACATCAATCACTTTATCTCTAGCTGATAGATCAGTGAAAATTCCAAGGGGGATAATTGAAGATGTCTTAGTTCAAGTTGATAATTTCTACTATCCAGTAGATTTTGTTGTTCTTGATACGAACCCCTTTGTCAAGGAAGCTAATTATGTTCCTATCATCCTTGGAAGGCCATTTCTTGCTACCTCAAATGCAATCATCAATTGTAGGAATGGACTCATGCAACTCACTTTTGGCAACATGACACTTTAGCTCAATATCTTTTATATGTCTAAAAAGCAAATCACTTCGAAAAAAGAAGGTCTAGAAGAGGTATGCATCATTGACACTCTAGTGGAGGAGCACTGTAATCAGAATATGCAAGACAAGTTAAATGAAAGTCTTGGGGATCTTGAAGAAGGGCTGTTTTAACCCTCTAATGTGCTTGCTACTCTACAAGGTTGGAGGAGGAGAGAAGAGATTCTACCTTTGTTCAATAAAGAGGAGGCACAAGAAGCTGCTAAAGAAGAAACCCCAAAGCTCAATTTGAAGCCTCTGCCCATGGAGTTGAAATACACATACCTGGAAGAAAATAAAAAATGCCCTGTTGTTATATCTTCATCTCTTACTACTCATCAGGAGATTTCTCTACTTGAAGTTCTTAAGAGGTGTAAGAAAGCAATAGGATGGCAAATATCTGACTTGAAAGGCATTAGTCCTTTGGTTTGTACACATCATATATATATGGAGGAAGAAGCTAAACCAATTTTTCAACCTCAAAGAAGATTGAATCCTCATTTTCAAGAGGTGGTGTGAGCTGAGGTGTTGAAGCTACTTCAAGCAGGTATTATCTATCCCATATCTGACAGCCCTTGGGTGAGTCCTACTCAAGTGGTACCAAAGAAGTCAGAGATTACTATGGTTCAAAATGAAAAGGGAGAAGAAATTGCTACATGTCTCACTTCAGGTTGGAAGGTGTGTATTGATTATAGGAAATTGAATGTTGTGACAAGGAAAGATCATTTTCCACTGCCATTTATTGATCAAGTGTTGGAGAGAGTCTCTGGCCATCCTTTTTATTATTTCTTGGACCGGTACTCAGGGTATTTTCAAATTGAAATTGATGTTAAAGATCAGGAGAAGACCACTTTCACATGTCCATTTGGAACATACGCCTACAAAAGAATGCCTTTTGGTTTATGCAATGCACCTGCAACATTCCAAAGATGTATGCTTAGTATCTTCAATGATATGGTGGAGCGAATTATGGAGGTTTTCATGGATGATATCACCATATATGGAGGTACATTTGAAGAATGCTTAATCAACTTGGAAGCGGTTCTTAACAGATGCATTGAAAAGGACTTGGTGCTCAACTGGGAGAAATGCCACTTTATGGTACATCAAGGAACTGTCCTTGGCCATATCATCTCCGAGAAAGGCATTGAAGTTGATAAAGCAAAGGTGGAACTTATTGTCAAATTGCCATCCCCAACAACTGTAAGAAGAGTAAGGCAATTCCTTGGTCATACAGGGTTCTACAAGATATTTATAAAAGACTTCTTTAAGCTTTCAAAGCCTCTTTGTGAACTCTTAGCTAAGGATGCTAAGTTTATATGGGATGAAAGATGTCAAAAGAGTTTTGATCAATTGAAGCAATTTTTGACAATTGCTCCAATAGTGAGGGCCCCCAACTGGCAACTACCCTTTGAAGTAATGTGTGATGCTAGTGACTTTGCTATAGGAGTTGTACTTGGCAAAAGAGAAGATGGGAAGCCCTATGTGATCTACTATGCAAGCAAGACATTGAACGAAGCTCAAAGGAACTACACAACTATAGAGAAAGAATTGTTAGCTGTGGTGTTTGCCTTAGATAAGTTTTGTGCTTATTTAGTAGGGTTTTCATCATTGTTTTCACTGACCATTCAACCTTGAAGTATTTATTGACAAAGCAAGATGCAAAAGCAAGGTTGATTAAATGGATTCTTTTACTACAAGAGTTCGATCTCCAAATCAGAGACAAGAAATAAGTGGAGAATGTGGTAGCTGACCACCTTTCAAGGTTGGCTATAGCACACAATTCCCATGTCTTACCTATTAATGATGACTTTCCTGAGGAATCACTTATGTTGCTAGAGAAAACTCCTTGGTATGCTCATATTGCTAACTATTTGGTTACTGGTGAAGTTCCGAGTGAGTGGAAAGCACAAGACAGGAAGCACTTCTTTGCAAAGATCCATGCTTATTATTGGGAAGAGCCTTTTCTTTTCAAGTATAGTGCAGATCAAATAATCAGGAAGTGTGTCCCTGAAGAAGAGCAACAAGGAATCCTCAGCCATTGCCATGAGAATGCATGTGGAGGCCACTTTGCCTCTCAGAAAACAACCATGAAGGTGTTGCAATCAAGATTTACTTGGCCATCACTTTTCAAAGATTCCCACATCATGTGTAGGAGCTGTGATAGATGCCAAAGACTCGGGAAGCTTACAAGAAGAAATCAAATGCCTATGAACCCCATCCTAATAGTTGATCTCTTTGATGTTTGGGGCATTGACTTCATGGGACCTTTCTCAATGTCTTTTGGTAACTCTTATATCTTGGTGGGGGTGGAATATGTTTCTAAATGGGTTGAGGCAATCCCCTGTAAACACAATGATCACAGGGTGGTTCTTAAGTTTCTTAAGGAGAACATCTTCTCAAGATTTGGGGTGCCCAAGGCCATAATCAGTGATGGAGGTACTCATTTTTGCAACAGACCTTTTGAAACCCTATTAGCCAAGTATGGAGTGAAGCATAAGGTAGCTACACCTTATCACCCTCAGACTTCCGGGCAAGTTGAGCTAGTAAACAGGGAAATCAAAAATATATTGATGAAGGTGGTGATCACGAGTAGAAAAGATTGGTCATTAAACTTCATGATTCACTATGGGCATATAGAACAACTTATAAGACTATTCTTAGCATGTCTCCCTATCACCTAATTTATGGCAAAGCATGTCATCTCCCTGTGGAAGTTGAATATAAGGCTTGGTGGGCAATCAAAAGGTTAAACATGGACTTGATCAGAGCCGGGGCAAAGAGGTGCTTAGATCTTAATGAGATGGAGGAATTAAGAAATGATGCTTACATCAATTCCAAAGTTGCAAAGCAGAGGATGAAGAGGTGGCATGACCAATTAATCTCCAACAAAGAATTGGGGAAAGGACAAAGAGTCTTACTCTATGATTCAAGGCTCCATATCTTTCCTGGGAAGCTCAAGTCAAGGTGGATAGGCCCTTTCATTATTCACCAAGTGCATCTCAATGGAGTAGTGGAATTACTGAATTCCAATAGCACTGACCCTTTTAAAGTCAATGGTCATCGTCTCAAGCCATTCATTGAGCCATTCAAACAAGAAAATGAGGAAATCAACCTCCTTGAGCCACATAAAGCCTAATTAGAAAATGGTTAGATGGACTTGGTTTCACCAAAGTCCATATTTTTTGTTTAATTGTGTTAATTTATAAGCTTTATAAATTGTTTTGATTTTAATTTTGGTCTTAAATTGTGTTATTTATATGTAACTTAATCTTTTTGAATGATCAAAATCAGGAGGAATTGCAAAGAAATTGAAAGAAGGTAGTTGGGAATCAAGAGTAGATCAAAAGCAAGGAAAATCCTTAAAAAGGGCCCCTGCGAAAATGGCCCTTGGCTGCGAAATAATTTCGTAGCCCCCAAGTATCCACTGCAAAATCGCCCATTGGATGCGAAATGATTTCGCAGCCTTATACCCCCCTCTGCGAAACACCCATTTGGCACACCAGTGCCATTTCGTAGCTATGAAATGCTTGCGAAATCCTCCACGCCTAAAAATTCCCATTTTCGTAGCTGCGAAACCACCCCTTGGCACATGAGTGCCATTTCGCAGCCCTCCACCCTCATTTCGCAGCTGCAAAATGGGCTGCGAAAATGTCCATCCTTTCAAAATCCGCCCCTTACTGTGAAATCGACCATTTGTTGTGAAAATAAAAATCGTCCCTTGGCATCCTTTTTAAACGTTATAAATTCCATAACCCATTTTTTAACCGGTCATTTGAACTTCAAATAGGTACTAAAGAGGAGCTAAACCAGAGCAACTCTTCATCTGCTCCCTCCGCCTGAGCCAAGCCGCACGCGCCTCCAACCGCCTTCTCTGAGAGAGCCATGGCTAGAACCCAAGGAGCTAAGTCCTCGTCCCCATCAACTCGCCTGAGAATCCCAAGAGAGAGCCCTGTCGAAGCTGCCATACCCGAGTCTTTGCGGCCACCGGTCGTCCCACCTCCGGTTGAAAACGCACCCATGAGTCCTCCTATGAGGCGTTCTCAAACAAGGAGGTCACTCACCATGGCCGGGGCGAGCTCTTCCCTGGCCCAAAAGTCAAGTAGCGGTTCCCCAAAGAAGAAAGTCAAGGTATCAAAGCCAATTGATTTAACAGAGCCGTCCTCAGAGCTTGAATCAGAGCCTCGACCATCTCAACCACCTATAAAAAAGTTTCAACTGTCTCAGCCACCAGCCAAAGAGTCTCAGATTCCCTGAACCACGACTCCTGAGGTGGTTATCAGACGCCCCATGGTCACTCAGCCACCCATTGAGGGTAATTTGGATTACAGGGCGAGGCCATTCCACTCCGAGCTCTGTTTTGACATAGCCATTTTCAGACATCAGCATGAGCTCAGGGATTCATTCCATCTGCTACAGAGGTACCATATGGAGCACTTGCTGACTCCCAGGGATTTTTTTCTATCCCCGTGTAGCATTGGACTTCTATCAATCCATGACTACACACCAGGTCCAGGACCCTACTGTCATCCATTTTACCATAGACGGATGCCATGGTATTCTGGGAGCCAGACATATAGCAGAGGCACTCCATATTCCCTATGAGCCAGCACGTCCAGAGGATTTTCGAGTCTGGACTCATCTTGCACAGAGCAACATAGTTCATATTCTGTCCAGAGGGGCATCCTCGTGCCAGTATCTATTGAGGAAGGAGCTCCCTCCCAGCATGTTCTTCATTGATGCACTCCTACACCATAACATCTTTCCACTTCAGCATTGGGTGTAGAAGAGAGGAGTTTTGCTAGAGGCATTGTTCAAGATATCTGAGGGATTCTTCTTTCGCCCTCATCATGGCCGCTCTTCTGTACTTTGAAGAGAAGGTCCATAGGAAGAAGCTGCTCAGAGAAGATGCTATTCTACTTCTCTTCCTTAGATTGTTATGCCAGATTTTGGAGCACTTGGGATACCCAGTAGAGCCTCAGCTTGAGCGTAGACGCATTTGTCGAGAGATATTCACTCTCGACAAATGGACCAGTATGACAGCCTATGGTGCAGACCAGGGAGCCCAGCTAGACCAGAGCATCCAAAGCGGCCAGAGGAGCCACAACCGGTTGAGATACCAGCTGACATTACACCACCTGCTCCTGCAGTAGCCTCTACAGAGCCTATACCGGAGGTTGCACCCTCTGCTCCTCAGGCCACACCACGGACTCCCCCTGTTATTCCACCCATATCAAGGTCATCTCCTTCATCTGAGCCAAGGATTGCTATATCCATTATCGAGTAGAGGCCTATGCCACACTTTCTAGGCATTGGCCACTTCTCAGAGCATCCTTACTTAGCAGATCACAGCTCTTAGTGCTCATTAGGAGCAGATTATCACCACTCGACCCAGCACACTGCCATCTTGAGGCAAATTCAACACCATCTGGGTATTCTATCGACTCTTGAGCACCCCATTCCTATCCCACCAAAGCCATCACAGGCCCCTTCTTTCGTATATCAGACTATGCCTCCTGAGGACCCCACTACAAGAAAGGCAGAGGCATTCGTCCCGAGCATTCAGGCCTCTGCAGTTGAGCCATCATCTCCACATCATCCTCCGGGCACTATCTGATCATTTGCATAGTTTCCTTTATATATTTCCTTTATGTATTTCCCTCATGTTTTCCCTACTTTAGTAGCACTTATCATCCCATGCTTTTGATATTATATATATTGGGATTAGTTGTATTACTTGTTCTCTTTTTGTACTTTCATGAAATGAAGTAATACAAATCTATCAATTTTTTAGCACTCTTAACATTATTTTATTTTATTTCCTCTACTCATATCTTTTACTATTTTTCAAACATGTGGTTTTTCCTATTCTACTCGAACTTCATATCACTCAGGAGGTACCACTTCCTCCTTATAATCTCAATCGCTCATGCCACGTTGAGGACAATGTTCAGCTTGGTTGGAGGGAGAGTTGAGGAATGAAGTTTTGTTATTAATGCTAAGTTATTTTGGTAATTTAGTTGATTTTTGTTTAATTTTAAAATTTTTTAAAGTTTTTATTCTACTCTCCATGGTTATTAAGGAAAAAATTTCAAATTAAAATAAGAGAAATTGAATTTTTGTCTTTTCACTTGACTTAGAGTTTGTATTATGCTTACTAAAGTTGATGAATTGTTGAAACTTCTATTGAATTCAAGCTTAGTTCTTCCACTCTAAGCTATTCACACACTATGCACAATAGGTTCCGATTATAAGATGAGAAACTATTTCCCTCTTGACTTAGGAAAATTTAGACTTGGTACCTTTGACCTTATTTTAATAGTGTTGGGACACCTTATAAAAGGCTAATGAGCCTTTGAAAAAAAAAAAGAAGAAAAATGTTTGCTTGCCTTGAAACCCGAGCAAGGTTTGAGGGGTATATGGTGAAAATCTTTAAAACCTGGTGCCCTAAGCCTTCATTGGTTGGGAGTCACCGACCTCAATGCTCGTTATAAGGGTGAATAGGTGGAGTTTAACATACCGTAGGTGCTTGGGTATTAAAATTCATTCTCAAAAGCCTGGGGTAAAATCCAAGGAGTTAGTGGTTGAAAGATCCTTAAAGCTTGATGCCCTAAACCTTAATTGGTTGGGAGTCATTGATGGACCCCCGTTACATGGACAATTTAGAAAAGAATTCCTTTAAGCTTCATACTCCTACAATGAAAAAAATTGTGAAATAAAAGGGTGCGTTCTTAGCCTATTAAATTTGGTTAGTTTGCTAAGTGTTGAAAAAGAACTAGGTTGGGGGGAGAGATTAGTTTAGCATACTATATTTGGAAACTATCAACTAACACTTAGATTTTTGTGGAAGAGTAAGGTTTGGTCCTTTTGAAGTGGAAATGATTTTAAAGCTTCAATTTGCATAATGCCTTCTCTTTATGAATTATGATTAGCAAGGTATTTGATAACTCTTGTTGAAATTTGAGTTTATATTTCTTTAATGTTCCATGTGAGAGTTTGATCATCATGCCACTTAAAATTTTTTGGAAGTGATCAGCACGATCTTGTAAACTATATTACTTTTTAGTTTACTTTTTCTCTCCTTTATTGCTAAGAGACTAGCAATATGTCGGTTGGGGGTAGTGATTAATACTCAAAAAGTGCTATTTGATAGCTTGTGATTAACTCTTTGAAACACTTTTGAGTAGTAGTTATTACTTTTTAACTCAATTAACATATTAAGGACCTTTGCAATCATTTCTAATCAAATTGTGTAAGTTTTGGTGTTTTTGATAGTAACTTGATCACCAAAGCAATCTGAGATTGAGGAGAGTTCTATGGAATCCATGGCAAAGCAATGGGAAGCTCATTAACATGAAGAACCAAAGCTTTGAAGCTTTATAGTCCTTTGCCATAAGCAAATCATGAATGCAAGGAGAGAAATCTAGCATGAAGCATTAAAGAGGACAGCAACTTTTAGACATTCTTGAAGCAATTCCTGGAGCTCAATTTATGTATACTATATATTGTTTCGAAGCTCGAGAAGTCAGGAATCCAATGCTTCAAACAGTACACAATTTGGATTTGAAATGAAGAAGTTAGAGCCATTGGAAGTTGATCACACCAAGCTGAAGGCCAATTTCGCAGGTTGCGAAATGGTGTCCTTCAGGTTGCGAAATTTCGTAGCCATCTTGCACGCCTGTGAAATTCTCCTGAGTGCTTCCCGATATTTGCGATCGAAATTTTTAGATTTTTTGCTTCAGATATTTGATGTTTAAATCCCCATTCTCTCCTTGTAATCCACCAATTATAGGATTCCTTAGTTATTAAGTAAGAACAAAGGGTAAATAGCCTCATATATATTGTTTGTAATTTCCATTACAGATATATCTCGGGAGCTTGTTCTCAAAGACAACTTTTCTATAGTTTTGGAAGGAAGTAAAATACAGAGCTTTGCTCTGCCTTACCTACTCAATTTGATTGTATTGTATTTATTTTTTCTTACTAGCCAAACAAGCTCTGAGGATGTTTCCTCAGAGAATGAGTGGCTAGGCTTTTAGTTCCTTGGAGCTAAGGTAGCCGGGTAAGGCCCTGAATGCAAGAATTGGTAGTTTTGTTGTTTCAGCTATTAATGAAGAGAAAGTGTGACCCGTTAATGATTTCTATGTTTTTAGTTAACTTAAAACACCTTCAATTCACCTGGGCCAACACTTGGTAAGGCAAGTGATCTCCGTCCATGGAGATGCACTAGTTTATCTCTTGCGAGCCTTTGGGAGGTGACTTGAAGGTAGGATTTTCTATAATTACCAACACTTGGTAAGCTTTTGGACTCTAAGGAGACATCCATTAGCTATCTCTTGCAAGCTTGAGAAGGGAAGTTCAAGGTTAATGATCACCTTTAGTGGCGAATGCTAGGTGAGAGGCACGAGCCATTACAAGTTGCATCAGTGAGATGGAATTAGTGCTGAAATCCACTAAAGGGAAACATTTGTACAACACCGGTTAGAGAATTAACTATATGTTAATTCTCTAATGCGAGGAAAAGATTCAAGTGACCGGAGCTCTATTCTTGCATAAGGAGCCTGACCCCGGTGAACCTAAAACTCCAAGGAACACTTTTCTTCCTAAGTAATTCCCGTTACTTTCTTTTTAGTTAGCTTAAAACAAATCCTTTTTCAACCAAAGTTTATGTTTTCTTCTTAAGCTAACCTTGAAATGAAAAAGCACCAATTCAACTTTGAATTGGTATCAGTTGTAAGTTGAAAACCCTTCCCAGTGAACGATCCTAGAGCCACTATGCTATATTAGCTAAGGCTATCCTAGTGCATGGTGATATAGGTTATAAATTTTGTTGATTACTCCCGTTTGAGGACCAAACTCAAGGTACACCAGCTAGGCATGAATCACTTGCATTGTAGAAATGGAAGCAAAACTCAAAAAGGTATTGGATAGTAACAGCATAATTATGGTTGGTTGGAAGTGAAACAAAAGGGAAACTTTTAGTTTTGGGATTTGGGTGCCATTTTTCTCGTGAAAGGAAACATGATGCTGCTAGTGGAATTGGTCCAATGGAAAGACAAATCTTGTGCAGTATCTTGCTGCAATATCCAACCATGAATTTGAATAGATCAATAATCATAAACACCACAGCCACATGCCGATATATGCTGCCTATACATAGCTCATACATAGCCCGCTTACAGCCCATAACTCCATTGCCACCACATGAAGCCTGCACCTCCCTCACAACACACACACAACCAATATGTAGTCGCCATGTATCCCATGGCCACCACATTCAGCCTACACCTCCCTCATAGGACACACGCAACCCATAGGTAGTTCACATGCACCCTATGGCCACCATGGACACCACATGCAACCTACACCTTCCTCACAACACACACAACACATAGGTAGTCCACATGCACCCCATGGCCACCATGGCCACCACATGCAGCCCACACCTCCCTCATAGCTCACATATGTCTACCACACCACAACATGCAGCCCACACCTCTCTTTCATGCACTCACAAAGCCCACATAGTTCACCCATGCACACCTCACCCACATGCAGCCCGCATACCTCACAGCTCACCCATAGCCTTCATGGGTCATCCAAAGCCACCCCATGTAGCCCGTATCTCACCATAGCTCACCCATGGCCTCCTCACCACCACCATGCACCCACATCCACCCTTAAGGCTACCATATAATTGATTTTTGGTAGCTAATTTTTTATTTTTTATTTTATGGAGAATTATGAAATTTGTGGCTGTTAGTGGATGAAATTCAAGTGGAAAATATGTTAATTCTTAGCTGAAAATCAATGGAATTGGGATAGCCAAATTTTAGCCACATAATGAAGTTTCATGGCTACATTTTAGTGGCAATTTGGTAGAGATTAGAAGGTTACATATATAGGGTTGGTTCATGGCTAAAAATTCTCTTAATTCAAGTAGAAATACAACTAAATTTTAGTAGATTTGGTGGTTACATATGTTCTGTGCTTATGCTTATTAACTCACCCTTTTCTACAATGCATGACTACGGACCTTAGATACACATCATTGTTTTGACTGTTGATTTCCTA
Source organism: Vitis vinifera (assembly GCF_030704535.1). NCBI lineage: Eukaryota > Viridiplantae > Streptophyta > Magnoliopsida > Vitales > Vitaceae > Vitis > Vitis vinifera. The sequence continues at coordinate 6,448,207 of NC_081812.1, forward strand.
TGCATGCCAAATACCAACTAGAATTGTACAGTTGATCATGTCTACCACAATGTTGAGCTATTCATAGATTTAAACCCATAAGCTCACGACTACATTGATATCATCCTCAATCCTAAGTTGTTCATAACATCTAGAGGCCTGAGCTAATGGGATCTTGAGTCATTCTTATTATCCACAACCCTGATCTATTCAAAACATCCAGAGCCTTGAATTGATGGCTCAGACTTATTCTTGTCATCCACATCCATAAGCTATTCATAACATCTAGAATCTTAAGCTCACGACCCGGAGTTGTTCATGTCAACTATAACCCTGAGTTATTCATAGCATCTAGAGCTTTGAGCTCATGACCTAGAGTCATTCCTGTCATTCATAGCCCTAAGCTATTTATAGCCTTTAGAACTATGGTCTCATGACCAAGAATCATTCATATCATCCACAACCCTGAGCTAGTCATAGCATCTAGAGGTTTGAGCTCATAGGATCCCGAGTCATTCTTATCATCCCCAACCTTCAATTGATCATAGCATCTAAAGCCCTGAGCTCACAACATGGATTAGCTCATGTCATCCACAACCTTGAGCTATTCATAGTATTTAAAGCCTTGAGCTAATGACTCGGAGTCATTCCTGTCATTAATAACCCTAAGTTGTTTATAGCATCCAGAGCCCTCAGCTCATGACCCATACTCTTTCATGTCAACCATAGACTTGGCCTATTGATATCATCTTGAGCCTAAAGCTCATGATCCCATGTCATTCATGTCATCCATAGCCTTGAGTTGTTATCCACACGACCCAGAGTTATTCATGTTATCCACAACCCTAAGTTGTTCATACCATCTTGAGTCATGAGCTCACGACTTAAAGTTGTTCATTTCATCCACAACCCTGAACTATTCATAGCATCTGAAGTCTTGAGTTCACGACTTAGAATTGTTCATATCATCCTCATCCTTGATCTATTCATCGAATCTAAAGGTCTGAGCTCACGGGATCTCGAGTTATTCTTATCATCCACAACCCTGTGCTATTCAAAGCATCTAAAGCCTTGACCGAACAACCTAGAGTCATTCATGTCATCCACAACCCTGAGTTGTTCATAACATTTAGAGCCCTAAGCTCACGACCCGAAGTCATTCATGTCAATCATAACCCTTAGCTATTCATAACATCTAGAATTTTAAGCTTACAGCCTAAAGTCATTCATGTCCTCCATAGCCCTGAGATATTCATAACATTTAGGGCCATGGGCTCACGACTAAGAATCATTCATATCATCTACAACCTTGAGCTAGTCATAGCAACTAAAGGCTTGAGCTCATTGGATCCTGAATCGTTCATATCATCAACAACCCTGAGCTGATCATAGAATGTAGAACCTTAAGCTCATGACCCAGAGTAGCTGATGTCATCCACTACCTTAAGTTGTTCATAGTATCTAGAGCCTTGAGCTCATGACTTGGAGTTATTCATGTCATCCATAACCTTAACCTGCTCATAGAATCAAGAGCCCTCACCTCACAACCCATAGTCATTCACGACAACCATAGCATTGAGCTGTTGATAGCATCTCGAGCCCTTTGCTCATGACCCGATGTCATTTATGTCATCTACAACCCTAAGCTCTTCATATGATCTATAGCCCTAAGGTCAAGACCCGAAGTCATTAATGTTATCTATAACCCTTAGTTATTCATACCATCTCGAGCCCTTAACTCACGACCCGTAGTCATTCATTTCATCTACAACCTTGAATTGTTCATAACATCTAGAGCCTTGAGTTCACGACCCAAAATTGCTCATATCATCCATAAACCTGAGTTTTTCATATCATCTATATCCTTCAGCTCATAACCTAGAATCATGTATATCATCCCTCGGTGTGAGCTGTATATAGCATCTAGAGACCTCAGCTCCTGACCTAGCAAAGTACCTATCATCGACAACCTTAAGTTTTTCATAGCATTTATAGCCCCAAGCTCACATCCTGGAGATGTTGATGTGAACCATAACCCTAAGTTATTCATAGTATTTAGAGCTTTGTGCTCATGACCTGAAGTCGTTCATATCATGCACAACCCTTAGTTGTTCTTAACATCTAGAGCCCTAAACCCATGACCTATAGTCGTTAATGTCAACCACAACCCTAAGTTGTTCATAGCATCTAGATCCTTGAGCTTATGATATTGATTCGTTCATGTTAGCTACAACCCTAAGTTGTTCATAACATTTTGAGCTTTGAGCTCATATGATTCATAGCCTCGATCTATTCATATGATCTAAAGGCCTAAACTCATAGGATCCTAATTCATTCATATCATTCCTAACCCTAAGCTATTCATAACATCTAAATCCATGAGCTAACGACCTGGAGTAGCTCATGTCATCCAATGGCATGAGTTGTTCATAGCATCTAGAGCCTTGAGCTCACGACCCATAGTCATTCATGTCAACCACAGACCTAAGCTCTTCAAAACATTTAAAGCCCTCTACTCATGACCCAAAGTCATTCATATTATCCATAACCCTAAGCTATTCATAGAATTTAAAGGCTTGATGACATGACGTAGAATTGTTCATATCATCCAATGCCTTGAGCTATTTATAACATCTAGAGGGTTAAGCTCACCACCTAAAACATTTTTTTTCATCCATAACCATAAGCTACTCATAGCATCTAAAGCCTTGAGTTCACAACCCAGAATAGTTCATATCATCCACAACCCTAAGTTGTTCAAAACATCTAGAGTTTTGAGCTCATGACATAGAATCATGCATATCATCCACAACCCTTAGTTGTTCATAGCATCTTGAGACCAGTGCTCATGATGTAGAGTAGTCCATCTCATCCGCAATGCTAAGTTGTTCATAGCATTTAAAGCCATGGGCTCCTGACTAAGAATTGTTGATATCACACTCAGCTCGAGTAGTTCATACCTTCTAGAGGGCTCACGAGATCCTAAGTCGTTCATATGAACCATAACTTTAAGTTATTCATAACATTTAGAACTCTGAGCACATGACCCAAAGTCATTCATTTCATTCATAGCCTTGTGTTATTCAAAGCATCCACAACCCTTTTATTCACGATCCAAAATCATTCATATCCTCCACAACCCTAAGCTCTTCATAACATCTAGATCCTTGAGCTCATAACTTAAACTCGTGCATATCATCCATAACCCTCTATTGTTCTTAGCATTTAGAGCCTTAAGCTCATACCGAAAGTCATTCATGTCATCCACAGCCCTGAGCAGTTCATAGCATGTAAAGCCATGAGTTCACTACCCAGAGTAGCTCATATCATTCACAACATTGAGTTGTTCATAGCATCTAGAGTTGTGAGCTCACGACCTAGTGTCGTTCATGTCATCCACAACCCTGAGTAGTTCATAGCATCTAGAGCCTTTAGCTCACAACCTAGAGTAGCTCATATAATCCATAACCTTAAGTTGTTCATAGCATCTAAAGTCGTGAGCTCATGACCCAGAGTCATTCATTTCAACCACAACCCTAAGTTCTTCATAACATCTAGAATACTAAGCTGATGATTTGGAGTTGTTCATGTCAACCACAATTTTTAGTTATTTGTAGCATCTAGAGCCCTGATCTCACTACCTAGAGTCATTCATGTCATCCATAGCCCTATGTTGTTCATAAAATTTAGGGCCATGGTTCATGACCAAGAATCCTTCATATCATCTACAACCCTGAGTTATTCATAGCATATAGAGGCCTGAGCTCACAGGATCCCAATTCATTCATATCTTCCAATACCCTGAGTTCTTCATAGCATCTAGAGTCGTAAGCTCATGACCTGGAGTAGCTCACGTCACCTACAACCTTGAGTTGTTCATAGCATCTAAAGCCTTGAGCTCACGACTGGGACTTGTTCTTATGAACCATAACCCTAAGTTGTTCATGGCATATATAGCCCTGAGATCACGACTAGGAGTCTTCCACGTCATCCCCCACCCTTAGCTTGTCATAGCACTTAAAGCCATTGGCTCACAACCATGAATCATTCATATCATCTTCAGCCCTAAGTTGTTCATAGCATCTAGAGGCCTAAGGTCATGGGATCTTAAGTCGCTTATATCATCCATAAGAACATGGTGTTCATAACATTTAGAGCCCTGAGCTCACAACCTGAAGTTATTTATTCATCCATATCCCTGAGTTATTCATTGTGTCTAGAGCCTTGAGTTCATGATCCAAAATTGTTCATATCATCCACAACCCTAAGTTGTTCATAACACTTAGATCCTTGAGCTCATGACCCAAAATTGTGTGTATCATCCATAACATGGAGCTATACATAGCATCTAGAGACTTGAGCTCATCACCTAGAGTAGTTCATGTCATTAATAGGCATAAGTTGTTCATAGCATCTAGAGCCCAGAGCTCATGATCTATTGTTGTTCATGTTCACCATAGGCTCACGGTCTTCATAATATGTAGGGCCTTGAGTTCATGACCTAGAGTTGTTCATGTCATCCACAACATTAAGTTGTTCATAGCATCTAAAGCCCTCAACTCACAACCCGGACTCGCTCATGTCAACTATAACCTTGAGTTGTTCATAACATCTAAAACGTTGAGCTCATGACCTAGAGTTGTTGATGTCAAACATAGCCTTGAGTTGTTCGTAGCATCTAGATCCTTTAGCTCACTACACAAAGTTGTTCATAATATTTAGAGCCATTAGCATACAACCAACAACTATTCATATGATCCACAACCTTGAGCTACTCATAGCATCTAGAGGACTAAACTTATAAGATCACGAGTCGTTGATATCATCCATAACCCCGAGTTGTTCATATCATCCAAAGTCATGAACTCATGACCCAGAATAGCTCATGTCATTAACAACCATGAGTTGTTTATAGCATCTAAATCCATGAGCTTATGACGCAAACTCTTTCTTATCAACCACAACCTTGAGCTTTTCATAACAAATAGAGCTTTAAGCTCATAACTCAAAGTTTTTCATGTGATGCACAACCATGAGTTGTTCATAGCATCTAGAAGTTTAGGCTCATAGGATCCTAAGTCGTTCATATCATCCATAGCTCTGCACTCACAACCCGGAGTCTTTCATGTTATCCACAACCCTAAGCTCATGAAGCAGATAAATTCATATCATCCATATCTTTGAGTTATACTTAGCATCTAAAGGCTTGAACTCATGGGATCTTCAGTCATTCATATCATCCATAATGCTTAGTTGTTCATAGTATCCATAGCTAGAGGCTCATGACCAAGAGTCATTCGTGTCAACCACAACCCTAAATTGTTCATAGTATCTAGAGCCCTAAGCTTACGACCCAAAGTCATTCATGTCATCCATAGCCTTGAGCTATTCATAGCATTTAGAGCGTTGAGCTCACAACCCAAAGTTGTTCTTGTCAACCAAAACCCTAAGTTGTTCATAGCATCTAAAGCCCTGAGCTCACTACCTGGGGTCATTCATGTCATCCATACCCTTAAGCTATTCATATCATCTAGAGCCAAGGGCTCATGACTAAGAACCGTTCATATCATCCTCAACCCTAAGTTGTTCACAACATCTAGAGGACTAAGTTTGCGAAATCCTAATTCATATAATCCAATACCCTAAGTTCTTCGTAACATTCAAAGTTGTAAGCTCATGACTCGGAGTAGCTCGTGTCATCCATAATCCTTAGTTGTTCATAGAATCTAGAGCCTTGAGCTCATGACCCGACTTTTTCTTGTCAACCATAACCATGAGTAGTTCATAGCATCTACAGCCTTGAGCTCATGGCCTTGGGTTGTTCATAGCATCCATAAACTTGAGCTATTCATAGCATATAAAGGCTTGAGCGCATGATGTAGAATCATTATTAACATTCACAACTCTGAACGATTCATAGCATCTAGAGGCCTCAGGTTATAGGAGACTGAGTCATTCATATCATCCATAACTATGAGCTGTTCATAGCATCTAGACCCTTGAACTCATGACCCGAAGTTGTTTAGGTCAACCACAACCTTGAGTTGTTGATAACAACTTAAGCCCTAAGCTCACGACCTAGAGTTGTTCATGTTAACCACAACATTGAGCAGTTCATAACATCTAAAGGTTTGAGCTCATGACACAAAATCATTCGTATTTTTCCCAACCCTGATCAGTTCATAAAATCCAGAGGACTGAGCTCATGGGATCCCAAGTCGTTCATATCATTTACAACTTTGAGTTGTTCATAACTTTTAGAACCCTGAGCTTAGGACTCGAATCCTTTCATGTCAACCACAACTCTGAGTTGTTCATAGAATCTTGAGGCCATGACCTGGAGTCGTTCATGTCATCAACAAACCCTGAGTTATTAAAAATATCAAGAGCCCTAAGCTCATGACCTAAAGTCGTTCATATCAACTATAACCTTGAGTTGTTCATAGCATCTAGAGGCTTGAGATCATGACTCAAAGTGGTTCTTATCCACCACAACCCCAAGTTGTTCATAGCATCAAGAGCCTTGAGCTTATGACCCAGAGTAGTTCATGTCATCAACAACCTTAGGCATTGTATAGAACCTAGACCCCTGAGCTCACGACCCAGAATCGTTCATGTTAACCATAACACTGAGCTATTCGTAGAATTTAGAGCTTAGAACCCAAAGTCATTTATCTCATCCATAGCCTTAAGCTGTTCATAGCATCTAAAGCCATGAGCTCACAATCCAAAGTCATTCATGTCAACCACAACCCAGAGGTGTACATTGCATCTAGAGCCTTAAGCTCACGACCCAAAGTCGCTCATATCAATTAGGACCATGAGTAGTTTATAACATTTAGAGCCCTATGATCATAACCTGGAGTCATTCATGTCATCCACAGTCTTAAGCAATTCATAGCTCTGAGCTATTCAAAGCATCTAGAGCCTTGAGTTCATAACCCGAAGTTATTCATGTCAACCACAACCTAGAGTTGTTTATAATATATAGAGCCTAGAGCTTACGACCTAGAGTCGTTCATGTAATCCACAACCCTGAGTTGTTCATAGCATCTAGAGCCCTTAGCACATGACCTAGAGTCTTTCATGTGATTGACAGCCCAAACCTGTGTATGGCATCTGCAACCCTTAGCTCATAACCTGGACTCTTTCATGTTAACCACAACCATGAGTTGTTCATAGAATCTGGAGGCCTTAGCTCATGATCGGTGTCATTTATGTCATTGAAAATATTGAGTTATTAAGAGCATCTAGATCCCTAACATCATGACCTGAAGTCTTCATGTAAACCACAAACCTACATTGTTCATAGCATTTGGAGCCTTGACCTCATGACTCGGAGTCATTCATGTGAACCACAACCCTGAGTAGTTCATAGCATATAGAGCCCTGAGCTTAGGACACAATCGTTCATGTCAAACATAACCATCAGTTGTTCATTGCATCAAGAGCCTTAAGCTCGTGACCCGAGGTCATTCATGTCAACCATAGCCTTGAGATGTTCATAGCATCTAAAGCCCTGAACTCATGACTTAGAGTCTTTCTTGTCATTGATAACCTTAAGTTGTGTATGGCATCTAGAGCCCTAAGTTCACAACTTAGAGTCTTTCTTCTCCACCATAGCCCTGAGCTATTCTTAGAATCTAGAATCCTGATCTCATGAACTAAAGTCATTCATGTTATTAACAACCTTGAGTTATTGATAGCATATACAACCTTCAGCTCATGACCTAGAGTCGTTCATGTCATCCATAGCCTGAGCAATTCATAGCATATTGAGGTTTGAGCTCATGATGGAGAATCATTCACATCATCCACAACTCTAAGTAATTCATAAGATCTAGAGACTTAAGCTCATAGGATTCTGGGTTATTCATTTCATCTACAAATCTGAGCTCTTCATAGCATCTAGAGCCCTAGGCTCACGACCAAGAGTAACTCATGTCATCCATAGCCGAGAGTTGTTCATAGCATCTAGGGCCTTAAGATCATGACCCATGGTCATTCATGTCAACCATAGCCTTGAGTTGTTCATAGCATCTAGAGCCTTGAGCACTCGACCCGAAGTCTTTCATGTCATCAACAACCCTGACCTATGTATAGCATCTAAAGCCCTCAGCTAATGACTTGAAGTCTTTCATGTCATCGACTGCCTTAAGTTGTGCATAACATCTAGAGCTCTAAACTCATAACTAGGAGTCTTTGATGTCAACCACAACCTTGAGCTTTACATAAAGTCTAGAGGCATAATCCCATGACCCGAAATCATTCATGTCATCCATAACCCTAGTTTGTTAGTAGCAGTCTAGAGCCTTGAGCTCATGACTCAAAGTTGTTCATCTCTTCCACTACCCGGAGTAGTTCATAGCATCTAAAGGCTTGAGCTCATGACATAAAATCATTCATATCATCCATAACGTAGAACAATTCATTACATCTACAGGCCTAAGCTCACGAGATCCGAAGTCATCCATATCATATAGAACTATGAATTGTTCATAGCTTCTAGAGTCCTAAGCTCAATACCTTGAGTTTTTCATGTCAACCACCATGTGGACCCTTCCCCGATCCAAATGCTAAAAAATTAAGTGACCATCAGTCATCCAAACGGCCCAAAAGTCCACTGGTCAATGAACCATGTGCTCCAATATACCCAAATCAAGTTCAAGTTTGATCCTCTTATGAAACTAGAAATTCTGGGTTCGATTCCCAATGGAGTCGCCAATTTGTGGACCCTCTCCTGATCCACCAAACAACATTCCTCGTGAATTAAAACATAATGCATGTGTGGAGAAAAAATGGTTTTAAAGTTTTGGAAAATCCATCCCCGATGAGGAATGGTTTTGTTTGGAGTCACCACTTACTTTTTATTTTTATTTTTGAAATAGGGAAAATTTAGTAAGAACAAAGACCCCTTAATGACTCCAGTTAGGAAAAAGTGGTTCGTGAAACTCGATTTCTGGGTTTGAGGATCAGATTACCTATGAGGAAGGTACCTCATACTAGGTAGCACCCCTCTAGGCCCGGGATCCGATCTCTATTAGTGAATTGAGTATATTTGAGCATGTAGGTCAAAGATTAGTCAACTCCCCCCCAAGCTACATGGATGACAAGACTCATACAATCCTAGCTAGTATTCAGCATTCATAGGAAATCAACAATCAGAATAATGATGTGTATATGAGGTTCTTAGCCATGCGCTGTGGAAAAGGGTGAGTCAATAAGCACAAGCACCCAAGATTTACAATTCCCAAATCTATTAAATTTTTTAGCCATGACCAACCTTATATATGTTACCTTTACTCCCTACCTAGTGGCCACCAAAGTGCAACCATGAAACTTTACTATGTGGCTGAAATTTAGCTATCCCAATTCCATTGATTTTCAGCTGGGAATTACCATTTCTTTTACTTGAATCCCGTCTACTAATAGTGTGGACCCCGCATTTCGGCTCATGCGTTTCCCACTCGATGGCGAGCTTGATTTTAATTTGAAAAATGATTTTTTTATTGATTATTTGAAAATGACTTGGAGTCGCCACTTATTTTTGTTTTATTTTTAAAAGGCTAAACAAAATAAGAAAGAAAACCCTAAGCGTCACTCCTTATTTTGGAAAAGGTGGTCTGTGAAAAACCGGATCGGGCTCGGGGGTCAGGTTACTTATCATGAAGGTACGGTATAAACCATAGCACCCCTCTAAATCCCTAAAGTTGGGTCTCTACTAATACAATGAAACTGACGTGACAATCAACGAGAAAGTCAATGGATATTCACCTAAATCATGCACAATATGAGAATCAAAACACGTAATAGAGATTGACTAGAAAGGGAGTGGATGCGTACCTCGGCCACGAGCCACAATGCGCTATCAAGAAACGGGATTAGTGCACAATTAATGAATACAAAACATAGCTCATACATATCGGAGTGTGAAACAAAGCCCAAGCAAAATACAGTAAGCACGATAATTGACAGTCAAAAGGGGTCAAACATAGGGCCCCCAACAAAGCCCGATTTATTGTTCATGAGCTAATCTCACAAATCCCGTGTTTTAGAATTATGAAGGAATCACTATTGCTTATGTAAAATCAAGAAGATCAAAAGATTATTTAGGAACTGAAATGTGATTAAAAACTATTCGAGTGAAAACAGGATTATTGAAGCTTATTTGAAAATTGGAGTATTTGGAATTAAATTTTGAAGATTAGAGCTCCAGTGATTAAATTGAAATTTGTTAAAGAAAATGAGAAACAAACTTTAGGAAATTGAACTGCGAGACCATAGACTTTTGAAAGTTAAATTTACAATAATGATAGTAATAAGGTCTTGAGAGTTTGAATTAGTAATAATAATAATAATAAGATTTCGAAAGTCTGAATTAATGATAATAATAATAATAACAATATTTTGAAGGTTGGGTTAATAATAATAATAGTAAGATTTTGAAAGTTGAATTAATAATAATGATAATAAAAAGATTTTGAAAGTGTGAATTAATAATAATAATAATAATGAGATTTTGAGAGTTTGGATTAATGATAATAATAATAATAATAATAAATAGACGTTGAAAGTGTGAATTAATAATAATGATAATGATGAGATTTTGAAAGTTGGGTTAATAATAATAATAGTAATGAGCTTTTTGAAGGTTGGGTTAATAATAATAATAATAGGACTTTGAAAGTTTGGATGAATGATAATAATAATAAGAATAAATAGATTTTGAAAGTTGAGGTAATAATAATAATAATAATGAGATTTTTGAAAGTTTGGATTAATGATGATAATGATAATAATAAATAGATGTTGAAAGTGTGAATTAATAATAATGATAATAATGAGATTTTGAAAGTTGGGTTAATAATAATAATAGTAATGAGATTTTTGAAAGTTGGGTTAGTAATAATAATAATAGGATTTTGAAAGTTTGGATTAATGATAATAATAATAAGAATAAATAGATTTTGAAAGTTGAGGTAATAATAATAATAATAATGAGATTTTTGAAAGTTTGGATTAATGATGATAATGATAATAATAAATAGATGTTGAAAGTGTGAATTAATAATAATGATAATAATGAGATTTTGAAAGTTGGGTTAATAATAATAATAGTAATGAGATTTTTGAAAGTTGGGTTAGTAATAATAATAATAGGATTTTGAAAGTTTGGATTAATGATAATAATAATAAGAATAAATAGATTTTGAAAGTTGAGGTAATAATAATAATAATAATGAGATTTTTGAAAGTTTGGATTAATGATGATAATGATAATAATAAATAGATGTTGAAAGTGTGAATTAATAATAATGATAATAATGAGATTTTGAAAGTTGGGTTAATAATAATAATAGTAATGAGATTTTTGAAAGTTGGGTTAGTAATAATAATAATAGGATTTTGAAAGTTTGGATTAATGATAATAATAATAAGAATAAATAGATTTTGAAAGTTGAGGTAATAATAATAATAATAATGAGATTTTTGAAAGTTTGGATTAATGATGATAATGATAATAATAAATAGATGTTGAAAGTGTGAATTAATAATAATGATAATAATGAGATTTTGAAAGTTGGGTTAATAATAATAATAGTAATGAGATTTTTGAAAGTTGGGTTAGTAATAATAATAATAGGATTTTGAAAGTTTGGATTAATGATAATAATAATAAGAATAAATAGATTTTGAAAGTTGAGGTAATAATAATAATAATAATGAGATTTTTGAAAGTTTGGATTAATGATGATAATGATAATAATAAATAGATGTTGAAAGTGTGAATTAATAATAATGATAATAATGAGATTTTGAAAGTTGGGTTAATAATAATAATAGTAATGAGATTTTTGAAAGTTGGGTTAGTAATAATAATAATAGGATTTTGAAAGTTTGGATTAATGATAATAATAATAAGAATAAATAGATTTTGAAAGTTGAGGTAATAATAATAATAATAATGAGATTTTTGAAAGTTGAATTAATAATAATAATAATGATAATAATAATAATAATAATGACAAGAATAATGATAATGACAATAGTAATAATAGTAACAATGATAACAATAATAATAACAACAATAACAATAATAATAATAACAATGATAATAATAATTAATAATAATGATAATAACAATGATAATAATAATTAATAATAATAATAATAATAATAACAATAATAATAATAATAATAATAATAATAATAATAATAATAATAACAATGATAATAATAATTAATAATAATAATAATAATAAGAACAATGATAATAATAATTAATAATAATAATAATAACAATGATGATAATAATTAATAATAATAAAAATAATAATAATAATAATAGTAATAATGATAATAATTAATAATAATAATAATAATAATAATAATAGTGATAATATCATAAACCCAAGTCCTTAAGCCCATGCCCACATCCTACATAAAGAAAACTCAATCCACAAGCCCAAGCCCAAATCCAAAACCAAACACAAAATTAGGCCTGGGCTGCAACTCAAATCTGAGCCCAAAGTCTTCATGGGCAAGCCCAATACAAACACCAACATAGGTAAGCCCAAAACCTATCTCCATCACAAAATTGGGCCTAGTGCCCCAACTCAAGCCCAAGCCCAAACTTCATCTTCTCTTTGGGCCTTTTCAGCCACGTGCTCATCTTCCTCACCTCAGGAAGACTATGACGGAGAAAGTGGAGGTGAGAGAGACATCGCCGGAGGTCCTCGAAGTTGGCCCAGGCTGCCGACTTTCCGCACCGCCTCGACTAACGCCACCTGCGCCGTGTTCGCCGCCGTGTTCCAGCGTCGACATCCGGGAGTGGAGCCAGCAGCTGCGGCTTGGCATCGGCGTCTGAGGACGGAGCTAGCAGCTGCGGCTTTTACAGGCGCGTGAGGGGCTTCCTCGGTCGAACCTGGCCGTCTGGGGGAGAGTTCGCCATGTGCGTCGCCGACAACGCCGCGATCATCGAGTTCTTGTAGCGGGCAGGTTGGGTAGAGTGTTTTCAAAGGGCAGCGACGGTGAGGGGAGAGTTGAACTGGCTGCAAAGGAGGAGGACGGGTCACCTTTGCATGGCTCCCATGCACGCATGCATGGAGCTTCATGCACGCATGCATGGAGCTTCATGTACGCGGAGAAGGAATGAAGTGATTGAATGGGTGATGCTTGGGGCAGGTGATGGAAAGTGGCGGGGAGGAATGTGTTCGATGGGTGTGAGTGAAGGGTAGAGAGAGAAAGCATGAGGATAGGTATGCGAAATGGCGAGTGTTGAGAACAGAGGGAAACAACAAAGCGGGACACAAGTGACAAGGACCAAAAGCAAATCCATACGAGTCTCATCTCATGTGTCCATTAATGAATTCATATGTAGGAGGGGGTCATTTCCAGAATGAGTTTCAAGAAAAAGATCAGAACGTAAATGCCTGGATCTCAGATGAAAACTCAAAACAGGGGATATAGAACAGGTTAGGAAAACAAACATAAGGCAAAAGCAAGCTAGCTCAAATTCCATAAAAACAAACGAGGATAATGCCACGAGACACATTCAAATGCTGAAAAATAAACTTCATTGATACCCAGATACCATAATAAAAAGACATAAACGTAGAAGAACCAAACGTTAGAAATGATACTTGAGACTGTTTCCTTCCAGGTTCCGTTCCTTCGCCCCCCTCCTCGGTGAGCTTCTCCCCGCTTTTCTGCCGCTTCCTCTTTTCTTCTTGACCCCCCCCCCCCTCCACAAGCTCCTCTCACCCAAAAAAATCCACACACGTTCCTCCCCCCATTTAGCTTCCCGAGAATGACTCCTCTTCGAGGTGGCTAGGAGAGATAATCAAATAATAATATAAAAAACGAACACCCTTTGAGGGGGTCTACAAATATGCCCCTCTTCGGTAGAGTTCACGAGTGTAAGGAATGTGAACATTGGAGTGAAAAGCAAGTGTGAGTAATGAGTGTAACGAAGTGAACTCTATCGAAGAAAAAGAGAGACCCCTAAAGGTATACACATAGAACAGAAACTCATCCGAACCATCAGGGGTACAGAAAGTGTCTTAAAATCCTAAAAGGAGAGTGGATCTCTCAAAATGCCTCTGAAACCGCACCAAAGACCCAGACTCCCTCCAAGACTCCCCCAAAGATGACTCGGACTACAAGAACGAATATGTCTCAAGAGGATTGCCCTAAGAGAACTACATGGGAATGCTAAGTGTAGGGTGCGCAACAACATGACTGATATGAGTGGCATGAACTCGAAAGAACATGTCATGCGCAATGGAATAGGAAATCTAGAAGGGTAATGACGAACAGGCGATATGCATCAGGTGATGAGGTGAGGGAAGACCAAAGATGAATGCAAAACCATGAAGGTAAAATGCACAATGCCGGTGAATATGGATGCTGGGGACTAGGACTCTGAATACCAAAAGGAGAGAAGATGGTGACCTTGAAAGCTAAATTGAAAAAATACTGGCTCCGGAAGCCGAACAAAAAAACTAACTCTAAATGCTAAAAGGACGAAAAATGGTGACTCTAAATGCTAAACTGAGAAAATAATGGCTTTGGAAGCCAAACCGAAAAGCTAGTTCTAAATGCTAAACTAGAAGGCCCACAGGTGAACTAACAGTAGGGGGATGCCCCAAACAAGGCGACAGGAAAGGGGGATGCCCTAAACAAACTGAAAGTAGGGGGATGCCTTAAACGAACTAAAGGTAGGGGAATGCCCTAAACAAAAGCGATAGTAGGGGGATGCCCTAAACGAACTAAAAGGTAGGGGGATGCCCTAAACAAAGTGACGGTAGGGGGATGCCTTAAACGAACTGAAGGGTAGGGGGATGTCCTAAACGAAGCGACAGTAGGGGGATGCCCTAAACAAAGTGACAGTAGGGAGATGCCCTAAATGATCTAAAAGTAGGGGGATGCCCTAAACAAAGTGACAGTTAAGGGGGACACCCTAACAAAATAAAGGTAGGAGGATGCCCTAAACAAACCTAAAGTAGGGGGATGCCCTAAACAAACTAAAAGTAGAGGGAAGAGGGGTCTAGAAGAGCATGATGAATGAGCGATGAGCACAGGGTAACGAGGTAAGGAAAATGAGGACGAATGTAAAAATCGTGAAGACAGGATGCGTAATGCTAGCGAACATGAATGCTAGGAGCTGTGACTCTGAATGTGGATGATAACTTTGAACGCCTGAATGTGAACGGTGATGATTTTTGAATGTCGAAACTAAGAAGCGATGAGAAAGGCTTTGAACGCCGAACTGAGAAGTGATGATGATGGCTCTGAACGCCGAAACTGAAAAGCGATGAAGGCTCCTGAAAGCCAAAACTGAAAAGCGATGATGGCTCTGAACGCCAAACTGAAAATAGTGATGGCTATGAATGCCAAAACTGAGAAGCGATGATGGCTCTGAACGCCAAAAATGAGAAGTGATGAGGGCTCTGAACGCCAAACTGAATATAGTGATGGCTATGAATGCCAAAACTGAGAAGTAATGATGGCTTTGAACACCAAAACTGAGAACGATGATGGCTCTGAATGCCAAACTGAGAAGTGATGACGGCTCTGAACGCCAAACTGAAAATAGTGATGGCTCTGAACGCCAAAACTGAAAAGCGATGATGGCTCTGAACACCAGAACTGAGAACGATGATGGCTCTGAACGCCAAACTGAGAAGTGATGGCTCGGAACGCCGAACGAAGATGCGGTGATGGCTTTGAACGCCAAAACCGGGAATGCGACTCTGAAGGTCAAACTGAGGAGTAATAATGGCTCTGAACGCCGAAACTGAGAAACGATAATGATGGCTCTGAACGCCGAAACTAGGAATGCGACTCTGAACATCAAACTGAGGAGTGATGATGGCTCTGAACGCCGAGACTGAAAATGTGATGAGGATGGCTCTGAATATCGATCTGAAAACCGATGATGGCTCCGAACGCCGAACTGAAAACATGGTGATGGCTCTGAACGCCAAAACTAAAAGGTGATGATAATGACTCTGAACGTCAAACTGAGAAGTGATTCCGAATGTCGATCTGAAAACCGATGATGGCTCTGAACGCCGAACTAAAAAGCGACAATGATGGCTCTGAACGCCGAAACTAAAAAGTGATGATGATGACTCTGAACGTCAAACTGAGAAGCGACTCCGAATGTCGATCTGAAAACCGATGATGGCTCTGAACGCTGAACTGAAAAGCGACGATGATGGCTCTGAACGCCGAAACTAAAAAGTGATGATGATGACTCTGAACGTCAAACTGAGAAGCGACTCCGAATGTCGAAATCGAGGATGCGACTCTGAATGTCGATATGAAAATCGATGATGGCTCTGAACGACGAAACTAAAAAGTGATGCTGGCTCTGAACGCCGAACTGAAAACACAGTGATGGCTCTGAACGCCGAAACTAAAAAGTGATGATGGCTCTGAACGCCAAAACTGAGAAGTGATGATGATGACTCTGAACGTCAAACCGAGAAGTGATAACGACTCTGAACGCCGAAACCGAGGATGTGACTCTGAATGTCAATCTGAAAACCGATGATGGCTCTGAACGCCGAATTGTAAACACGGTGATGACTCTAAACGCCGAAACTAAAAAGTGATGATGGCTCTGAACGCCGAAACTAAAAAGTGATGATGATGACTCTGAACGTCGAAACTGAGAAGTGATGATGATGACTTTGAACATCAAACCGAGAAGTGATAACGACTCTGATTACTACCCAAAAAGTGCTATTTTATACCTTTAATTCAATATCTTTTAAGCACTTTTGTGTAGTAATTCTCCATCTTTATTCCAATTGGCATGTTAAGGACCTAGCAATGACTTCTAATCATATTTGTGGCTAGTTTTAGTGTTTTGACAGCTTTTTGGATCATTAAGACAAGCCAAGCAAAGGAGAGAAGCAAAGAGAAGCTAAGAGAAAATGAAGAAAATAGAGGACAATAGCTGCAGTCTTCCTTCGCACTTTTGGAGCACTTCCTGAAGTCCATTTTCTATATGCTATATACCATTTCAAAGCTCAGGAAGTCAAGAATCCAACGCTTCAAACTATGTACGATTTAGAGCTGAAATGAGGAAGATATGGCCTTCGGAAGACAACTGCTCCAGGCTTGTGCGAAATTCGCACAACACCTTCAGGTTGTGCGAAACTTGTGCGAAACTCGCACAACACCTTCAAAATTTGCGCAACCCATGCGTGGTGCGAATTTTCCTCTGTTTTTGCCGACTCCACTTTAGATCTTTTCTTATGTAATTTTTTGATGTAATTTCCTTTCTTATCCTTGTAACTAGCCAATCACAAGCTTTTGCTTTTGTAAAGACTATATAAGGGGTGGAAATCACCTCTTGAAAAATATAGAACATGGGTGTTACGTTTTACACTGAGTAAAATACAGAGCTCTCTCGTTTCCCTTTTCTCTTTACTATTTTCTTTTTCTTGGAAGCCAAACAACCTCTGAGGATGTTTTCCCGGAGAATGAGAGGCTAAACTTTTGGTTTCTTGGATTGAAGGAAGCTAGGTGAAAAGTCCAGAATAAAAGGTGGAAAACTCCCGTGCATTAAATACAGGTAGTTGGAGTTCATAAATGGCTTCTAAATCCAAAGTTTTGCTTTAAATCCCTTAGAATCACTTTGAATGGCCAATACATGGTAAGCTTCAGGTCTCTGTGGATGCTTATTGCTAGATCCATATCAGTTCATTAGTTATCATGTACGAGCCATTGGAAAGTGGTTCAAGGTGAAGACCCATAGTGTCTAAAGCCATTAACGGACCTTGTCTACCATTTATATTGACTTTTTATGGATTAAATCTTCATTGTTAAACCTATACTGGTTCGGGAAATAACTATAGGTTAAATCCCCAATGCGAGGAGAAAAATCCGAAATTTTCCACTTTGCATTCTAAACTTGATCCTAGCAACCTCTAGCTCCGGGAGACTTTCTTTCTTCCATTTTTACTTAGTTTTATGTTAGTTTAGTTTCAAACACCTTTCAAAACAAATTTTACTTTCTTTTAAACTTTAAGTTTTTGATAAAGGAAATCATTAAATTCAATTTCTAATCTTGAGTATATCACTGGTAGAGTGAAAACCCATCCCAGAGTTCGACCCTAGAGCCACTATGATATAGTAGCTTTGCTACGCTAGTATGAGGTCATAGGCTTTATAAATGTTTTTGATTAAATGACCCGACTGGAGTTACACGCGAATCAGATACCTGCGGACATGAGAGGACCTGCCCCTACAATGCCCTCTACAGGATCTATGCCTAAGGTTGCATCTTCCACTCCTCATGTCGCTCCCGGGACTCCGCCAGTTGTACCAGCTGCATCTAAGCCTCATCCATCTGAGTCTAGTGTTGCCATACCTATTTCAGAGTTCAGAGGCCTATGTCATACTTTGCAGACATTAACCACTACTCAAAGAATCCTGACCCAACAGATGGCGGCCATACATGCACATCAGGATCAACTGATCGCCACCTTCACCCAGCATACTGCCATTCTTAGGCAGATACAACAACATTTGGGTATTCTATCGCCCTCTGAGCATGATATTCCTATCCCATCAGAGCCTATAGATCCATCCCAGGGCCCTCTCCTCTAGCCGAGCACACTATGCTCCCTGAGGAGATGACTACAAGAGGGATAGAGGCATCCATCCCGAGTATTCAGACTTCTACATTCGAGCCATCATCTCCACATGATCCTCCCACCACCATCTGATCATTTATCTATTTTCTTTTCTGTATTTCTTTACTTTGGTAGAACTCATAATCCCATGTTTTTTATGTTTTATATATTGGGATTGGATGTATTACGTGTTATTGCTACATAGTGTACTTTCTTAAAGTAATACATATCTATCATTTTTTTAGTATACTTGGCATAATCTTATTTTAATTCCTCCACTCATATCTTTTGTTGTTTTTTTTAAACATGTGGTTTCTCTTATTCTACTCAAACTTCATATCACTTAGCAGGTACCATTTTCTCCCTGTATTTTCAATTGCTCTTGCCACATTGAGGACAATGTTCAACTTGGTTGGGGGGAAGAGAGTTGAGAAAGGAAGTTTTTATTTTAAATGCTAAGTTATTTTGGTAATTTAGTTGTTAATGTTTAATTTTTAAATTTTTTTTAAGTTTTTATTCTACTCTCCATGGTTATTAAGGAAAAATTCTCAAAATGAAATGGGAGCAATTGAATTTTTGTCTTTTTACTTGACTTAGAATTTGTATTATGCTTATTAAAGTTGATGAATTGTTGAAACTTCTATTGAATTCAATCTTATGTCTTCCACTTTAAGCTATTCACACACTGTGCACAATAGGTTCTGATTATAAGATGAAAATCTATTTCCCTCTTGACTTAGTGTGGACCCCGCATTTCGGCTCAATGTGTTTCCCACTCGATGGCGAGCTCGATTTTTATTTGAAAAATTGATTTTTATTGATTATTTGAAAATGACTTGGAGTCGCCACTTATTTTTGTTTTATTTTTAAAGGGTAAACAAAATAAGAAAGAAAAACCCTAAGTGTGACTCCTTATTTTGGAAAAGGTGATCTACGAAAACCGGATCGGGTTCGGGGGTTAGGTTACTTATCGGGAAGGTACAGTAAAGACCGTAGCACCCCTCTAAGTCCCTAAAACCGGGTCTCTACTAATAAAATGAAGCTGACATGGCAATTGATGAAAAATCAATGAATACTCGAATCAATCATGCACATATGAGTATCAGAATATGCAATAGAGGATAACCGAAGTGAAAGTGAATGCGTACCTGATCAGCAAACGGCAACGCGCTATCAAGAGAGAGGGTTAGCGCAAAATAAAGAGCATAAACATAGCTCACATGTCACTAAATCGAGTACAAAATCATCAAAAGCACGCATGACAATCCACTCAAAATTAATTTTTATTTTAAAGAAATTTTATTTGATGTTGGGCCCCCCACCAAAGCCCGTTTATTTTTAGTGAATCAATTTCGCAAATTCTATCATCCAGAATTACGAAAAATAAATTCACACTTATTTTAAAACATTTTGAAAACCAAAGAAAATTCGAAAGTGGCTCGCCAAAAGGAAAATGGCGACCAAATTTTATTGAAAATGAGATGTTGGTATCTAAAAACCTTAAGGATGGAAAATTTGATGACTTGAAAACATTTCAAAAACCAAAAGTTGGAAAATTATTTGAAAATGGGGTTAGGAATTTATTTTTTGAAATTAAAGGGAAAGAATTTTGGAGGATGGCACGTGGCTCAGAAGTGGTCATAACTTGGTCATTCATCCATGCCACCTTCACTGCAGTTGGAGACGGAAAAGATCCCTTCAATCGTCAACATGGGACACGCGGCTCAATCTCGTGGTGCATCTCATCACGTGGCAACTGACTAAACCAAGAGCTACTATCGAGGCGCACTTAGCAATGAATTTCATACATGCATCCCATTAAGCTGACCTTGCCAAATTCCCATCAGCTTGAAGATTTCCTAGCTGCCCATAAACAGGACTTCCCATTTGTGTAAACATGGCCCTCTACACCTTGGCTAGGTCACCTCCTGGAGCAACAGTTGATGACTGGTAGTTGGTACCGCACTTGAATCTAGCATGGCGTCAATCAACGGACTGGATAGGACGCTTTGTCTCAATGGTGGCTGCAGCTGCATCTTCACAACTCCCAGACTTACCATGTTTCCTAACATAGCATGAATCATCAGAATCACTGTCGCTAACACCTTCTTGGACCACCCGTCCAAACTCATCGACTTTCAGTGGAGGCATTTCCTTCTGAGGCCTCTCATTCTCAGGAACCATACCAACACCACCACCAGTACCTTTTCCCTGGATCAAAATATTTTCATCAATGGTTCTGGTAGCAATAGATGTTTAACTTCTTTTACATCCACTGGTGATTCAAAGAGTCGAATTCCATGCACAAACGGGAATCAGACCGCAAATATAAGACTTTCATTGGGATCCATTTCCTGGGTGTTTCTACTTTCAAGACATCTCCCCTGCACATTGCTGATTCAAGCTTTAAACTGCGTGCATACCAGGTTTACATAGAACAAACTCCTACTTGCTCTTATCATGTGAGCCACTCATCAACTGCAGGCCGAGCATATAGCGGAGAGAACGAAAATGTAATTTATGGTGAATGAATGGCCGGATAAGTAGAGAAGGGTAGGGAGAGAAGAAAATGAGTATAGTTGTGGTTAGAGAGAGAAAAGGTGGTGGAAGGTTAGTGAAGGTGTAAGGCTATGGGTATGATGGTATGGGATTCCATTATGTAGAGATAAGAGTGTGGGCATGGTGACGGGTATGGCCATGTATGGCCATGCAAAGGTGAGGGGAACAATCATGTGCTGGATGAGTGATGGAAAGAAGCAGGACGAATGGGCATTATGGGTATGAGAAAATGAAAAGGGGTAATGGGATGGGTGTGAGGTGTGGTGTAGTGAGAGAAAAGGTGATGAAGGGTATGTGAGGAGGATGATGGGTATGAGAGAAGGGTATGATGGGTACCATGCATGGGGATGAATGGTATGAAGGAAAATGGGTATGCAGGTAAAGAGAAATGAGGTAGAAGCGGTCATGTGCATGGGGCTCCATCCACGTGAATGAGAAGTGAGTAACGGGTTTGATGGGTGTGAGGAGGTTTAAAGATATGGGTATGGTGAGCATGAACAATGAGGATATGAGCATGGGGATGATGAAAGGTAATAAGCATGGGTGCATGAGAGGTGAGGGTGTGCAGGTCACCCTCAGTTTCAGAAAGTCTAGTAACCTCAAAACCTGGCTAGTGATGAAACTTGGGATCATGTTGTCGCTACATACTGATCGGAGGACCATTGAACGGCTGAATCTTCAGCATCTATGAGCCGTTTTTAGAGTTTCCACAACTGGACAAGCATGCTGTTGCTTCTCGTACATACTGGCTGGAAATACATCTCTTACCTTTCCTTACTCGTCTCAGTTTTTCTCTCTGGAAACCCAAAAATGGCTTCCCCTTCACTCTGGTTTTTCTCTCCTCCCAAGAAAATCTCTACAATGGCAATGGAAGCTCCCCTCCCTCTGCCGAACTCGTTCCTTGCCGGTATATATGAGTGTCTCTCCTCGTATCCTCCATGCAAGTAGACCCACAACTTTCTAACTCTACCAAACTGTTCCCCAAAAACGTCTTTGTAGTGCAAACAGTTCAAACCTCCCTGAACAACTGGGTTAACTTCTCTGTTGGGGATACCTTCTGCAATGTATTGTGAGTTTCTCAACAGAGTACCAATATCTTCTCTAGTGCCAATATTTCCAGGCAACTTATCAGCCGCATCTCTCTCAAGGCATAACGGCATCTTAGAGGATTAACCATGGATCAGCTGCCGTAATCAGTGATATATCTTCACCTTTCCCAAACGCATATTCCACTCGTTTCTGCACTACATAACTCTTCTTCTAGTGCAGCTTGCAGAGCTCTCTCTCCCCTTGAAAAAGACATGCTCCCTGAACAGCTTGCTACCTTGTTCACCCTCAAGCCTACAAATCTCTTCTCCAAAAGATGCTAAAAACGGAGGGGAAAAGCAAGGAAATAGGAAAAAGAACCCAAAGAAAAAGAAAAACAGAGCCACATATAAAAGGAAATAATGCCATTAAATCCAAGCCCAGCTTCATGAAGATCAAAGAGCTCTCAAAAGAGGTTGGTGGGGAGGATCTAAATGAACTTAAAACTCAAACACCATGTGCAACCAATATACAACTCATACGAGAGAAAACAAGGATCAAGCAAACAAAAATTAGCAGCAGGTTTTCCTCCTTAGATAAACAAAATAGACGTCTAGATATCAGCAAGAAAACGCAAAGTGAGCATCAAAGATGAAGCAAGAAATAAGAACATAGGATGAGAGATGATCAAACCTTGCTGTTTCCTCCTCTACTCCTTTCCTCAGCAAATATAACCTTCTCGTTCCCCAGAAAAAGCACTCCAGAAAAGTCCAGAAAAGTCTCCCTCTCCTCCCCCTCACCCAGCCAAGATACAATGCTTAAGGGTATACTCTAGCAGCTCTCCTCTCTAGATAACTCTCTTTCTTCCACGGCAAAGAATCCTCTATAGCTGGAAAACTCTCTCCCCTTGTACTCTCTCCGATCCCCCTCAACAATGGGTACCCTCCTTTTCAATGGAAAAACACCCACAAAACCCCTCAGAAAAAAACCTCTCACAGTCATCCTGCCTGCTCCAAAAAAGCAACCTGCTATCCAAAAATATCCCCCTTTTTTCTCTCCCGGATTTGCCCTTCTAACCATATCTGCAGAGACAGCCCCCTTCCAGCCCCACTACTCTACAGCCTCTCTCCTCTCTCTCATCCGCTCCTCAAGACAACGGCCTGCAGATTCTCCTTCTAGAACCTTCTTCACCTTTACAGGTGTCTTCCCCTAATTGGTCCATCAACTCCACGATTTTGATCCTATATTGACTAATCCGAGAGTGACACGTGGCCAGAATGAGCTGCATGAAATAGCACCCAAATGGGGGGTCTACAAATATGCCCCTCTTCGGTAGAGTTCACGAGTGTAAAGAATATGAACAATGGAGTGAAAAGAAGGTGTGAATAGTGAGTGTAATGAAGTGAACTCTACCGAAGAACCAAGGAGACCCCCATAGGGACACTAGTGAGATAAAAACTCACTCAAGCCAGCAGACGAACACCAAGGCTCTAATCCTAAAAAAAAAAGATGTCACAAAATGCCTCTGCGGCCACACTAAGGATCCAGGCTCCCTCTAAAATGTCTCCAAAAGTGACCCAAAAATCAATGTCAAAGGTGAGTAACGGTCGAACCACCTTGGAGTACGAACAAGAATGCGTCTAAAGGAGACTGCCCTATGTGGACTACATGATGAATACATGATAAGCACAAGGTAACGAAGTGAGGACGACGATAATAAGTGCAAATCCAATGAAGGTGAGACACGCAATGCCACTGAATAGGAATGCTAGGAGCTGTGACTCTGCATGACAAGACTGACTCTAAACACTAAACTAGGAAACAACAGCTCTGGAAGCCAACCAAAAACTAACTCTAAATGCTAAACTGAGAATAACAGCTCTAGAAGCAAACCAAAAACTAACTCTAAAAACTAAACTAGAAAACAACAGCTCTGGAAGCCAACCAAAAACTAACTCTAAATGCTAAACTGAGAATAACAGCTCTGGAAGCAAACCAAAAACTAACTCTAAAAACTAAACTAGAAAACAATAGCTCTGGAAGCCAACAAAAAAAAAAAAAAAAAAAAAAAAAAACTAACTCTAAAAACTAAACTAGAAAATAACAGCTCTGTAAGCAAACCAAAAACTAACTCTAAAAACTAAACTAGAAAACAACAGCTTTGGAAGCCAACCAAAAAAAACTAACTCTAAAAACTAAACTAGAAAATAGCAGCTCTGTAAGCAAACCAAAAACTAACTCTAAAAACTAAACTAGAAAACAACAGCTCTGGAAGCCAACAAAAAAAAACTAACTCTAAAAACTAAACTAGAAAATAACAACTCTGTAAGCAAACCAAAAACTAACTCTAAAAACTAAACTAGAAAACAACATATCTGGAAGCCAACAAAAAAAAACTAACTCTAAAAACTAAACTAGAAAATAACAGCTCTGGAAGCCAACCAAAAACTAACTCTAAAAGCTAAACTAGGAAACAACAGCTCTGGAAGCCACCAAAAAAACTAACTCTAAAAGCTAAACTAGAAAATAACAGCTCTGGAAGCCTAAACAAGACGACAGTAATGGCTCTGGAAGCCTAAACAAGATGACGGTAATGACTCTGGAAGCCTAAACAAGATGACAGTAATGGCTCTGGAAGCCTAAACAAGATGACAGTAATGGCTCTGGAAGCCTAAACAAGATGACAGTAATGGCTCTGGAAGCCTAAACGAGATGACGGTAATGACTCTGGAAGCCTAAACAAGATGACAGTAACGGCTCTAGAAGCCCAAACAAGATGACGGTAATGGCTCTGGAAGCCTAAACAAGATGACGGTAATGGCTCTGGAAGCCTAAACAAGATGACGGAAATGGCTCTGAAAGCCAAAACGAGATGACGGTAATGACTCTGGAAGCCTAAACAAGATGACGGTAATGACTCTGGAAGCCTAAACAAGATGACGGTAATGACTCTGGAAGCCTAAACAAGATGACGGTAATGACTCTGAACGCCAAGCTGAAAAGTGATAACGACTCTGAACATCGAAACCGAGGATGTGACTCTGAATGTCGATCTGAAAACCGATGATGGCTCTGAACGTCGAACTGAAAACACGGTGATGACAATGGCTCTGAACACCGAAGCTGAGGAGTGATAACGACTCTGAACGCCGAAACCGTGGACACGACTCTGAATGTCGATCTGAAAACCGATAATGGCTCTGAACGCCGAAGCTGAGAAGCGATAACGACTCTGAACGTCGAAACCGAGGATACGACTCTGAATGTCGATCTGAAAATCGATGATGGCTCTGAACGCCGAAGCTGAGAAGTGATAACGACTCTGAATGTCGATCTGAAAACCGATGATGGCTCTGAACGCCGAATTGAACACACGGTGATGACGATGGCTCTGAACACCGAAGCTGAGGAGTGATAACGACTCTGAACGCCGAAACCGAGGACGCGACTCTAAATGTCGATCTGAAAACCGGTGATGACTCTGAACGCCGAACTGAAAACACGGTGATGACGATGGCTCTAAACACCGAAACTGAGGAGTGATAACGACTCTGAACACCGAAACCGAGGATGTGACTCTAAATGTCGATCTGAAAACCGATGATGGCTCTGAATGCCGAAGCTGAGAAGTAATAACGACTCTGAATGTCGATCTGAAAACCGATGATGGCTCTGAACGCCGAACTGAACACACGGTGATGACAATGGCTCTGAACACCGAAGCTGAGGAGTGATAACGACTCTAAAAGCCGAAAACGAGGACGCGACTCTGAATGTCGATCTGCAAACCGATGATGGCTCTGAACGCCGAAACTGAGAAGTGATGATGATGACTCTGAACGTTAAACTAAGAAGTGATAACGACTCTGAACGTTGAAACCGAGGATGCGACTCTGAATGTTGATCTGAAAACTGATGATAGCTCTGAACGCCGATACTGAAAAGTGATGATGATGACTCTGAACGTCAAACTGAGAAGTGATAACGACTTTGAACGCCGAAACCGAGGATGCGACTCTGAATGTCGATCTGAAAACTGATGATAGCTCTGAACGCCGAAACTGAGAAGTGATGATGATGACTCTAAACGTCAAACTAAGAAGTGATAACGACTTTGAACGCCGAAACCGAGGATGTGACTCTGAATGTCGAACTAAAAACCGATGATGGCTTTGAACGCTGAAACTGAGAAGTGATGATGGCTTTGAACGCCGACAACTGGAGAAATGGCTCTGAACGCCGAACTGAAAAATGTGACAAGATGACTCTGAATGTCGTAAACCGTGAATGAACGGCAGCTCTGAATGCCAGACTGCAAGGAAACAATGAGGGGGAAATATGCCCCAGTGTGGCATGCCGCTGTAAATCTCAAACTGCTAGAAATGGCTAAAAAGGGGCTCTACGAGTCTCGAACGACGCACCACTAAGAGCTCATGTCAACGAAGAACTCAGGAACAATGGTCAGTGAGGCGAATACAACATATCTCGGTCGAGTGACGAAAACTGTGATGGACATGTGAGAGAACAATCGCCTCCATGGCTAAATGAGGGAAATACGCCCCAGTATGGCATCAGATGTACCCGATCTGCCCTGATGACCCGAGAATAACACCATGGGGATGCATAAAAGACTTGATGTGTACCGCACTGAAATGATGACATGGGGATCCAGGCACTTGACATAACCCCATCCAGGAATCACAACTATATCAAAGAGTATGAATCTGGCTGAATGAGTCAAGAGAGGCTCCTCGGAGTATCAGGACAAAATGAAATCAATCATCAACCTGACGTGTATCTCATAACCGTGGATGATCATGTAAACCAGTGGGGATCTATAAATCTCAATCAAGATGGGGAATATGCCCCAGTGTGGCATTGGAAATGTAACATGTCGAAAAATCAGATGAGCTCAAATCATCTATGCCTGCAACTGGCTAGATGGCTCTCGATAGGCTCCACTAAGGAAACATCTCGAGGATAGCGAATATATCATCATCCCTACATATATCTCGCAAATAAGGATAAGCACGCAACTCTCTCATGATCTGTAAACCTCATCCGAACGGAAATATGCCCCTATATGGCATCGAAATATATGATATGTCTGAGATCAGATAGCATGGAATCATCTATCCTCGAACATGTGACCTCTGCGAAGATCCATACAGATCCTCCGAAATGGAATATGTCCCAGTATGGCATCTGACGTGCGACAAATCAGGAAAAACAGGTGACATCAAATCATCCCTCATCAAACACGTGATCCTGGTAATCCAAACACGGTCGAAACGGATCTAAACATCTGAGAAGTGTCTCCTAGAAGAAGATGCATGACAAATATCTAAATGTCAACCGAATCTCAAACACCTGTCCACATAGAAGCTGTAGAAGACGATATCTGATCCCATGGCCTCAGGGTGGTCTTAAGACACGGGACGTAACGTAGGCTAGGGTGATAGGGTGATAGAAACGAAGGGAAACTAAGCTCAAATACCCGATGATCAAAACCCATGCCCTCATGTATGAAATGCAACAAGTATAGTAAATCCCGTGAGCCATGGACCTAATGGTGCCTAATGTGAACATAGTGTCGATGAGGAGAC
Source organism: Vitis vinifera (assembly GCF_030704535.1). Lineage (NCBI taxonomy): Eukaryota > Viridiplantae > Streptophyta > Magnoliopsida > Vitales > Vitaceae > Vitis > Vitis vinifera. The sequence continues at coordinate 6,476,030 of NC_081812.1, forward strand.
AAATGAAATAGATCAAACTGATAATGAGATGTATAATGGCGATGTGAAGAGACTATCAAACCCGAAAATGGGTCACTGTAAGAAAAAGCTAAAATGTGGAATGAAGATGATGAATCAGAAGTGAAAACAAGGATGACGATGATGAAGCACTGAATGTGAGAATGAGTGATAATCTGCTCAAATCAAATATGCAGGGAAGTCATGTCAATAACGAATGCAATGATGGAATGGACGATGACCCAGAGCTCCTAAGAGAAAGTCACTCATCTCGCTCACAAGATATACGACAAAATGAATACAAAGCCTGAGGGATCCCGGGAAGCTCACATACGAACTCCCGCCAACAAACACGATCAATCAAGTGACCCTCGAACATCAATACATACTCAGTGATAGATAACAATGCACACATGTTTTTATTTCTTTTTCCTCTTTTTTTTTTTTGGTTTTTTTTTTTTTTTTTTACATAAGTATACATGCTCTGAACGCAACCAAGAAATCCCCGAAGATGACATCAAAAAAGGATAACATACTCTCAAATGTCAATGTAACATGAACTATCTCTGATGATGTGACTTTCTCAAACTAAGGATCCCTGGACCAACGTCCGTAGGATAGATAGTGGAAATGACATGACTACCCTCCATGTAGTGAACTGAGGAGGATCACCACTCAGGGTGGAAGAAAATGATGCAAAACGAACAGTAGATGGGATAAAGAAGATATGATGAATAACACGAACAGTGAGATGAGATGAAATGCAATGATGCAGTGATGAGAACAGATAATGAGAAGAACATGCCCCTAGGTCCAAGGCTCATGAGACTCTCAAACAATGCATGCATACACTAAAGGGCCCCAATCCCGGTGTGAAAATGTGAGCAAGGCTATAAGAAATGAAAGCTATGATGCGCATGCGAGGCTCAAATGGGCTAGCAATGGACTATATATATCAGAAATGGGATAAAGGGATATAGCTAACCGAAATGATGGCCACCCATCCTGCGACCATGGACTCAAACGTAGTACCTCTTTAGCTGATCCACATTGGTCGGCTCTGAGAACTGGTTTCCATCTAAATCCATCAGCCATGCAGCGCTCTCTGGAGTCAACTCCCTGATGAAATAAGGTTCGCTCCAACTAGGTCTGAACTTCCCTCTAGGATCTCTGATCAATCCTCTGATGACTCTCAAAACTAAGTCACCTACATGCAGTGGTCTAGGCTTGACCCGCTTTTTGAAAGCATGGGCCATCTTCCTCTGATATGCACGAACGTGGTCTGTTGCTCTCAATCTCCTCTCATCTAGGAGATTGAGCTGATCAAATCGAGCCTGAGCCCAATCCATCTCGGGAATCTGCTGCTCTAGTGCTACTCTCAATGATCCCATCTCAATCTCAACAGGTAGCACTGCCTCCATGTCGTACACCAATGAATAGGGTGTGGCTCCTGTAGAGGTGCGAAAAGAAGTCCGATATGCCCACAATGCGAAAGGGAGCTTCTCCGACCAATCCTGAGAAGTCTCAACCATCTTCCGCAATATCCTCTTAATATTCTTATTCGCGGCCTCTATTGCCCCATTCGTCTGCGGCCTATACGCAGTCGATCTATGATGCCGGATGTTGTATCTCTGTACTAAGGTGTTAACCTCTGCTCTGAAATGTACCCCTCTATCCGAGATCAGCTCGTGAGGGACTCCGTAGCGACAAATGATGTGCGATCTAATGAAACTGGCAACTCCAGATGATGTCAATCTCGCGTACGAAGCAGCCTCCACCCACTTGGTGAAGTAATCAATAGCAACAAGGATAAACTCATGACCACTGGAAGATTTTGGTGAAATCTTCCCGATGATATCGATACCCCATACTGAAAACGGCCATGGTGAAGTCAATGCATGCAACTCCGAGGGCGGCACGTGAATGAGATCTCCATGTATCTGACACTCGGGACATCTCTGAACGAACTGGCAACAATCCGTCTCCATAGTCAACCAGAAATAGCCGGTCCTCATGATCTTACGGGCCAACATATGCCCTCCCATATGTGGTCCGCAGACTCCCGCATGAACCTCTCGCATAACTCTATCGGCAGAAGCGCGGTCCAAACATAATAGCAGCATCCCATCAGGTGATCGTCTATATAGCGTCTCGCCACAAATCACAAATCGGGTGGCCAACTATCTCAATGCTCTCCTATCCTTGGCCGTGGCGGCCTCAGGATATATGTCGAGTCTCAAAAAGTGATATATGTCATGGTACCAGGGCAAACCATCGTCTATCTCCATATCATCAAGCAAACAACAATACGCAGGAGCAGATCTCGACTCAATCAACAAAGGGCGAACAGTGGCATCTGCAGGAATATCAATCATGGAAGCTAGAGTAGCTAAAGCATCAGCAAACTGGTTCTGCGCTCTAGGCAGATGTGTATATCTCAAATCCTCAAATCTCGCGACCAGTAGCTCCAAATATGCATGATAAGGCCTAAGCTTCGCGTCTCTAGTCTTCCACTCGCCTTGAATCTGTCTCAATACCAGATTGGAGTCACCAAACACCTCCATCTGTCTAATCCGGAGCTCGAGGGCTGTCTCTATTCCTAAGATGCAAGCCTCATACTCAACAATGTTGTTCGTGGCCGGATGTCGATCCGAGAATGCCAAACGAACAGACCTGGGAATGTGATCACCATGAGGGGATATCAACAAAACACCTATCCCGTATCCAGAATGGTTGGCTGCACCATCGAAGTACATGCGCCAACCCAACAGACTAGTCACAACTGCGACATCCTCGTCTGGAAAATCATCGTCAATAGCTCTGGCATCAGAAACTGGTAATGAGGCTAAGTGATCTGCGACAATGCTCCCTCTGATGGACTTCTGAGTGACATAATGAATGTCAAACTCAGTCAGAAGTACCAGCCATCTCATAAGGCGACCAACTAGAGCGGGCCTGTCAAACAAAAATCTCAAAGGATCAAGACGAGATATCAAATGCACTGAATACTCGGTCATGTAATGTCTCAATCGGCGAGTGGCCCAAACCAATGCCAAGCAGTAGCGCTCAATCGTGACATATCTCGTCTCGTAATCTAGCATCCTCTTACTCAGATAATAAATGGCTCGATCTTTGCCCAAATCATCGAGCTGAGCTAACATGCAACCTAAAGCCACGTCCGAAACTGATAGGTATAGGAGTAGAGGACGGCCTGGTGTAGGTGGAGCCAAAACTGGAGGCGACAACAAGTACTCTCAGATCCTCTCAAATGCGCGCTGACACTGATCATCCCAAACAGTAGGTTGACTCTTCCTCAAGAGTCGGAAAATGGGCTCACAAATGTCTGTCAATCTGGCTATGAATCTACTGATGTACTGAAGTCTGCCCAGGAAGCCTCTGATCTCTCTCTCTGTCGTCGGTGCAGGCATATCAAGGATGGCTCTAATCTTGTCCGGATCTACCTGTATGCCTCGCTTACTGACCATGTACCCCAAGAGTTTCCCAGAAGTCACTCCAAAAGTGCACTTCTTGGGATTCAGTCTCAATCTAAACAGTCTGATCCTCTCAAAGAACCTCTCAAGAGCTGCCAAATGATCTAATCTACCTCGGGATTTCACTATCATGTCGTCTACATAAACCTCAACATCCCGATGCATCATGTCATGGAAGAGTGTGGTCGCTGCCCTCTGATAGGTGGCTCCTGCGTTCTTCAATCTGAATGGCATGACTCTATAGCAATAAGTGCCCCACTCGATAATGAAAGACGTCTTCTCCATGTCCTCTGGAGCCATCAAGATCTGACTGTACCCGGAAAATCCGTCCATAAAGGACAACATCGAGTGACCTGCTGTACTGTCAACTAACATGTCGATGTGTGGAAGAGGAAAATCATCCTTAGGACTGGCCTTGTTAAGATCTCGGAAATCAACACAAACCCTCACCTTGCCGTCCTTTTTGGGAACAGGGACGACATTGGCCAGCCACTCTGGGTACTCGACCACTGATAGAAATCCTACACTGAGTTGCTTCTGAATCTCCTCTTTCACCTGCAAGCTCCAACGAGGGTGCAATCGTCTCAACTTCTGCTTAACCGGTCTGGCATGGGGCAGAAGTGGCAAACGATGCTGGACGATAGATGGATCAAGGCCCGGCATGTCCTCATAGGACCATGCAAAGAAGTCCAAATATGCTCTGAGCAACTGGATGAGGCTGTTCCTCTCATCTGTAGATAGATCTGACCCTATCCTCAACTCCCTAGGCTGATCTGCAGTGCCAAAATCAACAATCTCTGTGTCTCCTACAGCAGGTGAAACCCTCTGATCAACGGGATCCGAATCGGAAACAGAAGATGAGTCATCATCTGAGTCATGCTGTGCAATCTCATCATCAATATCAAAAATCTGTGATGTGGGTGAAGATGGTGCAGATAAATCAATATCACAAGAGACAGGCAGATACTAAAAAATGCTCAAATCCATAGATAAAAAGTCGGAAACATAGTCAGAACAGGAGACGAACCCCGACAGAACGTCAAATGAAAGAGGTGGGTCCACAAAGTCGGACGCTCCCTCAACAATGCCAACATGGCTATCAATCAAATCATCAAAAGGTATAAGGTCCTCAACAGACTCCAGAGCAGGGGCTATCTGGATCTCCTCAACGATCTCGATGAAAGACACCCCGAAAAGATCGAATGGTGAAGTGAGCCCAGGATGAACTCTCTCCTCGATCGGGCTCAGGCTCAGGGCGAGCATCTCGTCGATGTACCCGTCGTGTGGGGCGGCTCCGTCCACTACGTCTCCGACCCCAGCAAAGGTCCCATGCTCATCGGTCTCATTAGGAAAACAAAGCGTCATAAGGCTCGTGCGATCCGGAGAAGAAGGAGCAATCAACACAGAAGTCGAAGGACCAGGGGCTCCATCTCTCAATCGTAACTGCTGGACAAGGCGCTGAAGCTCGGCCTCCTGGGTGGTGCTAAGTCCTCCGACAATCCCGTCAGATGATGTGTGCGGCTCCGATGCCCTCACAAAGTAATCTCTTGGTGTACGAACGCATAGGGTAATAGAAAGGAGTATGAGTCAGTCGAGCCCTCACCCTTTCCTTGCGCAATCGCGCCATATAGAGATAATCGACCTCAGTGGGGATGAACCCGAGTCCGAACGGTACGTCGTGATCAAGGATGGCTATGAACTCGCTCGGTCCATGCTGACGTCGACCCAACCCCATGCCAGGTAGATAGGACATGCTCCGCATAATATCGAGCACCACTGTGCTCCCATGCCGGTCAAAGGACATGGCCACAAAATCCCGGCAGAAATCCTCTATCTCCACAGTCTGCACCTCATCGAAGGTGAATCTAGTCAGAAAAAGATCATCATCAGTGTGACTAATCTCGAGCACAGGCTCGGCATCAATGAACATGTCTCCCACAGACTGCACCACGATGACCTGACCATTGTGAATAAACTTCACCTTCTGATGAAGGGAAGAAGGAATGGCCCCGGCTCTGTGGATCCATGGTCGGCCCAAAAGCAGGTTAAAGGATGTAGGAATCCTCAAAACCTGGAATACAGCGACAAAAGTGGTCGGACCGATCAGCAACTCGATCTCCAATGTACCCATGACCTCCCTTCGAGTATTGTCATATGCGCGAACGGTCTGAGTAGAGGGACCGAAATCAAAAGGAGCGTATCCAAGGGCGATGGCAGTGGCAAGAGGACATACGTTTAGGGCCGATCCATTGTCCAAGAGGACAGATGGGACTCGACGGCTTGAACAGCTAACAAATATGTAGAGCGGACGAGTGTGGTCCGAGCCCTCCGGTGGCAAGTCATCATCGGAAAAGACGATACAAGTGGCTCTGCCAGCCGTCATCATATGAATGAGTCCCTCAGGAGTGGTCGTGGTATCGACTCTGATCTGGCTCAGAGCTCAAGTAAGTGCATCCCGATGAGTACTAGAGGACGCTAAAAGGCTCCAGATAGAAATACGAGCCTGAGTGCTCTGCAACTGCCTCAAAATCTCGTCATCCTCTGCTCTGACCTCCTCCTGGGATGACGTACCCCCTAAGGGTCTAGCGGCAGCGGCTGGAGGTGGCTGTCTCAATACTCTCCTTCCCCGGAGGATATACTGAACGTCCGGAGTCTGAGGATCATCACTGTGTGAAGCCTGAACCTCCTCAACATCTGGGATCAGAATGTACGGCGCTTGAACGCTATAGCGTGTGAATGTCAGAGGCTCGGAAGTGGCCGCCTGTACAGATGCTGCCTCAGGAACTAGTCGGAATGGAGCGGGCATCTGTAGCTCTAGAGTCACCCAACTCGTCTCGTAAATCCCAGCTGGCATGATAGGCTCTGGATCTGGATCATCCCAACTCAACATATGGACATGATCATCAATCTCATCGAAGTCCAAGAAATGGATACCATCAGCTGGTGGAGGGACTGCATGAGTGGTGTGGGTAAGTAACGGGTTTGTGGTCACACTTGGCTGACCCAAGTGTACCAAACCCTGGTCTATCAGATCCTGAATAGCGTGCCTCAGAGCGGTGCATCGATCGGTCTCATGTCCAGGCCCCTAATGATAAGCACAGTGTAAATCCATCCTGAACTGAGCTAGAATTGGTTGAGGTAGTGGCCGAGGGGTGAGAGCAGTCAATAAACCAGCCTCCGTAAGTTTCCGAAGAGCCTGGCTCAACGGCATGCCTATCTACGAGAAATGCCTCTACGTCCTCAAAGCAAACGGACTAGAAGTCTGCTGGGCTCCAGGTCGCGGAGAAGGCGCCGCAGGTCTCGCGGTGAACTGAGCAGCGTAGCATGGCTGCCCTGTGGCTGTGTAGGAGACCGCGGGTCTCTCAATTCCCTGAGTGGCATAAGAAGGTAAAACCAATGTCTGTGGCATGTGTGTCTGATCGTAAGCCGGACGAGGTGCCCGTGGCCTGTACTGATGAAATGCATAGGAAGAATGAGGCTCGGAAAATGTGGGATCGACTGATGGCGTCTGAGAGGCCTCTGACTGGATGAACTGATAGCACCAACCTCTGTCGGCCTCGGTCCTACGAATGGTTTCTTCCCCTTAACATCACTAAGGGAAGAATCTGCCCATAAACCTCTCGTGATGCTGTCCTCGACATCATACAAAGCCATAACGAGAGACCCAAAATCTGTGAACGGGACCCCGACCACATGTCTGGCGATCCTCGGCTATAGGCTCCTCAAAACCATCTGAATCTAGTCTCTCTCTGATGGTTTATCCACTATCTCAGCTATCTTCCCGCGCCAACGGGAAATGAAAGAAGAAACGGACTCCTCTGTCCTCTGCCTTAGAGCCTCGAGCTCTCTCCTCGATACGTCTACAACAGTGTTAAACGAAAACTGTCGTAGGAACTCCTGGGCCAAGTCATCCCACGTACGGCGTCTCGAGGACTCCAAAGACGCAAACCAGCGCTGAGCCGCCCCACTCAGAGATAGGGGGAAAAGAGTGATCATTTGAGGCTCGTCCAGTCCATGAGCCCTTATCACGGTGCTGTACAGTCGGAGATGGATGCGTGGACAACCGATACCAGTGTACCTCTCAATATCTGGCATCCTGAACTTAGCCGGCAAGCTGGCTACAGGCATACCCCCAAAATCATCCCAAACAACTGATCCATCTGACACTCTCATCTGCCTCATACACTGCTCGATGCGGTCCATGCGCGCATGCGTGTCATCAGCGACAACGGCCTGGGCGACTACGGGTGGAGCGATCTCAGACTGCCCGTGTAATACATATGGTGATGCCTGATGCACTGAAGGAACGGGTGGGGGTGGTGGAGGTGGGTGTGAGTCATATGGCGTCTCATCCTGGACTGCTGGTGGTCTACCCTGCTGACCACCGATCTCCTGCCTGAGGCTAGCCAAAGCCTCCTGGATAGAAGCCATGGCAGCCGTGAACTGATCAACCGTGACAACCTGCTGATCCATATCTGGTGTATCTGAAACCCGAACTAATCTGCCCTCTACTCTGATCCACGAAACTATACCCAGACTGAGAGTAAAAATCCTGATCCTGAAAGTACTCCTCTTCTGCTCTGATCCACAAAGGTATATCAAGACAAGGAACAAAGGTCCGATCCTACAAAGCACGAAGAACAGAATAAGGATATGGCTCGGGGAATGTATAGAAGAAAAGATAATCTGAACAGGAACAAGCAAAGCATCCAAGTGAAGATGAGCGGTCCGACCGTACTCAAACTCGTCATGATCTCAGTGCACTCTCAACTGGAGACTAAACAGAGGGAAAATCGGATCCGAAACTGCGGCTACAGAGGCACGGAAAGCCCTCAGATGCACCCACGTGTAGGGAGGGAATCCTAATCGAAGGATCTACGGCTCAACCTACAAGGTCAAGGTGGCTCTAAATGGATAAGGGTGGACTTTAAAATATCCCTAGCAGAAGCGATCATACCCTCCGGCGGTACGCAACCCTCTGCACGCCTCCGAAGAGACGGAGCGTTTCCATGCAAGGTGGTCATCACCTCCACACATGCACTACCTCGCATCCCAGGGGGTTTCCTATGGTGAAACCTCTCAAACTCTCAACACTCAATAGTCTACTAGCGTGCACAGTGATGGTGTGGGTGCATCCGAAACCCTAAGAAGCTAAAGCAGGATATGAAACACACTGGCCACACAAATATCCATGAAACCTAGCTCCGGGCTATACAGGTCTTCAATGATCGGACTCCAATCGACATCAAAGTATCGCTCTCCTCCAGAATGCTCCCGTACATCGATATAGCCCGTCGCTAGACCCTACTCCTAATCTCTGGCTCGGTCAAAGAGCAAACACACAGAAGGTCTCACACTTGCAATAGTGAGAACCGGGATGAAAGGAATGACCGAAACCAAGAGAGTTGGAGGTAAGGGGATATATGTGCGGCCCACATAGACAGGCAACATGCAATCATGCAGAAGGAAGGCAGTCACGCGTCATACAGTCAAGCAAAGTACAGGATATATCACTCATGTCCACACAAAAAGCTACAACTATCAGGATGAATAGCTATATGAACATCATGCTCAAAAGACGATCAAGATAATATGCCAGTCAGAGAAAACAACACAGCAAGTCAAACAATGTACAATAGTGAGTCTAGGCATGTGAAGTGAGTAGAATAATCAGGAAGAAACAGAATCGCCATACGAAGCAAAACAAGGTGAGTAACCTATGATAATCGACATGTCAATGTACCAAACTAATATAGCAATGAAGTACAGAAAAAGCGACATCTGAAGCCCCAAATCAAGATGATCAATCATACCAATGTCACAACACAATATCCAAGCATACATCAAGAACTCCCAATGTGCAATCAAGAGACAGGTACTCACTGATCGACTCATCAAATGCCATGTTTGCTTCATCTTAAGTTCAAGTTTGACTCTCTATAGATCCCCAGTGGAGTCGCCATTTTGTGGACCTCGCATTTCGGCTCAATGCGTTTCCCACTCGATGGCGAGCTCGATTTTTATTTGAAAAATTGATTTTTATTGATTATTTGAAAATGATTTGGAGTCGCCACTTATTTTTGTTTTATTTTTAAAGGGTAAACAAAATAAGAAAGAAAAACCCTAAGTGTGACTCCTTATTTTGGAAAAGGTAATCTACGAAAACCGGATCGGGTTCGGGGGTTAGGTTACTTATTGGGAAGGTACAGTAAAGACCGTAGCACCCCTCTAAGTCCCTAAAACCGGGTCTCTACTAATAAAATGAAGCTGACATGGCAATTGATGAAAAATCAATGAATACTCGAATCAATCATGCACATATGAGTATCAGAATATGCAATAGAGGATAACCGAAGTGAAAGTGGATGCGTACCTGATCAGCAAACGGCAACGCGCTATCAAGAGAGAGGGTTAGCGCAAAATAAAGAGCATAAACATAGCTCACATGTCACTAAATCGAGTACAAAATCATCAAAAGCACGCATGACAATCCACTCAAAATTAATTTTTATTTTAAAGAAATTTTATTTGATGTTGGGCCCCCCACCAAAGCCCGTTTATTTTTAGTGAATCAATTTCGCAAATTCTATCATCCAGAATTACGAAAAATAAATTCACACTTATTTTAAAACATTTTGAAAACCAAAGAAAATTCGAAAGTGGCTCGCCAAAAGGAAAATGGCGACCAAATTTTATTGAAAATGAGATGTTGGTATCTAAAAACCTTAAGGATGGAAAATTTGATGACTTGAAAACATTTCAAAAACCAAAAGTTGGAAAATTATTTGAAAACGGGGTTAGGAATTTATTTTTTGAAATTAAAGGGAAAGAATTTTGGAGGATGGCACGTGGCTCAGAAGTGGTCATAACTTGGTCATCCATCCATGCCACCTTCACTGCAGTTGGAGACGGAAAAGATCCCTTCAATCGTCAACATGGGACACGCGGCTCAATCTCGTGGTGCATCTCATCACGTGGCAACTGACTAAACCAAGAGCTACTGTCGAGGCGCACTTAGCAATGAATTTCATACATGCATCCCATTAAGCTGACCTTGCCAAATTCCCATCAGCTTGGGGATTTCCTAGCTGCCCATAAACAGGACTTCCCATTGTGTAAACATGGCCCTCTACACCTTGGCTAGGTCACCTCCTGGAGCAACAGTTGATGACTGGTAGTTGGTACCGCACTTGAATCTAGCATGGCGTTAATCAACGGACTGGATAGGACGCTTTGTCTCAATGGTGGCTGCAGCTGCATCTTCACAACTCCCAGACTTACCATGTTTCCTAACATAGCATGAATCATCAGAATCACTGTCGCTAACACCTTCTTGGACCACCCGTCCAAACTCATCGACTTTCAGTGGAGGCATTTCCTTCTGAGGCCTCTCACTCTCAGGAACCATACCAACACCACCACCAGTACCTTTTCCCTGGATCAAAACATTTTCATCAATGGTTCTAGTAGCAATAGATGTTTAACTTCTTTTACATCCACTGGTGATTCAAAGAGTCGAATTCCATGCACAAACGGGAATCAGACCGCAAATATAAGACTTTCATTGGGATCCATTTCCTGGGTCTTTCTACTTTCAAGACATCTCCCCTGCAAATTGCTGATTCAAGCTTTAAACTGCGTGCATACCAGGTTTACATAGAACAAACTCCTACTTGCTCTTATCATGTGAGCCACTCATCAACTGCAGGCCGAGCATATAGCGGAGAGAACGAAAATGTAATTTATGGTGAATGAATGGCCGGATAAGTAGAAAAGGGGTAGGGAGAGAAGAAAATGAGTATAGTTGTGGTTAGAGAGAGAAAAGGTGGTAGAAGGTTAGTGAAGGTGTAAGGCTATGGGTATGATGGTATGGGATTCCATTATGTAGAGATAAGAGTGTGGGCATGGTGACGGGTATGGCCATGTATGGCCATGCAAAGGTGAGGGGAACAATCATGTGCTGGATGAGTGATGGAAAGAAGCAGGACGAATGGGCATTATGGGTTCATGAAAATGAAAAGGGGTAATGGGATGGGTGTGAGGTGTGGTGTAGTGAGAGAAAAGGTGATGAAGGGTATGTGAGGAGGATGATGGGTATGAGAGAAGGGTATGATGGGTACCATGCATGGGGATGAATGGTATGAAGGAAAATGGGTATGGAGGTAAAGAGAAATGAGGTAGAAGCGGTCATGTGCATGGGGCTCCATCCACGTGAATGAGAAGTGAGTAACGGGTTTGATGGGTGTGAGGAGGTTTAAAGATATGGGTATGGTGACCATGAACAATGAGGATATGAGCATGGGGATGATGAAAGGTAATAAGCATGGGTGCATGAGAGGTGAGGGTGTGCAGGTCACCCTCAGTTTCAGAAAGTCTAGTAACCTCAAAACCTAGCTAGTGATGAAACTTGGGATCATGTTGTTGCTACATACTGACCGGAGGACCATTGAACGGTTGAATCTTCAGCATCTATGAGCCGTTTTTAGAGTTTCCACAACTGGACAAGCATGTTGTTGCTTCTCGTACATACTGGCTGGAAATACATCTCTTACCTTTCCTTACTCCTCTCAGTTTTTCTCTCAGGAAACCCAAAAATGGCTTCCCCTTCACTCTGGTTTTTCTCTCCTCCCAAGAAAATCTCTACAATGGCAATGGAAGCTCCCCTCCCTCTGCCGAACTCGTTCCTTGCCGGTATATATGAGTGTCTCTCCTCGTATCCTCCATGCAAGTAGACCCACAACTTTCTAACTCTACCAAACTGTTCCCCAAAAACGTCTTTGTAGTGCAAACAGTTCAAACCTCCCTGAACAACTGGGTTAACTTCTCTGTTGGGGATACCTTCTGCAATGTATTGTGAGTTTCTCAACAGAGTACCAATATCTTCTCTAGTGCCAATATTTCCAAGCAACTTATCAGCCGCATCTCTCTCAAGGCATAACGACATCTTAGAGGATTAACCATGGATCAGCTGCCGTAATCAGTGATATATCTTCACCTTTCCCAAACGCATATTCCACTCGTTTCTACACTACATAACTCTTCTTCTAGTGCAGCTTGCAGAGCTCTCTCTCCCCTTGAAAAAGACATGCTCCCTGAACAGCTTGCTACCTTGTTCACCCTCAAGCCTACAAATCTCTTCTCCAAAAGATGCTAAAAACGGAGGGGAAAAGCAAGGAAATAGGAAAAAGAACCCAAAGAAAAAGAAAAACAGAGCCACATATAAAAGGAAATAATGCCATTAAATCCAAGCCCAGCTTCATGAAGATCAAAGAGCTCTCAAAAGAAGCTGGTGGGGAAGATCTAAATGAACTTAAAACTCAAATACCATGTGCAACCAATATACAACTCATACGAGAGAAAACAATGATCAAGCAAACAAAAATTAGCAGTAGGTTTTCCTCCTTAGATAAACAAAACAGACGTCTAGATATCAGCAAGAAAACGCAAAGTGAGCATCAAAGATGAGATAAGATGAAGCAAGAAATAAGAACATAGGATGAGAGATGATCAAACCTTGTTGTTTCCTCCTCTACTCCTTTCCTCAGCAAATATAACCTTCTCGTTCCCCAGAAAAAGCACTCCAGAAAAGTCCAGAAAAGTCTCCCTCTCCTCCCCCTCACCCAGCCAAGATACAATGCTCAAGGGTATACTCTAGCAGCTCTCCTCTCTAGATAACTCTCTTTCTTCCACGGCAAAGAATCCTTTACAGCTGGAAAAATCTCTCCCCTTGTACTCTCTCCGATCCCCCTCAACAATGGGTACCCTCCTTTTCAATGGAAAAACACCCACAAAACCCCTCAGAAAAAAACCTCTCACAGTCATCCTGCCTGCTCCAAAAAAGCAACCTGCTATCCAAAAATATCCCCCTTTTTTCTTTCCCGGATTTGCCCTTCTAACCATATCTGCAGAGACAGCCCCCTTCCAGCCCCACTACTCTACAACCTCTCTCCTCTCTCTCATCCGCTCCTCAAGACAATGGCCTGCAGATTCTCCTTCTAGAACCGTCTTCACCTTTACAGGTGTCTTCCCCTAATTGGTCCATCAACTCCACGATTTTGATCCTATATTGACTAATTCGGGAGTGACACATGGCCAGAATGAGCTGCATGAAATAGCACCCAAATGGGGGGTCTACACTTAGGAAAATTTTAGACTTGGTACCTTTGACCTCATTGAATAGTGTTGGGACACCTTATAAAAGGCCAATGAGCCTTTGAAAAAAAAGAAAAGAAAAATGTTTGCTTGCCTTGAAACCCGAGCAAGATCTGAGGGGTATATGGTGAAAATCTTTAAAACCTGGTGCCCTAAGCCTTCATTAGTTGGGACTCACCGGCCTCAATGCTCGTTCCAAGGGTGAATAGGTGGAGTTTAACATACTATAGGTGCTTGGGTATTAAAATTCATTCTCAAAAGTTTGAGGAAAATTTTGAGGAGTTAGTGGTTGAAAGATCCTTAAAGCTTGATGCCCTAAACCTTAACTGGTTGGGAGTCCTCGATGGACCCCCATTACATGGACAATTTAGAAAAGAATACCTTTAAGCCTTGTACTCCTGCAATGAAAAAAAAAATTGTGAAACAAAAGGGTGCGTTCTTAGCCTATTGAATTTTGTCAGTTTGCTAAGTATTGAAAAAGAACTAGGTTGGGGGGAGAGATTAGTTCAACATACTATATTCAGAACCTAATAAGTAACACTTAGATTTTTGTGGAAGAGTAAAGTTTGGCCCTTTGGGAGTGGAAATTCTTTTAAAGCTTAAATTTGCATAATGTATTCTCTTTATGAATTGTGATTAGGCAAGGTATTTGATAACTCTTGTTGAAGTTTGAGTTTTATATCTTTAATGTTCCATGTGAGAGTTTGATCATCATGCCACTTGAAATTTTTTGAAGTGATCAGCATGATGTTGTAAATTATAGTACTGTTTATTTTTCTTTTTCTCTCCTTAATTGCTAAGGGACTAGCAATATGTCGGTTGGGGGAAGTGATTACTACTCAGAAAGTGCTATTTTATAGCTTGTAATTAACTCTTTTAAACACTTTTGAGTAGTAGTTATTACCTTTTAACTCAATTCGCATGTTAAGGATCCATGCAATCATTTATAATCAAATTATGTTAAGTTTTGGTGTTTTTGATAGCTTTTTGATCACCAAAGCAATCCAAGATTGAGGAGAGTTCTTTAGAATCCATGGAAAAGCAATTAGAAGCTCATTTACATGAAGAACCCAAGTTTTGGAGCTTTATAGTCCTTTGCCAAAAGCAAATCATGAGTGCAAGGAGGGAAAACAAAGAGAGAAATCTAACATGAAGAATTCAAGAGGATAGAAACTGTTGGACACATTTTGAGCATTTTATGGAGTTCATTTCATGCATACTATATGTTGTTTCGAAGCTCGGGAAGTCAGAAATCTAATACTTCAAACGGTGCATGAATCGGAGCTAAAATGAAGAAGTTATAGCCATTGGAAGCCAATCGCACCAAGCTGAAAGCTGATTTCGCAGCTGTGAAATCAACCTTTGGCTGCAAAATGGAGACTTCCAGCTTGCGAAATTTCGCAACCCATGTTGCATGCTGTGAAATCCACCTGAGTGCTTTCAAATATTTGGGACCGACTCTTTTAGATTTTTTCTTCAGATATTTGTTGTTTAAATCCCCATTTTCTCTTTGTAATCCACCAATCATAGGATTCCTTAGTTAGTAAGTAACAACAAAGGGTGAATAACCTCATATATATAGTTTGTAATTTTCTTTACATAGACATCTCAGGGAGCTTGTTCTCAGAGACCACTTTTTGTATAGTTTTGAAGGAAGTAATACACAGAGCTTTGCTCTGCCTTACCTACTCACTTTGATTGTATTTTTCTTACTAGCCAAACAAGCTCTAAGGATGTTTCCTCAGAAAATGAGTGGCTAGACTTTTTGTCTCTTGGAGTTAAGGAAACTGGGTAAGGTGTCGAATGTAACAATTGGAAGTTTTGTTGTTTCAGCTTTTAATGAAGAGAAAGTGTGACCCATTAATGGTTTCTATATTTTTAGTTAACTTAAAACGCCTTTAAATCACCTGGGCCAACACTTGGTAAGGCAAGTGATCTCCGTCCATTGAGATACACTAGTTTATCTCTTGCAAGCCTTTGGGAGGTGGTTCAAAGGTAGGATTTTCTAGAATAGCCAACACTTGGTAAGCTTTTGGACTCTAAGGAGACATCTATTAGTTATCTCTTGCGAGCTTGAGAAGGGAAACCCAAGGTTAAGGATCGCCTTGAATGGTAAATGCTAGGTGAGAGGCACGAGCCATTGCAAGATGAATCAGTGAGAGGGATTTAGTGTTTGAACCCATTAAAGGGAAGCATCTTGATTACTACTCAAAAAGTGCTCTTTTATAGCTTGTTATAAACTCTTTTAAACACTTTTGAGTAGTAATTAATACCTTTTAACTCAATTGGCACATTAAGGACCCTTGCAAATGTTTTTAATCAATTTTTGGCTAGTTTTGATGTTTTTGGTAGCTTTTTGATCATTGAAGAAAGCCAAGAATGAGGGAGAACTTTGTGCAACCCTTGGGAATGAGCTTCCAAGCCAATCAAGAGATGCAAGGAAGAGGATCAGAGAAAGAAATCCATCATGAAGCAATTTTGCATGGTGATACGAAATTCAGAGGACAGCAGTTCCAAGGAAAATTTGGAACACTTCCTTGAGTCCATTTTTTACATACTATACATCATTTCGAATCTCAGGAAGTCAGGAGTCCAACGCTTCAAATGGTTTGCAATTTGGAGTTGAAACGAGGAAGTGATGGCCAATTGAAGGCAACTGAGCAAAGCTGAAGAGGAATTTCACATTGACATTTCCTAATGCGAAAATTTTCGCATTGACATTCCCTGATGCGAAAATTTTCACACTCACATTTCCCAATGCGAAAATTTTCACAGCACACTTTTCCAATGCAAAAATTTTCACACTGACTTTCTCTGATGCAAAATTTTTTGCACCACCTTTCTCCAATGCGAAAATGTAATAGTTAGATATTTTACATCGACTATTTTAGATCTTTTTACCTTAAGATATTTGGTGTAAATTATCAATTCTCTCCTTGTAATCAGTTGAAGATCTTTTAAGATATTTAGGATATCTAATTAAGAGGTTGAAAATATCTCTCCTTATATATCCTAAGATATCTCCTTGTAATACAGATCCCCGATATAATCCCCCGACACAATTCCATATCTCTAAACCATATCTGATATCTCTCGTCTCTCTAAGGAGGGGAAGATATTGGAGTGGGGATCACTTGTACATGTTTTTAGTAAGAAATATACAGAGCGTTGCTCTACCTTACCTTCTCATTTTGATTGTATTTTTCATTTTAGTCAAACAACCTTTGAAGATGTTTTCTCAGAGGATGAGTGGCTAGACTTTTTGTCTCCTGGACGAAAGGGAGCTTGGTGAGGGACCCGACTACAAAAGTGAGAGTTTTCCTTGTTTCAGTTTTTAATGAAGAGGAAGTTGTGACCCGTTAATGGTTTTTATATTTTTAGTTAACTTAAAACGCCTTAAAATCACATGGGCCAACACTTGGTAAGGCAAGTGGACTCCATCCATTGAGTTACACTAGTTTACCTCTTGCAAGCCTCTGGTAGGTGGTTTACAGGTAGGATTTTCTAGAATAGCCAACACTTGGTAAGCTTTTGGACTCTAAGGAGACATCCATTAGTTATCTCTTGCAAGCTTGTGAAGGGTAATCCAAGGTTAAGGATCACCTTGAATGGCAAATGCTAGGTGAGAGGCACGAGCCATTGCAAGATGCATCAGTGAGAGGGAATTAGCGTTGAAACCATTAATGGGAAGCAACTGTAACACACCGGTTGGGAGGATAACTATAGGTTAAATCCCCAATGCGAGGAAAGATCTGGAATCTCCACTTTTGTATAAGGGGCCTGAACTTAGTAACCTGAAAATCCAAGAGACCATTTTCTTTGTAATTAAAACTCAGTTACTATTTTTTGGTTAGCTTAAAACCAACCTTTTCAAACCAAAGTTTATGTTTTCTTTTAAAGCTAACTTAGAAAAGAAAAAGTACCAATCCAATTCTTTAAACTAATATCAGGTGTGAAATGGAAACCCATCCCAGTGAACGATCCTAGAGACACTATGCTATGCTAGCTGAGGCTATCCTAGTACATGGTGAAATAAGTTATAAATTTTGTTGATTACTCCCGTCTGAGGACTGAATTAGAAGACACCAGTTGGGAACCACGAATCAAATGGCGCCGCTGCCGAGGATGGTGCCACTTCAGAGTGATGTTATATTTTTAGAATACTTGTGATCTTTATCACAAGTTTGGTGAATTTTCTTTTCTTTTACTAACTCTTTATTTTTATTTCTTTTTATCTATCTCTGTTTTTTTTAGTTGATCTTTTTAATTAGTTTTTATTTAGCCGTAATTTTCTTTCTTTCTAGAATTGTTTTTCTTGTTTTTTCTTTGTTTTTATTTTTGTTTCAGATATTGCTAGTTGTGTATGCCATATTGGATACAAGACAGTGAGGGAAGACTTGTGAAAATAAAAAATCCTCAGGAAACAGAGTTAGAATTGGAAGTGGAAGTCATGGAAGCTATACCTAAAGATCAACATCTGTACCGCACCGGTTAGAGAAATAACTATATGTTAATTCTCCAATGTGAGGAAAAGATTCAAGTGACCGAAACTCTATTTTTGTATTAGGAGCCTGACCCCAGTGATCCAAAAACTCCAAGAAACACTTTTCTTTATTAGTAATTCAGTTACTATTATTTTTTGTTAGCTTAAAACCAATCCTTTTTCAACCAAAGATTATGTTTTCTTTCAAAGCTAACCTTGAAATGAAAAAGCACCCATTTAACTTTGAATTAATATCAATAGTAAGTTGAAAACCCTTCCCAGTGAACGATCCTAGAGCCACTATGCTATGCTAGCTGAGGCTATCCTAGTACATGGTGATATAAGTTATAAATTTTTTTGATTACTTCCATCTAAGGACCAAAATCACGGCACACCAGTTGATTGAACACCAATCAACAAGACATACACCAGTTGAGCACGAAATCATGGTTGATATGAATGACTATGAGTCATAAGCATAGGGCTCTAGATGCCATGCACAACTTAAGGTTGTTAATTACATGAAAGACTATGCATCATGAGCTTAGAGCTTTAGATGCTATGAATAACTCAGTGTTGTACATGCCATGAACAACTTTGGGTCACGAGCTCAAGGCTTTAAATACTATGAACAACTCAGGATTTTGGTTAACATGAATGATTCTGAGTCGTGAGCTCAAGGCTCTAGATGCTATGAGTAGCTTAGGGCTGTGGATGACATGAGCTGCTCTGGGTTGTGAGCTTAAGGCTTTGGATGCTATGTATAACCTATAGTTGTGGATGATATGAACAACTTAGGATCCCATGAGCTCAGTCCTCTAGATGCTATGAATCACTTAGGGTTGTGGATGATATAAACAATTCTATTTTCTTAGCTGAAGCTTCTAGATGTTATGAACTGCTCAGGGTTATGGAAGGCATGAATGACTCAGAGTTGTGATCTTAAGGCTCTATATGCTATGAAAAGCTCAAGCCTGTGGCTAAAATGAATGTCTCCAGGTTATGATCTCAATGCACTAGATGCTCTCAACAACTCAAGGCTATGGATGACATGACTAACTCCGGGGTATGACCTCGGAGCTTTAGTTATTATAAACAACTCAAAGTAGTGGTTGACATGAAAGACTCTGGGTCTTTAGCTCAAGGCTCTAGAAGGTATGAACAACTTAAGGTTGTGAATGATATGAACCACTTGGGATCCCATGAGCTTAGGCCTATAGATGCTATGAACCACTCTAGGCTGTGGATGATCTGAATGATTCTATGTCATGAGCTCAAGCCATTAGATGCTATGAACTGCTCAGGGTTGTAGAAGATATGAATGACTTTAGGTTGTGAGCTTAAGGATCTAGATGCTATGAACAGCTCAGTGCAGTAATTAACATGAATGACTTCGAGCAGTGAGCTGAAGGCTCTAGATGCTACTAACAAGTTAGGGTTATGGATGGCATGAACAACTCTGGGTCATGGGCTCAGGCCTTTAGATTTTATGAACAAGTCAAGCCTATGGTTGACATCAAAGACTCCTAGTCGTGAGCTTAGGGCTCTAAAAGTTATGCACAACTTAACGTTATCAATGACAAGAAAGACTCTGGGTCATGAGCTGAGGGCTCTAGATGCTATACACAGGTTAGGGTTATCGATGACATGAAAGACTCTGGGTTGAGAGCTTAGGGCTCTAGATACTATGAAAACTAGTGGTTGTGGTTTACTTGAATGACTCTGGATAGTGAGCTTGGGGCTCTAGATGCTATAAACAACTTTAGGCTATGGATGACATGAGCTACTCTAGGTCATGAGACCAAAGCTCTAGATGCTATAAAGAGCTCAGAGTTGTGGATAATATGAATGACTCAAGATTCCACGAGCTTAAGCCTCTAAACACTATGAACTGCTAGGGTTGTGGATGATATGAATGATTCTACATCATAAGATGAAACCTCTGGATGATATTAACTGCTAAGGGTCGTGGATGACATGAACAACTCCTAGTTGTGAGCTCAGGGTTGTACATGCTATTAATAACCTAGGGTTATAGATTAGATGAATGAATCTAGTTCATTAGCTCAGACCTCTAGATTTTATGAACAATACGGGGTTGTGGTTGATAAGAAAGACTCCGAGTCATGAGCTTAAAGCTTTAAATTTTATACACACTTACGACTATCGATGACATGAAAGACTCCAGGTCATGAGTTCAAGGCTCTAGATGTTATGAACATCTCAAGGCTGTAGTTGACATCAACGACTCCTGGTTGTGAGCTCAGGGCTCTAGATGCTATGAATAGCTCAGGGTTGTGGTTGACATGAATGACTCCGTGTCGTGAGCTCAGGGCTCTAGATACTAGGAACAACTTAGGGTTGTAATTGTTACGAACGACTCTGGGTCATGATCTTAAGATTCTAGGTGTTATTAATAACTTAGGGGTTATGGATTACATGAATGACTTCGAGTCATGAGCTCAGGCCTCTAGATTCTATGAATAGCTTAGGGCTGTGGTTGACATGAAAGACTTTGAGTCATGAGTTTAAGGCTCTAAATCCTATACACAACTTAAGGTTGTCGATAACATGAAAGACTCTGGGTCATGAGCTTAGGGCTCTACATGCTATACACAGGTCTTGGCTATTGATGACATGAAAGAGTCTAGGTCATGAGCTCAAGGCTCTTAATACTATAAACAACTCAGGGTTGTGAATGACATGAATAACTTTGGGTCGTGAGCTCAAGGCTCTAGATGCTATGAACAACTTAGATCTGTGGATGACATGTTCCACTCTAGGTCATGATTTTAGGCCTCTAGATGCTATGAACAGCTTAGAGTTGTTGATTATATGTACGACTCAGGATCCTATGAGCTTAGACCTCTTAATCCTATGAACCACTTAGATTCATTGATGATATGAACAATTATGCATCATGAGCTCAAGCCTCTAGATGGTATGAACAACTCAGGAATATGGAAGACATGAACGACTTTTGGTTTTGATGTCAAGGCTTTAGATGCTATGAACAACTCGGGGCTGTGGTTGACATGAACGACTCTAGGTCGTAAAATCAAGGCACTAGATTCTATGAAAAACTCAAAGTTGTTAATGACATGAATGAATCTGGGTTATGATTTTAGGCCTCTAGATACTATGAACAACTCAGGGTGGTGGTTGACATGAAAGACTCTAGGTGTTGAGCTTAGGTCTTTATAAGTTATGAACAACTCATAGTTATGGATGATATGGATGACTTGGGATCCCGTTAGCTTAGGCCTATAGATGTTATGAACCGCTCTAGGTTATGGATGGTATGAATGATTATGTGTTATGAGCTCAAGCCTCTAGATGTTATGAACTGCTTTGGGCAATGGATGACATGAACAACTCTGGGTCATGAGCTTAGCTCTCTAGATGCTACTAACAAACAAGGGTTGTGGATGACATGAACCATTCCGATTCATGGGATCAGGCCTCTAGATTTTATGTAAAGCTCAAGGTTCTGGTTGACATTAAAGACTCCTAGTTATGAGCTTAGAGCTCTAGATGTTATGCACAACTTAAGGTTGTCGATGAAATGAAAGACTCAAAGTTATGAGCTGAGGGCTCTATATGCTATACAAAGGTCAGGGTTGTCGATGACATGAAAGACTCCAAGTCGAGAGTTGAGGGCTCTAGATACTATAAATAGCTCAGGGTTATGGTTGTCATGAACGACTCTAGGACGTGAGCTTCAGGCACTAGATGCTATAAACAACTCTTAGTTGTGGATGACATGAGCTACTCCTATTGGAAGGCTTAGGGCTCTAGTTGCTGTGAAGAGCTCAGAGTTGTGGATGATATGAATGACCTAGGATCCTATGAGCTTAAGCCTCTAGATCTTATGAATTGCTCAGAGTTATGGATGATGTGAATGATTTTCTATAATGAGTTAAAGCCTCTAGATGCTATGAACAACTCAGGTTATGGATGACATGAATGACTTCGGGTCGTGAGCTCAGGGTTGTAGATGCTATCAATAACTCAGGGTTATGAATAACATGAATGACTCTAGTTCATGAGATCAGGCCTTTAGGTTCTATGAACAACTTAGGGTTATGATTACTACTCAAAATGTGCTATTTCATAGCTTGTAATTAACTCTTTTAAACACTTTTGAGTAGTAGTTATTGCCTTTTAACCCAATTAACATATTAAGGACCTTTGCAAGCACTTCTAATCAATATGTGTTAAGTTTTGGTGTTTTGATAGCCTTTTTGATCACCAAAGCAATCCGAGATTGAGGAGAGTTATGTGGAATCTTTGGCAAAGCAATTTGAAGCTCAGAAACATGAAGAACTAAAGCTTTGAAGTCCTTTGCTGCCATGAGTAAATCCGGAATGTAAGGAGAAGAAGCAAAGAGAAATCTGTCATGAAGCATATTCTTGATAACAGTCATGTCAGCCACTTTTGGAGCACTTCCTGAAGTCTAATTCATGATACTATATGTCGTTTTGAAGCTCAGGAAGTTAACAATCCAATGCTTCAAACGGTGCATAATTTGGAGTTGAAATGAAGAAGTTACAGCCATTACAAATTAATCACTCTAAGCTGAAGGAAGAATTTTGCAAAGTGTTGCGAAATCACCCTTTTGTTACGAAATGATTTCGCAACCTTTTTGCACAGTGCTGTGGAATTACTCTTGAAGTTTCCCGATATATGTGACACGTTGGAAGCCGAACACCACAAGCTGAAAGCCAACTTCGCAGCACTGCGAGATTAGTCGTTTGTTGCGAAGTGATTTCGCAGCCCTTTTTGTGCCTCTGCGAAATCTCGTAGACATCATTTTCACTTGCGAAATGATCCTTAGTGCGTCCCGATATTTGCTACCGACATTGGGAGATATTTTTCATCAGATTTTTGTTGTCTAAATCCCAAAATTCTCCTTGAAAGCCACCAATTATAAGATTCCTTAGCTTTTAAGTTAGTAAAAAGAGTAAATATCCATGTAATAATTAGTATTTGTTTTTGTTGATATAAATAGCTCTCAAGAGCCTATTCTCAGGGAGGAACCCTGGATGTAAAAGTTTGAAAGCAAGTAAAATTGAGGACCTTTGTTTTGCCTTATCTTCTTACTTTGTATTCTTTATTTTTTCTAAGTTATGCACTCTCTGAGGAAGTTTCCCCAGAGAATGAGTAACTAAACCTTTAGTTCCTTGGAGCTAAGGTTGCCGGGAAAGGTTCCAAGTGCAAGAATGCAGAGCTTTGTGGTTTCAGCCATGAATGAAGAGGGAGTGAAATCCTTTAGTGATTTCTATGTTTTTAGTTAACTTAAAACACCTTAGAGTCACCTGGGCCAACACTTGGTAAGGCAAGTGATCTCCAACCATGGAGATGCACTAGTTTACCCCTTGCGAGCCTCTAGGAGGTGACTTGAAGGTAGGATTTTCTGGAATTGCCAACACTTGGTAAGCTTTTGGACTCCAAGGAGACATCCATTAGTTATCTCTTGCGAGCTTGAGAAGGGAAGTCCAAGGTTAAAGATCACCTTGAATGGTTAAGGCTTAGTGAGAGGCTCGAACCGTTGCAAGTTGCATCAGTGAGAGAATTAAAGCTGAAATCTAATTAAAGGATGTATCTGTACAACACCGGTTAGAGAATTGACTATATGTTGATTCTCTCACGCGAGGAAATGAACCAACTGACCTGAGCTATGTCTTTTGCATGAGGAACCTCCCTAGTGAACCTGACCCTCCAAGGAATGTTTTTCTTCCTAAGTAATTTCCATCACTTGCTTTGTAGTCATTTTAAATCTAAATCTTTACCAATCAAAGTTTTTGTTTTATTTCTTGAGCTAACCTTGAAATGAAAAAGTACCAATTCACTTTGAATTGGTATCATTTGTAATTTGGAAACCCTTCCCAGTGAACGATCCTAGAGCCACTATACTATAGTAGCTTTTTCTTTGCTACCCTAGTATATGGTGTAATAGGTTATAAATTTTGTTGATTACTCCCTCAAACAAGGAGCACCAGCTGGACATGAATCAGCTGAGACACCAATTGGGCATGAATCAGGTTATGGTTGACAAGAAGGACTTCAAGTTGTGAACTTAGGGCTCTAGATGATATGCACAACTTAAGGCTATCGATGATAAGAAAGACTCCAAGTCATGAGTTCAAGGCTTTAGATGGTATGAACATCTCGGGGCTATGGTTGACATGAATGACTTCGGGTCATGAACTCAAGGCTCTTGATGCTATGAACAACTAAGGGTTATGTTTGACATGAATGATTCTGTGTCCTAAGCTTAGGGCTTCAGATGTTATGAACTACTCAAGGTTGTGGTTATCATGAAGGACTCCTAGTCATGAGCTCAAGGCTCTAAATGCTATGAACAACATAGGTTTTTGTATGACATGAAGACTCTAGGTTGTGAGCTTAGGGCTCTAGATGCTCTTAGCAACTTAATGTTGTGGATGACATAAATGACATTGGTCATGAGCTAAGGCCTCTAGATTCTATGAACAACTTAGGGCTGTGGTTGACATGAAAGAGTCCAGGTCATGAGCTAAGGTTTGTAGATGCCATATACAAGTCTAGGTTATCGATCACATGAAAGACTCAGGGTCATAAGTTAAGGGCTCTAGATGCTATGAAAAACTTAGCATTGTGGATGATAAGAATGACTCTGGGTCGTGAGCTCTAGGCTCTATATACTATACACAACTCAGGGTTGTAGTTGACATGAACAACTTCATCTCGTGAACTCAAGGCTCTAGATTCTTTGAATAACTCAGAGCTATGAACTCCTTAAGATTGTGGATGACATGAATAACTTCAGGTCATGATCATAGGGCTTTAGATATTATAAATTGCTCATGGTGCTAGTTGACATGAGTGACTCTGTGTCATAAGCTCAAGGCTCTAGATGCAACATACATCTTTGGGTTGTGGTTGACATAAATGACTTTGGGTTGTGAGCTCATAGCTTTAGATGCTATGAACAACTTGGGGCTATGGATGACATGAATGACTTTGGGTCTTGAGTTTAATCCTCTAAATACTATGAACAACTTAGGGTTGTGGTTGACATGAATGATTCTGAGTCGTGAACTCAAGGGTTTAGGTTCTATGAATTGCCTAAGGTTGTTGATGACATGAACTACTCCTGGTTGTGAGCTCAAGGCTCTAGATGCTATGAACAGCTCAAGGTTGTGGTGGAAAAGAACCACTCCGATTCATGATCTTAGGCCTTTAGATGCTATGAACAACTCAGGGTTATGGTTGATATGAATGACTCTAGGTCATGAGCTTAGGGCTCTAAATGTATTTAACAACTCAAGGTTATGGATGACATGAACGACTCAGGGTAATGGCCATAAGATTCTATGAACATCTCAGTGTTGTGAATGACATGAAAGGCTTCGATGCTATGAACATCTCGGGGCTATGGCTGGCATGAATGACTTCGGGTCATGAGCTCGGGGCTTTTGATGCTATGAACAGCTAAGGATTGTGGTTGACATGAACGACTACGGATCTTTAGTTCTAAGCTCTAGGTTCTATGAATAGCTCAGGGCTATGGATGATATGAAAGATTCTTGGTCGTGAGCCCAATGTTCTAGATGTTATGAATAATTCAAGGTTATGGATGACATAAAAACTTCAGGTCATGAGCTTAAGGCTTTAAATGCTATGAAAAGCTCAAGGTTGTGGTTGACATGAAAGACTCCGGGTTATGAGCTTAGTGCTTTAGATGCTACGAACAAATCAGGGTTGTGAATGACATGAACAACTCCTATCCATAAGCTCACAATTCTAGATGTTATGAAAAACTCAGGGTTGTGGATGACATGAGCTACTCTGAGTCATGAACTAAGGGCATTGGATGCTATGAACAAGTCAGGATTATGGATGATATGAACAATTCATGGTCATGAGCCCAAGGCTCTATATCTTATGAACAACTCAAGACTGTAGATGACATGAATGGCTCAAGGTCGTGAGCTCAAGACACTAAATGCTATCGACATCTCAGGCTTGTGGATGATATGAGTTGCTCCACGTCTTGAGCTCAGGGCTTTAAAATCTATGAATAACTTAAGATTGTGGATAATATGGATGACTCGGAATCCTGTGAGCTCAAGTTTGTAGGAGCTATGAATATCTTAGGGTTGTGGATGATATGAATGATTCTTGCTCGTGAGCCTAATGCTCTAAATGTTATGAAGTAGTTAGGGTCATGAATGACATGAATGACTCAAGGTTGTTAGCTCAAGGCTTTTCATGCTATGAACAACTTAAGGTTATGATTGACATGAATGACTTTATGTTGTCAGCTCATGGCTCTAGATGCTGGAACAACTTAGAGTTGTGGATGATATGAACGACTTGGGATCCTGTGAGCTATGGTCTCTAGATGCTTTGAACAACTCAAGGCTGAGGATAATATGAATGATTTTTAGTCATGAGCCTATGACGCTAAATGTTATGAACAACTAAGGGTTGTGGATGACATGAACGACTCAAGGATGTGAGCTCAGGACTCTAGATGTTATGAACAACTTAGGCCTGTGGATGACAAGAACGACTCTAGGTCTTGAGCTTAGGGCTCTAGATGCTATGAATAACTCAAAGCTGTGGTTAATATACACGTCGTGAGCACATGGTTTTGGATGCTATGAACTACTCGGGGTTATGGATGATATGAATGACTTGAGATCCTGTAAGCTTAAGCCTTTAGGTGCTATGAATAACTCGTGGTTTTGATTCTTGGTCATGAACCCAAGGCTTTAAATGTTATGAACAACTAAGGGTTGTGGATGACATGAATGATTGAAGGTCATGAGCTTAGGGCTTTGGATGCTATGAACAGCTCAAGGCTCTAGATTCTATGAATAGCTCAGAGTTGTGGATGATATGAATGACTTAGGATCCAATGAGCTTACCTCTAGATGCAATGAATAGCTCAAGGTTGTGGAAACATGAATGACTCCAAGTCGTGAGCTCTATGAACAGCTCAAGGTTGTGGATGACATGAATGAGTCAAGATCATGAGCTTTGGGCTTTATATGTTAAGAATAGCTTAGGGCTTTGGATGACATGAACAACATTAGGTCATGAGCTCAACGCTATAGTTGTTATGGATAACTCAGGGCTATGGTTGACATGAACGACTCTAGGTCATGAGTTAAGGGCACTAAATGCTATGAACAGTTCGAGCATGTTGATGACATGAACGACTCTATGTGGTGAGCTTAGGGCTCTACATGCTATGAACAACTTAGAGTTGTGGATGATATGAACGACTTGAGATCCCATGAGCTCAGGCCTTTAAATGATATAAATGACTTCGAGTCATGATCTCAAGGCTTTAGATTCTATGAACAACTCAGGGTTATGGATGACAAGTGCTACTCTGGGTTGTCAACTCAAGGCTCTAGATACTATGCATAGCTTAAGGTTGTGGTTGACATGAATCACTCTGGTTTGTGTGCTTAAAGGCTAAGATGCTATGAGAATCTTAGGGTTGTTCATGACTTGAGCAACATTGGGTTGTAAGCTCAATGCTCTAGATGCTATGAACAACTCTTGGCTATGGTTGACTTGAACAACTTCGGGTTGTAAGCTCAGGACTTTAGATGCTATGAACAGCTCAAGGTTGTTATTGACAAAAAAATCCAGGTTATGAGCTTAGGGATATAAATGATATGACCAACTTAAGGTTGTGGATACAAAGAAAATCTCAAGGTTGTGGTTGACATGAATGACTTTGGGTTGTGATCTGAAGGCTTTAGATGCTATGAATAGCTCAAGGTAGTCGAAGACATAAGCTACTCTAGGTCGTGAGCTTAAGGCTTTAGAAGTTATGAACAGGTTTGGGCAAAGATTGACATGAACAACTTCAGGTCGTGTGCTTAGGGCTCTTTATGCTATGAACAACTCAGAGTTGACGATGACATGAAAGAATTCAAGTCGTGAGCTCATGGCTCAAGAAGCTAGGAAGAGCTTAGGGCTATGGATGACATCAGCTAATCTGAGTTGTGAGCTCAAGGCTCTAGATGCTATGAACAACTTTGCGTTGTGGATGACATGAGTTACTTTAGGTCAAGATGGTAGGGCTTTAGATGCTACGAACACCTCTGAGCTATGGTGGAAATGAACGACTCCAAGTTATAAGCTTAGATCTATAGGTGCTATGAATCACTCTGGGTTATGGATAACATGGGCTACTCTAGGTCTTGAGCTCAGGGCTCTAGCTGCTATGAACAACTCTAGGTTATGGTTTACATGAACAAATCTGGGTCAAGCGCTCAAGGCTCTAGATGTTATTAACACCTCACGGTTGTGGATTACATGAGCTATTATGAGTTGTGAGCTCAAGGCTCTAGATACTATGAACAACTCTAGACTTTGGTAGACATAAACAACTCTCGTGAGTTTTGGCTTCTTAATGCTATGAATAGTTAAGGGTTGTCGATGACATGAAAGACTACAGGTCGTGAACTCAAGGCTCTTGATGTTATGAATAACTCAAGGCTATAGATAACATGATCTACTCTAGGTTATGAGCTTAAGGCTCTAGATTATATGAACAACTCAGACCTGTGGATCACATTACCTACAATAGATCGTGAGCTCAGGGCTCTAGATGCTATGAATAACTTTAGGCTATGGTTGACTTGAATGACTTTGGGTCATGAGCCTAGGTCTCTAGATACTATGAGCTGCTCTGGGTTGTGGATAACATGGTCTACTCTAGGTTGTGAGCTCAGGGCTCTTGCTATTATGAACAACTCTTAGTTGTGGCTGACATGAACAACTCTAGGTTGTGAGCTCAAGGCTCTAGATGCTATTAACAGCTCACGATTGTGGATGACATGAGCTACTATGGGTCATGAGCTCAGGGCTCTAGATGCAATGAACAACTCTAGGCTTTGGTAGATATGAATGACTCACGATTGTGAGCATAGGCCTCTTAATGCTATGAATAGCTCAAGGTTGTCAATGACACGAAAGGCTAAAGTTCATGAGCTAAGAGATCTTGATGTTATGAACAACTCAAGGTCGTGGATGACATGATCTACTCTGGGTCATGAGCTTAGAGCTCCAGATAATATGAATAGCATAGGGTTGTGGATCACATTAGCTACTTTGGGTCATGAGCTCTGGGCTCTAGATGTTATGAACAGCTCTGAGCTATGGTTGACTTGAAGGACTCCAGGTTCTGAGCTCTAGGCTTTAAATGCTATAAACAACTTAGGGTTTTCGATGACATGAAAGACTTTGGGTTGTGAGCTTAGGGTTCTAGATGTTAAGAAAAGCTTAAGGTTCTGGGTGATATGAATGACTTGGGGTTGCAAACAAAGGACTATAGATACTATGAATATCTCAGGATTGTGGTTGACATGAACGACCCTGGGTTGTGAGCCAATCTGTGTCATGACCTTAAGCCTCTAGATGCTATAAACAGCTCAAGGCAGCCGAAGACATGAAAGACTCCTAGTCATGAGCTAAAGCCACTATATTCTATGATTATCTCAAGGTTATGGAAGACATGAACAACCCTAGGTCTTGAGCTCAAGGCTCTAGCTACTATGAACAACTCTAGGTTATGGTTGACATGAATGACACCAAGTTATAAACCTAAGAGTTTAGATGCTATGAACAACTCAGGCTTTCGATGACATAAGCCACTCTAGGTCTTGAAATCAAGGCTTTAAATGTTATGAACAACTCTGGGTTGTTGATGATATGAAAGACTCTGAGTCATGAGCTCAGAGCTCATGATTCTATGAAAAGCATAGGACTGTGGATGACAAGAACAACTCTTGGTCATGAGCTCAGAGCTCTAGATGTTATGAATAGCTTTGTGCTATGGTTGACATGAGCAATTCCCAATTAGGAAATTAGAGCTTTAGATGCTATTAATAGCACAAGGCAGTCAATGACATAAAAGACTACGAGTTGTCAATTAGGGCTCTTGATGCTATAAATAGCTTAGGACTGTGGATGACATCAACTACTCAGAGTCACGAGCTCAGGACTCTAAATGCTATGAATAGCTTTGGGTTGTAGATGACATCAGCTACCCTGGGTTATGATATCAGGGCTTTAAATGCTATGAATAGGTTTGAGTTATGTTGGACATGAATAACTCTGGGTCATAAGCTCAAAGCACTAGATGCTATGAACCGGTATGGGATGCGGATAAAATGGGCTACTCTGGGTCATGAGTCAAGGGCTCTTGATGTTATGAATAGCTCTACGTTGTGGCTCACATGAACAACTTTAGGTCATGAGCTCAGGGCTCTAAATGCTATTAACAGTTTACGATTTTGGATGACATGAGCTACTCTATGATGTGAGCTCAGGGCTCTAGATGCTATGAACAATTGTCAGCTTCGATTGATGTGAACGACTCTTGATCGTGAGCTCAAGCCTCTTGATGCTATAAATAGCTCAGAGCTGTTGATGACATGAAAGACTATAGGTCATGAGCTTAGGGCTCTTGATACTATGAACAACTCAGGGCTATGGATTACATGATCTACTCTGGGTTGTGAGCTCAAGGCTCTACATCCTACAAACAACTCTAGGCTATGGTTAACTTAAATGACTCTGGGTCATGAGCTTTGGGCTTTAAATGCTATGATCAACTTAGGCTTGTTGATGAGATGAAAGACTTCGGGTCGTGAGCTTAGGGCTTTAAATGCTATGAACACCTTAAAGTTGTGCATGACCTGAATGGGTCGAGGTTGTGAGCAAAGGGCTATAGATACTATGAGCATCTTAGGGCTATGGTTGACATGAATGACTTGGGGTCATGAGCTCAGGGCTGTAGATACTATAAACATCTTAGGGCTATGGTTGACATGAACGACTCTAAGTCATGAGCTCAAGGCTTTAGATGCTATGAAGAGCTCAGGGTTGTCAATGGCATGAGCCACTCTAGGTTGTGAGCTCAAGGCATAAGATGCTATGCATAGCTTTGGGTTGTAGTTTACATGAATGACTTCGAGCTATGAGCTCATGCCTCTAGATTTTATGAACATCTCAGGGATGTGGATGACATGAACATTTGGGTCTTAAGCTTAAGGCTTTAGATGCTATAAGCAACTCTAGGCTATGGTTAACTTGATGTTCATTGTATGAACAACTCAGTGTTGTGGATGATATGAGCCACTCTATGTATGAACAACTCAAGGCTCTAGATGCTATGAATATCTCTGGGTTGTGGTTACCTTAGACAATTCTGAGTCATGAACTCAAGGTTCTAGATACTATTAGCAACTTTGGGTTGTGGATAACATAAGTTACTCTAGGTTGTGAGCTCAAGATCTATAACAACTCTAGGTTGTGGTTGACATGAATGACTATGGGTTGTGTGCTCAATGCTCTTTATTTTATGAACACCTCAGGGCTATTGATGATATGAAAGTCTATGGGTCATGACCTCAAGGCTCTTGGTCCTATGAATAGATTAGGGTTGTGGATGACAAGAGCTACTCTAAGTTAAGAGCTCATGTCTCTAAATGTTATGAACAATTAAGGCTTGTGAATGACATGAGCTCCTCTCAGTCATGATCTTAGGGATTGAGATTCCATGAACAACTCTGGGTTGTGGTTTACGAGAATGACTCCGGGTCATTAGCTCTAGGCTATAGATGCTATGAATAGTTTAGGGCTATGGATGACATGAGCTACTTTTGGTTGTGAGCTCAAGCCTCTAGATGCGATGAATAGCTTTAGGGAGTGGTTTACATGAACAACTCTATGTCGGGAGTTCAAGACTTTGGATGCAATTAACACCTCATGATTATGGATGACATAAGCTACTATAGGTTGTGAGCTCAAGGCTTTAGATGCTATGAACAAAATTAGACTTTGGTAAACGTGAACGACTCTCGATTGTGAGCTTTAGCCTCTTAATGCTATGAATAGTTCAGGGTTGTTGAGTACATGAAAGACTACAAGTTGTGAGCTCAAGGCTCTTGATGTTATGAAAAAACTCAAGCTTGTGGATGACATGATCTACTTTGAGTTGTGAGCTCAAGGCTCTAAATGCTATGAATAGCTCAAGTCTATGGGTCACATTACCTACAATGGATCATGAGCTCAGGGCTTTAGATGCTATGAATATCTCTAGGCTATGGTTGATTTAAATGACTCTAGGTCGTGAGCTTAGGTCTCTATATGCTATGAACCACTCCAGGCTATAGATAACATGGGTTACTGTAGCTCATGAGCTCAGGGCTCTAGTTGTTATGAACATCTTTGGGCTGTGGATGACATAAAAAACTCTAGTTCGTGAGCTCAGGGCTCTAGTGGTTATGAACAGCTCTGGGCTATGGCTGACATAAAAAACTCTAGTTCGTGAGCTCAAGGCTCTGTATTCTATTAACAGCTCACGATTATAGATGACATGAACTACTATGGGTCATGACCTCAAGGCTCTAGATGTTATGAACAGCTCTAGGCTTTGGTAGATATGAGCTTAGGCCTCTTGATGCTATAAACATCACAGGGTTGTCGATGACATGAAACACTACAATTCGTGAGCTAAGAGCTCTGGATGTTATGAAAAAGTCAAGGTTGTGGATGACATGATCTACTCTTGGTCATGAGCTAAGAGCTCTAGATGCTATGAATAGCATAGGGTTGTGGATCACATTAGCTACTTTGGGTCATGAGCTCTGGGCTCTAGATGCTATGAACAACTCTGGGCTATGGTTGACTTGAACGACTCCAAGTTGTGAGCTCTAAGATTTAGATACTATGAACAACTTAGGGTTGTGGATGACATGAAAGACTCTGGGTCATGAGCTTAGGGTTTTAGATGTTATGAAAAGCTTAAGGTTTTAGATGACATAAATGAATCGAGGTCGTGAATAAAGGACTATAGATACTATGAACATCTCAGGGTTATGGTTCATATGAACGACCCTCGGTCATGAGCTTAGGGCTTTAAATGCTATGAACAACTCGTGACATGAGCCAATCCGAGTCGTGACCTTAAGGCTATAGATGCTATGAAGAACTCAAGGCAGTCGAAGACATGAAAGACTCTGGGTCATGAGCTCAAGCCACTAGATTTTATGATTATCTCAAGGCTATGGAAAACATGACCAACCCTAGGTCTTGAGCTCAAGGCTTTAGATGCTATGAACTGCTCTAGGTTGTGGTTGACATGAACGAAATTGGGTCGTGAGGTCAAGGCTTTAGATGCTATGAATAACTCAGGGCTTCCAATGACATGAGCCACTCTAGGTCTTGAGATCAAGGCTTTAAATGCTATGAACAACTCTGGGCTGTTGATGATATGAAACACTCTATGTCGTAAGCTCAGGGCTCATGATTCTATGAAGAGCTCAAGACTATGGATGACAAATACGTCTCTTGGTCATCAAGTCAAAGCTCTAGATGCTATGAATAGCTTTGTGTTATGGTTGACATGAACAACACCCAGTCGGGAAATCAAAGCTCTAGATGCTATTAACAACTCAGGGCTATTGATGACATAAAAGACTATGGGTTGTCAGCTTAGGGTTCTCGATGCTATGAATAGCTTAGGACTATGGATGACTTCAACTACTCAGAGTCGCAAGCTCAGGGCTCTAGATGCTATGAATAGCTCCAGGCTGTGGATGACATCAACTACTATGGGTTGTGATATCAGGGCATTAGATGCTATGAATAGGTCTGAGCTATGTTTGACATGAATAACTCTAGGTTATGAGCTAAGAGCACTAGATGTTATGAACCGCTATGGGTTTTGGATAACATGGGCTACTTTGGGTTATGAGCAAAGGGCTCTTGATGTTATGAACAACTCTTGGTTGTGGCTTACATGAATAACTTCGGGTCATGAGCTCATGGCTCTAGATGCTATTAACAACTTACGATTGTGGATGACATGAGCTACTATGGCTCATGAGCTCAGGGTTGTACATGCTATGAACAACTGTTAACTTCAGTTGATATGAACGACTCTTGATTGTGAGCTCAAGCTTCTTAATGCCATAAATAGCTTAGGGCTATTAATGACATGAAGAAATACGGGTCGTGAGCTTCAGGCTCTTGATGCTATGAACAACTTAGG
Organism: Vitis vinifera; assembly: GCF_030704535.1. Lineage (NCBI taxonomy): Eukaryota > Viridiplantae > Streptophyta > Magnoliopsida > Vitales > Vitaceae > Vitis > Vitis vinifera. Next base: position 6,510,225 of record NC_081812.1, read on the forward strand.
ATTGTGGATTACATGATCTACTTTGGATTTTGAGCTCAAGGCTCTACATGCTATGACCAACTCTAGATTGTGGTTGACTTGAACGACTCTGGGTCATGAGCTTCGAGCTTTAAATGCTATGAACAAGTTAGGGTTGTTGATGACACAAAAGACTTCGGGTCGTGAGCTTAAGGCTCTAAATTCTATGAACACCTCAGTGTTGTGAATGATATCAATGACTCGGGGTCATGATCTCAAGGCTATAGATACTATGAACATCTTAGAGCTATGGTTCACATGGGCCACTCTAGGTCATGAGCTCAGGGCTTTAGATGCTATGAAGAGCTTAAGGTTGTCAATGGCATGAGCCACTCTGAGTCGTGAGCTCAAGGCTTTAGATTCTATGAACAACTTTGGGTTGTGTTTTACATGAATGACTTCAAGTTATGAGCTCAAGCCTCAAGATTTTATGAACATCTCAAGGATATGGATGACATTAATAACTCTGGGTCTTGAGCTCAGGCTCTAGATGCTATGAGCACCTCTAGGCTATGGTTAACATGATCGACTCTAGGTCATCAACTCAAGCCTCTAGATGTTATTAACAACTCGGGTTGTTCATGACATGAGCTATACTATGTCGTGACCTAAGAGCTCTAGAGGCTATGAATAATTTTGGGTCATTGTTAACATTGATGACTCCATGTTGCATGCTTAGGGCTCTTGATGCTATGAACAACTTAGGCCTATCGATGACATGAAAGACTACAGGTCATGAGCTTAAAGCTCTTGATGATATGAACAGCTCAATGTTGTAGATGACATGAGCCACTTTGTGTATGAACAACTCAGGGCTCTAGATGCTATGAATAGCTTTGGGTTGTGGTTAACCTAGACAACTCTGAGTCTTCAGCTCATGGCTTTAGATGCTATGAATAGCTCTAGGTCTTGAGCTTAGGATCTATAACAACTCTAGGTTGTGATTAACATGAACGACTATGGGTCGTGTGATGAATGCTCTTTATGCTATGAACAACTCATGGCTATTGATGATATGAAAGACTATGGCTCATGAGCTTAGGGTTCTTGATCCTATGAACAGCTCAGGGTTATGGATGACAAAAGCTACTCTAAGTCGTGAGCTCTTGTCTCTAAATGCTATGAACATCTAAGGTTTGTGGATGACATGAGCTCCTCTTAGTCGTGAGATTAAGGCTTTAGATGTTATGAACAACTCTGGGTTATGGTTCACGAGAACGACTCCGGGTCATTAGCTCAAGGCTATAGATGCTATGAACATCTCAGGCCTATGGATGACATGAGCTACTTTGGGTCATGAGCTCAGGCCTTTAGATGCGATGAATAGCTCTAGGTAGCTTTTGACATGAATGACTCTGAGTTGTGAGCTTAAGGCTTTAGATGCTACGAACATCTCAGGGCTATGGATGATATGAACGAATCTAGATCATCAACTTAAGGCCATAGATGCAATGAACAACTCTGGGTTGTGGTTGATATGAAAGACTCTGACTCATGAGCTCGAGGCTCTAGATTCCATGAACACCTTAAGGTTATGGATTAGATACACCACTCTAGGTCTTAAGCTTAGGGCTTTAAATGCTATGAATAGCTTTGGGTTATGGTTGACATAAATGACTCTAGGTCATAAGCTTTGGGCTTTAGATACTATGAGCAACTCAGGGTTGTTGATGACATTACCTACTTTGGGTCGTAGATGTTATGAACAACTTTGGGCTGTGGTTGACATGAATGAATCCGAGTCATGAGCTCAAGGCTATAGATGCTATAAACAAATCAGGGATGTCAATAACATGAAAGACTCTGGGTTGTGAGCTCAAGGCTCAAGATTCTATGAACAACTCAAGGTTGTTGATGACATGAAAGATTCCAGGTCATGAGCTCAAGGTTTTAGATTCTATGAATAGCTTAGGGCCCTAGATGCAATGAACAGCTCTGGTTTGTGGTTGACATGAAGGACTCTAGGTCATGAGCTTGGAGTTTTAGATGCTATGAACAACTCAAGGTTGTGGATGACATGAGCCACTGTAGGTCTTGAGCTCAAGGCTTTAAATGCTATTAACAACTCTAGGTTGTGGTTAGCATGAAAGACTCTAAGTCGCTAGCTCAAGTCTTTAGATGCTATGAACAACTTAAGGCTATTGATGACAAGAGCTACTCTCAGTCATTAGTTCAGGGCTTTAGATGTTATACACAACTCTAGGTTATGGTAGACATGAACAACTCCAGGTTGTGAGCTGAGGGCTCTAGATGCTATAAAGTGCTCGGGGTTGTCGATGAAAAGAAATGCTCTAGGTTGTGAGCTCAAGACTCAAGATTCTATGAATTGCTTAGGGTTTTGGATAACATAACCAACTTTGAGTCTTGAGCTTAGGGCCCTAAATGTAATGAACAACTCTAGGCTAGGGTTGACTTAAAAGACTTCAGGTTATGAGCTCACAACTCTAGATGTTACGAACAACTTAGTCTTGTGGATGACATCAGCCACTCTGGGTCTTGAGCTCAAGGCTCTAGATGCTATGATTGACTCCGGTTTGTAAGCTCAAAAATCTAGATGCTATTAACAACTTAGGCTTGTGGATGACATGAGCTACTCTAGGTCATGAGCATAAGGCTCTAGATGTTATAAATAACTCTTGGCTTTGGTCTAGATGAACAACTCCGAGTCGTGGGCTTAGGGCTCTTAATGCTATGAACAACTCAGGGTTTTCAATGACATGAAAGACAATTGGTCATGTGCTAAGGGTTCTTAATACTATGAACAACTTAGAGTTGTGGTTGACATGAATGACTCTTGGTCGTGAGCTCAGGGCACTAGTTGCTATGAATAGTTGAGAACTGTGGATAACATAGGCTACTCTAGGTCATGAGCTCAAGGCTCTAAATGCTATGAACAACATAGGGCAGTGGTTGACATTAACAACTCTCGCTCATGAGCTCAAGGCTTTAGATGTGATAAAAAACTTTATGTTATGGTTGACATGAACGACTTCAAGTTGTAAGCTCAAGGCTCAAGATTCTATGAACAGCTCAGAGTTGTGGATGACATGAATGACTCTAGGTCATGAGCTTAAGGCCCTAGATTCAATGTACAGATCTAGGCTATGGTTAGCATGAAAGACTCCAAGTTGTGAGCTTATGGCTCTTGATTCTATAAACAACTCAGGGCTATGGATGACATTAACCACTCTAGGTCTTGAGCTCAGGCCTCTAAGTGCTATGAACAACTCTCGATTGTGGTTGAAAGGAATGACTCCAAGTCGTGAGCTCCAGGCTTTAGATGTTATTAATAGCTCAGGATTGTGGAAGACATGAGGTACTCTAAGTTGTGAGCTCAAGGCTTTAAATGTTATGAATAGCTTTGAGCTATGGTCGATGAATGACTTCGAGTCATGAGCTTAGGGCTCTTGATGCTATGAACAACTTAGAGCTGTCAATGACATGAAATACTACGGGTCATGGGCTCAGTGTTGTAGATACTATGAATAATTAAGGCTTATGGTTGACATGAATGACTCTCGATCGTGAGCTCAAGGTTCTAGTTACTATAAACAACTAAGGGCTATGGATAACATGGGATACTATTGGTTGTGAGCTCAAGGCTCTAAATTCTATGAACAACGTTGGGTTGTGGTTTACATGAACGACTCTGTGTCGTGAGCTCAAGACTCTAGATGCTATAAACAGCTCAAAGTTTTGGATGACATGAACGAATCCGACTCATGGACTCAGGGCCCTAGATGTAATGATCAGCTCTAGGTTGTGGTTGGCATGAAAGATTTCGAGTTGTGAGCTCATGGCTTTAGATGTTATGAACAACTCAGAGCTATAGATGACATTAGCCACTCTAGGTCTTAAGCTCAAGGCTCTAAATGATATGAACAACTTTAGGTTGTGTTTGACATGAATGAATCCGAGTTATGAGCTTAGGCACTAGATTCTATTAATAGCTTAGGGTTATGGAAGACATAAAGTACACTAGGTCATGAGCTCAAGGCTCTAGATTCTATGAACAGATCTGGGCTATGGTTGAGATGAATGACTCTAGGTCATGAGCTCGGCTCTTGTTGCTATGAACAACTTAGAGCTGTCAATGACATGAAAGACTACGAGTCATGGGCTTAGCATTGTAGATGCTATGAGCAACTCAAGCTTATGGTTTACATGAACGACTCTCGATTGTGAGCTCAAGGCTCTAGTTGCTATGAATAGTTAAGGGCTGTGGATAACATGTAATACTCTTGGTTGTAAGCTGAGGGCTCTAAATGTTATGAACAACATTGGGCTATGATTGACATGAATGACTTTGTGTCATTAGCTTAAGGCTTTCTATGCTATAAATAGCTTAGAGTTGTGGATGACATGAATGACTCTGGATCATGGGCCTAGGTCCTTAGATGTAATGCACAGCTCTAGGCTATGGTTGGCATGAAAGGCTTTGAGTTGTGAGCTCATGGCTTTGCATATTATGAACAACTCAAGGCTATGGATGACATTAGCCAATCTAGGTCTTGAGCTCAATGCTTTAAATGCTATAAGTAGCTTTGGGTTGTGGTTGACATGAATGACTCCGAGTCATGAGCGCAGGCTCTAAATTCTATTAATAACTTAGGGTTGTGAAAGACACAAGGTACTCTAGGTCGTTAGCTCAAGGCTCTAGATGCTATGGACAAATTTGGGCTATGGGTCAAATGAACGGCTTCAGGTCATGAGCTTAGGGCTCTTGATGCTATGAAAAAATTAGAGTTGTCAGTGAAAAAAAAAGACTACAGGTCATGAGCTCAGTATTGTAGATACTATGAACAACTCAGGGTTATTGTTGACATGAACGACTCTCAATCGTGAGCTCAAGGCTCTAGTTGCTATGAACAGTTAAGGGTTGTGGATAACATGGGATACTCTTGGTTGTGAGCTCAAGGCTCTAAATTCTATGAACAATGTTGGGTTGTAGTTAACATGAATGACTTTGTGTCCTGAGCTCAAGGCTTTAGATGCTATGAATAACTCAGAGTTGTGGATGACATGAATGACTCTAGGTCATGAGCTTAGGGCCCTAGATGCAATGAATTGCCCTAGGTTGTGGCTGGCATGAAAGAATCCAAGTTGTGAGCTCATGGCTCTAGATTCTATGAACAACTTAGGGTTATGGATGACTTTAGCCACTTTAGGTCTTGAGCTCAAAGCTCTAAATGTTATGAACAACTTTGGGTTATGGTTTACATGAACGACTTCGAGTCGTGAGCTCCAGGCTCTAAATGTTATTAATAGCTCAGGGTTGTAAAAGACATGAGGTACTTTAGGTCGTGAGCTCAAAACTCTAGATGCTATGAACAAATTTAGCCTATGGTTGAGATGAACAACTCCGGGTCGTGAGCTCAGGGCTCTTAATGCTATGAAAAACTTAGAGTTGTCAATGACATGAAAGACTATGGGTCATGAGCTCGATGCTATAGATTCTATGAACAACTCAGGGTTACAGTTGACATGTGATTACTACTCAAAAATTACTCTTTTATAGCTTGAAATTAACTATTTTAAACACTTTTGAGTAATCATTATTACCTTTTAACTCAATTGGAACATTAAGGACCCTTGCAAGTGTTTATAATCAATTTTTGGCAAGTTTTGGTGTTTTTGATAGCTTTTTTATCACGGAAGCAAGCCAAGAATGAGGGAGTACTTTGTGAAATCCATGGCAATAGGTTTCCAAGCTAATCAAGTATGCAAGGAAGAGAATCAAAGAAGAAATCTAGCCACCAAAAATTTCGCATGGTTATGCGAAATTCAAGAGAAGAGCAACTGCAAGACAAATTTAGAGCACTTCCTAGAGTCTATTATATACATACTATATATCGTTTCGAAGCTCAGGAAGTCAGGAAGTCAGGAGTCTAACGCTTCAAATAGTGTGCAAATTGGAGCTAACGTGAAGAAGTTATGGCCATTTGAAGGCAACTACACCATGCTGAAAGTCAATTTCGCACCCTTGCGAAATTCTTGCAAGCCTTGCGAAACCAAATCTGAAGAGAATCAATTTTGCAACCCAGTGCAAAATTTTTGCAAGCATTGCGAAATCTTCTTGTGTAATTTCCAGATATTGTGCACCGACTCAGTTAGATAAATATCTTCAGATTTTTATCTCCATATATTTTATCTCTAGATTTTCATCTCCAGATATTTTGTGTAATTCCCTATTTTCTCCTTGTAACCAACCAATGATAGGATTTCTTGGTTAGGAAGTTTACAGGGGGGTTAAAAAGACCTCTCTATATATATCTCATGTATCTTGTAATATAGAAGAAGAAGAGGATCGTAGTAAGAAATATATATATATATATATATATATATATATAGAGCACTTGCTTTGTCTTTCCTTCTAATTTTTGTTTCCATTTTCTTTCTATCCAAACATCCTCTGAGGCCTCAGAGGATGAGTGGCTAGGTTTTGCATTTCTTGGAGTAATGGAAGCTAGGTAAGGGATCCGGATACAAAAGTGGGAATTTTCCTTGTTTTAGTTTTTAATGAAAGGAATTTGTGACCTATTAATGGTTTTTATTTTTCTAGTTAACTTAAAATCCCTTAAAATCACCTGGGCCAACACTTGGTAAGCTTTTAGGACTCATCCCATAGAGATCCATTAGTTATCTCTTGCGAGCCTCTGGGAGGTGGTTTAAAGGTAGGATTACTTAGAATAGCTAACACTTGGTAAGCTTTTAGACTCCCTGAAGACATCCATTAGTTATCTCTTGCGAGCTTTTGAAGGGTAATCTAAGGTTAAGGACCACCTTGAATGGCCAATACTAGGTAAGAGGTATGAACCATTGCAAGATGAGTCAGTGAGAGGTTTTAGTGTTGAAACCATTAGTGGAAAGCAATTGTAACACACCGGTTCGGGAGATAACTATAGGTTAAATCCCCAATGCGAGGAAAAGATTCGGAATCCCCCTTTTTGCCTAAGGAACCCGATCCTAGTGACCTGAAGCTCCAAGAGACCTTTTCTTTGTAGTTAATTTTATTTGTTATTTTGTTTAACTTAATATCAACCTTTTTCACCCATAATTCTATTTTCTTTTAAAGCTAACTTGTAGAAGAAAATTCACCATTTCATTTCCTTCACCAGAGTCACTTGTACGATGAAAACCCATCCCTATGGACGATCCTAGAGCCACTATACTATGTTAGTTGTGCTACCCTAGTGTAAGGTGTTTTAGGTTTTATAAATTTTGTTGATAACTCCCATCTGAGGATTGAATTAAATTGCAACACCAATTGGGGGCGAATCAACATGAATGACTCTCCATCGTGAGTTTAAGGATCTAGTTGCTATAAACAACTAAGGGTTAGGGATAACATGAGATACTCTTGGTTTTGAGCTCAAAGCTCTTAATACTATGAACAATGTTGGGTTGTGTTTGACATAAATGACTCATTGTCGTGAGCTCGTAGCTCTAGATGCTATGAACAAGTTAAGGTTATAGATGACATGAATAACTCTAAGTCATGAGGTCAAGGCTCTAGATTCTATAAACAACTCTACACTGTGGTTGAAATAAATGACTATGGGTCGTGAGCTTAGGGCTCTAAATGCTATGACCAACATTTGGTTGTGACTGACATGAACGAATCCAAGTTGTGAGCTTATGGCTTTAGATGCTATTAAAAACTCATGGATGTGGATGACATGAGCTACTCTAGTTCATGAGCTCAATGTACTAGATGATATGAACATCTTTGAGCTATGGTTGACATAAACGACTGCTAGTCCTAAGCTCAAGGCTTTAAATGCTATGAACAACTTAGGGTTTTCGATGAGATGAGCTAATTTGGGTCATGAGCTCAAGGCTTCAAATGCTATGAATAACTTTAGGTTGTGGTTGACATGAATGAATCTAAGTCATGAGCTCAGGGCTTTTGATGCTATGAACAACTCAAAGTTGTCAATGACATGAAAGACTATGGGTCATGAGCTTAGGGCTCTAGATACTATGAACAACTCAGGGTTGTGGTTGACATGAACAACTCTTGGTCGTGAGCTCAAGGGACTAGTTGTTATAAATAGTTGAGGGCTATGGATAACTGATTACTACCAAAAAGTGCTATTTTGTAGACCTAATAATAATGGTTTTAAGCACCTTTGAGTAGTAATCATATTCATTTAACCCAATTAATTCATTAAGGTCCTTAGTAATTGGTTTTAACCATTTTGTGGCAAGTTTACATGTTTTTATAAGCTTATGAACCAATTCAAGCATTCCAATTGATGGAGGAGCTATTTGGGTGAGTTAAGCAAGGATTTTGGATGATTACAGGCTTGAATTTCAAGTGGAAACACGAGCACAAGCAATGGAGAAGAGGAAAACAGAGTGAAGAAAACAGCTGCAGTCTTATTTTGCACTTTTGAAGCACTTACCGAAGTCCATTTTCTACATGCTATATACCATTTCAAAGCTCAGGAAGTCAATAATCCAACGCTTCAAACCGTGTATGATTTGGAGCTAAAATGAGGAAGATATGGCCTTCGGAAGACGACTGCATCATGCCAAATGACCAATTTCGCAAGGTGAATTTTACCTTGCGAAAATTTCGCAAGGAGATTTTCCTCATGGTGCGAAATTTGGCCATTTCGCACCATGAAGAAATACCTTGCAAAAATTTCACAAGGAGGATTTAGGCACCTTGCGAAATTCCATTGAATCCTCTGTTTCTCCACGCACGCACCACCGACTTCCCAAATATTTTTAGCTTGATATTTTCTCGTGTAAATTCCTTTTGTAACCTTGTATTCAGCCGACATAAAGCTTTATCTTGTAATTTTGCTATATATAGAGGTGCACAACACCTCCAAAACGATAAGGGGATGATTGGGGGATCGATCCTCTGTACATTAACTTAGAAATATATAAAGCTATGTTTTTCTCTCTTCTCCTGCTTTTTCCCATTTCTATTTTCTTAGTAGCCAAACAGCCTCTGAGGGCTTTTCCTCAGAGGATGATTGGCTAAAACTTTTAGTTTCTCAAATTATGGATGTTATGTGATGGCTTGGATGCAATCCCATGGAAATTTCTCGCACCTAGAAGGTAAGGTAGTCGTTTTTCATTAATGGTTCATTAATGCAAAGTTTGGTTTTTATTTCCTTTAGACAACTTCCAACGGTCAATACTTGATAAGCTTTTGGATTTCTATCCATTAGTTATCTCCTACGAGCTATTGGAAGGTGAGGTTTTCAATTCCAAGTTTTGCATTAATCCGTTAGAACCAATTTCAATGGCCATTGAAAGGTGAGTTTATCACCTGGAATGACTTTGAATTGCCAATATTTGGTAAGCTTTTGGCTTTAGACCATTAGTTATCTCTTACGAGCCATTCAAAGGAAGTCTAAGGTGAATAACCATTGATGAAATTCACTACCATCTGTTTTGCCATTTTAAAGGATTAAAACTTGATTTGCTAAATCCATACCGGTTCGGGAAGCAAGCATCACCATAGTTGCAACCCCAACGCGAGGAGCCTATCCTGAGATTTCCAATTTGCATAAGAGCCAGAGCATAGCTATCCTATCTTTGAGAAACTTGTTTTTACACCCTTTCATTTTAGTCTTTAATGTTAGCTTAGATTAGTTTAAATCTTTCTAAAACATTTACATCTTCTTTTAAAGCTAACATCCATAAGAAAATCACCTATTTTCCTAATTTGAATATCACTAGTGTTTGCGAAAACCCTTCCCAGTGAACGATCCTAGAACCACTATGCTATAGTAGCTTGGCTACTTTAGTAATAGTATTTAAGATATAAATTTTGTTGATACGCCTTTAAAGCTAAGCTACCATGAGTCGCATCAATAACATAGGCCATGAACAACTCGGTGTTGTGGTTGACAAGAACGAGTCTCAGTCGTGAGCTCAAGGCTCTAGATGCTATGAACAACTCAAGTTTGTGGGTTATATGAGCTACTCTGGGTCATGATCTTAGGACTCTGGGTGCTATGAGAAACTCAGGGTATTGGAAGTTATGAAAGAATTAAGATCCCATGAGCTTAGGCCTCTATATGCTATGAGTAACTTAGGGCTGTAGATGATATGAACGATTCTTGGTTACGAGCCATGGCTCTAAATTATATGAACAACATAGGGCTATGGATGACATGAACGACTATGGGTAGTGAGCTTGGGGCTCTAGATGCTACAAATAACTTAGGGTTGTGGTTGACATGAATACCTCCAAGTCATCAGCTCAGCATTCTATTTTCTATGAATAGCTTAGGGTTGTGGTTGACATGAATGGCTTTGGGTCGTGAGCTCACAACTTTAGATGCTATGAACAACTTAAGGCTATGGATTATATGAACTATTCTGGGTTGTGAACTCAAGGCTCTAGATGCTATGAACTGCTCAGGGTTGTGGATGACATGAACGACTCTAGGTCATTAGCTCACAACTCTAGATGTTATGAATAAATCAAGGTTGTGAATGATATGAGATACTCTAGGTCGTGAACTCGAGGCTTTAGATGCTATTAATGACTCAAGGCTATGGATAACATGAACGACTTTCGGTCATGAGATTAGGGCTTTAAATGCTATGAACAACAAAAGGTTATGGATGATATGCACAAGTCTAAGTTGTGAGCTCGAGGATCTAGATGTTATGAAGAGCTTAGGGTTATGGATGATATGAAAGAGTTTGGGTCGTGAATAAAAGTGTTGTGGATGCTATGAATAGCAAGGGTATGGATGAAATGAATGACTTCAAGTCATGAGCTCAAAGCTCTAAATATTATGAATAACTTAAATTTGTGAATGATATAAACAACTTGGGATCTCGTGAGCCCTTTAGAAGGTATGAACTACTCGGGTTGAGGATGATATGACCGATTCTTAGTTATGAGCCCATGGCTCTAAATGCTAAGAACAACTTAGCATTGCGAATGAGATGAACTACTTTACATCATGAGCACTGGTCTTAAGATGCTATGAACAACTAAGGGTTGTGGATGATATGCATGATTCTATGTCGTGAGCTCAAAGCTCTAAATGTTTTAAATAACTTTGGGCTATGGATGATATGAACTATTATGGCTTGTGAACTCAAGGATTTAGATACTATGAGTAACTCATGGTTATGGATGACATAAACGGTTTTAGGTGGTGAGCTCAAACCTCTAGATGCTATAAATAGCTCAAGGCATTAGATGATATGAACAATTTTACGTCATATGCTTAAGCCTCTAGATTCTATTAATAGCTTAGGGTTGTGGATAACATGAATGACTTTGGGTCATGAGTAAAGGGCTCTAGATACTCTAAAGAGCTTAAAACTGTGGTTCACATGAATGACTATGGGTCATGAGCTCAGGGCTCTAGATGCTATGAATAACTCATGCCATTGGATGACATGAGCTACTCTAGGTCGTTAGCTCATGGTTTTAGATGTTATGAACAACTTAGGATTATGGATGATATGAACGAATCAGGATCCTATGAGTTCAAGATTCTAGATCATACGATCAAATCAAGGCTATGAATCATATGAATGATTCTTGGTTCTAAGCCCAAAGCTCAAAATGTTATGAGCAGCTCAAGGTTATAGCAAACATGAATGACTCAATGTCATGAGCTCAAGGCTTTAGATGCTATGAACAACTCAGGGTTGTGGTTAACATTAATGACTATGGGTCGTGGGTTTAGGGCTCTAGATGTTATGAGCAACTGAGGGTTGTGCATGATATGAATGACTTCAGGTCATGAGCACAAGGCACTAAATACTATGAATAGCTTAGGCTTGTGGTTCACATGAACATCTTCAAGTCGTGAGCTTGGGAGTGTAGATGCTATGAATAACTTAAGGCTGTCGATGACATGAACTTTGATAGGTCATAAGCTGAGGTCTCTAGATACTATGTACAACTCACAATGGTGGATGATATGCACGATTCTAGGTCGTGAGCTCAAGGATATAGATGATATGTGATTACTACTCAAAAAGTGCTATTTTATAGCTTGTAATTAACTCTTTTAAACACTTTTGAGTAGTAGTTATTACCTTTTAACTCAATTGGCATGTTAAGGACCTTTGCAATCAATTCTAATCAAATTGTGCTAAGTTTTGGTGTTTTGATAGCTTTTTTATCACCAAAGCAATCCAAGATTGAGGAGAGTTCTTTGGAATCCATGGCAAAGCAATGGAAAGCTCAGAAACATGAAGAACTGAAGCTTTGAAGTCCTTTGCCATAAGCAAATCCGGAATGCAAGGAGGGGAAGCAAAGAGAAATCTAACATGAAGCATTCTTGATGACAGTCATGTCAGCCACTTTTGGAGCACTTTCTGGAGTTCAATTTATGCATACTATATGTTGTTTCGAAGCTCAAGAAGTCAACAATCCAATGCTTCAAACAGTACACGATTCAGAGTTGAAATGAAGGAGTTACAGCCATTGGAAACCGATCACTCCAAGTTGAAGGAAAAATTCGCACGGCTGCGAAATCAGCCTTAGGCTGCGAAAATGTTGTCCTTTTGCTGCGAAATTTCGCAGCCCTCTTGCACGCACAGCTGCGGTGTTCTCCTAAAGCTTCCCGTTATTTGCGACCGACATTTTGAGATATTTTGCTTTAGATATTTGATGTCTAAATCCCCAAACTCTCCTTGTAACCCACCAATCATAGGATTCCTTAGTCTTTAAGTAAGAACAAAGGGTGAATAACCTCTTATATATAGTTTGTAATTTTCTTTACACAAGCATGATCAATCTCGGGAGCTTGTTCATAGAGACAACCTTTTGTAATAGTAAGAAATATATTTTATAGAGCACTTGCTCTGTTTTTCCTTCATATTTTTGTTTTCTCGTTAGTTTTCTTTCTAGCCAATCAAACTCTGAGGATATTTTCTCGGAGGATGAGAGGCTAGGCTCTTCGTCTCTTGGAGTGAAGAAATCCGGGTAAGTTGCCACATGCATAAATTGGAAGTTTTGTTGTTTTAGCTTTTAATGAAGAGAAAGTGTGACCCGTTAATGGTTTTTATCTTTTTAGTTAACTTAAAATGCCTTTAAATCACCTGGGCCAACACTTGATAAGGCATGTGATCTCCGTCCATTGAGATGCACTAGTTTACCTCTTGTGAGCCTTTGGGAGGTGGTTTAAAGGTAGGATTTTCTAGAATAGCCAACACTTGGTAAGCTTTTGGACTCTAAGGAGACATTCATTAGTTATCTCTTGCGATCTTTTTATGGGTAATCCAAGGTTAAAGATCACCTTGAATGGCAAGTGCTAGGTGAGAGGTATGAGCCATTGCAAGATGCATCAGTGAGAGGGATTTAGTGTTTGAGCCCATTAAAGGGAAGCATCTGTACCACACCGGTTCGGGAAATAACTATATGTTAAATCCCCAATGCGAGGAAAAGAAACAAGTGACCGGAACTTCATTTTTGTGTGAGGAACCTGAGCCCAGTGATCTAAACTCCAAGAAACACTTTTCTTTGTAATTAAAATCATTTACTATTTTTGGTTAGCTTAAAACCAATCCTTTTTCCACCAAAGATTATGTTTTCTTTTAAAGCTAACCTTGAAATGAAAAGACACCAATTCAACTTTGAATTAATATCAATTGTGAAGTGAAAACCCATCCCAGTGAACGACCCTAGAGCCACTATGCTATGCTAGCTAAGGCTATCCTAGTACATGGTGTAATAGGTTATAAATTTTGTTGATTATTCCCTTCTGAGGACCACAATCAAGGGACACCAGCTGAACACGAATCAAATGGTACCATTGTCAGGGATTATTGAGAGGACATGAATCAGCTGAGACACCAATTGGGAACGTATCAATATGAACAACTTAGTTTTGTGGATGACATGAACAATTTTAGGTCGTGAACTCAAGGCTCTAGATGTTATGAATAGTTCAAGGTTGTGGATGAAATGAACGACTACGGGTCATGAGCTTAGGGCTCAAGATGGTATGGATAATTAAGGATTATGGATAACATTAATGACTCTGGGTCTTGAGCTTAGGATTATAGATCCTATGAAGAGCTTAAGGTTGTAGATGACATCAATGACATTAGGTCATGAGCTAAGGGCTTGAGATGCTATCAGCAGCTCAACGCTATGGTTGACATTAACAACTATGGGTCGTGAGTTGAGGGCTCTAGATGCTATGAGTAGCTTAGGGCTATGGATGACATGAATGAGTCTGAGTCATGAGCTCAATGCTCTAGATGCTATGAACAACTTAAGGTTGTGGATGACATGAGCTATTATGGGTCATGAGCTTAGGGCTCTAGATTCTATGATCAGCTTAAGATTGTCAATGATATGAACAATTTGGGATCCAATGAGCTCAGGCCTCTAGGTGCTACGACCAGCTCAAGGTTGTGGATGATAAGAATGATTCTTGGTCATGAGCTCATGACCCTAATGTCTGCTCAAGGCTTTAGATGCTTTGAATAGCATAGGGTTGTGGATGATAAGAACAACTCAAGATCCCGTGAGCTCAAGCCTCTAGATTTTATGAACAACTCAAGGCTAAGGATGATATGAACGATTCTAGGTCGTGAACTCAAGGCTTTAGATGTTATGAATAGTTCAGAGTTGTGGATGAAATAAACAACTTTAGGTCATGAGCTCAAGGCTCAAGATGGTATGAATAGCTCAGGGTTATGGATAACATGAATGAATTTGGGTCATGTGCTCGAGGCTATAAATCTTATGAACAAATCAAGTCTATGGATGACATGAACGACATTGGATCATAAGCTTAGGGCTCAGAATGATATCAATAGCTCAAGGTTATGGCTGACATGAACGACTTCGAGACATCAACTCAAGACTCTAGATACTATGAATACCTCCGTGTTATGGATGACATGAGTTACTCTGTGTTGTGAGCATAGGGCTTTAGATGCTATGATCAGTTGAAGATTGGGGATGATAAGAATGACTCGGGATCCTGTGAGGTTAGGCCTCTAGATGTTATGACTAGCTCAGGGTTGTGAATGATATGAATGATTCTTGGTTGTGAAACCATGGCCCTAAAGGCTATGAATATCTCAGGGTTGTGAATGACATAAACGACTCTAGGTCATGAGCTCAAAGCTCTAGATGTTATGAATAACTTAGGGTTATAGTTGACATGAACAACTCTAGGTCATGAGATTATGGTTCTAGATGTTATGAATAGCTCAAGGTTGTGAATGATATGAATGATTCTTGGTTGTGAAACCATGGCCCTAAAGGCTATGAATATCTCAGGGCTGTGAATGACATAAACGACTCTAGGTCATGAGCTCAAAGCTCTAGATGCTATGAATAACTCAGGGTTATAGTTGACATGAAAACTCTAGGTCATGAGATTATGGTTCTAGATGTTATGAATAGCTTAGGGTTATAGATGACATGAACGAGTCTGAGCTGTCAACTCAAGCCTGTGGATGCTTTGAACAAATCAGGGTTGTGGATAATAAAATGACTCGAGATCCCGTTAGCTCATGCCTCTAGATGCTATGAATAGCTTAGGATTAAGGATGATATCAACGATTCTTAGGCGTGAGCCTATGGATTTAAATGCTATGAATAGCTCAGTGCTGTGGTAGACATGATTGACTCTGGGTCGTGAGCGTAGTGCTATAGATGCTATGAACAGCTTGGGATTATGGTTGACATGAACGACTCCAAGTCTTGAGCTTAGAGCTCTAGATGGTGTTAATAAATCAAGGTTATGACTTACATGAATGATTCTGAGTCGTGGGCTCAAGCCTCTAGATACTATGAACAACTCAGGGATAAGGAAGATATGAACTATTCTTGGTCATGAGCCTCTAGCTAAAAATGCTATGAACAACTTAGGATTTTGGTTGACTTGAACAACTCTAGGTCATGAGTTTAGGGTTCTAAATGCTATGAACAACTCAGAACTAAGGTTGACATGAACAACTCGAGGTCATGAGAAGAGGCTTCTAGATGCTATGAACAACTTTGGGCTGAGGATGATATGAGTGATTCTAAGTCATAAGCCTATGGCTCTAAGTGCTATGAAAAGCTTAGGGATGTAATTGACATGAATAACTCTAGGTCTTGAGCTTAGGGCTCTAGATCTTATGAATAGCTCATGACATGGCTAAAATGAATGACTTTAGGTCGTGAGCTCAGGCCTCTAAATGCTATGAATAGCCTTGGGCCGAGGATGATATGAACGAGTCTAGGACGTGAGCCTATGGTCTAAATGTTATGAATAGCTAAGGGTTGTAGATGACTTGAACAACATCGGGTCATGAGCTCAGGACTATAAATGTTATGAACTTCTCAAGGTTGTTGTTGACAAGAATGAATCTGGGTTGTGAGCTCAGGGCTCTCGATGCTATGAATAACTTAAGTCCATAGATCACATGAATGACTCTAGATCGTGAGCTCAAGGCTCTAAATGCTATGAACAACTCAAGGTTGTGGATGACATGAGCTACACCAAGTCGTGAGCTCAACGATGTGAATGCTATGAATGGCCCAATGTTATGGATGATTCGAATGACTTAGGATCCCGTGAACTGAGTAATCTAGATGCTATGAACAACTCAGGGTTCTGGATGTTATGAACGATTCTTGGTTATGAGCCCATGACACTAAATGCTATGAACAACTTAGGGTTATGGTTGACATGAACTGCTTTGGGTCATGAGCTCGGGCCTCTTAATGCTATGAATAGCTCAAGGTTGTGGTTGACTTGAATGACTATGGCTCATAACCTCTAAGCTCTCGATGCTATGAATAGATCAATGTTGTAGATGATATGAACAACTCAGGATCCTGTGAGTTAAAGCCTCTAGATTGTATGAACAGCTTAAGGTTGTGGATGGTATGAACGATTCTGCATCATGATCTCGAGGATGTGGATGACCTGAACAAATCTAGGTCATGAGATCAAGGTTGTAGATACTATGAATAGGTTCGGGTTGTGGTTGACATGAATGGCTCAAGGTTGTGAGCTTAAGGCTCTAAAAGCTATGAACAATTGAGGGTTTTAGATGATATGAACGACTCGAGAACCTATAGGCTCAAGACTCTAAAGGCTATCAACAACTCAAGGTTGTGGTTGACATCAACGACTCTAGGTTGTGAGCTCCAAGCTCTAGATGTTGTGAACAACTCAAGGTTGTGGAGGACATGAACGACTCTGGCTCATGAGCTTAGGGCTTTAGATATTATAAACAACTCAGGGTTGTGGTTGATAAGAACAACTCCAGGATGTGAACTCAGGGATTTAGATATGTAGATGCTGTGAACAACTTAGGGCTATAGATGATAAGAATGACTTGAGGTGGTGAGCTTAGGGTTTTCGATGTTATGAATAGCTCAAGGCTCTACATGACATGAACAAATTTGGGTCATGTGCTCGGGGCTCTAGTTGCTTTGAATAGCTTCGAGTTTTAGAGGACATGAATGACTCTAAATCGTGAGCTCAATGGTCTAGAAGCTATGAAAAGCTCAAAATTGTGGATGATATAAATGACTCTAGGTCATGGGTCAAGGCTCAAGATTTTGTGAGCAAATCGGGACTATGGCTGACATGAACAACTTTAGGTCATGAGCTTTGAGCTCTGGATGCTATGGAAAGATTAGGGTTGTTGATGACATGAACAACTCTTAGTCATGAGCTTAGAGCCTTTGATGTTATAATCAACTTAGGGTTATGAATCAAATGAACGACTCTAGGTCTTGAGTTCAGGGATCTAGATTATATGAACAACTTAGAGCTATGGTTGAGAGGAACAACTCTAGGTCATGAGCTCAGAGCTCTAGATGCAATGAATAGCTCAAGGCTGTGAATGACATGGGCTACTCTACATCATTAGCATAGGGCTTTGGATGGTATGAATAGCTCAAGGGTGTGGATGATATGAATGATTCTTGGTCTTGGGCCAATAGCTCTAAATGCTATGAATAATTTAGGGCTCTGGATCCTATATGCAACTCAAGGCTCTAGTTGTAATGAATAGCTCAGGGTTGTTGTTTACATGAACAACTTAGGGTTGTGGATGAAATCAATGACTTCAGGTAGTGAGCTTAGGTCTCTAGATGCTATGAATGATTTCGTGCCCAGCTGGTGTATGTCCTGTTGATTAGTGCTCAATCAACTGCTATACCTTGATTTCGGTCCTCAGACGGGAGTAATCAACAAAATTTATAACCTATTTCACCATGTACTAGGATAGCCTCAGCTAGCATAGCATAGTGGCTCTATGATCATTCACTAGGAAGGGTTTTCAACTTACTACTGATATTAATTCAAAGTTGAATTGGTGCTTTTTAATTTCAAGGTTAGCTTTAAAAGACAACATAATCTTTGGTTGAAAAAGGATTGGTTTTAAGCTAACAAAACACAGTAACTAAAATTACTTATAAAGAAAAGTGTTTCTTGGAGTTTTTGGATCACTGGGGTCAGGTTCCTAACAAAAAAATAGAGTTTCGGTCACTTGAATCTTTTCCTCGCATTGGAGATTTAACATATAATTACTTCTCCAACTGATGTGGTACAAATGCTTCCCTTTAATGGGTTCAAACACTAAATCCCTCTCACTGATTCATCTTGCAATGGCTCATGCCTCTCATCTAGCATTTGCCATTCAAAGTGATCCTTAACCTTGGATTTCCCTTCACAAGCTCGCAAGAGATAACTAATGGATGTCTCCTTAGAGTCCAAAAGCTTACCAAGTATTGGCTATTCTAGAAAATCCTACCTTTGAACCACCTCCCAAAGGCTTGCAAGAGATAAGCTAGTGTATCTCAATGGACGGAGATCACTTGCCTTACCAAGTGTTGGCCAAGGTGATTTAAAGGCGTTTTAAGTTAACTAAAAACGTAGAAACCATTAACGGGTTACACTTTCTCTTCATTAAAAGCTGAAACAACAAAACTTCCAATTCTTGCATCCAACACCTTACCCAGCTTTCTTAAATCCAAGAAACAAAAATCCTAGCCACTCATTCTCTGAGGAAACATCCTCAGAGCTTGTTTGGCTAGTAAGAAAAATACAATCAAAATGAGTAGGTAAGCCAGAGCAAAGCTCTACGTATTACTTCCTTCAAAACTATACAAAATGTTGTCTCTGAGAACAAACTCCCGAGATGTCTGTATAAAGAAAATTACAAACTATATATATGAGGTTATTCACCCTTTGTTCTTACTTATTAACTAAGGAATCCTATGATTGGTGTATTACAAGGAGAAAATGAGAATTTAAACAACAAATATCTGAAGAAAAAATCTAAAAGAGTCGGTCGCAAATATCTGGAAGCACTCGGGTGGATTTTGCAGCATGCAACATAGGTTGTGAAATTTCGCAAGCTGAAAGTCTCCATTTCGCACAAAAAGGCTGATTTCGCAGCTAGCACATTGTGATTTCGCAGCTGCGAAATTGGCTTTTAGCTTGGTGCGATTGTCTTCAAATGGCCATAACTTCTTCGTTTCAACTCTGATTGGCACACCGTTTAAAGCGTTGGACTTTTGACTTCCTGAGCTTCAAAATGACATATAGTATGCATAAAATGGACTCCAAGAATTGCTTGAAATGTGTCCTACAGTTGCTGTCCTCTTGGATTTCATGTTAGATTCCTCTGTTTTTCCTCCTTGCATTCTTGATTGGCTTTGGCAAAGAACTACGAAGCTCCAAAGCTTGAATTCTTCATGTAAATGAGCTTCCATTTGCTTTGCCATGGACTATACAAAGATCTCCCTCATTCTTGGATTGCTTTGGTGATCAAAAAGCTATCAAAAACATCAAAACTTAACACAATTTGATTAGAAATGATTGCAAGGGTCCTTAACATGCCAATTGAGTTAAAAGGTAATAGCTACTACTCAAAAGTGTTTAAAAGAGTTAATTATAAGCTATAAAATAGCACTTTTTGAGTAGTAATCACTCCCCCCATTTGACATTTTGCTAGTCCCTTAGCAATGAAGGAGAGAAAAAGAAAAATAAACAGTACAATAATTTACAACATCATGCTGATCACTTCAAAAAAATTTCAAGTGCTATGATGATCAAACTCTCACATGGAACATTAAAGAAATAAAACTCAAACTTCAACAAGAGTTATCAAATACCTTGCATAATCACAATTCATAAAGAGAAGGCATCATGCAAATTTAAGCTTTAAAAGAATTTCCACTCCCAAAGGGTCAAACCTTACTCTTCTACAAAAATCTAAGTGTTACTTATTAGTTTCTGAATATAGTATGTTGAACTAATCTCTCCCCCCAACCTAGTTCTTTTTCAAAGCTTAGCAAACTGATCAACCTCCAATAGGCTAAGAACGCACCTCTTTTATTTCATACTTCTTTTTTCTTATTGTAGGAGTACAAAGCTAAAGGTATTGTTTTCTAAATTGTCCATGTAACAGGGGTCCATCGATGACTCCCAACCAATCAAGGCTTAGGGCATCAAGCTTTAAGGATCTTTCTACCACTAATTCCTCGGATTTTACCCTGGACTTTTGAAAATGAAATATTAATACCCAAGCACCTATAGTATGTTAAACTCCATCTATTCACCCTTATAACGAGCATTGAGGTCAGTGACTCCCAACCAATGAAGGTGATTACTACCCAAAAAGTGCTATTTTACACCTTTAATGCATTATGTTTTAAGCACTTTTGTGTAGTAGTTCTCCATCTTTAGTCCAATTGGCATGTTAAGGACCTAGCAATGTCTCCTAATCATATTTGTGGCTAGTTTTAATGTTTTGACAGCTTTTTGGATCGTTAAAACAAGTCAAGCAAAGGAGAAAACCAAAGAGAAGCAAAGTGAAAAAAATCAAGATGTAGCAGCTGCAGTCTTCTTTCACACTTTTGGAGCACTTCCCGAAGTCCATTTTTTACATGCTATATACCATTTCAAAGCTCTGGAAGTCAAGAATCCAACTCTTCAAACCGTGTACGATTTGGAGCTAAAATGAGGAAGATATGGCCTTCGGAAGCCAACTGCTCCAGCATATGCGAAAATTTCGCATTCCACAAGAGCATATGCGAAATTCGCATAACATTCGCATATGGTTCGCATAACCCATGCGTGTTGCGAATTTTGCTCTGCCCTTTGCCGACTCCACTTTAGATATTTTCCTTTATATTTTGTGATGTAATTTCCTTTATTATCCTTGTAACTAACCAATCATAGGCTTTTGGCTTTTGTAAAGACTTTATAAGGGGTGGAAATCACCTCTTGGAAGATATGGAATACGTATTACGTTTTTACACTTAGAATTTTACAGAGCTCTCTCATTCTCTTTTCTCTTTATTATTTTCTTTTTCTTGGAAGCCAAACAACCTCTAAGGATGTTTACCCGGAGGATGAGAGGCTAAACTTTCGGTTTCTTGGAGTAAAGGAAGCTAGGTGAAAAGTCCAGATGAAAAGGTGGAAAGCTTCCATGCATTAAATTCAGGTAGTTGGAATTCATAAATGGCTTATAAATCCAAAGTTTTGCTTTAAACCTCTTAGAATCACTTTGAATGACCAATACATGGTAAGCTTCAGGTCTTTATGGATGCTTATTGCTAGATTCATATTAGTCCATTAGTTATCATGTACGAGTCATTGGAAAGTGATTCAAGGTGAAGACTGATAGTGTCTTAAGCCATTAATGGACCTTGACTACCATTTCTATTGACCTTTTATGGATTAAATCTTCATTGTCAAACCTATACCGGTTCGGGAAATAACTATAGGTTAAATCCCCAATGCGAGGAGAAAAATCCGGAATTTTCCACTTTCTATTCTGAACTTGATCCTAGCAACCCTTAGCTCCGGGAGACTTTCTTTCTTCCATTTTTAATTAGTTTATGTTAGTTTAGTTTCAAACACTTTCAAAACAACTTTTATTTTCTTTTAAACTTTAAGTTTTTGATTAAGGAAATCATTAAATACAATTTCTAATTTTGAATACATCACTGGTAGAATGAAAACCCATCCCAGAGTTCGACCCTAGAGCCACTATACTATAGTAGCTTTACTACATTAGTATGAGGTCATAGGTTTTATAAATATTTTTGATTAAATGAGCCATTTGGAGTTACACGCGAATCAAAATGGCGCCGTTGCCGGGGATGGTGCCACAATACAGTGATGCAACCTTTTAGAGGCTACTTGTGATTTCCATCACAAGTTTGGTGAATTTCTTTTTCACTAACTTCATTTCCTTTCATTTTATTTTTGTTAGGTTTATTTTCATTTTCTTTCTAACCTTAACTTTTTTTTCTAGGTTTCTTTTGTTTTTGTTGTTTTTGTTTTACAGGTAAGTAGTAACTTTTGCATGCCCTATTGGATTCGGGACCAAGAGGGAAGATTAGTAAGGATTGAGAATCCTCAAGACACAGAGTTGGATATTTGTGTTAACATCATGGACCCTCCACCAGAGGATCAGAATTCTCAACAAGGTCAAGGGGGTAATCCCAATGCATATTTATCCATGAGGGATAGAATGCACCCACCAAGGATGAGTGCACCCTCGTGCATCCTGCCTCCTCTTGAGCAGCTGGTTATAAGGCCCCATATTGTGCCCCTTCTACCAAATTTCCATGGAATGGAGAGTGAGAATCCAGATGCCCACATCAAGGAGTTTGAGGAGGTTTGCAATACCTTTAGAGAGGGAGGAGCTTCAATAGACTTGATGAGACTCAAGCTATTCCCTTTTACTTTGAAGGACAAGGCAAAAATATGGCTTAATTCTTTAAGGCTAAGGAGCATAAGGAATTGGGTTGATCTTCAGGCCGAATTTTTGAAGAAAATTTTCCCCACCCATAGGACCAATGGGTTGAAGAGACAAATCTCAAATTTTTCTGCTAAAGAAAATGAGAAGTTCCATGAATGTTGGGAAAGGTATATGGAGGCCATCAATGCTTGTCCTCATCATGGCTTTGATACATGGCTCTTGGTGAGCTATTTTTATGATGGAATGTCTTCCTCCATGAAGCAAATTCTTGAAACCATGTGTGGGGGAGATTTTATGAGCAAGAATTCGGAAGAAGCCATGGACTTTTTAAGTTATGTGTCTGAAGTGTCAAGAGGATGGGATGAGCCCAACTCAAGAGAGAAAGGGAAGGTTCCCTCTCAACCAACCCAAAATCCAAAAGGTGGAATGTACGTATTAAGTGAAGACATGGACATGAAAGCTAAAGTGGCAACAATAGCAAGGAGGTTGGAAGAACTTGAGTTGAAAAAGATGCATGAAGTCCAAGCCATTTCCGAGACCCAAGCCCATGTCATGCCATGCACCATTTGCCAATCATGTGATCATGTGGTAGATGAGTGCCCAACCATGCCAGCTGTGAGGGAGATGTTAGGTGATCAAGCCAATGTTGTGGGGCAATTTAGGCCTAACAGCAATGCACCTTATGGAAACACCTATAATTCAAGCTGGAGAAACCATCCAAATTTTTCATGGAAACCAAGACCACCTCCATACCAACCACAAGGCCAAACCCAAGCACCTCAACAAACCTCTTCAGTGGAGCAAGCCATTATGAACCTAAGTAAAGTCATGGGTGACTTTGTGGGTGAACAAAAGGCAATCAACTCCCAATTGCATCAAAAGATTGAAAATGTAGAGAGTTCTCAAATTAAGAGAATGGAGGGGATGCAAAATGATCTATCTCATAAGATAGATAATATTCAATACTCCATCTCTAGGCTTACCAACCTCAACACTGTGAATGAGAAGGGAAAGTTTCCCTCTCAACCAAGCCAAAATCCCAAGGGTGTTCATGAAGTTGAAACCCAAGAGGGGGAGTCTTCAAAGTTGAGGGAGGTTAAAGCTGTGATCACTTTAAGGAGTGGAAAAGAGGTTGATCAACCCCTGCCCAAGGTGAAGCAAGATGAAGAACTCATGTCAAAGAAAACCTTGGTCAAAGAGAGCAATAACCAAGAAGAGAAGAGTGGGAAGAAAAGTGCATCCAAATCAAGCATTGAAGAAGAACCAAGGATAGTGATTAAAGAGGATATGATGAAGAAACATATGCCTCCCCCTTTTCCTCAAGCTTTACATGGAAAGAAGGAAATCAAGAATTCATCAGAAATTCTTGAAGTCTTAAGACAAGTGAAGGTGAATATACCCTTACTTGATATGATCAAGCAAGTCCCCACATATGCAAAGTTTCTAAAGGACTTGTGCACGGTCAAGAGAGGGTTACATGTGACAAAGAATGCATTCCTCACCGAGCAAGTAAGTGCTATCATTCAGAGTAAGTCTCCAGTTAAGTATAAAGATCCGGGATGTCCCACCATTTCAGTCAACATTGGAGGGACACATGTGGAGAAAGCTTTATTAGACTTGGGGGCAAGTGTGAATTTGCTCCCATACTCTGTGTACAAGCAACTGGGACTTGGAGGATTGAAGCCCACAGCCATCACTCTCTCCTTAGTTGACAGGTTAGTCAAAATCCCAAGGGGGGTGATAGAGGATGTTCTAGTTCAAGTGGACAAATTCTACTATCCTGTGGATTTTGTTGTGCTTGATACTGATCCCATTGTGAAGGAAGCAAACTATGTACCAATCATCCTTGGGAGACCTTTCCTAGCTACCTCTAATGCCATCATCAATTGTAGAAATGGGGTGATGCAGCTCACATTTGGGAATATGACCTTGGAATTAAACATATTCCACCTATGCAAGAGGCATCTTCACCCAGAAGAAGAGGAAGGATTGGAGGAGGTGTGTTTGATCAACACCTTGGTTGAAGAGCATTGTGACAAGAATTTACAAGAGAGCTTGAATGAAAGCCTTGAAATGTTTGAAGAAGGGTTACCTGAACCCTCTGATGTTCTACCTATCATGTCTCCTTGGAGGAGACAGGAAGAGATCTTACCACTGTTCAACCAGGAAGACTCACAAGAAGCAACTGTGGAGGAGCCTCCAAAGCTTGTTTTGAAGCCGCTTCCTGTTGATTTGAAATATGCATATTTGAAGGAAAATGAGAAATGTCCAGTGGTGGTTTCTTCAACTCTTACTAGTGATCAAGAGGATAATCTTTTGGGAGTCCTCAGGAAATGCAAGAAAGCCATTGGATGGCAAATTTCTGATCTGAAAGGGATTAGCCCTTTGGTATGCACCCACCATATCTATATGGAAGATGATGCAAAACCAGTGAGACAGCCCCAAAGGAGGTTGAATCCGCACATGCAAGAGGTGGTGAGGGGTGAAGTTCTGAAGCTACTCCAAGCTGGGATCATATATCCCATTTCAGACAGTTTGTGGGTGAGCCCCACCCAAGTAGTCCCAAAGAAATCTGGAATCACTGTGGTCCAGAATGAGAAAGGAGAGGAAGTCTCTACACGTCCTACCTCAGGATGGAGGGTGTGTATAGACTACAGGAGGTTGAATCAGTGACTAGGAAGGACCATTTCCCATTGCCTTTCATGGACCAAGTCCTTGAGAGAGTCTCAGGACATCCTTTCTACTGTTTTCTGGATGGGTACTCGGGGTACTTCCAAATAGAGATTGATTTGGAAGATCAAGAAAAGACAACCTTCACTTGCCCCTTTGGTACTT
The DNA here is from genome assembly GCF_030704535.1 of Vitis vinifera. Taxonomy (NCBI): domain Eukaryota; kingdom Viridiplantae; phylum Streptophyta; class Magnoliopsida; order Vitales; family Vitaceae; genus Vitis; species Vitis vinifera. The sequence goes on from NC_081812.1 coordinate 6,535,764, forward strand.
TTGCATATAGGAGAATGCCCTTTGGTCTATGCAATGCTCCTGCAACTTTCCAAAGATGTATGCTGAGCATCTTGAGTGATATGGTGGAGTGCATCATGGAAGTCTTCATGGATGACATCACTGTTTATGGAAGTTCTTATGAGGAGTGTTTGTTGCATTTAGAAGCTGTTCTCCAAAGATGTATTGAGAAAGACCTAGTGCTAAATTGGGAGAAGTGCCATTTTATGGTACAACAAGGAATTGTCTTAGGACATATCATCTCCAAAAATGGCATTGAGGTAGATAAGGCTAAGGTGGAGCTTATTGTTAAGTTGCCACCTCCCACAAATGTTAAGGGAATTAGGCAATTCTTAGGACATGCCGGGTTCTATAGGAGGTTCATTAAGGATTTCTCAAAAATCTCAAAGCCTCTTTGTGAACTCTTGGTAAAAGATGCCAAGTTTGTGTGGGATGAAAAGTGTCAGAAGAGTTTTGAGGAACTGAAGCAATTCCTCACAACTGCACCAATAGTAAGAACCCCAAATTGGAAGTTACCTTTTGAGGTAATGTGTGATGCAAGTGTCCTTGCTATGGGGGCTATCTTGGGGCAAAGAGAAGATGGAAAGCCCTATGTGATTTATTATGCTAGCAAAAATTTGAACGAGGCTCAAAGGAACTATACAACTACTGAAAAGGAGTTGTTGGAGGTAGTTTTTGCCTTGGATAAGTTTCGTGCTTATTTGGTAGGGTCTTCTATAGTGGTGTTCACTGACCATTACGCCTTGAAGTACTTGCTAACCAAGCAAGATGCCAAGGCAAGATTGATAAGATGGATCCTTTTGCTCCAAGAATTCAATCTCCAAATCCGGGATAAAAAAGGGGTAGAAAATGTGGTAGCTGACCACTTGTCAAGACTTGTGATATCACATGACTCACATGGTCTGCCTATCAATGATGACTTCCCTGAGGAGTCTCTCATGTCAATAGAGGTAGCTCCATGGTATTCTCACATTGCAAATTTCTTGGTTACTGGAGAAGTACCAAGTGAGTGGAGTGCCCAAGATAAGAGGCATTTCTTTGCTAAGATCCATGCCTATTATTGGGAGGAGCCTTTTCTCTTCAAATATTGTGCGGATCAAATCATAAGGAAATGTGTTCCTGAACAAGAGCAATTAGGAATTCTTTCCCATTGCCATGATAATGCATGTGGAGGTCATTTTCCCTCCCAGAAAACAGCAATGAAAGTGATCCAATCAGGTTTTTGGTGGCCCTCTCTTTTCAAGGATGCCCACTCTATGTGCAAGGGATGTGATCGGTGTCAAAGGCTTGGTAAGCTAACACGCCGAAATATGATGCCCTTGAATCCTATCTTGATAATGGATGTCTTTGATGTTTGGGGGATAGACTTCATGGGACCATTTCCAATGTCGTTTGGACATTCCTACATTTTGGTGGGAGTGGATTATGTCTCTAAGTGGGTAGAAGCAATCCCATGTAAGAGCAATGATCATAAGGTGGTTCTTAAATTCCTCAAGGACAACATCTTTGCAAGATTTGGAGTGCCTAAGGCCATTATCAGTGATGGAGGAACCCATTTTTGCAATAAACCTTTTGAGACTCTTCTAGCCAAGTATGGGGTTAAGCACAAGGTAGCTACACCTTATCATCCTCAAACAAGTGGCCAAGTTGAGTTAGCCAACCGGGAAATCAAGAATATACTGATGAAGGTGGTGAATGTGAATAGGAAGGATTGGTCTATTAAGCTCTTAGATTCCCTATGGGCTTATAGGACCGCTTACAAGACCATTCTTGGAATGTCTCCTTATCGCCTTGTTTATGGCAAAGCGTGTCACCTTCCAGTGGAGATTGAATATAAAGCATGGTGGGCAATCAAGAAACTCAACATGGATTTGACAAGAGCCGGGTTGAAGAGATGTTTGGATTTAAATGAATTGGAGGAAATGAGGAATGATGCTTACCTCAATTCAAAAATTGCAAAAGAGAGGTTGAAGAAATGGCATGATCAATTGGTAAAACAAAAGTATTTTGCCAAGGGACAAAGAGTCTTGTTTTATGACTCTAAGCTTCATCTTTTTCCGGGAAAATTGAAATCAAGATGGACGGGTCCTTTCATAATTCATGATGTGCAATCAAATGGAGTAGTGGAACTACTCAACTTCAATAGTACTCGAACTTTCAAAGTGAATGGGCATCGTCTTAAGCCTTATATAGAATCATTTTCCCGAGACAAGGAGGAATTCATCCTCCTTGATCCACCTCCAACATGAAAATACTTGGTTTATGGATGAACTTAGTCTTTTCAAAGACTAAAAAGTTCATCCTCTTTTTTTTTTCTTTTAAGTTGATTTTAATTTAATCTAGTTTTTTCTTGTGTTTTTCTATGTTTTGATTTTTATTTTTGACTTTAATGTCGTTCTAATGTGTTTTGAATTGTTTTTTTGTGTTAACATTCAGGTGGGAAAGCTTGAAGAATGAAGTCATGGTGAAAGCAAGGCAAAACAGGGGAGAAAAAACCAAGTCTCAGCCATTTTCGCATAACACTTCCTGTAATGCGAAATTTTCGCATAACACACCCCTTATGCGAAAATGCTTTTGTGGCAATTTCCAAAAAAACATGCTCTCGGTCCCTTCCCAAATCCCTTATGCGAATTTCACAGGAATGCGAACCATATGCCAACCATATGCGAATTCGTTTTTGAGACAAATTTGAAAAACCATGCTCTCTGTCTGAATCTCACAGGAATGCGAAATTTTCGCATAACATAAGGGGTAATGCGAAATTCGCATTTCCTTTTTAAAGTCGTGTTCTCCTCTTCCCATGCTCAATTTCTTCTTCATTTCTCATAGCACCTCTCTTCCAATCACCAAATCCCTTCCTTAAGTTTCTTTTCTTCATCATTCCTCAATCTCAACACCACCATGGCAGCCCATCTCCATAACTCCACCTCATAGCCGCGGCAGCCACTATTCATCACCGTCCACCACTTCAACTTTCAGTTTTTTCCACCATCAAAAACCTCCCAATTCCTCACTCAACACTCTAAATCCAACCCTCAACCAATTTCAGCCTTGTATTCACCAATTCAAAACATCAAACCAAGCATTCAAGCCAAGTTTTCTTCAAAGAGAACCCATGGCCGCCGGGTAGAGGAGCTCCAATTTTCAAAATTTCTTCATGAAAAAGCTCCAATTTCCAAGCCTATTCACCATGAAAAATCCTTTTCTTACCTTAGCCAACATTTCCCACCCTCAAAAGCCAAAAATTTCCACAATTTGAAGGAGCTTCAAAACATCAAGTGGGCGTGTGAATAGTGCAAATGCGAAAATTTCGCATTCCACCATGTGAATAGTGCAAATGCGAAATTCGCATTACCTTTCCCCCATATGCGAAATTTTCGCATAACCCTACCTGGTGCGAATTTTTCACTTTTTCCATCTCTGCCCTCCCCAATCCAAAGCCTGTGAGCCTCATTTCATTACTTCATTATGCCTAAGACCCGAGGAGGACATACCTCAGCTCCCCAGAGCAGTGAGAGAGCCGCCCTTGTGCGGGCCCCACTAGATGCGCCGCCACATTTAGCTGATTTTGCCTCTCAGAGCAGATATCATACGAGGAGAGCATCTGCCACACCTGTGGCTCCTACTCAGATTCCACCCCGGGGTCCTCCTACAAAGAAAGCCAAGACTTCAGGGCCAGGTGAGTCCTCTAGAGCACCTCGGGATTCACAGTCTCAGCCGCCATCCGCCAGGCGCCCTAGACCCAGTTCGCCCATTGAGGGCAACTTAGATTGCCGATCCAAAGCATTTCATGTCGAGTCATATTTTGAGCACACTACTTTGCGCCAGCAGACTGACTTGCGGGATTCATACAGCCTACTTGAGAGGTACCATCTTGTACCCTTTATGACTCCGCCCCAGTTCTTTTATCCTCGAGTAGTTTTAGACTTTTACCAGTCTATGACTACTCGTGGCGTCCCGGTACCAGCCTCGATACTTTTTACCATTGATGGACGCCAGGGTATTTTGGGGGCTCGACAGATTGTCGAGGCTTTCCATATCCCTTATGCACCAGCTGATCCCACTTTATTTAGACGCTGGGCCCCACTTTCTGAGTGGGACATGGTTCGTAGCCTATCTCGAGGGACATCTTCCCAAAGGACCATTTTCAGGAGGGAGCTTCCCCCAGGGATGCTCTTAGTTGATGTGGTGCTTCGCACCAACCTTTTTCCTCTTCAGCATACAGTACAGAGGCGAGGGGCCATTTTAGAGGCATTATTTCGTATCTCTGAGGGCTACTACTTTGGTCCTCATCATTTGATTATGGCCGCTCTCCTCCATTTTGAGGAGAAGGTGCATAAGCGGCGTCTTACGAGGGCGGCCTCCATTCAGTTACTTTTTCCTCGGCTGCTTTGCCATGTTTTGGCGCATATGGGTTTTCCTGCAGACCCTCAGGCTGAGCCCCGTCGCCATTGTCGAGAGAGCTTCTCTCTTGAATACTGGACTCAGTAATCGCTCCATCAGCATTCCCCAGAACTTCCCGAGCCAAGGGAAGTCCCTCTTGCTCCATCCACTTCAGTTCCCTCGGAGCTTGTACCAGAGGCAGCATCATCTGATGCTCCACCTGCTGTTCCTCCTACCGCAGAGCCGCCCATCACTATCCCTGGTTCAGAGTACCGTGCCTTGCTCGCTTCTTTTCAGACTTTGACCACTACTCAGAAGGCCATTATGGAGCGCATGGACCACTTCCAGACTCAGCAGGACCAACAGACTCTCATTCTCCGTGACATTCAGCAGCACCTCGGTCTTGTGCCACCAGCTCCACCTGTAGCGGTACTTTCCTCAGTTCCAGCAGAGGATCGCTCCTATCCACCAGAGGAGCCTACTACTTGATCATACGATCACTCCTTTCTTTTTTTTGTATCTATATTCTATATTTTTGGATGTCTTATATATTTTGGACCACTTTTATACTGGGATTGGATATATTCCATGTTTATCTTGTATATTGTACTCTCCCAGTTTATATAGACATCTTCCTTTTTGTATATTTTAGTTATTCCTTTTTATTTCCTCTAATCATTATTCTTATGATTTTTCTTTTCTTATGCAACATGTGGTTTCTCCTCTCTATTCAGAGTACCTTACTATCAGGAGGTATCACTTCCTCCCTTTTATTACCATTTTCTTTTAGAACATTGAGGACAATGTTCATCCTAGTTGGGGTGAGAGTTGAGGAAGTAATTTGTTGAATCTTTTTGGTTAAGTTATGTTGCTAACAAAAAATTTTTTGCAAACTCTCCTTGTTTTCTTAAAGATAAATTCTCAAAAATAAATAGGAGAAATTAAATTCTTATCTTATTGCCATAGTCTTAGAGTTTGTATTATGCTTATTAAAGTTGATAAATTGTTGAAGCTCCTTTTGATTTCAATCTTAAGTCTTCCACTCTAATCTTTTCACACACTGAACACATTAGATTCCAGTTATAAGATGGAAAACTTTTTCACCCCCTAAACTTAGGAAATTTTTGACTTGGTGTCATTGACCTCATTCTATTAGTGTTGGGACACCTTATCAAAGGCCAATGCGTCTTATGAAAAAAATTTTTTGCTTCACTTGCTTTGAAACCCGAGCAAGGTCCGAGGGGTATATGGTGAAAATCTTTAAAACCTGGTGCCCTAAGCCTTCAATGGTTGGGAGCCACCGACCTCACTGCTCGTTACATGGGTGGATGGGTGGAGTATATACACTAAAAATAAAAAATAAAAAAAAATAAAAAAAAAAGAGGTGCGTTCTTAGCCTTCTATATATGAGTTAGTGTTGCTAAAGTTAGAGAAAAACCTTAGTTGGGGGGAGAATATAGTTTGACACACTATAACTGGAAACTAAGCATCTTAACACTTAGATTTTTGTGGAAGATTAAGAGTTGGTCCTTTGGGAGTGGAAATTATTTTGATACTCAAATTTGCATAATGCCCGCTCTTTGAATGTTGTGATAGGTAAGTTATTTGATGACTCTTGTTGATGATTGAGTTTTATATCCTTGACTTGCCACGAGAGAGTTTGATCTAATCATGCCACTTGGTTATTTTTTGGAGTGATCAGCATGATTTTGTAAAATATTATATTATCTATTCTTCTTTATTTTTCTTTCCTTCATTGCTCAGGGACTAGCAATGTGTCAGTTGGGGGGAGTGATTACTACCCAAAAAGTGCTATTTTACACCTTTAATGCATTATGTTTTAAGCACTTTTGTGTAGTAGTTCTCCATCTTTAGTCCAATTGGCATGTTAAGGACCTAGCAATGTCTCCTAATCATATTTGTGGCTAGTTTTAATGTTTTGACAGCTTTTTGGATCGTTTAAACAAGTCAAGCAAAGGAGAAAACCAAAGAGAAGCAAAGTGAAAAAAATCAAGATGTAGCAGCTGCAGTCTTCTTTCACACTTTTGGAGCACTTCCCGAAGTCCATTTTTTACATGCTATATACCATTTCAAATCTCTGGAAGTCAAGAATCCAACGCTTCAAACCGTGTACGATTTGGAGCTGAAATGAGGAAGATATGGCCTTCGGAAGCCAACTGCTCCCGCATATGCGAAAATTTCGCATTCCACAAGAGCATATGCGAAATTCGCATAACATTCGCATATGGTTCGCATAACCCATGCGTGTTGCGAATTTTGCTCTGCCCTTTGCCGACTCCACTTTAGATATTTTCCTTTATATTTTGTGATGTAATTTCCTTTATTATCCTTGTAACTAACCAATCATAGGCTTTTGGCTTTTGTAAAGACTTTATAAGGGGTGGAAATCACCTCTTGGAAGATATGGAATACGTATTACGTTTTTACACTTAGAATTTTACAGAGCTCTCTCGTTCTCTTTTCTCTTTATTATTTTCTTTTTCTTGGAAGCCAAACAACCTCTAAGGATGTTTACCCGGAGGATGAGAGACTAAACTTTCGGTTTCTTGGAGTAAAGGAAGCTAGGTGAAAAGTCCAGATGAAAAGGTGGAAAGCTTCCATGCATTAAATTCAGGTAGTTGGAATTCATAAATGGCTTATAAATCCAAAGTTTTGCTTTAAACCTCTTAGAATCACTTTGAATGACCAATACATGGTAAGCTTCAGGTCTTTATGGATGCTTATTGCTAGATTCATATTAGTCCATTAGTTATCATGTACGAGTCATTGGAAAGTGATTCAAGGTGAAGACCCATAGTGTCTTAAGCCATTAATGGACCTTGAATACCATTTCTATTGACCTTTTATGGATTAAATCTTCATTGTCAAACCTATACCGGTTCGGGAAATAACTATAGGTTAAATCCCCAATGCAAGGAGAAAAATCCGGAATTTTCCACTTTCTATTCTGAACTTGATCCTAGCAACCCTTAGCTCTGGGAGACTTTCTTTCTTCCATTTTTAATTAGTTTATGTTAGTTTAGTTTCAAACACTTTCAAAACAAATTTTATTTTCTTTTAAACTTTAAGTTTTTGATTAAGGAAATCATTAAATGCAATTTCTAATTTTGAATACATCACTGGTAGAATGAAAACCCATCCCAGAGTTCGACCCTAGAGCCACTATACTATAGTAGCTTTACTACATTAGTATGAGGTCATAGGTTTTATAAATGTTTTTTATTAAATGACCCATTTGGAGTTACACGCGAATCAGAAGGCTTAAGGCACCAGGTTTTAAAGATTTTCACCATATACCCCTCAGACCTTACTCGGGTTTCAAGGCAAGTAAAACATTTTTTTTTCAAAGGCTCATTAGCCTTTTATAAGGTGTCCCAACACTATTAAAATGAGGTCAAAGGTACCAAGTCTAAATTTTCCTAAGTTAATGGGGTAAAATAGTTTTTCATCTTATAAACAGAACCTAGTGTGCACAATGTGTGAATAGCTTAAAGTGGAAGAACTAAGGTTGAATTCAATAGAAGTTTCAACAATTCATCAACTTTAGTAAGCATAATACAAACTCTAAGTCAAGTAAAAAGACAAAAATTCAATTTCTCCCATTTTATTTTGAGAATTTTTCCTTAACAACCATGGAGAGTAGAATAAAAACTTTAAAAAATTTTAAAATTAAGCAAAAAGCAACTAAATTATCAAAATAACTTAGCATTAATAGAAAAACTTTCTTCCTCAACTCTTCTCCCCCCAACCAAGCTGAACATTGCCCTCAATGTGGCAAGAGCGATTGAAAAACATGGAGAAAGTGGTACTTCCTGAGTGACATGGAGTTTGAGTAGAATAGGAGAAACCACGTGTTTCAAAAAACAACAAAAATTATGAGTAAAGGAAATAAAATAAGATTATACCAAGTATACTAAAAAAATGATAGATATGTATTACTTTAAGAAAGTACACTATGGAGCAAAAACAAGTAATGCAACCAATCCCAATATATAAAACATAAAAAACGTGGGATTATGAGTTCTAGTAAAGTAAAGAAATACAGAAAAGAAAATAGATAAATGATCATATGGTGGTGGGAGGATCATGTGGAGATGATGGCTCGGCTGTAGAAGTCTAAGTGCTCGGGATGGATGCCTCTATCTGTCTTGTAGTCGTCTCCTCAAGGGTCATAGTCTGCTCTGCTAGAGGAAGGCCTTGGGATGGATCTGTAGGCTTTGATGTGATAGGCATATCGTGCTCAGGTGGCGATAGAATACCCAAATGCTGTTGTATCTACTTAAGGATGGAAGTATGCTGGGTTTGGGTGGCAATAAGCTAATCCTGATGGGCACGTATGGCCGCCATCTACTGAGTCAGGATGCTCTGAGTAGCGGTCAATGTCTGCAAAGTATGACATAGGCCTCTGAACTCTGAAATGGATATGGCAATCCTAGACTCAAATGGATGAAGCTCGGATACAGCTAGTACAACTGGTGGAGTCCCTGGTGTGGCAAAAGGAGTAGAAGATGCAACCTCAGGCATAGGTCCTGTAGAGGGCACTGTAGGGGCAGGTGCTCTCATGTCTGTAGGTATCTCAACTGGCTGTGGCTCCTCTGGATGCTCTGGTTGTGGTCTCTTTGGATGCTCTGGTCCAGCTGGGGCTCCTGGCTCTGCATCATAGGCTGTCATACTCATCCATTTGTTGAGAGTGAATATCTCTTGGCAAATGCGTCTGCGTTAAAGTTGAGGCTCACAAGGATACCCCAAGTGCTCCAAGATCAGACAGAGCAATCTAGGGAATAGAAGTGGAATGGCATCCGCTCTCAGCAGCTTCTTCCTGTGGACCTTCTCTTCAAAGTAAAGAAGAGCAGCCATGATGAGATGATGAGGGCTAAATAAAAATCCCTCTGATATCCTGAACAAGGCCTCTAGTAAAGCTCCTCTCCTCTGCACCATATGCTGAAGTGGATAGATGTTGTGGCGCAGAAGTGCATCGATAAAGAACATGCTGGGAGGGAGCTCCTTCCTCAATAGATACGAGCATGTAGACATCCCTCTGGACAATATATGAACCATATCACTCTGAGAAGGATGAGCTCACACTCTATAATCCTCTGGACGTGCTAGCTCATAAGGAATGCACAGGGCCTCTGCTATGTGTCTGGCTCCCAAGATACCATGACGTTCATCAATAGTGAAGTGGATGACAGTAGGATCCTGGATGCGATGCATAATCATAGACTGATAAAATTCTAATGCTACACGGGCATAGAAGAAATCCCTTGGAGTCATCAGGTGCTCCAAATGGTACCTTTGCAGCATATGGAATGAATCTCTAAGCTCTGGCTGAAGCCTGAAGGTCTCTCTATCAAAACAAAGCTCGAAGTGGAATGGCCTAGCCCGACAATCTAAATTGCCCTCTATGGGTGGCTGAGTGACCATAGGCCACCTGATAATCACCTCAAGAGTCATCCCAAAAGGAATCTGAGACTCTATAGTAGGCGGTTGAGGCTTTGATGAAGGCTCTGATGGCTCTGTTGGCGCTGATATCCTTGCTTTCTTCTTAGGGGGCGGTTAGCTGACTTCTTAGGATGAAAGGAGCTTGCCCCTAGTGTAGTGGGTGGTCTATTGGTCTCATATCATCTCAGAGGAGGACTCAGAGGTGCTCCCTCTATTGAAGATGGGACGACAGGTGGCTGTGAAGGCTCAATCATGGACTCTTGCATAGGTGAGACTCTCAGTGCTTTGGTGCAGGCTGACGGAGATGGGGTCTTGGCTCCTCTTGTTTTGGCCATGGCCGATGTGAAGAAACTTGAGAAAGGGTGGCCGGAGGTGCGCAAGGGTCTTTGTTTCAAACGGAGGTCCTCTGGAATCTCCTTGAAGATGGTGTTATGTTTTGGCTCAATTTCGCACATGAGGGGGGTTTTCGCAAAGCCAATGATAGGTGCGAAATGTAATATAGCAATTTAAAGGTTTAAATTGGGATTTAAGTGATGGTTGAGATTTTCATAGGAGCAGGCTCATTTCGCAGCGTGAGGGTGATTTTGCACCCAAGGGGCGATTTCGCAGGCCACTTCACAGGCCATTTTGCAGCTGTGAAATTGGAGTGTAGGGCTGCGAAATGGCACCAGTGTGCCAAGGGAGTGTTTCGCAGAGGGTGCTTGGGCTGCGAAATGAAGCTTTGGAGGATTTCGCAGCTCGTTTCGCAGCTGCGAAATGGCACACGTGTTCCTGAGGAGTGTTTCGCAGCTGCGAAAATTTTCGCAGGGGGGCTTGGGCTGAGAAATGATTTCGCAGAGGAAGGCCTATTTTGTAGCAAGACCTCGATTTTGTAAAGGGGGGCTCTTAGCTGTGAAATGGTTTCGCAGAGGAAGCCCATTTTCTCAAGGGAGCTCTTTTGGTTGCGAAATTTTCACAGGGCAATGAATTTCTTTGCCTTTGAGCTCCTTTGGCTTCTTGAGACCTTCCTTCACCTCTTTTGCAATTCCTCCTAAATTTGATCATTCAAAAAGTCTAAGTTATATCAAAATAACATAAATTAAAACTAAGATTAAAATCAAAACAATTAATAAAGCTCTTAAATTAGCAAAATTAAACAAAAATATGGACTTTGGCAAGACCAAGTTCATCTAACCCCTTTCTGATTAGGATTTATGTGGCTCAAGGAGGTTGACTTCCTCCTTATCTTGATTGAATGGCTCCATGAATGGTTTGAGACGATGGCCATTGACTTTAAAAGTGTTTATGTTGTTGGAATTTAGTAGTTCCACCACTCCATTGAGATGCACTTGTTGACTAATGAAAGGGCCTATCCACCTTGACTTCAGCTTCCCAATAAAGATATGGAGCCTGGAGTCATAGAGTAAGACTCTTTGTCTCTTTCGGAATTCTTTGTTGGAGATTAACTGATCATGCCACCTCTTCATACTCTTTTTTACAACTTTGGAATTGATGTAAGCATCATTTCTTAATTCCTCCATCTCATTAAGGTCTAAGCACCTCTTTGCCCCAGCTCTGATCAAGTCCATGTTTACCTTCTTGATTGCCCACCAAGCCTTATATTCAAGTTCTGACATGCTTTGCCATAGACTAGGCGATAAGGAGACATGCCAAGAATAGTCTTATAAGCTGTTCTATATACCCATAGTGAATCATAGAGCTTAACAGACCAATCTTTTCTGCTTGTAATCACCACTTTCATCAGTATGTTTTTTATTTCCCTGTTTGCTAGCTCCACTTGCCCAGAAGTTTGAGGATGATAAGGTGTAGCTACCTTATGCTTCACTCCATACTTGGCTAATAGGGTTTCAAAAGGCTTGTTGCAAAAATGAGTACCCTCATCACTGATTATGGCCTTGGGCACCCCAAACCTTGAGAAGATGTTCTCTTTGAGAAACTTGAGAACCACTCTATGATCATTGTGTTTACAGGGGATTGCCTCAACTTATTTAGAAACATAGTCTACCCCCACCAAAATATAAGAGTTACCAAAAGACATTGGGAAAGGTCCCATGAAGTCAATGCTCCAAACATCAAAGAGATCAACTATTAGAATGGGGTTCATAGGCATTTGATTTCTTCGTGTCAGCTTCCTGAGCCTTTGGCATTTATCACAGCTCCTACACATGGCGTGGGCATCTTTGAAGAGTGATGGCCAACTAAACCCTGATTGCAACACCTTCATGGTTGTTTTCTAAGAGGCAAAGTGGTCTCCCCATGCACTCTCATGGCAATGGCTGAGGATTCCTTGTTGCTCTTCTTCAGGGACATATTTCCTTATTATTTGATCTGCATAATACTTGAAAAGGAAAGGTTCTTCCCAATAATAGGCATGAATCTTTGCAAAGAAGTGCTTCCTATCTTGTGCTTTCCACTCACTTGGAATTTTACCAATAACTAGATAGTTAGCAATATGAGCATACCAAGGAGTGTTTTCTAGTAACATTAGTGATTCCTCTGGAAAGTCATCATTAATAGGTAAAACATGGGAATTATGCACTATAGCCAACCTTGAAAGGTGGTCAGCTATCACATTCTCCACTCCTTTCTTATCTCTGATTTGGAGATTGAACTTTTGTAGTAAGAGAATCCATCTAATCAACCTTGCTTTTGTATCTTACTTTGTCAATAAATACTTCAAGGCTGAATGGTCAGTGAAAACAATGATAAAAGACCCTACTAGATAAGCACGAAACTTGTCTAAGGCAAACACTACAGCTAACAATTCTTTCTCTGTGGTTGTGTAGTTCCTTTGAGCTTCGTTCAATGTCTTGCTTGCATAGTAGATCACATAGGGCTTTCCATCTTCTCTTTGGCCAAGAACAACTCCTATAGCAAAGTCACTGGCATCACACATCACTTCAAAGGGTAGTTGCCAGTTAGGAGCCCTCACTATTGGAGCGGTTGTCAAGAATTGCTTCAGTTGATCAAAACTCCTTTGACATCTTTCATCCCATACAAATTTAGCATCCTTAGCCAATAATTCACAAAGAGGCTTTGAAAGCTTAGAAAAATCTTTTTAAAACCTCCTATAGAACCCTGTATGGCCAAGGAATTGCCTTACTCCTTTTACAGTTGTTGGGGATGGCAATTTGACAATAAGTTCCACCTTTGCTTTATCAACTTTAATGTCTTTCTCGGAGATGATGTGGCCAAGGACAATTCCTTACTATACCATAAAATGGCATTTCTCCTAGTTGAGCACCAAGTCTTTTTCAATGCATTTGTTCAGAACCGCTTCCAAGTTGACTAAGCCTTCTTCAAATGTACTTCCATATATGGTGATGTCATCCATAAAAACCTCCATAATTCACTCCATCATATCACTAAAGATACTTAGCATACATCGTTGGAATGTTGCAGGTGCATTACATAAACCAAAAGGCATTCTTCTGTAGGCATATGTTCCAAATGGACATGTGAAAGTTGTCTTTTCCTGGTCTTCAACATCGATTTCTATTTGAAAATACCCGAAGTAGCCGTCCAAGAAACAATAGAAAGGATGACCTGAGACTCTCTCCAACACTTGATCAATAAATGGCAATGGAAATGATCCATCCTTGTCACAACATCCAATTTTCTATAATCAATACACACCCTCCAAATTGAAGTGAGGTGTGTAGCAACTTCTTCTCCCTTTTCATTTTGGACCACCGTGATCCCTGACTTCTTTGGTACCACTTGAGTAGGACTCAACCATGGTCTATCTGATATGGGGTAGATGATACCTACTTGAAGTGACTTCAAAACCTCAGCTCGCACCACCTCTTGCATATGAGGATTCAATCTTCTTTGAGGTTGACGAATTGGTTTAGCTTCTTCTTCCATGTATATATGATGTGTACAGACCAAAGGACTGATGCCTTTTAAGTCAGATATCTGCCATCCTATTGCTTTCTTACACCTCTTGAGAGCCTGAATTAGACATATCTCCTGAGGAATAGTAAGAGATGAAGATATAACAACAGGGCACTTTTGATTCTCTTCTAGGTATGTATATTTCAACTCCATGGGCAAGGGCTTCAGATTGAGCTTTGGGGTCTCCTCTTTAGCAGCTTCTTGTGCTTCATTTTTATTGAACAAAGGTAGAATTTCTTCTCTCCTCCTCCAACCTTGTAGAGCGGCAAGCACATCTGAGGGTTCAGGCAACCCTTTTTCAAGATCCCAAGACTTTCATTCAACTTGTCTTGCATTTTCTGATTACAATGCTCCTCCACTAGAGTGTCAATAATGCACACCTCTTCTGGACCTTCTTCTTCTTGTAGAGTGATTAGCTTTTTGGACATATAGAAGATGTTGAGCTCCAATGTCATGTTGCCAATCATGAGTTGCATGAGTCCATTCCTACAATTTATGATTGCATTTGATGTAGCAAGGAATGACCTTCCAAGGATGATAGGAACATAATTAGTTTCCTTGACAATTGGGTCTATGTCAAGAACAACAAAGTCTACTGGATAGTAGAAATTATCAACTTGAACTAAGACATCTTCAATTATCCCTCTTGGAATTTTCACTGATCTATCTGCTAGAGATAGAGTGATTGATGTTTGCTTCAATTCACCAAGTCCCAATTGCTTGTAGACAGAGTATGGTAGCAAATTTACACTTTCTCCCAAGTCTATCAAAGCTTTCTCCACTACAGTTCCTCCAATCATGACTGAGATGGTAGGGCAACCCAGATCTTTGTACTTCAAAGGAGACTTGCATTGTATGATAGCGCTTACTTGCTCAGTCAAGAAGGCTTTCTTATTCACATTCAACCCTCTTTTGATAGTACACAAGTCCTTTAGGAATTTTGCATAAGTTGGAACTTGCTTAATCATATCTAACAATGGGATGTTGACCTTCACCTGTCTCAATGCTTCAAGAATTTCTTAGGCATTTTTTATTCCCTTTTTCCCATGCAAAGCTTGAGGAAAAGGTGGAGGTGTGTGTTTCTTCATCACATCTCCCTTGATAAGTACTTTCTCCGAATTTGCTTTCACTGTTGAATCATGGTCCTCTTTTCCTTCACTGCTATCTTTCTTTTTTCCTTTGATTTCCTCCATCTTCTCTGTCTTTTCTTTTTCTTCTTCTTTCACAACATGTGGCTTAGGTGTTGGCATCTCAACCTTTTTACCACTCCTTAAAGTGATCAAGGCTTTTACATCTCTCACTTGTGAAGATTCTCCCTCCTGAGTTTCCACTTCATGGATACCCTTGGGGTTTTGATGAGGTTGAGAAGGAAATCTCCCCTTCTTTTGCACCGTATTCAGGTTAGTGAGCCTTGAGATTGAATATTGGAGATTATCTATCTTCTGAGATAAGTCATTTTGCATTCCATCCTTTTATTCAATGTATTCTCTACACTGTCAATTCTTTGACTGAGTTGAGCATTGATGGATTTCTGATCTCCAAAAAAATCTCCCACGACCTTGCTTAGATTCACTATTGATTGCTCAAGATTTGAAGCTTGTTGAGATGGTTGAGCTGGCTATGTATACTGAGGTGCTCTTGGCTTCCAGGAGAAATTTGGATGGTTCCTCCAATTTGAGTTGTAAGTATTTCCATATGAAGCATTGTTGTTGGGCTTGATTTGTCCAATGACATTTGCTTGATCTCCAAACATTTCCCTAGCAGCTGGAATTGTAGGGCACTCCTCCACCAAGTGCTCATAAGATTGACAAATAGGACATGGCTTGACTTGCACAGGTATTTCAGCAATAGCTTGCACTTCATGTATCTTTTTCAGTTCTAGCTCCTCCAATCTTCTTGTCATAGCTGTAACCTTTGCTTTCATATCAATATCTTCACTCAAGGTGTACATCCCAGCCTTAGCATTAAAGGTATTTGGTCGAGATTTCGTCTTCCCTACTTCTCCTTTGTTCGATTCATCCCATCCCCTTGAAACTTCAGCCACATAGCTCAAGAAGTCCATGGCTTTCTCCGGATTCTTACTCATGAAATCTCCTCCACACATAGTCTCGAGGAGTTGATTCATTGAGGAAAACATCCCATCATAAAAGTAACTCACCAATAGCTATGTATCAAAACCATGATGAGGACAAGCATTGATGGCTTCCATGTATCTTTCCCAACACTCATAGAATTCTTCATTCTCTTTAGCTGAGAAGTTTGAAATTTGCCTTTTCAAGCCATTTGTTTTATAAGTAGGGAAAAATTTCTTGAGGAATTCAGCTTGCAAATCAGTCCAAGTGTGGATACTCCTTGGCCTTATCCTTCAAAGTAAAAGGAAATAGCTTTAGCCTCATCAAGTCGATTGAAGCTCCTCCCTCTTGGAATGTATTACAAACATCTTCAAATTCCTTGATATGTGCATAGGGATTCTCACTTTCCATCCCATGGAAAGTAGATAGAAGCGGAACAATATGTGGTTCAATTACTAGCTGCTCTGTAGGGGACACTATACATGATGGTGCACTCATATGAGGTGGATGCATGCGGTCCCTCATTGATCTGAATGCGTTGGGATTGTCATGGTGACCATGGTGACTATGCTGATCTTCAGGTGTAGCTTCCATGATATTCAAGCTCAATTCTAACTCCTTGTTATGAGGTGTTTCAAGTTTCACAAGCCTTCCTCCACTATCCCGTATCCAATTTGGCATACACAACTAGTATCAACTGTAACAAAAACAAAGAAACAAAAGAAAACAAGACTAGAAAAAGAGTAAGATTAACTAAGATTAAACTAAAAGAAATGTTAAAATATGAACAAGTAGAAGAAACAATTAAAAGAGTTAGTAAAATGAAAGAAAAATCACCAAACTTCTGATGAAGATCACAAGTACTCTAAAAAGATAATATCACTTTGAAGTTGACACCTTCCCCGGCAACGGCGCCATTTGATTTCATGCCCAACTGGTGTATGTCCTATTGATTGGTGCTCAATCAACTGGTGTACCTTGATTTCGGTCCTCAGACTGGAGTAATCAACAAAATTTATAACCTATTTCACCATGTACTAGGATAACCTCAGCTAGCATAGCATAGTGGCTCTAGGATCGTTCACTAGGAAGGGTTTTCAACTTACTACTAATATAAATTCAAAGTTGAATTGGTGCTTTTTCATTTCAAGGTTAGCTTTAAAAGAAAACATAATCTTTGGTTGAAAAAGGATTGGTTTTAAGCTAACAAAACACAGTAACTGAAATTACTTATAAAGAAAGTGTTTCTTGGAGTTTTTGGATCACTAGGGTCAGGTTCCTAACAAAAAAATAGAGTTCCGGTCACTTTAATCTTTTCCTCGCATTGGAGATTTAACATATAATTATTTCTCGAACCGGTGTGGTATAGATGCTTCCCTTTAATGGGTTCAAACACTAAATCCCTCTCACTGATTCATCTTGCAATGGCTCATGCCTCTCATCTAGCATTTGCCATTCAAAGTGATCCTTAACCATGGATTTCCTTTCACAAGCTCGCAAGAGATAACTAATGGATGTCTCCTTAGAGTCCAAAAGCTTACCAAGTGTTGGCTATTCTAGAAAATCCTACCTTTGAACCACCTCCTAAAGGCTCGCAAGAGATAAATTAGTGCATCTCAATGGATGGAGATCACTTGCCTTACCAAGTGTTGGCCCAGGTGATTTAAAGGCGTTTTAAGTTAACTAAAAACATATAAACAAAACTTCCAATTCTTGCATCCGGTACCTTACCCAACTTCCTTAACTCCAAGAAACAAAAAGCCTAGTCACTCATTCTCTGAGGAAACATCCTCAAAGCTTGTTTGGCTAGTAAGAAAAATACAATCAAAATGAGTAGGTAAGGCAGAGCAAAGCTCTGTGTATTACTTCCTTCAAAACTATACAAAAAGTTATCTCTGAGAACAAGCTCCTGAGATGTCTGCGTAAAGAAAATTACAAACTATATATATGAGGTTATTCACCCTTTGTTCTTACTTATTAACTAAGGAATCTTATGATTGGTGGATTACAAGGAGAAAATGGGAATTTAAACAACAAATATCTGAAGAAAAAATCTAAAAGAGTTGGTCACAAATATCTAGAAGCACTCAAGTGGATTTCGCAGCATGCAACATGGGTTGCAATATTTCGCAAGCTGAAAGTCTCCATTTCACACAAAATGGCTGATTTCGCAGCTAGCACATTGTGATTTCGTAGTTGCGAAATTGCCTTTTAGCTTGGTGTGATTGTCTTCAAACAGCCATAACGTCTTTTTTCAGCTTCGATTTGCACATCGTCTAAAGCGTTGGACTCCTGACTTCCTGAGCTTTGAAACGATATATAGTATGCATGAAATGGACTCCAGTAAGTGCTCGAAATGTGTCCTATAGTTGCTGTCCTCTTGGATTTCATGTTAGATTCCTCTGTTTTTCCTCCCTGCATTCTTGATTGGCTTTGGCAAAGAACTACGAAGCTCTAAAGCATGAATTCTTCATGTAAATGAGATTCCATGTGATTTTCCATGGACTATACAAAGAGCTCCCTCATTCTTGGATTGCTTTGGTGATAAAAAAGCTATCAAAAACACCAAAACTTAACACAATTTGATTAAAAATGATTGTAAGGGTCCTTAACATGCCAATTGAGTTAAAAGGTAATAACTAATACTCAAAAGTGTTTAAAAGAGTTAATTACAAGCTATAAAATAGCACTTTTTGAGTAGTAATCAATGAAGAACTCAAGGCTTTGGATAACATGAATAACTCCAGGCCATGAGCTTAAGGTGCTAGATTCTATGAAAAAAAAAGCTTGTAGATGACATGAATGACTCTAGGTCATGAGCTCAAGGTTCGAGATGATATGAACAACTTGGAGTTATGATTGACATGACAAACTCTAGGTCGTGAGCTCAGGGCTCTAGATGCTATGAAATGCTCGGGGCTTTGGATGACATGAATGACTCTAGGTCGTGAGGTCAAGGCTCTAGATCCTACACACAACTCAAGGTTGTCATTGACATAAATGACTCCCGATCATGAGCTTATGGCTCTAGAACCTAAGGACAGCTCAGGGCTATTAATGCCATGAATGACTTTGGGTCATGACCTCAGGGCTCTAAATGCTATGAAAAACTCACGGTTGTGGATGACATGAACGACTATAGGCCGTCAACTAAGGGCTCTTCATGCTATGAACAACTCAGGGTTGTGGTTGACATGAACAACTCTGTGTCATGAGTTGAGGGTTCTAGATGCTATGAACAGCTTAGGGTTATGGATGAGATGAATGACTCCGAGTCGTGAGGTTAGGGCTTTAAATGCTATAAACATCTCTAGGTTGTGGTTGACATGAATGACTATGGTTCATGAGCTGAGAGATCTAGTTGCTACGAACAACCTAGGGGTGTGGTTGAAAAGAATGATTCTAGGTTGTAAGCTTAGGGCTCTAGATGCTATGAACAACTTAGGGTTGCGAATGACATGAGCTACCCTCGATCGTTAGCTCAGTGCTTTGGATGCTATAAATAGGTTAGGGTTGTGGATGATATGAAGGACTCGATATGCCATGTGCTTAGGCCTCTAAATGCTATGAATAGGTCAAGGGTATAGTTGGTATGAACGATTCTTGGTCATCATGCCATGGCTCTAAATGTGATGAACAACTCAAGGTTGTAGATGACATTGACAACTCCGAGTTGTGACCTCAAGGCTCTAGATTCTATGAACAACTTAAGGCTATGATTGACATGAATGACTTCAGGTCGTGAGCTCACGACTATAGATGCTATGAACAACTCAGTGCTATGGTTGACATGAATGTCTCTAGGTCATGAGCTTAGGGCTTTATATGTTATGAAAATGCTAGGGTCATGGATGACATGAACGACTCTGAGTCATGAGCTTATAGGTGTGGTTTACATGATCGACTTGAGGTCATGACCTTAGGGCTCTAGATGATATTAAAAGCTTAGGGTTGTGGATGACATGAATGACTCCAGCTCATATGCTCAAGGTTCTAAAATTTATGAACAACTCAAGGTTATGGTTGACATGAACTACTCCAGGTCATGGGCTCAAGTCCCTAGATGTTATGAACAACTTAGGGTTATGGATGATATGAGCTACTCTAAGTTATAAGCTCAAGGTGATGGATGTTATCAATAACTCAATGTTGTGCATGAATGAACGAATCCAAATCATGTGAACTCATGACTCCATATGTTATCCACACATAATGGTTATGGATGACATGAACGACTTCATGATGTGACATTAAGCCTCTAGATACATTGAACAACTCAAGATTGTGGTTAACATAAATGACTCCCAGTCATAAGCTAACAGCTTTAAGACCTAAGAATAGCTCTGAGTTATGTATGACATGAACGACTCCGAGTAATTACCACAAAGCTTTAAATCCTATGAAAATCTCAAGGTTGTGGATGACATGAATGACTCTAAGAACTAAGGGCTCTAGGTGCTATGAATAGCTCAGGCTTATGGTTGATATGAACAACTCTAAGTCATGAGTTGAGGGCTCTAGATGCTATGAACAATTCATGGTTGTGGATGAGATGAACGACTCTGGGTCATGAGCTTAGGGTTGTAGATGCTATGAACATCTCTAGGTTGTGGTTGACCTGAATGACTACGAGTCATGAGCTCAGGGATCTAAATGCTACAAATAACCTAAGGGTGTTGTTGAAAGGAATGATTCTAGGTCATGAGCTCAAGGCTCTCGATGGTATGAATAGCTCAGGACTACAAATGACATGAGCTACTCTCGATCATTAGTTCAACACTGCGGATGTTGTGAATATAGCTCAGGGTTATGGATGATCTGAGTGACTCAGGATCCCATATGCTTAGGCCTCTAGATGCTATGAACATGTCAAGGGTGTAGTTGGTATGAATGATTCTTAGTTATGATCCCATGGCTCTAAATACAATGAACAGTTCAGGGTTGTGGATGACATTGACAACTCTAGGTCATGAGCTAAAGACTTTGGATGCTATGAATAGCTCAAGGCTGTGGTTGACATGAATGACTCCAGGTCTTAAGCTCAGGGTTATGATGCTATGAACAAATCATTTCTATGGTTGACATGAATGTCTCCGAGTCATGATCATAGGGTTTTATATGTTATGAAAATGATAAGGTTGTGGATGACATGAATGACTCTAAGTCGTGAGCTCAAGACTCTAAATGCTATGAATAGCTTAGGGATGTGGTTGACCTGGTCGAGTCAAGGTCATGAGCTTAGGGCTCTAGATTCTATTAAAATATCAGGGTTGTGGATGACATGAATGACTCCGGATCATGAGCTCAAGGCTCAAGAATCTATGAACAGCTCAAGGTTATGGTTGACATGAACAACTCTAGGTTGTGGGCTCAAGGCTCTAGATGCTATGAACAACTTAGTGTTGTGGATGATATGAGCTACTCTGAGTTGTGAGCTCAGGGTGATGGATGCTATCAACAGCTTAGCATTATGGATGAAATGAATGACTCCATATCCTATGAGCTCATGCCTCTAGATATTATGCACATGTAAGGGTTGTGGATAATATGAATGATTTTACTTCATGAGCACAAGGATGTGGATGAGATGAACGACTTCAGGTCATGAGCTCAGGGCTCTAGATATGTTGAACAACTCAGGATTTTTGTTGACATGAATGACTCCTACACATGAGTTCAGGGCTCTAGATGTTATGAACAACTTAAGGCTATGAAAGACATGAGCTACTCTGGGTCATGAGCTTAGGGCTTTAGATGCTATGATCAGCTTAGCGTTATGGATAATATTAATGAATCGAGATCTCCTAAGGTTAAGGCCTTAGATGCTATGAACAACTTAAGGCTACGGTTGACATGAACAAGTACAGGCCATGAGCTTCGGGCTCTAAATGCTATGAAAAGCTATGGGTTTTGGATGACATGAATGACTCCGAATCGTGAGATGAGGGATCTAGATGAGATGAATAGCTTATGACTATGGTTGAGATGAACGACTACATATCATGAGCTTAGGACTTTAGATGCTATGAACAACTCCGGGTTATAGTTGACACAAACGAGTTTAAGTCCTGAGCTTAGGGCTTTAGATGCTATGAACAAGTGAAGGCTATGGATGACATGAACAACTTTGGGTCATGAGCTTAAGGCTCTAAGTACTATGACTGGCTCAAGACTGTGGTGCACATGAACAACTCCAGGCTCTACACTTAGGGCCCTGGATGGTATCAATAGCTCAAGGTTGTAGATGACATAAACGACTTCGTGTCGTGAGCTTAGGGTTTAGGATGCTATGAATAACTCAGGGCTATGGATGATGTGAATGGCTCTAGGTTGTGAGCTTAAGGCTATAGATGCAACCAAAATCTTAAGGCTATGGATGCTATGAACAACTCAGGCCAGTAGTCAACATGAACGACTTTAGGTTGTGAGATGACGGCTTTAGATGCTATGAAAAGCTCAAGGGTGTGGATGACATGAATGACTCGAGATGTGAGCTAAGGGATATAGATGTTATGAACAACTCAAGGTTATGAATGACATGAACGACTTTAGGTCTTGAGATTAGGGTTTTTCATGCTATGAACAGTTCGTGGATTTTGATGACATAGATGACTTCAAGTTATGGGCTTAGGGCTCTAGATGTTATGAACAACTCAAGGTTGTGGATGACATGAATGACTATGGGTCGTGAACTCAAGACTCTACATGGTATGAAAAACTCAAGGTTGGGAATGACATGAATGACTCTGGGTCATGAGCTCTGGGCTTTAGATGCTATGAATAACGCAGGGTAGTGATTGACATGCATGACTCTGGGTCGTGAGCTAAGCACTCTAGATGTTATGAACAACTCACGCTTGTGGTTGACATGAATGACTCCAGGTCGTTAGATTAAGGCTTTAGAAGAAATAAATGACTTTGTGTCATGAGCTTAAGGTTCTAAATGTTATGAACAACTAAGGGTTATGGATGTCATGAAGGACTCGGAGTCATGGGCTAAAGTATTTAGATGTTAGGAAAAGCTTAGGGCTTTGGATGATATGAATGACTTCAAGTCATGAGCTTAGGGATTTTGACACAATGAACAACTTAAAGCAATATTCAATATGAACAAATTCGGGTCGTCAACTTACAGCTCTAGATACTATGAAAAGCTCAAGACTATGGATGACATGAATGACTCTGGGTCATAAGATAAGGACTCTAAATTTTTTGAACAACATAGGGCTATGGATGACATGAACAACTCTAGGTCTTGAGCTTAGGCCTCTAGATGTTATCAATAGCTAAGGGTTATGGATGTGATAAATGAATTTGTGTTGCGAGCTTAGGGCTTTAGATGTAATAAAAATATTAGGGTTATGGATGACTTGAATGACTTCAGGTCATGAGCTTAGGGCTCTAAATGGCTTGAAAAGCTTAAGATTGTGGATAACATGAACAACTTCCAGACATGAGCTCAAGACCTTAGATGTTATGAACAGTGCACGATAGTGGTTGACATGCACGACTCCAGGTCATGCACTAAGCGCTCTAGATGCCATGAAAAACTTATGATTGTGGTTGAGATGAATGACTCTAGGCCGTGAGATGAGGGTTTTAGATTCTATGAACAACTTAGGGGTCTGCATGACATGATCAACATGGGGTGGTATGCTTAGGGCTCTAGGTGCTATGAATAACTCATAACTATGGTTGACATGAACAACTCCTACATGTGAGCTCAAAGCTTTAGAAGCTATAAGTAACTTAGGGCTATTGATGACATGATCTACTCCAAGTAGTGAGCTTAAGGCTTAAGATTCTATGAACAACTCAGCATTATGGATGATATGAATGATTCTAAATGCGATGAACAGTTCAGGGTTCTGCTTTACATAAACGGCTCTGGGTCGTGAGCTCAAGGCTCTAGATGCTAGGAATAGCTCAAGGCTGTAGATGACATGAATGACTCCAGGTCACCAACTGAGGACTTTAGAAGCTACGAATAGCTCATGGTTATGGTTAACATGAATGATATCGGGCGATGAGATTAAGGTTCAAGATGCTATGAACAGCTCAAGGTTGTGCATGATATGTTCAACTCTGGGTCATGAGCTCGGGGCTCTAGATGCTATGAACATCTCAAGGTTATGGTTGATATGAAAGACTTGAGGTCATGATCTTAGTGCTCTAGATGCTATGAATAGTTCAAGGTTGTGGTTAAGAGGAACGTCTCTAGGTCGAGAGCTCAGGGCTCTCTATATGCTATGAATAGCCCATGACTCTAGATGACATGGGTTACTCTAATCATCAACATAAGGCTCTAGATGCTATGAAAAGCTTAAGGTTTTGGATGATTAGAACAACTCGGGATCTTGTTGACTTAGGCCTTTAGGTGCCATGAACAACTAGTGGGTGTGGATGATAAGAACTATTCGTGGTGGTGAGCCTATTGCTCTAAATGCTATGAACAGATGAGGGTTGTGGATGACATGAACTACTCTAGGTCATGGATGACATGAACAACTCTAGGTTGTGAGCTTAGGGCTTTAGATGCTATGAACAACTCAAGACAGTGGTTGATATGACTGACTCCAGGTTGTGAGCTCAAGAGTATAGATGCTATGAACAACACAAGGCTATGGATGACATGAACGACTTCAGCTCTTGAGCACAGGCCTTTAGATACTATGACTAGCTCAAGGTTGTTGTTGTTAATTTGAAAAGCTTTGAGTCATCAGCTCAAGGCTCTAGATGCTATAAACAGCTTAGGGTTGGAGATTGAAATGAATGACTCTGTGCCTTGAGCTAAGAGCTCTAAATCCTGTGAAAAAGTTAGGGTTGTGGATGGCATGAATTACTCTGGGTCATGAGCTCAAGCCTTTAGAGACTATGAATAGCTCAAGCCTATGGTTGAAACAAAACACTCTAGTCATGAGCTTAGGGCTTTAGATGTTATGCACAACTTAGGGCTATGGTTGATATGACTGACTCTAGGTCATGAATGACTACAGTTCATGAACGCAAGGGTCTAGATGCTATGAACAACTTAGGGCTATGGTTGACATGAACAACTCCTGGTCATAAGCTCAAGGCTCTAGATGCTACGAACAACTTAGGATTGGGGATGACATGAACGATTATGGCTCAATAGCTAAGGTCTCTAGATACTATGAACAGTTCAAGGTTGTTATTGATTTGAAAGACTCTGAGTTATGAGCTAATGACTCTAGATGATATGAAAAACTTAGGGTTGTCATTGAAATGAATTACTCAAGGTCGTGAGCTTCGGGCTATAGATCCTATGATTAATTTAGGGATGTGGATATCATGGACTACTACGGGTCATGAGCTTAGGCTTCTAAATACTATGAATATTTATGAATGACACCAGGTCATGAGCTTAGGGCTTTAAATTTTATGAACAACTTTAAGTTGGTTGATGACATGAATGATTTTGGCTTATGAGACCAGGCCTCTAGATACTATGAATAGCTCAGGGTTGTTATTTATTTAAAAGAATCTGGATTGTGAGCTCAAGACTCTAAATGCTTTGAATTGCTCAAGGTTGTCATTGACATAGACAATTTTGGGTCGTGAGCTCAAGAATCTTGATGGTATGAATAATTTAGGGTTACAAAAGACATGAATGACTCCAGGACATGAGTTCAGACCACTAAATACTATGGAGAACTTAGGGTTGTGGTTAACACGAACAAATCCAAGTTGTGAGCTCAGAGCCCTAGATCCTATGGATAGCTCTGGGTTGTGGTTGACATAAACGACTATAGGTCATGAGTTGAAGGCTCTAGATGCTATGAATAACTTAGAGTAATGGTTGACATGAATGACTCTAAGTTATGAGATAAAGTCTCTAGATGGAATGAATAACTCTGAGGTGTGGTTAACATGAATGACTATGGGTCATGAGCTCAAGGCACTAGATGGTATGAACAATTAAGGGCTATAATTGACATGAAAAAATCCAACCCGTGATCTCAAGGGTCTAGATGTTGTGAACAACTCAGGGTTGTGGATGACATGAATGACTCCAACTCATGAGCTCAAGCCTCTAGATACTATGACTAGCTCAGGGTTGTTATCGACTTGAATGACTTTTAGTCATGAGCTCAAGGCTCTAGATGTTATGAACAGGTCTGGGTTATAGTTGAGATGAATGAATCTAAGTCATGAGCTCAAGGTTTTATATGCTATAAGCAGCTTTGGGCTATGGTTGACATGAATGACCATAGGTCATGATCTTAGGGCTCTAGATGCTATGACCAGCTTAGAGCTATGGTTGACATGAACAACTCCAGCTCATGAGCTAAGGGTTCTAGGTACTATGAACAACTCAGGGTTGTGGATGACATGAATGACACTGGCTCAAGAGCTTAGGTCTCTCGATATTGTGAAAGGCTCAAGGCTTTTATTGACTTGAAAGATTTTGAGTCATAATCTAATGGTTCTAGATGAAATGAACAACTCGGTGTTATCATTGAAATGAATGACTCGAGGTTGTGAGCTTAGAGTTTAGATCCTACATTAATTCAAGGATATAGATAACATGAACTACTCCAAGTCATGAGCTTAGGCCTATAGATACTATGAAAACCTCAGGGTTGTGGTTGACATGAACAATACCAAGTCGTGAGCTCAGGGCTCTAGATTCTATGAGCAGCTCTGGGTTGTGGATGACATGAATGACTTTGGCTCATAAGCTAAGGCCTCTAGATACTATCAACAACTTAGTGCTAGTGTTGACTTGAAAGACTCTAGGTCGTGAGCTCAAGGCTCTAAATGCTTTGAATAGTTAAAGCTTGTGGTTGACATGAATAACTCCGGGACGTGATCTCGAGGATCTTAATCTTATGAATAATTTAGGATTGCAAATAACATGAATGACTCCGGGTCATGAGCTCAGGCCTCTAGATACTATGAAGAGCTTAAGGATATGGTTGACATGAACGAATCTAGGTTGTTTGATTACTACTCAAAATGTGCTATTTCATAGCTTGTAATTAACTCTTTTAAACACTTTTGAGTAGTAGTTATTGCCTTTTAACCCAATTAACATATTAAGGACCTTTGCAAGCACTTCTAATCAATATGTGTTAAGTTTTGGTGTTTTGATAGCCTTTTTGATCACCAAAGCAATCCGAGATTGAGGAGAGTTATGAGGAATCTTGGGCAAAGAAATTGGAAGCTCAGAAACATGAAGAACCAAAGCTTGGAAGTCCTTTTCCATAAGTAAATCCGGAATGCAAGGAGAAGAAGCAAAGAGAATCTGCCATAAAGCATATTTTTTATGACAGTCATAT
This sequence comes from Vitis vinifera, assembly GCF_030704535.1. Taxonomy (NCBI): domain Eukaryota; kingdom Viridiplantae; phylum Streptophyta; class Magnoliopsida; order Vitales; family Vitaceae; genus Vitis; species Vitis vinifera. Next base: position 6,562,900 of record NC_081812.1, read on the forward strand.
CAGCCACTTTTGGAGCACTTTCTGAAGCCCAATTGTTGCATGCTATATACCATTTCAAAACTCAGGAAGTCAATAATCCAATGCTTCAAACGGTATGCAATTCGGAGTTGAAACGAAGAAGTTACAGCCATTGCAAGTCAATCACTCTAAGCTGAAGGAAGCGTTTTGCAAAGTGTTGCGAAATCACACTTCTGTTGCGAAATGATTTCGCAGCCTTTTTGTATAGTGTTGAGGATTTCCTCCTGAAGTTGCCCGATATATGCGACAAGTTGGAAGCTGAGAGCTGCAAACTGAAAGCCAACTTCGCAGAGCTGCGAGATTAGCCTTTTGCTGCGAAGTGATTTCGCAGCCCTTTTTGTGTGTCTGCGAAATCTCGCAGACATCATTTTCTCTTGCGAAATAGTCCTTAGTGCATCCCGATATTTGCTACCGACATTGGGAGATAATTTTTATCTGATTTTTGTTGTCTAAATCCAAAAATTCTCCTTGTAAGCCACCAATTACAAGATTCCTTAGCTTTTAAGTTAGAAAAAAGAGTAAATATCCATGTAATAATTAGTTTTGTATTATGTTCATATAAATACCCCTTGAGAGCCTGTTCTTAAGGAGGAACCTTTTTGTAAAAGTTTGAAAGCAAGTAAAGTTCAGGCCCTTTGTTTTGCCTTACCTTCTCACTTTGTATTTTTCATCTTTTTCTAAGTTATGAACTCTCTGAGGAATTTTCCCCAGAGAATGAGTAACTAAACCTTTAGTTCCTTGGAGCTAAGGTTGCCGGGGAAGGTTCCAAGTGCAAGAATGCAAAGCTTTGTGGTTTCAGCCATTAATGAAGAGGAAGTGAAATCCTTTAGTGATTTCTATGTTTTTAGATAACTTAAAACACCTTAGAGTCACCTGGGCCAACACTTGGTAAGGCAAGTGATCTCCAACCAAGGAGATGCACTAGTTTACCCCTTGCGAGCCTCTGGGAGGTGACTTTAAGGTAGGATTTTCTGGAATTGCCAACACTTGGTAAGCTTTTGAACTCCAAGGAGACATCCATTAGTTATCTCTTGCGAGCTTGAGAAGGGAAGTCCAAGGTTAAAGATCACCTTGAATGGTTAAGGCTTAGTGAGAGGCTTGAACCATTGCAAGTTGTATCAGTGAGAGAATTAAAGTTGAAATCTAATTAAAGGATGTATCTGTACATCACCGGTTAGAGAATTGACTATATGTTGAATCTCTAACGCAAGGAAATGAACCATCTGACCAGAGCTATGTCTTTTGCATGAGGAACCACCCCAGTGAACCTGACCCTCCAAGGAATGTTTTTCCTCCTAAGTTATTCCCATTACTTGTTTTATAGTTAGTTTAAATCTAAATCTTTGCCAATCAAAGTTTGTATTTTATTTCTTGAGCTAACCTTGAAATGAAACAATACCAATTCACTTTGAATTGGTATCATTGATAATTTGCTAATCCTTCCCAGTGAACGATCCTAGAGCCACTATGCTATAGTAGCTTTGTCTTTGCTACCCTAGTATATGGTGTAATAGGTTATAAATTTTGTTGATTACTCCCTCGATCAAGGAGCACCAACTGGACACGAATCAGCTGAGACACCAATTGGGCATGAATCAAATGGCGCCGTTGCCGGGGAAGGTGTCAAGTTTATAGTGATATTATTTCAGAGCACTTGTGATTTTCATCACAAGTTTGGTAACGTTTCTTTTATTTTACTAATTCTCATTCTTTCTTTACTAATTCATAATCCAAATTTATCTTTTAAATTCAGCTTAGTTTAATTTTGTTGTTGTAGCCCTGTTTCCTTTTGTTGTCCTTTATTTTCATTTTAGTTACAGATAGATACTAGTTGTGTATGCCAAAGTGGATACGAGACAATGGAGGAAGGCTTGTTAAGTGTGATACACCTCATAACAAAGAATTCGAATTGAGCTTGAATATCATGGAAGCTATACCTAAAGATCAGCATAGTCACCAAGGTCGTCAAGATAATCTCAATGAATTCAGATCAATGAGGGACCGCATGCATCCACCTCGTATGAGTGCACCATCATGTATAGTGCCCCCTACAGAGCAGCTAGTGATCAGACCGTATCTTGTTCCACTTCTACCAACTTTCCATGGGATGGAAAGTGAGAATCCCTATGCACACATCAAGGAATTTGAAGATGTTTGTAATACATTCCAAGAGGGAGGAGCTTCAATTGATTTGATGAGGCTTAAGTTATTTCCTTTTACTTTAAAGGATAAGGCCAAAATTTGGCTTAATTCTTTAAGGCCAAGGAGTATCCGCACTTGTACTGACTTACAAGCTGAATTCCTCAAGAAATTTTTTCCCACTCATAGAACAAATGGCTTGAAAAGGCAAATTTCAAACTTCTCAGCTAAAGAGAATGAGAAATTCTATGAGTGTTGGGAAAGATATATGGAAGCTATAAATGCTTGCCCTCACCATGGCTTTGATACTTGGCTATTGGTGAGCTATTTTTATGATGGGATGTCCTCCTCAATGAAGCAACTCCTCGAGACAATGTGTGGAGGAGATTTCATGAGCAAAAATCCGGAGGAAGCTATGGATTTCTTGAACTATGTAGCTGAAGTTTCAAGGGGATGGGATGAACCAACCAAAGGAGAAGTGGGGAAGATGAAGTCTCAACTGAGTGTTTTTAATGCTAAGGCTGGGATGTATACCTTGAAAGAAGATGATGATATGAAAGCAAAATTGGCAGCTGTGACAAGAAGATTGGAGGAGCTGGAACTGAAGAAAGTGCATGAAGTGCAAGCTGTTGCTGAAGCACCAGTGCAAGTGAAGCTTTGTCCTAATTGTCAATCACATGAACATTTGGTGGAGGAATGCCCTGCAATTTCAGCTAAAAGGGAAATGTTTAGAGATCAAGCAAATGTTGTTGGACAATTCAAGCCCAATAACAATGCGCCTTATGGAAATACTTACAACTCAAGTTGGAGGAATCATCCAAATTTCTCATGGAAGGCCAGAGCAACTCAGTACCAACAGCCGGATCCACCATCTCAACAATCTTCAAGTCTTGAACAAGCAATAGCGAATCTCAGCAAGGTAGTGGGAGATTTTGTTGGAAACCAAGAAGCCACCAATGCTCAAATCAATCAAAGAATTGACAGAGTGGAGAGTACTTTGAATAAAAGGATGGATGGAATGCAAAATGATATATCTCAAAAGTTTGATAATATCCAATACTCAATTTCAAGGCTCGCAAATTTGAACACAGTGCAAGAAAAGGGAAGATTTCCTTCTCAACCCCACCAAAACCCCAAGGGTGTCCATGAAGTGGAAATCCAAGAGGGAGAATCATCACAGATGAAAGATGTCAAAGCCTTGATCACTCTAAGGAGTGGTAAAAAAATTGAGAAGCCAACACCCAATCCATATGTTGAGAAAAAAGAAGAAGACATAAAGAAAGGGGAAGAGATGGAAGAAAAAGAAAGTGAGATCAGTGAAAAGAAGAAGGACTATGATTCAACAATGAATGTAATTCCAGAGAAGGAACTTCTGAAGGAAGAAATGCTGAAGAAGTCAACTTCTCCTCCTTTTCCTCAAGCATTGCATGGGAAAAAGGGGATTAGAAATGCAGCTGAAATCCTTGAGGTATTGAGACAAGTGAAAGTCAATATCCCACTACTGGATATGATTAAACAAGTTCCAACATATGAAAAATTCCTAAAGGACTTATGTACTATCAAAAGAGGGTTGACTGTAAACAAGAAAGCCTTCTTGACTGAGCAAGTAAGTGCAATCTTACAATGTAAGTCTCCTTTGAAGTACAAAGATCCGGGAAGTCCTACCATTTCAGTCATGATTGGAGAAAAGGTAGTGGAGAAAGCTTTGTTAGACTTGGGAGCAAGTGTGAATTTGCTTCCATACTCTGTTTACAAGCAATTGGGACTTGGTGAGTTGAAGCCAACGGCAATCACTCTATCTCTAGCAGATAGATCAGTAAAAATTCCAAGGGGGGTAATTGAGGATGTCTTGGTTCAAGTTGATAATTTCTATTATCCGGTAGATTTTATTGTTCTTGATACAGACCCTACTGTAAAGGAAGCTAATTTAGTTCCTATCATCCTTGGAAGGCCATTCCTTGCCACCTCAAATGCAATCATCAACTGTAGGAATGGGCTTATGCAACTCACTTTTGGCAACATGACACTTGATCTCAATATCTTCTATATGTCTAAAAAGCAAACCACTCCGAAAGAAGAAGAGGGTCCAGAAGAGGTGTGCATTATTGACACTCTGGTGGAGGAGCACTGTAATCAGAATATGCAGGACAAGCTGAATGAAAGTCTTGTGGATTTTGAGGAAGGTTTGTCTGAACCCCCTAATGTGCTTGCTACTCTACAAAGTTGGAGAAGGATAGAAGAGATTCTACCTTTGTTCAATAAAGAAGAAAAGGCAGTTGCTGAAAAAGAAACTCCAAAACTCAATCTGAAGCCTCTACCTGTGGAGCTGAAATATACATATCTTGAGGAAGATAATCAATGTCCTGTTGTAATATCTTCATCTCTGACCAGTCATCAAGAGAATTGTTTAATGGAAGTTCTCAAGAGGTGTAAGAAGGCAATAGGATGGCAAATATCTGACTTGAAAGACATTAGTCCTTTAGTTTGCACTCATCATATATATATGGAGGAGGAAGCAAAGCCAATTCGTCAACTTCAAAGAAGATTGAATCCTCATTTACAAGAGGTGGTGCGAGCTGAGGTGCTGAAGCTACTTCAAGTAGGTATTATCTACCCTATATCTGATAGCCCTTGGGTGAGTCCTATTCAAGTGGTACCAAAGAAGTCAGGGATTACTATGGTTCAGAACGAGAAAGGGGAAGAAATTACTACACGCTTCACTTCAGGTTGGAGGGTGTGTATTGATTATAGAAAGTTGAATGCTGTAACCAGGAAAGATCATTTTCCATTGCCATTTATTGACCAAGTGCTGGAGAGAGTCTCTGGACATCCGTTCTATTGCTTCTTAGACGGGTATTCAAGGTATTTTCAGATTGAAATTGATGTGGCAGATCAAGAAAAGACCACTTTTACATGTCCATTTGGAACATATGCTTACAGAAGAATGCCTTTTGTTTTATGCAATGCACCTGCAACATTTCAAAGATGTATGTTGAGTATTTTCAATGATATGGTGGAGCGGATTATGGAGGTTTTCATGGATGACATCACCGTATATGGAGGTACATTTGAGGAATGTTTTTCCGGTACTCGCCCGGATTCTACCCTTTTTCGGTACTCACACTGATTCTACCCTTTTCCGAAACTCATCCGGACTGTTTTTCAATAGTTGCACGGATTCTACCTTTTCCCCGGTACTCGCCCGGATTCTACCATTTTCCGGTACTCATAGTGATTCTACCCTTTTCCGAAACTCGTCCTGACAGTTTTTCAATAGTGGCACGGATTCTACCTTTTCCCAGTACTCACCCGGATTCTACCATTTTCCGGTACTCACAGTGATTCTACCCTTTTCCGAAACTCATCCGGACAGTTTTTCAATAGTGACACAGATTCTACCTTTTCCGACACTCACACTGATTCTACCCTTTATCGATACTCGTCCGGATAGATTTTCGGTACTGGCACGGATTCTACCTTGTCCTATTACTCGCCCGGATTCTACCATTTTTCGGTACTCACTGATTCTACCCTTTTCCAAAACTCGTTCGGACAGTTTTTCAATAGTGGTACGGATTCTACTTTTTCCCGGTAATTGCCCGGATTCTACCATTTTTTGGAACTTACACTGATCCTACACTTTTCCGATACTCGTCCATACAGTTTTTCGGTACTCGCACGGATTCTATCTTTTCATGGTACTCGCCCGGATTCTACCAATTTCTGGTACTCACACTGACTCTACCCTTTACCGAAACTCATCCGGACAGTTTTTCAATAGTGGCACGGATTCTACCTGTTCCCGGTACTCGCCCTGATTCTACCATTTTTCGGTACTCACACTGATTCTACCATTTTCCGAAACTCATCTGGACAGTTTTTCAATAGTGGCACAGATTCTACCTTTTCCCGGTACTCGTCGGATTCTACCATTTTCCGGCACTCATAGTGATTCTACATTTTTCCGAAACTCGTCCGGACAGTTTTTCAATAGTGGCACGGATTTTACCTTTTCCCGGTACTCGCCCGGATTCTACCATTTTCCGGTACTCACACTGATTCTACCCTTTTCCGATACTCGTCGGGATAGATTTTCGGTACTCGCACGGATTTCACCTTTTCCCGATACTCGCCCAGATTCTACCATTTTCCGGTACTCACACTGATTCTACCCTTTTTCGAAACTCCTCTAGACAGTTTTTCAATAGTGGCACGAATTCTACCTTTTCCCGTTTCTCGCCTAGATTCTACTATTTTCCAGTACTCACACTGATTCTACCCTTTTCCGATACTCGTCCTGACAGTTTTTCAATAGTGGCACGGATTCTACCTTTTCCCAGTACTCACCCGGATTCTACCATTTTCCGGTACTCACAGTGATTCTACCCTTTTCCGAAACTCATCCGGACAGTTTTTCAATAGTGACACAGATTCTACCTTTTCCGACACTCACACTGATTCTACCCTTTATCGATACTCGTCCGGATAGATTTTCGGTACTGGCACGGATTCTACCTTGTCCTGTTACTCGCCCGGATTCTACCATTTTTCGGTACTCACTGATTCTACCCTTTTCCAAAACTCGTCCGGACAGTTTTTCAATAGTGGTACGGATTCTACTTTTTCCCGGTAATTGCCCGGATTCTACCATTTTTTGGAACTTACACTGATCCTACACTTTTCCGATACTCGTCCATACAGTTTTTCGGTACTCGCACGGATTCTATCTTTTCATGGTACTCGCCCGGATTCTACCAATTTCTGGTACTCACACTGACTCTACCCTTTACCGAAACTCATCCGGACAGTTTTTCAATAGTGGCACGGATTCTACCTGTTCCCGGTACTCGCCCTGATTCTACCATTTTTCGGTACTCACACTGATTCTACCATTTTCCGAAACTCATCTGGACAGTTTTTCAATAGTGGCACAGATTCTACCTTTTCCCGGTACTCGTCGGATTCTACCATTTTCCGGCACTCATAGTGATTCTACATTTTTCCGAAACTCGTCCGGACAGTTTTTCAATAGTGGCACGGATTTTACCTTTTCCCGGTACTCGCCCGGATTCTACCATTTTCCGGTACTCACACTGATTCTACCCTTTTCCGATACTCGTCGGGATAGATTTTCGGTACTCGCACGGATTTCACCTTTTCCCGATACTCGCCCCGATTCTACCATTTTCCGGTACTCACACTGATTCTACCCTTTTCCGAAACTCCTCTAGACAGTTTTTCAATAGTGGCACGAATTCTACCTTTTCCCGTTTCTCGCCTAGATTCTACTATTTTCCAGTACTCACACTGATTCTACCCTTTTCCGATACTCGTCCTGACAGTTTTTCAATAGTGGCACGGATTCTACCTTTTCCCAGTACTCACCCGGATTCTACCATTTTCCGGTACTCACAGTGATTCTACCCTTTTCCGAAACTCATCCGGACAGTTTTTCAATAGTGACACAGATTCTACCTTTTCCGACACTCACACTGATTCTACCCTTTATCGATACTCGTCCGGATAGATTTTCGGTACTGGCACGGATTCTACCTTGTCCTGTTACTCGCCCGGATTCTACCATTTTTCGGTACTCACTGATTCTACCCTTTTCCAAAACTCGTCCGGACAGTTTTTCAATAGTGGTACGGATTCTACTTTTTCCCGGTAATTGCCCGGATTCTACCATTTTTTGGAACTTACACTGATCCTACACTTTTCCGATACTCGTCCATACAGTTTTTCGGTACTCGCACGGATTCTATCTTTTCATGGTACTCGCCCGGATTCTACCAATTTCTGGTACTCACACTGACTCTACCCTTTACCGAAACTCATCCGGACAGTTTTTCAATAGTGGCACGGATTCTACCTGTTCCCGGTACTCGCCCTGATTCTACCATTTTTCGGTACTCACACTGATTCTACCATTTTCCGAAACTCATCTGGACAGTTTTTCAATAGTGGCACAGATTCTACCTTTTCCCGGTACTCGTCGGATTCTACCATTTTCCGGCACTCATAGTGATTCTACATTTTTCCGAAACTCGTCCGGACAGTTTTTCAATAGTGGCACGGATTTTACCTTTTCCCGGTACTCGCCCGGATTCTACCATTTTCCGGTACTCACACTGATTCTACCCTTTTCCGATACTCGTCGGGATAGATTTTCGGTACTCGCACGGATTTCACCTTTTCCCGATACTCGCCCCGATTCTACCATTTTCCGGTACTCACACTGATTCTACCCTTTTCCGAAACTCCTCTAGACAGTTTTTCAATAGTGGCACGAATTCTACCTTTTCCCGTTTCTCGCCTAGATTCTACTATTTTCCAGTACTCACACTGATTCTACCCTTTTCCGATACTCGTCTGAATAGTTTTTCGGTACTCGCACGGATTCTACCTTTTCCTGGTACTTGCTCGGATTCTACAAATTTTTGGTACTCACTCTGATTCTACGCTTTTCCGAAACTCATCCGGACAGTTTTCCAATAGTGGCACAGATTCTACCTTTTCACGGTACTTGCCCGGATTTTACCATTTTCCGATACTCACACTGATTCTGCCCTTTTTCGATACTCGTTCAGATAGATTTTCGGTACTCGCACATATTCTACCTTTTCCCGGTAGTCGCCCGGATTCTACCAGTTTCTGGTACTCACACTGATTCTACCATTTTCCAAAACACGTCTGGACAGTTTTTCATTAGTGGTACGAATTTTACCTTTTCCTGGTACTCTCCCGGATTTTAGCATTTTTTCGGTTCTCACACTGATTCTACCCTTTTCCGAAACTCGTCCGGATAGTTTTTCAACAGTGGCACGGATTCTACCATTTCTCAGTACTCGCCCAGATACTACCATTTTCCGGTACTCACACTGATTCTACCCTTTTCCGATACTCGTCCGAATAGTTTTTCGGTACACGCACGGAATCTACCTTTTCCTGGAACTCGCACGGATTCTACGAATTTCTGGTACTCACTCTGATTCTACCCTTTTCCGAAACTCGTCCGGACAGTTTTTCAATAGTGGCACGGATTCTACCTTTTCCCGGTACTCGCCCGGATTCTACTAGTTTCCGGTACTCACACTGATTGTACCCTTTTTCGATACTCATCCGGATAGATTTTCGATACTCGCACGGATTCTACCTTTTCCCGGTAGTCGCTCGGATTCTACCAATTTCTGGTACTCAAACTGATTCTACCCTTTTCCGAAACTCGTCTGGACAGTTTTTCAATTATAGCACGGATACTACCTTTTCCCGGTACTCGCCCGGATTCAACCATTTTCCGGTACTCACACTAATTCTACCCTTTTTCGAAACTAATCCGGACAGTTTTTCAATAGTGACACAGATTCTACCTTTTCCCGGTACTCGCCGGATTCTACCATTTTTCGGCACTCATAGTGATTCTACCTTTTTCCGAAACTCGTCCTGACAGTTTTTCAATAGTGGCACGGATTCTACCTGTTCCCGGTACTCGCCCTGATTCTACCATTTTTCGGTACTCACACTGATTCTACCATTTTCCGAAACTCATCTGGACAGTTTTTCAATAGTGGCACAGATTCTACCTTTTCCCGGTACTCGTCGGATTCTACCATTTTCCGGCACTCATAGTGATTCTACATTTTTCCGAAACTCGTCCGGACAGTTTTTCAATAGTGGCACGGATTTTACCTTTTCCCGGTACTCGCCCGGATTCTACCATTTTCCGGTACTCACACTGATTCTACCCTTTTCCGATACTCGTCGGGATAGATTTTCGGTACTCGCACGGATTTCACCTTTTCCCGATACTCGCCCCGATTCTACCATTTTCCGGTACTCACACTGATTCTACCCTTTTCCGAAACTCCTCTAGACAGTTTTTCAATAGTGGCACGAATTCTACCTTTTCCCGTTTCTCGCCTAGATTCTACTATTTTCCAGTACTCACACTGATTCTACCCTTTTCCGATACTCGTCCTGACAGTTTTTCAATAGTGGCACGGATTCTACCTTTTCCCAGTACTCACCCGGATTCTACCATTTTCCGGTACTCACAGTGATTCTACCCTTTTCCGAAACTCATCCGGACAGTTTTTCAATAGTGACACAGATTCTACCTTTTCCGACACTCACACTGATTCTACCCTTTATCGATACTCGTCCGGATAGATTTTCGGTACTGGCACGGATTCTACCTTGTCCTGTTACTCGCCCGGATTCTACCATTTTTCGGTACTCACTGATTCTACCCTTTTCCAAAACTCGTCCGGACAGTTTTTCAATAGTGGTACGGATTCTACTTTTTCCCGGTAATTGCCCGGATTCTACCATTTTTTGGAACTTACACTGATCCTACACTTTTCCGATACTCGTCCATACAGTTTTTCGGTACTCGCACGGATTCTATCTTTTCATGGTACTCGCCCGGATTCTACCAATTTCTGGTACTCACACTGACTCTACCCTTTACCGAAACTCATCCGGACAGTTTTTCAATAGTGGCACGGATTCTACCTGTTCCCGGTACTCGCCCTGATTCTACCATTTTTCGGTACTCACACTGATTCTACCATTTTCCGAAACTCATCTGGACAGTTTTTCAATAGTGGCACAGATTCTACCTTTTCCCGGTACTCGTCGGATTCTACCATTTTCCGGCACTCATAGTGATTCTACATTTTTCCGAAACTCGTCCGGACAGTTTTTCAATAGTGGCACGGATTTTACCTTTTCCCGGTACTCGCCCGGATTCTACCATTTTCCGGTACTCACACTGATTCTACCCTTTTCCGATACTCGTCGGGATAGATTTTCGGTACTCGCACGGATTTCACCTTTTCCCGATACTCGCCCCGATTCTACCATTTTCCGGTACTCACACTGATTCTACCCTTTTCCGAAACTCCTCTAGACAGTTTTTCAATAGTGGCACGAATTCTACCTTTTCCCGTTTCTCGCCTAGATTCTACTATTTTCCAGTACTCACACTGATTCTACCCTTTTCCGATACTCGTCTGAATAGTTTTTCGGTACTCGCACGGATTCTACCTTTTCCTGGTACTTGCTCGGATTCTACAAATTTTTGGTACTCACTCTGATTCTACGCTTTTCCGAAACTCATCCGGACAGTTTTCCAATAGTGGCACAGATTCTACCTTTTCACGGTACTTGCCCGGATTTTACCATTTTCCGATACTCACACTGATTCTGCCCTTTTTCGATACTCGTTCAGATAGATTTTCGGTACTCGCACATATTCTACCTTTTCCCGGTAGTCGCCCGGATTCTACCAGTTTCTGGTACTCACACTGATTCTACCATTTTCCAAAACACGTCTGGACAGTTTTTCATTAGTGGTACGAATTTTACCTTTTCCTGGTACTCTCCCGGATTTTAGCATTTTTTCGGTTCTCACACTGATTCTACCCTTTTCCGAAACTCGTCCGGATAGTTTTTCAACAGTGGCACGGATTCTACCATTTCTCAGTACTCGCCCAGATACTACCATTTTCCGGTACTCACACTGATTCTACCCTTTTCCGATACTCGTCCGAATAGTTTTTCGGTACACGCACGGAATCTACCTTTTCCTGGAACTCGCACGGATTCTACGAATTTCTGGTACTCACTCTGATTCTACCCTTTTCCGAAACTCGTCCGGACAGTTTTTCAATAGTGGCACGGATTCTACCTTTTCCCGGTACTCGCCCGGATTCTACTAGTTTCCGGTACTCACACTGATTGTACCCTTTTTCGATACTCATCCGGATAGATTTTCGATACTCGCACGGATTCTACCTTTTCCCGGTAGTCGCTCGGATTCTACCAATTTCTGGTACTCAAACTGATTCTACCCTTTTCCGAAACTCGTCTGGACAGTTTTTCAATTATAGCACGGATACTACCTTTTCCCGGTACTCGCCCGGATTCAACCATTTTCCGGTACTCACACTAATTCTACCCTTTTTCGAAACTAATCCGGACAGTTTTTCAATAGTGACACAGATTCTACCTTTTCCCGGTACTCGCCGGATTCTACCATTTTTCGGCACTCATAGTGATTCTACCTTTTTCCGAAACTCGTCCTGACAGTTTTTCAATAGTGGCACGGATTTTACCTTTTCCCGGTACTCGCCCGGATTCTACCATTTTTCGGTACTCACACTGATTCTACCCTTTTCCGATACTCGTCGGGATAGATTTTCGGTACTCGCACAGATTTCACCTTTTCCCGATACTCGCCCGGATTCTACCATTTTCCGGTACTCACACTGATTCTACCCTTTTCCAAAACTCCTCCAGACAGTTTTTCAATAGTGGCACGAATTCTACCTTTTCCCGTTTCTCACCCAGATTCTACTATTTTCCAGTACTCACACTGATTCTACCCTTTTCCGATACTCGTCTGAATAGTCTTTCGGTACTCGCACGGATTCTACCTTTTCCTGGTACTTGCTCGGATTCTACAAATTTTTGGTACTCACTCTGATTCTACGCTTTTCCGAAACTCATCCGGACATTTTTCCAATAGTGGCACAGATTCTACCTTTTCACGGCACTTGCCCGGATTTTACCATTTTCCGATACTCACACTGATTCTGCCCTTTTTCGATACTCGTTCAGATAGATTTTCGGTACTCGCACATATTCTACCTTTTCCCGGTAGTCGCCCGGATTCTACCAGTTTCTGGTACTCACACTGATTCTACCATTTTCCAAAACACGTCTGGACAGTTTTTCATTAGTGGTACGAATTTTACCTTTTCCTGGTACTCTCCCGGATTTTAGCATTTTTTCGGTTCTCACACTGATTCTACCCTTTTCCGAAACTCGTCCGGATAGTTTTTCAACAGTGGCACGGATTCTACCATTTCTCAGTACTCGCCCGGATACTACCATTTTCCGGTACTCACACTGATTCTACCCTTTTCCGATACTCGTCCGAATAGTTTTTCGGTACTCGCACGGAATCTACCTTTTCCTGGTACTCGCACGGATTCTACGAATTTCTGGTACTCACTCTGATTCTACCCTTTTCCGAAACTCGTCCGGACAGTTTTTCAATAGTGGCACGGATTCTACCTTTTCCCGGTACTCGCCCGGATTCTACCAGTTTCCGATACTCACACTGATTCTACCCTTTTTCGATACTCATCCGGATAGATTTTCGATACTCGCACGGATTCTACCTTTTCCCGGTAGTCGCCCGGATTCTACCAATTTCTGGTACTCAAACTGATTCAACCCTTTTCCGAAACTCGTCTGGACAGTTTTTCAATTGTAGCACGGATACTACCTTTTCCCGGTACTCGCCCGGATTCAACCATTTTCCGGTACTCACACTAATTCTACCCTTTTCCGAAACTCATCCGGACAGTTTTTCAATAGTGACACAGATTCTACCTTTTCCCGGTAGTCGCCCGGATTCTACCATTTACCGGTACTCACATTGATTCTACTCTTTTCCGATACTCGTCCGGATAGATTTTCGGTACTCGCACGGATTCTACCTTTTTCCGGTAGTCGCCCGGATTCTACCAATTTCTGGTACTCACACTGATTCTACCCTTTTCAGATACTCGTCCGGATAGATTTTCGGTACTCGCATGGATACTACCTTATCCTGGTACTCGCCCGGATTCTACCATTTTCCGGTACTCAAAGTGATTCTACCCTTTTCCGAAACTCATCCGGACAGTTTTTCAATAGTGACACGGATTCTACCTTTTCCGACACTCACACTGATTCTACCCTTTATCGATACTCGTCCGGATAGATTTTCGGTACTGGCACGGATTCTACCTTGTCCTGTTACTCGCCCGGATTCTACCATTTTTCGGTACTCACTGATTCTAGCCTTTTCCAAAACTCGTCCGGACAGTTTTTCAATAGTGGTACGGATTCTACTTTTTCCCGGTAATTGCCCGGATTCTACCATTTTTTGGAACTTACACTGATCCTACACTTTTCCGATACTCGTCCATACAGTTTTTCGGTACTCGCACGGATTCTATCTTTTCATGGTACTCGCCCGGATTCTACCAATTTCTGGTACTCACACTGACTCTACCCTTTACCGAAACTCATCCGGACAGTTTTTCAATAGTGGCACGGATTCTACCTGTTCCCGGTACTCGCTAGGATTCTACCATTTTTCGGTACTCACACTGATTCTACCCTTTTCCGAAACTCATCCGGACAGTTTTTCAATAGTGGCACGGATTCTACCTTTTCCCGGTAGTCGCCGGATTCTACCATTTTTCGACACTCATAGTGATTCTACCTTTTTCCGAAACTCGTCCGGACAGTTTTTCAATAGTGGCACGGATTTTACCTTTTCCCGGTACTCGCCCGGATTCTACCATTTTCCGGTACTCACACTGATTCTACCTTTTTCCGATACTCGTCGGGATAGATTTTTCGTACTCGCACGGATTCTACCTTTTCCCGATACTCGCCCGGATTCTACCATTTTCCGGTACTCACACTGATTCTAGCCTTTTCCGAAACTCCTCCAGACAGTTTTTCAATAGTGGCACGAATTCTACCTTTTCCCGTTTCTCGCCCAGATTCTACTATTTTCCAGTACTCACACTGATTCTACCCTTTTCCGATACTCGTCTGAATAGTTTTTCGGTACTCGCACGGAATCTACCTTTTCCTGGTATTCGCACGGATTCTACGAATTTCAGGTACTCACTCTGATTCTACGCTTTTCCGAAACTCATCCGGACTGTTTTCATATAGTGGCACATATTCTACCTTTTCACAGTACTTGCCCGGATTTTACCATTTTCCGATACTCACACTGATTCTGCCCTTTTTCGATACTCGTTCAGATATATTTTCGGTACTCGCACATATTCTACCTTTTCCCGGTAGTCGCCCGGATTCTACCAGTTTCTGGTACTCACACTGATTCTACCATTTTCCAAAACACGTCTGGACAGTTTTTCATTAGTGGTACGGATTTTACCTTTTCTTGGTACTCTCCCGGATTTTAGCATTTTTTCGGTTCTCACACTGATTCTACCCTTTTCCGAAACTCGTCCGGATAGTTTTTCAACAGTGGCACGGATTCTACCATTTCTCAGTACTCGCTCGGATACTACCATTTTCCGGTACTCACACTGATTCTACCCTTTTTCGATACTCGTCCGAATAGTTTTTCGGTACTCGCACGGAATCTACCTTTTCTTGGTACTCGCACGGATTCTACGAATTTCTGGTACTCACTCTGATTCTACCCTTTTCCGAAACTCGTCCGGACAGTTTTTCAATAGTGGCACGGATTCTACCTTTTCCCGGTACTCGCCCGGATTCTACCAGTTTCCGGTACTCACACTGATTCTACCCTTTTTCGATACTCATCCGGATAGATTTTCGATACTCGCACGGATTCTACCTTTTCCCGGTAGTCGCCCGGATTCTACCAATTTCTGGTACTCAAACTGATTCTACCCTTTTCCGAAACTCGTCTGGACAGTTTTTCAATTGTAGCACGGATACTACCTTTTCCCAATACTCGCCCGGATTCAACCATTTTCCGGTACTCACACTAATTCTACCCTTTTTCGAAACTCATCCGGACAGCTTTTCAATAGTGACACAGATTCTACCTTTTCCCGGTAGTCGCCCGGATTCTACCATTTACCGGTACTCACATTGATTCTACTCTTTTCCGATACTCGTCCGGATAGATTTTCGGTACTCGCACGGATTCTACCTTTTTCCGGTAGTCGCCCGGATTCTACCAATTTCTGGTACTCACACTGATTCTACCCTTTTCAGATACTCGCACGGATTCTACGAATTTCTGGTACTCACTCTGA
Source organism: Vitis vinifera (assembly GCF_030704535.1). NCBI lineage: Eukaryota > Viridiplantae > Streptophyta > Magnoliopsida > Vitales > Vitaceae > Vitis > Vitis vinifera. The sequence goes on from NC_081812.1 coordinate 6,578,889, forward strand.
TTCTACCCTTTTCCGAAACTCGTCCGGACAATTTTTCAAAAGTGGCACGGATTCTACATTTTCCCGGTACTCGCCCGGATTCTACCAGTTTCCGGTACTCACACTGATTCTACCCTTTTTCGATACTCATCCGGATAGATTTTCGATACTCGCACGGATTCTACCTTTTCTCGGTAGTCGCCCGGATTCTACCAATTTCTGGTACTCAAACTGATTCTACCCTTTTCCGAAACTCGTCTGGACAGTTTTTCAATTGTAGCACGGATACTACCTTTTCCCAATACTCGCCCGGATTCAACCATTTTCCGGTACTCACACTAATTCTACCCTTTTTCGAAACTCATCCGGACAGCTTTTCAATAGTGACACAGATTCTACCTTTTCCCGGTAGTCGCCCGGATTCTACCATTTACCGGTACTCACATTGATTCTACTCTTTTCCGATACTCGTCCGGATAGATTTTCGGTACTCGCACAGATTCTACCTTTTTCCGGTAGTCGCCCGGATTCTACCAATTTCTGGTACTCACACTGATTCTACCCTTTTCAGATACTCGCACGGATTCTACGAATTTCTGGTACTCACTCTGATTCTACCCTTTTCCGAAACTCGTCCGGACAATTTTTCAAAAGTGGCACGGATTCTACCTTTTCCCAGTAATCGCCCGGATTCTACCAGTTTCCGGTACTCACACTGATTCTACCCTTTTTCGATACTCATCCGGATAGATTTTCGATACTCGCACGGATTCTACCTTTTCCCGGTAATCGCCCGGATTCTACCAATTTCTGGTACTCAAACTGATTTTACCCTTTTCCGAAACTCGTCTGGACAGTTTTTCAATCGTAGCACGGATACTACCTTTTCCCAGTACTCGCCCGGATTCAACCATTTTCCGGTACTCACACTAATTCTACCCTTTTCCGAAACTCCTCCGGACAATTTTTCAATAGTGACATAGATTCTACCTTTTCCCGGTAGTCGCCCGGATTCTACCATTTCCCGGTACTCACACTGATTCTACTCTTTTCTGATACTCGTCCGGATAGATTTTCGGTACTCGCACGGATTCTACCTTTTCCCCGTAGTCGCCCGGATTCTACCAATTTCTGGTACTCAAACTGATTCTACCCTTTTCCGAAACTCGTCTGGACAGTTTTTCAATCGTAGCACGGATACTACCTTTTCCCAGTACTTGCCCGGATTCAACCATTTTCCGGTACTCACACTAATTCTACCCTTTTCCGAAACTCATCCGGACAGGTTTTCAATAGTGACACAGATTCTACCTTTTCCCGGTAGTCGCCCGGATTCTACCATTTACCGGTACTCACATTGATTCTACTCTTTTCCGATACTCGTCCGGATAGATTTTCGGTACTCGCACGGATTCTACCTTTTTCCCGTAGTCGCCCGGATTCTACCAATTTCTGGTACTCACACTGATTCTATCCTTTTCAGATACTCGTCCGGATAGATTTTCGGTACTCGCATGGATACTACCTTTTCCTGGTACTCGCCCGGATTCTACCATTTTCCGGTACTCAAAGTGATTCTACCCTTTTCCGAAACTCATCCGGACAGTTTTTCAATAGTGACACGGATTCTACCTTTTCCGACACTCACACTGATTCTACCCTTTATCAATACTCGTCCGGATAGATTTTCGGTACTGGCACGGATTCTACCTTGTCCTGTTACTCGCCCGGATTCTACCATTTTTCGGTACTCATTGATTCTACCCTTTTCCAAAACTCGTCCGGACAGTTTTTCAATAGTGGTACGGATTCTACTTTTTCCCGGTAATTGCCCGGATTCTACCATTTTTTGGAACTTACACTGATCCTACACTTTTCCGATACTCTTTCGTACAGTTTTTCGGTACTCGCACGGATTCTATCTTTTCATGGTACTCGCCCGGATTCTACCAAATTCTGGTACTCACACTAACTCTACCCTTTACCGAAACTCATCCGGACAGTTTTTCAATAGTGGCACGGATCCTACCTTTTCCCGGTACTCGCCGGATTCTACCATTTTCTGGCACTCACAGTGATTCTATCTTTTTCCGAAACTCGTCCGGACAGTTTTTCAATAGTGGCACGGATTTTACCTTTTCCCGGTACTCGCCCGGATTCTACCATTTTTCGGTACTCACACTGATTCTACCCTTTTCCGATACTCGTCCGAATAGTTTTTCGGTACTCGCACGGAATCTACCTTTTCCTGGTACTCGCACGGATTCTACGAATTTCTGGTACTCACTCTGATTCTACCCTTTTCCGAAACTCGTCCGGACAATTTTTCAAAAGTGGCACGGATTCTACCTTTTCCCGGTACTCGCCCGGATTCTACCAATTTCTTGTACTCAAACTGATTCTACCCTTTTCCGAAACTCGTCTGGACAGTTTTTCAATCGTAGCACGGATACTACCTTTTCCCAGTACTCGCCCGGATTCAACTATTTTCCGGTACTCACACTAATTCTACCCTTTTCCGAAACTCCTCCGGACAGTTTTTCAATAGTGACATAGATTCTACCATTTCCCGGTACTCACACTGATTCTACTCTTTTCCGATACTCGTCCGGATAGATTTTCGGTACTCGCACGGATTCTACCTTTTCCCGGTATTCGCCCGGATTCTACCAATTTCTGGTACTCACACTGATTCTACCCTTTTCAGATACTCGTCTGGACAGTTTTTCAATTGTAGCACGGATACTACCTTTTCCCGGTACTCGCCCGGATTCAACCATTTTTCGGTACTCACACTAATTCTACCCTTTTCTGAAACTCATCCGGACAGTTTTTCAATAGTGACACAGATTCTACCTTTTCCCGGTAGTCGCCCGGATTCTACCAATTTCTGGTACTCACACTGATTCTACCCTTTTCAGATACTCGTCCGGATAGATTTTTGGTACTCGCATGGATACTACCTTTTCCTGGTACTCGCCCGGATTCTACCATTTTCCGGTACTCAAAGTGATTCTACCCTTTTCCGAAACTCATCCGGACAGTTTTTCAATAGTGACACGGATTCTACCTTTTCCGACACTCACACTGATTCTACCCTTTATCGATACTCGTCCGGATAGATTTTCGGTACTGGCACGGATTCTACCTTGTCATGTTACTCGCACGGATTCTACTTTTTTTCGGTACTCACTGATTCTACACTTTTCCAAAACTCGTCCGGACAGTTTTTCAATAGTGGTACGGATTCTACTTTTTTCCGGTAATTGCCCGGATTTTACCATTTTTTGGAACTTACACTGATCCTACACTTTTCCGATACTCGTCCGTACAGTTTTTCGGTACTCGCACGAATTCTATCTTTTCATGGTACTCGCCCGGATTCTACCAATTTCTGGTACTCACACTGACTCTACCCTTTACCGAAACTCATCCGGACAGTTTTTCAATAGTGGCACGGATTCTACCTGTTCCCGGTACTCGCCCTGATTCTACCATTTTTCGGTACTCACACTGATTCTACCCTTTTCCGAAACTCCTCCGGACTATTTTTCAATAATGGCATGGATTCTACCTTTTCCCGGTACTCGCCCGGATTCTACCATTTTTCGGTACTCACACTGATTCTACCATTTTCCGAAACTCATCTGGGCAGTTTTTCAATAGTGGCATGGATTCTACCTTTTCACGGTACTCGCCGGATTCTACCATTTTTCGGCACTCACAGTGATTCTACCTTTTTCCGAAACTCGTCCGGACAGTTTTTCATTAGTGGCACGGATTTTACCTTTTCCCGGTACTCGCCCAGATTCTACCATTTTCCGGTACTCACACTGATTCTACCCTTTTTCGATACTCGTCGGGATAGATTTTCGGTACTCGCACGGATTTCACCTTTTCCTGATACTCGCCCGGATTCTACCATTTTCCGGTACTCACACTGATTCTACCCTTTTCCGAAACTCCTCCAGACAGTTTTTCAATAGTGGCACGAATTCTACCTTTTCCCGTTTCTCGCCCAGATTCTACTATTTTCCAATACTCACACTGATTCTACCCTTTTCCGATACTCGTCTGAATAGTTTTTCGGTACTCGCACGGATTCTACCTTTTCCTGGTACTTGCTCGGATTCTACAAATTTTGGTACTCACTCTGATTCTACGCTTTTCCGAAACTCATCCGGACAGTTTTCCAATAGCGGCACAGATTCTACCTTTTCACGGTACTTGCCCGGATTTTACCATTTTCCGATACTCACACTGATTCTGCCCTTTTTCGATACTCGTTCAGATAGATTTTCGGTACTCGCACATATTCTACCTTTTCCCGGTAGTCGCCCGGATTCTACCAGTTTCTGGTACTCACACTGATTCTACCATTTTCCAAAACACGTCAGGACAGTTTTTCATTAGTGGTACGGATTTTACCTTTTCCTGGTACTCTCCCGGATTTTAGCATTTTTTCGGTTCTCACACTGATTCTACCCTTTTCCGAAACTCGTCCGGATAGTTTTTCAACAGTGGCACGGATTCTACCATTTCTCAGTACTCGCCCGGATACTACCATTTTCCGGTACTCACACTGATTCTACCCTTTTCTGATACTCGTCCGGATTCTACCATTTTTCGGTACTCACTGATTCTACCCTTTTCCAAAACTCCTCCGGACAGTTTTTCAATAGTGGTACGGATTCTACTTTTTCCCGGTAATTTCCCGGATTCTACCATTTTTTGGAACTTACACTGATCCTACACTTTTCCGATACTCTTCCGTACAGTTTTTCGGTACTCGCACGGATTCTATCTTTTCATGGTACTCGCCCGGATTCTACCAAATTCTGGTACTCACACTGACTCTACCCTTTACCGAAACTCATCCGGACAGTTTTTCAATAGTGGCACGGATCCTACCTTTTCCCGGTACTCACCGGATTCTACCATTTTCTGGCACTCACAGTGATTCTATCTTTTTCCGAAACTCGTCCGGACAGTTTTTCAATAGTGGCACGGATTTTACCTTTTCCCGGTACTCGCCCGGATTCTACCATTTTTCGGTACTCACACTGATTCTACCCTTTTCCGATACTCGTCCGAATAGTTTTTCGGTACTCGCACGGAATCTACCTTTTCCTGGTACTCGCACGGATTCTACGAATTTCTGGTACTCACTCTGATTCTACCCTTTTCCGAAACTCGTCCGGACAGTTTTTCAATAGTGGCACGGATTCTACCTCTTCCCGGTACTCGCCCGGATTCTACCAGTTTCCGGTACTCACACTGATTCTACCCTTTTTCGATACTCATCCGGATAGATTTTCGATACTCCCACGGATTCTACCTTTTCCCGGTAGTCGCCCGGATTCTACCAATTTCTGGTACTCAAACTGATTCTACCCTTTTCCGAATCTCGTCTGGACAGTTTTTCAATTGTAGCACGGATACTACCTTTTCCCGGTACTCGCCCGGATTCAACCATTTTCCGGTACTCACACAAATTCTACCCTTTTCCGAAACTCATCCGGACAGTTTTTCAATAGTGACATAGATTCTACCTTTTCCCGGTAGTCACCCGGATTCTACCATTTAACGGTACTCACACTGATTCTACTCTTTTCCGATACTCGTCCGGATAGATTTTCGGTACTCGCACGGATTCTACCTTTTTCCGGTAGTCGCCCGGATTCTACCAATTTCTGGTACTCACACTGATTCTACCCTTTTCAGATACTCGTCTGGATAGATTTTCGGTACTCGCATGGATACTACTTTTTCCTGGTACTCGCCCGGATTCTACCATTTTCCGGTACTCAAAGTGATTCTACCCTTTTCCGAAACTCATACTGATTCAATAGTGACACGGATTCTACCTTTTCCGACACTCACACTGATTCTACCCTTTATCGATACTCGTCCGGATAGATTTTCGGTACTGGCACGGATTCTACCTTGTCCTGTTACTCGCACGGATACTACCATTTTCCGGTACTCACACTGATTCTACCATTTTTCGATACTCCTCCGGATAGACTTTCGGTACTCGCATGGATTCTACCTTTTCCCGGTACTCACCCGGATACTACCAATTTCCGGTACTCACACTGATTCTACCCTTTTCCGAAACTCGTTCGGATAGTTTTTCAATAGTGGCACGGATTCTACCTCTTCCCGGTACTCGCCCGGATTGTACCATTTTCCGGTACCCACACTGATTCTACCCTTTTCCGAAACTCGTCCGGGCAATTTTTAAATAATGGCACGGATTCTACCTTTTCCCGGTACTCCCCCGGATTCTACAACTTTTCGGTACTCACACTGATTCTACCCTTTTTCGAAACTCCTCCGGACAGCTTTTCAATAGTGGCACGGATTCGACCTTTTCCCGGTACTCGCCCGGATTCTACCATTTTCCGGTACTCACACTGATTCTACCATTTTCCGGAACTCGTCCCGCCAATTTTTAAATAGTGGCACGGATACAACCTTTTCCCGGTACTCGCCCGGATACTAGCATTTTTTGGTACTCACACGGATTCTACCATTTTTCGAAACTCGTCCAGATAGTTTTTCAATAGTGGCACAAATTCTACCATTTCCCGGGACTCGCTCGAATTCTACCATTTTTCGGTACTCAGACTCACTCTACCCTTTTCCAAAACTCCTCCGGACAGTTTTTCAATGGTGGCACGGATTCTACCTTTTACCGGTACTCGCCCGGATTCTACCATTTTTCGGTAATCACACTGATTCTACCCTTTTCCGAAACTCCTCCGGACAGCTTTTCAATAGTGGCACGGATTCGACCTTTTGCCGGTACTCGCCCGGATTCTACCATTTTTCGGTACTCACTGATTCTACCCTTTTCCAAAACTCGTCCGGACAGTTTTTCAATAGTGGCACGGATTCTACCTTTTCCCGGTACTCGCCCTGATTCTACCATTTTTCGGTACTCACACTGATTCTACCCTTTTCCGAAACTCCTCCGGACTATTTTTCAATAATGGCATGGATTCTACCTTTTCCCGGTACTCGCCCTGATTCTACCTTTTCCCGGTACTCGCCCGGATTCTACCATTTTTCGGTACTCACACTGATTCTACCCTTTTCCGAAACTCCTCCGGACAGTTTTTCATTGGTGGCACGGATTCTACCCTTTCCCAATACTCGCCCGGAATCTACCATTTTTCGGTACCCACACTGATTCTACCCTTTTCCGAAACTCCTCCGGACAGTTTTTCATTACAGGCACGGATACTACCTTTTCCCGGTACTCGCCCGGATACTACCAATTTTCGGTACTCACATCGATTCTAACCTCTTCCGAAACTCGTTCCGACAGTTTTTCAATAGTGGCATGGATTCTACCTTTTCCCGGTACTAGCCCGGATTGTACCAATTTCCGGTAACCACACTGATTCTACCCTTTTCCGATACTCGTCCGGGCAATTTTTAAATAGTGGCACGGATTCTACCTTTTCCCGGTACTCCCCTGGATTCTACAACTTTTCAGTACTCACACTGATTCTACCCTTTTTCGAAACTCCTCCGGACAGCTTTTCAATAGTGGCACGGATTCGACCTTTTCCCGGTACTCGCCCGGATTCTACCATTTTCCGGTACTCACACTGATTCTACCCTTTTTCGAAACTCGTACGGATAGTTTTTCAACAGTGGCACGGATACAACCTTTTCCCGGTACTCGCCCGGATACTACCACTTTTCGGTACTCACACGGATTCTACTCTTTTCCGAAACTCCTCCGGACAGTTTTTCATTGGTGGCACGGATTCTACCTTTTCCCAAAACTCGCCCGGATTCGACCATTTTTCTGTACCCACACTGATTCTACCCTTTTCCGAAACTCGTCCGGACAGTTTTTCATTACAGGCACGGATACTACCTTTTCCCGGTTCTCGCCCGGATACTACTATTTTCCGGTACTCAAACTGATTCTACCATTTTCCGATACTCATCCGGATAGACTTTCGGTACTCGCATGGATTCTATCTTTTCCCGGTACTCGCCCGGATTCTACCAGTTTCCGGTACTCACACTGATTCTACCCTTTTTCGATACTCATCCGGATAGATTTTCGATACTCGCATGGATTCTACCTTTTCCCTGTAGTCGCCCGGATTCTACCAATTTCTGGTACTCAAACTGATTCTACCCTTTTCCGAAACTCGTCTGGACAGTTTTTCAATCAGAGCACGGATACTACCTTTTCCCAGTACTTGCCCGGATTCAACCATTTTCCGGTACTCACACTAATTCTACCCTTTTCCGAAACTCATCCGGACAGTTTTTCAATAGTGACACAGATTCTACCTTTTCCCGGTAGTCGCCCCGATTCTACCATTTACCGGTACTCACATTGATTCTACTCTTTTCCGATACTCGTCCGGATAGATTTTCGGTACTCGCACGGATTCTACCTTTTTCCGGTAGTCGCCCGGATTCTACCAATTTCTGGTACTCACACTGATTCTACCCTTTTCAGATACTCGTCCGGATAGATTTTCGATACTCGCATGGATACTACCTTTTCCTGGTACTCGCCCGGATTCTACCATTTTCCGGTACTCAAAGTGATTCTACCCTTTTCCGAAACTCATCCGGACAGTTTTTCAATAGTGACACGGATTCTACTTTTTCCGACACTCACACTGATTCTACCATTTTTCGATACTCCTCCGGATAGACTTTCGGTACTCGCATGGATTCTACCTTTTCCCGGTACTCACCCGGATACTACCAATTTCCGGTACTCACACTGATTCTACCCTTTTCCGAAACTCGTTCGGATAGTTTTTCAATAGTGGCACGGATTCTACCTTTTCCCGGTACTCGCCCGGATTGTACCATTTTCCGGTACCCACACTGATTCTACCCTTTTCCGAAACTCGTCCGGGCAATTTTTAAATAATGGCACGGATTCTACCTTTTCCCGGTACTCCCCCGGATTCTACTCACACTGATTCTACCATTTTTCGATACTCCTCCGGATAGACTTTCGGTACTCGCATGGATTCTACCTTTTCCCGGTACTCGCCCGGATACTACCAATTTCCGGTACTCACACTGATTCTACCCTTTTCCGAAACTCGTTCGGATAGTCTTTCAATAGTGGCACAGATTCTACCTTTTCCCGGTACTCGCCCGGATTGTACCAATTTTCGGTACCCACACTGATTCTACCCTTTTCCGAAACTCGTCCGGGCAATTTTTAAATAATGGCACGGATTCTACCTTTTCCCGGTACTCCCCCGGATTCTACAACTTTTCGGTACTCACACTGATTCTACCCTTTTTCGAAACTCCTCCGGACAGCTTTTCAATAGTGGCACGGATTCGACCTTTTCCCGGTACTCGCCCGGATTCTACCATTTTCCGGTACTCACACTGATTCTACCCTTTTTCGAAACTCGTACGGATAGTTTTTCAACAGTGGCATGGATACAACCTTTTCCCGGTACTCGGCCGGATACTACCACTTTTCGGTACTCACACGGATTCTACCCTTTTCCGAAACTCCTCCGGACAGTTTTTCATTGGTGGCACGGATTCTACCTTTTCCCTATACTCGCCCGGATTCGACCATTTTTCGGTACCCACATTGATTCTACCCTTTTCCGAAACTCGTCCGGACAGTTTTTCATTACAGGCACGGATACTACCTTTTCCCGGTTCTCGCCCGGATACTACTATTTTCCGGTACTCAAACTGATTCTACCATTTTTCGATACTCATCCGGATAGACTTTCGGTACTCGCATGGATTCTACCTTTTCCCGGTACTCGCCCGGATTCTACCAGTTTCCGGTACTCACACTGATTCTACCCTTTTTCGATACTCATCCGGATAGATTTTCGATACTCGCACGGATTCTACCTTTTCCCTGTAGTCGCCCGGATTCTACCAATTTCTGGTACTCAAACTGATTCTACCCTTTTCCGAAACTCGTCTGGACAGTTTTTCAATCAGAGCACGGATACTACCTTTTCCCAGTACTTGCCCGGATTCAACCATTTTCCGGTACTCACACTAATTCTACCCTTTTCCGAAACTCATCCGGACAGTTTTTCAATAGTGACACAGATTCTACCTTTTCCCGGTAGTCGCCCCGATTCTAGCATTTACCGGTACTCACATTGATTCTACTCTTTTCCGATACTCGTCCGGATAGATATTCGGTACTCGCACGGATTCTACCTTTTTTCGGTAGTCGCCCGGATTCTACCAATTTCTGGTACTCACACTGATTCTACCCTTTTCAGATACTCGTCCGGATAGATTTTCGATACTCGCATGGATACTACCTTTTCCTGGTACTCGCCCGGATTCTACCATTTTCCGGTACTCAAAGTGATTCTACCCTTTTCCGAAACTCATCCGGACAGTTTTTCAATAGTGACACGGATTCTACCTTTTCCGACACTCACACTGATTCTACCCTTTATCGATACTCGTCCGGATAGATTTTCGGTACTGGCACGGATTCTACCTTGTCCAGTTACTCGCCCGGATTCTACCATTTTTCGGTACTCACTGATTCTACCCTTTTCCAAAACTCGTCCGGACAGTTTTTCAATAGTGGTACGGATTCTACTTTTTCCCGGTAATTGCCCGGATTCTACCATTTTTTGGAACTTACACTGATCCTACACTTTTCCGATACTCGTCCGTACAGTTTTTCGGTACTCGCACGGATTCTATCTTTTCATGGTACTCGCCCGGATTCTACCAATTTCTGGTACTCACACTGACTCTACCCTTTACCGAAACTCATCCGGACAGTTTTTCAATAGTGGCACGGATTCTACCTGTTCCCGGTACTCGCCCTGATTCTACCATTTTTCGGTACTCACACTGATTCTACCCTTTTCCGAAACTCGTCTGGACAGTTTTTCAATTGTAGCACGGATACTACCTTTTCCCGGTACTCGCCCGGATTCAACCATTTTCCGGTACTCACACTAATTCTACCCTTTTCCGAAACTCATCCGGACAGTTTTTCAATAGTGACACAGATTCTACCTTTTCCCGATAGTCGCCCCGATTCTACCATTTACCGGTACTCACACTGATTCTACTCTTTTCCGATACTCGTCCGGATAGATTTTCAGTACTCGCACGGATTCTACCTTTTTCCGGTAGTCGCCCGGATTCTACCAATTTCTGGTACTCACACTGATTCTAACCTTTTCAGATACTCGTCTGGATAGATTTTCGGTACTCGCATCGATACTACTTTTTCCTGGTACTCGCCCGAATTCTACCATTTTCCGATACTCAAAGTGATTCTACCCTTTTCCGAAACTCATCCGGACAGTTTTTCAATAGTGACACGGATTCTACCTTTTCCGACACTCACACTGATTCTACCCTTTATCGATACTCGTCCGGATAGATTTTCGGTACTGGCACGGATTCTACCTTGTCCTGTTACTCGCCCGGATACTACCATTTTCCGGTACTCACACTGATTCTACCATTTTTCGATACTCCTCCGGATAGACTTTCGGTACTCGCATGGATTCTACCTTTTCCCGGTACTCGCCCGGATACTACCAATTTCCGGTACTCACACTGATTCTACCCTTTTCCGATACTCGTCTGAATAGTTTTTCGGTACTCGCACGGATTCTACCTTTTCCTGGTACTTGCTCGGATTCTACAAATTTTGGTACTCTCTAATTCTACGCTTTTCCGAAACTCATCCGAACAGTTTTCCAATAGTGGCACAGATTCTACCTTTTCACTGTACTTGCCCGGATTTTACCATTTTCCGGTACTCACACGGATTCTACCCTTTTCCGAAACTCCTCCGGACAGTTTTTCATTGGTGGCACGGATTCTACCTTTTCCCAATACTCGCCCGGATTCGACCATTTTTCGGTACCCACACTGATTCTACCCTTTTCCGAAACTCGTCCGGACAGTTTTTCATTACAGGCACGGATACTACCTTTTCCCGGTTCTCGCCTGGATACTACTATTTTTCGGTACTCAAACTGATTCTACCATTTTCCGATACTCATCCGGATAGACTTTCGGTACTCGCATGGATTCTACCTTTTCCCGGTACTCGCCCGGATTCTACCAGTTTCCGGTACTCACACTGATTCTACCCTTTTTCGATACTCATCCGGATAGATTTTCGATACTCGCACGGATTCTACATTTTCCCTGTAGTCGCCCGGATTCTACCAATTTCTGGTACTCAAACTGATTCTACCCTTTTCCGAAACTCGTCTGGACAGTTTTTCAATCAGAGCACGGATACTACCTTTTCCTGGTACTCGCCCGGATTCAACCATTTTCCGGTACTCACACTAATTCTACCCTTTTCCGAAACTCATCCGGACAGTTTTTCAATAGTGACACAGATTCTACCTTTTCCCGATAGTCGCCCCGATTCTACCATTTACCGGTACTCACACTGATTCTACTCTTTTCCGATACTCGTCCGGATAGATTTTCAGTACTCGCACGGATTCTACCTTTTTCCGGTAGTCGCCCGGATTCTACCAATTTCTGGTACTCACACTGATTCTAACCTTTTCAGATACTCGTCTGGATAGATTTTCGGTACTCGCATCGATACTACTTTTTCCTGGTACTCGCCCGAATTCTACCATTTTCCGATACTCAAAGTGATTCTACCCTTTTTCGAAACTCATCCGGACAGTTTTTCAATAGTGACACGGATTCTACCTTTTCCGACACTCACACTGATTCTACCCTTTATCGATACTCGTCCGGATAGATTTTCGGTACTGGCACGGATTCTACCTTGTCCTGTTACTCGCCCGGATACTACCATTTTCCGGTACTCACACTGATTCTACCATTTTTCGATACTCCTCCGGATAGACTTTCGGTACTCGCATGGATTCTACCTTTTCCCGGTACTCGCCCGGATACTACCAATTTCCGGTACTCACACTGATTCTACCCTTTTCCGATACTCGTCCGGACAGTTTTTCATTACAGGCACGGATACTACCTTTTCCCGGTTCTCGCCTGGATACTACTATTTTTCGGTACTCAAACTGATTCTACCATTTTCCGATACTCATCCGGATAGACTTTCGGTACTCGCATGGATTCTACCTTTTCCCGGTACTCGCCCGGATTCTACCAGTTTCCGGTACTCACACTGATTCTACCCTTTTTCGATACTCATCCGGATAGATTTTCGATACTCGCACGGATTCTACATTTTCCCTGTAGTCGCCCGGATTCTACCAATTTCTGGTACTCAAACTGATTCTACCCTTTTCCGAAACTCGTCTGGACAGTTTTTCAATCAGAGCACGGATACTACCTTTTCCTGGTACTCGCCCGGATTCAACCATTTTCCGGTACTCACACTAATTCTACCCTTTTCCGAAACTCATCCGGACAGTTTTTCAATAGTGACACAGATTCTACCTTTTCCCGATAGTCGCCTCGATTCTACCATTTACCGGTACTCACACTGATTCTACTCTTTTCCGATACTCGTCCGGATAGATTTTCAGTACTCGCACGGATTCTACCTTTTTCCGGTAGTCGCCCGGATTCTACCAATTTCTGGTACTCACACTGATTCTAACATTTTCAGATACTCGTCTGGATAGATTTTCGGTAATCGCATGGATACTACTTTTTCCTGGTACTCGCCCGAATTCTACCATTTTCCGATACTCAAAGTGATTCTACCCTTTTCCGAAACTCATCCGGACAGTTTTTCAATAGTGACACGGATTCTACCTTTTCCGACACTCACACTGATTCTACCCTTTATCGATACTCGTCCGGATAGATTTTCGGTACTGGCACGGATTCTACCTTGTCCTGTTACTCGCCCGGATACTACCATTTTCCGGTACTCACACTGATTCTACCATTTTTCGATACTCCTCCGGATAGACTTTCGGTACTCGCATGGATTCTACCTTTTCCCGGTACTCGCCCGGATACTACCAATTTCCGGTACTCACACTGATTCTACCCTTTTCCGAAACCCGTTCGGATAGTTTTTCAATAGTGGCACGGATTCTACCTTTTCCCGGTACTCGCCCGGATTGTACCAATTTCCAGTACCCACACTGATTCTACCCTTTTTCGAAACTCGTCCGGGCAATTTTTAAATAATGGCACGGATTCTAGCTTTTCCCGATACTCCCCCGGATTCTACAACTTTTCGGTAGTCACACTGATTCTACCCTTTTTCGAAACTCCTCCGGACAGCTTTTCAATAGTGGCACGGATTCGACCTTTTCCCGGTACTCGCCCGGATTCTACCATTTTCCGGTACTCACACTGATTCTACCCTTTTTCCGAAACTTGTCCGGACAGTTTTTCAATAGTGGCACGGATTCTACCTTTTCCCGGTACTCGCCCGGATTCTACCAGTTTCCGGTACTCACACCGATTCTACCCTTTTTCGATACTCATCCGGATAGATTTTCGATACTCGCACGGATTCTACCTTTTCCCGGTACTCCCCCGGATTCTACAACTTTTCGGTACTCACACTGATTCTACCCTTTTTCGAAACTCCTCCGGACAGCTTTTCAATAGTGGCACGGATTCGACCTTTTCCCGGTACTCGCCCGGATTCTACCATTTTTCGGTACTCACTGATTCTACCCTTTTCCAAAACTCGTCCGGACAGTTTTTCAATAGTGGCACGGTTTCTACCTTTTCCCGGTACTCGCCCGGATTCTACCAGTTTCCGGTACTCACACTGATTCTACCCTTTTTCGATACTCATCCGGATAGATTTTCGATACTCGCACGGATTCTACCTTTTCCCGGTAGTCGCCCGGATTCTACCAATTTCTGGTACTCAAACTGATTCTACCCTTTTCTGAAACTCGTCTGGACAGTTTTTCAATCGTAGCACGGATACTACTTTTCCCAGTACTTGCCCGGATTCAACCATTTTCCGGTACTCACACTAATTCTATCCTTTTCCGAAACTCATCCGGACAGCTTTTCAATAGTGACACAGATTCTACCTTTTCCCGGTAGTCGCCCCGATTCTACCATTTACCGGTACTCACATTGATTCTACTCTTTTCCGATACTCGTCCGGATAGATTTTCGGTACTCGCACGGATTCTACCTTTTCCCGGTAGTCGCCCGGATTCTACCAATTTCTGGTACTCAAACTGATTCTACCCTTTTCTGAAACTCGTCTGGACAGTTTTTCAATCGTAGCACGGATACTACCTTTTCCCAGTACTTGCCCGGATTCAACCATTTTCCGGTACTCACACTAATTCTATCCTTTTCCGAAACTCATCCGGACAGTTTTTCAATAGTGACACAGATTCTACCTTTTCCCGGTAGTCGCCCCGATTCTACCATTTACCGGTACTCACATTGATTCTACTCTTTTCCGATACTCGTCCGGATAGATTTTCGGTACTCGCACGGATTCTACCTTTTTTCGGTAGTCGCCCGGATTCTACCAATTTCTGGTACTCACACTGATTCTACCCTTTTCAGAAACTCGTCCGGATAGATTTTCGATACTCGCATGGATACTACCTTTTCCTGGTACTCGCCCGGATTCTACCATTTTCCGGTACTCAAAGTGATTCTACCCTTTTCCGAAACTCATCCGGACAGTTTTTCAATAGTGGTACGGATTCTACTTTTTCCCGGTAATTGCCCGGATTCTACCATTTTTTGGAACTTACACTGATCCTACACTTTTCCGATACTCGTCCGTACAGTTTTTCGGTACTCGCACGGATTCTATCTTTTCATGGTACTCGCCCGGATTCTACCAATTTCTGGTACTCACACTGACTCTACCCTTTACCGAAACTCATCCGAACAGTTTTTCAATAGTGGCACGGATTCTACCTGTTCCCGGTACTCGCCCTGATTCTACCATTTTTCGGTACTCACACTGATTCTACCCTTTTCCGAAACTCGTCTGGACAGTTTTTCAATTGTAGCACGGATACTACCTTTTCCCGGTACTCGCCCGGATTCAACCATTTTTCGGTACTCACACTAATTCTACCCTTTTCCGAAACTCATCCCGACAGTTTTTCAATAGTGACACAGATTCTACCTTTTCCCGATAGTTGCCCCGATTCTACCATTTACCGGTACTCACACTGATTCTACTCTTTTCCGATACTCGTCCGGATAGATTTTCAGTACTCGCACGGATTCTACCTTTTTCCGGTAGTCGCCCGGATTCTACCAATTTCTGGTACTCACACTGATTCTAACCTTTTCAGATACTCGTCTGGATAGATTTTCGGTACTCGCATGGATACTACTTTTTCCTGGTACTCGCCCGAATTCTACCATTTTCCGATACTCAAAGTGATTCTACCCTTTTCCGAAACTCATCCGGACAGTTTTTCAATAGTGACACGGATTCTACATTTTCCGACACTCACACTGATTCTACCCTTTATCGATACTCGTCCGGATAGATTTTCGGTACTGGCACGGATTCTACCTTGTCCTGTTACTCGCCCGGATACTACCATTTTCCGGTACTCACACTGATTCTCCCATTTTTCGATACTCCTCCGGATAGACTTTCGGTACTCGCATGGATTCTACCTTTTCCCGGTACTCGCCCGGATACTACCAATTTCCGGTACTCACACTGATTCTACCCTTTTCCGAAACTCGTTCGGATAGTTTTTCAATAGTGGCACGGATTCTACCTTTTCCCGGTACTCGCCCGGATTGTACCAATTTCCGGTACCGACACTTATTCTACCCTTTTCCGAAACTCGTCCGGGCAATTTTTAAATAATGGCACGGATTCTACCTTTTCCCGGTACTCCCCCGGATTCTACAACTTTTCGGTACTCACACTGATTCTACCCTTTTTCGAAACTCCTCCGGACAGCTTTTCAATAGTGGCACGGATTCGACCTTTTCCCGGTACTCGCCTGGATACTACCAATTTCCGGTACTCACACTGATTCTACCCTTTTCCGAAACTCGTTCGGATAGTTTTTCAATAGTGGCACGGATTCTACCTTTTCCCGGTACTCGCCCGGATTGTACCAATTTCCGGTACCCACACTGATTCTACCCTTTTCCGAAACTCGTCCGGGCAATTTTTAAATAATGGCACGGATTCTACCTTTTCCCGGTACTCCCCCGGATTCTACAACTTTTCGGTACTCACACTGATTCTACCCTTTTTCGAAACTCCTCCGGACAGCTTTTCAATAGTGGCACGGATTCGACCTTTTCCCGGTACTCGCCCGGATTCTACCATTTTCCGGTACTCACACTGATTCTACCCTTTTTCCGAAACTTGTCCGGACAGTTTTTCAATAGTGGCACGGATTCTACCTTTTCCCGGTACTCGCCCGGATTCTACCAGTTTCCGGTACTCACACCGATTCTACCCTTTTTCGATACTCATCCGGATAGATTTTCGATACTCGCACGGATTCTACCTTTTCCCGGTACTCCCCCGGATTCTACAACTTTTCGGTACTCACACTGATTCTACCCTTTTTCGAAACTCCTCCGGACAGCTTTTCAATAGTGGCACGGATTCGACCTTTTCCCGGTACTCGCCCGGATTCTACCATTTTTCGGTACTCACTGATTCTACCCTTTTCCAAAACTCGTCCGGACAGTTTTTCAATAGTGGCACGGTTTCTACCTTTTCCCGGTACTCGCCCGGATTCTACCAGTTTCCGGTACTCACACTGATTCTACCCTTTTTCGATACTCATCCGGATAGATTTTCGATACTCGCACGGATTCTACCTTTTCCCGGTAGTCACCCGGATTCTACCAATTTCTGGTACTCAAACTGATTCTACCCTTTTCCGAAACTCGTCTGGACAGTTTTTCAATTGTAGCACGGATACTACCTTTTCCCGGTACTCGCCCGGATTCAACCATTTTCCGGTACTCACACTAATTCTACCCTTTTCCGAAACTCATCCGGACAGTTTTTCAATAGTGACACAGATTCTACCTTTTCCCGGTAGTCGCCCGGATTCTACCAATTTCTGGTACTCACACTGATTCTACCCTTTTCAGATACTCGTCCGGATAGATTTTCGGTACTCGCATGGATACTACCTTTTCCTGGTACTCGCCCGAATTCTACCATTTTCCGGTACTCAAAGTGATTCTACCCTTTTCCAAAACTCATCCGGACAGTTTTTCAATAGTGACACGGATTCTACCTTTTCCGACACTCACACTGATTCTACCCTTTATCGATACTCGTCCGGATAGATTTTCGGTACTGGCACGGATTCTACCTTGTCCTGTTACTCGCCCGGATTCTACCATTTTTCAGTACTCACTGATTCTACCCTTTTCCAAAACTCGTCCGGACAGTTTTTCAATAGTGGTACGGATTTTACTTTTTTTCGGTAATTGCCCGGATTCTACCATTTTTTGGAACTTACACTGATCCTACACTTTTCCGATACTCGTCCGTACAGTTTTTCGGTACTCGCACGGATTCTATCTTTTCATGTTACTCGCCCGGATTCTACCAATTTCTGGTACTCACACTGACTCTACCCTTTACCGAAACTCATCCGGACAGTTTTTCAATAGTGGCACGGATTCTACCTGTTCTCGGTACTCGCCCTGATTCTACCATTTTTCGGTACTCACACTGACTCTACCCTTTTCCGAAACTCCTCCGGACAGTTTTTCAATAATGGCATGGATTCTACCTTTTCCCGGTACTCGCCCGGATTCTACCATTTTTCGGTACTCACACTGATTCTACCATTTTCCGAAACTCATCTGGGCAGTTTTTCAATAGTGGCACGGATTCTACCTTTTCCCGGTACTCGCCGGATTCTACCATTTTCCGGCACTCACAGTGATTCTACCTTTTTCCGAAACTCGTCCAGGCAGTTTTTCAATAGTGGCACGAATTTTACCTTTTCCCGGTACTCGCCCGGATTCTACCATTTTCCGGTACTCACACTGATTCTACCCTTTTCTGAAACTCGTCCGGACAGTTTTTCAATTGTGGCACGGATTCTACCTTTTCCCGATACTCACCCGGATTCTACCATTTTCCTGTACTCACACTGATTCTACCCTTTTCCGATACTCATCTGGATACATTTTCTGTACTCGCACGAAGTCTACCTTTTCCCGGTACTTGCACGGATTCTACCTTTTCCCGGTACTCGCCCGGATTCTACCAAATTCTGGAACTCACACTAATTCTACCCTTTTCCGAAACTCGTACGGATAGTTTTTCAACAGTGGCACGGATACAACCTTTTCCCGGTACTCACCCGGCTACTACCACTTTTCGGTACTCACATGGATTCTACCCTTTTTCGAAACTCCTCCGGACAGTTTTTCATTGGTGGCACATATTCTACCTTTTCCCAATACTCGCCCGGATTCTACCATTTTTCGGTACCCACACTGATTCTACGCTTTTTCGAAACTCGTCCGGACAGTTTTTCATTACAGGCACAGATACTACTTTTTCCCGGTACTCGCCCGGATACTACCATTTTCCGGTACTCATAGTGATTCTACCCTTTTCCGAAACTCATCCGGATAGTTTTTGAATAATGGCATGGATTCTACCTTTTCCCGGTACTCGCCCGGATTCAACCATTTTCCAGTACTCACACTGATTTTATCCTTTTCCGAAACTCGTCCGGACAGCTTTTCAATAGTCGCACATTTTCTACCTTTTCCCGGTACTCGCCTGGATTCTACCATTTTTCGGTACTCACACAGATTCTACCTTTTTCCGATACTCGTCCGGATAGATTTTCAATACTCCCACGGATTCTACGTTCTCCTCGTACTCGCCCGGATTCTACCAATTTCTGGTACTCACACTGATTCTACCCTTTTACGAAACTCGACCGGCCAGTTTTTCAATAGTTGCACGGATTCTACCTTTTCCTAGTACTCGCCTGGATTCTACCATTTTCCGGTACTCACACTGATTCTACCCTTTTCTGAAACTCGTCCGGACAGTTTTTCAATTGTGGCACGGATTCTACCTTTTCCCGATACTCACCCGGATTCTACCATTTTCCTGTACTCACACTGATTCTACCCTTTTCCGATACTCATCTGGATACATTTTCTGTACTCGCACGGAGTCTACCTTTTCCCGGTACTTGCACGGATTCTACCTTTTCCAGGTACTCGCCCGGATTCTACCAAATTCTGGAACTCACACTAATTCTACCCTTTTCCGAAACTCGTACGGATAGTTTTTCAACAGTGGCACGGATACAACCTTTTCCCAGTACTCGCCCGGATACTACCACTTTTCGGTACTCACATGGATTCTACCCTTTTTCGAAACTCCTCCGGACAGTTTTTCATTGGTGGCACGGATTCTACCTTTTCCCAATACTCGCCCGGATTCTACCATTTTTCGGTACCCACACTGATTCTACCCTTTTTCGAAACTCGTCCGGACAGTTTTTCATTACAGGCACGGATACTACTTTTTCCCGGTACTCGCCCGGATACTACCATTTTCCGGTACTCATAGTGATTCTACCCTTTTCCGAAACTCATCCGGATAGTTTTTGAATAATGGCATGGATTCTACCTTTTCCCGGTACTCGCCCGGATTCAACCATTTTCCAGTACTCACACTGATTTTATCCTTTTCCGAAACTCGTCCGGACAGCTTTTCAATAGTCGCACATTTTCTACCTTTTCCCGGTACTCGCCTGGATTCTACCATTTTTCGGTACTCACACAGATTCTACCTTTTTCCGATACTCGTCCGGATAGATTTTCAGTACTCCCACGGATTCTACGTTCTCCTCGTACTCGCCCGGATTCTACCAAGTTCTGGTACTCACACTGATTCTACATTTTACGAAACTCGACCGGCCAGTTTTTCATTGGTGGCACGGATTCTACCTTTTCCTAGTACTCGCCTGGATTCTACCATTTTCCGGTACTCACACTGATTCTACCCTTTTCTGAAACTCGTCCGGACAGTTTTTCAATTGTGGCACGGATTCTACCTTTTCCCGATACTCACCCGGATTCTACCATTTTTCGGTACTCACACTGATTCTACCCTTTTCCGATACTCATCTGGATGCATTTTCTGTACTCGCACGGAGTCTATCTTTTCCCGGTACTTGCACGGATTCTACCTTTTCTCGGTACTCGCCCGGATTCTACCAAATTCTGGAACTCACACTGATTCTACCCTTTTCCGAAACTCGTCCGGACAGTTTTTCAATAGTGGCACAGATTCTACCTTTTCCCGGTATTCGCTCGGATTCTACCATTTTCCGGTACTCACACTGATTCTACCCTTTTCAAAAACTCGTCCGGACAGCTTTTCAATTGTGACACGGATTCTTCCTTTTCCCGATACTCGCACAGATTCTACGTTCTCCTCGTACTCGCCCAGATTCAACCATTTTCTAGTACTCACACTGATTCTACCCTTTTCCGATACTCGTCCGGATAGATTTTCAATAGTGGCACGGATTCTACCTTTTCCCGGTACTCGCTTGGATTCTACCATTTTCTGGAACTCACACTGAATCTACCCTTTTTCGAAACTCGTCCGGACAGTTTTTCAATTGTGGCACGGATTCTAACTTTTCCCGATACTCGCCTGGATTCTACCATTTTCCGGTACTCACACTGATTCTAACCATTTCCGATACTCATCCGGATAGATTTTCCGTACTCACACGGATTCTACCTTTTCCCGGTACTCGTCCGGATTCTACCATTTTCTGGTACTCACACTGATTCTACCCTTGTCCGATACTCGTCCGGATAGATTTTCGGTACTCGCACAGATTCTACGTTTTCCTCGTACTCGCCCGGATTCTACAAAATTCTGGAACTCACACTGATTCTACCCTTTTCCGAAACTCGTCCCAACAGTTTTTCAATAGTGGCACAGATTCTACCTTTTCCCGGTACTTGCTCGGATTCTACCATTCTCCGGTACTCACACTGATTCTACCCTTTTTCGAAACTCGTCCGGACAGCTTTTCAATTGTGACACGGATTCTTCCTTTTCCCGATACTCGCCCGGATTCGAGCATTTTTCGGTACTCACACTGATTCTACCCTTTTCTGATACTCGTACAGATAGATTTTCGGTACTCCCACGGATTCTACGTTCTCCTCGTACTCGCCCAGATTCTACCAATTTCTGGTACTCACACTGATTCTACCCTTTTCCGAAACTCGACTTGACAGTTTTTCAATAGTTGCACGGATTCTACATTTTCCTGGTACTCGCCTGCATTCTACCATTCTCCGGTACGCACACTGATTCTACCCTTTTCCGAAACTCGTCCAGACAGTTTTTCAATAGTGGCACAGATTCTACTTTTTCTCGATACTCGCCCGGATTCTACCATTTTCCGGTACTCACACTGATTCTAACCATTTCCGATACTCATCCGGATAGATTTTCCGTACTCACACGGATTCTACCTTTTCCCGGTACTCGTCCGGATTCTACCATTTTCTGGTACTCACACTGATTCTACCCTTGTCCGATACTCGTCCGGATAGATTTTCGGTACTCGCACAGATTCTACGTTTTCCTCGTACTCGCCCGGATTCTACAAAATTCTGGAACTCACACTGATTCTACCCTTTTCCGAAACTCGTCCAGACAGTTTTTCAATAGTGGCACGGATTCTACTTTTTCTCGATACTCGCCCGGATTCCACCATTTTCCGGTACTCACACTCATTCTACCCTTTCCCGAAACTCGTCCGGACAGCTTTTCAATAGTGGCACAGATTCTACAATTTTTCGGTACTCACACTGATTCTACCCTTTTCCGAAACTGGTCTGGTCAGTTTTTCAATAGTAGCACAGATTCTACCTTTTCCTGGTACTCGCTTGCATTGTACCATTTCCCGGTACTCACACTGATTCTACTATTTTCCTCGTACTCGCCCGGATTCTACCATTTTCTAGTACTCACACTGAGTCTACCCTTTTCCGATACTCGTCTGGACAGTTTTTCCATAGTGGCACGGGTTCTACCTTTTCTCGTACTCACCCGGATTCTACCATTTTCCGGTACTCACACAGATTCTACCCTTTCCCGAAACTCGTCCGGACAGTTTTTCAATTGTGGCACGGATTCTACCTTTTCCCGGTACTCGATTGGATTCTACCATTTTCCGGTACTCACACTGATTCTACCCTTTTCCGAAACTCGTCCGGACAGTTTTTCATTACAGGCACGGATACTACCTTTTCTCGGTACTCGCCCGAATACTACCATTTTCCAGTACTCATAGTGATTCTTCCATTTTCCGGTACTCATAGTGATTCTACCCTTTTCCGAAACTCATCCGGACAATTTTTCAGTAGTGGCACAAATTCTACCTTTTCACGCTAGTCGCCCAGATTCTACCAATTTCTGGTACTCACACTGATTCTACCCTTTTCCGAAACTCGTCCGAGCAGTTTTTCAATAGTGGCACTGATTCTACCTTTTCCCGGTACTCGCCCGGATTCTACCATTTTCGGTACTCACACAGATTCTACCATTTTCCGAAACTCGTACGGATAGTTTTTCAATAGTGGGACGGATACAACCTTTTCCCGATACTCGCACGAATTCAACCATTTTGCGGTACTCACACTCACTCTACCCTATTCCGAAACTTCTCCGGACAGTTTTTCAATGGTGTCACGGATTCTACTTTTTCCCGGTACTCGCTCGGATTCTTCCATTTTTCGGTACTCACACTCACTCTACCCTATTCCGAAACTCCTCCGGACATTTTTTCAATGGTGGCACGGATTCTACTTTTTCCCGGTACTCGCCCGGATTCTACCATTTTTCGGTACTCACACTGATTCTACCCTTTTCCGAAACTCTTCCGGACAGCTTTTCAATAGTGGCACGGATTCGACCTTTTCCCGGTACTCGCCCGGATTCTACCATTTTCCGGTACTCACACTGATTCTACCATTTTCCAATACTTGTCCTGATAGACTTTCGGTACTTGCACGGATTCTACCTTTTCCCGGTACTCGCCCGGATACTACCATTTTCCGGTACTCACATTGATTCTACCATTTTTCGAAACTTGTCCGGACAGTTTGTCAATAGTGGCACGGATTCTACCTTTTCCCGGTACTTGCGCGGATTGTACCAATTTCCAGTACTCATACTGATTCTACCCACTTCCGAAACTCGTCCGGGCAGTTTTTAAATAGTGGCACGGATTCTACCTTTTCCCGGCACTCGCCCGGATTCTACCACTTTCCAATGCTCACACTGATTCTACCCTTTTCCAATACTCGACCGGATAAATTTTTGGTACTCGCTCGGATTCTACCCTTTTCCGAAACTCGTCACGACAATTTTTCAATAGTGGCACGGATACTACATTTTCCCAGTACTCGCCCGAATACTACCATTTTCCGGTACTCACACTGATTCTACCATTTTCCGAAACTCGTCCGGATAGTTTTTCAATAGTGGCACGGATTCTACCATTTCCCGATACTCGCTCGAATTCTACCATTTTCTGGTACTCACACTCACACTACCCTTTTCGGAAACTCCTCGAGACAGTTTTTCAATGGTGGCATGGATTCTACTCTTTCTCGGTACTAGGCCGGATTTTACCATTTTCCGGTACTCACACTGACTCTACCCTTTTCCGAAACTCCTCCGGACAGTTTTTCAATGGTGGCACGGATTCTACCTTTTCTCGGTACTCGCCCGGATTCTACCATTTTCCGGTACTCACACTAATTCTACCATTTTCCGAAACTCGTCCGGACAGTTTGTCAATTGTGGCAAAGATTCTACCTTTTCCCGGTAGTCGCTCGGATTGTACCAATTTCTGGAACTCACACTGATTCTACCCTTTTCCGAAACTCGTCCGGACGGTTTTTGAATAATGGCATGGATTCTACCTTTTCCCGGTACTCGCCCGAATTCAACCATTTTCCAGTACTCACACTGATTTTATCCTTTTCCGAAACTCGTCCGGACAGCTTTTCAATTGTGGCACGGATTCTACCTTTTCCCGGTACTCGACTGGATTCTACCATTTTCCGGTACTCACACTCATTCTACCCTTTTCCGATACTCGTCCGGATAGATTTTCCGTACTCGCATAGATTCTACGTTTTCCTCGTAGTCGCCTGGATTCTACCATTTTCTGGTACTCACACTGATTCTACCCTTTTCCGATACTCGTCCGTACAATTTTTCAATAGAGGCACGGATTCTACCTTTTCCCGGTACTCGCCTGGATTCTACCATTTTCTGGTACTCACACTGATTCTACCCTTTTCCGATACTCGTTTGGATAGATTTTTGGTACTCGCACGGATTCTACATTTTCTCGGTAGTCGCTCGGATTCTACCTATTTCTGGAACTCACACTGATTCTACCCTTTTCCGAAATTCGTCCGGACAGTTTTTCAATTGTGGCACATATTCTACCTTTTTTCGGTACCCGCCCGGATTCGACCATTTTTCGATACTCACACTGATTCTACCCTTTTCCTCGTACTCGCCCGGATTCTACCATTTTCTGGTACTCACACTGAGTCTACTGATTCGACTCATGGTAGCTTAGCTTTAAAGGCGTATCAACAAAATTTATACCTTGAATACTATTACTAAAGTAGCCAAGCTACTATAGCATAGTGGTTCTAGGATCGTTCACTGGGAAGGGTTTTCGCAAACACAAGTGATATTCAAATTAGGAAAATAGGTGATTTTCTTATGGATGTTAGCTTTAAAAGAAGATGTAAATGTTTTAGAAAGATTTAAACTAATCTAAGCTAACATTAAAGACTAAAATGAAAGGGTGTAAAAACAAGTTTCTCAAAGATAGGATAGCTATGCTCTGGCTCTTATGCAAATTGGAAATCTCAGGATAGGCTCCTCGCGTTGGGGTTGCAACTATGGTGATGCTTGCTTCCCGAACCGGTATGGATTTAGCAAATCAAGTTTTAATCCTTTAAAATGGCAAAACAGATGGTAGTGAATTTCATCAATGGTTATTCACCTTAGACTTCCTTTGAATGGCTCGTAAGAGATAACTAATGGTCTAAAGCCAAAAGCTTACCAAATATTGGCAACTCAAAGTCATTCCACGTGATAAGCTCACCTTTCAATGGCCATTGAAATTGGTTCTAACCGATTAATGCAAAACTTGGAATTGAAAACCTCACCTTCCAATAGCTCGTAGGAGATAACTAATGGATAGAAATCCAAAAGCTTATCAAGTATTGGCCGTTGGAAGTTGTCCAAAGGAAATAAAAACCAAACTTTGCATTAATGAACCTTTAATGAAAAACGACTACCTTACCTTCCGGGTGCAAGAAATTTCCATGGGATTGCATCCAAGCCATCACATAACATCCATACTTTGAGAAACTAAAAGTTTTAGCCAATCATCCTTTGAGGAAAAGCCCTCAGAGGCTGTTTGGCTACTAAGAAAATAGAAATGGGGAAGAACAGGAGAAGAGAGAAAAACAGAGCAAGGCTCTGTATATTCTATATATTGATCGATATATCAATCTATCCCCCTGTTACAATGGATGCAAGGGGATATAAATAGAGAAGTTTTTCCAACCTTCCTAGCTAAGAAATCTTATGATTCGTGGATTACAAGGAGAAGAATGGAAATTTATACAAAAATATCCAAAATAAAAGATCTCGTGTGGAGTCGGCAGAAACAGGGGAAAATTCGCACCATGCAAGGGGGTGTGCGAATTTGGAAGGTGTTGTGCGAAATTTTCGCACACCCCTGGAGCAGTTGTCTTCCGAAGGCCATATCTTCCTCATTTCAGCTCCAAATCATACACGGTTTGAAGCGTTGGATTCTTGACTTCCAGAGCTTTGAAATGGTATATAGCATGTAGAAAATGGACTTCGGGAAGTGCTCCAAAAGTGCCAAAGAAGACTGCAGCTGCTGTCCTCTATTTTCCTCTTCTCCATTGTTCCTTCCTTGCATACTTTGAACGACTTTGGCAAAGGGCTATGGAGCTCCAAAGCTTGGTTCTTCATGAATTTGAGCTTCCAAAAGCTTTGCCATAACTTGTCCAAGTAGCTCCTCCATCATTTGGCATGCTTGAATTGATTCATAAGCTGATAAAAACATGTAAACTTGCCACAAAATGGTTAAAACCAATTACTAAGGACCTTAATGAATTAATTGGGTTAAATGAATATGATTACTACTCAAAGGTGCTTAAAACCATTATAATTAGGTCTACAAAATAGCACTTTTTGGTAGTAATCATCTACCCTTTTCCGATACTCGTCTGGATAGATTTTCAGTACTCGCACGGATTCTACCTTTTCCTGGTAGTCGCCCAGATTCTACCAATTTCTGGAACTCAAACTGATTCTACCCTTTTCCGAAACTCGTCCGGACAGTATTTCAATAGTGGCACGGATTCTACCTATTCTCGGTACTCGCCCGGATTCTACCATTTTCCGGTACTCACATTGATTCTACCCTTTTCCGAAACTCGTCCGGAGGGCTTTTCAATAGTGGCACGGATTCCACCTTTTCTCGGTACTCGCCCGGATTCTACCATTTTTTGGTACACACACTGATTCTACGCTTTTCCGAAACTCGTTTGGACAGTTTTTCAATAGTGGCACGGATTCTACCATTTTCCAGTACTCACACTGATTCTACCCTTGTCCGATACTCGTCCGGATAGATTTTCGGTACAAGCACAGATTCTACGTTTTCCTCGTACTCGCCCCGATTCTACCATTTTTTGGTACTCACGCTGATTCTACCTTTTTCCGAAGCTCGCTCGGACAATTTTTCAATAGTGGCACGGATTCTACCTTTTCCCGGTACTCGCTTGGATTCTACCATTTTCTGGTACCCACACTGATTCTACTCTTTTCCGATACTCATCTGGATAGATTTTCGGTACTCGCACAGATTCTACCTTTTCCCGATAGTCGCCCGGATTCTACCAATTTCTGGAACTCACACTAATGCTACCCTTTTCCGAAACTTGTCCGGACATCTTTTCAATAGTGGCACAAATTCTACCTTTTCCCAGTACTCGCTCGGATTTTACCATTTTTCGGTACACAAACTGATTCTACCCCTTTTCGAAACTCGTCCGGACAGCTTTTCAATTGTGACACGGAATCTACCTTTTCCCAGTACTCGCCTCGATTCTACCATTTTTCGGTACTCACACTGATTATACCCTTTTCCGATACTCGTCCGGATAGATTTTCGGTACTCCCATGGATTCTACGTTCTCCTCGTACTCGCCCGGATTCTACCAATTTCTGGTACTCACACTGATTCTACCCTTTTCCGAAACTCGACCGGACAGTTTTTCAATAGTTGCACAGATTCTACCTTTTCCTGGTACTCGCTTGCATTGTACCATTTCCCGGTACTCACACTGATTCTACCCTTTTCCAAAACTCGTCCGGACAGTTTTTCAATTGTGGCACGAATTCTACCTTTTCCCAATGCTCACACTGATTCTACCCTTTTCCGAAACTCGTCCGGACAACTTTTCAATAGTGGCACGGATTCTACCTTTTCCTGGTACTCGCCCGGATTCTACCATTTTTCGGTACTCACACTGATTCTACCCTATTCCGATACTCGTCCGGATAGATTTTCGGTTCTAGCATAGATTCTACCTTTTCTCGGTACACGTCCTAATTCTACCATTTTTCGGTACTCACACTGATTCTACCCTGTTCCGAAACTCATCCGGTCAGATTTTCAATAGTGGCACGGATTCTACCTTTTCCCAGTACTCGCCCGGATTCTACCATTTTTCGGTACTCACACTGATTCTACCATTTTCCGATACTTGTCCAGATAGATTTTCTGTACTCGCACTGATTCTACGTTTTCCTCGTACTCGCCCGGATTCAACCGTTTTCCGGTACTCACCCTGATTCTACCATTTTGCTGTACTCACACTGATTCTACCCTTTTCTGATACTCGTCCGGATAGATTTTCAATAGTGGCCAGGATTCTACCTTTTCCCCGTACTCGCTTGGATTCTACCATTTTCTGGTACTTACACTGATTCTACCCTTTTCCGATATTCGTCTGGATAGATTTTCGGTACTCACACGGATTCTTCCTTTTCCCGGTAGTCGCCCGGATTCTACCAATTTCTGGAACTCACACTGAATCTACCCTTTTTCGAAACTCGTCCGGACAGTTTTTCAATTGTGGCACGGATTCTACCTTTTCTCGGTACTCGCCTGGTTTCTACCATTTTTCGGTACTCACACTGATTCTACCCTTTTCCGATACTCGTCTGGATAGATTTTCGGTACTCGCACAGATTCTACCTTTTCCCGGTAGTCGCTCGGATTCTACCAATTTCAAGAACTCACACTGATTCTACCCTTTTTCGAAACTCGTCCGGACAGTTTTTCAATAGTGGCACGGATTCTACCTTTTCCCGGTATTCGCCCGGATTCTACCATTTTCCAGTTCTCACACTGATTCTACCCTTTTCCGAGACTTGTCCGGTCAGATTTTCAATAGTGGCACGGATTCTACCTTTTCCCGGCACTCGCCCGGATTCAACCATTTTCCGGTACTCACAATGATTCTACCTTTTTCTGATAC
This sequence comes from Vitis vinifera, assembly GCF_030704535.1. Taxonomy (NCBI): domain Eukaryota; kingdom Viridiplantae; phylum Streptophyta; class Magnoliopsida; order Vitales; family Vitaceae; genus Vitis; species Vitis vinifera. The sequence goes on from NC_081812.1 coordinate 6,608,457, forward strand.
TCGTCCGGACAGTTTTTCAATTGTGGCACGGATTCTACCTTCTCCCGGTACTCGCCTGGATTCTACCATTTTTCGGTACTCACACTGATTCTACCATTTTCCGATACTCGTCCGGATTGTTTTTCGGTACTCGCACGGATTTTATGTTTTCCTGGAACTCGCCCGGATTCTACCATTTTCTGGTACTCGCACTGATTCTACCATTTTTCGAAACTCGTCCGGACAGTTTTTCAATTGTGGCACGGATTCTACCTTTTCCCAGTACTCGCCCGGATTCTACCATTTTTCGGTACTCACACTGATTCTACCATTTTCCGATACTTGTCCTGATAGACTTTCGGTACTCGCACGGATTCTACGTTTTCCCGGTACTCGCCCGGATACTACCATTTTTCGGTACTCACATGGATTCTACCATTTTCCCGTACTCACTTGATTCTACCCTTTTCCGAAACTCATCCGAATAGTTTTTCAATAGTGGCACGGATTCTACCTTTTCCTGGTACTCGCCCGGATTCTACCATTTTCCGGTACTCACACTAATTCTACCCTTTCCCGAAACTCGTTCGGACAGCTTTTCAATAGTGGCACGGATTCTACCTTTTCTTGGTACTCGCCCTAATTCTACCATTTTTCGGTACTCACACTGACTCTACCCTTTTCCGAAACTCGTCTGGTCAGATTTTCAATAGTGGCACGGATTCTAACTTTTCCCGGCACTCGCCCGGATTCAACCATTTTCCGGTACTCACAATGATTCTACCTTTTTCTGATACTCGTCCGGACAATTTTTCAATTGTGGCACGGATTCTACCTTCTCCCGGTACTCGCCTGGATTCTACCATTTTTCGGTACTCACACTGATTCTACCATTTTTCGATACTCGTCCGGATTGTTTTTCGGTACTCGCACGGATTTTATGTTTTCCTGGAACTCGCCCGGATTCTACCATTTTCTGGTACTCACACTGATTCTACCCTTTTTCGAAACTCGTCCGGACAGTTTTTCAATTGTGGCACGGATTCTACCTTTTCCCAGTACTCGACGGATTCTACCATTTTTCGGTACTCACACTGATTCTACCATTTTCCGATACTTGTCCAGATAGATTTTCCGTACTCGCACAGATTCTACGTTTTCCTCGTACTCGCCCGGATTCTACCATTTTCTGGCACTCACACTGATTCTACTCTTTTCGGAAACTCTTCCGGACAATTTTTGAATAGTGGCATGGATTCTACATTTTCCCGGTACCCGACTGGATTCTACCATTTTCTGGTACTCACATGGATTCTACCATTTTCCCGTACTCACTTGATTCTACCCTTTTCCGAAACTCATCCGAATAGTTTTTCAATAGTGGCATGGATTCTACCTTTTCCTGGTACTCGCCCGGATTCTACCATTTTCCGGTACTCACACTAATTCTACCCTTTCCCGAAACTTGTGAGGACAGCTTTTCAATAGTGGCACGGATTCTACCTTTTCTTGGTACTCGCCCTAATTCTACCATTTTTCGGTACTCACACTGACTCTACCCTTTTCCGAAACTCGTCCGGTCAGATTTTCAATAGTGGCACGGATTCTACCTTTTCCCGGTACTTGCCCGGATTCAACCATTTTCCGGTACTCACAATGATTCTACCTTTTTCCGATACTCGTCCGGACAGTTTTTCAATAGTGGCACGGATTCTTCCTTCTCCCGGTACTCGCCTGGATTCTACCATTTTTCGGTACTCACACTGATTCTACAATTTTCCGATACTCGTCCGAACAGTTTTTCGGTACTCGCACGAATTCTATCTTTTCCTGGAACTCGCCCGGATTCTACCATTTACCGGTACACACATTCATTCTACCATTTTTCGGTACTCACACTGATTCTACCATTTTCTGATACTCGTCCGAACAGTTTTTCGGTACTCGCACGAATTCTATCTTTTCCTGGAACTCGCGCGGATTCTACCATTTTCCGGTACTCACACTGATTCTACCCTTTCTCGAAACTTGTGAGGACAGCTTTTCAATAGTGGCACGGATTCTACCTTTTCTTGGTACTCGCCCTAATTCTACCATTTTTCGGTACTCACACTGACTCTACCCTTTTCCGAAACTCATCCGGTCAGATTTTCAATAGTGGCACAGATTCTAACTTTTCTCGGTACTCACCCTGATTCTAGCATTTTGCGGTACTCACACTGATTCTACCCTTTTCCGAAACTCGTCCGATCAGTTTTTCAATAATGGCACGGATTCTACCTTTTCCCGGCACTCGCCCGGATTCAACCATTTTCCGGTACTCGCCCTGATTCTACAATTTTCCAGTACTCACACTGATTCTACCCTTTTCCGAAACTCGTCCGGATAGCTTTTCAATTGTGACACGGATTCTACCTTTTCCCGGTACTCGCCCGGATTCGACAATTTTCCGGTACTCACACTGATTCTACCCTTTTCCGATACTAGTCCGAATAGATTTTCCGTACGCGCACGGATTCTACCTTTTCTCGATACTCGCCCGGATTCTACCATTTTCCGGTACTCACACTGATTATACCCTTGTCCGATACTCGTCCGGATAGATTTTCGGTACTCGCACAGATTCTACGTTTTCCTCGTACTCGCCCGGATTCTACCATTTTCTGGTACTCACATTGATTCTACCCTTTTTCGAAACTCGTCCGGATAGATTTTGAATAGTGGCAGGGATTCTACCTTTTTCCAGTACTCGCCCGGATTCTACCATTTTCTGGTTCTCACACTGATTCTACTCTTTTTCGATACTCCTCTAGATAGATTTTCGGTACTCGCACGGATTCTACCAATTTCTGGAACTCACACTGATTCTACCCTTTTTCGAAACTCGTCCGGACAGTTTTTCAATAGTGGCACAGATTCTACCTTTTCCCAGTACTCGCCCAGATTCAACCATTTTCCGGTACTCACACTGATTCTACCCTTTTCCGATGCTCGTCCGGATAGATTTTCCGTACTCGCACGGATTCTACCTTTTCCCGGTACTCACCCGGATTCTACCATTTTCCGGTTCTCACACTGATTCTACCCTTGTCCGATACTCGTCCGGGTAGATTTTCGGTACTCGCACAGATTCTACGTTCTCCTCGTACTCGCCCGGATTCAACCATTTTCTGGTACTCACATTGGTTCTACCCTTTTTCGATACTCGTCTGGATAGATTTTCAATAGTGGCACGAATTGTACCTTTTCCCGGTACTCGCACGGATTCTACCAATTTCTAGAACTCACACTGATTCTACCCTTTTTCGAAACTCGTCTGGACAATTTTTCAATAGTGGCACAGATTCTACCTTTTCCCGGTACTCGCCCAGATTCGACCATTTTTCGGTACTCACACTGATTCTACCCTTTTCCGATACTCGTCCGGATAGATTTTCCGTACTCGCACGAATTCTACCTTTTCCCGGTACTCACCCGGATTCTACCATTTTCCGGTTCTCACATTGATTCTACCCTTCTCCGATACCCGTCGGGGTAGATTTTCGGTACTCGCACAGATTCTACGTTTTCCTCGTACTCGCCCAGATTCAACCATTTTCTGGTACTCACACTGATTCTACCCTTTTCCGATACTCGTCCGGATAGATTTTCAATAGTGGCACGGATTCTACCTTTTCCCGTTACTCGCTTGGATTCTACCATTTTCTGGTACTTACACTGATTCTACCCTTTTCCGATACTCGTCTGGATAGATTTTCGGTACTCACACAGATTCTTCCTTTTCCCGGTAGTCGCCCGGATTCTACCAATTTCTGGAACTCACACTGAATCTACCCTTTTTCGAAACTCGTCCAGACAGTTTTTCAATTGTGGCACGGATTCTACCTTTTCCCGGTACTCGCCTGGATTCTACCATTTTCCGGTACTCACACTGATTCTATCCTTTTCCGATACTCGTCTGGATAGATTTTCGGTACTCGCACAGATTCTACCTTTTCCCGGTACTCGCTCGGATTCTACCAATTTCTAGAACTCACACTGATTCTACCCTTTTTCGAAACTCGTCCGGATAGTTTTTCAATAGTGGCATGAATTCTACCTTTTCCCGGTACTCGCCCGGATTCTACCATTTTCCAGTTCTCACACTGATTCTACCATTTTCCAGTTCTCACACTGATTCTACCCTTTTCAGAAACTCATCCGGACAATTTTTCAATAGTGACACGGATTCTACTTTTTCCCGGTACTCGCCCGGATTCTACCATTTTTTGGTACTCGCACTGATTCTACCCTTTTCCGATACTCGTCCGGACAGTTTTTCGGTACTCCCACGGATTCTATCTTTTCCTGGAACTCGCCCGGATTCTACCATTTTCCGGTACTCGCACTGATTCTACCATTTTTCGGTACTCACACTGATTCTACCCTTGTCCGATACTCATCCGGGTAGATTTTCGGTACTCGCACAGATTCTACGTTCTCCTCGTACTCGCCCAGATTCAACCATTTTCTAGTACTCACACTGATTCTACCCTTTTCCGATACTCGTCCGGATAGATTTTCAATTGTGGCACGGATTCTACCTTTTCCCGGTACTCGCTTGGATTCTACCATTTTCTGGTACTCACACTGATTCTACCCTTTTCCGATACTCGTCAGGATAGATTTTCGATACTCACATGGATTCTTCCTTTTCCCGGTAGTTGCCCGGATTCTACCAATTTCTGGAACTCACACTGAATCTACCCTTTTTCGAAACTCGTCTGGACAGTTTTTCAATTGTGGCACGGATTCTACTTTTTGCTGGTACTCGTCTGGATTCGACCATTTTCCGGTACTTACACTGATTCTACCCTTTTCCGATACTCGTCCGGATAGATTTTCCGTACTCACACGGATTCTACCTTTTCCCGGTACTCACCCGGATTCTACCATTTTCCGGTTCTCACACTGATTCTACCCTTGTCCGATACTCGTCCGGGTAGATTTTCGGTACTCGCACAGATTCTACGTTCTCCTCGTACTCGCCCAGATTCAACCATTTTCTGGTACTCACATTGGTTTTTCTCTTTTCCGATACTCGTCCGGATAGATTTTCAATAGTGGCACGGATTCTACCTTTTCCCGGTACTCGCTTGGATTCTACCATTTTCTGGAACTCACACTGAATCTACCCTTTTTCGAAACTCGTCCGGACAGTTTTTCAATTGTGGCACGGATTCTACCTTTTCCCGGTACTCGCCTGGATTCTACCATTTTCCGGTACTCACACTGATTCTACCCTTTTCCGATACTCGTCTGGATAGATTTTCGGTACTCGCACAGATTCTACCTTTTCCCGGTAGTCGCTCGGATTCTACCAATTTCTAGAAATCACACTGATTCTACCCTTTTCTGAAACTCGTCCGGACAGTTTTTCAGTAGTGGCACGGAATCTACCTTTTCTCGGTACTCGCCCGGATTCTACCATTTTCCAGTACTCACACTGATTCTACCCTTTCCAGAAACTCATTCGGACAATTTTTCAATAGTGACACGGATTCTACCTTTTCCCGGTACTCGCCCGGATTCTACCATTTTTTGGTACTCACACTGATTCTACCATTTTCCGATACTCGTCCGGACAGTTTTTCGGTACTCCCACGGATTCTATCTTTTCCTGGAACTCGCCCGGATTCTACCATTTTCCGGTACTCGCACTGATTCTACCATTTTTCGATACTCACACTGATTCTACCCTTGTCCGATACTCATCCGGGTAGATTTTCGGTACTCGCACAGATTCTACGTTCTCCTCGTACTCGCCCAGATTCAACCATTTTCTGGTACTCACATTGGTTCTACCCTATTTCGATACTCGTCCGGATAGATTTTCAATAGTGGCACGGATTCTACCTTTTCCCGGTACTCGCTTGGATTCTACCATTTTCTGGAACTCACACTAAATCTACCCTTTTTCAAAACTCGTCCGGACAGTTTTTCAATTGTGGCACGGATTTTACCTTTTTCCGGTACTCGCCTGGATTCTACCATTTTCCGATACTCACACTGATTCTACCCTTTTCCGATACTCGTCTAGATAGATTTTCGGTGCTCGCACAGATTCTACCTTTTCCTGGTAGTCGCTCGGATTCTACCAATTTTTAGAACTCACACTGATTCTACCCTTTTCCGAAACTCGTCCGGACAGTTTTTCAATTGTGGCACGGATTCTACCTTTTCCCGGTACTCGCCCGGATTCTACCATTTTCCGGTACTCATACTTATTCTACCATTTTCCGAAACTCGTTCGGAGAGTTTTTCAATAGTGGCACGAATTCTACCTTTTCTCGGTACTCGCCCGGATTCTACCATTTTTCGGTACGCGCACTGATTCTACCGTGTTCCGATACTCGTCCGGACAGTTTTTCGATACTCGCACAGATTCTATCATTTCCTGGTACTCGCTCGGATTCTACCAATTTGTGGTACTCACACTGATTCTACCCTTTTTCGATACTCGTCCGGATAGTTTTTGGGTACTTGCACGGATTCTACCTTTTCCCAGTACTGGCCCGGATTCTACCAATTTTTGCTACTCACACTGATTCTTCTCTTTTCCGAAACTCGTCCAGACAGTCTTTCAATAGTGGCATGGAATCTACCTTTTCTCGATACTCGCCCGGATTCTACCATTTTCCGGTCCTCACATTGATTCTACCCTTTTCCGATGCTCGTCCGGACAGTTTTTCAATGGTGGCACGAATTCTACCTTTTCTCCGTACTCAGCCGGATTTTAACATTTTCCAATACTCACACTGATTCTACCCTTTTTCGAAACTCCTCCGGACACTTTTTCAATAGTTGCACGGATTCTACCTTTTCCTGATACTCTCCCGGATTCTACCATTTTCCGGTACTCACACTTATTATACCCTTTTTCGAAACTCGTCCGGACAGTTTTGCAATTGTGGCACGGATTCTACCTTTTCCCGGTACTCGCCCGGATTCTACCATTTTCCGGTACTCATACTTATTCTACCATTTTCCGAAACTCGTTCGGAGAGTTTTTCAATAGTGGCACGAATTCTACCTTTTCTCGGTACTCGCCCGGATTCTACCATTTTTCGGTACGCGCACTGATTCTACCGTGTTCCGATACTCGTCCGGACAGTTTTTCGATACTCGCACAGATTCTATCATTTCCTGGTACTCGCCCGGATTCTACCAATTTGTGGTACTCACACTGATTCTACCCTTTTTCGATACTCGTCCGGATAGTTTTTGGGTACTTGCACGGATTCTACCTTTTCCCAGTACTGGCCCGGATTCTACCAATTTTTGCTACTCACACTGATTCTTCTCTTTTCCGAAACTCGTCCAGACAGTCTTTCAATAGTGGCATGGAATCTACCTTTTCTCGATACTCGCCCGGATTCTACCATTTTCCGGTCCTCACATTGATTCTACCCTTTTCCGATGCTCGTCCGGACAGTTTTTCAATGGTGGCACGAATTCTACCTTTTCTCCGTACTCAGCCGGATTTTAACATTTTCCAATACTCACACTGATTCTACCCTTTTTCGAAACTCCTCCGGACACTTTTTCAATAGTTGCACGGATTCTACCTTTTCCTGATACTCTCCCGGATTCTACCATTTTCCGGTACTCACACTTATTATACCCTTTTTCGAAACTCGTCCGGACAGTTTTGCAATTGTGGCACGGATTCTACCTTTTCCCGGTACTCGCCCGGATTCTACCATTTTCCGGTACTCATACTGATTCTACCATTTACCGAAACTCTTTCGGAGAGTTTTTCAATAGTGGAACCAATTCTACCTTTTCTCGGTACTCGCCCGAATTCTACCATTTTTCAGTACTTGCACTGATTCTACCATTTTCCGATACTCGTTCGGATAGTTTTTCGGTACTCGCTCGAATTCTACAAATTTTTGGTACTCACACTGATTCTACCCTTTTCCGAAACTCGTCCAGACAGTTTTTCGATAGTGGCACGGATTCTACCCTTTCCCGGTACTCGCCAGGATTCTACCATTTTTCGGTACTCACACTGATTCTACCATTTTGCGAAACTCGTATGGATAGTTTTTTAATAGTGGCACGGATTCTATCTTTTCCCGGTACTCACCCGGATTCTACTATTTTTCGGTACTCACACTGATTCTACCATTTTTCGAAACTCGTACGGACAGTTTTTCAATAGTGGCACGAATTCTACCTTTTCCCGGTACTCGCCCGGATTCTACCATTTTCCGGTACTCATACTGATTCTACCATTTTCCGAAACTCGTTCGGAGAGTTTTTCAGTAGTGGCACGAATTCTACCTTTTCTCGCTACTTGCCCGAATTCTACCATTTTTCGGTACTCGCACTGATTCTACCGTTTTCCGATACTCGTCCGGACAGTTTTTCGATACTCGCACAGATTCTATATTTTCCTAGTACTCGCCCGGATTCTACCAATTTGTGGTACTCACACTAATTCTACCCTTTTCCGATACTCGTCCGGATAGTTTTTCGGTACTTGCACGGATTCTACCTTTTCCCAGTACTCGCCCGGATTCTATTGATTTTGGGTAGTCGCACTGATTCTTCTCTTTTCTGAAACTCGTCCGGACAGTTTTTCAATAGTGGCATGGATGCTACCTTTTCTCGATACTCGCCCGGATTCTACCATTTTCCGGTCCTCACATTGATTCTGCCCTTTTCCGATACTCGTCCGAACAGTTTTTCAATGGTGGCACGAAATCTACCTTTTCTCGGTACTCAACCGGATTCTACCATTTTCCAGTACTCACACTGATTTTACCCTTTTTCGAAACTCCTCCGAACAGTTTTTCAATAGTTGCACGGATTCTACCTTTTCCTGATACTCGCCCGGATTCTACCATTTTTCGGTACTCACACTTATTCTACCCTTTTTCGAAACTCGTCTGAACAGTTTTTTCAATTGTGGCACGGATTCTACCTTTTCCCGATACTCGCCCGGATTCTACCATTTTCCGGTACTCATACTGATTCTTCCATTTTCCGAAACTCGTTCGGAGAGTTTTTCAGTAGTGGAACGAATTCTACCTTTTCTCGGTACTCGCCCGGATTCTACCATTTTTCGGTACTCGCACTGATTCTACCGTTTTCCGATACTTGTCCGGACAGTTTTTCGATACTCGCACAGATTCTATCTTTTCCTGGTACTCGCCCGGATTCTACCAATTTGTGGTACTCACACTAATTCTACCCTTTTCCGATACTCGTCCGGATAGTTTTCGGTACTTGCACGGATTCTACCTTTTCCCAGTACTCGCCCGGATTCTATTGATTTTGGGTAGTCGCACTGATTCTTCTCTTTTCTGAAACTCGTCCGGACAGTTTTTCAATAGTGGCATGGATGCTACCTTTTCTCGATACTCGCCCGGATTCTACCATTTTCCGGTCCTCACATTGATTCTGCCCTTTTCCGATACTCGTCCGAACAGTTTTTCAATGGTGGCACGAAATCTACCTTTTCTCGGTACTCAACCGGATTCTACCATTTTCCAGTACTCACACTGATTTTACCCTTTGTCGAAACTCCTCCGAACAGTTTTTCAATAGTTGCACGGATTCTACCTTTTCCTGATACTCGCCCGGATTCTACCATTTTTCGGTACTCACACTTATTCTACCCTTTTTCGAAACTCGTCTGAACAGTTTTTTCAATTGTGGCACGGATTCTACCTTTTCCCGATACTCGCCCGGATTCTACCATTTTCCGGTACTCATACTGATTCTTCCATTTTCCGAAACTCGTTCGGAGAGTTTTTCAATAGTGGCACGAATTCTACCTTTTCTCGGTGCTCGCCCGTATTCTACCATTTTTCGGTACTCGCACTGATTCTACCATTTTCCGATACTCGTCCGGACAGTTTTTCGATACACGCACAGATTCTATCTTTTCCTGGTACTCGCCCGGATTCTACAAATTTGTGGTACTCACACTGATTCTACCCTTTTCCGATACTCGTCCGGATAGTTTTTCAATAGTGGCACGGATTCTACCTTTTCCCAGTACTCGCCCGGATTCTACAGATTATAGGTTCTCACACTGATTGTTCTCTTTTCCAAAACTCGTCCGGACAGTTTTTCACTAGTGGCATGGGTTCTACCTTTTCTCGATACTCGCCCGGATTCTACCATTTTCCGGTCCTCACATTGATTCTACCCTTTTCCGATACTCATCTGGACAGTTTTTCAATGGTGGCACGAATTCTACCTTTTCTCTGTACTTAGCCGGATTCTACCATTTTCAAGTACTCACACTGATTCTACCCTTTTTCGAAACTCCTCCGAACAGTTTTTCAATAGTTGAACAGATTCTACCTTTTCCTGATACTCGCCCGGATTCTACCATTTTCCGGTACTCACACTTATTCTAGCCTTTTTCGAAACTCGTCCGGACAGTTTTTCAATTGTGGCACGGATTCTACCTTTTCCCGGTCCTCGTTCGGATTGTACCATTTTCAAGTACTCACAATGATTCTACCCTTTTTCGAAACTCGTCTGGATAGTTTTTCGGTACTCGCACGTTTTCTAACTTTTCCTGGTACTCGCCCGAATTCTACCAATTGAGGGTACTGACACTGATTCTACCCTTTTCCGACACTCGTCCGGACAGTTTTTCAATAGTGGCACACATTCTACCTTTTCCCGGTACTCGCCCGGATTCTACCATTTTTCGGTACTCACACCGATTCTACTATTTTCCGATACTCGTCCGGACAATTTTTCGATACTCGCACAGATTCTATCTTTTCCTGGTACTCGCCCGGATTCTACACTTTTCCGATACTTGTCCGAACAGTTTTTCGAGACTCGCACGGATTGGACCTTTTCTCGGTACTCGCCCGGATTCTACTATTTTCCGGCACTCACACTGATTCTACCCTTTTCTGAAACTCGTCCGGACAGTTTTTCAATGGTGGCACAGATTCTACCTTTTCTCGGTACTCGCCCGGATTCTACCATTTTTCGGTACTTAAACTGATTCCACCATTTTTCGATACTCATCCGGACAGTTTTTCGGTACTCGCACGGATTCTATCTTTTCCTGGTACTCGCCCGGATTCCACCAAAATCTGGTACTCACACTGATTCTACCCTTTTCCGAAACTCGTCAGGACAGTTTTTCAATAATGGCACGGATTCTACCTTTTCCCGGTACTCACCTGGAGTCTACTGTTTTCCGGTACTCAAACTGATTCTAACCTTTTACGAAACTCGTCTGGACAGTTTTTCAATAGTGCCACGGATTCTACCTTTTCCCGGTACTCGCCCGGATTCTACCATTTTCCGTTACTCACACTGATTCTACCCTTTTCCGAAACTCGTCTTGACAGTTTTTCAATTGTGGCACGGATTCTACCTTTTCCCGGTACTTGCCCGGATTCTACCATTTTCTGTTACTCACACTGATTCTACGCTTTTCCGAAACTAGTCTTGACAGTTTTTCAATAGTGGCACGGATTCTACCTTTTCCCGGTACTCGCCCGGATTTTTACCATTTTCCGTTACTCACACTGATTCTACCCTTTTCTGAAACTCGTCTTGACAGTTTTTCTATTGTGGCACGGATTCTACCTTTTCCCGGTACTCGCCCGGATTCTACCATTTTCCGGTACTCACATTGATTCTTCCCTTTTCCGAAACTCATCCGGACAGTTTTTCAATAGTGGCACGGATTCTACCTTTTCCTGGTACTTGCCCGGATTCTACCATTTTCCGGTACTCACACTGATTCTACCCTTTTCCAAGACTCGTCCGGACAGTTTTACAATAAAGGCACGGATTCTACCTTTTCTCGGTACTCGCCCAGATTCTACCATTTTTCGGTACTCACACTAATTCTACCCTTTTTCGAAACTCATCCGGACTGTTTTTCAATAGTGGCACGGATTCTACCTTTTCCCAGTACTCGCCCGGATTCTACCATTTTCCGGTACACACACTGATTCTATCATTTTCCGATACTCGTCCGGATAGTTTTTCGGTACTTGCACGGATTCTACCTTTTCATGGAACTCGCCCGGATTCTACAATTTTCTGGTATTCACACTGATTCTACCCTTTTCCGAAACTCGTCCGGACAGTTTTTCAATAGTGGCACGGATTCGACCTTTTCCCGATACTCGCTCGGATTTTACCATTTTTCGGCACTTACACTTATTCTACCATTTTCCGATACTCGTCCAGACAGTTTTTCAATGGAGGTACGGATTCTACCTTTTCTCGGTACTCGCCCGGATTCTACTATTTTCCAGCACTCACACTGATTCTACCCTTTTCGGAAACTCGTTCGGACAGTTTTTCAATAGTGGCACAGATTCTACCTTTTCTCGGTACTCGCCCGGACTCTACCATTTTTCGGTACTTACCCTGATTCTACCATTTTCCGATAGTCGTACGGACAATTTTTCGGTACTCGCACGGATTCTATCTTTTCCTGGTACTCGCCCGGATTCTACCAATTTCTGGTACTCAGATTGATTCTACTCTTTTCCGAAACTCGTCCGGACAGTTTTTCAATAGTGGCACGGATTCTACCATTTTCCGGGATTCACACTGATTCTACCCTTTTTCGACACTCGTTCGGACAGTTTTTCAATAGTGGCACGGATTCTACCTTTTCTCGGTACTCGCCCGGATTCTACCATTTTTCGGTACTTAAACTGATTCCACCATTTTTCGATACTCATCCGGACAGTTTTTCGGTACTCGCACGGATTCTATCTTTTCCTGGTACTCGCCCGGATTCCACCAAAATCTGGTACTCACACTGATTCTACCCTTTTCCGAAACTCGTCCGGACAGTTTTTCAATAATGGCACGGATTCTACCTTTTCCCGGTACTCACCTGGATTCTACTGTTTTCCGGTACTCAAACTGATTCTACCCTTTTACGAAACTCGTCCGGACAGTTTTTCAATAGTGCCACGGATTCTACCTTTTCCCGGTACTCGCCCGGATTCTACCATTTTTCGTTACTCACACTGATTCTACCCTTTTCCGAAACTCGTCTTGACAGTTTTTCAACTGTGGCACAGATTCTACCTTTTCTCGGTATTGGCTCGAATTCTACCATTTTCCGATACTCACACCGATTCTAGCCTGTCACGAAACTCCTCCGGACAGTTTTTCAATAGTGACACGAATTCTACCTTTTCTCGGTACTCGCCCGGATTCTACCATTTTCCAGTAGTCACACTCATTCTACCCTATTTCGAAACTAGTCCGGACAGTTTTTCAATAGTGGCACGAATTCTACCTTTTCTCGGTACTCGCCCGGATTCTACCATTTTTCGGTACTTACACTGATTCCACCATTTTTCGATACTCATCCGGACAGTTTTTCGGTACTCGCACGGATTCTATCTTTTCCTGGTACTCGCTCGGATTCCACCAAAATCTGGTACTCACACTGATTCTACCCTTTTCCGAAACTCGTCCGGACATTTTTTCAATAATGGCATGGATTCTACCTTTTCCCGGTACTCGCCTAGATTCTACCATTTTCCAGTACTCACACTGATTCTACCCTTTTCCCAAACTCATCCGGATACTTTTTCAATAGTGGCACGGATTCTACCTTTTCTCGGTACTCTCCCCGATTCTACCATTTTCCGGTACTCACACTGATTCTACCCTTTTCCAAAACTCATCCGGATAGTTTTTCAATAGTGGCACGGATTCTATCTTTTCCTGGTACTCGCCCGGATTCTACCAAAATCTGGTACTCACACTGATTCTACCCTTTTCCGAAACTCGTCCAGATAGTTTTTCAATAATGGCACGGATTCTAACTTTTCCCGGTACTCGCCCGGATTCTACCATTTTTCGGTACTCACACTAATTCAACCCTTTTCCGGTGCTCACACTAATTCAACCTTTTTCCAAAACTTGTCCGGGCAGTTTTTCAATAGTGGCACGGATTCTACCTTTTCTCGGTACTCGCCCGGATTCTATCTTTTCCGGTACTCATACTAATTCTACCCTTTTCCGATACTCGTCCGGACAATTTTTCAATTGTGGCACGAATTCTACCTTTTCCTGGTACTCGCCCGGATTCTACCATTTTCCCGTACTCACACTGATTCTACCCTTTTCCGAAACTCGTCCGTACAGTTTTTCAATAGTGGCACGGATTGTACCTTTTCGCAGTACTCGCCCGGATTCCACCATTTTCCGGTACTCACACTGAATCTACCCTTTTCGGATACTCGTCGGGACAGTTTTTCAATAGTGGCACCGTTTCTACCTCCTCTCGGTACTCGCCCGGATTCTACCATTTTCCGGTACTCACACTGATTCTACCATTTTCTGATACTCGTCCGAAGAATTTTTCTATACTCGCAAGGATTCTACTTTTTCTCGGTACTCTCCCGGATTCTACCAATTTCTGGTACTCACACTGATTCTACCCTTTTTCGAAACTCGTCGGGACAGTTTTTCAATAGTGGGACGGATTCTACCTTTTCCTGGTACTCGCAAGGATTCTACCATTTTTCGGTACTCACTCTGATTCTTCCATTTTCTGATACTAGTCCGGATAGTTTTTCGGTGCTCGCACGGATTCTTCCTTTTTCCGGTACTCGCCCGGATTCTACCATTTTCGGGTACTCTCATTGATTCTACGCTTTTCTGAAACTTGTCCGGACGGTTTTTCAATAGTGGCACAGATTCTACCTTTTCTCGGTACTCGCCCGGATTCTACCAATTTCTGGTACTCACACTGATTCTACCCTTTTCTGAAACTCGTCCGGACAATTTTTCAATAGTGGCACGGATTCGACCATTTCCCGGTAGTCGCCCGGATTCTACCATTACCCGGTACTCACACTGATTCTACCATTTTTCGAAACTCGTCCGGACAGTTTTTCAATAGTGGCACGGATTGTAACTTTTCCCGATACTCGCCCGGATTCTGCCATTTTCCGGTACTCACACTGAATCTACCCTTTTCTGATACTCGTCCGGATAGTTTTTCGGTACTCGCACGGATTCTACCTTCTCCCAGTACTCGCCCGGATTCTACCATTTTCGGGTACTCTTACTTATTCTACCCTTTTTCGAAACTCGTCCGGACAGTTTTTCAATAGTGGCATGAATTCTACCTTTTCTCGGTACTCGCCCAGATTCTACCATTTTCCGGTACTCACACTGATTCTTCCCTTTTCTGATACTCGTCCGGACAGTTTTTCAATACTGGCATGAATTCTACCTTTTCCCGGTAATCGTCCGGATTCTACCATTTTCGAGTACTCTCATTGATACTACCCATTTCTGAAACTCGTCTGGACAGTTTTTCAATAGTGGCACGGATTCTACCTTTTCTTGGTACTCGCCCGGATTCAACCAGTTTTCGGAACTCACACTGATTCTACCCTTTTCGGATACTCGCATGGATTCTAACTTTTCCCGGTACTCGCCCGGATTCTGCCATTTTCCGGTACTCACACTGATTCTTCCCTTTTCTGATACTCGTCCGGATAGTTTTTTGGTGCTCGCACGGATTCTACCTTTTCCCGATACTCGCCCGGATTCTACCATTTTCGGGTACTCTCATTGATTCTACGCTTTTCCGACATTTGTCTGGACGGTTTTTCAATAGAGGCACAGATTCTACCTTTTCTCGGTACTCGCCCGGATTCTACCAATTTCTGGTACTCACATTGATTCTACCCTTTTCTGAAACTCGTCCAAACAATTTTTCAATAGTGGCACGGATTCGACCATTTCGCGGTAGTCGCCCGGATTCTACCATTACCCGGTACTCACACTGGTTCTACCATTTTCCGAAACTCGTCCGGAAAGTTTTTCAATAGTGGCACGGATTGTAACTTTTTCCGGTACTCGCCCGGATTCTGCCATTTTCCGATACTCACACTGATTCTACCCTTTTCTGATAGTCGTCCGGAGAGTTTTTCGGTACTCGCACGGATTCTACCTTTTCCCAGTACTCGCCCGGATTCTACCATTTTCGGGTACTCTTACTGATTCTACCCTTTTTCGAAACTCGTCCGGACAGTTTTTCAATTGTGGCATGAATTCTACCTTTTCTCGGTACTCGCCCGGATTCTACCATTTTCCGGTACTCACACATATTCTACCCTTTTCTGATACCCGTCCGGAGAGTTTTTCGTTACTCGCGAGGATTCTACCTTTTCTGGGTACTCGCCCGGATTCTACCAATTTTCGGTACTCACACTGATTCTACCTTTTTCCAAAACTCGTCAGGACAGTTTTTCAATAGTGGCACGGATTCTACCTTTTCCCGATACACGCCCGGATTCTACCATTTTCGGGTACTCTCACTGATTCTACCCTTTTTCGAAACTCGTCCCGACAGTTTTTCAATAGTGGCACGGATTGTACATTTTCTCGGTACTGGCCCGGATTCTACCATTTTTCGGTACTCACACTGATTCTACCCTTTTCTGATACTCGTCCGAAGAATTTTTCGGTACTCGCAAGGATTCTACTTTTTCTCGTTACTCTACCGGATTGTACCAATTTTTGGTACTCACACTGATTCTACCCTTTTTCGAAACTCGTCGGGACAGTTTTTCAATAGTGGCGTGGATTCTACATTTTCTGGGTACTCGCCCGGATTCTTCCATTTTTCGGTACTCACACTGATTCTATCCATTTCCGATACTCGTCCGGATAGTTTTTCGGTACTCGCACGGATTCTACCATTTCCCGGTACTCGCTCGGATTCTACTATTTTCGGGTACTCTTATTGATTTTACCCTTTTCCAAAACTTGTCCGGACAGTTTTTCAATACTGGCATGAATTCTACCTTTTCCCGGTAATCATCCGGATTCCACCATTTTCGAGTACTCTCATTGGTACTACCCCTTTCTGAAACTCGTCTGGACAGTTTTTCAATAGTGGCACAGATTCTACCTTTTCTTGGTACTCGCCCGGATTCAACCAGTTTTCGGAACTCACACTGATTCTACCCTTTTCGGATACTCGTTCGGATAGTTTTTCGGTACTCGCACGGATTCTACCTTTTCCCGGTACTCGCCCGGATTCTACCATTTTCGGGTACTCTCACTGATTCTACCCTTTTCCGAAACTCTTTCGGACAGTTTTTCATTAGTGGCACGGATTCTAACTTTTCCCGGTACTCGCCCGGATTCTGCCATTTTCTGGTACTCACACTGATTCTTCCCTTTTCTGATACTCGTCCGGATAGTTTTTCGGTGCTCGCGCGGATTCTACCTTTTCCCGGTACTCACACTGATTCTTCCCTTTTCTGATACTCGTCCGGATAGTTTTTTGGTGCTCGCACGGATTCTACCTTTTCCCGATACTCGCCCGGATTCTACCTTTTCTCAGTACTCGCCCGGATTCTACCAATTTCTGGTACTCACACAGATTCTACCCTTTTCTGAAACTCGTCCAAACAATTTTTCAATAGTGGCACGGATTCGACCATTTCCCGGTAGTCGCCCGGATTCTACCATTACCCGGTACTCACACTGATTCTACCATTTTCCGAAACTCGTCCGGACAGTTTTTCAATAGTGGCACGGATTGTAACTTTTCCTGGTACTCGCCTGGATTCTGCCATTTTTCGGTACTCACACTGATTCTACTCTTTTCTGATACTCGTCCGGATAGTTTTTCGGTACTCGCACGGATTCTACCTTTTCCCAGTACTCGCCTGGATTCTACCATTTTCGGGTACTCTTACTGATTCTACCCTTTTTCGAAACTCGTTCGGACAGTTTTTCAATAGTGGCATGAATTCTACCTTTTCTCGGTATTCGCCCGGATTCTACCATTTTCCGGTACTCACACATATTCTACCCTTTTCTGATACCCATCCGGAGAGTTTTTCGTTACTCGCGAGGATTCTACCTTTTCTGGGTACTCGCCCGGATTCTACCAATTTCCGGTACTCACACTGATTCTACCCTTTTCCAAAACTCGTCAGGACAGTTTTTCAATAGTGGCACGAATTCTACCTTTTCTAGGTACTGGCCCGAATTCTACCATTTTCCGTTACTCGCACTAATTCTACCTTTTTCTTATACTTGTTCGGAGAGTTTTTCGGTGCTCGCAAGAATTCTACTTTTTCTCGGTACTCGCATGAATTCTATCAATTTCTGGTACTCACACTGATTCTACCCTTTTTCGAAACTCGTCGGGACAGTTTTTCAATAGTGGCACGGATTCTACCTTTTCCGCTTACTCATCCGGATTCTACCATTTTTCGGTACTCACACTGATTCTACCCTTTTTAGATTCTCGTTCGGATAGTTTTTCTGTACTCGCACGGATTCTACTTTTTCCCGGTACTCGCCCGGATTCTACCATTTTCCGATACTCTAATTGATTCTACCCTTTTCCGAAACTTGTCCGGACAGTTTTCAATAGTGGCACAGATTCTACCTTTTCTCGGTAGTCGCCCGGATTCTACCAATTTCTGGTACTCACATTGATACTACCCTTTTCTGAAATTTGTCCGGACAATTTTTCAATAGTGGCACGGATTCTACCATTTCCCGGTAGTCGCTCGGAATCTACAATTACCCGGTACTTACACTGATTCTACCATTTTTCGAAACTCGTTCGGACAGTTTTTCAATAGTGGCACGGATTCTAACTTTTCCCGGTACTCGCCCAGATTCTGCCATTTTCCGGTACTCACACTGATTCTACCCTTTTCTGATACCTGTCTCGAGAGTTTTTCGGTACTCGCAAGAATGCTACCTTTTCCCGGTACTCTCCCGGATTCTACAAATTTCCGGTACTGACACTGATTCTACCCTTTTCCGAAACTCGTCCAGACAGTTTTTCAATAGTGGCACGAATTCTACATTTTCACGGTACTCGCCTAGATTCTACCATTTTCGAGTACTCTCATTGATACTACCCCTTTCCGAAACTCGTCCGGACAGTTTTTCAATCATGGCACGGATTCTACCATTTCCCGGTAGTCGCCCGGATTCTACCATTACCCGGTACTCAAACTGATTCTACCATTTTTGGAAACTCGTCCGGACAGTTTTTCAATAGTGGCACGGATTCTAACTTTTCCCGGTACTCGCCCGGATTCTACCATTTTCCGGTACTCACACTGATTCTACCCTTTTCCGATACTCGTCCGGATAGTTTTTCTGTACTCGCACGGATTCTACCTTTTCTCGGTACTCGCCCGGATTCTACCATTTTCGGGTACTCTCATTGATTCTACCCTTTTCCGAAACTCGTCCAGACAGTTTTTCAATAGTGGCACGGATTCTACCTTTTCTTGGTACTCGCCCGAATTCTACCAGTTTTCGGAACTCACACTGATTCTACCCTTTTCGGATACTCGTTAGGATTGTTTTTCGGTACTCGCACGGATTCTACCTTTTCCCGATACTCGCCCGGATTCTACCATTTTCCGGTACTCACACTGATTCTACCTTTTTCCGATACTCGTCCGGATAGTTTTTCTGTACTCGCACGGATTCTACCTTTTCTCGGTACTCGCCCGGATTCTACCATTTTCGGGTACTCTCATTGATTCTACCCTTTTTCGAAACTCGTCCAGACAGTTTTTCAATAGTGGCACGGATTCTACCTTTTCTGGGTACTCGCCCGGATTCTACCAGTTTTCGGTACTCACACTGATTCTACCCTTTTCGGATACTCGTCCGGATAGTTTTTATGTACTCGCACGGATTCTACCTTTTCTCGGTACTCGCCCGGATTCTACCATTTTCGGGTACTCTCACTGATTCTACCCTTTTCCGAAACTCGTCCGGACAATTATTCAATAGTGGCACGGATTCTAACTTTTCCCAGTACTCGCCCGGATTCTGCCATTTTCCGGTACTCACACTGATTCTACCCTTTTCTGATACCCGTCCGGAGAGTTTTTCGGTACTCGCAAGAATGCTACCTTTTCCCGGTACTCGCCCGGATTCTACCATTTTTCGGTACTCACACTGATTCTACCCTTTTTCGATACTCGTCCGGATAGTTTTTCTGTACTCGCACGGATTCTACCTTTTCTCGGTACTCGCCCGGATTCTACCATTTTCGGGTACTCTCATTGATTCTACCCTTTTCCGAAACTCGTCCAGACAGTTTTTCAATAGTGGCACGGATTCTACCTTTTCTGGGTACTCGTCCGGATTCTACCAGTTTTCGGTACTCACACTGATTCTACCCTTTTCGGATACTCGTCCGGATAGTTTTTATGTACTCGCACGGATTCTACCTTTTCCCGATACTCGCCCTGATTCTACCATTTTCGGGTACTCTCACTGATTCTACCCTTTTCCGAAACTCTTCCGGACAGTTTTTCAATAGTGGCACGGATTCTACCTTGTCTCAGTACTGGCCCGAATTCTACCATTTTCCGTTACTCACACTAATTATACCTTTTTTTGAGACTTGTTCGGAGAGTTTTTCGGTGCTCGCAAGAATTCTACTTTTTCTCGGTACTCGCATGGATTCTATCAATTTCTGGTACTCACACTGATTCTAGTCTTTTTCGAAACTCGTCGGGACAGTTTTTCAATAGTAGCACGGATTCTACCTTTTCTGCTTACTCATCCGGATTCTACCATTTTTCGGTACTCACACTGATTCTACCCTTTTCGGATACTCGTTCGGATAGTTTTTCGGTACTCGCACGGATTCTACTTTTTCCCGGTACTCGCCCGGATTCTACCATTTTTCGATACTCTCATTGATTGTACCCTTTTCCGAAACTTGTCCGGACAGTTTTTCAATAGTGGCACATATTCTACCTTTTCTCGGTACTCGCCCGGATTCTACCAATTTTTGGTACTCACACTGATTCTACCATTTCCCGGTAGTCGCCCGGATTCTACCATTACCCGGTACTCACACTGATTCTACCATTTTTCGAAACTCGTCCGGACAGTTTTTCAATAGTGGCACGGATTCTAACTTTTCTCGATACTCGCCCGGATTCTGCCATTTTCCGGTACTCACACTGCTTCTACCCTTTTTTTATACCCGTCCGAAGAGTTTTTCGGTACTCGCAAAAATGCTACCTTTTCCCGGTACTTTCCCGGATTCTACAAATTTCCGGTACTCACACTGATTCTACCCTTTTCCGAAGCTCGTCCGGACAGTTTTTCAATAGTGGCACGAATTCTACCTTTTCCCGGTACTCGCCTAGATTCTACCATTTTCGAGTACTCTCATTGATACTACCCCTTTCCGAAACTCGTCTGGACAGTTTTTCAATAGTGGCACGGATTCTACCTTTTCTTGGTACTCGCCCGGATTCTACCAATTTTCGGTACTCACACTGATTCTACCCTTTTCGGATACTCGTCCAAATAATTTTTATGTACTCGCACGGATTCTACCTTTTCCCGGTATTCCCCCGGATTCTACCATTTTCGGGTACTCTCACTGATTCTACCCTTTTCCGAAACTCTTCCGGACAGTTTTTCAATAGTGGCACGAATTCTACCTTTTCTCGGTACTGGCCCGAATTCTACCATATTCCGTTATTCGCACGAATTCTACCTTTTTTTGGTACTTGTTCGGAGAGTTTTTCGGTGCTCGCTAGAATTCTACCTTTTCTCGGTACTCGCATGGATTCTATCAATTTCTGGTACTCACACTGAGTCTACCCTTTTTCGAAACTCGTCGGGACAATTTTTCAATAGTGGCACGGATTCTACCTTTTCTGGGTACTCGCCCGGATTCTACCAATTTTCGGTACTCACACTGATTCTACCCTTTTCGGATACTCGTCCAGATAATTTTTATGTACTCGCACGGATTCTACCTTTTCCCGGTACTCCCCCAGATTCTACCATTTTCGGGTACTCTCACTGATTCTACCCTTTTCCGAAACTCTTCCGGACAGTTTTGCAATAGTGGCACGGATTCTACCTTTTCTCGGTACTGGCCCGAATTCTACCATATTCCGTTATTCGCACTAATTCTACCTTTTTTGGTACTTGTTCGG
Source organism: Vitis vinifera (assembly GCF_030704535.1). Lineage (NCBI taxonomy): Eukaryota > Viridiplantae > Streptophyta > Magnoliopsida > Vitales > Vitaceae > Vitis > Vitis vinifera. Next base: position 6,630,434 of record NC_081812.1, read on the forward strand.
AGAGTTTTTCGGTGCTCGCTAGAATTCTACCTTTTCTCGGTACTCGCATGGATTCTATCAATTTCTGGTACTCACACTGAGTCTACCCTTTTTCGAAACTCGTCGGGACAGTTTTTCAATAGTGGCACGGATTCTACCTTTTCTCGGTACTCGCCCGGATTCTACCATTTTCGAGTACTCTCACTGATTCTACCATTTTCCGAAACTCGTCCGGACAGTTATTCAGTAGTGGCACGGATTCTAACTTTTCCCAGTACTCGCCCGGATTCTTCCATTTTCCGGTACTCACACTGATTCTACCATTTTCTGATACCCGTCCGGAGAGTTTTTCGGTACTCACAAGAATGCTACCTTTTCCCGGTACTCGCCCGGATTCTACCATTTTCCGGTACTCACACTAATTCTACCCTTTTCCGATACTCGTCCGGATAGTTTTTCTGTACTCGCATGGATTCTACCTTTTCTCGGTACTAGCCCCGATTCTACCATTTTCGGGTACTCTCATTGATTCTACCCTTTTCCGAAACTCGTCCAGACAATTTTTCAATAGTGGCACGGATTCTACCTTTTCTGGGTACTCGCCCGGATTCTACCAGTTTTCGGTACTTACACTGATTCTACCCTTTTCGGATACTCGTCCGGATAGTTTTTATGTACTCGGACGGATTCTACCTTTTCCCGGTACTCGCCCGGATTCTACCATTTTCGGGTACTCTCACTGATTCTACCCTTTTCCTATACTCTTCCGGACAGTTTTTCAATAGTGGCACGGATTCTACCCTGTCTCAGTACTGGCCCGAATTCTACCATTTTCCGTTACTCGCAGTAATTCTACCTTTTTTTTAGACTTGTTCGGAGAGTTTTTCGGTGCTCGTAAGAATTCTACCTTTTCTCGGTACTCGCATGGATTCTGTAAATTTCTGGTACTCACACTGATTCTACCCTTTTTCGAAATTCGTCGGGACAAATTTTCAATAGTGGCACGGATTCTACCTTTTCTGCTTACTCATCCGGATTCTACCATTTTTCGGTACTCACACTGATTCTACCCTTTTCCGATACTCGTTCGGATAGTTTTTCGGTACTCGCACGGATTCTACTTTTTCCCGGTACTCGCCCGGATTCTATCATTTTCCCATACTGTCATTGATTCTACCCTTTTCCGAAACCTGTCCGGACAGTTTTTCAATAGTGGCACAGATTCTACCTTTTCTGGGTACTCGCCCAGATTCTACCAATTTCTGGTACTCACACTGATTCTACCCTTTTATGAAATTCGTCCAGACAATTTTTCAATACTGGCACGGATTCTACCATTTCCCGGTAGTCGCCCGGATTCTACCATTACCCGGTACTCACATTGATTCCACCATTTTTCGAAACTCGTCCGGACAGTTTTTCAATAGTGGAACAGATTCTACCTTTTCTCGGTACTCGCCCGGATTCTACCAATTTCTGGTACTCACACTGATTCTACCCTTTTCTGAAATTCGTCCGGACAATTTTTCAATAGTGGCACGGATTCTACCATTTCCCGGTAGTCACCCGGATTCTACCATTACCCGGTACTCACATTGATTGTACCATTTTTCGAAACTCGTCCGGACAGTTTTTCCATAGTGGCACTGATTGTAACTTTTCTCGGTACTCGCCCGGATTCTGCCATTTTACGGTACTCACACTGCTTCTACCATTTTCTGATACCCGTCCTGAGAGTTTTTCGGTACTCGCAAGAATGCTACCTTTTCCCGATACTTTCCTGGATTCTACAAATTTCCGGTACTCACACTGATTCTACCCTTTTTCGAAGCTCGTCTGGACAGTTTTTCAATAGTGGCACGAATTCTACCTTTTCCCGGTACTCGCCTAGATTCTACCATTTTCGAGTACTCTCAATTATACTACCCCTTTCCGAAACTCGTCTGGACAGTTTTTTAATAGTGGCACGGATTCTACCTTTTCTGGGTACTTGCCCGGATTCTACCAGTTTTCGATACTCACACTGATTCTACCCTTTTCGGATACTCGTCCTGATAATTTTTTTGTACTCGCACGGATTCTACCTTTTCCCGGTACTCCCCCGGATTCTACCATTTTCGGGTACTCTCACTGATTCTACCCTTTTCCGAAACTCTTCCGGACAGTTTTGCAATAGTGGCACGGATTCTACCTTTTCTCGGTACTGTCCCGAATTCTACCATATTCCGTTATTCGCACTAATTCTACATTTTTTTGGTACTTGTTCGGAGAGTTTTTCGGTGCTCGCTAGAATTCTACCTTTTCTCGGTACTCGCATGGATTCTATCAATTTCTGGTACTCACACTAAGTCTACCCTTTTTCGAAACTCGTCGGGACAGTTTTTCAATAGTGGCACGGATTCTAACTTTTCTGCTTACCTATCCGGATTCTACCATTTTTCGGTACTCACACTGATTCTACCCTTTTCCGATACTCGTTTGGATAGTTTTTCGATACTCGCACGCATTCTACTTTTTCCCGGTACTCGCCCGGATTCTACCATTTTCCGATACTCTCATTGATTCTACCCTTTTCCAAAACTTGTCCGGACAGTTTTTCAATAGTGGCACAGATTCTACCTTTTCTCGGTAGTCGCCCGGATTCTACCAATTTCTGGTACTCACATTGATACTACCCTTTTCTGAAATTCGTCCGGACAATTTTTCAGTAGTGGCACGGATTCTACCATTTCCCGGTAGTCGCCCGGATTCTACCATTACCCGGTACTCACACTGATTCTACCATTTTTCGAAACTCGTCCGGACAGTTTTTCAATAGTGGCACAGATTCTAACTTTTCTCGGTACTCGCCCGGATTCTGCCATTTTCCGGTACTCACACTGCTTCTACCCTTTTCTGATACCCTTCCGGAGAGTTTTTTGGTACTCGCAAGAATGCTACCTTTTCCCGGTACTTTCCCGGATTCTTCAAATTTCCGGTACTCACACTAATTCTACCATTTTCCGAAGCTCGTCCGGACAGTTTTTGAATAGTGGCACGAATTCTACCTTTTCCCTGTACTCGCCTAGATTCTACCATTTTCGAGTACTCTCATTGATACTACCCCTTTCCGAAACTCGTCTGGACAATTTTTCAATAGTGGCACGGATTCTACCTTTTCTGGGTACTCGGACGGATGTTACCATTTTTCGGTACTCATACTGATTCTACCCTTTTCTGATACTCGTCCGGATAGTTTTTTGCTACTCGCACGGATTCTACCTTTTCTCGGTACTTGCCCGGATTCTACCATTTTCGGGTACTCTCACTGATTCTACCCTTGTCTGAAACTCGTTCGGACAATTTTTCAATAGTGGCACGGATTCTACCCATTCTCGGTAGTCGCCCGGATTCCACCATTTTCCGGTACTCACACTGATTCTACCCTTTTCCGATACTCGTCCGGATAGTTTTTCGGTACTCGCACGGATTCTACCTTTTCTCGGTACTCGCCCGGATTCTACCATTTTCGGGTACTCTCATTGATTCTATCCATTTCCAAAACTCGTCCGGACAGTTTTTCAATAGTGGCACGGATTCTACCTTTTCTCAGTCCTCGCCCCGAATTCTACGAATTTCCGGTACTCACACTAATTCTACCTTTTTCCGAAACTCGTTCGGATAGTTTTTCAATAATGGCACGGATTCTATCTTTTCCCGGTACTCGCCCGGATTCTACCATTTTCCGGTACTCACACTGATTCTACCCTTTTCTAAAACTCGTGCGGACAGTTTTTCAATAGTGGCACGGATTTTACCTTTTCTGGGTACTTGCTCGGATTCTACCTTTTTTCAGTACTCACACTGATTATATCCTTTTTCGATACTCGATTGGACAGTTTTTCGGTACTCGCACGCATTCTACCTTTCTCGGTACTCACCCTGATTCTACCAATTTCCGGTACACACACTGATTTTACACTTTTCCAAAACTCGTGCGGACAGTTTTTCAATAGTGGCACGGATTCCACCTTTTCCCAGTACTCGCCCAGATTCTACCATTTTCGGGTACTCTCATTGATTCTACCCTTTTCCGAAACTCGTCCGGACAGTTTTTTCATAGTGGCACGAATTCTACCTTTTCTCGGTACTAGCCTGGATTCTACCATTTTTGGGTACTCTCATTGATTCTACCCTTTCCCGAAACTCGTCCGGACAGTTTTTTCATAGTGGCACGAATTCTACCTTTTCTCGGTACTAGCCTGGATTCTACCATTTTCGGGTGCTCTCATTGATTCTACCCTTTTCTGAAAGTCGTGCGGACAGTTTTTCAATAGTGGCACGGATTCTACCTTTTCTGGGTACTCGCTCGGATTCTACCATTTTTCAGTACTCACACTGATTATACCATTTTTTGATACTCGACTGGAAAGTTTTTCGGTACTCGCACGCATTCTACCTTTCTCGGTACTCACCCTGATTCTACCAATTTCGGGTACACACACTGATTTTACCCTTTTCCGCAACTCGTGCGGACAGTTTTTCAATAGTGGCACGGATTCCACCTTTTCCCAGTACTCGCCCGAATTCTACAATTTTCGGGTACTCTCATTGATTCTACCCTTTTCCGAAACTCGTCCAGACAGTTTTTTCATAGTGGCACGAATTCTACCTTTTCTCGGTACTAGCCTGGATTCTACCATTTTCGGGTGCTATCATTGATTCTACCCTTTTCTGAAAGTCGTGCGGACAGTTTTTCAATAGTGGCACTGTTTCTACCTTTTCTGGGTACTCGCTCGGATTCTACCATTTTTCAGTACTCACACTGATTATACCATTTTTCGATACTCGACTGGACAGTTTTTCCGTACTCGCACGCATTCTACCTTTCTCGGTACTCACCCTGATTCTACCAATTTCCGGTACACACACTGATTTTACCCTTTTCCGAAACTCGTGCGGACAGTTTTTCAATAGTGGCACGGATTCCACCATTTTTCGGTACTCGCCCAGATTCTACCATTTTCGGGTACTCTCATTGATTCTACCCTTTTCCGAAACTCGTCCGGACAGTTTTTTCATAGTGGCACGAATTCTACCTTTTCTCGGTACTAGCCTGGATTCTACCATTTTTGGGTGCTCTCATTGATTCTACCCTTTTCTAAAACTGGTGCGGACAGTTTTTCAGTAGTGGCACGGATTCTACCTTTTCTAGGTACTCGCTAGGATTCTACCATTTTTCAGTACTCACACTGATTATACCATTTTTCGATACTCGACCAGACAATTTTTTGGTACTCGCACGTATTCTACCTTTCTCGGTACTCACCCTGATTCTACCAATTTCCGGTACACACACTGATTTTACCCTTTTCCGAAACTCGTCCGGACAGTTTTTCAATAGTGGCACGGATTCCACCTTTTCCCAATACTCGCCCGGATTCAACCATTTTCGGGTACTCTCATTGATTCTACCCTTTTCCGAAACTCGTCCGGACAATTTTTTCATAGTGGCACGAATTCTACCTTTTCTCGGTACTAGCCTGGATTCTGCCATTTTTCGGTACTCACATTGATTCTACCCTTTTCTGATACCCGTTCGGAGAGTTTTTCGGTAGTCGTAAGGATTCTACCTTTTCCCAGTACTCGCCCGGATTCTACCAATTTCTGTTACTCACATTGATTCTACCCTTTTCCGAAACTCGTCCGGACAATTTTTCAATAGTGGCATGAATTCTACCTTTTCCCGGTACTTGCCTAGATTCTACCATTTTCGAGTACTCTCATTGATACTACCCCTTTCCGAAACTCGTCTGGACAATTTTTCAATAGTGGCACGGATTCTACATTTTCTGGGTACTCGCCCGGATTCTACCAGTTTTCGGTAGTCACACTGATTCTACCCTTTTCGGATACTCGTCCGGATAGTTTTTCGGTACTCGCCCGGATTCTACAAATTTTCGGTACTCACACTGATTCTACCCTTTTCCGAAACTCGTCCGGACAGTTTTTCAATAGTGGCACGAATTTTACCTTTTCCCGGTACTCGCCAAGATTCTACCATTTTCGAGTACTCTCATTGATACTACCCCTTTCCGAAACTCGTCTGGACAGTTCTTCAATAGCGGCACAGATTTTACCCTTTCTGTGTACTCGGACGGATTCTACCATTTTTCGGTACTCACACTGATTCTATCCTTTTCCGATACTCGTCCTGATAGTTTTTTGGTACTCGCACGGATTCTACTTTATCCCGGTACTCGCCCGGATTCTACCATTTTCCGGTACTCACACTGATTCTACCCTTTTCCGATACTCGTCCGGATAGTTTTTCGGTGCTCGCACAGATTCTACCTTTTCCCGGTACTCGCCCGGATTCTACCATTTTCGGGTACTCTCATTGATTCTACCCTTTACCGAAACTTGTCTGGACGGTCTTTCAATAGTAGAACAGATTCTACCTTTTCTCGGTACTCGCCCGGATTCTACCAATTTCTGGTACTCACACTGATTCTACCATTTTCTATAACTCGTTCGGACAATTTTTCAATAGTAGCATGGATTCGACCATTTCCCGGTAGTTGCCCGGATTCTACCATTACCCGGTACTCACACTGATTCTACCATTTTTCGAAACTCGTCCGGACAGTTTTTCAAATATGGAACGGATTGTAACATTTCCCGGTACTCGCCCGAATTCTGCCATTTTTCGGTACTCACACTGATTCTACCCTTTTCTGATACTCGTCCGGATAGTTTTTGGGTACTCGCACGGATTTTACCTTTTCCCGGTACTCGCCCGGATTCTACCATTTTCGGGTACTCTTACTGATTCTACCCTTTTTCGAAACTCGTCCGAACAGTTTTTCACTAGTGGCACGAATTCTACCTTTTCTCGGTACTCGCCCGGATTCTACAATTTTCCGGTACTCACACTGATTCTACCCTTTTCTGATACCCGTCCGGAGAGTTTTTCGGGACTCGCGAGGATTCTACCTTTTCTGGGTACTCGCCCGGATTCTACCAATTTCCGTTAGTCACACTGATTCTACCCTTTTCCAAAACTCGTCCGGACAGTTTTTCAATATGGGCACGGATTCTACCTTTTCCTGGTACACGCTCGGATTCTACCATTTTCGGGTACTCTCACTGATTCTACCCTTTTTCGAAACTCGTCCCGACAGTTTTTCAACAGTGGCACAGATTCTACCTTTTCTCGGTACTGGCCCGGATTCTACCATTTTCCGGTACTCACACTAATTCTACCCTTTTCTGATACTCGTCAAGAGAATTTTTCGGTACTCGCAAGGATTCTACTTTTTCTCGGTACTCTGCCGGATTGTACCAATTTTTGGTACTCACACTGATTCTACCCTTTTTCGAAACTCGTCGGGACAGTTTCTCAATAGTGCCGCGGATTCTACATATTCTGGGTACTCGCCCGGATTCTTCCATTTTTCGGTACTCACACTGATTCTACCCTTTTCCGATACTCGTCCGGATAGTTTTTCTATACTCGCATGGATTCTACCTTTTCCCGGTACTTGCTCGGAGTCTACCATTTTCGGGTACTCTTATTGATTTTACCCTTTTCCAAAACTTTTCCGGACAGTTTTTCAATACTGGCATGAATTCTACCTTTTCCCGGTACTCGTCCGGATTCTACCATTTTCGAGTACTCTCATTGATACTACCCCTTTCTGAAACTCGTCTGGACAGTTTTTCAATAGTGGCACGGATTCTACCTTTTCTTGGTACTCGCCCGAATTCTAGCAGTTTTCGGAACTCACACTGATTCTACCCTTTTCGGATACTCGTTCGGATAGTTTTTCGGTACACGCACGGATTCTACCTTTTCCCGGTACCCACCCGGATTCTACTATTTTCGGGTACTCTCACTGATTCTACCCTTTTCCGAAACTCTTTCGGACAGTGTTTCAATAGTGGCACGGATTCTACCTTTTCTCGGTACTGGCCCGAATTCTACCATTTTTCGGTACTCACACTAATTCTACCCTTTTTTTATACTTGTCCGGAGAGTTTTTCGGTGGTCGCAAGAATTTTACCTTTTCTCGGTACTCGCATGGATTCTATCAATTTCTGGTACTCACACTGATTCTACCTTTTTTCGAAACTCGTCGGGACAATTTTTCAATAGTGGCACGGATTCTACCTTTTCTCGGTACTCGCCCGGATTCTACCAATTTCTGGTACTCACACTCATTCTACCATTTTCTGAAAATCGTTTGGACAATTTTTCAATAGTGGCACGGATTTGACCATTTCCCGGTAGTTGCCCGGATTCTACCATTACCCGGTACTCACACTGATTCTACCATTTTTCGAAACTCGTCCGGACATTTTTCAATAGTGGCACGGATTGTAACTTTTCCCGGTACTCGCCCGGATTCTGCCACTTTTCGGTACTCACACTGATTCTACCATTTTCTGATACTCGTCCGGATAGTTTTTGGGTACTCGCCTGGATTTTACCTTTTCCCGGTACTCGCCCGGATTCTACCATTTTGGGGTACTCTTACTGATTCTACTCTTTTTCGAAACTCGTCCGGACAGTTTTTCAATAGTGGCACGAATTCTACCTTTTCTAGGTACTCGCCTGGATTCTACAATTTTCCGGTACTCACACTGATTCTACCCTTTTCTGATACCCGTCCGGAGAGTTTTTCAGTACTCGCGAGGATTCTACCTTTTCTGGGTACTCGCCCAGATTCTACCAATTTCTGGTAGTCACACTGATTCTACCTTTTTCCAAAACTCGTCCGGACAGTTTTTCAATATGGGCACGGATTCTACCTTTTCCCGGTACACGCTCGGATTCTACCATTTTCGGGTACTCTCACTGATTCTAACCTTTTTAGAAACTCGTCCCGACAGTTTTTCAACAGTGGCACGGATTCTACCTTTTCTCGGTACTCTCCCAGAATCTACCAATTTCTGGAACTCACACTGATTCTACCGTTTTTCGAAACTCGTCGGGGCAGTTTTTCAATAGTGGCGCGGATTCTACATTTTCTGGGTACTCGCCCGGATTCTTCCATTTTTCGGTACTCACACTCATTCTACCCTTTTCCGATACTCGTCGGGATAGTTTTTCTGTACTCGCACGGATTCTACCTTTTCCCGGTACTTGCTCGGATTCTACCATTTTCGGGTACTCTTATTGATTTTACCCTTTTCCAAAACTTGTCCGGACAGTTTTTCAATACTGACATGAATTCTACCTTTTCCCGGTACTCGTCCGGATTCTACCATTTTCGAGTACTCTCATTGATACTACCCATTTCTGAAACTCGTCTGGACAGTTTTTCAATAGTGGCACGGATTCTACCTTTTCTTGGTACTCGCCCGGATTCTACCAGTTTTCGGAACTCACACTGATTCTACCCTTTTCGGATACTCGTTCGGATAGTTTTTCGGTACTCGCACGGATTCTACCTTTTCCTGGTACTCACCCGGATTCTACTATTTTCGGGTACTCTCACTGATTCTACCCTTTTCCGAAACTCTTTCAGACAATGTTTCAATAGTGGCACGGATTCTACCTTTTCTCGGTACTGGCCCGAATTCTACCATTTTCCGGTACTCACACTAATTCTACCCTTTTTTTATACTTGTCCGGAGAGTTTTTCGGTGGTCGCAAGAATTCTACCTTTTCTCGGTACTCGCATGGATTCTATCAATTTCTGGTACTCACACTGATTCTACCCTTTTTCGAAACTCGTCGGGACAGTTTTTCAATAGTGGCACGGATTCTACCTTTTCTGCTTACTCATCCGGTTTCTACCATTTTTCGGTACTCACACTGATTCTACCCTTTTCTGATACTCGTTCGGATAGTTTTTCGGTACTCGCACGGATTCTACCTTTTCCCGGTACTCGCCCAGATTCTACCATTTTCGGGTACTCTCATTGATTCTACCCTTTTCCGAAACTTGTCCGGACGGTTTTTCAATAGTGGAACAGATTCTACCTTTTCTCGGTACTCGCCCGGATTCTACCAATTTCTGGTACTCACACTGATTCTACCATTTTCTGAAACTCGTTCGGACAATTTTTCAATAGTGGCCCGGATTCGACCATTTCCCGGTAGTTGCCCGGATTCTACCATTACCCGGTACTCACACTGATTCTACCATTTTTCGAAACTCGTCGGGACAGTTTTTCAATAGTGGCACGGATTGTAACTTTTCCCGGTACTCGCCCGGATTCTGCCATTTTTCGGTACTGACACTGATTCTACCCTTTTCTGATACTCGTCCGGATAGTTTTTGGGTACTCGCAAGGAATTTTCCTTTTCCCGGTACTCGCCCCGATTCTACCATTTTCGGGTACTCTTACTGATTCTACCCTTTTTCGAAACTCGTCCGGACAGTTTTTCAATAGTGGCTCGAATTCTATCTTTTCTCGGTACTCGCCCGGATTCTATAATTTTCCGGTAGTCACACTAATTCAACCCTTTTCTGATACCAGTCCGGAGAGTTTTTCGGTACTCGCGAGTATTCTACCTTTTCTGGGTACTCTCCCGGATTCTACCAATTTCCGGTACTGACACTGATTCTACCCTTTTCCAAAATTCGTCCGGACAGTTTTTCAATATGGGCACGGATTCTACCTTTTCTCGGTACTGGCCCGAATTCTACCATTTTCCGTTACTCACACTAATTCTACCTTTTTTTTATACTTGTTCGGAGAGTTTTTCGGTGCTCGCAAGAATTCTACCTTTTCTCGGTACTCGCATGGATTCTATCAATTTCTGGTACTCACACTGATTCTACCCTTTTTCGAAACTCGTCGGGACAGTTTTTCAATAGTGGCACGGATTCTACCAGTTTTCGGTACACACACTGATTCTACCCTTTTCGGATACTCGTCCGGATAGTTTTTATGTACTCGCACGGATTCTACCTTTTCCCGGTACTCGCCCGGCTTCTACCATTTTCGGGTACTCTCACTGATTCTACCCTTTTCCGAAACTCTTCCGGACAGTTTTTCAATAGTGGCACGAATTCTACCTTTTCTCGGTACTCGCCCAGATTCTACAATTTTCCGGTACTCACACTAATTCAACCCTTTTCTGATACCCGTCCGGAGAGTTTTTCGGTACTCGCGAGGATTCTACCTTTTCTGGGTACTCGCCCGGATTCTACCCTTTTCCGAAACTCGTCCGGACAGTTTTTCAATAGTGGCACGAATTCTACATTTTCTCGGTAATCGCCCGGATTCTTCCATTTTCCGGTACTCACACTGATTCAACCCTTTTCTGATACCCGTCCGGAGAGTTTTTCGGTATTCGCGAGGATTCTACCTTTTCTGGGTACTCGCCCGGATTCTACCATTTCCGGTACTCACACTGATTCTACCCTTTTCCAAAACTTGTCCGGACAGTTTTTCAATATGGGCACGGATTCCACCTTTTCTCGGTACTGGCCCGAATTCTACCATTTTCCGTTACTCACACTAATTCTACCTTTTTTTTATACTTGTTCGGAGAGTTTTTCGGTGCTCGCAAGATCTCTACCTTTTCTCGGTACTCGCATGGATTCTATCAATTTCTGGTACTCACACTGATTCTACCCTTTTTCGAAACTCGTCGGGACAGTTTTTCAATAGTGGCACGGATTCTACCTTTTCTGCTTACTCATCCGGATTCTACCATTTTTCGGTACTCACATTGATTCTACCCTTTTCCGATACTCCTTCGGATAGTTTTTTGGTACTCGCACGGATTCTACTTTTTCCCGGTACTCGCCCGAATTCTACCATTTTCCGATACTCTCATTGATTCTACCCTTTTCCGAAACTTGTCCGGACAGTTTTTCAATAGTGGCACAGATTCTACCTTTTCTCGGTACTCGCCCGGATTCTACCAATTTCTGGTACTCACACTGATTCTACCTTTCCCTGAAACTCTTCCGGACAATTTTTCAATAGTGGCAAGGATTCTACCATTTCCCGGTAGTCGCCCGGATTCTACCATTACCCGGTACTCACACTGATTCAACCATTTTTCGAAACTCGTTCGAACAGTTTTTCAATAGTGGCACGGATTCTAACTTTTCCCGGTACTCGCCCGGATTCTGCCATTTTCCGGTACTCAAACTGATTCTACCCTTTTCTGATACTCGTCCGGATAGTTTTTCGGTACTCGCACGGATTCTACCTTTTCCCGGTACTCACCCGCATTCTACCATTTTGGGGTACTCTCACTGATCTTACCCTTTTCCGAAACTCGTCCGGACAGTTTTTCAATAGTGGCACGAATTCTACCTTTTCTCGGTAATCGCCCGGATTCTACCATTTTCCGGTACTCACACTGATTCAACCCTTTTCTGATACCCGTCCGGAGAGTTTTTCGGTACTTGCAAGGATTCTACATTTTCTGGGTGCTCGCCCAGATTCTACCAATTTTCGGTACTCACACAGATTCTACCCTTTTCCGAAACACGTCCGAACAGTTTTTCAATAGTGGCACGACTTCTACGTTTTCCCGGTACTCGCCCGGATTCTACCATTTTCGAGTACTCTCACTGATACTACGCCTTTCCGAAACTCATCTGGACAGTTTTTCAATAGTGGCACAGATTCTACCTTTTTTGGGTACTCGCTTGGATTCTACCAGGTTTCGGTACTAACACTGATTCTACCCTTTTCGGATACTCGTCCGTATAGTTTTTCGCTACTCGCATGGATTCTACCTTTTCCCGGTACTCGCCCGGATTCTACCATTTTCCGGTACTCACACTAATTCTACCCTTTTCTGATACTTGTCAGGAGAGTTTTTCGGTGCTCGCAAGAATTCTAGCTTTTCTCGGTACTCGCATGGATTCTATCAAGTTCTGGTACTCACACTGATTCTACCCTTTTTCGAAACTCGTCGGGACAGTTTTTCGATAGTGGCACGGATTCTACCTTTACTGCATACTCATCCGGATTCTACCATTTTTCGGTACTCACCCTGATTCTACCTTTTCCCGGTACTCGCCCGGATTCTACCAGTTTTCGGTACTCACACTGATTCTACCCTTTTCGGATACTCGTCCGGATAGTTTTTCGGTACTCGCATGGATTCTACCTTTTCCCGGTACTCGACCGGATTCTACCCTTTTCGGGTACTCTCACTGATTCTACCCTTTTCCGAAACTCTTTTGGACAGTTTTTCAATAGTGGCACGTATTCTACCTTTTCTCGGTACTGGCAGGAATTCTACCATTTTCCGGTACTCACACTAATTCTACCCTTTTCTGATACTTGTCCGGAGAGTTTTTTGGTGCTCGTAAGAATTCTACCTTTTCTTGGTACTCGCATGGATTCTATCAATTTCTGGTACTCACACTGATTCTATCCATTTTCAAAACTCGTCCGGACAGTTTTTCAATAGTGGCACGAATTTTACCTTTTCTCGGTAATCGCCCGGATTCTACCATTTTCCGGTACTCACACTGATTCAACCCTTTTCGGATACTCGTCCGGATAGTTTTTCGGTACTCGCATGGATTCTACCTTTTCCCGGTACTCCCCCGGATTCTACCATTTTTCGGTACTCACACTAATTCTACCCTTTTCTGATACTTGTCAGGAGAGTTTTTCGGTGCTCGCGAGTATTCTACCTTTTCTGGGTACTCTCCCGGATTCTACCAATTTCCGGTACTGACACTGATTCTACCCTTTTCCAAAATTCGTCCGGACAGTTTTTCAATATGGGCACGGATTCTACCTTTTCTCGGTACTGGCCCGAATTCTACCATTTTCCGTTACTCACACTAATTCTACCTTTTTTTTATACTTGTTCGGAGAGTTTTTCGGTGCTCGCAAGAATTCTACCTTTTCTCGGTACTCGCATGGATTCTATCAATTTCTGGTACTCACACTGATTCTACCCTTTTTCGAAACTCGTCGGGACAGTTTTTCAATAGTGGCACGGATTCTACCAGTTTTCGGTACACACACTGATTCTACCCTTTTCGGATACTCGTCCGGATAGTTTTTATGTACTCGCACGGATTCTACCTTTTCCCGGTACTCGCCCGGCTTCTACCATTTTCGGGTACTCTCACTGATTCTACCCTTTTCCGAAACTCTTCCGGACAGTTTTTCAATAGTGGCACGAATTCTACCTTTTCTCGGTACTCGCCCAGATTCTACAATTTTCCGGTACTCACACTAATTCAACCCTTTTCTGATACCCGTCCGGAGAGTTTTTCGGTACTCGCGAGGATTCTACCTTTTCTGGGTACTCGCCCGGATTCTACCCTTTTCCGAAACTCGTCCGGACAGTTTTTCAATAGTGGCACGAATTCTACATTTTCTCGGTAATCGCCCGGATTCTTCCATTTTCCGGTACTCACACTGATTCAACCCTTTTCTGATACCCGTCCGGAGAGTTTTTCGGTATTCGCGAGGATTCTACCTTTTCTGGGTACTCGCCCGGATTCTACCATTTCCGGTACTCACACTGATTCTACCCTTTTCCAAAACTTGTCCGGACAGTTTTTCAATATGGGCACGGATTCCACCTTTTCTCGGTACTGGCCCGAATTCTACCATTTTCCGTTACTCACACTAATTCTACCTTTTTTTTATACTTGTTCGGAGAGTTTTTCGGTGCTCGCAAGATCTCTACCTTTTCTCGGTACTCGCATGGATTCTATCAATTTCTGGTACTCACACTGATTCTACCCTTTTTCGAAACTCGTCGGGACAGTTTTTCAATAGTGGCACGGATTCTACCTTTTCTGCTTACTCATCCGGATTCTACCATTTTTCGGTACTCACATTGATTCTACCCTTTTCCGATACTCCTTCGGATAGTTTTTTGGTACTCGCACGGATTCTACTTTTTCCCGGTACTCGCCCGAATTCTACCATTTTCCGATACTCTCATTGATTCTACCCTTTTCCGAAACTTGTCCGGACAGTTTTTCAATAGTGGCACAGATTCTACCTTTTCTCGGTACTCGCCCGGATTCTACCAATTTCTGGTACTCACACTGATTCTACCTTTCCCTGAAACTCTTCCGGACAATTTTTCAATAGTGGCAAGGATTCTACCATTTCCCGGTAGTCGCCCGGATTCTACCATTACCCGGTACTCACACTGATTCAACCATTTTTCGAAACTCGTTCGAACAGTTTTTCAATAGTGGCACGGATTCTAACTTTTCCCGGTACTCGCCCGGATTCTGCCATTTTCCGGTACTCAAACTGATTCTACCCTTTTCTGATACTCGTCCGGATAGTTTTTCGGTACTCGCACGGATTCTACCTTTTCCCGGTACTCACCCGCATTCTACCATTTTGGGGTACTCTCACTGATCTTACCCTTTTCCGAAACTCGTCCGGACAGTTTTTCAATAGTGGCACGAATTCTACCTTTTCTCGGTAATCGCCCGGATTCTACCATTTTCCGGTACTCACACTGATTCAACCCTTTTCTGATACCCGTCCGGAGAGTTTTTCGGTACTTGCAAGGATTCTACATTTTCTGGGTGCTCGCCCAGATTCTACCAATTTTCGGTACTCACACAGATTCTACCCTTTTCCGAAACACGTCCGAACAGTTTTTCAATAGTGGCACGACTTCTACGTTTTCCCGGTACTCGCCCGGATTCTACCATTTTCGAGTACTCTCACTGATACTACGCCTTTCCGAAACTCATCTGGACAGTTTTTCAATAGTGGCACAGATTCTACCTTTTTTGGGTACTCGCTTGGATTCTACCAGGTTTCGGTACTAACACTGATTCTACCCTTTTCGGATACTCGTCCGTATAGTTTTTCGCTACTCGCATGGATTCTACCTTTTCCCGGTACTCGCCCGGATTCTACCATTTTCCGGTACTCACACTAATTCTACCCTTTTCTGATACTTGTCAGGAGAGTTTTTCGGTGCTCGCAAGAATTCTAGCTTTTCTCGGTACTCGCATGGATTCTATCAAGTTCTGGTACTCACACTGATTCTACCCTTTTTCGAAACTCGTCGGGACAGTTTTTCGATAGTGGCACGGATTCTACCTTTACTGCATACTCATCCGGATTCTACCATTTTTCGGTACTCACCCTGATTCTACCTTTTCCCGGTACTCGCCCGGATTCTACCAGTTTTCGGTACTCACACTGATTCTACCCTTTTCGGATACTCGTCCGGATAGTTTTTCGGTACTCGCATGGATTCTACCTTTTCCCGGTACTCGACCGGATTCTACCCTTTTCGGGTACTCTCACTGATTCTACCCTTTTCCGAAACTCTTTTGGACAGTTTTTCAATAGTGGCACGTATTCTACCTTTTCTCGGTACTGGCAGGAATTCTACCATTTTCCGGTACTCACACTAATTCTACCCTTTTCTGATACTTGTCCGGAGAGTTTTTTGGTGCTCGTAAGAATTCTACCTTTTCTTGGTACTCGCATGGATTCTATCAATTTCTGGTACTCACACTGATTCTATCCATTTTCAAAACTCGTCCGGACAGTTTTTCAATAGTGGCACGAATTTTACCTTTTCTCGGTAATCGCCCGGATTCTACCATTTTCCGGTACTCACACTGATTCAACCCTTTTCGGATACTCGTCCGGATAGTTTTTCGGTACTCGCATGGATTCTACCTTTTCCCGGTACTCCCCCGGATTCTACCATTTTTCGGTACTCACACTAATTCTACCCTTTTCTGATACTTGTCAGGAGAGTTTTTCGGTGCTCGCAAGAATTCTAGTTTTTCTCGGTACTCGCATGGATTCTATCAATTTCTGGTACTCACACTGATTCTATCCTTTTTCAAAACTCGTCGGGACAGTTTTTCCATAGTGGCACAGATTCTACCTTTACTGCTTACTCATCCAGATCTACCATTTTTCGGTACTCACACTGATTCTACCTTTTCCCGGTACTCGCACGGATTCTACCAGTTTTCGGTACTCACACTGATTCTACCCTTTTCGGATACTCGTCCGGATAGTTTTTCGGTACTCGCATGGATTCTACCTATTCCCTGTACTCACCCGGATTCTACCATTTTCGGGTACTCTCACTGATTCTACCCTTTTCCGAAACTCTTCCGGACAGTTTTTCAATAGTGGCACGGATTCTACTTTTTCTCGGAACTGGCTCGAATTCTACCATTTTCCGGTACTCACACTAATTCTACCCTTTTCCGATACTTGTCAGGAGAGTTTTTCGGTGCTCGTAAGAATTCTACTTTTCTCGGTACTCGCATGGATTCTATCAATTTCTGGCACTCACACTGATTCTACCCTTTTTCGAAACTCGTCGGGAAAGTTTTTCAATAGTGGCACGGATTCTACCTTTTCTGCTTACTCATCCGGATTCTACCATTTTTCGGTACTCACACTGATTCTACACTTTTCCGATACTCGTCCGGACAGTTTTTAAATTGTGGCACGGATTGTACCTTTTCCCGGTACTCGCCCGGATTCTACCATTTTTCAGTACTCACACTGATTATACCTTTTTTCGACACTCGGCTGGACAGTTTTTCGGTACTCGAATGGATTCTACCTTTCTCGGTACTCACCCGGATTCTACCAATTTTCGGTACACACACTGATTTTACCATATTCCGAAACTCGTCCGGACAATTTTTCAATAGTGGCACGGATTCTACCTTTTCCCAGTACTCGCCCGGATTCTACCATTTTCGGGTACTCTCATTGATTCTACTCTTTTCCGAAACTCGTCCGGACAGTTTTTCAATAGTGGCACAGATTCTACTTTTTCCCGGTACTCGCCCGGATTCTGCCATTTTCCGGTACTCACACTGATTCGACCCTTTTCTGATACCCGTCCGGAGAGTTTTTCGGTACTCGCAAGAATTCTACCTTTTCCCGGTACTCGCCCGGATTCTACAAATTTCCGGTACTCACACTAATTCTACCCTTTTCCGAAACTCGTCCGGACAGTTTTCAATAGTGGCACGAATTCCACCTTTTCCCGGTACTCGCCTAGATGCTTCCATTTTCGAGTACTCTCATTGATACTACCCCTTTTCGAAACACGTCTGGACAGTTTTTCAATAGTGGTACGGATTCTACCTTTTCTGGGTATTCGCCCGGATTCTTCCATTTTTCGGTACTCACACTGATTCTACCCCTTTCCGATACTCGTCCGGATAGTTTTTCGGTACTCGCACGGATTCTACCTTTTCTGCTTACTCATCCGGATTGTACCATTTTTCGGTACTCACACTGATTCTACCCTTTTCCGATACTCGTTCGGATAGTTTTTCGGTACTCGCATGGATTCTACTTTTTCCCGGTAGTCGCCCGGATTCTACCATTTTCGGGTAGTCTCATTGATTCTACCCTTTTTCGAAACTTGTTCAGACAGATTTTCAATAGTGGCACAAATTCTACCTTTTGTCAGTACTCGCCCGGATTCTACCAATTTCTGTTACTCACACTGATTCTACCAATTTCTGAAACTCGTCTGGACAATTTTTCAATAGTGGCACGACTTCTACTTTTTCCCGGTACTCGCCCGGACTCTACCATTTTCAAGTACTCTCACTGATACTACGACTTTCCGAAACTCGTCTGCACAATTTTTCAATTGTGGAATGGATTCTACCTTTTCTGGGTACTCGACCGGATTCTACCATTTTTCGGTACTCACACTGATTCTACCCTTTTCTGATACTCGTTCGGATAGTTTTTCGGTACTCGCACGGATTCTACCTTTTCCCGGTACTCGCCCGGATTCTGCCATTTTCGATTACTCTCACTGATTCTACCCTTTTTCGAAACTCGACCCGACAGTTTTTCAATAGTGGCACAGATTCTACCTTTTCTCGGTACTGGCTCGGATTCTATCATTTTTCGGTGCTCACACTGATTCTACCCTTTTCTGATACTCGTTCGGAGAATTTTTCGGTACTTGCAAGGATTCTACTTTTTCTCTGTACTCTCCCGGATTCTACCAATTTCTAGTACTCACACTGATTCTACCCTTTTTCGAAACTCGTCGGGACAGTTTTTCAATAGTGGCGCGGATTATAACTTTTCTGGGTACTCGCCCGGATTCTTCCATTTTTCGGTAAACACACTGATTCTACCCTTTTCCGATGCTCGTCCGGATAGTTTTTCGGTACTCGCACGGATTCTACCTTTTCCCGGTACTCGCTCGAATTCTACCATTTTCGGGTACTCTTATTGATTCTACCATTTTCCGAAACTTGTCCGGACAATTTTTTCAATAGTGGCACGGATTCTACCTTTTCTCGGTACTCGCCTGGATTCTGCCATTTTCCGGGACTTACACTGATTCTACCCTTTTCTGATACTCGTTCGGAGAGTTTTTCGGTACTCGCAAGGACTCTACCTTTTCCCGGTACTCGCCCGGATTCTACCAATTTCTGATACTCACACTGATTCTACCCTTTTCCGAAACTTGTCCGGATAGTTTTTCAATAGTGGCATGAATTTTATCTTTTCTCGGTACTCGCCCGGATTCTATCATTTTTCGGTACTCACACTGATTCTACCATTTTTCGAAACTCGTCCGGACAGTTTTTCAATAGTGGCACGGATTGTACCTTTTCCCGGTACTCGCCCGGATTCTACCATTATTCAGTACTCACACTGATTATACCTTTTTTCGATACTCGGCCGGACAGTTTTTCGGTACTCGCATGGATTCTACCTTTCTCGGTACTCACCCGGATTCTACCAATTTTCGGTACACACACTGATTTTACCATTTTCCGAAACTCGTCCGGACAATTTTTCAATAGTGGCACGGATTCTACCTTTTCCTAGTACTCGCCCGAATTCTACCATTTTCGGGTACTCTCATTGATTCTACTCTTTTCCGAAACTCGTCCGGACAGTTTTTTAATAGTGGCACAGATTCTACTTTTTCCCAGTACTCGCCCGAATTCTGCCATTTTCCGGTACTCACACTGATTCGACCCTTTTCTGATACCCGTCCGGAGAGTTTTTCAGTACTCGCAAGAATTCTACCTTTTCCCGGTAATCGCCCGGATTCTACAAATTTCCGGTACTCACACTAATTCTACCCTTTTCCGAAACTCGTCCGGACAGTTTTCAATAGTGGCACGAATTCCACCTTTTGCCGGTACTCGCCTAGATTCTACCATTTTCGAGTACTCTCATTGATACTACCCTTTTCCGAAACACGTCTGGACAGTTTTTCAATAGTGGTACGGATTCTACCTTTTCTGGGTACTCGCCCGGATTCTACCATTTTTCGGTACTCTCTCTTATTCTACCATTTTCCGATACTTTTTCGGATAGTTTTTCGGTACTCGTACAGATTCTACCTTTTCCCGGTACTTGCCTGGATTCTACCATTTTCGGGTACTCTCATTGATTCTACCCTTTTCTGAAGTTCGTCCGGACAATTTTTCAATAGTGGCACGGATTCTACCTTTTCTCGGTACTCGCTCTGGATTCTACGAATTTCCGGTACTCACACTGATTCTACCCTTTTCCGAAACTCGTTCGGAAAGTTTTTCAATAATGGCACGGATTCTATCTTTTCCCGGTACTCGCCCGGATTGTACCATTTTCCAGTACTCACATTGATTCTACCCTTTTTCGAAACTTGTCCGGACAGTTTTTTAATAGTGGCACGGATTCTCCCTTTTCCCCGTACTCGCCGTAATTCTACCATTTTCGGGTCCTCTCATTGATTCTACCCTTTTGTCAGTACTCGCCCGGATTCTACCAATTTCTGGTACTCACACCGATTCTACCCTTTTTCGAAACTCGTCGGGACAGTTTTTCAATAGTGGCACGAATTCTACCTTTTCCCGGTACTCGCCCGGATTCTACAATTTTTCGGTACTCACACTGATTCTACCATTTTCTGAAACTCGTACGGACAGTTTTTGAATAGTGCCACGGATTCTACCTTTTCCCGGAACTCGCCTGGATTCCTCCACTTTTGGGTACTCTCATTAATTCTACCCTTTTCCGAAACTCGTCTGGAATGTTTTTGAATAGTGGCACGGATTCTACCTTTTCTCGGTACTTGCCCGGATTCAACCATTTTCCGTTACTCACACTGGTTCTACCCTTTTTTGATGCTCGTTCGGATAATTTTTCGGTACTCGCAAGGATTCCACCTTTTCCCGGTAGTCGCCTGGATTCTACCAATTTTTGGGACTCACACTGATTCTACCCTTTTTCTAAACTGGTTGGGAGTGTTTTTCAATAGTGCCACGGATTCTACCTTTTCCCGGTACTCGGCCGGATTCTACCATTTTTCGGTACTCATACTAATTCTACCCTTTTCCGAAACTTATCCGCACAGTTTTTTAATAGTGGCACGGATTCTACCTTTTTCCGGTACTCACCCGGATTCTACCATTTTTCGGTACTCACACTGATTCTACCCTTTTCCGAAACTCGTCCGGACAGTTATCCAATAGTGGCACAAATTCTACCTTTTCCCGGTACTCACCCGGATTCTACCTTTTTTCGGTACTCACATTGATTTTACCCTTTTCCGAAACTCGTGCGGACAGTTTTTCAATAGTGGCATGGATTCTATGTTTTCTAGGTACTCGCCCGGATTCTACTATTTTGCGGTACTCACACTGATTCTACCATTTTCCGAAACTCATCCGGTCAGTTTTTTAATAATGGCACGGATTCTACCATTTCCCGGTACTCACACTGATTCTACCCTTTTCCGAAACTCGTCCAGAAAGTTTTTCAATAGTGGCACGGATTCTACCTTTTCTGGGTACTCGCCCGGATTCTACCAATTTTCGGTACTCACACTGATTCTACCATTTTCCGAAACTTGTCCAGACTGTTTTTCAATAGTGGCACAGATTCTACATTTTCCCGGTACTCGCCCGGATTCTACCATTTTCCGGTACTCACACTGATTCTACCTTGTCCGAAACTCGTGCGGACAGTTTTTCAATAGTGGCACGGATTCTACCTTTTCCCGGTACTCACCTGGATTCTACCATTTTCCGGTACTCACACTGATTCTACCATTTTCGAAACTCGTCCGGATTGTTTTTCAATAGTGGCACGGATTCTACCTTTTCTCGGTACTTACCCGGATTCTACCAATTTCTGATACTCACACTGATTCTACCCTTTTCGGAAACTCGTCCAGACAGTTTTTCAATAGCGGCACGAATTTTACCTTTTCCCGGTACTCGCCCGGATTCTACCATTTTCTGATACTCAAACTAATTCTAACCTTTTTCGATAATCGTCCGGACAGTTTTTCGGTACTCGCACCGATTCTGCCTTTTCCCGATACTAGCCCGGATTCTACCATTTTTCGGTACTCACATTGATTCTACGCTTTTCCGAAACTCGTCCGAACAGTTTTTCAATAGTGGCACAGATTCTACCTTTTCTGGGTACTCGCCCGGATTCTACCAATTTTCGGTACTCACACTGATTCTACCATTTTCCGAAACTTGTCCACACTGTTTTTCAATAGTGGCACAGATTCTACATTTTCCCGGTACTCGCCCGGATTCTACCATTTTCCGGTACTCACACTGATTCTACCTTTTCGGAAACTCGTGCGGACAGTTTTTCAATAGTGGCACGGATTCTAACTTTTCCCGGTACTCACCCGGATTCTACCATTTTCCGTTTCTCACACTGATTCTACCATTTTTCGAAACTCGTCCGGATTGTTTTTGAATAGTGGCACGGATTCTACCTTTTCTCGGTACTTACCCGGATTCTACCAATTTCTGGTACTCACACTGATTCTACCCTGTTCAGAAACTCGTCCAGACAGATTTTCAACAGCGGCACGAATTCTACCTTTTCCCGGTACTCGCCCGGATTCTACCATTTTTTGGTACTCAAACTAATTCTAACCTGTTCCGATAATCGTCCGGACAGTTTTTTGGTACTCACACCGATTCTGCCTTTTCCTGGTACTCGCCCGGATTCTACCATTTTTCGGTACTCACATTGATTCTACGCTTTTCCGAAACTCGTCCGAATAGTTTTTCAATAGTGGCATGGATTCTACCTTTTCCCGGTACTCGCCCGGATTCTACCATTTTTCGGTACTCACACTGATTCTTCGCTTTTCCAAAGCTCGTCCGGACAGTTTTTCAATAGTGGCACGGATTCTACCTTTTCGGGTACTTGCCCGGATTCTACCATTTTCCGGTACTCACACTGATTCTACCCTTTTCCGAAACTCGTCCAGACTGTTTTTCAATAGTGGCACAAATTCTACATTTTCCCGGTACTCGCCCGGATTCTACCATTTTCCGGTACTCACACTGATGCTACCCTTTTCCGAAACTCTTCCGAACTGTTTTTTAATAGTGGCACGGATCTACCATTTCTCCGTACGCGCCTGCATTATACAATTTTTAGGTACTCGCATTGATTCTACCCTTTTCCGATAATCGCCCGGACAGTTTTTCATGACTCGCACGGATTATACCTTTTCCCGATAGTCGCCCGGATTCTACCATTGTCCGGTACTCACACCGATTCTACCCTTTTCCGATACTCGTCCGAACAGTTTTTCGGTACTCGCACGGATTCTACCTTTTCCCAGTACTCGCCTAGATTGTACCAATTTCCGGTACTGACACTGATTCTACCCTTTTCCGAAACTCGTCCGGACAATTTATCAATAGTGGCACGGATTCTACCTTTTCACGGTACTTGCTCGGATTCTACCAATTTCTGGTACTCACACTGATTATACCCTTTTCGAAAACTTGTCCGAACAATTTTTCAATAGTGGCATGAATTCTACCTTTTCCCGGTACTCGCCTGGATTATACCATTTTCAGGTACTCGCATTGATTCTACCCTTTTCCGATACTCGCCCGGACAATTTTTCATTACTCGCACGGATTCTACCTTTGTCCGGTACTGACACTAATTCTGCCCTTTTCCGAAACTCATCCGGACAATTTTTCAATAGTAGAATGGATTCTAATTTTTCACGGTACTCACCCGGATTCTACCATTTTTCGGTACTCACACTGATTCTACGCTTTTCCGAAACTCGTCCGGACAGTTTTTCAATAATGGTACGAATTCTACCTTTTTCCGGTAGTCGTCCGGATTCTACCATTTTTCGGTACTCACACTGATTCTTCGCTTTTCCGAAGCTCGTCCGGAAAGTTTTTCAATAGTGGTACGTATTCTACCTTTTCCCGGTACTCGCCCGGATTCTACCATTTTCCGGTACTCACAGCGATTCTACCCTTTTCCGAAATTCGTGCGGACAGTTTTTCAATAGTGGCACAGATTCTACCTTTTCTGGGTACTCGCCCGTATTCTACCAATTTTCGGTACTCACACTGATTCTACCATTTTCCAAAACTTGTCCAGACTGTTTTTCAATAGTGGGACAGATTCTACATTTTCCCGGTACTCGCCCGGATTCTACCATTTTCCGGTACTCACACTGATTCTACCTTTTCGGAAACTCGTGTGGACAGTTTTTCAATAGTGGCACGGATTCTACCTTTTCCCGGTACTCACCCGGATTCTACCATTTTCCGGTACTCACACTGATTCTACCATTTTCCGAAACTCGTCCGGATTGTTTTTGAATAGTGGCACAGATTCTACCTTTTCTCGATACTTACCCGGATTCTACCAATTTCTAGTACTCACACTGATTCTACCCTGTTCGGAAACTCGTCCAGACAGTTTTTGAATAGCGGCACAAATTCTACCTTTTCCCGGTACTCGCCCGGATTCTACCATTTTCTGGTACTCAAACTAATTCTAACATTTTCCGATAATCGTCCGGACAGTTTTTTGGTACTCGCACCGATTCTGCCTTTTCCTGGTACTCGCCCGGATTCTACCATTTTTCGGTACTCACATTGATTCTACGCTTTTCCGAAACTCGTCCGAACAGTTTTTCAATAGTGGCATGGATTCTACCTTTTCCCGGTACTCGCCCGGATTCTACCATTTTTCGGTACTCACACTGATTCTTCGCTTTTCCAAAGCTCGTCCGGGCAGTTTTTCAATAGTGGTACGTATTCTACCTTTTCCCGGTACTTGCCCAGATTCTACCATTTTCCGGTACTCACAGTGATTCTACCCTTTTCCGAAATTCGTGCGGACAGTTTTTCAATAGTGGCACGGATTCTACCTTTTCTGGGTACTTGCCCGGATTCTACCATTTTCCGGTACTCACACTGATTCTACCCTTTTCCGAAACTCGTCCAGACTGTTTTTCAATAGTGGCACAAATTCTACATTTTCCCGGTACTCGCCCGGATTCTACCATTTTTCGGTACTCACACTGATGCTACCCTTTTCCGAAACTCGTCCGAACTGTTTTTTAATAGTGGCACGGATTCTATCATTTTTCGATACTCACATTGATTCTCCGCTTTTCCGAAACTCGTCCGGACAGTTTTTCAATAGTGGCACGGATTCTACCTTTTCCTGGTACTCGCCCGAATTCTACCATTTTACGGTACTCACACTGATACTACCCTTTACCGAAACTCGTCCAGACAGTTTTTCAATAGTGGCAGGGATTCTACCTTTTCCCGGTGCTCGCTCGGATTCTACCATTTTTCGGTACTCACACTGATTCTACCATTTTCCGATTCTCGTCCGGACAGTTTTTCGGTACTCGCATGGATTCTACCTTTTTCAGGTACTCGCCCGGATTGTACAAATTTTGCGGTACTCACACTGATTTTTGTTTGACACACTATAACTGGAAACTAAGCATCTTAACACTTAGATTTTTGTGGAAGATTAAGAGTTGGTCCTTTGGGAGTGGAAATTATTTTGATACTCAAATTTGCATAATGCCCGCTCTTTGAATGTTGTGATAGGTAAGTTATTTGATGACTCTTGTTGATGATTGAGTTTTATATCCTTGACTTGCCACGAGAGAGTTTGATCTAATCATGCCACTTGGTTATTTTTTGGAGTGATCAGCATGATTTTGTAAATTATTATATTATCTATTTTTCTTTATTTTTCTTTCCTTCATTGCTCAGGGACTAGCAATGTGTCAGTTGGGGGGAGTGATTACTACCCAAAAAGTGCTATTTTACACCTTTAATGCATTATGTTTTAAGCACTTTTGTGTAGTAGTTCTCCATCTTTAGTCCAATTGGCATGTTAAGGACCTAGCAATGTCTCCTAATCATATTTGTGGCTAGTTTTAATGTTTTGACAGCTTTTTGGATCGTTAAAACAAGTCAAGCAAAGGAGAAAACCAAAGAGAAGCAAAGTGAAAAAAATCAAGATGTAGCAGCTGCAGTCTTCTTTCACACTTTTGGAGAACTTCCCGAAGTCCATTTTTTACATGCTATATACCATTTCAAAGCTCTGGAAGTCAAGAATCCAACGCTTCAAACCGTGTACGATTTGGAGCTGAAATGAGGAAGATATGGCCTTCCGAAGCCAACTGCTCCAGCATATGCGAAAATTTCGCATTCCACAAGAGCATATGCGAAATTCGCATAACATTCGCATATGGTTCGCATAACCCATGCGTGTTGCGAATTTTGCTCTGCCCTTTGCCGACTCCACTTTAGATATTTTCCTTTATATTTTGTGATGTAATTTCCTTTATTATCCTTGTAACTAACCAATCATAGGCTTTTGGCTTTTGTAAAGACTATATAAAGGGTGGAAATCACCTCTTGATATATATATGGAATACGTATTACGTTTTTACACTGTGAATTTTACAGAGCTCTCTTGTTCTCTTTTCTCTTTATTATTTTCTTTTTCTTGGAAGCCAAACAACCTCTAAGGATGTTTGCCCGGAGGATGAGAGGCTAAACTTTCGGTTTCTTGGAGTAAAGGAAGCTAGGTGAAAAGTCCAGATGAAAAGGTGGAAAGCTTCCATGCATTAAATTCAGGTAGTTGGAATTCATAAATGGCTTATAAATCCAAAGTTTTGCTTTAAACCTCTTAGAATCACTTTGAATGACCAATACATGGTAAGCTTCAGGTCTTTATGGATGCTTATTGCTAGATTCATATTAGTCCATTAGTTATCATGTACGAGTCATTGGAAAGTGATTCAAGGTGAAGACCCATAGTGTCTTAAGCCATTAATGGACCTTGACTACCATTTCTATTGACCTTTTATGGATTAAATCTTCATTGTCAAACCTATACCGGTTCGGGAAATAACTATAGGTTAAATCCCCAATGCGAGGAGAAAAATCCGGAATTTTCCACTTTCTATTCTGAACTTGATCCTAGCAACCCTTAGCTCCGGGAGACTTTCTTTCTTCCATTTTTAATTAGTTTATGTTAGTTTAGTTTCAAACACTTTCAAAACAAATTTTATTTTCTTTTAAACTTTAAGTTTTTGATTAAGGAAATCATTAAATACAATTTCTAATTTTGAATACATCACTGGTAGAATGAAAACCCATCCCAGAGCTCGACCCTAGAGCCACTATACTATAGTAGCTTTACTACATTAGTATGAGGTCATAGGTTTTATAAATGTTTTTTATTAAATGACCCATTTGGAGTTACATGCGAATCATACTCACACTGATTCTACCATTTTCCGATTCTCGTCCGGACAGTTTTTCGGTACTCGCATGGATTCTACCTTTTTCAGGTACTCTCCCGGATTGTACCAATTTTGCGGTACTCACACTGATTCTACCCTTTTTCGAAACTCGTCCGGACAGTTTTTCAATAGTGGCACGGATTCTTCCTTTTCTCGGTACTCGCCCAGATTCTACCATTTTTAGGCACTCACACTGATTCTAGCCTTTTTCGTTACTCGTCCAGACAGTTTCTCGGTACTTGCACCGATTCTACCTTTTCCCGATACTCGCCCGGATTCTACCAACTTCTGGTACTCACACTGATTCTACCCTTTTCCGAAACTCGTCCGGACAGTTTTTCAATAGTGGCACGGATTCTACCTTTTCCCGGTACTTGCCCGGATTCTACCATTTTTTGTTACTCACATTGATTCTACGCTTTTCTGAAACTTGTCCGGACAGTTTTTCAATAGTGGCACGGATTCTACCTTTTCCCGGTACTCGCCCGGATTCTACCATTTTTTGGTACTCACACTGATTCTACCCTTTTTCTATACTCGTCCGGGCAGTTTTTCGGTACTCGCATGGATTATACCTTTTTCAGGTACTCGCCTGGATTGTACTAATTTCCTGTACTCACACTGATTCTACCCTTTTCCGAAACTTGTCAGGACAGTTTTTCAATTGTGGCACGGATTCTACCTTTTCCCGGTACTCGGTCGGATTCTACCATTTTCGGGTACTCTCACTGATTCTACCCCTTTCTGAAACTCGTCCGGACAGTTTTTCAACAGTGGCACGGATTCTACATTTTCCCGGTACTCGTCCGGATTCTACCATTTTTTGGTACTCACACTGATTCTACCCTTTTCCGATACTCGTCCGGGCAGTTTTTCGGTACTCGCATGGATTCTACCTTTTTCAGGTACTCGTCTGGATTGTACCAATTTTCGGTACTCACACCGATTCTACCCTTTTCCGAAACTCGTCCGGACAGTTTTTCAATAATGGCACTGATTCTACCGCTTCCCGGTACTCGGTCGGATTCCACCATTTTCGGGTACTCTCACTGATTCTACCCCTTTCCAAAACTCGTCCGGACAGTTTTTCAATAGTGGCACAGATTCTACATTTTCCCGGTACTCGCCCGAATTCTACCTTTTTTTGGTACTCACACAGATTCTACCATTTTCCGATACTCGTCCGGGCAGTTTTTCGGTACTCGCATGGAATCTACCTTTTTTAGGTGCTCGCCTGGATTGTACCAATTTCCGGTACTCACAGGTTCTCACCGCTTCTTAGAGCATCCTCACTCAGCAGATCACAGTTCTTAGTGCTCATCAAGAGCAGATTATCGCCACTCAGACCCAGCACACTGCCATCCTGAGGCAAATGCAGCATCATCTGGGTATTATATCACCTCCTAAGTACTCCATTCCTATCCCACCAGAGCCATCACAGGCCCCTACTATTGTACATCAGACTATGCCTTCTGAGGAGTCGACTATAGGAGAGGCAGAGGCAGCTGAGCCATCATCTCCACATCATCCTCCAGCCACCATCTGATCATTTTCATAGTTTCCTTTATATATGTCCTTTATGTATTTCCCTTATATTTTCCTTACTGGAGTAGCTCTAGAAATCCCATGCTTTTGATATTATATACTGGGATTAATTGTATTACTTGTTCTCCTTTTGTATTTTCATCAAATGAAGTAATACAAATCTATCATTTTTTTTTAGTACTCTTAGCATTAATTTATTCTTACTTCATTTTCTCACGTCTTTTGTTCTTTTTGAAACATGTGGTTTCTCCAATCAGTATTCGAAATTGATATCACTCAGGAGGTACCACTTCCTCCCTTTAATTGCAATCACCCATATCACATTGAGGACAATGCTTAGTTCGGTTGGGGGGGGGGGGAGAGAGAGAGAGAGAAATGAGAAAGGAAGGAAGTATGATAAGTTAAAGGAAGTATGCTAAGTCATTTTGGTAATGCAATTATGTTGGTAAAACAGTTGTAGTTTTTGCTTTTTACTCTTTTTACTCTATTCTCCATGGATTTTGAGGAAAAATTTTCAAATTAAAACAGGAGAAATTGAACTGTTGCTTTTCACTTGACTTAGAGTATGGATTATGCCTTCTAAAGTGGTTAAATTGTTGAAGCTTCTATTGAAATCAAATTTAGTTCTTCCACTTTAAGCTATTCACACACTGTGCACAATAGATTCCGATTATAAGATGAAAAGCTATTTCCCTCTTGACTTAGGATAATTTTGGGACTTGGTACATTTGACCTCATTTGATAAAGTTGTGACACCTTGTAAAAGGCCAATGAGCCTTTGAAATAAAGAAAGAAAAATGTTTGCTTGCCTTGAAACCCGAGCAAGGTCTGAGGGGTATATGGTGAAAATCTTTAAAGCCTGGTGCCCTAAGCCTTAATTGGTTGGGAGTCACCGACCTCAATGCTCGTTACAAGGGTGAATAGGTAGAGTTAGCATATGGTACGTGCTTGGGTATTAGAAATTCATTCTCAAAAGTCCGAGGAAAAATCCGAGGAGTTAGTGGTTGAAAGATCCTTAAAGCTTGATGTCCTAAACCTTAATTGGTTGGGAGTCATTGATGGACCCCCATTACATGGACAATTCAGAAAGAGTACCCCATTAAGCCTCCTTGTAAAAAAAAAAAGAAAAAAAGAAAAAAAAGAAAAAAAAGTGTGTTCTCTGCCTATTGAATTTGGTCAGTTTGCTAAGTGTTGAAAAGAGATAGGTTGGGGGGAGAGATTAGTTTAGCATATTATTTTTGGAAGCTAAGGAATCACACACTTAGATTTTTGTGGAAAATTAAAGTTTGGTTCTTTGGAAGTGAAAATGATTTTAAAACTTCAGTTTGCATAATGCATTCCCTTAATTGATAGTGTTTAGCATAGTTTGTTATAACTCTTGTTGAAATTTGGGTGTATATTTCTTTAATGTTCCATGTGAGAGTTAGATCATCATGCCACTTGAAAATTGTTTTTTGATCAGCATGATGTTGTAAATTATAGTACTTTTTATTTTTATTTTTCTCTCCTTTATTGCTAAGGGACTAGCAATATGTCGGTTGGGGGGAGTGATTACTACTCAAAAAGTGCTATTTCATAGCTTGTAATTAATCCTTTTAAACACTTTTGAATAGTAGTTTTGGCCTTTTAACTCAATTGGCATGATAAGGACCCTTGCAATCAATTTTAATCACTTTATGTTAAGTTTTGGTGTTTTTGTTAGTAATTTGATCACCAAAGCAATCCAAGATTGAGGAGAGTTCTTTGGAATCTTGGGCAAAGCAATTGGAAGCTCATAAACATGAAGAACTAAAGCTTTGAAGCCCTTTTCCAAGAGTTGATCCGGAATGCAAGGAGAAAAAGTAAAGAGAATCTGCCATGAAGCATATTCTTGATGACAGTCGTGGCAGCCACTTTTGGAGCACTTTCTAAAGTCCAATTGATGCATGCTATATACCATTTCAAAGCTCAGGAAGTCAACAATCCAATTCTTTAAACGGTGCACAATTCGGAGTTGAAACGAAGAAGTTACAACCATTGCAAGTCAATCACTCTAAGCTGAAGGAAGCATTTTGCAAAGTGTTGCGAAATCACCCTTTTGTTGCGAAGTGATTTCGCAGCCTTTTTGTACAGTGTGGTGGATTTCCTCCTGAAGTTGCCCGATATATGCGACAAGTTGGAAGCTGAGAACCTCAAGATGGAAGCCAACTTTGCAGCCCTGCGAGAATAGCCTTTTGCTGCGAAGTGATTTCGCAGCCCTTTTTGAGTGTCTGCAAAATCTCGCAGACATCATTTTCTCTTGCGAAATGGTCCGTAGTGCTTCCCGATGTTTGCTACCGACATTGGGAGATATTTTCCATCAGATTTTTGTTGTCTAAATCCCAAAATACTCCTTGTAAGCCACCAATTACAAGATTCCTTGGCTTTTAAGTTAGTAAAAAGAGAAAATCCATGTAATAATTAGTTTTATATTATGTTCATATAAATACCTCTCGAGAGCCTGTTCTCAACAGGAGGAGGAGGAACTTTGTTGTAAAAGTTTGAAAGCAAGTAAAGTTCAGGCCCTTTGTTTTGCCTTACATTCTCACTTTGTACTTTTTATTTCTTACTAAGTTATGCACTCTCTGTGGAATTTTCCCCAGAGAATGAGTAACTAAACCTTTAGTTCCTTGGAGCTAAGGTTGCTGGGGAAGGTTCCAAGTGCAAGAATGCAAAGCTCTATGGTTTCAGCCATGAATGAAGAGGAAGTGAAATCCTTTAGTGATTTCTATATTTTTAGTTAACTTAAAACACCTTAGAGTCACCTGGGCCAACACTTGGTAAGGCAAGTGATCTCCAACCAAGGAGATGCACTAGTTTACCCCTTGCGAGCCTCTGGGAGGTAACTTTAAGGTAGGATTTTCTGGAATTGCCAACACTTGGTAAGCTTTTGGACTCCAAGGAGACATCCATTAGTTATCTCTTGCGAGCTTGAGAAGGGAAGTCCAAGGTTAAAGATCACCTTGAATGGTTAAGGCTTAGTGAGAGGTTTCAACCATTGCAAGTTGCATCAGTGAGAGAATTAAAGTTGGAATCTAATTAAAGGATGTATCTGTACAACACCGGTTAGAGAATTGACTATATGTTGAATCTCGAACGCGAGGAAATGAACCATCTGACCGGAGCTATGTCTTTTGCATGAGGAACCACCCCAGTGAACCTGACCCTCCAAGGAATGTTTTTCCTCCTAAGTTATTCCCATTACTTGTTTTATAGTTAGATTAAATCTAAATCTTTGCCAATCAAAGTTTGTATTTTATTTCTTGAGCTAACCTTGAAATGAAACACTACCAATTCACTTTGAATTGATATCATTTGTAATTTGGAAACCCTTTCCAATGAACGATCCTAGAGCCGCTATACTATAGTAGCTTTTTCTTTGCTACCCTAGTATATGGTGTAATAGGTTATAAATTTTGTTGATTACTCCCTCATTTTAGGAGCAGCAGCTGGACACAAATCAGCTGAGACACCAATTGGGCATGAATCACCTGGATTGTACCAATTTCCGATACTCACACTGATTCAACCCTTTTCGGAAACTCGTCCGAACAGTTTTTCAATAGTGGCTCGGATTCTACAATTTCCCGGTACTCGCCCGGATTCTACCATTTTCAGGTACTCTCACTGATTCTACTCTTTTCCGAAACTCGTCCGGACAATTTTTCAATAGTGGCACGGTTTCTACCGTTTCCCGGTACTCGCCCGGATTCTACCATTTTTTGGTACTCGCACTGATTCTACCCTTTTCCGATACTCGTCAGGGCAGTTTTTCGGTACTCGCATGGATTCTACCTTTTTCAGGTACTCGCCTGGATTTTACCAATTTTCGGTACTCCCACTGATTCTACCCTTTTCCGAACCTCGTCCGGACAGTTTTTCAATAGTGGATCGGATTCTACAATTTCCCGGTACTCGCTCGGATTCTACCATTTTCGGGTACTCTCAATGATTCTACACCTTTCTGAAACTCGTCCGGACAGTTTTTCAATAGTGGCACAGATTCTACCTTTTCCCGGTACTCGCCCGGATTTTACCATTTTTCGGTACTCACACTAATTCTACCCTTTTCCGATACTCGTCAAGATAGTTTTTCGGTACTCGAACGGATTCTACCTTTTCTCGGTACTCACCCGGATTCTACCATTTTTCGGTACTCACACTGATTCTACCTTTTTTCGAAACTTGTCAGGACACTTTTTCGGTACTCGCATGGATTCTACTTTTTTCAGGTACTCTCCCGGATTGTACCAATTTGCGGTGCTCACACTGATTCTACCCTTTTCCGAAACTCGTCCGGACAGTTTTTTAGTAGTGGCACGAATTCTACTTTTTCCTGGTACTCGCCCAGATTCTACCATTTTTCGGTACTCACCTTGATTCTACGCCTTTCCGAAACTCGTTCTGACAGTTTTGTAATAGTGGCACAGATTTTATCTTTTCCCGGTACTCGCCCGGATTCTACCATTTTCCGATACTCGTCGAGGTAGTTTTTCGGTACTCGCATGGATTCAACTTTTTCAGGTACTCGCCTGGATTGTACTAATTTCCGGTACACACTGATTCTACCCTTTTTCGAAACTCGTTGGGACAGTTTTTCAATAGTGGCACGGATTCTACCTTTTCCCGATATTCGCCCGGGTTCTACCATTTTTCGAAACTCGTCTGGACAGTTTTTAAATAGTGGCACGGATTCTACTTTTTCCCGGTACTCGCCCGAATTCTACCATTTTTCGGTACTCACCTTGATTCTACGCTTTTCCGAAACTCGTACCGTTAGTTTTTCAATAGTGGCACGGATTCTACCTTTTCCCGGTACTCGCCCGGATTCTACCATTTTTTGGTACTCACACTGATTCTACCCTTTTCCGATTCTCGTTTGAACAGTTTTTCGTTACTCGCATGGATTCTACCTTTTTCAGGTACTCGCCCGGATTGTACCAATTTTCGGTACACAGATTGATTCTACGCTTTTCCGAAACTCGTCCGGACAGTTTTTCAAAAGTGGCACAGATTCTTCCTTTTCTCGGTACTCGCCCGGATTCTACCATTTTCAGGTACTCACACTGATTCTACCCTTTTTCGATACTCGTCCGGATTGTTTCTCGGTACTCGCACCCGTTCTACCTTTTCTCGGTACTCGCCCAGATTCTACCATTTTTTGGTACTCACACTGATTCTACCCTTTTCCGATTCTCGTTTGAACAATTTTTCGTTACTCGCATGGATTCTACCTCTTTCAGGTACTCGCCCGGATTGTACCAATTTTCGGTACACAGATTGATTCTACGCTTTTCCGAAACTCGTCCGGACAGTTTTTCAATAGTGGCACGGTTTCTACCTTTTCCCGGTACTCGCCCGGATTCTACCATTTTTTGGTACTCACACTGATTCTACCATTTTCCGATACTCGTCCGGGCAGTTTTTCAGTACTCGCATGGATTATACCTTTTTCAGGTACTCGCCTGGATTGTACTAATTTCCTGTACTCACACTGATTCTACCCTTTTCCGAAACTCGTCCGGACAGTTTTTCAATAATGGCACGGATTCTACTTTTTCCCGGTACTCAGTCGGATTCTACCATTTTCGGGTACTCTCACTGATTCTACCCCTTTCTAAAACTCGTCCGGACAGTTTTTCAATAGTGGCACAGATTCTACCTTTTCCCGGTACACGCCCGGATTCTACCATTTTTCGGTACTCACTCTGAATCTACCCTTTACCGAAACTCGTCCGGACAGTTTTTCAAAAGTGGCACGGATTCTTCCTTTTCTCGGTACTCGCCCGGATTCTACCATTTTCAGGTACTCACACTGATTCTACCCTTTTTCGATACTCGTCCGGATTGTTTCTCGGTACTCGCACCCGTTCTACCTTTTCTCGGTACTCGCCCGGATTATACGAACTTCTGGTACTCACACTGATTCTACACTTTTGCGAAACTCGTTCGGACAGTTTTTCAATAGTTGCACGGATTCTACTTTTTCCCGGTACTCGCCGGATTCTACCATTTTTCGGTAATCAAACTGATTCTACCCTGTTCCGATATTCGTCAAGATAGTTTTTCGATACTCGAACAGATTCTACCTTTTCCCGGTACTCGCCCGGATTCTACCATTTTTCGTTACTCACATTGATTCTACCCTTTGTCGAAACTCGTCCGGACAGTTTTTCGGTACTCGCATGGATTCTACCTTTTTCAAGTACTTGCCTCGATTATACCAATTTCCGGTGCTCACACTGATTCTACCATTTTCCGAAACTCGTCCGGACAGTTTTTTAATAGTGGCACGGATTCTACTTTTTCCCGGTACTCGCCCGGATTCTACCATTTTTCAGTACTCACCTTGATTCTACACTTTTCCGAAACTCGTCCTGACAGTTTTTCAATAGTGGTACGGATTCTATCTTTTCCCGGTACTCGCCCGGATTCTACCATTTTTTGGTACTCACACTGATTCTATCCTTTTCCGATACTCGTCGGGGCAGTTTTTCGGTACTGTCATGGATTCTACCTTTTTCAGGTACTCGCCTGGATTGTACGAATTTCTGGTACTCACACTGATTCTATCCTTTTTCGAAACTCGTCGGGACAGTTTTTCAATAGTGGCACGGATTCTACCTTTTCCCACTACTCGCCAGGATTCTACCATTTTTCGAAACTCGTCCGGACAGTTTTTTAATAGTGGCACGGATTCTACTTTTTCCAGATACTCGCCTGAATTCTACCATTTTTCGGTACTCACCTTGATTCTACGCTTTTTCGAAACTCGTCAGATTAGTTTTTCAATAGTGGCACGGATTCTACCTTTTCCCGGTACACGCTCGAATTCTACTAATTTCTGGTACTCACACTGATTCTACTCTTTTCCGAAACTTGTCTGGACAATTTTTCGATAGTGGCACGGATTCTACCTTTTCCCGGTACTCGCCCGGATTCTACCATTTTTCGGTACTCACCCTGATTCTACGCTTTTCCGAAACTCGTCCAAACAATTTTTCAATAGTGGCACGGATTCTATCTTTTCCCGCTACTCGCCCGGATTCTACCTTTTCGGGTACTCACACTGATTCTACCCTTTTTCGAAACTCGTCTGGACAGTTTTTCAATAGTGTCACGGATTCTTCCTTTTCTCAGTACTCGCCCGGATTCTACCATTTTTAGGTACTCACACTGATTCTACCCTTTTTCGTTACTCGTCCGGACAGTTTTTCGGTACTTGCACCGATTCTACCTTTTCCCTGTACTCGCCCAGATTCTACCAACTTCTGGTACTCACACTGATATTACCTTTTTCCGAAACTCGTCCGGACAGTTTTTCAATAGTGGCACGGATTCTACATTTTCCCGGTAGTCGCCCGGATTGTACCAATTTTTGGTACTCACATTGATTCTACCCTTTTCCGAAACTTGTCCGGACTGTTTTTCAATAGTGGCACGGATTCTACCTTTTCCTGGTACTCGGCCGGATTCTACCATTTTTTGGCACTCACACTGATTCTACCCTTTTCCGAAATTTGTCCGGACAGTTTTTCAATAGTGGCAAGGATTCTACCTTTTCCCGGTACTCAGCCGGATTCTACCATTTTTCGGTACTCACACTGATTCTACGCTTTTTTGAAACTCGTCCTTACTGTTTTTCAAAAGTGGCACGGATTCTTCCTTTTCTCGGTACTCGCCCGGATTCTACCATTTTTCGGAACTCACACTGATTCTAGGCTTTTCCGATACTCGTCCGGACAGTTTTTCGGTACTCGCATGGATTCTACCTTTTCCCGATAGTTGCCCGGATTCTACCATTGTCCGGTACTCACACTGATTCTACCCTTTTCCGATGCTCGTTCGTACAGTTTTTTGGTACTCGCATGGATTCTACCTTTTTCTAGTACTCGCCCGGATTGTACCAATTTCTGGTACTCACACTGATTCTACCCTTTTCCAAAACTCGTCCGGACAGTTTTTCAATAGTGGCACGGATTCTACCTTTTCCTGGTACACGCCTGGATTCTACCAATTTTCTGTACTTACACTGATTCTACTCTTTTCCGGAACTCGTCCGGACAGTTTTTCAATAGTGGCACAGATTCTACCTTTTCCCGGTACTCGCTCGGATTCTACCATTTTTCAGTACTCAAACTGATTATGCCCTTTTCCGATACTCGTTCGGACAGTTTTTCAATAGTGGCACGGATTCTACCTTTTCCCAATACACACCCGGATTCTACCAATTTCTGGTACTCACACTGATTCTACCCTTTTCGGAAACTCGTCCAGAGAGTTTTTAAATATTGACAAGGATTCTAACTTTTCCCGGTACTGATTACTACTCAAAATGTGCTATTTCATAGCTTGTAATTAACTCTTTTAAACACTTTTGAGTAGTAGTTATTGCCTTTTAACCCAATTAACATATTAAGGACCTTTGCAAGCACTTCTAATCAATATGTGTTAAGTTTTGGTGTTTTGATAGCCTTTTTGATCACCAAAGCAATCCGAGATTGAGGAGAGTTATGAGGAATCTTGGGAAAAGCAATTGGAAGCTCAGAAACATGAAGAACCAAAGCTTGGAAGTCCTTTGCCATAAGTAAATTCGGAATGCAAGGAGAAGAAGCAAAGAGAATCTGCCATAAAGCATATTCTTGATGACAGTCATATCAGCCACTTTTGGAGCACTTTACAAAGGCCAATTAATGCATTCTATATACCATTTTAAAGCTCAGGAAGTCAACAATCCAATGCTTCAAACGGTGCACAATTCGGAGTTGAAACGAAGAAGTTACAGCCATTACAAGTCAATCACTCTAAGCTGAAAGAAGCATTTTGCAAAGTGTTGCGAAATCACCCTTTTGTTGCGAAATGATTTCACAGCCTTTTTGAACAGTGTTGTGGATTTCCTCCTGAAGTTGCCCAATATATGCCGCACGTTGGAAGCTGAGAGCCTCAAGGTGAAATCCAACTTCGCAGAGCTGCGAGATTAGCCTTTTGCTGCGAAGTGATTTCGCAGCCCTTTTTGTGTGTCTGCGAAATCTCGCAGACATCATTTTCTCTTGTGAAATGGTCCTTAGTGCGTCCCGATATTTGCTACCGACATTGGGAGATATTTTCCATCAGATTTTTGTTGTCTAAATCCCAAAATTCTCCTTGTAAGCCACCAATTACAAGATTCCTTAGCTTTTAAGTTAGGAAAAAGAGTAAATATCCATGTAATAATTAGTTTTGTATTATGTTTATATAAATACCTCTCGAGAGCCTGTTCTCAGGGAGGAGGAACCTTTTTATAAAAGTTTGAAAGCAAGTAAAGTTCAGGCCCTTTGTTTTGCCTTACCTTCTCACTTTGTATTTTTCATTTTTTTCTAAGTTATGAACTCTCTGAGGAATTTTCCCTAGAGAATGAGTAACTAAACCTTTAGTTCCTTGGAGCTAAGGTTGCCGGGAAAGGTTCCAAGTGCAAGAATGCAAAGCTTTGTGGTTTCAGCCATGAATGAAGAGGAAGAGAAATCCTTTAGTGATTTCTATGTTTTTAGTTAACTTAAAACACCTTAGAGTCACCTGGGCCAACACTTGGTAAGGCAAGTGATCTCCAACCATAGAGATGCACTAGTTTACCCCTTGCGAGCCTCTGGGAGGTGACTTGAAGGTAGGATTTTCTAGAATTGCCAACACTTGCTAAGCTTTTGGACTCCAAGGAGACATCCATTAGTTATCTCTTGCGAGCTTGAGAAGGGAAGTCCAAGGTTAAAGATCACCTTGAATGGTTAAGGCTTAGTGAGAGGCCCGAACCGTTGCAAGTTGCATCAGTGAGAGAATTAAAGCTGAAATCTAATTAAAGGATGTATCTGTACAACACCGGTTAGAGAATTGACTATATGTTGATTCTCTCACACGAGGAAATGAACCAACTGACCTGAGCTATGTCTTTTGCATGAGGAACCTCCCCTGTGAACCTAAATCTCCAAGGAATGTTTTCTTCATAAGTAATTTCCATTACTTGTTTTGCCGTTAGCTTAAATCTAAATCTTTTTAAACCAAAGTTTGTGTTTTATTTCTTGAGCTAACCTTGAAATGAAAAAGCACCAATTCACTTTGAATTGGTATCATTTGTAATTTGGAAACCCTTCCCAGTGAACGATCCTAGAGCCGCTATACTATAGTAGCTTTGTCTTTGCTACCCTAGTATATGGTGTAATAAGTTATAAATTTTTGTTGATTACTCCCTCGATCAAGGAGCACCAGCTAGACATGAATCAGCTGAGACACTAATTGGGCACGAATCAAATGGCGCCATTGCCAGGGAAGGTGTCAAGTTTATAGTGATATTATTTCAGAGCACTTGTGATTTTCATCACAAGTTTGGTAACGTTTCTTTCATTTTACTAATTCTCATTCTTTCTTTACTAATTCATAATCCAAATTTATCTTTTAAATTCAGCTTAGTTTAATTTTGTTGTTGTAGCCCTGTTTCCTTTTGTTGTCCTTTATTTTCATTTAAGTTACAGATAGATACTAGTTGTGTATGCCAAAGTGGATACGAGACAGTGGAGGAAGGCTTGTTAAACGTGATACACCTCATAACAAGGAATTGGAATTGAGCTTGAATATCATGGAAGCTACACCTGAAGATCAGCATAGTCACCAAGGTCGTCAAGACAATCTCAATGAATTCAGATCAATGAGGGACCGCATGCATCCACCTCGTATGAGTGCACCATCATGTATAGTGCCCCCTATAGAGCAGCTAGTGATCAGACCGTATCTTGTTCCACTTCTACCAACTTTCCATGGGATGGAAAGTGAGAATCCCTATGCACACATCAAGGAATTTGAAGATGTTTGTAATACATTCCAAGAGGGAGGAGCTTCAATCGATTTGATGAGGCTTAAGTTATTTCCTTTTACTTTAAAGGATAAGGCCAAAATTTGGCTTAATTCTTTAAGGCCAAGGAGTATCCGTACTTGGACTGACTTACAAGCTGAATTCCTCAAGAAATTTTTTCCCACTCATAGAACAAATGGCTTGAAAAGGCAAATTTCAAACTTCTCAGCTAAAGAGAATGAGAAATTCTATGAGTGTTGGGAAAGATACATGGAAGCTATAAATGCTTGCCCTCACCATGGCTTTGATACGTGGCTATTGGTGAGCTATTTTTATGATGGGATGTCTTCCTCAATGAAGCAACTCCTCGAGACAATGTGTGGAGGAGATTTCATGAGCAAAAATTCGGAGGAAGCTATGGATTTCTTGAGCTATGTAGCTGAAGTTTCAAGGGGATGGGATGAACCAACCAAAGGAGAAGTGGGGAAGATGAAGTCTCAACTGAGTGTTTTTAATGCTAAGGCTGGGATGTATACCTTGAAAGAAGATGATGATATGAAAGCAAAATTGGCAGCTGTGACAAGAAGATTGGAGGAGCTGGAACTGAAGAAAGTGCATGAAGTGCAAGCTGTTGCTGAAGCACCAGTGCAAGTAAAGCTTTGTCCTAATTGTCAATCATATGAACATTTGGTGGAGGAATGCCCTGCAATTTCAGCTGAAAGGGAAATGTTTAGAGATCAAGCAAATGTTGTTGGACAATTCAAGCCCAATAACAATGCACCTTATGGAAATACTTACAACTCAAGTTGGAGGAATCATCCAAATTTCTCATGGAAGGCCAGAGCAACTCAGTACCAACAGCCGGATCCACCATCTCAACAATCTTCGAGTCTTGAACAAGCAATAGCGAATCTCAGCAAGGTAGTGGGAGATTTTGTTGGAAACCAAGAAGCCATCAATGCTCAACTCAATCAAAAAATTGACAGAGTGGAGAGTACTTTGAATAAAAGGATGGATGGAATGCAAAATGATATATCCCAAAAGTTTGATAATCTCCAATACTCAATTTCAAGGCTCACAAATTTGAACACAATGCAAGAAAAGGGAAGATTTCCGTCTCAACCCCACCAAAACCCCAAGGGTGTCCATGAAGTGGAGGTTCAAGAGGGAGAATCATCACAGATGAAAGATGTCAAAGCCTTGATCACTTTAAGGAGTGGTAAAAAAATTGAGAAGCCAACACCCAAGCCACATGTTGAGAAAGAAGAAGAGATAAAGAAAGGGGAGGAAATGGAAGACAAAGAGAGTGAGGTCAGTGAAAAGAAGAAGGACTATGATTCAACAATGAATGCAATTCCAGATAAGGAGCTTCAAAAAGAAGAAATGCTGAAGAAATCAACTTCTCCACCTTTTCCTCAAGCATTGCATGGGAAAAAGGGGATTAGAAATACATCTGAAATTCTTGAAGTATTGAGACAAGTGAAAGTCAATATCCCATTACTGGATATGATTAAACAAGTTCCAACATATGCAAAATTCCTAAAGGACTTATGTACTATTAAAAGAGGGTTGACTGTAAATAAGAAAGCCTTCTTGACTGAGCAAGTAAGTGCAATCTTACAATGTAAGTCTCCATTGAAGTACAAAGATCCGGGAAGTCCTACCATTTCAGTCATGATTGGAGAAAAGGTAGTGGAGAAAGCTTTGTTAGACTTGGGAGCAAGTGTGAATTTGCTTCCATACTCCGTTTACAAGCAATTGGGACTTGGTGAGTTGAAGCCAACGGCAATCACTTTATCTCTAGCAGATAGATCAGTAAAATTCCAAGGGGGGTAATTGAGGATGACTTGGTTCAAGTTGATAATTTCTACTATCCGGTAGATTTTATTGTTCTTGATACAGACCCTACTGTAAAGGAAGCTAATTTAGTTCCTATCATCCTTGGAAGGCCATTTCTTGCTACCTCAAATGCAATCATCAACTGCAGGAATGGGATGATGCAACTCACTTTTGGCAACATGACACTTGATCTCAATATCTTCTATATGTCTAGAAAGCAAACCACTCCGGAAGAAGAAGAGGGTCCAGAAGAGGTGTGCATTATTGACA
The DNA here is from genome assembly GCF_030704535.1 of Vitis vinifera. Taxonomy (NCBI): domain Eukaryota; kingdom Viridiplantae; phylum Streptophyta; class Magnoliopsida; order Vitales; family Vitaceae; genus Vitis; species Vitis vinifera. The sequence goes on from NC_081812.1 coordinate 6,672,415, forward strand.
CTCTGGTAGAGGAGCACTGTACTCGCCCGGATTCTACAATTTTCCTGGACTTAGACTGATTCTACCCTTTTTCGATACTCGTCCGAACAGTTTTTCGGTACTCGCACGGATTGTACCTTTTCCCGATACTCGCCCAGATTCTACCAATTTCCGGTACTCACACTGATTCTACCTTTTTTTCGAAACTCGTCCGGACAGGTTTTCAATAGTGGCACGAATTCTACCTTTTCCCGGTACTCGCCCGGATTCTACCAATTTTCGGAACTCACACTGCTTCTACCCTTTTCCGATTCTCGTCCGAACAGTTTTTCGATACTCGCATGGATTTTACCTTTTCCCGGTACACGCCCGGATTCTACCATTTTCCGATAGTCCCACCAATTCTATCATTTTCCGATACTCGACCGGACAGTTTTTCGGCAGTGGCACAAATTCTACATGTTCCCGGTACTCGCCCGAATTCTACCATTTTCCAGTACCCCACCAAATCTACCTTTTTTCGATACTCGTCTAGACAGGTTCTCGGTTGTGGCACGAATTCTAAATTTTCCCGGTACTCGTCCGAATTCTACCAATTTCCTGTATTCATACTGATTCTACCCTTTTCCGAAACTCGTCCAGACAGTTTTTCAATAGTGTCACGGATTCTACCTTTTTCCGGTACTTGCCCGGATTCTACAATGTTCCGATACTCACATTGATTCTACCCTTTTCCCGGTACTCTCCCGGATTCTACCATTTTTCGATTCTCCCACCAATTATACCCTTTTCCGATACTCGTCCGGACAGTTTTTCAATAGTGGCACGGATTCTACCATTTCCCAATACTCGCCCGGATTCTACCATGTTCCGGTACTCACACTGATTCTACCCTTTTTCGAAACTCGTCCGGACAGTTTTTCAATAGTGGCACGGATTTTACATTTTCCCTGTACTCACAAGAGATTCTACAATTTTTCGGTACTCACACTGATTCTACCCTTTTCCAATACTCGTCCTGACAGTTTTTCGGTACTCGCACGGATTCTACCTTTTCCCAGTACTCGCTCGAATTCTAACATTTTTTGTTACTCCCACCAATTCTACCCTTTTTCGATACTCGTCTAGACAATTTCTCGGTACTCGCACGGGTTCAACCTTTTCCCGGTACCCGCCCGGATTCTACCAATTTCCGGTACTCACACTGATTCTACACTTTTCCGAAGCTCGTCCGGACAGTTTTTTAATAGTGGCCCGGATTCTACCTTTTCTCGGTACTCGACGGATTATACCATTTTCCAGTACTCACACTGATTCTACCTTTTTTCGAGACCCGTCCGGACAGCTTTTCGGTACTCGCACGGATTCTACCTTTTACCGGTACTTGCCCGGATTCTACCAATTTCTGGTACTCTCACTGATTCTACCATTTTCCGAAACTCGTCCGTACAGTTTTTCAATAGTGGCACGGATTCTACCTTTTCCTGGTAATCGCCCGGATTCTACCATTTTTTGGTACTCACACTGATTCTACCCTTTTCCGATACTCGTCTGGACAGTTTTTCGGTACTCGCACGGATTCTACCTTTTCCCAGGACTCGCCCGAATTCTACCATTTATTGATACTCCCACCAATTCTACCCTTTTCCGATACTCGTCCGGAGAGTTTTTCGGTAGTGGCACGGATTCTACATTTTCCCGGTACTCGCCCAGATTCTACCATTTTCCGGTACTCCCACCAATTCTACCCTTTTTCGATACTCGTCTAGACAGTTTCTCGGTACTCGCACAGATTCTACTTTTTCCCGGTACTTGCCCGGATTCTACCAATCTCCGGTACTCAGACTGATTCTACCATTTTCCGATACTCGTCCAGACAGTTTTTCGGTACTCGCACGGATTCTACCATTTCTCGATACTCGTCTGAATTCTACCCTTTTCCTGTACTCCCAACAAATATACCTTTTTTCGATACTCGTCTAGACAGTTTCTTGGTACTGGCATGGATTCTACCTTTTCCCGGTACTCGCCCAAATTCTACCAATTTCTGGTACTTACATTGATTCTACCCTTTTCCGAAACTCGTCCGGACAGGTTTTCAATAGTGGCACGAATTCTACTTTTTCCCGGTTCTCGCCCGGATTCTATCATGTTCCGGTACTCACATTGATTCTACCCTTTTCCGATACTCGTTCGCATAGTTTTTTGGTACTCACACGAATTCTACCTTTTCCTGGTACTCGCCCAGATTCTACCATTTTTCGGTACTCACACTGATTCTACCATTTTTCGATACTCGTTGGGAGAGTTTTTCGGTACTCGCATGGATTCTACCTTTTTCCGGTACTCGCCCAGATTCTACCATTTTTCGGTACTCACACTGATTCTACCCTTTTTCGATACTCGTTCGGACAGTTTTTCGGTACTCGCACGAATTCTATCTTTTTCCGGTACTCGCCCAAATTGTACCATTTTCCGGTACTCCCACCAATTCTACCCTTTTTCGATACTCGTCCAGACTGTTTTTCAATAGTGGCACAGATTCTACCTTTTCCCAATACTCGCCCGGATTCTACCATTTTTCGGGATTGACACGGATTCTACCCTTTTCCGATACTGTCCGGACAGTTTTTCGGTACTCGCACGGATTCTACCTTTTCCCAGTACTCGCCCGAAATCAACCATTTTCAGTACTCCCACTGATTCTACCATTTTCCAATACTCATCCCGACAGTTTTTCGGTAGTGGCACGAATTGTACTTTTTCCCGATACTCGCCCAGATTCTACCATTTTTCGGAACACACACTGATTCTACTCTTTTCCGATACTCGTCCGGACAGTTTTTCGGTACTCGCACGGATTGTACCTTTTCCCGATACCCTCCCGGATTCTACCATTTTCCGATTCTGCCGCCAATTCTGCCCTTTTCCGATACTCGTCCAGACTGTTTTTCAATAGTGTCACAGATTCTACCTTTTCCACGGTACTCACCTAGATTTTACCATTTTTCGGGACTTACTCTGATTCTTCCATTTTTCGATACTCGTTCAGACAGTTTTTCGGTACTCGCACGGATTCTACCTTTTCTCGGTACTCGCCCGAATTCGACCATTTTCAGTACTCCCACTGATTCTACCTTTTTTCGGTACTCGTTCGGACAGTTTTTCGGTAGTGGCACGGATTGTAGCTTTTCCCGATACTCGCCCGGATTCTACCATTTTTCGAAACACACACTGATTCTACACTTTTTCGATACTCGTCCGAACAGTTTTTCGGTACTCGCACGGATTGTACCTTTTCCCGGTACTTGCCTGGATTCTACCATTTTTCGATTCTGCCGCCAATTCTACCCTTTTCCGATACTCGTTCGGACAGTTTTTCGGTAGTGGCACAGATTCTACAATTTCCCGGTACTCGCCAAGATTCTACCATTTTTTGGTACTCACACTAATTGTATCCTTTTCTGATACTTGTCCAGACAGTTTTTCAATAGTCGCACGGATTCTACCTTTTCCCGGTACTCGCCCGAATTCTACCATTTTCCAGTACTCCCACCAAATCTACCCTTTTTCGATACTCGTCTAGACAGTTTCTCCGTAGTGGCACGGATTCTACCTTTTCGTAGTACTCGCCCGGATTCTACTAATTTCTTATACTCACACTTGTTCTACCATTTTCCGAAACTCGTCCGAACAGTTTTTCAATAGTGGCACGGATTCTACCTTTTGCCGGTACTCGCCCGGATTCTACCATTTTCCGGGACTCACATTGATTCTACCCTTTTGCGATACTCGTTCGGACAGTTTTTCGGTACTCGCACGGATTCGACCTTTTCCTGGTACTCGCCCGAATTCTACCATTTTCGGTACTCCCACTCATTCTACCCTTTTCCGATACTCGTCCGGGCAGTTTTTTGGTAGTAGCACGGATTCTACCTTTTCCCGGTACTCGCCCGGATTCTACCAATTTCCGGTACTCACACTGATTTTACCCTTTTTTGAAACTCGTCCAGACAGTTTTTCGGTAGTGGCACGAATTCTACCTTTTCCCGATACTCACATTGATTCTACCTTTTTTCGATACTCGTCGGGAGAGTTTTTCGGTACTCGCATGGATTCTACCTTTTCCCGGTACTCGCCCAGATTCTACCATTTTCCGGTACTCACACTGATTCTACCATTTTCTGATACTCGTCCGGACAGTTTTTCGGTACTCCCACGGATTCTACCTTTTCCCGGTACTCGCCCGGATTCTACTATTTTCCGGAACTCACACTGATTCTACCCTTTTCCGATTCTCGTTCGGACTTCGATACTCGCACGGATTCTACCTTTTCCCGGTATTTGCCCAGATTCTACCATTTTTCGATTCGCCCTCCAATTCTACCCTTTTCCGATACTCGTCCGCATAGTTTTTCGGTAGTGGCACGGATTCTACATTTTCCCGGTACTCGCCTAGATTCTACCAATTTTCGGTACTCACACTGATTCTACCCTTTTCTGATACTCGTTCGGATAGTTTTTCGATACTCGTACGGATTCTACCTTTTTCCGGTACTCGCCCGAATTCTACCATTTTTCGGTACTCCCACCAAATCTACATTTTTTCGATACTCGTCTAGACAGTTTCTCGATAGTGGCACAGATTCTACCTTTTCCCAGTACTCGCCCGAATTCTACCAATTTCCGGTACTCACACTTATTGTACCCTTTTTCGATACTCGTCCGGACAGTTTTTCAATAGTGGCACGGATTCTACCTTTTCCCGTTACTCGCCCAGATTCTACCATGTTCCGATACTCACACTGATTCTAGCATTTTTCGATACTCGTCCAGACAGTTTTTCGGTGCTCACACGGATTGTACCTCTTCCCGGTACTCGCCCGGATTCTACCATTTTTCGGTACTCACACTTATTCTACCCTTTTCCGATAGTCGTCTGGAAAGTTTTTTGGTAGTGGCACAGATTCTACCATTTCCCGATAGTCGCCCGAATTCTATCAATTTCCGATACTCACACTGATTCTACCATTTTCCAATACTCGTCCGGACAGCTTTTCGGTACTCGCACGGATTCTACCTTTTCCTGGTACTCGCCCGGATTCTACTAATTTCTGGTACTCACACTTGTTCTACCCTTTTCCGAAACTCGTCCGAATAGTTTTTCAATAGTGGCACGGATTCTACCTTTTGTCGGTACTTGCCCGGATTCTACCATTTTCCGGGACTCACACTGATTCTACCCTTTTGCGATACTCGTTCGGACAGTTTTTTGGTACTCGCACGGATTCGACCTTTTCCCGGTACTCGCCCGAATTCTACCATTTTCAGTACTACCACTGATTCTACCCTTTTTCGATACTCGTCCGGACAGTTTTTCGGTAGTAGCACGGATTCTACCTTTTCCCGGTACTCGCCCAGATTCTACCATTTTTCGGTACTCACATTGATTCTACCCTTTTTCGATACTCGTCCGAACAGTTTTTCGGTACTCGCACGAATTCTACCTTTTCCCGGTCTCGCCCGAATTCTACCATTTTCCTATACTCCCACCAAATCTACCATTTTTCGATACTCGTCTAGACAGTTTCTCGATAGTGGCACGGATTCTACCTTTTCCTGGTACTCGCCCGAATTCTACCAATTTTCGATACTTACACTGATTCTACCCTGTTCCGAAACTCATCCGGACAGTTTTTCAATAGTGGCACGGATTCTACTTTTTCCCGGTACTCGCCTGGATTCTACCATGTTCTGGTACTCACACTGATTCTACCTTTTTTCGATTCTCGTTCGGATAGTTTTTTGATACTCGCACGGATTCTACCTTTTCCCGGTACTTGCCCGGATTCTACCATTTTTCGATTCGCCCGCCTTTTCTACCCTTTTCCGATACTCGTCCGCATAGTTTTTCGGTAGTGGCACGAATTCTACATTTTCCCGATACTCGCCCGAATTCTACCATTTTCCGGTACTCACACTGATTCTACCCTTTTTCGATACTCGTCCGGACAGTTTTTCGGTACTCGCACGAATTCTACCTTTTCCCGATACTCGCCCGGATTCTACCATTTTCCGGTACTCACACTGATTCTACCCTTTTTCGATACTCGTCCGGACAGTTTTTCGGTACTCGCACGAATTCTACCTTTTCCCGGTACTCGCCCGGATTCTACCATTTTCCGATACTTACACTTATTCTACCCTTTTCCGATAGTCATCCGGAAAGTTTTTCGGTAGTGGCATAGATTCTACCAATTTCCGGTACTCACACTGATTCTACCCTTTTCTGATACTCGTTCGGATAGTTTTTCGATACTCGTACGGATTCTACCTTTTTCCGGTACTCGCCCGAATTCTACTAATTTCTAGTACTCACATTGGTTCTACCCTTTTCCGAAACTCGTTCGAACAGTTTTTCAATAGTGTTACAGATTCTACCTTTTCCCGGTACTCGCCCGGATTCTACCATTTTCGGTACTCACACTGATTCTACCCTTTTCCGATACTCGTCCAGACAGTTTTTCGGTACTCGCATGGATGCTTGCTTTTCTCGGTACTCGCCCAAATTCTACCATTTTCGGTACTCCCACTAATTCTACCAATTTTCGATACTCGTCCGGACAGTTTTTCGGTAGTGGCACATATTCTACATTTTCCCGGTACTCGCCCAGATTCTACCATTTTTCGGTACTGACACTATTCTACCATTTTTCTATACTCGTCGGACAGTTTTTCGGTACTCGCACGGATTCTATCTTTTCCAGGTACTCGCCCGAATTGTTCCATTTTCCGGTACTCCCACCAATTCTACCCTTTTTCGATACTCGTCTAGACAGTTTCTCAGTACTTGCACGGATTCTACATTTTCTCGGTACTCGCCCGAATTCTACCAATTTCCGGTACTCACACCGATTCTACCCTTTTCAGATACTCGTCCGGACAGTTTTTCAATAGTGGCACGGATTCTACCTTTTCCCGATACTTGAGCTGTTTATAGCATCTAAAGCCCTCAGCTCATGACACGAAGTCGTTCATGTCAATCACAACCCTGAGCTGTTCATAGCATATAGGGCCCTCAGTTGACGACCTAGAGTCATCCATTTCATCCACAACCCTAAGTTTTCATAACATTAAGAACCCTAAGGTCATGAGCCGGAGTCATTCATGTCATTAATAGCCCTAAGCTATTCTTAGGTTATATTGTCATGAGCTCACAACCTAGAGTCATTCATGTCATCCACAACCTTGAGCATTTCATAGCATATAGAGCCTTGAGCTCATGACTTGGAGTTTATCATGTCAACCACAACCCCAACCTGTTCATATCATTTAGAATCTTAAGCTCATGACCCAAAGTCATTCATGTCATCTACAACTTTTTTTTTTTGTTCATAGAATCTAGCACATTAAGCTCTTGACCCGGAGTTGTTCATGTCATCTAAAGCCCTAACTTGTTCATGGCATCTAGAAAACTAAGCTCATTACCTGAAGTAATTGATTTCATCCACAATCCTGAGCTATTCATAGCATCTAGAACCCTGAGCTTATGACCCAGAGTTGTTTATGTAAACAACAACCCTGAGCTATTCATAGCAACTAGAGCCCTGAGTTGTACATCAGATATAGACCCCTGAGCTATTCATAGCATTTAAAGTTATGGGTCAAAGACCAAGAATCATTCATATGATCCACACCCCTGAGTTTTTCATAGCATTCAAAGTCCTAAGCTAATGATGTAGAGTATCTCATGTCATCCATAACCCTGAGTTGTTCATTGCATCTAGAGCCTTGAGCTCATGACCCAAAGTTGTTCCTCTCAACCATAGTTCTAAGTTGTTCATAGCATCGAGAGCCCTGAGCTTAAGACCTAGAGTCATTCATTTGAACCATAGCTCTAACTTACTTATAGCATCGAAGGCCTTGAGCTCATGACCTAAAGTTGTTTATGTCATCAATAATCCTAATCTTTTCATAGCATCCACAAATTATATCTCATGACCCGAAGTCATTCATTTCAACCATAGTCCTAAGCCTTTCACAACATCTAGAGCCTTAAATTCATGACCTAGAGTAATTCATATCATCCACAACCCTGAGTTTTTTGTAGCATCTAAAACATTGACCTCATGACTCGTAGTCTTTCATGTCCTCTACAAGTCTGAGCTGTTCAAAGCGACTAGAGCCCTAAGCACATGACCTAAAGTTGTTCATGTAATGTAGAACCCTAAGCTTGCCACCCAAAGTCATTCTTATCATCCATAGCCCTGAGTTGTTCATAGCATCTAGATCATTAAGTTCACATCCTGGAGTTGTTCATGTCAACTATAACCTTGAGTTGTTCATAGTATCTAAAGCCCTAAGCTCGTGAGCCTAAGTTGTTCATGTCATCCACAGGCCTGAGTTATTCATAGCATCTAGAGCCTTGAGCTCATGACCAGGAGTTGTTCATGTCAACCATAGCCCTGAGTTGTTCATAACATCTAGAGCCTTGAGATCAAGACCTGTAGTCGTTCATGTTAGCCACAACCCAAAGTTATTCATAGCATCTAGAACCTTGAGTTTATGACCTAGAATCGGTCATATGAACCATAACCTTGAACTGTGCATAGCATCTAAAGCCCTAAGCTCATGACCAGAGTGTTTTATGTCAACCATAGGCTTAAGTTATTCATAGTCTCTAAAGGCCTAAGCTCATGACCCGGAGTTGTTCATGTCATCCACGACCCTAAATTTTTCATAGGATCTAAAGCCCTTAGCTCACAACCCGGAGTCATTCATTTCAACTCCTAACCCTGAGCTATTCATAGCATCTAGAGCCATGAGCAGATGACCTAGTTCAAATCAATAATAGCCTTGAGCTACTCATAGTATCTAGAGGCCTGAGCTTAAGAGCCAGAGTCGCTCATGTCATTCACAGTTGTTCATAGCATCTAAAGCCTTAAGATTATGGCTTGGAGTTTTTCATGTAAACCATAACCTGAGTTGTTCATAGTATCTAGAGGCCTAAGCTCATGACCTAGAGTCATTCATATCATGTAAAACCCTTAATTATTCATAGGATCTAGAGCCTTAAGATCATAATCGAGAGTTATTCATGTCAACCACAACCTTAAGCTACTCATAACATCTAGAGCCTTAAGCTTATGACCTAGAGTCTTTCAAGTCAACATAAGCCTTGATCAATTCATAGTATGTAGAAGTCTAAGCTCATGATTTAGAGTCGTTCAAGTGATCCATAGCCTTGAGTTGTTCATAACATCTAGAGCCCTCATCTCATGACCTAGAGTTGTTCATGTTAACTGTAGCTCTAAGTTGTTTATAGTATCTAGAGCCTGCAGTTCACGACCAATAATCATTCGTGTCAACCATAGCCTAGATCTGCTCATAGCATCTAAAACCCTGAGCTTACAACCTAGAGTCTTTCATGTATTCGACAACCCTAAGCTATGTGCATAGTATCTAGAGGCCTGAGTTCATGACCCGAAGTCTTTCATGTCCAATGGCTTGAGCTCATGACATAGAGTCATTGATTTCATCCACAACCCTGAGTTGTTCATAGAATTTAGAGCTATGGGCTCATGACTCAGAGTTATTCATGCCAACCATAACTTGAAGCTATGGCATCTAGAGCCTTGAGCTCACGACCCGGAGTTGTTCATGTCATCGACAACCTTGAGCTATTCATAGCATCTAGAGGCATGAGCTCATGACACAGAATCGTTAATATCATCCACCGTCCTAAGCAATTCATAGCATCTAGAGGCCTAAGCTTACAAGATCCTTAAGTATTCTTATCATCCGTAACTCTGAGCGTTTCAGAGAATCTAAAGCCTTGTGCTCATGACCCATAGTTGTTCACGTCAACCAAATCCCTTAGCTATTCATAGCATCTAGAGGCTTCTACTAACGGGATCTCGAGTCTTTCATATCATTCATAACTCTAGGTTGTTCATAGCATCAAGAGCCTTGAGCTCTCGACCTGGAGTAGCTCATGTCATCTAGAGCCCCGAGCTATTCATACCATCCAGAGCCCTAAGTTGTTCATAACATTGAGAACATTGAGCTCATGACCCAGAGTAACTCATCTCATCCACAACCTTGAGTTGTTCATAGCATCTAGAGCCTGAGCTTATGACTTAGAGTCGTTCATATGATTTTTTAGAGCCCTATGCTCACGACCCAGAGTCGTTCATGTTTTCCACAACCCTGACTTATTCATAGCATCTGAACGCTTGAGCACTTGCTGCAGAATCATTCGTATCATGCATATTTTAAAATATTTCATTGCATTTAAAGGCTTAAGCTCACGAGATCCTTAGTCATTCAATCATCTACAAATCTGAGTTGTTCATAGCTTATAGAGCGTTGAGCTCACAACGATGAGTCTTTCATGTCAACCACAACCTTGAGATATTCATAATATTTAGAGGCTTGAGCTCATGACCCGATGTTATTGATGTCATCCAAAGGCTTGAGTTTTTCATAGCATCTAGAGCTCTAAGCTCACGACCCAAAGTTATTCATGCTAATCATAACCTAGAGCTATTCATAACATTTAAAGCCTTGAGCTCAATTTCCAAAGTCTGAATATCATCCACAACACTAAGCTTTTCATAACATTTAGAGCTCCGAGTAGTTTGTAGCAACCAAAGCCCTAAGTTCACAACCTAGAGTAGCTCGTCACATCCATACCCCTGAGCAGTTCATAGAATATAGAGCCTCTAGCTTATGACCTAAAGTCATTCATATGGTTTTCTAGAGCCTTGAGTTCATGACTTAGAGTCGTTCATGTCATCTACGACCCTAAGTTGTTCATAGAACCCATGGCTTGAGCTCATAACGTAGAATCGTTCATATCATCTATATCCTAGAGTGGTTCATAGCATCTAGAGGCCTGAGCTCATGAGATCCTAAGTTGTTTATATCATGTATAACTCTAAGTTGTTCATAGCTTCTAGAGCCCTGAGCTCATGACCTAGAGTCTTTCATGTCAACCATAGCCATGAGGTGTTCAATGTATCTAGAGGCCTAGGATCACTTCCTAGAGTCGTTCATGTCATCCACAACCTTGAGTTTTTCATAACATACAGAAGCTTGAGCTCATGACACAAAATCGTGAACATCATCTGATTCATGCCCAATTGGTGTCTCAGCTGATTCGTGTCCAGCTGGTGCTCCTTGTTTGAGGGAGTAATCAACAAAATTTATACCCTATAACACCATATACTAGGGTAGCAAAGAAAAAGCTACTATAGTATAGTGGCTCTAGGATCATTCACTGGGAAGGATTAACAAGCTATCAATGATACCAATTCAAAGTGAATTGGTCTTGTTTCATTTCAAGGTTAGCTTAAGAAATAAAACACAAACTTTGATTGGTAAAGATTTAGACTTAAACTAACTAACACAACAAGTAATGGGAATAACTTAGGAAGAAAAACATTCCTTGGAGAGTTAGGTTCACTGGGGTGGTTCCTCATGCAAAAGACATAGCTCCGGTCAGATGGTTCATTTCCTCGCATTAGAGATTCAACATATAGTCAATTCTTTAACTGGTTTTGTACGGATACATCCTTTAATTAGATTTCAACTTTAATTCTCTCACTGATGCAACTTGCAATGGTTCAAGCCTTTCACTAAGCCTTAACCATTCAAGGTGATCTTTAACCTTGGACTTCCCTTCTCAAGCTCGCAAGAGATAACTAATGGATGTCTCCTTGGAGTCCAAAAGCTTACCAAGTGTTGGCAATTCCAGAAAATCCTACCTTAAAGCCACCTCCCAGAGGCTCGCAAGGGGTAAACTAGTGTCCATGGTTGGAAATCACTTGCCTTACCAAGTGTTGGCCCAGGTGACTCTAAGGTGTTTTAAGTTAACTAAAAACATAGAAATCACTAAAGGATTTCACTTCCTCTTTATTATTGGCTGAAACCACAAAGCTTTGCATTCTTACACTTGGAACCTTCCCCGGCAACCTTAGCTCCAAGGAATTAGAGGTTTAGTTACTCATTCTCTGGGAAAAACTCCTCAGAGAGTTCATAACTTAGTAAGAAAAATAAAAATACAAAGTGAGAAGGTAAGGCAATACAAAGAACTGAACTTTACTTGCTTACCCAAAACTTTACAAAAGGATCTCCTCCCTGAGAACAGGCTCCCGAGAGGTATTTATATGAACATAATATAAAACTAATTATTACATAGATATTTTCTCTTTTTTACTAACTTAAAAGCTAAGGAATCTTGTAATTGGTGGCTTACAAGGAGTATTTTGGGATTTAGACAACAAAAATCTGATGTAAAATATCTCCCAATGTCGGTAGCAAATATTGGGATGCTCCAGGAACCATTTCACAAGAGAAAATGGTGTCTGCGAGATTTTGCAAACACTCAAGAAGGGCTGCGAAATCACTTCGCAACAAAAGGCTATATCTGCAGGGTTGCGAAGTTGGCTTCCACCTTGAGGTTCCCAGCTTCCCTCTTGCGGCATATATCGGGCAACTTCAGAAGGAAATACACCCTACTGTACAAAAAGGCTACGAAATCTCTTCGCAACAAAAGGGTGATTTCGCAGCACTTTGCAAAATGCTTCCTTCAGCTTGGAGTGATTGGATTCCACTGGCTGCAACTTCTTCGTTTCAACTCCAAATTGAGCACCGTTTGAAGCATTAGATTGTTGACTTCCTGAGCTTTGAAATGGTATATAGAATGCATCAATTGGACTCCAGAAAGTGCTCCAAAGGTGGATGCTACGACTGTCATCAAGAATATGCTTCATGGCAGATTCTCTTTACTTTTTCTCCTTGCATTCCGGATTTACTCTTGGCAAATGAATTCTAAGCTTTGCCCAAGATTCCTCATAATTCTCCTCAATCTTGAATTGCTTTGGTGATCAAAATACTAACAAAAACACCAAAACTTACACAAAGTGATTAAAATTGCTTTCAAGGGTCCTTAACATGCCAATTGAGTTAAAAGGCCAAAACTACTACTCAAAAGTGTTTAAAAGGATTAATTATAAGCTATCAAATAGCACTTTTTGAGTAGTAATCATCATCTACCTCCTAATGGATTTATAACATCTAGAGGCCCGAGCTTACGAGATCCCGAGTCATTCCTATCATCCACAACTCTTAGTTGTTCATAACATCTAAATCTCTAAGCTCATGGGATCATGAGTCATTCATATCATTCATAACTCTAGGTTATTCATAGCATCCGAAGGCCTTAGCAGATGACCTGGAGTAGCGTATGTCATCCACAACCCTGAGGTGAGCATAGAATTTGGAGCACTAAGTTTTTCATGGCATCCAGAAGCCTAAAGCTCATGAACTAGAGTAGCTCATCCAATCAACACCTCTAAGTGGTTGATAGCATCTAGATCCCTGAGCTTATAAATTGGAGTCATTCATGCTAACCACAACTCTGAGTTGTTCATAGTATTTAGATCCTTAAGCTCATGACCTGATGTCATTCATGTAGTCCAAAGCCTTAAGTTGTTCATAACATTTAGAACCTTCAATTCATGACTTGGAATCTTTCATGTCAACCACGACCCTGAATTATTCATAGTATTTAGAGCACTAAGCTCATAACCTAGTGTCATTCATGTAAGACCTGAGTGGTTCATAACATTTAGAGGCTTGAGCTTATGACACAAAATCATTCATGTCATCCACAGCTCTGATCTATTCATCGCATCCAGAGCCCTAAACTCACGACCAAGAGACTTTCACATCATCGATAAGCATGACCTATTCATAGCATCTAAGGCCTTTAGCTCACAACCCAAAGTTGTTTATGTCAGCCACAACCCAAATTTATTCATAACATCTAGAGTCCTGAGCTCACAACCTAGAAGAACTCATGTCATCCACAACCCTGAGCTGTTCATAGCATCTAGACCCTTGAGCTCATGTCATCCACAACCTTGAGCTGTTCATAGCATTAAGATCTCTGACCTCATGACCTAGAGTTGTTCATGTCAACCATAGCCTAGAATTATTCATAGCATCTAGTGCCTTGAGCTTATAATCCATAGTAGCTCATGTCATTCATAGTCTTGAGTTACTAATAGCATCTATAGCCCTGAGCTCACCACTTGGAATCGTTTATGTGAACCCCAAGCCAAAGCTATTCATAGCATCTAGAGCCTTCAACTCATGACTCAGAGTCATTCATGTGAACCACAACCTAGAGTTGTTTATAACATTTAAAGCCTTGAGCTCACAACCAATAGTCGTTCATGTCATTCACAACCTTGAGTTGTTCAAAGCATCTAAAGCCCTAGGCTCACAACTTGGAGACTTTCATGTCATTGATAGCCTTGGGTTGTTCATAGCACTTAGAGCCTTAGGCTCACGACCCAAAGTCATTGATGTTAACTACAACCCAGACCTATTTATGGCATATAGAGCCTTGAGTGCACGACCTAGAGGAGCTCATGTAATCTATAACCCTGAGTTGTTCATAGCATTTAAAGTTATGAGCTCACGACCTAGAGTAGCTCATGTCATCCACAATCCTGAGTCATACATTAGCATCAAGAGCCCTGAGCTCACAACCCAAAGTTATTCATGTAAACCATAGCCAAAATTTGTTCATAGTAACAAGTACCCTAAGCTAATGAACCAAAGTAACTCATGTCATTCATAGCCCTGAGCTATTAATAGCATCTAGAGCCCTAAACTCATGACCCAGAGTTGTTCATATCAACCACATCCTTGATTTATTCATAGCATCTAGAGCCTTGAGCTTATGACCCAAAGTCATTCATGTTAACCACAACCTAGAGTTGTTCATTGCATCTAGGGCCCTAAGCTCATGACCTAGAGTCATCCATGTCATCCATAACCATGAGCTACTCATAGAATATAAAGCCCTAAGCTCATGACCTGTAGTCTTTCATGTCATCGATAACCCTAAGCTATTTATAGCACCTGGAGCTAAGAGCTCATGCCTCAGAGTTGTTCATGTCAACTATAACCTAAAGTTGTTCATGGCATTTAAAGCTCTGAGCTCACGACCCAGAGTGGCACATGTCATCAACAATCCTAAGTTGTTCTTAACATCTAAAGCCTTGAGCCCACGACCTAGAGATGTTCATGTCAACCACAACCCTGAGATGTTCACAGTATCCATAGCCCCTAGCCCACAACCTCAAGTCATTCATGTCATTCAAAACCTTGACAAGTTCATAGCATTTAGAACCTTGAGCTTATGACTAAGAGGAGCTCATATCATCCACAATCCTGAGTTGTTCATAACATCTATAGTCCTAAGCTCATGACATAGAGTAACTCATGTCATTTACAACCCTAAGCTAGTCATAGCATCAAGAGCTCTCGGATCATGATCCAAAGTCATTCTTGTCAAGCATGACCAAGAGTTTTTCATAGCCTTTAGTGCCCTGAGCTCACGAACAAGAGTAGCTCAAGTCATCCACAACCTTGACCTATTAATAGCATCTAGAATCGTTAGCTCATGATCTAGAGTCATTCATATCAATTGCAACCTAGTTCTATTTATAGCATCTAAAGTCCTGAGCATAAGACCAACAATGGCTTAAGTCATTGACATCCCTAAGTTGTTCATAGAATCTAATGCCCTGAGCGCATGACCCGGAGCCATTCATGTCAACTACAACCCTGAGATGTTCATAGTATCTGTAGCCCTTAGCTCAAAACCCCGAGATATTCATGTCCTCCACAATCGTAAGCTCGTGACCCAAAGTAGCACACGTTATCTGTAGCCTTGATCTATTAATAGCATCTAGAGCCCTAAGTTCACAACCTAGAGTTGTTCATGTTAGCCATAGCCCTAAGCTCACGACCCAGAGTTGTTGATGTCAACCATAGCCCTGAGCTGTTGATAGTATCTAGAATCGTAAGCTCACAACCTGGAGTCGTTCATCTCAACCACAACCTAGCATTGTTCATAGCATTTGGAGCCTTGAGCTTATGACTTAGAGTAGCCCATGTTATCCACATCTATAAGCCATTCTTTTCTTTTAAAGTCCTTAGCTCATGGCCTGCAGTTGTTCATGTCAACCACATCCTAGATCTGCTTATAGCATCTAAAGCCCTGACCTCACAACCTAGAGTCTTTCATGTCATCCATAACCCTCAGTTATTCACAGCATTTAGAGCTCGGAGCTGAAGGCATAGAGTTGTTCATGTCAACTACAACTGAGCGTTGTTCATAGCATCTAGAGCACTAAGCTCACAACCTAGAGTAGCCCATGTTATCCATATCCTCAACTTTTCATAGAAACTAGTGTCGTAATCTCACGACCTAGGGTTGTTCATGTCAACCACAACTTTGAGTTATTCATAGTATCTAGAGCCTTGAGCTCATGACCCATAGTTTTTCATGTCATTGAAAGCCCTGATTTGTTCCTAACATTAGGAGCTTTGAGCTCACGGCTTGGAGTCGTTCGTGTCAACCACCGCCTAGAGCTATTCATAGCATCTATAGTCCTGAGCTCACAACCTAAAGTAGCTTATGTTGTCAATAGCCTTGAGTTGTTAATAGCATTTAGAGCTCTAAGCTCATGACCTAGAGTCGTTCATGTCAACCATAACCTAGAGTTGCTGATGTCATCCACAACCGCGAGCTGTTCATAGAAACTAGAGCTTTGAGCTCCTAACCCAAAGTCTTTCATGTCAACCACAACCTAGAGTTATTCATTGCATCTAGGACCTGAGCTCATGACCTAGTGTCGTACATGTCCTTAACACCCCTGAGTTGTTAGTAGAATCTAAAGCCTGAACTCACAACCTAGAGTCTTTCATGTCATCGACAACCCTGTGTTGTTCGTATCGTGTAGAGCTTTAAGCTCCTAACCTAGAGTCATTTATGTCAACCACAACCCAATGTTATTCATAGCATTTATAGCCTTGAGCTCTCACTATCCATAGTAGCCCATGTTATCCATAGCCCTGAGTTGTTCTTAGCATATAGAGCATTGAGCTCATGACTTAGAGTCATTTATCTCAACCACAGGCCAGAGCTATTCATTGAATTTAGAGCCCTTACCTCATGACCCAAAGTCGTTCATGTCATCCATGGCCCCAACTTGTTCATAGCATCTAGACTCTTGAGCTCACGACATGAAGTCGTTCATGTCAACCACAACCCAATGTTGTTCATAACATTTAAAGCCTTGAGCTCACGACCTAGACTAATCCATGTTATCCACAACCCTTAGTTGTTTATAGCAATTAGAGCCATGAGCTCACGATCTAGAGTAGTTCATGTCAACCACAACCTTAATCCGGAGCTCATGACCCATAGTCTTTCATTTCATTGACAACTCCGAGTTGTTCATAGCATCAGGAGCCCTAAACTCACAACCTGAAGTCGTTCTTGTCAACCATAACCCAAAACTATTCATACCATCTAAAGCTTTTAGCTCATGACCTAGTGTACCTCATGTCATCAATAATCCTGAGCTATTAATAGCATCTAGAGCCCTGAGCTCATGACCCAGAGTCATTCATGTCAACCACAACTTAGAGTTGTTCATAGCATTTAGAGCCTTGACCTCACAGCTCAAAGTCTTTCTGTCAACCACAACCCTGAGTTGTTCATTGCATCTAGAGTCCAGAATTCATGACTGAGAATCATTCATGTCATCCACAATCTTGACTTATTCATAGAATCTAGAGCCCTATGCTCACAACCCCAAGTATTTCATGTCATAAAAACCCTAAACTATTCATAGCGTCTAGATCTGTGAGCTCACGACTCAGAGTCATTCATATCAACCATAGCCTAGTGCTTTTCATAGCATCTAAAGCCTTGAGCTCATGACCTAGAGTGGTTCATGTCATCGATAGCCTTGAGCTATTCATAGCATCAAGAGCCATGAGCTAACAACTCAAATTCTTTCATGTCAACCACAACCTAGAGTTGTTCATTGCATCTAGAGTTTAGAGATCACAACTGAGAGTCATTCATGTTATCCACAACCCTAACTTGTTCATAGAATCTAGAGCCTTATGCGAACAACTCGGAGTATTTCATGTCATTGACAACCCCAAGCTGTTCATAGTATCTAGAGCCTTAAGCTCATGACCAAGAGTCGTTCTTATCAACCATAGCCAAAAGCTTCTCATAGCATCTAAAGCCCTGAGCTCATGACCTAGAGTGGTTTATGTCTTTGACAACCCTGAGTTATTCATAGCATCTAAAGCCCTTAGCTTAATACCCAGAGTCATTAATGTCAACCACAACCAAGAGTTGTTCATAGCATTTAGGGCCCTAAGCTTCAAACCAAGAGTCATTCATGTCATTCACAATCCTACGTTGCTAATAGAATCTAGAGCCTTAAGCTCGCGGCTGAAGACTTTCATGTCATCAAGAAACCTTGAGTTGTTCATAGCACCTAGAACCCTGAGCTCACCCCCTGGAGTCATTCATGTCTACAACATTCCAAACCAGTTCATAGCAACTAAAGCCCTGAACTCACGACCCAAAGCGGCTGAAGACTTTCATGTCATCAAGAAACCCTAAGTTGTTCATAGCATCTAAAGCTTTAAGCTCATGACCTAGAGTCATTCATGTCAACTACAACCCTAAGATGTTCGTAGTATACATAGCCTTTAGTTCATGACCCTAAGTCATTCATGTCATCCACAATCCTGACTTGTTCATGGCATTTAGAGACCTCAACTCATGACCAAGAGGAGCTCATGTCATCATAGGCTTAAGTTGTTCATAGCATTTAGAGCCTTGAGTTCACAACCTAGAGTACCTCATGTCATCCATAGCCTTAAGTTGTTCATAGCACCAAGAACCTTCAGCTCATGACCTATAGTATTTTAAGTCATCAATAACCCTAAGTTGTTCATAGCATCAAGAGCCCTCGATTTATGAGTTGGAGTCATTCATGTCAACCACAACCAAGAGTTGTTGATAACATCTAGTGCCTTGAGCTCACAAATAAGAGTAACTAATGTCATCGTTAGCCTTGAGCTTTTAATAGCATCAAGAGTCGTGAGCTTATGACCTGGAGTCATTTATGTCAACCACAACCTAGTGTTATTCATAGCATCTAGAGCCCTAAGCTCAAGACCCAGACTTGCTCATGTCATTGACAGCCTTGAGATGTTCATAGCATCTAAAGCCCTAAATCCATGACCTAAAGTTGTTCATGTCAACCACAACCTTAAGATCTTATAATATCTGTAGGCCTTAACTCAAAACCCCAAGTCATTCATGTTATCTACAACCCTAAGCTCGTGATTCAGAGTCTTTCATGTTATTAACAACCTTGAGTTGTTCATAACATCTAAAGTCTAGACCTCACAACCCAGACTCATTCATGTCTACCATTGCCCAGAGCTGTTTATTGCATATAGAGCCCTGACCTGATGACTTAGACTCATTCATGTAAACCACCACCTAGGGCTGTTCATAGCATTTAGGTCCTTGAGCTCACGAAATAGAGGCGTTCATGTCATCCACAGTCCAACATTGTTCATTCCATATAGGGCTCAAAGCTCACATCTTATAGTCGTTCATGTCATCAACAACTCTGAGTTTTTCATAGAATATTGAGCCCTGAGCTCATGACCTGGAGTCGTTCATGTCAACCATAACGTAAAATTGTTCATAGCATCTAAAGCCTTAAGCACATGAGCCAAAGTTGTTCATGTCAACCACTACCCAATGTTGTTCATAGCATTTAGAGCATTGAGCTCACGACCCAGAGTAGCCCATGTTATCCACAACCCTCAACTATTCATAGCAACTAGTGCCCTAAGCTTACAACCAAGAGTCATTCATGTCAACCATAACTTTGAGTTGTTCATAGTATAAAGAGCCTTTATCTCATGATCCATTTTCTTTCATGTCATCGATAACCTTAAGTTGTTCATAGCATCAAGAGCTCTAAGCTCACGACTCAAAGTTGTTCATGTCAACCACAACCTAGGGTTGTTCAAAACATCTAAAGCCTTGAGCTCACAACTTAGAGTAGGTCATGTCATCCATAACCCTAAGCTGTTAATAGCATCTAGAGCCCTAAGTTCACAAATCGGAGTCATTCATGTCAACCATAGGCTAAAGTTATTCATAGCATCTAAAGCCTTGAGATTAAGACCTAGAGTGGTCGATTTCATCCACAACCCTAAGTTGTTCATAGTATCTAGAGTCGTGACCTCACGACCTAAAGTCTTTCATGTTAACCCCAACCTAGAGTTGTTCATTGCATCTAAAGCCCTAAGCTCAAGACTCAAATTCATTCATGTTATCCATAACCCCGAGCAGTTCATAGAATCTATAATCCTGAGCTCATGACTTGAAGCTTTTCTTATCACTGATAACCCTAAGTGCTTCATAGCATCTAAAGCCCTGAGCTCATGACTCAGAGTTGTTCATGTCAACCATAACCCAGAGTTATGCATAACATTGAATCATCCCCAGACGGGTGTTATCAACAAAATTTATAAAACCTAAATCACTTTACACTAGGGTAGCATGGCTACTATAGTATAGTGGCTCTAGGATCGTCCACAGGGATGGGTTTTCTTCGTACAAGTGCCTTTAGTGAAGGTAATGAAATGGTGCTTTTCCTTATGAAAATTAACCTTTAAAGAAAATGGAATTATGGTTGAAAATTTTGATTTTAAGTTAAACAAAAATAGAAATTGAAGTTAACTACAAAGAGAAGATCTCTTGGAGCTTTAGGTCACTAGGATCGGGTTCCTTAGGCAAAGGGGGAGATTCCGGATCTTCTCCTCGCATTGGGAATAATAACATAAAAGATGGTTATCTCCCGAACCAGTTTTGTATTTAGGAATTAAGATTTGATCGAAAGAGTTCATGAAAAATGGTAGTTGCTTCCCATTAATGGCTTCAAACACTAAAGACCCTCACCTTGAACCACCTTCCAATGGCTCGTACTTGATAACTAATGGACATCCATGGATCTAGCAATAAGCATCCATAGAATCTGGATTACCAAGTATTGGCCATTCAAGGTGATTCTAAGGGATTTAAAGCTAAACCTTGAAATAAAAACCATTAATGGTTAACAACTACCTTCATTTAAAGCAAGGAAACTCTCACCTTTGCATCCGGGTCCTTCAGCTAGCATCCATCACTCCAAGAAATGTGAAACTTAGCCACTCATCCCCTGAGAAATCATCCTTAGAGGTTGTTTGGCTAGAAAGAAAAATGAAAACAAAATGAGAAGGAAAGGCAGATCAAGGGCTCTGTATATTTCTTCATACGGGAATTACTAGTGAAGAATGATACAAAAGATTTTTTTTTTTTGTCTAGAGAGGTCTTTCCAACCCCCCTTTATAGTTCCTAACCATGAAATCCTATCATTGGTTGATTACAAGGAGAAAATAGGAAATTACACCAATATCTGGAGATAAAAATCTAACGGAGTCGGTGCACAGGAAGATTTCACAGACCATGCGAAGTTCATTTTTGGCTACATCTTGTGGTTTCGCAGGGTGTGCAAAATTTTGTACAGTGTGCGAAATTGTCCTTCACTCAGTCCTACAGCTACTCTTCCTCTTGATTTCACATGCTATGAAAAATTTTCGCATAGCCATGCGAAAATGCTACATGTTGGATTTCTTCCTCTGGTTTTCTTCCTTGCATCTCTGATTGGCTTGACAACCTATTGCCAAGCTTGGCAAAGGGCTATGAAGTGCTCCAAAGCTCGGGTTCTTCATGTATTTGAGCTTCAACTTGCATTGGCATGGATTGCACAAAATTCTCTCTCATTCTTGGCTTGTTTCAATGATAAAAAAAGCTACCAAAAACACCAAAACTTGCCAAAAATTGATTAGTAATCCTTGCTAGGTTCCTTAATGTGCCAATTGAGTTAAAAAAAGTATTAACTACTACTCAAAAGTGTTTAAAACAGTTAATTTCAAGCTATAAAAGAGCATTTTTTGAGTAGTAATCATTTCCCCTAACCAACACATTGCTAGTCCCTTAGCAATGAAGGAGAGATAAAGAAAAATAGACAGTAAAATAATTTACAAAATCATGCTAATCACTCCACAAAAAAATTTCAAGTGGCATGATGCGGATCATACTCTCTCATGGAACATCAAAGAGGCAAAACCCAACCTTTAACAAGAGTCATCAAATCTCTTGCCTAATCACAATTTATAAAGAGTAGGCATTATGCAAATTTAAGCATCAAAAGAATTTTCACTCCCAAAGGTCCAATCTTTACTCTTCCACAAAAATCTAAGTGTTAATCTTATTAGTTTCTGATTATAGTATGTCGAACTATTCTCTCCCCCCAACCTAGTTCTTTCTCAAACCTTAACAAACTGACCAACCTCCAATAGGCTAAGAATGCACCTCTTTTATGTCACAATTTTTTTTTTCATTGTAGGAGTGCAATGCTAAAGGTATTGTTTTCTAAAGTGTCCATGTAACGGGGATCCATCGGTGACTCCCAACCAATCAAGGTTTAGGGCATCAAGCTTTAAGGATCTTTTGACCACTAACTCCTCGGATTTCACCCCGGACTTTTGAGATTGAAATTCAATACCCAACCCTCTACAATATGTTAAACTCCACCTATTCACCCTTGTAATGAGCATTGAGGTCGGTGACTTCCAACCAATAAAGGCTTAGGGCACCAAGTTTTAAAGACTTTCGCCATATACCCCTCGAACCTTGCTCAGGTTTCAAGGCAAGTGTAACACTTTGTTTTTTCATTCTTTTTATTTTTTATTTTTGAAGGCTCATTGGCCTTTTATAAGGTGTCCCAACACTATTAAAACAAGGTCAAAGGTACCAAGTCGAAATTTTCCTAAGTTCACAGGGTGAGATAGTTTTTCATCTTATAATCGGAACCTAATGTGCACAGTGTGTGGTAAGATTAAAGTGGAAGAAATAAGGTTGAATTCAATAGGATTTTCAAGAATTCATCAACCTCAATAAGCATAATACAAACTCTAAGATTCAAGTAAATAGGCAAGAACTCAATTTCTCCCATTTCATTTTGAGAATTTTTCCTTAATAACCATGGAGAGTGTAAAAACTTTTAAAATTAAGCAAAAAGTAACTAAATTAAAAAATTAACCTAGCATTATTAACAATACTTCCTTCCTCAACTCTCCCCCCAACCAAGATCAAAATTGCCCTCAATGTGTCAAGAGAAATTGAAAATAAAGGGAGGAAGTGGTACCTCCTAAGTGAAATGGAGTTTGAGTCGTATAGGAGAAACCACATGAGTCAAAAAACAAAAGAGTAATGAGTAGAGGAAATAGAAAAATGCCAAGTATAATAAAAAATGATGTCGATAGATTAATATGAGAAAGTACAATATGTGATATCATTAGGTAATACATCCAATCCTAGAATATAAAGCATCAAAACAAGGAACAATCTCCACTAATATAATATGTAAATACAATAAGATAAAGAGATGTCCTATGATCAAGTAGTGGCAACCTCAAGTGGAGATGACGTATCCTCAAGTGTAGTTGTGACTGTGTCAACTATCTGAGGCTCATCCTGAGGATCAACTGAAGCAATGGCATATGTGGTACCCTCTTGAGGTGGCGAGACCTAGACTTCTGCTGTGGTAGTGCCCTCAGTTGGAATAGTATCCTTAGTTGGAGCTAAAGGCTCTGATGATGTAGGAAGGTTAGGTTGAGGTGGAGACAAAAGACCCAAGTGCTACTGGATCTGGCGGAGTATAGCAGTCTGCTGGTCCTGTTGGGAATGCATCTCAGCCATTTGTTGGAAGAGAGCAGCGTGTGTGGTAGACAGTGTCTGCAAGGTAGCTACAAGGCCACGAAACTCCGAAGCAAAGATGGTGATGGAAGGCTCAGATGTAATAGGAGCAACAGGTGGAACAGTAGGAGACATAGGGAGAGCAGCAGAAGTAGCCTCAGGCATGGGCACTTGTGGTGCTGAAGTAATACAGGGGCAGGTGGTATAGTCTCTATTGGAAGCTTGCCCTGCTCTATCTGTGGGGGCACTGGAGGTGCTACCATGGAAGGGGCTCCTGAAGGTGCAGAATAGCCCGCCAATTGATTCCATTTGTCAAGAGTGAATCGTTCTCAACAAATGCGGCAGCGCTCGTGCTGAGGCTTAGTAGGAAAACCCATATGCTCCAAGATCTAGCAAAGCAACCTCGGGAATAGCAATGGAATGGTGTCTGCCCTCTGAAGCTTCTTCTTATGGACCTTCTCCTCAAAGTGAATGAGAGAGGCCATGATCAAGTGGTGTGTGCCAAAGTAGAAGCCCTCTGATATGCAGAACAAAGCATCCAAGATAACTCATCGCCTTTGTACAGAATGCTATAGGGGAAAGAGGTTAGAGCGTAACACCACATCTACGAGGAGCATCCCAGGTGGAAGCTCCTTCCAAAGAAGGATTGAATTAGTAGAGATCCCTCTGGATAAATGCGGACCATGTCCCTCTGAGACACTGGAGACCACTGGCGGAAAGCAGATGGATCAACTGACTCGAAAGGAATCTATAGAGCCTATGCATTATCTCTAGCCTCGAGGATACCATGACGTCCATCTATGGTGAAGTGAATCGAGGTAGGACTCCGGACGCCATAAGTAGTCATGGACTAGTAAAAGTCTAATGCTACTCTGGGATAAAAGAACTCATGAGGAGTCATAAGCTGCTCAAGATAGTACCTCTGCAGTAGGCCATAAGAGTCTTGGAGCTTAGGCTATTGTCTCATGGCCTCTTGATCAAAATATAACTATGAGTGGAAAGGTCTTGATCTGCAATCTGAGTTGCCCTCAATGGGCGGTGCTGTGAGCTTCGGGCCTCTGATAATAGCCTCCGATGACATGCTAGAAGGAAGCTCGAAATCTGCAAGAGCTCGAGCAGGTGCAGCAACAGGAGGCTCAGACTGTGAAGCTCTGGATGACTCGCCCGGGCTTGAAGTCCTGGCCCTCTTAGCGAGAGGGTGCCGCACTGAACTGTGAGGGTGCAAAGTAGTTGCCCCTAATATAGTAGCTGCTCTCCTAGTCTCATACCTGCGCTAAGGAGCAGAAAAGGAGGGACTAGTGGGCGCTCCACCCTCAGAAAGTGGAATCTGCCGAGCCTCTGTGGCTTGTGATGGAGAATCACGAGGCACTTGAGCTGAGGAGGCTCTCTACCTCAGAATGCGACTCTACGAAGGGGCAGCAAGGGCCCCTCGGGTCCTTGCCATATGGAAATGGAGAGCGAGAAGGAGAAGTAGGCTCAAAGGGAAGTGTCGGATGGGAGAGGGACGGAGAAGTGAGATGCGAGGAGGGGGGGGGGTGTGTGAACATATTTTAAAATGGAATAGAGGCACGGGGTGACACTATGAAGAGGCCGCAAGGTGGTATAGAGATTCACAATAGGAGGGTGCTTGCGAAATGGGGAAAAAATGGGGGAGTAAGGGCTCGGGAGGATTTAAAAATAAATTTGCAGACCCCCTTTGGACTTTCGCATAGTGTGAATTGGTGTTGGGTGTGTGAAATGCGTTCACAAGGTCAATTTAAAAATTCACAGACCCCTTCATATTTTCGCACAGTGTGCGAAATTGAAAATGGGGCTTAGCCTTTGAAAAACTGGTTTTTGCAGAGGGAACAATTTTTCGCAAAGCTCACAAAAATTCGCAGGGTCTGCGAATTTCTATTTGAAAAGCCAAAATAAGCAGCAGCCAATGTTGATTTTTGCAGGGTGTGCAAAATTTCCGCACCTCATACGAAATGAGCTATGATTAAACAAAAACTGGCAGTAGTTGGCTTGAGGATCAAGGAATTTTCTCATGCTCTGCGAAATGGAATTTAAAGGCCTCAAAACTGGCAGTAGCTTACCTTACTATTTGAGAAGGGTTTAGCATACCCTGTTAAATTTTTGCAAGGGTGTGGAAAATGCCTTAGTGAAATTTTTTTTCAGGGTTTTTTCTCTGCCAAGAATCTTTAAGGACATGCCCAACTGCTTTGAAGTCCCCCCTGCAATTGATCATCAAAAACCTAAGTTAAATCAAACCAAAATGAAATTAAAGCGAGAAATCAAAATCAAAACAAGTAACAATACCTGAAATCTCTCAAATAAAAAATAAAACAAAAAGTTATGGACTTGATAGTCTTTAGAAAGACTAAGTCCATCCAAAAACTGGTCTTGTCAAGCTTAATGTGGATCAATGAGGATAAATTCCTCATTGTCATGAGAAAAAGGCTCCACAAAGGGGTTGAGATGGTGGCCATTCACTTTGAAGCTCTAGGTGCTGTAGGAGTTGAGTAGTTCCACTACTCCATTTGAATGCACTTGGTGAATGGTAAAAGTACCTATCCACCTTGATTTCAGCTTGCCCGGAAAGATGTGAAGCTTAGAGTCATAGAGCAAGGCTCTTTGTCCCTTTTGAAAATCTTTGCAACTGATCATGCCACCTCTTCAATCTCTCTTTTGCAATTTTTGAATTGTTGTAGGCATCATTTCTTAGTTCCTCCAACTCATTGAGGTCTAAGAACCACTTTAACCCAGCTCTGCTCAAATCCATGTTGAGCTTCTTGATTGCCATAGACTAGGCGATAAGGAGACATCCCAAGAATGGTCTTATAAGTTGTTCTATATTCCCATAGTGAATCAAGGAGCTTGACATACCAATCTTTTTCGTTCGTGTTCACCACATTCCTCAATATGTTTTTAATCTCCCATTTGCTAACTCAACTTGCCCACTAGTTTGAGGGTGGTAAGGTGTTGTTACCTTATGCTTCACCCCATACTTGGCTAGGAGAGTTTCAAAAGGCTTGTTGCAAAAATGAGTACCCCCATCACTAATTATGGCTTTAGGCACCCCAAATCTTGAGAAGATGTTCTTCTTGAGAAACTTGAGAACCACTCTATGGTCATTGTGCTTACATGGGACTGCCTTAACCCACTTAGAAACATAATCTACTCCCACCAAGATGTAAGAGTGGTCAAAAGACCTAAGGAAAGGTCTCATGAAGTCAATGCCCCAAATATAAAAAAGATCAACTATCAAAATGGGGTTCAAAGGCATCATGTTCCTGCGTGTCAACTTCCCAACCCTCTGGCATCGATCACAACTCTTGCACATGGTGTGGGCATCTTTGAAAAGTGATGGCCAACAGAAACCCAATTGCAACACCCTCATGGATGTCTTCTGAGAAGCAAAGTGGCCTCCACATGCATTTTCATGGCAATGACTGAGGATCCCCTGTTGCTCTTCTTCAAGAACACACTTCCTTATTATTTGATCTGCACAATACTTGAATAGAAATGGCTCTTCCCAATAGTAGGCATGAATTTTTGTAAAGAAGTGCTTCTTATCTTGTGTTTTCCACTTACTTGGAACTTCTCCTGTGACTAGGTAGTTAGAATATGAGCATACCAAGGAGCAACGTGAGCATACCAAGGAGCAACTTCCACCAACATGAGAGACTTCTCTGGAAAATCATCATTGATGGGCAAACCATTGGAATTATGTGCGATAGCTAGCCTTGAAAGGTGGTCTACTACCACATTCTCTACTCCTTTCTTGTCTTTGATCTGGAGATTGAACTCTTGAAGCAAGAGAATCCATCTAATCATCCTTGATTTAGCATCTTGCTTGGTCAATAAATACTTCAAAGCAGAGTGATTAGTGAAAACCACAATGAAGGACCCCACCAAGTAAGCACGAAACTTATCCAAGGCAAAAACTACAGCTAACAATTCTTTCTCGGTGGTTGTGTAGTTTCTTTACGCATCATTCAATGCCTTGCTCACATAGTAGATCACATAGGGTTTTCCATCTTCTTTTTGCCCAAGAACAGCTCCTATGGCAAAGTCACTAGCATCACACATTACCTCAAAGGGCAGTTGCTAGTTGGGAGCCCTCACTATTGGTGTGGTTGTCAGAAATACCTTTAATTCTTCAAAACTCCTTTGGCATCTATCATCCCATATGAATTTAGCATCCTTCACCAATAGTTCACAAAGAGGCCTTGCAAGCTTAGAGAAATCCTTGATAAACCTCCTATAGAACCCGACATGGCCAAGGAATTGCCTTACTCCTTTGACATTTGTTGTGGATGGCAACTTGACAATGAGTTCAACCTTTGCTTTGTCAACTTCAATGCCTTGGTTGGAGATGATGTGCCCAAGGACAATCCCTTGTTGTACCATGAAATGGCACTTCTCCCAATTAAGCACTAAGTTTTTCTCAATACATCGGTTTAGAACAACTTCTAAGTTGACCAAGCATTCATCAAATGCACTTCCATGTATGGTGATATCATCCATAAAGACTTCCATAATACGCTCCACCATATCACTAAAAATGCTTAACATGCATCTTTGGAAAGTTGCGGGTGCATTGCATAAGTCGAAAGGCATTCTCTTATATGCATAAGTGCCAAATGGGCATGTGAAAGTGGTCTTCTCCTTGTCTTCAACATCAATTTCTATCTGAAAGTACCCAGAGTAGTCGTCCAAGAAATAATAAAAAGGATGCCCAAAGACTCTCTCAAGCACCTGATCAATAATGGGCAACGGGAAATGATTCTTCCTTGTCACTACATTCAACCTCCTGTAATTGATACACACCCTCCAACCTGTAGTGAGGCATGTAGAGACATATTCTCCCTTATCATTTTGCACCACCATGATCCCAGACTTCTTTAGCACAACTTGAGTAGGACTCACCCATGGGCTATTTGATATGGGGTAGATAATACAGTCCTAAAGCACCTTAAGAACTTCAGCTCTCACCACCTTTTGCATGTGAGGGTTCAACCTTCTCTGAGGTTGACGAACTGGCTTAGCTTCATCCTCCATGTAAATATGATGGGTGTAGACTAAAAGGTTGATCCCTTTCAAATAAAAAATTTGCCACCCTATTGTCTTCTTACATCTTCTAAGGACTTCAAGTAGACAATCCTCCTGATGAATGGTAAGAGCTGAAGATATAACAACAGGGCATTGCTTGTCTTATTCCAAGTATGCATACTTCAACTCTGTGGGTAGTGGCTTAAGAATAAGCTTTGGGGGCTCCTCCTTAGCTACTTTTTGTGTCTCCTCCTCATTGAATAAGGGTAGAATTTCTTCTCCCTCCTCAAAGGGGACAAGGTAGCAAGCAAATCTGAGGGTTCAGGTAACCCTTCATCAAGATCCCTAAGACTCTCAATCAAATCCTCCTGCATTCTCTGATCATAATGCTCCTCCACTAAAGTGTCAATCATGCACACTTCCTCTAGACCTTCTTCTTCTTCTTCCAGATGGATATGCTTCTTGCACAAATGGAAGATGTTGAGCTCTAACGTCATGTTGCCAAACGTGAGTTGCATGACTCCATTCTTACAATTGATGATTGCATTTGATGTAGCTAGGAATAGTGTTCCAAGTATGATAGGAATATAGTTAGTTTCTGTGACAACCGGATCCATATCAAGAACAACAAAATCCACTGGATAGTAGAATTTGTCAACTTGAACCAAGACATCTTCGATCATCCCTCTTGGAATCTTCACTGATCTATCTGTCAAATATAAAGTGATGGATGTTGGCTTCAATTCTCCAAGTCCTAACTGCTTGTAGACAGAGTAGGGTAGCAAATTCACACTTGCTCCCAAGTCCAACAAAGCTTTCTCCACACAAATCCCTCTAATACTCACTGAGATGGTTGCGTAGCCCATATCTTTATATTTCACTGGAGACTTGCACTATATGATGGAACTCACTTGCTCAGTCAAGAAGGCTTTCTTGTTCACATTCAACCCTCTCTTTACAGTGCATAAGTCCTTCAAGAATTTTGCATATGTCGCTACTTGTTTGATCATGTTTAGCAAAGGGATATTGACCTTCACTTGCCTCAACACTTCAAAAATTTATGATGCATTATTGGTTCCCTTTTTGCCATGCAAAGCTTGGAGGAAAGGTGGAGGCATGTGTTTTTTCATCGTATCTTCCTTGATGACTATCCTCTCGGGTTCTTCATGTACACTAGAATCATGGTCATCTTTCTTTGTACTTTTCTCTTTTCTTTTTCCTTTAATTTCCTCACTCTTTTCTTTTTCTGTTACACTCTCTTCATCATGTTTTGGCTTGGATGTGGGCTTATCAACCTCTTTACCACTCCTCAAGGTGATAACTGCTTTGACTTCCCTAACCTTTGAAGATTCTCCCTCTTGAGTCTCCACTTCATGGATACCCTTGGGATTTTGATGAGGTTGAGAAGGAAACTTTCCTTTCTCTTGCATTGTGTTGAGGTTGGTAAGCCTTGAGATTGCGTATTGGACATTGTCTATCTTCTGAGACATATTATTTTGCATTCCATCCATCCTTTTTGTTCAATGTACTCTCCACATTGTCAATTCTATTGATGGACTTTTGATCTCCCACAAAGTCTCCCACAACCTTGCTAAGGTTCACAATAGCTTGTTCAAGATTAAAGGCTTGCTGAGGTGCTTGAGCATGTTGTGTGTACCGAGGTGGCTTTGGTTTCCAAGAGAAATTTGGATGGTTCCTCCAATTTGAATTGTAGGTGTTGTCATATGAAGCATTGTTATTAGGCTTGAATTGACCAATAACATTTGCTTGATCACTAAACATCTCTCTCACTGCTGGAATGGTAGGACACTTCTCCACCAAGTGCTCATAAGATTGACAAATGGAACAAGGCATAGCTTGCACTAGTGTCTCAAAAATGGCTTGCACATCTTGTACCTTCTTCATTTCTATCTCTTCCAATCTCCTTGCCATAGGTACAACCTTTGCCTTCATGTCAATGTTTTCATTCAAAATATACATCCCGCCCTTAGCATTAGGTTGAGACTTCATTCTTGCCACCTCTCTTACATTTGGTTCATCCCATCCTCTTGAAACTTCAGCCACATAACTCAAAAAGTCCATGGCTTCCTCCGGATTCTTACTCATGAAGTCTCCTCCACACATAATTTCTAGGAGTTGCTTCATTGAAGAAGACATACCATCGTAAAAATAGCTCACTAAGAGCCATGTGTCAAAGCCATGGTGAGGACAAGCATTAATAGCTTCCATGTACCTCTCCCAACACTCATAGAATTTCTCATTCTCCTTAGCTAAGAAGTTCGAAATTTGCCTTTTCAAACCATTGGTCCTATGAGTAGGGAAGAACTTCTTGAGAAACTCAGCTTGCAAATCAGTCCAAGTTTAGATACTCCTTGGCCCTAGAGAATTGAGCCAAATCTTGGCCTTATCCTTTAAGGTGGAAGGAAATAGCTTAAGCCTCATCAAGTCAATTGAAGCTCCTTCTTCTTGGAATGTATTACAAACCTCCTTGAATTCCTTAATATGCAAGTAGCGATTCTCACTTTCCATCCCATGGAAAGTACGTAGGAGTGGCACAATGTGAGGTCGGATTACTAGCTGCTCAGTGGGAGGCACTATGCATGAAGGTGCACTCATACGAGGTGGATGCATGTGGTCCCTCATGGATCGATATGCATTGAAATTATCCTCTTGACCATGTTGGCTATTCTGGTCTTCAAGTGGAACATCCATGATGTTCAAGCACACTTCCAACTCAGTTTCTTGAGGAGTTTCAATCTTCACAAGTCTTCCCTCAATATCTCTTATCCAATAGGGCATGCACAAATAGAGATCACTGAAACAAAAACAAAGAAAATGAAAGAAATACAATTCTAAGAAGATGTTAAGGTTAGCTAAAAACTAAATAAAAGATAAGTTAAAATAGAGACAAAGAAAAATTACCAAACTTGTGATGAAGATCACAAGTGTTCACCAAAGGTAATGTCAATGTACTTTGGCACCATCCCTGGCAGCGGTGCCATTTGATTCGTCCCCAGACGAGTGTTGTCAATAAAATTTATAAAACTTAAATCACCTTACACTAGGGTAGAATGTCTACTCTAGTATAGTGGCTCTAGGATCGTCCACAAGGATGGGTTTTCTTCGTACAAGTGACTTTAGTGAAAGTAATGAAATGGTGCTTTTCCTTGTGAAAATTAGCTTTTAAAGAAAATGGAATTATGGTTGAAAAAGTTGATTTTAAGTTAAGCAAAAATAGCAATTGAAGTTAACTACAAAGAGAAGGTCTCTTAGAGTTTTAGGTCACTAGGATCGGGTTCCTTAGGCAAAGGGGGAGATTCTGGATCTTCTCCTCGCATTGGGGACATTAACATAAAGGATGGTTATCTCTCAAACCGGTTTTGTATTTAGCAATTAAGATTTGATCCAAAGAGTTCATGAAAAATGGTAGTTGCTTCCCATTAATGGATTCAAACACTAAAGACCCTCATCTTGAACTACCTTCCAATGGCTCGTACTTGATAACTAATGGACATCCATGGATCTAGCAATAAGCATCCATAGAATCAGGAAATCTTACCAAGTATTGGCCATTCAAGGTGATTCTAAGGGATTTAAAGCTAAACCTTGAAATAAAAACCATTAATGGTTAACAACTACCTTCATTTAAAGCAAGGAAAACTCCCACCTTTGCATCCGGGTCCTTCACCTAGCTTCCATCACTCCAAGAAACGTGAAACTTAGTCACTCATCCCTTGAGAAATCATTCTCAGAGGTTGTTTGGCTAGAAAGAAAAATGAAAAAAAAATGAGAAGGAAAGGCAGAGCAAGGGCTCTGTATATTTCTTCCTACGGGAATTACCAGTGAAGAGTGATACAAAATATATTTTTTTTTTGTCTAGAGATGTCTTTCCAACCCCCCTTTATAGTTCCTAACCATGAAATCCTATCATTGGTTGATTACAAGGAGAAAATAGGAAATTACACAAATATCTGGAGATAAAAATCTAACGGAGTCGGTGCATAGGAACATTTCGGAGACCATGCGTGTGCGAAATTCATTTTTTGCTGCATCTTGTGGTTTCGCAGGGTGTGCGAAATTGTCCTTCACCCAGAGTTGGTCATTACATCTAGGGCCCTAAGCTCACGACCTAGAGTCTTTCATGTCATGCATAACCTTGACCTATTCATAGAATCTAGTGCGCTAAGCTCACAACCTAGAGTCTTTCATGTCATTAATAGCTCTACATTGTTCATAGCATCTAGAGATCTGAGCTCACGACTTAGAGTCATTCATGTTGACCATAACCTTGAGTTGTTCATAACCTCTAAAGGCTTGAGCATAAGACCAAGAGTGGCTCATGTCATCGATAGCCTTGAGTTGTTCATAGCATCTAAAGCCTTAAGCTTACAACCGTGAGTCTTTCATACAACCACAACTCATATTTGTTCATTGCATCTATGGCCCCGAGCTCTTGACCTCAAGTCATTCATGTCATCCATAGCCTTGAGCTATTCATAGAATCATTAACCTTTAAATCATGACCCCGAGTCTTTCATATCATCGATAACCTAGAGCTATTAAAAGCATTTAAAGCCCTGATCTCAAAACCTAGAGTGGCTCATGTCATTGAAAGCCCTAAGTTGTTCATAACATTTAAAGCCTTGAGGTCATGACCTGGTGTCATTCATCTCAACCATAGCCTAGCGTTGTTCATTGCATCTAGAGCCTTGAGCTCAAGACCCAGAGTCATTCATGTCATCCACATCCCTGAGATGTTTATAAATTCTAGAGGCTTGAGCTCAAAACTTGGAGTCATTCATGTAAACCACAAACCTAGAGCTATTCATAGCATCTAAAGCCCTGAGCTGACAACCCAGAGTGGCTCATGCCATTAACAACCTTGAGCTCTTCATAGCATCTATAGCCTTAAGCTCATGACCTAGAGTCGCTCATGTCAACCACAATCCTAAGATGTTCATAGCATTTATAGCCTTGAGCTCATGACCCTGAGTCATTCATTTCAACCACAGCTTTGAGATGTTCACAATATCTATATCCCTTAGCTCACAACCCTGAGTCTTTCATGTCATGCACAACCTTGAGGTCTTCATAGCATTTAGAGCCCTAAGCTCATGACCTAAAGTCTTTCGTCCATCAACAACCCTAAGTTGTTCATAGCATTTAAAGCCCAAAGCTCATGACTCAGAGTCGTTCAAGTCAACCAAAGCCTAGAGTTATTCATAGCATCTAGAGCCTTAAGTTCAAAATCTAAAGTAGATTAAGTAATCCAGAGACCTAATTTGTTCATAGCATCAAGAGCCCTAAGATCACGATCCGTTGTCTTTCATGTGATCGACAACCCTAAGTTATTTATAGCATCAAAAGGCTTGAGCTCATGATTGAGAGTTGTTCACATCAATAGAAACTGACATATTTCCATAGCATCTAGAGCCCTAAACTCATGACACAAAGTAGCTCATGTCATCCACAACCATAAGCTATTAATAGCATTTAGAGACCTAAGCTCATGACCCAAAGTTGTTCATGTCAACCACAATCGAAAGTTGTTCATAACATCAAGAGCCTTTAGCTAATGACCTAGAGTGGCCTATGTTATCCACAACCCATAGCGGTTCATAGCATCAAGTGCTTTGAGCTCATGACCCAGAGTTATTCATGTCAACCATAGCTCAGACCTATTCATAGCATTTAAAGCCTTGTTATCATGACCCAAAGTAGTTGATCTCATCCACAACTTGGATCTATTCATAGCATCTAGACCCTTGAGCTCATAACTCAAAGTAGTTAATGTCATCCATAATCTTAAGTTGTTTATAGCATCAAGAGCCTTGAGCTGATGACCTGTAGTCTTTTATGTCATCGATAGCCTTGAGTAGTTAATAGCATCTAGAGCTCTAACTTCCCGATTAGGAGTTTTTTATGTCAACCATAGCATAGAGTTGTTCATAGAATCTAGAGCTTTGAGCTCACGACGCAGAGTCATTCATGTCATCCACAACCTTGAGCTCTTCATAAAATCATGAGCCCTATGCTCACAACCTAGAGTCTTTCACATCATCGACAACCCAAAGTTGTACATAGCATTTAAAGCCCTGATCTCAAGACCTAGAGTGGTTCATGTCCTTGAAAGCCATGAGTTGTTTATGGAATCTAAACCTTTGAGCTCACGACCTGGTTTTGATCATGTTAACCACAACCTAGACCTATTCATAGCATCTAGAGCCTTGAGCTCAAGACCTAGGGTTATTCATATTTTCCACAACCTTGAGATAATCATAGAATCTAGTGGTTTAAGCTCATGAACCAAACTCTTTCATGTCTTCGGCCACCTTGAGTTGTTCATAGCATTTAAAGCCTTAAGGTCACAACTTGGATTGGCCCATGTCATTGATAGCCTTGAACTATTCATAACATCTAAAGCCCTGAGCTCACGACCCAGGGTCATTCATGTCAACCACAACCCTAAGATGTTCATAGTATCTATAGCCCTTTGTTCACAACCTTGAGTCATTCATGTCATCTAAAACCTTAAGCTGTTCATAACATCTGGAACCCTAAGCTCATGACCTACAGGACTTTATCACCACATCTGGCTCAGAGTTTCGTGGCATGGTATTATTATTCAGGACACTCAATGCCATGCACGACACTCTATTCTGGAAGATGAGAGACATCCGAGCTCAACAGGATCGACATACTATTATTCTTGACCAGCATACTGCTATCCTTAGTTAGATACAACAGCATCTAGGTCTTACAGCACCTCAGACTGATATTCCTGGGCCATCAGAGCTGAGAGCTCCGGTTGAGGAGACGATTCCAGCTAAGGAGACCATCACAGCTGATGTCCCACCCCAGGCCACTCACGAGACAACCCCAAAGCCCTCATGTCCACCAGAGAACCCCGTTCCTTGATCATTTCTTTATATTGTATTTACTTAGTATATTAGTTGATATTATATATCCTGGGATTGGATGTATTACATGATCATTTCATTGTACTTTCTCAGAGTAATATATACATATCATTTTTGTTTATACTTGGAATTTTCTTTTCTATCTCCTTTACTCATTAATCTTTTGTTTTTTGAATCATGTGGTTTCTCCTATACGACTCAGACTCCATGTCACTCAGGAGGTACCACTTCCTCCCTTTATTTATAATCGTTCTTGCCACATTGAGGGCAATGTTGATCTTGGTTGGGGGGAGAGTAAAGGAAGGAAGTTGTTAATAATGCTAAGTTATCTTGTTAATTTAGTACTTTTCTCTTAATTTTTAAATTTTTAAATTTTTTTCTTAATTTTAAAAGTTTTACTCTACTCTACATGGTTGTTAAGGAAAAATTCTCAAAATAAAATGAGAGAAATTGAATTCTTGCCTTTTTATTTGAATAGTAGAGTCGTATTAGGCTTATTGAGGTTGATTAATTATTGAAACTCCTATTGAATTCAACCTTATTTCTTCCACTTTAATCTTACCACACACTGTGCACTTTAGGTTCCGTTTATAAGATGAAAAATTATCTCACCTCCTGAACTTAGAAAAATTTAGACTTGGTACCTTTGACCTCGTTTTAATAGTGTTGAGACACCTAATAAAAGGCCAATGAGCCTTTGAAAAAAAAAAGAGAAAAAGAACAAAGTGTTATGCTCGCTTTGAAACCCGAGCAAGGTCCGAGGGGTATATGGTGAAAATATTTAAAACTCGGTGCCCTAAGCCTTTATTGGTTGGGAGTCACCGACCTCAATGCTCGTTATAAGGGTGAATAGGTAGAGTTTAACATATTGTAGGTGCTTGGGTATTAAATTTCAATCTCAAAAGTCCGGGGTAAAATCCGATGAGTTAGTGGTTGAAAGATCCTTAAAGCTTGATGCCCTAAACCTTGATTGGTTGGGAGTCATCGATGGACCCTTATTACATGGACACTTTAAAAAATAATACCTTTAGCATTGCACTCCTACAAGAAAAAAATTGTGAAATAAAAGAGGTGCGTTCTTAGCCTATTGAAAGTGGTCAGTTTGCTAAAGTCTGCGAAAGAACTAGGTTGGGGGGAGAGATTAGTTCAGAGTACTATATTCAGAAGCTAATAAATAACACTTAGATTTTTGTGGAAGAGTACTGATTGAGCCTAAGAGAGTGGAAATCCTATCATGACTTAAATTTGCATAATGCCTACTCTTTATGAATTATGATCAGGTAAGATTTTTGATACCCTCTTGTTGAAGGATGGGTTTTGTTTCTTCAATGTTCCATGTGAGAGTATGTTTTACAATCATGCCACTTATGATTTTTTAGAGTGATCAACATGATTTTGTAAATTATTTTACTTCTTAATTTTTGTTTTTCTCTCCTTCATTGCTAAAGGACTAGCAATATGTTGGTTGGGGGGAGTGATTACTACTCAAAAAGGGCTCTTTTATAGCTTGTTATAAACTCTTTTAAATACTTTTGAGTAGTAATTAATACCTTTTAACTCAATTGGCACATTAAGGACCCTTGCAAATGTTTTTAATCAATTTTTGGCTAGTTTTGGTGTTTTTGGTAGCTTTTTGATCATTGAAGCAAGCCAAGAATGAGGGAGAATTTTGTGCAACCCTTGGGAATGAGCTTCCAAGCCAATCAAGAGATGCAAAGAATAGGATCAGAGAAAGAAATCCATCATGAAGCAATTTCGCATGGTGATGTGAAATCTTCACATGCTATGCGAAATTCAAAAGGGCAGAAGTTGCAAGGAACATTTGGAGAAATTTCTGGAGTCCATTGTTTACATACTATATATCATTTCGAAGCTCAGGAAGTCAGGAGTCCAATGCTTTAAACGGTGTGCAAATCAGAGTTGAAACGAAGAAGTTATGGCCATTTGAAGGCAACTGCGCCAAGTTGAGAAGGAATTTCGCATCACCTTTCCCTGATGCGAAATTTTTCGCACTGCCTTTCCCTGATGCGAAAATTTTTGCACTGCCTTTCCCTGATGAGAAATTTTCACATCACCTTCTTTGATGCAAAAATGTAATATTTAGATATTTTACACCGACTTTGTTAGATTTTTACCTTAAGATATTTGGTGTAATTATCTATTCTCTCTTTGTAATCAGTTGAAGATCTTTTAAGATATTTAGGATATCTAATCAAGAGGTTGAAAATATCTCTCTTTATATATCTTAAGATATCTCCTTGTAATATATATCTCATCTCTCTGAATCACGAAAGACATTGGAAAGGGGATCACTTGTACATGTTTTAGTCAGAAATATACAGAGCGTTGCTCTAACTTACCTACTTGTTTTGATTGTATTTTTCTTTCTAGCCAAACAACCTCTGAAGATGTTTTCTCAGAGAATGAGTGGCTAGACTTTTTGCCTCTTGGACGGAAGGGAGCTAGGTAAGGGACCCGATTACAAAAGTGGGAGTTTTCTTTGTTTCAATTTTTAATGAAAAGGAAGTTGTGACCCGTTAATGGTTTTTATATTTTTAGTTAACTTAAAATCCCTTATAATCACTTGGGCTAACCCTTGGTAAGCTTTTCGGACTCAATCCATAGAGATCCATTAGTTATCTCTTGCAAGCCTCTGGTAGTTGGTTTAAAGGTAGGATTACTTAGAATAGCCAACACTTGGTAAGCTTTTGGACTCCCTGGAGACATCCATTAGTTCTCCTACGAGCTTTTGAAGGGTAATCCAAGGTTAAGGATCACCTTGAATGGAAAATGCTAGGTGAGAGGTACGAGCCACTGCAAGATGCATCAGTGAGAGGGATTTAACGTTAAAACCATTAATGGGAGGCAACTATAACACACCGATTGGGAGGATAACTATAGGTTAAATCCCCAATGCGAGGAAAAGATCCAAAATCTCCTCTTTTTGTATAAGGGACCCGAACCTAGTGACCTGCAAATCCAAGAGACCCTTTTCTTTGTAATTAAAAATCAGTTACTATTTTTGGTTAGTTTAAAACCAACCTTTTTCAAACCAAACATTATGTTTTCTTTTAAAGCTAACTTAGAAAAGAAAAAGCACCAATCCAATTCTTTAAACTAATATCAGGTGTGAAATGAAAACTCATCCCAGTGAACGATCCTAGAACCACTATGCTATGCTAGCTATGCTACCCTAGTATATGGTGAAATAGGCTTATAAATTCTGTTGATAACTCCCGTCTGAGGACTGAATCAGAGGACACCAATTGGGGATGAATCAAGATACATTGACCTATTCATAACATCTAGAGTCTTGATCTCATGACCAGAAGTTGTTCAAGTCAACTATAGCCAAGAGTTGTTCATAGCATCTAGAGCCCCGAGCTTACTACCCAATGTTGCTCAAGTCATCTCCATCCCTAAGCTTTTCATAGCATCTTAAGCTTTAAGCTCATAACTTAGAGTTGTTCATGTCAACCACAACCATAAGCTATGCATAGTATCTAGAGCCCTGAGCTGACAACCTAGAGTAGCACATATCATCCATAGCTCTGAGTTGTTCATAGGATCTAAAGCCTTGAGATGACAACCTGAAGTCATTCATGTCAACCACAGTCCTAAGCTATTCATAGTATATAGAGCCTTAAGCTCATAACCCCAAGCCATTCATGTTGTCCATAACTCTAAGCCGTGCATAACATCTAGAGCCCTAAGCTCATGACTCGGAGTCTTACATGTCATCAAAAACCTTCATTTGTACATATTATCTAGAGCCCTGAGCTTATGAACCAAAGTCATTCATATGAACCACATCCTAGAGCTCTTGATTGCATCCAGAGCCATTAGGCCATGACGTAGAGTGCCTCATGTCTTCAATACCCCTTAGTTTTTCATAGTGTCCAAAGCCCTAAGCTTAAGAACTAGAGTCTTTCATGTCATTCGTAGCTTAGAGCAGTTCATAACCCGGAGTCATTCATATCATCCACAACCTTGAGCTGTTCATAGCATCTAGAGGCTTGAGCTCATGACCTGGAGATTTTCATGTCATCCACAATCTTGAGTTACTCATAGCATCTAGATCCCTAAGCTCACAACCTAGAGTCGTCGTTCATGTCAACCATAATCCTATGTTGTTAATAGAATCTTGAGCCCTGAGCTCATAACCCATATTCATTCATGTCAACCACAAACCAACGTTGCTCACAAGATTCAGAGCCAAGAGCTCACGACCTTGAGTAGCCCATGTTATCCACAACCCTAAGTTGTTCTAAGCATGTAAAGCCCCAAGCTCAGGGTTGTTCATGTCAACCACAACCTAAAGTTGTTCATAGTATCTAGAGCCCTGTCCTTATGAGCCAGAGTTGTTCATGTGATCAACAACCCTAAGTTATTCATAGCATAAAAAGCCTTGAGCTCACAACCTATAGAAGCTCATGTCTTCGATCTTCTTGAGTTGTTCATAGCATCTAAAGCCTTAAGTTAACGACCCAGATTTGTTCATGTCAACCACATCATTGAGATGTTCATAATATTTACAGCCCTGAGCTCATGATCTTGAATAGTACATGTTATCCACAACCCTGAGTTATTCATAGCATCTAGACCTTAATCTCACAACCCGACGTCTTTCACGACATAAACAACCTTTAGTTTTTCATAGCATCTAAGGCCCTCAGCTCACCACCCAAAGTCATTCATATGAACCACAACCCTGAGCTGTGTGATTCGTGCCCAATTGGTATCTCAGCTGATTCATGTCCAGCTGGTGCTCCTTGATTGAGGGAGTAATCAACAAAATTTATAACCTATTACACCATATACTAGGGTAGCAAAGAAAAAGCTACTATAACATAGTGGTTCTACGATCGTTCACTGGGAAGGGTTTTCAAATTACAAATGATACCAATTCAAAGTGAATTGGTGCTTTTTCATTTCAAGGTTAGCTTAAGAAATAAAACACAAACTTTGGTTGGTAAAAAGTTGAGATTCAAACTAATGGCACAGCAAGTAATGGAAATTACTTATGAAGACAAACATTCCTTGGAGATTTAGGTTCACAGGGGAGGTTCCTCATGCAAAAACATAGCTCCGGTCAGATGGTTCATTTCCTCGCATTAGAGAATTAACATATAGTCAATTCTCTAACCGGTGATATACAAATGCATCCCTTAATTGGATTTCAGCTCTAATTCCCTCTCACTGATGCAACTTGCAATGGTTCGTGCCTCTCACTATTGCATTTACCATTCAAGGTGATCTTTAACCTTGGACTTCCCTTCTCAAGCTCGCAAGAGATAATTAATGGATGTCTCCTTGGAGTCCAAAAGCTTACCAAGTGTTGGCAATTCTAGAAAATCCTACCTTCAAGTCACCTCCCAGAGGCTTGCAAGGGGTAAACTAGTGCATCTCCATGGACGGAGATTACTTGCCTTACCAAGTGTTGGCCCAGGTGACTCTAAGGCGTTTTAAGTTAACTAAAAACATAGAAATCACTAAAGGATCACACTTTCTCTTCATTCATGGCTGAAACCACAAAGCTACTAATTCATGCACTTGGAACCTTTCCCGGCAACCTTAGCTCCAAGGAACTAAAGGTTTAGTTACTCATTCTCTGGGGAAACTTCCTTAGAGAGTGCATAACTAGTAAATGAAAAATACAATCAAATTGAGTAGGTAAGGTAGAACAAAAGCTCTGTATTTTACTTTCTTTCAAACTTCTACAAAAGGTTCGTCGTCCTCGAGAACAGGCTACCAAGAGCTAATTATATGAAAATTACAATAATAATCATTACATTGATATTTACCTTTTTTCCTAACTTAATAACTAAGGAATCCTACAATTGGTGGCTTACAAAGAGAGTTTTGGGATTTAGACAACAAAAATCTGAAGAAAAATATCTCAATGTGTCGGTTGCAAATATCGGGAAGCACTAAGGACCCATTCGCAGGTGAAAACGAGGTCTGCGAGATTTCGCAGACGCACAAAAAAGGGCTGCGAAATCACTTCGCAGCAAAAGGCTGATTTCGCAGCGCTGCGAAGTTGGCTTTCAGCTTGCGGTGTTCAGCTTCCAACGGCTGTAACTCCTTCATTTCAGCTCCGAATTGTGCACTGTTTGAAGCATCGGATTGCTGACTTCCTAAGATTTAAAACGACATATAGCATGTATAAATTGGACTTCAGGAAGTGCTCCAAAAGTGGCTGACATGACTATCATCAAAAATGCTTCATGGCAAATTTCTCTTTGCCTCCCTTCCTTGCATTCTGGATTTGCTTATGGCAAAGGACTTCAAAGCTTTGGTTCTTCATGTTTCTGAGCTTTCCATTGCTTTGCCATGGATTCCAAGTAACTCTCCTCAATCTCGGATTGCTTTGGTGATTAAAAAGCTATCAAAACACCAAATCTTAACACAAATTGATTAGAAGCGCTTGCAAAGGTCCTTAATATGTTAATTGGGTTAAAAGGCAATAACTACTACTCAAAAGTGTTTAAAAGAGTTAATTACAAGCTATCAAATAGCACTTTTTGAGTAGTAATCACTCCCCCAACCGACATATTGCTAGTCCCTTAGCAATGAAAGAGAGAAAAATAAAAATAAACATTACTATAATTTACAACATCATGCTGATTACTTCAAAAAAATTTTAAGTGGCATGATGATCTAACTCTGACATGGATCATTGAAGAAATGTAAACTCAAATTCAACAAGAGTTATCAAAAACTTTGCTATACACTATTGATCAAGGGAATGCATTATGCAAATTGAAGTTTTAAAATCATTTTCACTTCCAAAGAACCAAAATTTATTCTTCCACAAAAATCTAAGTGTAAGATGATAGCTTCCGAATATAGCATGTTAAACTAATCTCTCTCCCCAACCTATCTCTTTTCAACACTTAGCAAACTGACCAAAATTAATAGGCAGAGAACACGCTTTTTTTTTTTTTTTTTTTAGAAGGTACAAGGCTTAAGGGGTATTCTTTTCTGAATTGTCCATGTAACGGGGGTCCATCGATGACTCCCAACCAATTAAGGTTTAGGGTATCAAGTTTTAAGGATCTTTCAACCACTAACTCCTCGGATTTTACCCCAGACTTTTGAGAATGAATTTTTAATACCCATGCACCTATCATATGCTAACTCCACCTATCCACCCTTGTAACGAGCATTGAGGTCGGTGACTCCCAACCAATTAAGGCTTAGGGCACCAGGTTTTAAAGATTTTCACCATATACCCCTCAGACCTTGCTCGGGTTTCAAGGCAAGCAAACATTTTGCTTTCTTTCTCTTTTTTTTTTTTTTTTTTCAAAGGCTCATTGGCCTTTCATAAGGTGTCTCAATATTATCAAATGAGGTCAAAGGTACCAAGTCCCAAAATTTTCCTAAGTCAAAAGGGAAATAGTTTTTCATCTTATAATCAAAATCTATTGTGCACAGTGTGTGGATAGCTTAAAGTGGAAGAACTAAACTTGACTTCAATAGAAGCTTCAACAATTGAACCACTTTAGTGAGCATAATCCAAACTCTAAGTCAAGTGAAAAGCAAAAGTTCAGTTTGAAAATTTTTCCTCATGATCCATGGAGATTAGAGTAAAAAGTAAAAGACTACAACTAATTTACTAACATAACTGAATTACCAAAATAACTTAGCATACTTCCTTTAACTTAGCATACTTCCTTCCTCATTTCTCCTCTCCCCCCCCCCCCCCCCAACCGAGCTGAGCATTGTCCTCAATGTGATATGGGTAATTGAAATTATAGGGAGGAAGTGGTACCTCCTGAGTGATATCAATTTCGAATACTGATTGGAGAAACCACATGTTTCAAAAAGAATAAAAGATGTGAGCAAAGGAAATAAGAATAAATTAATGCTAAGAGTTAACAAAAAATGTTAGACTTGCATTACTTTAATTCATGTGAGTACAATCGGAAAGAAGGCAATACAAGTAATCCCCATATATGATATCAAAATGATGGGATTTCAAAAAAAAACTAACAAAAACGAAATACATAAAAGAAATATATAGTAGATATATAAATGATCAGGTGGGTGGATGATGTTGGAACTGATGGCTTAGGCAGATGGCTCTGCCTCTTCAGTAGCTGATTCAGGAGGGGCTTGAGGCTCTGTGGCCTGTGAGTGTGGCACTGTAGCGGTGGGGGTGAGATGCTCAACAGCTGATGGAAGACCGAGATGATACTGGAGTTGCCTCAAGATGGCAGTATGCTGAACCTGGCTGGTCAACATCTGCTCCTGGCGAGCTCGAATAGCTACCATCTCCTGAGCAAGGCTACTTTGAGACGCGGTAAGAGTCTCCAGTATGCGGCATAAATCTCTATACTCTGAAATGGGAATGGCCATCCTTGGCTCAGCTGAAGTAGAGGGCTCTAATGAGGCTGGAGTAACTGGAGGGGCTCTCGATATGGTAGGAGAAGCAATGGGTATACCCTCAGGTATATGATCTGGAGATGCTCTCTTGGCAGCTGGTATCTCAACTGGCTATG
The DNA here is from genome assembly GCF_030704535.1 of Vitis vinifera. Lineage (NCBI taxonomy): Eukaryota > Viridiplantae > Streptophyta > Magnoliopsida > Vitales > Vitaceae > Vitis > Vitis vinifera. The sequence continues at coordinate 6,716,577 of NC_081812.1, forward strand.
GGAGCTCTGGCTACTCAAATCTATACGCTGTCATATTGGTCCACTTGTCGAGAGTAAATACCTCTCGGCATATACGCTTGCGCTCCAGCTGAGGATCTGATGGATACCCCAGATGCTCTAGAATCTGACACAGCAGCCGTGGAAAAAGAAGTGGAATGGCATCAGCTCGGTGCAGCTTCTTCTTATGCACCTTCTCTTCAAAATAGAGAAGGGCAGCCATAATTAGATGGTGAGGGCCAAAGAAATATCCCTCTGAAATCCTGAACAGGGCCTCTAAAAGAACTCCTCTCCTCTGAGTCCAGTGTTGTAGTGGATAAATGTTGTGACGCAAGAGTGCATCAATGAGAAACATTCTCGGAGGAAGTTCCCCCCTCAGTAGGTGTGGATTTGTGGAAGCTCTTCTGGACAAGATATGAACCATTTCCAGCTGAGAGGGACTAGTCCATACTCGGTAATCCTCAAAATGGCTTGGCTCGTATGGTATATGCAGGGCCTATGCTATATGGCAAGCTCCTAAAATGCCATGCCGACCATCAATAGTAAAATGGATTAGAGTAGGATCTCTGACCTGCTTAGTAGTCATGGACTGATAAAAATCCATGGCTACTCTGGGATAGAAGAAATCTCTTGGGTCAGCAGATGCTCCATGCGATATCTGCGCAATAGGTGGAATGAATCTGCAAGCTCCAGCCGCAATTCGAAGGTGGTTGTGTCAAAGCACAGCTCAGAGTGAAATGGTCGAGCTCGGCAGTCCAAATTTCCTTCAATTGGCAGTTGAGTCAGCATCGGACGCCTGATTAGCACTTCAGGAGCTATCCCAGATGGAATTTGGGATTCTGAAAATGGCGGCTGGTGCTCCTGAAGCTCCGCCGGAGGCTCTGACGACGGCGCCGAAGATGGTGCCGGAGAGGACTCTGGTGAGGGAACCGGGGACTGCTCTGTTAAGTCTATGGGCTCTGAGCTTTCGACCCTGGCTCTCTTTTACAGGAGACGGCCCCCTGACCTAGTGAGATACCGCCTTGCCGGAGGATTCTGTGGTGCGGGCTTCGCCGGAGGTGAAGCAGCTTTTGGTCGCGGAGGTTCAGAGGTGGGGCCTTGAACAGGTGCCTCTCGCGGGACTCGTTTGCGGCTGGAAGGAGAGGAAGATTTGGCTCCTCTGGTTCGCGCCATATCGGACTGATGAAATTTGGGCGGAAGTGATGACCGGAAGAGATGACCAGAGGTTCGCGCGTCGTCGGGCTCGGGCAAGAAAATGAACAAACGGTTGCTATGCCTTTTCCTCTTTCTGAAACCCTTTCGCAACTCAAATGACCGGTATTTATAAAAAAATAATGGAATATTAAAGGTCATTTTGATTTTCGCAGAAGAAGGTCGATTTCGCAACAAAAGGGGGTTTTCACAGAAAAAAACGATTTTTGCAGCCCATTTCGCAGCTACGAAATGGGGGTCACTGTGCTACAAAATGGCACTCGTGTGCCAAAATTAGTTTCGCAGCTTCGAAATACCCTGCGAAATGGAGCTTTGGCTGCGAAATTGGGAATTTTCACGCTTTGTAGCTTCGCAGCCGTTTCGCAGCTGCGAAATGGGGGTTCCTGTGCTGGGAAGTGGCACTCGTGTGCCATACTTGGTTTCGCAGAAGAGTCAATTGAGTTGCGAAATTGGTTTCGCAAAGGATGACCGCTTTCGTAAGGGCACGTTGATTCCGCAGCGGCTTCTTTTAGGTTGCGAAATGGTTTCGCAGCGAAGTGCTAATTTCGCAGAGGTTGCGAAATCTCGCAGACCCTTGTTTTTGCCCTGTTTTTGCTCCGAAAGACTTCTTTTCAATTTCTTTGCATTTTCTCCTACCTGAGATCATTCAAAAATACTAAATTACATATAAATACACAATTTAAGATCAAGAATTAAAATCAAAAGCATGGATAAAACTTTGAAATTTACAAAATTTACAAAAATTTTGGACTTTGGTGAAACCAAGTCCATCAAACCCTTATTTGCTTAGGCTTTTTGTGGCTTAAGGAGGTTGATTTCCTCCTTTTCTGGTTTGAATGGCTCCATGAATGGCTTGAGACGATATCCATTGACTCTAAAGGTGTCCTTGCCATTGGAATTCAATAATTCCACCACTCCATTGATATGTACTTGGTGAATAATGAAAGGACCTATCCACCTTGACTTGAGCTTTCCAGGGAAGATATGGAGTCTTGTGTCATAAAGTAGAACCCTTTGTCCTTTCTGAAATTCTTTGTTGGAAATTAGTTGATCATGCCACTTCTTCATCCTCTTTTTTGCAACTTTGGAATTGATGTAAGCATCATTTCTTAATTCCTCCATCTCATTAAGGTCTAGGCGCCTCTTTGCTCCGGCTCTGATCAAGTCCATATTCAACTTTTTGATTGCCGACCAAGCTTTGTATTCAACCTCCACAGGGAGATGGCACGCTTTGCCATAGACAATATGATAGGGAGACATGCCAAGAATAGTCTTATAAGCTGTTCTATATGCCCATAATGAATCATGAAGCTTAACAGACCAATCTTTTTTGCTTGAATTCACCACTTTCATCAATATGTTCTTTGTTTCCCTGTTTGCTAGCTCAACTTGCCCGGATGTCTGAGGATGATAAGGTGTAGCTACCTTATGCTTCACTCCATACTTGGCTAATAAAGTTTCAAAAGGTTTGTTGCAAAAATGAGTACCTCCATCACTGATTATGGCTTTGGGCACCCCAAATCTTGAAAAAATGTTCTCTTTAAGAAACTTGAGAACCACTCTGTGATCATTTTGTTTACAGGGGATTGCCTCAACCCATTTAGAAACATAATCCACCCCCACCAAGATATAAGAATTACCAAAAGACATTGGGAAAGGTCCCATGAAGTCAATGCCCCATACATCGAATAGCTCAACTATTAGAATGGGGTTCATAGGCATTTGATTTCTTTTTGTTAGCTTTCCAAGCCTTTGGCACCTATCACAACTTCTACATATGATGTGGGCATCTTTGAAAAGAGATGGCCAAGTAAACCCTGATTGCAACACCTTCATGGCTGTTTTCTGAGAGGCAAAGTGGCCTCCACATGCATTCTCATGACAATGGTTTAGAATCCCTTGTTGCTCTTCTTCAGGGACACACTTCCTTATGATCTGATCTGCACAATACTTAAAAAGGAAGGGCTCTTCCCAATAATAAGCATGAACTTTTGCAAAGAAGTGCTTCCTGTCTTGTGCATTCCACTCTCTTGGAATTTCACCAATAACTAGATAATTAGCAATATGAGCATACCAAGGAGTTTTTACTAGGAACATAAGTGATTCCTCAGGAAAGTCATCATTAATAGGCAAGGCATGGGAATTATGTGCTATAGCTAACCTTGAAAGGTGGTCAGCTACCACATTCTCCACTCCTTTCTTATCTCTGATTTTGGAGATCGAATTCTTGTAACAAAAGAATCCATCTAATCAACCTTGCTTTTGCATCTTGCTTTGTCAATAAATACTTCAAGGCTGAATGGTCAATGAAAACAATGATGAAAGACCCTACCAAATAAGCACGAAATTTGTCTAAGGCAAAGACCACAGCTAACAATTCTTTCTCTGTAGTTGTGTAGTTCCTTTAAGCTTCGTTCAATGTTTTGCTTGCATAGTAGATCACATAGGGCTTCCCATCTTCTCTTTGGCCAAGCACAGCTCCTATAGCAAAGTCACTGGCATCACACATCAGTTCAAAGGGTAGTTGCCAGTTAGGAGCCCTCACTATTGGAGTTGTTGTTAAAAATTTCTTCAGTTGATCAAAGCTATTTTGACATCTTTCATCCCATATAAACTTAGCATCCTTAGCTAACAGCTCACAAAGAGGTTTTGAAAGACTTGAAAAATCTTTTATAAACCTCCTATAGAAGCCTGCATGGCCAAGGAACTGCCTTACTCCTTTTACAGTTGTTGGGGATGGCAATTTGACAATAAGCTCCACCTTTGCTTTATCAACTTCAATGCCTTTTTCAGAGATGATATGGCCAAGGACAATTCCTTGACGTACCATAAAATGGCATTTCTCCCAGTTGAGTACCAAGTCTTTTTCAATGCATCTGTGAAGAACCGATTCCAAATTGACTAAGCATTCCTCAAATGTACCTCCATATACGGTGATGTCATCCATGAAAACCTCCATAATTCGCTCCACCATATCACTGAAGATACTCAACATACATCTTTGGAATGTTGCAGGTGCATTGCATAAACCAAAAGGCATTCTTCTGTAAGCATATGTTCCAAATGGACATGTAAAAGTGGTTTTTTCCTGATCTTCCACATCAATTTCAATTTGAAAATACCCTGAATACCCATCCAAGAAACAATAGAACGGATGGCCAGAGACTCTCTCCAACACTTGATCGATAAATGGCAATGGAAAATGATTTTTCCTGGTTACAACATTCAACTTTCTATAATCAATACACACCCTCCAACCTGAAGTGAGACGTGTAGTAATTTCTTCTCCTTTTTCATTCTGAACCACAGTAATCCCTGACTTCTTTGGTACCACTTGAGTAGGACTCACCCAAGGGCTGTCAGATATAGGGTAAATAATACTTGCTTGAAGTAGCTTCAGCACCTCAGCTCGCACCACTTCTTGTAAATGAGGATTCAATCTTCTTTGAAGTTGACGAATTGGCTTAGCTTCCTCCTCCATATATATATGATGCGTGCAAACTAAAGGACTAATGCCTTTCAAGTCAGATATTTGCCATCCTATTGCTTTCTTACACCTCTTGAGAACTTCCAGTAAACACTTCTCTTGATGACTGGTCAAAGATGAAGATATTACGACAGGACATTGATTATTTTCTTCAAGGTATGTATATTTCAGCTCCATGGGTAGAGGCTTCAAATTGAGTTTTGGGGACTCTTTTTCAGCAGCTGCTCCTTCTTCTTTATTGAACAACGGTAGAATCTCTTCTATCCTTCTCCAACTTTGTAGAGTAGCAAGCACATTAGGGGGTTCAGACAAACCTTCCTCAAAATCCGCAAGACTTTCATTCAGCTTGTCTTGCATATTCTGATTACAGTGCTCCTCTACTAGAGTGTCAATAATGCACACCTCTTCTGGACCCTCTTTTTCTTCCGGAGTTGTTTGCTTTTTAGACATATAGAAAATGTTGAGATCAAGTGTCATGTTGCCAAAAGTGAGTTGCATGAGCCCATTCCTACAGTTGATGATTGCATTTGAGGTAGCAAGGAATGGCCTTCCAAGGATGATAGGAACTAAATTAGCTTCCTTTACAGTAGGATCCGTATCAAGAACAATAAAATCTATCGGATAGTAGAAATTATCAACTTGAACCAAGACATCCTCAATTACCCCCCTTGGAATTTTTACTGATCTATCTGCTAGAGATAGAGTGATTGCTGTTGGCTTCAACTCACCAAGTCCCAATTGCTTGTAGACAGAGTATGGAAGCAAATTCACACTTGCTCCCAAGTCTAACAAAGCTTTCTCCACTACCTTTTCTCCAATCATGACTGAAATGGTAGGACTTCCCGGATCTTTGTACTTCAAAGGAGACTTACATTGTAAGATTGCACTTACTTGCTCAGTCAAGAAGGCTTTCTTATTTACAGTCAACCCTCTTTTGATAGTACATAAGTCCTTTAGGAATTTTGCATATGTTGGAACTTGTTTAATCATATCCAGTAGTGGGATATTGACTTTCACTTGTCTCAATACTTCAAGAATTTCAGATGCATTTCTAATCCCCTTTTTCCCATGCAATGCTTGAGGAAAAGGTAGAGAAGTTGATTTCTTTAGCATTTCATCCTTCAGAAGTTCCTTCTCTGGATTTGCATTCATTGTTGAATCATAATCCTCCTTCTTTTCACTGATCTCTCTCTTTTTGTCTTCCATTTCCTCTCCTTTCTTTGTCTCTTCTTCTTCCTCAACATGTGGCTTGGGTGTTGGCTTCTCAATTTTTTTACCACTCCTTAGAGTGATCAAGGCTTTGACATCTTTCATCTGTGATGATTCTCCCTCATGGCTTTCCACTTCATGGACACCCTTGGGGTTTTGGTGGGGTTGAGAAGGAAATCTTCCCTTTTCTTACACTGTGTTCAAATTTGTGAGCCTTGAGATTGAGTATTGGAGATTATCTATCTTTTGGGATATATCATTTTGCATTCCATCCATCCTTTTGTTCAGAGTATTCTCTACTCTGTCAATTCTTTGATTAAGTTGAGCATTGATGGCTTTTTGGTCTCTAACAAAATCTCCCACTACCTTGCTGAGATTCACTATTGCTTATTCAAGACTTGAGGATTGTTGAGATGGTTGATCCGGTTGTTGGTACTGAGGTGCTCTAGCCTTCCATGAAAAATTTGGATGATTCCTCCAACTTGAATTGTAAGTATTTCTATAGGGTGCATTGTTATTGGGCTTGAATTGTCCAACAACATTTGCTTGATCTCCAAACATTTCCCTTTCAGCTGAAATTGTAGGGCATTCCTCCACCAAGTGTTCATATGATTGGCAATTAGGACAAAGCTTCACTTGCACTGGTGCTTTAGCAACAGCTTGCACTTCATGCATCTTTTTCAGTTCCAGCTCCTCCAATCTTCTTGTCATAGCTGCAAACTTTGCTTTCATATCATCATCTTCTTTCAAGGTATACATCCCAGCCTTAGCATTGAAAGCACTCAGTTGAGACTTCATCTTTCCCACTTCTCCTTTGATTGGTTCATCCCATCCCCTTGAAACTTCAGCTACATAACTCAAGAAATCCATAGCTTCCTCCGGATTTTTGCTCATGAAATCTCCTCCACACATGGTCTCGAGGAGTTGCTTCATTGAGGAAGACATCCCATCATAAAAATAGCTCACCAATAGCCAAGTATCAAAACCATGGTGAGGGCATGCATTTATAGCTTCCATATATCTTTCCCAACACTCATAGAATTTCTCATTCTCTTTAGCTGAGAAGTTTGAAATTTGCCTTTTCAAGCCATTTGTTCTATGAGTGGGAAAAAATTTCTTAAGGAATTCAGCTTGTAAGTCAGTCCAAGTGCGGATACTCCTTGGCCTTAAAGAATTAAGCCAAATTTTGGCCTTATCCTTTAAAGTAAAAGGAAATAACTTAAGCCTCATCAAGTCAATTGAAGCTCCTCCCTCTTGGAATGTATTACAAACATCTTCAAATTCCTTGATATGTGCGTAGGGCTTCTCACTTTCCATCCCATGGAAAGTTGGTAGAAGTGGAACAATATACGGTCTGATAACTAGCTGCTCTGTAGGGGGCACTATACATGATGGTGCACTCATACGAGGTGGATGCATGCGGTCCCTCATTGATCTAAATTCATTGAGATTGTCTTGACGACCTTGGTGACTATGCTGATCTTCAGGTGTAGCTTCCATGATATTCAAGCTCAATTCCAATTCCTTGTTATGAGGTGTATCATTTTTAACAAGCCTTCCTCCACTGTCTCGTATCCAATTTGGCATACACAACTAGTATCTATTTGTAACTAAAATGAAAACAAAGGAAAACAAAAGAAAACAGGGCTACAAAAACAAAATAAAACTAAGCTGAATTTTAAAAGATAAATTTAGATTATGAATAAGAAAAAAAATGAGAATTAATAAAGCGAAAGAAACGTTACCAAACTTGTGATGAAAATCACAAGTACTCTGAAATAGTATCACTATAAACTTGACACCTTCCCCGGCAGCGGCGCCATTTGATTCGTGCCCAATTGGTGTCTCAGCTGATTCATGTCCAGCTGGTGCTCCTTGATTGAGGGAGGAATCAACAAAATTTATAACCTATTACACCATATGCTAGGGTAGCAAAGAAAAAGCTACTATAGCATAGTGGTTCTAGGATCGTTCACTGGAAAGGGTTTTCAAATTACAAATGATACCAATTCAAAGTGAATTGGTGCTTTTTCATTTCAAGGTTAGCTTAAGAAATAAAACACAAACTTTGGTTGGTAAAAGGTTGAGATTCAAACTAATGGCACAACAAATAATGGAAATTACTTATGAAGACAAACATTCCTTGGAGATTTAGGTTCACAGGGGAGGTTCCTCATGCAAAAACATAGCTCCGGTCAGATGGTTCATTTCCTCGCATTAGAGAATTAACATATAGTCAATTCTCTAACCGGTGATATACAAATGCATCCCTTAATTGGATTTCAGCTCTAATTCCCTCTCACTGATGCAACTTGCAATGGTTCATGCCTCTCACTATTGCATTTACCATTCAAGGTGATCTTTAACCTTGGACTTCCCTTCTCAAGCTCGCAAGAGATAACTAATGCATGTCTCCTTGGAGTCCAAAAGCTTACCAAGTGTTGGCAATTCTAGAAAATCCTACCTTCAAGTCACCTCCCAGAGGCTCGCAAGGGGTAAACTAGTGCATCTCCATGGACGGAGATCACTTGCCTTACCAAGTGTTGGCCCAAGTGACTCCAAGGCGTTTTAAGTTAACTAAAAACATAGAAATCACTAAAGGATCACACTTTCTCTTCATTCATGGCTGAAACCACAAAGCTACTAATTCATGCACTTGGAACCTTTCCCGACAACCTTAGCTCCAAGGAACTAAAGGTTTAGTTACTCATTCTCTGGGGAAACTTCCTCAGAGAGTGCATAACTAGTAAATAAAAAATACAATCAAATTGAGTAGGTAAGACAAAGCAAAAGCTCTGTATTTTACTTTCTTTCAAACTTCTACAAAAGGTCCGTCGTCCTCGAGAACAGGCTCCCGAGAGCTAATTATATGAAAATTACAATAATAATTATTACATTTATATTTACCTTTTTTTCCTAACTTAATAACTAAGGAATCCTACAATTGGTGGCTTACAAGGAGAGTTTTGGGATTTAGACAACAAAAATCTGAAGAAAAATATCTCAATGTGTCGGTCGCAAATATCGGGAAGCACTAAGGACCAATTCGCAGGTGAAAATGAGGTCTGTGAGATTTCGTAAACGCACAAAAAAGGGTTGCGAAATCACTTCGCAGCAAAAGGCTGATTTCGCAGCGCTACGAAGTTGGCTTTCAGCTTGCGGTGTTCGGCTTCCAAATGCTGTAACTCCTTCATTTCAGCTCTGAATTGTGCACCGTTTGAAGCATTGGATTTCTGACTTCCTAAGCTTTAAAAATAAATATAGCATGCATAAATTGGACTTCAGGAAGTGCTCCAAAAGTGGCTGACATGACTGTCATCAAAAATGCTTCATGGCAGATTTCTCTTTGCCTCCCCTCCTTGCATTCCGGATTTGCTTATGGCAAAGGACTTCAAAGCTTTGGTTCTTCATGTTTATGAGCTTTCCATTTCTTTGCCATGGATTCCAAGTAACTCTCCTCAATCTCGGATTGCTTTAGTGATTAAAAAGCTATCAAAACACCAAATCTTAACACAAATTGATTAGAAGCGCTTGCAAAGGTCCTTAATATGTTAATTGGGTTAAAAGGCAATAACTACTACTCAAAAGTGTTTAAAAGAGTTAATTACAAGCTATCAAATAGCACTTTTTGAGTAGTAATCACTGTGCATGGTATCTAGAGCCTTAACCTTATGACCCAAAGTCGTTCATGTCAACCATAACTCAGAGTTGTTTATAGAACCTAGAGCCCTGAGCTCAAAACCCAGAGTAGCTCATGTCATCCATGACCCTCAGCTATTCATATCATCTAAAGTCTTGAGTTCACGACCCATAGTCGTTCATGTCAACCATAGTCTTGAGCTGTTCATAGTATCTGGAGCCTTGATCTCATGACTCTGAGTCATTCATATCATCCACAAATATAAGCTGTTCATAGCATCTAGAACCCTTAGCTCAGGACCCAGAGTCTTTGGTGTCATCAACAACCCTGAGCTGTACATAGTATCTAGAGCCCTAAGCTCACAACCTAAACTAATTCATGTCCACTATAGCCTAGGTTTTTATATTGCATCTAGAGCCTTAAGCTCACAACCCAGAGTATCTCATCTCATCCACACCCTTGAGTTGTTCATAGCATCTAGAGCCCTATGATCATGACCCCGAGTCATTCATGTTAACCACAATAAAGAGTTGTTCATAACATCTAGAGCCTGAGCTCACAACCCAAAGTATCTCAAGCCATCCACAACCTCGAGCTACTCATAGCATCTAGAACCCTTAGTCCTCGACCCAAAGTCATTCATGTCAACCATAACTCTAAGTTGTTCATAGTATCATGAGCCCTAAGCTCACGACCCAAAGTCATTCATGTCAACCATAACCCATAGTTTTTCATAGCATTTAGAGCCCTGAGTTCACAACCCAAAGTTGTTCATGTCATCTATAGCCTTGAGCTATTCATAGTATCTTAAACCTTGAGCTCACGGGATCCTAAGTCATTCATATCATCCACAATTCAAAATTGCTCATAGCATTTGGAGCCCTAAGCTTATGATCTAAAGTCTTTCATGTCAACCACAACCTTGAGGTGTTCATAGTATCTTAAGTCATGACCTTATGACGTAGATTTGTTCATGTTATCCACAACTATGAGCTCATGATATAAAGCCATTCATATCATCCACAACTCTAAGCTACTCATATCATCTATAGGCTTCAGCTCACATGATCCTTAGTCATTTATATCATCCATAATATTGAATTGTTCAAAGCATCCATACCTTTGAGCTCACGACTTGGAGTGGCACATATCATCCATAGGCTTGAGCTGTTCATAACATCTAGAACCCTAAGCGTACGACTCAGAGTTGTTCATGTCATCAATAGCCCTGAGCTATTCATAGCATTTAGACCCTTAAGCCCATGACCCGAAGTCGTTCATGTCATCATAAGCTTTTAGCTATTCATAGCATCTAGATTTGTGAGCTCACAACCCGGAATCGTTATGTTATCCACAAACTTGAGCTATTCATAGAAATTATAGCCATAAGCTCACAACCAAGAATCGTTCATATTATCAATAGCTCTAAGTTGTTCATAGTATGTTGTGGCCTGAGCTCATAGGATCCTGAGTCGTTCATATCATCTACAACTCTAAGCTGCTCATATTATCTAGAGCCTTGAGCTCTCGACCCAAAGTTGTTCATGTCAAGCATAGCCTTGAGCTATTCAAAGTATCTTAAGTCGTGAGCTCATAACTTAAAGTCATTTATGTCATCCACCACCCTTAGTTCATGAAATAGAATCATTCATATCATTCACAATCCTAAGTTGTTTATAGCATCTAAAGTCCTTAGCTCATGGGATATCAAGTCATTCATATCATTCACAATGCTTAGTTGTTCATAGCATCTAAAGGTCATAGCTCATGGGATATCAAGTCATTCATATCATTCACAATGCTTAGTTGTTCAAAGCATCTATGGTCGTGTGCTCATGACCCGGAGTGGCACATATCATTTATAGCCTTGAACTGTTCATAGCATCTAGAGCCCTAAGCACACAACCTAGAATCGTTCATGTCATCAATAACCTTAAGCTATTCATAGCATTTAGACCCCTAAGCCCACGACCCGAAATCTTTCATGTCATCTATAGCACTAAGCTTTTCATAAAATCTAGATCCTTGAGATTACGACCCAAAGTCATTCATGTCATCCCTAACCCTGAATTTTCATAGCATCTGAAGCCTTTAGCTCATGACCTAGAGTCATTCATGTCCACCACAACCCTGAGCTGTTATCGGATCTAGAGCCTAGAGCAAACCACTCAGATTTGTTCATGTCATCCATAGCCTTGAGCTATTCATAACATCTAAAGCCTTAAAATCCCAACCCAAAGTAGTTCATGTCATCCAAAACCCTGAGTTGTTCATAGCATCTAGTGCCCTAAGCTGATAACTTAAAGTCATTCATGTAATCCATAACCCTGAGTTTTTCATAGTATCTAGAGCCCTGAGCTCATGACCTGAAGTCATTAATGCCCACCACAACCTTGATTTGTTCATAGCATTTAGACCTTGAGCATATGACCTTGAGTCATTCATGTCATCAATAGCCCTAAGTTGTTCATAGCATCTAGCGCCCCACACCCATGACCCAACGTTGTTCTAGTCATACATAGCCTTGAGTTGTTCATAGAATCTTCAGCCTTGAGCTCACGACCTAGAGTCATTCATGTCATCCATAGCTTTGAGTAATTTATGGTAATTAGAGCCATAAGCTCACAACCAAGAATCATTAATATAATCCTCAGCCATGAGTTGTTCATAGCATCCTGAGGCTTGAACTCACAACATCCCGAGTTGTTCATATCATCCATAGCTTTGAGCTGCTCATAGCATCCAGAGCCTTGAACTCATAACCCTAAGTTGTTCATGTCAACCACAACCTTGATTTGTACATAGTATCTGGAACCATGAGCTCATGACCCAAAGTCGTTCATGTCATCCACAACCCTCAAATCATGATGCTGAATCATTCATATCATGTACAACCCCGAGCTGCTCGGCCTGAGCTCACGGGATCCCAAGTCATTCATATCATCCATAATGTTGAGTTGTTCAAAGCATCTACAACCTTGAGCTCATGACTCAGAGTAGCACATATCATACAAAGCCTTGACTTGTTCATACATCTAGAGCCCTAAGCTCATAACCTAGAGTCGTTCATGTCAACACATCCCTTAGTTATTCGTAATATCTAGAGCCCTGAGCTCACAATTAAAAGTCATTCATGTCATCCACAACCTTGTTCTATTCATAATGTCTAGAGCCTTGAGCTCATGACACAGAGTCATTCATGTCATCCTAAGTCGTGAGCTATTCATAGCATCTCAAGCCCTAAGCTCACAACCCAAAGACATTCATGTTCAGCATAACCCTAAGTTGTTCATAGTATAAATAGCCCAACCGCATCACCCTGAGTTGTTCATCTCAACCATAGCGCAAATCTGTTCATAACATCTAGAGCCTTGAGCTCATGACCTAGAGTACCGCATGTCTTCTACAACCCCGAGTTATTAATAGCATCTAGAGCCTAAAGCTCATGACTCAGAGTTGTTCATGTTAACCACAACCCAGAGCTGTTCATATCATTTAGAGTCCTAAGCTCAAGACCAAGAGTGGCTAATGCAATCCACAACCCTGAGTTGTTCATAGCATCTAGAGTCATGAGCTCACAACTCAAAGCCTTTCATGCCAACCACAACCTAGAGCTATTCATTGCATTTAGGGCCCTGAGCTCATAACCCAGAGTCATTCAAGTCATCCACAACTCTGAGCTATTCATAGCATCTAGAACCCTAAGCTCACAACATAGAGTCATTCATGTCAACCACAACCCAATGTTGTTCATAGCATTTAAAGCCCTGAGCTCACAAAGAAGAATATCCCATGTTATCCACAGCCCCTAGCTATTTATAGCAACTAGAGCTTTGAGCTCATGATCGAGAGTCGTTCATGTCAGTTATAACCCTGAGTTGTTCATAGTATCTACAGTGCTGAGCTCATGACCCTAGTCTTTCATGTCATTAACAACTCTAAGTTGTTCATAGCATCAAGAGCCCTGAGCTCACAACCTGAAGTCATTCATCTCAACCGTAGACCAAATCCGTTTATAGCATTTAGAGTCCTGAGCTCAAGACCTAGTGTACCTCATACCTTTCACAACCCTGATCTATTAATAGCATTTAGAGCCTAGAGCTCACGACTCGGAGTTGTTCATGTCAACCACAACCCAGAGTTATTCATAGCATTTAGAGCCTTGAGCTCAAGACCTAGAGTGGTTAATTTCATCCATAGCCTTGAGTTGTTTATAGAATCTAGAGCTATGAGCTCACAACTCAAAGTCTTTCAAGCCAACCATAACCTATAGTTGTTCATTGCATCTAAGGCATTAAGCTAACGACTGAGAGTCATTCATGTCAACCACAACTCTGAGCTATTAATAGCATCTGGAGCCTTGAGCTCACAACATAGAGTCATTCATGTTAAGCATAGCCCAATGTTGTTCATAGCATTTAAAGCCATGAGCTCACAACCTAAAGTATCCCCTGTTATCCACAACCCGTAGTTATTCATAGCAACTAGAGCCTTGAGCTCACAATCGAGAGTCATTCATGTCAACCATAAACCTAAGTTTTTCATAGTACTTATAAGGCTCAACTCATGACCCATAGTTTTTCATGTCATTGACAACTCTAAGTTATTCATAGCATCAAGAGCCTTGAGCTCATGACCCAGAGTCATTCATCTCAACCATAGCCCAAATTTGTTCATAGCATTTAAAGCATTGAGCTCACAACCTAGAGTACCTCATGTCTTCAACAACCCTTTGCTATTAATAACATTTAGAGCCTGGAGCACACAACTCAAAGTCGTTCATGTCAACCAAAACCTAGAGTTATTCATACCATTTAGAGCCTTAAGCTCAAGGCCTAAAGTGGTTAATGTCATCCATAGCCCTGATTTGTTCATAGCATCTAGATCCATGAGCTCACAACTCGGAGTCTTTCATGTCATCCACAACTCTAACTTGTTCATAGCATCTAAAGCCCTAAGCTCACGACACAGATTCATTCATGTCAACCACAGCCGAACGTTGTTCATTTATAGCCTTGAAATCATAACCAAGAGTTTCCCATGTTATCCACAACCCTTAGCTATTGACAACAACTAGAGCCTTAAGCTCACGATCGAGTGTCGTTCATGTCAACCATAACCCTGAGTTGTTCATAGTATCTATAGCGCTGAGCTCATGACTTTTAGTCTTTCATATCATTGACAGCTCTAAGTTGTTCATAACATCTAGAGACTTGAGCTCACAACCTAAAGTACCTCATGTATTCCATAACCCTGAGCTATTAATAGCATCTAGAGCCTGGAGCTCATGACTCGGAGTTGTTCATGTCAACCACAACCTAGAGTTGTTCATAGCATTTAAAGCCCTGAGCTCAAGACCTAGAGTGGCTGATGTCATCTCTAGCCTTGAGTTTTTCATAGCATCTAGAGCTATGAGCTCACAACTCGGAGTCTTTCATGCCAATTATAGCCTAGAGTTGTTAATTTCATCTAGGGCCCTGATCTTATGACCTAGAGTCATTCATGTTATCCATAATTCTGAGTTGTTCATAGAATCTTAAGCCTTAAGTTCATGACACAGAGTCATTCATGTCAACCACAACCCAATGTTGTTCATAGCATTTAGAGCCTTGAGCTCATGAGCCAGATTTATTCATGTCAACCACTACCCAATGTTGTTCATTGCATTTACAACCTTGAGTTCATAACCCATAGTAACCCATGTAATCCACAGCCCTCAACTATTCATAGCAACTAGTGCCTTGAGCTCACAACTAAGAGTTGTTCATGTCAACCACAATTGTGAGTTGTTCATAGTATCAAGAGCCCTTAGCTCATTGATTCAATGCCCAGTCGGGTCTTTTAATAAAAAATATTTATAAATCCTATGACCTTATACTGGCGTAGCAAAGCTACTATAGTATAGCAGTTATAGGGTCGAACTCAGGGATGGGTTTTCACTCTATCAGTGACAGACTCTAAATTAGAAATTGATTCTGATGATTTCCTTTAGCACAAACTTGAAATTTAAAAGAGAATAAAATTGCTTTGAAAGTGGTGATATGTGATTGAAACTAAACTCACATGGACTATATAAAAAGTGGAAGAAAGAAAGTCTCCCGGAGCTAAAGGTTGCTAGGTTCAAGTTCAGGATGCAAAGTGGAAAATTCCGGATTTTTCTCCTCGCATTAGGGATTTAACCTATAGTTATTTCCCGAACCGGTATAGGTTTGACAATGAAAATTTAATCCATATAAGTCAATAGAGATGGTAGTCAAGGTCCATTAATGGCTTAAAACACTATGGACTATCACCTTGAATCACTTTCCAATGGCTCGTATATGATAACTAATGGACTGATATGGATCTAGTAATAAGCATCCACAGAGACCTTAAGCTTACCATGTATTGGTCAGTCAAAGTGATTCAAAGGGATTTAAAGCAAAACTTTGGATTTAGAAGCCATTTATGGATTCCAACTACCTGAATTTAATGCACGGAAACTTTCCACCTTTTAATCTGGACTTTTCACCTAGCTTCCTTTACTCCAAGAAACTATTGGTTTAGCCTCTCATCCTCTGGGAAAACATCCTCAGAGGGTGTTTGGCTTCCAAGAAAATAGAAAATAGTAGAGAGAGAAAGAAAAGAAAAGAGATCTCTGTATTTCACTAAGTATCAAATTTACAATAGTTGGTCTCCTGGAGAAAGCTCCCCGACAAGATGATTTTTCAGTGATTACAAGAGAATTTATATAGGAAGGTAATTTTACCCTTTCTTGGATACTTCCTAGCTAAGGAATTACATGAGTGGCTGAATACAAGGAGAAAATGGAAATTTAGACACAAAAAATATCAGAAGAAAAAGAGTCGGCAAAAATATCCAATTTTCGCACGTTGGTTTCAGGTGTGCGAAATTCCCACACTTTAGACTGAGGAATTCGCACCTTGATTTCCATCGTGCGAAATTGTCCCTCAGCTTGCTGTAGTTGTCTTCCGAAGGCCATATCTTCCTCATTTCAGCTCCAAATTGTACATGATTTGAATCGTTGGATTCTTGACTTTCTGAGCTTTGAAATGGTATATAGAATGTAGAAAATGGACTTCGGAAAGTGCTCCAAAAGTGCAATGAAATACTGCACCTATGTCCCCTATTTTCATCACCCTGTTTTCCTCTTCTCCATTGTTCTCTCCTTGCATACTTTGAACGACTAAGGCAAAGGATTATGAGGCTCCAAAGCTTGGTTTCTTCATAATTTTGAGCTTCCAAAAGCTTTTCCATGAATTATATATAGCTCTCCCTCATTCTTAAATTGCTTTGGTGAGTATAAAGCTATCAAAAAGCACCAAAACTTAACACAAATTGATTAGAAACGATTGCAAGGGTCCCTAACATGTTAATTGAGTTAAAAGGTAATAATTACTACTCAAGGGTGCTTAAAAGAGCTAATAACAAGCTACAAAATAGCATGTTTTGAGTATTAATCACTCCCCCCAACCGACATATTGCTAGTCCCTTAGCAATTAAGGAGAGAAAAACTAAGCAAACGTAATAATATACATAAAAGAGGTCATGCAAATCATTCCAAAAAATAATTGAGTGGCATGACTGATATCAAAACACATCTCACATGGTGAACTAAAGATATGAAGATTCAAAATGCAATAGGAGTTGTCAAAGCTAAAACTTAAACAAAAAGTACAAAGAGTGGAGATTATGCAATTAAGTATCAAAAGAATCTCTACTCTCAAGGTTCCAAATCAAACTCTTCCATAATAAGCTAAGTGTTAATGAGATTAGCTTCCGGATATAGTATGTACAACTATCCTCTCCTCTCAACCTAAGCTTTTCTCGAACATTGGCAAAATTATCCAACTCTTAATAGGTTAGGAACGCACCTTCTTATTCACAATTCTTTTTACTCACTAATCTTAACCAATTCACCTATGTAGCAAGCAGAGGATCGATGACTCTCAACCAATCAAGGTTTAGGGCATCGGGTTTTAAAGGCTTTCGCCACCCCTTCGGATCATGCTTAGGTTTCAAGGAAAGAAAAGAAGCTTATTCTTTTTTTTTTCTTTTTTTTCTTTTTTTCAAAGACTCATTGGTCTTTATGAGGTGTCCCAATACTATTAAAGAGAGGTTAAGTAATGAACCAAGTCAAAATTTTTCTAAGCTTAGAAGGTGAGAAAGTTTTACATCATATATTCGGGATCTAATGTGCACAGTGTGTGTAAAGCTTGAAATGGAAGAAGAAAGTTTGAAATCAAAGAGGCTTTAATAGATTATCAACTTTGAAAGCATAAAACAAACTCTAAGACTTAAATAATTAAGTTAAAACTCGACTTATCCTATTTTATTTTTGAGAAATTATCTTTAACAACCATAGAGAATGATTCAAAAAACTTTTAGAAATTTTAAAAATTAAGCAAAAATCAACTAAATTACATAAATAACTTAGCATTAGTACAAAACTTCTTTTCTCGACTCTCCCCCCAACCAAACTAAACATTGTCCTCAATGTTTAAAGAGTGATTTAAAAGAAAATGGAGGAAGTGGTACCTCCTGTGGTTCAAAGTCTGAGTGTATAGGAGGTATGGAATAAACCACATGTTGCAAAGAGAAAAGAGTAATGAGAAAAGGGACTATAATCAAAAAGGATATATATATATATATATAACTTGGAAAAGAAATATACAATATATGATTTCAAGTAATACTTCCAATCCCAGTTTATAAAACATGCAAAAGATGGGATTTACAAGTCTAATATAAAAAGCAAGTAAAACATAAAAAGATCAGATATGAGTGGGGTCATGTGATGGCTCTGCTCTGATCTCCTCCTCTGGTATGGCTGCTCAGCTGGTAAGCTCTCCTCATCTGGCACTAGAGGCTCGGATGGTGCAGACGTATCATGCCCAAGAGGTGTCTGCATACTCAGATGCTGCTGAATCTGATGAAGGATCGTGGTATGCTGGGCCTGAGTAGCAATGATCTGATCCTGATGCGCAAGAATAGTGGCCATCTGGTGGATAATAGAATCCTGAGCAGTGCTCAGTGTCTGCAATGAACGCACTAAGCCTCTGAATTCCATAAGAGAAACGGTGACAGTGGGCTCAGATGAAGGAGGAGGTGCTGGGGAAGCTGGCATGACTGGTGGAGCACCCTGAGTGATAGGGGAGGTAGAATGTATAGCCTCGGGCATATGCACTGAGGTGTGTATTGCAAGGGCAGGAGGTGTAGTGTCAGTGAGAATCTCATCCTGCTGGGCCTGAGGTAGCTAGTCATCTCGGGGTAGCTCTGGAGGTGGGGGCATAACTGGGGGTCCGTGAGGTGCAGGCTCAGCTGGAGCTCCCGGAGGTGCAAAGTAGGCTGTCAAGTGATGCCATTTGTCGAGAGAGAAGTCTTCTCGGCAATGGCGGCGCCTCTCAAGACGGGGCTCTTCAGGATAGCCCAGGTGCTCTAAAATCTGGCAGAGGAGCCTCGGAAATAATAACTGGATGCCATCTGCCCTCTGAAGCTTCTTCTGATGGACTTTTTCTTCAAAATGAAGAAGAAAAGTCATAATCAAATGATGAGGGCCGAAGTAATAGCCCTCAGAAATCCTAAATAATGCCTCAAGTATAGCTCCTCTCCTCTGAACTTTATGCTGAAGTTGGATGATGTTGGCACGCAAGAGGACATCAATAAGGAGCATCCCAGATGGAAGCTCTCTCCTAGTCAACACTGAGGCTATAGAAGTCCCCCTGGACAAAATACGGACCATGTCGCTCTGAGAAAATGAGGACCACTCCCTAAAGTCTGCCTGAATCACAGGCTCATAAGGTATACGGAGGGCCTCAGCAATGTGGCGAGCTCCAATGGCACCCTGGCGTCCGTCTATGGTAAATTGGATGAGGGTAGGATTGCGGAGGCCTCGAGTAGTCATAGATTGATAAAAATCTATAACTACTCTGGGATAGTAGAATTGCCTAGGAGTGAGAAGATCCTCCATGTGATATCTCTGCAGCAGTCAGAATGAATCTCTGAGCTCTGGCTGCTGTCTGAGGGCCTCTATATCAAAGTAGGTCTCGGAGTGGAAGGATCGATCTCTGCAATCCAAGTTGCCCTCTATCGGTGGTCCAACTATCATGGGACGCCTGATAAGGGTCTCGGGAGTAATTTCCACAGGAATCCGAGGTTCCTCTGTAGGTGGCTCTACATGAGGCGCATGGGATGGCTCTCCAGGACCCGAGAACTTGGTTCTCTTCGGAGGGGGCCGAGAAGCAGGTCTCTGAGCTTGGTCGGCGGGTGGCACAGGTTCAGTGGGTGGCCTCCTGGTGGGGTATCGGCGCTGAGAAGGGGTTCCCCTCTCAGATGGGGGAATGGTCGGGGCTTGAATAGGTGGCGAAGCGACGTCTCCCATGACGGTTTGATGTGGTCGAGGCGTCGGTGTTGATGGGGAGGCGGAAAGGCCTCCTCTGGTCTTTGGCATGGCCAAAATGAAGGGAGGTGGCTGTTCGGGGTTCCAGAGGCTTCTCAGCTGGTGCGCGGGGTAGACTGTTGAGGTCCTGGGCTTCAAGGGCTTATATAGGAATGGGGTTTGGGGGGGTTTTGATGTTTAAAAATTTTCCAAGGTAACCGAAAAGTCGTTTTTGGACGTTAGGCACAATTTCGGGGGTAAAATTTTAATTTAAAAATCAGTTTAAAATTTTTGGAACTTAAAATTTTACCGTGCGAAATTTTCGCACCTTGGGTTTGGGTGTGCGAAAATCCTACCCCTTGGATTGAGGAATTCGCACCTTGAAATGAGGTGTGCGAAATTTTCGCACCTTGAAATCAGGTGTGCGAAAATGGCACTCTTTGGACTGAAGAATTCGCACCTTAAAATGCATTTCGCACTCAATTTCGCACTGTGCGAAAATTTCGCACCTTGTTTCGCACGGTGCGAAAATTGGCTTGAGGTGTGCGAAAATGGCACTCGTGTGCCAGGAGTGGATTTCGCACTGTGCGAAAATTTTCGCACCTTGAACAGTGGTGTGCGAAAATGGCTTTTAGGGAATTTCGCACCTTGAAATCAGCTGTGCGAAATTCTCGCACCTTGAAATGCAGTGCTCTGTTTCCTTGGTTTTACTCCCCTGTCTTGCTTTTGAAGAGTTCTCCACATCTTTCATGATTTTTTTCTGAAATTTATCATCAAAATTGACTTGAATTAAGACAAAATAAACTAAGATTGAGTAAGAATTATAATAAAAAGAAATAAAAATAATGATATAACTATAAAACTATAACAAAAAATTCATGGACTTATTTAGCCCATGATACCCTGCTTTCACTCAGAGTTGTGGTGGTTCAAGGAGGTTGATCTCCTCCTTGTCTGTACTGTAAGGCTCTATGAATGGCTTGAGACGATGGCCATTAACTTTGAAGGTTTGATTGCCTATGGGATTGAATATTTCCACCACTCCATTGGGATGCACTTCATGAATTATGAAAGGACCCGTCCATCTGGATTTCAATTTTCCTGGAAAAAGATGAAGTTTAGAGTCATAAAGCAAAACTCTTTGTCCCTTGATCAAATTCTTTTGATTTACCAATTGATCATGCCATTTTTTTAATCTTGCTTTTGCAATTTTTGAATTGAGGTATGCATCATTCCTCATTTCCTCCAATTCATTCAAATCCAAACATCTCTTTAACCCGGCTCTTGTCAAATCCATGTTGAGCTTTTTGATTGCCCACCATGCTTTATACTCAATCTCCACTGGAAGATGACACGCTTTGCCATAAACAAGGCGATAGGGAGACATTCCTAGTATGGTCTTGTAAGCGGTCCTATAAGCCCATAAGGAATCCAGGAGCTTGATAGACCAATCCTTCCTATTCACATTGACCACCTTCATCAATATATTCTTGATCTCACGGTTGGCTAACTCAACTTGGCCACTTGTTTGAGGGTGATAAGGTGTAGCTACCTTGTGCTTAACCCCATACTTGGCTAGAAGAGTCTCAAAAGGTTTATTGCAAAAGTGGGTTCCCCCATCACTTATAGTGGCCTTTGGCACTCCAAATCTTGCAAAGATATTGTCCTTGAGGAATTTAAGAACCACTTTATGATCATTACTCCTACATGGGATTGCTTCTACCCACTTAGAGACATAATCCACTCCCACCAAAATATAGGAATGTCCAAACGACATTGGAAATGGTCCCATGAAGTCTATTCCCCAGACATCAAAGATATCCACTATTAAGATGGGGTTCAAGGGCATCATATTTCGGTGTGTTAGCTTACCAAGCCTTTGACACCGATCACATCCCTTGCACATAGAGTGGGAATCCTTGAAAAGAGAGAGCCACCAGAAGCCTGATTGGATCACTTTCATAGCTGTTTTCTGGGAGGCAAAATGACCTCCACATGCACTATCATGGCAATGGGAAAGAATTCCCGATTGCTCTTGCTCAGGAACACATTTCCTTATAATTTGATCTGCACAATATTTGAAAAGAAAAGGTTCCTCCCAATAATAGGCATGGATCTTAGCAAAGAAATGCCTCTTATCTTGGGCACTCCACTCACTTGGCACTTCTCCAGTAACTAAAAAGTTTGCAATGTGAGAATACCATGGAGTTACATCTATTGACATGAGAGACTCCTCAGGGAAGTCATCATTGATAGGCAGACCATGTGAGTCATGTGCTATCACAAGTCTGGACAAGTGGTCAGCAACCACATTTTCTACCCCCTTTTTATCCCGGATTTGGAGATTGAATTCTTGGAGCAAAAGAATCCATCTTATCAATCTTGCCTTGGCATCTTGCTTGGTTAGCAAGTACTTCAAAGCAGAATGGTCAGTGAACACCACTATAGAGGACCCTACCAAATAAGCACGAAACTTATCCAAGGCAAAAACTACTGCCAACAACTCCTTCTCAGTAGTTGTGTAGTTCCTTTGAGCCTCATTCAAAGTTTTGCTTGCATAATAGATCACATAGGGCTTTCCATCCTCTCTTTGCCCCAAAACAGCCCCCATAGCAAGATCACTTGAATCACACATTACCTCAAAAGGTAATTTCCAATTTGGGGCTCTCACTATTGGTGCAATTGTGAGGAATTGTTTCAATTCCTCAAAACTCCTCTGACACTTCTCATCCCACACAAATTTGGCATCCTTTACCAAGAGTTCACAAAGAGGTTTTGAGATTTTTGAGAAATCCTTAATGAACCTCCTATAGAACCCGGCATGTCCTAGGAATTGCCTAATTCCTTTAACATTTGTGGGAGGTGGCAACTTAACAATTAGCTCCACCTTTGCTTTATCTACCTCAATGCCATTTTTGGAGATGATATGTCCTAAGACAATTCCTTTTTGTACCATAAAATGGCACTTCTCCCAATTTAGCACTAGGTCTTTCTCAATACATCTATGGAGAACAGCTTCTAAATGCATTAAACACTCCTCATAAGAACTTCCATATACAGTGATATCATCCATGAAAACTTCCATGATGCGTTCCACCATATCACTGAAGATGCTTAGCATACATCTTTGGAAAGTTGCAGGAGCATTACATAGACCAAAGGGCATTCTCCTATATGCAAAATTACCAAAGGGGCAAGTGAAGGTTGTCTTTTCTTGATCTTCCAAATCAATTTCTATTTGGAAGTACCCTGAATAACCATCTAGAAAACAATAGAAAGTGATTCGCATGTAACTCCAATTGGGTCATTTAATCAAAAACATTTATAAAACCTATGACCTCATACTAATGTAGTAAAGCTACTATAGTATAGTGGCTCTAGGGTCGAACTCTGGGATGGGTTTTCATTCTACCAGTGATGTATTCAAAATTAGAAATTGTATTTAATGATTTCCTTAATCAAAAACTTAAAGTTTAAAAGAAAATAAAATTTGTTTTGAAAGTGTTTGAAACTAAACTAACATAAACTAATTAAAAATGGAAGAAAGAAAGTCTCCCGGAGCTAAGGGTTGCTAGGATCAAGTTCAGAATAGAAAGTGGAAAATTCCGGATTTTTCTCCTCGCATTGGGGATTTAACCTATAGTTATTTCCCGAACCGGTATAGGTTTGACAATGAAGATTTAATCCATAAAAGATCAATAGAAATGGTAGTCAAGGTCCATTAATGGCTTAAGACACTATGGGTCTTCACCTTGAATCACTTTCCAATGACTCGTACATGATAACTAATGGACTAATATGAATCTAGCAATAAGCATCCATAAAGACCTGAAGCTTACCATGTATTGGTCATTCAAAGTGATTTTAAGGGTTTTAAAGCAAAACTTTGGATTTAGAAACCATTTATGAATTCCAACTACCTAAATTTAATGCATGGAAGCTTTCCACCTTTTCATCTGGACTTTTCACCTAGCTTCCTTTACTCCAAGAAACCGAAAGTTTAGCCTCTCATCCTCCGGGCAAACATCCTTAGAGGTTGTTTGGCTTCCAAGAAAAGGAAAATAATAAAGAGAAAAGAGAACGAGAGAGCTCTGTAAAATTCTAAGTGTAAAAACGTAATACGTATTCCATATGTTCCAAGAGGTGATTTCCACCCCTTATAAAGTCTTTACAAAAGCTAAAGCTTATGATTGGTTAATTACAAGGATAATAAAGGAAATTACATCACAAAATACAAAGGAAAATATCTAAAGTGGAGTCGGCAAAGGGCAGAGCAAAATTCGCAACACGCATAGGTTATGCGAACCATATGCGAATGTTATGCGAATTTCGCATAACCTCTTGTGGAATGCGAAATTTTCGCATAACCTGGAGCAGTTGGCTTCCGAAGGCCATATCTTCCTCATTTCAGCTCCAAATTGTACACGGTTTAAAGCGTTGGATTCTTGACTTCCAGAGCTTTGAAATGGTATATAGCATGTAAAAAATGGACTTCGGGAAGTGCTCCAAAAGTGTGAAAGAAGACTGCAACTGCTACATCTTGATTTTTTTTACTTTGCTTCTCTTTGCTTCTCTCCTTTGCTTGACTTGTCTTAATGATCCAAAAAGCTGTTAAAACATTAAAAATAGCCACAAATATGATTAGAAGACATTGCTAGGTCCTTAACATGCCAATTGGACTAAAGATGGAGAACTACTACACAAAAGTGCTTAAAACATAATGCATTAAAGGTGTAAAATAGCACTTTTTGGGTAGTAATCACTCCCCCCAACTGACACATTGCTAGTCCCTGAGCAATGAAGGAAAGAAAAATAAAGAAAAATAGATAATATAATATTTTACAAAATCATGCTGATCACTCCAAAAAATAACCAAGTGGCATGATTGGATCAAACTCTCTTGTGAATAGTCAAGGATATAAAACTCAATCATCAACAAGAGTCATCAAATAACTTACCTATCACAACATTCAAAAAGCGGGCATTATGCAAATTTGAGTATCAAAATAATTTCCACTCCCAAAGGACCAACTCTTAATCTTCCACAAAAATCTAAGTGTTAAGATGCTTAGTTTCCAGTTATAGTGTGTCAAACTATATTCTCCCCCCAACTAAGGTTTTTCTCTAACTTTAGCAACACTAACTCATATATAGAAGGCTAAGAACGCACCTCTTCTTATATATATATATATATATATATATATATATATATATATATACTCCACCCATCCACCCATGTAACGAGCAGTTAGGTCGGTGACTCCCAACCATTGAAGGCTTAGGGCACCAGGTTTTAAAGATTTTCACCATATACCCCTCGGACCTTGCTCGGGTTTCAAAACAAGTGAAGCAAAATTTTTTTCATAAGACACATTGGCCTTTTATAAGGTGTCCCAACACTAATAGAATGAGGTCAATGGCACCAAGTCAAAAATTTCCTAAGTTTAGGGGGTGAAAAAGTTTTCCATCTTATAACTGGAATCTAATGTGTTCAGTGTGTAAAAAGATTAGAGTGGAAGACTTAAGATTGAAATCAAAAGGAGCTTCAACAATTTATCAACTTTAATAAGCATAATACAAACTCTAAGACTATGGCAATAAGATAAGAATTTAATTTCTCCTATTTATTTTTGAGAATTTATCTTTAAGAAAACAAGGAGAGTTTGCAAAAAATTTGTTAACAAAATAACTTAACCAAAAAAAATTGAACAAATTACTTCCTCAACTCTCCCCCCAACTAGGATGAACATTGTCCCCAATGTTCTAAAAGCAAATGGTAATAAAAGGGAGGAAGTGATACCTCCTTATAGTAAGGTACTCTGAATAGAGAGGAGAAACCACATGTTGCATAAGAAAAGAAAAATCATAAGAGTGATGATTAGAGGAAATAAAAAGGAATAGCTAAAATACACAAAAAGGAAGATGTCTATATAAACTGAGAGAGTACAATATACAAGACAAACATGGAATATATCCAATCCCAGTATAAAAGTGGTCCAAAATATATAAGACATCCAAAAAACATAGAATATAGATACAAAAAAGGGAGAGGAGTGATCGTATGATCAAGTAGTAGTCTCCTCTGGTGGATAGGAGGGGTCCTCTGTTGGAACTGAGGAAGGTACCGCTACAGGTGGAGCTGGTGGCACAAGACCGAGGTGCTGCTGAATCTCACGGAGAATGAGAGTCTGCTGCTCCTGCTGAATCTGGAAGTGGTCCATGCGCTCCATAATGGCCGTCTGAGTAGTGGTCAGAGTCTGAAAAGAAGCGAGCAAGGCACGGTACTCTGAACCAGGGATAGTGATGGGCGGCTCTGTGGTAGGAGGAACAGTAGGTGGGGCATCAGATGATGCTGCCTCTGGTACAAGCTCCGAGGGAGCTGAAGTGGATGGAGCAGGAGGGACTTCCCTTGGCTCGGGAAGTTCTGGGGAATGCTGATGGAGCGATAGTTGAGTCCATTGGTCAAGAGAGAAGCTCTCTCGACAATGGCGGCGGGGCTCAGCCTGAGGGTCTACAGGAAAACCCATATGTGCCAAAACATGGCATAGCAGCCGAGGGAAAAGTAACTGAATGGAGGCTGCCCTCGTAAGACGCCGCCTATGCACCTTCTCCTCAAAATGGAGGAGAGCGGCCATAATCAAATGATGAGGACCAAAGTAGTAGCCCTCAAAGATACGAAATAATGCCTCTAAAATGGCCCCTCGCCTCTGTACGGTATGCTGAAGAGGAAAAAGGTTGGTGCGAAGCACCACATCAACTAGGAGCATCCCTGGGGGAAGCTCCCTCCTGAAAATGGTCCTCTGGGAAAATGTCCCTCGAGATAGGCTACGAACCATGTCCCACTCAGAAAGTGGGGCCCAGCGTCTAAATGCAATGGGATCAGCTGGTGCATAAGGGATATGGAAAGCCTCGGCAATCTGTCGAGCCCCCAAAATACCCTAGCGTCCATCAATGGTAAAAAGTATCGAGGCTGGTACCGGGACGCCACGAGTAGTCATAGACTGGTAAAAGTCTAAAACTACTCGAGGATAAAAGAACTGGGGTGGAGTCATAAAGGGTACAAGATGGTACCTCTCAAGTAGGTTGTATGAATCCCGCAAGTCAGTCTGCTGGCGCAACATAGTGTGCTCAAAATATGCCTCGGCATGAAATGATTTGGACCGGCAATCTGAGTTGCCCTCAATAGGAGAGCTGGGTCTAGGGCGTCTGATGGATGGCGGCTGAGACTGTGAATCCCGAGGCGCTCTAGAGGACTCTCCTTGCTTTGAAGTCTTGGCTTTCTTTGTAGGAGGACCCCGAAGTGGAATCTGAGTAGCAGATGCTCTCCTCGTATGGTATCTGCTCTGAGAGGCAGAATCAGCTAAATGTGGCGGCGCATCTAGTGGGGCCCGCACAGGGACGGCTCTCTCACTGCTCTGGGGAGCTGAGGTATGTCCTCCTCGGGTCTTAGGCATGGTGAAGTAATGAAATGAGGCTCACAGGCTTTGGATTGGGGAGGGTAGAGATGGAAAAAGTGAAAAATTGGCTCAAGGTAGGGGTTATGCGAAAATTTCGCATATGGGGGGGGGGGGGGGGGGGTTATGCGAATTTCGCTTAACACATGAGGGAATGCGAAAATTTCGCATTTGCACTATTCACACGCCCACTTGAAGTTTTGAAGCTCATTGAAATTGTGGGAATTTTTGGCTTTTGAGGGTGGGAAATGCTGGCTAAGGTAAGAAAAGAATTTTTCATGGTGAATAGGCTTGGAAATTGGAGCTTTTTCACGAAGAAATTTTGAAAATTGGAGCTCCTCTACCCGACGGCCATGGGTTCTCTTTGAAGAAAACGTGGCTTGAATGCTTGATTTGTTGTTTTGAATTGGTGAATACAAGGCTGAAATTGGTTGAGGGTTGGATTTAGAGTGTTGAGTGAGGAATTGGGAGGTTTTTGATGGTGGAAAGAGCTGAAAATTGAAGGGGTGGAAGGTGATGAATAGTGACTGCCGCGGCTATGAGGTGGAGTTATGGAGATGGGCTGCCATGGTGGTGTTGAGAGTGGGGAATGATGATGAAAAGAAACTTAAGGACGGGATTTGGTGATTGGAAGAGAGGTGCTATGAGAAATGAAGAGGAAATTGAGCATGGGAAGAGGAGAACACAGTCTTTAAAGAGGAAATGCGAATTTCGCATTACCCCTTATGTTATGCGAAAATTTCACATTCCTGTGAGAACCCAGACAGAGAGCATGGTTTTGCAAATTTGTCTCAAAAACGAATTCGCATATGGTTGGCATACGGTTCGCATTCCTGTGAAATTCGCATAAGGGATTTTGGGAAGGGACCGAGAGCATGCTTTTTTGGAAATTGCCACAAAAGAATTTTCGCATAAGGGGTGTGTTATGCAAAAATTTCGCATATGGGGGGGTTATGCGAAAATGGCTGAAATTTGTTTTTTTCTCCCCTGTTTTTGCCTTACTTTCACCATGACTTCATTCCTCAAGCGTTCCCACTTGAATGTTAACCCAAAAAACCAATTAAAAACACATTAGAACGGCATTAAAGTCTAAAATAAAAATCAAAACATGGAAAAACACAAGAAAAAACTAGATTAAATTAAAATCAACTTAAAAGAAAACAAAAAGAGGATGAACTCTTTAGTCTTTGAAGAGACTAAGTTCAACCATAAACCAAGTATTTTCATGTTGGAGGTGGATCAAGGAGGATGAATTCCTCCTTGTCTCGGGAAAATGATTCTATATAAGGCTTAAGACGATGCCCATTCACTTTGAAAGTTCGAGTGCTATTGAAGTTGAGTAGTTCCACTACTCCATTTGATTGCACATCATGAATTATGAAAGGACCCGTCCATCTTGATTTCAATTTTCACGAAAAAAGATGAAGCTTAGAGTCATAAAGCCAGACTCTTTGTCCCTTGGCAAAATTCTTTTGATTTACCAATTGATCATGCCATTTCTTCAACCTCTCTTTTGCAATTTTTGAATTGAGGTAAGCATCATTTCTCATTTCCTCCAATTCATTCAAATCCAAACATCTCTTAACCCCGGCTCTTGTCAAATCCATGTTGAGCTTCTTGATTGCCCACCATGCTTTATATTCAATCTCCACTGGAAGGTGACACGCTTTGCCATAAACAAGGCGATAAGGAGACATTCCAAGAATGGTCTTGTAAGCGGTCCTATAAGCCCATAGGGAATCTAAGAGCTTAATAGACCAATCCTTCCTATTCACATTCACCACCTTCATCAGTATATTCTTGATTTCCCGGTTGGCTAACTCAACTTGGCCACTTGTTTGAGGGTGATAAGGTGTAGCTACCTTGTGCTTAACCCCATACTTGGCTAGAAGAGTCTCAAAAGGCTTATTGCAAAAGTGGGTTCCTTCATCACTGATAATGGCTTTAGGCACACCAAATCTTGCAAAGATGTTGTCCTTGAGGAATCTAAGAACCACCTTATGATCATTGCTCCTACATGGGATTGCTTCTACCCACTTAGAGACATAATCCACTCCCACCAAAATGTAGGAATGTCCAAATGACATTGGAAATGGTCCCATGAAGTCTATCCCCCAAACATCAAAGACATCCACTATCAAGATGGGATTCAAGGGCATCATATTTCGGCGTGTTAGCTTACCAAGCCTTTGACACCGATCACATCCCTTGCACATAGAGTGGGCATCCTTGAAAAGAAAGGGCCACCAAAAACCTGATTGGATCACTTTCATTGTTGTTTTCTGGGAGGCAAAATGACCTCCACATGCATTATCATGGCAATGGGAAAGAATTCCTGATTGCTCTTGTTCAGGAACACATTTCCTTATGATTTGATCCGCACAATATTTGAAGAGAAAAGGCTCCTCCCAATAATAGGCATAGATCTTAGCAAAGAAATGCCTCTTGTCTTGGGCACTCCACTCACTTAGTACTTCTCCAGTAACCAAGAAATTTGCAATGTGAGAATACCATGGAGCTACCTCTATTGACATGAGAGACTCCTCAGGGAAGTCATCATTGATAGGCAGACCATGTGAGTCATGTGATATCACAAGTCTTGACAAGTGGTCAGCTACCACATTTTCTACCCCCTTTTTATCTCGGATTTGGAGATTGAATTCTTGGAGCAAAAGGATCCATCTTATCAATCTTGCCTTGGCATCTTGCTTGGTTAGCAAGTACTTCAAAGAGGAATGGTCAGTGAACACCACTATAGAGGACCCTACCAAATAAGCACGAAACTTATCCAAGGCAAAAACTACTGCCAACAACTCCTTCTCAGTAGTTGTGTAGTTCCTTTGAGCCTCGTTCAAAGTTTTGCTAGCATAATAAATTACATAGGGTTTTCCATCTTCTCTTTGCCCTAAGACAGCCCCCATAGCAAGGTCACTTGCATCACACATTACCTCAAAAGGTAACTTCCAATTTGGGGCTCTCACTATTGGTGCAGTTGTGAGGAATTGCTTCAGTTCCTCAAAACTCTTCTGACACTTCTCATCCCACACAAACTTGGCATCTTTTACCAAGAGTTCACAAAGAGGCTTTGAGATTTTTGAGAAATCCTAAATGAACCTCCTATAGAACCCGGCATGTCCAAGGAATTGCCTAATTCCCTTAACATTTGTGGGAGGTGGCAACTTAACAATAAGCTCCACCTTAGCCTTATCTACCTCAATGCCCTTCCTGGAGATGATATGTCCTAAGACAATTCCTTGTTGTACCATAAAATGGCACTTCTCCCAATTTAGCACTAGGTCTTTCTCAATACATCTTTGGAGAACAGCTTCTAAATGCAACAAACACTCCTCATAAGAACTTCCATAAACAGTGATGTCATCCATGAAGACTTCCATGATGCGCTCCACCATATCACTGAAGATGCTCAGCATACATCTTTGGAAAGTTGCATGAGCATTACATAGACCAAAGGGCATTCTCCTATACGCAAAAGTACCAAAGGGGCAAGTGAAGGTTGTCTTTTCTTGATCTTCCAAATCAATCTCTATTTGGAAGTACCCCGAGTACCCATCCAGAAAACAGTAGAAAGGATGTCCTGAGACTCTCTCAAGGACTTGGTCCATGAAAGGCAATGGGAAATGGTCCTTCCTAGTCACTAAATTCAACCTCCTGTAGTCTATACACACCCTCCATCCTGAGGTAGGGCGTGTAGAGACTTCCTCCCCTTTCTCATTCTGGATTACAGTAATTCCAGATTTCTTTAGGACTACTTGGGTGGGACTCACCCACAAGCTGTCTGAGATGGGATATATGATCCCAGCTTGAAGTAGCTTAAGAACTTCACCCCTCACCACCTCTTGCATGTGAGGATTCAACCTCCTCTGGGGCTGCCTCACTGGTTTCGCATCATCCTCCATATAAATATGGTGGGTGCACACCAAAGGGCTAATCCCTTTCAGATCAGAAATTTGCCATCCAATGGCTTTCTTGCATTTCCTGAGGACTCCCAAAAGATTATCCTCTTGATCACTAGTAAGAGTTGAAGAAACCACCACTGGACATTTCTCATTTTCCTCCAAATATGCATATTTCAAATCAACAGGAAGCGGCTTCAAAACAAGCTTTGGAGGGTCATCCACAGTTGCTTCTTGTGAGTCTTCTTGGTTGAACAGTGGTAAGATCTCTTCCCGTCTCCTCCAAGGAGACATGATAGGTAGAACATCAGAGGGTTCAGGTAACCCTTCTTCAAACATTTCAAGGCTTTCATTCAAGCTCTCTTATAAATTCTTGTCACGATGCTCTTCAACCAAGGTGTTGATCAAGCACACCTCCTCCAATCCTTCCTCTTCTTCTGGGTGAAGATGCCTCTTGCATAGGTGGAATATGTTTAATTCCAAGGTCATATTCCCAAATGTGAGCTGCATCACCCCATTTCTACAATTGATGATGGCATTGGAGGTAGCTAGGAAAGGTCTCCCAAGGATGATTGGTACATAGTTTGCTTCCTTCACAGTGGGATCAGTATCAAGCACAACAAAATCCACAGGATAGTAGAATTTGTCCACTTGAACTAGAACATCCTCTATCACCCCCCTTGGGATTTTGACTGACCTATCAGCTAAGGAGAGAGTGATGGCTGTGGGCTTCAATCCTCCAAGTCCCAGTTGCTTGTACACAGAGTATGGGAGCAAATTCACACTTGCCCCCAAGTCTAGTAAAGCTTTCTCCACATGTGTCCCTCCA
The DNA here is from genome assembly GCF_030704535.1 of Vitis vinifera. Lineage (NCBI taxonomy): Eukaryota > Viridiplantae > Streptophyta > Magnoliopsida > Vitales > Vitaceae > Vitis > Vitis vinifera. Next base: position 6,748,697 of record NC_081812.1, read on the forward strand.
ATGTTGACTGAAATGGTGGGACATCCCGGATCTTTATACTTAACTGGAGACTTACTCTGAATGATAGCACTTACTTGCTCAGTGAGGAATGCATTCTTTGTCACATGTAACCCTCTCTTGACCGTGCACAAGTCCTTTAGAAACTTTGCATATGTGGGGACTTGCTTGATCATATCAAGTAAGGGTATATTCACCTTCACTTGTCTCAAGACTTCAAGAATTTCTGATGAATTCTTGATTTCCTTCTTTCCATGTAAAGCTTGAGGAAAAGGGGGAGGCATATGTTTCTTCATCATATCCTCTTTAATCACTATCCTTGGCTCTTCTTCAATGCTTGATTTGGATGCACTTTTCTTCCCGCTCTTCTCTTCTTGGTTATTGCTCTCTTTGACCAAGGTTTTCTTTGACATGAGTTCTTCATCTTGCTTCACCTTAGGCAGGGGTTGATCAACCTCTTTTCCACTCCTTAAAGTGATCACAGCTTTAACCTCCCTCAACTTTGAAGACTCCCCCTCTTGGGTTTCAACTTCATGAACACCCTTGGGATTTTGGCTTGGTTGAGAGGCAAACTTTCCCTTCTCATTCACAGTGTTGAGGTTGGTAAGCCTAGAGATGGAGTATTGAATATTATCTATCTTCTGAGATAGATCATTTTGCATCCCCTCCATTCTCTTAATTTGAGAACTCTCAACATTTTCAATCTTTTGATGCAATTGGGAGTTGATTGCCTTTTGTTCACCCACAAAGTCACCCATGACTTTACTTAGGTTCACAATGGCTTGCTCCACTGAAGAGGTTTGTTGAGGTGCTTGGGTTTGGCCTTGTGGTTGGTATGGAGGTGGCCTTGGTTTCCAAGAAAAATTTGGATGGTTTCTCCAGCTTGAATTATAGGTGTTTCCATAAGGTGCATTGTTGTTAGGCCTAAATTGCCCCACAACATTGGCTTGATCACCTAACATCTCTCTCACAGCTGGCATGGTTGGGCACTCATCTACCACATGATCACATGATTGGCAAATGGTGCATGGCATGACATGGGCTTGGGTCTCGGAAATGGCTTGAACTTCATGTATCTTTTTCAACTCAAGTTCTTCCAACCTCCTTGCTATTGTTGCCACTTTAGCTTTCATGTCCATATCTTCACTTAATACGTACATTCCACCTTTTGGATTTTGGGTTGGCTGAGAGGGAAACTTCCCTTTTTCTCTTGAGTTGGGCTCATCCCATCCTCTTGACACTTCAGACACATAACTTAAAAAGTCCATGGCTTCTTCCGGATTCTTGCTCATAAAATCTCCCCCACACATGGTTTCAAGAATTTGCTTCATGGAGGAAGACATTCCATCATAAAAATAGCTCACCAAGAGCCATGTATCAAAGCCATGATGAGGACAAGCATTGATGGCCTCCATATACCTTTCCCAACATTCATGGAACTTCTCATTTTCTTTAGCAGAAAAATTTGAGATTTGTCTCTTCAACCCATTGGTCCTATGGGTGGGGAAAAATTTCTTCAAAAATTCGGCCTGAAGATCAACCCAATTCCTTATGCTCCTTGGCCTTAAAGAATTAAGCCATATTTTTGCCTTGTCCTTCAGAGTAAAAGGGAATAGCTTGAGTCTCATCAAGTCTATTGAAGCTCCTCCCTCTCTAAAGGTATTGCAAACCTCCTCAAACTCCTTGATATGGGCATATGGATTCTCACTCTCCATTCCATGGAAATTTGGTAGAAGGGGCACAATATGGGGCCTTATAACCAACTGCTCAAGAGGAGGCAGGATGCACGAGGGTGCACTCATCCTTGGTGGGTGCATTCTATCCCTCATGGATAAATATGCATTGGGATTACCCCCTTGACCTTGTTGAGAATTCTGATCCTCTGGTGGAGGGTCCATGATGTTAACACAAATATCCAACTCTGTGTCTTGAGGATTCTCAATCTTACTAATCTTCCCTCTTGGTCCCGAATCCAATAGGGCATGCACAAGTTACTACTTACCTGAAATAAAACAAAAACAACAAAAACAAAAGAAACCTAGAAAAAAGTTAAGGTTAGAAAGAAAATGAAAATAAAAATAAACCTAACAAAAATAAAATGAAAGGAAATGAAGTTAGTGAAAAAGGAATTCACCAAACTTGTGATGGAAATCACAAGTAGCCTCTAAAAGGTTGCATCACTGTATTGTGGCACCATCCCCGGCAACGGCGCCATTTTGATTCGCGTGTAACTCCAATTGGGTCATTTAATCAAAAACATTTATAAAACCTATGACCTCATACTAATGTAGTAAAGCTACTATAGTATAGTGGCTCTAGGGTCGAACTCTGGGATGGGTTTTCATTTTACCAGTGATGTATTCAAAATTAGAAATTGTATTTAATGATTTCCTTAATCAAAAACTTAAATTTTAAAAAAGAAAATAAAATTTGTTTTGAAAGTGTTTGAAACTAAACTAACATAAACTAATTAAAAATGGAAGAAAGAAAGTCTCCCGGAGCTAAGGGTTGCTAGGATCAAGTTCAGAATAGAAAGTGGAAAATTCCGGATTTTTCTCCTCGCATTGGGGATTTAACCTATAGTTATTTCCCAAACCGGTATAGGTTTGACAATGAAGATTTAATCCATAAAAGATCAATAGAAATGGTAGTCAAGGTCCATTAATGGCTTAAGACACTATGGGTCTTCACCTTGAATCACTTTCCAATGACTCGTACATGATAACTAATGGACTAATATGAATCTAGCAATAAGCATCCATAAAGACCTGAAGCTTACCATGTATTGGTCATTCAAAGTGATTCTAAGGGGTTTAAAGCAAAACTTTGGATTTAGAAACCATTTATGAATTCCAACTACCTGAATTTAATGCATGGAAGCTTTCCACCTTTTCATCTGGACTTTTCACCTAGCTTCCTTTACTCCAAGAAACCGAAAGTTTAGCCTCTCATCCTCCGGGCAAACATCCTTAGAGGTTGTTTGGCTTCCAAGAAAAGGAAAATAATAAAGAGAAAAGAGAATGAGAGAGCTCTGTAAAATTCTAAGTGTAAAAACGTAATACGTATTCCATATGTTCCAAGAGGTGATTTCCACCCCTTATAAAGTCTTTACAAAAGCTAAAGCTTATGATTGGTTAATTACAAGGATAATAAAGGAAATTACATCACAAAATACAAAGGAAAATATCTAAAGTGGAGTCGGCAAAGGGCAGAGCAAAATTCGCAACACGCATAGGTTATGCGAACCATATGCGAATGTTATGCGAATTTCGCATAACCTCTTGTGGAATGCGAAATTTTCGCATAACCTGGAGCAGTTGGTTTCCGAAGGCCATATCTTCCTCATTTCAGCTCCAAATTGTACACGGTTTGAAGCGTTGGATTTTTGACTTCCAGAGCTTTGAAATGGTATATAGAATGTAAAAAATGGACTTCGGGAAGTGCTCCAAAAGTGTGAAAGAAGACTGCAGCTGCTACATCTTGATTTTTTTTACTTTGCTTCTCTTTGCTTCTCTCCTTTGCTTGACTTGTCTTAATGATCCAAAAAGCTGTTAAAACATTAAAACTAGCCACAAATATGATTAGAAGACATTGCAAGGTCCTTAACATGCCAATTGGACTAAAGATGGAGAACTACTACACAAAAGTGCTTAAAACATAATGCATTAAAGGTGTAAAATAGCACTTTTTGGGTAGTAATCAGAAAGGATGCCCTGAGACTCTCTCAAGGACTTGGTCCATGAAAGGCAATGGAAAATGATCCTTCCTAGTCACTGAATTCAACCTCCTATAGTCTATACACACCCTCCATCCTGAGGTAGGACGTGTAGAGACTTCCTCCCCTTTCTCATTCTGGATTACAGTAATTCCAGATTTCTTTAGGACTACTTGGGTGGGACTCACCCACAAGCTGTCTGAGATGGGATATATGATCCCAGCTTGAAGTAGCTTAAGAACTTCACCCCTCACCACCTCTTGCATGTGAGGATTCAGTCTCCTTTGGGGTTGCCTCACTGGTTTTGCATCTTCTTCCATATAAATATGGTGGGTGCACACCAAAGGGCTAATCCCTTTCAGATCAGAAATTTGCCATCCAATGGCTTTCTTACATTTTCTGAGGACTCCTAAAAGACTATCCTCTTGATCACTAGTGCGAGTTGAAGAAACCACCACTGGACATTTCTCATCATCCTCCAAGTATGCATACTTCAAATCCACAGGAAGTGGCTTTAAAATAAGCTTTGGAGGGTCCTCCACAGCAACTCCTTCTGAGTCTTCCTGGTTGAACAGTGGTAAGATCTCTTCCCGTCTCCTCCAAGGAGACATAATGGCTAGCACATCAGAGGGTTCAGGGAACCCATCTTCAAGGACTTCCAGGCTTTCATTCAAGATCTCCTCTAAACTCTTGTCACAATGCTCTTCAACCAAAGTGTTGATCAAGCACACCTCCTCAAATCCTTCCTCCTCTTCCGGGTGAAGATGCCTCTTACATAGGTGGAATATGTTTAATTCCAATGTCATGTTTCCAAATGTGAGCTGCATCACCCCATTCCTACAATTAATGATAGCATTGGAGGTAGCTAGGAAAGGTCTCCCTAGGATGATTGGCACATAATTCTCTTCCTTGACAGTGGAATCAGTGTCAAGTACCACAAAATCCACAGGATAGTAGAATTTGTCCACTTGAACTAGAACATCCTCTATCACTCCCCTTGGGATTTTGACCGACCTATCAGCTAAGGAGAGGGTCATGGTTGTGGGCTTCAATCCTCCAAGTCCCAGTTGCTTATACACAGAGTATGGGAGCAAATTCACACTTGTTCCCAAGTCTAGTAAAGCTTTTTCCACATGTGTCCCTCCAATATTAACTGATATGGTGGGACATCCCGGATCTTTATACTTAACTGGAGACTTACTCTGAATGATAGCACTTACTTGCTCAGTGAGGAATGCATTCTTTGTCACATGTAACCCTCTCTTGACCGTGCACAAGTCCTTTAGAAACTTTGCATATGTGGGGACTTGCTTGATCATATCAAGTAAGGGTATATTCACCTTCACTTGTCTCAAGACTTCAAGAATTTCTGATGAATTCTTGATTTCCTTCTTTCCATGTAAAGCTTGAGGAAAAGGGGGAGGCATATGTTTCTTCATCATATCCTCTTTAATCACTATCCTTGGCTCTTCTTCAATGCTTGATTTGGATGCACTTTTCTTCCCGCTCTTCTCTTCTTGGCTATTGCTCTCTTTAATCAAAGGTCTCTTTGACATGAGTTCTTCATCTTGCCTCACCTTAGGCAAGGGTTGATCAACCTCCTTTCCACTCCTCAAGGTGATCACAGCTTTGACCTCTCTCAAATTTGAAGACTCACCATCTTGGGTTTCAACTTCATGAACACCCTTGGGATTTTGGCTTGGTTGAGAGGGGAACTTTCCCTTCTCACTCACTGTGTTGAGGTTGGTAAGTCTAGAGATGGAGTACTGAATATTATCTATCTTATGATATAGATCATTTTGCATCCCATCCATTCTCTTATTTAGAGAACTCTCAACATTCTCAATCTTTTGGTGCAATTGGGAGTTGATTGCCCTTTGTTCACCCACAAAGTCATTCATGACTTTACTTAGGTTTGCAATGGCTTGCTCCACTGAAGAGGTTTGTTGAGGTGCTTGAGTTTGGGCTTGCGGTTGGTATGGAGGTGGTCTTGGTTTCCAAGAAAAATTTGGATGGTTTCTCCAGCTTGAATTATAGGTGTTACCATAGGATGCACTGTTGTTGGGCCTAAATTGCCCCACAACATTTACTTGATCACCTAACATTTCTCTCACTGCTGGCATGGTTGGGCACTCATCTACCACATGATCACATGATTGGCAAATGGTGCATGGCATGACATGAACTTGGGTATCGGAAATGGCTTGGACTTCGTGCATCTTTTTCAACTCAAGTTCTTCTAACCTCCTAGCTAATGTTGCCACTTTAGCTTTCATGTCCACATCTTCACTCAACATGTACATTCCAGCCTTTTGATTTTGGGTTTGTTGAGAGGGAAACTTTCCTTTCTCTCTTGAGTTGGGCTCATCCCAGCCTCTTGACACCTCAGCCACATAACTTAAAAAGTCCATGGCTTCTTCAGGATTCTTACTCATAAAATCTCCCCCACACATGGTTTCAAGAATTTGCTTCATGGAAGAAGACATTCCATCATAAAAATAGCTCACTAAGAGCCATGTATCAAAACCATGATGAGGACAAGCATTGATGGCTTCCATATACCTTTCCCAACATTCATGGAACTTCTCATTTTCTTTTGCAGAAAAGTTTGAGATTTGTCTCTTCAACCCATTGGTCCTATGGGTGGGGAAAATTTTTTTCAAGAACTCAGCCTGAAGATCAACCCAATTCCTTATGCTCCTTGGCCTTAAAGAATTAAGCCATATTTTTGCCTTGTCCTTCAAAGTGAAAGGGAATAGCTTGAGTCTCATCAAGTCTATTGAAGCTCCTCCCTCTCTAAAGGTATTACACACCTCCTCAAACTCCTTGATGTGAGCATATGGATTCTCACTCTCCATTCCATGGAAATTTGGTAGGAGGGGCACAATATGGGGCCTTATAACCAACTGCTCAAGAGGGGGTAGGATGCATGAGGGTGCACTCATCCTTGGTGGATGCATTCTATCTCTCATGGATAGATATGCATTGGGATTACCCCCTTGACCTTGTTGAGAATTCTGATCCTCTAGTGGAGGGTCCATGATGTTTACACAGATATCCAACTCTGTGTCTTGAGGATTCTCAATCCTTACTAATCTTCCCTCTTGGTCCCTAATCCAATAGGGCATGCACAAGTTACAATACCTGTAATACTAAAAAAAAAACAAAAACAAAAAGGAAACTAGAAAAAAGGTTAAAGTTAGGAAGAAAATGAAAATAAAATTAACCACAGGAAAATGAAAGAAAATGAAATTAGTGAAAAAGGAATTCACCAAACATGTGATGGAAATCACAAGTAGCCTCTAAAAGGTTGTATCACTGTATTGTGGCACCATCCCCGGCAACGGCGCCATTTGATTCAATGCCCAGCCGGGTCTTTTAATCAAAAATATTTATAAATCCTATGACCTTATATTGGCGTAGCAAAGCTACTATAGTATAGCAGTTCTAGGGTCGAACTCAGGGATGGGTTTTCACTCTATCAGTGACAGACTCTAAATTAGAAATTGATTCTGATGATTTCCTTTAGCACAAACTTGAAATTTAAAAGAGAATAAAATTGCTTTGAAAGTGGTGATATGTGATTGAAACTAAACTCACATAGACTATATAAAAAGTGGAAGAAAGAAAGTCTCCCGAAGCTAAAGGTTGCTAGGTTCAAGTTCAGGATGCAAAGTGGAAAATTCCGGATTTTTCTCCTCGCATTGGGGATTTAACCTATAGTTATTTCCCGAACCGGTATAGGTTTGACAATGAAAATTTAATCCATATAAGTCAATAGAGATGGTAGTCAATGTCCATTAATGGCTTAAAACACTATGGACTATCACCTTGAATCACTTTCCAATGGCTCGTATATGATAACTAATGGACTGATATGGATCTAGTAATAAGCATCCACAGAGACCTTAAGCTTACCATGTATTGGTCAGTCAAAGTGATTCAAAGGGATTTAAAGCAAAACTTTGGATTTAGAAGCCATTTATGGATTCCAACTACCTGAATTTAATGCACAGAAACTTTCCACCTTTTAGTCTGGACTTTTCACCTAGCTTCCTTTACTCCAAGAAACTATTGGTTTAGCCTCTCATCCTCTGGGAAAACATCCTCAGAGGGTGTTTGGCTTCCAAGAAAATAGAAAATAGTAGAGAGAGAAAGAAAAGAAAAGAGATCTCTGTATTTCACTAAGTATCAAATTTACAATAGTTGGTCTCCTGGAGAAAGCTCCCCGACAAGATGATTTTTCAGTGATTACAAGAGAATTTATATAGGAAGGTAATTTTACCCTTCCTTGGATACTTCCTAGCTAAGGAATTACATGAGTGGCTGAATACAAGGAGAAAATGGAAATTTAGACACAAAAAATATCAGAAGAAAAAGAGTCGGCAAAAATATCCAATTTTCGCACGTTGGTTTCAGGTGTGCGAAATTCCCACACTTTAGACTGAGGAATTCGCACCTTGATTTCCATCGTGCGAAATTGTCCCTCAGCTTGATGCAGTTGTCTTCCGAAGGCCATATCTTCCTCATTTCAGCTCCAAATTGTATATGGTTTGAATCGTTGGATTCTTGACTTTCTGAGATTTGAAATGGTATATAGAATGTAGAAAATGGACTTTGGGAAGTGCTCCAAAAGTGCAATGAAAGACTGCAGTTGTGTCCCCTGTTTTCATCACCCTGTTTTCCTCTCTCCATTGTTCTCTCCTTGCATACTTTGAACGACTAAGGCAAAGGATTATGAGGCTCCAAAGCTTGGTTTCTTCATAATTTTGAGTTTCCAAAAGCTTTTCCATGAATTATATATAGCTCTCCCTCATTCTTAAATTGCTTTGGTGAGTATAAAGCTATCAAAAAGCACCAAAACTTAACACAAATTGATTAGAAACGATTGCAAGGGTCCCTAACATGTTAATTGAGTTAAAAGGTAATAATTACTACTCAAGGGTGCTTAAAAGAGCTAATAACAAGCTACAAAATAGCATGTTTTGAGTAGTAATCACTCATTACCCATTATCTTTCATGTCATCGACAACCCTTAGTTGTTCATAGCATCAAAAGCTCTAAGCCCATAACCTAGAGTTGTTCATTTCAACCACAACCTAGAGTTGTTTATATCATGTAGAGCCTTAGGCTCATGACCTAAAGTCACTCATGTCATCCATAACCCTAAGTTGTTAATAGCATCTAGAGCCTTGAGCTCACAAACCAAAGTTATTCATGTCAACCATCTAAAGCCTTGAGCTTAAGACCCATAGTGGTTGATGTCATCCACAACCCTAAATTGTTCATAGCATCTAGATTCATGTGCTCACGACCTAAAGTCTTTCATGTCAACCTCAGTATAAAGTTGTTCATTGCATCTAGGACCCTAAGCTCATGACTTAAAATCGTTCATGTTATCCACAACTCTGTGTAGTTCATAGAATCTAGAGTCCTGAGCTAACGACCTGGAGGCTTTCTTGTCATCTATAACCCTGAGCACTTCATAACATCTAGAGCCCTGAGCTCATGACTCAGAGTTATTCATGTCAACCATAACCCAGAGTTATGTATAACATCTAAAGCCCTAAACTCACGACTAAGAGTGGCTCATGTCATCAACGACCCTAAGTTTTTCATAGAATCTAATGGCTTGAGCTAGCGACTTAGAGTCATTCATGTCTACCACAACCTAGAGCTTTTAATAACATCTAAAGCCTTGAGCTCATAACCCGGAGTTGTTCATGTCAACCATAATCCAGAGTTGTGCATAACATCTAAAGCCCCAAACTCATGACCGAGAGTGGCTCATGTAATCAATGGCCTTGAGTTGTTCATAGAATCTAAAGGCCTGAGCTAGCAACTTAGAGTTGTTCATGTCAACCACAACTTAGACTTGTTAATAGCATGTCATCCACAACCTTGAGTTGTTCATAGCATCTAGAGCTCTAAACTCATAACCTAGAGTCTTTCATGTCAAGCACAAACCAGAGTTGTTCATTGCATCTAGGGCCCTGAGCTCATGACCGAGAGTCATTCGTATCATTCACAACCCTAAGTTTTTCATAGAATCTAAAGCCTTAAGCTCATGACCTAAAGTCATTATGTCATCGACAACCTTCATAGAATCTAAATCCCAAAGCTTATGACCTAGAGTCATTCATGCCAACCATAGTCTAGAGCTATTCATAGCATCTAAAGCCCTAAGCTTAAGACCCAGAGTGGTTGAGCTATTCATGGCATCTAAAGCCTTGAGCTCATGACCCAGAGTCTTTCATATCAACAACAATCTAGAGTTGTTCATTGCATATAGGGCCTTAAGTTGACGACCCAGAGTCATTCATGTCATTCATAGCCCTAAGATGTTCATAGAATCTATAGCCTTAAGCTCATGACCCAGAGTCATTTATGTTAACCACTACCTAAAGCTACTCATCGCATCTAGAGGCTTGAGCTCATGACCTAAAGTAGCTCATGTCATCCATAGCCTTAAGTTGTTCATAGCATTTATAGGTTTCAGCAGATGACCCAGAGTCATTCTTGTCAACCACAACCTAAAGTTGTTCATAGCATCTAAAAACCCTAAGCTCATGACTGAGAGTTCTGCTTATGCCATCTATAAACCTTATATATTCATAGCATTTAGAGACATGAGCTCACGAATCAGAGTAGCTCTTGTCATCCACAACCCTAAGTTATTCATAGGATCAAGAGCCCTAAGCTTACAACCCATATTCTTTTATATCATCAATAGCCCTAAGTTATTCAAAGCATAAAGAGCATTGAGCACACGACCCTTAGTCATTCATGTCAACCACAACCTAGAGCTATTAGAGATCCTAAGCTCATGACCTAAAGTAGTTAATGTTATCGATAACCCTAAGTTGTTAATAGTATCTAGAGCCTTGAGCTCATGACTCAGAGTTGTCTAGGTTAACCATAACCTAGAGTTATTCATAACATCTAGAGCCCTAATTTGTTCATACACAAAGTGGCTCATGTCATCCATAGCACTGAGTTGTTCATAGCATTAAGAGCTTTAAGCTCACGATCTGTAGTCTTTCATGTCATTGATAGGCCTAAGTTGTTCATAACATCAAGAGCCCCGAGCACACGACTTGGAGTCATTAATATCAATCACAACCTAAAGTTGTTCATAGCCTCTAGAGTTCTCAAGTTAGGACATAATGTAGCTCATGTCATCAACAACCTGAGCTATTAATAACATTTAGAGGCTTAAGCTAACAACCCAGAGTTAATCATGTTAACCACAACCTAGAGTTGCTCATAGCATCTAGAGCTTTGAGCTCAAGACACAGAGTGGTTCATGTTGTCCATAATACTGAGTTGTTCATAACATCTAAAGCCCAGACCTCATGACCCAGAGTTTTTCATGTCAACCACTACCTAGAGTCGTTCATTGCATCTAAGTACCTAACCTCATGACTCAAAGTTATTCATATTATCCACAGCTTTGAGTTGCTCATAGAATCTAGAGTCCTAAGCTCACGACCCAAAGTCTTTCATGTCATTGATAACCCTGAGTTGTTTATAGCATTTAAATCCCTAAGCTCATGACCCAAAGTTGTTCATGTCAACCATAGCCTAGATTTGTTCATAGCATCTAGAGCCATGAGCACAAGACCAAGAGTGGCTTAAGTCATCCATAGCCTTGAGTTGTTCATAACATTTAGAGCTTTGAGCTCATGACCTAGAGTCTTTCATATCAATGACAACCTAACATTGTTGATTGCATCTAGGGTCATGAGCTCACAACCCGGTGTAATTCATATCATCTACAAAAGTAAGTTGTTCATAGAATCTAAACCCTTGATCTCATGACCCGGAGTCTTTCATGTCATTGGCAGACTTGAATTATTCATAGAATCTAGAGCCTTGAGCTCACAACTTGGAGTCTTCCATGTTATCGATAACCCAGAGTTGTTCATAGCATCTAGAGCCTTAAGCTCATGACCCAAAGTTGTTCATGTCAACCACAGCCTAGAGATATTCATAGCATCTAAAGCCCTCAGTTCATGACCCATAGAGGCTCATATCATCGATAGCTTCGAGTTATTCATAGCATCTGAATCCCTCAGCTCATGACACAACATCGTTCATGCCAACTATAACCCAAAGTTATTCATAGCATCTAGAGCCTGGATCTTAAGACCCAAAGTGACTCATGTCATCCACAACCCTGATCTGTTCATAATATCTAGAGCTTTGAGTCTTTTCATAATATCTAGAGTTGTTCATTGCGTCTAAGGCCCTATGCTCATAATCCAGTCATTGATATCATGTACAAAATAATTTGTTCATAGAATCTAAAGCCCTAAGCTCACAACCTAGAGTCTTTCATGTCATCATTATCCTTGAGTTATTCCTAGAATCTAAAGCCTTGAGCTCATGACTTGAAGTTGTTAATGTCAACCACAACCTAGAGCTATTAGGAGCATCTAAATCCCTGAGCTCACAACCCAGAGTCACTCATGTCATTAATAGTTTTAAGCTATTCTTAGCATCTCAATCCCTACACTCACGACTCGGAGTCATTCATGCTAACTATAGCCCAAAGCTATTCATATCATCTAAAGCCCTGAGCTTACGACTTGGAGTCCTATATGCCAACCACAACCTAGAACTTTTCATTGATCTAAGGCCTTGAGGTGATGACTTAAAGTCATTCATGTCATCCATAGCCTTGAGATGTTCATACCATCTAAACCCTTAAGCTCATGGCCCAAAGTTGTTCATGTCAATCACATACCAAAGTTGTTCATACCATCTACACCCATGAGCTCATGACCTAGAGGAGCTCATGTCATGTGTAGTCTTGAGTTGTTGATATCATTTAGAGCCCTGAGATCAGTGCATAGAGTAGCTCATGTCATCCACATCCTTCAACTATTCAAATCATTAAGAGCCTTGAGCTCATGATCCGAAGTCTTTCATGTCATCGACCACCCTGAGTTATTCATAGTATTAAGAGCCCTGGGCTCATAACCTAGAGTTGTTTATGTCTATAACAACCCAAAGTTGTTCATAACATCTAGTGCACTGAGTTCATGAAATAGAGTAAGTAGCTCATGTCATTTAGTGCCCTAAGCTGTTAACAGCATTTAGAGCCCTAAGCTCATAACCCAGAGTCATTCATGTCAGCCACAACCTAGAGTTGTTCATAGCATCTAGAGTGTTGAGTTGAAAACCTAGAGTGACTCATCTCATCCACAACCCTAACTTTTTCATAGTATCTAGAGCCTTGAGTTCATGACTCGAGGTCCTTTATGTCAACAACAACCTATAGTTCATGACCCTAAGGCCCGATGTTCATATCTTTCACAACCCTGAGCTGTTAATAGCATCTAAAGCCCTGAGTTCATGAGCTGAAGTGTTTTCTATCATCGATAGCCCTGAGCTATTCATAAAATCTAGAGCCTTAAGCTGAGGACCTGAAGTTATTCATTTCAACCATAACCTAGAGTTGTTAGTAGCATCTAAAGCCCTAAGCTCATGCCCAAGAGTGGCTCATGTCATCAATGGTCCTGAGCTGTTCATAGCATCTAAAGCCATGAACTGAGAACCCAAAGTCATTCATGTCAACCATAGGCCTGTGTTGTTCATAGCATCTACAACCTAGAGTCTTGTGTATTCCACATCCTTGAGCTGTTCATAGCATCTAGAGCCTTGAGCTCACGGCTCAAAATCTTTCATGTCAATCATAACCCAAAGCTATTCATTGCATCTAAGGCCCTAAGCTCATAACCTAAAGTAATTCATGTCATGTACAGCCTTGACCTATTTATAGAATCTAGTGTCCCGAGCTCACAACTTAGAGTTTTTCATGTCATCAATAGCTCTGAGCTACACATAGCATCTAGAGACCTGAGCTCATGACCCAGAGTCATTCATCTTGACCATAGCCCTAAGTTGTTCATAACCTCTAAAGGCTTGAGCATAAGACCCAAAGTGGCTCATGTCATCAACCACCCTGAGTTGTTCATAGCATCCAAATCACTAAGTTCATAACCCTGAGTCTTTCATGTCAACCAAACCCATAGTTGTTCATTGCATCTAGGGCCCCAAGCTCTTGACCTAGAGTTGTTCATGTCATCTACAACCTTGAGTTGTTCTTATAGTCATTAGCCTTGAACTCATGAGCCAGAGTCTTTCATATCATCGACAACGCAGAGCTATTCAAAGCATTTAAAGCCCTAATATCATAACCTATAGTGGCTCATGTCATCGAAAGACTTAAGTTGTTCATAACATCTAAAGCCTTGAGCTCACGACCTGGTGTCATTCATCTCAACCATAGCCTAGCATTGTTCATAGCATCTAAAGCCTTGAGCTCAAGACCTAGAGTCATTCATGTCATCCATATCCCTGAGATGTTCATAAAATCTAGAGGCTTGAGCTCAAAACTCGAAGTCATTCATGTAAACCACAACCCAAACTTGTTCATAACATCTAAATCCCTAAGCTCACGACCCAAAGTGGATTATGCCATTAACCACCCTTAGCTCTTCATAGCATCTAAAGGCCTGAGCTCATGACCTAGAGTCACTCATGTCAACCACAGCCCTAACATGTGATTCATGCCCAGCTTGTGTACCTTGATTTTGGTCCTCAGATAGGAGTAATCAACAAAATTTATAACCTATTACACCATGTGCTATGATAGCCTCAGCTAGAATAGCATAGTGTCTCTAGGATCGTTCACTGGGAAGGGTTTTCAACTTACAACTGATAATAATTCAAAGTTAAATTGATGCTTTTTCATTTCAAGGTTAGCTTCAAAATAAAACATAAACTTTGGTTTAAAAAGGATTGGTTTTAAGCTAACTAAAAATAAAGCGATGGGAATTACTTATAAAGAAAAGTGTTTCTTGGAGTTTTAGGATCATTAGGGTCCGACTTTTAATACAAAAACAAAGTTTCGGTCACTTGAATCTTCTCCTCGCATTAGAGAATTAACATATAGTTATTTCTCTAATCGGTATGGTACAAATGCTTCCCTTTATTGGATTCAAACACTAAATCCCTCTCACTGATTCATCTTGCAATGGCTCGTGCCTCTCACCTAGCATTTACCATTCAAGGTGATCCTTAACCTTGGATTTCCCTTCTCAAGCTCGCAAGAGATAACTAATGGATGTCTCCTTAGAGTCCAAAAGCTTACTAAGTGTTGGCAATTCTAGAAAATCCTACCTTCAAATCACCTCCCAAAGGCTCGCAAGAGATAAACTAGTGCATCTCAATGGACGGAGATCACTTGCCTTACCAAGTGTTGGCCCAGGTGATTTAAAGGCATTTTAAGTTAACTAAAAACATAGAAACCATTAACGAGTCACACTTTCTCTTCATTAATAGCTGAAACAACAAAACTTCCGATTCTTGCATTCGGCACCTTACCCAGCTACCTTAGCTCCAAGAGACAAAATGTCTAGCCACTCATTCTCTGAGGAAACATCCTCAGAGCTTGTTTGGCTAGTAAGAAAAATACAATCAAAACGAGTAGGTAAGGCAAAGCAAAGCTCTATATATTACTTCCTTCAAAACTATACAAAAAGTTGCCTCTGAGAACAAGCTTCCCAGATGTCTGTGTAAAGAAAATTACAAACTATATATATGAGGTTATTCACCCTTTGTTCTTACTTATTAACTAAGGAATCCTATGATTGGTGGATTACAAGGAGAAAATGAGGATTTAAACAACAAATATCTAAAGAAAAAATCTAAAAGAGTCGGTCACAAATATCTAGAAGCACTCAGGAGGATTTCGTAGGCATGCAAGATGGGCTACAAAATTTCACAAGCTGAAGGTCTCCATTTCGCAACCAAAGGCTGATTTCGCAGCGATCACCTTGTGATTTCGCAGCCAAAGGCTGATTTCGCAGCTACGAAATTGGCCTTCAACTTGTTGTGATTGACTTCCAATGGCTATAACTTCTTCATTTCAACTCCGATTCATGCACCGTTTGAAGCGTTGGATTGCTGACTTCAATATGCATGACATGGACTCTAGGAAGTACTCAAAATATGTTCAACAGTTTCTGTCCTCTTGAATTCTTCATGTTAGATTTCTTTCTTTGCTTTCCCTCCTTGCATTCATGATTTGCTTTTGGCAAAGGACTATAAAGCTTCAAAGCTTGGGTTCTTCATGTAAATGAGCTTTCAATTTCTTTGACATGGATTCTATAGAACTCTCCTCGATCTTGGATTTCTTTGGTGATCAAAATACTATAAAAAAAACACCAAAACTTAACACAATTTGATTAGAAATGATTGCAAAGGTCCTTAACATGCCAATTGAGTTAAAAGGTTATTGCTAGTCAAAAGTGTTTAAAAGAGTTAATTACAAGCTACAAAATAACACTTTTTGAGTAGTAATCACTCCCCCCAACCAACATATTGCTAGTCCCTTAGCAATGAAGGAGAGAAAAAGTAAAATAAACAGTAATATACTTTACAAAATCATGCTGATCACTTCAAAAAATTTTAAGTGGCATGATGATCTTACTCTCACATGGAACATTAAAGATATAAAACTCAAATTTGAATAAAAGCTATCAAATACCTTGTCTAATCACAATTCATAAAGAAAAGGCATTATGCAAATTGAAGCTTTAAAATGATTTCCACTTCCAAAGGGCCAATCCTAACTCTTCCACAAAAATCTAAGTGTTACTTGATAGCTTCCAAATATAGTATGTTGAACTAATCTCTCCCCCCAACCTAGTTCTTTTTCAATACTTAGCAAACTGACAAAATTTAATAGGCTAAGAACGCACCCTTTTGTTTCACAATTTTTTTTTTCATTGTAGGAGTACAAGGCTTAAAGGTATTCTTTTCTAAATTGTCCGTGTAACGGGGGTCCATCGATGACTCCCAACCAATTAAGGTTTAGGGCATCAAGCTTTAAGGATCTTTCAACCACTAACTCCTCGGATTTTACCCTGGACTTTTAAGAATGAAATTTTAATACCCAAGCACCTACAGTATGTTAAACTCCACCTATTCACCCTTGTAACAAGCATTGAGGTCAGTGACTCCCAACTAATGAAGGCTTAAGGCACCAGGTTTTAAAGATTTTCATCATATACCCCTCAAACCTTGCTTGCGTTTCAAGGCAAGCAAACATTTTTCTTTCTCTCTTTTTTCAAAGGCTCATTAGCCTTTTATAAGGTGTCCCAATACTATTAAATGAGGTCAAAGGTACCAAGTCTAAAATTTTCCTAAGTTAAGAGGGAAATAGTTCTTCATCTTATACTCGGAACCTATTGTGCACAGTGTGTAAATAGCTTAAAATGGAAGAACTAAGGTTGAATTCAATAGAAGTTTCAACAATTCATCAACTTTAGTAAGCATAATACAAATTCTAAGTCAAGTAAAAAGACAAAAATTCAATTTCTCCCATTTCATTTTGAGAATTTTTCCTTAATAACCATGGAGAGTAGAATAAAAACTTAAAAAGATTTTAAAAAATTAAGCAAAAATCAACTAAATTACCAAATAACTTAGCATTAATAATTAAAACTTCCTTCCTCAACTCTCTTCCCCCCAACCAAGCTGAACATTGTCCTCAATGTGGCAACAGTGATTGAAAATACAGGGAGGAAGTGGTACCTCCTGAGTGACATGGAGTCTGAGTCGTATAGGAGAAACCACATGTTTCAAAAAAAATAATAGATATGAGTAGAGGAACTAAAATAAAATTATGCCAAGAATACTCAAAAAATGATAGATATGTATTACTTAAAGAAAGTAAATTATAGAGCAAAACAAGTAATACAACCAATCCCAATATATAAAATATCACAAACATGGGATTATAAGTTCTACAACAGTAAAGAAATACAGAAAAGAAAATATGAAAATGATCAGATAGTGGTGGGAGGATCATGTAGAGATGATGGCTCGGCTGTAGAGATCGGAATGCTCGGGATGGATGGCTCTATCTCTCCTGTAGACGGCTCTGATTACTACTCAAAAAGTGCTATTTGATAGCCTATAATTAATCCTTTTAAACACTTTTGAGTAGTATTTTAGGCCTTTTAACTCAATTGGCATGTTAAGGATCCTTTAAAGCAATTTTGATCACTTTGTGTAAGTTTTGGTGTTTTTGATAGTATTTTGATCACCAAAGCAAGTCAAGACTGAGGAGAGCTATGAGGAATCTTGGGCAAATCTTAAAATTCATTTGCCAAGAGTGAATCCGGATTGCAAGGAGAAAAAGCAAAGAGAATCTGCCATGAAGCCTATTCTTGATGACAGTCGTAGCAGCCACTTTTGGAGCAGTTTCTGATGTCCAAATGATGCATACTATATACCATTTCAAAGCTCAGGAAGTCAACAATCCAATGCTTCAAACGGTGTGCAATTCGGAATTGAAACGAAGAAGTTTCAGCCATTACAAGCCAATCACTCCGAGCTGAAGGAAGCATTTTGCAAAGTGTTGCGAAATCACCCTTTTGTTGCGAAGTGATTTCGCAGCATTTTTGTACAGTAAGGTGTTTCTCCTTCTGACGATGCACGATTTATGCCGCTAGAAGGGAGCTGGGAACCTCAAGGTGGAAGCCAACTTCGCAGCCCTGTGAAGATAGCTTGGTGTTGCGAAATAATTTCGCAGCCCTCTTGGGTGTCTGCGAAATCTCGCAGACACCATTTTTCTCCTGCGAAATGGTTCCTGAAGCCTCCCGAAGTTTGCTACCGACATTGGGAGATATTTTCCATTAGATTTTTGTTGTCTAAATCCCAAAATACTCCTTGTAAACCACCAATTACATGATTCCTTAGTTTTTAAGTTAGTAAAAAGACTAAATATCTTTGTAACAATTAGTTTTATATTATGTTGATATATATACCTCTCGGGAGCCTGTTCTCAGAGAGGAGTTCCTTCTGTAACCGTTTGGGTAAGCAAGTAAAGTCTATTTACTTTCTACTGCCTTACCTTCTCACTTTGTATTTTCATTTTATTTCTAAGTTATGAATTCTCTGAGGAGTTTTCCCCAGAGAATGAGTAACTAAACCTCTAATTCCTTGGAGCTAAGGTTGCCGGGGAAGGTTCCAAATGCAAGAATGCAAAGCTTTGTGGTTTTAGCTAGTAATGAAGAGGAAGTGAAATCCTTTAGTGATTTCTATGTTTTTAGTTAACTTAAAACACCTTGGAGTCACCTGGGCCAACACTTGGTAAGGCAAGTGATTTCCAACCATGGAAATGCACTAGTTTACCCCTTGCGAGCCTCTAGTAGGTGACTTCAGGGTAGGATTTTCTAGAATAGCCAACACTTGATAAGCTTTTGGACTCCTAGGAGACATCCATTAGTTATCTCTTGCGAGCTTTTGACGGGTAATCCAAGGTTAAAGATCACCTTGAATGGTTAAGGCTTAGTGAGAGGCTTAAACCATTACAAGTTGCATCAGTGAGAGAATTAAAGTGAAATTTAATTGAAGGAGTCTCTGTACATCACCGGTTAGAGAATTGACTATATGTTGAATCTCTAACGCGAGAAAATGAACCAACTGACCGGAGCTATGTCTTTTGCATGAGGAACCACCCCAATGAACCTAATTCTCCAAGGAATGTTTTTCTTCCTAAATTATTCCAAACTTCTGTTAGTTAGTTTAAGTCTCAACATTTGCCAATCAAAGTTTGTGTTTTATTTCTTAAGCTAACCTTGAAATGAAACAAGACCAATTCACTTGGAATTGGTATCATTGATTGCTTGTTAGTCATTCCCAGTGAACGACCCTAGAGCCACTATACTATAGTAGCTTTTTCTTTGCTACCCTAGTATATGGTGTTATAGGTAATAAATTTTGTTGATTACTCCCTCAATCAAGGAGCACCAGCTGAACACAAATCAGCTGAGACACCAATTGGGCACGAATCAGGCTCCTCAGGGGGCATAGTCTGCTCTGCAAGAGGAGGGCCCTATAATGGATCTTTAGACTCTGATGGGATAGGAATAACGTGCTCAGGAGGCGATGGAATACCCAGATGCTGTTGTATCTGCTTAAGGATGGCAGTATGCTGGGTCTGGGTGGCGATAATCTGCTCCTGATGGGCACGTAGAGCTGTCATCTACTGAGTCAGGCTACTCTTGGTAGCGGTCAATGTCTGCAAAGTGTGACATAGTCCTTTGAACTCGAAAATGGATATGGCGATCCTAGACTCAGATGGAGGAGGAGGCTCTGATGTAGATGGTATAACAGGCGGAGTCCCTAGTACGGCAGGAGGAGCAGAAGGTGCAACCTCAGGCATAGGTTCTGTAGAGGGCACTGTAGGGGCAGGTGCTCTCATGTCAGCTGGTATCTCAACCGGTTGTGGCTCCTCTGGATGCTCTGGATGTGGAATCTCTGGATGCTCTGGTCCAGCTAGGGCTCCTGGCTCTACATCATAAGCTGTCATACTCGTCCATTTGTCGAGAGTGAATATCTCTCGACAAATGCTTATGCGCTCAAGCTGAGGCTCAGATGGATATCCCAAGTGCTCCAAAATCTGACATAGCAACCTCGGGAATAGAAGTGAATGGCATCCGCTCTCAGCAACTTCTTCCTATGGACCTTTTCTTCAAAGTATAGAAGGGCGGCCATAATCAGGTGATGAGGGCCAAAGAAGAATCCCTCGGATATCCTAAACAATGCCTCTAGCAAAGTTCCTCTCCCCTACACCATATGCTGAAGTGGATAGATGTTATGGTGCAGGAGTGCATCTATAAAGAACATGCTGGGAGGGAGCTCCATCCTCAACAGATAGGGGCGTGTGGATGCCCCTCTGGACAGTATATGAACCATGTCACTCTAGGAAGGATGAGCCTAGACTCGATAATCCTCTGGACGTGCTGGACTGTAGGGAATGCGCAGAGCCTCTGCTATATGTCTGGCTCCTAGGATACGATGGCGTCCGTCAATGGTGAAGTGGATGATAGTAAGATCCCGGACGTGATGTGTAGTCATACACTGATAAAAGTCTAATGCTACACGGGGATAGAAGAAATCCCTGGGAGTCATCAGGTGCTCCATATGGTATCTCTGTAGTAGATGGAAGGAATCTTTGAGCTCTGGCTGAAGCCTAAAGGTAGCTTTGTTAAAGCAAAACTCTGAGTGGAATGGCCTAGCCCGACAATCCAAATTACCCTTAATGGGTGGCTGAGTGACCATGGGTCGCCTAATAACCACCTCAAGAGTCATCTCAGAGAGAATCTGAGACTCTATGGCAAGCGGCTGAGGTGGCTGAGGCTCTGATGAAGGCTTTGATGGCTCAAGTGGAGCTGATATCCTTGCTTTCTTCTTAGGAGGATGGCTACCTAACTTTTTGGCACGAGAGGAGCCTGCCCCAGGTGTGGTGGGTGGTCTCCTCGTCTCATATCGCCTTGAAGGAGAACTCAAGGGTGCGTCATCTACTGAAGGTGGGATGGCCAATGGCTGTGAAGGCTCAGTCATGGAGCCTTGCATAGGGGCCTCTCTTGGTGCTTTGGGGCGACCTGAAGGAGACGAGGTCTTAGCTCCTCGGGTTTTTGCCATGGCTGACTCAGAGAGGGTGGCCAGAGGTGTGCGCGCGACTTGGGATCAGATGGAGGTCCTCTGGAAATGGTGCTCTGGCTTGGCTCCTATTGCGCACCAAATGGAGGTTTTCGCAAGGCAAATGGCCGGTTTAAAATGAAAATTTGTAATTTAAAAAGTTTAAATAAGAAGCCAAGTGACGGTTGGACTTTTTCGCAGAGGAGGGGCCATTTCGTAGCGAAGTCCCATTTTCACAGCCCATTTCGCAGCTGCGAAATGAGGGGGTGGGGCTGTGAAATGGCACTCGTGTGCCAAAGGTGGGTTTCGCAGGTGCTTTCGCAGCTGCGAAATGGAGCTTGGGCTGCGAAAATGAGCTTTTAATGGCCTTGGTGATTCGCAGAGGATTTCGCAGCTGCAAAATGGGGGCATGGGCTGCGAAATGGCACTCGTGTGCCAAATGTGGGTTTCGCAGTTGTGAAAATTTTCGTAGGGGATGGCTCTGGGGCTGCGAAATGGTTTCGCAGCGAAGGGCCCATTTCGCAGTGAACCCTTGATTTCGCAACAGGCACCTTGTGGCTGCGAAATTATTTCGCAACAGATGACCGTTTTCACAGGGGGCTATTTTGGGCTGTGAAATTTCACAGACCATTGAATTTTCTTGGTTCTAAGCCCTTTTTTGCTCCCTGAGACCTTCCTTCACCTCTTTTGCAATTCCTCCTAAATTAGATCATTCAAAAAGTTTAAGTTACATAAAAATAACATAAATTAAGATTAAGATTAAAATCAAAACAATTAATAAGACTCTTAAATTAACAAAATTAAACAAAAATATGGACTTTGGTGAGACCAAGTTCATCTAACCCCTTTCTGATTAGGCTTTCTGTGGCTCAAGGAGGTTGATTTCTTCCTTATCTTGATTGAATGGCTCAATGAACGGTTTGAGACGATGGCCATTGACTTTAAAGGTGTCAGTGTTGTTGGACTTCAGTAATTCCACCACTCCATTGAGATGCACTTGGTGAATAATGAAAGGGCCTATCCACCTTGACTTCAGCTTCCCAGGAAAGATATGGAGCCTTGAGTCATAGAGTAAGACTCTTTGTCCTTTTTTGAGTTCTTTGTTGGAGATTAATTGATCATGCCACCTCTTCATCCTCTGTTTTGCAACTTTGGAATTGATGTAGGCATCATTTCTTAATTCCTCCATCTCATGAAGGTCTAAGTACCTCTTTGCCCCGGCTCTGATCAAGTCCATGTTAACCTTTTTTATTGCCCACCAAGCCTTATATTCAACTTCCATAGGGAGATGGCATGCTTTGCCATAGATTAGGCGATAGGGAGACATGCCAAGAATAGTCTTGTAAGTTGTTCTATATGCCCATAGTGAATCATGGAGCTTAATAGACCAATCTCTTATGCTCGTGTTCACCATCTTCATCAATATATTCTTGATTTCCTTGTTTGCTAGCTCAATTTTCCCGGAATTCTGAGGGTGATAATGTGTAGCTACCTTATGCTTCACCCCATACTTGGCTAATAGGGTTTCAAAAGGCTTGTTGCAAAAATGAGTACCTCCATCACTGATTATGGCCAAGTACCCCAAATCTTGAGAAGATGTTCTCTTTAAGAAACTTGAGAATCACCCTATGATCATTGTGTTTACAAGGGATTGCCTCAACCCATTTAGAAACATAATCCACCCCCACCAAGATATAAGAGTTACCAAAAGAAATTGGGAAAGGTCACATGAAGTCAATGCCCCAAACATCAAAGAGATCAACTATTAGAATGGGGTTCATAGGCATTTGATTTTTTCTTGTTATTGCTCTTCTTCAGGGACACACTTCCTTATTATTTGATCTGCACAATACTTGAAAAGAAAAGGCTTTTCCCAATAATAAGCATGAATCTTTGCAAAGAAGTGTTTCCTGTCTTATGCTTTCCACTCACTTGGAACTTCACCAGTAACTAGATAGTTAGCAATATGAACATACCAAGGAGTTTTTTCTAGCAACATAAGTGATTCCTCTGGAAAGTCATCATTAATAGGTAAGACATGGGAATTGTGTATTAGAGCCAACCTTGAAAGGTGGTCAGCTACCACATTCTCCACTCCTTTCTTATCTCTGATTTGGAGATTGAACTCTTGTAGTAAGAGAATCCATCTAATCAACCTTTCTTTTGCATCTTGCTTTGTCAATAAATACTTCAAGGTTGAATGGTCAGTGAAAACAATGATGAAAGACCCTACTAGATAAGCACGAAACTTGTCTAAAGCAAACACTACAACTAACAATTCTTTCTCTGTGGTTGTGTAGTTCCTTTGAGCTTCGTTCAATGTCTTGCTTGCATAGTAGATCACATAGGGCTTTCCATCTTCTCTTTGGCCAAGCACAGCTCCTATAGCAAAGTCACTGGCATCACACATCACTTCAAAAGGAAGTTGCCAGTTAGGAGCCCTCACTATTGGAGTAGTTTTCAAGAATTGCTTCAGTTGATCAAAACTCATTTGACATCTCTCATTCCATACAAACTTAGCATCTTTAGCCAAAAGTTCACAAAGAGGCTTTGAAAGCTTAGAGAAATCTTGTATAAACCTCCTATAGAACCAACCCTGCATGGCCAAGGAATTGCCTTACTCTTTTTACAGTTGTTGGGGATGGCAATTTGACAATAAGTTCCACCTTTGCTTTATCAACTTCAATGCCTTTCTCGGAGATGATATGGCCAAGGACAATTCCTTGATGTACCATAAAATGGCATTTCTACCAGTTGAGCACCAAGTCATTTTCAATGCATCTGTTCAGAACCGCTTCCAAGTTGACTAAGCATTCTTCAAATGTACCTCCATATATGGTGATGTCATCCATGAAAACCTCCATAATTCACTCCACCATATCACTGAAGATACTCAGCATACATCGTTGGAATGTTGCAGATGCATTACATAAACCAAAAGGCATTCTTCTGTAGGCATATGCTCCAAATGGACATGTGAAAGTGGTGTTCTCCTAATCTTCAACATCAATTTCAATTTGAAAATACCCAAAGTAACCATCCAAGAAACAATAGAAAGGATGGCCAGAGACTCTCTCCAACACTTGATCAATAAATGGCAATGGAAAATGATCCTTCCTTGTCACAACATTCAATTTTCTATAATCAATACATACCCTCCAACCTGAAGTGAGGCGTGTAGCAACTTCTTCTCCCTTTTCATTTTAGACCACCGTAATCCCTGACTTCTTTGGTACCACTTGAGTAGGACTCACCCAAGGGTTGTCTGATATGGGGTAGGTAATACCTGCTTGAAGTAGCTTCAGAACCTCAGCTCGCACCACCTCTTGTAAATGAGGATTCAATCTTCTTTGAGGTTAACAAATTGGTTTAGCTTCTTCTTCCATGTATATATGATGTGTACAGACCAAAGGACTGATGCCTTTCAAGTCATATATTTGCCATCCTATTGCTTTCTTACACCTCTTGAGAACTTCAAGTAGACATATCTCCTGAGGAGTAGTAAGAGATGAAGATATCACAACAGGGCACTTTTGATTTTCTTCTAGGTATGTATATTTCAACTCTATGGGCAGAGGCTTCAAATTGAGCTTTGGGGTCTCTTCTTTAGCAGCTTTTTATGCCTCCTCTTTATTGAACAAAGGTAGAATCTTTTATCTCCCCCTCCAACCTTATAGAGTAGCAAGCACATTTGAGGGTTCAGGCAACCCTTCTTCAAGATCCCCAAGACTTTCATTCAACTTGTCTTGCATCTTCTGATTACAGTGCTCCTCCACTAGAGTGTCAATAATGCACACCTCTTCTGGACCTTCTTCTTCTTCTGGAGTGATTAGCTTTTTAGACATATGGAAGATATTGAGCTCCAGTGTCATGTTGCCAAAAGTGAGTTGCATGAGTCCATTCCTACAATTTATAATTGCATTTGATGTAGCAAGGAATGACCTTCCAAGGATGATAGGAACATAATTAGTTTCCTTGACAATTGGGTCCGTGTCAAGAACAACAAAATCTACTGGATAGTAGAAATTATCAACTTGAACTAAGACATCTTCAACTATCCCCCTTGGAATTTTCACTGATCTATCTGCTAGAGATAGAGTGATTGATGTTGGCTTCAATTCACCAAGTCCCAATTGCTTATAGACAGAGTATGGTAGCAAATTCACACTTGCTCCTAAGTCTAACGAAGCTTTTTCCACTACTTTTCCCCCAATCATAACTGAAATGGTAGGACAACCCGGATCTTTGTACTTCAAAGCAGACTTGCATTGTATGATAACACTTACTTGCTCAGTCATGAAGGCTTTATTATTCACATTCAACCCTTTTTTGATAGTACACAAGTCCTTTAGGAATTTTGCATAAGTTGGAACTTGTTTAATCATATCCAGCAATGGGATATTGACTTTCACTTGTCTCAATACTTCAAGAATTTCTGATGCATTTCTGACTCTCTTTTTCCCATGCAAAGCTTGAGGAAAAGGTGGAGGTGTGTGTTTCTTCATCACATCTCCCTTGATGAGTACTTTCTCCATATTTGCATTCACTGTTGAATCATGGTCCTCTTTCCCTTCACTTATATCTTTCTTCTTTCCTTTGGTTTCCTCCTTCTTCTTTGTCTCTTCTTCTTCCTCCTCTTCAACATGTGGCTTGGGTGTTGGCAACTCAACCTTTTTACCACTCCTTAGAGTGATCAAGGCCTTAACATCTCTCACCTGTGAAGACTCTCCTTCATGAGTTTCCACTTCATGGATACCCTTGGGGTTTTGGTGAGGTTGAGAAGGAAATCTACCCTTCTTTTGCACTGTGTTCAGGTTAGTGAGCCTTGAGATTGAATATTGGAGACTATCTATCTTCTGAGATAAGTCATTTTGCATCCCATCCATTCTCTTATTCAATGTATTCTCTACACTGTCAATTCTTTGACTGAGTTGAGCATTGATGGATTTTTTATCTCCAAAAAAATCTCCCACAACCTTGCTTAGATTCACTATTGCTTGTTCAAGATTTGAAGCTTGTTAAGATGGTTGAGCTGGCTGTTGGTACTGAGGTGCTCTTGGCTTCCAGGAGAAATTTGGATGGTTCTTCCAATTTAAGTTGTAAGTATTTCCATACGAAGCATTGTTGTTGGGCTTGAATTGTCCAATGACATTTGCTTGATCTCTAAACATTTCCCTAACAGTTGGAATTGTAGGGTACTCCTCCACCAAGTGCTCATAAGATTGACAAATAAGGCATGGCTTGACTTGCACTAGTGTTTCAACAACAGCTTGCACTTCGTGTATCTTTTTCAATTATAGTTCCTCCAATCTTCTTGTCATAGCTACAAACTTTGCCTTCATATCAACATCTTCATTCAAGGTGTACATCCCAACCTTAGCATTAAAGGTATTCGGTTAAGATTTCATCTTCCCCACTTCTCATTTGTTCGGTTCATCCCATCCCCTTGATACTTTAGCCACATAACTCAAGAAATCCATAGCTTCCTCCGAATTCTTACTCATGAAATCTCTTCCACACATTGTCTCGAGGAGTTGCTTCATTGAGGAAGACATCCCATCATAAAAGTAACTCACCAATAGCCATGTATCAAAACCATGGTGAGGACAAGCATTAATGGTTTCCATGTATCTTTCCCAACACTCATAGAATTTCTCATTCTCTTTAGCTGAGAAGTTTGAAATTTGCCTTTTCAAGCCATTTGTTCTATGAGTAGGAAAAAATTTCTTGAGGAATTCAACTTGCAAATCAGTCCAAGTACAGATACTCCTTGGCCTTAAAGAATTAAGCCAAATCTTGGTGTAGTCCCTCAATTTTTTCCTCCTAGCACATGTCTTATTAGATACTTATTCGATACTTTACAATAGTTCCTTGGTGTCCCATAGCTCCTCATACTACTTACCTTTTTTTTTAGCCACCTCAGAGACTTTGGTTGAGGGATTATCTGACCCTTTATTGTGACCTTTGGCAGCCCTAATTTAGAATTAGGCTTTTCATTCATTTTTAGGATAGTTTTTAGATGCACTTGGCCCATTAAGCACCACCCTAAGCCCACTTAGATTCACCTTGACCCGCTTAGACCCACCTAGGCACCTTCTAGCCTACACACACTCACTTTAGATCCACTTAGGCATCCTGGCCCACATATGTTACCTTTTAGGTAATTCCCACATGACTTACATAATTTGCATGATTTGCACTTTTAATGCTCGCATGTACTCGATTTCTTATTTATTTATTTATCTATTTATTTTATTTATTATTATTATTTGGTTAGTTATTTGTTTTTATTTATTTGATAGAATATTGCATGAGATTGATGATTAATTGTGTAAATTGATGTCTTAATTATTTTTATGTACCTATGATAGACATAATGTTTTTAATTGCATAATTTTAAATTAGTTTTGATTTTCAATTTCATGACCTTTACTAATTTTAATTCTTATTTTATTTTGGCATGAGATTCGAATGCACACATTGGAGAAGATTCTTGATGTAACGTACACGGCTATAAGGAAGAGGAAAGAGTTGCTAGCAATAGAAGAATATATGGAAACTTCCATACAAAAAGGAATTTTTGGAGAGACACAATCTCTATGGACGGGCAGATACATGGGAAGAAAAAGGAGATTTTATTATTTTCTAATTAGAGGCACAAATAGCAAGGAGATTCGATACTGAGATCAGGCACTATAAGGAAAGCATGCATTGCATCCTTTAAGGGCATCTCCACGTCTACAGAGGAGAGGACTCTCTTGGTCGTTTTTGGGGGTTTTTTTCAAGAGAGAGACTGGCACCATTTGAAGGGGGAAGGGAGAAGTACCAGAATTTCAGAGGGAGAATAAGGGAACATGCATTCATGGGGAAATGACGGCTACCAATGCGTGCATTGCTAGGGGTCCTGCATCATTGATAACAGGAACATGCTGTCACTTTGAGGATCCACCACGCACAGATGGGAAAGACGCATAAGAAGTGGGGATGATAAGGGTGAGAGCAAGAGACTTTTGGAGAGGGGAACGGGTGCACAGTTTGGGGTATGAGAATGAGGTGATCTTGTTTATGGAGAGAGAATCAGTGCATGGTTCAAGAAAGAAGAAGACAAAAGGAAAAGAGATTTTTATTAATCTCCATGGGGCGCACTATGAGTTTGATGAAAAGAAAAGTGGCAGCATTCAATTTTTTTGGAACGTAACCGTACAATGGGGATTCTCCAAGGCTGCCACTTTAGGGTGAAGTTTTCTTTTTGAAAGAAAAATGGCAGCAGGCTACTACTTTAAGGTGAGTTTTTCTTGAAAGGAAAGTGGCAGTAGGCTGCCACTTTAGGGTGAATTTTTTTTTTTTTTGAAAGGAAAGTGGCAGCAAACTGCTACTTTATGATGAGATTTTTTTAAAGAAAAGTGGCAGTAGATTGCCACTTTAGGGTGAGATTTGTTTTTAAAAAAAAGTGGCAGCAAATTGCATTTTGAGGGGGTGAGATTTTTTTTGAAAGAAAAATGGCAGCAAGTTGCACTTTTAGATGGTGAGATTTTTTGAAGGAAAAGTGGCAGCAAGTTGCATTTTAAGGGGTCCATGCCTCAATTTCCATAAAGATCTTCATGGTATCTTCAAGAGAACCATGAACGCCATTGATCCCCAAAGCAAGTAGGCTGCATCTTCCAAAGGTAAGTAAGTTTCCTTGTTCTTGAGTTTTTGATTTCTTTTTTTTATCCATTAGTTTATTAGTTTTTTTTTAGATTGAAAATTAGAGCTTTGTTTGCTAAATTTTTACTCTATTAAGTTTTCGAGTCTCTCAAGTTTTAGTCGATTAATTTATTTGGTTTTATGTCATCATCATCTTGTTTTATTTAATTTTAGTTCATGGGTTCATCCTAATTAATTCGTGTGATGCTTTAAAATTTTAATGGATTAATTTATTTGATTCTCTGTCATTATCATCATGTTATTTTATTCTTTTTTTTTATTTTCATCTTAGTTGATTCATGTGATGCTTTAGGTTTTTAGGTGATTAATTCATTTGGTTCTATATCATTATCACTATGTTTATTAATTTCAGTTATTTTTTATTTTTTTTTATTTTTTTTTTTGATTCATCATATTTGGTTTCTTTAGAATTTTAATTATTTAATTTATTTGACCCCTTGTCATTATATCCATGTTTTAAGTGTGTTAAGCCCTAGTTCCTGATTGCTCCTTACTCAGTTCCAGTGTTTTAGAATTGTAAGTTCTTATGGTACTATATTTAACATTACCTTAATCATAGGTTTGTGTGTTCGACTAATCTAATTTAATTATTGATTATATCCTCAATTTATACGCTTGACTAATCTTTGTTAGTTCTTAATTGATATCTAGTTGACTTTATTTGATCTAAGGCCGTTTAGTTATTTTCTTTGACATTTGTTCGTTTATATTTGATTCATGGAGGCCATCGAAAAATTGTGAAGATTGGCCTCCATTCACACCATTTCAGTTTGCTTGGTTGCCAAAAATTTTACTTTATGATTTTGTTTCTGTTTGTTTTGCTTGGTACAATGTTTCTCATACGTTTTATTGTTCTCAAATTAATTTCTCTTATCTTAAAATAAAATACTTTTCTCAAAATGTTCCTTATAAAAACCTATTTTAAAAATTCATTTAGAGTCCTTAGAATCAAAAACCCCATTTTCTTAAAATAATATGCAACCATTTTTTGATCGGTTTGCATCTTTCTCGGTTTTTAACGAAAATTTTGGTTTGAAATCAGACACGAATCAAATCTTGTGGTCCCACATAAATGGGATCATTTTGAGCTAAATTCGTGTATATCAATCGGGGAATTGGTGAAACCCCTACATAAGAAAATCTTTTTCTAAATTTATTTTTGCTACCACCCTACTATTTATTGTAATTACATTTACATTTTTCTTTTTAGGAATCGTATACAAGATATATATGATAATTAATTATTCCAAATTCTGATAATTTTTGCTAATTAATTAGATAAGCATGCTAGGATTTATTATTTATTATTTATTATCTAAACCCCATGTCCTGAGGAAGCGCATTAGGAGTTATATATGCTATCCAGGTACGTTCCCTAATACCCACTTTCTAAACCCCATGAATATGATTGTCGTTGCGTACTATGTCCATGCTTGCTATCCTGTTTGATTGCCTTGATATACATTTGATGATTGTTTGATTATCTTTGATAAAATGCATGTTGTGTGATGTATCTCAATACTAACTTTCATGTTTTATGATAGCGCTTTGAGAAACCGTCCAGGTATGCACCCTAGCCCTCTTTTATGGCAATTTGACCCTATTTGGCATGTTATTTTTTGAAATCACCTTAGTCTATCTAGCTATCCCCAATTAATCAATTAAATGCCACATTACCCCCAATTTAGTTAGTAAAGACCTCTTTAGGGCTTAGAGGGGTGCTACCTCCTAGAGCTACCTTCCCAATAAGTAACCTGATCCCCGGATTTAGACTCGGGTTTTTCTTTTTAGGGTTTTATTTCTTGTTTTATTTTCCCTTTAAAATAAAAATAAAATAAGTGGCGGCTCCAACTTTCCAAAACTAAATAATTTTTCACAAATAAAAAGCGAGTCTCGTCGATTGAGTGGGGACGCAAGTGAAAAATGCGGGTCCACAAATTGGTGACTCCACTGGGGATTTTGAGGATCAAGCTTGAACACTAGTTGAGGAAAATGTGGCGTTTAATTGGTCGATTAGTGGGTACCTCTTTTTTTGGGCAAGGTGATTTAATTTGCTTGCTTGTTTGGTTTGCTATCCTAACATGTTTGATTAACTTGGATGATCACTTGATTGTTTTGCTCACTTCATCCTGATTCACTCTCGCATATGCTAGATAGGACCTTGTTTGTATGATACATATCCGCTTCGCATGACTGTTTGTTGCATGACAACCCTTTTCTCTTGCATGGTTGTATGATTGTTTGTCTTTGTTCACTATCTCACTTTAGATCTTAGGTTTTTCGAATGCACCCACATCTTTCACTGTGCACTTTAGATTATCCTTGAGTATTGAGATATGAGAGAGCCTTCACCATTAAGAAACTCCCTGGGAATGCGAGGAAGTGCATGTGTGGAGGTGATGACCACCTTGCATGGAAGCACCCCGTCTCCTCAAAGGCGTGCAGAGGGTTGCGTACCGTCGGAGGGTACGATCGCTTCTACTAGGGATCCTTTAACCCACCCATTTTATCTTATAGAGCCACCTCAACATTGTAGGCTAACCTAGACCCAATTAAGAATTCACTCCTACACGTGGGTGCATCTATGGACTCTTAGAGCTGCCTTGGTCACAATTAGGTTTAGTTATCCTCTTCACGGTCTCTTTTTGGTGTGCTAAGAGATTGGTACATGTTTGAGTTTCAGTTGGGCCACCTTTCTGCATTGTGATTAGTGCATTCCCACATCTTCTGAGCTTCCCTCGTGTTATTTATCTTTTCGTGCCTTTGTACCTTATAAGAGTGTTATCCGCTTTAGTGTAGATTCAACTTCTTAGATCAGAGTTGGAGATAGATTGATCAGGGTTTCAAAGCAGTCAGGTATGGATCCTCAACATGATACAGTTGATCGACTTACAGTAATCATGACTCTATTCAGGAGGCATTAGCAGGTTTGAGCTAGATGATTGATGGATAGTGAGATAGATAGCATCCAGTTTAGGAGGAGATGTCCTATGATTTGTTGCCTACCCACCCTCACCACCCAGTTAGCCAGTGACATTGTTGAGGGTGACTTTGTACATATGATGAGTTTAGTGGATTATGAGTCAAAGTTTATCAGATGAGGGTTCTTATAGAGGATGTTAGTTTTCTCCTCTAAGATAGAAGATTTGATTGACATGATTTTCTTCATGATGAGCTTGAGATGGACGTGTTGGATGATAGTTGGATGCTTGGCACATATTAGCCAGAGATAATTCACTCTCTTGATATGCTTCAGATCTTCATTGTTGAGAGTTCAGAAGAGATTCAGTTTATTTATGTTAGGGCATCCCGCTTATGTTGATGATATGTTTGAGGACGATATTAGCCCGGTTATGGTCATGGAGATTCATCTATTCCAGGAGACCCTAGGGACTTACTTGGAGTACACCACTTGTCATTAGAGAGTTGACCCCAGAGAGGAAATATGATTGACATATCTGGATAGAGACCAGTTCTCAAACCCCACCAATGTGGATTAGTTGAAAAAGTATTACATTTGAGACCATGGTCGCAGGATGGGTGGCCATCATTTCGGTTAGCCTTACACCTTATCACCTTTATTGATATATTAAACCATTGCTAGCCCATTGAGCCTCACGTGGTATGTTATAGCCTTATTTCTTTCTTATAGCCTTGATTACCATTTCTACACCCGGGTTGGGACCCTTTGGTGTATATGCATGCTTTGCTATGAAAGTCTCATGAGCTTTAGACTTATAGGCCTATCTTCTCATTCTTGTCATCATCTCCTTATCACCCCGTTTGTTCTATTTTGCTATCATCACATTTCCATTCTCTTTCTTGCTTTTATCATTATTTGCTTCATTTTATCTCTTCTCTTCCTTGGGCTGATGATTCTTCACATCTTAGTGCAAAGAAGGCAGTCATATCACTCCATTCATCCTATCATTTGGCATTGATTCGGAGATTTTAGTTTGAGAGGTTGTCTCATGGGTAGGGGTTCATGTATTCATCAGTGATTTGAGAGAGTTTATTCATTTCTTGTATCTTTCCCATTGGAGTTTGACTTATTGATGATCAGAGCATGCGCTAAAAACAAAAACAAAAAAAAACAAAAAAAAAAAAAAAACAAAAAAAAACAAAAAAAAACAAAACAAAAAAGAAAGAAAGAAAAAGCGCAATGATATGTTTACGTGTGGAATCTTGCTCCATTGGGCACTTATGTCACCTTTTGAGGTCTGTTTATTGGGTATATTTGTCATTGTGGGTTCTTACGAGATTTTTATATGGGTTTTCACTCCTTGAGCCATTCTTGTCATGCATTTGGAGTCTCGAGGGTTCGTGTGAGAGTTCTATGGTATCCTATACTTCTCGGGTCATGGTAGATATGTGTTAGGTATGAGAGATGAGTGACCTTTTACTAGGGTCTCCAGATCATTGTCTTATCCACCATTCCATCATTGGTGATATGACTTTCCTTTATTGTACTAATATGAGTTGATCATCATTCATTCCACTTTCTCATTGCCTTCTTTTGTATCTCATCACCTCTTTCCAGATCATCGTTCCATATTTTATCTATTCCCTACATATTGATACGCATTTCTGATTCGATACCTTCTTCACATCACTCACATGTTTCATTGATGGTTTGACCACTTATCCTTTCTTTTGTTTCGCCATCAACATTTCCTTTGGTTACCTTTAGGTTCATGGCTCATGAGATTTTTTCTATGCATTACATTTTGTACATGAGGGTATGGGTTTGATCATTGCGTATTTGAGCCTAGTTTCCCTTCATTTCTTTCACCCTATCACCCTGGCCTACGTTACGTCCCGTGTCTTAAGACCACCCTAAGGCCATGAGATCAGATGCTATCTTTGACAGCCTCTGATTAGGCTGGTGTTTGGGATTTGGTTGATATATAGACGTCATTCTATTTCTTCTTCTAGGAGATGCTTCTTTGATGCTTGGAGGTGATTTAGTGTTGGATGTAGACGTTTGCTTCATTTTTATGGCTGATATTTGACGTTGTTTGGCTTCCCATTCTACTGCACATCAGATATCCATACTAGGGCATATTCCCATTTCATTTGGTTGAGATGAGCCCCTAGTGGAGCACTTTCTTTGAGCCTGGGCATTTTCATCGATCAGAGATCCCTAGTGGAGCATGTTGAGATGATATTAGTTCTAGTGGAGCATTGTTGAGCTTATTGACAGTTTTTATGATTCTAGGTTCCATTTGCGAAGTATTTTTGAGATAGACTAGTGGATCATTATTGAGTTGCAGGCAGTTTTCAGTGCAGTGTATAGATCTTGTACATTGGGGTATATTCCCCTATTTGGAGGTCACCAGAATCCCATCAGATTTAGTTAGGGATTCATCAGAGACGTGCTTCTACTCTCGAGATTATCATATTCCTCATCATTTTGGTTATTCATTTGAGATCAGATTTAGAGAGTCTTCCTTGAGGTATCGGCTGATACTTCATTCTAATTTCTTAGCGGATTATTGTTAAGTTGGAGACAGTTGATTGATGATGTTGGATTCATCCTTTTGATTATGTGTCAAATATCCACACTGAGGCATATTTTTCCCCTTTTCTCTGAGGTTTCTAGTTGTTGTTGGATGATATGACTATTCCTATTCATGGTTATAGAGATGTTTGATTGATTTTGATTGATTCTCTATTGTACATCAGATATCCATACTAGGGCATATTCCCCTCTTCATGATGAGATTATGTTTGGGCAACGGTATATAGATGGATGATCATTGTTGGTTGTTTATCTCACGACTTCGACATCAGATATCATACTAGGGCATATTCCCCTCTCCTTTGTGAGATTAGTTTGGGCAGTGGTATGAGGATGGATGATTAGTGTCGGTTGTTTACCTCATGACTTTGATATCGGATCTTATACTGGAGCGTATTTCCCCATTTTCTTTGAGTATCCTTGAGATTGAGACAGTGGCCAGCTTGGTTTTAGATTGAGATTAGTTTGGAGTTTTCGGCGATTGATTATATTAGGACCTCCCTACATGGATTTGTCGAGATAGAGATGGATCATATCGGCTTTCACCAGAGGAGCATGGGTGGATCCTTTAGCCAAATGTTCATGGGATAGATTTGTTTTCATCATTGTCACCTTGCAAATTGGATTACCCAGATGAGCAGTATTTTGTGCGCTTTGAGATTTACCTTTTGAGATCCGTCGACAGTGTAGCTTTTCAGACACAGAGAGTTCTTTCAGCTTAGACTTTTCAGAGGTTTGTCATGATGCATCAGTTTCTGACCTATTGATTTCAGCGGATGATTGATTTACTAGTTGTTTTAGCAGTGTGAGCACCCTGGATACTGGGACATATTTCCCTTCTTGAGCTCAGTAGTCCGACTCTTGTCACATTGAGTATACGACTTTGAGCCCATTTACTTCATATCCACTTTCGAGTTGGTCTTCTTTATCTGTTCCTTCTATGCCCTAAGCCTCATAGCCCTGAGCTATCCACTCCTTCTAGACCCTGAGTCTTATGGCCTTGATTTATCCGTTCCTTCTAGGCCTTGAGCCTCATAACCTTGAGTTATCCATTCCTTCTAGACCCTGAGTCTTATAGCCCTGAGCTCTCTTTCTTCCCTTAGGTCCTGAGCCTGGTAGCCCTGAGCTATCGTTTCCTATAGACCCGGAGTCTTTCCAGCCCTGAGCTAAGCCTTCATCATTTGGTCGTCCATGAGTGGTTTGACCGGGAGTTTCCATATCGCATTCTCCTTCTAGCCGATCAGTCATAGAGCCCGGAGCTCATAGCCTTGAGCTATTCATTGTAACCCCGAGTTACTCATTGCATCATGACCCAGAGTCATTTATGTCATCCATAGCCTTGAGTTGTTCATCATAACCCTAAGTTACTCATCGCATCATGACCCAGAGTCATTCATAGCATCTCGAGCCTTAAGCTTATGACCCAGAGTCATTTGCATCCTTCACATCCTTGAGATGTTTCGTTTTCATCATTCTAGCCACTTGTGAGTGGCCTCGACCCGGCACCATGAGCCGGAAAGCATCTTGATCGGCTATCCATTTAGAGCCCTGAGTTCTCGACCTAGAGTCGATTTTCATTTATGACCTAGCATTCCTTCCATTTAGAGCCCTGAGCTCATGACCCAGAGTCATTCACTTCATCTATGACCCAGAGTCATTCTTAGCATTTATAGCCCTGAGCTCATGACCCAGATTTGTTTACCCTATTTACGACCCAGAGTCATTCATCCTATTTCCAACCCAGAGTCGTTCATCCTATTTCCGACCCAGAGTCGTTTGTCCTATTTTTGACCCAGTGTCATTCATCTTGTCCATGATCTAGAGTTATTCATCTCATCCATAACTTTGAGTCATCATTTTCATCTCTTTCCATCTTTGTGCTACTCGTCACATACCTTTCTCTCTTTACTGCCATTCCCCCACGTAGAGTTGTTCCATCCTTGTCGTTGCAGACCCATGTTCCGACTTTACTCTCGCCATGTGCTAAGACAAAATCTTTGGTCCTTCTTTAGTTCTTCGGTATAGTTCACTTCATTCCACTCATTATTCGTTTTATTTTTACTCACATTCCTTACACTCGTGACCTTTATCGAAGAGGGGCATATTTGTAGACCCTCAATTTTGTCCTCCTAGCACATGTCCTATTAGGTATTTGTCCAGTACTCCATAGTAGTTCCTTGGTGGCCCATTGCTACTCATATTGCTTACCTTTTTTCTGAGCCATTTTGGGGACTTTGGGTTGAAGGATTTATCTGACCCCTCATAATACCCTTAGCAGCCGTAATTTAGACTTAGGCACTATCCCTAACGCCTTAGGTCCATTTAGGTATACTTGGCCCATTAGGCACCACCTTAGGCCCATCTAGGACACTTAGGCTCACATAGCCACTTTTAGACTCACTTTTTATATAACTTACATGATTGCATGACCTACATGACTTGTGTGGCTTGCATGGTTTTCTTCATTTTTATTTATTTATTTATTTTTATATTTTATTTTATTTTATTATAAGTTTCCTAAATCATATTTCTTGGCTTTTTGGGCATGAGGAAACGGGCTGCCATTTATTTTGGAAGGAGGATCACTAGAATTTTGGAGAAAGGAAAGTGGCAGATTTTTTTTTGGTACGAGAGAGGAAAGTTTCCTTTCGGAAAAACAAAGATAGAAAAAAAAATATATGGGAAGTTTTGGAGAATAAGAGGTTTTTTTCGAAAAAGGGGACTGGCAGACGCATGAAGAGGAGGGAGAAAGAAAATAAGGCTGTCGTGGTACCACCGGAAAAAGGGGGAATGAAAAAGGAAGGAAAACAGAGAGAGAGAAATCTGAGAAGAATAGAAAAGGAGTAGTCCATATACCAAAGAGAGGACACGACATCCTTTACGATCAGGCTACAAATTCGAAAGGGGAATTCCTCTCCAACGGAGACGGTTTAGTGAGATTGGAGGAACATCACACACTCCTATTGATAACGTGAATATACACCATTACAGGTAGCAGACATGATCAGCATGCACTAAGAGAGAACAAGGCATAAAAGTGAGAATTAGAGGAGCATTTTTGGCTATGAAGATCATGAGTATTCCAAGAAAGGTGGAAACTTTATAAACGCTATGTACAGTAGGGTTGCTTGGGGTCATCTCCACACTAGAAAGTTTCTCACTGAGTGCTTGCAGCAAGGGATCAGATCATGGTTCTTGGTCCTGGCAAGATCTGGAATGTTTTGAGTAATGAAATGGTTGAAACCAGGTTGAGACTAAATCTGGCAGTTTATGTTTCCACTTCACACCTGTCTTTAATGAAGGATGGAAGCACGATATCACCAAGAATGGCCCTAAAGCTATTAGGTCACTGGACGAGAAGAAAAGAGCTTGGGTATCCACTCAGGAGTGATCCTCCATTTGATTCTTCTGTGTCTCATACTACAACAGATTCATATTTAAATTACAGTGGAATCAAAAAAGTTAGTGAATAAAGGAAGGGACTTGGAGTATGCATTGAGAACGGAATGGAATTGGAAAAGAGAAGCAATCTTTGCCTCTTTAAGAGAAGTTCTAAGGTAAGTTTTCTGTTGACTTTTCTGGCTCATATTCCCAATATATGTTCTTCATTCTCTCATTTTATGATCTGGGACATTGTTTGCTTGTTGGGTTGAGGATGGTAGAAACTCCATGCGAACTTTATTGATTTCTAGTTCTTGTATATGCTTATAGATATTATTTCATTCCTTGCTATTTATTTTTTTATCATATGAACTCAGTGAGACTCTGTTTTATAGTATATTATTTGATGATATTGGTTGCCCTATTTCTCTTTTACTCTTCCCACCAATCTAAGCCCATGGATTAACACTTGAAATGGGGCTACGTTAATTGGCATCCTCTGCTTATTCCTTCCCCGATTTTTACTATGTGTCTATTCATGTCCTCTATTCCCCTATTCATACTACCTTCCAGTCCTTGTCTATATATTTGGGTGTGTATTCGGGACTGATAGAAGTGCTGATATGAAAGATAAAGTGTGTAGCAAACGCGGTGTACTCAGTGTATTCCTGGTGGACTATGAAGAATGAAGGGTAGTGATGGAGATTCATATCGTGTGAATTTGGTTGAATAACAGAAGAAGGGTTGCATGGAAATGGCAAAGAGAGAGGGATCTTCAGGAATTTCCTCTATGGAAAAGGACTTATGATTACACAGTCCAACTGTTGGCAAGATCTCTGGTCACAATATTCGATCAAATCAAATATGTTTTTGGAATTACTCAGATGACGGATGTTGAGGAAGACATAGATTCGAGGATAAAGAACTTTGATTATATTAATCGCAGCCAGTCAGTTTCTGCATTAATGCTATCTTCAGTTCATCCATCTGAGAATAGTAGAGCCAAATTTACTTCAAGTCCACTATCTTGGGACTAGAAGCTCTTCACTTAATCATTATCCACTTAAAATCCAAGTGGCTTTCCATGACTCCTAGACAAGTTACAGGCGTCATTCTTTTCTCACATGATTTCTACATCCAAAGCCTTCCGTGGCATGCATCATAATACATCAAGTGGCTAGTTTAAAATATCGTTAGTTATCAGAGGAGCTTTCTGGTATTTGTTGACGTAGCACACACCCTGCAATCTACTCACATGGATGATCATGACCTTCTAGTTGGGTCCAAGAACACTCATTGAGTTCAAAGTTAGGCAAAGAATGCATTGGATTGAATTGACGGGTTTGAAAAGATTATTAGAGCAATTTCTATTGTTGTTAGGTTCCTTGTAACCTTGAAGACCGTGCGCATCATACCTTCACTTGCATTTTTAATGAAATCTAATGAAGTGATTGACAGATCCTTTGTTGCCCAGGCTGATTAGTCCTGTTTGTAATGAAAGTCGGGGGATAAATCTTATAATTGCAAATTCAGGTGCAGTTGCTGGATTGATAACCCTAATGGATTATATAGAATAAGATTCGCCAAACCATAGATGCTCTATCTAAAGAGTGCATGCAAGATGGATCTTAAACATGGACATTTTCCAGTTGTTTCTGCGTATTCTAATGGAGATGGATGTTCTGATGATGGAGCTTTTGACAATGGACCTTGCTTTTTTGGGTGCACTTCATAGTATATTTCTTAGTCATCAATCAAAAGTCATTTGAAAAGGAAACATCTGGATCGAAGTACTCATTGTAATGAAGTTTTCCTGGCATGATCTTCAATGGAGCTAGTTCGACTCTTGAGGATTCTCAAAAGTTACAAGAATTGAAGATAGAGCCTCATCAATTTCATTAGCAGCTGCATCACTCTTATAGGAAATTTGATAAGCCTTCTGAGGCCCAACCTACGGGTCATACACTGCGGTTTTTGTCCTTACCAAATTACTTGGATGCCAAGAATGAAGCCAAGATAACTAGTGTTGTGGAAAAGGAGATGGTTGAAAGTCACATGCAAAAACTGGCCCATATGGAGAACTCGGGTTTGATTAATATGCTTATGGAAACAATGTCATTATAGTTAATCTGCATCGGTTTATTACCACTGCTTCTGAAACATCGAAATCCTGTGTTTGGTGTGCCACCCTTCCTTTTGGTTTACTTTTATTAATTCACTTGCTTCTAGACTCATTATCAGAGGTGATGGAGATGGTTTTACAAAGATAAGAAAAGATGTAGTTTGTGTTGAAGCATAAAGCACCCTGGTTATCTTTGGTTTGACCAATTCTACAGAATGTTATACAGCATGCAGCAGAACTAAACGTATGGCACGACAGAAATAGTGAGATGTTGAGGCGAGCAATAATTCATGGAACTTATTTTGTGGAAAGCCTTACAACTTTATGCAGTCTGTTACCAATTGGGAGGATGAAGATTCTGACCTAGTGCTCATAATAGCAAAATACTTTGATGACGGGGTTCAAAACTGCAAGGGTGATTGAGTGGGGGACTAGTGATGAGCGGTTCATCCAATTTTGCATCTTCCGTGTGATAGTTTCGGTTCATAGAACGATCAGGGACTGAAGTTCTAATGAATCCTCTACCACAACTTAATGATGTCCAACCCTCTGAAGGAATGTCTATTGCTTTGCACAGCGTCGTGGTATACAAAAGGCTCTGCTCAGCATCACCCAACTCCACTGAATTCAAAAACGACAGCAAAGATGTTTTGGGAGATATTGGATGTGTATGACATCAAGTCCCACTATAGATTGCTCTCTTTAAGAATGTCGAGATGGCAAAGTTACTGATTCTATTAATGGCATTTCTAACGGATGGGCCAGATTCCTATAATCCTGTTCAGGTGAATCGCTTACACAAGCATGTATTGTTTCAGTCAGTTTTGACTACACTATTAGCTGTAGTCAACAGTTGGACTCTTACTTCACCAATGGAGACTGATAACCAGAATTCAGAGTATAACAGAAAGGAATAGATTGATCTTTCATGGTTCTACAGTTCTTTACGTAGCTATGGAAAACTAATGGGCTGTCTAGGGACGTTATCCTCTATTTTATCTCCTTTTAAAGTGCACCCGCCTAGTCAATCTCTGATTAGTAGAGTTATTTTCTTTCTGTGGGATGCCTAGACATTTGTAAAGGCCCTCTAGTTCTTAGTGTTGAAGCATGTCCATTCAAGAGTTGAAGTGAAAAATAATGAAACCCATGCTTTGGCCTCCCAACTGTTCACTTTCCATACGCGCTTGTTCACATCTATTTCGGATTCACTCATGCTCCCTCTGATTCGAGCTTCAATCACATTCAGCTTAATTCAAATCAAGTTTTTCTACTTGGAGTCTGGTGTTTATTCGACCCCTACGCTAGATTAAATT
The DNA here is from genome assembly GCF_030704535.1 of Vitis vinifera. Taxonomy (NCBI): domain Eukaryota; kingdom Viridiplantae; phylum Streptophyta; class Magnoliopsida; order Vitales; family Vitaceae; genus Vitis; species Vitis vinifera. Next base: position 6,789,958 of record NC_081812.1, read on the forward strand.
GAAGTTTAATATTTGGGTTTCTCAAAAATCAACAACACAACGTAGGGACATGCAACTCAAAAGCTAGACACCCTGAAAGCAAGGTTTCCGCTCCAATTGAGACATAGGAAGATAGCCAAATTCAGGAAAGCTCATGTCATACATAGACATCAACTAAAGACTTTTATGGAAAGCATGACAGATGGACCCCCACTTTATTGGTTTCGATACTCTTAATGATGCAGTCCAGTTTGTTTTTGGAAGAGACAAAAAAAAAATCAAAAAATAGAAAAATTAAAGACATAGCTCGCTGGGAATATGAGGTTTAAGTGGATTGCTTTCATGCAAAATCTAGGGCACTCTGTTAGAAGGAGCTAGTGGCTGTAGTTCATGTATAGCTGATACGTCGTAACTTGCTTGGGAGACTCCTTCATAGACTCATGGAATTAGGTTGACCAATAAGTCGTAGTTGTGTCTTTGATCAAGTCAGTAAGTTGTTCTCCTCAGAGTTTGAACTCGATAAAGGCAACGAGAGTTAGAACTGGTTGCATTTTGACTGCTTCATGGCTTAGACAGTTAGAATTGTGGATGATATGCATCCCGCCATTGATTATACATCGGTATGCAAATGCTCATGTTGATGATATCACTACAAAATATTCCAAAATTGTCGAAATGACAGTTCTTCAAGAAAATGTGGCAAACCGCCTTAAGAATTTTTGGAAGACCTTAGTGATGAGAGGTTTGCTAAATTCAACAAAGTTTGCAAGCAAATTGATGCCGATATCCATCGTAAACATGTCTTCATTGGTTATGTTGTCGTATATGCAACGTTTTTTTTGTAGAGGACAATGAGTAGATTGGTGAGAAATCCTTTTATAACTTCCCAAAGTGTTTGGGAAGCATCTCTGATGTTTAAATGAAATGAACATCTTCTCAAGAAATGCTTGTTTAATTTGCTAAGTTGGCTGCCTGAGTTGGACTACTGTAATATCAGTAAAGGAGAAGTAATAAAGGCTCAATGAAGAAACTATACCCCGAGAGTTCAGAATTGGAAATTAAGCATGGTGTCATTCTGGATTTACAATCGAAAAGGCTTCCTATATGGCTAAAACACAGAAGATGACCGGCTTGAGACTAAAAAGAAGAAGATTCACCAACTTGACACTGAATTAAAGCAACGACCTGGTTGTGTGGATGATGATGATGACGAACTTAATGAAAGTCAACTATTTGTATAGCATGTGATTGAAGCTTCAAAAATTGAGAATCGTGACACCCGCTTGTTCCTCATAGAATTTACTTGGCATTAATTTTCTACAATTCTGGTAGGTTAACCAGGTTGCATGACTCGTGAACAAGATGTTAAATATGTCAATTACTGGAAATAGGTAATGATTGCTCCTGCATTCATGAGACTTATAATTATCTGCAAACCATGGAGCTTGTTTCAAATGGCCAAGGAGATGAACATGCCTGAATTACTGAGGCATACCAGAAAGTTGCAGCAGAATGGAATTAAGGAAATCATCTTCAAATTTAGCAAAGTCTCAATCACACCTCCAGACCTCACTCATACAGTGGCCATCTTGGTGCACCATCCCCTTATTGCTTTTATATTTCCCTGCGATCTTACATGTTTTGAATCACGTTTTCAAAATCTCTTTTCCATCAAAGCAATTATTCTTTTTTTAATTTCATCATTGAAAGATTTCATGTTGAGAAAATTAATTTTTAAAAAACCTTCACTGCCATATTTCATTCAGGCGTGCATTTTTTGGGTCTTTCAACATTTTTCTTGGTTTTCTTGATTTTCTTTTTTAAGCAAGCATGAATAAACTTCATTATTCCGAACAATGGAATTCATAGAATCAACTCATGCAAAATCAATCAGGGCTTTGGTGGGGGCCCAACATCCATGATATTCTCTTCTATATTGTTTGTTTGATATCTGATTGATTGTGCTTCCTCTTTGAGGTGCATGAGATTATTTTGAATCTGTTATTGGGCTAACCTTGTTTCCCATATAGGCGCTTTAGCTTGCTGTCCAGGTATGCTCTCTGCCACCACACTTCCCAAAATTTCATGAATATGCATGTCATTGCCCTTGTTTGATGCCATACTTGATTGTCTCGATGCTTGTTTGATCATCCTTCATAAAATGCATGTCGTGTGTCATATTTCTGAATTAACCATTGATGTTTTATGATAGCGTTTTGAGAAGCCGTCCAGGTATGCACCCTAGCCCTCTTTTATGGCAATTTGACCCTATTTGGCATGTTATTTTTTGAAATCACCTTAGTCTATCTAGTTATCCCTAATTAATCAATTAAATGCCACATTACCCCTAATTTAGTTAGTAGAGACCTCTTTAGGGCTTAGAGGGGTGCTACCTCCTAAAGGTACCTTCCCAATAAGTAACCTGATCCCCGGACCTAGACTTGGGTTTTTCAAAGACATGCTTTTCCAAAAATTATGGAGTCATTTTTTTAGGGTTTTATTTCTTGTTTTATTTTCCCTTTAAAATAAAAATAAAATAAGTGGCGGCTCCAACATTTCCAAAACTAAATAATTTTTCACAAATAAAAAGCGAGTCTCGCCAATCGAGTGGGGACGCACGTGAAAAATGCGGGTCCACAATAACCTCATTGTTTCTCAATGATGGTGTAAATATCAAATACCCATCTGAATTTCTAAAATGTAAATACAAAGTAGATTGGAGAGAAACAAAACTGATCTTTTGATACAAAAGGAAAAGGCTCTAAGACTAAAGATTGTAATCAGTGACTATGAATTTGATCATGATCTTTTTTATGTTCTATAAACTTGGGATTATCAAAGAATGGAATGGATCCAATACCAGACAACCATTTAATACTTTTAGCAAACAGACCAACAGTGGATATAAAATCACACTCCTGGTTAAGGCCAACCCAAACAAAATTAGATTAACTCAAGTAAAACCTAGTATTGGGAATATATGGCAAAATATTTACCCATTTATTTGTTTGACAATAGGAGAAGATAGTTTGCTTAATGCCATCTGGGGCTGATTGGTCATCAAAATACCTAAGGTAAGGACAATGCTATGACCTGTCATTCTATAAGAATCATTTGAAAGAATCATGTGAATTAAGTTTTTGTATAATGAACCTAAAAATGTAGATCTTGCAATTCCTTTGTGAAATTCAGTTTACATTTTGATTATTGGAATTGGTAGTTTGGGAATATTTGCATATATATTTCATCTGAGCTCACATGATTTGAGATCCTATGCACCTTTGTTGGGGGTTCTAAGGCATTGTACCCCAACCCCTAGAGGGTTAAGTTAGAGGCTTTTTAATACTATTGAACTTTAGATCTTTTAGACTGGTCGGTATATTTTTACCATATTTTATTTGACACAAAGAAAAAACTAAAGGAATCAAGCCATGACTAAGAAAAAAGAAAAGGTTATATTTGAAAGATTTATGATATCTGTTTTGAGAAAATGAATTTGGTTAATATGTTGTGAATATGATATTCGTTATTTTGATTTCTCTTTTGAACTTTTAGTTGATCTTCCTTGTTTTATTTTCCCTTACTAGGCTACTAGCTCATTCTATTTTCAGCCCCTGAGGTGATTATAAGGTGTGTGAGGTGTGAATAGGACGGAATGGAATCTGAATTTGGTATTGAATTCAACATGGGTGCAGTCAGCTTAGGATTATATCATGTTTTAGAATATATTGAAACCTAGATGCTTGAATATGGCCTTGGTTTTGGAATGTTGACTCATCTCTTAGAGATGTAGTCTTATCCTCATTTAACTTGACAAACAACTGCATGGCTCCAAACAAACCCTACATTTGTCAAAAGCCCTCAAATCAAGCTCTAGGATAATGTTTTAAGGGAGAAGGTCCTATCTTTAATTGGTATACCTTTCCTTCATTTCCTCAAGATTATCTTGAGGCAAAACATTGAAACATGCTTCTTCTTCTTTTCATGGTTGCTATAGTGCTTTAGAAATATTAACAAATTATGTGTTTTGCAGTAAATCAACTTTCAAGAAGGGAATGTCAAATGAAGAGAAGAAAAAACTAAAGCAAGAGTTGAAGTTCCTTAAGATGGAGGACATATCATCCATTCATGGAATCTCTGCCACCTGACTTTGTTACAATATTGCGTACAGACTAAGAAAGGAAAAAGTGGTTCATTTCTCAAATAGATGCTGACTGAAGAAATTGTTTCACCGTTTTTACCCCCTTTGTTATTCTGTTGCAGTGGGCTACTGAGGTCTTTATGTAGCAAGTCAGGTGCCACAGCGAGTGCGGCTGCTATTCTATGGAAAATATGCATTATATTGCCACTCCCCCAAATTGAATCTTGAATCTGGTAAAACTTAGTAAAACTTGCACACAACTCCAGCAAGTTGTCTAAGAAACAATTTTGTTGTTAAGCTTCTGCCAAGTAAATCTTGTTCCTGCTGGATTTTAAGATTTTATGGGTATGATCATGTTCTCCAAATTTAAGACAAACTTGAGTTACTTGCAACTCTGGTTGCTTCTCAGTAATGAATTTACTCATTTCATTGTTTAATTAATGACCATATTGTCAAGAGTGGTGGAATGATCAGTATTTCTCATGTTTCAAAGGCACTGGAGGTGCTTTCTTAGATGGAAGAGACCCGCCAATTATTCAACAAAATGTTCAGATAATTTGTTGCTGCAACTGACCGTTTCTTGGTGAGGATTTGTTTTATCTTTTTCTACCATAAACCCTTGATGAGATAATATTGGCAGTTGCCTCAGAATGTTAGTGTTATATAAAAAAAGAGAATGCAAAGGAAGTCGGATGTTCCTAGTAATTGTAATTTGAGGTGTACGTTCAGTTCCTAGTAGTTGTAGGAGATTGCAATGGAAGAGCAACTCGGTGTTGTAATTTGTTGAATCTCAATTCATTGTAACAACCGCAATCATATAAGAGTCTTTGGGTGGAAATTCATCCTATTTATCTGTCCCAAATTCCAACCATGAGAGGTCAAATTTTAACCCTAGCCCAGACTGAAAACGAACTCAATTAGTAGTGTCTAACTGCTCTAGTTTAATTCTGATAACATCGATTCAAACACAATATGAGGATTCCGACCTCGGTTAGTTGGACCAATTGGTGAGCAAGGGCAACTTGATGATGAGGGATGAGAGAGAGAGAGAGTTGAGAGTAGAGAATGAAGGACTAATGCTAAGCATTAACAGAATGCTGCATGATCCACGAGTTCCCATCATTTCTCATCAACACCTTTTTCTGTGTTGCTTAAGCTGGTATCTTGGCAGATTTTTTTTACCACATGGTTACTTGGATAAAGGAAAAAAAATATTTGCAGTTAGCTTCTTCAACCGTAAATGAATCATATTTTTGAAAATGAAGCTTGAAATTAAAAACATGTTAAAGCCAAGAATCTGGAATTCTTGGCCCATTCTAATATCTGAGAATTTTAGAAATCATCCTAGAGTAAGAGTGCGTTTGGTAGTGATTTTAGAAATAGTTTATAATCTTTTTAACACTTAAAATTTTTTATCTTTCAAGCATAAAAAAACTAGAAACACTTCCTAAAATAACTACCAAACACATTTTAAGACTTTAATTGAGATAGGTTTTTGAAATTAAATTCATAATTTTAGAAGAGAACTTCGATATTACAAAGTTTCATTAAACATAGGTAACTTCCAGTGGTAGCTAAAATGTGAATTAGAGGAAGCAATAGTATATTTATATCAATTTGTTTAATTCACAAACTATTTTGATAAAATTGCTTGGACATGGAAGAAAGTTTTTAGTGACTTTAAAAAGGTAGGCTTATCTTCCGGATAAGCAAATCAAAAGGGTTATCATTTTTGGATGACCCATATCAAGGTTTTTTTACATGTGTTCCCAAGCTTAGCTTCCTAGTCATTTTATAGGTAAACCAACTTAATAACTTAAATTTAAGTTATTAAGTAAATTACATATGCTTAATAAAATAACTTAATGATGTGACTTCAAGTCAAAGGTAACTTTAAGTATTAAATAAAAACAATTAACTTATTCTTAAGTTAACATCTTCATTTTACTTTTTTTCTCTCGTTTATTCTAATTACCTTTACGATTATTTTTGCTACTTTACAACCTCCACTATTACTCAGCCTTCTTTGCTATAATTATAATTTATGAGGTTATATGTCAATTTTATGATTAAGAATAAGATTTAAGTTAATTTTATCAAACAACTTTAATATTTAAAATAAGAATTAAATAATAAGTTTTAAGTCAATAACTTAAGTATAATTTAACTTAAAGTCAACTTAAATTATCAAGTAATAAATATTAAGTTTTACAAAACACTTCCTTATCTTTCCTTGTCACTTCATCCACTCAATAGTTAGAAGATATTCAATAAATCAATTTAATGATTTAATGATTTAAATTTAAATTGATGAATAAATTAAATGTGTTTGATAAAATAATTGAATAACATAACTTAATATCAAAAATAACCTTTTAATTATTAAATCAAAATAATTTACTTATTTTTAATTGCAAATCTCTTTTACCTCATATACTCTCAAAAGGCATTACACAACCATGAATTTTTCACAACTCATATTTTATAATAAATATTTTTTTAATTATCTTATACATCTATGATATATGTCTCATAAATAAATATTTTTTTAATTATCTTATACATTTATGATATATGTCTTATAAATAAATTTATTACTAGGATTAGTCAAAATAAATATTAGCTAGAATTGATAAAATGTAGAATGGTGTCCAAATGATAAGAGTCCAATGGAACAAAGAATAAAACTATATTAAACCTAGGACGGTGTCCTAATAATTACAAGCAAAAGGAACAAATAATATATATATATAGAATTGATAAAATGTAGAATGGTGTCCAAATGATAAGAGTCCAATGGAACAAAGAATAAAACTATATTAAACCTAGGACGGTGTCCTAATAATTACAAGCAAAAGAAACCTAGGACGGTGTTCCTTTTGCTTGTAATTATTAGGACACCGTCCTAGGTTTAATATAGTTTTATTCTTTGTTCCATTGGACTCTTATCATTTGGACACCATTCTACATTTTATCAATTCTAGCTAATATTTATTTTGACTAATCCTAGTAATAAATTTATTTATAAGACATATATCATAAATGTATAAGATAATATATATATATATATATATAATAAGAGTCCAAAGAAACAAAGAGTAAACTTAAATAGAATCTAGGATGGTCTGTCAATGATGAGTAACCATAGGAACAAAGAATAAACTTAGATAGAACCTAATAATGTTGATCTTACCATTAAACAAAGATTTATGCTGATCTTACTATTAATAAAATATTTAAGCTAAAATATTTTAATCCTTAATTAATCAGGATTTTTAACTAAAACATGTTTATAGCTAATTACACTCAACTTTTACACAAATTTTATCGTTAATTTGTTTCAACACACCATTAGGAACAAAAATAAACCGAAATTACTAAATTAAACAACTTGCTTACCTCAAATCTACACTTTCTCTCTCTAGATCTTCTCTCTAACCTAAGTTGTTGCAGGTAAAATGGTGCAAAATGAGCTGCAGACCCTTATATAGGGCTCTCCATGCAACCAAGTAGGAGGTGGCAGGCCACATGGTGACCACCAACCTACCTAAGTAGGAGGTGGCAAGCCACTTGGTTGCCACTAACTCCAACTTCCCAATTTTGCACTTTAATCCTTCAGGTTATCAAAAATTAAACCCATAATTGTCCATTAGTCCTTTAGGTTTTCATAATTATAATCAACCCCTAAGAACCTAATAAGCATGATTAAGTCATTAACTAATCTAACTTAACCTTAATCAAAGTTTAATTCATAATTAAATAGGATTAACACTAAACTAGTTTTAACATCTAATAAAGTGCATTTAAAGTTAAGTACTAAGATAATCATTATTGTCTATTTAATTCATTGGTGCTAAATATTACAATTTAGGATGACATCCTAATGATAAAACTCTAAAATGAACAAAGAATAAACTTAGATTTAACCTAGGATGGTGTTCCAATGATAAGAAACCAAAGGAGCAAATAATAAATTTAGATAGAACCTTGGGTGGTGTCCCAATGATAAGAGTTCAAAGGAACAAAGAATAAATTTATATTGAACCTTGGATGGTATCCCAACTATTAGAAAAAAAAAAGGAACAAATAATAAACTTAACTAGAACCTAAGATGACATCCTAATGATAAGAGTCCTAATGATCAAAGAATAAACTCAAATTGCACCTAGGATGGTGTCCTAATGATTAGAAACCGAAGGGACAAATAATAAGCTTAGATAGAACCTAGGATGACGTCCCAAAGATAAGAGTCCAAAGGAACAAATAACAAACTTAGATAGGACCTAGGATAACATCCTAATGATAAGGATCCAAAGGAACGAAGGATGATGTCAGCAATGACGACATTGAAGCAGTAAATGCGTCTTCAACTACACAAATTAAATATGGCAGTACAAATCCAGAAGCAGTAAAAACATCCACAAGCCACGTATTATGCATGTAATAAAAAGAGAAAAAAAGGACAAGAGAAAGAGACAAGAAGGAAGAGAAGAACGGATGAATAAAAGTCACATGTCTCAAAAGTCAAAAGTCTTTGTATTTATTTTATACCAAACCTCTGAACACCGTAAATATTTTTCCTACCATCCAACCACTTGAAATTAATTCTCACCTGTATTCTCACCTGTCACTTGTAAATGCTTTGCCTATAAATTAGTGGTAGTAAAAGAAAAGAAGTGTGCCCGAGAGAAAGTGTGTGCAATAGTGTGCAAAGTTGTCTGTAAAAAAGCTCCATCATCTTCAGCCTTGTAAATTCATCAGCAATCAATAAGAAAGTAAGAATTTTCTGTTAAATTTTTTGCCTTCATTTAAATTTCTGTATTATGTATTTTTCTTACCCTTAGGGGGTAAAAAGGGGTAAAAAGGTAAAGTAGGGAAATGAAAAATTATTTGAATTATTTTTTAAGTTTTCTTTACTAGTTAATATATGCAATATACATGGATCCTTTTTATATAACGTTCTCATCAATGTAAAAAAAAAAAAAAAAAATTATTTAGAAAATTTTGGGTATAAAATCATGAATTTAAAACTAGAGTCTTTAGTCTTAACCCTTGACCTCAAACCCGTTTTTGCCGGAAAATTGGCGTTCTAGGGAGACTATGTCTGGTCAGAAGGGGGGTATTACCTTGACACGAAGTGATGTTTTAAAATTTTTGAATTTTACTACCTGAATTTTTGAGATATCCGATTTCAAAAACTTAAAATTTTATGTTATTTTAATAAGTTTTTGTAAAATTTTATATTATTTTATTAGGTGTTTGAAAATTTTGAAAATTTTATGTTATTTTAATAAGTTTTTGTAAAATTTTATATTATTTTATTAGGTGTTTGAAAATTTTATGTTATTTTAATAAGTCTTTGTAAAATTTTATGTTATTTTAATACTAGTAATAAATGTGTTCACACTTAAATGCAATAAAAAACTTTAATCAAACCCTCATTGCTAATTATTTGAATTATTTTTTAAGTTTTCTTTACTAGTTAATATATGCAATATACATGGATCCTTTTTATATAACGTTCTCATCAATATAAAAAAAAAAAAAAATTATTTAGAAAATTTTGGGTATAAAATCATGAATTTAAAACTAGAGTCTTTAGTCTTAACCCTTGACCTCAAACCCGTTTTTGCCGGAAAATTGGCGTTCTAGGGAGACTATGTCTGATCAGAAGAGGGGTATTACCTTGACACGAAGTGATGTTTTAAAATTTTTGAATTTTACTACCTGAATTTTTGAGATATCCGATTTCAAAAACTTAAAATTTTATGTTATTTTAATAAGTTTTTGTAAAATTTTATATTATTTTATTAGGTGTTTGAAAATTTTATGTTATTTTAATAAGTTTTTGTAAAATTTTATATTATTTTATTAGGTGTTTAAAAATTTTATGTTATTTTAATAAGTTTTTGTAAAATTTTATATTATTTTATTAAGTGTTTGAAAATTTTATGTTATTTTAATAAGTCTTTGTAAAATTTTATGTTATTTTAATACTAGTAATTTTAATAAGTCTTTGTAAAATTTTATGTTATTTTAATACTAGTAATAAATGTGTTCACACTTAAATGCAATAAAAAACTTTAATCAAACCCTCATTGCTAACAGAGATTTTAAGAACCTTTACTAACAAACTGTTGTTGAAACTGCTTATTTGGAAAAGTGACTAGTGATGGGAAAAGTTGAAACTGCTTATTTGGAAAAGTGACTAGTGATGGGAAAAGTTGGTATCAGAGCTTCTCTCTGTGTATTGCAGTATATTAATTAGGAAAGGAGACTGTAGATTCAAATTGATTTTCAGAGTACCGAACTTTACCTTACCCCATATAAAGTCTGATTAATTTTGCTTAATTTATTCTGAATCTTTATTTGCTCTGCTTACTTAACATGAATTAGGAATTAATGTCTTTTATTCCTTATCCTCCTGGTATATATAATATAGATTATGATCGTGTAAAAGAACTTAATAATAGGTTGTATTCTCAACGTAAAGAATTTAGAGAAACTTGTGATAAATTACATAATTTAAGAACTACTGTAAAAGATTTAACCACAGATATTAAAAACTTAACTTCTCTTAAATATTTGAATGAATACGAAGTAGCTATACAAGAAGCTTTTGATGAACTTTTTGCTACAGAAACCATAATTAGAAGAGAAATTATAAAATATTATATTGATAATTTATATGCTAACTCATCTAATTAAAACATATTAGAGATAATGAACCCTTATCTACAAACCCAAGAGGTAAAGCAGTTAAAATTTTTAGTAGAGACACAATTAAAAATAACAAACGAAGTATTACAAGAACAAATTCAGAAAGAAAACCAAAACAATATAGATATTTTAAAAGAAATCCAGAAAAGACAAATAAAATCTGAAGAAAAATTAAACACGGTCTTAGGAATTAGAAAAGAAGCTGGAAGACTTTAAGAACCATAATTTGCTAAGAAATAACCTAGATTATATTAAAGAACAATTAGCTAGAGAAGAAAAATTTGTTAGAAAAGAAATAGAACAAATAAAATTAGAACAACAAAATTTAAAAGAAACTTTAGAAAAAATTAACCAAAAAGTAGATAAACTTTTAGAACAAAGAAATATAGTAATATCAGAGGAACAAAAATTAAATAACCTTTTAAAACAATTTGAAAACTTTAATTTAGGAGAAAAACCAATAATTAAAATAGAAAGAAAAATAAATCCTTTTGAACCAAAAAATCTAGCAATAAAACCATGGAAATAGTAGAAGCAATAAACCCTCGAGATAATGTAAAAGAATTTATTGAAGAAAAATTAAAAAAGGCAGTAAAGGAAGTAACACCTTACAAAAAACAATTAGTTCAAAATTATAAAATAACTAGATTTTTAAATCAACATACTATAAGTTCAATAGGAAATATTGTATATTTAGATTTAGTATCTCCAGAAACAAAACATAAATTATTAAAAAAATAAAACCGATAAATATATGCACTTAGGAATAATTTTGATAGGAATAATAGGACTTCATCGTAAAGAAATTGGAGCACTTATAAATATTAACCTTTTAGATACTAGAAACAACACAGTAGGACGAGCTCTTTTAGCTAGTGCAGAAGTTAATATGAACCAAAATTACGCAGTTATTGGTTGTATACCTCAATTTTGTATAGATCTTAAGGAATTCACAGAAAAAATAAAAATAACTGTAAATACTAAAGGTTATGATATGGAATTAGGAAGTAAAAACCTTAGCATAGCTATAGGATTTATAGGAAAAACTACTAATGCTTTAAGCTTAAAATGTATGATGGAATTCGATGATATAGTAAAAACTTTTGGAAGTAAGACAGTAAATATGATAGAAGCAAAACCTGTAAATATAGACTATTTACTAGGACGAGAATGGGAATTACCTCAAATAAATAAACCAATAATAAAATATCCAACATCCAGTAGCTTATATGAAAACCAAGATGGAAGTGCAAGTATAACCTTTGGAAATTATAAAACTGTAAATGTAGAGGTAGAGTCAGATAGTGAGATAGAAAATGTAAATGTTATACAAGAAGATATTTTACTAAACATTGAGACAGTAGAAAACCTATACAAAAACTCAGAGTTAGTAAATATAATGTTAGAAGAATTTAGTAATCCAATATTACTAGACGAACAAATGGATCAAGAAAACTTTGCTAATATAATGTGTAACAACTATACAGATGACCAAATAATAGAACAACTCTATAAAACCAATTTAATCAAAAAGCTTATAGATATAGAAATGATAAATCAATTTACTATTCAACCAAAAGTTAACGAAAACATAGAAATAATCCCAAACGAATCAATAAATACAATAAATGAAGAAAAAGAAACTGTAAATGTAAAAAGTGAAATAGTAAAATATAATAAGCCGTATAGCAAGCCAAAAGGACCTCAATGGAAAACTAAAACAGAACCTTCTAGTTCTTTGCAACCAATATACGAATATGGAACAATATTAGATATAGATAGTGCACAAGATCTTAGAAAAACCATAGAAAATTGGGAGCAATCTTTAAATTCAGCAGGTGTGGTAGTATCCTTTGAAAATCAACAAGAAATTTATGAATTTTGTAAAAGCACCCTTAGAGGAACTGTACTACAATTTTTTAGAAACATGGAACAAGAAAACAGCAGTTATTTTCAAGAAGTCAGAAATAATTTTAGCATATCTGTATTTATAAATCTAATAAAACTTTATTTTTTAGGAACAACACAAGAAGATGTAAAGGAACCTGCAATATACCTTCATAAGTTAGAACAATTGAAATTATGTAACCTTTCATATATAAGAGAATATGAACAAAAATTTAGGAAATATGCAATCCTTGCTAGAGTAGACAGAACCCCTGAATATTTAAATAAATATATATTAAAAATACAAGGACCCGTAGGACTTAGATTATGGAATGAATTTACAACCTCCGAGTATAAAAACTCTCCTTATATAGGTGCTAGAATAGAATTTGTAAAAAATTGGTTAGAAAGAGAATGTGTAAGCATAGGAGAAAGAAGTCAGATAAAGAAACAAGACATAAATCAACAACTTTGTAGAAAATTACATATAGGAGAAAATCTAGATATAGGATGCAGAGAATATAAGTTTAGAAAACCTAAGAGATATAATAAATTTTTAAGAAGAAAGTCAAGAACCTTTTATAAAAAAACGACCATATCATGCAAGGTATAAAAAACCTGGAAAGTTTTGGATAAAAAGAAAAAGAACCTCAGAAAGAAAAAGACAGTGTAAATGTTATTTGTGTGGTCAGGAAGGCCATATAAGACCTGAATGTCCTGAACTTAAAAAACCATTAAATGAACGAAATAGAAAAACCCAAGTAAAAATAAACCTAATAAATGAGTATCAGCTAGATAGTGAAGAAGAAGAACTTATCAGTGAATTAGACTTTGAAAGTGAAAATTCAAGTGTATATAGTGTAGAAGATAGTGAAAATGAAAAAGAAGAAATTTGTATGATTATTGAAAAAGAGGAAAATCAAGCTAAGAAAACCCCTTTAAATTTAGAAAACCTTGTACAACCTTTAGAAAGTAAAATAAAACCTTATAATATATGGAAAGATTTACAAATAATAATCAAAGGAAAATTTTCAAAAGAAGAAGAAGATAGTAGTTCAAAAACTAAGGACACAGAAGAACACACAGAAGAACCAAAAAGTCCTGTAAAAGAACCAATGAATCCTGAAAAAATAATCATACAAACAATAGAACAAGTAAATATGGCAAATAAAGTTAAATCCATTATTTTTCCAACAACAATTAAATTAAAAACCATAGAATTAAAGGTAGACGCAATGTTAGATACTGGAGCCAGTAAAAACCTTTTATTTGAAACCTTAGTACCTCTAGAAGATCAGCAAACATTAGTTCAACCAGTAGAATTAATCCAATACAATCAACAAAAACTAATACTAACTAAGTATATTTCAAACGTACCAATCATAATTAATAACATAACCTTAGTATTACCTCAAACTTATCTTGTACCTACTATAAGTTTATATCCTTTTATTTTAGGTCTAAATTTTGTACATTCTTTACAAGGAGGGATAACAATACAAAATAACCAAGTTAGTTTTCATCCTAAAACCACAACAATTGTTTATACAAACATGGAAAATGTATTAAATAAAAATCATAATGTAACATCTCATCAAATTAGCAAAGTGGAGGCACAAAAGGATAGCATAATTAATGACTACTCAGAACAATTAAGAAATGCAAATAGATTAAAAAACCTTATATTAGAAGCAGAAAAAATAGGAATTATAGGAGAAGACCCACAAAAACATTGGAATAAAAATAAGACAACCTGTAAAATACCAATTAAAAACCCAGATTTAACAATAAAAACTGCAGATATAGCATGCAATCTTATAGATACAAAGGAATTCAAAATTCAAATAGAAGAACTGTTACAGAATAACCTCATAAAACCAAGTTTCAGTCCCCATAGATCCTCAGCCTTTTTAGTTAGGAACCATAATGAAGAAAAACGAGGAAAAGCTAGGATGGTTATTAATTATAAAAGATTAAATGATAATACATATGATGATGCCTATAAAATTCCGAACAAAGATTCTTTAATTAATTCTATTCAAGGATGTAAATATTTTTCTCAGTTAGACTGTAAAAGTGGATTTTGGCAAATCAGATTAGAAGAGGATAGTAAACCATGGACAGCGTTTTCATGTCCTTGTGGATTATATGAATGGAATGTAATGCCATTTGGACTAAAAAATGCTCCTCAGATATTCCAACGAATGATGGATAATATTTTTGGAAAATATTCTTTTGTTCTTGTATATATTGATGATATTCTTGTCTTTTCATATACTCTTCAAGAACACATAAAGCATTTAGAATTGATTTTTGAAAAATTAATTAGTCATGGATTAATAGTAAGTAAAAAGAAATTGAAATTATTTAAGACTCAAATAGAATTTTTAGGATTAGAACTAGAGGATGGACAAATAAAATTACAAGAACATATAGTACAAAAAATAAATAATTTTCCAGACAAACTCGAAGACTTAAAAACCCTTCAAAGTTTTTTAGGATTATTAAACTATGCTAGGCCATATATTAAAAACCTTAGTAGATTAGCTGGACCCCTTTATAGTAAAACAAAAAATACAGGGCAGAGATATTTTAACCAAGAAGATATTAAACTTATACAGAAAATAAAAGAACTTGTGAAACATCTCCCAACCTTACATTTACCCTTAGAAAATGAATATAAAATAATCCAAACTGATGCTAGTCAAACAGGATGGGGAGGTATACTTTTAGCTGTAACTAATATAGGAGAAGAAAAACTTTGTAGATATTGTAGTGGAACTTTTAATGATTATCAAAAGAACCTTAGCTCTACAGACTTAGAAATTGAAGCAATAATATTAGTCTTAGAAAAATTTCAATTATTTTTGAACCAAGAACAATTTACTTTAAGAACCGATTGTGAGAATATTAAAAAATTCTTTGAAAACAAAAATTCTTCAAAACTGTCCACCAAAAGATGGATAAAGTTTCAAAACTCTTTAATTGGTTTCAAACCTAAATTTGAACATATTAAAGGAAAAGATAATATATTAGCAGACTGGTTAAGTAGACAAATAATTAATAATGTCGATAATACTAATGATTGATTTCATGATTACAGGAACATGGCTCAAAGAAAACCTACGAAAGCTAGAACCTTTCAATATGGAACCATATGTCTAAACGAAGTGTTGAATCCAAACCTAAGGTTTAACTCTTTATTTTCTCAAAACCTTTTTGAAGAACATAAGGTTATTGTAGATAATTTTTGGTCTTTAAAACCACAAAGTTTTCCGAACCAAAATTTAGAATACGCTTATGGAAAAACAGTGTCAGCTTTAGCCCAACATTTACAAAACCTTCAAAACCAACTGATTGCTTTAGAAACCCAAAAATTCCAAAACCTCAAAATCCAAGAAAATCAAGAAAAACTGATAGAAGATTTGAAAACCAGTACAGTGTCAACCAATCAAACCAGCTGTTCAAACAGTCAACCTGAAGTAATTAGTTTAATTAAGAAATCAGCTCTTCTGACTGAACAATATGAAAGGCTTGTTGTTAAAAATATAATTGGAGTTGATAACTACTCTTTCGTCAAAACCTTTTTTCTACAAAACCAATATAACAAAGTGTTTAAAAATCAAGAACTTTTGTATAAACATTTTAGAACTAAAAATGTCGGGATAAAAACAGGGTATATGGCATATCACGACCCTGAATTTTTCTTTGTTATATATCTAGCTTATGTAAATATGTCTGTTGTAAATAAAGAAAATTTTGATTTAGTACCGCAACTTATGGATCAGGGAATTTTAAAAAATGTTTTTATGAACCATATATCTCAAATTCCTGAAAATTTCCCAGAAAAATTGAAAGATATTTTAACCTATCTTTTTAAAACCGAAAAATATATAGATATTTCTTTTGAAACCATTCCACCTTTATTTCAACCCGATGGATCAGTAGTACCAGCCTATCATCATGTATATATAAAACATAATAAAGAACCACTCATCCCTCAACAAGAACCAGAATGGGAAATGACCCGTTCAAACGAATTTCCAGAATTTTTTACTCGCTTTAGAGCTTTTCAAATCTATGATCTTAGACCAACCCGGAATAAATTATTTCATCTCATTGGCGAAACAAAAACCATGTCTATATGGAGAGTAAAACCTTTAGAACACATCATTGTTCCAAACCCTTTTATTACTTCTGAAGAACAGGATTTTATAACCGAACTCAGTGTAGATATACCGGAACCATCTTCCTACCTCAGTGATGACGCATTATTTTGGGACAACCTGGACGATGAAAGTTATCATAATCTACAAAATGCAATGGAAGGATGATGTCAGCAATGACGACATTGAAGCAGTAAATGCGTCTTCAACTACACAAATTAAATATGGCAGTACAAATCCAGAAGCAGTAAAAACATCCACAAGCCACGTATTATGCATGTAATAAAAAGAGAAAAAAAGGACAAGAGAAAGAGACAAGAAGGAAGAGAAGAACGGATGAATAAAAGTCACATGTCTCAAAAGTCAAAAGTCTTTGTATTTATTTTATACCAAACCTCTGAACACCGTAAATATTTTTCCTACCATCCAACCACTTGAAATTAATTCTCACCTGTATTCTCACCTGTCACTTGTAAATGCTTTGCCTATAAATTAGTGGTAGTAAAAGAAAAGAAGTGTGCCCGAGAGAAAGTGTGTGCAATAGTGTGCAAAGTTGTCTGTAAAAAAGCTCCATCATCTTCAGCCTTGTAAATTCATCAGCAATCAATAAGAAAGTAAGAATTTTCTGTTAAATTTTTTGCCTTCATTTAAATTTCTGTATTATGTATTTTTCTTACCCTTAGGGGGTAAAAAGGGGTAAAAAGGTAAAGTAGGGAAATGAAAAATTATTTGAATTATTTTTTAAGTTTTCTTTACTAGTTAATATATGCAATATACATGGATCCTTTTTATATAACGTTCTCATCAATGTAAAAAAAAAAAAAAAAAAAAAAAAAAAAAAAAAAAAAAAATTATTTAGAAAATTTTGGGTATAAAATCATGAATTTAAAACTAGAGTCTTTAGTCTTAACCCTTGACCTCAAACCCGTTTTTGCCGGAAAATTGGCGTTCTAGGGAGACTATGTCTGGTCAGAAGGGGGGTATTACCTTGACACGAAGTGATGTTTTAAAATTTTTGAATTTTACTACCTGAATTTTTGAGATATCCGATTTCAAAAACTTAAAATTTTATGTTATTTTAATAAGTTTTTGTAAAATTTTATATTATTTTATTAGGTGTTTGAAAATTTTGAAAATTTTATGTTATTTTAATAAGTTTTTGTAAAATTTTATATTTTTTTATTAGGTGTTTGAAAATTTTATGTTATTTTAATAAGTCTTTGTAAAATTTTATGTTATTTTAATACTAGTAATAAATGTGTTCACACTTAAATGCAATAAAAAACTTTAATCAAACCCTCATTGCTAATTATTTGAATTATTTTTTAAGTTTTCTTTACTAGTTAATATATGCAATATACATGGATCCTTTTTATATAACGTTCTCATCAATATAAAAAAAAAAAAAAAAAAATTATTTAGAAAATTTTGGGTATAAAATCATGAATTTAAAACTAGAGTCTTTAGTCTTAACCCTTGACCTCAAACCCGTTTTTGCCGGAAAATTGGCGTTCTAGGGAGACTATGTCTGATCAGAAGGGGGGTATTACCTTGACACGAAGTGATGTTTTAAAAGTACTTTTCCCATCACTAGTCACTTTTCCAAATAAGCAGTTTCAACAACAGTTTGTTAGTAAAGGTTCTTAAAATCTCTGTTAGCAATGAGGGTTTGATTAAAGTTTTTTATTGCATTTAAGTGTGAACACATTTATTACTAGTATTAAAATAACATAAAATTTTACAAAGACTTATTAAAATAACATAAAATTTTCAAACACCTAATAAAATAATATAAAATTTTACAAAAACTTATTAAAATAACATAAAATTTTCAAACACCTAATAAAATAATATAAAATTTTACAAAAACTTATTAAAATAACATAAAATTTTCAAACACCTAATAAAATAATATAAAATTTTACAAAAACTTATTAAAATAACATAAAATTTTAAGTTTTTGAAATCGGATATCTCAAAAATTCAGGTAGTAAAATTCAAAAATTTTAAAACATCACTTCGTGTCAAGGTAATACCCCCCTTCTGACCAGACATAGTCTCCCTAGAACGCCAATTTTCCGGCAAAAACGGGTTTGAGGTCAAGGGTTAAGACTAAAGACTCTAGTTTTAAATTCATGATTTTATACCCAAAATTTTCTAAATAATTTTTTTTTTTTTTTTTTTTTTTTTTTTTTTTTTTTACATTGATGAGAACGTTATATAAAAAGGATCCATGTATATTGCATATATTAACTAGTAAAGAAAACTTAAAAAATAATTCAAATAATTTTTCATTTCCCTACTTTACCTTTTTACCCCTTTTTACCCCCTAAGGGTAAGAAAAATACATAATACAGAAATTTAAATGAAGGCAAAAAATTTAACAGAAAATTCTTACTTTCTTATTGATTGCTGATGAATTTACAAGGCTGAAGATGATGGAGCTTTTTTACAGACAACTTTGCACACTATTGCACACACTTTCTCTCGGGCACACTTCTTTTCTTTTACTACCACTAATTTATAGGCAAAGCATTTACAAGTGACAGGTGAGAATACAGGTGAGAATTAATTTCAAGTGGTTGGATGGTAGGAAAAATATTTACGGTGTTCAGAGGTTTGGTATAAAATAAATACAAAGACTTTTGACTTTTGAGACATGTGACTTTTATTCATCCGTTCTTCTCTTCCTTCTTGTCTCTTTCTCTTGTCCTTTTTTTCTCTTTTTATTACATGCATAATACGTGGCTTGTGGATGTTTTTACTGCTTCTGGATTTGTACTGCCATATTTAATTTGTGTAGTTGAAGACGCATTTACTGCTTCAATGTCGTCATTGCTGACATCATCCTTCCATTGCATTTTGTAGATTATGATAACTTTCATCGTCCAGGTTGTCCCAAAATAATGCGTCATCACTGAGGTAGGAAGATGGTTCCGGTATATCTACACTGAGTTCGGTTATAAAATCCTGTTCTTCAGAAGTAATAAAAGGGTTTGGAACAATGATGTGTTCTAAAGGTTTTACTCTCCATATAGACATGGTTTTTGTTTCGCCAATGAGATGAAATAATTTATTCCGGGTTGGTCTAAGATCATAGATTTGAAAAGCTCTAAAGCGAGTAAAAAATTCTGGAAATTCGTTTGAACGGGTCATTTCCCATTCTGGTTCTTGTTGAGGGATGAGTGGTTCTTTATTATGTTTTATATATACATGATGATAGGCTGGTACTACTGATCCATCGGGTTGAAATAAAGGTGGAATGGTTTCAAAAGAAATATCTATATATTTTTCGGTTTTAAAAAGATAGGTTAAAATATCTTTCAATTTTTCTGGGAAATTTTCAGGAATTTGAGATATATGGTTCATAAAAACATTTTTTAAAATTCCCTGATCCATAAGTTGCGGTACTAAATCAAAATTTTCTTTATTTACAACAGACATATTTACATAAGCTAGATATATAACAAAGAAAAATTCAGGGTCGTGATATGCCATATACCCTGTTTTTATCCCGACATTTTTAGTTCTAAAATGTTTATACAAAAGTTCTTGATTTTTAAACACTTTGTTATATTGGTTTTGTAGAAAAAAGGTTTTGACGAAAGAGTAGTTATCAACTCCAATTATATTTTTAACAACAAGCCTTTCATATTGTTCAGTCAGAAGAGCTGATTTCTTAATTAAACTAATTACTTCAGGTTGACTGTTTGAACAGCTGGTTTGATTGGTTGACACTGTACTGGTTTTCAAATCTTCTATCAGTTTTTCTTGATTTTCTTGGATTTTGAGGTTTTGGAATTTTTGGGTTTCTAAAGCAATCAGTTGGTTTTGAAGGTTTTGTAAATGTTGGGCTAAAGCTGACACTGTTTTTCCATAAGCGTATTCTAAATTTTGGTTCGGAAAACTTTGTGGTTTTAAAGACCAAAAATTATCTACAATAACCTTATGTTCTTCAAAAAGGTTTTGAGAAAATAAAGAGTTAAACCTTAGGTTTGGATTCAACACTTCGTTTAGACATATGGTTCCATATTGAAAGGTTCTAGCTTTCGTAGGTTTTCTTTGAGCCATGTTCCTGTAATCATGAAATCAATCATTAGTATTATCGACATTATTAATTATTTGTCTACTTAACCAGTCTGCTAATATATTATCTTTTCCTTTAATATGTTCAAATTTAGGTTTGAAACCAATTAAAGAGTTTTGAAACTTTATCCATCTTTTGGTGGACAGTTTTGAAGAATTTTTGTTTTCAAAGAATTTTTTAATATTCTCACAATCGGTTCTTAAAGTAAATTGTTCTTGGTTCAAAAATAATTGAAATTTTTCTAAGACTAATATTATTGCTTCAATTTCTAAGTCTGTAGAGCTAAGGTTCTTTTGATAATCATTAAAAGTTCCACTACAATATCTACAAAGTTTTTCTTCTCCTATATTAGTTACAGCTAAAAGTATACCTCCCCATCCTGTTTGACTAGCATCAGTTTGGATTATTTTATATTCATTTTCTAAGGGTAAATGTAAGGTTGGGAGATGTTTCACAAGTTCTTTTATTTTCTGTATAAGTTTAATATCTTCTTGGTTAAAATATCTCTGCCCTGTATTTTTTGTTTTACTATAAAGGGGTCCAGCTAATCTACTAAGGTTTTTAATATATGGCCTAGCATAGTTTAATAATCCTAAAAAACTTTGAAGGGTTTTTAAGTCTTCGAGTTTGTCTGGAAAATTATTTATTTTTTGTACTATATGTTCTTGTAATTTTATTTGTCCATCCTCTAGTTCTAATCCTAAAAATTCTATTTGAGTCTTAAATAATTTCAATTTCTTTTTACTTACTATTAATCCATGACTAATTAATTTTTCAAAAATCAATTCTAAATGCTTTATGTGTTCTTGAAGAGTATATGAAAAGACAAGAATATCATCAATATATACAAGAACAAAAGAATATTTTCCAAAAATATTATCCATCATTCGTTGGAATATCTGAGGAGCATTTTTTAGTCCAAATGGCATTACATTCCATTCATATAATCCACAAGGACATGAAAACGCTGTCCATGGTTTACTATCCTCTTCTAATCTGATTTGCCAAAATCCACTTTTACAGTCTAACTGAGAAAAATATTTACATCCTTGAATAGAATTAATTAAAGAATCTTTGTTCGGAATTTTATAGGCATCATCATATGTATTATCATTTAATCTTTTATAATTAATAACCATCCTAGCTTTTCCTCGTTTTTCTTCATTATGGTTCCTAACTAAAAAGGCTGAGGATCTATGGGGACTGAAACTTGGTTTTATGAGGTTATTCTGTAACAGTTCTTCTATTTGAATTTTGAATTCCTTTGTATCTATAAGATTGCATGCTATATCTGCAGTTTTTATTGTTAAATCTGGGTTTTTAATTGGTATTTTACAGGTTGTCTTATTTTTATTCCAATGTTTTTGTGGGTCTTCTCCTATAATTCCTATTTTTTCTGCTTCTAATATAAGGTTTTTTAATCTATTTGCATTTCTTAATTGTTCTGAGTAGTCATTAATTATGCTATCCTTTTGTGCCTCCACTTTGCTAATTTGATGAGATGTTACATTATGATTTTTATTTAATACATTTTCCATGTTTGTATAAACAATTGTTGTGGTTTTAGGATGAAAACTAACTTGGTTATTTTGTATTGTTATCCCTCCTTGTAAAGAATGTACAAAATTTAGACCTAAAATAAAAGGATATAAACTTATAGTAGGTACAAGATAAGTTTGAGGTAATACTAAGGTTATGTTATTAATTATGATTGGTACGTTTGAAATATACTTAGTTAGTATTAGTTTTTGTTGATTGTATTGGATTAATTCTACTGGTTGAACTAATGTTTGCTGATCTTCTAGAGGTACTAAGGTTTCAAATAAAAGGTTTTTACTGGCTCCAGTATCTAACATTGCGTCTACCTTTAATTCTATGGTTTTTAATTTAATTGTTGTTGGAAAAATAATGGATTTAACTTTATTTGCCATATTTACTTGTTCTATTGTTTGTATGATTATTTTTTCAGGATTCATTGGTTCTTTTACAGGACTTTTTGGTTCTTCTGTGTGTTCTTCTGTGTCCTTAGTTTTTGAACTACTATCTTCTTCTTCTTTTGAAAATTTTCCTTTGATTATTATTTGTAAATCTTTCCATATATTATAAGGTTTTATTTTACTTTCTAAAGGTTGTACAAGGTTTTCTAAATTTAAAGGGGTTTTCTTAGCTTGATTTTCCTCTTTTTCAATAATCATACAAATTTCTTCTTTTTCATTTTCACTATCTTCTACACTATATACACTTGAATTTTCACTTTCAAAGTCTAATTCACTGATAAGTTCTTCTTCTTCACTATCTAGCTGATACTCATTTATTAGGTTTATTTTTACTTGGGTTTTTCTATTTCGTTCATTTAATGGTTTTTTAAGTTCAGGACATTCAGGTCTTATATGGCCTTCCTGACCACACAAATAACATTTACACTGTCTTTTTCTTTCTGAGGTTCTTTTTCTTTTTATCCAAAACTTTCCAGGTTTTTTATACCTTGCATGATATGGTCGTTTTTTATAAAAGGTTCTTGACTTTCTTCTTAAAAATTTATTATATCTCTTAGGTTTTCTAAACTTATATTCTCTGCATCCTATATCTAGATTTTCTCCTATATGTAATTTTCTACAAAGTTGTTGATTTATGTCTTGTTTCTTTATCTGACTTCTTTCTCCTATGCTTACACATTCTCTTTCTAACCAATTTTTTACAAATTCTATTCTAGCACCTATATAAGGAGAGTTTTTATACTCGGAGGTTGTAAATTCATTCCATAATCTAAGTCCTACGGGTCCTTGTATTTTTAATATATATTTATTTAAATATTCAGGGGTTCTGTCTACTCTAGCAAGGATTGCATATTTCCTAAATTTTTGTTCATATTCTCTTATATATGAAAGGTTACATAATTTCAATTGTTCTAACTTATGAAGGTATATTGCAGGTTCCTTTACATCTTCTTGTGTTGTTCCTAAAAAATAAAGTTTTATTAGATTTATAAATACAGATATGCTAAAATTATTTCTGACTTCTTGAAAATAACTGCTGTTTTCTTGTTCCATGTTTCTAAAAAATTGTAGTACAGTTCCTCTAAGGGTGCTTTTACAAAATTCATAAATTTCTTGTTGATTTTCAAAGGATACTACCACACCTGCTGAATTTAAAGATTGCTCCCAATTTTCTATGGTTTTTCTAAGATCTTGTGCACTATCTATATCTAATATTGTTCCATATTCGTATATTGGTTGCAAAGAACTAGAAGGTTCTGTTTTAGTTTTCCATTGAGGTCCTTTTGGCTTGCTATACGGCTTATTATATTTTACTATTTCACTTTTTACATTTACAGTTTCTTTTTCTTCATTTATTGTATTTATTGTATTTATTGATTCGTTTGGGATTATTTCTATGTTTTCGTTAACTTTTGGTTGAATAGTAAATTGATTTATCATTTCTATATCTATAAGCTTTTTGATTAAATTGGTTTTATAGAGTTGTTCTATTATTTGGTCATCTGTATAGTTGTTACACATTATATTAGCAAAGTTTTCTTGATCCATTTGTTCGTCTAGTAATATTGGATTACTAAATTCTTCTAACATTATATTTACTAACTCTGAGTTTTTGTATAGGTTTTCTACTGTCTCAATGTTTAGTAAAATATCTTCTTGTATAACATTTACATTTTCTATCTCACTATCTGACTCTACCTCTACATTTACAGTTTTATAATTTCCAAAGGTTATACTTGCACTTCCATCTTGGTTTTCATATAAGCTACTGGATGTTGGATATTTTATTATTGGTTTATTTATTTGAGGTAATTCCCATTCTCGTCCTAGTAAATAGTCTATATTTACAGGTTTTGCTTCTATCATATTTACTGTCTTACTTCCAAAAGTTTTTACTATATCATCGAATTCCATCATACATTTTAAGCTTAAAGCATTAGTAGTTTTTCCTATAAATCCTATAGCTATGCTAAGGTTTTTACTTCCTAATTCCATATCATAACCTTTAGTATTTACAGTTATTTTTATTTTTTCTGTGAATTCCTTAAGATCTATACAAAATTGAGGTATACAACCAATAACTGCGTAATTTTGGTTCATATTAACTTCTGCACTAGCTAAAAGAGCTCGTCCTACTGTGTTGTTTCTAGTATCTAAAAGGTTAATATTTATAAGTGCTCCAATTTCTTTACGATGAAGTCCTATTATTCCTATCAAAATTATTCCTAAGTGCATATATTTATCGGTTTTATTTTTTAATAATTTATGTTTTGTTTCTGGAGATACTAAATCTAAATATACAATATTTCCTATTGAACTTATAGTATGTTGATTTAAAAATCTAGTTATTTTATAATTTTGAACTAATTGTTTTTTGTAAGGTGTTACTTCCTTTACTGCCTTTTTTAATTTTTCTTCAATAAATTCTTTTACATTATCTCGAGGGTTTATTGCTTCTACTATTTCCATGGTTTTATTGCTAGATTTTTTGGTTCAAAAGGATTTATTTTTCTTTCTATTTTAATTATTGGTTTTTCTCCTAAATTAAAGTTTTCAAATTGTTTTAAAAGGTTATTTAATTTTTGTTCCTCTGATATTACTATATTTCTTTGTTCTAAAAGTTTATCTACTTTTTGGTTAATTTTTTCTAAAGTTTCTTTTAAATTTTGTTGTTCTAATTTTATTTGTTCTATTTCTTTTCTAACAAATTTTTCTTCTCTAGCTAATTATTCTTTAATATAATCTAGGTTATTTCTTAGCAAATTATATAGATTTAATTTAATTTATTTTTTAAAAATGAAAATATTTTTTTTAAAAAAAAACTATTTATCCAAACAAGTCTTTCTGTTTTTTTTTTAAATCTTTTTATAAAAATAACTTGCCAAATACCCTTATTTTTATAAAATATTTTTTTTTTATTTTTTAACTTAAAAACGGTTTCTAAAAACAAGCATGAGAAATCATGGTTGAATATTAAAATTATTTTTATCTTTTAGTAATCTTTATATCACTAGAATAAAAAAATTGTTTTATAATTAAAAAAAATTTATTTATCTTTAATTTATAGATAATTGTAGATTTAATTTTTATTTTGTTAACATGACTTAACTTGAATTTGATTTTATATTATTAAAAATTAAATTTATAAATGAATTTTTTTTGTTTTAAAAAACTATTTTTTAAAACATCTTGTCAAATACTTTTATTTTAAAAAAATTTAAAACCTGTTTGACAGTGATGTTCAAAAGTGTTTCTACCTTTAAAAACACTTTTAAGTGTTTTTGGGATGAAAATGAGGTGTTTGGCAAATTTTTAAAAACACTTTTGAAAATCCGGAAAAACACTTAAAAGTGATTTTTAGATAATCACTTGACAAGTGTTTTTTTAAAAAAACACTTCAAAAATTTTGAAATATTCCAAAAATGCCCCCAAGTGATTCCCGATACCTTTCTTTCCCTTTCACTCATACCTCTCTCCTTCATTCTCTTCATCCATCGCTCTCTATCCGAGACTGCACAGTAGGAAGACCCTCTATTTGGCCAGAACTCGAATTGTTTGGATTCAAGATTCTATGCCTAATTCGGATCGCAAATTATTCTACCCCAGCCTCTATCTACTCGAGTTCTTGAGAATTAACATTGATGAAAACATAGGTCGGCCTATGTTGCCGTCAATTTCGAATGAGAATGCATATCTGAATTGTGAGGTTAAGCCTATTTACGACCTTTGTGTTGATGTTGAGGGAAGCATAATGGGAACAACAATTTCAATTGAGAAGAACAACGGTCCCATTTATGCATGTTGTTATAGGTCAGTTTTTCCGATCATAATATCAGTATTCAAATCCTTGGTCTATGGAGGAAGATCATTTGATTTTCAGGAGTTGAAATCGGCAATGCACCAAGTGTTCTTAGTTCCCACTGTGTTTGCATCCACCAGGTGTTCAATGATTGGTCCATGAGAAGCCAAAGTAGAAGGAGGAGTTCATAGTAGAATGAGATATGACAAACAACAAGAATACATGAAGTCATTCAAAGTGGAAGACGATATGTACTCAATCTGCTATAAGTTAGGGTTCTATTGTGTGGGTTTTGGGCAATCATGTATTGTTTTATTTGAAAATTATCTTTTATTCAATGTAATTTAAAAATATTTTTTAAAATTTTATTATAGTGATAAAAAATTATTAATTTTAAACTAATATATAATCAAATAATTTGTTATATCATGATTAATATTTATTTATTAATCCAATTCCTTTTGTAAACATTTTTCAAATTTTTATTTAAATAAAAAATTATTTTTTAGTTTTTTTTAACAATATATATATATATTCTTTTGAAAAGTTTTTTTTGTTTATCATACTATTTTTTTTGTAATTAAAATTATATGTTATTTTTAGTAATTTATTAATATTAAAAGTGTTTTTATACTTATACAACATATTATCAAAATCACTATTAGAATTATTTTTTCTGATTCTCATAAAAGTGTTTTTCATAAAAATAAAACACTTTTAAGAACAACACTTTTATTAGAATTACTGTCAAACGGACTTTTAGTTATGACTTTTTTCTCACTAATTTAGAAACGATTTTTAAAAACAAATTTTAAAAATTATCATGTGTTTTAGTTTAAAAAAATATGGTTAAATAGACCTTAAAAATAAATAAACTAGGACAAATGAAATTAATTATTGGGACATGAAAATATTATATAAATTCTGGTTAAATGAAGCCGATGATCTGATATAGGTATACCGTACTCATTCTTTAGTCTTGAGACTTTCCTCTCTTTCACCACTTTTTCTTCTCCTCTTCTCTTTTATGTACCTTATTGTCGTCACAATCTCACCTTCTCGTTCCAAACAAATTTTTTCCCCTGCTAGCTTAGAAAGTGAAAGAAACTGGAGGTAGGAAGACGAGGCTTATGGTGGCGTCTCCCCGAAGTGGAATCTAGGGCGCGGCGGAAGCCATAGGCTTGAAAGAAGGGGAAGTGAAAGGCGGAGGACTTTCGAGTTTTATTGGCCGAGAGGCTAGGGCACGGTGTAATTTGGTTCGATCTCGGTGTGGAAGCTCGGGGAATCAGCTTATTGCGTAGTGGTTTTGTGGTTGTGGGATTTTGGAAACCTTAGATTTGGGTCAGGGTTGTGTGGTTGGCTGATTAAGCTAGGGGCGGGGCTGCCCTTGCGATTGACTGGGTTTTCATGCTGTCTAAACCACTGCCTTGGGATCGGAAGGACTTCTTCAAGGAGAGGAGAGGAAGCACGAGAGGTCGGAGTCTTTAAGTTTGCTGCAAGATAGAGGACTCGCATCAGGGTTCTTGGGAGTTTGCTCGCCGGAATCGGCAGACTTGCGCCGTCCTACAGGTGAGTTGAATCCCACCGGGTTCTTGATGATGTCGGTTTTGCTTTAAACCAAGAAAAATAGTCGGGTTCTTGAAAAATTTGGTCTCCGAGCCCTTTTGTTTTTTATGATTTGTTCCTTTTTGGTTTTTAATTTTGAATTTATTCTCTCACGGAAGAAGCACGAGAGGTCTGAGTCTTTAGGTTTGCTGCAAGATAGAGGGACTCGCATCAGGTTCTTGGGAGTTTGCTCGCCGGGATCGGTAGACTTTCGCCCCCCTACAGGTGAGTTATGAATCCGGGTTCTTGATGATTGTGATGAAATTCGTAGGTTTTGGTTTAAACCAATAATGATAATAGGGTTCTTAGAAAATTTAGTCCGAGTCCTTTTGTTTTTATTTTTTATTTTTTATGATTTGTTCTTTTTTGGTTTTTAATTTTTAATTTTTAATTTATTCTCTCCACGGGTCTGATTCTTTGTTTTGGGAATTCAAATCATATCGACTTCCATTTCAACAATAGCCTAAACCTTTTGGACCCTTGGTTGTTGTAATGGGTGATTTCGATACCTTATCGTGGTGTTAGATTGCATCCAATAGAGGAGGACTAGAAGCTTCACTTACAGTCATTTATTTAGAATAGAATATTTTGATACCATGAGGTGCTAGTATTGAATTATTCAATAAGAGCCCAATCTTTTTGTACTTGATTCAACTCTGAGTCTTCTATCAAATTGTTGAATAAAATATTCCAATATTGCAGCTTGAAGCACATCTTTTCCTTGCTTTCTTCATCTTTTCTTGTGTTTTCAGGCTTCTCCACCTTACTTCAATCATCATTGGTTCTTTGGGTTGTAATTCACTCACATTTATGCACATTTTATCTTATTTCTGTTGTATTCTCCATTAGACTTAAACAGCAGTCCCAAAATAAGGGCTTAGCATATATACAAGCTAAAAGATAATGGTTTGCACTCAAAAGCTATTCAAAAACCTATTTCTATATAAGGAAACACATCGGTTTTGAGTACTAATCAACTATTACCATAATAGCTTTCTCCATGAATTTTCAAGAACCTCTGGCATAGGCTTTTTGGAAGGAAAGAGAAAACTAGCTGGATACATAATTCAAATAAGACGCTTAAATGTTTTTTTTTTCATGGAAAAACAAATGAATCATAACAAAGATGAAAGACTGCTATAAGAACTAGGTGCTATGTATATTCTGAAATCCACAATCATGGATGTACTAGACAATAATTCAGTGACCCAGGCAATTATTCCTTTTTGGCATCACAGGATACTGAAGGAAAAGCGTTCTCTTCCAAACAAACTTTTTGAATGGTTGAATGGTAACTTAATGAAGTGATCATGAATCAAGGTTTCTCAGATGCTCAATTCATCTGCAACATTTGGAGATATGATGATAGACAAGAAGATCAAATTGAAATTTTGAATTATTCACAAGCTGTCCAGACCCATATGAGAACAACTGTCATTTATTTGTCTTGAAAATTCTAGGTGAGTATTTATGACACAGCAATGTTTTCTTGGACCATGCATCGTATTTTAGAAATGTTGAATACACCTCAGCGGCAATCAAGGTCTTCAATTCTTTTCAAAACTGTATCCAGGACATAGGAAAGAGACAGAAGTATTGACAGGCAACCAACTTCAATAAAATCATTCAACAACCAAATGGCTCATGGTGAGTTTTCTGGCTTTGGGAGGACCATTGTTTTCTACTTCATAACTATTTATGAGTACAATAATGTGCTTGTTCCTTCAAAAAGTAAAATAAAGTTAAAAAAGTTAGATTTTTGTTGAATGAAGGGATGAATTTTCTACTTGTGTTTAGTGGTATCCAGAACTAAATATCTCAGCTAAGAAATCCAATATCTAGCATTATTTGAAGTCCTCTTGCATAGGTCATGGGGAGTTTGCTACACCTATGGAACATGGTTTGGGATAGAGGGGTTGTTGGCTCTGGTGTCAAGATCTATGAAAATAGCTCAATCATCAGAAAAGCTTGTGATTTTCTACCATCGATATAGCTTGATTCTGGTGATTGGGGAGAGAGTAACCTTTCATGCCAAATCAAGGTAACAGTCAAAGCTATCTAAGTTGATAGTGTGATTTTAACATCTGTTGAAACCAAAATAAAGAGTCTTCTCAAATTTTAATAAATATTAGCTATGGAAATAACACTTGATGAGAAAATGATTTCAGGCAGGCAAATATTCTTGACCTCATTAATTTGATTGAATTACACAAAGACATTGGTTTCAATCAGCCTATCAACATGAAGGATCTAACTCTGACACTTTAGCTAGAATTTCAATCATTTCAAAGTT
Source organism: Vitis vinifera (assembly GCF_030704535.1). Lineage (NCBI taxonomy): Eukaryota > Viridiplantae > Streptophyta > Magnoliopsida > Vitales > Vitaceae > Vitis > Vitis vinifera. The sequence goes on from NC_081812.1 coordinate 6,820,632, forward strand.
CTTAGACACACATTTTATCGAGTCTTACAGTTTTCTATCAACAAAATTTAAAAAAAAAAAAAAAATCAAATTTTAGTTGCAAAAGACATTTGATTCATTGCAGCAAAATAGATTCCTCCAATTCGTGAGAACAAGTAAACCTGGAAAGGAACAAATCATAGCTAGTGAACATTGGATGAGCAATGTTGTCTCTCATTGCAACTGGGCAGTTAGGTCTCCTATCATATTCTAATACCAAGGATACTAATTCAATACTTATCATCACTTCACTTTAAACATTGACAGAACCAACCTGGCTGCATTTTGCAGCAAAGGTGCTCATTAATTCCCAAATGGAAAAAGGAGATTTTCCACAACAGGTTAGATGTCTTAGCTTTCAACTAATTATATACCAGAAGAAGTTAGTTACTGAATGAGAAATTGTTGTAATTTTGAGTAATTTAGAGTTGTGTTTTGTTTTGTTTTTTGCTTTTTTCAATGAAGAAAGGCATTGTGCCTTAACTATACAGATGTTACACAAAATTTTCCTATCAATTTTGGAAAGTTCAAATATGTGGTCTCTGCTTATGATTTTTTTTTCTTTTTCTGCTGTGGGATTACTTTTATGAGATTTTTAATGTACTGATTAAGCATTTATTTTCTTCCATTACCAGAGAAATTTATGAAGTTTATCATTGGCCCTGTCTTGCTCATTCAATTCCCATCCAAGAAAGTCTATTTCTCCCTCCAACAATTGTCCATCTTGTTTATGCTTGTATTTTAGGCAACTTAATATAGAATAACCAGGCACTAAATCCGGTTTATTTTTCTTATATCGTTCCTAACAGCTCATGATTACACTGTCAAATTTTTATAGCGTGATAATAATTTAGAGATACCTTTAAATACAAAATGGATCATCATGTTCTTATCCTAATGATCATATGCTAAGCATTAGTGTTGATGATTAGGTAGTTTGATTAAGAACTCAAAGCTAGTCAGAACAAGAGGTTAGTGTGAAACCCATCACAAAATTTGGTTGGATGTCAAACCTGGTCCAAGAATTCAACTAGAACATAATTTAATTTGACTGAATTTCAAACTCTTGAATACACCAGATAACATTTAGAGATCCAAATAGCATCAGTATAATTATAAAGAATTTCCTATGCCCCAAGAAGCTTTGGGATTTGATTTGATGTTACAGAAAAACAACTAACAAGTATTTTGGAAACAGAGTGTTTCATATTATACATGCCTAACAATTATCATAAATCTCAAGTAAAATTAGACCATAATGATACAGCACATAAATAGAACAAAGGCAAGTATATCAGCAAGATCAAATAAAATCTCCAAAGTCAAGTTCTAGGTGCCATATAGAGATCTTGCTGTAAGATTCCCAGTTTTAGTTGGTCTTTTTTTATTTTTTTGGCTACTCTGCCTTTCTACTATCTCATTAAAGAATCCTTGAATGCTGGGTGAAATTATAACATGCCTAGAAACACATAATGCATGCTGCAGCTCCCAACCAATCATGTACATTACTACATGCGAGTTAATTCCGAAGAGCATCTGACCAACCAATATCATATGACACAGGAATCAAGTAAATAAAGTATCCATGGCATTCAATTCAGAGAAATACTGCGTCTAGCGACAGTTGTCAAGAGAACAGATGAAAAGGAAACGAATTTGTAAACATTAAATTTTGTCATTGAGGCATTTTCTAATTCATTACTGAAAATTTTACATTATTATTTATTAGTACAGTATCAACTATCACACAAACTTGTATTTGTCTCTTAAAAGGTTTGAAACCTCTAATTGGTGATACACTCCTTGTTGCAGGGACACTTTTCTTTGCAATGAGCAATGTTGGTGAGGTGGGTAAATATCAATACACTTGAATATGATTGTCACATCATTTGGGGGCTTTTGACTCTGGAAGATTTCTGATTAATGTCATTAAATTTTTTCTTTTTCTTTTGAAACAATATGCCCCTTGAAGACTTGCTTTGAATAAATAAGATTTTAACTTGTTTAGCATTGTCTATTGTTGTCTTATTGTATTAGAGAGAAGAAAAAATTACACCTTGATTCCATTATTCTCCTTTTCAATTCTATCTAGTTCAAAACATCTTTGAAAACTTGAAGACCTTCTACTTCTAGCTTTATCTTGCAGAAGGACAATGATTCCTGATCTATCTGAATGAGGTTTAACACCAAGAACCAGATCAGGCCTTGGACAACTCAGATGGAAATTAAATCTTGTCTGCATCACTGCTCCATCTCCAAATTGACTTGAGCTTTTCTTATTTGTTGACATTCTATTTCTGTACAGATTTATATACACTGGATCTGTAGAAATTATATTGGATATTGCACAAGATCTCCTCATAGCTACTGATCAGTATCTCTTGCAGGGATAAAGCGTCCCTGTGAGTGTACCATTACCCATGTGAGTTAAGGAGCTCGATTTTTTGGATATGAATTCCTTTACTGCTTTGAATCAGATTGTGGACACCTGGTGACTCTTTTATTTTTATTTTCAAGGATATATCACTGGAAAATGTTTCAAGAATGCATGAGCTTTCAGAAGCCTTCCGTGCTATTTCCTTAAGACACACATGCCTCTTGTCTATCTTGGAGCAGTTTAGTAAACTGAGTTCTAGGCCGGGTATGTGATGCTCTCTCTCTGTCTCTATATATCTATTTATAACTGCCATTTCTACTAATAGCTTACTAAGGAAGAAGTTGGAAATACTTTTGGAGTTGTAGGAAGTCTCAATGGAGGCAATTGCTTGGAAGCCTAAATATTTGTCTTACAAAAATCTTTAGCTAGCTTTTGATATATGAATTAATATAATTCAATACAAATGATTCACATGTGTACTATTGTCCACTCTAAATGAATACCCAACTAACCGAAGCAAAAGGAGGATAGCGCAATGCAAGAAAAAAAAAAACTATTTTTAACTTCATTGGTCATTTTAGCTCAACATTGGTCTATCACTGGTAGAAACATGCCTCCGAAAATCACGATTTTCCATTGTTAAAAAAAGCCTAACCCACATAATTCGAGGCTATAATACAACTGACATTTGATTCTTGATCTCTAGCTAAATATATTGTATAGAAAGTGTTAGAAAATAAGGCTGCAGGTTGCTTTCAGAAAATTGGCTGCAGGTTATACATGCTTCATCATGTACTAGAAAATAAGGCACTAGTAACATATTAATACACTCTGCTCAATTTCTTTTTGTTTTTTTAAAATAGATACTTCTATTTTTATTTTTGTTGTTATCATGAAATGTAGGTTATTTACTTTTTAACTTTGGGTATAAATATACAAAAGGAAATCTATAAGTTGTACCTAATCTTCCAGAACTGTAATTTAACTAATACATCATTATTGAGATTGTCTTAATTTTCTGTTCTTTTTCCTTTCTCTGTTTGAGAACAAGGCTAAAGGTCATTCTGTTCATGATCTTGCTGAGATAGTTGCCCACCTATCTTCATACTTGAAGCATGCTTGACCTAAGTCACATGGAAAAAAATCAGGACAATAAACCTGGATTCTAACACTTCCTCAGTCCAATAAAAAATGAGAGCTTCTCTAATTGGCTCTATCATGTTACTCTACATGCCAATAAAGTTTCTGTTTTCCCTTTTGATTTGTTACACAAAAAAAAATAAAAATAAAAATAAAAATAATAATAATAATAAAATTAATTGTAGGGATGGTTCTATCATTGAATCTTTCTGGTTCCTGCTAAACACGTACCACAACTACCATGGATTTAGGAAACCATTAGGATTGGAGAGGTGGCAGAGCTGCCTCCTTCAACATTATTCCCAGCAGCACTGGTGCTGCAAAAGTATTAAAAGGACCTGTATCCATGGATTCAAAACCAATCTTTTGGGTTGTCATAAGCCATATTCAATTGATGCATTACAGCCGAATCTATGATTCTGTCTTCTCTAGTTGATTTTCTTTGCTGGGAAAGGCAAAGGAATTATTCTGCAAATACCACATTCTAATAGAATGGATGTAGAGCATATGGAAGGGTGGGATTTAATTATATTGTTGATCAAAATATAAATGTCTTTCTTCTTATAAAGATTAATATTTTTTTCCAACAACCAAGGGTGTTTTATTTTTCTTTTTTCCTTAATTCATATCAATCCCAGTTGAAAGGCACGATGAGTACAAAAGAAACTTAAATTTTATAAAGGAATTCATTTTCCTTGGTGGATGTTTTCCTTCATTGATTAGAGTAACAATGGCCATACTGTTGCATCAAGACACTGGTAAAAGCTAATACAATGATTTGGAATTAATCAACTTTCTTCCGCTTTCTGAAAAAATTAATCTAAGAGAGTTGTGTAAATGCAGTGTGGAGCATCTGGAAAACATAAGAATACATTATCACCAGACACTCAAACGTTGGAGGACAAATTTCTTGGACAATCAGAGGTAAGAAGCATAAACTCTGCACCAAAAGATGTATTATGTGCAGCAACTAGTTGAATAAAGAAGCCTTCCTCTTCCAGTAAACAGGTTTTTTGGGATAGATATTACCAAAATGAAATATTTGATTAAAAGGATTTTGAGCACATGCCCTTGGAAGAAGACAAATCAAAACCTAGCATCAGACATTATTTTCAAGTTATTTCATATTTATAGCTTGTTGGGTATTATAAATGAAATGGTTTTGCCAGAAACATTTTTGTTTCCAAAAAGGGAAATGTTGGAGCAGTTGAAACTAATTTTGGGGGAAACTTTTGTGTGTTGTGCAGAAAAATTATAGAGCTCGGAGTTTACTTTATATATATAAATTTTATGTTTTTCAGTTTTTGCATGTCAGATAGGAATTGATCTGATTTAATTATTTTGTAGGAGGGTTGTTTCCATTGTATGAGCTTCCTATGTACATTTTATATATCCTTAATATGGCGGGGTGTGATTATTTTATTGATCAAAGAGAGACAGTAGGTATACACATATTAAGGTATACGTAAACTTTATCAAGTTGATGCTGTTGATTTTCTCTACTTCTTTCCAGAAACTAATACCAAATTATAGCTTGATCCTTATCTACAAACTAGTAGATCAAGGCTGGACCTTACTGTGCCTAGACTGAAAGTTTTCAGACACACTTTTATTATAGATCAAGCTAATGTTGTTTCAACTCTCACTTCTCACAGCTTGTCTTTGTTCCTCACACTCTTTGAAGATTCTATTTAAATGTCGCATGGAATTTGTGAAACTTGGCATTTAAAAGTGTGGTAAATAATCTCATTCTTCATGATGTAGGCATTGAATTAAAATCATTTCATGCATTAGAACAAGTGTTTTAGAAAAACTGAGATACAAGGTTGGAATTATTTTTCATTTCTTTAATACATTGAGAAAATTGAGTATGATATCAAGGTTTGAATTATTGAGTATGAAAGCATTTAATCATTTCAATTTTTCTTTACTAGAACCTCTTTTGATGATCTTGGTCCCTTTGATGGTGTCTTGCAAGAGAATGGTATCATCTATTGTCCTCAAGTATTGTTATCAGATTATTCCATATCATCTAATCGAAAAACTATGAAAATTCTTACAATAGATGATTGAGAAAATCACATTGTCTAGTTAGATGAACATTTAGATATTTATTACATAGGTTACACATGTGAGGCTTATTATAATTAAATATAAGATCTGTGGTTTTTTACTTGTTCTGACTGATTCCACTCTCTTTGATGGTGCTTTGTAGGAGAATGGTTTTTATGCTGAGTTTGGTCTTGATGTTTCTTAAGATGCAATAATTGATTTTGTTTCCTAAAGGGCAGAGATTGAAATTGTTTATGGTGTTTCTGTGGAGAAGAGCTTGATTGGCCACTGTGCACCTTTGTTGTCGATGCTTTGTAGAAATTTTGGTTTGATGCAAGAGGTGTGGCTCTCCCTCTTCACTTCTCATAGCTATGTCTATGTTCCTCACATTATTTGAAGATTCTGTTTAAACTCCACATGGAATTTACAAACCTTGACATTTGAATGTGTGGTAAGTAATCTCATCCTTCATGATGGAGGTATTGAGCTAAAAGCTTTTAGCCTGACATTGGCCTTGATTTTGGAAGTTTAGACTAGATTTTTTCTTAAAATTCAAAAAAATTCATTTATAAGGTGAAAATAGTTTTTTTTTTTCCCACTATTTTTGAAATTTAAATTTCCTTTGAATTTTAATATTTTATTATGCTTTTGGGAACATATGTTATTTTGTGAATTGGAGTGTTGGATATTTTTATATGCATATATGCTATTCTTTTGTAGATGTTAGATGAAGGAAATATATTTCATATTAACGTACCATTCACTAAAAATCATTGGTGTTGTCATTATGGTATTTTACATTATTACTATGGATGCAATTGTAATTTACCCTAGACCTATATCGTGCCGTACAAATGGAGTGGCGCACTGTAGCCAATTAACCTAGTAATCTTTTATGCCAAGAGATAAAGGGGCACTAGAGCAGTTTGTATGAGAAGTGTGTTGAGAGATGTAGGGATACTGTGTCTATAAGGCACCATGATATTTGAGACATATGTCGCATGCGGTTGCATATTTGATACATGTTGATGGAGGAAAGGGCATTGTAGCAGTTATATTGCATATGTGCCGAGAGTTGGAGTGGCATTGTAGCCATGGATTATGCATGTGTTTGATTGATTAGACATAGGGTCGTCCAATGTTGCATGTCTACTTGATTGTTATACCATATATTATCTACGTTGAATGTTACCTACATGATAAAACTCCTCTTTCTACTTTGGACTGACCATCCTACAACCTGTATTATATGATCATTCACTGAGTTATTCACTTTGTAGTTCCTTAAATTTTTTAGACGAGGACCTAGTAGAACCAAATACCAAGCAAGTTCTGGAGGATGGTCAACAAGGCATATAAATGTTGTTGCCTTTTCCTTTGCTTCTTTTTGGATAGACTACTGGCATGTAGCCATTTTCTTAGGTATGTACAAGTTTTCGATCCCTTAAGACCAGCTTTTATGTATGCAAAACTGTTTATCTCGGACATAGTAATGAATTTATGGTTCCTTAAATATGCATCCTTGTATTGCTTTGACACAGTATATCTTGTCACAAGTTAATTTTCTTTCATAGGATAGTATCTACATCTTAGTCTTCAGACTAGGGAAGAGACACTGTCTTGCGTGGATGGCGCCTGCAAGGGTGGGTCGTCACATTTTTTGTACATATTAACCATATTTTGTGGTTTTAATATGTTTTTCTTCTTACTCAAACTTGTATGAGTATCATTTAATATCTTTGATGCAGTGTTTTTCTATGTTGAAGAGCAAGATGCATTTGATGTGTATTCCATAATCAATGGCTTCTCTAGTCTTACCCTTTCTTGTAAAATGTAAAGTAGATGTTGTATAGTCTTAGGTCCAATCTCAGTGTTCTTCCAAATCTGAATTCTCTTTTTTGAGTTTCTGACAATCATGTTGATGATGTACTAATTCTTGATCAGGTGGCCTTGCATCGAAATGCTTTTAAAATCTATACTTTTTTTTTCCCAACAACAACCCTAAGGTACTCTTCCATTTTATGTGCATGTGTGTCTTATTTATTTATTTATTTGATAAGTATGTGCATGTGTGTCATATTGGGAAGTTGCTACTAATTTATGAAAGTGTTCTTGTAATGGATTTAGGCAGTACTAGTTGTAGGAAGAAACAACCTATACACTCTTGGAATTGGAAACAACAGAGGGGTTAGATACTCAACTCCATGAGACCATATGGAAATTACTTATTTTTTGTTGTAAATCAAGTTGGGTGAGTAGTTGGATTTATTTTAATTTTATTTTGCATGTTTATCTTTGTAGGTTTAATTTACATCTCTTGTACACTATGGTTAAGAACACAATACCGTTAAAAGATTGAAAGACAAAAGATGCTCTCTGTGATTTAATGGGGACATGTGCTACCAAATACCACTATATGGTGCAATCATGTGTTGTTGGTAGTTTGGTTGGTTCTCCTATCATAGAGGTTGGAAGGACAAACCGAAAAGACTATGTGAAGGACAAAGTTGGGGCTATAAATATCAGACGTTGCTTTCTTGTGGAGCTCGTTGATAGATTTGCAAAGTTGATTTTAGCCAACACAGGTTGTCCTGTATTTTCTCAGGACTAGTCCACTTATGAAGCCGTGGAGAATGTGTTTGTTACCATATATATCAAGAAAAGTTTGTTTTCTTTTATTATCCTACATATTCATGGCATCTAAACAAGTGGGGTAAATCTTTTGGTTCATGATTTATATTCAGTTTTCTTATCAATGGTGTTTTTTCCCATCAACAATTGATAAAACCCTCAAATATTCTCAACTGTGAGAAATGGGAAGAAAAGCAAAAATAAAAAATTAAAATTAACAATCAATTGAACATTTGAGTAATCCATTGTTTTTTTTTATATTATTTTTTAATAATTTTTATTTGATACCTGGTGAACAAACTCTCTCTTGTGCATCAAATTCAACCATTCTATGTATTTGAGTTAAGTTTTCACTTTCCAAGTTAGATTCAAATATCTATTTTATTCTCATTAGTCATTTTTCTAAGTAAAGATATTGACATTAGTTATTTTGTATATTTTAACCATTTTTTTTTTAAAGGATTTTAATCTTTTTTTCTTCTTATGCAAATAGATGTATTATTTGATCTCTCTTGGAAAGTGCTTTTCTGTCTCGAAGAGTAAGACGTGTTTGATCATGTATGTTCATTAATCAAAGGTTTCTCTAGTCTCACACTATCTTGTAAATTAAATCTTGGGGAGAGTCCTAGGCCCAATCTGAGCGTTCTTCCAAAGGTGGATTCTCCATCTCGAGTTACTTACGATCTGTTGATAATGTACTGATCCTTGATTGGGTAGCCTCACATTGGATTGCTTTTAAAACCTATACTTTTTTGCTTCTCAATATTGTCCTCATTCTGGGGTCTAATATTGGTTTCAACAACTCCAAGGTTGCTTGAACTGCATGCTTGAATCGGATGCATTACTCTTACAAGTTTTCTAAAGAGCGAAAGAAAAACCTATTGTCTAATAATGAGACCCTGATATTTGGCATTCTGAAAAGCTTAATCACCGGTTTTTGGCTGCCAGATAACTTATGGTATGCGGTTACTGATAATGTTATTGATTTTATTTATGCAATTCATCCAACTACTGAAACCTTTGACTTGAGGAAAATGTCTCTTAGTTGCAAAATTACATTGAAAGTGGTATCATGCGTCCTTTCAATTGTTCTTGTAACAAAACTTAGTAGATATTTATTCATTATGTGCCATATTGCTATTAACCAATTGACGCATATGGTGTCATGTATCTAAATAGAAATCTTAATTGACAGTTTTGGCTGCCAGGAAACATAATGGTATGCTGCTGCTGATAATGTTATTGCTGCTATTTATGCTACTCATCCAACTCCTATGGAGAAATATGGAAGTTGTGGTTGAAAAGGTTTGCAATAGGTTTGGTGGAGTCACATGTATTGTTTATACTAATGTTTTAATTCTATTTTCATCTATCATGTGCTAATATGACAACTTATTATCATGTCAGGTTTTAATGCATGACTTCATTATAAGATATAATGTCATGGCACCTACGCTTGGACTAGTCTCTTATTTACCCATATTGGAGACATACTTCATTAATAACCTAGCAAGGTATTAAGTTGTTCTTGCATTACCTCATTTGCAGTTTATTTTTTTATTAATTGGTGTATTTTTTTCACACTAACGAAAACCAGAGTAAAATTTTGAAACAAATAAACAGAATACTCTTAGTCATGACTCTTTTTCTCTCTAATTTTGAAACGATCTTTAAAAACAAAATTTAAAAATTACCTTGTGTCCAAGTTTAAAAAAACATGGCTAAATAGGCCTTGAAAATAAATAAACTAGGACAAATGAAATTAATTATTGGGACATGAAAATATTATATAAATTCTGGTTAAATGAAGCTGATTATCTGATATAGATATACCATTCTCATTCTTTAGTCTTGAGACTTTCCTCTCTTTCACCTCTTTTCTTCTCCTCTTCTCTTTTATGTACCTTATTGTCGTCACGATCTCACCTTCTCGTTCCAAACAAAAACAAATTTTTTCCCCTGGTAGTGTAGAAAGTGAAAGAAACTGGAGGAGGTAGGAAGACGAGGCTTTTGTGTCTCATCTATGGTGGCGTCTCCCCGAAGTGGAATCTAGGGCGCGGCGGAAGCCATAGACTTGAAAGAAGGGGAAGTGAAAGGCGGAGGACTTTTGAGTTTTATTGGCCGAGAGGCTAGGGCACGGTGTGATTTGGTTCGATCTTGGTGTGGAAGCTCGGGGAATCAGCTTAGTGCGTAGTGGTTTTGTGGTTGTGGGATTTTGGAAACCTTAGATTTGGGTCAAGGTTGTGTGGTTGGCTGATTAAGCTAGGGGGGGGGGGGGGGGGGGCTGCCCATGCGATTGACTGGGTTTTCATGCCGTCAAAACCACTTCCTTGGGATCGGAAGGACTTCTTCAAGGAGAGGAGAGGAAGCACGAGAGGTCGGAGTCTTTAAGTTTGCTGCAAAATAGAGGACTCGCATCAGGGTTCTTGGGAGTTTGCTCGCCGGAATCGGCAGACTTGCGCTGTCCTATAGGTGAGTTGAATCCCACCAGGTTCTTGATGATGTCGGTTTTGCTTTAAACCAAGAAAAATAGTCGGGTTCTTGGAAATTTTTTTATGATTTGTTCCTTTTTGGTTTTTAATTTTGAATTTATTCTCTCCACGGAAGAAGCACGAGAGGTCTGAGTCTTTAGGTTTGCTGCAAGATAGAGGGACTTGCATCAGGTTCTTGGGAGTTTGCTTGCCGGGATCGGTAGACTTTCGCCCCCCTACAGGTGAGTTATGAATCCGGGTTCTTGATGATTGTGATGAAATTCGTAGGTTTTGGTTTAAACCAAGAATAATAATAGGGTTCTTAGAAAATTTAGTCCGAGTCCTTTTGTTTTATTTTTTTATTTTTTATGATTTGTTCTTTTTTGGTTTTTAATTTATTCTCTCCACGGGTCTGATTCTTTGTTTTGGGGAATTAGTTTTTGATGATGATTCTTTCATGGTTATTGTAGATCTGTGTTTTTTAGTCCATTTGTTTGTTAATGTGCTGTTTAGTTGTGCAGAAATTGTAATTAAAAAAACAGATGGTTTTTTATCTTTTTAAGTCAAATAAAACTACCTGTAAGAAAATTCTAGGTTTTGAATTTTTGAAGTTTCATCGTGTTCTTTGGTATTTTGATTTACCATGAACTTTTCTTACCTATCAAAAAAAAAAAAAAAAAAAACAAGGCTGGGTTAGAAATTCATAGACATCAACTTGCTCAAATCCATGATAGAAAACCCTATCAAAGCTAAAGGTAAAAATCCTCTCCCTTCTCATCCTACCATTCATCAATTCAATTATTATAATGATTTTTTTCATGAATAAATGAACAGAAACAGATAAGTAGCAATTTTTAGTGAAAGATAACCTTGAAAATGGAAGTTTGTGAATCTAGGCTTTGGACAAAAACAGTATCACCATGATCTCTTCTCTCTTTTGAACTTAAAGGTCTAAAGCATGCATAGACTGTTATGTGCGACATATTTTTATGGTGCCAAAAACCTTTATCTTCCAAGAATTAGTGCATAACTATCATGAAATTCAGCAAAATAGAGTATGACTTAATCCACCTGAAAATTCTAGAACTAGAGCTTTGTTTTGTCATTGAGGCATTTTCTAATTCATTACTGAAAATTTTACATTATTATTTATTAGTACAGTATCCACTATCACACAAACTTGTATTTGTCTCTTAGAAGGTTTGAAACCTCTAATTGGTGATACACTCCTTGTTCCAGGGACACTTTTCTTTGCCATGAGCAATGTTGGTGAGGTGGGTAAATATCAATACACTTGAATATGATTGTCACATCATTTGGGGGCTTTTGACTCTGGAAGATTTCTGATTAATGTCATTAAATTTTGTCTTTTTCTTTTGAAACAATATGCCCCTTGAAGACTTGCTTTGAATAAATAAGATTTTAACTTGTTTAGCATTGTCTATTGTTGTCTTATTGTATTAGAGAGAAGAAAAAATTACACCTTGATTCCATTATTCTCCTTTTCAATTCTATCTAGTTTATCATCTTTGAAAACTTGAAGACCTTCTACTTCTAGCTTTATCTTGCAGAAGGACAATGATTCCTGATCTATCTGAATGAGGTTTAACACCAAGAACCAGATTAGGCCTTGGACAACTCAGATGGAAATTAAATCTTGTTTGCATCACTGCTCCATCTCCAAATTGACTTGAGCTTTTCTTATTTACTGACATGCTATTTTTGTACAGATTTATATACACTGGATCTGTAGAAATTATATTGGATATTGCACAAGATCTCCTCATAGCTACTGATCAGTATCTCTGGCAGGGATAAAGCGTCCCTGTGAGTGTACCATTGCCCATGTGAGTTAAGGAGCTCGATTTTTTAAAATCCTAACCCACATAATTCGAGGCTATAATACAACTGACATTTGATTCTTGATCTCTAGCTAAATATATTGTATAGAAAGTGGTAGAAAATAAGGCTGCAGGTTGCTTTCAGAAAATTGGCTGCAGGTTATGCATGCTGCATCATGTACTAGAAAATAAGGCACTAGTAACATATTAATACACTCTGCTCAATTTCTTTTTGTTTTTTTAAAATAGATACTTCTATTTCTATTTTTGTTGTTATCATGAAATGTAAGTTGTTTACTTTTTAACTTTGGGTATAAATATACAAAAGGAAATCTATAAGTTTTACCTAATCTTACAGAACTGTAATTTAACTAATACATCATTATTGGGATTGTCTTAATTTTCTGTTTTTTTTTCCTTTCTCTGTTTGAGAACAAGGCTAAAGGTCATTCTGTCCATGATCTTGCTGAGATAGTTGCCCACCTATCTTCATACTTGAGGCATGCTTGACCTAAGTCACATGGAAAAAAATCAGGACAATAAACCTGGATTCTAACACTTCCTCAGTCCAATAAAAAATGAGAGCTTCTCTAATTGGCTCTAACATGTTACTCTGCATGCCAATAAAGTTTCTGCTTTCCCTTTTGATTAGTTACACAAAAATAATAATAATAATAATAATAATAAAATTAATTGTAGGGATGGTTCTATCACTGAATCTTTCTGGTTCCAGCTAAACATGTACCACAACTACCATGGATTTAGAAAACCATTAGGATTGGAGAGGTGGCAGAGCTGCCTCCTTCAACATTATTCCCAGCAGCACTGGTGCTGCAAAGGTATTAAAAGGACCTGTATCCATGGATTCAAAACCAATCTTTTGGGTTGTCATGAGCCGCATTCAGTTGATGCGCTACAGCTGAATCTATGATTCTGTCTTCTCTAGTTGATTTTCTTTGCTGGGAAAGGCAAAGGAATTATTCTGCAAATACCACATTCTAATAGACTGGATGTAGAGCATATGGAAGGGTGGGATTTAATTATATTGTTGATCAAAATATAAATGTCTTTCTTCTTATAAAGATTAATAGTTTTTTCCAACAGCCAAGGGTGTTTGATTTTTCTTTTTTCCTTAATTCATATCAATCCCAGTTGAAAGGCACGATGAGTATAGAAGAAACTCAAATTTTATAAAGGAATTCATTTTCCTTGGTGGATGTTTTCCTTCATTGATTAGAGTAACAATGGCCATACTGTTGCATCAAGACCCTGGTATATGTGTGAAACTTATGATGGTGAACTTGTTTTTCACATTTGACTCAGACAAGCCTCTTTATTTCCATTCTTGCTAAACAAATTCATGTTAGGCATTATTGACTTTTAATAGATGTTGTTTGGTTGTGGGAACTTAAGTGAACTCAACTTACAGGTGGAAGCTGAGAGATCTTATCATCAAACTGTACTTGCTACTTTAGAGAAACTATACGATGAGGTTTGTAATTATACATCCTGCTTTGTTTTCATACTGAGACAAATTATGTACTGTTCTTCATGAGTATCAAATACCTTCATCAGGAGCTGATACTATTCTCATTACTTTTTACATATTTCTTTTCAGTATAACAAAGATTATGACTGGAATACTTTCTCCACATGTTTATTATTGGAATTAGATGATTATGGAGAAGAAACGAAACGAGTCTTCATCTCAGCCAATAACTATGGAGAAAGATGTTTGCGTTCCTACCACATCCAAGGATGCAAATTCAAATGGATTTGACGATCATGGACATGCAAATCAAAATGGTTCATACTTTATTGCAAAAGTAAAGTCTTTGATCGCCTAGACCATCCATTAATTACTGTCTATGGATTACTCACTGTTTTATTAAAATTGATTGATATTGGAAATTCCCAGTTCTTATAGGGCAGCTCACTGTATATTGCTTCACTTACTCCATTCTTTTTTTTCTTTCGTAATCTGTTTCATTGCCCTATTGGCGACTATTTCACCACATCAAATTATATTTTGCAGCTTATCATCCTCTCATGCTAGGTGTTGTGTTACAGAATAAAGTATCTTTTGTACACTATTCTTAAATGAATGGGAATATATTATTCAATTTATGTAGGCAATGACCATAATGTTGTGTAGAGGTCAAATAACCTTTTTATCCACATCCGAGGAATTATGGCATCCTTCGTTACAAGTTTACTCTTGGGCTTGTTCTAGGAAGTGTTTGATAATGGGAGAACCACAAATTCACAGTTTAAAAGAGTTTTTGGTTAAGATCTAGGGGAACTTTTCTTGGGGTCTAGAGTAAGTTTCGGTGGAGCCAAAATTTGGCATTTCAGAGCTTCAGTTGGTTCTAGAATGTTAAAGGACAAAATTTATTCTTTCCTTGTTTTATTTCTAATGGCAAAAAAAAAAAAAAAATTGAAATTTTTCATAAATATGTTTATAAAAACCTAGATGGCTGTATAATTTTGAATTAAATCTGCAGAATAGGATTGTTTCAAGGAAATAGAAAAATATAACTTTCTAAACAAACTGATGACCTTTGTGTATACCTTGGGGGTTCCTAATAATGAATTCTTGGCTCCATTTGTGAATGGCTTCACTATGTATCTTCTGTCTGCAACCCTTGTTTTTGTCTGTGGTAGCTGAACTATCATGAGAAGTTTGTGTCAGTGTCATTTAATATTTTCTTAGTGGACTTCTCATTTTTAAGTATTATCTTCTTGTTCTTTCATCGTGCAGGTTATACACCCATTTGATGCTCAAGCAGATGGAGAGCTCGGTCTTTCTGTTGATGATTATGTTGTCGTTCGCCAGGTACCACCTGCCTCTATTGCAAATCCATCTAGCAATAAGAGGAATGTTTGAGACCTTTTAACAGCTTATTGGAACTTTCAATGTTTTGTATTTCCATGTTAAGAATTAAAAAAAAATTAAATGCCTATAAAAAAACAAGTACTAATTCTTAATAATGGTATATCTTGAAAATAAAAAATAAGAATGATAAAATGTGATTGATAAAAAATAAATCGGGTTGAATTTTTTGTGTTGCAACTTCGAGGTTTAACGTGAGTTGGTCAAATGATCCATACTTAAGTTGAAAATAGTTTTTGAATTCAAAAAATTATTTATATTTTAAAATATTATTTAATATAAAAAATAATTAAAAACACCTAAGATTTGTTCTAAAAATAATAATTTATTTTTAAAACAAATTTTCAAAAATTTACATTTGTTGAAAGTTTGTTAAACTTGTTTTTCAAGTTAGAATTTTTTTTTTAAATTAATAATTGAAAACTATTTTTGTTGCAAAAAAAAAAAACCGTTTTAAAAAACATTTTCAAGTTAGTTTCAAAATTTATATATTGTAATAGATTTTAACACTTAATTTTTTTTATTTTAAAAAAGGCTTGATAATAGTGTATTTGACAGTAATTTTTGAAATTATTTTTAACCTAATTTTTTTTTTAAAAAAAATTAGATGTTTAACAAAATTAAAAAATACTTTTAAAATTTTGAAAAATCATTATTGTAATATTTTTTTTTTAAGAAACATTAGATTGGTAATTCTCCTAAAGACACTTTCAGAAATGCTTCCACTAAAAACACGAGCCTAATAGTGACAAAGAAATCATACATTTGTGATCATCCTCTCAAATTGCAGTAGTGATAGACAAATGTATACCATGTTCACACCCCCCTCAGACATGTTCTTGTACCCACCTTGGGTGTGAGAGACAAACTATAGTATTAGCGACATATATCACACTTTTTTATCACGCACTTGTGGCCCTATACCCATGATTGACAAATCACACATTTGCTATTGCATGCATGTGGCCCTATACTTGCCATGAGAGGCATAAATCATGGTAGTAGTAGACAAATCTCAATCCTCCCAAATCATAGTAGTGGTAGATAAATCATACATTTGTGATTACATATAATTAGACATAAATAAATGGGGGAGTGATTTCAACTGGAGACCTCTAAATAACCTAAAATCTGATTATGTTAAGTGATCAATTTTCCTCAAAGTTTTAAGTTATCAAGAAGGGGACCCATATTTTGTATATCATATTCTAACAAAAGCAATATTAGTCTAGGTTAGGCTAGTCTACATAGGTGGTCTAAAAATATTCTTGGCCCCTGACCTCCAAACTGGTTTCTCCTATTGGCAAGAAATAAATATAATGACCAAAGAACTTGTTGTAATCCTTGGTCTAATTGAAATGTAAGTTGGCATTCCATGAATTGTTTGGGGGAATATAATTGAATTTCATTTATTCTTGTATTTGGGAGTTCAAGCCAGGCAAGACACAATAAATTTTTGTGAGCATGTTAGATACATTAAAAATCAATATATGAGGAAGTTCAAATATGATCATTAAAAAACAGGAACTAGAAAAAAGGTATTAGAATGTACAGTAAATTGCAAGAGACAATCTTTTGTGTTTGACTGGTTCAAAGGAAGGGATGTAAGCATGGAATCCTATAAATATACAAGCTTTTTGGTTGTCTTACCCTCAAACCCCCTCTTATTATGGGATGTTAGTTCCTTTCCTTTCCTTAATAAATTTTTTCTATTTACTTCAAACCTCCTCTTATTATGAGGATGTTTGTTCCTTTCCTTAAAAAAAAAAAAATTATTTACTCTAAATTCCTATTTCATGCAGTATTGTTTTTTGGTTGGAAATTTATGTGACATGGTCAGTGCACAACTAACATGATTTCCTATTTAAGATTTTTTTTTTTGAACCAATGATTGCATAAGAATAACCCATTACAATTTAACCTTTTTTTATGTCTAGCATGGAAACATTGAAGAGACATCTTCCTATTTCTGGACCAGAGGGACTTCATGAGCTAAAGAAAATTGTTGAAAGGTTTGAGGAAAAGATTTATTCTACTGCCACAAGCCAGGTATATCCATCATGCTAGTATTTACTCAACCATTCCTCAAGACCTATGAACATTTTTTGTATCTATCCTTAGTGTAAAAGATTAAAGTGCAAAACTTGATATTATCCTATCTTACTTTGTCATTAATAATTTGATGAATTGATATATTTTTATTTTTACTTCTAATTCAGTCTGATTACCTCCGAAAAATATCTTTGAAGATGTTGACAATGGAAACAAAATCTTTTAATGCTACAACCAATTCTCTGCCATCCAACTCTGCTGATCACAACAAAAAATCCCTTAATGACAAGAAATCCCCTGCTAGGAAAAAGGCCCTCAGATCCAGGTGACAACATGAAGAAGTAATGTGTTTTTTTATAGAAATGCAACAATCAAAATTTTGTTTCTATGAACTGAAACAGTGGAAATTTTGCTTTTATGAAATGCCACAATAGAAGTTTAGCTAACACATCAATATATTCTTCTTTCATTTTGTAGTTACACTTGACATGCATTACATTTATTGTGTGCACCCATATATTATATGTGTACATACATGTATAATTCTTTTTCTATTTCCATGGCTACACATTCCTCTTGTTAGGCAATAAAAAATTTGTGGCTGAGCTTAATTTATGCAGGACGATTTGTATTGAATAGGGTATGGAAGTAGTCAGTGGCTGCTTCTTTCCTCCCTTCCTTTGGGTTGGAGGGATAGTGCAAATCCTTTCAATTTGTAATCGTTGTCATTATAGTGTGGGGCATAGCCTTGAGATTTACTTGTATTCTTAGGTTTTTTAATAGAGACTATTTGTTCCATGTCA
Organism: Vitis vinifera; assembly: GCF_030704535.1. Lineage (NCBI taxonomy): Eukaryota > Viridiplantae > Streptophyta > Magnoliopsida > Vitales > Vitaceae > Vitis > Vitis vinifera. The sequence continues at coordinate 6,838,910 of NC_081812.1, forward strand.
AGTCATGTTTTCATGATTTTGGATTCATTATGGTTTTGGGCTGATCATTCTTTTGGTTTCTGCATGAAATAATATGATGTGGGATATGGGGTTGACATCTAATAGTAACTGATATTTCTTTTTTACTTTTTTGCCTTAATATGAATCATTTTTTCCCCATGCATGGATATGAGCATATTTTGTTTGATTTGAAGATACTTGATTTATAAGTACTTCTACAAAAGAATTGTATGTCATTCAATATAATGAAATTAAACTTAAGTATTTGTTATTATAAAGATTGAGTTGTTAAGTGTTATTTGTACAACTTGTTTGGTTACCTATATTGACAATTGTGACCTTAATTATGTGGGATTGTAGTTCAATTGGTCAGTGCAATGCCTTTGCAAGGCAGCAGCTGCGGGTTCAAGCCCCGTCAATCCCAACTAGACCAATGATAGGGTTGTGGGTCAAATGTTCTAGGGGTCATCCTCTTTTCATAATGTTCTTTTTTCTCTTTTACGTTACTTTGCTCAATTGCATTCTTATCTTACTAGATAATGTATTTGGGTTGTTCGAAATTTTCTTTTATTTATTTATTTTTCCTTTTTTTTTTCTCATAGATTGGCTTGATTTCTTGTACTTGACTTTGTACCTAGGTTTGAGTTATGAAAATCATGTATGTGGTAGTTTGTGGTTTAGAAATCATTGAAAGTTGTCTTATTGAATCATTGATATGGTAAAAAAAAACTCTTTACTTATGCCATTGTATTTTAAGCAGTTTGTGTTGTAGAATTGCTTTGTCTTTGATGGTAGATTTGTGTCACTTTCAAAAAAATTTCAACCCTACACAATCATCATTGTATACCCTGTGCAATAAGAAAGAAATGATGTGTTTATATTTTTTTGTTGATAGATGTTGTGATTCACACAATAATGAGTAACACTATGTGGTTGGGTTCAATAAGGGTGTTGGAAGTCTTAAAATGTGATTGCATCTTTATTTTGCTTTGGTTTGTTAACCTAAAACCCACGTTAGTTATTGGCGATTTAGGTCAATTTCCAACTATAGCTTGGTGTCTTACTCTATAAGGAATAGAAAGAGGCGAACAAGGGTCCCACTAGGATTTCCCTTATGTAAACTGCATGCTTTAATTAATATTTAAGTTGGCTATTACAAAAGAAGAGGAAAAAAGGAAGCACTAAATCACAGTGGTAGAGCCAACTCTATTTTAGTAATCCACTACAAAAGTTGTTTGTTTCTTATTATTTTTGTGGTTTTCTTAAGAAATAATATAATGTGGAATGCGAGGTTTAATAAGTTCAAAGCTACGACAATGACAAGAAGTATGTTTTTTCTTCTCTGCCTTAATATGTAAATCAACTTATGCTTTTGTTGTTAGAGCAATTGGTTTAATAAATGTTGTTTTTAACAACCTATTTGGTACTTATGTGAGATTGGCATTTCACACTTTCTTTTAAAAACATGCAACTCATTTCATACAAGTTGCATTCTCTTTTTGGTTTTCCAAAAACTTTGTTTTTATTTCGCATAAGTTTGAACTTGTGCCCCCAAACTAATGGGAATGTCCTTGGCCTTGGTAATCTTTTTCACTTGAGGTTGAGGATGTATGGGTTATGGAATATTGAATGAAGATTTGACAAAACCCTACATAAAAGATATTTTAAAATTTATCCTTGCTACTAGTTTCAACTTAGCTAATGACCTTTTAGTTTGAAAATTTGTTTTAATTATTTTTGGAGTGTATTAAATATTTTTTCCACAATTGTGTGATGTTACTCACTTCTTGAAATTGATTCTAGAATGTTATTTGCATCGAAAAAGCTTTTCCCAAAGTTGATTTATTAAGTTGGTTATATGCCTTGTATAACTGATGTCTTTGTAAGTTCATGCCATGCAGATATTATGCTCTCGTAATTGCTTGTCATCATCTTTTATCCTAGCTTCTCCATTTGCATTGAAAGTGTATTGCGTTAAAGATATGCTCTTCAGGTACACTCTCCACAATTCACTTCTTTTTAGTTACATATGAAATGTTTTGTGTGAACCATACCATGTTTGATATTGGCGTTGAGTGCCTTGATGTTTGTTTGATTTTTGTTGATGAGATGCATGCTATATATTTTGTTGTTTGAATTAACTTCAGTATCTTGTAATAGCACTTTAAATTGCAATCCATGTACGCATCTTACTCTTCCTTTATGGTTTGACTTGAATTATTTGTTTAGCATGCTTAATATGTTATTGGAATTTAAGTAATCACCATTAGTCTTCCTTGATTCCCTGTATTAATCACTTAATTGGCGTACTTCCCTCATTAAGTAACCTGATTCTTGAATCTAGACTCGGGTTTATTAGTTCAAAGGCATGTTTTTTCAAAAGTTTAAGGTGTCATTTTTCTTAGGGTTTTAATTTCTTATAATATTTTCCCTATAAAAAAAATAAAAATAAGTGCCATGAGAACTCCAAATTTTAATAAAATATCAAAATTTTCACAAATAAAAAATGAGTCTCGTTGTCGAGTGGGGACGCAAGTGAGAAATGCAAGTCCATAATAACCCCCTTTGTAGACTTTGTTTATGGCGTCTTCTTTCTTTCAATTTGATTAGAGTAACCCCCATCCTTAACATTGTTTAGGGCATCCCCCATAGTTTGTTTAGGATATCTCCCTTCCTTTAGTTTGTTTAACTCATTCCCCTTCATTAAGTTTGTTTAGCATCACCCTTTCCTTTAGTTTATTTAGGCCATTTCCCTTTATTAGGGCATCCACCTTCCTTTAATTTGTTTAAGGCATCTCCTTTCTTGGAGTTTCCATAAGTCATCCTATTCCTTTGAGTTAAATTAGGGAATCACCCTTCCTTTATTTTCTTAGGTCATCTATCACCCCGGTTTTTGTTATTCTTCAAACTAAACAATTAATACTCAAATACAGTATAAGAGCTCTCAAAAATTTAAATGCTAAGTTCCTACTTGATTTTGTGCAAAAAGAGGATAGTTATAAAGAGTACATCCTGTATTAAACTTTGTTATTATAGTTAATAAAATATGTTTTGTTTCACAAAAGAAACTTGTACTACATTAATTTACGTATACCAAAACCCCATTATTCACTACGGGTAGCCCATACTACAAGTGTACCTGACAAATATATATATATTACATCATTCCTACAAAAAGATTCAGTCTTTGATATAAAAGGCAAGGCCTCAAAAGACTTTCAATGCGAGCAAATAGCATTCAATCATAGTAAAACATTGCTCAAGCATTATTTCCTACATAGGTCTTTTGACCTGCATCTAGAGGTGGAAGGGATAAGGTAAGTTCACAACTCAGTAGGAACGTTTATAACCATCCTAAGCATACCCTTAAAAACCTTGAATTAAACGTTCAATAGCATGCATGATAAACATTTTATAACCATTAACAAATGTGTAATCATGTCAGATATGTATGCATGTGTTTTTGCTAGTTTCATCTTTGCTTTTCCTCATCTATCCTTTCACAACTGATAAACTGCTAACCCCACCAATCTACACATTAGATATCGATGCTCCACAAGATACTCGATTAATATAATAATGACAATCCTGGGACATCACCCAAAGTCAAGTCATACCCTGTGTCTTTTGGGACTCATACCAAGGGCAGGACCAATCCTGTGTCTTTAGGGACTAAAACCCAAGGGTAGGACTAACCCCATACACCCACATGGGAGTGTCTTCCTCGAGGGCTTTAGGGACTTTCACCCAAGGACCCACGGTCCCACATAAACAATATATCAAATGATAATGCCTGTAGCATCACATAGACACTTCCCACCAATCAATTCTCTGAATATCATCATCTTGTGATAATTCCATATCCTTCGTGCAATGCAACCACACATTAAAATGACATTTCTACAACATAGAACCATGAATCTTCTTACCAATATACATTCCAATATCATGGTAACATTTTAATGCAATAAACCGAGATGCAATGACACATTAAAATATTTTATGAAATCATAAAAATAACATGAAATTCCAACAAATGATTCAAGCAAAATAAATCAGATACACCATAGAATAGCATAAAATTCCCTACCTTACATGGGTTTCCTTTTTGTGTTTCTTTTATGTAGGCGATCTTTGCCTATTACGAGGAACTGAAATGAAACAACATAATTTAGGTTTTCTAACCATTAAAATTTATTCAATTAAAACTTATGAAATTTTCCTTTCTTACTAATTTTTTACAACTTACTATTGTTAAATTTTTTTAATGCTCATATTCCCCAATTAATTACCAAACACTAATTCTTGTGATTTTCTTAAAGCCTAACCTATTAACAAATCCCAAGTGTCCAAATAACCTAATTAATTACATGTTTACTAATCTATTTTTTCAGTCAAATCGAATTAAACAAAGATTCATGCTGATCTTACCATTAATAAAATACTTAAGCTAAAATACTTTCATCTTTAATTAATTGTGATTTTTAACTAAAACGGGTTTATAGCTAATTATACTCAACTTTTACACAAATTTTACTATTAATTCTTTTCAGCATGCCATTAGAAACCAAAATAAACGAAAATTACAAAATTGAACAACTTGCTTACCTCAAATCTACACTTTCTCTCTCTAGATCCTCTCTCTAACCCAAGTTGCTGCAAGTGAACTGGTGCAAAACGAGCTGTAGCCCCCTTTAAAGGGGTCTCCATGCAACCAAGCACGAGGTGGTAGGCCACATGGCTGCCACCAATCCACCCAAGTAGAAGGTGGCATTCCACTAACTTCAATTTCCCAATTTTGCACTTTAGTCCTTCAAGTTATCAAAAATAAAACCCATAATTGCCCATTAGTCCTTTAGGTTTTCATAACCCTAATTAGTCCCTAAGAACCTAATAAGCATGCTTAGGTCATTAACTAATCTCAATTAACCTTAATCAAACTTTAATTCATAATTAAATAGGATTAACACTAAACTAGTTTTAATATTTAATTAAGCACGTTTAAAGTTAAGTACTAAGATAATCATTATCGCCTATTTAATTCATTAGTACTAGATGTTACATCATCCCTCTTCATGGAGTTTTTTTTTTTTTCAATTCATCCTTATTTCCTAATTTTGTTTATGACATCACCTTTCCTAGAGTTTCTTTAAGGTATCCCCTACCCTTAGTTTGTTTAGGTCATCCCATTTCCTTGATTATTATTAGGGAATCTCCCTTTCTTGACTTTGTTTAGGACATCCCCTTTTCTTTTAGTTTTTTTTAGCATCCCCCTTCCTTGAGTTTTTTTAGGGCATTCCATTTCTTTGAATTTGTTTGGGGCATCCATTTTCCCCGAGTGTTATCATGACACCCCCCTTCCTTTAGTTTGCCTGGGCCATGGAGTTCCTTTAGTTTCCTTAGTGCATCACCCTTCATTCACATTCTTAGGTCATTCCTCTTCATGGAGATTGTTTAGTTCATTCCCCTTCCTAGAGTTTGTGTAGAGCATTCGCCTTAGTTGAATTTGTTTAAAGCCATCCCTAGTAAGTGTTTATTTAGTGCACTCCAACTTTCTTAAGTTTTATAGGGCATCAACCTTCCTAGAGTTTTTTAAGGACATCCCGTGTCCTTGAATTTGTTTATGGCATAATTAAGGCATCCTTTCCTTTAGTTCTTGTGGGGAATCCCCTCCTTCCTTGATTTTCTCTTGGACACCCCCTTTCCTTTAGTTTGTTTAGGGCATCCCTATTCCTTAAGTTACATTAGGGCATCTCCCTTTCTTGAGTTTCTTGGGTCAATCCTCTTCATGGAGATTGTTTAGTTCATTCCCTTTCCTTGACTTTGTGTAGAGCATCCACTTTCCTTAAGTTTGTTTAGGACCCTTTCAATAGTTGATTTAATGCACCCCCACTTTCTTGAGTTTTATAAGGCATGCACCTCCTGTAGTTTGTTCAACACCTCCCATTTTCTATATATGTTTAGCACATCTCCCTTCATTGAGTTTGTCTAGGGAATCCCCTTTCTTGGAGTTTGTCTATGACAATTACTTTCCATCACTGTTATTAGCACATCCCCCTTTCATTAGTTTTCTATGACATCCTCCTACCCCTTGAGTTGGTTTATGGTATACCCTCTTGGAGTTTGTTTAGGACATCTTCTTTTCTCCAATTTGTTTAGGATATATTCCTTCAGTGACTTTGTTTAGGGCATCTCCCATACTCAAGTCTTATAATGGCATTCCCCTTCCTTCACTTAGTTATGGCATCCCCCTTCCTTGAGTTAGTGTGTGGCATCCCCCCCTTCCATGACTTTGTTTATGGGATCCGCCTTACTTTAGTTTGTTTAAGGCATTCCCCATCCTTGAGTATGTTTAGGGAATCCCCCTTCATTGAGTGTTACTAGGGCATCTCCCTTCCTAAACTATTATTAAGGAATCCCCCTTCCATTAGTTTGTTTAAGGCATCCCCGTTCCTTGAGTTTCTTAGGGCACCCCTTTCCCTTGAGTTACTTTAGGGCTTCACCTTCCTTGAGTTTCTTAGTCTCTTTTCATGAAGATTGTTTAATTCATTCTCCTTTTTGGAGTTTGTGTAAAGGATCCCCCTTGCTTGATTTTATGGCACCCCCCTTCCAAGAGTTGATTTAGTGCACTCCCACCTCCTTAAGATTCATAGCGCATCTGCTCTTGGAGTTTGTTAAGCCCCTCCCCTTTTTTGAGTATTTTTTTTTTTTGGCACATCTCCCTTAGTTGAGTTTGTTTAGGGCATTTCCCTTCTTAGAGTTTGTTTACGGTGTCCGCTTTCCTCAAGTTTTAATAGGGCATCCCCCTTCCTTTACTTTGTTTTATGCATCCATGTTCCTTGAGTTTCCTCAGGCCATCCCACTCCCTTGAGTTACATTAGGGCATCACCCTTGCTTTAGTTTCTTAGGTCATTCTTTTTCATGGAGATTTTGTAATTCATTCCCTTTCCAAGAGTTTGTTTAGAGCATCCCCCTTCTTTGAGTTTCATTAGCGCATCCCCCTTCATTGAGTCTTGTTAATGTCCCTTCTTTGAGTTTGTTTACAACATTCTCCCTCCATATCTTTGTTTAAGGCATCCCCCTTCCTTGAGTCTTATTAAGACGTCCCACTATCCCTTAGTTTCTTTATAGAATATCTATTCCTCGAGTTTGTTTAGTGTTTGTGCCCTCTTTCTTGAGAATTTTTTTAGTGCATCCCCCTTCCTAGAGTTTGTTTAAGGCAACCTAATTCTTAGAATTACTTATGGCATCCCCTCATTTGATTATGTTTAAGGGAACCCCCATCCTTGAGTCTTCTTAGCGCATTCCCCTTCCATGAAGTTCCTAATGGCAATGCCTTTTTTTGAGTTGTTTTAGGGCATCCTCCATCGTTGAGTTTATATAGGGCAATCTCATCTTTTTTGTTTCTTTAATGCATGGACCTTCTTTGAGTTCATTTAGGGAATGTGATTTCATCGAGTCTTATTAAGGCATCTTTTTCCATTATTTTGTTTAAGGCGTCCCCCTTCATTCAGTTAATTTATGGCATCCACCTTCCTTATCTATGTTTAGATCATCCCATTTTCTTCAATGTTATTAAGACATCTCCTCCTACACATCCCATAGTTTCTTTGTAGCTATTCCTTGCATTTGTTTAGATTATGCCCACATCCTTGAGTATGTTTAGCACATCCCCCTTTCTTGAGTTTGTTTAAGGGTATGCCCTATTCCTTGAGTATATTCAGGACATCTTCCTTCATTGAATTGTTTTCGGGCATCCCCTTCCTTAAGTTTGTTTAGGGTATTCCCCTTCATTGAGTTTATTGAGGACATCCTCTTTCCTCAAGTGCTATTAGGGTATTCCCATTCCTCTATTTTTTTAGGACATTCTTGTTCATTGGGCTATCAAATTACCTTGATTTACTTTAGTCCATCACCCTTCCTTCAGTTTCTTAGGTCATCCATTTTCATTGAGATTTTTAATTCATTCCTTTCCTAGAGTTTGTTTAGACCAACCAACTTCCTTCAATTTTGTTAGGGCATACCCTTTCCTAGGGATTACTTAGCAGACTCCCACTTCCTTTAGTGTAGTAGGGCATCCCCATCCAGTAGTTTGTTTAGCGCAACTCCATTTCTTGAGGTTTTTTAGCACAACCGATTTTGATGGGATTGGGCATCCCCCTTGGTAGCGTTTGTTTGTGGCATGCCCTTTCTATGAATCTTATTAGTGAATCCCCCTTCTTAATATTCATTTATGACGTTCTTCTTCCATTGGCTTTTTAAGGGCATCTCGCTTACTCGAATTTGCTTAGAGCATCCCCCTTCCTTGACTTTGTTTAGAGAATTCCCTTCATCAAGTTTATTAAGGGCATCCTTTAGGGCATCCCACTTCCTTAAGTTGGTTTAGGGTATCCTTCGTCCTTCACCCCATAATCAGGATGTCATCCTATGTTCTATCTAAACATAATCATTTGTTCTCGAGATTCCTCATCATTAGAACGCCATTCATAGTTCTATTCATTTTCATTCTTAGTTTGTTTAGTTTCACATCGTTGAGATGCCATCCTAGGTTCTATCTAAGCTAATTCATTTGTTCTTTTGATTGCTCATCATTGGACCATAATTCTTTAGTCTATCTCTGTTCATTGTTAGTTCCTTTAGTTACTCGTCATTGGGTTACTATCCTAGTTTTAATCAAAGTTTATTCGTTTGTTCCCTCTTATTTCTCATCACTAGGACGTCATCCTAGGTTCTATTTATATCCAATTTGAATTAATTTTGTGTCCGATCGTTTGCATACCATCCTAGTTTCTATCTAGGTTTGTTCTTAGTTCCTTTGGGTTCCAAACATTTGGATGCAATCCTAGGTTCGACCTATGTCCATTGTTCGTTCCTTTGGTTTCCCATCATTGTGAACTAGGCTTATTCGTATGTTCCTTTGTTTCTCATTTCCAAACATTTGGATGCAATCCTAGGTTCAGCCTATGTTCATTCTTCGTTCCTTTGGTTTCCTATCATTGTGAACTATCTAAGCTTATTTGTATGTTCCTTTGGTTTCTCATAATTAGGACGCCATCCTAGGTTTTGTCATTGGTCATTCTAACTTCCTAAGGTTTTCCTAAGCTTATTTCTTTGTTGTTTTTGTTTCTCATCATTGAGATATCATCCTAGGTTCTATCTGTGCTTAATTTTAGTTCCTTTGGTTTCAAATTTTTGGGCATCCCACTTCATTGAGTCTTGTTAGCACATCCCCTTCTTTGAGTTTGTTTACAACCTTCTCTTTCCAAATCTTTGTTTAGGGCATCCCCCTTCCTTGAGTCTTATTAAGACGTCCGATTGTCCCTTAGTTTCTTTATAGAATATCTATTCCTTGAGTTTGTTTAGTGTTTGTGCCCTCTTCCTTGGGAATTTTTTTGGTGCATCCCCCTTCCTAGAATTTGTTTAGGACAACCTGATTCTTAGAGTTACTTATGGCATCACCATTTGATTATGTTTAAGGCAACCCCCATTCTTGAGTCTTATTAGCACGTGCTAGGGCATGGGTGTTTTGTATCCATTGAGCAAAGATGGGTTGTAATTGTATAGCAGTATTTGAAAACATATCTTGAGGATGCCCTAAAGTGCATATCATATTGCCTAGGATAATGAGCATAAGAGCTAAAGGGCTATTATTGTATCGGCCCTCCGATAGGTTATGCTAGTTTTTTTCCCTTTCCTTTGTCCAAAGGACCCAAAGGGTCCCCTCAAAGAGAGACCAAAGGGCTTGAAGCACCTTAACAAAGGGTGCAACCCGAGAAACCTTGAAGTAGAATACCTGATACAGAGTGGAACTCCCAAGAAAGACTTAAGGTCGAAGACCGAAGCAGAAGTGAAACACACCTTCTTTTGAGTTTGTTTAGGGCATCCTCCATCGTAGAGTTTATTTAAGGCAACCTCATCTTTAGTGTTTCTTTAATGCATGGACCTTCCTTTAGTTCATTGAGGGAATGTGATTTAATCGAATCTTATTAAGGCATCTTTTTCCATTATTTTGTTTAAAACACCCCCCTTCATTCAATTAATTTATGGCATCCACCTTACTTATCTATGTTTAGATCATCCCCTTTTCTTCAATGTTATTAAGGCATCTCCTCCTCCCCATCCCTTTCTTTAGAGAATTCCTATTCCTTGCATTTGTTTATGTTATACCTACATCCTTCAGTATGTTTAGCACATCCCCCTTTCTTGAGTTTGTTTAAGGGTATTCCCTATTCCTTGAGTATGTGCAGGACATCCTCCTTCCTTGAGTTGTTTTTGGGCATCCCCTTAAGATTGTTTAGGGTATTCCCCTTCATTGAGTTTATTTAAGGCATCCTCTTTCCTTGAGTGTTATAAAGGTATTTCCATTCCTCTATTTTTTTTAGGACATTCCTGTTCATTGGGCTATCAAACTACCTTGATTTACTTTAGTCCATCACTCTTCCTTCAGTTTCTTAGGTCATCCATCTTTATGGAGATTTTTAATTCATTCCTTTTCCTAGAGTTTGTTTAGACCAACCAACTTCCTTCAATTCTTTTAGGGCATACCCTTTACTAGGGATTACTTAGTAGATTCCAACTTCCTTTAGTGTAGTAGGGCATCCCCATCTAGTAGTTTGTTTAGCGCAACTCCATTTCTTGAGGTTTTTTAGTACAACCGTTTTTGTTGAGATTGGGCATCTCCCTTGGTAGAGTTTGTTTGTGGCATGCCCTTTCTATGAGTCTTATTAGTGAATCCCCCTTCTTAATGTTCATTTACAATGTTCTTCTTCCATTGGCTTTTTAAGGGCATCCCGCTTACTCGAATTTGCTTAGAGCATCCCCCTTCCTCGACTTTGTTTAGAGAATTCCCTTCATTAAGTTTATTAAGGGCATCCCACTTCCTTAAGTTGGTTTATGGTATCCTTCATCCTTCACCCCATAATCAGGATATCATCCTAGGTTCTATCTAAACATAATCATGTGTTCTCGAGATTCCTCATCATTGGAAAACCATTCATAGTTCTATTCATTTTCACTCTTACTTTGTTTAGTTTCACGTCGTTGAGATGCCATCCTAGGTTCTATCTAACCTAATTCATTTGTTCTCTTGATTGCTCATCATTGGACCATAATTCTTGGTTCTATCTCTGTTTATTCTCGATCGTCTACATACCATCCTAGGTTCAGCATATGTTCATTGTTCATTTCTTTGGTTTCCCATCAATGTGAACTATCTAAGCTTATTGATATGTTCCTTTGGTTTCTGATAATTAATGGGATTGGGCATCCCCCTTGGTAGAATTTGTTTGTGGCATGCCCTTTCTATGAGTCTTATAAGTGAATCCCCCTTCTTAAAGTTCATTTTCGACGTTCATCTTCCATTGGCCTTTTCATGGGCATCCCGCTTACTCGAATTTGCTTAGAGAATCCCCTTTCCTTGACTTTGTTTAGAGAATTGCCTTCATTAAGTTTATTAAGGGAATCGTTTAGGGCATCCCACTTCCTTAAGTTTGTTTAGGGTATCCATCGTCCTTCACCCCATAATCAGGATGTCATCCTAGGTTCTATCTAAACATAATCATTTGTTCCCGAGATTTCTCATCATTGGAACGCCATTCATAGTTCTATTCATTTTCATTCTTAGTTTGTTTAGTTTCACATCATTGAGATGCCATCCTATGTTCTCTCTAAGCTAATTCATTTGTTCTTTTGATTGCTCATCATTGGACCATAATTCTTGGTTCTATCTCTGTTCATTGTTAGTTCATTTAGTTACCCGTCATTGGGTTACTATCCTAGTTTTAATCTGAGTTTATTTGTTTGTTCTCTCTTATTTCTCATCACTAGGACGTCATCCTAGGTTCAATCTATATCCAATTTGAATTAATTTTGTGTCCGATCGTTTGCATACCATCCTAGGTTCTACCAAAGCTCAGTTTCAATCGATATCCTAGTTTTAATTTTATTTATTATGTTTCTTGTCATTGTGATGTCATTCTAATTTCTATCTAGGTTTGTTCTTAGTTCCTTTGGGTTCCAAACATTTGGATGCAATCCTAGGTTCGACCTATGTTCATTGTTTGTTCCTTTGGTTTCCCATCATTATGAACTATCTAAGCTTATTCGTATGTTCCTTTGGTTTCTCATAATTAGGACGCCATCCTATGAGTTTGTTTAAAGGTACGCCGTCCTCCTTGGTTGAGTTGTTTTCGGGCATCCTCTTCCTTAAGTTGGGTTACTATCCTAGTTTTAATCTGAGTTTATTCGTTTGTTCTCTCTTATTTCTCATCACTAGGACATCATCCTAGGTTCAATCTATATCCAATTTGAATTAATTTTTTGTCCGATCGTCTACATACCATCCTAGGTTCTACCAAAGCTCAGTTTCAATCGATATCCTAGTTTTAATTTTGTTTATTATGTTTCTTGTCATTGTGATGTCATTCGAATTTCTATCTAGGTTTGTTCTTAGTTCCTTTGGGTTCCAAACATTTGGATGCAATCCTAGGTTCGACCTATGTTCATTGTTTGTTCCTTTGGTTTCCCATCATTATGAACTATCTAAGCTTATTCGTATGTTCCCATCATTAGGACGGATGATATGAGTTTGTTTAAAGGTACGCCGTCCTCCTTGGTTGAGTTGTTTTCGGGCATCCTCTTCCTTAAGTTTGTTTAGGGTATTCTCCTTCATTGAGTTTATTTAGGGCATCCTCTTTCCTTGAGTGTTACTAGGTTATTCCCATTCCTCTATTTTTTTTAGGACATTCCTGTTCATTGGGCTATCAAACTACCTTGATTTACTTTAGTCCATCACCTTTCCCTCAATTTCTTAGGTCATCCATCTTCATGGAGATTTTTAATTCATTCCCTTTCCTAGAGTTTGTTTAGACCAACCAACTTGCTTTAATTCTTTAAGGGCATACTCTTTCCTAGGTATTACTTAGTAGATTCCCACTTCATGTAGTGTAGTAGGGCATCCTCATCAATTAGTTTTTTTAGCGCTACTCCATTCCTTGAGGCTTTTTAGTACAACCACTTTTGTTTGGATTGGGCATCCCCCTTGCTAGAGTTTGTTTGTGGCATGCCCTTTCTATGAGTCTTATTAGTGAATTCCCCTTTTTAATGTTCATTTTTGACGTTCTTTTTCCATTGGCTTTTTCATGGGCATCCCGCTTACTTGAATTTGCTTAGAGAATCCCCCTTCATTGACTTTGTTTAGAGAATTGCCTTCATTAAGTTTATTAAGGGAATCGTTTAGGGCATCCCACTTCCTTAAGTTTGTTTAGGGTATCCATCGTCCTTCACCCCGATCAGGATGTCATCCTAGGTTCTATCTAAACATAATCATTTGTTCCCAAGATTTCTCATCATTGGAACGCCATTCATAGTTCTATTCATTTTCATTCTTAATTTGGCTAATTTCACACCATTGAGATGCCATCCTATGTTCTCTCTAAGCTAATTCGTTTGTTCTTTTGATTGCTCATCATTGGACCATAATTCTTGGTTCTATATCTATTCATTGTTAGTTCCTTTAGTTACCCATCATTGGGTTACTATCCTAGTTTTAATTTGAGTTCATTCGTTTATTTCCTCTTATTTGTCATCACTAGGACATCATCCTAGGTTCAATCTATATCCAATTTGAATTAATTTTTTGTCCGATCGTCTGCATACCATCCTAGGTTCTACCAAAGCTCAGCTTCAATCGATATCCTAGTTTTAATTTTTTTTGTTATGTTTCTTGTCATTGTGATGTCGTCCTACTTTCTATCTAGGTTTGTTCTTAGTTCCTTTGGGTTCCAAACATTTGGATGCAATCCTAGGTTCGACCTATGTTCATTGTTCGTTCCTTTAGTTTCCCATCATTATGAACTATCTAAGCTTATTCGTATGTTCCTTTGGTTTCTCATAATTAGGACGGATGATATGAGTTTGTTTAAAGGTACGCCGTTCTCCTTGGTTGAGTTGTTTTCAGGCATCCTCTTCCTTAAGTTTGTTTAGGGTATTCTCCTTCATTGAGTTTATTTAGGGCATCCTCTTTGCTTGAGTGTTATTAGGTTATTCCCATTCCTCTATTTTTTTTAGGACATTCCTGTTCATTGGGCTATCAAACTACCTTGATTTACTTTAGTCCATCACCCTTCCCTCAATTTCATAGGTCATCCATCTTCATGGAGATTTTTAATTCATTCCGTTTCCTAGAGTTTGTTTAGACCAACCAACTTCCTTCAATTCTTTTGGGGGATACCCTTTCCTAGGGATTACTTAGCAGACTCCCACTTCCTTTAAGTAGGGCATCCCTATCCAGTAGTTTGTTTATCGCAACTCCTTTTCTTGAGGTTTTTTAGCACAACGCTTTTTAATGGGATTGGGCATCCCCCTTGGTAGAATTTGTTTGTGGCATGCCCTTTCTATGAGTCTTATAAGTGAATCCCCCTTCTTAAAGTTCATTTTTGACGTTCTTCTTCCATTGGCCTTTTCATGGGCATCCCGCTTACTCGAATTTTCTTAGAGAATCCCCCTTCCTTGACTTTGTTTAGAGAATTGCCTTCATTAAGTTTATTAAGGGAATCGTTTAGGGCATCCCACTTCCTTAAGTTTGTTTAGGGTATTCATCGTCCTTCACCCCATAATTAGGATGTCATCCTAGGTTCTATCTAAACATAATCATTTGTTCTTGAGATTTCTCATCATTGGAATGCCATTCATAGTTCTATTCATTTTCATTCTTGGTTTGTTTAGTTTTACATCATTGAGATGCCATCCTATGTTCTCTCTAAGCTAATTCATTTGTTCTTTTGACTGCTCATCATTAGACCATAATTCTTGGCTCTATCTCTGTTTATTCTTAGTTCCTTTAGTTACCTGTCATTGGGTTACTATCCTGGTTTTAATATGAGTTTATTTGTTTGTTCCCTCTTATTTCTCATCACTAGGACGTCATCATAGGTTCTATCTATATCCAATTTGAGTTAATTTTGTGTTCGATCGTCTGCATACCATCCTCGGTTCTACCTAAGCTTAGTTAATTGTTTGTTATGCTTCTCATTATTATGATGTCATCCTAGTTTCTATCTAGGTTTGTTCTTAGTGCCTTTGGGTTCCAAACATTTTGATCCAATCTTAGGTTCGACATATGTTCATTGTTCGTTTCTTTGGTTTCCTATCATTGTGAGTTATCTATGGTTATTCATATTTTCTTTTTGTTTCTCAGAATGAGCATACCATCCTATGAGTTTGTTTAAGCGTATGCACTATTCCTTGAGTATCTTCAGGACATCCTCCTTCCTTGAGTTGTTTTCAGGCATCCCCTTCATTGAGTTTCTTTAGGGTATCCCTTGTCCTTCACCCCATAATCAGGATGTCATCCTAAGTTCTATATAAACATAATCATTTGTTCCCGAGATTGCTGATCATTGGAGTGCCATTCATAGTTCTATTCATTTTCATTCTTAGTTTGTTTAGTTTCACATCATTGAGATGCCATCCTAGGTTCTATCTATATCCAATTTGAGTTAATTTTGTGTCCGATCGTTTGCATACCATCCTAGGTTCTACCTAAGCTTAGTTGGTTGTTTGTTATGTTTCTCATCATTGTGATGTCATCCTAATTTCTATAAAGGTTTGTTCTTAGTCCCTTTCGGTTCCAAACAATTCGATGGAGTCCTATGTTTATTGTTCGTTCGTTTAGTTTCCCTCCATTGTAAATTATCGAAGCGTATTCGTTTCTCATCATTAGAACACCATCCTATGAATTTTTTTAAAGAGTACACCCTATTCCTTTAGTATGTTGAGGACATCCTCCTTCCTTCAGTTGTTTTCGATCATCCCCTTTCTTAAGTTTGTTTAGGGTTTTTTTTTTAGCACGACCGCTTTTGTTGGGATTGGGCCTCCCCATTGGTAGAGTTTGTTTCTGGCATGCCCTTTCTTTGAGTCTTATTAGTGAATCTGCCTTCTTAAAGTTCATTTACGATGTTGTTCTTCCATTGGTTTTTTAAGGGCATCCCGCTTGCTTGAATTTTCTTAGTGCATCCCCCTTCCTTGACTTTGTTTTGAGAATTCCCCTCATTAAGTTTATTAAGGGGATCGTTTAGGGCATCCCACTTCCTTAAGTTTTTTTAGGGTATCCCTCGTCCTTCACCCCATAATCAGGATGTCATCCTATGCTCTATCTATAAAGAATCATTTGTTCCCGAGATTGCTCATCATTGGAATGCCATTCATAGTTCTATTCATTTTCCTTCTTAGTTTGTTTGGTTTCACATCATTGAGATGCCATCCTAGGTTCTATCTATATCTAATTTGAGTTAATTTTGTGTCCAACAGTCTACGTACCATGCTAGGTTCTACCTAAGCCTAGTTGGTTGTTTCTTAAGAACATCATTGTGATGTCATCCTAGTTTCTATAAAGGTTTGTTCTTAGTCCCTTTATGTCACACCCCAATTTTTTTTATTATTATTATTATTATTATTTATTCTTCAACTAAAGAATTGATACTCAAATATAGTATAAGTGCTCTAAAAAATTTAAATGTTGAGTTCCTACTTGAATTTGTTCAAAAAGAGGATATGGAAAACCTGTTATAAAGAGTACATCCTGTATTAAACATTGTGACTATTAAGTTAACAAAATATGTTTTGTTTCACAAAAGAAACTTGTACAACATTAATTTACATATACCAAACCCCATTGTTTACTACGGGTAGCCCATACTACAAGTGTATCTGACAAATATATACATTACATCATTCCAACAAAAGGTGTAGTCTTGATACAAAAGGCATGGCCTCAAAAGACTTTCAATATGAGCAAACAACATCCAATCACAATAAAGCATTGCTCAAGCATTCTTTCCTGCATAAGTCTTCTGACCTACATCTATAGGTGGAAGGAATAGGGTGAGTTCACAACTCAGTAGGAAAGTTTATAACCATCCTAAGTATACCCTTAAAAGCCTTGAATTAAACGTTTAATAACATGCATGATAAACATTTCATAACCATTAACAAATGTGTAATCATGTCAAACATGTATGCATGTGTTTGTTGGTGTCATCATTGCTTTTCCCCATCCATCCTTTCACAACTGATAATTTGCTGACTCCCAACAATCTACACAGCAGATATCAATGCTCCACAAGATACTCGATCAATATAATAATGACTATTCTGGGACATCACCCAAGGGCAAGTCATACCCCGTGTCTTTTGGGACTCATACCCAAGGGCAGAACCAACCCCATGTCTTTAGGGACTAGAACCCAGGGGCAGGACCAACCCCATACACCCACATCGGAGTGTCTTCCTCGAGGGCTTTAGGGACTTCCACCCAAGGACCCACGGTCCCACATAAACAATATATCAAATGATAAGGCCTGTAGCATCACATAAGCACTTCGCCACCAATAAATTCTCTGAATATCATCTGTGATCATTCCATATCCTTCTTGCAATGCAATCACACCATAAACCATTTCGACAACACAAAACCACGAATCTTCATACCAATATACGTTCCAACATCATGGTAACATTTCAATGCAATGACACTTTAAAAGATTTTATGAAATCATAAAAATAACATAAAATTCCAACAAATAATTCAAGGAAAGAAATCAGATACACCGTAGAATAGCATAAAATTCCCTACCTTACACCGACTTCCTTTTTGTGTTTCTTCTAAGTAGGCGATCTTTGCCTATTACGAGGAACTTAAATGAAACAACATAATTTAGGTTTCCTAACCATGAAAATTTATATAGTTTATTGTTGCAAATTTTTTTAATTCTCACATTCTCTAATCTATATCCTACATGTTTTCAGATCAAATTTTGAATTGAATTAAACAATATTTGCAATGCATATTAATTTCCCTAATTAATTACCAAACACTAATTCTTTTGATTTTCTTAAAACCTAACCTATTAACAAATCCCAAGTGTCCAAATAACCCAATTCATCACATGTTTACTAATCTATTTTTCAATCAAACCAAATTAAACAAAGATTTATGCTGATCTTACCATTAATAAAATACTTTAATCTTTAATTAATTGTGATTTTTAACTAAAACAGGTTTATAGCTAATTATACTCAACTTTTACATAATTTTTACCGTTAATTCTATTCAACATACCATTAGGAACCAAAATAAACGAAAATTACAAAATTAAACAACTTGCTTACCTCAAATCTACACTTTCTCTCTCTAACCCAAGTTGCTGCAGGTGAAATGGTGCAAAACGAGCTGCAGCCCCCTTATAAAGGGATCTCCAAGCACCCAAGCATGAGGAGGCAGCCCACATGGCTGCCACCAATCCACCCAAGTAGGAGGTGGCATTCCACTAACTCAAATTCCCAATTTTGCACTTTAGTCCTTCAAGTTATCAAAAAATAAAACCCATAATTGCCCATTAGTCCTTTAGGTTTTCCATAACCCTAATTAGTCCCTAAGAACCTAATAAGCATGCTTAGGTCATTAACTAATCCCACTTAACCATAATCAAAGTTTAATTCATAATTAAATATGATTAGCCCTAAACTAGTTTTAACATCTAATTAAGCAAGCTTAAAGTTAAGTACTAAAATAATCATTATTGCCTATTTAATTCATTAGTACTAGGTGTTACACTTTAGGTTCCAAAGTTTTCGATGGAGTACTAGGTTCGGCCTATGTTCATTGTTTGTTTGTTTGGTTTCCCTCCATTGTGAATTATTGAAGCTTATTCGTATGTTCCTTTCGTTTCTCATCATTAGAACACCATCTTATGAATTTGTTTAAGGGTGCACCCTAATCCTTTAGTATGTTGAGGATATCCTCCTTCCTTGAGTTGCTTTCGGGCATCCCCTTCCTTGAGTTTGTTTAGGGTATTCCCCTTCATTGAGTTTATTTAGGGCACCTCTTTCTTGGAGTGTTATTAGGGTATTCCCATTCCTCTAATTTTTTAGAACATTCCTGTCCATTGGGCTATCAAACTACCCTGATTTACTTTAGTCTCTCATCTTCCCTTGAGTTTCTTAGGTCATCCTTCTTCATGTAAATTTTTAATTCATTCCCTTTCCTAGAGTTTGTTTAGGCCAACCAACTTCCTTCATTTCTTTGAGGGCATACCCTTTCCTAGGGATTACTAAGCAGACTCCCAATTCCTTTATTCTAGTAGGGCATACCCATCTAGTAGTTTGTTTAGCGCAACTCCATTTTTTGAGGATTTTTTAACACAACCCCTTTTGTTGGGATTGGGCCTCCCCATTGGTAGAGTTTTTTTGTGGCGTGCCCTTTCATTGAGTTTCATTAGTAAATCCTCTTTCTTAAAGTTTAGTTACGATGTTGTTTTTCCATTGGTTTTTTAAGGGCATCCCGCTTGCTTGAATTTTCTTAGTGCATCCCCCTTCCTTGACTTTGTTTAGAGAATTCCCCTCATTAAGCTTATTAAGGGGATTGTTTAGGGCATCCCACATCCTTAAGTTTTTTTAGGGTATCCCTCGTCCTTCACCCCATAATCAGGATGTCATCCTAAGCTCTATCTAAACAAATCATTTGTTCCCTAGATTGCTTATCATTGGAATGCCATTCATAGTTCTATTCATTTTTCATTCTTAGTTTGTTTAGTTTCACATCATTGAGATGCCATCCTAGGTTCTATATATATGTCCAATTTGAGTTAATTTTGCGTCCGATAATCTGCATACCATCCTAGGTTCTACCTAAGCTTAGTTGGTTGTTTGTTATGTTTGTCATCATTCTGATGTCATACTAGTTTCTATAAAGGTTTGTTCTTAGTGCCTTTAGGTTCCAAAGTTTTCGATGGAGTCCTAGGTTTGACCTATGTTCATTGTTCGTTTATTTGGTTTCCCTCCATTGTGAATTATCGAAGCTTATTCGTATGTTCCTTTTGTTTCTCAACACTAGAACACCATCCTATGAATTTGTTTAAGGGTACACCCCATTCCTTTAGTATGTTGAGGATATCCTTCTTCCTTGAATTTCTTTCGAGCATCACCTTCCTTGAGTTTGTTTAGGGTATTCCCCTTCATTGAGTTTATTTAGGGCATCCTCTTTCCTCGAGTATTATTAGGGTATTCTCGTTCCTCTATTTTTTAAGAACATTGTTGTTCATTGGGCTATCAAACTTCCCTGATTTACTTTAGTTCAACATCTTTCCTTGAGTTTCTTAGGTCATCCATCTTCATGGAGATTTTCAATTCATTCCGTTTCCTAGAGTTTGTTTACGCCAACCAACTTCCTTCAATTTCTTGAGGGCATACCCTTTCCTAGGGATTACTAAGGAGACTCCAAATTTCTTTAGTCTAGCAGGGCATACACATCTAATAGTTGGTTTAGCGCAACTCCATTTTTTGTTGTTTTTTTAGCACGACCGCTTTTGTTGGGATTGGCAATCGCCTTGGTAGAGTTTGTTTGTGGCGTGCCCTTTTATTACTAAATCTGCCTTCCTAAGGTTTATTTAAGATCATGTTCTTTCATTGGTTTCTTAAGGGCATCCCGCTTGCTTGAATTTTCTTAGTGCATCCCCTTTCCTTGACTTTGGTTAGAGAATTTCCCTCATTAATTTTATTAAGGGGATCGTTTAGGGCATCCCACTTCCTTAAGTTTTTTTAGGGTATCCCTCGTCCTTCACCCTATCATCAGAATGTTATCCTTAGTTCTATTTAAACGTAATTATTTGTTCCCGAGATTGCTAATCATTGGAATGCCATTCATAGTTCTATTCATTTTCATTCATAGTTTGTTTAGTTTCACATCATTGAGATGCAATCCTAGGTTCTATCTATATCCAATTTGAGTTAATTTTGTGTCCGATCGTCTACATATCATCCTATGTTCTACCTAAGCTTAGTTGGTTGTTTGTTATGTTTCTCATCATTGTGATGTCATGCTAGTTTCTATAAATGTTTGATCTTAGTCCCTTTTGGTTCGAAACAATTGATGGAGTCCTAGGTTCGGCCTATGTTCATGGTTCGTTCGTTTGGTTTCCCTCCATATTGAATTATGAAAGCTTTTTCGTATGTTCCTTTTGTTTCTCATCATTAGAACAACATCCTATGAATTTGTTTAAGGGTACACCCTATTCCTTTAATATGTTGAGGACATCCTCCTTCCTTGAGTTGTTTTCGGGCATCCTTGAGTTTGTTTTGGGTATTCCTTTTCATTGAGTTTATTTAGGGCATCCTCTTTCCTCGAGTGTTATTAGGGTATGCCCATTCCTCTATTTTTTAAGAACATTCCTTTTCATTGGGCTATCAAACTACCTTGATTTACTTTAGTCCATCATCTTTCCTTGAGTTTCTTAGGTCATCAATCTTCACGGAGATTTTTAATTCATTCCCTTTCCTAGAGTTTGTTTAGGTCAACCAAGTTCCCTTAATTCTTTGAGGGCATACACTTTCCTAGGGCTTTAGTGTAGTAGGGCATCCAGTAGTTTCTTTAGCGCAAGTCCATTTTTTGAAGTTTTTTTAGCACAACCAATATTTTTTGGGATCGTCAATCGTCCTTAGTAGAGTTTGTTTGTGGCGTGCCCTTTCTTTGATTTTTTTTTTTAGTGAATCTGCCTTCTTAAACTACATTTACGATTTTGTTCTTCCATTGGTTTTTTAAGGGCATCCCACTTGCTTGAATTTCTTAGTGCATCCCCCTTCCTTGACTTTGTTTAGAGAATTCCCCTCATTAAGTTTATTAAGGGGATCGTTTAGGGCATCCCACTTCCTTTCGTTTTTTTAGGGTATCCCTCGTCCTTCACCCCATAATCAGGATGTCATCCTAAGCTCTATCTAAACAAAATCATTTGTTCCCAAGATTGCTCATCATTGGAATGCCATTCATAGTTCTATTCATTTTCATTCTTAGTTTGTTTAGTTTCACATCATTTAAATGCCATCCTAAGTTCTATCTATTTCTAATTTGAGTTAATTTTGTGTTCGATCGTGTGCATACCATCCTAGGTTCTACCTAAGCATAGTTGGTCGTTTGTTATGTTTCTCATCATTGTGATGTTATCCTAGTTCCTCCTATAAACGTTTGTTCTTAGTCCCTTTGGGTTCCAACGTTTTCGATGGAGTCCTAAGTTTGGCCTATGTTCGTTGTTCGTCCGTTTGGTTTCCCTCCATTGGGAATTATTGAAGCTTATTCGTACGTTCCTTTTGTGTCTCATCATTAGAACACCATCCTATGAATTTGTTTAAGGGTACACCCTATTCCTTTTGTTTGTTGAGGATATCCTCCTTCCTTGAGTTGCATTCAGGCATCCTTTTTCTCGAGTTTGTTTAGGGTAATCCCGTTCATTGAGTTTATTTAGGGCATCCTCTTTCCTCGAGTGTTATTAGGGTATTCCCATTACTCTATTTTTTTTAGAACATTGCTGTCCATTGGGCTATCAAACTACCTTGATTTACTTTAGTCCATCATCTCTCCTTGAGTTTCTTAGGTCTTCTTCATGGAGATTTTGAATTCATTCCCTTTCCTAGAGTTTGTTTACGCCAACCAACTTCCTTCAATTCTTTGAGGGCATACCTTTTCCTAGGGATTACTTAGCATACTCCCACTTCCTTTAGGGTAGTACGGCATCCCTATCCGGTCGTTTCTTTAGCGTAACTCCATTTCTTGATGTTGCTTTAGCACAACCACTTTTGTTGGGCTTGGCCATCATCCTTTGTAGAGTTTGTTTGTTGCATGCCCTTTCTTTGAGTCTTATTAGTGAATGCACCTTCTTAAAGTTCATTTACAAGGTTGTTCTTCTGTTGGTTTTCTAAAGGCATCCCGCTTGCTTGAATTTGCTTAGTGCATCTCCCTTCCTTGACTTTGTTTAGAGAATTCCCCTCATTAAGTTTATTAAGGGGATTGTTTAGGGCATCCCACTTCCTGAAGTTTGTTCAAGGTATCCCTCGTCCTTTACCCCATAATCAGGATGTCATCCTAGGTTCTATCTAAACATAATCATTTGTTCTCGAGAGTGCTCATCATTTGAATGCCATTCATTCTTCTATTCATTTTTATTCTTAGTTTGTTTAGCTTCTATCTATATCAAATTTGAGTTAATTTTGTGTCCGATCATTTGCATACCATCCTAGGTTCTACCTAAGCTTAGTTGGTTGTTTGTTATGTTTCTCATCATTGTGATGTCCTTGTAGTTTCTATAAAGGTTTGTTCTTAGTTGCTTTGAGTTCCAAACAATTCGATGGAGTCCTAGGTTCGGCCTATGTTCATTGTTTGTTCTTTTTGTTTCCCTCCATTGTGAATTATCGAAGCTTATCCGTATGTTCATTTTGTTTGTCATCATTAGAACACCGTCCTAATTGTCACACCCCAACTTTTTTTTTGTTATTATTATTATTATTTATTCTTCAACTAAACAATTGATACTCAAATACAGTATAAGTGCTCTCAAAAACTTAAATGTTGAGTTCCTACTTGAATTTGTTCAAAAAGAGGATATGGAAAACCTGTTATAAAGAGTACATCCTGTATTAAACATTGTGACTATTAAGTTAACAAAATATGTTTTGTTTCACAAAAGAAACTTGTACAACATTAATTTACATATACCAAACCCCATTGTTTACTATGGGTAGCCCATACTACAAGTGTATCTGACAAATATATACATTACATCATTCCAACAAAAGGTTTAGTCTTGATACAAAAGGGCATGGCCTCAAAAGACTTTCAATATGAGCAAACAGCATCCAATCACAGTAAAGCATTGCTCAAGCATTCTTTCCTGCATAGGTCTTCTGACCTGCATCTATAGGTGGAAGGAATAGGGTGAGTTCACAACTCAGTAGGAAAGTTTATAACCATCCTAAGTATACCCTTAAAAACCTTGAATTAAACGTTTAATAACATGCATGATAAACATTTCATAACCATTAACAAATGTGTAATCATGTCAAACATGTATGCATGTGTTTGTTGGTTTCATCATTGCTTTTCCCCATCCATCCTTTCACAACTGATAATTTGCTGACTCCCAACAATCTACACAGCAGATATCAATGCTCCACAAGATACTCGATCAATATAATAATGACTATTCTGGGACATCACCCAAGGGCAAGTCATACCCCATGTCTTTTGGGACTCATACCCAAGGGCAGGACCAACCCCATACACCCACATCGGAGTGTCTTCCTCGAGGGCTTTAGGGACTTTCACCCAAGGACCCACGGTCCCAGATAAACAATATATCAAATGATAAGGCCTGTAGCATCACATAAGCACTTTGCCACCAATAAATTCTCTGAATATGATCTGTGATGATTCCATATCGTTCTTGCAATGCAATCACACCATAAACCATTTCGACAACACAAAACCACGAATCTTCATTCCAATATACGTTCCAACATCATGGTAACATTTCAATGCAATAAACCGAGATGCAATGACACTTTAAAAGATTTGATGAAATCATAGAAATAACATAAAATTCCAACAAATAATTCAAGGAAAGAAATCAGATACACCATAGAATAGCATAAAATTCCCTACCTTACACCGACTTCCTTTTTGTGTTTCTTCTAAGTAGGCGATCTTTGCCTATTACGAGGAACTGAAATGAAACAACATAATTTAGGTTTCCTAACCATGAAAATTTATATAGTTTATTGTTGCAAATTTTTAATTCTCACATTCTCTAATCTATATCCTACATGTTTTCAGATCAAATTTGAATTGAATTAAACAATATTTACAATGCATATTAATTCCCCTAAATAATTACCAAACACTAATTCTTTTCATTTTCTTAAAGCCTAACCTATTATCAAATCCCAAGTGTCCAAATAACCCAATTCATCACATGTTTACTAATCTATTTTTCAATCAAACCAAATTAAACAAAGATTTATGCTGATCTTACCATTAATAAAATACTTAAATCTTTAATTAATTGTGATTTTTAACTAAAACAGGTTTATAGCTAATTATACTCAACTTTTACACAATTTTTACCATTAATTCTATTCAACATGCCATTAGGAACCAAAATAAACGCAAAATTACAAAATTAAACAACTTGCTTACCTCAAATCTACACTTTCTCTCTCTAGATTCTCTCTCTAACCCAAGTTGCTGCAGGTGAAATGGTGCAAAACGAGCTGCAGCCCCCTTATAAAGGTGTCTCCAAGCACCCAAGCATGAGGTGGCAGCCCACATGGCTGCCACCAATCCACCCAAGTAGGAGGTGGCATTCCACTAACTCAATTTTCAAAAATTTGCACTTTAGTCCTTCAAGTTATAAAAAATAAAACCCATAATTGCCCATTAGTCCTTAAGGTTTTCATAACCTTAATTAGTCCCTAAGAACCTAATAAGCATGCTTAGGTCATTAACTAATCCCACTTAACCTTAATCAAAGTTTAATTCATAATTAAACATGATTAGCTCTAAACTAGTTTTAACATCTAATTAAGCAAGCTTAAAGTTAAGTACTAAAATAGTCATTAGTACTAGGTGTTACACTAATAATTTTTTTTAAGGGTACACCGTATTCCTTTAGTATGTTGAGGACATCCTCCTTTCTTATTATTGATTTTCGAATCCTTTTGTTTTTGAGTTTCACTAGATTCATATACTACTCTCAATCTAAATAATTGAGTTGGATACATTTTTAAGAGTTCTTTTATTTTTATTTTTTTATATTTATAAATAGAAAACTTTTTATAACCCATTTTTTTTGTTTCTTTTGAGCCCTTAAAAATATAAAGAATTTTGTTTGTTCTTGTAAAACTGTTAGAACTAGAAAACACTTATTTTAAATTTTCTAATTCTTTTGTCAAGTTCTTTCAAAATGGGTTTAAAAAAGGAAGGTCGTTTTCGGGGGAGAACCAAAAGGCAGATCAGTTTCTTTAGGGAATCCTCTTTCCTCGAGTGTTAGTAGTGGATTCCCATTCCTCTATTTTTTTTAGAACATTCCTGTTCATTGGGCTGTCAATCTACCTTGATTTACTTTAGTCCATCATCTTTCCTTTAGTTTCTTAGGTCATCATTCTTCATGGAGATTTTTAATTCATTCCCTTTCCTAGAGTTTGTTTAGGCCAACCAACTTCCTTCAATTCTTTGAGGGCATACCCTTTCCTAGGGATTACTTAGCAGACTCCCACTTTCTTTAGTGTAGTAGGGCATCCCTATCCAGTGGTTTCTTTCCCGCAACTCTATTTCTTGATGTTTTTTTAGCACAACCACTTTTGTTGGGATTGGCCATCGTCCTTAGTAGAGTTTGTTTGCGGC
Source organism: Vitis vinifera (assembly GCF_030704535.1). Lineage (NCBI taxonomy): Eukaryota > Viridiplantae > Streptophyta > Magnoliopsida > Vitales > Vitaceae > Vitis > Vitis vinifera. Next base: position 6,865,134 of record NC_081812.1, read on the forward strand.
ATGCCCTTTCTTTGAGTCTTATTAGTGAATCCGCCTTCTTAAAGTTCATTTACAATGTTGTTCTTCCATTGGTTTTTTAAGGGCATCCTGCTTGCTTAAATTTGCTTAGTGCATCCCCCTTGACTTTGTTTAGAGAATTCCCCTCATTAAGGGGATCGTTGAGGGTATCCCTCGTCCTTTACCCCATAATTAGGATGTCATCCCAAGTTCAATCTAAACAAAATCATTTGTTCCCGAGATTGCTCATCATTGCAATGCCATTCATAGTTCTATTCATTTTTCATTCTTAGTTTATTTAGTTTCACATCATTGAGATGCCATCCTAGGTTCTATCTATATCCAATCTGAGTTAATTTTGTGTCCGATCGTCTGCATAACATCCTAGGTTTTACCTAAGCTTATTTGGTTGTTTGTTTACGTTTCTCATCATTGTGATGTCATCCTAGTTTCTATAAAGGTTTGTTCTTAGTCCCTTTCGGTTCCAAACATGGAGTCCTATGTTCTGTGTTCGTTCATTTGGTTTCCCTCCATTGTGAATTATCGAAACTTATTCGTATGTTCCTTTTGTTTCTCATCATTAGAACACCATCCTATGAATTTGTTTAAGGGTAAACCCTATTCCTTTAGTATGTTGAGGACATCCTCCTTCCTTGAGTTTGTTTAGGGTATTCCACTTTATTGAGTTTACTTAGGGCATCCTCTTTCCTAGAGTGTTATTAGGGTATTCCTGTTCCTCTATTTTTTTAGAACATTCTTATTCATTGGGCTATCAAACTACCTTGATTTACTTTAGTCCGTAATCTTTCGTTGAGTTTCTTAGGTCATCCATCTTCATTGAGATTTTTAATGCATTCCCTTTCCTAGAGTTTGTTTAGGCCAACCAACTTCCTTCAATTTTTTGAGGGCATAACCTTTCCTAGGGATTACTAAGTAGACTCCCAATTCCTTTAGTCTAGTAGGGCGCACCCATCTAGTAGTTTGTTTAGCACAACTCCATTTTTTGAGGTTTTTTTAGCACGACCGCTTTTGTTGGGATTGGGCCTCCCCATTGGTTGAGTTTGTTTGTGGCATGCCCTTTCTTTGAGTATTATTAGTGAATCCGCCTTCTTAAAGTTCATTTACGATGTTGTTCTTCCATTGGCTTTTTAAGGGCATCTTGCTTGCTTGAATTTTCTTAGAGCATCCCCCTTCCTTGACTTTGTTTAGAGAATTCCCCTATTTAAGTTTATTAAGGGGATCGTTTAGGGCATCCCACTTCTTTAAATTTTTTTTAGGGTATCCCTCGTCCTTCACCCCATAATCAGGATGTCATCCTATGCTCTATCTATAAAGAATTATTTGTTCTCAAGATTGCTCATCATTGGAATGCCATTCATAATTCTATTCATTTTCATTCTTATTTTGTTTAGTTTCACATCATTGAGATGCCATCCTAGGTTCTATCTATGGTAATTCGTTTTTTCGTTTGATTGCTCATCATTCGACCATAATTCTTGGTAGTATCTCTGTTCATTCTTAGGTCTTTTAGTTACCTGTCATTGGGTTAATATCCTAGTTTTAATCTAAGTTGAGTCGTTTATTCCTCTGATTTCTCATAACTAGAACATCATCCTAAGTTCTTTCTATATCCAATTTGAATTAATTTTTTTGTCTGATCGTCTGGATACCATCCTAGGTTCTACCTAAGCTTAGTTGGTTGTTTGTTATGTTTCTCATCATTGGGATATCATTTCTATCTAGGTTTGTTCTTAGTTCCTTTGGGTTCCAAACATTTGGATACAATCCTAGGTTCGGCCTATGTTCATTGTTTGTTCCTATGGTTGCCAATCATTGTGATTATCTAAGCTTATTTGTTTGTTCCTTTGGTTTCTCATAATTAGGATGCCATTCTATGAATTTGTTTAAGGGTATGCATTATTCCTTGACTATGTTCAGGACGTCCTCCTTCCTTTAGTCGTTTTCGGGCATCCCCTACCTTGAGTTGGTTTATGGTATTCCCCTTTTTGGGTATCCTCTTTCCTTGAGTGTTATTATAGTATTCCCATTCCTCCATTTTTTTTAGGACATTCTTGTTCATTGGGCTATGAGACTACCTTGATTTACACCCTTCCTTCAGTTTCTTAGGTCACCCATCTTCATGGAGATTTGTAATTCATTCGCTTTCCTAGAGTTTGTTCAGACCAATAACCCTCCTTCAATTCTTTTAGGGCATACCCTTTCCTAGAGATTACTTCGAAAACTCCCACTTCCTTTAATGTAGTAGGGCATCCCCATCCAATAATTTGGTTAGTGCAACTCCATTTCTTGACGTTTTTTTAGCACAACCGCTTTTTTTTGGATTTGTCATCCCCCTTCGTAGAGTTTGTTTGTGGCTTGCCCTTTTTATGAGTCTTGTTAGTGAATCCGCCTTCTTAAAGTTCATTTACGACGTTCTTCCATTGGCTTTTTAAGGGCATCCCGCTTACTCAAATTTGCTTACCTTTCCTTGACTTTGACTAGAGAATTCCCTTCATTAAGTTTATTAAGGGAATCGTTTAGGGCATCCCACTTCCTTCTGTTTGTTTAAGGTATCCCTCATCCTTCACCTCATAATCAGGATGTCATCCTAGGTTCTATCTAAACATAATCAATTGTTTCCGAGATTGCTCATCATTGGAATGCGATTCATAGTTCAATTCATTTTCATTCTTAGTTTGTTTAGTTTCACATCATTGAGATTCCATTCTTGGTTTTATCTAAGCTAATTCGTTTGTTGTTTGGATTGGTCATCATTGGACCATAATTCTTGGTTCTATCTCTATTCATTCTTAGTTCCTTTAGTTACCCATCATTGGGTTACTATCCTAGTTTTAATCTAAGTTTAGTCGTTTCATCCTCTTTTTTCTCATTACTAGGACGTCATCCTAGGTTCTATCTATATCCAATTTGAGTTAAATTTGTGTTCGATCATCTGCATAGCATCCTAGGTTCTACCTAAGCTTAGTTGGTTGTTTGTTATATTTCTTATCAATGTGATGTCATCCAAGTTTCTATCTAGGTTTTTTCTTGGTTCCTTTGGGTTCCAAGCAGTTGGATGCAATCCTAGGTTTGGCCTATAATCATTGTTCGTTCCTTTGCTGCCCATCATAGTGATTAATCTAAGCCTATTCGTATGTTCCTTTGGTTTCTCATAATTAGGACGCTATGAGTTTGTTTAAGGGTATGCCGTATTCGTTAAGTATGTTCAGGACATCCTCCTTCCTTGGTTGTTTGTTGGGCATTCCCCTTCATTGAGTTTCTTTCAACAATTCTCTTTCCTCGATTGTTGTTAGGGTATTCACTTTCCTCTATTTTTTGAGGACATGTCTGTTCACTTGGCTACAAACTACCTTGATTTAGTTTAGTCCATCACCCTTCCTTCAGTTTCTTAGGTCATCCATCTTCATGGAGATTTTTAATTCATTCCCTTTCCTAGAGTTTGTTTAGACAAACCAACTTCCTTCAATTCTTTTAAGGCATACTAGGGATTAGTTGGTTGTTTGTTATTGTTCTCATCATCGTGATGTCATCCTAGGTTCAACCTATGTTCATTGTTCGTTCCTTTGGTTTCCCATCATTGTGAACTATTTAAGCTTATTCGTATGTTCCATTGGTTTCTTATATAATCAGGACTCCATCCTATGAGTTTGTTTAAGGATATGCCCTATTCCTTGAGTTTCATTTCGGGCATCCCCTTCCTTAAGTTTGTTTAGGGTATTCCCCTTCATTGAGTTTATTTCGGGCATCCTCTTTCCTCGAGATTTTCAATTCATTCCCTTTCCTAGAGTTTGTTTAGGCGACCCAACTTCCTTGAATTCTTTTAGGGCATACCCTCGTTCTTAGTTGATTTAGTTTCACATCACATCATTGAGTTGCCATCCTAGGTTCTATTTAAGCTAATTCATTTGTTCTTTTGATTGCTCATCTTTGGACCATAATTCTTGGTTCTATCTTCTTTTCATTCTTAGTTCCTTTAGTTACCCGTGATTGGGTTACTATCCTAGTTTTAATCTAAGTTTATTCGTTTGTTCCTTTGATTTCTGATCACTAGGACGTGATCCGAGGTTCTATCTATATCCAATTTGAGTTAATTTTGTGTCCGATCGTTTGCATACCATACTAGGTTCTACCCAAGCTTAGTTGGTTGTTTGTTATTGTTCTCATCATCGTTGTCACACCCCAATTTTTTTTTTTCTTATTATTATTTATTCTTCAACTAATGATTTGATACTCAAATATAGTATAAGTGCTCTCAAAGATTTAAATGTGAGTTCCTACTTGAATTTGTTCAAAAAGAGGATATGGAAAACCTGTTATAAAGAGTACATCCTGTATTAAACATTGTGACTATTAAGTTAACAAAATATGTTTTGTTTCACAAAAGAAACTTGTACAACATTAATTACATATACCAAACCCCATTGTTTACTATGGGTAGCCCATACTACAAGTGTATCTAACAAATATATACATTACATCATTCCAACAAAAGGTGTAGTCTTGATACAAAAGGGCATGGCCTCAAAAGACTTTCAATATGAGCAAACAGCATCCAATCACAGTAAAGCATTGCTCAAGCATTCTTTCCTGCATAGGTCTTCTGACCTGCATCTATAGGTGGAAGGAATAGGGTGAGTTCACAACTCAGTAGGAAAGTTTATAACCATCCTAAGTATACCCTTAAAAACCTTGAATTAAACGTTTAATAACATGCATGATAAACATTTCGTAACCATTAACAAATGTGTAATCATGTCAAACATGTATGCATGTGTTTCTTGGTTTCATCATTGCTTTTCCCCATCCATCCTTTCAGAACTGATAATTTGCTGACTCCCAACAATCTACACAGCAGATATCAATGCTCCACAAGATACTCGATCAATATAATAATGACTATTCTGGGACATCACCCAAGGGCAAGTCATACCCCGTGTCTTTTGGGACTCATACCCAAGGGCAAGACCAACCCCGTGTCTTTAGGGACTAAAACCCAAGGGCAGGACCAACCCCGTGTCTTTAGGGACTAAAACCCAGGGGCAGGACCAACCCCATACACCCACATCGGAGTGTCTTCCTCGAGGGCTTTAGGGACTTTCACCCAAGGACCCACGGTCCCACATAAACAATATAACAAATGATAAGGCCTGTAGCATCACATAAGCACTTCGCCACCAATAAATTCTCTGAATATAATCTGTGATAATTCCATATCCTTCTTGCAATGCAATCACACCATAAACCATTTCGACAACACAAAACCACGAATCTTCATACCAATATACGTTCCAACATCATGGTAACATTTCAATGCAATAAACCAAGATGCAATGACACTTTAAAAGATTTTATGAAATCATAGAAATAACATAAAATTCCAACAAATAATTCAAGGAAAGAAATCAGATACACCATAGAATAGCATAAAATTCCCTACCTTACACCGACTTCCTTTTTGTGTTTCTTCTAAGTAGGCGATCTTTGCCTATTACGAGGAACTGAAATGAAACAACATAATTTAGGTTTCCTAACCATGAAAATTTATATAGTTTATTGTTGCAAATTTTTAATTCTCACATTCTCTAATCTATATCCTACATGTTTTCAGATCAAATTTGAATTGAATTAAACAATATTTACAATGCATATTAATTTCCCTAATTAATTACCAAACACTAATTCTTTTGATTTTCTTAAAGCCTAACCTATTATCAAATCCCAAGTGTCCAAATAACCCAATTCATCACATGTTTACTAATCTATTTTTCAATCAAACCAAATTAAACAAAGATTTATGCTGATCTTACCATTAATAAAATACTTTAATCTTTAATTAATTGTGATTTTTAACTAAAACAGGTTTATAGCTAATTATACTCAACTTTTACACAATTTTTACCATTAATTCTATTCAACATGCCATTAGGAACCAAAATAAACGAAAATTACAAAATTAAACACTTGCTTACCTCAAATCTACACTTTCTCTCTCTAGTTTCTCTCTCTAACCCAAGTTGCTGCAGGTGAAATGGAGCAAAACGAGCTGCAGCCCCCCTTATAAAGGGTCTCCAAGCACCCAAGCATGAGGTGGCAGCCCACATGGCTGCCACCAATCCACCCAAGTAGGAGGTGGCATTCCACTAACCTTAATTTTCAAATACTGCACTTTAGTCCTTCAAGTTATAAAAAAAATAAAACCCATAATTGCCCATTAGTCCTTTAGGTTTTCATAACCCTAATTAGTCCCTAAGAACCTAATAAGCATGCTTAGGTCATTAACTAATCCCACTTAACCTTAATCAAAGTTTAATTCATAATTAAACATGATTAGCACTAAACTAGTTTTAACATCTAATTAAGCAAGCTTAAAGTTAAGTACTAAAATAGTCATTAGTACTAGGTGTTACATCCTCTCCCCCTAACAAAAATTTCGTCCTCGAAATTTACAAAAGCGAACCTGTAAAGAGTTCCGGGTACTTGTTTCTCATATCTGATTCCAACTCCCATGTAGCTCCTTCCACTCCATGATGATCCCATGACACCGTCACTAGAGGTATGATTTTGGTTCGGAGTACCTTCTCTTTCTTATCTAAAATCTGTCTCGGCCCTTCCTCATACGTTACATCTTCTTGCAAATTCAAATCTTGCCAATCTAGTACATGTGTGGTATCAGGCTCATACTTCCGTAACATGGACACATGGAACACATCATGTATACCTGATAGCTGTGGCGGTAAGGCTAATTTGTATGCTACCTCTCCAATCTTTTGAAGGATTTCGAAGGGCCCAACATATCTTGGAGCAAGCTTTCCCCTTTTTCCAAATCGAAATACGCCTTTCCTTGGTGTTACACGTAAAAACACGTGATCTCCTATCTGAAATTCTAGGGGTCTCCTTCTATGATCGGCATAACTTTTCTGTCTACTTTGTGCTGCCAATAACCTGTCACGTATTACTCAAATCTTGTCAGTAGTCTCTTGCACCAATTCTGGCCCAATTAGACTAGCTTCACCAGATTCCATCCAACACATAGGAGATCTACAAGGCCTCCCATACAGTGCTTCATATGGTGCCATTCCAATACTGCTTTGGAAGCTGTTATTGTACGCAAATTCAATCAAAGGTAAATGTTCCACCCAATTTCCTTTAAAATCCATCACACATGCTCGTAACATATCTTCTAAAATCTGAATAACTCTCTCTGATTGCCCATCAGTTTGAGGATGAAATGCTGAACTCAATTTGATTTCAGTTCCCAAGGCTTTTTGTAAGGACTGCCAAAACTGTGATGTAAATCTAGGATCCCTATCTGAAACAATAGAGAGTGGTACCCCGTGCAACCTCACAATTTCTTTCCCATACAATTTACTCAACACAATAACTGAATCAGTGATCCTCATTGGTAAGAAATGTGCTGATTTCGTTAATCTATCAACTATCACCCATACACTATCCTTACTTTGGGGAGTTCTTGGCAACCCTGTCACAAAGTCCATCGTCACATGATCCCACTTCCATTCTGCTATAGGTAGTGGTTGTAACAACCCTGCTGGTTTCTGATGTTCAACTTTCACTTGTTGACATGTTAAACACTTGGAAACGAATTGAGATATATCCCGCTTCATACCCTGCCACCAATATTGACGCTTCAAATCATGGTACATTTTAGTTTCTCCAGGGTGTACTGTGAATCGAGAATGATGACCTTCCTTCATTACCTCCTCCTTCACCTGAGCATCATTAGGAACACAAAGTTTATTCAAGAAATGAATCCCACCATTAGAATGTATGTTCCAACCTTCTACTGCATCACCCGCCATGATTTGAGAGCGTATGCTCTCTAACTTTGTATCTTTCCTTTGAGCTTCAATAACCTTCTGCAATATTGTTGGCTGAGCTACCAAAGTACAAAAACATGCACTAGAATCATGTACATCAAAGCAAGGATTGAATTCACTGATGTAATCATACATTTTCCACTCATAAACCACCAACCCAGATAGCACACATTGAGTCTTTCTACTTAGGGCATCAGCAACCACATTAGCTTTTCCTGGATGATACTTCAAAGTAAAGTGAAAATCTTCAAGGGTTTCCAACCATCTCCTTTGCCTTGCATTTAGATCTTTTTGAGAGAAAATATACTTCAAACTTTTGTGATCTGAAAACACTTCAAAATTTTCACCATATAAGTAATGTCTCCATAACTTTAAAGCAAAGACTATTGCTGCGAGTTCAAGATCATGGGTAGGATAGTTCTGCTCATGGTTCTTCAATTGCCTAGAAGCATAAGCAACCACTCTTCCTCTTTGCATCAAAACACATCCCAAGCCATTTTTTGAAGCATCACAATAAACTGTATATCTTTCGCCACTAATAGGAGTAATTAGCACCGGCGCTGTTGTTAGTCTCCTTTTTAGCTCTTGAAAGGATTCTTCACACCTATCATTCCAATCAAAGTTCACTCCCTTGCGTGTCAATCTAGTCATTGGGCAAGCAATTCGAGAAAAGTTTTCAACAAACCTTCTGTAGTACCCAGCTAGCCCAAGAAAACTACGTACTTCAAAAACATTCTTGGGCCTTTCCCACTTTGTCACAGCTTCCACTTTTGTTGGATCCACTGAGATACCCTCTTGAGAAACCATGTGCCCCAAAAATTGAATTTCCTGCAGCCAAAAGTCACATTTCTCCAATTTGGCATATAATTGGTTTTCTCTAAGTTTTTGAAGTGCCATATGCAAATGGTGACCGTGCTCTTCTCTACTCTTAGAATATATCAAAATATCATCCACAAATACCACCACAAAATGATCCAAATAAGGCCGATAGATACGATTCATCATGTCCATGAATGCAGCTGGAGCATTAGTTAACCCAAACGGCATGACCACAAATTCATAATGCCCATACCTTGTACGAAATGCAGTCTTTGGAATATCTGTTTCTCGTACCCTCAACTGATGATAACCAGATCTTAAATCAATCTTTGAAAAATAGCAAGCCCCACATAACTAGTCAAATAAGTCATCAATCCGAGGTAGCGGATATTTGTTTTTCACTGTAACTCTGTTCAATTTTCTGTAATCCACACATAACCGCAAGGATCCATCCTTCTTCTTTACAAACAATACTGGAGCACCCCAAGGTGAGGTACTAGGCCGAATAAACCCTTTAGTTTGCAACTCCTGCAACTGAATGTTCAATTCCTTCAGTTCAACTGGAGCCATCCTATATGGAGCTATTGATATTGGATCTGTACCTGGATACAATTCAATAGAAAAATCCATCTCTCTGTGTGGAGGTAAACATGGCAATTCTTTAGGAAAAAACATCAGCAAATTCACAAACCATTGGAATACAATCTATAGTTGTCATCTTTTTGCCTTCTCCCTTCAGATTAAAAAGAAAGTAGTGTCTGCCATCCTTTCTTGACCACTTGTCATCCAGGTTTCGAATTAGAGGAATAAATGTAAGCCTTCTATCACCATAGAAACTCATATATGAACCAGAAGAGGTTTGGAATGTTACTTTCTTCAAATAACAATCTAACACAGCATGATGTCGGGCAAGCCAATCCATCCCCACAATTACATCAAACGATGAAATATCAAGAAGAACCAGATCCATTGTAACTTCAAGACCCCCAATATAAAGTACACAAGCATGACATACCCACTTGGTTTCCACCTTACCACCCATAGGAGTCTCAACACATAATGAACAATGTAGGGGAACAAATTCTATGTCTAGCATGGAGGCAAATGATGCAGAAATAAAAGAGTGGGTAGCTCCTGGATCAAATAAAACATGTGCCCAAGTGCTAAAACATAAGAGCATACCTTCCACCAAGGCATTTGACTCTGCATTTTGTGACCCTATTGCATAAAATCTCCCTTGTTGTGCTTGTTCAGGCTTCCCTTGTCTAAAGTTTCCTTCCCCTTGAGGTTGCCTTCCTTGAATTCGTGGGTTCATTTGCTGAAACTGTCGTTGAGATGGCTGGAATGCAAGTCGTTGAAATTTTGGGCACTCTCTCCTCAGATGTCCCACCTCACCGCATTCATAACATCTCCTTGGTCCCTTAGCTGAATCTGTAGCCCCACTATACTGCTCTTGTTTTCTGGGTTGTTGTTGGGGATGAGTCACTTTCAGGCGCTTGAAATCCTGTTCTCGTTTTTCTGAACCACCAAACCTAGAATTTTTGCTTCTCAACCTTTGAGCTTCCTCCATTTCCCTTTCTATAACAAGAGCCCTTGCCACAACCTCACTATAAGTACGAAGCATGAAAGGAGCAACCTGTGCTCTAATGTTCAATCTCAACCCCTCTTGGAATTGTTCAGCTCGCATTTGTTCATCTGCAACCACATTTGGAGCATATCTAGATAGTTGTGTAAATTTTGCTGCATATTCAGTCACTGTCATGTTCCTTTGAACCAAGTGTATAAATTCAGCTCTCTTCTGTCTTCTAACGGCCTCTGGAAAGTAATTAGATAAAAGCAGCTCCTCAAATTGCATCCAAACCATTTTAGTTACATCCTGAGTAGTCTTGATCATATCCCACCAGTTGTCTGCTTCATCCCTCAACATGAAGGAAGCTAAAGAAACTCTCCTTTCCTCAGGCACTGCCATTACATCTAGTATTTTCTTTATTTCTTTCATCCAATTCTCAGCTTCAAGAAAATTAGGGCCACCCCGAAAGCTTGGAGGATTCAATGCTTTAAATTCCCGAATCAAGCTCACATTCTGGCATTCTGAACCAGCAACTGGATGTATTACAGGTCTTCCCTCAGTTATATTACCATGAGATATTGGAGATGATCTAGTTGTCCGTTTAGGCCTTGTGGTTAATCTGTCCCTTCCTCTAGGCATTTTCTCTTAGAAAGGTATACAAGGATTATTATTATCAATACATAACCTTATAAGGGTTATTCATAAAATCAAGCACCCTTAACCAATACAATCAAACTACTTATGTCACATACAAACATTTGCAAAACAAACATGATAACAACAATATCATAGTAATGGATTCTCAATGATCAAGCACTCAAAGAGGCAACATGATCTCAATTATTATAGCCAGGCATATTCAATACAACAAGGAATGTCATCAACACAACAAAAACACAAACCTAACATCCATCCATTAACCTTTCACTTAATATCAATATATCATACACAATAAAACAATGTCACAATAATAATGACTCAGCACACCTATTGGGCTCCCCACCTATTGTCCACAATAGGGATCTAATCCCTTATGCTCTGATACCAAGCTGTCACACCCCAATTTTTTTTTTCTTATTATTATTTATTCTTCAACTAATGATTTGATACTCAAATATAGTATAAGTGCTCTCAAAGATTTAAATGTGAGTTCCTACTTGAATTTGTTCAAAAAGAGGATATGGAAAACCTGTTATAAAGAGTACATCCTGTATTAAACATTGTGACTATTAAGTTAACAAAATATGTTTTGTTTCACAAAAGAAACTTGTACAACATTAATTACATATACCAAACCCCATTGTTTACTATGGGTAGCCCATACTACAAGTGTATCTAACAAATATATACATTACATCATTCCAACAAAAGGTGTAGTCTTGATACAAAAGGGCATGGCCTCAAAAGACTTTCAATATGAGCAAACAGCATCCAATCACAGTAAAGCATTGCTCAAGCATTCTTTCCTGCATAGGTCTTCTGACCTGCATCTATAGGTGGAAGGAATAGGGTGAGTTCACAACTCAGTAGGAAAGTTTATAACCATCCTAAGTATACCCTTAAAAACCTTGAATTAAACGTTTAATAACATGCATGATAAACATTTCGTAACCATTAACAAATGTGTAATCATGTCAAACATGTATGCATGTGTTTCTTGGTTTCATCATTGCTTTTCCCCATCCATCCTTTCAGAACTGATAATTTGCTGACTCCCAACAATCTACACAGCAGATATCAATGCTCCACAAGATACTCGATCAATATAATAATGACTATTCTGGGACATCACCCAAGGGCAAGTCATACCCCGTGTCTTTTGGGACTCATACCCAAGGGCAAGACCAACCCCGTGTCTTTAGGGACTAAAACCCAAGGGCAGGACCAACCCCGTGTCTTTAGGGACTAAAACCCAGGGGCAGGACCAACCCCATACACCCACATCGGAGTGTCTTCCTCGAGGGCTTTAGGGACTTTCACCCAAGGACCCACGGTCCCACATAAACAATATAACAAATGATAAGGCCTGTAGCATCACATAAGCACTTCGCCACCAATAAATTCTCTGAATATAATCTGTGATAATTCCATATCCTTCTTGCAATGCAATCACACCATAAACCATTTCGACAACACAAAACCACGAATCTTCATACCAATATACGTTCCAACATCATGGTAACATTTCAATGCAATAAACCAAGATGCAATGACACTTTAAAAGATTTTATGAAATCATAGAAATAACATAAAATTCCAACAAATAATTCAAGGAAAGAAATCAGATACACCATAGAATAGCATAAAATTCCCTACCTTACACCGACTTCCTTTTTGTGTTTTTTCTAAGTAGGCAATCTTTGCCTATTACGAGGAACTGAAATGAAACAACATAATTTAGGTTTCCTAACCATGAAAATTTATATAGTTTATTGTTGCAAATTTTTAATTCTCACATTCTCTAATCTATATCCTACATGTTTTCAGATCACATTTGAATTGAATTAAACAATATTTACAATGCATATTAATTTCCCTAATTAATTACCAAACACTAATTCTTTTGATTTTCTTAAAGCCTAACCTATTATCAAATCCCAAGTGTCCAAATAACCCAATTCATCACATGTTTACTAATCTATTTTTCAATCAAACCAAATTAAACAAAGATTTATGCTGATCTTACCATTAATAAAATACTTAACTTAAAATACTTTAATCTTTAATTAATTGTGATTTTTAACTAAAACAGGTTTATAGCTAATTATACTCAACTTTTACACAATTTTTACCATTAATTCTATTCAACATGCCATTAGGAACCAAAATAAACGAAAATTACAAAATTAAACACTTGCTTACCTCAAATCTACACTTTCTCTCTCTAGTTTCTCTCTCTAACCCAAGTTGCTGCAGGTGAAATGGAGCAAAACGAGCTGCAGCCCCCCTTATAAAGGGTCTCCAAGCACCCAAGCATGAGGTGGCAGCCCACATGGCTGCCACCAATCCACCCAAGTAGGAGGTGGCATTCCACTAACCTTAATTTTCAAATACTGCACTTTAGTCCTTCAAGTTATAAAAAAAAATAAAACCCATAATTGCCCATTAGTCCTTTAGGTTTTCATAACCCTAATTAGTCCCTAAGAACCTAATAAGCATGCTTAGGTCATTAACTAATCCCACTTAACCTTAATCAAAGTTTAATTCATAATTAAACATGATTAGCACTAAACTAGTTTTAACATCTAATTAAGCAAGCTTAAAGTTAAGTACTAAAATAGTCATTAGTACTAGGTGTTACAATCGTGATGTCATCCTAGGTTCGGCCTATGTTCATTGTTCGTTCCTTTGGTTTCCCATCATTGTGAACTATTTAAGCTTATTCGTATGTTCCTTTGGTTTCTCATAATCAGGACTCGATCCTATGAGTTTGTTTAAGGATATGCCCTATTCCTTGAGGTTCATTTCGGGCATCCCCTTCCTTAAGTTTGTTTAGGGTATTCCCCTTCATTGAGTTTATTTCGGGCATCCTCTTTCCTCGAGTGTTATTAGGGTATTCCCATTCCTATTCATTGGGCTATCAAACTACCTTGATTTAGTTTAGTCCATCGCCCTTCCTTGAGTTTCATAGGCCATCCATCTCCATGGAGATTTTCAATTCATTCCCTTTCCTAGAGTTTGTTTAGACCACCCAACTTCCTACTATTCTTTTAGGGCATACTGTAACACCTAGTACTAATGAATTAAATAGGCAATAATGATTATTTTAGTACTTAACTTTAAGCATGCTTAATTAGATGTTAAAACTAGTTTAGTGCTAATCATGTTTAATTATGAATTAAACTTTGATTATGGTTAAGTGGTATTAGTTAATGACCTAAGCATGCTTATTAGGTTCTTAGGGACTAATTAGGGTTATGAAAACCTAAAGGACTAATGGGCAATTATGGGTTTTATTTTTTGATAACTTGAAGGACTAAAGTGCAAAATTTGGAAATTGGAGTTAGTGGAATGCCACCTCCTACTTGGGTGATTGGTGGCAGCCATGTGGGCTGCCACCTCATGCTTGGGTGCTTGGAGACCCTTTATAAGGGGGCTGCAGCTCGTTTTGCTCCATTTCACCTGCAGCAACTTGGGTTAGAGAGAGAATCTAGAGAGAGAAAGTGTAGATTTGAGGTAAGCAAGTTGTTTAATTTTGTAATTTTCGTTTATTTTGGTTCCTAATGGTATGTTGAATAGAATTAACGGTAAAAATTGTGTAAAAGTTGAGTATAATTAGCTATAAACATGTTTTTGTTAAAAATCACAATTAATTAAAGATTAAAGTATTTTAAGTTAAGTATTTTATTAATGGTAAGATCAGCATAAATCTTTGTTTAATTTGGTTTGATTGAAAAATAGATTAGTAAACATGTGATGACTTGGGTTATTTGGACACTTGGGATTTGTTAATAGGTTAGGCTTTAAGAAAATCAAAAGAATTAGTGTTTGGTAATTAATTAGGGAAATTAATATGCATTGTAAATATTGTTTCATTCAATTCAAAATTTGATCTGAAAACATGTAGGATATAGATTAGAGAATGTGAGAATTAAAAATTTGCAACAATAAACTATATAAATTTTCATGGTTAGGAAACCTAAATTATGTTGTTTCATTTCAGTTCCTCGTAATAGGCAAATATCGCCTACTTAGAAGAGACACAAAAAGGAAGTCGGTGTAAGGTAGGGAATTTTATGCTATTCTATGGTGTATCTGATTTCTTTCCTTGAATTATTTGTTGGAATTTTATGTTATTTTTATGATTTCATAAAATCTTTTAAAGTGTCATTGCATCTCGGTTTATTGCATGGAAATGTTACCATGATGTTGGAACGTATATTGGTATGAAGATTCGTGGTTTTGTGTTGTCGAAATGGTTTATGGTGTGATTGCGTTGCAAGAAGGATATGGAATTATCACAGATCATATTCAGAGAATTTATTGGTGGCGAAGTGCTTATGTGATGCTACAGGCCTTATCATTTGATATATTGTTATGTGGGACCGTGGGTCCTTGGGTGAAAGTCCCTAAAGCCCTCGAGGAAGACACTCCGATGTGGGTGTATGGGGTTGGTCCTGCCCCTGGGTTTTAGTCCCTAAATACACAGGGTTGGTCCTGCCCTTGGGTATGAGTCCCAAAAGACATGCATACATGTTTGACATGATTACACATTTGTTAATGGTTATGAAATGTTTATCATGCATGTTATTAAACGTTTAATTCAAGGTTTTTAAGGATATACTTAGGATGGTTATAAACTTTCCTACTGAGTTGTGAACTCACCCTATTCCTTCCACCTATAGATGCAGGCCAGAAGACCTATGCAGGAAAGAATGCTTGAGCAATGCTTTACTGTGATTGGATGTTGTTTGCTCATATTGAAAGTCTTTTGAGGCCATGCCTTTTGTATCAAGACTACACCTTTTGTTGGAATGATGTAATGTATATATTTGTTAGATACACTTGTAGTATGGGCTACCCATAGTAAACAATGGGGTTTGGTATATGTAAATTAATGTTGTACAAGTTTCTTTTGTGAAACAAAACATATTTTGTTAACTTAATAGTCACAATGTTTAATACAGGATGTACTCTTTATAACAGGTTTTCCATATCCTCTTTTTGAACAAATTCAAGTAGGAACTCAACATTTAAATCTTTGAGAGCACTTATACTATATTTGAGTATCAATTCTTTAGTTGAAGAATAAATAATAATAATAATTAAAAAAAAAAATTGGGGTGTGACACATACCCTCCTTCCCTAGGGATTACTGAGCAGACTCCCACTTCCTTTAGTGTGGTAGGGCATCCCCATGCAATAGTTTCTTTAGCGCAACTCCATTTCTTGAGGGTTTTTAGCACAACCGTTTTTCTTGGGATTGGGCATCCCCCTTGCTAGAGTTTTTTTTGTGGCATGCCCTTTCTATGAGTCTTATTAGTGAATCCCCCTTCTTAATGTTCATTTATGACATCCTTCTTCCATTGGCTCTTTCAAGGGCATCCCGCTTGGTCGAATTTGCTTAGAGCATCCTTCATTTACTTTGTGAAGATAATTCCCTTCATTAAGTTTATTAAGGGCATCGTTTAGGCCATCCCACTTCCTTAAGTTTTTTTAGGGTATCCCTCGTCCTTCACCCCATAATCAGGATGTCATCCTAGGTTCTGTCAAAACATCATCATTTGTTCTCTAGCTTGCTCATCATTGGAACGCCGTTTATAAATTTATTCATTTTCATTATTAGTTGATTTAGTTTCACATCATTGAGTAGCAATCCTAGGTTCTATTTAAGCTAATTCATTTGTTCTTTTGATTGCTCATCTTTGGACCATAATTCTTTTCATTCTTAGTTCCTTTAGTTACTCGTGATTGGGTTACTGTCCTTGTTTTAATCTAAATATATTTGTTTGTTCCTCTGATTTCTGATCACTAGGACGTCATCCTAGGTTCTATCTATATCCAATTTGAGTTAACTTTGTGTTCGATCGTCCGCATACCATCCTAGGTTCTACCCAAGCTTAGTTGGTTGTTTGTTATTGTTCACATCATGGTGATGTCATCCTAGGTTCGGCCTATGTTCATTGTTCGTTCCTTTGGTTTCCCATCATTGTGAGCTATTTAAGCTTATTCGTATGTTCCTTTGGTTTCTCATAATCAGGACTCCACCCTATGAGTTTGTTTAAGGATATGCTCTATTCCTTGAGTTTCATTTCGGGCATCCCCTTCCTTAAGTTTGTTTAGGGTATCCCCTTGATTGAGTTTATTTTGGGCATGCTCTTTCCTTGAGTGTTATTAGGGTATTCCCATTCCTCTATTTTTTTAGGACATTCCTATTCATTGGGCTATCAAACTACCTTGATTTAGTCCATCGCCCTTCCTTCATTGAGTGTATTTTTTTTGTTTAAATACTTTTCAATTGATACTCAAATACAGTGTATGTGCTCTTAAAGATCTGAAGATCCAAAAATTTAATAGTTTAGTTCTTTCTTGATTTTGTGCAAAAAAAAAAAATGGAATGTGGAAAACTTGTTATAAAGAGTACATCTTGTATTAATCTTTTGTAACAAAATATGTTTCATTTCACAAAGAAACTTGTATTACATTAATTTACATATGCCAAAATACCATGGTTCACTACGGGTAGCCCATACTACAAGTGTACCAGACAAATATATATAATTACATCATTCATAGAAAAATATTTAGTCTTTAATACTAAGGAAAATCCTCAAAACACTTTGATTGTGAGCTAACAACATCCAATCACAGTAGAGCAATGATCAAGCATTCTTTTCTGTTTAAGTCTTTTGACCTACATCTAAAGGTGGAAAGGATAGGGTGAGTTCACAACTCAGTAGGAAAGTTTATAACCATCCAAAGAATACCCTTGAATTAAACATGTAAAATAGCATGCATGATAAACATTTTATAACCATTAATATATATGCAATGATGTTAAACATCCATGCATGTGTTTGCTGGTTTCATATTTCCTTTTCCTCATCTATCTTTTCACGACTGATAAACTGCTCACCCCCACCAATCTATATATCATATATCAATGCTCCACAAGATAAGTGGTCAATATAATAATGACTATTCTTGGACATCACCCAAGCCAGTCATACCCCGTATCTTTTGGGACTCATACCCAAGGGCAAGACCAACCCTATGTTTTTAGGAACTAAAACCCAGGGGCAGTACCAACC
The DNA here is from genome assembly GCF_030704535.1 of Vitis vinifera. Classification (NCBI taxonomy): domain Eukaryota; kingdom Viridiplantae; phylum Streptophyta; class Magnoliopsida; order Vitales; family Vitaceae; genus Vitis; species Vitis vinifera. The sequence continues at coordinate 6,883,130 of NC_081812.1, forward strand.
CCATACACCCACATCGGAATGTCTTCCTCGAGGGCTTTAGTCAGCCAAGGATCCACAGTCCCACATAAACACTTCCTACCAATCAATTCTCTTAATATCATCTATGATTATTCCATATCCTTCTTGCAATGCAACCACACCATTTCACCATTTCCACAACAAAAAACCATGAATCTTCATACAAATATATGTTCCAATCTCAAGGTAACATTTCAACACAATAAACCAAGATGCAGTGACACATTAAAACATTTTATGAAATTCCCTACCTTACACGGGCTTTCCCTCTATGATTCTTCTATTTAGGCGATCTTCACCTATTACAATTTACTGTTGCTAATTTTTAATTATAATATTCTCTAATCTACATGTCTACAGGTTATCAAATAAAATTTGAATTGAATTAAACAATATTTACAATGCATATTAACATTCCCTAATTAATTACCAAACACTAATTATTTTGATTTTTTTTAAAGCCTAACCCATTAACAAATCCCAAGTGTCTAAATAACCTAATTAATCACATGTTTACTAATCTACTTTTCAATTAAACCAAATTAAACAAATATTTATAATAATCTTAGCATTAACAAAATACTTTTATTGTTGATTAATTGTGGTTTTTAACTAAAACATGTTTATAGCTAATTAAACTCAACTTTTATCGTTAATTTGTTTCAACATACCATTAGGAACAAAAATAAAATAAAATTACTAAATTAAACAACTTGCTTACCTCAAATCTACACTTTCTATCTCTAGATCCTCTCTCCATGCAGCCAAGTAGGAGGCTGCACGCAACATGGCTTCCACTAACTCCAACTTCTCAATTTTCCACTTTAGCCCTTCAAGTTATCAAAAATTAACCCATAATTCCCCATTAGTCCTTTAGGTTTTCATAACTATAATCAGGCCCTAATAACCTAATAAGCATGGTTAAGTCCTTAACTAATCTCACTTATCCTCAATCAAAGTTTAATTCATAATTAAACAGGATTAAGACTAAGCTAGTTTTAACATCTAATTAAGCACTTTTAAAGTTAAGTTCTAAGATAGTCATTGTTGCTCACTTATTTCAATGGTGCTAGGTATTACAATCCATCTTCATGGAGATTTTTAATTCATTCCCTTTCTTAGAGTTTGTTTAGACCAACAACCTTCCTTCAATTCTTTAAGGGCATACCCTTTCCTAGGGATTACTTAGCAGACTCCCACTTTCTTTAGTGTACTAGGGCATCCCCATCCAGTAGTTTGTTTAGCAACTCCATTTCTTGAGGTTTTTTAGCACAACCGCTTTTGTTGGGATTGGGCATCCCCCCTTGGTAGAGTTTGTTTGCGGCATGCCCCTTCTATGAGTCCTATTAGTGAATCCCCCTTCTTAATGTTCATTTACGACGTTCTTCTTCCATTGGCATTTTAAGGGCATCCCACTTACTCGAATTTGCTTCCTTGAAAGAATTCCCATCATTAAGTTTATTAAGGGCATCCCACTTCCTTAAGTTTTTTTAGGGTATCCCTTGTCCTTCACCCCATAATCAGAATGCCATCCTAGGTTCTATCTAAACATAATCATTTGTTCCTGAGATTGCTCGTCATTGGAACGCCATTCATAGTTCTATTCATTTTCATTCTTTGTTTAGTTTCACATCTTTGAGATGCCATCCTAGGTTCTATCTAAGCTAATTCATTTGTTCTCTTGATTACTTAGCATTGGACCATAATTCTTGGTTCTATCTCTATTCATTCAGTTCCTTTGTCATTGGGTTACTATCCTAGTTTTAATCTAAGTTTATTCGTATGTTCATTTGATTTCTCATCACTAGGACATCATCCTATGTTCTATCTATATCCAATTTAAGTTAATTTTTTGTCTGATTGTCTACATACCATCCTAGGTTCTACCTAAGCTTAGTTGGTAGTTTGTTATGTTTCTCGTCATTGTTATGTCATCCTAGCACTAATGAATTAAATAGGCAATGATTATCTTAGATGTTAAAACTAGTTTAGTGTTAATCTTGTTTAATTAGGAATTAATCTAATTAAGGTTAAGTGAGATTAATTAATGACATAACCATGCTTCTTAGGTTGTTAGGGGATGATTATAGTTATGAAATTCTAAAGGACTAATTCGCAATTATGGGTTTAATTTTTGATAACTTGAACGACTAAAGTGCAAAATTTAGGAGTTGGAATTAGTGGTAGGCATGTGGCCTGCCACCTCTTACTTGGCTGCATGGAGAGCCCTATATAAGGGCCTACAACTCGTTTTGCACCATTTTAGCTGCAGCAGCTTGGGTTAGAGAGAGGATCTAATGAGAGAAAGTGAATATTTGAGGTAAACAAGTTGTTTATTTTTGTTCCTAATTGTATGTTGAAACAAATTAACGGTAAAATTTTTGTAAAAGTTGAGAGTAATTAGCTATAAACATGTATTAGTTAAAAATCACAAATAATTAAGGATTAAAGTATTTTAGCTTAAATATTTTATTAATGGTAAGATCAGCATAAATCTTTTTTTTTAATTTTGTTTAATTGAAAAATAGATTAGTAAACATGTGATTGATTAGGTTATTTCGACACTTGGGATTTGTTAATAGGTTAGGCTTAAAGAAAATCAAAAGAATTATTGTTTGGCAATTAATTTGAGAATATTATAATTAAAAAATTAGCAACAATATATTGTATAAATTTTCATCGTTAGGAAGTCTAAATTATGTGTTTCGTTTTAATTCCTTGTAATAGGTAAAGATCACATACATAGAAGAATCACAAGAGGAGGGTCCATGTAAGGTAGGGAATTTTATGCTATCCCATAGTGTATCTGATTTCTTTTATTGAATCATTTATTGTAAATTTCATGTCATTTCTATGATTTCATCAAATGTTTTAATGTGTCATTGCATCTCGGTTTATTGTGTTGAAATGTTACATTGAGATTGGAACGCATATTGGTATGAAGATTCATAGTTCTGTGTTGTGAAAATGGTTCATGGTGTGGTTGCATGGCAACAAGGATATGGAATAATCATAGATGATATTCAGAGAATTGATTGGTGGGAAGTGTTTAAGTGATGCTACAAGCATTATCTATTGATATATTGTTTATGTGGGACCATGGGTCCTTGAGTGAAAGTCCCTAAAGCCCTTGAGGAAGACACTTCGATGTGGGTGTATGGGGCTGGTCCTGTCCCTAGGTTTTAGTCATTATGAATTTGTGGTGATGCCATTTGGGTTAACCAATGCTCTAGCTGCATTCATGGACATGATGAATCGTATTTATCGACCTTATTTGGATCCTTTTGTGGTGGTATTTGTGGATGATATTTTGATATATTCTAAGAGTAGAGAATAGCACGATCAACATTTTCATATGGCACTTCAAACACTTAGAGAACACCAGTTATATGCCAAATTGGAGAAATGTTACTTTTGGTTGCAGGAAATTCAATTTTTGGGGCACATGGTTTGTTAAGAGGGTATTTAAGTGGATCCAACAAAAGTGGAAGCTATGACAAAGTGGGAAAGACCCAAGAATGTTTTTGAAGCACGTAGTTTTCTTGGATTAGTTGGGTACTACAGAAGGTTTGTTGAAAACTTTTCTATAATTGCATGCCCAATGACTAGACTGACGCGCAAGGGAGTGAACTTTCATTGGAATCAAAAGTGTGAAGAATCGTTTCAAGAGCTAAAAAGGACACTAACAACAGCGCCTGTGCTAATTACTCCTATTAGTGGCGACATATATACAGTTTATTGTGATGCTTCGAGAAATGGCTTGGGATGTGTTTTGATGCAAAGAGGAAGTGTGGTTGCTTATGCTTCTAGGCAATTGAAGTACCATGAGCAAAACTATCCCACACATGATCTTGAACTCACAGCCATAGTCTTTGCTTTAAAGTTATGGAGACATTACTTATATGGTGAAAATTTTGACAATTTTCTGATCACAAAAGTTTGAAGTACATTTTTTCTCAAAAAGATCTGAGTGCAAGGCAAAGGAGATGGATGGAAACCCTTGAAGATTTTAACTTTACCTTGCAGTATCATCCAGGAAAAGCCAATGTGGTTGCTGATGCCTTAAGTAGAAAAGCTCAATGTGTGTTATCTGGATTGGTAGTTTCTGAGTGGAAAATGTAGGATTGCATTAGTGAGTTCAATCCTTGTTTTAATGTATGTGATTCTGGTGCATGTTTTTGTACTTGGTGGCTCAGCCAACAATATTGCATAAGGTTATTCAAGCTCAAAGGAAAGATACAAAGTTAGAGGGCATGCGTACTTGAATTATGGTAGGTGGCGAAGTGGAAGGTTGGAGCATACATTCTAATGGTGGGATTTATTTCTTCAATAAACTTTGTCTTCCTAAGGAAGCTCAGGTGAAGGAGGAGGTAATGAAGGAAGCTCATCAATCTCGGTTCACAATACACCTTGGAGAAACTAAAATGTACCATGATTTGAGGCATCAATGTTGGTGGCAAGGTATGAAGTGGGATATAGCTGAATTCCTTTCCAAGTGTTGAACATCAAAAGCCAGCAGGGTTGTTACAACCACTAGCTATAGCAAAATGGAAGTGGGATCATGTGACCATGGACTTTGTGACAAGATTGCCAAGAACTCCCCAAAGTAAGGATACTGTATGGGTAATATTGATAGACTAATGAAATCAGCGCATTTCTTAGCAATGAGGATCACTAATTTAGTTCATGCTTTGAGTAAGTTGTATGTGAAGGAAATTGTAAGGTTGCACGGGGTACACTCTCTATTGTCTCTGATAGAGATCCTAGATTTACATCTCAGTTTTGGCAATCCTGATAGAAAGCATTGGGAATTGAAATAAGATTAAGTGCGGCATTTCATCCTTAAACTGATGGGCAGTCAAAGAGAGAGTTGCTCAAATTTTGGAAGATATGTTATGAGCATGTTTGATGGATTTTTAAGGAAATTGGGTGGAGCATCTACCTTGATCGAATTTTCTTACAATAATAGCTTCCAAAGCAGTATTGGAATGGCACCATATGAAGCACTATATGGGAGGCCTTGTAGATCCCCTATGTGTTGGATGGAATCTGGTGAAGCTAGTTTGATTGGGCCAGAATTGGTGCAAGAGACTACTGACAAGATTCGAATAATACGCGATAGGCTATTGATAGCACAAAGTAGACAGAAAATTTATGCTGATCACAAAAGGAGACCCCTAAAGTTCCAAATAGGAGATCACGTGTTTTTTACATGAAACACCTCGGAAAGACGTATTTCGATTTGGTAAAAGGGGAAAGCTTGCTCCAAGATATATTGTGTCACACCCCAATTTTTTTTTTTTCTTATTATTATTATTATTTATTCTTCAACTAAACAATTGATACTCAAATACAGTATAAGTGCTCTCAAAAACTTAAATGTTGAGTTCCTACTTGAATTTGTTCAAAAAGAGGATATGGAAAACCTGTTATAAAGAGTACATCCTGTATTAAACATTGTGACTATTAAGTTAACAAAATATGTTTTGTTTCACAAAAGAAACTTGTACAACACTAATTTACATATACCAAACCCCATTGTTTACTATGGGTAGCCCATACTACAAGTGTATCTAACAAATATATACATTACATCATTCCAACAAAAGGTGTAGTCTTGATACAAAAGGCATGGCCTCAAAAGACTTTCAATATGAGCAAACAGCATCCAATCACAATAAAGCATTGCTCAAGCATTCTTTCCTGCATAGGTCTTCTGACCTGCATCTATAGGTGGAAGGAATGGGGTGAGTTCACAACTCAGTAGGAAAGTTTATAACCATCCTAAGTATACCCTTAAAAACCTTGAATTAAACGTTTAATAACATGCATGATAAACATTTCATAACCATTAACAAATGTGTAATCATGTCAAACATGTATGCATGTGTTTGTTGGTTTCATCATTGCTTTTCCCCATCCATCCTTTCACAACTGATAATTTGCTGACTCCCAACAATCTACACAGTGGATATCAATGCTCCACAAGATACTCGATCAATATAATAATGACTATTCTGGGACATCACCCAAGGGCAAGTCATACCTCGTGCCTTTTGGGACTCATACCCAAGGGCAGGACCAACCCTGTGTCTTTAGGGACTAAAACCCAGGGGCAGGACCAACCCCATACACCCACATCGGAGTGTCTTCCTCGAGGGCTTTAGGGACTTTCACCCAAGGACCCACGGTCCCACATAAACAATATATCAAATGATAAGGCCTGTAGCATCACATAAGCACTTCGCCACCAATAAATTCTCTAAATATGATCTGTGATAATTCCATATCCTTCTTGCAACGCAATCACACCAATCTTCATACCAATATACGTTCCAACATCATCGTAACATTTCCATGCAATAAACCGAGATGCAATGACACTTTAAAAGATTTTATGAAATCATAAAAATAACATAAAATTCCAACAAATAATTCAAGGAAAGAAATCAGATACACCATAGAATAGCATAAAATTCCCTACCTTACACCGACTTCCTTTTTGTGTCTCTTCTAAGTAGGCGATATTTGCCTATTACGAGGAACTGAAATGAAACAACATAATTTAGGTTTCCTAACCATGAAAATTTATATAGTTTATTGTTGTAAATTTTTAATTCTCACATTCTCTAATCTATATCCTACATGTTTACAGATCAAATTAGAATTGAATTAAACAATATTTGCAATGCATATTAATTTCCCTAATTAATTACCAAACACTAATTCTTTTGATTTTCTTAAAGCCTAACCTATTAACAAATCCCAAGTGTCCAAATAACCCAATTCATCACATGTTTACTAATCTATTTTTCAATCAAACCAAATTAAACAAAGATTTATGCTGATCTTACCATTAATAAAATACTTTAATCTTTAATTAATTGTGATTTTTAACTAAAACAGGTTTATAGCTAATTATACTCAACTTTTACAAAATTTTTACCGTTAATTCTATTCAACATACCATTAGGAACCAAAATAAACGAAAATTACAAAATTAAACAACTTGCTTACCTCAAATCTACACTTTCTCTCTCTAGATTCTCTCTCTAACCCAAGTTGCTGCAGGTGAAATGGAGCAAAACGAGCTGCAGCCCCCTTATAAAGGGATCTCCAAGCACCCAACCATGAGGTGGCAGCCCACATGGCTGCCACCAATCACCCAAGTAGGAGGTGGCATTCCACTAACTCCAATTTCCAAATTTTGCACTTTAGTCCTTCAAGTTATCAAAAATAAAACCCATAATTGCCCATTAGTCCTTTAGGTTTTCATAACCCTAATTAGTCCCTAAGAACCTAATAAGCATGCTTAGGTCATTAACTAATCCCAGTTAACCTTAATCAAAGTTTAATTCTTAATTAAACATGATTAGCACTAAACTAGTTTTAAATCTAATTAAGCAAGCTTAAAGTTAAGTACTAAAATAATCATTATTACTTATCTAATTCATTAGTACTAGGTGTTACATATTGGGCCCTTTGAAATCCATCAAAAGATTGGAGACATAAAATGCAAATTAGTTTTACCGCCATAGCTATCAAGTATACATGATGTGTTCCATGTCTCCATGTTGAAGAAATACGAGCCTGATATCAATCATGTACTGGATTGGCAAGATTTGAATTTGCAAGAAGATATAACATATGAGGAAGGGCTGAGAGAGATTTTAGATAATAAAGAGGAGGTACTACGAACCAAAACCATACCTCTAGTGAAAGTGTTATGGGATCACCATGGAGTGGAAGAAACTACATGGGAGTTGTAATCAGATATGAGAAAAAAGTACCCAGAACTCTTTACAGGTTTATTTCTTTAAATTTTGAGGATGAAATTTTTGTTAGGGGGAGAGGATGTAATACATAGCACTAATGAATGAAATAGGCATTAATGATTATCTTTGTACTTAACTTTAAACATGCTTAATCAAAACTAATTTAGTGTTAATCTTATTTAATTACAAATTAAACTTTGATTAAAGTTAAGTAAGATTAGTTAATGACTTAACCATGCTTATTTGGTTCTTAGGGGCTGATTATAGTTATGAAAACCTAAAGGACTAATGGGCGATTATGGGTTTAATTTTTGATAACTTGAATGACTAAAGCGCAACCATGTGGCCTGCCACCTCTTACTTGGCTGCATGGAGAGCCCTATATAAGGGCTTGCAGCTCATTTTGCATCGTTTTAGCTGAAGGCTTGGGTTAGAAAGAGGATCTAGAGAGAGAAAGTGTAGATTTGGGGTAAGCAAGTTGTTTGATTTAGTAATTTTGGTTTATTTTAGTTCCTAATGGTATGTTGAAACAAATTAACAGTAAAATTTGTATAAAAGTTGAGTGTAATTAGCTATAAACATATTTTAGTTAAAAATCATAATTAATTAAGGATTAAAATATTTTAGCTTAAATATTTTATTAATGGTAAGATCAGCATAAAACTTTGTTTATTTGAAAAATAGATTAGTACACATGTGATTAATTAGGTTATTTGGACACTTGGGATTTGTTAATAGGTTAGACTTTAAGAAAATCAAAACAATTAGTGTTTGGCAATTAATTTGAGAATATTATAATTAAAAAATTAGCAATAGTAAATTGTATAAATTTTCATCATTAGGAAGTCTAAATTCTGTGTTTCATTTCAATTCCTTGTAATAGGTAAAGATCGCATACATAGAAGAATCACAGAGGGAGGGTCCGTGTAAGGTAGGAAATCTCATGTCATAAAATGTTTTAATGTGTCATTGCATCTCGGTTTATTGTGTTGAAATGTTACATTGAGATTGGAACGCATATTGGTATGAAGATTCATAGTTCAATGTTGTGGAAATGGTTCATGGTGTGGTTGCACAGCAACAAGGATCTAGAATAATCATAAATGATATTCAGATAATTGATTGATGGGAAGCTATAGGCATTATCTTTTGATATATTGTTTATGTGGGACCGTGGGTCCTTCGGGTGAAAGTCCTTAAAGCCCTTGAGGAAGACACTCCGAAGTAGGTGTATGGGGTTGGTCCTGCCCCTATGTTTTAGTCCCTAAGGACACGGGGTTGGTCCTGCCCTTAGGTATGAGTCCCAAAAGACACGGGGTATAACGTGCCCTTGGGTGATGTCCCAGAATAGTCATTATTATATTGATCATGTATCTTGTGGAGCTTTGATATCTTATATATAGATTGGGGGTGAACAGTTTATCAGTTGGGAAAGGATGGACAAGGAAAAGTAAAGATGAAACCTGCAAACACATGCATACATGTTTGACATGATTGCATATTTGTTAATGGTTATTAAATATTTATCGTGCATGCTATTGCATGTTTAATTCAAAGTTTTTAAGGGTATACTTAGGATGACTATAAACTTTCCTACTGAATTGTGAACGCTATCCCTTCCACCTTTAGATGTAGGTCAGAAAACCTATGCAGGAAATAATGCTTAAGCATTGCTTTACTGTGATTGGATGTTGTTTGTTTGCATTGATAGTGTTTTGAGGCTTTGCCTTTGTATTAAAGATTGAATCTTTTTGTAGAAATGATGTGATATATATATATTTGTTAGGTACACTTGTAGTATGGGCTACCCGTAATTCACCATAAGGTTTTGGTATATGTAAATTAATGTAGTATAAGTTTCTTTTGTGAAACGAAAAATATTTTGTTAACTAATAGTTACGAAGTTTAATATAAGATGCACTCTTTATGATAGGTTTTGCATATCCTCCTTTTGCACAAAATCAAGAAGGAACTCAGCATTTAAATTTTTGTATCCCCATATCTTTGAGAGCACTTACACTATATTTGATAATCAATTGTTCAGTTTAAAAGAAAAAAAAAAAGAAGAAAAAAACCGGGGTGTGACAATATAAGTGTATGGGTGCATGAGGTTGGTCTTGCCCCTGGGTTTAACTCCCTAAAGACACGGGGTTAGTCCTACCCCTGGGTTTTAGTCCCAAAAGACACAGGGTTGGTCCTACCCTTGGGTATGAGTCCCAAAAGACACGGGATATGACCTGCCCTTGGGTGATATCCATAAATAGTCATTATTATATTGAGTGAGTATCTTATAGAGCATTGATATCTAATATATAGATTGGTGGTGGTGAGCAGTTTATTAGTTATGAAACGATGGACGAGGAAAAGCGAAGATGAAACCAGAAACACATGCATACATATTTGACATGATTGCATGTTTGTTAATGGTTATAAAATGTTTATCATGCATTATATTACATGTTTAATTCAAAGTTTTTAAGGGTATGCTTAGGATGATTATAAACTTTCCTACTGAGTTGTGAACCCACCCTATCCCTTCCACCTTTAAATGCAAGTCAGAAAACCTATGCTGGAAATAATGCTTAAGCATTGCTTTACTGTGATTAGATGCTGTTTGTTCACATTGATAGTGTTTTGAGGCTTTGCCTTTGTATTAAAGACTGAATCTTTTCGAAGAAATGATGTTATATATATTTGTTAGGTACACTTGTAGTATGGGCTACCCGTAGTGAACCATGGGGTTTTTGCATATGTAAATTAATGTAGTACAAGTTTCTTTTATGAAACGAAACATATTTTTTTAACTATTAGTTACAAAGTTTAATACAAGATGTACTCTTTATTATAGGTTTTGCATATCCTCTTTTTGCACAAAATCAAGAAGGTACTTAGCATTTAAATTTTTGTATCCCCATATCTTTGAGAGCACTTATATTGTCACACCCTAGTTTTTTTTTTTCTTAAATTGAACAATTGATTCTCAAATATAGTATAAATGCTCTCAAAGATATGGGGATACCAAAATTTAAATGTTGAGTTCCTTCTTGATTTTGTGCAAAAGGAGGATATGCAAAACCTATTATAAAGAGTGCATCTTATATTAAACTTCGTAACTATTAGTTAACAAAATATGTTTCGTTTGACTAAAGAAACTTGTACTACATTAATTTACATATACCAAAACCCCATGGTTCACTATGGGTAGCCCATACTACAAGTGTACCTAACAAATATATATATATATATATATAACATCATTCGTACAAAAAGATTCAGTCTTTAATACAAAAGCAAAGCCTCAAAACACTATGAATGCGAGCAAACAACATCCAATCATAGTAAAGCAATGCTTAAGCATTATTTCCTGCATAGGTTTTCTTACCTGCATTTAAAGGTAGAAGGGATAGGGTGGGTTAACAACTCAGTAGAAAAGTTTATAACCATCCTAAGCATACCCTTAAAAACTTTGAATTAAACATGTAATAGAATGCATGATAAACATTTTATAACCATTAACAAATATGTAATCATGTCAAACATGTATGCATGTGTTTGCTGGTTTCATCTTTGCTTTTCCTCGTCCATCCTTTCATAACTGATAAACTGCTCATCCCCACCAATCTATATATCAGATATCAATGCTCCACAAGATACTCGGTTAATATAATAATGACTATTTATGGACATCACCCAAGGGCAAGTCATACCCCGTGTCTTTTAGGACTCATACCCAAGGGTAGGACCAACCCTATGTCTTTAGGGACTAAAACCCAGGGGTAGGACCAACCCCGTGTCTTTAGGGAGTTAAACCCAAGGGCAAGACCAACCCTATACACCCACATCGGAGTGTCTTCCTCGAGGGCTTTAGGGACTTTCACCCAAGGACCCACGGTCCCACATAAACAATATATCAAAAGATGATGCCTGTAGCATCACATAAACACTTCCCACCAATCAATTCTCTAAATATCATCTTTGATTATTCTACAACACAGAACCATGCAACGACACCATGAACCATTTTCCACAACACAGAACCATGAATCTTCATACCAATATATGTTCCAATCTCAACGTAATATTTCAGCGCAATAAACTAAGATACAGTGACACATTAAAACATTTTATGAAATCATAGAAATGACATGAAATTTCCAATAAATGTTTCAAGGAGAAAATCAGATACACCATGGGATGTTATAATATTCCCTACCTTACACGAACTTTCCCATTGTGATTCTTTTATGCAGGCGATCTTTACCTATTACAACAAATTGAAATGAAACACATAATTTAGACTTCCTAATGATGAAGATTTATATAATTTATTGTTGCTAATTTTTTAATTATAAAATTCTCTAATTAATTACCAAACACTAATTGTTTTGATTTTCTTAAAGTCTAACCTATTAACAAATCCCAAGTGTCCAAATAACCTAATTAATCACATATTCACTAATATGTTTTTCAATTAAATAAGATTTATGTTGATCTTAGCATTAATAAAATATTTAATCTAAAATACTTTAATCCCTAATTAATTATGATTTTTAACTAAAACATGCTTATAGCTAATAACACTCAACTTTTACACAAATGTTACCGTTAATTTGTTTCAGCATACCATTAGGAACTAAAATAAACCAAAATTACTAAATTAAACAACTTGCTTACCTTAAATCTTCACTTTCTCTCTCAAGATCCTCTCTCTAACCCAAGCTGCTGCTGTTAAAATGGTGCAAAACGAGTTGCAAGCCCTTATATAGGGCTCTCCATGCATCCAAGTAGGAGGTGGTAGGCCACATGGCTGCCACCAATCCACCCAAGTAGGAGGTGGCATGCCACTTGGCTGCCACTAACTCCAAGTTCCCAATAACACTTTAGTCCTTCAAGTTATAAAAAATAATACCCATAATTGCCCATTAGTCCTTTAGTTTTTCATAACTATAATCAGCCCCTAAGAACTTAATAAGCATGGTTAAGTCATTAACTAATCTCACTTAACCTTAATCAAAGTTTAATTCACAATTAAACAGGATTAACACTAAACTAGTTTTAACATCTAACTAAACACGTTTAAGTTAAGTACTAATATAATCATTATTGCCTATTTAATTCATTGGTGCTAGGTATTACATATACTATATTTGAGTATCAATTGTTCAGTTTAAAAATAAAAATAAAAATCAGGGTGTGACAATCTAGGTTTGTTCTTAGTCCCTTTGGGTTCCAAACATTTGGATGCAATCCTAGGTTTGACTTATGTTCATTGTTCGTTCCTTTGTTTTCTCATAATTAGGACGCCATCCTAGGTTCTATCATTGGTCATTCTAACTTCCTAAGATTTTCCATCAATGGGATGCCATCCTAGTTTCCATTTAAGCTTATTTCTTTGTTGTTTTTGTTTCTCATCATTGAGGGTAAAGTGAGTTCAAAATCTATTCAACTTCAAACCAAGCAAGCCATTTTGGAAATATTGCCATAGCGATGTCGAGATGTTTCAGCTTATTATACTAAAAGTAAGGTTCTTCAAGTTTTGAGGAACTATTTTGACAACATTCTATTTTAATTTGCATGGAAAATGAGGTTGTTATAGTTGTAGCAAGGAGGTTAGAGGATAAGAATGCAATGGTAAGAAAATCTGCATTGAATTTATTTTTCATGATGTTGCAGCATAACTCTTTTAGGCCACAACTTCATATAGCTTTTTTTCAAGCAGCCTTAGAGCAGTAGAAGAAGTTGAGTGACCTTCAACAAATTGATGTATATGGAGTCATGTGTCCGAAGGAAGCTATTTTCGGTGTTTCTACTTAGAAGAACTTGATTGGCCGCTATACACCTTTCTAATCAAAGCTTTGTAGAAATTAAATTGTATTCTAATGTTGAATGAATATTGTAAGTAATTTTCTTCTAGATATCTTTGGAAAATAGATTTCCAGTAGATTTAGGTGGAGTCTCAGGTGTTCTTTATGCTATTATTTCAATTATATTTTCATTCTATCATGTTCTAATATGCATCTTTTTATCATGTCAAGTTTTTACACGTATTCGTTATAAGATATAATATGAGGGCTCCTTGCATTTCTTTTAACATTGTGTATGTTTGAACTGGTTTTATTTCCTAATATACTCATATTGGAAACATACTTCATTGAGTATTTTAGGTTAGATGTAATTTTTCATTGTCCTTTACAAAGGTGAAAATATTGTTATTATTTTTTTGCCATAGTGATATTTCAAATTTGAATTTCATTTTTCTTTTTAATTCTACTTAGGTACATATATTGTTTTGTGCATTGGCGTCTTGGACATTCATGCACACATAGATGCAATATCATTGGCTATATCCAAAAGGTTTTTGCTCTAATTCTTCTTGTCAAAAAAATCATTCTCAGTTTGCTTTCTAGCCAGTCGAAAACTACATTCATTATTTAAGCAAGATACTGTAAATCTCTACCATTTGATTTTATACACTTCCTTTGATTTGATCTCCCATAAGGGTATACTTCTTGCTGCATTAGCACGTTTTTTAAAGAACAAGGAGATTGTCACTGTATTCTACCTAGTCATTCTAGTACTAGTTGTTGCTACAACAACATGTGGGATATCTGAAGGTGCTTTTAATTTTGATTTCTCAAATGGCTTTATTTCTTCATTTGTCCTGTAATATTTTCAAGGCGATGTCACTTTGTTTGATGAAAAAGTTTCAAACCAACTTGTATGTACTTTGTGACATGGTTTTATCCTACTATCAAGACTTGTCTTCGGTTGTAGATGTTAGACAATGGGAAAATATATTTCATGTTGCTTGTCTCGTCTAGCATTCACCCAAAAGGGTATTAAAATGCTCATGGAGTCAATCAAGAAACATATGAGCATGCCCTATATGAAGATTCTGTGATGGACTATTTCCAAAACATGATTGGCAAGGTATTAATTTATTATTCTTGCTTTACCACATTGGCAATAAATCTTTAACAATGTGTGTTTTTTCACACTAACTAAAACCAAGGATGAAAATATCGGTAATTTGATTTTACGAATATATCGGAGATATATCAGTGGATATTTTGACATAAAATATCAGTAGACCTAAAATTGACCAAAAACTTAGAAAAATATAAATAAAACTTTTAGAAATGAAATTAAAAGTATAATAGACATTTTAAAGTTATTTTGTTGAATAAATTAATGTATATATATATATATATATATATAATATTATACGTATCATAAAAAATATAAATTTGATAAGTGTATATTGATTATTAAATTATATTAAATATTATTTTATCATTATATTGTGATATTTGATTTCGGTGGATATTTTGACACAAAATATCCGTAGACCTAAAATTGATCAAAACTTATAAAAATATAAAATAAAACTCAGAAATGAAATTAAAAACATAATAGACATTTTAAAGTTATTTTTTTTGAATAAATTGATATATATATATATGTATATAATATTGTACATGTTAATAAAAAATATAAATTTGATAAGTGTACATTGATTATTAAATTATATAAAATATTATTTCATGATAATATTGTGATATGTGATTATAAAATATTATGCCCTAGTGGAGCTGGGGATGAATTCTGAACCTTTTGTTGGGGGTTCGAATCCCCCCAATAGCAGCGAAAAATAGCTCAATTTTGAGCTTTGACCGCGTTGACCACCGATATATCTGTGCAATATATCGTGTCGACTGACTAAAACTAGAGTCGGAGGTTCACAAAACTGGAGTTGAAGTCTTACATTTAGGAGTTATTGAGGAAGCTTAATCAATTCCATATGGAACAAGAGGTTACTGCAATAAATGCCTAAGTAAATAAATAAAAAGTTGGTAGCTTGGAAAGTTTTATGGTAGCCAAGACCAGTGCAAAAGAATACCAAGAAGCCAATATTGTTGAAGGTAGAAGCATTAATCCTTTGCTTGATTCCATATTCTCTATGATTCTTTATAGTCGCTTGATCTGTTCCTTGTGCCTTGTTGAAATTTTTTAGCAAGCTATCTGCCCATCCATTGTTATTAAAACTTTATTTGAAGTTTGCTTATCCAATTGTCTATTGTACCTAGAAACACAAAATGCTAAACAGTGTTTGTCCTAAGGCAGGTCTAGGGCTCATGTATGTACAAATATAACAAGGAGAAAACAATCCATATCATCGTTGAGCTGGTCTAAACATTTGTGGTTCATTGTTTTCTATGATGTCAACTTAATATATTGTTATTTGAAGCCCTTTCTAAGTTGCGCATATGGTAGTTTTCTATGATGTGAAAATTATTATCTTTTGAAATAATTTGAAGGTTGATATCCAATATCCAAAATGTCCATTAGGATTTTTTGTAAACCCTCCCTAGCTAAAGATTATATTGTTATTTATGAATTTCTTAACCCTTTTTTTCCTACTAATAATAAGTAATTTCATATGGTAGACCATGCGCCATTATAAAGAGGGATCCACATTGATTTTTATTTTTTTATTTTATTTTTATTTTTTATGACAATGACATATCCTATTTATAGTAGAAATTCTAAATGGTGTATTTAACACCTCTCTTTTGGGCTTAGAAATTTTGTTTAACAAATTTTGCACTTAAACTATTTGAAGTGTGAGTTATTGAGTTTATTTCCGTATTTTTTTTTTAATATTATCCTACTAATGAAAAATAAATTAGATTTTATTACCCATTTCTAAAGGGAAATGCCTTATCTTATTAATGAAAAATAGATTATATTTCTTTATGGGATTCTAAAGGGAAATACAAAATCTTAATGAATTTAAGTTAAAATTACCTTAACTTTATTAAATTTAAGTAGAAAAGTTAATTTTTTTAAAATAAAAAATGATGTATTTTACAAACTCTGGTATTTCTATTTGGATATAGTCATATACTTATGTGCTATGGAAGCACTTGCTAGTATATATATTACAGACATAGTCATAAGCTTATGTGCACTTACTAATATATCTATTATGGACATAGTCATAACCTTATGTGCATGTAGACACTTACTAGTATATAATTTTTTTTCATTTAAAGTGAGATATAAATCAAACATCTTGTAACTTTGCCAAAAACTTCAAAATAGGGTGTGTTAATTTAATGATAAAAAATAATTTTATTTTATTATAACATGATTTTTGTAATAGTCAACACAATTACGAACATGGAAAAAAATGATAAATGAAAAGTAATCAAGTGTTAAAAAAAAAAAAAGCAATTGAGGTTTAAGTTAAAACCATCTTCTCTAAGTATCTATTTTAGTGCAAAGTACATCCAGCATCTCTCCAAAAAATAAAAAAATAAAAGATTTATGTATTTATCTACAACCATTCCAAAATCCAATTTAAGATGTGGATCATTATTACACCCGTTAACTCTCTAAAAACTCCCCAAATTTATATGAAAAAGGGCAAACCCGTAATTATAGGTATTAATAGTAAATAAATTATTTATTTAAAATATTGTTCATATTTTGCATCAGATTGTAAATGTCCTTTGTTGCTCACTCTTCTCTCTCCTACCAAGGAGAAAACAAAAGCAAAAGTAGAGCTGAAAGCTCAAACACAATTCTAGTCGTACAATCCATGCTTTCCGGTGTAATCCACGGCTGACATTTCATGATGCAACTCCTCCTCATCGTTAGCTGAGATCCTAATCCCTAATTTGTAATCACTTCTAGCTCTCTCCTACTCTCCTTCTTCGTAATTATTGTTACTTTTTTTTGGGTTTTTGTTGGGTGGATCTCGTTTTCTTGTTTTCAAATACTCGGATTTGGAACCATTAGTTTTGTTTGGTGAGAATGGGAATTTTTTTGGGTTTCTGGTTTGGTTCCAAAGAAAAGCTGGGGAATATATAAGAAATGGAAGTGTTTGGTTCAAAGTCTAGTTTTTTTTGAAAAATAAATAAATAAATAATGCATTCCTCTATGTTTTCAGCCAAACAAGGGTTTAATAATTTTGAATTTTTTTTTTTGACTAATATTTGCATCCGGATTTTGCTTTGCATGGCAAGAATTTTCAGGTTTGGTGTTATTTTAATGCTTTTGTTAAGATAATTGTGTGTTAGGTTGCGGAGAAAATCATGGAAAAGAAAAGAATTGATTCTTATGGCTTATTTGATTCAGTTTCTTGAAAATAAAAAATAAAAAATGAACTCCCTTCAGCCAACAAATGATTCAAGGAAAGATATCAGATACACCATAGAATACCAAAAAATTCCCTACCTTACACTAGTTTCCTTTTTGTGTTTCTTCTATGTAGGCAATCTTTGCATATTACGAGGAACTGAAATAAACAACATAATTTAGGTTTCGTAACCATTAAAGTTTACTCAATTAGAAGTTATGAAAATTTTCTTTCTTACTAATTTTTAACAACTTTCTATTATTAATTTTTTTTAAATCTCATATTCCCCAATTAATTACCAAACACTAATTCTTTTTATTTTCTTAAAGCCTAACCTATTAACAAATCATAAGTGTCCAAATAACCTAATTAATTACATGTTTACTAATCTATTTTTCAATCAAACCAAATTAAACAAAGATTCATGTTGATCTTACCATTAATAAAATACTTAAGCTAAAATACTTTAATCCTTAATTAATTGCGATTTTAAACTAAAACAGGTTTATAGCTAATTACACTCAATTTTTACACAAATTTTATTGTTAATTCTTTTCAGCATACCATTAGGAACCAAAATAAACGAAAATTACAAAATTAAACAACTTGCTTAACTCAAATCTACACTCTCTCTCTAACCCAAGTTGTTGCAGGTGAACTAGTGCAAAACGAGCTGCAACCCCTTTTAAAGGGGTCTCCATGCAGCCAAGCACGAGGTGGTAGGCCACATGGCTGCCACCAATCCACCCAAGTAGGAGGTGGAACTTCAATTTCCCAATTTTGCACTTTAGTCCTTCAAGTTATCAAAAATAAAACCCATAATTGCCCATTAGTCCTTTAGGTTTTCATAACCCTAATCAGTCCCTAAGAACCTAATAAGCATGCTTAGGTCATTAACTAATCCCACTTAACCTTAATCAAAATTTATATCATAATTAAACATGATTAGCACTAAACTAGTTTTAACATCTAATTAAGCACGCTTAAAGTTAAGTACTAAAATAATCTTTATTGCCTATTTAATTCATTAGTATTAGGTATTACACAGAGAGTGACTCTCTTGTCCTATGATGTGAGGTGAGAGTGAAATAAAACTTTCTAGGAGAATGAACTTCTTTTGTAGATGTTGAGCTATGGTGAGCAACCCCCTGTTCCAAACCCCACCCCACCCCCTAAAGCGTGAACTTTGTGACTTGTGAGTACTTGGTTAGCACCCTTGTTTTAGGCATCCTATATTGGACTTGTTTTACTTATAAAAATCTCATTGTAACCCTAGTTTAGTTTTGTTATGATAATTTGCCAATATGTTTGTATCAATATATTGGACCTCTTCTTTTGCAGCATTAGATATGGGACCATGATTAATGCTTGGAAGTGATTTACCACTTGCATGGTAGTTGGAATAATTTGATTGAAGGGAAGATATAAATCTATTTTGCATTTATTTGCTAACATGGATGGGTTGTTATGTAAGATTGTTGTATGATGGTGATGCTGGTAATGCATCAACATGCCATTTTAGCAAAAAGTATATAACTTGTTAAGGAAGAATTTATTCAGTTATAGATAGTGTGTTCTTTATATGTAGCATATGTTTCTTCTACATGTCACTATAAATGAATGCAGAATATTGGTGATTGTTCCCTTGCCCTATAATTAGCTAACTAGAAGTGGTGAGGACATACATACATGGTAAAGAACGCAAGTTTTGATGATTCATGTTAGTTATATTGGATCTCCATTTCCCTTCCATCACAACTCTTAGTGAAAAGTGCAGAGAGGACAAACCGTGAGCAGAACCCTTCCTTCTATTTAAGCCCATGTCCCATAGAGTTATGTTAATATGACCTAGCTTTGGCATTCATTAAAGATGGAGAACATCATTTGAAGATGAATGTTGTTAGAACTTTTCTACTCAAGACACAATTTCTTTAATTGCATTTCTACAAGCATGCCATTATTATGTTGTGATTGGTTAGTCAATTGGAACCTTAGATACTACCTTAATAGTGTAAAGGTACTTTCTTAATGTACCTTAGGTACAACCTTAGTGCACCTTAGGTACAACCTAGTTAAATTTCCCTTTAACTAATTTAAAGCGATTTTCTCAAAAAAAAAAAAAAAAAAAAGGCAGTAATATTTACTTATTATAATATTAAAATTTCTATTTATAAAAGTTTATAGTAAAATATAAACAATTTATTTAGGAGGCGTTGGGATATACTTCTCAAGGAAAACAATTTCTTTTTTTTCTTTTGGGTCCTTGGGCTCTTTAGGATGAGGTTAAAAAAATTAATTGGAGGGCCCAACTAAAAATACAAGCCCATTAGGTCCTTTCATTCCAACAAACAAAAGGTTGAAAAGGCCCAACTAAAATGCAAGCTCATTGGGTACTTTCATTCCCTTGGTTGGATGCCTATTATGAGGAATTTAATTCTTAGCCCAATCTGGCCCATATATTTTTAAGGGGTTTAGGTTCGAGCTCTGTTTTTTTTTTTTAGGTGAGGCCCAAAATTCAAGTTGGGCAAGCTAATGGGCAGAATTCAGGTCAAAAATAAATTTGGCACAACCCAATCTTTGGGTACATGGTGATTAAATTTTTAACTTAAACAAATTGAAGGAAAAAAAGAAAAAAAGAAAAAAAGGAAAACCAATTTGTGTCCCATATTAAAGTTTTCAAAAAATTATTTATATTTTAAATTATTATTTAATATACAAATAATTAAAAACACCTAAGATTTGTTCTAAAAATAATAATTTATTTTTAAAACAAAATTTTAAAAATAATAATTAAAAACATTTTTATATTTTTAAAAACAATTTTAAAAATTAAAATGAAATAAAAAATTATTTTTAGAAACACAAGTAGGAATTTTTTTCACCTATATATATTTAAAAATAAAAATGAAAATAAAAATATGGGTATGTTTGATTATGTTTTTTAAAACTTGTTTTTAAGGTAAAGAATAAAAAATAGTTTTTAAAAGCAATATTCAGAAAATATGCCAAATGGGTCCTAAGATTGCTTAATTAGGGTTCTTCTATAAAAGATGAAAAATATTAAAATTTTGTTTTTAAATAATATAATGATTTATTTAACTATAGGTTAAATTTCCTATCAAAATAAAAAATTAATTTGGGGAGTTCTTGGCAACCTTGTCACAAAGTCCATCGTCACATGATCCCATTTCCATTCTACTATAGGTAGTGGTTGTAACAACACTGCTGGTTTCTGATGTTCAACTTTCACTTGTGTCAATGTTAAACACTTGGAAACAAATTGAGCTATATCCCGCTTCATACCTTGCCACCAATATTGACACCTCAAATCATGGTACATTTTAGTTTCTCCAAGGTGTACTGTGAATCGAGAATGATGAGCTTCCTTCATTACCTCCTCCTTCACCTAAGCATCATTAGGAACACAAAGTTTACTCAAGAAATGAATCCCACCGTTAGAATGTATGCTCCAACCTTCCACTACGTCACCCTTCATGATTCGAGAGCGCATGCCCTCTAACTTTGTATCTGTAACACCTAGTACTAATGAATTAAAGAGGCAATAATAATTATCTTAGTACTTAACTTTAAGCATGCTTGCTTAGATGTTAAAACAAGTTTAGTGCTAATCTTGTTTAATTATAAATTAAATTTTGATTAAGGTTAAGTGGGATTAGTTAATGACTTAAGCACGGGGTACCACTCTCATATAATAATGACTATTTTGAGACATCACCCAAGGGCAAGTCATACCCCGTGTCTTTTGGGACTCATACCCAAGGGTAAGACCAACCCTATGTCTTTAGGGACTAAAACCCAAGGGTAGGACCAACCCTGAGTCTTTAGAGAGTTAAACCCAAGGGCAAGACCAACCTCATACACCCACATCGGAGTGTCTTCCTTGAGGGCTGTAGGGACTTTCACCCAAGGACCCACGGTCCCACATAAACAATATATCAAAAGACGATGTTTGTAGCCTCACATAAACATTTCCCAGCAATCAATTCTCTGAATATCAACTGTGATTATTCTATATCCTTCTTACCATGCAACCACACCATGAACCATTTCCACAACATAAAAGCATGAATCTTCATACCAATATGTGTTCCAATCTCAACATAACATTTCAGCGCAATAAACCGAGATACAATAACACATTAAAATATTTTATGAAATCATAGAAATGACATGAAATTTCCAATAAATGTTTCAAGAAGAGAAATCAGATACACCATGGGATAGCATAATATTCCCTACCTTACATGAACTTTCTATGATTCTTCTATGTAGGCTATTACAAGGAATTGAAACGAAACACATAATTTAGACTTCCTAACGATGAAAATTTATGCAATTTACTGTTGATAATTTTTAATTATAAAATTCTCTAATTACTTACCAAACACTAATTGTTTTGATTTTCTTAAAGTCTAACCTATTAACAAATCCCAAGTGTCCAAATAACCTAATTAATCACATATTCACAAATCTATTTTTCAATTAAACAAGATTTATGTTGATCTTACCATTAATAAAATACTTAAGCTAAAATACTTTAATCCCTAATTAATTATGATTTTGAACTAAAAACACATTTATAGCTAATTACACTCAACTTTTACACAAATGTTACCGTTAATTTGTTTCAGCATACCATTAGGAACTAAAATAAACCAAAATTACTAAATTAAACAACTTGCTTACCTTAAATCTTCACTTTCTCTCTCAAGATCCTCTCTCTAACCCAAGCTGCTGCTGTGAAAATGGTGCAAAACGAGTTGCAAGCCCTTATATAGGGCTCTCCATGCAGCCAAGTAGGAGGTGGTAGGCCACATGGCTGCCACCAATCCACCCAAGTAGGAGGTGGCATGCCACTTGGCTGCCACTAACTCCAAGTTCCCAATTTTGCACTTTAGTCCTTCAAGTTATCAAAAATAATACCCATAATTGCCCATTAGTCCTTTAGTTTTTCATAACTATAATCAGCCCCTAAGAACTTAATAAGCATGGTTAAATCATTAACTAATCTCACTTAACCTTAATCAAAGTTTAATTCATAATTAAAAAGGATTAACACTAAACTAGTTTTAACATCTAATTAAACACATTTAAAGTTAAGTACTAATATAATCATTATTGCCTATTTAATTCATTGGTGCTAGGTATTACATATACTGTATTTGAGTATCAATTGTTTGGTTTTTTAAAAAAAAAAATCGAGGTGTGACAATCTAGGTTTGTTCTTAGTCCCTTTGGGTTCCAAACATTTGGATGCAATCTTAGGTTTGACCTATGTTCATTGTTCGTTCCTTTGGTTTCCCATCATTGTGAACTATCTAAGGTTATTCATATGTTCCTTTGGTTTCTCATAATTAGGACGCCATACTAGGTTCTATCATTGGTCATTCTAACTGCCTAAGGTTTTCCATCAATGGGATGCCATCCTAGTTTCCATTTAAGCTTATTTCTTTGTTGTTTTTGTTTCTCATCATTGAGGGTAGAGTTCAAAATCTATTCAGCTTCAAACAAAGCAAGCCATTTTGGAAATATTGTTAGAGCGATGTCGAGATGAGCTTATTATACTAAAAGTAAGGTTCTTCAAGTTTTGAGGGACTATTTTGACAACATTATATTTTAATTTCCATGCAAAATGAGGTTGTTGTAGTTGCAGTAGGGAGGTTGGAGGATAAGAATGCAATGGTAAGAAAATCTGCATTGAATTTATATTTCATGATGTTGCAACATAACTCTTTTGGGCCACAACTTCATATAGCTTTTTTCAAGCTGCCTTAGAGCAGTAGAAGAAGTTGAGTGACCTTCAACCAATTGATGTATATGGAGTCATGTGTCCAAAGGAAGCTATTTCCAGTGTTTCTACTGAGAAGAACTTGATTGGCCGCTATACACCTTTCCAATAAAAGCCTTGTAGAAATTAAATTGTATTCTAATATTAAATGAATATTGTAAGTAATTTTCTTCTAGATATCTTTGGAAAATAGGTTTCCAGTAGGTTTAGGTGGAGTCTCAGGTGTTCTTTATGCTATTATTTCAATTCTATTTTCATTCTATCATGTTCTAATACGCCTTTTTATCATGTCAAGTTTTTACACGTATTCGTTATAAGATATAATGTGAGGGCTCCTTGCATTTCTTTTAACATTGTGTATGTTTGAACTGGTTTTATTTGCTAATATACTCATATTGGAAACATACTTCATCGAGAATTTTAGGTTAGATGTAATTTTTCATTGTCCTTTACAAAGGTGAAAATATTATTATTATTTTTTTTGCCATAGTGACATCTCAAATTTGAATTTCATTTTTCTTTTTAATTATGCTTAGGTAGTACATATATTGTTTTGTGCATTGGTGTCTTGGACATTCATGCACACATAGATGCAATATCATTGGCTATATCCAATTTGTACTCTAATTCTTCTTGTCAAAAAAAATCATTCTCAGTTTGCTTTCTAGCCAGTTGAAAACTGCATTCATTGTTTAAGCAAGATACTGTAAATCTCTACCATTTGATTTTATACACTTCCTTTTATTTGATCTCCCATAAGGGTATACTTCTTGCTGCATTAGCATGTTTTTAAAGAACAAGGAGATTGTCAATGTATTCTACCTAGTCATTTTGGTACTAGTTGTTGCTGCAACATGTGGGATACCTAAAAGTGCTTTTCATTTTGATTTCTCAAATAACTTTATTTCTTCATTTGTCCTATAATATTTTCAAGGTGATGTCACTTTGTTTGATGAAAAAGTTTCAAACCAACTTGTATGTACTTTGTGATGTGGCTTTTGGCTACTATCAAGACTTGTATTCGGTTGTAGATGTTAGACAATGGGAAAATATATTTCATATTGCTTGTCTCATCTAGCATTCACCCAAAAGGGTATTAAAATGCTCATGGAGTCAATCAAGAAACATATGAGCATGCCCTATTTGAAGATTCTGTGATGGACTATTTCCAAAACATAATTGGCAAGGTATTAATTTTTTGTTCTTGCTTTACCACATTGGCAATAAATCTTTAACAATGTGTGTATTTTCGCACTAACTAAAACCAGAGTCGAAAAACTGGAGTTGAAGTCTTGCATTTAGGAGTTTTAGAGGAAGCTTAATGAATTCCACATGGAACAAGAGGTTACTGCAATAAATGCCTAAGTACATAAACAGAAAGTTGGTAGCTTGGAAAGTTTTATAGTAGCCAAGACCAATGTAAAAGAATGTCAAGAAGCCGATATTGTTGAAGGTAGAAGCATCTATATACTTACAGGTTTTCAAATCAAATTTGAAAAAAATTAAACAATATTTACAATGCATATTAATTTCCCTAATTAATTACTAAACACTAATTGTTTTTATTTTCTTAAAGCCTAACCCATTAACAAATCCAAAGTGTCCAAATAACCTAACTAATCACATGTTTACGAATCTATTTTTCAATCAAACCAAATTCAACGAAGATTTATGCTTATCTTACCATTAATAAAATACATAAGTTAAAACACTTTAATCCTTAATTAATTGTGATTTTTAACTTAAACATGTTAATAGCTAATTACACTCAACTTTTACACAAATTTTACCGTTAATTATTTTTAGCATACCATTAAGAACCAAAATAAACAAAAATTACAAAATTAAACAACTTGCTTACCTCAAATCTACATTTTCTCTCTCTAACCCAAGTTGTTGCAGGTGAAATGGTGGAAAACGAGCTGCAACTCCCTATAAAGGGGTCTTCATGCAGCCAAGCACGAGGTGGCAGCCCACATGGCTGCCACCAATCCACCCAAGTAGGAGGTGGCATTCCACTAACTCCAATTTTGCACTTTCGTCCTTCAAGTTATTAGAAATAAAACCCATAATGGCTCATTAGTCCTTTAGGTTTTCAAAACCCTAATCAGCTTCTAAGAATCTAATAAGCATGCTTAAGTCATTAACTAATCCCACTTAACCTTAATCAAAGTTTAATTCATAATTAAACAAGATTAGCACTAAACTAGTTTTAACATCTAATTAAGCATGCTTAAAGTTAAGTAATAAGACAATCATTATTGCCTATTTAATTCATTAGTACTAGATGTCATAGCAATCAAAAGAACAGACAAATTAGCTTAGATAGAAGAACCTAGGATGGCATCTCAACGATGTGAAACTAAACAAACTAAGAAAGAAAATGAGTAGAACTCTGAATGGCGTTCCAATGATGAGGAATCTCGGGAACAAATGATTATGTTTAGATAGAAGCTAGGATGACATCCTGATTATGGGGTGAAGGACGAAGAATACCCTAAACCAACTTAAGGAAGTGGGAAGCCCTAAACGATGCCTTAATAAACTTAATAAAGGGAATTCTCTAAACAAAGTCAAGGAAGGGGGATGCTCTAAGCAAATTCGAGTAAGCGGGATGCCCATAACAAGCCAATGGATGAAGAACGTCATAAATGAACATTAAGAAGTGGGATTCAATAATAAGACTCATAGAAAAGGCATGCCACAAACAAACTCTAGCAATGGGGATGCCCAATCCCAACAAAAGCGGTTGTGCTAAAAAACCTCAAGAAATAGAGTTGCGCTAAACAAACTTTTGGATGGGGATGCCCTACTACACTAAAGGAAGTGGGACTTTTCTAAGTAAGCCCTAGGAAAGGGTATGCCCTAACAAAATTGAAGGAAGTTGGTTGGTCTAAACAAACTCTAGGAACATGAATCAATTAAAAATCTCCATGAAGATGGATGACCTAAGAAACTGAAGGAAGGGTGATGGACTAAAGTAAATCAAGGTAGTTTGATAGCCCAATGAATAGGAACGTCCTAAAAAAAAATAGAGGAATGGGAATACCCTAATAGCACTTGAGGAAAGAGGATGCCCTAAATAAACTCAGTGAAGGGGAATACCCTAAACAAACTTAAGGAAGGGGATACCCGAAAACAATTCAAGGAAGGAGGATGTCCTGAACATACTCAAGGAATAGGGCATACCCTAAAACAAACTCAAGAAAGGGGAGATGTGCTAAACATACTAAAGGATGTGGGCATAACCTAAACAAATGCAAGGAGTAGGAATTCTATAAAGAAACTATGAGATGCCTCAATAACATTGAAGAAAAGGGGATGATCTAAACATAGATAACGAAGGTGGCTACCACAAATTAACTGAATGAAGGGGGGACGTCTTAAACAAAATAATAAGTAAGGTTCTTCAAGTTTTGAGGAACTATTTTGACAACATTCTATTTTAATTTGCATGCAAAATGAGGTTGTTGTAGTTGCAGCAGGGAGGTTGGAGGATAAGAATGCAATGGTAAGAAAATCTGCATTGAATTTATTTTTCATGATGTTGCAGCGTAACTCTTTTAGGCCACAACTTCATATAGCTTTTTTTTCAAGCAGCCTTAGAGCAGTAGAAGAAGTTGAGTGACCTTCAAAAAATTGATGTATATGGAGTCATGTGTCCGAAGGAAGCTATTTCCGGTGTTTCTACTGAGAAGAACTTGATTGGCCGCTATACACCTTTCCAATAAAAGCTTTGTAGAAATTAAATTGTATTCTAATGTTGAATGAATATTGTAAGTAATTTTCTTCTAGATATCTTTGGAAAATAGATTTCCAGTAGATTTAGGTGGAGTCTCAGGTGTTCTTTATGCTATTATTTCAATTATATTTTCATTCTATCATGTTTTGATATGCATCTTTTTATCATGTCAAGTTTTTACATGTATTCGTTATAAGATATAATATGAGGGCTCCTTGTATTTCTTTTAACATTGTGTATGTTTGAACTGGTTTTATTTCCTAATATACTCATATTGGAAACATACTTCATTGAGTATTTTGGGTTAGATATAATTTTTCATTGTCCTTTACAAAGGTGAAAATATTGTTATTATTTTTTTGCCATAGTGATATTTCAAATTTGAATTTCATTTTTCTTTTTGATTCTACTTAGGTACATATATTGTTTTGTGCATTGGTGTCTTGGACATTCATGCACACATAGATGCAATATCATTGGCTATATCCAAAAGGTTTTTGTTCTAATTCTTCTTGTCAAAAAAATCATTCTCAATTTGCTTTCTAGCCAGTCGAAAACTGCATTCATTATTTAAGCAAGATACTGTAAATCTCTACCATTTGATTTTATACACTTCCTTTGATTTGATCTCCCATAAGGGTATACTTCTTACTGCATTAGCATGTTTTTAAAGAACAAGGATATTGTCACTGTATTCTACCTAGTCATTCTGGTACTAGTTGTTGCTGCAACAACATGTGGGATATCTAAAGGTGCTTTTCATTTTGATTTCTCAAATAGCTTTATTTCTTCGTTTGTCCTGTAATATTTCCAAGGCGATGTCACTTTGTTTGATGAAAAAGTTTCAAACCAACTACTATGTACTTTGTGACGTGGTTTTTGGCTACTATCGAGACTTGTCTTCGATTGTAGATGTTAGACAATGGGAAAATATATTTCATGTTGCTTGTCTCGTCTAGCATTCACCCAAAAGGGTATTAAAATGCTCATGGAGTCAATCAAGAAACATATGAGAATGCCCTATATGAAGTGTAACACCTAGTACTAATGACTATTTTAGTACTTAACTTTAAGCTTGCTTAATTAGATGTTAAAACTAGTTTAGTGCTAATCATGTTTAATTATGAATTAAACTTTGATTAAGGTTAAGTGGGATTAGTTAATGACCTAAGCATGCTTATTAGGTTCTTAGGGACTAATTAGGGTTATGAAAACCTAAAGGACTAATGGGAAATTATGGGTTTTATTTTTTTATAACTTGAAGGACTAAAGTGCAATATTTGAAAATTAAGGTTAGTGGAATGCCACCTCCTACTTGGGTGGATTGGTGGCAGCCATGTGGGCTGCCACCTCATGCTTGGGTGCTTGGAGACCCTTTATAAGGGGGGCTGCAGCTCGTTTTGCTCCATTTCACCTGCAGCAACTTGGGTTAGAGAGAGAATCTAGAGAGAGAAAGTGTAGATTTGAGGTAAGCAAGTTGTTTAATTTTGTAATTTTCGTTTATTTTGGTTCCTAATGGCATGTTGAATAGAATTAATGGTAAATATTGTGTAAAAGTTGAGTAAATATTGTTGGAATTTTATGTTGTTTCTATGATTTCATAAAATCTTTTAAAGTGTCATTGCATCTCGGTTTATTGCATTGAAATGTTACCATGATGTTGGAACGTATATTGGTATGAAGATTCGTGGTTTTGTGTTGTCGAAATGGTTTATGGTGTGATTGCATTGCAAGAAGGATATGGAATTATCACAGATTATATTCAGAGAATTTATTGGTCGCCGTGGGTCCTTGGGTGATGCTACAGGCCTTATCATTTGTTATATTGTTTATGTGGGACCGTGGGTCCTTGGGTGAAAGTCCCTAAAGCCCTCGAGGAAGACACTCCGATGTGGGTGTATGGGGTTGGTCCTGCCCCTGGGTTTTAGTCCCTAAAGACACGGGGTTGGTCTTGCCCTTGGGTATGAGTCCCAAAAGACACGGGGTATGACTTGCCCTTGGGTGATGTCCCAGAATAGTCATTATTATATTGATCGAGTATCTTGTGGAGCATTGATATCTGCTGTGTAGATTGTTGGGAGTCAGCAAATTATCAGTTGTGAAAGGATGGATGGGGAAAAGCAATAATGAAACCAAGAAACACATGCATACATGTTTGACATGATTACACATTTGTTAATGGTTACGAAATGTTTATCATGCATGTTATTAAACGTTTAATTCAAGGTTTTTAAGGGTATACTTAGGATGGTTATAAACTTTCCTACTGAGTTGTGAACTCACCCTATTCCTTCCACCTATAGATGCAGGTCAGAAGACCTATGCAGGAAAGAATGCTTGAGCAATGCTTTACTGTAATTGGATGCTGTTTGCTCATATTGAAAGTCTTTTGAGGCCATGCCTTTTGTATCAAGACTACACCTTTTGTTGGAATGATGTAATGTATATATTTGTTAGATACACTTGTAGTATGGGCCACCCATAGTAAACAATGGGGTTGGGTATATGTAAATTAATGTTGTACAAGTTTCTTTTGTGAAACAAAACATATTTTGTTAACTTAATAGTCACAATGTTTAATACAGAATGTACTCTTTATAACAGGTTTTCTATATCCTCTTTTTGAACAAATTCAAGTAGGAACTCAACATTTAAATTTTTGAGAGCACTTATACTATATTTGAGTATCAATTCTTTAGTTGAAGAATAAATAATAATCATAAGAAAAAAAAATTTTGGGGTGTGACAACTAAAAAATACTTAAGTTAAAATACTTTAATCCTTAATTAAAACGGGTGTATAGCTAATTACACTTAACTTTTACACAAATTTTACCGTTAATTTGTTTCAACGTACCATTAGGAACCAAAATAAATGAAAATTACAAAATTAAACAACTTGCTTACCTCAATTTGCACCAGTTCACCTACAGCAACTTAGGTTAGAGAGAATATCTAGAGAGAGAAATTGTAGATTTGAGGTAAGCAAGTTATTGATTTTTTAAATTTTTGTTTATTTTGGTTCCTAATGGTATGCTGAAAAGAATTAACGGTCAAATTTGTGTAAAAGTTTAGTGTAATTAGCTATAACCACGTTTTAGTTAAAAAAAATCACAATTAATTAAAGTTTAAAGTATTTTAGCTTAAGTATTTTATTAATGGTAAGATCAGCATGAATCTTTGTTTAATTTTGTTTGATTGAAAAATAGATTAGTAAACATGTGATTAATTAGGTTATTTGGACACTTGGGATTTGTTAATAGGTTAGGCTTTAAGAAAATCAAAAGAATTATTGTTTGGATTAATTGGGGAATATGAGAATTTTAAAAAAATAATAACAATAAGTTGTTAAAAATTAGTAAGAAAGGAAAATTTCATAAGATTTAAGATAATTAATTTTAATGGTTAGGAAAACCTAAATTATGTTGTTTCATTTTAGTTCCTCGTAATAGAAGAAACACAAAAAGGAAACCGGTGTAAGGTAGGGAATGTTATACTATCCAAGGGTGCATCTCAGTTTATTGTGTTGAAATGTTACATTGAAATTCGAACGCATATTTGTATGAAGATTCATGGTTCAGTGTTGTGGAAATGGTTCATGGTGTGGTTGCATTGACAAAAGGATATGGGGAATAATCATAGATGATATTCAAAGAATTGATTGGTGGGAAGTATTTATGTGATGCTACAAGCATTATATTATGATATATTATTTAAGTGGGACCGTGGGTCCTTGGCCAAAAGTCCCTAAAGCCCTCGAGGAAGACACTTCGATGTGGGTGTATGGGGTTGGTCTTATCCCTGGGTTTTAGTCCCTAATGACATGGGGTTGGTCCTGCCCTTGGGTATGAGTCGCAAAAGACACAAGGTATGACTTGCCCTTAGGTGAGGTCCCAGAATAGTCAGTATTATATTGATCGGGTATCTTATGGAGCATTGATATCTGATATGTAGATTGGTGGGAGTTATCAGTTTATCGGTTAATGGTTATAAAATGTTTATCATGCATGCTATTAAACGTTTAATTCAAGGTTTTTAAGGGTATGCTTAAGATGGTTATAAACTTTCCTACTGAGTTGTGAAGTCACCCTATCCCTCCCACCTCCACATGCAAGTCAGAAGAACTATGCAGGAAATAAAGCTTGAGCAATGCTTTACTATGATTGGATGTTGTTTGCCCACATTGAAAGTCTTTTGAAACCTTGCCTTTTGTATCAAAAACTGAATCTTTTTGTGGGAATGATATAATATATATATATATATATATATATATTTGTTAGGTACACTTGTAGTATGGGCTACCCGTAGTGAACAATGGGGTTTTGGTATACGTAAATTAATGTGGTACAAGTTTCTTTTGTGAAACAAAACATATTTTGTTAACTAATAGTCATAAAGTTTAATACAGGATGTACTCTTTATAACAAGTTTTGCGTATCCTCTTTTTGCACAAAATCAAGCAAGAACTCAACATTTAAATTTTTGAGAGCAATTATACTATATTTGAGTATCAATTGTTTAGTTTGAAGAATAAAAAAAACCAGGGTGTGACAAAAGTTTCCTTCCCTTTGACTACCTTCCTTGGATTCGTGAGTTCATCTGCTGAAATTGCCGTTGAGATGGCTGGTAAGCAAGTCGTTGAAATTTTGGGCAATCCCTCCCAAGATGTCCCACCTCACCGGATTCATAGCATCTCCTTGGTCCCTTGGTCATATTTGTAGTCTCACTATACTGCTCTTGTTTTGTGGGTTGTTGTTGGGGATGAGTCACTTTTTGGCGCTTAAAATCTTGTTCCCGTTTTTTTTTAACCACCAAACCTAGAATTTTTACTTCTCAACCTTTGAGCTTCCTCCATTTCCCCTTCTCTAACCAAAGCCCTTGCCACAACCTCACTATAAGTACAAAGCATGAAGGGAGCGACCTGTGCTCTAATGTTCAATCTCAACCCCTCTTGGAATTGTTCAGCTCGCATTTGTTCATCTACAACCATATTTGGAGCATATTCAGATAGTTGTGTAAACTTTATTGCATATTTAGTCAATGTCATGTTCCTTTGAACCAAGTGTATAAATTCAGCTCTTTTTTTGTCTTCTAACAACCTCTGGAAAGTAATTTGATAAAAGCAACTGCTCAAATTGCATCCAAACCATCTTAGTTACATCCTAACTAGTCTTGATCATATCACACCAGTTGTCTACTTCATCCCTCAACATGAAGAAAGCTAAAGAAACTGTCCTTTCCTCAGGCACTGCCATTACATCCAGTATTTTCTTTATTTCTTTCATCCAATTCTCAACTTCAAGAAAATTAGGCCCACCTCGAAAGATTGGAGGAGTCAGTGCTTTAAATTCCCCAATTAGGCTCAGTTATTAAATTCTAAACTAGCAACTGGATATATTGTAGCTCTTCCCTTAGTAACATTAGCATGAGATAGTGGAGATAATCTAGTGGTTTGTCTAGGCCTTGTTGTTAGTTGGTTCCTTGCTCTAGGCATTTTGTCTTAGAAAGGTATCCAAGGATTAGATTATCAATACATTACGTTATAAGGGTTATTCATTAAGTCAAGCATCCTTAAACAATACAATTAAACCACTTATGTCACATACAATCATTTTGAAAATAGACCTAATACCAACAACACTATAGTAATGAATTCTCAATGATCAGGAATTCAAACAAGAAACATGATCATAATTATCATAGCTAGGCATACTCACACCAATACAACCAAGAATGTCATCAACACAATAAAAACACAAACCTAACATTCATCATTTAACCTTTCACCTTAATATTAATATATCATACACAATAAAAGAGTGTAACAATAATAATGACTCCAGTGCACCTATTGGGCTCCCCACCTATTGTCCATAATAGGCATCTAATCCCTTATGCTTTGATACCAAGATGTCACACCTCGGTTTTTTTTTTTCAAACTGAACAATTGATACCTAAATATAGTATAAGTGCTCTCAAAGAGATGGGGATACAAAAATTTAAATGCCAAGTTCCTTCTTGATTTTGTGCAAAAAGAGGATATGCAAACTTGTTATAAAGAGTACATCTTGTATTAAACTTTGTAACTATTAGTTAACAAAATATGTTTTGTTTCACAAAGAAAACTTGCACTACATCAATTTACATATGCCTTTATATTAAAGACGGGATTCTTTTTGCAGGAATGATGTAATATATATATATTACATCATTCCTGCAAAAAGAATCCCGTCTTTAATATAAAGGCAAAGCCTCAAAACACTATCAATGCGAGCAAACAACATCCAATCACAGTAAAATAATGCTCAAGCATTATTTCCTGCAAGGTCTTCTGACTTGCATCTAAAGGTGGAAGGGATGGGGTGAGTTCACAACTCAGTAGGAAACTGTATAACCATCCTAAGCATACCCTTAAAAACTTTGAATTAAACATATAGCATGCATGACAAACATTTTCTAACCATTAACAAATATGCAATCATGTCAAACGTGTATGCATGTGTTTGCTGGTTTCATCTTTGCTTTTCCTTGTCCATCCTTTCAAACCTGATAAACTATTCACCCCCACCAATCTATATATTAGATATCACTACGCCACAAGTCATACCTAGTGTCTTTTGGGACTCATACCCAAGGGTAAGACCAAACCTGTGTCTTTAAGGACTAAAACCTAGGGACGGGACCAACCCCATACACCCACATCAAAGTGTCTTCCTCGAGGGCTTTAGGGACTTTCACCCAAGGACCCACGGTCCCACATAAACAATATATCAATAGATAATGCCTGTAGCATCACTTAAACACTTCCCAGCAATCAATTCTCTGAATATCATCTATGATTATTCCATATCCTTGTTGCCATGCAACCACACCATGAACCATTTCCACAGCATAGAACTATGAATCTTCATACCAATATGCGTTCCAATCTCAATGTAACATTTCAACACAATAAACCGAAATGCAATGACACATTAAAACATTTGATGAAATCATAGAAATGACATGAAATTTACAATAAATGATTCAAGGAAAGAAATCAGATACGCTATGGGATAGCATAAAATTCCCTACCTTACACGGACCCTCCTTCTGTGATTCTTCTATGTATGCGATCTTTACCTAGTACAAGGAATTAAAATGAAACACATAATTTAGACTTCCTAACGATGAAAATTTATACAATATATTGTTTCTAATTTTTTTAATTATAATATTCTCAAATTAATTGCCAAACAATAATTCTTTTGATTTTCTTAAAGCCTAACCTATTAACAAATCCCACGTGTCGAAATAACCTAATTAATCACATGTTTACTAATCTATTTTTCGATTAAACAAAATTACAAAAAAAAAAAAATTTATGCTGATCTTACCATTAATAAAATATTTAAGCTAAAATACTTTAATCCTTAATTATTTGTGATTTTTAACTAATACATGTTTATAGCTAATTACTTTCAACTTTTACAAAAATTTTACCATTAATTTGTTTCAACATACAATTAGGAACAAAAATAAATAATTTGTTTACATCAAATATTCACTTTCTCTCATTAGATCCTCTCTCTAACCCAAGCCGCTGCAGCTAAAATGGTGCAAAACGAGTTGCAGGGCCTTATATAGGGCTCTCCATGTAGCCAAGTAAGAGGTGGCAGGCCACATGCCTACCACTAACTCCAACTCCTAAATTTTGCATTTTAGTCGTTCAAGTTATCAAAAATTAAACCTATAATGCAAATTAGTCCTTTAGAATTTCATAACTATAATCAGCCCCTAACAACCTAATAAGCATGGTTAAGTCATTAACTAATCTCACTTAACCTTAATTAGATTAATTCCTTATTAAACAGGATTAACACTAAACTAGTTTTAACATCTAAGATAATCATTGCCTATTTAATTCATTAGTGCTAGGATGACATCACAATGACGAGAAACATAACAAACTACCAACTAAGCTTAGGTAGAACCTAGGATGGTATGTAGATAATCAGGCAAAAAATTAACTTAAATTGGATATAGATAGAACATAGGATGACGTCCTAGTGATGAGAAATCAAATGAACAAACAAATAAACTTAGATTAAAACTAGGATAGTAACCCAATGATGAAGGAACTAAATGAACAAAGATAGAACCAAGAATTATGGTCCAATGCTAAGGAATCAAAAGAACAAATGAATTAGCTTAGATAGACCCTAGGATGGCATCTCAAAGATGTGAAACTAAACATAGAATGAAAATGAATAGAACTATGAATGGCGTTCCAATGATGAGCAATCTCAGGAACAAATGATTATGTTTAGATAGAACCTAGGATCGCATTCTGATTCTGGGGTGAAGGACAAGGGATACCCTAAAAAAACTTAATGATGGGGTGAAGGATGATATCCTGATTATGGGGTGAAGGATGAAGGATACCCTAAACCAACTTAAGGAAGTGGGATGCCCTTAATAAACTTAATGAAGGGAATTCTCTAAACAAAGTCGAGGAAGGGGGATGCTTTAAGCAAATTTGAGTAAGCGGGATGCCCTTAAAATGCCAATGGAAGAAGAACGTCGTAAATGAACATTAAGAAGGGGGATTCACTAATATGACTCATAGAAGGGGCATGCCACAAACAAACTCTACCAAGGGGGGATGCCCAATCCCAACAAAAGTGGTTGTGCTAATAAACCTCAAGAATTGGAGTTGCACTAAACAGAGTACTGGATGGGGACGCCCTAAAAGAATTGAAGGAAGGTTGTTGGTCTAAACAAACTCTAGGAAAGGGAATGAATTAAAAATCTCCATGAAGATGGATTGTAATACCTAGCACCATTGAAATAAGTGAGCAACAATGATTATCTTAGAACTTAACTTTAAACGTGCTTAATTAGATGTTAAAACTAGCTTAGTCTTAATATGTTTAATTATGAATTAAACTTTGATTGAGGATAAGTGAGATTAGTTAATGACTTAACCATGCTTATTAGGTTATTAGGGGTTGATTATAGTTATGAAAACCTAAAGGACTAATGGGGAATTATGGGTTATTTTTTTATAACTTGAAGGGCTAAAGTGGAAAATTGAGAAGTTGGGGTTAGTGGAAGCCATGTTGCCTGCAACCTCCTACTTGGCTGCATGGAGAGAGTATCTAGAGATAGAAAGTGTAGATTTGAGGTAAGGAAGTTTTTTAATTTAGTAATTTTATTTTATTTTGGTTCCTAATGGTATGTTGAAACAAATTAATGATAAAATTTGTGTAATTAGCTATAAACATGTTTTAGTTAAAAATCACAATTACTCAACAATAAAAGTATTTTGTTAATCATAAGATTGGCATAAATATTTGTTTAATTTGGTTTAATTGAAAAGTAGATTAGTAAACATGTGATTAATTAGGTTATTTAGACACTTGGGATTTGTTAATGGGTTAGGCTTTAAAAAAATCAAAACAATTAGTGTTTGGTAATTAATTAGGGAATATTAATATGCATTGTAAATATTGTTTAATTCAATTCAAATTTTATTTGAAAACCTATAGACATGTCGATTAGAGAATATTATAATTAAAAATTAGCAACAATAAATTGTATAAATTTTCATCGTTAGAAAGTCTAAATTATGTGTTTCATTTCATATCCTTGTAATAGGTGAAGATCGCCTAAATAGAAGAATCATAGAGGGAAAGCCTGTGTAAGGTAGGGAATTTCATAAAATGTTTTAATGTGTCACTGCATCTTGGTTTATTGTGTTGAAATGTTACCTTGAGATTGGAACATATATTTGTTTGAAGATTCATGGTGTGGTTGCATTGCAAGAAGGATATGGAATAATCACAGATGATATTAAGAGAATTGATTGGTAGGAAGTGTTTATGTGATGCTACAGGTATTATCCTTTGATATATTGTTTATGTGGGACTGTGGATCCTTGGCTGAAAGTCCCTAAAGCCCTCAAGGAAGACATTCCGGTGTGAGTGTATGGGGTTGGTCTTGCCCCTGGGTTTTAGTTCCTAAAAACATGGGGTTGGTCTTGCCCTTGGGTATGAGTCCCAAAAGATACGGGGTATGACTGGCTTGGGTGATGTCCCAGAATAGTCATTATTATATTGACCACTTATCTTGTGGAGCATTCATATATGATATATAGATTGGTGGGGATGAGCAGTTTATCAATTGTGAAAAGATGGATGAGGAAAAGGAAATATGAAACCAACAAACACATGCATGGATGTTTAACATCATTGCATATTTATTAATGGTTATAAAATGTTTATCATGCATGCTATTAAATGTTTAATTCAAGGGTATTCTTTGGATGGTTATAAACATTCCTACTGAGTTGTGAACTCACCCTATCCTTTCCACCTTTAGATGTAGGTCAAAAGACTTATACAAGAAATAATGCTTGACCATTGCTCTACTGTGATTGGATGTTGTTAGCTCGCAATGAAAGTGTTTTGAGGATTTGCCTTAGTATTAAAGACTAAATATTTTTGTAGGAATGATGTAATTATATATATTTGTCTTGTACACTTCTAGTAAGGGCTACCCGTAGTGAACCATGGTATTTTGGTATATGTAAATTAATGTAATACAAGTTTCTTTTGTGAAATGAAACATATTTTGCTACAAAGTTTAATACAAGATGTACTCTTTATAATGGGTTTTCCACATTCCATTTTTTTTTTGGCACAAAATCAAGCAAGAACTAAACTTTTAAATTTTTGGATCTTCAAATCTTTAAGAGCACATACACTATATTTGACTATCAATTGAAAAGTAATTTAAAAAAAAAAACAAAAACAGGGTGTGACATGGATGGCCTATGAAACTGAAGGAAGGGCAATGGACTAAACTAAATCAAGATAGTTTGATAGCCCAATGAATAGGAATGTCCTTAAAAAAAATAGAGGAATGGGAATACCCAAATAACACTCGAGGAAAGAGGATGCCCGAAATAAACTCAATGAGGGGGAATACCCTAAACAAACTTAAGGAAGGGGATGCAGAGGAACTAAGAATGAAAAGAAGATAGAACTAAGAATTATGGTCCAAAGATGAGCAATCAAAAGAACAAATGAATTAGCTTAAATAGAATCTAGGATGGCAACTCAATGATGTGAAACTAAATCAACTAAGAATGAAAATGAATAAAACTATGAATGGCGTTCCAATGATGAGCAATCTCAGGAACAAATGATTATGTTTAGATAGAACCTAGGATGACATCTTGATTATGGGGTGAAGGACGAGGGATACCCTCAAAAAAATTAAGGAAATGGGATGGCCTAAACGATGCCCTTAATAAACTTAATGAAGGGAATTCTCTTCAAAAAGTAAATGAAGGATGCTCTAAGCAAATTTGACCAAGCAGGATACCCTTAAAAGAGCCAATGGAAGAAGAACGTCGTAAATGAACATTAAGAAGGGGGATTCACTAATAAGACTCATAGAAAGGGCATGCCACAAAAACTCTAGCAAGGGGGATGCCCAATC
This sequence comes from Vitis vinifera, assembly GCF_030704535.1. Taxonomy (NCBI): domain Eukaryota; kingdom Viridiplantae; phylum Streptophyta; class Magnoliopsida; order Vitales; family Vitaceae; genus Vitis; species Vitis vinifera. The sequence continues at coordinate 6,922,104 of NC_081812.1, forward strand.
CCAAGAAAAATGGTTGTGCTAAAAACCCTCAAGAAATGGAGTTGCGCTAAAGAAACTACTGCATGGGGATGCCCTACTACACTAAAGGAAGTGGGAGTTTGCTAAGTAATCCCTAGGGAAGGAGGGTATGCCCTAAAAGAATTGAAGGAAGTTGGGTGGTCTAAACAAACTCTAGGAATGGGAATGAATTGAAACTGAAGGAAGGGCGATGGACTAAACTAAATCAAGGTAGTTTGATAGCCTAATGAATAGGAATCTCCTAAAAAAAATGGAGGAATGGGAATACCCAAATAACACTCGAGGAAAGAGGATGCCCAAAATAAACTCAATGAGGGGGAATACCCTAAACGAAATTAAGGAAGGGGATGCCCGAAATGAAACTCAAGGAATAGGGCATATCCTTAAACAAACTCATAGGCTGGAGTCCTGATTATGAGAAACCAAAGGAACATACAAATAAGCTTAAATAGTTCACAATGATGGGAAACCAAAGGAACGAACAATGAACATAGGCCGAACCTAGGATGACATCACGATGATAAGAACAATAACAAACAACCAACTAATCCCTAGGGAAGGGTATGCCCTAAAAGAATTGAAGGAAGTTGGTTTGTCTAAACAAACTCTAGGAAAGGGAATGAATTAAAAATCTCCATGAAGATGGATGACCTAAGAAACTGAAGGAAGGGCGATGGACTAAACTAAATCAAGGTAGTTTGTAGCCAAGTGAACATACATGCCCTAAAAAAATAGAGGAAAGAGAATACCTGAAAGAAACTTAATGAAGGGGAATACCCTAAACAAACTTAGGGAAGGGAATGCCCAACAAACAACCAAGGAAGATGTCCTGAACATACTTAACGAATACGGCATACCCTTAAACAAACTCATAGGATGGCGTCCTAATTATGAGAAACCAAAGGAACATATGAATAGGCTTAGATTAATCACTATGATGGGCAGCAAAGGAACGGACAATGATTATAGGCCAAACCTAGGATTGCATCCAAATGCTTGGAACCCAAAGGAACCAAGAAAAAACCTAGATAGAAACTCGGATGACATCACAATGATAAGAAATATAACAAACAACCAACTAAGCTTAGGTAGAACCTAGGATGGTATGTAGATGATCGAACACAAATTTAACTCAAATTGGATATAGATAGAACCTAGGATGACGTCCTAGTGATGAGAAAAAAGAGGATGAAATGACTAAACTTATATTAAAACTAGGATAGTAACCCAATGATGGGTAACTAAAGGAACTAAGAATGAATAGAGATAGAACCAAGAATTATGGTCCAATGATGAGCAATCTAAAGAACAAATGAATTAGCTTAGATAAAACCAATAATAGAATCTCAATGATGTGAAACTAAACAAACTAAGAATGAAAATGAATTGAACTATGAATCGCATTCCAATGATGAGCAATCTTGAGAACAATTGATTATGTTTAGATAGAACCTAGGATGACATCCTGATTATGAGGTGAAGGATGAGGGATACCCTAAACAAACTGAAGTAAGTGGGATGCCCTAAATGATTCCCTTAATAAACTTAATGAAGGGAATTCTCTAGTCAAAGTCAAGGAAGGGTGATGTTCTAAGAAAATTCGAGTAAGTGGGATGCCCTTAAAAAAGCCAATGGAAGAAGAACGTCGTAAATGAACTTTAAGAAGGTGGATTCACTAATGAGACTCATAAAAAGGGCAAGCCACAAACAAACTCTACCAAGGGGGATGACAAATCCAAACAAAAGCAGTTGTGCTAAAAAACGTCAAGAAATGGAGTTGCGTTAAACAAATTTTTGGATGGGAATGCCCTACTACATTAAAGGAAGTGGGAGTTTTCGAAGTAATCTCTAGGAAAGGGTATGCCCTAAAAGAATTGAAGCAGGGTTGTTGGTCTGAACAAACTCTAGCATAGCGAATGAATTACAAATCTCCATGAAGATGGTGACCTAAGAAACTGAAGGAAGGGTGATAGACTATAGTAAATCAAGGTAGTTTCATAGCCCAATGAACAAGAATGTCCTAAAAAAAAATAGAGGAATGGGAATATCCTAATAACACTCAAGGAAAGAGGATACCCAAAAAGGGGAATACCATAAACCAACTCAAGGTAGGGGATGCCCGAAAACAACTTAAGGAAGGAGGACGTCTTGAACATAGTCAAGGAATAATGCATACCCTTAAACAAATTCATAGAATGGCATCCTAATTATGAGAAACTAAAGGAACAGACAAATAAGCTGAGATAGTTCACAATGATGGGAAACCAAAGGAACAAACAATGAACATAGGCCGAACCTAGGATTGTATCCAAATTTTTGGAACCCAAAGGAACAAACAATGAACATAGGCCGAACCTAGGATTGTATCCAAATTTTTGGAACCCAAAGTAACTAAGAACAAACCTAGATAGAAATGACATCCCAATGATGAGAAACATAACAAACAACCAACTAAGCTTACGTAGAACCTAGGATGGTATCCATATGATTAGACAAAAAAATTAACTCAAATTGGATATAGAGAGAACTTAGGATGATGTTCTAGTTATGAGAAATTAGAGGAATAAACGACTCAACTTAGATTAAAACTAGGATAGTAACCCAATGACAGGTAACTAAAAGACCTAAGAATGAACAGAGATACAACCAAGAACTATGGTCGAATGATGAGCAATCAAACGAAAAAACGAATTACCAAAGATAGAACCTAGGATTGCATCTCAATGATGTGTAACTAAACAAACTAAGAATGAAGGGGGCTGCACTAAGAAAATTCAAGCAAGCGGGATGCACTAAGCAAATTCACGCAAGTGGGATGCCCTTAAAAAACCAATGGAAGAACAACATCGTAAATGAACTTTAGGAAGGCGGATTCACTAATAATAGTCAAAGAAAGGGCATGCCACAAACAAACTCAACCAATGGGGAGGCCCAATCCCAACAAAAGCGGTCGTGCTAAAAAAACCTCAAAAAATGGAGTTGAGCTAAACAAACTACTAGATAGGTGTGCCCTACTAGACTAAAGGAATTGGGAGTCTACTTAGTAATCCCTAGGAAAGGGTATGCCCTCAAAAAATTGAAGGAAGTTGGTTGGCCTAAACAAACTCTAGGAAAGGGAATGCATTAAAAATCTCAATGAAGATGGATGACCTAAGAAACTCAACGAAAGATGACGGACTAAAGTAAATCAAGGTAGTTTGATAGCCCAATGAATAAGAATGTTCCAAAAAAATAGAGCAACGGGAATACCCTAATAACACTCTAGGAAAGAGGATGCCCTAAATAAACTCAATAAAGGGGAATACCCTAAACAAACTCAAGGATGGAGGATGTCCTCAACATACTAAACGAATAGGGTTTACCCTTAAACAAATTCATAGGATGGTGTTCTAATGATGAGAAACAAAAGGAACATACGAATAAGTTTTCATAATTCACAATGGAGGGAAACCAAATGAACGAACATAGAACATAGGACTCCATTGAATTGTTTGGAACTGAAAGGGACTAAGAACAAACCTTTATAGAAACTAGGATGACATCACAATGATGAGAAACGTAAACAAACAACCAACTAAGCTTAGGTAAAACCTAGGATAATATGCAGATGATCAGACACAAAATTAATTCAAATTGGATATAGATAGAACCTAGAATGGCATCTCAATGATGTGAAACTAAACAAACTAAGAATGGCATTGCAATGATGAGCAATCTCGAGAACAAATGATTATGTTTAGATTGAACTTAGGATGACATCCTAATTATGGGGTAAAAGACGAGGGATACCCTAAAAAACTTAAGGAAGTGGGATGCCCTAAACGATCCCCTTAATAAACTTAATGAGGGGAATTCTCTAAACAAAGTCAAGGGGGATGCACTAAGCAAAATCAAGCAAGCGGGATGCCCTTAAAAAACCAATGGAAGAACAACATCGTAACTGAACTTTAAGAAGCATTCACTAATAAGACTCAAAGAAAGGGCATGCCACAGACAAACTCTACTAAGGACGATGGCTAATCCCAACAAAAGTGGTTGTGCTAAAAAAAATCAAGAAATAGAGTCGCGGTAAAGAAACTACTGGATAGGGATGCCCTACTACAGTAAAGAAAGTGGGAGTCTGCTAAGTAATCCCTTGGAAAGGGTATGCCCTCAAAGAATTGAAGGAAGTTGGTTGGCCTAAACAAACTCTAGGAAAGCGAATGAATTAAAAATCTCCATGAAGAATGATGACCTAAGAAACTCAAGGAAAGATGATGCACTAAAGTAAATCAAGGTAGTTTGACAGCCCAATGAACAGGAATGTTCTAAAAAAAAAATAGAGGAATGGGAATACACTACTAACACTCGAGGAAAGAGGATGCCTGAAAGAAACTGATCTGCCTTTTGGTTCTCCCCGTAAACGACCATCCTTTTTTAAACCCATTTTGAAAGAACTTGAAAAAAAAGAATTAGAAAATTTAAAAACAATTGTTTTCTAGTTCTAACAGTTTTACAAAAACAAAACAAAATTGTTTATATTTTTAAGGGTTCAAAACAAACAAAAAAAATGGGTTATCAAAAGTGTTCTATTTATAAATATATATATATATATATATATATATATATATATAAAGAACTCTTAAAAATGTATCCAACTCAATTATTTGGATTGACAGAAGTATATGAATCTAGTGAAACTCAAAAACAAAAGGATTCGAAAATCAATAATAAGATGATTCTCAAATTGAATTGGACTTAATGAAGGGGAATACCCTAAACAAACTCAAGGAAGGGGATGCTCGAAAACAACTAAAGGAAGGAGGATGTCCTCAACATACTAAAGGAATACGGTGTACCCTTAAAAAAATTCTTAGGATGGTGTTCTAATGATGAGAAACAAAATGAACATACGAATAAGCTTCGATAATTCACAATGGAGGGAAACAAAATGAACGAACAATGAACATAGGCCGAACCTAGGACTCCATCGAATTGTTTGGAACTCAAAGGGACTAAGAACAAACCTTTATAGAAACTACGAGGACATCACAATGATGAGAAACATAACAAACAACCAACTAAGCTTAGGTAGAACCTAGGATGGTATGCAAACGATCGGACACAAAATTAACTCAAATTGGATATAGATAGAAGCTAAACAAACTAAGAATAAAAATGAATAGAAGAATGAATGGCATTCCAATGATGAGCACTCTTGAGAACAAATGATTATGTTTAGATAGAACCTAGGATGACATCCTGATTATGGGGTGAAGGATAAGGGATACCCCGAACAAACTTCAGAAAGTGGGATGCCCTAAACAATCCCCTTAATAAACTTAATGAGGGGAATTCTCTAAACAAAGTCAAGGAAGGGGGATGCACTAAGCAAATTCAAGCAAGCAGGATGCCTTTACAAAACCAACAGAAGAACAACATCGTAAATGAACTTTATGAAGGTGCATTCACTAATAAGACTCAAAGAAAGGGCATGCCTCAAACAAACTCTACTAAGGATGATGGCCAAGCCCAATGAAAGTGGTTGTGCTAAAAGCAACATCAAGAAATGGAGTTGCGCTAAAGAAACTACCGGATAGGGATGCCCTACTACACTAAAGGAAGTGGGAGTATGCTAAGTAATCCCTAGGAAAAGGTATGCCCTCAAAGATTTGATGGAAGTTGGTTGGCCTAAACAAACTCTAGGAAAGGGAATGAATTCAAAATCTCCATGAAGATGGATGACCTAAGAAACTCATGGAAAGATGATGGACTAAAGTAAATCAAGAGAGTTTGATAGCCCAATGGACAGGAATGTTCTAAAAAAAATAGAGTAATGGGAATACCCTAATAACACTCCAGGAAAGAGGATGCCCTAAATAAAATCGAGGAAAGGGATGCTTGAATTCAACTCAAGGAAGGAGGATATCCTCAACAAACAAAAGGAATAGGGTGTACCCTTAAACAAATTCATAGGATGGTGTTCTAATGATCAGAAATAAAAGGAACGTACGAATAAGCTTTAATAATTCCCAATGGAGGGAAACCAAACGAATGAACAACGAACATAGGCCAAACCTAGGACTCCATCGAAAACTTTAGAACCCAAAGGGACTAAGAACAAACGTTTATAGGAACTAGGATAATATCACAATGATAAGAAACATAACACGATCGGGCCTAGGATGGTATGCACACAATCGGACACAAAATTAACTCAAATTGGATATAGATAGAACCTAGGATGGCATGTCAACGATGTGAAACTAAACAAACTAAGAATGAAAATGAAAACAACTATGAATGGCATTCCAATGATGAGCAATCTCAGGAACAAATGATTCTGTTTAGATAGAGCTTAGGATGACATCCTAATTATAGGGTGAAGGACGAGGGATACCCTAAAAAAATGAAAGGAAGTGGGATGCCCTAAACGATCCCTTTAATAAAGTTAATGAGGGGAAGTCTCTAAACGAAGTCAAGGAAGGGGGATACACCTAAGAAAATTCAAGCAAGCGGGATGCCTTTAAAAAACTAATGGAAGAACAAAATCGTAAATGTACTTTAAGAAGGCGGATTCACTAATAAGATTCAAAGAAAGGGCACGCCATAAACAAACTCTACTAAGGACAATTGCCAATCCCAAAAAAATTGGTTGTGCTAAAGAAACTACTGGATAGGGATGCCCTACTACACTAAAGGAGGTGGAAGTTTGCTAAGTAATCCCGAGGAAAGTGTATGCCCTCAAAGATATGAGGGAACTTGGTTGGCCTAACCAAACTCTAGGAAATGGAATGAATTAAAAATCTCCAAGAAGATTGATGACCTAAGAAACCCAAGGAAAGATGATGGACTAAAGTAAATCAAGGTAGTTTGATAGCCTAATGAACAGGAATGTTCTTAAAAAATAGAGGAATGGGCATACCCTAATAACACTCAAGGAAAGAGAATGCCCTAAATAAACTCAATGAAAAGGAATACCCAAAACAAACTCAAGGAAGGAGGATGTCCTCAACATATTAAAGGAATAGGGTGTACCCTTAAACAAATTCATAGGATGTTGTTCTAATGATGAGAAACAAAAGGAACATACGAAAAAGCTTTCATAATTCAATATGGAGCGAAACCAAACAAACGAACAATGAACATAGGCCGAACCTAGGACTCCATCAATTGTTTGGAACCAAAAGGGACTAAGATCAAACATTTATAGAAACTAGAATGACATCACAATGATGAGAAACATAACAAACAACCAACTAAGCTTTGGTAGAACCCAGGATGGTATGCAGATGATCGGACACAAAATTAACTCAAATTGGACATATATATAGAACCTAGGATGGCATCTCAATGATGTGAAACTAAACAAAGTAAGAATGAAAATGAATAGAACTATGAATGGCATTCCAATGATGAGCAATCTAGAGAACAAATGATTTGTTTAGATAAAGCTTAGGATGACATCCTAATTATGGGGTGAAGGACGAGGGATACCCTAAAAAAACGAATGAAAGTGGCATGCCCTAAACAAAGTCATGGACGGGGATGCACTAAGCAAATTCACGCAAGCGGGATGCCCTTAAAAAACCAATGGAAGAACAACCTCGTAAATGAACTTTAAAAAGGCGGATTCACTAATAAGACTCAAAGAAAGGGCACGCCACAAACAAACTCTACCAATGGGGAGGCCCAATCCCAACAAAAGGGGTCGTGCTAAAAAAACCTCAAAAAATGGAGTTGCGCTAAACAAACTACTACCCTACTAGACTAAAGGAATTGGGAGTATGCTTGGTAATCCCTAGGAAAGGGTATGCCCTCAAAGAATTGAAGGAAGTTGGTTGGCCTAAACAAACTTCAGGAAAGGGAATGAATTAAAAATCTCCATGAAGAAGGATGACCTAAGAAACTAAAGGAAAGATAAGGAACAAAAGTAAATCAAGGTAGTTTGATTGCCTAATGGACAAGAATGTTCTAAAAAAATTGAGGAATGGGAATACCCTAATAACACTCAAAGAAAGAGGATGCCCTAAAGAAACTCAAAGAAGGGGAATACCTTAAACAAACTCAAGGGGATGCCCGAAAGAACCTCAAGGAAGGAGGATATCCTCAACATACTAAAGGAATAAGGTGTACCCTTAAACAAATTCATAGGATGGTGTTCTAATGATGAGAAACGAAAGGAACATACGAATATGCTTTGATAATTCACAATGGAGGGAAACCAGACAAACGAACAATGAACATAGGCCAAACCTAGGACTCCATCGAAAACTTTGGAACCTAAATGTACTAAGAACAAACCTTTATAGACATTAGGATGACATCACAATGATAAGAAACATAACAAACAACCAACTCAGCTTAGGTAAAACCTAGGATTGTATGCAGACGATCAGACAAAAAATTAACTCAAATTGGATATAGATAGAACCTAGGATGGCATCTCAATGATGTGAAACTAAACAAACTAAGAATGAAAATGAATAGAACTATGAATGGCATTCCAATGGTGAGCAATCTACGGAACAAATGATTCTATTTAGATAGAGCTTAGGATGACATCCTGATTATGGGGTGAAGGACGAGGGATACCATAAAAAAACTTAAGGATGTGGGATGCCTTAAACGATCCCCTTAATAAATTTAATGAAGGGAATTCTCTAAACAAAGTCAAGGAAGGGGGCTGCACTAAGAAAATTCAAGCAAGCGGGATGCCCTTAAAAAACCAATGGAAAAACAACATCGTCAATGAACTTTAAGAAGGTGGATTTACTAATAAGACTCAAAGAAAGGGCACGCCACAAACAAACTCTACCAATGGGGAGGCCCAATCCCAACAAAAGGGGTCGTGCTAAAAAAACCTCAAAAAATGGAGTTACGCTAAACAAACTACTAGATGGGTATGCCCTACTAGACTAAAGGAATTGGGAGTCTGCTTAGTAATCCCTAGGAAAGGGTATGCCCTCAAAGAATTGAACGAAGTTAGTTGGCCTAAACAAACTCTAGGAAAGGGAATGAATTAAAAATCTTCATGAAGAAGGATGACCTAAGAAACTCAAGGAAAGATGAGGGACTAAAGTAAATTAGAGTAGTTTGATAGCCCAATGGACAGGAATGTTCTACAAAATTAGAGGAATGCGAATACCGTAATAACACTACAGGAAAGAGGATGCCCTAAATAAACTCAATGAAGGGGAATACCCTAAACAAACTCAAGGAAGGGGATGCCCGAAAGCAACTCAAGGAAGGAGGATATCCTCAACATACTAAAGGAATAGGGTGCACCCTTAAACAAATTCATAGGATGGTGTTCTAATGATGAGAAACGAAAGGAACATAAGAATAAGCTTCGATAATTCACAATGGATGGAAACCAAACAAACGAACAATGAACATAGGCCGAACCTAGTACTCCATCGAAAACTTTGGAATCTAAAGGGACTAAGAACAAACCTTTATAGAAACTAGGATGACATCACAATGATGAGAAACATAAGAAACAACCAACTAAGCTTAGGTAGAACCTAGCATGGTACGTAGACAATCGGAGACCAAATTAACTCAAATTGGATATAGATAGAACCTAGGATGGCATTTCAATGATGTGAAACTAAACAAACTAAGAATGAAAATGAATAGAACTATGAATGGCATTCCAATGATGAGCAATCTCGGGAACAAATGATTCTTTATAGATAGAGCATAGGATGAGATCCTGATTATGGGGTGAAGGACAAGGGATACCCCAAATAAACTTAAGGAAGTGGGATCCCCTAAAGGATCCCCTTAATAAACTTAATGAGGGGAATTCTCTAAACAAAGTCAAGGAAGGGGGATGCACTAAGAAAATTCAAGCAAGCGGGATGCCCTTAAAAAACCAATGGAAAAACAACATCGTAAATGAACTTTAAGAAGGTGGATTTACTAATAAGACTCAAAGAAAGGGCACGCCACAAACAAACTCTACCAATGGGGAGGCCCAATCCCAACAAAAGGGGTCGTGCTAAAAAAACCTCAAAAAATGGAGTTGCGCTAAACAAACTATGTCACACCCCAATTTTTTTTTTCTTATTATTATTATTATTTATTCTTCAACTAAACAATTGATACTCAAATACAGTATAAGTGCTCTCAAAGACTTAAATGTTGAGTTCCTACTTGAATTTGTTTAAAAAGAGGATATGGAAAACCTGTTATAAAGAGTACATCCTGTATTAAACATTGTGACTATTAAGTTAACAAAATATGTTTTGTTTCACAAAAGAAACTTGTACAACATTAATTTATATATACCAAACCCCATTGTTTACTATGGGTAGCCCATACTACAAGTGTATCTAACAAATATATACATTACATCATTCCAACAAAAGGTGTAGTCTTGATACAAAAGGCATGGCCTCAAAAGACTTTCAATATGAGCAAACAGCATCCAATCATAGTAAAGCATTGCTCAAGCATTCTTTCCTGCATAGGTCTTCTGACCTGCATCTATAGGTGGAAGGAATAGGGTGAGTTCACAACTCAGTAGGAAAGTTTATAACCATCCTAAGTATACCCTTAAAAACCTTGAATTAAACGTTTAATAACATGCATGATAAACATTTCATAACCATTAACAAATGTGTAATCATGTCAAACATGTATGCACGTGTTTGTTGGTTTCATCATTGCTTTTCCCCATCCATCCTTTCAAAACTGATAATTTGCTGACTCCCAACAATCTACACAGCAGATATCAATGCTCCACAAGATACTCGATCAATATAATAATGACTATTCTGGGACATCACCCAAGGGCAAGTCATACCCCGTGTCTTTTGGGACTCATAGCCCAATGGACAGGAATGTTCTACAAAATTAGAGGAATGGGAATACCATAATAACACTACAGGAAAGAGGATGCCCTAAATAAACTCAATGAAGGGGAATACCCTAAACAAACTCAAGGAAGGGGATGCCCGAATGCAACTCAAGGAAGGAGGATATCCTCAACATACTAAAGGAATAGGGTGCACCCTTAAACAAATTCATAGGATGGTGTTCTAATGATGAGAAACAAAAGGAACATAAGAATAAGCTTCGATAATTCACAATGGACGGAAACCAAACAAACGAACAATGAACATAGGCCGAACCTAGTACTCCATCGAAAACTTTGGAATCTAAAGGGACTAAGAACAAACCTTTATAGAAACTAGGATGACATCACAATGATGAGAAACATAAGAAACAACCAACTAAACTTAGGTAGAACTTAGCATGGTACGTAGAGGATCGGAGTTCAAATTAACTCAAATTGGATATAGATAGAACCTAGGATGGCATTTCAATGATGTGAAACTAAACAAACTAAGAATGAAAATGAATAGAACTATGAATGGCATTCCAATGATGAGCAATCTCGGGAACAAATGATTCTTTATAGATAGAGCATAGGATGAGATCCTGATTATGGGGTGAAGGACAAGGGATACCCCAAATAAACTTAAGGAAGTGGGATCCCCTAAAGGATCCCCTTAATAAACTTAATGAGGGGAATTCTCTAAACAAAGTCAAGGAAGGGGGATGCACTAAGAAAATTCAAGCAAGCGGGGTGCCCTTAAAAAACCAATGGAAGAACAACATCGTAAATGAATTTTAAGAAGGCAGATTCACTAATAAGATGCAAAGAAAGGGCATCCCACAAACAAACTCTACCAATGGGGAGGCCCAATCCCAACAAAAGCGGTCGTGCTAAAAAAACCTCAAAAAATGGAGTTGCGCTAAACAAACTACTAGATGGGTATGCCTTACTAGACTAAAGGAATTGGGAGTCTACTTAGTAATCCCTAGGAAAGGGTATGCCCTCAAAGAATTGAACGAAGTTGGTTGGCCTAAACAAACTCTAGGAAAGGGAATGCATTAAAAATCTCAATGAAGATGAATGACCTAAGAAACTCAACGAAAGATGATGGACTAAAGTAAATCAAGGTAGTTTGATAGCCCAATGAATAGGAATGTTCTAAAAAAATAGTGGAACGGGAATACCCTAAACAAACTCAAGGAGGATGTCCTCAACATACTAAAGGAATAGGGTTTACCCTTAAACAAATTCATAGGATGGTGTTCTAATGATGAGAAACAAAAGGAACATACTCATAAGTTTCGATAATTCACAATGGAGGGACACCAAACAAACGAACAATGAACATAGGCCGAACCTAGTACTCCATCGAAAACTTTGGAATCTAAAGGGACTAAGAACAAACCTTTATAGAAACTAGGATGACATCACAATGATGAGAAACATAAGAAACAACCAACTAAGCTTAGGTAGAACTATGAATGGTGTTCCAATGATGAGGAATCTTGGGAACACATGATTATGTTTAGATAGAACCTAGGATGATATCCTGATTATGGGGTGAAGGATGAAGGACACCCTAAACCAACTTAAGGAAGTGGGATGCCCTAAAGGATGCCCTTAATAAACTTAATGAAGGGAATTCTCTAAACAAAGTCGAGGAAGGGGGATGCTCTAAGCAAATTCGAGTAAGCGGGATGCCCTTAAAAAGCCAACGGAAGAAGAACATTGTAAATGAACATTAAGAAGGGGGATTCACTAATAAGACTCATAGAAAGGGCATCCACAAACAAACTCTACCAAGGGAGATGCCCAATCTCAACAAAAACGGTTGTACTAAAAAACCTCAAGAAATGGAGTTGCGCTAAACAAACTACTAGATGGGGATGCCCTACTACACTAAAGGAAGTTGGAATCTGCTAACTAATCCCTAGGAAAGGGTATGCCCTAAAAGAATTGAAGGAAGTTGGTTGGTCTAAACAAACTCTAGGAAAGGGAATGAATTAAAAATCTCCATGAAGATGGATGACCTGAAGGAAGAGTGATGGACTAAAGTAAATCAAGGTAGTTTGATAGCCCAATGAACAGGAATGTCCTAAAAAAAAAATAGAGGAATGGGAATACCTTTATAACACTCCAGGAAAGAGGATGCCTTAAATAAACTCAATGAAGGGGAATACCCTAAACAAACTTAAGGAAGGGGATGCCCGAAAACAACTCAAGGAAGGAGGATGTCCTGCACATACTCAAGGAATAAGGAATACCCTTAAACAAACTCAAGAAAGGGGGATGTGCTAAACATACTGAAGGATGCAGGTACAACATAAACAAATGCAAGGAGTAGGAATTCTACAAAGAAAGGGATGGGGAGGAGGAGATGCCTTAATAACATTGAAGAAAAGGGGATGATCTAAACATAGATAAGTAAGGTGGATGCCATAAATTAATTGAATGAAGGGGGGTGTTTTAAACAAAATAATGGAAAAAGATGCCTTAATAAGATTCGATTAAATCACATTCCCTAAATGAACTAAAGGAAGGTCCATGCATTAAAGAAACACAAAATATGAGGTTGCCCTAAATAAACTCTACGATGGAGGACGCCCTAAACAAACTCAAAAGAAGGTGTGTTTCACTTCTGCTTCGGTCTTCGACCTTAAGTCTTTCTTGGGAGTTCCACTCTGTATCAGGTATTCTACTTCAAGGTTTCTCGGGTTGCACCCTTTGTTAAGGTGCTTCGGGCCCTTTGGTCTCTCTTTGAGGGGACCCTTTGGGTCCTTTGGACAAAGGAAAGGGGAAAAAACTAGCATAACCTATCGGAGGGCCAATACAATAATAGCCCTTTAGCTCTTATGCTCATTATCCTAGGCAATATGATATGCACTTTAGGGCATCCTCAAGATATGTTTTCAAATACTGCTATACAATTACAACCCGTCTTTGCTCAATGGATACAAAACACCCATGCCCTAGCACGCGCTAATAAGACTCAAGAATGGGGGTTGCCTTAAACATAATCAAATGGTGATGCCATAAGTAACTCTAAGAATCGGGTTGTCCTAAACAAACTCTAGGAAGGGGATGCACCAAAAAAATTCCCAAGGAAGAGGGCACAAACACTAAACAAACTCAAGGAATAGATATTCTATAAAGAAACTAAGGAACAATCGGACGTCGTAATAAGACTCAAGGAAGGGGGATGCCCTAAACAAAGATTTGGAAGGAGAAGGTTGTAAACAAACTCAAAGAAGGGGATGTGCTAACAAGACTCAATGAAGTGGGATGCCCAAAAATTTGAAACCAAAGGAACTAAAATTAAGCACAGATAGAACCTAGGATGATATCTCAATGATGAGAAACAAAAATAACAAAGAAATAAGCTTAGGAAAACCTTAGGAAGTTAGAATGACTAATGACAGAACCTAGGATGGCGTCCTAATTATCAGAAACCAAAGGAACATAGAAATAAGCTTAGATAGTTCACAATGATAGAAAACCAAAGGAACGAACAATGAACATAGGTTGAACCTAGGATTGCATCCAAATGTTTGGAAATGAGAAACAAAGGAACATATGAATAAGCTTAGGTAGTTCACAATGATGGGAAACCAAAGGAACGAACAATGAACATAGGTTGAACCTAGGATTGCATCCAAATGTTTGGAACCCAAAGGAACTAAGAACAAACCTAGATAGAAACTAAGATGACGTCTCAATGATGAGAAACATAACAAACAAACAACTAAGCTTAGGTAGAAACTAGGATGGTATGCAGACGATCGGACACAAAATTAATTCAAATTGAATATAGATAGAACCTAGGATGACATCCTAGTGATGAGAAATAAGAGGGAACAAACGAATAAACTTTGATTAAAACTAGGATAGTAACCCAATGACAAGTAACTAAAGGAACTAACAATGAACAGAGATAGACTCAAGAATTATGGTCCAATGATGAGCAATCAAAAGAACAAATGAATTAGCTTAGATAGAACCTAGGATGGCATCTCAACGATGTGAAACTAAACAAACTAAGAATGAAAATGAATAGAACTATGAATGGCGTTCCAATGATGAGGAATCTCAAGAACAAATGATTATGCTTAGATAGAACATAGGATGACATCCTGATTATGGGGTGAAGGACGAAGGATACCATAAACCAACTTAAGGAAGTGGGATGCCCTAAAGGATGCCCTTAATAAACTTGATGAAGGGAATTCTCTAAACAAAGTCAAGGAAGGGGGATGCTCTAAGCAAATTCGAGTAAGCGGGATGCCCTTAAAAAGCCAATGGAAGAAGAACGTCATAAATGAATATTAAGAAGGGGGATTCACTAATAAGACTCATAGAAAGGGCATGCCACAAACAAACGCTACCAAGGGGGATGCCTAATCCCATCAAAATCGGTTGTGCTAAAAAACCTTAAGAAATGGAGTTGCGTTAAACAAACTACTGGATGGGAATGCCCTACTACACTAAAGGAAGTGGGAGTCCGCTAAGTAATCCCTAGGAAAGGGTATGCCCTAACAAAATTGAAGGAAGTTGGTTGGTCTAAACAAACTCTAGGAAAGGGAATGAATTAAAAATCTCAATGAAGATGGATGACTTAAGAAACTGAAGGAAGGGTGATGGACTAAAGTAAATCAAGGTAGTTTGATAGCCCAATGAACAAGAATGTCCTAAAAAAATAGAGGAATGGGAATACCCTAACAGCACTTGAGGAAAGAGGATGCCCTCAATAAACTCAATGAAGGGGAGTACCCTAAACAAACTTAAGGAAGGGGATGCCCGAAAACAATTCAAGGAAGGAAGATGTCCTGAATATACTCAAGGAATAGGGCATACCCTTAAACAAACTCAAGAAAGGGGGATGTGCTAAACATACTCAAGGATGTGGGCATAACCTAAACAAATGCAAGGAATAGCTGCAAAGAAACTATGGGATGTGTAGGAGGAGATGCCTTAATAACATTGAAGAAAATGGGATGATCTAAACATAGATAAGGAAGGTGGATGCCATAAATTAACTGAATGAAGGAGGACGCCTTAAACAAAATAATGGAAAAAGATGCCTTAATAAGACTCAAGGAAGGGGGATGCCTTAAACAAAGATATGGAGGGAGAATGTTGTAAACAAACTCAATGAAGGGGGATGCGCTAATGAAACTCAAAGAAGGGGGATTCTCTAAACAAAATTTGGGAAGGGGATGTCATTAACAAACTCAAGGAAGGGGGATGCTCTAAACAAACTCTTGGAAAGGGAATGAATTACAAAATCTCCATGAAAAAGAATGACCTAAGAAACTAAAGCAAGGGTGATGCCCTAATGTAACTCAAGGGAGTGGGATGGCCTAAGGAAACTCAAGGAACATGGATGCATAAAACAAACTAAAGGAAGGGGGATGCCCTATTAAAACTCGAGGAAAGTGGACGCCGTAAACAAACTCTAAGAAGGGAAATGCCCTAGACAAACTCAACAAAGGGAGATGTGCCAAAAAAAAAATACTCAAAAAATGGGAGGGGCTTAACAAACTCCAAGAGCAGATGCGCTATGAATCTCAAGGAGGTGGGAGTGCACTAAATCAACTCTTGGAAGGGGGGTGCCATAAACTCAAGCAAGGGGGATCCTTTACACAAACTCCAAAAAGGAGAATGAATTAAACAATCTTCATGAAAAGAGACTAAGAAACTCAAGGAAGGTGAAGCCCTAAAGTAACTCAAGGGAAAGGGGTGCCCTAAGAAACTCAAGGAACGGGGATGCCCCAAACAAACTAATGGAAGGGGGATTCCTTAATAACAGTTTAGGAAGGGAGATGCCCTAGTAACACTCAATGAAGGGGGATTCCCTAAACATACTCAAGGATGGGAATGCCTTAAACAAACTAAAGTAAGGCGGATCCCATAAACAAAGTCATGGAAGGGGGATGCCACACACTAACTCAAGGAAGGGGGATGCCCAAGTGGGATGCCATAACTAAGTGAAGGAAGGGGAATGCCATTATAAGACTTGAGTATGGGAGATGCCCTAAACAAAGTCACTGAAGGAATATATCCTAAACAAACTGGAGAAAGGAAGATGTCCTAAACAAACTCCAAGAGGGTATACCATAAACCAACTCAAGGGGTAGGGGGACGTCGTAGAAAACTAATGAAAAGGGGATGTGCTAATAACAATGATGGAAAGTAATTGTCATAGACAAACTCCAAGAAAGGGGATTCCCTAGACAAACTCAATGAAGGGAGATGTGCTAAAAATATATAGAAAATGAGAGGTGTTGAACAAACTACAGGAGGTGCATGCCCTATAAAACTCAAGAAAGTGGGGGTGCATTAAATCAACTATTGAAAGGGTCCTAAACAAACTTAAGGAAAGGGGATGCTCTACACAAAGTCCAGGAAAGGGAATGAACTAAACAGTCTCCATGAAGAGGATTGACCCAAGAAACTCAAGAAAGGGAGATGCTCTAATGTAACTCAAGGAATAGAGATGCCCTAAACAAACTAAAGGAAGGGGAATGCCCTAAAAAAATTCATGGAATGACAATACTTTAAACAAACTAAAGGAAAGGGGGTGTCCAAGAGAAAATCAAGGAAGGAAGGGATTCCCCACAAGAACTAAATGAAAGGATGCCTTAATGAAACTCTATGCCATAAACAAATTCAAGGACACGGGATGTCCTTAAAAAACTCTAGGAAGGTGGATGCCCTATAAAACTTAAGGAAGTGGGAGTGCACTAAATAAACATTTAGTAGAGATGGCTTTAAACAAATTCAACTAAGGTGAATGCTCTACACAAACTCTAGGAAGGGGAATGAACTAAACAATCTCCATGAAGAGGAATGACCTAAGAATGTGAAGGAAGGGTGATGCACTAAGGAAACTAAAGGAACTCCATGGCCCAGGCAAACTAAAGGAAGGGGGTGTCATGATAACACTTGGGGAAAATGGATGCCCCAAACAAATTCAAAGAAATGGAATGCCCTAAAAAAACTCAAGGAAGGGGGATGCTAAAAAAAAACTAAAAGAAAAGGGGATGTCCTAAACAAAGTCAAGGAAGGGAGATTCCCTAATAATAATCAAGGAAATGGGATGACCTAAACAAACTAAGGGTAGGGGATACCTTAAAGAAACTCTAGGAAAGGTGATGTCATAAACAAAATTAGGAAATAAGGATGAATTGAAAAAAAAAAAACTCCATGAAGAGGGATGATGTAACATCTAGTACTAATGAATTAAATAGGCGATAATGATTATCTTAGTACTTAACTTTAAACGTGCTTAATTAAATATTAAAACTAGTTTAGTGTTAATCCTATTTAATTATGAATTAAAGTTTGATTAAGGTTAATTGAGATTAGTTACTGACCTAAGCATGCTTATTATGTTCTTAGGGACTAATTAGGGTTATGAAAACCTAAAGGACTAATGGGCAATTATGGGTTTTATTTTTGATAACTTGAAGGACTAAAGTGCAAAATTGGGAAATTGAAGTTAGTGGAATGCCACCTCCTACTTGGGTGGATTGGTGGCAGTCATGTGGCCTACCACCTCGTGCTTGGTTGCATGGAGACCCCTTTAAAAGGGGGCTACAGCTCGTTTTGCACCAGTTCACCTGCAGCAACTTGGGTTAGAGAGAGGATCTAGAGAGAGAAAGTGTAGATTTGAGGTAAGCAAGTTGTTCAATTTTGTAATTTTCGTTTATTTTGGTTTCTAATGGCATGCTGAAAAGAATTAACAGTAAAATTTGTGTAAAAGTTGAGTATAATTAGCTATAAACCCGTTTTAGTTAAAAATCACAATTAATTAAAGATGAAAGTATTTTAGCTTAAGTATTTTATTAATGGTAAGATCAGCATGAATCCTTGTTTAATTCGGTTTGACTGAAAAAATAGATTAGTAAACATGTAATTAAGTAGGTTATTTGGACACTTGGGATTTGTTAATAGGTTAGGCTTTAAGAAAATCACAAGAATTAGTGTTTGGTAATTAATTGGGGAATATGAGCATTAAAAAAGTTTAACAATAGTAAGTTGTAAAAAATTAGTAAGAAAGGAAAATTTCATAAGTTTTAATTGAATAAATTTTAATGGTTAGAAAACCTAAATTATGTTGTTTCATTTCAGTTCCTCATAATAGGCAAAGATCGCCTACATAAAAGAAACACAAAAAGGAAACCCGTGTAAGGTAGGGAATTTTATGCTATTCTATGGTGTATCTGATTTATTTCCTTGAATCATTTGTTGGAATTTCATGTTATTTTTATGATTTCATAAAATATTTTAACGTGTCATTGCATCTCGGTTTATTGCATTAAAATGTTACCATGATATTGGAATGTATATTGGTAAGAAGATTCATGGTTCTATGTTGTAGAAATGTCATTTTAATGTGTGGTTGCATTGCACGAAGGATATGGAATTATCACAGGATGATGATATTCAGAGAATTGATTGGTGGGAAGTGTCTATGTGATGCTACAGGCATTATCATTTGATATATTGTTTATGTGGGATCGTGGGTCCTTGGGTGAAAGTCCCTAAAGCCCTCGAGGAAGACACTCCCATGTGGGTGTATGGGGTTAGTCCTACCCTTGGGTTTTAGTCCCTAAAGACATAGGATTGGTCCTGCCCTTGGTATGAGTCCCAAAAGACACGGGGTATGACTTGACCTTGGGTGATATCCTAGAATAGTCATTATTATATTAATCGAGTATCTTGTGGAGCATCGATATCTGATGTGTAGATTGGTGGGGGTTAGCAGTTTATCAGTTGTGAAAGGATAGATGAGGAAAAGCAAAGATGAAACTAGCAAAAACACATGCATACATATCTGACATGATTACACATTTGTTAATGGTTATAAAATGTTTATCATGCATGCTATTGAACGTTTAATTCAAGGTTTTTAAGGGTATGCTTGGGATGGTTATAAACGTTCTTACTGAGTTGTGAACTCACCTTATCCCTTCCACCTCTAGATGCAGGTCAGAAGACCTATGCAGAAAATAACGCTTAAGCAATGTTTTACTGTGATTGGATGCTATTTGCTCGCATTGAAAGTCTTTTGAGGCCTTGCCTTTTGTATCAAAGACTGAATCTTTTTGTAGGAATGATGTAATATATATATATATATATATATATATATATATATATATATATATATATATATATTTGTCAGGTACACTTGTAGTATGGGCTACCCGTAGTGAATAATGAGGTTTTGGTGTACGTAAATTAATGTAGTACAAGTTTCTTTTGTGAAACAAAACATATTTTATTAACTATAGTAACTAAGTTTAATACAGGATGTACTCTTTATAACAAGTTTTGAGTATCCTCTTTTTGCACAAAATCAAGCAGGAACTCAGCATTTAAATTTTTGAGAGCTCTTATACTGTATTTGAGTATTAATTGTTTAGTTTGAAGAATAACAAAAACTGGGGTGTGACAGATGACCTAAGAAAATGAAGGAAGGGTGATTCCCTAATTTAACTCAAAGGAATAGGATGACTAATGGAAACTCCAAGAAAGGAGATGCCTTAAACAAATTAAAGGAAGGTGGATGCCCTAATAAAGGGAAATGACCTAAATAAACTAAAGGAAAGGGTGATGCTAAACAAACTTAATGAAGGGGAATGAGTTAAACAAACTATGGGGGATGCCCTAAACAATGTTAAGGATGGGGGTTACTCTAATCAAACTGAAAGAAAGAAGACGCCATAAACAAAGTCTACGAAGGGGGTTATTATGGACTTGCATTTCTCACTTGCGTCCCCACTCGACAACGAGACTCATTTTTTATTTGTGAAAATTTGATATTTTATTAAAATTTGGAGTTCTCATGCCACTTATTTTTATTTTTTTATAGGGAAAATATTATAAGAAATTAAAACCCTAAGAAAAATGACACGTTAAACTTTTGAAAAAACACGCCTTTGAAATAATAAACCCGAGTCTAGGTCCAAGAATCAGGTTACTTAAGTTGAGGGAAGTACAACCATTAAGTGATTAATAGAGGGAATCAAGGAAGACTAATGGTGATTACTTAAATTCCAATAACATATTAAGCATGCTAAACAAATAATTCAAGTCAGACCATAAAGGAAGAGTAAGATGCGTACATGGACTGCAATTTAAAGTGCTATTACAAGATACTGAAGTTAATTCAAACAACAAAATATATAGCATGCATCTCATCAACAAAAATCAAACAAACATCAAGGCACTCAACGCCAATATCAAACATGGTATGGTTCACACAAAACATTTCATATGTAACTAAAAAGAAGTGAATGGTGGAGAGTGTACCTGAAGAGCATATCTTTAACGCAATACACTTTCAATACAAATGGAGAAGCTAGGATAAAAGATGATGACAAGCAATTACGAGAGCATAATATCTGCATGGCATGAACTTACAAAGACATTAGTTATACAAGGTATATAACCAACTAAATAAATCAACTTTGGGAAAAGCTTTTTCGATGCAAATAACATTCTAGAATCAATTTCAAGAAGTGAGTAACATCACACAATTGTGGAAAAAAAAATTTAATGCACTCCAAAAATAATTAAAACAAATTTTCAAACTAAAAGGTCATTAGCTAAGTTGAAACTGGTAGCAAGGATAAATTTTAAAATATCTTTTATGTAGGGTTTTGTCAAATCTTCATTCAATATTCCATAACCCATACATCCTCAACCTCAAGTGAAAAAGATTACCAAGGCCAAGGACATTCCCATTAGTTTGGGGGCACAAGTTCAAACTTAAGCAAAATAAAAACAAAGTTTTTGGAAAACCAAAAAGAGAATGCAACTTGTATGAAATGAGTTGCATGTTTTTAAAAGAAAGTGAGATTTTTGCCTTAAACCTAAAACAAATTTTCTTTTAAAAGAAGTGAGTTGCATGTTTTTAAAAGAAAGTGTGAAATGCCAATCTCACATAAGTACCAAATAGGTTGTTAAAAACAACATTTATTAAACCAATTGCTCTAACAACAAAAGCATAAGTTGATTTACATATTAAGGCAGAGAAGAAAAAACACACACTTCTTGTCATTGTCGTAGGTTTGAACTTATTAAACCCCGCATTCCACATTATATTATTTCTTAAGAAAACCACAAAAATAATAAGAAACAAACAACTTTTGTAGTGGATTACTAAAATAAAGTTGGCTCTACCACTGTGATTTAGTGCTTCCTTTTTTCCTCTTCTTTTGTTAATAGCCAACTTAAATATTAATTAAAGCATGCAATTTACATAAGGGAAATCCTAGTGGGACCCTTGTTCGCCTCTTTCTATTCCTTATAGAGTAAGACACCAAGCTATAGTTGGAAATTGACCTAAATCGCCAATAACTAACGTGGGTTTTAGGTTAACAAACCAAAGCAAACTTAAAGCAAAATAAAGATGCAATCACATTTTAAGACTTCCAACACTCTTATTGAACCCAACCACATAGTGTTACTCATTATTTTGTGAATCACAACATCTATCAACAAAAAAATATAAACACATCATTTCTTTCTTGTTGCATAGGGTATACAACAATGATTGTGTAGGGTTGAAATTTTTTTGAAAGTGACACAAATCTACCATCAAAGACAAAGCAATTTTACAACACAAACTGCTTAAAATACAATGGCATAAGTGAAGAGTTTTTTTTACCATATCAATGATTCAATAAGACAACTTTCAATGATTTCTTAACCACAAACTACCACATACATGATTTTCATAACTCAAACCTAGGTACAAAGTCAAGTACAAGAAATCAAGCCAATCTATGAGAAAAAAAAAGGAAAAATAAATAAATAAAAGAAAATTTCGAACAACCCAAGTACATTATCTAGTAAGATAAGAATGCAATTGAGCGAAGTAACAAAAGAGAAAAAATAACATTATGAAAAGAGGATGACCCCTAGAACATTTGACTCACAACCCTATCATTGGTCTAGTTGGGATTGACGGGGCTTGAACCCGCAGCTTCTGCCTTGCAAAGGCATTGCACTGACCAATTGAACTACAATCCCACATAATTAAGGTCACAACTGTCAATATAGGTAACCAAACAAGTTGTACAAATAACACTTAACAACTCAATCTTTATAATAACAAATACTTAAGTTTAATTTCATTATATTGAATGACATACAATTCTTTTGTAGAAGTACTTATAAATCAAGTATCTTCAAATCAAACAAAATATGCTCATATCCATGCGCGGGGAAAAAATGATTCATATTAAGGCAAAAAAGTAAAAAAGAAATATCAGTTACTATTAGATGTCAACCCCATATCCCACATCATATTATTTCATGCAGAAACCAAAATAATGATCAGCCCAAAACCATAATGAATCCAAAATCATGAAAACATGACTTGACATGGAACAAATAGTCTCTATTAAGAAAACCTAAGAATACAAGTAAATCTCAAGGCTATGCCCCACACTATAATGACAACAATTACAAATTGAAAGGATTTGCACTATCCCTCCAACCCAAAGGAAGGGAGGAAAGAAGCAGCCACTGACTGCTTCCATACCCTATTCAATACAAATCGTCCTGCATAAATTAAGCTCAACCACAAATTTTTTATTGCCTAACACGAGGAATGTGTAGCCATGGAAATAGAAAAAGAATTATACATGTATGTACACATATAATACATGGGTGCACACAATAAATGTAATGCATGTCAAGTGTAACTACAAAATGAAAGAAGAATATATTGATGTGTTAACTAAATTTCTATTGTGGCATTTCATAAAAGCAAAATTTCCACTGTTTCAGTTCATAGAAACAAAATTTTGATTGTTGCATTTCATAAAAAAACACATTACTTCTTCATGTTGTTACCTGGATCTGAGGGCCTTTTTCCTAGCAGGGGATTTCTTGTCATTAAGGGATTTTTTGCTGTGATCAGCAGAGTTGGATGGCAGAGAATTGGTTGTAGCATTAAAAGATTTTGTTTCCATTGTCAACATCTTCAAAGATATTTTTCGGAGGTAATCAGACTGAATTAGAAGTAAAAATAAAAATATATCAATTCATCAAATTATTAATGACAAAGTAAGATAAGATAATATCAAGTTTTGCACTTTAATCTTTTACACTAAGGATAGATACAAAAAATGTTCATAGGTCTTGAGGAATGGTTGAGTAAATACTAGCATGATGGATATACCTGGCTTGTGGTAGTAGAATAAATCTTTTCCTCAAACCTTTCAACAATTTTCTTTAGCTCATGAAGTCCCTCTGGTCCAGAAATAGGAAGATGTCTCTTCAATGTTTCCATGCTAGACATAAAAAAAGGTTAAATTGTAATGGGTTATTCTTATGCAATCATTGGTTCAAAAAAAAAAATCTTAAATAGGAAATCATGTTAGTTGTGCACTGACCATGTCACATAAATTTCCAACCAAAAAACAATACTGCATGAAATAGGAATTTAGAGTAAATAATTTTTTTTTTTTAAGGAAAGGAACAAACATCCTCATAATAAGAGGAGGTTTGAAGTAAATAGAAAAAATTTATTAAGGAAAGGAAAGGAACTAACATCCCATAATAAGAGGGGGTTTGAGGGTAAGACAACCAAAAAGCTTGTATATTTATAGGATTCCATGCTTACATCCCTTCCTTTGAACCAGTCAAACACAAAAGATTGTCTCTTGCAATTTACTGTACATTCTAATACCTTTTTTCTAGTTCCTGTTTTTTAATGATCATATTTGAACTTCCTCATATATTGATTTTTAATGTATCTAACATGCTCACAAAAATTTATTGTGTCTTGCCTGGCTTGAACTCCCAAATACAAGAATAAATGAAATTCAATTATATTCCCCCAAACAATTCATGGAATGCCAACTTACATTTCAATTAGACCAAGGATTACAACAAGTTCTTTGGTCATTATATTTATTTCTTGCCAATAGGAGAAACCAGTTTGGAGGTCAGGGGCCAAGAATATTTTTAGACCACCTATGTAGACTAGCCTAACCTAGACTAATATTGCTTTTGTTATAATATGATATACAAAATATGGGTCCCCTTCTTGATAACTTAAAACTTTGAGGAAAATTGATTACTTAACATAATCAGATTTTAGGTTATTTAGAGGTCTCCAGTTGAAATCACTCCCCCATTTATTTATGTCTAATTATATGTAATCACAAATGTATGATTTATCTACCACTACAATGATTTGGGAGGATTGAGATTTGTCTGCTACTACCATGATTTATGCCTCTCATGGCAAGTATAGGGCCACATGCATGCAATAGCAAATGTGTGATTTGTCAATCATGGGTGTAGGGCCACAGGTGCGTGACAAAAAAGTGTGATATATGTCACTAATACTATAGTTTGTCTCTCACACCCAAGGTGGGTACAAGAACATGGTATACATTTGTCTATCACTACTGCAATTTGAGAGGATCACAAATGTATGATTTCTTTGTCACTATTGTCACTATTAGGCTCGTGTTTTTAGTGGAAGCATTTCTGAAAGTGTCTTTAGGAGAATTACCAATCTAATGTTTCTTAAAAAAAAATTATTACAATAATGATTTTTCAAAATTTTAAAGTATTTTTTAATTTTGTTAAACATCTAATTTTTTTTTAAAAAAAAAAAATTAGGTTAAAAATAATTTCAAAAATTACTATCAAATACACTATTATCAAGCCTTTTTTAAAATAAAAAAAAATTATTAAGTGTTAAAAATCTATTACAATATATAAATTTTGAAACTAACTTGAAAATGTTTTTTAAAACGGTTTTTTTTTTTACAACAAAAATAGTTTTCAATTATTAATTTTTTTTATTAAAAAAATTCTAACTTGAAAAACAAGTTTAACAAACTTTCAACAAATGTAAATTTTTGAAAATTTGTTTTAAAAATAAATTATTATTTTTAGAACAAATCTTAGGTGTTTTTAATTATTTTTTATATTAAATAATATTTTAAAATATAAATAATTTTTTGAATTCAAAAGCTATTTTCAACTTAAGTAAGGATCATTTGACCAACTCACGTTAAACCTCAAAGTTGCAACACAAAAAATTCAACCCGGTTTATTTTTTATCAATCAATTTTTATCATTCTTATTTTTTATTTTCAAGATATACCATTATTAAGAATTAGTACTTGTTTTTTTATAGGCATTTAAATTTTTTTTTAATTCTTAACATGGAAATACAAAACATTGAAAGTTCCAATAAGCTGTTAAAAGGTCTCAAACATTCCTCTTATTGCTAGATGGATTTGCAATAGAGGCAGGTGGTACCTGGCGAACGACAACATAATCATCAACAGAAAGACCGAGCTCTCCATCTGCTTAAGCATCAAATGGGTGTATAACCTGCACGATGAAAGAACAAGAAGATAATACTTAAAAATGAGAAGTCCACTAAGCAAATATTAAATGACGCTGACACAAACTTCTCATGATAGTTCAGCTACCACAGACAAAAACAAGGGTTGCAGACAGAAGATACATAGTGAAGCCATTCACAAATGGAGCCAAGAATTCATTGTTAGGAACCCCAAGGTATACACAAAGGTCATCAGTTTGTTTAGAAAGTTATATTTTTCTATTTCCTTGAAACAATCCTATTCTGCAGATTTAATTCAAAATTATATAGCCATCTAGGTTTTTATAAACATATTTATGAAAAATTTCAATTTTTCTTTTTTTTTTTTTTTTTTTTTTTTTGCCATTAGAAATAAAACAAGGAAAGAATAAATTTTGTCCTTTAACATTCTAGAACCAACTGAAGCTCTGAAATGCCAAATTTTGGCTCCACCGAAACTTACTCTAGACCCCAAGAAAAGTTCCCCTAGATCTTAACCAAAAACTCTTTTAAACTGTGAATTTGTGGTTCTCCCATTATCAAAAACTTCCTAGAACAAGCCCAAGAGTAAACTTGTAACGAAGGATGCAATAATTCCTCGGATGTGGATAAAAAGGTTATTTGACCTCTACACAACATTATGGTCATTGCCTACATAAATTGAATAATATATTCCCATTCATTTACAAATAGTGTACAAAAGATACTTTATTCTGTGACACAACACCTAGCATGAGAGGATGATGAGCTGCAAAATATAATTTGATGTGGTGAAATAGTCGCCAATAGTGCAATGAAACAGATTACGAAAGAAAAAAAGAATGGAGTAAGTGAAGCAATATACAGTGAGCTGCCCTATAAGAACTGGGAATTTCCAATATCAATCAATTTTAATAAAACAGTGAGTAATCCATAGGCAGTAATTAATGGATGGTCTAGGTGATCAAAGACTTTACTTTTGCAATAAAGTATGAACCATTTTGATTTGCATGTCCATGATCGTCAAATCCATTTGAATTTGCATCCTTGGATGTGGTAGGAACGCAAACATCTTTCTCCATAGTTATTGGCTGAGATGAAGACTCATTTCGTTTCTTCTCCATAATCATCAAATTCCAATAATAAAACATGTGGAGAAAGTATTCCAGTCATAATCTTTGTTATACTGAAAAGAAATATGTAAAAAGTAATGAGAATAGTATCAGCTCCTGATGAAGGTATTTGATACTCA
This sequence comes from Vitis vinifera, assembly GCF_030704535.1. Taxonomy (NCBI): domain Eukaryota; kingdom Viridiplantae; phylum Streptophyta; class Magnoliopsida; order Vitales; family Vitaceae; genus Vitis; species Vitis vinifera. Next base: position 6,949,545 of record NC_081812.1, read on the forward strand.
TGAAGAACAGTACATAATTTGTCTCAGTATGAAAACAAAGCAGGATGTATAATTACAAACCTCATCGAATAGTTTCTCTAAAGTAGCAAGTACAGTTTGATGATAAGATCTCTCAGCTTCCACCTGTAAGTTGAGTTCACTTGAGTTCCCACAACCAAACAACATCTATTAAAAGTCAATAATGCCTAACATGAATTTGTTTAGCAAGAATGGAAATAAAGAGGCTTGTCTGAGTCAAATGTGCAAAACAAGTTCACCATCATAAGTTTCACACATATACCAGGGTCTTGATGCAACAGTATGGCCATTGTTACTCTAATGAATGAAGGAAAACATCCACCAAGGAAAATGAATTCCTTTATAAAATTTGAGTTTCTTCTGTACTCATCGTGCCTTTCAACTGGGATTGATATGAATTAAGGAAAAAAGAAAAATCAAACACCCTTGGTTGTTGGAAAAAACTATTAATCTTTATAAGAAGAAAGACATTTATATTTTGATCAACAATATAATTAAATCCCACCCTTCCATATGCTCTACATACATTCTATTAGAATGTGGTATTTGCAGAATAATTCCTTTGCCTTACCCAGCAAAGAAAATCAACTAGAGAAGACAGAATCATAGATTCAGCTGTAGTGCATCAACTGAATGCGGCTCATGACAACCCAAAAGATTGGTTTTGAATCCATGGATACAGGTCCTTTTAATACCTTTGCAGCACCAGTGCTGCTGGGAATAATGTTGAAGGAGGCAGCTCTGCCACCTCTCCAATCCTAATGGTTTTCTAAATCCATGGTAGTTGTGGTACGTGTTTAGCTGGAACCAGAAAGATTCAGTGATAGAACCATCCCTACAATTAATTTTATTATTATTATTTTTGTGTAACTAATCAAAAGGGAAAGCAGAAACTTTATTGGCATGCAGAGTAACATGTTAAAGCCAATTAGAGAAGCTCTCATTTTTTATTGGACTGAGGAAGTGTTAGAATCCAGGTTTATTGTCCTGATTTTTTTCCATGTGACTTAGGTCAAGCATGCTTCAAGTATGAAGATAGGTGGGCAACTATCTCAGCAAGATCATGGACAGAATGACCTTCAGCCTTGTTCTCAAACAGAGAAAGGAAAAAAAACAGAAAATTAAGACAATCCCAATAATGATGTATTAGTTAAATTACAGTTCTGTAAGATTAGGTACAACTTATTGATTTCCTTTTGTATATTTATACCCAAAGTTGAAAAGTAAATAACCTACATTTCATGATAACAACAAAAATAGAAATAGAAGTATCTATTTTAAAAAAACAAAAAGAAATTGAGCAGAGTGTATTAATATGTTACTAGTGCCTTATTTTCTAGTACATGATGAAGCATGTATAACCTGCAGCCAATTTTTTGAAAGCAACCTGCAGCCTTATTTTCTAACACTTTCTATACAATATATTTAGCTAGAGATCAAGAATCAAATGTCAGTTGTATTATAGCCTCGAATTATGTGGGTTAGGCTTTTTTTAACAATGGAAAATCATGATTTTCGGAGGCATGTTTCTACCAGTGATAGACCAATGTTGAGCTAAAATGACCAATGAACTTAAAAATAATTTTTTTTTTCTTGCATTGCGCTATCCTCCTTTTGCTTCGGTTAGTTGGGTATTCATTTAGAGTGGACAATAGTACACATGTGAATCATTTGTATTGAATTATATTAATTCATATATCAAAAGCTAGCTAAAGATTTTTGTAAGACAAATATTTAGGCTTCCAGGCAATTGCCTCCATTGAGACTTCCTACAACTCCAAAAGTATTTCCAACTTCTTCCTTAGTAAGCTATTAGTAGAAATGGCAGTTATAAATAGATATATGGAGACAGAGAGAGAGCATCACATACCCGGCCCTAGAACTCAGTTTACTAAACTGCTCCAAGATAGACAAGAGGCATGTGTGTCTTAAGGAAATAGCATGGAAGGCTTCTGAAAGCTCATGCATTCTTGAAACATTTTCCAGTGATATATCCTTGAAAATAAAAATAAAAGAGTCACCAGGTGTCCACAATCTGATTCAAAGCAGTAAAGGAATTCATATCCAAAAAATCGAGCTCCTTAACTCACATGGGCAATGGTACACTCACAGGGACGCTTTATCCCTGCAAGAGATACTGATCAGTAGCTATGAGGAGATCTTGTGCAATATCCAATATAATTTCTACAGATCCATTGTATATAAATCTGTACAAAAATAGAATGTCAGTAAATAAGAAAAGCTCAAGTCAATTTGGAGATGGAGCAGTGATGCAGACAAGATTTAATTTCCATCTGAGTTGTCCAAGGCCTGATCTGGTTCTTGGTGTTAAACCTCATTCAGATAGATCAGGAATCATTGTCCTTCTGCAAGATAAAGCTAGAAGTAGAAGGTCTTCAAGTTTTCAAAGATGATAAACTAGATAGAATTGAAAAGGAGAATAATGGAATCAAGGTGTAATTTTTTCTTCTCTCTAATACAATAAGACAACAATAGACAATGCTAAACAAGTTAAAATCTTATTTATTCAAAGCAAGTCTTCAAGGGGCATATTGTTTCAAAAGAAAAAGAAAAAATTTAATGACATTAATCAGAAATCTTCCAGAGTCAAAAGCCCCCAAATGATGTGACAATCATATTCAAGTGTATTGATATTTACCCACCTCACCAACATTGCTCATGGCAAAGAAAAGTGTCCCTGCAACAAGGAGTGTATCACCAATTAGAGGTTTCAAACCTTCTAAGAGACAAATACAAGTTTGTGTGATAGTTGATACTGTACTAATAAATAATAATGTAAAATTTTCAGTAATGAATTAGAAAATGCCTCAATGACAAAATTTAACGTTTACAAATTCGTTTCCTTTTCATCTGTTCTCTTGACAACTGTCGCTAGACGCAGTATTTCTCTGAATTGAATGCCATGGATACTTTATTTACTTGATTCCTGTGTCATATGATATTGGTTGGTCAGATGCTCTTCGGAATTAACTTGCATGTAGTAATGTACATGATTGGTTGGGAGCTGCAGCATGCATTATGTGTTTCTAGGCATGTTATAATTTCACCCAGCATTCAAGGATTCTTTAATGAGATAGTAGAAAGGCAGAGTAGCCAAAAAAATAAAAAAAGACCAACTAAAACTGGGAATCTTACAGCAAGATCTCTATATGGCACCTAGAACTTGACTTTGGAGATTTTATTTGATCTTGCTGATATACTTGCCTTTGTTCTATTTATGTGCTGTATCATTATGGTCTAATTTTACTTGAGATTTATGATAATTGTTAGGCATGTATAATCATATGATATGAAACACTCTGTTTCCAAAATACTTGTTAGTTGTTTTTCTGTAACATCAAATCAAGAGTTTGAAAATCAGTCAAATTAAATTATGTTCTAGTTGAATTCTTGGACCAGGTTTGACATCCAACCAAATTTTGTGATGGGTTTCACACTAACCTCTTGTTCTGACTAGCTTTGAGTTCTTAATCAAACTACCTAATCATCAACACTAATGCTTAGCATATGATCATTAGGATAAGAACATGATGATCCATTTTGTATTTAAAGGTATCTCTAAATTATTATCACGCTATAAAAATTTGACAGTGTAATCATGAGCTGTTAGGAACGATATAAGAAAAATAAACCGGATTTAGTGCCTGGTTATTCTATATTAAGTTGCCTAAAATACAAGCATAAACAAGATGGACAATTGTTGGAGGGAGAAATAGACTTTCTTGGATGGGAATTGAATGAGCAAGACAGGGCAACTTCATAAATTTCTCTAGTAATGGAAGAAAATAAATGCTTAATCAGTACATTAAAAATCTCATAAAAGTAATCCCACAGCAGAAAAAAAAAAAAAAAATCATAAGCAGAGACCACATATTTGAACTTGCCAAAATTGATAGGAAAAATTTGTGTAACATCTATATAGTTAAGGCACAATGCCTTTCTTCATTGAAAAAAGCAAAAAACAAAACAAAACACGACTCTAAATTACTCAAAATTACAACAATTTCTCATTCAGTAACTAACTTCTTCTGGTATATAATTAGTTGAAAGCTAAGACATCTAACCTGTTGTGGAAAATCTCCTTTTTCCATTTGGGAATTAATGAGCACCTTTGCTGCAAAATGCAGCCAGGTTGGTTCTGTCAATGTTTAAAGTGAAGTGATGATAAGTATTGAATTAGTATCCTTGGTATTAGAATATGATAGGAGACCTAACTGCCCAGTTGCAATGAGAGACAACATTGCTCATCCAATGTTCACTAGCTATGATTTGTTCCTTTCCAGGTTTACTTGTTCTCACGAATTGGAGGAATCTATTTTGTTGCAATGAATCAAATGTCTTTTGCAACTAAAATTTGATTTTTTATTTTTTATTTTTTAATTTTGTTGATAGAAAACTGTAAGACTCGATAAAATGTGTGTCTAAGAACTTTGAAATGATTGAAATTCTAGCTAAAGTGTCAGAGTTAGATCCTTCATGTTGATAGGTTGATTGAGACCAATGTCTTTGTGTAATTCAATCAAATTAATGAGGTCAAGAATATTTGCCTGCCTGAAATCATTTTCTCATCAAGTGTTATTTCCATAGCTAATATTTATTAAAATTTGAGAAGACTCTTTATTTTGGTTTCAACAGATGTTAAAATCACACTATCAACTTAGATAGCTTTGACTGTTACCTTGATTTGGCATGAAAGGTAACTCTCTCCCCAATCACCAGAATCAAGCTATATCGATGGTAGAAAATCACAAGCTTTTCTGATGATTGAGCTATTTTCATAGATCTTGACACCAGAGCCAACAACCCCTCTATCCCAAACCATGTTCCATAGGTGTAGCAAACTCCCCATGACCTATGCAAGAGGACTTCAAATAATGCTAGATATTGGATTTCTTAGCTGAGATATTTAGTTCTGGATACCACTAAACACAAGTAGAAAATTCATCCCTTCATTCAACAAAAATCTAACTTTTTTAACTTTATTTTACTTTTTGAAGGAACAAGCACATTATTGTACTCATAAATAGTTATGAAGTAGAAAACAATGGTCCTCCCAAAGCCAGAAAACTCACCATGAGCCATTTGGTTGTTGAATGATTTTATTGAAGTTGGTTGCCTGTCAATACTTCTGTCTCTTTCCTATGTCCTGGATACAGTTTTGAAAAGAATTGAAGACCTTGATTGCCGCTGAGGTGCATTCAACATTTCTAAAATACGATGCATGGTCCAAGAAAACATTGCTGTGTCATAAATACTCACCTAGAATTTTCAAGACAAATAAATGACAGTTGTTCTCATATGGGTCTGGACAGCTTGTGAATAATTCAAAATTTCGATTTGATCTTCTTGTCTATCATCATATCTCCAAATGTTGCAGATGAATTGAGCATCTGAGAAACCTTGATTCATGATCACTTCATTAAGTTACCATTCAACCATTCAAAAAGTTTGTTTGGAAGAGAACGCTTTACCTTCAGTATCCGGTGATGCCAAAAAGGAATAATTGCCTGGGTCACTGAATTATTGTCTAGTACATCCATGATTGTGGATTTCAGAATATACATAGCACCTAGTTCTTTTAGCAGTTTTTCATCTTTGTTATGATTCATTTGTTTTTCCATGAAAAAAAAAACATTTAAGCATCTTATTTGAATTATGTATCCAGCTAGTTTTCTCTTTCCTTCCAAAAAGCCTATGCCAGAGGTTCTTGAAAATTCATGGAGAAAGCTATTATGGTAATAGTTGATTAGTACTCAAAACCGATGTGTTTCCTTATATAGAAATAGGTTTTTGAATAGCTTTTGAGTGCAAACCATTATCTTTTAGCTTGTATATATGCTAAGCCCTTATTTTGGGACTGCTGTTTAAGTCTAATGGAGAATACAACAGAAATAAGATAAAATGTGCATAAATGTGAGTGAATGACAACCCAAAGAACCAATGATGATTGAAGTAAGGTGGAGAAGCCTGAAAACACAAGAAAAGATGAAGAAAGCAAGGAAAAGATGTGCTTCAAGCTGCAATATTGGAATATTTTATTCAACAATTTGATAGAAGACTCAGAGTTGAATCAAGTACAAAAAGATTGGGCTCTTATTGAATAATTCAATACTAGCACCTCATGGTATCAAAATATTCTATTCTAAATAAATGACTGTAAGTGAAGCTTCTAGTCCTCCTCTATTGGATGCAATCTAACACCTCGATAAGGTATCGAAATCACCCATTACAACAACCAAGGGTCCAAAAGGTTTAGGCTATTGTTGAAATGGAAGTCGATATGATTTGAATTCCCAAAACAAAGAATCAGACCCGTGGAGAGAATAAATTAAAAATTAAAAATTAAAAACCAAAAAAGAACAAATCATAAAAAATAAAAAATAAAAACAAAAGGACTCGGACTAAATTTTCTAAGAACCCTATTATCATTCTTGGTTTAAACCAAAACCTACGAATTTCATCACAATCATCAAGAACCCGGATTCATAACTCACCTGTAGGGGGGCGAAAGTCTACCGATCCCGGCGAGCAAACTCCCAAGAACCTGATGCGAGTCCCTCTATCTTGCAGCAAACCTAAAGACTCAGACCTCTCGTGCTTCTTCCGTGGAGAGAATAAATTCAAAATTAAAAACCAAAAAGGAACAAATCATAAAAAACAAAAGGGCTCGGAGACCAAATTTTCCAAGAACCCGACTATTTTTCTTGGTTTAAAGCAAAACCGACATCATCAAGAACCCGGTGGGATTCAACTCACCTGTAGGACGGCGCAAGTCTGCCGATTCCGGCGAGCAAACTCCCAAGAACCCTGATGCGAGTCCTCTATCTTGCAGCAAACTTAAAGACTCCAACCTCTCGTGCTTCCTCTCCTCTCCTTGAAGAAGTCCTTCCGATCCCAAGGCAGTGGTTTTGACAGCATGAAAACCCAGTCAATCGCAAGGGCAGCCCCGCCCCTAGCTTAATCAGCCAACCACACAACCCTGACCCAAATCTAAGGTTTCCAAAATCCCACAACCACAAAACCACTACGCAATAAGCTGATTCCCCGAGCTTCCACACCGAGATCGAACCAAATCACACCGTGCCCTAGCCTCTCGGCCAATAAAACTCGAAAGTCCTCCGCCTTTCACTTCCCCTTCTTTCAAGCCTATGGCTTCCGCCGCGCCCTAGATTCCACTTCGGGGAGACGCCACCATAAGCCTCGTCTTCCTACCTCCAGTTTCTTTCACTTTCTAAGCTAGCAGGGGAAAAAATTTGTTTGGAACGAGAAGGTGAGATTGTGACGACAATAAGGTACATAAAAGAGAAGAGGAGAAGAAAAAGTGGTGAAAGAGAGGAAAGTCTCAAGACTAAAGAATGAGTATGGTATATCTATATCAGATTGGGCTTCATTTAAGCAGAATTTATATAATATTTTCATGTCCCAATAATTAATTTCATTTGTCCTAGTTTATTTATTTTTAAGGTCTATTTAGCCATATTTTTTTAAACTTAAATACATGGTAATTTTTAAAATTTGTTTTTAAAAATCATTTCTAAATTAGTGAGAAAAAAAGTCATAACTAAAAGTCCGTTTGACAATAATTCTAATAAAAGTGTTGTTCTTAAAAGTGTTTTATTTTTATGAAAAACACTTTTATGAGAATCAGAAAAAATAATTCTAATAGTAATTTTGATAATATGTTGTATAAATATAAAAACACTTTTAATATTAATAAATTACTAAAAATAACATATAATTTTAATTACAAAAAAAATAGTATGATAAACAAAAAAAACTTTTCAAAAGAATATACATATATTGTTAAAAAAAACTAAAAAATAATTTTTTATTTAAATAAAATTTTGAAAAATGTTTACAAAAGGAATTGGATTAATAAATAAATATTAATCATGATATAACAAATTAGTTGATTATATATTAGTTTAAAATTAATAATTTTTTATCACTATAATAAAATTTTAAAAAATATTTTTTAAAAACATCTAAATCAATAAATAAAAAAAAAAGAACATTGAATAAAAGATATTTTTGAAAATAAAATAATATATGATTACCTATTAATTTCTCAAAAAAAAAACTTTTCTAATTAAAATTAATACTTTTTTATCATTATAATAAAAAATTTTAAAAATATTTACAAAAAAACATCTAAATCAATAAATAAAAAATAACATTTAATAAAAGATAATTTTCAAATAAAACAATACATGATTGCCCAAAACCCACACAATAGAACCCCAACTTATAGCAGATTGAGTACATATCGTCTTCCACTTTGAATGACTTCACGTATTCTTGTTGTTTGTCATATCTGATTCTACTATGAACTCCTCCTTCTACTTTGGCTTCTCATGGACCAATCATTGAACACCTGGTGGATGCAAACACAGTGGGAACTGAGAACACTTGGTGCATTGCCGATTTCAACTCCTGAAAATCAAATGATCTTCCTCCATAGACCAAGGATTTGAATACTGATATTATGATCAGAAAACTGACCTATAACAACATGCATAAATGGGACCGTTGTTCTTCGCAATTGAAATTGTTGTTCCCATTATGCTTCCCTCAACATCAACACAAAGGTCGTAAATAGGCTTAACCTCACAGTTCAGATATGCATTCTCATTCGGAATTGACGGCAACATAGGCCGACCTATGTTTTCATCAATGTTAATTCTCAAGAACTCGAGTAGATAGAGGCTGGGGTAGAATAATTTGCGATCCGAATTGGACATAGAATCTTGAATCCAAACAATTGGAGTTCTGGCCGAACAGAGGGTCTTCCTACCGTGCAATCTCGGATAGAGAGTGATGGATGAAGAGAATGAAGGAGAGAGGTATGAGTGAAAGGGAAAGAAAGGTATCGGGAATCACTTGGGGGCATTTTTGGAATATTTCAAAAATTTTGAAGTGTTTTTTTTAAAAAACACTTGTCAAGTGATTCTCTAAAAATCACTTTTAAGTGTTTTTCCGGATTTTCAAAAGTGTTTTTAAAAATTTGCCAAACACCTTATTTTCATCTCAAAAACACTTAAAAATGTTTTTAAAGGTAGAAACACTTTTGAACATCACTGTCAAACAGGTTTTAAATTTTTTTAAAATAAAAGTATTTGACAAGATGTTTTAAAAAATAGTTTTTTAAAACAAAAAAAATTCATTTATAAATTTAATTTTTAATAATATAAAATCAAATTCAAGTTAAGTCATGTTAACAAAATAAAAATTAAATCTAAAATTATCTATAAATTAAAGATAAATATTTTTTTTTAATTATAAAACAAATTTTTTTTATTCTAGTGATATAAAGATTACTAAAAGATAAAAATAATTTTAATATTCAATCATGATTTCTCATGCTTGTTTTTAGAAACCGTTTTTAAGTTAAAAAAATAAAAAAAAATATTTTATAAAGATAAGGGTATTTGGCAAGTTATTTTTATAAAAATATTTTAAAAATAAAAAAACAAAAAGACTTGTTTGGATAAATAGTTTTTTTTTAAAAAAAATATTTTCATTTTTTTAAAATAAATTAAATTAAATTTATATAATATTAATTAATTAAATTTAATTGAAGTCTTATTGAAAATGAAAATAATTTTGTAATTATAAATAAATTAAAAAATAGATTGTTTTTAGTAAAATATAAATACTAATATTATAATAAAACCATAAATAATATTTTTAGTAGAAAATATATTATTCTACTATATATTAGAAACATAAGGATATTAACATCTTTGTATTTTTTTTTTTTTTGTTAAAATGAATAATACTAATTGTCAATAGTATTTTATTTAAAATGAATAATGAATAAAGTTTTACTTTTTTAACATATAAATGAGCAAGTTTTTTATTACATATGCGCACATTTAATATTCAATTTTGAACATAATATTCTACAATGTTTTGATTTAATCTACAATTAATTGGGCCAATATTTTTATTACAAATCATTTTTAAAATTAAATGATTTATTAAATAATTAAAATTATTAATCATGTCTTACTTAATTTATAACCTATCTACCCAGTGAGAAAATTTTCAAAAGAATAGTTGTGTGTATAAGTTAAATAGTAAAGTTATGACTCATGATATATATATATATATATATATATATATTTCAATGATTAGATTTATTTTTGACTTGAAAATTATTTTAAAAAAAAATTAAACTCATTAATAAATTCAATAAAAAGTACTACTTGATTTGAAGTTCATTTTTCTACTGAAAAAAAATTATAAAACAATAATTATGTGCATAAAATAAATAATAGAGTCATTATAAACCAATTTTTATTCATAAATTTATGGTTTTAATAAGTTTATTATTTGAGTTTTAAATTATTTTAAAAAATTATTAAAGTTGTTAATGAATCCAATATATGAAGTCTTATTTAATTTGAAGTTCATCTGCCTATTGAAAAAAAAATCATAAAATAATAATTTTATATCGAAGAGAAACAATAAAGTTGTTTTAAACCAATTTTTATTTATAAATTTATGATATTAATGAGTTTATTATTTAAGTTTTAAATTATTTTTAAAAATTAATAGTCTTGTTAAAAAATCTATCATATTAAGTCTTAATTAATTTGAAGTTAATTTGCCTAACAAAAAAAAAATCGAAAAATAATGATTCTATGTAGAAGAAATAAATGAATGTGTGTTTTTCTATTAGTTTTAAAAATCGATGAAAACAACTTTTACTTGTTATTTAAAATTTATTCTTTATTTCACTTTGATTTTAAAAATTAGAATCAGAAAACAATAATTAAATGGTATTATGAATTTTTAAAAACTATTTTATATTTATAAAAAACAAAAAGTTGTTTTTAAAAACTCCGCTAAACAGGCTCTAATTTTTTAAAAATGTTTTTAAACTAAAGAACAAAAAAGAGTTTTATGATGTTTTATTAAAACCTAACTCATACTTTTAAAATAAATTTTGGTCTATAGCTTATTAATATTATTGAGTTCCTTCTTAATATTAATTAAATTGGTTTTTGAGTTTTAAATTATTTTTAAAAATTAATAAATTTTATGTATCAAGTATAATTTGATTTGAAATTTATTTGTGTAATGAAAAATTTTAAAGAAATTAAAAAAATAGAAAATTACGTGTAATATAAAGGAAAATCATATTTTAAAATTTTTTATATCAGTATTATATTGTAAAAAGAGAAAGGGAATGAGATCATATTCAATTTTATTCTTTTTATTATTTTTCTAAAATTTTATGTGTTTTACTACTATTTTTAAAAACCGGTGAAAGCAATTTTTACTTGTTCTCTAAAAACTATTCTTTATTTCACTTTGTTTTTAAAAATCGTTTCCTAAGAACAACGGTCAAACAGTGTTCGAAATTTTTAAAAACGGTTTTTTGTTTTTTTTTTTTTATAAAGATTATATGATATGTAATAAGGCAAACATTGATATAAACTAAAAAACATTAGAAGATAGTTTCACTATACACAAGATACTATAGATCCAAAGGTATAGAGATACAACATTCCTATTACTTCCAATACATAAGTACTTCATCATAGTGGGAGGTTTATACTCTATATATTATGATGAAGCAATGAGTGTGTTGGTGCTCATAACTCGACAAGGACCTATGAATGATAGTTAGAATCCTTATAATTTTAATGTAGTCTGGGTTCTTGTAGAAGCACTCGAAGGGATAAAACCCATAAGTGGAAGTTGGTCTACAAAAGGAACAAAGGAGTAGATGGAAAGGTTGAGATTTAAGTGGTTAGGTTGTAACTAAAGTTTATAGTTTGAAACATTGTTTTGAATATAGGAAACCTTTTCACCAGTAGTTATAATCAAATCCATTAGAGTACTCTTATCCATTGCGGTGTATCTCATTTATAAGATATTGCAATAAGATGTCAAGATAGTGTTCTTAAACTTTTATCTTGATATTAACATCTATATGATGTAACCATATATTTTCATAACAAATGGTCTTGTGTGTACAAGAAGGTGAAGGGAAGTGTGGTAGTGCTCTAAGATCTTGTAGGTAGATAACAATCTACTCATTGAGAATGATGTAGAGATATTTTCATCAACCAAGATAAGTTTTTCTACTCAATTCTACAAGGGACACCATCTTAGTTTATCTATCTAAGTTTATTGTTTGTTCCTTTGTTATTCATCATTGGGACACCATCCTAAGTTCTAAGTTTATTCTTTGTTTCTTTGGACATCATTGGGACGCTATCATAGGCTACATCTAAGTTAATTATTTGTTCATTTGGTTTCTAATTATTGAGACACCATCCTTGGTTCAATCTAATTTTATTGTTTATTTCTTTAGACTCTTATCATTGTGGTACTATCCTACGTTGTATCTAACTTAATTCAATTTTCCTTTGGACTCTTATCTAAATTTATTCTATGTTCCATTGGCTTCTCATTATTGGGACACCATCCTAGGTGTAAGCTAAGTTCATTATTCGTTCCTTTGGATCCTTATCATTAGGACGTTATCTTAGGTCCTATCTAAGTTTGTTATTTGTTCCTTTGGTTTTCTATCATTGGGATATCGTCGTAGGTTCAATCTAAATTTATTCTTTGTTCCTTTGGACTCTTATCTTTGGAACGTCATCCTAGGTTCTATCTAAGCTTATTATTTGTCCCTTCGGTTTCTAATCATTAGGACACCATCCTAGGTGCAATTTGAGTTTATTCTTTGATCATTAGGACTCTTATCATTAGGATGTCATCTTAGGTTCTAGTTAAGTTTATTATTTGTTCCTTTTTTTTTCTCTAATCATTGGGATACCATCCAAGGTTCAATATAAGTTTATTCTTTGTTCCTTTGAACTCTTATCATTGGGACACCACCCAAGGTTCTATCTAAATTTATTATTTGCTCATTTGGTTTCTTATCATTGAAACACCATCCTAGGTTAAATCTAAGTTTATTCTTTGTTCATTTTAGAGTTTTATCATTAGGATGTCATCCTAAATTGTAATATCTAGCACCAATGAATTAAATAGACAATAATGATTATCGTAGTACTTAACTTTAAATGCGCTTTATTAGATGTTAAAACTAGTTTAGTGTTAATCCTATTTAATTATGAATTAAACTTTGATTAAGGTTAAGTTAGATTAGTTAATGACTTAACCATGCTTATTAGGTTCTTAGGGGCTGATTATAATTATGAAAACCTAAAGGACTAATGGACAATTATGGGTTTAGTTTTTGATAACCTGAAGGATTAAAGTGCAAAATTGGGAAGTTGGAGTTAGTGGCAACCAAGTGGCTTGCCACCTCCTATTTAGGTAGGTTGGTGGCCGCCATGTGGCTTGCCACCTCCTACTTGGCTGCATGGAGAGCCCTATATAAGGGTCTGTAGCTCATTTTGCACCATTTTACCTGCAACAACTTGGGTTAGAGAGAGGATCTAGAAAGAGAAAGTGTAGATTTGAGGTAAGCAAGTTGTTTAATTTAGTAATTTCGGTTTATTTTTGTTCCTAATGGTGTGCTGAAACAAATTAACGATAAAATTTGTGTAAAAGTTGAGTGTAATTAGCTATAAACATGTTTTAGTTAAAAATCCTGATTAATTAAGGATTAAAATATTTTAGCTTAAATATTTTATTAATGGTAAGATCAGCATAAATCTTTGTTTAATGGTAAGATCAACATTATTAGGTTCTATCTAAGTTTATTCTTTGTTCCTGTGTATACTCATCATTGACAGACCATCCTAGATTCTATTTAAGTTTACTCTTTGTTTCTTTGGACTCTTATTATATATATATATATATATATATATATATATATATATATATATATATAAATTTATTATTTGTTCCTTTTGCTTGTAATTATTAGGACACCGTCCTAGGTTTAATATAGTTTTATTCTTTGTTCCATTGGACTCTTATCATTTGGACACCATTCTACATTTTATCGATTCTAGCTAATATTTATTTTGACTAATCCTAGTAATAAATTTATTTATAAGACATATATCATAAATGTATAAGATAATTAAAAAAATATTTATTTATGAGACATATATCATAGATGTATAAGATAATTAAAAAATATTTATTATAAAATATGAGTTGTGAAAAATTCATGGTTGTGTAATGCCTTTTAAGAGTATATGAGGTAAAAGAGATTTGCAATTAAAAATAAGTAAATTATTTTGATTTAATAATTAAAAGGTTATTTTTGATATTAAGTTATGTTATTGAATTATTTTATCAAACACATTTAATTTATTCATCAATTTAAATTTAAATATTAAATCATTAAATTGATTTATTGAATATCTTCTAACTATTGAGTGGATGAAGTGACAAGGAAAGCTAAGGAAGTGTTTTGTAAAACTTAATATTTATTACTTGATAATTTAAGTTGACTTTAAGTTAAATTATACTTAAGTTATTGACTTAAAATTTATTATTTAATTCTTATTTTAAATATTAAAGTTGTTTGATAAAATTAACTTAAATCTTATTCTTAATCATAAAATTGACATATAACTTCATAAATTATAATTATAGCAAAGAAGGCTGAGTAATAGTGGAGGTTGTAAAGTAGCAAAAATAATCGTAAAGGTAATTAGAATAAACGAGAGAAAAAAAGTAAAATGAAGATGTTAACTTAAGAATAAGTTAATTGTTTTTACTTAATACTTAAAGTTACCTTTGACTTGAAGTCACATCATTAAGTTATTTTATTAAGCATATGTAATTTACTTAACAACTTAAATTTAAGTTATTAAGTTGGTTTACCTATAAAATGACTAGGAAGCTAAGCTTGGGAACATATGTAAAAAAACCTTGATATGGGTCATCCAAAAATGATAACCCTTTTGATTTGCTTATCCGGAAGATAAGCCTACCTTTTTAAAGTCACTAAAAACTTTCTTACATGTCCAAGCAATTTTATCAAAATAGTTTGTGAATTAAACAAATTGATATAAATACACTATTGCTTCCTCTAATTCACATTTTAGCTACCACTGGAAGTTACCTATGTTTAATGAAACTTTGTAATATCGAAGTTCTCTTGTAATATCGAAGTTCTCTTCTAAAATTATGAATTTAATTTCAAAAATCTATCTCAATTAAAGTCTTAAAATGTGTTTGGTAGTTATTTTAGGAAGTGTTTCTAGTTTTTTTATGCTTGAAAGATAAAAAATTTTAAGTGTTAAAAAGATTATAAACTATTTCTAAAATCACTGCCAAACGCACTCTTACTCTAGGATGATTTCTAAAATTCTCAAATATTAGAATGGGCCAAGAATTCCAGATTCTTGGCTTTAACATGTTTTTAATTTCAAGCTTCATTTTAAAAAATATGATTCATTTACGGTTGAAGAAGCTAACTGCAAATATTTTTTTTTCCTTTATCCAAGTAACCATGTGGTAAAAAAATTCTGCCAAGATGCCAGCTTAAGCAACATAGAAAAAGGTGTCGATGATAAATGATGGGAACTCGTTTATCATTTATAGCAGCATTCTGTTAATGCTTAGCATCAGTTCTTCATTCTCTACTCTCAATCTCTTTCTCTCTCTCATCCCTCATCATTAAGTTGCCTTTGCTCACCAACTGGTCCAACTGACTGAGGTCGGAATCCTCATATTGTGTTTGAATCGATGTTATCAAAATTAAACTAGAGTAGTCAGACACTGCTAATTGAGTTCGTTTTCAGTTTGGGCTAGGGTTAAAATTTGACCTCTCATGGTTGGAATTTGGGACAGATAAATAGGATGAATTTCCACCCAAAGACTCTTATATGATTGCGGTTGTTACAATGAATTGAGATTCAACAAATTAAAACACCGGGTTGCCCTTCCATTGCAATCTCCTACAACTACTAGGAACTGAACGTACACCTCAAATTACAATTACTAGGAACATCCAACTTCCTTTGCATTCTCTTTTTTATATAACACTAACATTCTGAGGCAACTGCCAATATTATCTCATCAAGGGTTTATGGTAGAAAAAGATAAAACAAATCCTCACCAAGAAACGGTCAGTTGCAGCAACAGATTATCTGAACATTTTGTTGAATAATTAGCGGGTCTCTTCCATCCAAGAAAGCACCTCTAGTGCCTCTGAAACATGAGAAATACTGATCATTCCACCACTCTTGACAATATGGCCATTAATTAAACAATGAAATGAGTAAATTCATTATCGAGAAGCAACCAGAGTTGCAAGTAACTCAAGTTTGTCTTAAATTTGGAGAACATGATCATACCCATAAAATCTGAAAATCCAACAGGAACAAGATTTACTTGGCAGAAGCTTAACAACAAAATTGTTTCTTAGACAACTTGCTGGAGTCGTGTGCACGTTTTACTAGATTTAGGATTCAATTTGGGGGAGTGGCAATATAATGCATATTTTCCATAGACTAGCAGCCGCACTCACTGTGGAGCACCCGACTTGCTACATAAAGACCTCAGTAGCCCACTGCAACAGAATAACAAAGGGGGTAAAAGCGGTGAAACAATTTCTTCAATCAGCATCTATTTGAGAAATGAACTACTTTTTCCTTTCCTAGTCTGTATGCAATATTGTAACAAAGTCAGGTGACAGAGATTCCATGAATGGATGATATGTCCTCCATCTTGAGGAACTTCAACTCCTGCTTTAGTTTTTTCTTCTCTTCATTTGACATTCTCTTCCTGAAAGCTGATTTATTGCAAAACACATAATTTGTTAATATTTCTAAAGCACTATAACAACCATGAAAAAAAAGAAGAAGCATGTTTCAATGTTTTGCCTCAAGATAATCTTGAGGAAATGAAGGAAAGGTATACCAATTAAAGATAGGACCTTCTCTCTTAAAACATTATCCTAGAGCTTGATTTGAGGGCTTTTGACAAATGTAGGGTTTGTTTGGAGCCATGCAGTTGTTTGTCAAGTTGAATGAGGATAAGACTACATCTCTAAGAGATGAGTCAACATTCCAAAACCAAGGCCATATTCAAGCATCTAGGTTTCAATATATTCTAAAACATGATATAATCCTAAGCTGACTGGACCCATGTTGAATTCAAGACCAAATTCAGATTCCATTCTGTCCTATTCACACCTCACACACCTTATAATCACCTTAGGGGCTGAAAATATAATGAGCTAGTAGCCTAGTAAGGGAAAATAAAACAAGGAAGATCAACTAAAATTTCGAAAGAGAAATCAAAATAGCGAATATCATATTCACAACATATTAACCAAATTCATTTTCTCAAAACAGATATCATAAATCTTTCAAATATAACCTTTTCTTTTTTCTTAGTCATGGCTTGATTCCTTTACTTTTTTCCTTGTGTCAAATAAAATATGGTTAAAATATACCAACCAGTCTAAAAGATCTAAAGTTCAATAGTATTAAAAAGCCTCTAACTTAACCCTCTAGGGGTTGGGGTACAATGCCTTAGAACCCCCAACAAGGGTGCATAGGATCTCAAATCATATGATCTCAGATGAAATATATATGCAAATATTCCCAAACTACCAATTCCAATAATCAAAATATAAACTGAATTTCACAAAGGAATTGCAAGATCTACATTTTTAGGTTCATTATACAAAAACTTAATTCACATGATTCTTTCAAATGATTCTTATAGAATGACAGGTCATAGCATTGTCCTTTACCTTGGGTATTTTGATGATCAATTAGCCCTAGATGCCATTAAGCAAACTATCTTCTCCTATTGTCAAACAAATAAATGGGTAAATATGTTGCCATATATTCCCAATACTAGGTTTTACTTGAGTTAATCTAATTTTGTTTGGGTTGGGCCTTAACCAGGAGTGTGATCTTATATCCACTGTTGGTCTGTTTGCTAAAGGTATTAAATGGTTGTCTGGTATTGGATCCATTCCATTATTTGATAATCCCAAGTTTATAGAACATAAAAAAGATCATGATCAAATTCATAGTCACTGATTACAATCTTTAGTCTTAGAGCCTTTTCCTTTTGTATCAAAATATCAGTTTTGTTTCTCTCCAATCTACTTTGTATTTACATTTCAGAAATTCAGATGGGTATTTGATATTTACACCATCATTGAGAAATAATGAGGTTATTTTAGTTAAAATCAATGACAAAAATTACATATAATGGTCCTCTCACTTCATTTAATGGAAGCCATTAGGCAATATCTTCATGGAACAAACATAGAATCAGCTGCATGTAGTAGATCCATAGCCACTTCGACCAAGAATGACTCTAAAGTGGTTGCTTGAATTCTATCTAATACAACACAAGTCATTCTTTACAAACTTTCACTAGACTCCACTCTTTCCAATGCCACACCTAATAAGATCATATCAACTATCCTGATGTAGGATAACCATAAAGTTGTAAGGAAGGGAACAAGGAATTAAGACTGTGATAGTAGGAACAAAAAATTATAAAAAAAAAAGGAAAAAAAAAAGGAAATATAGGTAAATCCTATGATATACAGATATGTTAACTTCAACTAAACTACTCGTGTCAAGTGTCAACATAATACCACATGGGTGCATGCATGAGATTAGTGTTTGATATGCTTATATTGCATTGAATACGATCTTGCTGAAAGGTTGTATTTGGGAGAGAAGTAGAGGTATCTCTTCATGGATTAGATTCGAGGAGGTTAGTTTACGGTGCTTACTGGAAGGAGTTTGTAGAGAGATTGATAACCGAAGTTGGGTTCTTGGTTGGGAAAAGAGGGGAAGGAAGTATAGGCTGGAGTGACATTTTAATGAGGCAAGAAGGTTCATTCTTTGCTCTATTTGTGATCTTGAGTAAAAAAAAATCAGCATTATCTTTCCAGAAAGGAAGGAGCTGTTTGATGGTTGGAATCCTCTAGTTGAGAGGTTGAGAGGTCTTGGAGTGGTCCCTGCAGGAGGCTTAAAGGAAACTAGAGTTCCAGAGGTTCCGCTGAGGGTGAAGGGGGGCCCGAAGGTTTTGTGGAGGGAGAAGGGGGTGGAGACAAAGTCCTACGCAGATGCTGTAAAGTCAAAATTGGGAAGAATTGGCGATTCAGTTTGGTTAGAGGTGGGGGAAAGAGAAGTGCGAGGAAGGTTAGATAAGATGAAGTAGTGTCTGGTGGGGTAATAATTCAGCTCCATTACCTGAGTTGGATTTCGTAAGGAGATGGAAGCATCAACATTGGCTTTTAAAATGGAAACTGAGTGTTGCTATGTTAGGCAGAAGACTCTTTCTGTTTGAATTTGAGACGCTAAGTGAGGTTGAGCGAGTTCTAGCTAGAGGCAAAAGAAGTATTAAGGAGAATTTTCTTATTTTGGATAGATGAAACCCAGAGGTGGGGTGTCTTTGCAAGGACTCCTTTGCTAATGAGACTTGGGTGAGAGTGGTGCGGCTCCCGCTTCACTTGTGGAGTCATGAGGTGTTGAAAAGAATCGGCGATGAGTGTGGAGGCTTTGTTGCAGTGGATGAAGATACTGATTATTTGACTAAGCTGCAGTGGGCTCAAATCTTGGTGAAGCGTGCGGTAAGGGTTTTACTCTGCTCAGGTTGTTGTGGGGTTGGGGTGCTATTCCTTTCATTTGTGGTGGGAGACTCCACCTTATTTCCCATAGGTAGTGCTGACGGGAAGAAACTATGGGGAGGGTGTTTCAAAGGAAGGAGAAGAAGATGGGGGAAGTTCACGTGCTGCTTGCTTTGGGAGTCAAAGGTAGAAGGTGGAGCAATTGAACTTGCAGCTTGGGGTACAGGATGTGTCGTCAGTTAGAGGAAACCCAACTACCCTTCCTGCTGAGGTCTCTGTCGTAGAGATTGAAGAGAGGTTTAGGGTAGGTAACTCTCCTTTCCAAGAGAGAGGGGTTGAAAAGTCTTTTTTAAACAGATTGGGCGGACTTGGTTTAGGGATGGGTGGTCTCAGTTGTGGGCCTTCTGGATTGGGCCTTGGGGAGGCCTAAGGATAAGATAAGAAGTTGCAGGTGGGTTTGGGTCGGATCTTTAAGCCCATTGCTTTAAACGATTTAAAAAGGTGCAACAAGGGGGAGTTGGTCGTGGGCCTTGGGCCCAAAGTTGTTGGCGCAACGGGAGGAGGGGGTTTAATTGGGCCAGAGCCTTCAGTCCTTTTTTCTAGGGCTCTAGATGAGTTTTTACTTAGCAAGGCTAGAGAGGAAAGCGGAGATGAGGATCCTCTCGTAGGGTTGACAAGGGCTGCTTTGTCATTGGAGGCCCTTGAGGTGGTGGAAAGAGCGTCGTTGATTGACGAAACTCTATTTGCAGAGGCTTCCAGGTACGTCAAAACTCTTTCGTTCTCCGTGGAGGGTCGAGAACTCTCTTTTTCTACTAGTTCTTCTAGGTTTGGTCGGGTTGTGATGAAGGAGGAGTCTTTCGGCGGGTTGACTTCTGTGGATGGTGGAGAGGAGCAGAACCCGCTGAGTATTATTTTGGCTGATGGCAGATCTGTGGAGATGACCTCTGAGGGGGAGAAGACTCTGGTTGAGGAAGGAGTGGGGGGTGAGGATAAGGAGTTGCTACAGGATTTGGAGGGGAAAGGTTATCGATGGGACAATAGCTATCTGGCGAGGTTCAACAAGTTTCTGGGTTTTTCAATGGAAGGGTTTGAAGGTGAAATTTTGAATTTGCTTCTAAAGACCAAGAGAAAAAAAGAGTATAGTATTAAGAGGGGAACCACAGGGTCTACTAAGTTTGATTGAGAATTGAAAAAATTAATGTGGTCCATTAATTATAATGGTGCGAGCAAGGAAAACTTTGTGGTTAGAGAAGGTGGGGCCAGACTCTCGACCCTTTGATGAAGTTAAATATTTTATCTTGGCATGTTAGAGGAGCTAATGACAGAAATAAAAGGAAAATAATCAAGACCCTGATCAGGTCTCAAAGAGTGGATTTGGTGTGTTTTCAAGAGACTAAAATTCAAGACATATCCCTGGGGTTAGTGGACAGTCTTGGAGTGGGAAGATTTTTAGGTTGGGGAGCAATGAATGCAAGGAGGGCAGTTGGTGGGGTGGTAGTTATATGGGATAACAGAGTTTTGGAGTTAGTAGGCTTGGAGGTGGGTCTCTTCTCAATTTTGTGTCGCTTTAAAAATTGCGAGGATGGCTTCTTGTGGACCTTTATGGGGGTTCACGGACCTACCTTGAAAAGATACAGAGAATTTTTTTGGGAAGAGTTAGGTGTCATTCGAGGGTTGTGGATTGATCTATGGTGTATTGGAGGGGACTTTAATGTGATCAGATTTCCCAGTGAGCGTAGTAGAGATGGAAGAATGTCTAGGTCCATGAGAAGGTTTTCAGAGGTGATTGATGAGTCGGCTTTAAGAGACTTGCCTCTACAGGGGGGGCCCTTTACGTGGAGTGGAGGGCTGAATGGTCAATTCAAGTTAAGACTGGATCGATTTTTGGTTTTGGAGGATTGGGAGACTCATTTTAGTGGGGTGACGCAGTGTACTCTCCCAAGGCCAGTGTCTGACCATTTTCCAATTCCGTTAGATGGGGGTGGAGTGAGGAGAGGTCCAATTCCTTTTTGATTTGAAATTATGTGGTTGAAGGAGGAGGGGTTTAAGGAGATGTTGAAGGACTGGTGGCAAGGTTTCAACTTTAGTGGGTCTTATAGCTTTATCCTAACAAAAATTAAAGGCTTTAAAAAACAATTTGAAGATTTGAAACAAGGAAGTGTTTGGAAAAGTGGGGGTGAACAAGAGGCTGGCTCTAAATAGAGTGTCGTTTTGGGATGATCAGGAGTAGTTAAGAGTTTTAAACAGGCAGGAGTTAGAGGCTAGAAAGGAGGCTAGGGAGGATTTCAAGAAGTGGGTGCTTATGGAGGAAATTTCGTGAAGACAAAAATAAAGAGAAACGGGGTTGAAGGAAGGAGATAAGAACACATGATTCTTCTATAGGATGGCAAATTCTAACAGAAGGAGGTATTGTTTGACAAAGATTAAAATTAATGGCCTCTGGTTGTTAGAAGAACAAGAAATTAAGAGGGGTGTGGTTAGGGCCTACCAGAATCTGTTATCGGATCCTAGTGGTTGACACCCTAGTTTGAACGGTTTGGAGTTTGACAAAATTGGGGTTGAGGAGGCAGCCGGTTTGGAGGAGGTGTTCTCTGTGGAAGAGGTTTACTCGGCCCTTTCAGAGTTGAATGGGGACAAGATGCCTGGTCCGGACGGGTTCTCCCTCACTTTCTGGCAGTTCTGCTGGGATTTCGTTAAAGATGAGTTAATGGGTTTCTTCAAAGATTTTTTTGAGAGGGGAAGATTCGTCAGAAGCCTAAACACCACGTTCCTGGTTTTAGTCCCAAAAAAAGGTGGGGCAGATGATTTGAGAGATTTTAGACCCATCAGTTTGGTGGGAGGATTGTACAAGCTGCTTGCAAAGGTCTTGGCTAACAGGCTAAAGAAGGTAATGGGAAAGGTGGTGTCATCAACCCAAAATGCCTTTGTTGAAGGAAGGCAAATTCTCGATGCTGCGTTAATTGCTAATGAGGCCATAGACTCTTTGCTGAAAAGGAATGAAAGTGGAGTGTTGTGTAAGTTGGATTTAGAGAAGCTTATAATCATATTAATTGGAATTTTCTGTTGATAGTGATGCCAAAAATGGGTTTTGAGGAGAAATGGGCTGGCTGGATTAGTTAGTGTATATCCACTGCTACGTTTTTAGTTTTGATTAATGGCTCGCCAACGGGTTTTTTTCAAAGCACTAGGGGGTTAAGGCAAGGGGACCCCCTATCCTCTTACTTATTTGTGATTGGGATGAAGGCTTTAAGTTGTCTCATTAATAGAGCAGTTGGGGGGGAGGGGTTTACTAACAGGCTATAGGATAAGGGGAAGGGGTGATGACGGTCTCCAAATTACTCACCTGCTATTCGCTGATGATACGCTGGTTTTTTGTGAGGCTTCCTAGGAGCAAATGTCTTTTTTAAGTTGGTTGCTAATGTGGTTTGAAGCCATTTTAGGGATGAGTATCAATTTGGATAAGAGTGAAATTTTGTCGGTGGGAAGAGTAGAGAATGTAGAGTTGTTAGCCCTAGAGCTTGGCTGCAAAGTGGGAGCTCCTTTTTCCACTTATTTGGGGCTCCCTTTGGGTGCTTCGCACAAATCAATGGTGGTTTGGGATGGTGTGGAGGAGAGGATTCGGAAGAGACTAGCCTTGTGGAAGAGGCAATTCATTTCTAAGGGAGGGAGAATTACTCTCATTCGGAGCACTTTGGTTAGCATGCCAATCTATCTCATGTCCTTGTTGCATATGCCAAGAGTTGTTAAATTGAGACTAGAACAAATCTAAAGGGATTTTTTTTGGGGTGGGGGAGCTTTGGAGAAGAGGCCTCATCTTGTAAAGTGGGCAATTGTTTGTTCAGATAAAAAGAAGGGTGGATTGGGTGTTAAAAATCTTTCTATCCTAATAGGGCCCTTTTTTGTAAGTGGAGTTGGCGCTATGCGGTTGAGAGGGAGTCCTTGTGGAAGCTTGTTATTAGTAGGAAGTTTGGAGAGGAAGGAGGAGGGTGGAGTACCTGTGAAGTAAGAGAGGGCTATAGGGTGGGGTTTTGGAAGGAAATTAGAAAGGAAGGTTCCTTGATGCTTAAAAATATTACTTTCTTTGTGGGGGATGGTAGAAGGGTGAGATTTTGAAAGGACAATTGGTGTGGGAATAATACCCTTCATGATTCTTTTCCTTCTTTGTTTGACTTAGCAGTTTCTAAAGATGCGTGGGTAGCGGATTGTTAGGATTCCTTGGAGAAAGGGGGTGGGGTGGGGGTGAAATCCTTGTTTCTCTAGATCTTTCAATGATTGGGAGGTGGAGGCGGTGGAGAGGCTTTTTTCGACTCTTCAAGGAAAGAGAGTAGTTGTTGGTTTGGAGGATAGGGTAGTGTGGAAAGAGACAAAGAATGAGATTTTTTCTGTTAAATCCCCTTATAATACTCTTGAACCTAGTTGTGTAGTCCCGTTTCCGTGGAGCATCATTTGGAGCCCTTGTGTTCCTACTAATGTGGGTTTTTTTTGCTTGGGAAGCTTCATGGGAGAAGGTCCTAACCCTAGATCAACTCAAAAGGAGGGGGTGGAACTTAGCTAATAGATGTTTCCTGTGTTGTGCTGAAGAGGAGATGATTAATCACATTCTTATTCATTGCTCCAAGGCGAGGGTTTTGTGGGAGCTTGTGTTTACATTGTTTGGTGTTAATTTGGTCCTTCCGCTTTCGGATAGAGACACTCTTAGGTTGGCGTGATTCCTTTATGGGCAAGAAGCGTAGAAAGGCTTGGTTGACAGCTCCTCTTTGTTTATTTTAGACGATTTGGAAAGAAAGAAATAAGATAGCTTTTGTTAATGAGGATTTTTCAATTCAAATGATGAAAAATTCGTTTGTTTGTAATATTTGGTCTTGGTCTAAGTCTTGTTTAGATGTAGGACCTTTACCTTTAATAAACTTTTTTGATTGGTTTGGTTCTAGTTGAGGGTTGGTGAGTGTTTGCTTCTTTTTGTTCTTGCCTTTTGGCGTCTCTTGTATACTCTCTATATGCTTTGGGTTGCCTCTTAAGCGTCATTTTTCTTAATATATTTTCTGTGTTTATCTATCAAAAAAAAAAAAAAACGATCAGGCTAATGATTTGGTTTATCTCCTTCTTTAATTTTTTAATTAATGTTTACATTGCATACATGTAGTTATTTTTCTCTTTCTCTCCTTTCTAGTTTTTATTTTAGATTATATCAAATAATAGTATAAAATAAAGTGTAATAAAAAATAAGGAATTTTTAAATCAATTTCCAACTCGTTGGTTTTTTTTTTTTAAACAAACATTATAATAGATAGATTTTAAAGATAAATATAATATAAAATTTATAAATAAATATAATAATTAAACTTGTGTATTTTGGTGCGCTTTTTTGCTAAGCACTATTATTTATTTGTTTCATTTACCTCTTAAAAAAGATAAATATAATAATTAATAACATAAAAAATCTAAATATAAATATCAAAATTAATAATCTAAATATAAATATCAAAATTATTATCTTAAAAAATCTAAAGCTTAATTATAATAATTGATATAAAAATTAAAAAATTTTCCATAATAAAAAAATTGAATATGAATTATATTTTATCAACATCTAATGTATTATAAGAATTTTATGACAAAATCTTTACAAATTTTTAATACTTTAAACTAATCAAAGTTTACTAATAATGTGACATAATATTTTCTTAAAGATTTTTTCTTAGCATTCCATTAAATTAGGTTCTTTAAGTACAATTAGCAGTAATATCATGTAGTATTATAGATAACTTATACTTACATTACTATGCTTATGTTTAGTGTTAATTTATTTTTTTATTAATGTTGTATCCAAGTACCCACTCCCATAGTTGAGATCCTTTTTAAGCCAAATTCCTATGTTCTAAAATTTTAGGATGCAAAAGATGCAACACCTAGACATGTACCCACACCTACACATCCAAATGTAATGTAGGGAAAATCCTATAATAAGCCTTACCATTAGAAATTCAAAATATGCACGAAAAAACAGAAACAAAAAAGTAAACATGATTCATCATTTTATTCATTTTTCTCTTGGTTATATATTACATAGCCTCGTTTATAAGCTTTAGATAACCTAAAAGACTTGACAGACTTAGAAAAAGAAACCTAACCTATATAGTAACTTTGTAGAAAAACCTAAAAGACTAGACAGACTATAGGAAAAGAAACCTAACCTACATAGTAACTTTGTAGAAGTCATCATTCTTCTGTACCATTTGAGCCTTTTAAATAACTGAATTAAAAGGAAAATAGAAACTTTGAGCAAATAGAGAAACTTTAAAAAAATAGATGCTTTTAGAAAATAGAAACTTAAAATATAAATCATCTTAGAGAAAGATATCCTTTTAAAAAATTAGAAGCTTAAAAGTATAAGAACTTATTGTAATATATAAGAAATTTCTAAGAAAGAAGACCAGAATTCTAAATAACCAAATAATCAACTACCATAAACTTGAACTCCAAATGACCTGAATAAGAAGAATTACAAAAACGCCTTTCATTCCTTTTCATGAATGACTCATATCACCAACTTTTCTTGTATAACGTGTAGCTTAAATCAAATTCACTTTCTACACTCAAAATTTTCTCTTGGCTGCCCAAAATGCCAACTATAAGAATAATCAATGCATTGGCAACACTCATTGATAGCCACTCCCCACCGGTAGAAGGTGGTGCATGAACTCTTAGCATAATTTCCTTTCCTTTCCTTACAACCACCTAATTGATTGCCCTGTTTGCCACAACATTGAAGTATTACTACAATTTTCCATTGTCATTAGAGCAAAATACTTTTGATTGCCATGGAGTTAAGATCTTTTGGAAGCTCTGAGTACTCCCTAAACTTCTTAAGAATTGGAACATATGCCTCAATAAGAGATACGACTCATCAGGTAAACTTTCCTGCATAAAAATATGTCCATAGGATGATATAAAAAAAATGATCATTTGCTCCCTACCAACCATAACGATCGATGTTTTCTTTGGGAAATCAAACATTGACTTCCCTTTGGCTCTTAAAGCTCCTAAATGACAAGCAATTCGAGTATAATCTAAGGGTCATATTTCTCTACGTTGGTAATTGAAACCTGTGTCATGACACACATACATGTGCTCGGTGCATTTGTTAATCCAAAAATCATGACCAAACCCCTCATATAATACATAAAGATTTAATCTTTATTCAATATTCTTCAATAAACAACTCATCAACTCATCTTTTAAGGTCTACATACTCCATGCAATGTGTATGGTACATCAATAAATTAGGAAAAGAAGAATCTAAAGCTAGATTAATTGCATTTGGTAGGTTTGCATAATTGACAATTCATACCATAGTTTATTATTGGGAGTCAAGTTGCTAGAATCAACCAGTAGCTGTTGCACTTCTTTTACTACTTTCACAATCTATTTTGGGATGGGTTTTACAACATCTTGAGGTATAGATGCGTCATAGGCAAACCCTTTCCTCTTTGCCCTCATCTTCAAATTGCTATTTGATGAAAGTATATGATGGTTCTTTTGTTTTAAAGGATGCTAATTTTTCTACTAGTTCTTTGATGGTAGAATTTCTTTCATTAAACAAAGAATCTTCATTCGCCTAATGCACAAGAGTACAAATGTTCTCAAATCCATCAGGTTAGACTTCTTGATATAAAAGGCAAAGTCTTCTTAGTAAAATATGGGCAACTATCATTGGCTAACAACAAACCATATCAACTACTTAAAATTATTATTTATAAGAAATGTTAATAGACAGCAAAAACTCCAAAAGTCAATTCCAAATCACCTTACTTTCACAACAGAATTGGCTTGAATTTCAAGGGAGAATGTGATTCTTCGAGATGAATCTAAACCCAATGTGATTCTTCGAGATCAATCTAAATCCCTTAAGACAACTAATTAAATGCCTTCTTTAAGTTCTATAATCCCCATGTGATATGAATAGAATATTTATGAAAGAAGAAAAAAAAATATTAACACCTTTTTGTTTCTCATAAAAATTGTTATCAAAAAAGGGAAAAAATTATCTATAAAGAAAATTTTAAAAATAAGTCAAAAATAAGATATTGATCATAAGTAAATTTTGCTATTTGACATGAAAACATTTTGACAATATATAACACTTATATAAAATAAGTTCACTTAGTACTCCTTCAGTTTTATTATTATTATTTTTTCTATTAATCAATATTTACTGACATGTATATCAAAGTAAGGTGAACAGATGGTCTACATTTCTTTCCAAGATGGTAAGTGATATTAATTCACAGGTTTATATAAATTCACTGTGGGAAACAAGGTCAGTTCAACAATAAATATAAAACAAATTCATGTATATCATCAAAAGGAATAAAAAATCAATCAATTGCCAAACAATCATCTCACTTGAATCAATATCGAAGAAGATAATGTGGATGTTGGGCTCCCACCAGGACCCATTTATTTTGCATGGATTGGTTCAATGAGTTCCATTATTTGGAACCATGAAGTTTGTTCATGCTTATTGAAAAATCAAGAAAATTATTAAATAAGTTCAGAAAGGTGCTTGCTGAAGGAATATGGCAACAAGTGTTATTAAAAACTGAATTTTATTTCTAAAAAAAAAAAATCTCCTAAGGATGAAATTTAAAGAAAATTGAAACTGTTTTAATGAAAAAGATTTTGAAATCCAATTTTAAAATGCATAATATCACAAGAAGAAGATAAAGAAACATTAGGGGGAGGATGGTGTGCATACACCAAGGTGGCCAAGTTAGAGAAAGACGCGGGAGTGTGATTAGGACAACATTGTTGGTGGTCACATGAGGAGTCTTCTGTAGATTATTGATAGGTCTAGTTTCTCATAACCATAACTCAAATCATCAACAGAAGCTTGTGGTGAAGCAGCAAAATCCAGTTTCAGATCAGATCTCCTGTACTGTTGCTCAATTCTGTTAGTTGGAGATGCATTCTCAAATTTATCAATATACTCAAATTCAATTACTGAGTTGCTTTTCCTCCACTTTAAGTTTATGTGCCCACTGTTCCCCAATTGGTAAGCCATCTCTTATCCCAGAAGAACTCTGAATTAAGATAATGGATGTAGACACAACCATATTAGCATGCTACACTACCACTTCTTGGAGAGGCACTCAAGCTTTTTGTAAGAAGGCAGTTGCTTTTTACAACAGTTGACGAAGCATGGCAACGTTTGAGAAAGTAGTCATTTCAGCTTTCCTGATGTTTCTGAACCTGGAGAAGAGCAATGTCACTGTCGATGGTGCTGAATCATCTTCGGTCTTTAATCAGTATCAATTCCAATCGAAACCATGTGATTTACTCGTGTACTAGTGCTTTCAAAATCATTTTTTGGCTCTCCTCTACAAACTTTTGTTTGACTATGGTACTGCTGCCTGTGTCCTAGAACCATTTGCATAGGCAAAAATAAAGCCTAATGCAGTTCCAGTGTACAGGTGGCCGATTCATCTCTAGTTTCTCACTAACCATCGCCATCTTTCAGACAATGAATGAATGACAGCGAATGCATTTCATGATACTCTATACATCTAGACTATCAAAGGATGGCAAATCTTGAGACTCGAAATTGATAAAACTTGAAAGGAAGACCAATATGAACTGAGGAAACCAAACCTACAGCCAAGGAAACAGGGGCAAACCAAATAGATGATGCATGGTCTTCAAGGTTACAAAGAAACTCAACAAAAGTAGCAATTGCTCCAATTGTCTTTTCAAACTAGTCAATTTGGTTGAATGCATTCTCTACTTAACTTTGAACTCAATAAGTGCTCTTGGATCCAACCAGGAAGTCATAATTATTCATGTAATTAGAGTGCAAGGTGTGTGCCATGTCAACAGATACAAGAAAACTCCTCTGATAACTACTAATATTTTAAACTGGCCACTTGATGTATAATGGTGCATGCCACGCAAGGTTTTGGATGAAGAGATTGTGTGAGAAAGGGGTGGCATCTGTAACTTGTCTATGAATAATGGAAATCCACTTGGATTTTAAGTGGATTATGATTAAGATTTGAAGAGCTTCCAATCCCAAGATAGTGGACCTAGGATGCTAAAAAGGATGAAATTGACGTGTTCCAAGATGGCCATGCATAGGTGGGGGCCCAAGATGCAATCTAGGGTGCACCATCTGCAATTGGCAACAAGTTGATCGTTCGTCAAGTAAAATCTGGGATTATTCCAAACATGTTCAGATTTCTCGAAACCAGACATCTCATGCCATTATGGTTACTCAAACTTAGAGGAAGTGTGAAACTTGCCCCATTCATGTAAGTGATCCTCAAGTCATTCAATTTTTCCAAACGATAAATGCTATTCAGGGATAGGTCCTTTCATTCCATTTGCATTATGACCGCACATTCCAGAATCTTCCACATAGTTCTTTTCTGTTCGAAACCGCATTCCCATATTCATAGCTATTCCAAATCCCATTATCATTTTTCTTAAAGCCGCTCAAAACCCCCACTAAGATTGCATCCTGCTCTTGACATTCTGCACCTCATATCTAGCTCCCATCCGAACAACATCTTAGTTTCGAACAGATGCTTTGGGCAGAGATTCTAAAAATTCTAGCTTGCAAGTGATTTCAACAAAGTGCAAGAAATTCCATACTGAAGTAGCTGCTGAAACGTTGCATGGAATTAGATCATTATCAAGGGAGCGGCAGATTTCTCAATGCTACTATCCAAATGGCATTCAGGAGCTGGAACCAAAGGCTTTCCATTCCGAAAATAGGTATAGAAGAATGGTCTAGATCACCCCTGCTGAGTAACCAAAATCACTATGCTCACAAATCTCCTCCTATTGAGTTGGTTCATAATTCTGACCTGAACCTGAATTGGGATGATGACCTGATCCAAGTAACATAACATCTGAACAAGGTTTCCCACGCACATCGGATTCATGTTGATCAATATGCCCATTCCCGTTATATCCTAACTTTCCCAAGTGTCTTTACTATCACTCGTCCAATGAGTAGCAAATTTGCCTGAACCAATGTAAATGGAGCGAGGTAATATGAGGGGGTTGTCCTCAAACCCTTGGAAGGCCTTATGGGTCACAATAGGTTGAGGGAAACCATAGGAACTAGGTGCATCATATTCCAAAACCGAAAAGAATTGATTGTAGTCCTTTAGATGTCACAGTTGCTGTAAGTTGCTTCTTTTGAATAAGTTCAATTTTCTTGCGGCAAGAACGAGGGTGCAATGTTGACCTGTATGGCAGTAGCACTACTTGGGTCATGACTGATGGCAGGATGTTGCAAGTATGACCTAAGAATTGCAAAATCTAGCAGCCTTGCACCCATCAAATGGACGTCCAGAGTCATCTTCATTGTTCTTTGTCAAGTTGGCCATAGGGACTGCTAGATGCCGAGGATACCAAGGCTGAGGACAAGCAAGAACTAGCCACACGTACACTATGGTGGCCATGCATGCAGGTTGCATGCACGTGCGAAGGAGAGTGCACTTGGAACTCCCTAAGCATTTTGGATTTCTTGCAAGCTGAAGTCCGATGAAACAGGCTGAAGAGAAGATCAGATGGTTGTATCATCTCAGAATCAAATGCGATGAAATATGGTCTTCAAGGTGGTTTAAATAGTGAACTTCAGTTTACCAAAACTAAAAAAATATTTAAACCCGAACGTTCAAGGTTCCAAGAAAAACCCCAAACAGAATTCATTTATGTGATACCTAGTTATCCAATACAGACCCAGACGGGTAAGAGAGCTAAAACCTTAAAACCCAACTAAAAAAGGGTGTGTTTGAGCCTTAAGTAGAATATACACACCTTCGAATCTCTAAGGAGATTGAACAAAACATATCTTCGGGTTATTGGGATCCATCAAAAAGCACATTGCCTCAAGGAAGGTTATGTTGTCATTTATACAGTGGTCCAGATTGGATGGAGATTAGATGAGTTTAAATTGCTCTCCAGAGATGAAGCAACAATCCCAGGAACATCTCTCTCGCCAACAGGAGCTCCAAACGCGGTCTTTGAAGCATCATCTTCACAAGATATTATCTTCTCTACTGAAGGTGAAACATGAGTACCAAGACATGAAGACAGACCTGGATTCAAATACTGGTACTGAAATGTAGCTAGGGAGAACTGTAGATAGTATCTATGTGTTGAGACTGAGAGATGATCTCTGAAAGATTTTGTGGAGCTTCCATTCCATCTCTGCACCAGAAAAGCTTCTGTAGCTTTTAGGTGGTGGGCAAGACTCAACCACATCTGGGTATAATGCTCCTTAGGCCAAGTAAACATGTTTTTGCTGCGAATCATTGACCAAGTTAGCGTTAGCTGATATGGTTTCCAACCACTAGCATTCAGAAGAGTGGTAGAGGACAGAGCCATCTCTTCTAGCTCATAGATTTTGTCACATTAAACACAGCATTCCAAACATACTGATCTTTTTCATCCTTATGATAAGCAGGTAGAGTAGACTATACAAAATACCCTCCAGTTTTGAAGATCCTATTGGGTTTCAGTAAATTAAGGTCTCCCACCATCTGCATCTCAATGGACCTTGAAGCGGGCATAGCGGACAAAATCACATACATCATTTGCATATACTAGTTTTTGGGTTTCAATGACTACAAGAATAGCAAGAACTCTCTCCAGAGCAAACCGTATCTGAACTGCATGTTCATCATTTGGGACAAAAGATAAGGTAATTCCATTTTTATCCAACAAACGGCCTCCAAAGCTAGCAACACCAATACCAAATATCATTGATCATCTTCTCACTAACTTCTTTGTCACTGTACACAAATCATATTCCATATGTGTCTATCTTCGAAACCGACTCAATCCTTGGGACTTCAGAATCTACTTCTGGCACTAACTGAAAGTGACTTTGGTTGTGATTTTTCTAAACAACCAACTTAAAACGAGATACTCGACCATCATGTGAAACCGATGTCAGAAATTGGAGTTCACCTTTTAATTTCCTTATGTTCCTTCATTATCAACAATTCCAATGGGGACAGTAAGAAAGCCTTAAGACTATATATCCACTCAAAACCTTTGTTTTTCAGTCAAAATGTAGAACTCCTTTTCGAAAAATTCCTCAACTACAAGCATAGGAGCCTCACTATCGCCAGTTTCTCCACCCACTTCAACAGGAACAGAAACCGGGCCAATAACTTGGATTTTCAACTGGAAGACTCTCTCCAGGCAATATTGCTTGGCTTTTGATAAGTTGTATTCTCTTCCAAAAACTATCCAGACCCCTAGAATGAGCCACCTCTTTCCTTTTTGTTTTCTCCGCTTTTCTTCTCTGAATATCTTGTTTTTTCCTCCCTTGTCTAACTTCTCCCGAAATCGATGAATCCTCCTTTTGATGAATGAAATCCCAGCTCAATAAACTTTTCTTACTTAACTCAAAAGTCCCCTGCACCCTCATAGAAATCAGCCCCAAGAAAAAAAAGATCGCCTCTGTTCTCTCTCACAACTTCACCATCGCCTCACTCTCTCTCATAGACCTTGAAAACTCCTCAAAACCCATTCCAATAACCTTAGAATCTACTAGAAACTTAGAAAAATATCCTCTGCCAGTTTGGAACTCCTAAATACGTATACACCCATCACTTAATTCAGAATAAGGATTAACCTCTTTTGTTCGAGCTTTTCCTCAACAGTTCGCTCAATAACCTGAGCATATCTTCTTTTTCTCTCAAACCTCACACTACCCCAACAGAGGACTCACAAGAAAGTGTACACAGGAACAGATAGCAAAGAAAAATGCGGAGTAAAAGATAACCAGGGGAAAGGTAACAGAAAATTAAGCAAAAGTTTGTAAAGCCTCATTTCATGCAACTTCCATAGGCTTGGAATGGGCGGGTATTCAAAGTGAGATTAGAACATAACCAGGGGCATGACTTCTAGCATCAAGTTCAAAGATGGACCTATATTCAGATTGCTTTCAGATGGAACCGAAGACATCAAAAGGAAAACTAAAATTGTGTAAATATGAAAGCAACCAGTCTCAACAAATCAAACTGTGGCCCTTAGCGTCCACACCAAACAACAAGAATAAATTCTTGGAAATAGCCAGAGAATAAAGAGGAGTAGAATGTAAGCAGCAATAACAAAATCTCAAAGAACATACCCGGCAATCTGCACTCCAATTGCTCGGCTTTAAGCTTGTCTTCAAAACCCTTAAAAGACTGGTGAACACGAGTTATTTTTCTTCTTACGAAGGCAATGAAAAATTCTTCCTTTCTTCCACTTCTTTTCTTCCTTCTCTCTTGGAAAAAACTCTCTTTCTCCCCTTTTAAAACCACCAACCCGTGGTTTTTATGGCAATTTGCAGCCATCCATCCTGGAGGAGTCCTCATTTCTCCAAATTCTCTATTTCCTCCATCAGAAAAATTCTTTTTGAATTTCAAAAAGAATAATATTTCCATATCACCCAAGGAGTCCCACCTTTTTCAACTACTTCTTCATCCATCTTCAACTCTCCAAAGGTGATCTTCAATAACGCCCAAAAGAGTTTCTTTCCTTCTCAAAGTCTTACAAATTTCAAAACTGTTCCTCATCCGTTGGTAGATTTCCCTATCAAAGCATCAAATTATTAAATCAGATAAATGAATAAAGATTTTAGAGAATAATAAAATAACAATAATAAGTAAATGAGTAAATGGAAAGATAATAAATAAACAAATAAACAAATAAATAAGTAAATAAAAAATAGGTGATTGATAATAATAAAAATAAAAAAAATAAAAAATGAGTCACACAAGCCATGCAAGCCATGCAACCATGCAACCATGTAAGTTATACAAGTCATGCTAAGAATGTCTAATGGGCCAAGTGTACCTAAGTGACCTAGATGGGCTTAAGCAACCTAGGTGGGCTTAAGGTGGTGCCTAATGGGCCAAGTATACCTAAATGGGCCTAAGGTGAGTCCACGTGGGCCTAATTGAGTCTAACCTAAAGTGCACTTAAGTGAAACCTAATCTAAACTCAAATGGTAGCCAAGGTCACAATTAGGAGCCAGATAAACCCCTCAACCAAAGTCTCCAAGGTGGCTCAGAAAAGATAAGCTACATGAGTAGTAATGGGCCACCAGGGAATTGCTGTAAAGTACCGAAAGAACATCTAATAAGACATGTGCTAGGAGGACAAAATGGAGGGACTACACTCACTTATCAATAGTTCTTCCAGTGAATATAAGGGGGAAGTATCTAGAATACTTCCCAACATCAAATTGATTGCCTAGATACTGTATTTTGTTTGAGTCAAGAACAATCAGAGCCTTCAAGAGCTAACAATAGTCTAGTTTGAATGTTTCTTCTAATTTTTTATAGATCCCATGATCAAGAAGAATTGCATTATTTTCCATGACATGAAAATTTGATAAGGAAGTTGGAGTGGCAAAAGTTAATAAAAAAATGTAGATACAAAATAAATAAGATTTAAATATTTGATTGGCATAAAATTATCAATCACTAACATACCTAAAGAAAAACTGCTCCAACCTTCTGCTTCTGGAGAAACTAAGATATTACCAGGATGTAGATTTCCATGTAGAAAATCGTGGATGAATATCATTTCAGCAAACACTTCCGCCAATGCTTTTGCAACTTGCAGCACAAAAGCAATGTAAGCCAACCAATAAATGATATTTATTTTATTGCATCTAGATAAAGAAAGGAAGAGCTTTAAACATCATATGCCACCCAATAATTTAGGGACATCTCATATAATTTAACGGATCAAGGTTCCATTTGGATTTAGAAAACTATGATGAAAAAGGAGAACAAAGAAACAAAACAAAACAAAAGGAATCTCAATTTCTCTTTTTGGTTGAGATGGAAAATACAAAGGAAAATGAAATATAATAATGAAAATTACTTCAAAATTTGAATCATTTCAAATTACTAATTCTTTGCTTAAAAGAAATTGAATTGGGTGAAAGAGTAGAAAGAAAATTTATTTGAAATTAAACTTGTTTAGATTTTCCTTCCATTTTTTCCCTATCTTTATCTTTCCTAAGTCTCTGGTATCCAAATTATTCCAGAAAGACAAAGAAAACAGAAAATGAACAATGGATGAGTGTAACATGGTGCATTTTGATAAAATTTTGCATTAATAGGTAAGTGTAATGCTACATTTTAAGATAAGGGATTCTTTCACTTTGAGATTATTTAGAAGTAAAATGGAAAAAAAAAGGAAATTTTCCTTTGTGGACCAGAGAGATGTTCTTTGCAAAAGGCATAAACGTCAATTCTTTGACTGAGTTGAGCATTGATGAATTTCTGATCTCCAACAAAATCTCCTACGACCTTGCTTAGATTCACTATTGCTTGTTCAAGATTTAAAGCTTGTTGAGATGGTTGAGTTGGCTGTGTATACTGAGGTGCTCTTGGCTTCCAGGAGAAATTTGGGGTGTTCCTCCAATTTGAGTTGTAAGTATTATCGTATGAAGCATTGTTGTTGGGCTTGAATTGTCCAATGACATTTTCTTGATCTCCAAACATTTCCCTAGTAGCTGGAATTGGGCACTCCTCCACCAAGTGCTCATAAGATTGACAAATAGGACATGGCTTTACTTACACTAGTGTCTCAGCAACAACTTGCACTTTATGTATCTTTTTCAGTTCTAGCTCCTCTAATCTTCTTGTCGTAGCTGCAACCTTTACTTTCATATCAATATCTTCATTCAAGGTGTACATCCCAGCCTTAGCATTAAAGGCATTTGGTTGAGACTTTGTCTTCCCCACTTCTCCTTTGCTCAGTTCATCCCATCCCCTTGAAATTTCAGCCACATAACTCAAGAAGTCCATGGCTTCATCCGAATTCTTACTCATGAAATCTCCTCCACACATAGTCTCGAGGAATTGCTTCATTGAGGAAGACATTCTGTCATAAAAGTAACTCACCAATAGCCATGTATCAAAACCATGATGAGGACAAGCATTGATGGCTTCCATGTATCTCTCCTAACACTCATAGAATTTCTCATTCTCTTTAGCTGAGAAGTTTGAAATTTGCCTTTTCAAGCCATTTGTCCTATGAGTAGGGAAAATTTTCTTGAGGAATTCAGCTTGCAAATCAATCCAAGTTCAGATACTCCTTGGCCTTAAAGAATTAAGCCAAATCTTGGCCTTATCCTTCAAAGTAAAAGGAAATAGCTTTAGCCTCATCAAGTCGATCGAAGCTCCTCCCTCTTGGAATGTATTACAAACATCTTCAAATTCCTTGATATGTGCATAGGGATTCTCACTTTCCATCCCATGGAAAGTAGGTAGAAGTGGAACAATATGCGGTCTAATTACTAGCTGCTCTGTAGGGGGCACTATACATGATGGTGCACTCATACGAGGTGGATACATGCGGTCCCTCATTGATCTGAATGCATTAGGATTGTCCTGGTGACCATGGTGACTATGCTGATCTTCAGGTGTAGCTTTCATGATGTTCAAGCTCAATTCCAACTCCTTTTTATGAGGTGTTTCAAGTTTCATAAGCCTTCCTCCATTGTCTCATATCCAATTTGGCATACACAACTAGTATCAACTGTAACAAAAACAAAGAAACAAAAGAAAACAAAACTACAAAAAGACTAAGACTAACTAAAACTAAATTAAAAGGTATGCTAAAATATGAACAAGTAGAAGAAACAATTAAAAAAAATTAGTAAAATGAAAAAAAAATCACCACACTTGTGATGAAAATCACAAGTACTCTGGAAAGGTGATATCACTATAAGTTGGCACCATCCTCGGCAACGATGCCATTTGATTTTGTGCCCAACTGGTGTATGTCCTGTTGATTGGTGACAAATCAACTGGTGTACCTTGATTTCGGTCCTCGAACGGGAGTAATCAACAAAATTTATAACCTATTTCACCATGTACTAGGATAGCCTCAACTAGCATAGCATAGTGGCTTTAGGATCGTTCACTGGGATGGGTTTTCAAATTACAATTGATATTAATTCGAAGCTGAATTGGTGTTTTTTCATTTCAAGGTTAGCTTTAAAAGAAAACATAAACTTTGGTTGAAAAAGGATTGGTTTTAAGCTAACAAAAAATAGTAATTGAAATTACTTATAAAGAAAAGTGTTTCTTGGAGTTTTTGGATCATTGGGCTCAGGTTCTAACTACAAAAAGAGAGTTTCGGTCACTTGAATCTTTTTCTCGCATTGGGGACTTAACATATAGTTATTTCCCTAATTAGTGTGGTACAGATGCTTCCCTTTTATGGATTCCAACACTAATTCCCTCTCACTGATTCGTCTTGTAATGGCTCATGCCTCTCACCTAGCATTTGCCATTGAAGGTGATCCTTAACCTTGGATTTCCCTTCAAAAGCTCGCAAGAGATAACTAATGGATGTCTCCTTAGAATCCAAAAGCTTACCAAGTGTTGGCTATTCTAGAAAATCCTACCTTTGAACCACCTCCAAAAAGGCTCCCAAGAGATAAACTAGTGTATCTCAATGGACGGAGATCACTTGCCTTACCAAGTGTTGGCCTAGGTGATTTTAAGGCGTTTTAAGTTAACTAAAAACATAGAAACAATTAACGGGTCACACTTTCTCTTCATTAAAAGCTGAAACAACAAAACTTCCAATTTTTGCATTCGGCACCTTACCCAGCTTCCTTAACTCCAAGAGACAAAAAGCCTAGCCACTCATTCTCTGAGGAAACATCCTTAGAGCTTGTTTGGCTAGTGAGAAAAATACAATCAAAATGAGTAGGTAAGGCAGAGCAAAGCTTTGTGTATTACTTTCTTCAAAACTATACAAAAGTTGGTCTCTGAGAACAAGCTCCCGAGATATCCTTGTGTAAAGAAAATTACAAATGATATATAAGAGGTTATTCACCCTTTCTTGTTACTTCCTAACTAAGGAATCCTATTATTGGTGGATTACAAGGAGAAAATGGGGATTTAAACAACAAATATCTGAAGAAAAAATCTAAAAGAGTCGGTCGCAAATATCTGGGAGCACTCAGGTGGATTTCGTAGCTTGCAACATGGGCTATGAAAATTTCGCAAGCTAAAAGTCTCCATTTCGCAAGAAAAGGTTGATTTCGCAACTAGCACTTTGTGATTTCGCAACTTGCGAAATTGCCTTTCAGCTTGGTGAGGTTGTCTTCCAATGGCCATAACTTCTTCATTTCAGCTCTGATTTGTGAACGGTTTGAAGCGTTGGACTCCTGACTTCCCAAGCTTAGAAACTACATATAGTATGCATAAAATGGACTCCAGGAAGTGCTCAAAAAATTTCCTACAGTTGTTGTTCTCTTGGATTTGTTCATGTTAGATTCCTCTCTATATTTTCCTCCTTGCATTCTTGATTTGCTTTTGGAAAAGGACTACAAAGAACCAAAGCTTGGATTCTTCATGTAAATGAGCTTCTATTTGCTTTGCCATGGATTATATAGAGCTCTCCCTCAATCTTAGATTGCTTTGGTGATCAAAAAGTTATCAAAAAACACCAAAACTTAACACAATTTTATTAGAAACGATTGTAAGGGTCCTTAACATGCCAATTGAGTTAAAAGGTAATAACTACTACTCAAAAGTGTTTAAAAGAGTTAATTACAAGCTATAAAATAGCACTTTTTGAGTAGTAATCAGTACAGTTGATTCCCATTAATGGTTTCAACCCTAAAACCTCTTACTGACTCATCTTGCAATGGTTCATACCTCTCACCGGTATTGGCCATTCAAGGTGGTCCTTAACCTTGGAATACCCTTTAAAAGCTCGCAAGAGATAACTAATGGATGTCTCCGAGGAGTTTAAAAGCTTACCAAGTGTTGGCTATTCTATGTAATCCTACCTTTAAACCACCTCACAGAGGCTCGCAAGAGATAACTTAATGGATCTCTATGGGCTGAGTCCAAATGCTTACCAAGTGTCGGCCCAGGTGATTTTAAGGGATTTTAAGTTAACTAGAAAAATAAAAACCATTAACGGGTCACAACCTCCTTTCATTTAAACTGAAATAAGGAAAACTCCCATTTTTGTATCCGGATCCCTTACCTAGCTTCTTTTACTCTAAGAAACAAAAAGTCTAGCCACTCATCCTCTGAGAAAACGTCCCCAGAGGGTGTTTGGCTAGAAAGAAAATAAAAGACAAAATGAGAAGGTAAGGCAGAGCAAAGCTCTGTATTTTACTTACTAATAAGAATGTACAAGTGATCTCTCTGGAATTTCTTCTGAGCTTCAAAGATTCCTAGCTCTTGAGATATTCCAAAAAGGAGATATTCTAAGACATATATAGTGAGATATTTGCAACCCCTCACTAAAATATCCTAAATATCTATATAAAAAAAAAATCTTCAACTGATTACAATATCTAAAAATATCCTCAGTTGATTATAAGGAGAGAATGGGTAATTTCACAAAATATCTTGAAATAAAAAATCTAATGGAGTCGGCAGGAAAATATTTGAAAATTACATAGGGGGAATTTTGCAAGGCAAAAATTGGGTTGCGAAATTGTTTTTCTTCAGTTGTGGTTTCGCAAGCATTTCACAATTCACATTCACCAGTTTCGTAAGGCAAAAAGAGGCTTGCGAAAATTTCGCAAGGGGAAAAAGGGCTTGCAAAAATTTCTTCAGCTTTGTTCACTCTTTGTCCTACAACATGCACTTCTCTTGGCCATTTTGCAAGCTTGCGAAAATTTCGCAAGGCTGAAAGGTGGGATGCGAAATTGTTGGATGTTAGATTCTTTATCTGATTCTCTTCCTTGTTCACTTGATTGATTTGGAAAAGGCTTCGAAGCTTTCCAAGACTTGGATTCTTCATGTTTTGAGCTTCAACTGGCTTTGCCATGAATGGAACAAAGTCCTCCCTCATTCTTGGCTCATTTTAATGATCAAAAAGCTATTTAACAAAACCAAAACTTACCAAAAATTGATTAGTATACTTGCAAAGGTCCTTAATGTGCCAATTGGGTTAAAAGGTATTAATTACTACTCAGAAGTGTGTGAAAAGAGTTAATTTCAGGCTATAAAATAGCACTTTTTGAGTAGTAATCTACCAGAGACGTCCTCGGCAACAACGCCATTTGATTCATCCCCAATTGGTGTTTTCTTGGATTTAGTCTTCAGACGGGAGTTATCAACAAAATTTATAAACCTAATTCACCATATGCTAGGGTAGCATAGCTAGCATAGCATCGTGGCTCTAGGATCGTTCACAGGGATGGGTTTTCATATCACACATGATATTAGTTTAACATACTAAAATTGTGTTTTTTCTTTTACAAGTTAGCTTTAAAAGAAAACATAATCGTTGGTTGAAAAGGGTTGGTTTTAAGCTAACCAAAAAAATAGTAACTATGATGAATTACAAAGAAAAGGTTTCTTGGAATTTCAGGTTACTAGGTTCAGGTCCCTTATACAAAAAGGGAAGATTCTAAATCTTTTCCTCGAATTGGGGATTTAATCTATAGTTATTTCTCGAACCGATGTGGTATAGTTGATTCCCATTAATGGTTTCAACCCTAAAACCTCTCACTGACTCATCTTGTAGTGGTTCATACCTCTCACTTGATATTGGCCATTCAAGGTGGTCCTTAACCTTGGAATACCTTTCAAAAGCCCACAAGAGATAACTAATAGATGTCTCCGGGGAGTCCAAAAGCTTACCAAGTGTTGGCTATTCTAAGTTATCCTACCTTTAAACCACCTCCCAAAGGCTCGAAAGAGACAACTTAATGGATCTCTATAAGCTGAGTCCAAATGCTTACCAAGTGTTGGCTATTCTAAGTTATCCTACCTTTAAACCACCTCCCAGAGGCTTGAAAGAGATAACTTAATGGATCTCTATAGGCTGAGTCCAAATGCTTACCAAGTGTTGGCCTAGGTGATTTTAAGGGATTTTAAGTTAACTAGAAAAATAAAAACCATTAACGGGTCACAACCTCCTTTCATTTAAACTGAAATAAGGAAAACTCCCATTTTTGTATCCGGATCCCTTACCTAGCTTCCTTTACTCTAAGAAACAAAAAGTCTAGCCACTCATTCTCTGAGAAAACGTCCCCAGAGGGTGTTTGGCTAGAAAGAAAATAAAAGATAAAATGAGAAGGTAAGGCAGAGCAAAGCTCTACATTTTACTTACTAATAAGAATGTACAAGTGATCTCTCTGGAATTTCTTCCAAGCTTCAGAGATTCCTAGCTCTTGAGATATTTCAAAAAGGAGATATTCTAAGACATATATAGTGAGATATTTGCAACCCCTCACTAAAATATCCTAAATATCTAAAAACAAAAGATCTTCAGCTAATTACAATATCTAAAAATATCCTCAATTGATTACAAGGAGAGAATGGGTAATTTCACAAAATATCTTGAAATAAAAATCTAACAAAGTCGGCAGGAAAATATCTGAAAATTACATAGGGGGAATTTCGCAAGGTTGTGAAAAATTTGCAATTCGCAAGGCAAAAATTGGGTTGTGAAATTGTTTTTCTTCAGTTGTGGTTTCGCAAGCTTGCAAAAATTTTGCAAGCCTTTCGCAATTCACATTCATCAGTTTTGCAAGGCAAAAAGGGGCTTGCGAAAATTTCGCAAGGGGAAAAAGGGCTTGCGAAATTCCTTGAACTTTGTTCGCTCTCTGTCCTGCAGCATGTACTCCTGTTGCCCATTTTGCAAGGCTGAAAGGTGGGTTGCGAAATTGTTGATGTTAGATTCTTTCTCTGATTCTCTTCCTTGCTCACTTGATTGATTTGGCAAAGGCCTCGAAGCTTTCCAAGACTTGGATTCTTCATGTTTTGAGCTTCAACTGGCTTTTCCATGAACGGAACAAAGTCCTCCCTCATTCTTGGCTCATTTTAATGATCAAAAAGCTATTTAACAACACCAAAACTTACCAAAAATTGATTAGTATACTTGCAAAGGTCCTTAATGTGCAAATTGGGTTAAAAGGTATTAATTACTACTCAGAAGTGTGTGAAAAGAGTTAATTTCAGGCTATAAAATAGCACTTTGTGAGTAGTAATCATTGTTCATAGCATTTAGAGCCCTAATATCACAGCCTCAAAGTCCTTCATGTCATCCAAAACCCTGAGTTGTTTATATCTTCTAAAGCAATGAGCTTATTATAATGAATAGTACATATCATCTATAGTCCTGAGCTATTTATAACATTTAGAACCCTGAGCTCATGGAACCCTGAGTCATTCATATCATTCGTAACCCTGAGCTATTCATAGCATTTAGAGCTCGAAGGTCATGACTTGGAGGTGTTCATATCATCCAGAGCCTTGAGCTCTCCATAGTATCTAAAGCCTCAGCTCATGACCTAGAATCATTGATATCATCCACAACCCTAAGTTGTCCATAGCATCTAGAGCCTTGAGCTCATGGGACCCTGAGTCGTTCATATCATCCATAACCCTCAACTATTCAAAACATCTAGATCCTTGAGCTCATGACTCAGAGTCATGCATGTCATCCAACCCACTAAGGTGTTCATAGCATATAAAGCCTCGAGCTCAAAACCTGAAATTGTTCATATCATTCACAGCATGTAGCTGAACATAGCATCTAGGGCCCTAAGCTCAAAGGACCCCAAGTCATTCATGTGATCTAGAATAGTCCATATCATCCACAACCTTGAGCTATTCATTGAATTTAGAGCCCTAAGCTCATAGGACCTCGAGTTGTCATGCCATTCATAGCCCTCAATTGTTCATAGCATCTAGTGCTTGAGCTTATGACTTGGAGTTGTTCATTTCATCGACAACCTAAAACTTTTCATAGCATTTATAGCCCTGAGCTCATGAACCAAAGTAGTTCATGTCATCTATAGGCCTAAGCTATTCACAACATCTAGAGCCTTGAGCTCATGGTACCCCAAGTTGTTCATATCATCCACAGTCCTGATCTATTTATAGCATCTCGAGCCTTAAGATCACAACGTAGAGTTATTCATGTCATCCACAACCTTGAGTCGTTCATATCATCCACAACCCTTAATTGTTTATAACATCTAGAGCTTTGAGCTCACGACCCAGAATCGTCCATATCTTTTACAACCTTAATTTGTTCATAGCATTTAGAGCCCTAAGCTCACGAGACCTTTAGTCATTCATATCATCTACAACCTTCACCTATCCATAACATTTGGATCCTAGAGCTCACGACTTGGAGTCATTCATATCATCCATAGCCCTGAGTTGTTCATAGCATCTAGAGCCTTGAGCTCACGACCTATAGTCGTTCACGTCAACCACAACCCAGATTTGTTAATAGAATATAGGGCTTTGAGCTCATGACTTGGATTTGTTTGTGTTAACCATAACCTTAAGCTCTTCATAGTATTTAGAGGTCTGAGCTCATGTCCCAATGTCATTCATGTCATCTACAACCTTGAATTATTCATACCATCAAGATTCTTGAGCTCATGACCTGCAATTATTCATGTCAAGAACAACCTTGAGCTATTTAAAACATTAAAGCCTTGAGCTTACGACCTAGATTCTTTCAGGTAAATAATAGCCCTAAGCTATTCATAGTATCTAAAGGCTTGAGCTCATCAG
Organism: Vitis vinifera; assembly: GCF_030704535.1. Taxonomy (NCBI): domain Eukaryota; kingdom Viridiplantae; phylum Streptophyta; class Magnoliopsida; order Vitales; family Vitaceae; genus Vitis; species Vitis vinifera. The sequence continues at coordinate 6,993,630 of NC_081812.1, forward strand.
CCAGATTCATTCATGTCATCCACAACCTAAAGCTGTTCATAGAATCTAGAGCCCTAAGTTCACGACCTAGTGTCGTTCTTGTCAATCACAACACTAAGTTGTTCATAATATCTAGAGGCCTAAGCTCATGACCCACAGTAGTTCATGATATCCATATCCCTAAATTAATCATAGGATCTAGAGCCCTGAGCTCACGACCCTGAGTCATTCATTTCAATGACAAACCTGAGTTGTTCATTATCTAAAGCCATTAGCTTATGACTCTGAGTCTTTCAAGTCAATAACAACCTTAAGGTATTCATAGTATCTAGAGGCTTGAGCTCTTGAGCTAGAGTCGTTCATGTCATTCACAACCCTGAGTTGTTTGTAGCATCTAGAGCCTTGAGCTCACTACCAGGAGTTGTAAATGTTAACCATAACCTTAAGTTGTTCATAACATTTAGAGCCTCGAGTTTGCAACCTATAGTCGTTCATTTTAGGCAAAGCCCAAAGTTACTTATAGCATCTAGAACCTTGAGTACACGAACTGGAGTCGGTTATATCAACCATAGCCTTCACCTGTACATAGCATCTAAAGCCCTAAGTTCATGACTAGAGTGTTTCATGTCAACCATAGGCTTGAGCTATTCATAGTCTCTAAAGGCTTGAGCTCATGACCTGGAGTCGTTCATGTCATCCATAACCCTAACTTTTTAATAGGATCTAAAGCCCTTAGCTCACAACTCAGACTTATTCATTTAGACTCCCAACCCTAATCTCTTCATAGCATCTAGAGCCTTGAGTTGATGACTCAAAGTCTTTCAAATCAATCATAATCTTGAGCTAGTCATAGTATCTAGAGGCCTGAGTGCAAAATTCAGAGTCGTTCATGTCATCCATAGTTGTTCTTAGCATCTAGATCCTTAAGATCATGGGATGGACTTTTCATGTCAACCACAACCTTGAGTTGTTCATAGTATCTAGAGGCCTGAGCTCATGACCCGGAGTCGTTCATGTCATCTACAACCTTTAATTATTCATAGGATCTAGAGCCTTGAGCTCACAACTGAGAGTCATTCATGTCAACCTAGAGTGGCTGATGTCATCTATAGCCTTCAGTTTGTTCATAGCATCTAAAGTCATAGCTCATAACTCGGAGTCTTTCTTGACAACAACAACCTAGAGCTGTTCATTGTATTTAGGGCCTTGAGCTCACGACCTAGAGTTGTTCACGTCATCCACAACTCTGAGTTGTTCATAGCATCTAGAGCCTAGAGCTCACGACACATAGTCATTCATGTAAACCACATCCCAATGTTATTCATAGCATTTAGAGCCTTGAGCTCACAACCAAAAGTATCCCATGTTATCCACAACCCTTAGCTGTTCATAGCAACTAGAGCCTTGAGCTCACGATCAAGAGTCATTCATGTCAACCATAACCCTGAGTTGCTCATAGTATCTATAGTGCTGAGCTCATGACCCGTAGTCTTTCATGTCATTGATAGCTCTAAGTTGTTCATAGCATCAAGAGCCCTGAGCTCACGATCTAGAGTCCTTCATCTCAACCATATCCCAAATATGTTCATAGCGTCTAGAGCCCAGAGCTCACGACTTAGAATACCTCATGTCTTCCACAACCCTGAGCTATTAATAGCATCTAGAGCCTGACCTCATGACTCAAAGTCATTCATGTCAATCACAACCCAGAGTTGTTCATAGCATTTAGAGCCTTAAGCTCAAGACCTAGAGTGGATAATGTCATCCATAGCCCTGAGTTGTTCATATCATCTAGAACCATGAGCTCATAACTCAGAGTCTTTCAAGCCACCCACATCCTAGACCTGTTCTTTGCATCTAGGGCCCTGAGCCCATGACCCAGAGTATTCATGGCATCCACAACTTTGAGTTGTTTATAGCTGATTCATTGCCTAGCTGGTGTATGTCCTATTGATTGGTGTTCAATCAATTGGTGTACCTTGATTTTGGTCCTCAGACGGGAGTAATCAACAAAATTTATAAACCAATTTCACCATGTACTAGGATAGCCTTAACTAGCATAGCATAGTGGCTCTAGGATCGTTCACTGGGATGGGTTTTCAAATTACAACTGATATTAATTCAAAGCTGAATTGGTGCTTTTTCTTTTTCACTGTTAGCTTTAAAAGAAAACATAAAGCTATTTGAAAAGGTTGGTTTTTAAGTGAAACCAATAATAAGGTAACGAAAATTACTTACAAAGAAAAGTGTTTCTTGGAGTTTTTAGATCACTAGGCTCAGGTTCTTATTACAAAAAGAGAGTTCCGGTCACTTGAATCTTTTTCTTGCATTAGGGATTTAACATATAGTTATTTCCCGAACCGGTGCGGTACAGATGCTTCCCTTTTATGGATTCAAACACTAATTCCCTGTCACTGAATCATCTTGCAATGGTTCATACCTCTCACCTAGTATTGGCCATTCAAGGTGATCCTTAACCTCGGATTACCCATCAAAAGCTCGCAAGAGATAAATAATGGATGTCTCCTTGGAGTCCAAAAGCTTACCAAGTGTTGTCTATTCTAGAAAATCCTACCTTTAAACCACCTCCCAAAGGCTCGCAAGAGATAGACTAGTGTAACTCAATGGATGGAGTCCACTTGCCTTACCAAGTGTTGGCTCAGGTGATTTTAAGGCATTTTAAGTTAACTAAAAAGATAAAAACCATTAACGGGTCACACTTTCTCTTCATTAAAAACTGAAAAAAAAAACTTCCAATTTTCGCATACGGAACCTTACCCAACTTCCTTCACTCCAAGAAACAAAAATCCTAGCCACTCATCCTCTGAGAAAACATCCTCAGAGTTAGTTTGGCTAGTGAGAAAAATACAATCAAAATGAGTAGGTAAGGCAGAGCAAAGCTCTGTGTATTACTTTCTTCAAAACTATACAAAAGTTGGTCTCTGAGAAAAAAACTCTCGAGATATCTTAAAAAGAAAAATTACAAATGATTATATAGAAGGTTATTCACCCTTCCTTCTTACTTTCTAACTAAGGAATCCTATGATTGGTGGACTACAAGGAGAAAATAGGGATTTAAACAACAAATATCTGAAGAAAAAATTTAAAAGATTTGGTCGCAAATATCTGGGAGTACACAGTGGATTCTGCAAGTTGAAATATGACTTGCGAAAATTTCGCAAGTTGAATTGTCCATTTCGCAAGTTGGACCTTGATTTCGCAAGTTGACTTTTGTGATTTCGCAGCTTGTGAAATTGTCTTTTAGCTTGGCGCGACTGTCTTCCAATGGCCATAACTTCTTCATTTTAGCTCCGATTTGCACACTGTTTAAAGCGTTGGACTCCTGACTTCCCGAGCTTCGAGAAAAAATATAGTATGTATAAAATGGACTCTAGAAAGTGCTTGAAATGTGTCCTGTAGCTGTTATCCTCTTGAATTTCTTCATGTCAGATTCCTCTCTCTGTTTTTCCTCCTTGCATTCTTGATTTGGCTTTTGGAAAAGGACTACAAAGCTCCAAAACTTGGATTCATCCTGTAAATGAGCTTCCATTTGCTTTGCCATGGATTATACAGAGCTTTCCCTCATCTTAGATTGCTTTGGTGATAAAAAAACTATCAAAAACACCAAAACTTAACACAATTTGATTAGAAATGATTGCAAGGGTCCTTAACATGTCAATTGAGTTAAAAGGTAATAACTACTACCCAAAAAGTGTTTAAAAGAGTTAATTACAAACTATAAAATAACATTTTTTGAGTAGTAATCAATAGCATCTAGAGTCCTGAGCTCATGACACAGAGTCATTCATGTCAACCATAACCCAATGTTGTTCATTGAATTTAGAGCCCTGAGTTCACAACCAAGAGTATCTTATGTTATCTACAACCCTTACTTGTTCATAGCAACTAGAGCCTTTATCTCACAATCGACACTCATTCATGTCAACCATAACCCTGAGTTGTTCACAGTATCTGATTCATGCCCAATTGGTGTGTCAGCTGATTTGTGTTCAGCTGCTGCTCCTTGGATGAGGGAGTAATCAACAAAATTTATAACCTATTACACCATATACTAGGGTAGCAAAGAAAAAGCTACTATAGTATAGCGGCTCTAGGATCGTTCACTGGGAAGGGTTTCCAAATTACAAATGATATCAATTCAAAGTGAATTGGTAGTGTTTCATTTCAAGGTTAGCTTAAGAAATAAAACTCAAACCTTGATTGGTAAAGATTTAGATTCAAACAAACTAACAAAACAAGTAATGGGAATAACTTAGGAAGAAAAAAAAACATTCCTTGGAGGGTCAGGTTCACTGGGGTGGTTCCTCATGCAAAAGACATAGCTTCGGTCAGATGGTTCATTTCCTCGCGTTAGAGATTTAACATATAGTCAATTCTCTAACCGGTGTTGTACAGATACATCCTTTAATTAGATTTCAACTTTAATTCTCTCACTGATGCAACTTGCAATGGTTCAAACCTCTCACTAAGCCTTAACCATTCAAGGTGATCTTTAACCTTGGACTTCCCTTCTCAGGCTCGCAAGAGATAACTAATGGATGTCTCCTTGGAGTCCAAAAGCTTACCAAGTGTTGGCAATTCCAGAAAATCCTACCTTAAAGTCACCTCCCAGAGGCTCGCAAGGGGTAAACTAGTGCATCTCCATGGTTGGAGATCACTTGCCTTACCAAGTGTTGGCCCAGGTGACTCTAAGGTGTTTTAAGTTAACTAAAAACATAGAAATCACTAAAGGATTTCACTTCCTCTTCATTCATGGCTGAAACCACAGAGCTTTGCATTCTTGCACTTGGAACCTTCCCCGGTAACCTTAGCTCCAAGGAACTAAAGGTTTAGTTACTCATTCTCTGGGGAAAATTCCTCAGAGAGTTCATAACTTAGAAAAAGATGAAAAATACAAAGTGAGAAGGTAAGGCAAAACAAAGGGCCTGAAATTTACTTGCTTTCAAACTTTTACAAAAGGGTCTCCTCTTTGAGAACAAGCTCTCGAGGGGTTTATATATGAACATAATACAAAACTAATTATTACATGGATATTTACTCTTTTTACTAACTTAAAAGCTAAGGAATCTTGTAATTGGTGGCTTACAAGGAGAATTTTGGGATTTAGACAACAAAAATCTGATGGAAAATATCTCCCAATGTCAGTAGCAAATATCGGGATACACTAAGGACCATTTCGCAAGAGAAAATGATGTCTACGAGATTTTGCAGACATACAAAAAGGGCTGCGAAATCACTTCGCAACAAAAGGTTATTCTCGCAGGGCTGCGAAGTTGGCTTTCATCTTGAGGTTCTCAGCTTCCAACTTGTCACATATATCGGGCAACTTCAGGAGGAAATCCACCACACTGTACAAAAAGGCTGCGAAATCACTTCGCAACAAAAGGGTGATTTCGCAACACTTTTGCAAAATGCTTTCTTCAGCTTAGAGTGATTGACTTGTAGTGGCTGTAACTTGTTCGTTTCAACTCCAAATTGCACACCGTTTGAAGCATTGGATTGTTGACTTCCTGAGCTTTGAAATGACATATAGCATGCATCAATTGAACTTTAGAAAGTGCTCCAAAAGTGGCTGACACGACTGTCATCAAGAATATGCTTCATGGCAGATTCTCTTTACTTTTTCTCCTTGCATTCCGGATTTACTTATGGCAAAGGACTTCAAAGTTTCGGTTCTTCATGTTTATGAGCTTCCAATTGCTTTGCTCAAGATTCCATATAACTCTCCTCAATCTCGGATTGCTTTGGTGATCAAAAGGCTATCAAAACACCAAAACTTAACATAATTTGATTAGAATTGATTGCAAGGGTCCTTAACATGTTAATTGGGTTAAAAGGCAATAACTACTACTCAAAAGTGTTTAAAAGAGTTTATTACAAGCTATGAAAGAGCACTTTTTGAGTAGTAATCAGTATCTATAGCGTTGAGCTCATGACCCGTAGTCTTTCATGTCATTGACAACTCTAAGTTGTTCATAGTATCAAGAGCCTTGAGCTCACGACCCGAAGTCTCTCATCTAGACAATAGCCCAAATTTGATCATAGTATTTAGAGCCCTAAGCTCACGACTTAGAGTACCTCATGTCTTCCACAACCCTCAGCTATTAATAGCATCTTGAGCCTAAGCTCACGACTCAGAGTAGTTCATTTCAACCACAACCTAGAGCTATTCATAGCATTTAGAGACTTGAGCTCAAGACTTAGAGGGCTAATGTGATCTATAGCCCTATGTTGTTCATAGTATCTAGAGCCATGGCTCATAACTTGGAGTCTTTCATGCCAAGCACAACCTAGAGTTGTTCATTGCATCTAGGGCCCTAAGCTCACGAGCTAGAGTCATTTATATCATCCACAACTCTGAGCTTCTTATAACATCTAGAGCCCTGAGCTCATGACATAGAGTCATTCATGTCAACCACATCCCAACATTGTTCATAGCATTTAAAGCCCTAAGCACATAACCAAGAGTGTCCCATGTTATCCATAACCCTTAGTTATTCATAGCAACTAGAGCCTTGAGCTCACGATTAAGAGTCGTTCATTTCCACCATAAGCCTCAGTTGTTGATAGTATCTATAGCGCTGAGCCCATGAATCGTAGTCTTTCATGTCATTGACAGCTCCAAATTATTCATAGCATCAAGAGCCTTGAGCTCATGACTCGAAGTCATTCATCTCAACCATAACTCGAAGCTATTCATAGCATTTAGAGCCTTAAGCTCATGACCTAGAGTACCTTATGTCTTCGAAAACCCCGAGCTATTAATAACATCTAGAGCCTAGAGCTCACAACTTGGAGTCATTCATGTCAACCACAACCTAGAGTTGTTCATAGCATTTAGAGTCCTGAGCTAAAGACCTAGAGTTGCTAATGTCATCCATTACTTTGAGTTGTTTGTAGCATCTAGAGCCATTACCTCAAACCTCGGAGTCTTTGATGCCAACCATAGCCTAGAGTTGTTCATTGTATCTAGGGCCTTATGCTCATGACCTAGAGTTGTTCCTATCATCCACAACTCTGAGTTGTTCATAAAATATTTAGCCCTAAGCTCATGACTTAGACTCAATCATGTCAACCATAACATAAAGTTGTTCATAATATCTAAAGCCTTGAGATCATGACCCGGAGTTGTTCATGTCAATCACTGCCCAATGTTGTTCATAGCATTTAGAGCCTTGAGCTCATGACCTAGAGTAGCCCATGTTATCCAGAGTCCTCAACTATTCATAGCAACTAGTGTCTTGAGCTTACGACCAAGATTCGTTCATGTCAACCATAACTTTGAGTTGTTCATAGTATCAAGTGCCTGTAGTTCATGACCCATTGTCTTTCATGTCATCGACAACCCTGAGTGGTTCATAGCATCAAGAGCCCTAAGCCCATGACCCAGAGTTGTTCATGTCAACCACAACCTAGTGTTGTTCATAGCATCTAAAGGCTTGAGCTCATGACCGAGAGTAGCTCATGTCATCCACAATCCTAAGTTATTAATAGCATCTTGTTCCCTGAGCTCACAAATCGAAGTCATTCATGTCAACCATAGGCTAGAGTTGTTCATAGCATCTAGAGCCTTGAGCTCAAGACCTTTAGTGGTTAATGTGATCCACAACCCTAAACTATTCATAGCATCTAGAGTTGTGAGCTGACAACCCAAAGTCATTCATGTTATCCACAACCCTAAGCAGTTAATATAATCTAGAGTACCGAGCTCACAAGTTGGAGCCTTTCTTGTCATCGACAACCCTAAGCGCTTCATATCATCTAGAGCCCTAAGCTCATGACCTAGAGTTGTTCATGTCAACCATAACCCAGAGTTGTGTATAACATCTAAAGCCTTGAACTCATGATTGAGAGTGGCTCATGTCATGAATGGTCTAAAGTTGTTCATAACATCTAAAGGCCTAAGCTAGGGACTTAGAGTCATTCATGACAACTATAACCTAGAGTTGGTTATAACTTCTAGAGCCCTAAGCTCAAGACCTAGAGTGGCTCATATCATCCATAACCCTGAGCTATTCATAGCATCTAGAGCTCTACGCTCATGACCTAGAGTCTTTCATGTCAAGTATAAACCAGAGTTGTTCATTGCATTTAGGCCCCTAAGCTCACGACTTAGAGTCATTCGTATCATCCACAACCTTGAGTTGTTCATAGAATCTAAAGCCTTGAGCTCATGACTCAAAGTCTTTCATGTCATCGATAAACCTTGAGTTGTTCATAGAATCTTGAGTCCTGAGCTCATGACCCGAAGTCTTTCATGTTATCGACAACCCTCAGCTGCTCATAGCATCTAGAGCCCTAAGCTCACAACCCGAAGTCGTTCATCTCAACCATAGCCCAAAGCTGTTAATAGCATCTAAAGCAGGCTCACGACCTAAAGTGGGTAATGTCATCGACAACCTTGTGTTGTTCATAGCATCTAAAGCCCAAAGCTTACGACATAAATTCGTTCATGCCAACCACAACCCAGAGCTATTCATAGCACTTACAGACCTAAGCTTAAGACCTAGAGTGGCACATGTCATCCACAGCCTTGAGTTGTTCATGGCATCTAGAGCCTTGAGCTCACTGATTACTACTCAAAAAGTGCTATTTGATAGCCTATAATTAATCCTTTTAAACACTTTTGAGTAGTAGTTTAGGCCTTTTAACTCAATTGGCATGTTAAGGATCCTTTAAAGCAATTTTGATCACTTTGTGTAAGTTTTGGTGTTTTTGTTAGTATTTTGATCACCAAAGCAAGTCAAGTCTGAGGAGAGCTATGAGGAATCTTGGGCAAAGCTTAGAATTCATTTGCCAAGAGTGAATCCGGATTGCAAGGAGTAAAAGCAAAGAGAATCTGCCATAAAGCATATTCTTGATGACAGTTGTAGCAGCCACTTTTGGAGAACTTTTTGAAGTCCAAATGATGCATGATATATACCATTTCAAAGATCAGGAAGTCAACAATCCAATGCTTCAAACGGTGTGCAATTCGGAGTTGAAACGAAGAAGTTGCAGCCATTACAACCCAGTCACTCTGAGCTGAAGGAAGCATTTTGCAAAGTGCTGCGAAATCACCCTTTTGTTGCGAAGTGATTTCGCAGCATTTTTGTACAGTAAGGTGTTTCTCCTTCTGACGATGCACGATTTATGCCGCGAGAAGGAAGCTTGGAACCTCAAGGTGGAAGCCAACTTCGCAGCCCTGTGAAGATAACTCGGTGTTGCGAAATAATTTCGCAGCCCTCTTGGGTGTCTGCGAAATCTCGCAGACACCATTTTTCTCCTGCGAAATGGTTCCTGAAGCCTCCCGAAGTTTGCTACCGACATTGGGAGATATTTTCCATTAGATTTTTGTTGTCTAAATCCCAAAATACTCCTTGTAAACCACCAATTACATGATTCCTTAGTTTTTAAGTTAGTAAAAAGACTAAATATCTTTGTAACAATTAGTTTTATATTATGTTGATATATATACCTCTCGGGAGCCTGTTCTCGGAGAGGAGTTCCTTCTGTAACCGTTTGGGTAAGCAAGTAAAGTCTATTTTCTTTCTACTGCCTTACCTTCTCACTTTGTATTTTCATTTTATTTCTAAGTTATGAATTCTCTGAGGAGTTTTCCCTAGAGAATGAGTAACTAAACCTCTAATTCCTTGGAGCTAAGGTTGCCGGGGAAGGTTCCAAGTGCAAGAATGCAAAGCTTTGTGGTTTTAGCTAGTAATGAAGAGGAAGTGAAATCCTTTAGTGATTTCTATGTTTTTAGTTAACTTAAAACACCTTGGAGTCACCTGGGCCAACACTTGGTAAGGCAAGTGATTTCCAACCATGGAAATGCACTAGTTTACCCCTTGCGAGCCTCTGGTAGGTGACTTCAGGGTAGGATTTTCTAAAATAGCCAACACTTGATAAGCTTTTGGACTCCTAGGAGACATCCATTAGTTATCTCTTGCGAGCTTTTGACGGGTAATCCAAGGTTAAAGATCACCTTGAATGATTAAGGCTAGTGAGAGGCTTAAACCATTGCAAGTTGCATCAGTGAGAGAATTAAAGTGAAATCTAATTGAAGGAGTCTCTGTACATCACCGGTTAGAGAATTGACTATATGTTGAATCTCTAATGCGAGAAAATGAACCAACTGACCGGAGCTATGTCTTTTGCATGAGGAACCACCCCAGTGAACCTAATTCTCCAAGGAATGTTTTTCTTCCTAAATTATTCCAAACTTATGTTATGTTAGTTAGTTTAAGTCTCAACTTTTACCAATCAAAGTTTGTGTTTTACTTCTTAAGCTAACCATGAAATGAAACAAAACCAATTCACTTGGAATTGGTATCATTGATTGCTTGTTAATCATTCCCAGTGAACGACCCTAGAGCCACTATACTATAGTAGCTTTTTCTTTGCTACCCTAGTGTATGGTGTTATAGGTAATAAATTTTGTTGATTACTCCCTCAATCAAGGAGCACCAGCTGAACACGAATCAGCTGAGACACCAATTGAGCATGAATCAAATGGCGCCGTTGCCGGGGAATGAGTGTCAAGTTCATTGTGATACCATTTTTGAGCACTTGTGATTTTCATCACAAGTTGGTAAAGTTTCTTTCACTTTACTAATTTTCATTCTTTCTTTGTTTATTCATAATCTAAGTTTATCTTTTTAAAATTTAGCCTAGTTTAATTTTGTTGTTGTAGCCCTGTTTTTCTTGTTGTCCTCTGTTTTTATTTAAAGTTGCAGATAGATACTAGTTGTGTATGCCCAAGTGGATACGAGACATTGGAGGTAGGCTTGTTAAGTGTGATACACCTCAGAGAAGAGAATTGGAAGTGATCTTGAATATCATGGAAGCTACACCTGAAGATCAGCATAGTCACCAAGGTCGTCAAGACAATCTCAATGAATTCAGATCAATGAGGGACCGTATGCATCCACCTCGTATGAGTGCACCATCATGTATAGTGCCCCCTACAGAGCAGCTAGTGATCAGACCGTATCTTGTTCCACTTCTACCAACTTTCCATGGGATGGAGAGTGAGAATCCGTATGCACACATTAAGGAATTTGAAGATGTTTGTAATACATTCCAAGAGGGAGGAGCTTCAATTGATTTGATGAGGCTTAAGTTATTTCCTTTTACTTTAAAGGATAAGGCCAAAATTTGGCTTAATTCTTTAAGGCCAAGGAGTATCCGCTCTTGGACTGATTTACAAGTTGAATTCCTCAAGAAATTTTTTCCCACTCATAGAACAAATGGATTGAAAAGGCAAATTTCAAATTTCTCAGCTAAAGAGAATGAGAAATTCTATGAGTGTTGGGAAAGATACATGGAAGCTATAAATGCTTGCCCTCACCATGGCTTTGATACTTGGTTATTGGTGAGTTATTTTTATGATGGTATGTCATCCTCAATGAAGCAACTCCTCGAGACAATGTGTGGAGGAGATTTCATGAGCAAAAATCCAGAGGAAGCTATGGATTTCTTGAGCTATGTAGCTGATGTTTCAAGGGGATGGGATGAACCAACTAAAGGAGAAGTAGGAAAGATGAAGTCTCAGTTGAATGCTTACAATGCAAAGGCTGGGATGTATAATTTGAAAGAAGATGATGACATGAAAGCAAAATTGGCAGCTATGACAAGAAGATTGGAGGAGCTGGAGCTGAAAAGAATACATGAAGTGCAAGCTGTTGCTGAAGCACCAGTGCAAGTGAAGCTGTGTCCCAATTGTCAATCATTTGAACATTTGGTGGAGGAGTGCCCTGCAATTTCAGCTGAAAGGGAAATGTATAGAGATCAAGCAAATGTTGTTGGACAATTCAGGCCCAATAACAATGCGCCTTATGGAAATACCTACAACTCAAGTTGGAGGAATCATCCAAATTTCTCATGGAAGGCCAGAGCAACTCAATATCAACAGCCGGATCCACCATCTCAACAATCTTCAAGTATTGAACAAGCAATAGCCAATCTCAGCAAGGTAATGGGAGATTTTATTGAAAAGCAAGAAACCACTAATGCTCGAGTCGATCAAAAAATTGATAGAGTGGAGAGTATGTTGAATAAAAGGATGGATGGAATGCAAAATGATATGAACCAAAAATTTGATAACATCCAATATTCAATTTCAAGGCTTACAAATTTGAATACACTGCAAGAAAAGGGAAGATTTCCTTCTCAACCTCACCAAAATCCCAAAGGTGTCCATGAAGTGGACAGCCAGGAGGGAGAATCATCACAGCTGAAAGATGTGAAAGCCTTGATCACTCTAAGGAGTGGTAAGAAAATTGAGCAGCCAACACCCAAGCCACATGTTGAGAAAGAAGAAGAGATAAAGAAAGGGAAGGAAATGGAAGATAAAGAGAGTGAGATCAGTGAAGAAAAGAAGGACTCTGATTCAACAATGAAAGCAATTCCAGAGAAGGAGCTTCTGAAGGAAGAAATGCTGAAGAAATCAACTTCTCCACCTTTTCCTCAAGCATTACATGGGAAAAAGGGGATTAGAAATGCAGCTGAAATCCTTGAAGTCTTGAGACAAGTGAAAGTTAATATTCCACTGCTGGATATGATCAAACAAGTTCCAACGTATGCAAAATTCCTAAAGGACTTGTGTACTATCAAAAGAGGGTTGACTGTAAACAAGAAAGCCTTCTTGACTGAGCAAGTAAGTGCAATCTTACAATGTAAGTCTCCTTTGAAGTACAAAGACCCTGAAAGTCCTACCATTTCAGTCATGATTGGAGGAAAGGTAGTGGAGAAAGCCTTGCTAGATTTGGGAGCAAGTGTGAATTTGCTTCCATATTCTGTCTACAAGCAATTGGGACTTGGAGAGTTGAAGCCAACAACAATCACTTTATCTCTAGCAGATAGATCAGTGAAAATTCCAAGAGGGGTAATTGAGGATGTATTGGTTCAAGTAGATAATTTCTACTATCCAGTAGATTTTATTGTTCTTGATACAGATCCTACTGTAAAGGAAGCTAATTTAGTTCCTATCATCCTTCGAAGGCCATTTCTTGCAACTTCAAATGCAATCATCAATTGCAGGAATGGGCTTATGCAACTCACTTTTGGTAACATGACCCTGGATCTCAATATTTTCTATATGTCTAAAAAGCAAATCACTCCAGAAGAAGAAGAAGGTCCAGAAGAGCTATGTGTAATTGATACTTTGGTGGAGGAGCACTGTAATCAACATATGCAAGACAAGTTGAATGAAAGTCTTGAGGATATTGAGGAAGGTTTTTCTGAATCTCCTATTGGGCTTGCTACTCTACAAAGTTGGAGAAAAATAGAAGAAATTCTACCTTTGTTCAATAAGGAAGAGGAGGCAGCTGTTGAAAAAGAAATTCCAAAACTCAATCTGAAGCCTTTACCTGTGGAGCTGAAATATACATATCTTGAAGCAAATAATCAATGTCCTGTTGTGATATCCTCATCTCTGACCAGTCATCAAGAGAATTGTTTAATGGAAGTTCTCAAGAGGTGTGTAAGAAGGCAATAGGATGACAAATATTTGACTTGAAAGGCATTAGTCCTTTAGTTTGTACTCATCATATATATATGGAGGAGGAAGCAAAACCAATTCGTCAATTTCAAAGAAGGTTGAATCCTCATCTACAAGAGGTGGTGCGAGCTGAAGTGCTGAAGCTACTTCAAGCAGGAATCATTTACCCTATTTCTGATAGCCCTTGGGTGAGTCCTACTCAAGTGGTACCAAAGAAGTCAGGGATCACAGTGATTCAAAATGAAAAAGGGGAAGAAATTACTACACGCCTCACTTCAGGTTGGAGGGTGTGTATTGATTATAGAAAGCTGAATGCTGTAACCAGGAAGGATCATTTTCCATTGCCATTTATTGATCAAGTGTTGGAGAGAGTCTCTGGACATCCATTCTATTGTTTCTTGGATGGGTATTCAGGGTATTTTCAAATTGAAATTGATTTGGCAGATCAGGAAAAAACCACTTTTACATGTCCATTTGGAACATATGCTTATAGAAGAATGCCTTTTGGTTTATGCAATGCACCTACTACATTTCAAAGATGTATGTTGAGTATTTTCAGTGATATGGTGGAGAGAATTATGGAGGTTTTCATGGATGACATCACCGTATATGGAGGTACATTTGAGGAATGCTTGGTTAATTTGGAAGCAGTTCTTCATAGATGCATTGAAAAAGACCTGGTGCTCAACTGGGAGAAATGCCATTTTATGGTACGTCAAGGAATTGCCCTTGGCCATATCATCTCTGAAAAAGGCATTGAAGTTGATAAAGCAAAGGTGGAGCTTATTGTCAAATTACCATCCCCAACAACTATGAAAGGAGTAAGGCAGTTCCTTGGCCATGCAGGGTTCTATAGGAGGTTTATAAAAGGTTTTTCAAGTCTTTCAAAACCTCTTTGTGAGCTGTTAGCTAAGGATGCTAAGTTTATATGGGATGAAAGGTGTCAGCATAGCTTTGATCAACTGAAGAAATTTTTAACAACAACTCCAATAGTGAGAGCCCCTAACTGGCAATTACCTTTTGAATTGATGTGTGATGCCAGTGACTTTGCTATAGGAGCTGTGCTTGGCCAAAGAGAAGATGGGAAGCCCTATGTGATTTACTATGCAAGTAAAACACTAAATGAAGCTCAAAAGAACTACACAACTACAGAGAAAGAATTGTTAGCTATGGTATTTGCTTTGGACAAATTTCGAGCTTATTTAGTGGGGTCTTTCATTATTGTCTTCACTGACCATTTAGCCTTGAAGTATTTATTGACAAAGCAAGATGCAAAAGCAAGGTTGATTAGATGGATTCTTTTGTTACAAGAGTTCGATCTTCAAATCAAAGATAAGAAAGGAGTGGAGAATGTAGTAGCTGACCACTTGTCAAGGTTAGTTATAGCACATAATTCCCATCCCTTGCCTATCAATGATGATTTTCCTGAAGAATCACTCATGTTACTAGTGAAAACTCCTTGGTATGCTCATATTGCTAATTATTTAGTAACTGGTGAAATTCCAAGTGAGTGGAATGCACAGGACATGAAGCACTTCTTCACCAAAATTCATGCTTATTATTGGGAAGAGTCCTTTCTCTTTAAGTATTGTGCAGATCAGATTATTAGGAAGTGTGTCCCTGAAGATGAGTAGTAAGGGATTCTATCTCATTGTCATGAGAATGCATGTGGAGGCCACTTTGCCTCTCAGAAAACAGCCATGAAGGTATTGCAATCAGGGTTTACTTGGCCATCTCTTTTCAAAGATGCTCACATCATGTGTAGGAATTGTGATAGATGCCAAAGGCTTGGAAAGCTAACAAAAAGAAATCAAATGCCTATGAACCCCATTCTGATAGTTGAGATATTTGATGTATGGGGCATTGACTTCATGGGACCTTTCCCAATGTCTTTTGGTAATTCTTACATCTTGGTGGGGGTGGATTATGTTTCTAAGTGGGTTGAGGCAATCCCCTGTAAACAAAATGATCACAGGGTGGTTCTCAAGTTTCTTAAAGAGAACATTTTCTCAAGATTTGGGGTGCCCAAAGCCATAATCAGTGATGGAGGTGCTCATTTTTGCAACAAACCTTTTGAAGCTCTGTTATCCAAGTATGGAGTGAAGCATAAGGTGGCCACACCTTATCATCCTCAGACTTCCGGGCAAGTTGAGCTAGCTAACAGGGAAATAAAGAACATCTTGATGAAAGTGGTGAATTCCAACAGAAAGGATTGGTCTATTAGGCTTCATGATTCATTGTGGGCATATAGAACAGCTTATAAGACTATTCTAGGGATGTCTCCCTATCGTCTTGTCTATGGTAAAGCATGCCATCTCCCTGTGGAAGTTGAATACAAGGCTTGGTGGGCAATAAAGAAGCTGAATATGGACTTGATCAAGGCAGGAGAAAAGAGATTTCTAGACCTTAATGAGATGGAGGAATTAAGAAATAATGCTTATATCAATTCCAAAGTTGCAAAACAGAGAATGAAGAAGTGGCATGATCAACTCATCTCCAACAAGGAATTTCAGGAAGGGCAAAGAGTTTTGATGTATGACACAAGACTCCATATCTTTCCTGGGAAGCTCAAGTCAAGGTGGATAGGCCCGTTCATTATTCACCGAGTATGGTCCAATGGGGTGGTGGAATTGTTGAATTCCAATGGCAAGGATAACTTTAAAGTCAATGGATATCGTCTCAAGCCATTCATAGAGCCATTCAAACCAGAAAAGGAGGCAATCAACCTCCTTGAACCTAAAAAAGCCTAAGTGAAAAAGGGTTTGCTGGACGTGGTTTTACCACAGTCCAAAGTTTTTGTAAATATTGTAAATTTTCAAGTTGTTTCCATACTTTTGATCTTAGTTTTTGATCTTAAATCATGTTTTTAGGTGTGTTTTAATTGTTTTAAATGATCCCAGGTGGAAAAAATTTCAAGGAGATTGAAAGAAAAAAAATCAGGTCGAAATCGAAGCCAAAACAGAGCAAAAACAGGGGAAAAATAGAGCTCTGCGAAATTTCGCAGAGTGAAGGAAACTTCTACGAAATGAGCATTTTGTTGCCAAACCATTCCGCAACACTGTAGAAGTCTCTACGAGGGTATTCGCAACTGCGAAAGTGAATTTGGCACACGAGTGCCACTTCGTAGTACAGTAGCACCCATTTGGCAGCTGCGAAACGCATTGCGAAGTGGAAAAGCATGATTTCTCACCAAAAGTCCCATTCCGCAGGGTATTTCGCAATTACGAAAGTGGTTTTGGCACACGAGTGCCACTTCGCAGCACAATAACATCAATTTCGCAGCTGTGAAACTCACTGCGAAGTTGCTGCGAAAATGGTATTTTGCTGCGAAATTGGCGTTTTGTTGCGAAACTCAAACTGACCCTTAGGCTTCCGTTTTTCCTATTTATACTGGTCATTTGAGCTGCGAAAAGGGTTTCAAAAATCAGAGCACCATTCTCGCAGCCTGTTCGTCTTCTTCAGTGAGCCATGCCGTCCGAGCCTCCGGTCATCTTCTCAGATCAGCAACGCCGACCAAAGTTCGATAGCCCAAAATGGCACGAACACGAGGGGCTAAGTCTTCATCTCCTTCGAACCGCAAGAAGAGTCTGCGAAAGGAGTCAGTTCCAGAACCTGCTCTAGAGGCTTCGCCGTCAAGACCAATTCCACCTCCGGTGAAGCCCGTGCCACCAAAGCCACTGACAAGACGATACCTTACCAGGTCAGGCGGTCGGCCATTGCAGAAGAAACCTAGGGTGGAGAGCTCAGAACCCATCGATTTGACTGAGCAATCTCTAGAGCCTTCTTCAATTCCATCACCGGTTCAAACTCCAGTGCCATCACCGGTTCCTTCACCAAGTCCCCTGCCAGTTCCATCGCCGGTACCATCTCCGGCGCTGCAAGAAAAATCTCAGGAGCCTCAAGTGCCACTTCCCGAGCCCCAAATTCAAGCGGAAACACCTTTGGAAGAAGTGATTAGGAGGCCAATGCTACCTCAGCCCCCAATTGAGGGAAACTTGGATTGTCGAACTCGGGCATTCCATTCCGAGCTTTGCTTCGACTTAGCAGCATTCAGAGTGAGGCCAGAGCTTGCCCAATCATTCCAGCTGCTGAGGAGGTATCATATGGAGCAACTACTAGCTCCAAGAGACTTTTTCTATCCCCGGATAGCCACGGATTTCTACCAATCCATGACAACCAAAGAGGTAAGGAATCCGACTTTGATTCATTTCACTATCGATGGGAGACATGGTATATTGGGAGCCCGACATATTGCTGAAGCCCTGCAAATTCCTTTTGAGCCAACCCAATTCGATAATTTTAGAGCTTGGGCAAATCCTACTGAGCTAGAGATAGTTCGCACCCTTTCCAGAGGAGCTGCAAATCGATCACATCTGCTGAGGGGGGAGCTTCCTCCAGTTATGTTTTTGATTGATGCCTTTTTGCGTCATAATCTATATCCATTGCAGCATTGGACCCAAAGAAGGGGAGTTCTCCTGGAAGCTCTTTATAAGATGTCAGAAGGATTTTTCTTTGGGCCTCATCATCTGATCATGGCAGCCCTTCTCTATTTTGAAGAGAAGGTTCACAGAAAGAAGCTTCAGAGAGCAGATTGCATTCCCCTCCTCTTCCCAAGGCTGCTATGCCAAATTTTGGAGCATCTAGGATACCCCTCTGAGCCTCAACTGGAGAGAAAGCGAATATGCCGTGAGCCATTCACTCTTGATAAATGGAATAATATGACGGCCTACAAAGTTGATCAGCCTGGGCAGCCTTAGCCAGCAGCAAGGAGAGCCTCCCCAAGACATATACCTGAGGGTATAACAGTTGCTGCTCCTGCCATTCCTAGAGCTCCACCAGCTACACCTGCTTCATCACAGCCATCCACATCAGCTGAGCCGAGGATGGCCATTCCTATATCTGAATATCGAGAGTTGTGCCGTGCATTGGAGACTCTTACAGCTTCCTAGAGCAGTCTTGCTCAGGAGATGGCAGCCATCAGAGCATGCCAAGAGCAGATGTTAGCCTCTCAGGCTCAACAAGCTGCCATCTTAAGGCAGCTCCAAGTCCATTTCGATCTGCCATAAGCTGTAGAGTCCTCCATTGATACTCCAACAGAGCCACACTCTCAACCTTCAGAGTCTCATCCTCCAGAGCCCCAAGCCCCAGCTGATGCACCTACTGAAAAGGCAGATCCATCTGCCTAGCACCACCACCCCACTCATCAGACATTATATATATCTTCTGTTTATGTTTTTTTTTATGCATTTTGTTTTTTTTTTAGTTGAAAAGAAGTCTCTGTATTTTGGTACTATATATGGGATTCCTTGTGATTACTTGTCTTTTGCACTGTACTTGAATGAACAGAAAGTAATACAAGTTGAATATTTCTTGTTAAAAGTTAGCATTAAGTTCTCCCTATTTCCTTTTCTCACATATTCTATTCTTTTTGAAACATGTGGTTTTCCCCAATCAATATTCGAATTTGATATCAGCAAGGAGGTACCACTTCCTCCCTTTTATTACAGTCACTCAAATCACATTGAGGACAATGCTCAGTTCGGTTGGGGGGTATGAGGAAGGAAGTATGCTAAATCTTTTTGGTATTGCAATTATATTGGTTAATTAGTTGTAGTTTTATTGGTTAATTAGTTGTAGTTTTTACTTTTTACTCTTTTTATTCTACTCTCCATGAATTTTGAGGAAAAATTTTCAAATTAAACCAAGAGAAATTGAACTGTTGCTTTTTCACTTGACTTAGAGTATGGATTATGCTTACTAAAGTGGTTCAATTGTTGAAGCTTCTATTGAAATTGAATTTAGTTCTTCCACTTTAAGCTATCCACACAATGTGCACATTAGTTTCTGATTATAAGATGAAAAGCTATTTCCCTCTTAACTTAGGATAATTTTGGGACTTGGTATATTTGACCTCATTTGATAAAAATTGAAACACCCTACAAAAGGCCAATGAGCCTTTGAAATAAAGAAAGTTGTTTGCTTGCCTTGAAACCCGAGCAAGGTCTGAGGGGTATATATGGTGAAAATATTTTAAGCCTGGTGCCCTAAGCCTTAATTGGTTGGGAGTCACCGACCTCAATGCTCGTTATAAGGGTGAATAGGTAGAGCTAGCATATGGTAGATGCTTGAGTATTAGAATCTCATTCTTAAAAGTCCGGGGAAAAATCCGAGGAGTTAGTGGTTGAAAGATCCTTAAAACTTGGTGCCCTAAACCTTAATTGGTTGGGAGTCATCGATGGACCCCCATTACATGGACAAGTCAGAAAGAGTACCCCATAAAGCTGCCTTGAAAAAAAAAAAAAAAGAATATATGATGAAAGTGTGTTCTTTTCTTATTGATTTTGGTCAGTTTGCTAAAGTGTTGAAAAGAGATAGGTTGGGGGGAGAGACTAGTTTAGCATATTATTCTCGGAACCTAAGGAGCCAATACACATAGATTTTTGTGGAAGATTGAAGTTTAGTTCTTTAAAAGGGGAAATGATTTTAAAACTTCAGTTTGCATAATGCACTCCCTTGATTGACAGTGTTTAGCATAGTTTGTTATGACTCTTGTTGAGATTTGGGTTTGTATTTCTTTAATGCTTCATGTGAGAATTAGATCATCATGCCACTTAAGAATTATTTTCCTTTAGCATGATGTTGTAAATTTTAGATTAGTTTGCTTTTTATTTTCATTTTTCTCTCCTATATTGCTAAGGGACTAGCAATATGTCGGTTGGGGGGAGTGATTACTACTCAAAAAGTGCTATTTGATAGCCTATAATTAATCCTTTTAAACACTTTTGAGTAGTAGTTTAGGCCTTTTAACTCAATTGGCATGTTAAGGATCCTTTAAAGCAATTTTGATCACTTTGTGTAAGTTTTGGTGTTTTTGTTAGTATTTTGATCACCAAAGCAAGTCAAGTCTGAGGAGAGCTATGAGGAATCTTGGGCAAAGCTTAGAATTCATTTGCCAAGAGTGAATCCGGATTGCAAGGAGTAAAAGCAAAGAGAATCTGCCATAAAGCATATTCTTGATGACAGTTGTAGCAGCCACTTTTGGAGAACTTTTTGAAGTCCAAATGATGCATGCTATATACCATTTCAAAGCTCAGGAAGTCAACAATCCAATGCTTCAAACGGTGTGCAATTCAGAGTTGAAACGAAGAAGTTGCAGCCATTACAAGCCAGTCACTCCGAGCTGAAGGAAGCATTTTGCAAAGTGCTGCGAAATCACCCTTTTGTTGCGAAGTGATTTCGCAGTATTTTTGTACAGTAAGGTGTTTCTCCTTCTGACGATGCATGATTTATGCCGCGAGAAGGAAGCTTGGAACCTCAAGGTGGAAGCCAACTTCCCAGCCCTGTGAAGATAGCTCGGTGGTGCGAAATAATTTCGCAGCCCTCTTGGGTGTCTGCGAAATCTCGCAGACACCATTTTTCTCCTGCGAAATGGTTCCTGAAGCCTCCCGAAGTTTGCTACCGACATTAGGAGATATTTTCCATTAGATTTTTGTTGTCTAAATCCCAAAATACTCCTTGTAAACCACCAATTACATGATTCCTTAGTTTTTAAGTTAGTAAAAAGACTAAATATCTTTGTAACAATTAGTTTTATATTATGTTGATATATATACCTCTCGGGAGCCTGTTCTCGGAGAGGAGTTCCTTCTGTAACCGTTTGGGTAAGCAAGTAAAGTCTATTTTCTTTCTACTGCCTTACCTTCTCACTTTGTATTTTCATTTTATTTCTAAGTTATGAATTCTCTGAGGAGTTTTCCCCAGAGAATGAGTAACTAAACCTCTAATTCCTTGGAGCTAAGTTTGTCGGGGAAGGTTCCAAGTGCAAGAATGCAAAGCTCTGTGGTTTTAGCTAGTAATGAAGAAGAAGTGAAATCCTTTAGTGATTTCTATGTTTTTAGTTAACTTAAAACACCTTGGAGTCACCTGGGCCAACACTTGGTAAGGCAAGTGATTTCCAACCATGGAAATGCACTAGTTTACCCCTTGCGAGCCTCTGGTAGGTGACTTCAGGGTAGGATTTTCTAGAATAGCCAACACTTGATAAACTTTTGGACTCCTAGGAGACATCCATTAGTTATCTCTTGCGAGCTTTTGACGGGTAATCCAAGGTTAAAGATCACCTTGAATGATTAAGGCTAGTGAGAGGCTTAAACCATTGCAAGTTGCATCAGTGAGAGAATTAAAGTGAAATCTAATTGAAGGAGTCTCTGTACATCACCGGTTAAAGAATTGACTATATGTTGAATCTCTAACGCGAGAAAATGAACCAACTGACCGGAGCTATGTCTTTTGCATGAGGAACCACCCCAGTGAACCTAATTCTCCAAGGAATGTTTTTCTTCCTAAATTATTCCAAACTTCTGTTATGTTAGCTAGTTTAAGTCTCAACCTTTACCAATCAAAGTTTGTGTTTTACTTCTTAAGCTAACCATGAAATGAAACAAAACCAATTCACTTGGAATTGGTATCATTGATTGCTTGTTAATCATTCCCAGTGAACGACCCTAGAGCCACTATACTATAGTAGCTTTTTCTTTGCTACCCTAGTGTATGGTGTTATAGGTAATAAATTTTGTTGATTACTCCCTCAATCAAGGAGCACCAGCTGAACACGAATCAGTTGAGACACCAATTGGGCATGAATCACTCACGACCTAAAGTCTTTCATATCAATCATAACCCAGAGTTGTTCATTACATCTAGGGCCTTAAGTTGATGACCTAAAGTCGTTCATGTCATCCATAGCCCTGAGATGTTCATAACATCTAAAGCCTTGAGCTCACGACCCGAGTCATTCATGTCAACCACTGCCTAGAGCTATTCATCTCATCTAAAGGCCTAAGCTCATGACCCAAAGTAGCTCATGTCATCCATAACCCTGAGCTACTCATAGCATCTATAACCTTGAGCTGACAACCCAGAGCCATTCTCGTGAACCATAGCCTAGAGTTGTTCATAGTATCTAAAGCCCTAAGTTCACGATTGAGAGGAGCTCATGTCATCCATAAACCTTATTTGTTCATAATATTTAGAGAGATGAGCTCACAACCTAGAGTAGCTCTTGTCATCCACAACCTTGAGCTATTCATAGGATCAAGAGCCCTGAGCTCACGACCCATAGTCTTTCATATCATCAATAGTCTTGAGTTGTTCATAGCATATAGAGCATTGAGAACATGACCTATAGTAGTTCATCTTAACCACAACCTAGAGCTATTATAGATCCTGAGCTCATGACCTAGAGTAGCTCATGTTCATAGCATCAAGAGCTCCATGCTCATGACCCGTAGTCTTTCATGTCATCGATAGGCCTAAGCTATTCATAGCTGATTCTTGGTTCCTAGCTAGTGTCTTCTAATTCAGTTCTCAGACGGGAGTAATCAATAAAATTTATAACCTATTTCACCATGTACTAGGATAGCCTCAGCTAGCATAGCATAGTGGCTCTAGGATCGTTCACTGGGATGGGTTTTCATTTCACACCTGATATTAGTTTAAAGAACTGGATTGGTGTTTTTTCTTTTCTAAGTTAGATTTAAAAGAAAACATAAACTTTGGTTTGAAAAGGTTGGCTTTAAGCTAACAAAAAAATAGTAACTGAGTTTTAATTACAAAGAAAATGGTCTCTTGGATTTTCAAGTTACTAAGTTCAGACCCCTTATACAAAAGTGGAGATTCCGGATCTTTCCTCGCATTGGGGATCTAACCTATAGTTATCATCCCAACCAGTGTGTTACAGTTGCTTCCTATTAATGGTTTCAATGCTAATTCCTTCTCACTGATGCATCTTGCAATGACTCGTGCCTCTCACCTAGCATTTGCCATTCAAGGTGATCCTTAACCTTGGATTACCCTTCACAAGCTCGCAAGAGATAACTAATGGATGTCTCCTTAGAGTCCAAAAGCTTACCAAGTGTTGGCTATTCTAGAAAATCCTACCTTTAAACCACCTACCAGAGGCTCGCAAGAGATAAACTAGTGTAACTCAATTGATGGAGTCCACTTGCCTTACCAAGTGTCGGCCCAGGTGATTTTAAGGCGTTTTAAGTTAACAAAAAATATAAAAACCATTAACAGGTCACAAATTCCTCTTCATTAAAAACTGAAACAAGGAAAACTCTCACTTTTGTAGTCGGGTCCCTCACCAAGTTCCCTTCTGTCTAAGAGACAAAAAGTCTAGCCACTCATCCTCTGATAAAACATCTTCAGAGGTTGTTTGGCTATAATGAAAAATACAATCAAAATGAGAAGGTAAGGTAGAGCAACGCTCTGTCTATTTCTTACTAAAAACATGTACAAGTGATCCCCACTCCAATATCTTCCCCTCCTCAGAGAGACGAGAGATATTAGAGATGGTTTAGAGATATGGAATTTTATCGGGGGATTGTATCAAGGATCTTTTTTACAAGGAGATATCTTAGGATATATAAGGAGAGATATTTTCAACCTCTTAATTAGATATCCTAAATATCTTAAAATATCTTCAACTGATTACAAGGAGAGAATTGATAATTTACACCAAATATCTTAAGGTAAAAAGATCTAAAAGAGTCGGTGTAAAATATCTAACTATTACATTTTTGCATTGGAGAAAGGTGGTGCGAAAAATTTTGCATCGGAGAAAGTCAGTGCGAAAAATTTTGCATTGGAAAAGTGTGCTGTGAAAATTTTTGCATTGGGAAATGTCAGTGCGAAAATTTTCGCATCAGGGAATGTCAATGCGAAAATTTTCGCATCAGGAAATGTCAATGTGAAATTCCTTTTCAACTTTGCACAGTTGCCTTCAAATGGCCATAACTTCTTCGTTTCAGCTCCAAATTGCACACTGTTTGAAGCGTTGGACTTCTGACTTCCCGATCTTCGACATGATATATAGTATGTAAAAAATGGACTCCAGTAAGTGCTCCAAATTTTCCTTGCAACTGCTGTCCTTTGAATTTCACATAGCATGTGAAGATTTCGCATCACCATGCAAAATTGCTTCATGATGGATTTCTCTCTTTGATCCTCTCCCTTGCATCTCTTGATTGGCTTGGAAAATCATTCCCAAGGGTTGCACAAAGTTCTCCGTCATTCTTGGCTTGCCTCAATGATCAAAAAGCTACCAAAAACACCAAAACTAGCCAAAAATTGATTAAAAACATTTGCAAGGGTCCTTAACGTGCCAATTGAGTTAAAAGGTATTAATTACTACTCAAAAGTGTTTAAAAGAGTTTATAACAAGCTATAAAAGATCACTTTTTGAGTAGCAATCACTCCCCCCAACCGACATATTGCTAGTCCCTTAGCAATGAAGGAGAGAAAAACAAAACAAAAATTAAGACAGTAATATAATTTACAAAATCATGTTGATCACTTCCAAAAAATCATAAGTGGCATGATTGCAAAACATACTCTCACATGGAACATTAAAGAAGCAAAACTCATCCTTCAACAAGAGGGTATCAAAAATCTTACCTAATCATAATTCATAAAGAGTAAGCATTATGCAAATTTAAGTCATGATAGGATTTCCACTCTCCTAGGCTCAATTAGTACTCTTCCAAAAAAATCTAAGTGTTATTTATTAGCTTCCGAATATAGTACTTTGAACTAATCTCTCCCCCCAACCTAGTTCTTGCACAGACTTCAGCAAACTGACCACTTTCAATAGGCTAAGAACGCACCTCTTTTATTTCACAATTTTTTCTTGTAGGAGTGCAATGCTAAAGGTATTATTTTCTAAAGTGTCCATGTAATAGAGGTCCATCGATGACTCCCAACCAATCAAGGTTTAGGGCATCAAGCTTTAAGGATCTTTCGACTACTAACTCCTCGGATTTTACCCCGGACTTTTGAAATTGGAATTCAATACCTAAGCACCTACAATATGTTAAACTCCACCTATTCACCCTTGTAACGAGCAATGAGGTCGGTGACTTCCAACCAATTAAGGCTTAGGGCACCAGGTTTAAAAGATTTTCACCATATACCCCTCGGACCTTGCTCGGGTTTCAAAGCAAGTAAAACACTTTGTTATTTTTCTCTTTTTCATTAAAGGCTCATTGGCCTTTTATCAGGTGTCCCAACACTATTAAAACGAGGTCAAAGGTACCAAGTCTAAATTTTTCTAAGTTTAGGAGGTGAGATAGTTTATCATCTTATAATCGGAATCTAAAGTGCACAATGTGTGGTAAGATTAAAGTGGAAGAAATAAGGTTGAATTCAATAGGAGTTTCAATAATTCATCAATCTCAATAAGCATAATACGACTCTACTATTCAAATAAAAAGGCGAGAATTCAATTTCTTTCATTTCATTTTGAGAATTTTTCCTTAATAACCATGTAGAGTACAGTAAAACTTTTAAAATTAGGAAAAAATTAAAAAAAAATTAAAAATTAAGCAAAAAGTACTAAATTAACAAGATAACTTAGCATTATTAACAACTTCCTTCCTTTACTCTCCCCCCAACTAAGATCAACAGTGTCTTTAATGTGTCAAGAACGATTATAAATAAAGGGAGGAAGTGGTACCTCCTAAGTGACATGGAGTCTAAGTCGTATAGGAGAGACCACATGATTAAAAAAAACAAAAGATTAATGAGTAAAGGAGATAGAAAATGCCAAGTATAAACAAAAATGATATGTATATATTACTCTGAGAATGTACAATGAAATGATCATGCAATACATCCAATCCCAGAATATATAATATCAACTAATATACTAAGTAAATACAATATAAAGAAATGATCAAGGAGCAGGGTTCTCTAGTGGACATGATGGCTCTAGGGCTGTCTCGTGAGTGGCCTGAGGTGGGACATCAACTGTGATGGTCTCCTCAGGTGGAATCGTCTCCTCAGCTGGAGCTCTCGGCTATGATGGTCCAGGAATATCAGTCTGAGGTGGTGCAAGACCCAGATGCTGCTGTATCTGACGAAGGATAGCAGTATGCTGTTCAAGAATAATAGAATGCCGATCTTGCTGATCTCGGATGTCTCTCATCTTTTGGAATAGAGAGTCGTGTGTGGCGTTGAGTGTTCTAAATAATAATACCATACCACGAAACTCTGAGCCAGAAATGGTGATAAAGTCCTATGATGAAGGAGGTACAGTTGGTGGAATAGGCGGTGTAGCTGGAGGATCAGTAGAGGCAGCCTGAGGCATACATGGTGCAGTAGGGGTGGATGGAATAGACTTTGTGGGATGCTCGCCCTGCTGTGCCTGGTCAGGCTGTACTGGTACTAGAGGTACTGGCAATGGAGGTACTGGCCTGGGTGGGGCTGCTTCATGTGCTAATTCGGCTGAACTCCTCTCTGCTAGCTGTGTCCATTGGTCGAGAGTGAAATGCTCTCGGCAATGGTGGCGGCGCTCGAGATGGGGCTCAGTAGGGTAGCCCATATGCTCCAATATATGGCAGAGAAGCCTCAGAAATAGTAATGGAATCGTGTCAGCTCGCTGTAGCTTCTTCCTATGCACTTTCTCCTCGAAGTATAGGAGAACGACCATGATCAGATGGTGTGGACCAAAATAGAAACCCATATATATCCTGTATAATGCATCCAAAATAGGTCCTCGCCTCTGCACTGAATGCTAGAGAGGGAAAATGTTGGACCTCAACAATACATCTACTAGGAGCATCTCAGATGAAAGCTCCTTACGTAGCAGGCATGTATCTCCAGAAGTCCCTCGTGATAGAATGCAGACCATGTTTCTCTGAGATGTGGAGGTCCACTGTCTGAACTGATCTGGATCCTTTGGCTGAAATGGAATGTGGAGAGCCTCAGCAATATGCCTAGCTTCTAAGATACCCTGACGTTCGTCTATACTGAAACGAATGGCTATGGAACCCTAGACGCCCTGAGTAGTCATGGACTGATAGAAATCCATCGCTACTCTGGGGTAGAAAAACTCTATGGGAGTCATTAGACGCTCGAGATGGTACCTCTGGAGCAATCCAAACGAATCCCGAAGGTCTGGCTTGTAACACCTAGTACTAATGAATTAAATAGGCAATAATGATTATTTTAGTACTTAACTTTAAGCTTGCTTAATTAGATGTTAAAACTAGTTTAGTGCTAATCATGTTTAATTAAGAATTAAACTTTGATTAAGGTTAAGTGGGATTAGTTAATGACCTAAGCATGCTTATTAGGTTCTTAGGGACTAATTAGGGTTATGAAAACCTAAAGGACTAATGGGCAATTATGGGTTTTATTTTTGATAACTTGAAGGACTAAAGTGCAAAATTTGGAAATTGGAGTTAGTGGAATGCCACCTCCTACTTGGGTGATTGGTGGCAGCCATGTGGGCTGCCACCTCATGCTTAGGTGCTTGGAGACCCCTTTATAAGGGGGCTACAGCTCGTTTTGCACCATTTCACCTGCAGCAACTTGGGTTAGAGAGAGAATCTAGAGAGAGAAAGTGTAGATTTGAGGTAAGCAAGTTGTTTAATTTTGTAATTTTCGTTTATTTTGGTTCCTAATGGTATGTTGAATAGAATTAACGGTAAAAATTGTGTAAAAGTTGAGTATAATTAGCTATAAACCTGTTTTAGTTAAAAATCACAATTAATTAAAGATTAAAGTATTTTAAGTTAAGTATTTTATTAATGGTAAGATCAGCATAAATCTTTGTTTAATTTGGTTTGATTGAAAAATAGATTAGTAAACATGTGATGAATTGGGTTATTTGGACACTTGGGATTTGTTAATAGGTTAGGCTTTAAGAAAATCAAAAGAATTAGTGTTTGGTAATTAATTAGGGAAATTAATATGCATTGTAAATATTGTTTAATTCAATTCAAAATTTGATCTGTAAACATGTAGGATATAGATTAGAGAATGTGAGAATTAAAAATTTACAACAATAAACTATATAAATTTTCATGGTTAGGAAACCTAAATTATGTTGTTTCATTTCAGTTCCTCGTAATAGGCAAAGATCGCCTACTTAGAAGAAACACAAAAAGGAAGTCGATGTAAGGTAGGGAATTTTATGCTATTCTATGGTGTATCTGATTTCTTTCCTTGAATTATTTGTTGGAATTTTATGTTATTTTTATGATTTCATAAAATCTTTTAAAGTGTCATTGCATCTCGGTTTATTGCATGGAAATGTTACCATGATGTTGGAACGTATATTGGTATGAAGATTCGTGGTTTTGTGTTTTCGAAATGGTTTATGGTGTGATTGCGTTGCAAGAAGGATATGGAATTATCATAGATCATATTCAGAGAATTTATTGGTGGCGAAGTGCTTATGTGATGCTACAGGCCTTATCATTTGATATATTGTTTATGTGGGACCGTGGGTCCTTGGGTGAAAGTCCCTAAAGCCCTCGAGGAAGACACTCCGATGTGGGTGTATGGGGTTGGTCCTGCCCCTGGGTTTTAGTCCCTAAAGACACGGGGTTGGTCCTGCCCTTGGGTATGAGTCCCAAAAGACACGGGGTATGACTTGCCCTTGGGTGATGTCCCAGAATAGTCATTATTATATTGATCGAGTATCTTGTGGAGCATTGATATCTGCTGTGTAGATTGTTGGGAGTCAGCAAATTATCAGTTGTGAAAGGATGGATGGGGAAAAGCAATGATGAAACCAACAAACACATGCATACATGTTTGACATGATTACACATTTGTTAATGGTTATGAAATGTTTATCATGCATGTTATTAAACGTTTAATTCAAGGTTTTTAAGGGTATACTTAGGATGTTTATAAACTTTCCTACTGAGTTGTGAACTCACCCTATTCCTTCCACCTATAGATGTAGGTCAGAAGACCTATGCAAGAAAGAATGCTTGAGCAATGCTTTACTGTGATTGGATGCTGTTTGCTCATATTGAAAGTCTTTTAAGGCCATGCCTTTTGTATCAAGACTACACCTTTTGTTGGAATGATGTAATGTATATATTTGTTAGATACACTTGTAGTATGGGCTACCCATAGTAAACAATGGGGTTTGGTATATGTAAATTAATGTTGTACAGGTTTCTTTTGTGAAACAAAACATATTTTGTTAACTTAATAATCACAATGTTTAATACAGGATGTACTCTTTATAATAGGTTTTCCATATCCTCTTTTTGAACAAATTCAAGTAGGAACTCAACATTTAAGTTTTTGAGAGCACTTATACTGTATTTGAGTATCAATTGTTTAGTTGAAGAATAAATAATAATAATCATAAGAAAAAAAAAAATTGGGGTGTGACATGGCTGCTGTTGCATAGCCTCCATGTCGAAGTAGAGCTCAGAGTGAAATGGCTTGGCTCTACAATCTAAATTACCAAGAATGGGAGGCGCAGTAACCATTGGCCTTTTGATGATGACTTCAAGAGCAATGTCTGAAGGTCTCTGAATATCTTCTCGGGTCTGAGAATTGGCTAGAGCCTGACTAGATGTCTCTCCAGGGCCTGAGGTCCTAGCTCTCTTTGGTGGAACACGGCGTACTGATGGCTCTGGGGGTGGAGAAATTGGCGGTCTCCGTGTCGAATATCGGTGCTGAAGAGGGCTAGAAGGCATCCTACTCTCAAGAGATGGCATGGTCAGGGCTCGAGAGGCCTGAGATGGACCCTGGGGAGTAGAGGTGCTTGGCTGAGCCTCGCGAGATGCGGACGGGTCTGTATGGCCCCCTCTGGTGCCACCATAGCTGATATGGACGAGAGGTGGATTGCTTTGCTTCTCCTTGGTGGTCGCGGGGCATGGATTAGTGAGGATTTTTCTTCACAAGGCGGCAGTGAACTCTTCGCAATAGAGGACGCTTGTGCTAAATGGTGAGTTGGAGGCCTTTAAATAGAAAATTCAAATGACTTTTGGCTTCCTTCTTGGCTGTTAAGTGACCGTTAGCGTTTCGCACGCGTTTCACATGGCTAGTGGCTGATGCAAAATTTTTCGCATTAATGTTTGACTGATGCAAAATTTTTTGCATTGACGTTTGGCTGATGCGAAGTGGTGTTTGCTGATGCGAAATGGGGATTGCTGATGTGAAATTGGACTTTCTGATGCGAAATGGTGATGCGAAAATTTTCGCATTGAGAGTTGGCGGTGCGAAGCTGATGCGAATTTTTTCGCAGTGAGAATTGCAGGTGCGAAGCTGATGCGAAATTTTTCGCATTGAGAATTGGCGATGCGAAAATTTTCCCAGTGAGTTCGCATTAAGAATGAGCGATGCGAAATTTTTCGCATTGAGTTCTGCCGATGCGAAATTTTTTCACATTGAATTCGCACTGAGAATGGCTGATGCGAATTTTTTCGCATTGAGTTTGCACTGAGAATGGGCGATGCGAAATTTTTCGCATTGAGTTTTTTGTCTTGCGAAGTGCTCTGTTTTCCTCTGTTTTTAACTTCCCCTATTTTGATCATCAAAAATTTAATCTATGTCATAATAAAATAAAATTAAAGCTATAAATTCTAACTTAAAAACATATATCAAATCTATAAAACTTGAATTATAAGAATTTAAAACAAAACAACAAGCAAAAATAAAAAAAATATGGACTTAGTGTCTTCCGACAGACTAAGCCCATCTAACCATTTTTTCTTCAGGCTTGATGTGGTTCAAGGAGGTTGATTTCCTCATTGTCTTTGGAAAATGGCTCCAAGAATGGCTTCAGACGTTGGCCATTGACTTTGAAAGTCCCGGTACTGCTGAGTAGCTCAACTACTCCATTTGAATAGACTTCATGGATAGTAAACGGACCTATCCATCTTGATTTCAATTTTCCCAGGAAAATATGGAGCTTAGAGTCATAAAGCAAGACTCTTTGCCCATTCTGAAATTGTTTGCGGGAGATTAATCGATCATGCCACCTTTTCAATCTCTGTTTTGCAATGTTTGAATTGATATAGGCATTATTTCTCAATTCCTCCATCTCATTAAGGTCTAGAAATCTCTTCATGCCGGCTCTGTTCAAGTCCATGTTGAGTGTCTTGATTGTCCACCAAGCTTTGTATTGCACTTCAACTAGGAGATGGCACGCTTTGCCATAGACTAGGTGATAAGGAGACATTCCAAGAATGGTCTTGTAAGCTATCCTGTAAGCCCATAGTGAATCATGAAGCCTAATAAACCAATCTCTTTTGCTCGTATTCACCACTTTCATCAATATGTTCTTTATCTCCCGGTTTGGCTAACTCAACTTGCCCAGAAGTCTGAGGTTGGTAAGGTGTAGCTACCTTATGCTTCACCTCATACTTGGCTAAGAGAATTTTAAATGGTTTGTTACAAAAATGAGTACCCCCATCATTGATTATGGCTTTGGGTACTCCAAATCTGGAGAAGATGTTCTCTTTGAGAAATTTGAGAACAACTCTATGGTCATTTCACTTGCATGGGATTGCTTCAACCCATTTAGAAACATAATCCACTCCCACCAAGATGTAAGAATAGCCGAAGGACATAGGAAAAGGTCTCATGAAGTCAATGCCCCATACATAAAAAAGATCAACTATTAAAATGGGATTCAAAGGCATCATGTTCTTACGTGTTAATTTCCCAAGCCTCTGGCATATTTCACAGCTTCTACACATGGTGAGGGCATCTTTGAAGAGTGATGGCCAACAAAAACCCGATTGCAACACTTTCATAGCTGTCTTCTGAGAAGCAAAGTGGCCTCCACATGCGCTTTCGTGGCAATGATTGAGGATCCCCTGTTGCTCTTGCTCAGGGACGCACTTCCGGATTATTTGATCCGCATAATATTTGAATAGGAATGGCTCTTCCCAGTAATAAGCATGAATTTTTGCAAAGAAGTGCTTCTTATCTTGTGCTTTCCACTCACTTGGAACTTCTCCGGTAACTAAATAGTTAGCAATATGAGCATACCAAGGAGTGGCTTCAATCAACATGAGTGACTCCTCTAGAAAATCATCATTTATTGGCAAAATGTGGGAATTATGTGCTATGGCTAGCCTCGATAGATGGTCGGCTACCACATTTTCCACTCATTTCTTGTCTTTGATCTGAAGATTGAATTCTTGAAGCAAGAGAATCCATCTGATTAGCCTTGCTTTTGCATCTTGTTTACTCAACAAATATTTCAAGGCTGAATGGTCAGTGAAAACCACAATGACAGACCCTACCAAGTAAGCGCAGAATTTGTCTAAGGTAAAAACTACAGCCATCAATTCTTTCTCTGTGGTTGTGTAGTTTCTTTGCGCTTCATTCAACGTTTTGCTTGCATAGTAGATCACATAGGGCTTTCCATCTTCTCTTTGCCCAAGAACAACTCCTATAGCAAAGTCACTGGCATCGCACATCACTTCAAATGGTAATTGCCAGTTGGGAGCTCTCACTATTGGAGCGGTTGTCAGCAATAACTTCAATTCTTCAAAACTCCGTTGACATCGATCATCCCATACAAATTTAGCATCCTTCACCAATAGCTCACAAAGAGGTCTTGCAAGTTTAGTGAAATATTTGATGAACCTCCTATAGAACCCAACATGGCCAAGGAATTGCCTTACTCCTTTGACAGTTGTTGGCGATGGCAACTTGACAATCAATTCAACTTTTGCTTTGTCCACCTCAATGCCTTGGCTGGAGATAATATGCCCAAGGACGATCCCTTGGGGTACCATGAGTTGGCATTTCTCCCAGTTGAGCACCAAGTCTTTCTCAATGCATCGGTTCAGCACAACTTCCAAATTAACTAAGCATTTGTCAAATGCACTTCCATATACAGTGATATCATCCATAAAGACTTCCAAAATACGCTCCACCATATCATTGAAAATGCTTAACATGCATCTTTGGAATGTTGCTGGTGCATTGCATAAGCCGAAAGGAATTCGTCTGTATGCATAAGTTCTGAATGGACAAGTGAAAGTGGTCTTCTCCTGATCTTCAACAGCAATTTCAATTTGAAAATACCTGGAGTAGCCATCTAAGAAATAGTAGAATGGATGGCCTGAGACCCTCTCAAGTACTTGATCAATAAACGACAATGGGAAGTGGTCCTTCCTTGTTACAACATTCAACTTTATATAATCAATACACACCCTCCAACCTGAAGTGAGGCGTGTAGAAACTTCCTCTCCCTTATCATTTTGCACCACTGTGATCCCTGATTTCTTTGGCATGACTTGCGTAGGACTCACCCATGGGCTATCTGATATGGGGTAGATAATACCGGCCTGAAGTAGCTTAAGCACCTCAGCTCGCACCACCTCTTGCATGTGAGGATTCAACCTTCGCTGGGGTTGACGAACTGGCTTAGCTTCTTCTTCCATGTATATATGATGAGTACAGACTAAAGGGTTGATCCCTTTCAAATCAGAAATTTTCCACCCTATCGCCTTCTTACATCTCCTGAGGATTTCAAGTAGACAATCCTCTTGAGTAGTGGTAAGAGATGAAGAAATAACAACAGGGCTCTCCTTATTTTCCTCCAGGTATGCATACTTCAACTCTGTGGGTAATGGCTTCAGAATAAGCTTTGGGGGCTCCTCTTCAACGGCTTCTTGTGTCTCTTCCTCATTGAATAAAGGGAGAATTTCTTCCCTCTTCTTCAAAGGAGGCAGAGTAGCAAGCAGATCTAAGGGTTCAGGTAACCCTTCATCAAGATCCCCAAAATTCTCATTCAAGTCTTCTAGCATCTTCTTATCACAATGCTCCTCCACTAAGTTATCAATCATACATACCTCTTCTAGTCCTTCTTCTTCTCCCCGATGGAATTGTTTATTGCACATATAGAACATGTTGAGTTCCAACATCATGTTGCCAAATGTGAGTTGCATGACTCCATTCCTACAATTGATGATAGCATTTGAAGTAGCTAGGAATGGTCTTCCAAGTATGATAGGAATATAGTTAGTTCTTTTGGCGACCGGATCGGTATCAAGAGCAACAAAATCCACTGGGTAGTAGAACTTATCAACTTGAACTAGGACATCTTCAATCATACCTCTTGGAATTTTCATAGATCTATCTGCTAGAGATAGAGTGATTGATGTTGGCTTCAACTCTCCCAGTCCCAATTGCTTATAGACAGAGTAGGGTAGCAAATTCACACTTGCTCCTAAGTCTAACAAAGCTTTCTCCACACACGTCTCTCCAATCATCACTGATATGGTAGGACAACCCGGATCTTTGTATTTCACTAGGGACTTGCACTGTATAATGGAACTTACTTGCTGAGTTAAGAAGGCTTTCTTACTCACATTCAACCCTCTTTTGATAGTGCACAAGTCCTTCAGGAATTTTGCATAAGTCGGAACTTGTTTGATCATGTCTAACAAAGGGATATTAACTTTCACTTGCCTCAACACTTCAAGAATTTCTGATGCGTTGTTGATTCCCCTCTTGCCATGCAAAGCTTGAGGGAAAGGTGGAGGCATGTGCTTCTTTATCACTTCTTCTTGATTGATGGTCCTCTCCGGTTTTTCATTCACCTTAGCTTCAAGGTCCTCCTTCTTTGTACTGCTTCCTTTCTTCTTTCCTTTGTAATCTTCCCTCTTCTCTTTCTCTGCTTCAGTCTCTAGTTCTTGCTTTGGTTCTTGCTTTGGCTTGGGTGTAGGCAGATCAACCTCTTTACCACTCCTTAGAGTGATTACTGCTTTGACTTCCCTCATCTGAGAAGATTCTCCCTCCTGAGCCTCCACTTCATGGATAGCCTTTGGATTCTGATGAGGGTGAGAAGGAAATTTTGCTTTCTCTTGCACTGTGTTGAGATTGGTAAGCCTTGAGATCTGGTACTGGAGATTATCTATCTTCTGAGATAGATAATTGTGCTTCCCATCCATCATTCTGTCTCTATTGGCGAATTCTTGCATGATATGAGCATTTTCTTGCCTGATCTGAGCATTGATGGATTTTTTGTCTGCAACAAAGTCTCCCACGACCTTGTTAAGATTCAGAATGGCTTGGTCAAGATTTAAAGCTTGCGGGGGTGCTTGGCCAAGTTGCGTGTACTGAGTTGCCCTTGGCTTCCAAGAGAAATTCGGATGGTTCCTTTAATTTGAATTGTAGGTGTTGCTATACAGAGCATTATTATTGGGCTTGAATTATCCAATAAAATTTGCTTGATCCCCAAACATTTCTCTCATAGCTGGCATCATAGGACACTCTTCCACCAAGTGCTCAAAAGATTGACAAATTGAACACGGCTTAGCTTGCATTGGTGTGTCTGAAATGGCCTGCACTTCAAGTTCCTCCATTCTTCTTCTTGCCAAAGTTGCATAATTTGCTTTCGCATCAGTACCTTCATTCAAAGTATACATCCCAGCCTTAGCATTTGAAGCATTTGGTTGAGAATTCATTCTTCCCACTTCTCTGGCATTGGGCTCATCCCATTCTCTTGAAACTTCAGCTACATAACTCAAGAAATCCATGGCTTTCTCCGGATTCTTACTCATGAAGTCTCCTCCGCACATTGTTTCTAAGAGTTGCTTCATTGAGGAAGACATACTATCATAAAAATAGTTCACCAATAGCCATGTATCAAAGCCATGATGAGGACAAGCGTTGATAGCTTCCATGTATCTTTCCTAACATTCATAGAATTTCTCATTCTCCTTAGCTGAGAAGTTTGAGATTTGCCTTTTCAAGCCGTTTGTCTTGTGAGTCGGGAAAAATTTCTTGAGAAATTCAGCTTGTAAATCAATCCAAGATCGGATACTCCTTGGCCTTAAAGAATTAAGCCAGACTTTGGCCTTGTCCTTTAAAGTGAAAGGAAATAGCTTAAGCCTCATCAAGTCGATTGAAGCTCCTCCATCTCGAAAAGTGTTGCAAACTTCTTCAAATTCC
Source organism: Vitis vinifera (assembly GCF_030704535.1). Taxonomy (NCBI): domain Eukaryota; kingdom Viridiplantae; phylum Streptophyta; class Magnoliopsida; order Vitales; family Vitaceae; genus Vitis; species Vitis vinifera. The sequence goes on from NC_081812.1 coordinate 7,029,841, forward strand.
TTGATATGCTGGTAGGGATTCTCATGGTCCATTCCATGAAAAATAGGTAGAAGTGGCACAATATGTGGTCGGATCACTAGTTGCTTTGTAGGTGGCACTATGCATGATGGTGCACTCATATGAGGCGGATGCATGCGGTCCCTCTTGGATCGGTATGCGTTGAGATTTTCAGTTGGAGCACATTGACTATGTTGATCTTCAGGTATAGCTTCCATGACTTCCACTTCCAATTCCAACTTTGTTTCGTGAGGATTTGTTATTTTCGCAAGCCTTCCCTCACTGTCTCCTATCCAATATGGCATACACAACTAGCAATATCTGAAACAAAAATAAAAACAAAGAAAAAACAAGAAAAACAATTCTAGAGAGAAAGAAAATTACGACTAAATAGAAACTAATTAAAAAGATCAACTAAAAAAAAAATAGAGATAGATAAAAAGAAATAAAAATAAAGAGTTAATAAAAGAAAAGAAAATTCACCAAACTTGTGATGAAGATCACAAGTATTCTAAAAAGATAACATCACTGTGAAATGGCACCATCCCCGGCAACGGCGCCATTTGATTCATGGTTCCCAACTGGTGTCTTCTAATTCAGTCCTCAGATGGGAGTAATCAACAGAATTTATAACCTATTTCACCATGTACTAGGATAGCCTCAGCTAGCATAGCATAGTGGCTCTAGGATCGTTCACTGGGATGGGTTTTCATTTCACACCTGATATTAGTTTAAAGAATTGGATTGGTGCTTTTTCTTTTCTAAGTTAGCTTTAAAAGAATACATAAACTTTGGTTTGAAAAGGTTGGTTTTAAGCTAACCAAAAAAATAGTAACTGAGTTTTAATTACAAAGAAAATGGTCCATTGGATTTTCAGGTTACTAAGTTCAGGCCCCTTATACAAAAGTGGAGATTCCGGATCTTTCCTTGCATTGGGGATTTAACCTATAGTTATCCTCCCAACCAGTGTGTTACAGTTGCTTCCCATTAATGATTTCAACGCTAATTCCCTCTCACTGATGCATCTTGCAATGGCTTGTGCTTCTCACCTAGCATTTGCCATTCAAGGTGATCCTTAACCTTGGATTACCCTTCACAAGCTCGCAAGAGATAACTAATGGATGTCTCCTTAGAGTCCAAAAGCTTACCAAGTGTTGGCTATTCTAGAAAATCCTACCTTTAAACCACCTACTAGAGGCTCGTAAGAGATAAACTAGTGTAACTCAATTGATGGAGTCCACTTGCCTTGCCAAGTGTTGACCCAGGTGATTTTAAGGCGTTTTAAGTTAACTAAAAATATAAAAACCATTAACGGGTCACAACTTCCTCTTCATTAAAAACTAAAACAAGGAAAACTCTCACTTTTGTAGTCGGGTCCCTCACCAAGTTCCCTTCCATCCAAGAGACAAAAAGTCTAGCCACTCATCCTTTGAGAAAACATCTTTAAAGGTTGTTTGGCTAGAATGAAAAATACAATCAAAATGAGAAGGTAAGGTAGAGTAGCGCTCTGTATATTTCTTACTAAAAACATGTACAAGTGATCCCCACTCCAATATTTTCCCCTTCTCAGAGAGACGAGAGATATCAGAGATGGTTTAGAGATATGGAATTTTATCGAGGGATTGTATCGGGGATCTTTTTTACAAGGAGAGATATTTTCAACCTCTTAATTAGATATCCTAAATATCTTAAAAGATCTTCAACTGATTACAAGGAGAGAATTGATAATTTACACCAAATATCTTAAGGTAAAAAGATCTAAAAGAGTCGGTGTAAAATATCTAACTATTACATTTTCGCATTGGAGAAAGGTGGTGCGAAAAATTTCACATTGGAGAAATTCAGTGTGAAAATTTTTGCATTAGAAAAGTGTGCTATGAAAATTTTCGCATTGGGAAATGTCAGGGCGAAAATTTTCGCATCAGGGAATGTCAATGCGAAAAGTTTTGCATCAGGAAATGTCAATGCGAAATTCCTTTTCAGCTTTGTGTAGTTGCCTTCAAACGGTCATAAATTCTTCGTTTTAGCTCCAAATTGCACACCGTTTGAAGCGTTGGATTTATGACTTCTTGAGATTCGAAATGATATATAGTATGTCAAAAATGGACTCCAAGAAGTGCTTCAAATTTTCCTTGTAACTGCTGTCCTTTGAATTTTGCATAGCATGTGAAGATTTCGCATCACCATGCAAAATTGCTTCATGATGGATTTCTCTCTCTGATCTTCTCCCTTGCATCTCTTGATTGGCTTGGAAAATCATTCCCAAGGGTTGCACAAAGTTCTCCCTCATTCTTGGCTGGCTTCAATGATAAAAAAGCTACCAAAAACACCAAAACTAGCCAAAAATTGATTAAAAACATTTGCAAGGGTCCTTAACGTGCCAATTGAGTTAAAAGGTACTAATTACTACTCAAAAGTGTTTAAAAGATTTTATAACAAGCTATAAAAGAGCACTTTTTGAGTAGTAATCAATAGAATCAAGAGCCCTGAGCACATGACCTAGAGTCATTAATGTCAACCATAGCTCAAAGTTGTTCATAGCCTCTAGAGTTCTTAGGTCATGACATAGTATAGCTCATATCATCAACAACCTGAGCTATTCGTAGAATCTAGAGGCTTAAGTTGATGACCCATAGTCGATCATGTTAACCATAGCCTAGAGCTACTCATAGCATCTAGAGTCTTGATTTCAAGGCCAAAGTCATTCATGTCATCCACATCCCTGAGATGTTCATAAAATCTAAAGGCTTAAGCTCAAAACTCGGAGTCATTCGTGTAAACCATAACCCAAAGCTGGTCATAGCATCTAAAGCCTTGAGCTCACGACCCAGAGTGGCTCAGGCCATTGACAACCCTAAGCTCTTCATAGCATCTAAAGCCCTGAGCTCATGACCTAGAGTCGCTCATCTCAACCACAACCCTAAGATGTTCATAGTATCTATAACCCTAAGCTCACGACCCTGATTCATTCATGTCAACTATAACCTTAAGATGCTCATAGTATCTATAGCCCTTAGCTCATAACTTTGAGTCATTCATGTCATGCACAATCCTGAGGTGTTTACAACATTTAGAGGCCTAAGCTCATTACTCGAAGTCTTTTATGTCATCAGCAATCCTAAGCTATTCATAGCATTTAAAGCCCAAAGCTCACGACCTATAGTCATTCAAGTCAACCACAATCTAGAGTTGTTCGTAGCATGTAAAGCCTTGAGCTCACAACTAAGAGTAGATTATGTAATCCACAACCCTGAGTTGTTCATAGCATCAAGATCCCTAAGCTCACGTCCAGTAGTCTTTCATGTCATCGACAGCCCTGAGCTATTTATAGCATCAAGAGGCTTGAGCTCATGATCAAAAGTCATTCACGTTAATTGAAACTGATAGCTGTTCATAGCATATAGAGCCTTGAGCTCATGACCTAGAGTATCTCATGTGATCCACAACTGTAAGCTGTTAATAGCTTTTAGAGCCCTAAGCTCATGACCCAAAGTTGTTCATTTCAGCCACAGTCCAGAGCTGTTCATAACATCAAGAGCCCTTAGCTCATGACCCAAAGTAGCCTATGTTATCCACAACCCATAGTGGTTCATAGCATCTAGTGCTCTGAGCTCATGACCTAGAGTTATTCATGTCAAATATAGCTCAGACCTGTTCATAGCATCTAAAGCCTAAATATCATGACCTAGAGTAGCTGATGTCATCCACAGCCTGGAGCTATTAATAGCATTTAGAGCCTTGAGCTCGCAACTCTGAGTAGTTGATGTCATCCATAATCCTAAGTTCATAACATCAAGAACCCTAAGCTGACAACCCATAGTCTTTTATGTCATCGAGAACCTTGAGCTATTAATAGCATCAAGAGCTCTAATTTCTCGTCCGAAAGTTGTTCATGTCAACCATAGAACAAAGTTATTCATAGCATCTAAAGCTTTGAGCTCAAGACCCAGAGTCGTTCTTATCATCCACAATCCTGAGCTCTTTATAGAATCATGAGCCCGAGCTCGTGACCCAGATTCTTTCATATCATCAATAGCCTAGAGCTGTTTATAGCATTTAAAGCCTTGATCTCAAGACCTAGAGTGGCTCATGTCACCAGAAGCCCTAAGTTGTTCATAGCATCTAAACCCTTGAGCTTAAGACCCGGTGTCATTCATGTCAACCACAACCTAGAGTTGTTCATAACATCTAGAACTTTGAGCTCAGGACCTAGGGTTGTTCATGTTTTCCACAGATTTGAGATAATCACAGAATCTAGGGGCTTAAGCTAATGACCAAGAGTCTTTCATGTCTTTAGCCATCTTAAGCTTTTCATAGCATCTAGAGCCTTAAGTTCATGACTCAGATTGGCTCATGTCATTGACAACCATGAATTGTTCAAAGCATCTAAAATCCCTTAGCTCACGACCCAAGGTTTTCCATGTCAACCACAACCTTGAGATGTTCATATATCTATAGTTCTTTATTCATGACCCCGATTCATTCATTTCATCCAAAACCTTAAGCTTTTCATAACATCTAGAAACCTAAGCTCATGACCCAAAGTCTTTCATGTCATCGACAACCCTAAGTTGTTCATAGCATCTAAAGCCTAGAGTTCACAACCCGGAGTTGCTTAAGTCAACCACAACCTAGAGTTGTTCATAGCATCTAGAGCTTAGAGCTCATGACCGAGAGTAGATCATGTCATCAATGACCTTGAGTTGTTCAAAACATCAAGAGCTCTTAGCTCACAAACTATAGTCTTTCATGTCATTAACAAGCCTGAGATGTTCATAGCATCAAGAGGCCTAAGCTCACAATCGGGAGTCGTTCATATCTATCAAAGCCTAGAGTTGTTCATAACATCTAGAGCCCTAAGTTCACGACCTATAGTAGCTCATGTCATCTACAATTGTGAGCTATTAATAGCATCTGGAGCTTTGAGCTCACGACCCATAGTTGTTCATGCCAGCCACAGCTTAGAGTTGTTCATGCCAACCCCAACCTAGAGTTGTTCATAATAGCTAGAGCCTTAAGCTCATGACCTAGAGTAGCCCATGTTATCCACAGCCCGGAACGGTTCATAGCATCTAGAGACCTAAGCTCACGACCTAGAGTCATTCAAGTTAAGCATAGCCTAGAGTTATTTGTAACATCTAGAGCCCTAAGCTCACGATCCATTGTAGCTAATGTGATCCACATGCCTGAGCTATTCATAGCATTTAGAGCCTTAAGCTCACAATCCAGAGTAGATCATGTCATCCACAACCTTGAGTTGTTCATAACATCAAGAGCCTTGAGCTCACAACCTATAGTATTTCATGTCATCGACAATCCTGAACTGTTCATAGCATTAAGAAGCTAAAGCTCACGATCGAGATTCGTTCACGTCTACCAAAGCCTAGAGTTGTTCATAGCATCTAGAGCCCTGAGCTCACAACCCATAGTAGCTCATGTCATCCACAATAGTAAGGTGTTAATAGCAGCCAGAGCCTTGAGCTCCCGACCCAGAGTTGTTCATGTAAGCTAAAGATTAGAGATGTTCATAACAGCTTGAGTCTTAAGCTCATGACCAAGAGTAGCCCATGTTATCTATAGCCCAAAGTGGTTTATAGCATATACAAACCTAATCTCATGACTTAGAGTCGTTCATTTCCACCACGGCTAAGAGCTATTTGTAGCATCTAAAGCCTTGAGATCTTGACCTAGAGTAGCTCATGTCATCCACAACGTAGAGTTGTTCATAGCATCTAGAGCCTTGAGCTCAACATTCAAAGTAGCTGATACCATCCACAACCCTGAGCTCTTCATAGCATCTTGAGCCTTAAGCTCACGACCCAAATTCTTTCATGTCATCAACAACCCTGAGCTAGTCATAGCATCAAGAGCCCTAAGCACACAACTTGAAGTTGTTCATGTCAACCTTTGCCTAAACCTGTTCATAACATCTAAAGCCCTAAGCTCATGACCTAGAGTAGCTTATGTCTTCAACTATCCTGAGTTATACATAACATCTAAAGCCATGAGATCATAACCTAAAGTCGCTCATGTCAACCACAACCTTGAGAAGTTCTTGATATCTATAACCTTAAGTTGTTCATATAATTTAGAGCCCTAAGCTTATGACCTGGATTCTTTCATGTCATCAAAAGCCCTGAGCTGTTCATAGCATCTAGAGTCTTGAGCTCACGACCCTAAGTCATTCAAGTCAATTATAGCCAAGAGTTGTTCATAACATCTAGAGCCCTGAGCTTACGACCCAATGTTGCTTTAGTCATCAATAGCCTTGAGCTTTTCATAGCATCTTAGGCTTTAAGCTCATGAACCAGAGTTGTTCATGTCAACCATAGCCTTAAGCTATGTGTAGTATCTAGAAACCTGAGCTGATGACCCAAAGTAGCACATGTCATCCATATCCCTAAGTTGTTCATAGGATCTAAAGCCTTGAGATGATGACTCGAAGTGATTCATATCAACCACAACCTTGAGTTGTTCATAGTATATAACATCTTAAGCTCACGACCCTGAGTCATTTATGTTTTCCACCACCTTAAGCTATTCATAGCATCTAGAGCCTTAAGCCCATGACTTAGAGTCTTTCATGTCATTGACATCCTTTAGTTGTACATAGTATCTAGACACCTAAGCTCATGAACTAGAGTCATTCATGTGAACCATAACCTAGAGCTGTCAATTACGTCCAAAGCCCTGAGCTCATGACATAGAGTGCCTAATGTCTTTGATAGCCCTTAGTTGTTCATAGCGTCCAAAGCCCTGAGCTCAAGATTTGAAGTTTTTCATGTCTTTCACAACCTAGAGCAGTTCATAGCATCCAGAGCCATGTCTTTCACAAGGAGTTGGAATTGAGCTTGAACATCATGGAAACTATACCTGAGGATCAGCATAGTCACCATGGTCATCAGGACAATCCCAATGAATTCAGATCAATGAGGGACTGTATGCATCCACCTCGTATGAGTGCACCATCATGTATAGTGCCCTCTACAGAGCAGTTAGTGATCAGACCCCATATTGTGCCACTTCTGCCAACTTTCCATGGAATGGAAAGTGAGAATCCCTATGCCCATATCAAGGAATTTGAAGATGTTTGTAATACATTCTGAGAGGGAGGAGCTTCTATCGACCTGATAAGGCTTAAATTATTTCCTTTTACTTTAAAGGATAAGGCCAAGATTTGGCTTAATTCTTTAAGGCCAAGGAGTATCCGTACTTGGACTGATTTACAAGCTGAATTCCTTAAGAAGTTTTTTCCTACTCACAGAACAAATGGCTTGAAAAGGCAAATTTCAAACTTCTCAGCTAAAGAGAATGAGAAATTCTATGAGTGTTGGGAAAGATACATGGAAGCCATTAATGCTTGTCCTCACCATGGCTTTGATACATGGCTGTTGGTGAGTTATTTCTATGATGGGATGTCTTCCTCAATGAAGCAACTCCTCGAAACAATGTGTGGAGGGGATTTCATGAGTAAGAATCCTGAGGAAGCTATGGACTTCTTGAGTTATGTAGCTGAAGTCTCAAGGGGATGGGATGAACCGAACACAGGAGAAGTGGGAAAGATGAAGTCTCAACCAAATGCTCTTCATGCTAAGGCTGGGATGTACACCTTGAATGAAGATGTTGATATGAAAGCAAAATTTGCAGCTATGACAAGAAGAGTGGAGGAGCTAGAACTGAAAAAGATGCATGAAGTGCAAGCTGTTGCTGAAACACCAGTGCAAGTAAAGTCATGTTCTATTTTTCAATCTTATGAACACTTGGTGGAGGAGTGCCCTACAATTCCAGTTGCTAGAGAAATGTTTGGAGAACAAGCAAATGTCATTGGACAATTCAAGCCCAATAGCAATGCTTCGTATGACAATACTTACAACTCAAGTTGGAGGAATCATCCAAATTTTTCATGGAAGCCAAGAGCACCTCAGTACCAACAGCCAGCTCAACCATCTCAACCATCCCAACAAGCTTCAAGTCTTGAACAAGCAATAGTGAATCTCAGCAAGGTTGTGGGAGATTTTGTTGGAGACCAAAAATCCATCAACTCTCAACTCAGTCAAAGAATTGACAGTGTAGAGAATACTTTGAATAAAATGATGGATGGGATGCAAAATAACTTATCTCAGAAGATAGATAATCTCCAAACTCAATCTCAAGGCTCACTATTTGAACATAGTGCAAGAGAAGGGTAGATTTCCTTCTCAACCTCACCAAAACCCCAAGGGTATCCACGAAGTGGAAACTCATGAGGGAGAATCTTCACAGGTGAGAGATGTTAAAGCCTTGATCACTCTAAGGAGTAATAAAAAGGTTGAGTCACCAACACCCAAGCTATATGTTGAAGAGAAGGAAGAAGAAGAGACAAAGAAGAGGGAGGAAATGAAAGGAAAGAAGAAAGATATCAGTGAAGAGAAGGAGGACCGTGATTCAATAGTGAATGCAAATCCGGAGAAAGAACTTATTAAGGAAGAATTGATGAAGAAACGCACATCTCCACCTTTTCCTCAAGCTTTGCATGGGAAAAAGGGGATAAAAAATGCATCAGAAATCCTTGAAGTATTGAGGCAAGTGAAGGTCAACATTCCATTGCTGGACATGATTAAGCAAGTTCCATCATATGCAAAGTTCCTAAAGGACCTGTGTACTATCAAAAGAGGGTTGAATGTGAATAAGAAAGCCTTCTTGACTGAGCAAGTGAGTGCCATCATACAATGCAAATCTCCTTTGAAGTACAAAGATCCGGGATGTCCTACCATTTTAGTCATGATTGGAGGAAAGGTAGTGGAAAAAGCTTTGTTAGATTTGGGAGCAAGTGTGAATTTGCTACCATACTCTGTTTATAAGCAATTGGGACTTGATGAATTAAAGCCAACATCAATCACTCTATCTTTAATTGATAGGTCAGTGAAAATTCCAAGGGGGATAATTGAGGATGTTTTAGTTCAAGTTGATAATTTCTACTATCCAGTAGATTTTGTTGTTCTTGATACTGATCCTTTAGTTAAGGAAGCTAATTATGTTCCTATCATCCTTGGAAGGTCATTTCTTGCTACTTCAAATGCAATCATAAATTGTAGGAATGGACTTATGCAACTCACTTTTGGCAACATGACACTTGAGCTTAATATCTTTCATATGTCAAAGAAGCTAATTACTTCGGAAGAAGAAGAAGGTCCATAAGAGGTATACATTATTGACACTCTAGTGGAGGAGCATTGTGATCAGAATGTGCAAGATGAGTTGAATGAAAGTCTTGAGGATCTTGAAGAAGGGTTGTCTGAACCCGCTGATGTCCTTGCAACTCTACAAGGTTGGACGAGGAAAGAAGAGATCCTACCTTTATTCAATAAAGAGGAGGGAAAGATGATGTAACAGAAGAATTCCCGAAGCTCAATTTGAAACCTCTGCCCATGGAGTTAAAATATACATACCTGGAAGAAATAACCAATGTCCTGTTGTTATATCTTCATCTATTACCGGTCATCAGGAGATTTCTCTACTTGAAGTTCTTAAGAGGTGCAAGAAAGCAATAGGATGGCAAATATCTAACTTGAAAGGAATCAGTCCTTTGGTTTGTACACATCACATATATATGGAGGAAGAAGCTAAACCAATTCGTCAACCTCAAAGAAGATTGAATCCTCATTTACAAGAAGTGGTGCGAACTGAGGTACTGAAGCTACTCCAAGCGGGTATTATTTATCCCATATCTAACAGCCCTTGGGTGAGTCCTACTCAAGTGGTACCAAAGAAGTCAGGGATTACTGTGGTTCAGAATGAAAAAGGAGAAGAAATTGCTACATGCCTCATTTCAGGTTGGAGGGTGTGTATTGACTATAGGAAATTGAATGTTGTTATAAGGAAAGATCATTTTCCACTCCCGTTTATTGATCAGGTGCTGAAGAGAGTCTCTGGCCATCCTTTCTATTGTTTCTTGGACGGGTACTCAGGGTATTTCCAAATTGAAATTGATGTTGAAGATCAGGAGAAGACCACTTTCACATGTCCGTTTGGAACATACGCCTACAGAAGAATGCCTTTTGGTTTATGCAATGCACCTGCAACATTCCAAAGATGTATGTTTAGTATCTTCAGTGATATGGTGGAGCAAATTATGGAGGTTTTCATGGACAATATCAGCATATATGGAGGTACATTTGAAGAATGCTTAGTAAATTTGGAAGCGGTTCTTAAAAGATGCATTGAAAAAGACTTGGTGCTCAACTGGGAGAAATGCCATTTTATGGTACGTCAAGGAATTGTCCTTGGCCATATCATCTCCGAGAAAGGCATTGAAGTTGATAAAGCAAAGGTGGAACTTATTGCCAAATTGCCATCCCCAACCACTATAAAAGGAGTAAGGCAATTTCTTGGCCATGTAGGGTTCTATAGGAGATTTATACAAGACTTCTCTAAGCTTTCAAGGCCTCTTTGTGAACTTTTAGCTAAGGATGCTAAGTTTGTCTGGGATGAGAGATGTCAAAAGATTTTTGATCAATTGAAGCAATTTTTGACAACCGCTGCAATAGTAAGGGCTCCTAACTGGCAATTACCTTTTGAAGTAATGTGTGATGCCAATGACTTTGCTATAGGAGCTGTACTTGGCCAAAGACAAGATGGGAAGCCCTATGTGATCTATTATGCAAGAAAAACATTAAACGAGGCTCAAAGAAACTACACAACTGTAGAGAAAGAATTGTTAGCTGTGGTGTTTGCTTTAGACGAGTTTCGTGCTTATTTGGTAGGGTCTTTCATCATTGTTTTCACTGACCATTCGGCCTTGAAGTATTTATTCACAAAGCAAGATGCAAAAGCAAGGTTGATTAGATGGATTCTTTTGTTACAAGAGTTTGATCTCCAAATCAGAGACAAGAAAGGGGTGGAGAATGTGGTAGCTGACCACCTTTCAAGGTTGGCTATAGCACATAATTCCCATGTATTACCTATTAATGATGACTATCACACCCCAATTTTTTTTCAATTTTTTTTTATGATTATTATTTATTCTTCAACTAAAGAATTGATACTCTAACATAGTATAAGTATTCTAAAAAATTTAAATGTTGAGTTCCTACTTGAATTTGTTCAAAAAGAGGATATAGAAAACCTATTATAAAGAGTACATTATGTATTAAACATTGTGACTATTAAGTTAACAAAATATGTTTTGTTTCACAATTTCTTTCACATACAATTTACTCAACACAATAACTGAATCAGTGATCCTCATTGGTAAGAAATGTGCTGATTTTGTTAATCTATCAACTATCACCCATACACTATCCTTACTTTGGGGAGTTCTTGGCAACCCTGTCACAAAGTCCATCGTCACATGATCCCACTTCCATTCTGCTATAGGTAGTGGTTGTAACAACCCTGCTGGTTTCTGATGTTCAACTTTCACTTGTTGACATGTTAAACACTTGGAAACGAATTGAGATATATCCCGCTTCATACCCTGCCACCAATATTGACGCTTCAAATCATGGTACATTTTAGTTTCTCCAGGGTGTACTGTGAATCGAGAATGATGAGCTTCCTTCATTACCTCCTCCTTCACCTGAGCATCATTAGGAACACAAAGTTTATTCAAGAAATGAATCCCACCATTAGAATGTATGTTCCAACCTTCTACTGCATCACCCGCCATGATTTGAGAGCGCATGCACTCTAACTTTTTATCTTTCTTTTGAGCTTCAATAACCTTCTGCAATATTGTTGGTTGAGCTATCAAAGTACAAAAACATGCACCAGAATCATGTACATCAAAGCAAGGATTGAATTCACTGATGTAATCATACATTTTCCACTCATAAACCACCAACCCAGATAACACACATTGAGCCTTTCTACTTAGGGCATCAGCAACCACATTAGCTTTTCCTGGATGATACTGCAAAGTAAAGTGAAAATCTTCAAGGGTTTCCAACCATCTCCTTTGCCTTGCATTCAGATCTTTTTGAGAGAAAATATACTTCAAACTTTTGTGATCTGAAAACACTTCAAAATTTTCACCATATAAGTAATGTCTCCATAACTTTAAAGCAAAGACTATTGCTGCAAGTTCAAGATCATGTGTAGGATAGTTCTGCTCATGGTTCTTCAATTGCCTAGAAGAAGCATAAGCAACCACTCTTCCTCTTTGCATCAAAACACATCCCAAGCCAGTTTTTGAAGCATCACAATAGACTGTATATCTTTCGCCACTAATAGGAGTAATTAGCACTGGCGCTGTTGTTAGTCTCCTTTTTAGCTCTTGAAAGGATTCTTCACACCTATCATTCCAATCAAAGTTCACTCCCTTGCGTGTCAATCTAGTCATTGGGCAAGCAATTCGAGAAAAGTTTTCAACAAACCTTCTGTAGTACCCAGCTAGCCCAAGAAAACTACGTACTTCAAAAACATTCTTGGGTCTTTCCCACTTTGTCACAGCTTCCACTTTTGTTGGATCCACTGAGATACCCTCTTGAGAAACCATGTGCCCCAAAAATTGAATTTCCTGCAGCCAAAAGTCACATTTCTCCAATTTGGCATATAACTGGTTTTCTCTAAGTGTTTGAAGTGCCATATGCAAATGGTGACCGTGCTCTTCTCTACTCTTAGAATATATTAAAATATCATCCACAAATACCACCATAAAATGATCCAAATAAGGCCGATAGATACGATTCATCATGTCCATGAATGCAGCTGGAGCATTAGTTAACCCAAACGGCATGACCACAAATTCATAATGCCCATACCTTGTACGAAATGCAGTCTTTGGAATATCTGTTTCTCGTACCCTCAACTGATGATAACCAGATCTTAAATCAATCTTTGAAAAATAGCAAGCCCCACATAACTGGTCAAATAAGTCATCAATTCGAGGTAGCGGATATTTGTTTTTCACTGTAACTCTGTTCAATTTTCTGTAATCCACACATAACCGCAAGGATCCATCCTTCTTCTTTACAAACAATACTGGAGCACCCCAAGGTGAGGTACTAGGCCGAATAAACCCTTTAGTTTGCAACTCCTGCAACTGAATGTTCAATTCCTTAAGTTCAACTGGAGCCATCCTATATGGAGCTATTGATATTGGATCTGTACCTGGATACAATTCAATAGAAAAATCCATCTCTCTATGAGGAGGTAAACATGGCAATTCTTTAGGAAAAACATCAGCAAATTCACAAACCATTGGAATACAATCTATAGTTGTCATCTTTTTGCCTTCTCCCTTCAGATTAAAAAGAAAATAGTGTCTGCCATCCTTTCTTGACCACTTGTCATCCAGGTTTCGAATTAGAGGAATGAATGTAAGCCTTCTATCACCATAGAAACTCATATATGAACCAGAAGAGGTTTGAAAAGTTACTTTCTTCAAATAACAATCTAACACAGCATGATGTCGGGCAAGCCAATCCATCCCCACAATTACATCAAACGATGAAATATCAAGAAGAACCAGATCCATTGTAACTTCAAGACCCCCAATATAAAGTACACAAGCATGACATACCCACTTGGTTTCCACCTTACCACCCATAGGAGTCTCAACACATAATGAACAATGTAGGGAAACGAATTCTATGTCTAGCATGGAGGCAAATGATGCAGAAATAAAAGAGTGGGTAGCTCCTGGATCAAATAAAACATGTGCCCAAGTGCTAAAACATAAGAGCATACCTTCCACCAAGGCATTTGACTCTGCATTTTGTGACCCTATTGCATAAAATCTCCCTTGTTGTGCTTGCTCTGGCTTCCCTCCAGGCTTCCCTTGTCTAAAGTTTCCTTCCCCTTGAGGTTGCCTTCCTTGAATTCGTGGGTTCATCTGCTGAAACTGTCGTTGAGATGGTTGGAATGCAAGTCGTTGAAATTTTGGGCACTCTCTCCTCAGATGTCCCACCTCACCGCATTCATAACATCTCCTTGGTCCCTTAGCTGAATCTGTAGCCCCACTATACTGCTCTTGTTTTCTGGGTTGTTGTTGGGGATGAGTCATTTTCAGGCGCTTGAAATCATGTTCTCGTTTTTCTGAACCACCAAACCTAGAATTTTTGCTTCTCAACCTTTGAGCTTCCTCCATTTCCCTTTCTATAACAAGAGCCCTTGCCACAACCTCACTGTAAGTACGAAGCATGAAAGGAGCAACCTATGCTCTAATGTTCAATCTCAACCCCTCTTGGAATTGTTCAGCTCGCATTTGTTCATCTGCAACAACATTTGGAGCATATCTAGATAGTTGTGTAAATTTTGCTGCATATTCAGTCACTGTCATGTTCCTTTGAACCAAGTGTATAAATTCATCTCTCTTCTGTCTTCTAACGGCCTCTGGAAAGTAATTAGATAAAAGCAGCTCCTCAAATTGCATCCAAACCATTTTAGTTACATCCTGAGTAGTCTTGATCATATCCCACCAGTTGTCTGCTTCATCCCTCAACATGAAGGAAGCTAAAGAAACTCTCCTTTCCTCAGGCACTGCCATTACATCCAGTATTTTCTTTATTTCTTTCATCCAATTCTCAGCTTCAAGAAAATTAGGGCCACCCCGAAAGCTTGGAGGATTCAATGCTTTAAATTCCCGAATCAAGCTCACATTCTGGCATTCTGAACCAGCAACTGGATGTATTACAGGTCTTCCCTCATTTACATCACCATGAGATATTGGAGATGATCTAGTTGTCCGTTTAGGCCTTGTGGTTAATTTGTCCCTTCCTCTAGGCATTTTCTCTTAGAAAGGTATACAAGGATTATTATTATCAATACATCACCTTATAAGGGTTATTCATAAAATCAAGCACCCATAACCAATACAATCAAACCACTTATGTCACATACAAACATTTGCAAAACAAACATGATAACAACAATATCATAGTAATGGATTCTCAATGATCAAGCACTCAAAGAGGCAACATGATCTCAATTATTATAGCTAGGCATATTCAATACAACAAGGAATGTCATCAACACAATAAAAACACAAACCTAACATCCATCCTTTAAGCCTTCACTTAATATCAATATATAATACACAATAAAACAATGTCACAATAATAATGACTCTAGTGCTTCTATTGGGCTCCCCACCTATTGTCCACAATAGGGATCTAATCCCTTATGCTCTGATACCAAGCTGTCACACCCCAATTTTTTTTCAATTTTTTTTTATGATTATTATTTATTCTTCAACTAAAGAATTGATACTCTAACATAGTATAAGTATTCTCAAAAATTTAAATGTTGAGTTCCTACTTGAATTTGTTCAAAAAGAGGATATAGAAAACCTGTTATAAAGAGTACATTCTGTATTAAACATTGTGACTATTAAGTTAACAAAATATGTTTTGTTTCACAAAAGAAACTTGTACAACATTAATTTACATATACCCAACCCCATTATTTACTATGGGTGGCCCATACTACAAGTGTATCTAACAAATATATACATTACATCATTCCAACAAAAGGTGTAGTCTTGATACAAAAGGCATGGCCTCAAAAGACTTTCAATATGAGCAAACAACATCCAATCATAGTAAAGCATTGCTCAAGCATTCTTTCCTGCATAGGTCTTCTGACCTGCATCTATAGGTGGAAGGAATAGGGTGAGTTCACAACTCAGTAGGAAAGTTTATAACCATCCTAAGTATACCCTTAAAAACCTTGAATTAAATGTTTAATAACATGCATGATAAACATTTCATAACCATTAACAAATGTGTACTCATGTCAAACATGTATGCATGTGTTTGTTGGTTTCATCATTGCTTTTCCCCATCCATCCTTTCACAACCGATAATTTGCTGACTCCCAACAATCTACACAGCAGATATCAATGCTCCACAAGATACTCGATCAATATAATAATGACTATTCTGGGACATCACCCAAGGGCAAGTTATACCCCGTGTCTTTTGGGACTCATACCCAAGGGCAGGACCAACCCCGTGTCTTTAGGGACTAAAACCCAGGGGCAGGACCAACCCCATACACCCACATCGGAGTGTCTTCCTCGAGGGCTTTAGGGACTTTCACCCAAGGACCCACGGTCCCACATAAACAATATATCAAATGATAAGGCCTGTAGCATCACATAAGCACTTCGCCACCAATAAATTCTCTGAATATGATCTATGATAATTCCATATCCTTCTTGCAATGCAATCACACCATAAACCATTTCGACAACACAAAACCACGAATCTTCATACCAATATACGTTCCAACATCATGGTAACATTTCAATGCAATAAACCGAGATGCAATGACACTTTAAAAGATTTTATGAAATCATAGAAATAACATAAAATTCCAACAAATAATTCAAGGAAAGAAATCAGATACACCATAGAATAGCATAAAATTCCCTACCTTACACCGACTTCCTTTTTGTGTTTCTTCTAAGCAGGCGATCTTTGCCTATTACGAGGAACTGAAATGAAACAACATAATTTAGGTTTCCTAACCATGAAAATTTATATAGTTTATTGTTGCAAATTTTTAATTCTCACATTCTCTAATCTATATCCTACATGTTTTAAGATCAAATTTGAATTGAATTAAACAATATTTACAATGCATATTAATTTCCCTAATTAATTACCAAACACTAATTCTTTTGATTTTCTTAAAGCCCAACCTATTAACAAATCCCAAGTGTCCAATTAACCCAATTCATCACATGTTTACTAATCTATTTTTCAATCAAACCAAATTAAACAAAGATTTATGCTGATCTTACCATTAATAAAATACTTAACTTAAAATACTTTAATCTTTAATTAATTGTGATTTTTAACTAAAATAGGTTTATAGCTAATTATACTCAACTTTTTACACAATTTTTACCGTTAATTCTATCCAACATACCATTAGGAACCAAAATAAACGAAAATTACAAAATTAAACACTTGCTTACCTCAAATCTACACTTTCTCTCTCTAGTTTCTCTCTCTAACCCAAGTTGCTGCAGGTGAAATGGAGCAAAACGAGCTGTAGCCCCTTATAAAGGGGTCTCCAAGCACCCAAGCATGAGGTGGCAGCCCACATGGCTGCCACCAATCCACCCAAGTAGGAGGTGGCATTCCACTAACCTTAATTTCCAAATTTTGCACTTTAGTCCTTCAAGTTATAAAAAATAAAACCCATAATTGCCCATTAGTCCTTTAGGTTTTCATAACCCTAATTAGTCCCTAAGAACCTAATAAGCATGCTTAGATCATTAACTAATCCCACTTAACCTTAATCAAAGTTTAATTCATAATTAAACATGATTAGCACTAAACTAGTTTTTAACATCTAATTAAGCAAGCTTAAAGTTAAGTACTAAAATAGTCATTAGTACTAGGTGTTACAATGACTTTCCTGAGGAATCGCTTATGTTGCTAGAGAAAGCTCCTTGGTATGCTCATATTGCTAACTATTTGGTTACTAGTGAAGTTCCAAGAGAGTGGAAAGCACAAGACAGGAAGCACTTCTTTGCAAAGATTCATGCTTATTATTGGGAAGAGTCCTTCCTTTTCAAGTATTGTGCAGATTAGATCATAAGGAAGTGTGTCCCTGAAGAAGAGCAACAAGGGATCCTCAGCCATTGCCATGAGAATGCCTGTGGAGGCCACTTTGCCTCTCAGAAAACAGCCATGAAGGTCTTGCAATCAGGGTTTACTTGGCCATCGCTTTTCAAAGATTCCCACATCATGTGTAGGAGTTGTGATAGATGCCAAAGACTCGGGAAGCTTACAAAAAGAAACCAAATGCCCATGAACCCCATCCTTATAGTTGATCTTTTTGATGTTTGGGGTATTGACTTCATGGGATCTTTCCCAATGTATTTTGGTAACTCTTATATATTGGTGGGGGTGGACTATGTTTCCAAATGGGTGGAGGCAATCCCCTATAAACATAATGATTACAGGGTGGTTCTCAAATTTCTTAAGGAGAACATCTTCTCGAGATTTGGGGTGCCCAAGGCCATAATCAGTGATGGAGGTACTCATTTTTGCAACAAACCTTTTGAAACCCTATTAGCCAAGTATGGAGTGAAGCAAAAGGGAGCTACACCTTATCATCCTCAAACTTCCGGGCAAGTGGAGCTAGCAAACAGGGAAATAAAAAATGAAAGTGGTGATTACAAGCAGAAAAGATTGGTCTATTAAGCTACATATTCATTATGGGCATATAGAACAGCTTATAAGACTATTCTTGGCATGTCCCCCTATCGTCTCGTCTATGGCAAAGCATGCCACCTCCCTGTGGAAGTTGAATATAAGGCTTGGTGGGCAATCAAGAGGTTGAACATGGACTTGATTAGAGCTAGGGCAAAAAGGTGCTTAGACCTTAATGAGATGGAGGAATTAAGAAATGATGCTTACATCAATTCCAAAGTTGCAAAACAGAGGATGAAGAAGTGGCATGATCAACTAATCTTCAACAAAGAATTGCGGAAAGGACAAAGAGTCCTACTCTATGACTCAAGGCTCCATATCTTTCTAGGAAAGCTCAAGTCAAGGTGGATAGGTCCTTTCATTATTCACCAAGTACATCTCAATGGAGTGGCGGAATTACTAAATTCAAATGGCATAGACACCTTAAGAGTCAATGGTCATCACCTCAAGCCATTCATTGAGTCGTTCAAGCCAAAAAATGAGGAAATCAACCTCCTTGAGCCACAAAAAGCCTGAGCACCAAAGGGTTAGATGGACTTGGTTTCACCAAAGTCCATAATTTTGTTAAATATGTTAATTTTTAAGTTTTGTAAATTATTTGATTGCAATTTTGGTCTTAAATTATGTTAATTGTAACTTAATTTTTTTGAATGATTAAAATCAGGAGGAATTGCAAGAAAATCGAAAGAAGCTGCTCCGAGCTGATGCCATTCCCAGCTCATCGGAGCCATCACAGGCCCCTCCTTTTGTTGATCAGCCTTTGCCTCATCAAGAGCCTCCTACAGGAGAGGCAGCTGAGCCATCATTTCCACAGCATCACTCCATGTCACTCAGGAGGTACCACTTCCTCCCTATTTTTCAATCGCTTTTGTCACATTGAGGACAATGTTCAGCTTGGTTGGGGGGAGAGTTGAGGAAGTAAGTATTGTTATTAATGCTAAGTTATTTTGGTAATTTAGTTGTTTTTTGCTTAATTTTAAATTTTTTTAAGTTTTTATTCTACTCTCCATGGTTATTAAGGAAAAATTTTCAAATTGAAAAGGGAGAAATTGAATTTTTGTCTTTTCACTTGACTTAGAGTTTGTATTATGCTTACTAAAGTTGATGAATTATTGAAGCTTCTATTGAATTCAACCTTAGTTCTTCCACTTTAAGCTATTCACACACTGTGCACAATAGGTTCCGATTATAAGATGAAAAACTATTTCCCGCTTGACTTAGGAAAATTTTAGACTTGGTACCTTTGACCTCATTTAATAGTGTTGGGACACCTTATAAAAGGCCAATGAGTCTTTGAAAAAAAAAAGAAAAAAAAAATGTTTGCTTGCCTTGAAACCCGAGCAAGGTCTGAGGGGTATATGGTGAAAATCTTTAAAACCCGGTGCCCTAAGCCTTCATTGGTTGGGAGTCACCGTCCTCAATGCTCGTTACAAGGGTGAATAGGTGGAGTTTAACATATTGTAGGTGCTTGGGTATTAAAATTCATTCTTAAAAGTCTGGGGTAAAATTCGAGGAGTTAGTGGTTGAAAGATCCTTAAAGCTTGATGCCCTAAACCTTAATTGGTTGGGAGTCATCGATGGACCCCCGTTACATGGACAAGTTAGAAAAGAATACCTTTAGCCTTGTACTCCTACAATGAAAAAAAAATTATGAAAAAAAAAGAGGTGCGTTCTTAGCCTATTAGAGGTTGATCAGTTTGCTAAGCTTTGAAAAAGAACTAGGTTTGGGGGTGAGATTAGTTCAACATACTATATTCGGAAACTAATAAATAACACTTAGGTTTTTGTGGAAGAGTAAGGTTTGGCCCTTTGGGAGTGGAAACTCTTTTAAAGCTTAAATTTGCATAATGCCTTCTCTTTAAGAATTGTGATTAGACAAGTTATTTGATAACTCTTGTTGAAGTTTGAGTTTTATTTCTTTAATGTTCCATGTGAGAGTTAGATCATCATGCCACTTGAAAATTGTTTTTTGATCAGCATGATATTGTAAATTATAATACTTTGTATTTTTATTTTTCTCTCCTTCATTGCTAAGGGACTAGCAATATGTTGGTTGGGGGGAGTGATTACTACTCACTAAGTGCTATTTGATAGCTTGTAATTAACTCTTTTAAACACTTTTGAGTAGTAGTTATCACCTTTTAACCCAATTAACATATTAAGGACCCTTACAATCATTTCTAATCAAATTGTGTTAAGTTTTGGTGTTTCGATAGCTTTTTGATCACCAAAGCAATCCGAGATTGAGGAGAGTTCTTTGGAATCCATGGCAAAAGATGTCCGGACAGGGCGTCCGGACACACCATCGGAGGGCGGCGGAATATGGGCTATGGCAGGCTGTCGGAATGACGTAGCAAGGCTTGCTCACATTAGTCAATGATCCGGACAACATATCCGGATAAGATATGCTATCGTCCGGAGTGTGATGTTCACGAGTGCCATGTGCTTCTCCCTGAGGGAGTTCGGATAGGGGAGCGCACCACATGTCCTCTTAGGGAATCCGGATGGAGTTGCTCCGAATAGCGACGTGCGGCATAGCTCATTCCACCCGGGTAGGAATTCTATCCGACCGACTTTCCACCTTCTCCGGATATTTAACATTCGGAATCCCGTCCGCCGACATTCCACCTTCTCCGGATATTTCACATCCGGCGCCTGATGCCAGATGGGAGAGGAGGGCGTTTCAACTTCCCCGGTCAGACATGTCCGGATCCTCTGATAGCGCTTACCCGGAAAGCATCCGCGACCGACAATTCAGATTCCCCGGACAGCTTGGCTCGTCAGACACTCGCGATTCGCCGGATCCATTTCCGCCCATAATCAAAAAGCAAACTCTGATAATACTGACGACCAAGTCTCCATTTTGCATAGTGCAACGGAATTTCTCCTGAAGCTTCCTGATATTTCCGACCGACTTTTTGAGATATTTTGCTTTAGATATTTGATGTCTAAATCCCCAAACTCTCCTTGTAACCCACCTATCATAGGATTCCTTAGTCTTTAAGTAAGAACAAAGGGTGAATAACCTCATATATATAGTTTGTAATTTTCTTTACACAAGAATATATAGAGAAGAGAGTGGGGAGCTTGCTCTCAGAGGCATCCTTTGTACAATTTTGCAAGAAATATATTTTACAGAGCACTTGCTCTGTTTTTCATATATATTTTTGTTTTCTCATTCTTTTTCTTACTAGCCAAACATTCTCTGAGGAAGTTTCCTCAGAGAATGAGTGGCTAGACTTTTAGTTCCTTGGAGCTAAGGTTGCCGGGAAAGGTTCCAAGTGCAAGAATTTATAGCTTTGTGGTTTCAGCCATTAATGAAGAGAAAGTGTGATCCTTTAATGATTTCTATGTTTTTAGTTAACTTAAAACACCTTCAATTCACTTGAGCCAACACGTGGTAAGGCAAGTGATCTCCGTCCATGGAGATGCACTAGTTTACCTCTTGCGAGCTTTTGGGAAGTGACTTGAAGGTAGGATTTTCTAGAATTGCCAACACTTGGTAAGCTTTTGGACTCCAAGGAGACATCCACTAGTTATCTCTTACGAGCTTGAGAAGGGAAGTCCAAAGTTAAAGATCACCTTGAATGGCAAATGCTAGGTGAGAGGCACGAGCCATTGCAAGTTGCATCAGTGAGAGGGAATTAGAGCTGAAATCCATTAAAAGGATACATCTATACAACACCGGTTAGAGAATTGACTATATGTTAATTCTCTAATGCGAGGAAATGAACCAAATGACTGGAGCTCTGTTTTTGCATAAGGAACCTCCCCTGTGAACCCAAACCTCCAAGGATTGTTTTTCTTCATAAGTAATTTCCATTACTTTCTTTTTAGTTAGCTTGAAACAAAACCTCGTTTAACCAAAGTTTGTGTTTTATTTCTTAAGCTAACCTTGAAATGAAAAAGCACGAATTTAACTTTGAATTGGTATCAGTTGTGAGTTGAAAACCCTTCCCAGTGAACGATCTTAGAGCCACTATGCTATATTAGCTAAAGCTATCCTAATGCATGGTGATATAGGTTATAAATTTTGTTGACTACTCCCTAAATCAAAGAGCACCAGCTGGACATGAATCAGCTGAGACACCAATTGGGAACGAATCAAGTTACTCATAGCATCTAGAGCCCTAAGCTCACGACCTAGAGTCGTTCATGTGAACTATAACCTAAAGTTGTTAACAACATCTTAAGCCCTAAGCTCACGACCCATAGTCATTCATGTCAACCATAGCCCAACGTTATTCATAAGATTCAAAGCCATGAGCTCATGACCTAGAGTAGCCCATGTTATCAACAACCCTGAGTTGTTCTTAGCATTTGAAGCCCTGAGGTCATGACCTAGAGTCATTCATGTCAACCATAACCCATCGTTGTTCATAGCATTTAGAACCCTGTGCTCACGACCCAAAGTTTCTCATGCCATCCATAGCCCTGAGCTATTCATAGTATCTTAAACCTTGAGCTCACGGGATCCTGAGTCGTTCATATCATCCACAACTTAGAACTGCTCATAACATTTAGAGCCCTAAGTTCATGACCTAAAGTTGTTCATGTCAACCATAACCTTGAGGTGTTCATAGTATCTTGAGCCATGAGCTCACGACCTAGATTCATTCATGTTATCCACAACACCGAGCTTATGACACAGAGTCATTCATATCATCCATAGCCCTGAGTTGCTCATAGCATCTAGAGGCTTGAGCTCACAGGATCCCTAGTCATTCATATCATCCACAATGTTGGGTTGTTTAAAGCATTTATACCCTTGAGCTCACGACCTGGAGTGGCATATATCATCCATAGGCTTGAGTTGTTCATAGCATTTGGATCCTTAAGCACATGACTTAGATTTGTTCATGTCATCAATAGCCCTGAGCTATTGATAGCATTTAGACCCCTAAGCCCACAACCCAAAGTCATTCATGTCATCATAAGCCTTGGGCTATTCATATGATCTAGAGTTGTGAGTTCACGACCTGGAATCATTATGTTATCCATTGCCCTGAGCTATTCTAGAAATTAGAGCCATAAGCTCATGACCAAGAATCGTTCATATTATCCATAGCTTTAACTTGTTCATAGTATTTTGTGGCCTAAGCTCATGGGATCATGAGTCGTTCATATCATCTACAACTCTGAGCTGCTTATAGCATCTAGAGCCTTGAGCTCACGACCTGAAGTTATTCACATCAACCACAACCTTGAGTTGTGCATAATATCTTGAGTCATGAGCTCATAAATCAGAGTCATTCATGTCATCCACCACCTTAAGCTCATGATGCGGAATTATTCATATCATCCACACCCCTAAGTTGCTCATAGCATCTAGAGGCCTTAGCTCATGGGATATCAAGTCATTCATGTAATTCACAATGCTTAACTATTTAAAGCATCCATAGCCTTGAGCTCATGACTTGGAGTGGAACATATTATCTATAGCCTTGAGTTATTCATAGCTTCTAGATCCCTAAGCACACAACCTAGAGTTGTTCATGTCATCAACAACCTTAAGTTATTCACAACATTTAGACCCTTAAGCCCATGACTCGGAATCTTTCATGTCCTCTATAGCACTAAACTTTTCATAAAATCTAGAGCCCTGAGATCACGACCAGGAGTTGTTCATGTCAACCTTAACCCTAACTTTTCATAGCATCTAAAGCCTTGAGCTCAAGACCCGAAGTCATTCATGTCCATCACAACCCTAAGCCATTATAGCATCTAGAGCCCAGAGCACACCACTCAGAGTTGTTCATGTCATCCATAACCTTGAGTTGTTTATAACATTTAAAGGCCTAAGCTCAAAGCTCGAAGTTGTTCATGTAATCCATAACATTGAGTTGTTCATAGCATTTTGAGCCATGAGCTCATGACCTAAAGTCGGTTATGTCCATCACAGCCTTGATCTGTTCATAACATTTAGAGCCCTGAGCAAATGACCTTGAGTCATTCATGTCATCAATAGGCCAGAGTTGTTCATAGCATCTAAAGCCCACGACCTAAAGTTGTTCATGCCATACATTGCCCTGAGCTGTTTGTAGCATCTTAATTCTTAAGTTCATGACCTAGAGTCGTTCATGTCATCCATAGCTCTGAGCTATTTATAGCAATTAGAGCCATAGGCTTACAACCAAGAATCATTAATATCATCCTCAACCATGAGTTGTTCATAAAATCTTAAGTCTTGAGATCACAAGATCCCGAGTTGTTCATATCATCCACAGCTTTGAGCTGCTCAAAGCATCGAGAGCCTTGAGATCACAACTCTGAGTCATGTCAACCATAACCATGAGCTATTCATAGTATCTAGAGCCGTGAGCTCATGATTAAGAGTCATTCATGTCATCTACAACCCTCAGCTCATAATGCAGAATCATTCATATCATCTATAACCTCGAGCTGCTCATAGCTTCTAGAGGCCTAAGCTCATGGGATCCTAAGTCGTTCATATCATCCATAATTTTGAGTTGTTTAAAGCATCCACAACCTTGAGCTCATCACTAAGAGTAGCACATATCATCCAAAGCCTTGACTTGTTCATAGCATCTAAAGCCCTAAGCTCACGACTTAGAGTCGTTCATGTTAACCATAACCCTTAGCTATTCATAGTATCTAGAGGCCTGAGCTTATGATGAAGAGCCATTCATGTCAACCACAACTTTGTTCTATTCATAGAATCTAGAGCCTTGATCTCACGACACAGATTCATTCATGTCATCCAAAGTCGTGAGCTATTTATAGCATCTTGAGACCTAAGCTCATAACCCAAAGACATTCATGTCCACCATAACCCTGAGTTGTTCATAGTATCTAGATTTCTAAGCACACGACCTAGAGTTGTTCATGTCATCCACAACCATGAGATATTCATAGCACACGACCTGAAGTCATTCATGTCATCCACAACCTTGAGTTGTTCATAGCATCTAGAGCCTTGAGCTCACGACCCGGAGTCATTCATGTCAATGATAAGTCTGTGTTGTTCATAACATTTTAGAGCCATGGTCTGACGACCAAGAATCGTTCATGTCATCCACACCACTGAGTTATTCATACCATCTAGAGGCCTAAGCCCAAGGGATCCCAAGTCGTTCGTATCATCCACAACCTTGACTTGTTCATAGCATCTAGAGCCCTAAGCAAACGACCCAGAGTAGCTCATGTTATCCACAACCTTGAGTTGTTCATAACATCTAGAGTGTTGAGGTCACAACCCAAAGTCATTCATGTCAATGACAACCCTGAGCTATTCATTACATCTAAAGCCTTGACGTCACGACTTGAAGTCATTCATGTTATCCCCATACTTAAGTTGTTCATAGCATTTAGAGCCATAGGCTCATGACCAAGAATCATTCATATCATCCACAACCCTGAGCTGTTTATAGCATCTAAAGGCCTGAGTTTATAGGATTCTAAGTCATTCATATCATGCACAAAGGTGAGTTGTTCATAGCATCCATAGCCTGAGCTCACGATCTATAGTAGCTCATGTGATCCATAACCTTGAGTTATTCATAGCATCTAGAGCTTGGAACTCACGAACTGAAGTCATTCATTTCAACCATAGTCTTAAGTTGTGCGTGGCATCTATAGCCCTGAGCTCATGACCCAAAGTTGTTCATTTCATAGCCCTGAACTAATAATAACATCTAGAGTCCCGAGTTCTTCATAACATTTAGAGCCTTGAGCTCACGACCCAAAGTCATTCATATTCATAATAGCCTTGAGTTGTTAATATTATCCTTAATCCTGAGGTGTTCATAACATCTTGAGGCCTGAACTCATGGGATCTTGAGTCATTCATATTGTCCACAACTCTGAGCTTTTCATAGCATCTAGAGCCCTAAGCTCATGACTCGAAGTGGTTCATGTCAACCACAACCTTGAGTTGTTCATAATATCTGGAGTCATGATCTCACAACTTGGAGTTGTGATATCACGGCTTGGAGTCGTTCATGTCATGCACAACCTTGAGCTTATGATGCAAAATCGTTCACATCATCTACGTCCTTGAGATGTTCATATCATCTAAATGCCTGAGCTCATGGGATCCTGAGTCATTCATATCACCGATAATGTTAAGCTATTCAAAGCATCCACAACCTTGAGCTCACGACCCAGAGTAACACATATCATCCACAATCTTGAGCTATTCATAACATCTAGAGCCTTGAGATCACAACCTAGAGTCGTTCATGTCAACAACAACCTTGAGTTGTTCATAGAATTTAGAGCCCTGAGCTCACGACCTTGAGTCGTTCATGTAATCCATAACCCTGAGTTGTTTATAACATTTAAAGCCTTGGGCTCACGACCAAGAGTCGTTCATATCATCTACACCCTTGAATTGTTCATGTCATTTGGAGGCTTGAGTGATTCGTGCCCAATTGGTGTTCCAGCTAATTCATGTCTAGCTGGTGCTCCTTGAATGAGGGAGTAATCAACAAAATTTATAACCTATTACACCATATACTAGGGTAGCAAAGAAAAAGCTACTATAGTATATCGGCTCTAGGATCGTTCACTGAGAAGGGTTTCCAAATTACAAATGATACCAATTCAAAGTGAACTGGTACTTTTTCATTTCAAGTTTAGCGCAAGAAATAAAACAAAAAAACTTTGATTGGAAAAGATTTAGATTTAAAGTAACTACAAAACAAGTGATGGAAATTACTTAGGAAGAAAAACATTCCTTGGAGGGTTAGGTTCACTAAGGTGGTTCCTCATGCAAAAGACATAGCTCTGGTCAGATGGTTCATTTCCTCGCGTTAGAGATTCAACATATAGTCAATTCTCTAACCGGTGATGTACAGATACATCCTTTAATTAGATTTCAACTTTAATTCTCTCACTGATACAACTTGCAATGGTTCAAGCCTCTCACTAAGCCTTAACCATTCAAGGTGATCTTTAACCTTGGACTTCCCTTCTCAAGCTCGCAAGAGATAACTAATGGATGTCTCCTTGGAGTTCAAAAGCTTACCAAGTGTTGGCAATTCCAGAAAATCCTACCTTAAAGTCACCTCCCAGAGGCTCGCAAGGGGTAAACTAGCGCATCTCCTTGGTTGGAGATCACTTGCCTTACCAAGTGTTGGCCCAGGTGACTCTAAGGTGTTTTAAGTTAACTAAAAACATAGAAATCACTAAAGGATTTCACTTCCTCTTCATTAATGGCTGAAACCACAAAGCTTTGCATTCTTGCACTTGGAACCTTCCCCGGCAACCTTAGCTCCAAGGAACTAAAGGTTTAGTTACTCATTCTCTGGGGAAAATTCCTCAGAGAGTTCATAACTTAGAAAAAGATGAAAAATACAAAGTGAGAAGGTAAGGCAAAACAAAGGGCCTGAACTTTACTTGCTTTCAAACTTTTACAAAAGGGTTCCTCCTCCCTGAGAACAGGCTCTCGAGAGGTATTTATATAAACATAATACAAAACTAATTATTACATGGATATTTACTCTTTTTCCTAACTTAAAAGCTAAGGAATCTTGTAATTGGTGGCTTACAAGGAGAATTTTGGGATTTAGACAACAAAAATCTGATGGAAAATATCTCCCAATGTCGGTAGCAAATATCGGGACGCACTAAGGACTATTTCGCAAGAGAAAATGATGTCTGCGAGATTTCACAGACACACAAAAAGGGCTGCGAAATCACTTTGCAGCAAAAGGCTAATCTCGCAGCTCTGCGAAGTTGGCTTTCACCTTGAGGCTCTCAGCTTCCAACGTGCGGCATATATCGGGCAATTTCAGGAGGAAATCCACAACACTGTTCAAAAAGGCTGCGAAATCATTTCGCAACAAAAGGGTGATTTCGCAACACTTTGCAAAACGCTTCCTTCAACTTAGAGTGATTGACTTGCAATGGCTGTAACTTCTTCGTTTCAACTCCGAATTGCGCACCGTTTGAAGCATTGGATTATTGACTTCTTGAGCTTTGAAATGGTATATAGCATGCATCAATTGGCCTTCAGAAAGTGCTCCAAAAGTGGCTGATATGACTATTATCAAGGATATGTTTTATGGCAGATTCTCTTTGCTTCTTCTCCTTGCATTCCGGATTTACTTATGGCAAAGGACTTCCAAGCTTTGGTTCTTCATGTTTCTGAGCTTCCAATTGCTTTGCCCAAGATTCCTCATAACTCTCCTCAATCTCGGATTGCTTTGGTGATCAAAAAGGCTATCAAAACACCAAAACTTAACACAAATTGATTAGAAGTGCTTGCAAAGGTCCTTAATATGTTAATTGGGTTAAAATGCAATAACTACTACTCAAAAGTGTTTAAAAGAGTTAATTACAAGCTATGAAATAGCACATTTTGAGTAGTAATCACTCCCCCCAACCGACATATTGCTAGTCCCTTAGCAACGAATGAGAGAAAAATAAAAATAAACATTACTATAATTTACAACATCATGCTGATTACTTCAAAAAATTTTAAGTCGCATGATGATCTAACTCCCACATGGAACATTGAAGAAATATAAACCCAAATTTCAACAAGAGTTATCAAAAACTTTGCTAAACACTATTAATCAAGGGAATGCATTATGCAAATTGAAGTTTTAAAATCATTTTCACTTCCAAAGAACCAAACTTTATTCTTCCACAAAAATCTAAGTGTATGAATCCTTAGCTTCCGAATATAGTGTGCTAAACTAATCTCTCCCCCCAACCTATCTCTTTTCAACACTTAGCAAACTGACCAAAATCAATAGGCAGAGAACACACATTTTTTTTTTTTTTAAGGAGGCTTAAAGGGGTATTCTTTCTGAATTGTCCATGTAACGGGGGTCCATCGATGACTCCCAACCAATTAAGGTTTAGGGCATCAAGTTTTAAGGATCTTTCAACCACTAACTCCTCGGATTTTACCCCAGACTTTTGAGAATGATTGATTTTTTTTTTTTATACCCAAGCACCTACCATATGCTAACTCCACCTATCCACCCTTGTAACGAGCATTGAGGCCGGTGACTCCCAACCAATTAAGGCTTAGGGCACCAGGTTTTAAAGATTTTCATCATATACCCCTCAGACCTTGCTCGGGTTTCAAGGCAAGCAAACATTTTTCTTTCTTTATTTCAAAGGCTCATTGGCCTTTCATAAGGTGTCTCAACTTTATCAAATGAGGTCAAAGGTACCAAGTTCCAAAAAAATTTCTAAGTCAAGAGGGAAATAGTTTTTCATCTTATAATCGGAATCTATTGTGCATAGTGTGTGGATAGCTTAAAGTGGAAGAACTAAACTCAATTTCAATAGAAGCTTCAACAATTGAACCACTTTAGTAAGCATAATCCATACTCTAAGTCAAGTGAAAAGCAATAGTTCAAGTTCTCCTGATTTAATTTGAAAATTTTTCCTCAAAATCCATGGAGATTAGAGTGGACTGTAAAATATTACAACTAATTTATCAACATAATTGCATTACCAAAATAACTTAGCATACTTCCTTCCTCATTTCTCCCCCCCAACCGAACTGAGCATTGTCCTCAATGTGATATAGGTGTTTGAAATTAAAAGGAGGAAGTGGTACCTCCTGAGTGATATGAATTTCGAATACTGATTGGAAAAACCTCATGTTTCAAAAAGAATAAAAGTTGTGAGAAAAGGAAATAAGAATAAATTAATGCTAAAGGTTAACAAAAATGCTAGACTTGTACTACTTTGAATCCATTTGAGTACAATGAAAAAGAAGGCAATACAAGCAATCCCATATATGATACCAAAATAATGGGATTTCTTAAAAGACTAAAAAAAACGAAATACATAAAAGACATATGCAATAGATATCTATAAAGATCAGATGGGTGGGTGGTGTTGGAGCTAGGCAGATGGGTCTGCCTTTTCAGTAGCTGCTTCTGGATGGGCCTGAGGCTCTGTGGCCTGAGAGTGTGGCACTGAAGTGGTGGGAGTGGAGTGCTCAACTGCTGAAGGCAGGTCGAAATGATGCTGGAGCTACCTCAAGATGGTAGTGTGCTGAGCCTGGGTGGCCAACATCTGCTCTTGGCATGCTCGAATGGCTGCCATCTCCTGAGCAAGACTGCTCTGAGATGCTGTGAGGGTCTGCAGTGAACGGCATAACTCTCTGTATTCAGAAATGGGAATGACCATCCTTGGTTCAGCTGAAGTGGATGGCTTAGATGAAGCTGGAGTAACTGGTGGAGCTCTGGGAATGGCAGGAGAAGCAATAGGTATACCCTCAGGTATGTGTCGTGGGGATGCTCTCCTAGCAGCTGGCTGTGGGTGCTCAGGCTGCTCAACTCTATAAGCTGTCATGTTGTTCCATTTGTCGAGAGTAAATACCTCTCGGAAAATGCGCTTGCGCTCCAACTGAGGCTCTGTTGAATACCCCAGGTGCTCCAAAATCTGGCACAACAGCCTTGGAAAGAGCAGAGGAATGGCATCAGCTCTCTGTAGCAGCTTCTTCTTATGGACCTTCTCTTCGAAATAGAGAAGGGCGGCTATAATCAGGTGGTGAGGGCCAAAGAAATATCCCTCAGAAATTTTGAATAGAGCCTCCAAAAGAACTCCTCTCCTCTGAGTCCAATGCTGGAGTGGGTAGATGTTATGACGGAGAAATGCATCAATAAGGAACATGCTTGGAGGAAGTTCCCCCCTCAACAGATGTGGATGTGTGGAGGCTCCTCTGGATAGGATATGTACCATTTCCAGCTCAGTGGGACTGGTCCACACTCTAAAATCCTCAAAATGGCTTGGCTCGTAGGGTATTTGCAAGGCCTCAGCTATATGGCGAGCTCCCAAAATGCCATGCCTCCCATCAATGGTAAAATGGATTAAAGTAGGATCTCTGACCTGCTTGGTAGTCATGGACTGATAAAAATCCATGGCTACTCTGGGGTAGAAGAAGTCTCTAGGGGCCAGCAGCTGCTCCATATGATATCTACGCAATAGGCGGAAAGAATCCGCAAGCTCCGGCCTCAATTGGAAGGTGGCTGTGTCAAAGCACAGCTCGGATTGGAATGGGCGAGCTCTGCAATCCAAGTTCCCTTCAATTGGAGGCTGCGTCAGCATCGACCGCCTGATTACTGCTTCAGGAGCTATTTCAGATGGATTTTGGGGTTTAGGAAGTGGCGGCTGAGGCTCCTGAGGCTCTACTGGCGGCGCCGGAGATGGAATCGGAGATGGCACTGGAGATGGAACTGGTGAAGGTTCTAGGGACTGCTCCGTTAAGTCAATGGGCTCTGAGCTTTCAACCCTGGCTCTCTTTTGCAGGGGTCGACCCCCTGACCTGGTGAGATAACGCCTCGCCGGAGGCTTCTGCGGTGCGGGCTTTGCCGGAGGGGAAACAACTTTTTGCTGCGGAGGTTCAGAGGTGGGTTCTGGAACGGGCTCCCCTCGCGGGACTCTCTTACAGCTTGAAGGAGAGGAAGACTTGGCTCCTCTGGTTCGCGCCATTTCGGATTGCCAAAATTTGGTCGGAAGTGATGACCGGAGAAGATGATCGGAGGTTCGCACGACGTCGGGCTCGGGCAAGGAGATGAACAATCAGCAACTATGGCGCGTTCTCTTTTTGAAACCCTTTCGCAGCTCAAATGACCGGTATATATAAAAATAACGAAATATTAAGGGTCATTTTGAGTTTCGCAGAAAAAGGCTAATTTCGCAGCAAAAAGTCATTTTCGTAGCCCACTTCGCAATGTGTTTCGCAGCTGCGAATTGAGTGTCACTGTGCTGCGAAGTGGCACACGTGTGCCAAAATTGCTTTCGCAATTGCGAAATACCCTACGGAATGGAACTTTGGTTGCGAAATCAGGGATTTTCACGCTTTATCACTTCGTAGCCGTTTCGCAGCTGCGAATTGGGGGCTCCTGTGCTGCGAAGTGGCACTCGTGTGCCAAACTCGACTTCGCAGCTGCGAAAATTTTCGCAGAGAATTCCAATGAGTTGTGGAATGGTTTGGCAGCAAAGTGCTTATTTCGAAGAAGATTTCCTTAGGCTGCGAAGTCTCGCAGAGCCCTGTTTTTGCTCTATTTTTGCTCTGTTTTCGCTCTGATTTCTTCCTTTCAATTTCTTTATAATCTCTTCCACCTGAGATCATTCAAAAAGATTAAAACACATATAAAAACATAATTTTAAGATCAAAAACTAAGATCAAAAGTATGGAAAAAACTTTGAAATTTACAAAATTTACAAAAATTTTGGACTGTGGTAAAACCACGTCCACCAAACCCTTATTTGCTTAGGCTTTTTGTGGCTCAAGGAGGTTGATTTCCTCCTTTTCTGGTTTGAATGGCTCCATGAATGGCTTGAGACGATATCCATTGACTCTAAAGGCGTCTTTGCCATTGGAATTCAATAATTCCACCACTCCATTGACATATACTTGGTGAATAATGAACGGCCCTATCCACCTTGACTTGAGCTTCCCAGGAAAGATATGGAGTCTTGTGTCATACAGTAAAACTCTTTGTCCTTTCTGAAATTCCTTGTTGGAGATTAGTTGATCATGCCACTTCTTCATCCTCTGTTTTGCAACTTTGGAATTGATATAAGCATCATTTCTTAATTCCTCCATCTCATTAAGGTCTAGACATCTCTTTGCTCTGGCTCTGATCAAGTCCATGTTTAGCTTCTTTATTGCCCACCAAGCTTTGTATTCAACTTCCATAGGGAGATGGCATGCTTTGCCATAGACAAGACGATAGGGAGACATGCCAAGAATAGTCTTATAAGCTGTTCTATATGCCCACAATGAATCATGAAGCCTAATAGACCAATCTTTTCTGCTTGCATTCACCACTTTCATCAGTATGTTCTTTATTTCCCTGTTAGCTAGCTCAACTTGCCCGAAAGTCTGAGGATGATAAGGCGTAGCTACCTTATGCTTCACTCCATACTTGGCTAATAAAGCTTCAAAAGGTTTGTTGCAAAAATGAGCACCTCCATCACTGATTATGGCTTTGGGCACCCCAAACCTCGAGAAAATGTTCTCTTTAAGAAACTTGAGAACCACCCTGTGATCATTTTGTTTACAGGGGATGACCTCAACCCATTTAGAAACATAATCCACCCCCACCAAAATGTAAGAATTACCAGAAGACATTGGGAAAGGCCCCATGAAGTCAATGCCCCATACATCAAATAGCTCAACTATTAGAATGGGGTTCATAGGCATTTGATTTCTTTTTGTTAACTTTCCAAGCCTTTGGCATCTATCACAACTTCTACACATGATGTGGGCGTCTTTGAAAAGAGATGGCCAAGTAAACCCTGATTGCAACACCTTCATGGATGTCTTCTGAGAGGCAAAGTGACCTCCACATGCATTCTCATGACAATGGTTTAGAATCCCTTGCTGCTCTTCTTCAGGGACACACTTCTTTATGATCTGATCTGCACAATACTTAAAAAGGAAGGGTTCTTCCCAATAATAAGCATGAACTTTTGAAAAGAAATGCTTCTTGTCCTGTGCATTCCACTCACTTGAAAGGTGGTCAACTACCACATTCTCCACTCCTTTCTTATCTTTGATTTGGAGATCGAATTCTTGTAACAAAAGAATCCATCTAATCAACCTTGCTTTTGCATCTTGCTTTGTCAATAAATACTTCAAGGCTGAATGGTCAGTAAAGACAATGATGAAAGACCCCACTAAATAAGCACGAAATTTGTCCAAAGCAAATACCACAGCTAACAATTCTTTCTCTGTAGTTGTGTAGTTCCTTTGAGCTTCATTCAGTGTTTTGCTTGCATAGTAGATCACATAGGGCTTCCCATCTTCTCTTTGGCCAAGCACAGCTCCTATAGCAAAGTCACTGGCATCACACATCAGTTCAAAGGGTAATTGCCAGTTAGGGGCCCTCACTATTGGAGTTGTTGTTAAAAATTTCTTCAGTTGATCAAAACTATTTTGACATATTTCATCCCATATAAACTTAGCATCCTTAGCTAACAGCTTACAAAGAGGTTTTGAAAGACTTGAAAAACCTTTTATAAACCTCCTATAGAACCCTGCATGGCCAAGGAACTGCCTTACTCCTTTTACAGTTGTTGGTGATGGTAATTTGACAATAAACTCCACCTTTGCTTTATCAACTTCAATGCCTTTTTCGGAGATGATATGGCCAAGGACAATTCCTTGACATACCATAAAATGGCATTTCTCCCAGTTAAGCACCAGGTCTTTTTCAATGCATCTGTGAAGAACTGCTTCCAAATTAATTAAGCATTCCTCAAATGTACCTCCATATACGGTGATGTCATCCATGAAAACTTCCATAATTCACTCCACCATATCACTGAAAATACTCAACATACATCTTTGAAATGTAGCAGGTGCATTGCATAAACCAAAAGGCATTCTTCTGTAAGCATATGTTCCAAATGGACATGTAAAAGTGGTTTTTTCCTGATCTGCCACATCAATTTCAATCTGAAAATACCCTGAATACCCGTCCAAGAAGCAATAGAACGGATGTCCAGAGACTCTCTCCAGCACTTGGTCAATAAATGGCAATGGAAAATGATCTTTCCTG
Source organism: Vitis vinifera (assembly GCF_030704535.1). Lineage (NCBI taxonomy): Eukaryota > Viridiplantae > Streptophyta > Magnoliopsida > Vitales > Vitaceae > Vitis > Vitis vinifera. The sequence continues at coordinate 7,064,492 of NC_081812.1, forward strand.
GTTACAACATTCAACTTTCTATAATCAATACACACCCTCCAACCTGAAGTGAGGCATGTAGTAATTTCGTCCCCTTTCTCGTTTTGAACCACAGTAATCCTTGACTTCTTTGGTACCACTTGAATAGGACTCACCCAAGGGCTATCAGATATAGGGTAGATAATACCTGCTTGAAGTAGCTTCAGCACCTCAGCTCGCACCACCTCTTGTAAATGAGGATTCAATCTTCTTTGAAGTTTACGAATTGGCTTTGCTTCCTCTTCCATATATATATGATGTGTGCAAACTAAAGGGCTAATGCCTTTCAAGTCGGATATTTGCCATCCTATTGCCTTCTTACACCTCTTGAGAACTTCCATTAAACAATTCTCTTGATGACTGGTCAGAGATGAAGATATTACAACAAGACATTGATTATCTTCCTCAAGATATGTATATTTCAGCTCCACAGGTAGAGGCTTCAGATTGAGTTTTGGAGTTTCTTTTTCAGCAACTGCCTCTTCTTCTTTATTGAACAAAGGTAGAATCTCTTCTATCCTTCTCCAACTTTGTAGAGTAGCAAGCACATTAGGGGGTTCAGACAAACCTTCCTCAGAATCCACAAGACTTTCATTCAGCTTGTCCTGCATATTCTGATTACAATGCTCCTCTACCAAAGTGTCAATAATGCACACCTCTTTTGGACCCTCTTCTTCTTCCGGAGTGGTTTGCTTTTTAGACATATAGAAGATATTGAGATCAAGTGTCATGTTGCCAAAAGTGAGTTGCATAAGCCCATTCCTACAGTTGATGATTGCATTTGAGGTAGCAAGGAATGGCCTTCCAAGGATGATAGGAACTAAATTAGCTTCCTTTACAGTAGGGTCTGTATCAAGAACAATAAAATCTACTTGATAGTAGAAATTATCAACTTGAACCAAGACATCCTCAATTACCCCCCTTGGAATTTTTACTGATCTATCTGCTAGAGATAGAGTGATTGCCGTTGGCTTCAACTCACCAAGTCCCAATTGCTTGTAAACAGAGTATGGAAGCAAATTCACACTTGCTCCCAAGTCTAACAAAGCTTTCTCCACTACCTTTTCTCCAATCATGACTGAAATGGTAGGACTTCCCGGATCTTTGTACTTCAATGGAGACTTACATTGTAAGATTGCACTTACTTGCTCAGTCAAGAAGGCTTTCTTATTTACAGTCAACCCTCTTTTAATAGTACATAAGTCCTTTAGGAACTTTGCATATGTTGGAACTTGTTTAATCATATCCAGCAATGGGATATTGACTTTCACTTGTCTCAATACTTCAAGAATTTCAGATGCATTTCTAATCCCCTTTTTCCCATGCAATGCTTGAGGAAAAGGAGGAGAAGTTGACTTCTTCAGCATTTCTTCCTTCAGAAGTTCCTTCTCTGGAATTGCATTCATTGTTGAATCATAGTCCTTCTTCTTTTCACTGATCTCACTTTCTTTTTCTTCCATCTCTTCCCCTTTCTTTATGTCTTCTTCTTCTTTCTCAACATATGGGTTGGGTGTTGGCTTCTCAATTTTTTTACCACTCCTTAGAGTGATCAAGGCTTTGACATCTTTCATCTATGATGATTCTCCCTCTTAAACCTCCACTTCATGGACACCCTTGGGATTTTGGTGGGGTTGAGACAGAAATCTTCCCTTTTCTTGCACTGTGTTCAAATTTGTGAGCCTTGAAATTGAGTATTGGAGATTATCAAACTTTTGGGATATATCATTTTGCATTCCATCCATCCTTTTATTCAAAGTACTCTCCACTCTGTCAATTTTTTTATTGAGTTGAGCATTGATGGCTTCTTGGTTTCCAACAAAATCTCCCACTACCTTGCTGAGATTCGCTATTGCTTGTTCAAGACTCGAAGATTGTTGAGATGGTGGATCCGGCTATTGGTACTGAGTTGCTCTGGCCTTCCATGAGAAATTTGGATGATTCCTCCAACTTGAGTTGTAAGTATTTCCATAAGGCGCATTGTTATTGGGCTTGAATTGTCCAACAACATTTGCTTGATCTCTAAACATTTCCCTTTCAGCTGAAATTGCAGGCCATTCCTCCACCAAATGTTCATATGATTGACAATTAGGACAAAGCTTCACTTGCACTGGTGCTTCAGCAACAGCTTGCACTTCATGCACTTTCTTCAGTTCCAGCTCCTCCAATCTTCTTGTCACAGCTGCCAATTTTGCTTTCATATCATCATCTTCTTTCAAGGTATACATCCCAGCCTTAGCATTAAAAACACTCAGTTGAGACTTCATCTTCCCCACTTCTCCTTTGGTTGGTTCATCCCATCCCCTTGAAACTTCAGCTACATAGTTCAAGAAATCCATAGCTTCCTCCGGATTTTTGCTCATGAAATCTTCTCCACACATTGTCTCGAGGAGTTGCTTCATTGAGGAAGACATCCCATCATAAAAATAGCTCACCAATAGCCAAGTATCAAAGCCATGGTGAGGGCAAGCATTTATAGCTTCCATATATCTTTCCCAACACTCATAGAATTTCTCATTCTCTTTAGCTGAGAAATTTGAAATTTGCCTTTTCAAGCCATTTGTTCTATGAGTGGGAAAAAATTTCTTAAGGAATTCAGCTTGTAAGTCAGTCCAAGTGCGGATACTCCTTGGCCTTAAAGAATTAAGCCAAATTTTGGCCTTATCCTTTAAAGTGAAAGGAAATAACTTAAGCCTCATCAAATCAATTGAAGCTCCTCGCTCTTGGAATGTATTACAAACATCTTCAAATTCCTTGATATGTGCATAGGGATTCTCACTTTCCATCCCATGGAAAGTTGGTAGAAGTGGAACAAGATACGGTCTGATCACTAGCTGCTCTGTAGGGGGCACTATACATGATGGTTCACTCATACGAGGTGGATGCATACGGTCCCTCATTGATCTGAATTCATTGAGATTGTCTTGACGACCTTGATGACTATGCTGATCTTCAGGTGTAGCTTCCATGATATTCAAGCTCAATTCCATTTCCTTGTTATGAGGTGTATCACGTTATCAAGCCTTCCTCCACTGTCTCGTATCCAATTTGGCATACACAACTAGTATCTATCTGTAACTTAAATGAAAATAAAGGACAACAAAATTAAACTAAGTTGAATTTAAAAGTTAAACTTGGATTATGAATAAATAAAGAAAGAATGAGAATTAGTAAATTGAAAGAAACGTTACCAAACTTGTGATGAAAATCACAAGTGCTCTGAAATGGTATCACTATAGACTTGACACCTTCCTCAGCAACGGCGCCATTTGATTCGTGCCCAATTGGTGTTCTAACTAATTCATGTCTAGTTGTTGCTCCTTGAATGAGGGAGTAATCAACAAAATTTATAACCTATTACACCATATACTAGGGTAACAAAGAAAAAGCTACTATAGTATAGCGGCTCTAGGATCGTTCACTAGGAAGGGTTTCCAAATTACAAATGATACCAATTCAAAGTGAATTGGTACTTTTTCATTTCAAGTTTAGCTCAAGAAATAAAACAAAAAAACTTTGATTGGTAAAGATTTAGATTTAAAGTAACTACAAAACAAGTGATGGAAATTACTTAGGAAGAAAAACATTCCTTGGAGGGTCAGGTTCACTGGGGTGGTTCCTCATGCAAAAGACATAGCTCTGGTCAGATGGTTCATTTCCTCGCGTTAGAGATTCAACTTATAGTCAATTCTCTAACCGGTGATGTACAGATACATCCTTTAATTAGATTTCAACTTTAATTCTCTCACTGATACAACTTGCAATGGTTCAAGCCTTACTAAGCCTTAACCATTCAAGGTGATCTTTAACCTTGGACTTCCCTTCTCAAGCTCGCAAGAGATAACTAATGGATGTCTCCTTGGAGTCCAAAAGCTTACCAAGTGTTGGCAATTCCAGAAAATCCTACCTTAAAGTCACCTCCCAGAGGCTCGCAAGGGGTAAACTAGCGCATCTCCTTGGTTGGAGATCACTTGCCTTACCAAGTGTTGGCCCAGGTGACTCTAAGGTGTTTTAAGTTAACTAAAAACATAGAAATCACTAAAGGATTTCACTTCCTCTTCATTAATGGCTGAAACCACAAAGCTTTGCATTCTTGCACTTGGAACCTTCCCCGGCAACCTTAGCTCCAAGGAACTAAAGGTTTAGTTACTCATTCTCTGGGGAAAATTCCTCAGAGAGTTCATAACTTAGAAAAAGATGAAAAATACAAAGTGAGAAGGTAAGGCAAAACAAAGGGCCTGAACTTTACTTGCTTTCAAACTTTTACAAAAGGGTTCCTCCTCCCTGAGAACAGGCTCTCGAGAGGTATTTATATAAACATAATACAAAACTAATTATTACATGGATATTTACTATTTTTCCTAACTTAAAAGCTAAGGAATCTTGTAATTGGTGGCTTACAAGGAGAATTTTGGGATTTAGACAACAAAAATCTGATGGAAAATATCTCCCAATGTCGGTAGCAAATATCGAGACGCACTAAGGACCATTTCGCAAGAGAAAATGATGTCTGCGAGATTTCGCAGACACACAAAAAGGGCTGCGAAATCACTTCGCAGCAAAAGGCTAATCTCGTAGCTCTGCGAAGTTGGCTTTCACCTTGAGGCTCTTAGCTTCCAACGTGCGGCATATATCGGGCAACTTCAGGAGGAAATCCACAACACTATTCAAAAAGGCTGCGAAATCATTTCGCAACAAAAGGGTGATTTCGCAACACTTTGCAAAACGCTTCCTTCAGCTTAGAGTGATTGACTTGCAATGGCTGTAACATCTTCGTTTCAACTCCGAATTGTGCACCGTTTGAAGCATTGAATTTTTGACTTCTTGAGCTTTGAAATGGTATATAGTATGCATCAATTGGCCTTCAGAAAGTGCTCCAAAAGTGGCTGATATGACTGTCATCAAGGATATGCTTTATGGCAGATTCTCTTTGCTTCTTCTCCTTGCATTCCGGATTTACTTATGGAAAAGGACTTCCAAGCTTTGGTTCTTCATGTTTCTGAGCTTCCAATTGCTTTGCCCAAGATTCCTCATAACTCTCCTCAATCTCGGATTGCTTTGGTGATCAAAAAGGCTATCAAAACACCAAAACTTAACACAAATTGATTAGAAGTGCTTGCAAAGGTCCTTAATATGTTAATTGGGTTAAAAGGCAATAACTACTACTCAAAAGTGTTTAAAAGAGTTAATTACAAGCTATGAAATAGCACATTTTGAGTAGTAATCATTGAGCTTATAAGATCCCAAGTTGTTCATATCATCCACAACCCTAAGTTGTTCATAACATCCAGAGCCTTGAGTTAACTGATGGGAAAAACCCAGATCTCTCAGTTTCCCAAGTTTAGATCGGGTTAGGAATATGCATAACTATCTTAGGCTTTTTCTAAATTCTATGCACAGTGAAAAAATAACATTTTTATACTTTATAAGGATTCAAAAAGTGCTAACAAAAACCATTTCTTGAATTCAGATGTTCCCAAATCAAATCCACATGGTGAATATGAAGATCGAAATCGCAAAAGTCTCGTAAACCTGAAGTCTTCCACTCGATGACTCAAACCTTGATCTTGGAACACTTTCAATGGGGAGGAAAAGATGGTGGAGGCTATGGATCTCTACCTCTCTAGATGGTGGAAGAAAAAATCTATGGAAACCCTAACCCTTAGAGGGTATTTATAGGGTTCCTAAGTGGCCTTAAGTGACTTGAGCCCACATGGGCTTGGGTCACTTAATCTAACCCAAAATGGGTTATAATTAATTAATTAACCCAACAGGACCTACTAATTAATCACTTAATCCAATCCAGAGACCTTGTTGACTTACCCCTATGCAGCCTTACGAAATTATCAAAATGCCCTTATGCACAAAGTGAACTCAGAGCCAATTTGACCCTCATAACCCATGCAAACAAGGTATATGAGTTCAGAGTGGGGACCATTGGGACCTATAGGAATACTAGCTCCCTTAGAATCTAATTTAAAGTTGATTTAACATCCCACTATAGAGAATCAACTGAACTCTAGTATCCAATATAAATAACAACGAGACACCAAGTGCTAGGGTTCGTGAGCTGGTATCCATTGTGTTCAATCTCCCCATGAACTAGTGTCCGTAGTCTAACAAGGAAAACTATCAGTCTTTCAAGACTACCTCTACCATTCTTGAGTTACAAATCCTCTTATTATGTGTTCAATTGACATATCTTAGTTCTTAAAGATTCTATGTAAAGTTTCACTTAAAGAACTACTATGGCCATAGTTTCCATGAATACACATCCTTAGGATCACTCAATGGGACACTTTATCTCAATCCCAAGAGATATCATGGTGTCTTTCTTAAGAATACCTATTGCTACCGGCTTTCATTAATAGTGGCCTAATCCATATGGAATATACAATCAACTTACTCTCATTCGTAGGTCAAAGCTACTAACTTCAACTCAAGGTCAATATCCTCTCAAGGTTGAGAAACAATAAAATTAAGCATCTTCGTAGAAATGCACCTAAGTCATGTACAATGCAAAAGGTTAAGGCAAGAATGCTCATAGAGTATATAATACATGGAATAAGGATGGATAATAGTGAAATTGGAACATCATTAAATAATTAATGAATTTGAAATTTATTACGTCATGTCATGCTTTTAAGGGCTCTATCCTAACACTAGAGCCCTTAGCTCACGACCCAAAGTAGTTCATGTCAACAATAGACCTGAGTTGTTCATATCATCTAGAGTCTTGAGCTCAAGACCATGAGTTATTCTTGTCATCCATAGCCCTGAGATGTTCATAACGTTTAAAGCTTGGTGCTCAACCCCAAGAATTGTTCATATCTTCTAGTAGAATCAGTGTGGGTACCGAAAAATGGTAGAATCGGGGCGCGTACCAAGAAAAGGTAGAATCCGTGCCACTATTGAAAAACTGTCCGGACGAATTTCGGAAAAGCGTAGAATCAGTGTGAGTACTGGAAAATGGTAGAATCCGGGCGAGTACCGGGAAAAGGTAGAATCCGTGCAAGTACCAAAAAACTGTCCGCACGAGTATCGGAAAAAGGTAGAATCAGTGTGAGTACCGAAAAATGGTACAATCCGACCGAGTACCGGGAAAAGGTAGAATCCGTGCCACTATTGAAAAACTGTCCGGACGAGTTTCAAAAAAATGTAGAATCAGTGTGAGTACCATAAATTGGTAGAATCCGGGCGAGTACCGGGAAAAGGTAGAATCCGTACGAGTACCTAAAAACTATCCAGACGAGTATCAGAAAAGAGTAGAATCAGTGTGACTACCGGAAAATGGTAGAATACGGGCGAGTACCGAGAAAAAGTAGAATCCGTGCCACTATTCAAAAACTGTCTGGACGAGTTTCGGAAAAGGGTAGAATCAGTGTGACTATCGGAAAATGGTAGAATCCGGATGAGTACCGGGAAAATGTAGAATCCATGCCACAATTGAAAAACTTCCCGAACAAGTTTCGAAAAAGGGTAGAATCAGTGTGAGTACCAAAAATTGGTAGAATCCGAACGAGTACTGGGAAAAGGTAGAATCCATGCCACAATTGAAAAACATTCCGGACGAGTTTCGGAAAAGGGTAGAATCAGAGTGAGTACCGGAAAATGGTAGAATCCAGGCGATTACCGGGAAAAGGTAGAATCCGTATGAGTACCGAAAAAATGTCCAAACGAGTATCGGAAAAGGGTAGAATCAGTGTGAGTACAAGAAAATGGTAGAATCCGAGGGAGTACCGAGAAAAGGTAGAATCCGTGCCACTATGGAAAAACTGTCCTTACGAGTTTTCGAAAAGGGTAGAATCAGTGTGAGTACCGGAAAAAGGTAAAATTCGGGCGAGTATTGGGAAAAGGTAGAATCCGTGCCACAATTGAAAAACTTTCCGGACGAGTTTCGGAAAAGGGTAGAATCAGTGTGAGTACCGAAAATTGGTAGAATCCGAGCGAGTACCGGGAAAAGGTAGAATCCGTTCCACAATTGAAAAACTTTCCGGACGAGTTTCGGAAAAGGGTAGAATGAGTGTGAGTATCGGAAATTGGTAGAATCTAAGCGAGTACCGAGAAAAGGTAGAATCCGTTCCACAATTCAAAAACTTTCCGGACGAGTTTCGGAAAAGGGTAGAATCAGTGTGAGTACTAGAAAATGGTAGAATCCGGGCGAGTACCGGGAAAAGGTAGAATCCGTGCCACTATTGAAAAACATTCCGGACGAGTTTCGGCAAAGGGTAGAATCAATGTGAGTACCGAAAAATGATAGAATCAGGGCGAGTACCGAGAAAAGGTAGAATCTGTGCCACTATTGAAAAATTGTCCGGACGAGTTTCGGAAAAGGGTAGAATCAATGTGACTACTAGAAAATGGTAGAATCCGGGGGAGTGCCGGGAAAAGGTAGAATCCGTACAACTATTGAAAAACTTTCCGGACAAGTTTCGGAAAAGGGTAGAATCAGTGTGAGTACTGAAAATTGGTAGAATCCGGGCGAGTACCGGGAAAAGGTTGAATCCGTGCCACTATTGAAAAACTGTCCGGACGAGTTTCGGAAAAGGGTAGAATCAGTGTGAGTACTGCAAAATGGTAGACTCCGGGCGAGTACCGGGAAAAGGTAGAATCCGTTCCACAATTGAAAAACTTTCCGGACAAGTTTCGGAAAAAGGTAGAATCAGGGCGAGTACCGGGAAAAGGTAGAATCCGTGCCACAATTGAAAAACATTCCGGACGAGTTTCGGAAAAGGGTAGAATCAGTTTGAGTACCGAAAATTGGTAGAATTCGAGCGAGTACCGGGAAAAGGCAGAATCCGTTCCACAATTGAACAACTTTCCGGACGAGTTTCGGAAAAGGGTAGAATGAGTGAGTACCGGAAATTGGTAGAATCCGAGTGAGTACCCAAAAAAGGTAGAATCCGTTCCACAATTGAAAAACTTTCCAGACGAGTTTCGGAAAAGGGTAGAATCAGTGTGAGTACTAGAAAATGGTAAAATCCGAGCGAGTACCGGGAAAAGGTAGAATCCGTGCCACTATTGAAAAACTTTCCGGACGAGTTTCGGCAAAGGTAGAATCAGTGTGAGTACCGGAAAATGATTGAATCTGGGCGAGTACCGAGAAAAGGTAGAATCTGTGCCACTATTGAAAAATTGTCCTGACGAGTTCCGGAAAAGGGTAGAATCAGTGTGACTACTAGAAAATGATAGAATCCGGGGGGAGTACCGGGAAAAGGTAGAATCCGTGCAACTATTGAAAAACTTTCCGGACGAGTTTCGGAAAAGGGTAGAATCAGTGTGAGTACCGAAAAATGGTCGAATCCGGGCGAGTACTGGGAAAACGTAGAATCCGTGCCACTATTGAAAAACAATCCGGACGAGTTTCGGAAAAAGGTAGAATCAGTGTAAGTAACAAAAAATGGTAGAATCCGGGCAAGTACAGGGAAAAGGTAGAATTCGTGCCACTTTAGAAAAACTGTCCGGACGAGTTTCAGAAAAGGGTAGAATCAGTGTGAGTACTAGAAATGGTAGAATCCGGGCGAGTACCGGGAAACGGTAGAATCCGTGCCACAATAGAAAAATTTTCCGGACGAGTTTCGGAAAAGGGTAGAATCAGTGTGAGTACCAAAAAATGGTAGAATCCGGGCGAGTACCGGGAAAAGGTGGAATCCGTGCCACAATAGAAAAACTTTCGGGACGAGTTTCGGAAAAGGGTAGAATCAGTGTGTGTACCGAAAAATGGTAGAATAAGGGTAAGTACCGGGAAAAGGTAGAATCCGTGTGAGTACTAGAAAATGGTAGAATCCGGGCGTGTACCGAGTAAAGGTAGAATCCGTGCCACTATGGAAAAACTGTCCTGACGAATTTCCGAAAATGGTAGAATCAGTGTGAGTACCGGAGAATGGTAGAATCCGGGGGAGTACCGGGAAAAGGTAGAATCCGTGCAACTATTGAAAAACTTTCCAGACGAGTTTCAGAAAAGGGTAGAATCAGTGTGAGTACCGAAATATGGTAAAATCCGGGCCAGTACCGGCAAAAGGTAGAATCCGTGCCACTATTGAAAAACTGTCCGGACGAGTTTCGGAAAAAGGTAGAATCAGTGTGAGTACTAGAAAATGGTAGAATCCGGGCGTGTACCGAGTAAAGGTGCAATCCGTGCCACTATGGAAAAACTGTCCTGACGAATTTTCGAAAATGGTAGAATCAGTGTGAGTACCGGAGAATGGTAGAATCCGGGGGAGTACCGGGAAAAGGTAGAATCCGTGCAACTATTGAAAAACTTTCCGGACGAGTTTCGGAAAAGGGTAGAATCAGTGTGAGTACCGAAATATGGTAAAATCCGGGCGAGTACCGGCAAAAGGTAGAATCCGTGCCACTATTGAAAAACTGTCCGGACGAGTTTGGGGAGTGGGTAGAATCAGTGTGGGTAACGAAAAATGGTAGAATCAGGGCGAGTACCGGGAAAAGGTAGAATCCGTGCCACTATTAAAAAACTTTTCGAACCAATTTCGGAAAAGGGTAGAATCAAGGTATATACCAAAAAATTGTACAATTCCGGCCGAGTATAGGGAAAAAGTAGAATCCGTGCCACAATAGAAAAACTTTTCGGACGAGTTTCGGAAAAGGGTAGAATCAGTGTGGGTACCGAAAAATGGAAGAATCCAGGCAAGTACTAGGAAAAGGTAGAATCCGTGCCACTATTTAAAAACTGTCCGAACGAGTTTCGGAAAAGGGTAGAATCAGTGTAAGTACTAACAAATGGAAGAATCCGGGCTAGTACCGAGAAAAGGTAGAATCCGTGCCACTATGGAAAAATTGTCCTGACGAGTTTCCGAAAAGGGTAGAATCAGTGTGAGTACCGGAAAATGGTAGTATCCGGGTGAGTACTGGGAAAACGTAGAATCCGTGCCACTATTGAAAAACTATCCGGACGAGTTTCGAAAAAAGGTAGAATCAGTGTAAGTAACGAAAAATGGTAGAATCCGGGCAAGTACAGGGAAAAGGTAGAATCCGTGCCACTTTAGAAAAACTGTCCGGACGAGTTTCGGAAAAGGGTAGAATCAGTGTCAGTACTAGAAAACGGCAGAATCCGGGCGAGTATCGGGAAACGGTAGAATCCGTGCCACAATAGAAAAATTTTCCGGACGAGTTTCGGAAAAGGGTAGAATCAGTGTGAGTACCAAAAAATGGTAGAATCCGGGGGAGTACCGGGAAAAGGTGGAATCCGTGCCACAATAGAAAAACTTTCGGGACGAGTTTCGGAACAGGGTAGAATCAGTGTGTGTACCGGAAAAGGGTAGAATCCGGGATAGTACCGGGAGAAGGTGGAATCCGTGCCACTATTGAAAAACTGTCCGGACGAGTTTCGGAAAAAGGTAGAATCACTATGAGTACTAGAAAATGGTAGAATCCGGGCGTGTACCGAGTAAAGGTAGAATCCGTGCCACTATGGAAAAACTGTCCTGACGAATTTCCGAAAATGGTAGAATCAGTGTGAGTACCGGAGAATGGTAGAATCCGGGGGAGTACCGGGAAAAGATAGAATCCGTGCAACTATTGAAAAACTTTCCGGACGAGTTTCGAAAAAGGGTAGAATCAGTGTGAGTACCGAAATATGGTAAAATCCGGGCGAGTACCGGAAAAAGGTAGAATCCGTGCCACTATTGAAAAACTGTCCGGACGAGTTTCGGGAGAGGGTAAAATCAGTGTGGGTAACGCAAAATGGTAGAATCCGGGCGAGTACCGGGAAAAGGTAGAATCCATGCCACTATTAAAAAACTTTTCCGACGAGTTTCGGAAAAGGGTAGAATAAAGGTATATACCAAAAAATTGTAGAATCCGGGCGAGTACAGGGAAAAAGTAGAATCCGTGCCACAATAGAAAAACTTTTCGGACGAGTTTCGGAAAAGGGTAGAATCAGTGTGGGTACCGAAAAATGGAAGAATCCAGGCAAGTACTAGGAAAAGGTAGAATCCGTGCCACTATTTAAAAACTGTCCGAACGAGTTTCGGAAAAGGGTAGAATCAGTGTAATTACTAACAAATGGAAGAATCCGGGCTAGTACCGAGAAAAGGTAGAATCCGTGCCACTATGGAAAAATTGTCCTGACGAGTTTCCGAAAAGGGTAGAATCAGTGTGAGTACCGGAAAATGGTAGTATCCGGGTGAGTACTGGGAAAACGTAGAATCCGTGCCACTATTGAAAAACTATCCGGACGAGTTTCGAAAAAAGGTAGAATCAGTGTAAGTAACGAAAAATGGTAGAATCCGGGCAAGTACAGGGAAAAGGTAGAATCCGTGCCACTTTAGAAAAACTGTCCGGACGAGTTTCGGAAAAGGGTAGAATCAGTGTCAGTACTAGAAAACGGCAGAATCCGGGCGAGTATCGGGAAACGGTAGAATCCGTGCCACAATAGAAAAATTTTCCGGACGAGTTTCGGAAAAGGGTAGAATCAGTGTGAGTACCAAAAAATGGTAGAATCCGGGGGAGTACCGGGAAAAGGTGGAATCCGTGCCACAATAGAAAAACTTTCGGGACGAGTTTCGGAACAGGGTAGAATCAGTGTGTGTACCGGAAAAGGGTAGAATCCGGGATAGTACCGGGAGAAGGTGGAATCCGTGCCACTATTGAAAAACTGTCCGGACGAGTTTCGGAAGAAGGTAGAATCACTATGAGTACTAGAAAATGGTAGAATCCGGGCGTGTACCGAGTAAAGGTAGAATCCGTGCCACTATGGAAAAACTGTCCTGACGAATTTCCGAAAATGGTAGAATCAGTGTGAGTACCGGAGAATGGTAGAATCCGGGGGAGTACCGGGAAAAGATAGAATCCGTGCAACTATTGAAAAACTTTCCGGACGAGTTTCGAAAAAGGGTAGAATCAGTGTGAGTACCGAAATATGGTAAAATCCGGGCGAGTACCGGAAAAAGGTAGAATCCGTGCCACTATTGAAAAACTGTCCGGACGAGTTTCGGGAGAGGGTAAAATCAGTGTGGGTAACGCAAAATGGTAGAATCCGGGCGAGTACCGGGAAAAGGTAGAATCCATGCCACTATTAAAAAACTTTTCCGACGAGTTTCGGAAAAGGGTAGAATCAAGGTATATACCAAAAAATTGTAGAATCCGGGCGAGTACAGGGAAAAAGTAGAATCCGTGCCACAATAGAAAAACTTTTCGGACGAGTTTTAGAAAAGGGTAGAATCAGTGTGGGTACCGAAAAATGGAAGAATCCAGGCAAGTACTGGGAAAAGGTAGAATCCGTGCCACTATTGAAAAACCGTCCGAACGAGTTTCGGAAAAGGGTAGAATCAGTGTTAGTACTAAAAAATGGTAGAATCCGGGCTAGTACCGAGAAAAGGTAGAATCCGTGCCACTATGGAAGAATTGTCCTGACGAGTTTCCGAAAAGGGTAGAATCAGTGTGAGTACCGGAAAATGGTAGTATCCGGGTGAGTACCGAGAAAAGGTAGAATCCGTGCCACAATTGAAAACCATTCTGGACGAATTTCGAAAAAAGGAAGAATCCGTGTGAGTACTGAAAAATGGTAGAATCCGGGCGAGTACCGGGAAAAGGTAGAATCCGTGCGAGTACCGAAACACTGTTCGGTCGAGTATCGTAAAAGGGTAGAATCAGTGTGAGTACCGAAAATTGGTAGAATCCGAGCGAGTACCGGGAAAAGGTAGAATCCGTTCCACAATTGAAAAACTTTCCCGACGATTTTTGGAAAAGGGTAGAATCAGTGTGAGTACCGAAAAATGGTAGAATCCGGGGGAGTACCGGGAAAAGGTAGAATCCGTGCAACTATTGAAAAACTTTCCGGACGAGTTTCGAAAAAGGGTAGAATCAGTGTGAGTACCGAAATATGGTAAAATCCGGGCGAGTACCGGCAAAAGGTAGAATCCGTGCCACTATTGAAAAACTATCCGGACGAGTTTCGGGAGAGGGTAAAATCAGTGTGGGTAACGCAAAATGGTAGAATCCGGGCGAGTACCGGGAAAAGGTAGAATCCATGCCACTATTAAAAAACTTTTCCGACGAGTTTCGGAAAAGAGTAGAATCAAGGTATATACCAAAAAATTGTAGAATCCGGGCGAGTACAGGGAAAAAGTAGAATCCGTGCCACAATAGAAAAACTTTTCGGACGAGTTTCAGAAAAGGGTAGAATCAGTGTGGGTACCGAAAAATGGAAGAATCCAGGCAAGTACTGGGAAAAGGTAGAATCTGTGCCACTATTGAAAAACTGTCCGAACGAGTTTCGGAAAAGGGTAGAATCAGTGTGAGTACTAAAAAATGGTAGAATCCGGGCTAGTACCGAGAAAAGGTAGAATCCGTGCCACTATGGAAGAATTGTCCTAACGAGTTTCCGAAAAGGGTAGAATCAGTGTGAGTACCGGAAAATGGTAGTATCCGGGTGAGTACCGAGAAAAGGTAGAATCCGTGCCACAATTGAAAAACATTCTGGACGAATTTCGAAAAAAGGAAGAATCCGTGTGAGTACTGAAAAATGGTAGAATCCGGGCGAGTACCGGGAAAAGGTAGAATCCGTGCGAGTACCGAAACACTATTCGGTCGAGTATCGTAAAAGGGTAGAATCAGTGTGAGTACCGAAAAACTGTCTGGACGAGTATCCGAAAAGGTAGAATCAGTGTGAGTACCCGAAAATGGTAGAATCCGGGTGAGAACCGGGAAAAGGTAGAATCCGTGCCACTATTGAAAAATTGTTCGGACGAGTTTCGGAAAAGGGTAGAATTAGTGTGAGTACCGAAAAATGGTACAATCCTGGCGAGTACCGGGAAAATGTAGAATTTGTGCCACAATTAAAAAACTGTTCGGCCGAGTTTCGGAAAAGGGAAGACTCAAGGTGAGTACAAAAAAATGGTTGAATCCGGGCGAGTACCGGGAAAAGATAGAATCCGTGCCACAATAGAAAAACTTTCCGGACGAGTTTCGGAAAAGGGTAGAATCAGTGTCGGTACCGGAAAAGGGTAGAATCAGTGTGGGTACCGGAAAATGGTAGAATTCGGGCAAGTACCGGGAAAAGGTAGAATCCGTGCCACTATTGAAAAACTGTCTGGACGAGTTTCGGAAAAGGGTAGAATCAGTGTGAGTACTAGAAAATGGTAGAATCCGGGGGAGTACCGAGAAAAGGTAGAATCCGTGCCACTATGGAAAAACTATCGTTACGAGTTTACGAAAAGGGTAGAATCAGTATGAGTACCGGAAATGGTAGAATCCGGGCGAGTACCGGGAAAAGGTAGAATCCGTGCCACAATTGAGAAACTTTCTGGACGAGTTTCTGAAAAAGGGTAGAATCAGTGTGAGTACCGAAAATTGGTAGAATTCGAGCGAGTACCGGGAAAAGGTAGAATCCGTTCCACAATTGAAAAACTTTCCGGACGAGTTTCGGAAAAGGGTAGAATCAATGTGAGTACCGGAAATTGGTAGAATCCAAGCGAGTACGGAGAAAAGGTAGAATCCGTTCCACAATTGAAAAACTTTCCTAACGAGTTTCGGAAAAGGATAGAATCAATGTGAGCACTAGAAAATGGTAGAATCCGTGCGAGTACCGGGAAAAGGTAGAATCCGTGTAACTATTGAAAAACTTTCCAGACGAGTTTCGGAAAAGGGTAGAATCAGTGTGAGTACCGAAAAATGGTCGAATCCGGGCGAGTACCGGGAAAAGGTAGAATCCGTGCCAAGATTGAAAAACTCTCCGGACGAGTTTCAGAAAAAGGTAGAATCAGTGTGAGTACCGAAAAATGGTAGAATCCGTGCGAGGGCCGGGAATAGGTAGAATCCGTGCCACTATTAAAAAACTGTTCGGACGAGTTTCAAGAAAGGGTAGAATCAAGGTATATACCAAAAAATGGTAGAGTCCGGGCGAGTACCGGGAAAAGGTAGAATCCGAGCGAGTACCGGGAGAAGGTAGAATCTATGCCACTGTTGAAAAACTGTCCGCACGAGTTTCGGAAAAGCGTAGAATTAGTGTGAGTACCGAAAATTGGTACAATCCGGGCGAGTAACGGGAAAAGGTAGAATTCGTGCGAGTACAGAAAAACTATCCGGACGAGTATCGGAAAATGGTAGAATGAGTGTGAGTACCGGAAAATGGTAGAATTCGGGCGTGTACCGGGAAAAGGTAGAATTCATGCCATTATTGAAAAATTGTCCGGACGAGTTTTGGAAAAGGGTAGAATCAGTGTGAGTACCGAAAATTGGTAGAATCCGGGCGAGCACCCGGAAAAGGTAGAATCCGTGCGAGAACAGAAAAACTGTCCGAACGAGTATCGGAAAAGGGTACAATCATTATGAGTACCGGACAATAGTAGAATCTGGGTGAGTACCGGGAAAAGGTAGAATCCGTGCCACTATTGAAAAACTGTCGGGACGAGTATGGGAAAAGGGTAGAATCAGTATTTGTACCGGACAATGGTAGAATCCGGGCGACTATCGGGAAAAGGTAGAATCTTTGCGAGTAACGAAAAAATATCCAGACGAGTATCGGAAAAGGGTAGAATCAGTGCGAGTACCTGAAAATGGTAGAATCCAGGCAAGTATCGGGAAAAGGTAGAATCCGTGCCACTATTGAAAAACTATCGGGATGAGTATCGGAAAAGAGTAGAATCAGTGTGAGTACCAGACAATGGTAGAATCCGGGCGACTATCGGGAAAAGGTAGAATCTGTGCAAGTAACGAAAAACTGTCCAGACGAGCATTGGAAAGGGGTAAAATCAGTGCGAGTACCTGAAAATGGTAGAATTCAGGCGAGTACCGGGAAAAGGTAGAATCCGTGCGAGTACCGAAGAACTGTCCGGACGAGTATCGGAAAATGGTAGAATTAGTGTGAGTACCAGACAATGCTAGAATCCGGGCGACTATCGGGAAAAGGTAGAATCCGTGCGAGTAACAAAAAACTGTCCGGACGAGTATTGAAAAAGGGTAGAATCAGTGCGAGTACCTAAAAATGGTAGAATCCGACCGAGTACCGGGAAAAGGTAGAATCCATCCCAGTATTGAAAAACTGTCGAGACGAGTATCGGAAAAGGGTAGAATCAGTATGACTACCGGAGAATGGTAGAATCCGGGCAACTATCAGGAAAAGGTAGAATCCGTGCGAGTAACGAAAAACTGTCCGGACGAGTATTGAAAAAGGGTAGAATCAGTGCGAGTACTTGAAAATGGTAGAATCCGGGCGAGTACCAGGAAAACATAGAATCCGTGCCATTATTGAAAAACTGTCAGGACAAGTTTCGGAAAAGATTAGAATGAGTGTGATTACCAAAAGATGGTAGAATCCGAGCGAGTACTCGGAAAAGGTAGAATCTGTGCTAGTACCGAAAAACTATACGGACGAGTATCGGTAAAGGGTAGAATCTATGTGAGTACCAGACAATGGTAGAATTTGGGCGAGTGTCGGGAAAAGATAGAATCCCTGTGAGTACCGAAAAATTGTCCGGAAGAGTATCGAAAATGGGTACAATCAGTGCGACTACCGAAAAATGGTAGAATCTGTTCGAGTACCGGGAAAAGCTAGAATCCATCCGAGTACCGAAAAACTGTCCGGAGGAGTATTAGAAAAGGGTAGAATCAGTGTGAGTACCGAAAAATCGTATAATCCGGGCGAGTACCGAGAAAAGGTAGAATCCAGGCTATAACCGAAAAACTGTCCGAACAAATATCGGAAAATGGTAGAATCAATGCGAATACCTGAAAATGGTAGAATCTGGGCGAGGACCAGGAAAAGGTAGAATCCGTGCCACTATTGAAAACCTATCCGAACGAGTTTCGGAAAATGGTAGAATTAGTGAGAGTACCTGAAATTGGTAGAATCCGGGCGAGTACCAGGAAAAAGTAGAATCCGTACCACTACCGAAAAATTGTCCGGACGAGTATCGGAAAAGGGTAGAATTAGTGTGAGTACCGAAAAATGGTAGAATCCGGGTGACTATCGGGAAAATGTAGAATCTGTCCGAGTAACGAAAAACTGTCCGGACGAGTACCGGAAAAGGGTAGAATCAGTGTGAGTACCGAAAAATGGAAGAATCCGGGCGAGTACCGAGAAAAGGTAGAATCCGTGCCACTATTGAAAAACTGTCGGGACGAGTATCGGAAAAGGGTAGAATCAGTATGAGTACTGGACAATGGTGGAATCCGGGCGACTATCGGGAAAAGGTAGAATCCGTGCGAGAACCGAAAAATTGTAAAATCCGGGTGACTATCGGGAAAAGGTAGAATCTGTGCGAGTAACGAAAAACTGTCGGGACGAGTATCAGAAAATGGTACAATCAATGCGAGTACCGAAAAATGGTAAAATTCGGGCAAGTACCGGGAACGGTAGAATCCGTGCGAGTAACGAAAAACTGTCCGAACGAGTATCGGAAAAGGGTAGAATCAGTGCGAGTACCGGAAAATGGTAGAATCCGGG
Source organism: Vitis vinifera (assembly GCF_030704535.1). Lineage (NCBI taxonomy): Eukaryota > Viridiplantae > Streptophyta > Magnoliopsida > Vitales > Vitaceae > Vitis > Vitis vinifera. The sequence continues at coordinate 7,082,913 of NC_081812.1, forward strand.
CGAGTACCGGGAAAAGGTAGAATTCGTGCCACTATTGAAAAACTGTCCGGACGAGTTTCGGATAAGGGTAGAATCAGTGTGAGTACCAGAAAATCGTATAATCCGGGCGAGTACCGAGAAAAGATAGAAACCGGGCGAGAACCGAAAAACTGTCCTGACAAGTATCGGAAAATGGTCGAATCAGTGTGAATACCGGACAATGGTAGAATCCGGGCGACTATCGGGAAAATGTAGAATCTATGCCACTATTGAAAAACTATCCGAACGAGTTTCAGAAAATGGTAGAATAAGAGAGAGTACCTGAAATTGGTAGAATCCGGGCGAGTACCGGGAAAAGGTAGAATTCGTGCCACTATTGAAAAACTGTCCGAGCGAATTTCGGAAAAGGGTACAATCAGTGCGACTACCGGAAAATGGTAGAATCCGGGCGAGTACTGGAAAAAGGTAGAATCCGGGCGAGTAACGAAAAACGGTACGGACGAGTATCGGAAAATGGTAGAATTTGTGCGAGTACCGGAAAATGGTGGAATCCGGGCGAGTACCGGGAAAAGGTAGAATCCGTGCCACTCTAGAAAAACTGTCCAGACGAGTTTCGAGAAAAGGTAGAATCATTGTGAATACCGGAAAATGGTAGAATCCGGGCGACTACCGGGAAAAGGTGGAATCTTGGCCACTGTTGAAAAACTGTCCCGAGGAGTTTCGGAAAAGAATAGAATCAGTGTGAGTACCGGAAATTGGTACAATCCGGGCGAGTACTGGAAAAAGGTAGAATTCGTGGGAGTACCGAAAAACTATCCAGACGAGTATTGGAAAAGGGTAGAATGAGTGTGAGTATCGGAAAATGGTAGAATTCGGGCGAGTACCGGGAAAAGGTAGAATCCGAGCGAATACTTGAAAATGGTAGAATCCGGGCGAGTACCGAGAAAAGGTAGAAAGCATGCCACTATTGAAAAACTATCCGGACGAGTTTCGGAAAAGGGTAGAATCAGTGTGAGCACCAAAAATTGGTAGAATCCGGGCGAGCACCCGAAAAAGGTAGAATCCGTGTGAGAACCGAAAAACTGTCCGGACGAGTATCAGAAAAGGGTACAATCAGTGTGAGTACCGGATAATAGTAGAATCCGGGTGAGTACCGGGAAAAGGTAGAATCCGTGCCACTATTGAAAAACTGTCCGGACAAGTTTTGGAAAAGGGTAGAATCCGTGTGACTACCAGAAATTGGAAGAATCCGGGCGAGTACCGGGAAAAGGTATAATCCGTGCCACTATTGAAAAACTGTCCGGACGTGTTTCGAAAAAGGGTAGAATTAGTGTGAGTACTAGAAATTTGTAGAATCCGGGCGAGTATCGGGAAAAGGTAGAATCCGTGCCACTATTGAAAAACTGTCCGGACGAGTTTCGGAAAAGGGTAGAATCAGTGTGAGTTCTACAAAATGGTAGACTCCGGGCGAGTACCGGGAAAAGGTAGAATCCGTTCCACAATTGAAAAACTTTCCGGACGAGTTTCGGAAAAGGGTAGAATCAGTGTGAGTACAAGAAAATGGTAGAATCCGGGGGAGTACCGGGAAAAGGTAGAATCTGTGCCACTATGGAAAAACTGTCCTTACGAGTTTTCAAAAAGGGTAGACTCAGTGTGAGTATCGGAAAATGGTAGAATCAGGGTGAGTACCGGGAAAAGGTAGAATCCGTGCCACAATTGAAAAACATTCCGGACGAGTATCGGGAAAGGGTAGAATCAGTTTGAGTACTGGACAATGGTGGAATCCGGGCGACTATCGGGAAAAGGTAGAATCCGTACGAGTAACGAAAAACAGTTCGAACGAGTATCGGAAAAGGGTACAATCAGTGCGAGAACCGGAAAATGGTAGAATCCGGGCGAGTACCGGGAACGGTAGAATCCGTGCGAGTAACGAAAAACTGTCCGAACGAGTATCGGAAAAGGGTAGAATCAGTGCGAGTACCGGAAAATGGTAGAATCCGGGCGAGTACCGGGAAAAGGTAGAATTCGTGCCACTATTGAAAAACTGTCCGGACGAGTTTCGGATAAGGGTAGAATCAGTGTGAGTACCAGAAAATCGTATAATCCGGGCGAGTACCGAGAAAAGGTAGAAACCGGGCGAGAACCGAAAAACTGTCCTGACAAGTATAGGAAAATGGTAGAATCAGTGTGAATACCGGACAATGGTAGAATCCGGGTGAGTATCGGGAAAATGTAGAATCTATGCCACTATTGAAAAACTATCCGAACGAGTTTCAGAAAATGGTAGAATCAGTGAGAGTACCTGAAATTGGTAGAATCCGGGCGAGTACGGGGAAAAAGTAGAATCAATGCGAGTACCAAAAAACTGTCCGGACGAGTTTCGAAAAATGGTAGACTCAGTGTGAGTACCGAAAAATGGTATAATTCGGGCGAGTACCGAGAAAATGTAGAATCCGTGCCACAATTGAAAAACTGTCCGGACGAGTTAATGAAAAGGGTAGAATCAGTGTGAGTACCTGAAAATTGTAGAATCTGGGCGAGTACCGTGAAAAGGTAGAATCCATGCCACTATTGAAAAATTGTCCGGACGAGTATCGGAAAAGGGTAGAATCAGTTGGAGTACCTGAAAATTGTAGAATTCGGGCGAGTATCGGGAAAAGGTAGAATTCATGCCACTATTGAAAAACTGTCCGAGCGAGTTTCGGAAAAGGGTACAATTAGTGCGACTACCAAAAAATGGTAGAAGCCGGGCGACTACTGGAAAAAGGTAGAATCTGGGCGAGTAACGAAAAACTGTCCGGACGAGTATCGGAAAATGGTAGAATCTGTGCGAGTACCGGAAAATGGTGGAATCCGGACGAGTACCGGGAAAAGGTAGAATCCATGCCACTCTTGAAAAACTGTCCGGACGAGTTTCGAGAAAAGGTAGAATCATTGTGAATACTGGAAAATGGTAGAATCCGGGCAACTACCGGGAAAAGGTGGAATCTTGGCCACTATTGAAAAACTGTCCCGACGAGTTTCGGAAAAGAGTAGAATCCAGGCGAGTACTGGGAAAAGGTAGAATTCGTAGGAGTACGGAAAAACTATCCAGACGAGTATTGGAAAATGGTAGAATGAGTGTGAGTACCGGAAAATGGTAGAATTCGGGCGAGTACTGGGAAAAGGTAGAATCCGAGCGAGTACTTGAAAATGGTAGAATCCGGGCGAGTACCGAGAAAGGGTAGAATCCGTGCCACTATTGAAAAACTATCCGAACGAGTACCGGAGAATGGTAGAATGAGTGTGAGTACCAGAAATTGGTAGAATCCGGGCGAGTACCGGGAAAAGGTAGAATCTGTGCCACTATTGAAAAACTGTCCGGACGAGTTTCGGAAAATGGTAGAATCAGTGTGAGTACCAAAAATTGGTAGAATCCGGGCGAGCACCGGGAAAAGATAGAATCCGTGCGAGAACCGAAAAACATTCCGGACGAGTATCGGAAAAAGGTATAATCAGTGTGAGTACCGGACAATAGTAGAATCCGGGTGAGTACCGGGAAAAGGTAGAATCCGTGCCATTATTGAAAAACTATCCGGACGAGTTTTGGAAAAGGGTAGAATCGTGTGAGTGCCAGAAATGGGAAGAATCCGGTCGAGTACCGGGAAAATGTAGAATCCATGGCACTATTGAAAAACTGTCTGGACGAGTTTCGGAGAAGGGTAGAATAAGTGTGAGTACCAGAAATTGGTAGAATCCAGGCGAGTACCGAGAAAAGGTAGAATCCGTGCCACTATTGAAAACCTGTACGGACGAGTTTTCGAAAAGGGCAGAATCAGTGTGAGTACAAAAAATTGGTAGAATCCGGGCGAGTACCCGAGAATGGTAGAACCCGTGAGAGTTCCAAAAAACTGTCCGGAAGAGTCTCGCAAAAGGCTACAATCAGTGTGAGTACCGGACAAGGGTAGAATCCGGGTGAGTACCGGGAAAAGGTAGAATCCGTGCCACTATTAAAAAACTGTCTTGACGAGTTTTGGAAAAGGGTAGAATCAGTGTGAGTACCAAAAATTGGAAGAATCTGGGCGAGTACCAGGAAAAGGTAGAATCCGTGCCACTATTGACAAACTGTCCGGATGAGTTTCGGAAAATGGTAGAATCAGTGAGTACCAGAATTTGGTAGAATCCGGGCGAGTACCGGGAAAAGGTAGAATCCTGGCCACTATTGAAAAACTGTCCCGACAAGTTTCGGAAAAGAGTAGAATCCGGGCGAGTATTGGGAAAAGGTAGAATTCGTAGGAGTACCGAAAAACTATCCAGACGAGTATTGGAAAATGGTAGAATGAGTGTGAGTACCGGAAAATTGTAGAATTCGGGCGAGTACCGGGAAAAGGTAGAATCCGAGCGAGTACTTGAAAATGGTAGAATCCGGGCGAGTACCGAGAAAGGTTAGAATCCGTGCCACTATTGAAAAACTATCCGAACGAGTACCGGAGAATGGTAGAATGAGTGTGAGTACCAAAAATTGGTAGAAACCGGGCGAGCACCCGGAAAAGGTAGAATCCGTGCGAGAACAGAAAAACTGTCCGGACGAGTATCGGAAAAGGGTAGAATCAGTGTGTGTACCGAACAATAGTAGAATCCGGGTGAGTACCGGGAATAGGTAGAATCTGTGCCACTATTGAAAAACTGTCCGGACGGGTTTCGGAAAAGGGTACAATCAGCGCGAGTACCGCAAAATAGTAGAATCCGGGCGAGTATTGGGAAAAGGTAGAATCCGGGCGACTAACGAAAAACTGTCCGAACGAGTATCAGAAAAGGGTAGAATCAGTGCGAGTACCGGAAAATGGTGGAATCCGGGTGAGTACCGAGAAAAGGTAGAATCCGTGCCACTATTGAAAAACTGTCAGGACGACTTTCGAAAAAAGGTAGAAACAATGTGAATATTGGAAAATGGTAGAATCCGGGCGAGTACCGGGAAAAGGTAGAATCCTGGCCACTATTGAAAAACTGTCCCGACGAGTTTCGGAAAAGAGTAGAATTCGGGCGAGTACTGGGAAAAGGTAGAATTCGTAGGAGTACCGAAAAACTATCCAGACGAGTATTGGAAAATGGTAGAATGAGTGTGAGTACCGGAAAATGGTAGAATTCGGGCGAGTACCGGGAAAAGGTAGAATCCGAGCGAGTACTTGAAAATGGTAGAATCCGGGCGAGTACCGAGAAAGGGTAGAATCCGTGCCACTATTGAAAAACTATCCGAACGAGTACCGGAGAATGGTAGAATGAGTGTGAGTACCAAAAATTGGTAGAATCCGGGCGAGCACCCGGAAAAGGTAGAATCCGTGCGAGAACAGAAAAACTGTCCGGACGAGTATCGGAAAAGGGTAGAATCAGTGTGTGTACCGAACAATAGTAGAATCCGGGTGAGTACCGGGAATAGGTAGAATCTGTGCCACTATTGAAAAACTGTCCGGACGAGTTTCGGAAAAGGGTACAATCAGCGCGAGTACCGGAAAATAGTAGAATCCGGGCGAGTATTGAGAAAAGGTAGAATCCGTGCGACTAACGAAAAACTGTCCGAACGAGTATCAGAAAAGGGTAGAATCAGTGCGAGTACCGGAAAATGGTGGAATTCAGGTGAGTACCGAGAAAAGGTAGAATCCGTGCCACTATTGAAAAACTGTCCGGACGACTTTCGAAAAAAGGTAGAAACATTGTGAATATTGGAAAATGGTAGAATCCGGGCGAGTACCGGGAAAAGGTAGAATCCTGGCCACTATTGAAAAACTGTCCCGACGAGTTTCGGAAAAGAGTAGAATCCGGGCGAGTACTGGGAAAAGGTAGAATTCGTAGGAGTACCGAAAAACTATCCAGACGAGTATTGGAAAATGGTAGAATGAGTGTGAGTATCGGAAAATGGTAGAATTCGGGCGAGTACCGGGAAAAGGTAGAATCCGAGCGAGTACTTGAAAATGGTAGAATCCGGGCGAGTACCGAGAAAGGGTAGAATCCGTGCCACTATTGAAAAACTATCCGAACAAGTACCGGAGAATGGTAGAATGAGTGTGAGTACCAAAAATTGGTAGAATCCGGGCGAGCACCCGGAAAAGGTAGAATCCGTGCGAGAACAGAAAAACTGTCTGGACGAGTTTCGGAAAAGGGTACAATCAGCGCGAGTACCGGAAAATAGTAGAATCCGGGCGAGTATTGGGAAAAGGTAGAATCCGGGCGACTAACGAAAAACTGTCCGAACGAGTATCAGAAAAGGGTAGAATCAGTGCGAGTACCGGAAAATGGTGGAATCCGGGTGAGTATCGAGAAAAGGTAGAATCCGTGCCACTATTGAAAAACTGTCCGGACGACTTTCGAAAAAAGGTAGAAACATTGTGAATATTGGAAAATGGTAGAATCCGGGCGAGTACCGAGAAAAGGTAGAATCCTGGCCACTATTGAAAAACTGTCCCGACGAGTTTCGGAAAAGAGTAGAATCCAGGCGAGTACTGGGAAAAGGTAGAATTCGTAGGAGTACCGAAAAACTATCCAGACGAGTATTGGAAAATGGTAGAATGAGTGTGAGTACCGGAAAATGGTAGAATTCGGGCGAGTACCGGGAAAAGGTAGAATCCGAGCGAGTACTTGAAAATGGTAGAATCCGGGCGAGTACCGAGAAAGGGTAGAATCCGTGCCACTATTGAAAAACTATCCGAACGAGTACCGGAGAATTGTAGAATGAGTGTGAGTACCAAAAATTGGTAGAATCCGGGCGAGCACCCGGAAAAGGTAGAATCCGTGCGAGAACAGAAAAACTGTCCGGACGAGTATCGGAAAAGGGTAGAATCAGTGTGTGTACCGAACAATAGTAGAATCCGGGTGAGTACCGGGAATAGGTAGAATCTGTGCCACTATTGAAAAACTGTCCGGACGAGTTTCGGAAAAGGGTACAATCAGCGCGAGTACCGCAAAATAGTAGAATCCGGGCGAAAATTGGGAAAAGGTAGAATCCGGGCGACTAACGAAAAACTGTCCGAACGAGTATCAGAAAAGGGTAGAATCAGTGCGAGTACCGGAAAATGGTGGAATCCGGGTGAGTACCGAGAAAAAGTAGAATCCGTGCCACTATTGAAAAACTGTCCCGACGACTTTCGAAAAAAGGTAGAAACATTGTGAATATTGGAAAATGGTAGAATCCGGGCGAGTACCGGGAAAAGGTAGAATCCTAGCCACTATTGAAAAACTGTCCCGACGAGTTTCGGAAAAGAGTAGAATCCGGGCGAGTACTGGGAAAAGGTAGAATTCGTAGGAGTACCGAAAAACTATCCAGACGAGTATTGGAAAATGGTAGAATGAGTGTGAGTACCGGAAAATGGTAGAATTCGGGCGAATACCGGGAAAAGGTAGAATCCGAGCGAGTACTTGAAAATGGTAGAATCCGGGCGAGTACCGAGAAAGGGTAGAATCCGTGCCACTATTGAAAAACTATCTGAACGAGTACCTAAAAATGGTAGAATGAGTGTGAGTACCAGAAATTGGTAGAATCCAGGCGAGTACCGGGAAAAGGTACAATCCGTGCCACTATTGAAAACCTGTACGGACGAGTTTTCGAAAAGGGTAGAATCAGTGTGAGTACAAAAAATTGGTAGAATCCGGGCGAGTACCCGAAAATGGTAGAACCCGTGAGAATTCCAAAAAACTGTCCGGAAGAGTCTCGGAAAAGGCTACAATCAGTGTGAGTACCGGACAAGGGTAGAATCCGGGTGAGTACCGGGAAAAGGTAGAATCCGTGCCACTATTAAAAAACTGTCTTGACGAGTTTTGGAAAAGGGTAGAATCAGTGTGAGTACCAAAAATTGGAAGAATCTGGGCGAGTACCAGGAAAAGGTAGAATCCGTGCCACTATTGAAAAACTGTCCGAACGAGTTTCGGAAAAGGGTAGAATCAGTGTGAGTACTAGAAAATGGTAGAATTCGGACGTGTACCGAGAAAAGGTAGAATCCGTGGCACTATGGAAAAACTGTCCCGACGAGTTTCGGAAAAGAGTAGATTCCGGGCGAGTACTGGGAAAAGGTAGAATACGTAGGAGTACCGAAAAACTATCCAGACGAGTATTGGAAAATGGTAGAATGAGTGTGAGTACCGGAAAATGGTAGAATTCGGGCGAGTACCGGGAAAAGGTAGAATCCGAGCGAGTACTTGAAAATGGTAGAATCCGGGCGAGTACCGAGAAAGGGTAGAATCCGTGCCACTATTGAAAAACTATCCGAACGAGTACCGGAGAATGGTAGAATGAGTGTGAGTACCAGAAATTGGTAGAATCCGGGCGAGTACCGGGAAAAGGTAGAATCCGTGCCACTATTGAAAAATTGTCCGGACGAGTTTCGGAAAAGGGTAGAATCAGTGTGAGTACCAAAAATTGGTAGAATCCGGGAGAGCACCGAGAAAAGATAGAATCCGTGCGAGAACCGAAAAACTGTCCGGACGAGTATCGGAAAAAGGTATAATCAGTGTGAGTACCGGACAATAGTAGAATCCGGGTGAGTACCAGGAAAAGGTAGAATCCGTGCCACTATTGAAAAACTGTCCGGACGAGTTTTGGAAAAGGGTAGAATCCGTGTGAGTACCAGAAATGGGAAGAATCCGGTTGAGTACCGGGAAAATGTAGAATCCATGGCACTATTGAAAAACTGTCTGGACGAGTTTCGGAGAAGGGTAGAATAAGTGTGAGTACCAGAAATTGGTAGAATCCGGGCGAGTACCGGGAAAAGGTAGAATCCATGCCACTATTGAAAACCTGTACGGACGAGTTTCCGAAAAGGGTAGAATCAGTGTGAGTACAAAAAATTGGTAGAATCCGAGCGAGTACCCGAAAATGGTAGAATCCGTGAGAGTTCCAAAAAACTGTCCGGAAGAGTCTCGGAAAAGGCTACAATCAGTGTGAGTACCGGACAATGGTAGAATCCGGGTGAGTACCGGGAAAAGGTAGAATCCGTGCCACTATTAAAAAACTATCTTGACGAGTTTTGGAAAAGGGTAGAATCAGTGTGAGTACGAAAAATTGGTAGAATCTGGGCGAGTACCGGCAAAAGGTAGAATCCATGCCACTATTGACAAACTGTCCGGACGAGTTTCGGAAAATGGTAGAATCAGTGAGTACCAGAATTTGGCAGAATCCGGGCGAGTACCGGGAAAAGGTAGAATCCTGGCCACTATTGAAAAACTGTCCCGACGAGTTTCAGAAAAGAGTAGAATCAGTGTGAGTACCGAAAATTGGTACAATCCGGGCGAGTATTGGGAAAAGGTAGAATTCGTAGGAGTACCGAAAAACTAACCAGACGAGTGTTGGAAAAGGGTAGAATGAGTGTCAGTACTGGAAAATGGTAGAATTCGGGCGAGTACCAGGAAAAGGTAGAATCCGAGCGAGTACTTGAAAATGGTAGAATCCGGGCGAGTACCGGGAAAAGGTAGAATCTGTGCCACTATTGAAAAACTATTCAGACGAGTACCGAAAAAGGGTAGAATGAGTGTGAGTACCAGAAATTAATAGAATCCGGGCCAGTATCGGGAAAAGGTAGAATCCGTGCCACTATTGAAAAAAATGTCCGGACGAGTTTCGGAAAAGGGTAGAATCAGTGTGAGTACCCAAAATTGGTAGAATCCGGGCGAGCACCGGGAAAAGATAGAATCCATGCGAGAACCGAAAAACTGTCCGGACGAGTATCAGAAAAGGGTATAATCAGTGTGAGTACCGGACAATATTAGAATCCGGGTGAGTACCGAGAAAAGGTAGAATCCGTGCCACTATTGAAAAACTGTCCGGACGAGTTTTGGGAAAAGGTAGAATCCGAGCGACTAACGAAAAACTGTCCGAACGAGTATCGGAAAAGGGTAGAATCAGTGCGAGTACTGGAAAATGGTGGAATCCGGGTGAGTACCGGGAAAAGGTAGAATCCGTGCCACTATTGAAAAATTGTCCGGACGAGTTTCGAAAAAAGGTAGAAACATTGTGAATATTGGAAAATGGTAGAATCCGGGCGAGTACCGGGAAAAAGTAGAATCCTGGCCACTATTGAAAAACTGTCCCGACGAGTATCGGAAAAGGGTACAATCAGTGTGAGTACCGAACAATAGTAGAATCCGGGTGAGTACCGGGAAAAGGTAGAATCCGTGCCACTATTAAAAAACTGTCTTGACGAGTTTTGGAAAAGGGTAGAATCAGTGTGAGTACCAGAAATTGGAAGAATCTGGGCGAGTACCGGGGAAAGGTAGAATCCGTGCCACTATTGACAAACTGTCCGGACGACTTTCGAAAAATGGTAGAATCAATGAGTACCAGAATTTGGTAGAATCAGGTCGAGTACGGGGAAAAGGTAGAATCCGTGCCACTATTGAAAAACTGTCCGGACGAGTTTCGGAAAAGGGTAGAATCAGTGTGAGTACGAAAAATTGGTAGAATCCGGGCGAGTACCCGGAAAAGGTAGAATCCGTGCGAGTACCGAAAAACTGTCCGGACGAGTATCGGAAAAGGGTACAATCAGTGTGAGTACAGGAAATTGGTAGAATCCGGGTGAGTACCGGGAAAAGATAGACCTCGTGCCACTATTGAAAAACTGTGCGGACGGGTTTTGGAAAAGGGTATAATCAGTGTTAGTACCAGAAATGGAAAGAATCCGGTCGAGTACCGGGAAAATGTAGAATCCATGCCACTATTGAAAAACTGTCTGGACGAGTTTCGGAGAAGGGTAGAATAAGTGTGAGTACCAGAAATTGGTAGAATCCGGGCGAGTACCGGGAAAAGGTAGAATCCGTGCCACTATTGAAAAACAGTCCGTACGAGTTTCGGAAAAGGGTAGAATCAGTCTGAGTACCAGAAATTGGTAGAATCCGGGTGAGTACCGGGAAAGGTAGAATCCGTGCCACTATTGAAAAACTGTCCGGACGAGTTTCGGAAAAGGGTACAATCAGTGCGAGTACAGGAAAATGGTAGAATCCGGGCGAGTACTAGGAAAAGGTAGAATCCTGGCGAGTAACGAAAAACTGTTCGGACGAGTATCGGAAAAGGGTAGAATGAGTGCGAGTACCGGAAAATGGTGGAATCCGGGCGAGTATCGAGAAAAAGTAGAATCCGTGGCACTATTGAAAAACTGTCCGGACGAGTTTCGAAAAAAGGTAGAATCATTGTGAATACTGGAAAATGGAAGAATCCGGGCGAGTACCGGGAAAAGGTAGAATCCTGGCAACTGTTGAAAAACTGTCCCGACGAGTTTCGGAAAAGAGTAGAATCAGTGTGAGTACCGAAAATTGGTACAATCCGGGCTAGTACTGGGAAAAGGTAGCATTCGTAGGAGTACCGAAAAACTATCCAAACGAGTATTGGAAAAGGGTAGAATGAGTGTCAGTACAGGAAATTGGTAGAATTCGGGCGAGTACCAGGAAAAGGTAGAATCCGAGCGAGTACTTGAAAATGGTAGAATCCGGGCGAGTGCCGGGAAAAGGTAGAATCTGTGCCACTATTGAAAAACTATCCAGACGAGTACCGGAAAATGATAGAATGAGTGTGCGAAACAAAAATTGGTAGAATCCGGGCGAGTACCAGGAAAATGTAGAATCCGTGCCACTATTGAAAAACTGTCCGGACGAGTTTCGAAAAAGGGTACAATCAGTGCGAGTACAGGAAAATGGTAGAATCCGGGCGAGTACTAGGAAAAGGTACAATCCGGGCGAGTAACGAAAAACTGTCCGGACGAGTATCGGAAAAGGGTAGAATGAGTGCGAGTACCGGAAAATGGTGGAATCCGGGCGAGTATCGGGAAAAGGTAGAATCCGTGGCACTATTGGAAAACTGTCCGGACGAGTTTCGAAAAAAGGTAGAATCATTGTGAATACTGGAAAATGGAAGAATCCGGGCGAGTACCGGGAAAAGGTAGAATCCTGGCAACTGTTGAAAAACTGTCCCGACGAGTTACGGAAAAGAGTAGAATCAGTGTGAGTACCGAAAATTGGTACAATCCGGGCGAGTACTGGGAAAAGGTAGCATTCGTAGGAGTACCGAAAAACTATCCAGACGAGTATTGGAAAAGGGTAGAATGAGTGTCAGTACTAGAAATTGGTAGAATTCGGGCGAGTACCAAGAAAAGGTAGAATCCGAGCGAGTACTTGAAAATGGTAGAATCCGGGCGAGTGCCGGGAAAAGGTAGAATCTGTGCCACTATTGAAAAACTATCAAGACGAGTACCGAAAAAGGATAGAATGAGTGTGAGAACCCGAAATTGGTAGAATCCGGGCGAGTACCGGGAAAAGGTAGAATCCGTGCCACTATTGAAAAACTGTCCGGACGAGTTTCAGAAAATGGTAGAATCAGTGTGAGTACCAAAAATTGGTAGAATCCGGGCGAGCACCGGGAAAAGATAGAATCCGTGCGAGAACCGAAAAAACTGTCCGGACACTCTCAGAAAAGGGTATAATCAGTGTGAGTACCGGACAATATTAGAATCCGGGTGAGTACCGGGAAAAGGTAGAATCCGTGCCACTATTGAAAAACTGTCCGGACGAGTTTTGGAAAATGGTAGAATCCGTGTGAGTACAAGAAATTGGAAGAATCCGGTCGAGTACCGGGAAAATGTAGAATCCGTGCCACTATTGAAAAACGGTCTGGACGAGTTTCGGAAAAGGGAAGAATAAGTGTGAGTACCAGAAATTGGTAGAATCCGGGCGAGTACCGGGAAAAGGTAGAATTCGTGCCACTATTGAAAACCTGTACGGACGAGTTTCCGAAAAGAGTAGAATCAGTGTGAGTACAAAAAATTGGTAGAATCCGGGCGAGTACCCGGAAATGGTAGAATCTGTGAGAGTTCCGAAAAACTGTCCGGACGAGTATCAGAAAAGGCTACAATCAGTGTGAGTACCGGACAATGGTAGAATCCGGGTGAGTACCGGGAAAAGGTAGAATCCGTGCCACTATTAAAAAATTGTCTTAACGAGTTTTGGAAAAGGGTAGAATCAGTGTGAGTACCAGAAATTGGAAGAATCTGGGCGAGTACCGGGAAAAGGTAGAATCCGTGCCACTATTGAAAAACTGTGCGGACGGGTTTTGGAAAAGGGTATAATCAGTGTGAGTACCATAAATTGGAAGAATCCGGGCGAGTACCGGGAAAAGGTAGAATCTGTGCCACTATTGAAAAACTGTCCGTACGAGTTTCGGAAAAGGGTAGAATCAGTTTGAGTACCAGAAATTGGTAGATTCCGGGTGAGTACCGGGAAAAGGTAGAATCCGTGCCACTATTAAAAAATTGTCTTAACGAGTTTTGGAAAAGGGTAGAATCAGTGTGAGTACCAGAAATTGGAAGAATCTGGGCGAGTACCGGGAAAAGGTCGAATCCGTGCCACTATTGAAAAACTGTGCGGACGGGTTTTGGAAAAGGGTATAATCAGTGTGAGTACCATAAATTGGAAGAATCCGGGCGAGTACCGGGAAAAGGTAGAATCTGTGCCACTATTGAAAAACTGTCCGTACGAGTTTCGGAAAAGGGTAGAATCAGTCTGAGTACCAGAAATTGGTAGATTCCGGGTGAGTACCGGGAAAGGTAGAATCCGTGCCACTATTGAAAAACTGTCCGGACAAGTTTCGGAAAAGGGTACAATCAGTGCGAGTACAGGAAAATGGTAGAATTCGGGCCAGTACTAGGAAAAGGTAGAATCCGGGCGAGTAACGAAAAACTGTCCGGACGAGTATCGGAAAAGGGTAGAATGAGTGCGAGTACCGAAAAATGGTGGAATCCGGGCGAGTATCGGGAAAAGGTAGAATCCGTGGCACTATTGAAAAACTGTCTGGACGAGTTTCGAAAAAAGGTAGAATCATTGTGAATACTGGAAAATGGAAGAATCCGGGCGAGTACCGGGAAAAACTAGAATCCTGGCAACTGTTGAAAAACTGTCCCGACGAGTTTCGGAAAAGAGTAGAATCAGTGTGAGTACCGAAAATTGGTACAATCCGGGCGAGTACTGGGAAAAAGTAGAATTCGTAGGAGTACCGAAAAACAATCCAGACGAGTATTGGAAAAGGGTAGAATGAGTGTCAGTACTGGAAAATGGTAGAATTCGGGCGAGTACGAGGAAAAGGTAGAATCCGAGCGAGTACTTAAAAATGGTAGAATCCGGGCGAGTACCGGGAAAAGGTAGAATCTGTGCCACTATTGAAAAACTATCCAGACGAGTACCGGAAAATGGTAGAATGAGTGTGAGTACCAGAAATTGGTAGAATTCTAGCGAGTACCAGGAATAGGTAGAATTCGGGCGAGTACCGGGAAAAGGTAGAATCCGAGTGAGTACTTGAAAATGGTAGAATCCCGGCGAGTACCGGGAAAGGGTAGAATCCATGCCACTATTGAAAAACTATCCGAACGAGTACCGGAAAAGGGTAGAATGAGTGTAAGTACCAGATATTGGTAAAATCCGGGCGAGTACCGGGAAAAGTTAGAATCCGTGCCACTATTGAAAAACTGTTCGGACGAGTTTCGGAAAAGGGTAGAATCAGTGTGAGTACCAAAAATTGGTAGAATCCGGGCGAGCACCGAGAAAAGATAGAATCCGTGCGAGAACCGAAAAACTGTCCGGACGAGTATCGGAAAAGGGTATAATCAGTTTGAGTACCGGACAATAGTAGAATCCGGGTGAGTACCGAGAAAAGGTAGAATCCGTGCCACTATTGAAAAACTGTCCGAACGAGTTTTGGAAAAGGGTAGAATCCTTGTGAGTACCAGAAATTGGAAGAATCCGGTCGACTACCGGGAAAATGTAGAATCCGTGCCACTATTGAAAAACTGTCTGGACGAGTTTCGGAAAAGGGTAGAATAAGTGTGAGTACTAGAAATTGGTAGAATCCGGGCGAGTACCGGGAAAAGGTAGAATCCGTGCCACTATTGAAAACCTGTACAGACGAGTTTCCGAAAAGGGTAGAATCAGTGTGAATACAAAAAATTGGTAGAATCCAGGCGAGTACCCGGAAATGGTAGAATCCATGAGAGTTCCGAAAAACTCTCCAGACGAGTATCGGGAAAGGGTAGAATCAGTGTGAGTACCGGACAATGGTAGAATCCGGGTGAGTACCGGGAAAAGGTAGAATCCGTGCCACTATTAAAAAACTGTCCGGACGAGTTTTGGAAAATGGTAGAATCAGTGTAAGTACCAAAAAATGATAGAATCCGGGCGAGTACCCGGAAAAGGTAGAATCCGTGCGAGTACCGAAAAACTGTCCGGACGAGTATCGAAAAAGGGTACAATCAGTGTGAGTACCGGAAATTGGTAGAATCCGGGTGAGTACCGGGAAAAGGTAGAATCCGTGCCACTATTGAAAAACTGTACGGACGAGTTTTGGAAAAGGGTAGAATCAGTGTGAGTACCAAAAATTGATAGAATCCGGGCGAGTACCCAGAAAAGGAAGAATCCGTGCGAGTACCGAAAAACTGTTCGGACGAGTATCGGAAAAGGGTACAATCAGTGTGAGTACCGGAAATTGGTAGAATCCAGGTGAGTATCGGGAAAAGGTAGAATCCGTGCCACTATTGAAAAACTGTGCGGACGAGTTTTGGAAAAGGGTAGAATCAGTGTGAGTACCGGAAATTAGAAGAATCCGGGCGAGTACACGGAAAAGGTAGAATCCGTGCGAGTACCGAAAAACTGTCCAGACGAGTATCGGAAAAGGGTACAATCAGTGTGAGTACCGGACATTGGTAGAATCCGGGTGACTACCGATAAAAGGTAGAATCCGTGCCACTATTGAAAAACTGTGCGGACGAGTTTTGGAAAAGGGTAGAATCAATGTGAGTACCAGAAATTGGAAGAATCCGAGCGAGTACCGGGAAAAGGTAGAATCCATGCCACTATTGAAAAACTGTCCAGACGAGTTTCAAAAAAAGCTAGATTCAGTGTGAGTACCAGAAATTGGTAGATTCCGGGCGAGTACCGGGAAAAGGTAGAATCCGTGACACTATTGAAAAACTGTCCGGACGAGTTTGGGAAAAGGGTAGAATCAGTGTGAGTACCAAAAATTGGTAGAATCCGGACGAGTACCCGGAAAACGTAGATTCCGTGAGAGTACCGAAAAACTGTCCGGACGTGTATCGGAAAAGTGTACAATCAATGTGAGTATCGGACAATGGAAGAATACGGGTGACTATAGGGAAAAGGTAGAATCCGTGACACTATTGAAAAACTGTCCGGACGAGTTTGGGAAAAGGGTAGAATCAGTGTGAGTACCAAAAATTGGTAGAATCCGGACGAGTACCCGGAAAACGTAGATTCCGTGAGAGTACCGAAAAATTGTCCGGACGTGTATCGGAAAAGTGTACAATCAATGTGAGTATCGGACAATGGAAGAATACGGGTGACTATAGGGAAAAGGTAGAATCCGTGCCACTATTGAAAAACTGTCCGGACAAGTTTCGGAAAAGGGTAGAAATAGTGTGACTAGCGGAAATTGGTAGAATCCGGGCGAGTACCGGGAAAAGGTAGAATCCTTGCGAGTAACGAAAAACTGACAAGACGAGTATCGGAAAAGGGTAGAATCTGTGTAAGTATCGAAAAATGGTAGATTCCGGGTGACTATCGGGAAAAGGTAGAAAATCCGTGCGAGTACCGAAAAACTGTCCTGACGGGTATCGAAAAAGAGTAGAATGAGTGTCAGTACTGGAAAATGGAAGAATCCGAGCGAGTACCGGGAAAAGGTAGTATCCGTGCCACTATTGAAAAACTGTCCGGACGAGTTTCGGAACAAGGTAGAATCAGTGTGAGTACCAGAAATTGGTTGAATCCGGGCGAGTACCGGGAAAAGGTAGAATCCTTGCGAGTACCGAAAAACTGTACAAAGTGTATCGGAAATGGGTAGAATCAGTCTGAGTACCGGAAAATGGTAGAATCGGGGTGAGTACCGGGTAAATGTAGAATCTGTGCCACTATTGAAAAACTATCTGGATGACTTTCGGAAAAGGGTAGAATCAATGTGAGTACCGGGAAAAGGTAGAGTCCGTGCCACTATTGAAAAACTTTTCGGACGAGTTTCCGAAAAGGGTAGAATCAGTGTGAGTGCCAGAAATTGGTAGAATCCGTGCGAGTACCGGGAAAAGGTAGAATCGATGCGAGTACCGAAAAACTATCCGGACGAGTATCGGAATGGTAGAATGAGTGTGAGTACCGGAAAATGGTAGGATCCGAGCGAGTACCGGGAAAAGGTAGTATCCGTGCCACTATTGAAAAACTGGCTGGACGAGTTTCGGGACAAGGTAGAATCAGTGTGAGTACTAGAAATTGGTAGAATCCGGGCGAGTACCGGGAAAAGGTAGAATCCTTGCGAGTACCGAAAAACAGCACGAACGAGTATCAAAAATGGGTAGAATCAGTCTGAGTACGGAAAAATGGTAGAATCTGGGTGAGTACCGGTAAAAGGTAGAATCTGTGCCACTATTGAAAAACTGTCCGGATGAGTTTCGGAAAAGGGTAGAATCAGTGTGAGTACCGAAAAATGGTAGAATCCGGGTGAGTACCGGGAAAAGGTAGAATCTGTGCCACTATTGAAAAACTTTTCGGACAAGTTTCCGAAAAGGGTAGAATCAGTGTGTACCAGAAATTGGTAGAATCCGGGCGAGTACCGGGAAAAGGTAGAATCTGTGCGAGTACCGAAAAACTATCCGGACGAGTATCGGAAATGGTAGAATGAGTGTGAGTACCGGAAAATGGTAGAATCCGAGCGAGTACCGGGAAAAGGTAGTATCCGTGCAACTATTGAAAAACTGTCCGGATGAGTTTCGAAAAATGGTAGAATGAGTGTGAGTACCAAAAATTGGTAGAATCCTGACGAGTACCAGGAAAACGTAGAATTCGTGCCACTATTGAAAAACTGTCCGAACGAGTTTCGGAACAGGGTAGAATCAGTGTGACTACCAGAAATTGGTAGAATCCGGGCGAGTCCTGGGAAAAGGTAGAATCCGTGCGAGTACCGAAAAACTATCTGGACGAGTATCAGAAAAGGGTAGAATCAGTGTGAGTACCGGAAAATGGTAGAATCCGGGCGAGTACTTGGAAAAGGTAGAATCCGTGCGAGTACCAAAAAATTGTACAGACGAGTATTAGAAAAAAGGTAGAATCAATGTGAGTACCGAAAAATGGTAGAATCCCGGCGAGTACCGATAAGTAGTGGTATCCGTGCCACTATTGAAAAACTGTCCGGACGAGTTTAGGAGCAGGGTAGAATCAGTGTGAGTACCAGAAATTGGTAGAATCCGGGCAAGTCCTGGGAGAAGGTAGAATCCGTGCCACTATTGAAAAATTGTCCGGACGAGTTTCGGAACAGGGTAGAATCAGTGTGAGTACCAGAAATTGGTAGAATCCGGGCAAGTCCTGGGAAAAGGTAGAATCCGTGTGAGTACCGAAAAACTGTCGGACGAGTATCAGAAAAAGGTAGAATCAGTGTGAATACCGGAAAATGGTAGAATCCCGGCGAGTATCGAGAAATAGTAGAATTCGTGCAACTATTGAAAAATTGTCCGGACGAGTTTCAGAACAGGGTATAATTATTGTGGGTACCAGAAATTGGTAGAATCCAGGTGAGTCCTGGGGAAAAGGTGGAATCCGTGCAAGTACTGAAAAACTGTCCGGACGAGAATCAGAAAAGGATAGAATCAGTGTGAGTACCGAAAAATGGTAGAATCCGAGCGAATACCAGGAAAATGTAGTATCAGTGTGAGTACCGGAAAATGGTAGAATCAGTGTGAGTACCGAAAAACTGTTCGAACGAGTATCAGAAAATGGTAGAATCAGTGTGAGTACCAGAAATATGGTAGAATTCGGGCGAGTACCGGGAAAAGATAGAATCCGTGCCACATTGAAAAACTGTCCGGACGAGTTTCGGAAAAGAGTAGAATCAGTGTGAGTATGGAAAAATGGTAGAATCCGGGCGTGTACAGGGAAAAGGTAGACTCCGTGCCACTATTGAAAAACTGTCCGGATGAGTATTGACAATTGGTAGAATAAGTGTTAGTACCGGAAAATGGTAGAATCCGTGCGAGTACCGAAAAATTGTCCGGACGAGAATCAGAAAAGGATAGAATCAGTGTGAGTACCCGAAAATGGTAGAATCCGTGCCAGCATTGAAAAATTTTCCGGATGGGATTCGGAAAAGGGTAGAAATAGTGTGAGTACCGGAAAATGGTAGAATCCGGGCGACTACCGGCAAAAGGTAGAATCTGTGGGAGTACTGAAAAACTGTCTGAACGAGTAATAGAAAAAGGTAGAATCAGTGTGAGTACTAGAAAATGGTAGAATCCCGGTGAGTACCGAGAAATCGTAGAATCTGTGCCACTATTGAAAAATGTTCCTGACGAGTTTCGGGACAGGGTAGAATCAGTGTGAGTACCGGAAAATGGTAGAATCCGGGCGAGTACCAGGAAAAGGTAGAATCTGTGCCAGTATTGAAAATCTTCCGGATGAGTTTCGGAAAAGGGTAGAATCAGTGTGAGTACCGAAAAATGATAGAATCTGGGCGACTACCAAGAAAATCTAGAATCCGTGGGAGTACCAAAAAATTATCCGGACGAGTATCAGAAAAAGGTAGAATCAGTGTGAGTACCGAAAAATGGTTGAATCCGAGCGAGAACCGGGAATAGGTAGAATCCATGCCACTATTGAAAAACTGTCCGGACGAGTTTCGGAACAGCGTAGAATCAGTGTGAGTACCAGAAATTGGTAGAATCCGGGCGAGTCCCGGGAAAAGGTAGAATCCGTGCGAGTACCGAAAAACTGTCCGGACGAGTATCAGAAAAGGGTAGAATTAGTGTGAGTACCGGAAAATGGTAGAATCCGGGCGAGTACCGGGAAAAGGTAGAATCCGTGCCACTATTGAAAAACTGTCCGGATGAGTTTTGGAAAATGGTAGAATCAGTGTGAGTACCTTAAAATGGTAGAATCCGGGCGACTACCGGGAAAAGGTAGCATCCGTGCGAGTACCGAAAAACTGTTCGAACGAGTATCAGAAAAAAGTAGAATCAGTGTGAATACCGAAAAATCGTAGAATGCGGGCGAGTATCGAGAAAAGGTAGAATCCGTGCCACTATTGAAAAACTGGCCGGACGAGTATTGAAAATGGGTAGAATCAGTGTTAGTACAGGAAAATTGTAGAATCCATGCGAGTACCGAAAAACTGTCCGGACGAGAATTAGAAAAGGATAGAATCAGTGTGAGTACCGAAAAATGGTAGAATCCGGGCGAGTAACGGGAAAAGGTAGAATCCGTGCCAGTATTGAAAAACTGTCCGGATGAGTTTCGGAAAAGGGTAGAATCAGTGGTAGCACCGAAAAATGGTAGAAGTCGGGCGACTACCGGGAAAAGGTAGAATCCGTGGGAGTACCGAGAAATAGTAGTATCTGTGCCACTATTGAAAAACTGTCCGGACGAATTTCGGAACAGGGTAGAATCAGTGTGAGTACCAGAAATTGGTAGAATCCGTGCGAGTACCAAAAAACTATCCGGACGAGTATCAGAAAAAGGTAGAATTAGTGTGAGTATCGAAAAATGGTAGAATCCGGGTGAGAACCGGGAATAGGTAGAATCCGTGCCACTATTGAAAAACTGTCCAGAGGAGTTTCGGAACAGGGGAGAATCAGTGTGAGCACCAGAAATTGGTAGAATCCGGGCGAGTCCCAGGAAAAGGTAGAATCCGTGCGAGTACGGAAAAACTGTCCGGACGAGTATCAGAAAAGGGTAGAATCAGTGTGAGTACCGGAAAATGGTAGAATCCGGGCCAGTACCGGGAAAAGGTAGAATCCGTGCCACTATTGAAAAACTGTCTGGACGAGTTTCGGAATAGAGTAGAATCAGTGTGAGTACCAAAAATTGGCAGAATCCGTGCGAGTACCAAAAAACTATCCGGACGAGTATCAGAAAAAGATAGAATCAGTATGAGTACCGAAAAATGGTAGAATCCGGGTGAGAACCGGGAATAGGTATAATCCGTGGCACTATTGAAAAACTGTCCGGAGGAGTTTCGGAACAGGGTAGAATCAGTGCAAGCACCAGAAATTGGTAGAATCCGGACGAGTCTCGGAAAAGGTAAAATCCGTCCGAGTACTGAAAAACTGTCCCGACGAGTATCAGAAAAGGGTAGAATCAGTGTGAGTACCGGAAAATGGTAGAATCCCGGACAGTACCGAGAAATAGTAGTATTCGTGCCACTATTGAAAAACTGTCCGGACGAGTTTCGGAACAGGGCAGAATCAGTGTGAGTACCAAAAATTGGTAGAATCCGGGCGAGTCCTGGGAGAAGGTAGAATCCGTGCGAGTATCGAAAAATTTTGCGGACGAGTATCAGAAAATGGTAGAATCAGTGTGAGTACTGGAAAATGGTAGAATCCGGGCGAGTGGCGGGAAAAAGGTAGAATCCGTGCCACTATTGAAAAACTGTCCGGATGGGTTTTGTAAAAAGCTAGAATCAGTGTGAGTACCGAAAAATGGTAGAATCCGGGCGAGTACCAAAAAAAGGTTGAATCTGTGCCAGTATTGAAAAACTGTCCGGATGAGTTTCGGAAAGGTGTAGAATTGGTGTGAGTACCGAAAAATGGTAGAATCTGGGCGACTACTGGGAAAAGGTAGAATCCGTGGGAGTACCGAAAAACTGTCCGAACGAGTATCAGAAAAGGGTAGAATCAATGTGAGTACCGGAAAATGGTAGAATCCGGGCGACTACTGGGAAAAGGTAGAATCCGTGGGAGTACCGAAAAACTGTCCGGACGAGTATCAGAAAATGATCAAATCAGTGTGAGTACCAAAAAATGGTAGAATCCGGGCGAGTACCAGGAAAAGGTAGAATCTGTGCCAGTATTGAAAATCTTCCAGATGAGTTTCGGAAAAGGGTAGAATCAGTGTGAGTACCGAAAAATGATAGAATCTGGGCGACTACCAGGAAAATCTAGGATCCGTGGGAGTACCAAAAAATTATCCGGACGAGTATCAGAAAAAGGTAGAATCAGTGTGAGTACCGAAAAATGGTTGAATCCGAGCGAGAACCGGGAATAGGTAGAATCCATGCCACTATTGAAAAACTGTCCGGACGAGTTTCGGAACAGCGTAGAATCAGTGTGAGTACCAAAAATTGGTAGAATCCGGGCGAGTCCCGGGAAAAGGTAGAATCCGTGCGAGTACCGAAAAACTGTCCGGACGAGTATCAGAAAAGGGTAGAATTAGTGTGAGTACCGGAAAATGGTAGAATCCGGGCGTGTACCGGGAAAAGGTAGAATCCGTGCCACTATTGAAAAACTGTCCGGATGAGTTTTGGAAAAGGGTAGAATCAGTGTGAGTACCTTAAAATGGTAGAATCCGGGCGACTACCGGGAAAAGGTAGCATCCGTGCGGGTACCGAAAAACTGTTCGAACGAGTATCAGAAAAAAGTAGAATCAGTGTGAGTACTGAAAAATCGTAGAATTCGGGCGAGTATCGAGAAAAGGTAGAATCCGTGCCAGTATTGAAAACTGGCCGGACGAGTGTCGAAAAAGAGTAGAATCAGTGTGAGTACCGAAAAATGGTAGAATCCGGGCGTGTACAGGGAAAAGGTAGACTCCGTGCCACTATTGAAAAACTGTCCGGATGAGTATTGAAAATGGGTAGAATCAGTATTAGTACCGGAAAATTGTAGAATCCATGCGAGTACCGAAAAACTGTCCGGACGAGAATCAGAAAAGGATAGAATCAGTGTGAGTACCGGAAAATGGTAGAATCCGGGTGAGTAACGGGAAAAGGTAGAATCCGTGCCAGTATTGAAAAACTGTCCGGATGAGTTTCGGAAAAGGGTAGAATGAGTGGTAGCACCGAAAAATGGTAGAAGTCGGGCGACTACCGGGAAAAGGTAGAATCCGTGGGAGTACCGAAAAACTGTCCGGACGAGTATCAGAAAAAGGTAGAATCAGTGTGAGAACCGAAAAATGGTAGAATCCCGGCGCGTACCGAGAAATAGTAGTATCTGTGCCACTATTGAAAAACTGTCTGGATGAATTTCGGAACAGGGTAGAATCCGTGCGAGTACCAAAAAACTATCCGGACGAGTATCAGAAAAGGGTAGAATCAGTGTGAGTACCGGAAAATTGTAGAATCCGGGCTAGTACCGGGAAAAGGTACAATCCGTGCCACTATTGAAAAACTGTCTGGACGAGTTTCGGAATAGTGTAGAATCAGTGTGAGTACCAAAAATTGGTAGAATCCTTGCGAGTACCAAAAAACTATCCGGACGAGTATCAGAAAAAGGTAGAATCAGTATGAGTACCGAAAAATGGTAGAATCCGGGTGAGAACCGGGAATAGGTATAATCCGTGGCACTATTGAAAAACTGTCCGGAGGAGTTTCGGAACAGGGTAGAATCAGTGCAAGCACCAGAAATTGGTAGAATCCGGACGAGTCCCGGGAAAAGGTAAAATCCGTCCGAGTACTGAAAAATTGTCCCGACGAGTATCAGAAAAGGGTAGAATCAGTGTGAGTACCGGAAAATGGTAGAATCCCGGACAGTACCGAGAAATAGTAGTATCCGTGCCACTATTGAAAAACTGTCCGGACGAGTTTCGGAACAGGGTAGAATCAGTGTGAGTACCAGAAATTGGTAGAATCCGGGCGAGTCCTCGGAGAAGGTAGAATCCGTGCGAGTATCGAAAAATTTTGCGGACGAGTATCAGAAAATGGTAGAATCAATGTGAGTACCGAAAAATGGTAGAATCCGGGCGAGTGGCGGAAAAAGGTAGAATCCGTGCAACTATTGAAAAACTGTCCGGATGGGTTTTGGAAAAAGGTAGAATCAGTGTGAGTACCGAAAAATGGTAGAATCCGGGCGAGTACCAAGAAAAGGTTGAATCTGTGCCAGTATTGAAAAACTGTCCGGATGAGTTTCAGAAAGGTGTAGAATCGGTGTGAGTACCGAAAAATGGTAGAATTTGGGCGACTACTGGGAAAAGGTAGAATCCGTGGGAGTACCGAAAAACTGTCCGAATGAGTATCAGAAAAGGGTAGAATCAATGTGAGTACCGGAAAATGGTAGAATCCGGGCGAGTACCGGGAAAAGGTAGAATCCGTGCCACTATTGAAAAACTGTCCGAACGAGTTTCGGAACATGGTAGAATCTGTGTGAGTACCAGAAATTGGTAGAATCCAGGCGAGTCCTGGGAGAAGGTAGAATCCGTGCGAGTATCGAAATACTTTCCGGACGAGTATCAGAAAAGGTTAGAATCAGTTTGAGTACGGGAAAATGGTAGAATCCGAGCGAGTACTTGGAAAAGGTAGAATCCGTGCCACTATTGAAAAATTGTCCGGACGAGTTTCGAAAAAGGGTGGAATCAGTGTGAGTACCAGAAATTGGTAGAATCCGGGTGAGTCCTGGGAAAAGGTAATATCCGTGTGGGTACCGAAAAATTGTATGGACGAGAATCAGAAAAGGAGATAATCAGTGTGAGTACCGGAAAATGGTAGAATCCGGGCGAGTACCAGGAAAAGCTAGAATCCGTGCCAGTATTGAAAAACTGTCCGGATGAGTTTCGGAAAAGGGTAGAATCAGTGTGAGTACCGAAAAATGGTAGAATCCGGGCGACTATTGGGAAAAGGTAGAATCCGTGGGAGTACCGAAAAACTGTCCGAACGAGTATCAGAAAAGGGTAGAATGAGTGACAGTATTGGAAAATGGTAGAATTCGGGCAAGTACCGAGAAACTGTTCGGACGAGAATCAGAAAAGGATAGAATCAATGTGAGTACCGGAAAATGGTAGAATCCGGGCGAGTAACGGGAAAAGGTAGAATCCGTGCCAGTATTGAAAAACTGTCCGGACGAGTATCAGAAAAAGGTAGAATCAGTGTGAGTACCGAAAAATGGTAGAATCCAGGAGAGTACCGAGAAATAGTAGTATCCGTGCCACTATTGAAAAACTGTCCGGACGAGTTTCGGAACAGGGTAGAATCAGTGTGAGTACCAGAAATTGGTAAAATCCGGACGAGTCCTGGGAAAAGCTAGAATCCGTGCAACTATTGAAAAACTTTTCGGACGAGTTTCGGAAAAGGGTGGAATCAGAGTGAGTACCGGAAATTGGTAGAATCCGGGTGAGTCCTAGGAAAAGGTAGAATCCGTGTGAGTACCGAAAAATAATCCGGACGAGAATCAGAAAATGATAGAATCAGTGTGAGTAACGGAAAATGGTAGAATCCGGGCGAGTACCAGGAAAATGTAGAATCCGTGCCAGTATTAAAAAATTGTCCGGATGAGTTTCGGAAAAAGGTAGAATCAGTGTGAGTACCGAAAAATGATAGAATCCGGGCTACTACTGGGAAAAGGTAGAATCCGTGGGAGTACCGAAAAATTGTCCCAACGAGTATCAGAAAAGAGTAGAATGAGTGTGAGTACCGGAAAATGGTAGAATTCGGGAGAGTACCGAGAAAAGGTAGAATCCGTGCAACTATTGAAAAACTGTCCAGAGGAGTTTCGGAACAGGGGAGAATCAGTGTGAGCACCAGAAATTGGTAGAATCCGGGCGAGTCCCAGGAAAAGGTAGAATCCGTGCGAGTACGGAAAAACTGTCCGGACGAGTATCAGAAAAGGGTAGAATCAGTGTGAGTACCGGAAAATGGTAGAATCCGGGCCAGTACCGGGAAAAGGTAGAATCCGTGCCACTATTGAAAAACTGTCTGGACGAGTTTCGGAATAGAGTAGAATCAGTGTGAGTACCAAAAATTGGCAGAATCCGTGCGAGTACCAAAAAACTATCCGGACGAGTATCAGAAAAAGATAGAATCAGTATGAGTACCGAAAAATGGTAGAATCCGGGTGAGAACCGGGAATAGGTATAATCCGTGGCACTATTGAAAAACTGTCCGGAGGAGTTTCGGAACAGGGTAGAATCAGTGCAAGCACCAGAAATTGGTAGAATCCGGACGAGTCCCGGAAAAGGTAAAATCCGTCCGAGTACTGAAAAACTGTCCCGACGAGTATCAGAAAAGGGTAGAATCAGTGTGAGTACCGGAAAATGGTAGAATCCCGGACAGTACCGAGAAATAGTAGTATTCGTGCCACTATTGAAAAACTGTCCGGACGAGTTTCGGAACAGGGCAGAATCAGTGTGAGTACCAAAAATTGGTAGAATCCGGGCGAGTCCTGGGAGAAGGTAGAATCCGTGCGAGTATCGAAAAATTTTGCGGACGAGTATCAGAAAATGGTAGAATCAGTGTGAGTACTGGAAAATGGTAGAATCCGGGCGAGTGGCGGGAAAAAGGTAGAATCCGTGCCACTATTGAAAAACTGTCCGGATGGGTTTTGTAAAAAGCTAGAATCAGTGTGAGTACCGAAAAATGGTAGAATCCGGGCGAGTACCAAAAAAAGGTTGAATCTGTGCCAGTATTGAAAAACTGTCCGGATGAGTTTCGGAAAGGTGTAGAATTGGTGTGAGTACCGAAAAATGGTAGAATCTGGGCGACTACTGGGAAAAGGTAGAATCCGTGGGAGTACCGAAAAACTGTCCGAACGAGTATCAGAAAAGGGTAGAATCAATGTGAGTACCGGAAAATGGTAGAATCCGGGCGACTACTGGGAAAAGGTAGAATCCGTGGGAGTACCGAAAAACTGTCCGGACGAGTATCAGAAAATGATCAAATCAGTGTGAGTACCAAAAAATGGTAGAATCCGGGCGAGTACCAGGAAAAGGTAGAATCTGTGCCAGTATTGAAAATCTTCCAGATGAGTTTCGGAAAAGGGTAGAATCAGTGTGAGTACCGAAAAATGATAGAATCTGGGCGACTACCAGGAAAATCTAGGATCCGTGGGAGTACCAAAAAATTATCCGGACGAGTATCAGAAAAAGGTAGAATCAGTGTGAGTACCGAAAAATGGTTGAATCCGAGCGAGAACCGGGAATAGGTAGAATCCATGCCACTATTGAAAAACTGTCCGGACGAGTTTCGGAACAGCGTAGAATCAGTGTGAGTACCAAAAATTGGTAGAATCCGGGCGAGTCCCGGGAAAAGGTAGAATCCGTGCGAGTACCGAAAAACTGTCCGGACGAGTATCAGAAAAGGGTAGAATTAGTGTGAGTACCGGAAAATGGTAGAATCCGGGCGTGTACCGGGAAAAGGTAGAATCCGTGCCACTATTGAAAAACTGTCCGGATGAGTTTTGGAAAAGGGTAGAATCAGTGTGAGTACCTTAAAATGGTAGAATCCGGGCGACTACCGGGAAAAGGTAGCATCCGTGCGGGTACCGAAAAACTGTTCGAACGAGTATCAGAAAAAAGTAGAATCAGTGTGAGTACTGAAAAATCGTAGAATTCGGGCGAGTATCGAGAAAAGGTAGAATCCGTGCCAGTATTGAAAACTGGCCGGACGAGTGTCGAAAAAGAGTAGAATCAGTGTGAGTACCGAAAAATGGTAGAATCCGGGCGTGTACAGGGAAAAGGTAGACTCCGTGCCACTATTGAAAAACTGTCCGGATGAGTATTGAAAATGGGTAGAATCAGTATTAGTACCGGAAAATTGTAGAATCCATGCGAGTACCGAAAAACTGTCCGGACGAGAATCAGAAAAGGATAGAATCAGTGTGAGTACCGGAAAATGGTAGAATCCGGGTGAGTAACGGGAAAAGGTAGAATCCGTGCCAGTATTGAAAAACTGTCCGGATGAGTTTCGGAAAAGGGTAGAATGAGTGGTAGCACCGAAAAATGGTAGAAGTCGGGCGACTACCGGGAAAAGGTAGAATCCGTGGGAGTACCGAAAAACTGTCCGGACGAGTATCAGAAAAAGGTAGAATCAGTGTGAGAACCGAAAAATGGTAGAATCCCGGCGCGTACCGAGAAATAGTAGTATCTGTGCCACTATTGAAAAACTGTCTGGATGAATTTCGGAACAGGGTAGAATCCGTGCGAGTACCAAAAAACTATCCGGACGAGTATCAGAAAAGGGTAGAATCAGTGTGAGTACCGGAAAATTGTAGAATCCGGGCTAGTACCGGGAAAAGGTACAATCCGTGCCACTATTGAAAAACTGTCTGGACGAGTTTCGGAATAGTGTAGAATCAGTGTGAGTACCAAAAATTGGTAGAATCCTTGCGAGTACCAAAAAACTATCCGGACGAGTATCAGAAAAAGGTAGAATCAGTATGAGTACCGAAAAATGGTAGAATCCGGGTGAGAACCGGGAATAGGTATAATCCGTGGCACTATTGAAAAACTGTCCGGAGGAGTTTCGGAACAGGGTAGAATCAGTGCAAGCACCAGAAATTGGTAGAATCCGGACGAGTCCCGGGAAAAGGTAAAATCCGTCCGAGTACTGAAAAATTGTCCCGACGAGTATCAGAAAAGGGTAGAATCAGTGTGAGTACCGGAAAATGGTAGAATCCCGGACAGTACCGAGAAATAGTAGTATCCGTGCCACTATTGAAAAACTGTCCGGACGAGTTTCGGAACAGGGTAGAATCAGTGTGAGTACCAGAAATTGGTAGAATCCGGGCGAGTCCTCGGAGAAGGTAGAATCCGTGCGAGTATCGAAAAATTTTGCGGACGAGTATCAGAAAATGGTAGAATCAATGTGAGTACCGAAAAATGGTAGAATCCGGGCGAGTGGCGGAAAAAGGTAGAATCCGTGCAACTATTGAAAAACTGTCCGGATGGGTTTTGGAAAAAGGTAGAATCAGTGTGAGTACCGAAAAATGGTAGAATCCGGGCGAGTACCAAGAAAAGGTTGAATCTGTGCCAGTATTGAAAAACTGTCCGGATGAGTTTCAGAAAGGTGTAGAATCGGTGTGAGTACCGAAAAATGGTAGAATTTGGGCGACTACTGGGAAAAGGTAGAATCCGTGGGAGTACCGAAAAACTGTCCGAATGAGTATCAGAAAAGGGTAGAATCAATGTGAGTACCGGAAAATGGTAGAATCCGGGCGAGTACCGGGAAAAGGTAGAATCCGTGCCACTATTGAAAAACTGTCCGAACGAGTTTCGGAACATGGTAGAATCTGTGTGAGTACCAGAAATTGGTAGAATCCAGGCGAGTCCTGGGAGAAGGTAGAATCCGTGCGAGTATCGAAATACTTTCCGGACGAGTATCAGAAAAGGGTAGAATCAGTTTGAGTACGGGAAAATGGTAGAATCCGAGCGAGTACTTGGAAAAGGTAGAATCCGTGCCACTATTGAAAAATTGTCCGGACGAGTTTCGAAAAAGGGTGGAATCAGTGTGAGTACCAGAAATTGGTAGAATCCGGGTGAGTCCTGGGAAAAGGTAATATCCGTGTGGGTACCGAAAAATTGTATGGACGAGAATCAGAAAAGGAGATAATCAGTGTGAGTACCGGAAAATGGTAGAATCCGGGCGAGTACTAGGAAAAGCTAGAATCCGTGCCAGTATTGAAAAACTGTCCGGATGAGTTTCGGAAAAGGGTAGAATCAGTGTGAGTACCGAAAAATGGTAGAATCCGGGCGACTATTGGGAAAAGGTAGAATCCGTGGGAGTACCGAAAAACTGTCCGAACGAGTATCAGAAAAGGGTAGAATGAGTGACAGTATTGGAAAATGGTAGAATTCGGGCAAGTACCGAGAAACTGTTCGGACGAGAATCAGAAAAGGATAGAATCAATGTGAGTACCGGAAAATGGTAGAATCCGGGCGAGTAACGGGAAAAGGTAGAATCCGTGCCAGTATTGAAAAACTGTCCGGACGAGTATCAGAAAAAGGTAGAATCAGTGTGAGTACCGAAAAATGGTAGAATCCAGGAGAGTACCGAGAAATAGTAGTATCCGTGCCACTATTGAAAAACTGTCCGGACGAGTTTCGGAACAGGGTAGAATCAGTGTGAGTACCAGAAATTGGTAAAATCCGGACGAGTCCTGGGAAAAGCTAGAATCCGTGCAACTATTGAAAAACTTTTCGGACGAGTTTCGGAAAAGGGTGGAATCAGAGTGAGTACCGGAAATTGGTAGAATCCGGGTGAGTCCTAGGAAAAGGTAGAATCCGTGTGAGTACCGAAAAATAATCCGGACGAGAATCAGAAAATGATAGAATCAGTGTGAGTAACGGAAAATGGTAGAATCCGGGCGAGTACCAGGAAAATGTAGAATCCGTGCCAGTATTAAAAAATTGTCCGGATGAGTTTCGGAAAAAGGTAGAATCAGTGTGAGTACCGAAAAATGATAGAATCCGGGCTACTACTGGGAAAAGGTAGAATCCGTGGGAGTACCGAAAAATTGTCCCAACGAGTATCAGAAAAGAGTAGAATGAGTGTGAGTACCGGAAAATGGTAGAATTCGGGAGAGTACCGAGAAAAGGTAGAATCCGTGCAACTATTGAAAAACTGTCCAGAGGAGTTTCGGAACAGGGGAGAATCAGTGTGAGCACCAGAAATTGGTAGAATCCGGGCGAGTCCCAGGAAAAGGTAGAATCCGTGCGAGTACGGAAAAACTGTCCGGACGAGTATCAGAAAAGGGTAGAATCAGTGTGAGTACCGGAAAATGGTAGAATCCGGGCCAGTACCGGGAAAAGGTAGAATCCGTGCCACTATTGAAAAACTGTCTGGACGAGTTTCGGAATAGAGTAGAATCAGTGTGAGTACCAAAAATTGGCAGAATCCGTGCGAGTACCAAAAAACTATCCGGACGAGTATCAGAAAAAGATAGAATCAGTATGAGTACCGAAAAATGGTAGAATCCGGGTGAGAACCGGGAATAGGTATAATCCGTGGCACTATTGAAAAACTGTCCGGAGGAGTTTCGGAACAGGGTAGAATCAGTGCAAGCACCAGAAATTGGTAGAATCCGGACGAGTCCCGGAAAAGGTAAAATCCGTCCGAGTACTGAAAAACTGTCCCGACGAGTATCAGAAAAGGGTAGAATCAGTGTGAGTACCGGAAAATGGTAGAATCCCGGACAGTACCGAGAAATAGTAGTATTCGTGCCACTATTGAAAAACTGTCCGGACGAGTTTCGGAACAGGGCAGAATCAGTGTGAGTACCAAAAATTGGTAGAATCCGGGCGAGTCCTGGGAGAAGGTAGAATCCGTGCGAGTATCGAAAAATTTTGCGGACGAGTATCAGAAAATGGTAGAATCAGTGTGAGTACTGGAAAATGGTAGAATCCGGGCGAGTGGCGGGAAAAAGGTAGAATCCGTGCCACTATTGAAAAACTGTCCGGATGGGTTTTGTAAAAAGCTAGAATCAGTGTGAGTACCGAAAAATGGTAGAATCCGGGCGAGTACCAAAAAAAGGTTGAATCTGTGCCAGTATTGAAAAACTGTCCGGATGAGTTTCGGAAAGGTGTAGAATTGGTGTGAGTACCGAAAAATGGTAGAATCTGGGCGACTACTGGGAAAAGGTAGAATCCGTGGGAGTACCGAAAAACTGTCCGAACGAGTATCAGAAAAGGGTAGAATCAATGTGAGTACCGGAAAATGGTAGAATCCGGGCGACTACTGGGAAAAGGTAGAATCCGTGGGAGTACCGAAAAACTGTCCGGACGAGTATCAGAAAATGATCAAATCAGTGTGAGTACCAAAAAATGGTAGAATCCGGGCGAGTACCAGGAAAAGGTAGAATCTGTGCCAGTATTGAAAATCTTCCAGATGAGTTTCGGAAAAGGGTAGAATCAGTGTGAGTACCGAAAAATGATAGAATCTGGGCGACTACCAGGAAAATCTAGGATCCGTGGGAGTACCAAAAAATTATCCGGACGAGTATCAGAAAAAGGTAGAATCAGTGTGAGTACCGAAAAATGGTTGAATCCGAGCGAGAACCGGGAATAGGTAGAATCCATGCCACTATTGAAAAACTGTCCGGACGAGTTTCGGAACAGCGTAGAATCAGTGTGAGTACCAAAAATTGGTAGAATCCGGGCGAGTCCCGGGAAAAGGTAGAATCCGTGCGAGTACCGAAAAACTGTCCGGACGAGTATCAGAAAAGGGTAGAATTAGTGTGAGTACCGGAAAATGGTAGAATCCGGGCGTGTACCGGGAAAAGGTAGAATCCGTGCCACTATTGAAAAACTGTCCGGATGAGTTTTGGAAAAGGGTAGAATCAGTGTGAGTACCTTAAAATGGTAGAATCCGGGCGACTACCGGGAAAAGGTAGCATCCGTGCGGGTACCGAAAAACTGTTCGAACGAGTATCAGAAAAAAGTAGAATCAGTGTGAGTACTGAAAAATCGTAGAATTCGGGCGAGTATCGAGAAAAGGTAGAATCCGTGCCAGTATTGAAAACTGGCCGGACGAGTGTCGAAAAAGAGTAGAATCAGTGTGAGTACCGAAAAATGGTAGAATCCGGGCGTGTACAGGGAAAAGGTAGACTCCGTGCCACTATTGAAAAACTGTCCGGATGAGTATTGAAAATGGGTAGAATCAGTATTAGTACCGGAAAATTGTAGAATCCATGCGAGTACCGAAAAACTGTCCGGACGAGAATCAGAAAAGGATAGAATCAGTGTGAGTACCGGAAAATGGTAGAATCCGGGTGAGTAACGGGAAAAGGTAGAATCCGTGCCAGTATTGAAAAACTGTCCGGATGAGTTTCGGAAAAGGGTAGAATGAGTGGTAGCACCGAAAAATGGTAGAAGTCGGGCGACTACCGGGAAAAGGTAGAATCCGTGGGAGTACCGAAAAACTGTCCGGACGAGTATCAGAAAAAGGTAGAATCAGTGTGAGAACCGAAAAATGGTAGAATCCCGGCGCGTACCGAGAAATAGTAGTATCTGTGCCACTATTGAAAAACTGTCTGGATGAATTTCGGAACAGGGTAGAATCCGTGCGAGTACCAAAAAACTATCCGGACGAGTATCAGAAAAGGGTAGAATCAGTGTGAGTACCGGAAAATTGTAGAATCCGGGCTAGTACCGGGAAAAGGTACAATCCGTGCCACTATTGAAAAACTGTCTGGACGAGTTTCGGAATAGTGTAGAATCAGTGTGAGTACCAAAAATTGGTAGAATCCTTGCGAGTACCAAAAAACTATCCGGACGAGTATCAGAAAAAGGTAGAATCAGTATGAGTACCGAAAAATGGTAGAATCCGGGTGAGAACCGGGAATAGGTATAATCCGTGGCACTATTGAAAAACTGTCCGGAGGAGTTTCGGAACAGGGTAGAATCAGTGCAAGCACCAGAAATTGGTAGAATCCGGACGAGTCCCGGGAAAAGGTAAAATCCGTCCGAGTACTGAAAAATTGTCTCGACGAGTATCAGAAAAGGGTAGAATCAGTGTGAGTACCGGAAAATGGTAGAATCCCGGACAGTACCGAGAAATAGTAGTATCCGTGCCACTATTGAAAAACTGTCCGGACGAGTTTCGGAACAGGGTAGAATCAGTGTGAGTACCAGAAATTGGTAGAATCCGGGCGAGTCCTCGGAGAAGGTAGAATCCGTGCGAGTATCGAAAAATTTTGCGGACGAGTATCAGAAAATGGTAGAATCAATGTGAGTACCGAAAAATGGTAGAATCCGGGCGAGTGGCGGAAAAAGGTAGAATCCGTGCAACTATTGAAAAACTGTCCGGATGGGTTTTGGAAAAAGGTAGAATCAGTGTGAGTACCGAAAAATGGTAGAATCCGGGCGAGTACCAAGAAAAGGTTGAATCTGTGCCAGTATTGAAAAACTGTCCGGATGAGTTTCAGAAAGGTGTAGAATCGGTGTGAGTACCGAAAAATGGTAGAATTTGGGCGACTACTGGGAAAAGGTAGAATCCGTGGGAGTACCGAAAAACTGTCCGAATGAGTATCAGAAAAGGGTAGAATCAATGTGAGTACCGGAAAATGGTAGAATCCGGGCGAGTACCGGGAAAAGGTAGAATCCGTGCCACTATTGAAAAACTGTCCGAACGAGTTTCGGAACATGGTAGAATCTGTGTGAGTACCAGAAATTGGTAGAATCCAGGCGAGTCCTGGGAGAAGGTAGAATCCGTGCGAGTATCGAAATACTTTCCGGACGAGTATCAGAAAAGGGTAGAATCAGTTTGAGTACGGGAAAATGGTAGAATCCGAGCGAGTACTTGGAAAAGGTAGAATCCGTGCCACTATTGAAAAATTGTCCGGACGAGTTTCGAAAAAGGGTGGAATCAGTGTGAGTACCAGAAATTGGTAGAATCCGGGTGAGTCCTGGGAAAAGGTAATATCCGTGTGGGTACCGAAAAATTGTATGGACGAGAATCAGAAAAGGAGATAATCAGTGTGAGTACCGGAAAATGGTAGAATCCGGGCGAGTACCAGGAAAAGCTAGAATCCGTGCCAGTATTGAAAAACTGTCCGGATGAGTTTCGGAAAAGGGTAGAATCAGTGTGAGTACCGAAAAATGGTAGAATCCGGGCGACTATTGGGAAAAGGTAGAATCCGTGGGAGTACCGAAAAACTGTCCGAACGAGTATCAGAAAAGGGTAGAATGAGTGACAGTATTGGAAAATGGTAGAATTCGGGCAAGTACCGAGAAACTGTTCGGACGAGAATCAGAAAAGGATAGAATCAATGTGAGTACCGGAAAATGGTAGAATCCGGGCGA
The DNA here is from genome assembly GCF_030704535.1 of Vitis vinifera. NCBI lineage: Eukaryota > Viridiplantae > Streptophyta > Magnoliopsida > Vitales > Vitaceae > Vitis > Vitis vinifera. Next base: position 7,117,374 of record NC_081812.1, read on the forward strand.
GTAACGGGAAAAGGTAGAATCCGTGCCAGTATTGAAAAACTGTCCGGACGAGTATCAGAAAAAGGTAGAATCAGTGTGAGTACCGAAAAATGGTAGAATCCAGGAGAGTACCGAGAAATAGTAGTATCCGTGCCACTATTGAAAAACTGTCCGGACGAGTTTCGGAACAGGGTAGAATCAGTGTGAGTACCAGAAATTGGTAAAATCCGGACGAGTCCTGGGAAAAGCTAGAATCCGTGCAACTATTGAAAAACTTTTCGGACGAGTTTCGGAAAAGGGTGGAATCAGAGTGAGTACCGGAAATTGGTAGAATCCGGGTGAGTCCTAGGAAAAGGTAGAATCCGTGTGAGTACCGAAAAATAATCCGGACGAGAATCAGAAAATGATAGAATCAGTGTGAGTAACGGAAAATGGTAGAATCCGGGCGAGTACCAGGAAAATGTAGAATCCGTGCCAGTATTAAAAAATTGTCCGGATGAGTTTCGGAAAAAGGTAGAATCAGTGTGAGTACCGAAAAATGATAGAATCCGGGCTACTACTAGGAAAAGGTAGAATCCGTGGGAGTACCGAAAAATTGTCCCAACGAGTATCAGAAAAGAGTAGAATGAGTGTGAGTACCGGAAAATGGTAGAATTCGGGAGAGTACCGAGAAAAGGTAGAATCCGTGCAACTATTGAAAAACTTTCCGGACGAGTTTCGGAAAAGGGTAGAATCAATGTGAGTACCAAAAATTGGTAGAATCCGTGCGAGTACCAAAAAACTATCCGGACGAGTATCAGAAAAAGGTAGAATCAGTGTGAGTACCGAAAAATGGTAGAATCCGGATGAGAACGGGGAATAGGTAGAATCCGTGCCACTGTTGAAAAACTGTCCGGACGAGTTTCCGAACAGGGTAGAATTAGTGTGAGCACTAGAAATTGGTAGAATCCGTGCGAGTACTGAAAAACTGTCCGGACGAGTATTAGAAAAGGGTAGAATCAGTGTGAGTACTTGAAAATGGTAGAATCCGGGCGAGTATCGGGAAAAGGTAGAATCCGTTCCACTATTAAAAAACTGTCCGGACGAGTTTCGGAACAGGTTAGAATCAATGTGAGTACCAGAAATTGGTAGAATCCGGGCGAGTCCTGGGAGAAGGTAGAATCCGTGCGAGTATCGAAAAACTTTCCGGACGAGTATCAGAAAATGGTAGTATCAGTGTGAGTACCAGAAAATGGTAGAATCTGGGCGAGTACCGGGAAAAAGTAGAATCCGTGCCACTATTGAAAAACTGTCCGGTCGAGTTTCGGAACAGGGTAGAATCAGTGTGAGTACCAGAAATTGGTAGAATCCGGGCGAGTATCGGGAAAAGGTAGAATCCGTGCCACTATTGAAAAATTGTTCGTACGAGTTTCGAAACAACTTAGAATCAGTGTGAGTACCAAAAATTGGTAGAATCCGGGTGAGTCCTGGGCGAAGGTAGAATTTGTGCAAGTATCGAAAAACTTTTCGGACGAGTATCAGAAAATGGTAGAATCAGTGTGAGTACGGGAAAATGGTAGAATCCTGGCTAATACCGGGAAAAGGTAGAATCCGTGCCACTATTGAAAAACTGTCCGGATGAGTTTTGGAAAAAGGTAGAATCAGTGTGAGTACCGAAAAATGGTAGAATTCGGGCGAGTCCCGGGAAAAGGTAGAATCCGTGCGAGTACTGAAAAACTGTCCGGACGAGTATCAGAAAAGGGTAGAATCAGTGTGAGTACCGGAAAATGGTAGAATCCGGGTGAGTACCGGGAAAAGGTAGAATCTGTGCCACTATTGAAAAACTGTCCGAACGAGTTTCAGAACAGGGTAGAATCTGTGTGAGTACCAGAAATTGGTAGAATCCAGGCGAGTCCTGGGAGAAGGTAGAATCCGTGCGAGTATCGAAAAACTTTCCGGACGAGTATCAGAAAAGGGTAGAATCAGTTTGAGTACGGGAAAATGGTAGAATCCGGGTAAGTACCGGGAAAATGTAGAATCCGTGCCACTATTGAAAAACTGTCCGGACGAGTTTCGAAAAAGGGTGGAATCAGTGTGAGTACCAGAAATTGGTAGAATCCGGGTGAGTCCTGGGAAAAGGTAATATCCGTGTGAGTACCGAAAAACTGTATGGACGAGAATCAGAAAAGGAGAGAATCAGTGTGAGTACCTGAAAATGGTACAATCCGGGCGACTAACGGGAAAAGTTAGAATCTATGCCAGTATTGAAAAACTGTCCGAACGAGTTTTGAAAAAGAGTACAATCAGTGTGAGTACCGAAAAATGGTAGAATCCGGGTGACTACCGGGAAAAGGTAGAATCCGTGCGAGCACCGAAAAACTGGCCTGACGAGTATCAGAAAAGGGTAGAATCAGTGTGAGTACCAAAAAATGGTAGAATCCGTGCCACTATTGAAAAACTTTCCGGATGAGTTTGGTAAAAGGGTAGAATCAGTGTGAGTACCGGAAAATGGTAGAATCCGGGCGAGTACCAGGAAAAGGTAGAATCCGTGCCAGTATTGAAAAACTGTCCGGATGAGTTTCGGGAAAGGGCAGAATCAGTGTGAGCACCAAAAATTGGTAGAATCCGGGCGAGTACCGGGAAAAGGTAAAATCCGTGCGAGTACCGAAAAACTGTTCGAACGAGTATCAAATAAAGGTAGAATCAGTGTGGGTACCGGAAAATGGAAGAATCCGGGCGAGTACCGAGAAACAGTAGAATCTGTGCCCCTATTGAAAAACTGCCCGGATGAGTTTCGGAAAAGGGTAGAATCAGTGTGAGTACCGGAAAATGGAAGAATCTGGGTGAGCACCGGGAAAAGGTAGAATCCACGCCACTATTGAAAAACTGTCCGGACGAGTTTCGGAAAATGGTAGAATCAGTGTGAGTACCAGAAATTCGTAGAATCCGGGCGAGTACCGGGAAAAGGTAGAATCCGTGCCACTATTGAAAAACTGTACGGACGATTATCAGAAAAGGGTAGAATCAGTGTGAGTACCAAAAATTGGTAGAATCCGGGCGAGTACCGGGAAAAGGTAGAATCCATGCCACTATTGAAAAATTTATGGACGAGTATCGGAAAATGGTCGAACTAGCGTGAGTGCCGAAAAAAGGTAGAATCTGTGCCACTATTCAAAAATTGTCCGGACGAGTTTCGGAACAGGGTAGAATCAGTGTGAGTACCAGAAGTTGGTAGAATCTGGGCGAGTCCTAGGAAAAGGTAGAATCCGTGCGGGTACCGAAAAATTGTCCGGACGAGTATCAGAAAAGGGTAAAATCAGTGTGACTACCGGAAAATGGTAGAATCCGGGCGAGTACCAGGAAAATGTAGAATGCGTGCCATTATTGAAAAACTGTCCGGATGAGCTTTGGAAAAGGGTAGAATCAGTGTGAGTACCTTAAAATGGTAAAATCCGGGCGACTACCGGGAAAAGGTAGCATCCGTGCGAGTACCGAGAAATTGTCCGGACGAGTATCAGAAAAGGGTTGAATCAGTGTGAGTACCGGAAAATGGTAGAACTCGGGCGAGTACCGAGAAAAGGTAGAATCCATGCAACTATTGAAAAACCGTCCGGAAGAGAATCTGAAAAGGATAGAATCAGTGTGAGTACCGAAAAATTGTAGAATCCGGGCGAGTGTCAGGAAAAGGAAGAATTCGTGCCAATATTGAAAAACTGTCCAGATGAGTTTCGGAAAAGGGTAGAATCAGTGTGAGTACCGGAAAATTATAGAATCTGGGTGAGTACCGGAAAATGGTAGAATCTGGGTGAGTACCGGGAAAAAGTAGAATCCGTGCCACTATTCAAAAATTGTCCGGACGAGTTTCGGAACAGGGTAGAATCAATGTAAGTACCAGAAATTGGTAGAATCTAGGCGAGTCCTGGGAAAAGGTAGAATCCGTGCGAGTACCAAAAAACTGTCCGGACGAGTATCAGAAAAGGGTAAAATCAGTGTGAGTACTGGAAAATGGTAGAATCCGTGCCACTATTGAAAAACTGTCCGGATGAGTTTGGGAAAATAGTAGAATTAGTGTGAGTACCGGAAAATGGTAGAATCCGGGCGACTACCGGGAAAAGGTAGAATCCGTGCGAGTACCGAGAAACTGTCCGGACGAGTATCAGAAAATGGTGGAATCAGTGTGAGTACCAGAAAATGGTAGAACTCGGGTGAGTACCGAGAAAACGTAGAATCCGTGCAACTATTGAAAAGCTATCCGGACGAGAATCTGAAAATGATAGAATCAGTGTGAGTACCAGAAATTCGTAGAATCCGGGTGAGTACCGGGAAAAGGTAGAATCCGTGCCACTATTGAAAAACTGTACGGACGATTCTCAGAAAAGGGTAGAATCAGTGTGAGTACCAGAAATTGGTAGAATCCGGGCGAGTACTGGGAAAAGGTAGAATCTGTGCCACTATTGAAAAATTTATGCACGAGTATCGGAAAATGGTCGAACTAGCGTGAGTGCCGAAAAAAGGTAGAATCTGTGCCACTATTGAAAAATTGTCCGGACGAGTTTCGGAACAGGGTAGAATCAGTGTGAGTACCAGAAGTTGGTAGAATCTGGGCAAGTCCTGGGAAAAGGTAGAATCCGTGCGAGTACCGAAAAACTGTCCGGACGAGTATCAGAAAAGGGTAGAATCTGGATGAGTACCGATAAATGGTAGAATCTGGGCGAGTACCGGGAAAAGGTAGAATGCGTGCGAGTACCGAGAAATTGTCCGGACGAGTATCAGAAAAGGGTGGAATCAGTGTGAGTACCGGAAAATGGTAGAACTCGGGCGAGTACCGAGAAAAGGTAGGATCCGTGCAACTATTGAAAAACCGTCCGGAAGAGAATCTGAAAAGGATAGAATCAGTGTGAGTACCGAAAAATGGTAGAATCCGGGCGAGTGTCAGGAAAAGGTAGAATCCGTGCCAATATTGAAAAACTGTCCAGATGAGTTTCGGAAAAGGGTAGAATCAGTGTGAGTACCGGAAAATTATAGAATCTGGGTGAGTACCGGAAAATGGTAGAATCTGGGTGAGTACCAGGAAATAGTAGAATCCGTGCCACTATTCAAAAATTGTTCGAACGAGTTTCGGAACAGGGTAGAATTAATGTAAGTACCAGAAATTGGTAGAATCTAGGCGAGTCCTAGGAAAAGGTAGAATCCGTGCGAGTACCGAAAAACTGTCTGGACGAGTATCAGAAAAGGGTAGAATCAGTGTGAGTACCAGAAAATGGTAGAATCCGTGCCACTATTGAAAAATTGTCCGGATGAGTTTGGGAAAATGGTAGAATTAGTGTGAGTACCGGAAAATGGTAGAATCCGGGCGACTACCGGGAAAAGGTAGAATCCGTGCGAGTACCGAGAAACTGTCCGGACGAGTATCAGAAAAGGGTGGAATCAGTGTGAGTACCGGAAAATGGTAGAACTCGGGCGAGTACCGGGAAAAGGTAGAATCCGTGCAACTATTGAAAAACTGTCCGGACGAGAATCTGAAAAGGATAGAATCAGTGTGAGTACCGAAAAATGGTAGAATCCAGGCGAGTGTCAGGAAAAGGTAGAATCCGTGCCAGTATTGAAAAACTATCCAAATGAGTTTCGGAAAAGGGTAGAATCAGTGTGAGTACCTAAAAATGGTAGAATCCGGGCGACTACCGGGAATAGGTAGAATACGTGGGAGCATCGAAAAACTGTCCGAACGAGTATCAGAAAAGGGTGGAATCAGTGTGAGTACCGGAAAATGGTAGAACTCGGGCGAGTACCGAGAAAAGGTAGGATCCGTGCAACTATTGAAAAACCGTCCGGAAGAGAATCTGAAAAGGATAGAATCAGTGTGAGTACCGAAAAATGGTAGAATCCGGGCGAGTGTCAAGAAAAGGGTAGAATCAGTGTGAGTACCTAAAAATGGTAGAATCCGGGCGACTACCGGGAATAGGTAGAATACGTGGGAGCACCGAAAAACTGTCCGAACGAGTATCAGAAAAGGGTGGAATCAGTGTGAATATCCGAAAAATGGTAGAATTCGTGCAACTATTGAAAAACTGTCCATACAAGTTTCAGAAAAGGGTAGAATCAGTGTGAGTACCAAAAATTGGTAGAATCCGGGCGAGTACCGGGAAAAGGTAGAATCAATGCGAGTACCGAAAAAATGTCCGGACGAGTATCAGAAAAAGGTAGAATTAGTGTGAGTACCGGAAAATGGTATAATCCCGGTGATTACTATGAAAAAGTGCTATTTTGTAGACCTAATTATAATGGTTTTAAGCACCTTTGAGTAGTAATCATATTCATTTAACCCAATTAATTCATTAAGGTCCTTAGTAATTGGTTTTAACCATTTTGTGGCAAGTTTACATGTTTTTATCAGCTTATGAATCGATTCAAGCATGCCAATTGATGGAGGAGCTATTTGGGCGAGTTAAGCAAGGATTTTGGACGATTACAGGTTTGAATTTCAAGTGGAAACACGAGCACAAGTAATGGAGAAAAGGAAAACAGAGTGAAGAAAATAGCTGCAGTCTTCTTTCACACTTTTGAAGCACTTCCTGAAGTCTATTTTTTGCATGCTATATACCATTTGAAAGCTTAGGAAGTCAAGAATCCAACGCTTCAAACCGTGTATGATTTGGAGCTGAAATGAGGAACATATGGCCTTCGGAAGACAACTGCATCATGTCAAATGACCAATTTCGCAAGGAGATTTTCTTCATGGTGCGAAATTTGGCCACTTCGCACCATGAAGAACCCCCTTGCGAAATTTCGCAAGGTGGATTTAGGCACATTGCGAAATTCCTTTGAATCCCCTGTTTTGAGACGTTGTTGATGTTATTCCACTGCCGGTTCTCCAAGATATTTTGCTTGGCTTTTAGCTTTGTAAATACCTATTTTACCCTTGTAATCAACCAATGAATAGGTTGTTTTTGTAATAGCTCTTGTAATTTAGCTTGTTATTGTCTTTAAATAGAGGTGAAGAGCCTCAGATGATCTAATCTTGTAACCTGTAACTTTATAAGTTATAAGAGCACTTTTGTTCATACTTTTCTTTTCTTTTTTCTTTCTCATTTTCTTAGTAGCCAAACATCCTTGGAGGATGAAATCCCCAAGGATGAGAGGCTAAAACCTTTGAGTTTCTTGAAGTAATGGATGCCATGTGAAGCTCCCGTGTCAGGATGGAGATTTCCAAGCCATGAATGTAAGTAGCTGAGCATCATAAATGTTTTCATTCAAAGTAAAGCTTTTAATCCCTCTAACTTGCTTTGAATGACCAATACTTGATAACCTTTTGGTCTCAGTGGATTCTTATTGTTAGATCCACTGATGTTCATTAGTTATCTCCTACGAGCCATTGTATTGCAAGTCGAGGAGATGACCTATATCATTAAAAGCGCATTTATGAGGTTCAACTACCCTTTTTGTAAGTTTTTAAGGACTAAAACTCAGTTGTTAAACTCATACCGGTTCGGGAAGTAAGCATCACCTTAGTTGCTTCCCCAACTCGAGGTGAAAAGTCCCAAAATCTCCATTTTTACACAGTGAGTTAAGCATGGCTATCCAAAGCTTTGAGAAACTTCTTTTTCCATCTTTTAACCTATTTTCATGTCAGTTTAGTTTACAACACCTTCATCTTTTTATGTTTTCATCTTAACCTAATTTTTATTAAGAAAAGTTCACTCCATCCTCCGAACTTCATCAGTTAAAGTAAAAACCCTTCCCAGTGTTCGATCCTAGAGCCACTATGCTATAGTAGCTTTGCTACTTTAGTGTAAGGACCTTAGGTATAAATTTTGTTGATACCCTTACATGCCAAGCTACCAAGAGTCGGGTTATCACCCGACGAGTACCGAGAAATAGTAGAATCCGTGCCACTATTGAAAAACTGTTTGGACGAGTTTCAGAAAATGGTAGAATCAGTGTGAGTACCGAAAAATGGTAGAATCAGGGTGAGAACTGGGAATAGGTAGAATCCGTGCCACTATTCAAAAACTGTTCGGACGATTTTCGGAAAGAAGTAGAATCAGTGTGAGTACCGAAAAATGGTAGAATCCGGGAAGGTACCGGGAAAAGGTAGAATCTGTGCAACTATTGAAAAACTGTCCGGATGAGTCTTGGAAAAGGGTAGAATCACTGTGAGTATCGGAAAATGGTAGAATTCGGGTGAGTACCAGGAAAAGATAGAATCCGTCCAAGTACCGCAAAACTCTCCGAACGAGTATCAGAAAAAGATAGAATCAGTGTGAGTACCGAAAAATGGTAGAATCCCGGCGAGAACCGAGAAATAGTAGATTTCGTGCCACTATTGAAAAACTATCCGGACGAGTGTCGGAAACAGGTAGAATCAGTGTGAGTACCGGAAAATGGAAGAATCCGGGTGAGTACCGGGAAAAGGTAGAACCCATGCCACTATTGAAAAACTGTCCGGACGAGTTTCCGAAAAGAGTTGAATCAGTCTAAGTACCGAAAAATAGTAGAATCCGGACGACTATTGGGAAAAGGTAGAATCCATGCGAGTACCGAAAAACTGTCCGAACGAGTATCAGAAAATGGTACAATCGGTGTGAGAACCGGAAAATGGTAGAATTCGGGCGAGTACCGAGAAAAGGTAGAATCCATGCAACTATTGAAAAACTATCCGAACTAGTTTCGAAAAAGGGTAGAATCAGTGTCAGTACCAAAAATTGGTAGAATCCGGGCGAGTACCGGGAAAAGGTAGAATCCGTGCGAGAACCGAAAAACTGTTCGGACGTGTATTAGAAAAAAGTAGAATCAGTGTGAGTACCGTAAAATGGTAGAATCCCGGCGAGTACCGAGAAATAGTAGAATCCGTGCCACTATTGAAAAATAGTCCGGATGAGTTTCGGAACAGGGTAGAATCCGGGCGAGTCCTGGGAAAAGGTAAAATCCGTGCGAGTACCGAAAAACTGTCCGAACGAGTATAAGAAAAGGGTAGAATCTGTGTGAGTACTGAAAAATGGTAGAATCCGTGACACTATTGAAAAACTGTCCGGATGAGTTTGGTAAAAGGGTAGAATCAGTGTGAGTACCGGAAAATGGTAGAATTCGGGTGACTACCGGGAAAAGGTAGAATCCGAGCGAGTATCGAGAAACTGTCCGGACGAGTATCAGAAAAGGGTGGAATCAGTGTGACTACCGGAAAATGGTAGAACTCGGGCGAGTACCGAGAAAAGGTAGAATCCGTGCAACTATTAAAAAAATGTCCGGACGAGTTTCGGAAAAGGGTAGAATCAGAGTGAGTACAAAAAATTGGTAGAATCTGGGCGAGTACCGGGAAAAGGTAGAATCCGTGCCACTATTGAAAAACTGTCCGAACGAGTTTCGGAAAAGAGTAGAATCAGTGTGAGTACCAAAAAATGGTAGAATACGGGAGGGTACCGGGAAAAGGTAGAATCTGTGCCACTATTGAAAAACTGTCCGGATGAGTTTTGGAAAAGGGTAGAATCATTGTGAGTACCGGAAAATGGTAGAATCCGGGCGAGTATCGGGAAAAGGTATAATTCGTGCGAGTACCGAAAAACTGTTCGGACGAGTATCAGAAAAAAGTAGAATTAGTGAGTACCGAAAAATGGTAGAATCCCGAGGAGTACCGAGAAATAGTAGAATCCGTGCCATTATTGAAAATCTGTCCGGACGAGTTTCGAAAAAAGGTAGAATCAGTGTGAGTACCAAAAAATAGTAATCTGGGTGAGTACCGGAAAATGGTAGAATTTGGGTGAGTACCGGAAAAAGGTAGAATCCGAGCGAGTATCGAGAAACTGTCCGGACGAGTATCAGAAAAGGGTGGAATCAGTGTGACTATCGGAAAATGGTAGAACTCGGGCGAGTACCGAGAAAAGGTAGAATCCGTGCAACTATTAAAAAAATGTCCGGACGAGTTTCGGAAAAGGGTAGAATCAGAGTGAGTACGAAAAATTGGTAGAATCTGGGCGAGTACCGGGAAAAGGTAGAATCCGTGCCACTATTGAAAAACTGTCCGAACGAGTTTCGGAAAAGAGTAGAATCAGTGTGAGTACCAAAAAATGGTAGAATACGGGAGGGTACCGGGAAAAGGTAGAATCTGTGCCACTATTGAAAAACAGTCCGGATGAGTTTTGGAAAAGGGTAGAATCATTGTGAGTACCGGAAAATGGTAGAATCCGGGCGAGTATCGGGAAAAGGTATAATTCGTGCGAGTACCGAAAAACTGTCCGGACGAGTATCAGAAAAAAGTAGAATTAGTGAGTACCGAAAAATGGTAGAATCCCGACGAGTACCGAGAAATAGTAGAATCCGTGCCATTATTGAAAAACTGTCCGGACGAGTTTCGAAAAAAGGTAGAATCAGTGTGAGTACCAAAAAATAGTAATCTTGGTGAGTACCGGAAAATGGTAGAATTTGGGTGAGTACCGGAAAAAGGTAGAATCCGAGCGAGTATCGAGAAACTGTCCGGACGAGTATCAGAAAAGGGTGGAATCAGTGTGACTACCGGAAAATGGTAGAACTCGGGCGAGTATCGAGAAAAGGTAGAATCCGTGCAACTATTAAAAAATTGTCCGGACGAGTTTCGGAAAAGGGTAGAATCAGAGTGAGTACGAAAAATTGGTAGAATCTGGGCGAGTACCGGGAAAAGGTAGAATCCGTGCCACTATTGAAAAACTGTCCGAACGAGTTTCGGAAAAGAGTAGAATCAGTGTGAGTACCAAAAAATGGTAGAATACGGGAGGGTACCGGGAAAAGGTAGAATCTGTGCCACTATTGAAAAACTGTCCGGATGAGTTTTGGAAAAGGGTAGAATCATTGTGAGTACCGGAAAATGGTAGAATCCGGGCGAGTATCGGGAAAAGGTATAATTCGTGCGAGTACCGAAAAACTGTCCGGACGAGTATCAGAAAAAAGTAGAATTAGTGAGTACCGGAAAATAGTAGAATCCCGAGGAGTACCGAGAAATAGTAGAATCCATGCCATTATTGAAAAACTGTCCGGACGAGTTTCGAAAAAAGGTAGAATCAGTGTGAGTACCAGAAAATAGTAGAATCTGGGTGAGTACCGGAAAATGGTAGAATTTGGGTGAGTACCGGAAAAAGGTTGAATCCGTGCAATTATTCAAAAATTGTCCAAACGAGTTTCGGAACAAGGTAGAATCAATGTAAGTACCAGAAATTGGTAGAACCCGGGCGAGTCCTGGGTAAAGGTAGAATCCGTGCGAGTACCGACAAACTGTCCGGACGAGTATCAGAAAATGGTAGAATCAGTGTGAGTACTGAAAAATGGTAGAATCCGTGCCACTATTGAAAAACTGTTCGGATGAGTTTGGTAAAAGGGTAGAATCAACGTGAGTACCGGAAAATGGTAGAATCCAGGCGACTACCTGGAAAAGGTAGAATCCATGCGAGTACCGAAAAACTGTCCAGACAAGTATTAGAAAAAGGTAGAATCACTGTGAGTACCGGAAAATGGTAGAATCCCGAGGAGTACCGAGAAATAGTAGAATCCGTGCCATTATTGAAAAACTGTCCGGACGAGTTTCGAAAAAAGGTAGAATCAGTGTGAGTACCAGAAAATAGTAGAATCTGGGTGAGTACCGGAAAATGGTAGAATTTGGGTGAGTACCGGAAAAAGGTAGAATCCGTGCCATTATTCAAAAATTGTCCAGACGAGTTTCGGAACAAGGTAGAATCAATGTAAGTACCAGAAATTGGTAGAACCCGGGCGAGTCCTGGGTAAAGGTAGAATCCGTGTGAGTACCGACAAACTGCCCGGACGAGTATCAGAAAATGGTAGAATCAGTGTGAGTACTGGAAAATGGTAGAATCCGTGCCACTATTAAAAACTGTTCGGATGAGTTTGGTAAAAGGGTAGAATCAATGTGAGTACCGGAAAATGGTAGAATCCAGGCGACTACCTGGAAAAGGTAGAATCCATGCGAGTACCGAAAAACTGTCCAGACAAGTATTAGAAAAATGTAGAATCACTGTGAGTACCGGAAAATGGTAGAATCCCGAGGAGTACCGAGAAATAGTGGAATCCGTGCCATTATTGAAAAACTGTCCAGACGAGTTTCAAAAAAAGGTAGAATCAGTGTGAGTACCAGAAAATAGTAGAATCTGGGTGAGTACCGAAAAATGGTAGAATTTGGGTGAGTACCGGAAAAAGGTAGAATCCGTGCCATTATTCAAAAATTGTCCAGACGAGTTTCGGGAGAAGGTAGAATCAATGTAAGTACCAGAAATTGGTAGAACCCGGGCGAGTCCTGGGTAAAGGTAGAATCCGTGCGAGTACCGACAAACTGTCCGGAGGAGTATCAGAAAATGGTAGAATCAGTGTGAGTACTGGAAAATGGTAGAATCCATGCCACTATTGAAAAACTGTTCGGATGAGTTTGGTAAAAGGGTAGAATCAACGTGAGTACCGGAAAATGGTAGAATCCAAGCGACTACCTGGAAAAAGTAGAATCCATGCGAGTACCGAAAAACTGTCCACACAAGTATTAGAAAAAGGTAGAATCACTGTGAGTACCGGAAAATGGTAGAATCCCGACGAGTACCGAACAATAGTAGAATCCGTGCCACTATTGAAAAATTGTCAAGACGAGTTTCGGAAAAGTGTAGAATCAGTGTGAGTACCGGAAAATAGAAGAATCTGGGTGAGTACCAGGAAAAGGTAGAATCCATGCCACTATTGAAAAACTGTTTGGATGAGTTTCGGAAAAGAATAGAATCAGTGTGAGTACCGAAAAATGGTAGAATCCGGGCGACTACCGGGAAAAGGTAGAATCCGTGCGTGTACAGAAAAATTGTCCGGACGAGTATCAGAAAAGGGTACCATCAGTGTGAGTACCGAAAAATGGTATAATTCGGGCGATTACCGAGAAAAGGTAGAATCCATGCAACTATTGAAAAACTATCTGGACGAGTTTCGGAAAAGGCTAGAATCAGTGTCAGAACCAAAAATTGGTAGAATCCGGGCGAGTACCGGGAAAAGGTAGAATCCGTACGAGCACCGAAAAACTGTCCGGACGTGTATCAAAAAAAGGTAGAATCAGTGTGAGTATCGGAAAATGGTAGAATCCCGGCGAGTACCGAGAAATAGTGGAATCCGTGCGAGTTTCGGAACAGGGTAGAATCAGTGTGAGTACCAGAAATTGGTAGAATCCAGGCGAGTCCTGGGAAAAGTTAGAATCCGTGTGAGTACCGAAAAACTGTCCGAACAAGTATCAGAAAATGGTAGAATCAGTGTGAGTAATGAAAAATGGTAGAATCCGTGCCACTATTGAAAAACTGTCCGGAAGAGTTTGGTAAAAGGGTAGAATCAGTGTGAGTACCGGAAAATGGTAGAATTCGGGCGACTACCGGGAAAAGGTAGAATCCATGCGAGTATTGAGAAACTGTCCAAACGAGTATCAGAAAATGGTTGAATTAGTGTGACTATCGGAAAATGGTAGAACTTGGGCGAGTACCGAGAAAAGGTAGAATCCGTGCAACTATTAAAAAACTGTCCGAACAAGTTTCGGAAAAGGGTAGAATCAGTGTGAGTACGAAAAATTGGTAGAATCTGGGCGAGTACCGGGAAAAGGTAGTATCCGTGCGAGTACCAAAAAACTATCTGGACGAGTCTGAGAAAAAGGTAGAATCAGTATGAGTACCGGAAAATGGTAGAATCCGGGTGAGAACCGGGAATGGGTAGAATCCGTGCCACTATTGAAAAACTGTCCGAACGAGTTTCGGAAAAGAGTAGAATCAGTGTGAGTACCGAAAAATAATAGAATACGGGAGGGTACCGGGAAAAGGTAGAATCTGTGCCACTATTGAAAAACTGTCCGGATGAATTTTGGAAAATGGTAGAATCAGTGTGAGTACCGGAAAATTGTAGAATCCGGGCAAGTACCGGGAAAAGGTAGAATTCGTGCGAGTACCAAAAAACTGTCCGGAAGAGTATCAGAAAAGGGTAGAATCAGTGTGAGTACCGGAAAATGGTAGAATCTGGGTGATTACCGGGAAAAGGTAGAACCGTACCACTATTCAAAAATTGTCCTGAAGAGTTTCGGAATAGAGTAGAATCAATGTAAGTACCAGAAATTGGTAGAATCTGAGCGAGTCCTGGGCAAAGGTAGAATCCGTGCGAGTACCGTAAAACTGTCCGGACGAGTATCAGAAAAGGGTAGAATCAGTGTGAGTACTGGAAAATGGTAGAATCCGTGCCACTATTGAAAAACTGTCTGGATGAGTTTGGTAAAAGGGTAGAATCAGTGTGAGTACCGAAAAATGGTAGAATCCAGGCGACAATTGGGAAAAGGTAGAATCCGTGCGAGTACCGAAAAACTGTCCGGACGAGTATAAGAAAAAGGTAGAATTAGTGTGAGTACCGGAAAATGGTAGAATCCCGACGAGTACCGAGAAATAGTAGAATCCGTGCCACTATTGAAAAATGGTCCTGACGAGTTTCGGGACAGGGTAGAATCAGTGTGAGTACCGAGAAATGGTAGAATCCGAGCGACAACCGACAAAAGGTAGATACCGTGTGAGTACTGGAAAATGGTAGAATCCGTGCCACTATTGAAAAACTGTCTGGATGAGTTTCGAAACAGGGTAGAATCTGTGTGAGTACCAGAAATTGGTAGAATCCGGGCGAGTCCCGGGAAAAGGTAGAATCCGTGCGAGTACCGAAAAACTGTCCGGACGAGTATCAGAAAAGGGTAGAATCAGTGTGAGTACTGGAAAATGGTAGAATCCGTGCCACTATTGAAAAACTGTCTGGATGAGTTTGGTAAAAGGGTAGAATCAGTGTGAGTACCGAAAAATGGTAGAATCCAGGCGACAATTGGGAAAAGGTAGAATCCGTGCGAGTACCGAAAAACTGTCCGGACGAATATAAGAAAAAGGTAGAATTAGTGTGAGTACCGAAAAATGGTAGAATCCCGACGAGTACCGAGAAATAGTAGAATCCGTGCCACTATTGAAAAATGGTCCTGACGAGTTTCGGGACAGGGTAGAATCAGTGTGAGTACCGAGAAATGGTAGAATCCGGGCGACTACCGAGAAAAGGTAGAATCCGTGTGAGTACTGGAAAATGGTAGAATCCGTGCCACTATTGAAAAACTGTCTGGATGAGTTTCGAAACAGGGTAGAATCAGTGTGAGTACCAGAAATTGGTAGAATCCGGGCGAGTCCCGGGAAAAGGTAGAATCCGTGCGAGTACCGAAAAACTGTCCGGACGAGTATCAGAAAAGGGTAGAATCAGTGTGAGTACTGGAAAATGGTAGAATCCGTGCCACTATTGAAAAACTGTATGGATGAGTTTGGTAAAAGGGTAGAATCAGTGTGAGTACCGAAAAATGGTAGAATCCAGGCGACAATTGGGAAAAGGTAGAATCCGTGCGAGTACCGAAAAACTGTCCGGACGAGTATAAGAAAAAGGTAGAATTAGTGTGAGTACCGGAAAATGGTAGAATCCCGACGAGTACCGAGAAATAGTAGAATCCGTGCCACTATTGAAAAATGGTCCTGACGAGTTTCGGGACAGGGTAGAATCAGTGTGAGTACCGAGAAATGGTAGAATCCGAGTGACAACCGACAAAAGGTAGATACCGTGTGAGTACTGGAAAATGGTAGAATCCGTGCCACTATTGAAAAACTGTCTGGATGAGTTTCGAAACAGGGTAGAATCTGTGTGAGTACCAGAAATTGGTAGAATCCGGCCGAGTCCCGGGAAAAGGTAGAATCCGTGCGAGTACCGAAAAACTGTCCGGACGAGTATCAGAAAATGGTAGAATCAGTGTGAGTACTGGAAAATGGTAGAATCCGTGCCACTATTGAAAAACTGTATGGATGAGTTTGGTAAAAGGGTAGAATCAGTGTGAGTACCGAAAAATGGTAGAATCCAGGCGACAATTGGGAAAAGGTAGAATCCGTGCGAGTACCGAAAAACTGTCCGGACGAGTATAAGAAAAAGGTAGAATTAGTGTGAGTACCGGAAAATGGTAGAATCCCGACGAGTACCGAGAAATAGTAGAATCCGTGCCACTATTGAAAAATGGTCCTGACGAGTTTCGGGACAGGGTAGAATCAGTGTGAGTACCGAGAAATGGTAGAATCCGAGTGACAACCGACAAAAGGTAGATACCGTGTGAGTACTGGAAAATGGTAGAATCCGTGCCACTATTGAAAAACTGTCTGGATGAGTTTCGAAACAGGGTAGAATCTGTGTGAGTACCAGAAATTGGTAGAATCCGGGCGAGTCCCGGGAAAAGGTAGAATCCGTGCGAGTACCGAAAAACTGTCCGGACGAGTATCAGAAAAGGGTAGAATCAGTGTGAGTACTGGAAAATGGTAGAATCCGTGCCACTATTGAAAAACTGTCTGGATGAGTTTGGTAAAAGGGTAGAATCAGTGTGAGTACCGAAAAATGGTAGAATCCAGGCGACAATTGGGAAAAGGTAGAATCCGTGCGAGTACCGAAAAACTGTCCGGACGAATATAAGAAAAAGGTAGAATTAGTGTGAGTACCGAAAAATGGTAGAATCCCGACGAGTACCGAGAAATAGTAGAATCCGTGCCACTATTGAAAAATGGTCCTGACGAGTTTCGGGACAGGGTAGAATCAGTGTGAGTACCGAGAAATGGTAGAATCCGGGCGACTACCGAGAAAAGGTAGAATCCGTGTGAGTACTGGAAAATGGTAGAATCCGTGCCACTATTGAAAAACTGTCTGGATGAGTTTCGAAACAGGGTAGAATCAGTGTGAGTACCAGAAATTGGTAGAATCCGGGCGAGTCCCGGGAAAAGGTAGAATCCGTGCGAGTACCGAAAAACTGTCCGGACGAGTATCAGAAAAGGGTAGAATCAGTGTGAGTACTGGAAAATGGTAGAATCCGTGCCACTATTGAAAAACTGTATGGATGAGTTTGGTAAAAGGGTAGAATCAGTGTGAGTACCGAAAAATGGTAGAATCCAGGCGACAATTGGGAAAAGGTAGAATCCGTGCGAGTACCGAAAAACTGTCCGGACGAATATAAGAAAAAGGTAGAATTAGTGTGAGTACCGAAAAATGGTAGAATCCCGACGAGTACCGAGAAATAGTAGAATCCGTGCCACTATTGAAAAATGGTCCTGACGAGTTTCGGGACAGGGTAGAATCAGTGTGAGTACCGAGAAATGGTAGAATCCGGGCGACTACCGAGAAAAGGTAGAATCCGTGTGAGTACTGGAAAATGGTAGAATCCGTGCCACTATTGAAAAACTGTCTGGATGAGTTTCGAAACAGGGTAGAATCAGTGTGAGTACCAGAAATTGGTCGAATCCGGGCGAGTCCCGGGAAATGGTAGAATCCGTGCGAGTACCGAAAAACTGTCCGGACGAGTATAAGAAAAAGGTAGAATTAGTGTGAGTACCGGAAAATGGTAGAATCCCGACGAGTACCGAGAAATAGTAGAATCCGTGCCACTATTGAAAAATGGTCCTGACGAGTTTTGGGACAGGGTAGAATCAGTGTGAGTACCGAGAAATGGTAGAATCCGGGCGACTACCGAGAAAAGGTAGAATCCGTGTGAGTACTGGAAAATGGTAGAATCCGTGCCACTATTGAAAAACTGTCTGGATGAGTTTCGGAACAGGGTAGAATCAGTGTGAGTACCAGAAATTGGTAGAATCTGGGCGAGTCCCGGGAAATGGTAGAATCCGTGCGAGTACCGAAAAACTGTCCGGACGAGTATCAGAAAAGGGTAGAATCAGTGTGAGTACTGGAAAATGGTAGATTCCGTGCCACTATTGAAAAACTGTCTGGATGAGTTTGGTAAAAGGGTAGAATCAGTGTGAGTACCGAGAAATGGTAAAATCCGGGCGACTACCGAGAAAAGGTAGAATCCGTGTGAGTACTGGAAAATGGTAGAATCCGTGCCACTATTGAAAAACTGTCTGGATGAGTTTCGGAACAGGGTAGAATCAGTGTGAGTACCAGAAATTGGTAGAATTCGTGCGAGTACCAAAAAACTGTCCGGACGAGTATCAGAAAAGGGTAGAATCAGTGTGAGTACCGGAAAATGGTAGAATCTGGGTGATTACCCGGAAAAGGTAGAACCGTACCACTATTCAAAAATTGTCCTGAAGAGTTTCGGAATAGAGTAGAATCAATGTAAGTACCAGAAATTGGTAGAATCTGAGCGAGTCCTGGGCAAAGGTAGAATCCGTGCGAGTACCGTAAAACTGTCCGGACGAGTATCAGAAAAGGGTAGAATCAGTGTGAGTACTGGAAAATGGTAGAATCCGTGCCACTATTGAAAAACTGTCCGGATGAGTTTTGGAACAGGGTAGAATCAGTGTGAGTACCAGAAATTGGTAGAATCCGGGCGAGTCCCGGGAAAAGGTAGAATCCGTGCGAGTACCGAAAAACTGTCCGGACGAGTATCAGAAAAGGGTAGAATCAGTGTGAGTACTGGAAAATGGTAGAATCCGTGCCACTATTGAAAAACTGTCTGGATGAGTTTGGTAAAAGGGTAGAATCAGTGTGAGTACCGAAAAATGGTAGAATCCAGGCGACAATTGGGAAAAGGTAGAATCCGTGCGAGTACCGAAAAACTGTCCGGACGAGTATAAGAAAAAGGTAGAATTAGTGTGAGTACCGGAAAATGGTAGAATCCCGACGAGTACCGAGAAATAGTAGAATCCGTGCCACTATTGAAAAATGGTCCTGACGAGTTTCGGGACAGGGTAGAATCAGTGTGAGTACCGAGAAATGGTAGAATCCGAGCGACAACCGACAAAAGGTAGATACCGTGTGAGTACTGGAAAATGGTAGAATTCGTGCCACTATTGAAAAACTGTCTGGATGAGTTTCGAAACAGGGTAGAATCTGTGTGAGTACCAGAAATTGGTAGAATCCGGGCGAGTCCCGGGAAAAGGTAGAATCCGTGCAAGTACCGAAAAACTGTCCGGACGAGTATCAGAAAAGGGTAGAATCAGTGTGAGTACTGGAAAATGGTAGAATCCGTGCCACTATTGAAAAACTGTCTGGATGAGTTTGGTAAAAGGGTAGAATCAGTGTGAGTACCGAAAAATGGTAGAATCCAGGCGACAATTGGGAAAAGGTAGAATCCGTGCGAGTACCGAAAAACTGTCCGGACGAATATAAGAAAAAGGTAGAATTAGTGTGAGTACCGAAAAATGGTAGAATCCCGACGAGTACCGAGAAATAGTAGAATCCGTGCCACTATTGAAAAATGGTCCTGACGAGTTTCGGGACAGGGTAGAATCAGTGTGAGTACCGAGAAATGGTAGAATCCGGGCGACTACCGAGAAAAGGTAGAATCCGTGTGAGTACTGGAAAATGGTAGAATCCGTGCCACTATTGAAAAACTGTCTGGATGAGTTTCGAAACAGGGTAGAATCAGTGTGAGTACCAGAAATTGGTAGAATCCGGGCGAGTCCCGGGAAAAGGTAGAATCCGTGCGAGTACCGAAAAACTGTCCGGACGAGTATCAGAAAAGGGTAGAATCAGTGTGAGTACTGGAAAATGGTAGAATCCGTGCCACTATTGAAAAACTGTATGGATGAGTTTGGTAAAAGGGTAGAATCAGTGTGAGTACCGAAAAATGGTAGAATCCAGGCGACAATTGGGAAAAGGTAGAATCCGTGCGAGTACCGAAAAACTGTCCGGACGAGTATAAGAAAAAGGTAGAATTAGTGTGAGTACCGGAAAATGGTAGAATCCCGACGAGTACCGAGAAATAGTAGAATCCGTGCCACTATTGAAAAATGGTCCTGACGAGTTTCGGGACAGGGTAGAATCAGTGTGAGTACCGAGAAATGGTAGAATCCGAGTGACAACCGACAAAAGGTAGATACCGTGTGAGTACTGGAAAATGGTAGAATCCGTGCCACTATTGAAAAACTGTCTGGATGAGTTTCGAAACAGGGTAGAATCTGTGTGAGTACCAGAAATTGGTAGAATCCGGGCGAGTCCCGGGAAAAGGTAGAATCCGTGCGAGTACCGAAAAACTGTCCGGACGAGTATCAGAAAATGGTAGAATCAGTGTGAGTACTGGAAAATGGTAGAATCCGTGCCACTATTGAAAAACTGTCTGGATGAGTTTGGTAAAAGGGTAGAATCAGTGTGAGTACCGAAAAATGGTAGAATCCAGGCGACAATTGGGAAAAGGTAGAATCCGTGCGAGTACCGAAAAACTGTCCGGACGAATATAAGAAAAAGGTAGAATTAGTGTGAGTACCGAAAAATGGTAGAATCCCGACGAGTACCGAGAAATAGTAGAATCCGTGCCACTATTGAAAAATGGTCCTGACGAGTTTCGGGACAGGGTAGAATCAGTGTGAGTACCGAGAAATGGTAGAATCCGGGCGACTACCGAGAAAAGGTAGAATCCGTGTGAGTACTGGAAAATGGTAGAATCCGTGCCACTATTGAAAAACTGTCTGGATGAGTTTCGAAACAGGGTAGAATCAGTGTGAGTACCAGAAATTGGTCGAATCCGGGCGAGTCCCGGGAAATGGTAGAATCCGTGCGAGTACCGAAAAACTGTCCGGACGAGTATAAGAAAAAGGTAGAATTAGTGTGAGTACCGGAAAATGGTAGAATCCCGACGAGTACCGAGAAATAGTAGAATCCGTGCCACTATTGAAAAATGGTCCTGACGAGTTTTGGGACAGGGTAGAATCAGTGTGAGTACCGAGAAATGGTAGAATCCGGGCGACTACCGAGAAAAGGTAGAATCCGTGTGAGTACTGGAAAATGGTAGAATCCGTGCCACTATTGAAAAACTGTCTGGATGAGTTTCGGAACAGGGTAGAATCAGTGTGAGTACCAGAAATTGGTAGAATCTGGGCGAGTCCCGGGAAATGGTAGAATCCGTGCGAGTACCGAAAAACTGTCCGGACGAGTATCAGAAAAGGGTAGAATCAGTGTGAGTACTGGAAAATGGTAGATTCCGTGCCACTATTGAAAAACTGTCTGGATGAGTTTGGTAAAAGGGTAGAATCAGTGTGAGTACCGAGAAATGGTAAAATCCGGGCGACTACCGAGAAAAGGTAGAATCCGTGTGAGTACTGGAAAATGGTAGAATCCGTGCCACTATTGAAAAACTGTCTGGATGAGTTTCGGAACAGGGTAGAATCAGTGTGAGTACCAGAAATTGGTAGAATTCGTGCGAGTACCAAAAAACTGTCCGGACGAGTATCAGAAAAGGGTAGAATCAGTGTGAGTACCGGAAAATGGTAGAATCTGGGTGATTACCGGGAAAAGGTAGAACCGTACCACTATTCAAAAATTGTCCTGAAGAGTTTCGGAATAGAGTAGAATCAATGTAAGTACCAGAAATTGGTAGAATCTGAGCGAGTCCTGGGCAAAGGTAGAATCCGTGCGAGTACCGTAAAACTGTCCGGACGAGTATCAGAAAAGGGTAGAATCAGTGTGAGTACTGGAAAATGGTAGAATCCGTGCCACTATTGAAAAACTGTCCGGATGAGTTTTGGAACAGGGTAGAATCAGTGTGAGTACCAGAAATTGGTAGAATCCGGGCGAGTCCCGGGAAAAGGTAGAATCCGTGCGAGTACCGAAAAACTGTCCGGACGAGTATCAGAAAAGGGTAGAATCAGTGTGAGTACTGGAAAATGGTAGAATCCGTGCCACTATTGAAAAACTGTCTGGATGAGTTTGGTAAAAGGGTAGAATCAGTGTGAGTACCGAAAAATGGTAGAATCCAGGCGACAATTGGGAAAAGGTAGAATCCGTGCGAGTACCGAAAAACTGTCCGGACGAGTATAAGAAAAAGGTAGAATTAGTGTGAGTACCGGAAAATGGTAGAATCCCGACGAGTACCGAGAAATAGTAGAATCCGTGCCACTATTGAAAAATGGTCCTGACGAGTTTCGGGACAGGGTAGAATCAGTGTGAGTACCGAGAAATGGTAGAATCCGAGCGACAACCGACAAAAGGTAGATACCGTGTGAGTACTGGAAAATGGTAGAATCCGTGCCACTATTGAAAAACTGTCTGGATGAGTTTCGAAACAGGGTAGAATCTGTGTGAGTACCAGAAATTGGTAGAATCCGGGCGAGTCCCGGGAAAAGGTAGAATCCGTGCGAGTACCGAAAAACTGTCCGGACGAGTATCAGAAAAGGGTAGAATCAGTGTGAGTACTGGAAAATGGTAGAATCCGTGCCACTATTGAAAAACTGTCTGGATGAGTTTGGTAAAAGGGTAGAATCAGTGTGAGTACCGAAAAATGGTAGAATCCAGGCGACAATTGGGAAAAGGTAGAATCCGTGCAAGTACCGAAAAACTGTCCGGACGAGTATAAGAAAAAGGTAGAATTAGTGTGAGTACCGGAAAATGGTAGAATCCGGGCGACTACCGAGAAAAGGTAGAATCCGTGTGAGTACTGGAAAATGGTAGAATCCGTGCCACTATTGAAAAACTGTCTGGATGAGTTTCGAAACAGGGTAGAATCAGTGTGAGTACCAGAAATTGGTCGAATCCGGGCGAGTCCCGGGAAATGGTAGAATCCGTGCGAGTACCGAAAAACTGTCCGGACGAGTATAAGAAAAAGGTAGAATTAGTGTGAGTACCGGAAAATGGTAGAATCCCGACGAGTACCGAGAAATAGTAGAATCCGTGCCACTATTGAAAAATGGTCCTGACGAGTTTTGGGACAGGGTAGAATCAGTGTGAGTACCGAGAAATGGTAGAATCCGGGCGACTACCGAGAAAAGGTAGAATCCGTGTGAGTACTGGAAAATGGTAGAATCCGTGCCACTATTGAAAAACTGTCTGGATGAGTTTCGGAACAGGGTAGAATCAGTGTGAGTACCAGAAATTGGTAGAATCTGGGCGAGTCCCGGGAAATGGTAGAATCCGTGCGAGTACCGAAAAACTGTCCGGACGAGTATCAGAAAAGGGTAGAATCAGTGTGAGTACTGGAAAATGGTAGAATCCGTGCCACTATTGAAAAACTGTCTGGATGAGTTTGGTAAAAGGGTAGAATCAGTGTGAGTACCGAAAAATGGTAGAATCCAGGCGACAATTGGGAAAAGGTAGAATCCGTGCGAGTACCGAAAAACTGTCCGGACGAGTATAAGAAAAAGGTAGAATTAGTGTGAGTACCGGAAAATGGTAGAATCCGGGCGACTACCGAGAAAAGGTAGAATCCGTGTGAGTACTGGAAAATGGTAGAATCCGTGCCACTATTGAAAAACTGTCTGGATGAGTTTCGAAACAGGGTAGAATCAGTGTGAGTACCAGAAATTGGTCGAATCCGGGCGAGTCCCGGGAAATGGTAGAATCCGTGCGAGTACCGAAAAACTGTCCGGACGAGTATAAGAAAAAGGTAGAATTAGTGTGAGTACCGGAAAATGGTAGAATCCCGACGAGTACCGAGAAATAGTAGAATCCGTGCCACTATTGAAAAATGGTCCTGACGAGTTTCGGGACAGGGTAGAATCAGTGTGAGTACCGAGAAATGGTAGAATCCGAGCGACAACCGACAAAAGGTAGATACCGTGTGAGTACTGGAAAATGGTAGAATCCGTGCCACTATTGAAAAACTGTCTGGATGAGTTTCGAAACAGGGTAGAATCTGTGTGAGTACCAGAAATTGGTAGAATCCGGGCGAGTCCCGGGAAAAGGTAGAATCCGTGCGAGTACCGAAAAACTGTCCGGACGAGTATCAGAAAAGGGTAGAATCAGTGTGAGTACTGGAAAATGGTAGAATCCGTGCCACTATTGAAAAACTGTCTGGATGAGTTTGGTAAAAGGGTAGAATCAGTGTGAGTACCGAAAAATGGTAGAATCCAGGCGACAATTGGGAAAAGGTAGAATCCGTGCAAGTACCGAAAAACTGTCCGGACGAGTATAAGAAAAAGGTAGAATTAGTGTGAGTACCGGAAAATGGTAGAATCCGGGCGACTACCGAGAAAAGGTAGAATCCGTGTGAGTACTGGAAAATGGTAGAATCCGTGCCACTATTGAAAAACTGTCTGGATGAGTTTCGAAACAGGGTAGAATCAGTGTGAGTACCAGAAATTGGTCGAATCCGGGCGAGTCCCGGGAAATGGTAGAATCCGTGCGAGTACCGAAAAACTGTCCGGACGAGTATAAGAAAAAGGTAGAATTAGTGTGAGTACCGGAAAATGGTAGAATCCCGACGAGTACCGAGAAATAGTAGAATCCGTGCCACTATTGAAAAATGGTCCTGACGAGTTTTGGGACAGGGTAGAATCAGTGTGAGTACCGAGAAATGGTAGAATCCGGGCGACTACCGAGAAAAGGTAGAATCCGTGTGAGTACTGGAAAATGGTAGAATCCGTGCCACTATTGAAAAACTGTCTGGATGAGTTTCGGAACAGGGTAGAATCAGTGTGAGTACCAGAAATTGGTAGAATCTGAGCGAGTCCCGGGAAATGGTAGAATCCGTGCGAGTACCGAAAAACTGTCCGGACGAGTATCAGAAAAGGGTAGAATCAGTGTGAGTACTGGAAAATGGTAGAATCCGTGCCACTATTGAAAAACTGTCTGGATGAGTTTGGTAAAAGGGTAGAATCAGTGTGAGTACCGAAAAATGGTAGAATCCAGGCGACAATTGGGAAAAGGTAGAATCCGTGCGAGTACCGAAAAACTGTCCGGACGAGTATAAGAAAAAGGTAGAATTAGTGTGAGTACCGGAAAATGGTAGAATCCGGGCGACTACCGAGAAAAGGTAGAATCCGTGTGAGTACTGGAAAATGGTAGAATCCGTGCCACTATTGAAAAACTGTCTGGATGAGTTTCGAAACAGGGTAGAATCAGTGTGAGTACCAGAAATTGGTCGAATCCGGGCGAGTCCCGGGAAATGGTAGAATCCGTGCGAGTACCGAAAAACTGTCCGGACGAGTATAAGAAAAAGGTAGAATTAGTGTGAGTACCGGAAAATGGTAGAATCCCGACGAGTACCGAGAAATAGTAGAATCCGTGCCACTATTGAAAAATGGTCCTGACGAGTTTCGGGACAGGGTAGAATCAGTGTGAGTACCGAGAAATGGTAGAATCCGAGCGACAACCGACAAAAGGTAGATACCGTGTGAGTACTGGAAAATGGTAGAATCCGTGCCACTATTGAAAAACTGTCTGGATGAGTTTCGAAACAGGGTAGAATCTGTGTGAGTACCAGAAATTGGTAGAATCCGGGCGAGTCCCGGGAAAAGGTAGAATCCGTGCGAGTACCGAAAAACTGTCCGGACGAGTATCAGAAAAGGGTAGAATCAGTGTGAGTACTGGAAAATGGTAGAATCCGTGCCACTATTGAAAAACTGTCTGGATGAGTTTGGTAAAAGGGTAGAATCAGTGTGAGTACCGAAAAATGGTAGAATCCAGGCGACAATTGGGAAAAGGTAGAATCCGTGCAAGTACCGAAAAACTGTCCGGACGAGTATAAGAAAAAGGTAGAATTAGTGTGAGTACCGGAAAATGGTAGAATCCGGGCGACTACCGAGAAAAGGTAGAATCCGTGTGAGTACTGGAAAATGGTAGAATCCGTGCCACTATTGAAAAACTGTCTGGATGAGTTTCGAAACAGGGTAGAATCAGTGTGAGTACCAGAAATTGGTCGAATCCGGGCGAGTCCCGGGAAATGGTAGAATCCGTGCGAGTACCGAAAAACTGTCCGGACGAGTATAAGAAAAAGGTAGAATTAGTGTGAGTACCGGAAAATGGTAGAATCCCGACGAGTACCGAGAAATAGTAGAATCCGTGCCACTATTGAAAAATGGTCCTGACGAGTTTTGGGACAGGGTAGAATCAGTGTGAGTACCGAGAAATGGTAGAATCCGGGCGACTACCGAGAAAAGGTAGAATCCGTGTGAGTACTGGAAAATGGTAGAATCCGTGCCACTATTGAAAAACTGTCTGGATGAGTTTCGGAACAGGGTAGAATCAGTGTGAGTACCAGAAATTGGTAGAATCTGGGCGAGTCCCGGGAAATGGTAGAATCCGTGCGAGTACCGAAAAACTGTCCGGACGAGTATCAGAAAAGGGTAGAATCAGTGTGAGTACTGGAAAATGGTAGATTCCGTGCCACTATTGAAAAACTGTCTGGATGAGTTTGGTAAAAGGGTAGAATCAGTGTGAGTACCGAGAAATGGTAGAATCCGGGCGACTACCGAGAAAAGGTAGAATCCGTGTGAGTACTGGAAAATGGTAGAATCCGTGCCACTATTGAAAAACTGTCTGGATGAGTTTCGGAACAGGGTAGAATCAGTGTGAGTACCAGAAATTGGTAGAATCCGGGCGAGTCCCGGGAAATGGTAAAATCCGTGCGAGTACCGAAAAACTGTCCGGACGAGTATCAGAAAAGGGTAGAATCAGTGTGAGTACTGGAAAATGGTAGATTCCGTGCCACTATTGAAAAACTGTCTGGATGAGTTTGGTAAAAGGGTAGAATCAGTGTGAGTACCGAGAAATGGTAGAATCCGGGCGACAATCGGGATAAGGTAGAATCCGTGCGAGTACCGAACAACTGTCCGGACGAGTATAAGAAAAAGGTAGAATTAGTGTGAGTACCGGAAAATGGTAGAATCCCGACGAGTACCGAGAAATAGTAGAATCCGTGCCACTATTGAAAAATGGTCCTGACGAGTTTTGGGACAGGGTAGAATCAGTGTGAGTACCGAGAAATGGTAGAATCCGGGCGACTACCGAGAAAAGGTAGAATCCGTGTGAGTACTGGAAAATGGTAGAATCCGTGCCACTATTGAAAAACTGTCTGGATGAGTTTCGGAACAGGGTAGAATCAGTGTGAGTACCAGAAATTGGTAGAATCTGGGCGAGTCCCGGGAAATGGTAGAATCCGTGCGAGTACCGAAAATTTGTCCGGACGAGTATCAGAAAAGGGTAGAATCAGTGTGAGTACTGGAAAATGGTAGATTCCGTGCCACTATTGAAAAACTGTCTGGATGAGTTTGGTAAAAGGGTAGAATCAGTGTGAGTACCGAGAAATGGTAGAATCCGGGCGACTACCGAGAAAAGGTAGAATCCGTGTGAGTACTGGAAAATGGTAGAATCCGTGCCACTATTGAAAAACTGTCTGGATGAGTTTCGGAACAGGGTAGAATCAGTGTGAGTACCAGAAATTGGTAGAATCCGGGCGAGTCCCGGGAAATGGTAAAATCCGTGCGAGTACCGAAAAACTGTCCGGACGAGTATCAGAAAAGGGTAGAATCAGTGTGAGTACTGGAAAATGGTAGATTCCGTGCCACTATTGAAAAACTGTCTGGATGAGTTTGGTAAAAGGGTAGAATCAGTGTGAGTACCGAAAAATGGTAGAATCCAGGCGACAATCGGGATAAGGTAGAATCCGTGCGAGTACCGAACAACTGTCCGGACGAGTATAAGAAAAAGGTAGAATTAGTGTGAGTACCGGAAAATGGTAGAATCCCGACGAGTACCGAGAAATAGTAGAATCCGTGCCACTATTGAAAAATGGTCCTGACGAGTTTCGGAAAAGGGTAGAATCAGTGTGTGTACCGGAAAATGATAGAATTCAGGCGAGTTCCGAGAAAAGGTAGAATCCGTGTCACTATTGAAAAACTATCCGGACGAGTATCAGAAAAAGGTAGAATCAGTGTGAGTATCGGAAAATGGTAGAATCCGGGCGACTACTGGGAAAAGGTAGAATCCGTGCGAGTACCGATAAATTGTCCGGACGAGTATCAGAAAATGGAAGAATCAGTGTGAGTACCGAAAAATGGTAGAATTCGGGTGAGTTCTGAGAAAAGGTAGAATCCATGCACCTATTGAAAAACTGTCAGGACATGTTTCGGAAAATGGTAGAATCAGTGTGAATACCAAAAATTGGTAGAATCCGGGCGAGTACCAGGAAAAGGTAGAATCCGTGCGAGTACCGAAAAACTATCCTGAGGAGTTTCGAAAAATGGTAGAATCAGTGTGTGTACCGGAAAATGATAGAATTCGGGCGACTATTGAGAAAAGGTAGAATCCGTGCCACTATTGAAAAACTATCCGGACGAGTATCAGAAAAAGGTAGAATCAGTGTGAGTATCGGAAAATGGTAGAATCCGGGCGACTACTGGGAAAAGCTAGAATCCGTGTGAGTACCGAGAAACTATCCGGACGAGTATCAGAAAAGGGTGGAATCAGTGTGAGAACCGGAAAATGGTAGAACTCGGGCGGGTACCGAGAAAAGGAGTAATCCGTGCCACTATTAAAAAACAGTCCGGACGAGTTTCGGAAAAGGGTAGAATCAGTGTGACTACGAAAAATTGGTAGAATCTAGGCGAGTACCGGGAAAAGGTAGAATCCGTGCCACTATAAAAAAACTGTCCGGACGAGTTTCAGAAAAGAGTAGATTCGGTGTGAGTACCGAAAAATGGTAAAATACAGGAGGGTACCGGGAAAAGGTAGAATCTGTGCCACTATTGAAAAACTGTCCGGATGAGTTTTGGAAAATGGTAGAATCAGTGTGAGTACCAGAAAATGGTAGAATTCGTGCCACTATTGAAAAACTGTCCGGATGTGTTTGGGAAAAGGGTAGAATTAGTGTGAGTACTGGAAAATGGTAGAATCCGGGAGACTACCGAGAAAAGGTAGAATCCGTGCGAGTACCGAAAAACTGTCCGGACGAGAATCAGAAAAAGATAGAATCAGTGCGAGTACCATAAAAAAGGTAGAATCTGTGCCAGTATTGAAAAACTGTCCGGATGAGTTTCGGAAAAGGGTAGAATCAGTGTGAGTACCGGAAAATGGTAGAATCCGTGCCACTAATGAAAAACTGTCTGGACGAGTTTCGGAAAAAGAGTAGAATCAGTGTGAGTACCGAAAAATGGTAGAATCCGGGCGACTACCGGGAAAAGGTAAAATCCATGGGAGTACCGAAAAACTGTCCGAACGAGTATCAAAAAAGGGTAGAATCAGTGCGAGTACCGGAAAATGGTAGAATTCGAGTGAGTATTGAGAAAAGGTAGAATCCGTGCAACTATTAAAAAACCGTCCGGACGAGTTTCGGAAAAGTGTAGAATCAGTGTGAGTACCAAAAATTGGTAGAATCCGAGCGAGTATCGAGAAAAGGTAGAATCCGTGCGAGTACCGAAAAACTATCCGGACGAGTATTAGAAAATGGTAGAATAAGTGTGAGTACCAGAAAATGGAAGAATCCGTGCCACTATTGAAAAACTGTCCGGATGAGTTTGGGAAAATGGTAGAATAAGTGTGAGTACCGAAAAATGGTAGAATTCGGACGACTACTGAGAAAAGGTAGAATCCGTGCCACTAATGAAAAACTGTCCGGACGAGTTTCGGAAAAAGAGTAGAATCAGTGTGAGTACCGAAAAATGGTAGAATCTGAGCGACTACCGGGAAAAGGTAGAATCCATGGGAGTACCGAAAAACTGTCCGAACGAGTATCAGAAAATGGTAGAATCAGTGTGAGTACTGGAAAATGGTAGAATTCGAGTGAGTATTGAGAAAAGGTAGAATCCGTGCAACTATTGAAAAACCGTCCGGACGAGTTTCGGAAAAGGGTAGAATCTGTGTGAGTACCAAAAATTGGTAGAATCCGAGCGAGTATCGAGAAAAGGTAGAATCCGTGCGAGTACCGAAAAACTGTCCTGACGAGTATTAGAAAAGGGTAGAATAAGTGTGAGTACCAGAAAATGGAAGAATCCGTGCCACTATTGAAAAACTGTCCGGATGAGTTTGGGAAAATGGTAGAATAAGTGTGAGTACCGAAAAATGGTAGAATTCGGACGACTACTGAGAAAAGGTAGAATCCGTGCCACTAATGAAAAACTGTCCGGACGAGTTTCGGAAAAAGAGTAGAATCAGTGTGAGTACCGAAAAATGGTAGAATCTGAGCGACTACCGGGAAAAGGTAGAATCCATGGGAGTACCGAAAAACTGTCCGAACGAGTATCAGAAAATGGTAGAATCAGTGTGAGTACTGGAAAATGGTAGAATTCGAGTGAGTATTGAAAAAAGGTAGAATCCGTGCAACTATTGAAAAACCGTCCGGACGAGTTTCGGAAAAGGGTAGAATCTGTGTGAGTACCAAAAATTGGTAGAATCCGAGCGAGTATCGAGAAAAGGTAGAATCCGTGCGAGTACCGAAAAACTGTCCTGACGAGTATTAGAAAAGGGTAGAATAAGTGTGGGTACCAGAAAATGGTAGAATCCGTGCCACTATTGAAAAACTGTCCGGATGAGTTTGGGAAAAGGGTAGAATAAGTGTGAGTACCGAAAAATGGTAGAATCCGGGCAACTACCAGGAAAAGGCAGAATCCGTGCGAGTACCGAAAAACTGTCCGGACGAGAATAAAAAAGGGATAGAATCAGTGTGAGTACCAAAAATTGGTAGAATCCGGGCGAGTACCAGGAAAAGGTAGAATCCGTGCGAGTACCGAAAAACTTTCATAACGAGTTTCGGAAAAGGGTAGAATCAGTGTGTGTACCGGAAAATGATAGAATTCGGGCGAGTACCGAGAAAAGGTAGAATCCGTGTCACTATTGAAAAACTATCCGGACGAGTATCAGAAAAAGGTAGAATCAGTGTGAGTATCGGAAAATGGTAGAATCCAGGCGACTACTGGGAAAAGGTAGAATCCGTGCGAGTACCGATAAATTGTCCGGACGAGTATCAGAAAATGGAAGAATCAGTGTGAGTACCGAAAAATGGTAGAATTCGGGTGAGTTCTGAGAAAAGGTAGAATCCATGCACCTATTGAAAAACTGTCAGGACATGTTTCGGAAAATGGTAGAATCAGTGTGAATACCAAAAATTGGTAGAATCCGGGCGAGTACCAGGAAAAGGTAGAATCCGTGCGAGTACCGAAAAACTATCCTGAGGAGTTTCGAAAAATGGTAGAATCAGTGTGTGTACCGGAAAATGATAGAATTCGGGCGACTATTGAGAAAAGGTAGAATCCGTGCCACTATTGAAAAACTATCCGGACGAGTATCAGAAAAAGGTAGAATCAGTGTGAGTATCGGAAAATGGTAGAATCCGGGCGACTACTGGGAAAAGCTAGAATCCGTGTGAGTACCGAGAAACTATCCGGACGAGTATCAGAAAAGGGTGGAATCAGTGTGAGAACCGGAAAATGGTAGAACTCGGGCGGGTACCGAGAAAAGGAGTAATCCGTGCCACTATTGAAAAACAGTCCGAACGAGTTTCGGGAAAGGGTAGAATCAATGTGACTACGAAAAATTATTAGAATCTAGGCGAGTACCGGGAAAAGGTAGAATCCGTTCGAGTACCGAAAAACTGTCCGGACACTGTATTAGAAAAGGGTAGAATAACTGTGAGTACCAGAAAATGGTAGAATCCGTGCCACTATTGAAAAACTGTCCGGATGAGTTTGGGAAAAGGGTAGAATAAGTGTGAGTACCGAAAAATGGTAGAATCCGGGCGACTACCAGGAAAAGGCAGAATCCGTGCGAGTACTGAAAAACTGTCCGGACGAGAATAAAAAAAGGGATAGAATCAGTGTGAGTACCGGAAAATGGTAGAATCCGGGTGAGTACCGGGAAAAGGTAGAATCTGTGCCAGTATTGAAAAACTGTCCGGACAAGTCTTGTAAAAGAGTAGAATCAGTGTGAGTACCGGAAGATGGAAAAATCCGGTGGAGTACCAGGAAAAGGTAGAATCCGTGCGAGTATCGAAAAACTGTCCGGACGAGTTTCGGAAAAGGGTAGAATCAGTGTGAGTACCGGAAAATGGTAGAATTCGGGCGACTACCGAGAAAGCGTAGAATCTGTGCCACTATTGAAAAACTGTCTGGACGAGTTTCGGAAAATGGTAGAATCAGTGTGAGTACCAGAAAATGGTAGAATCCGGGCGAGTACCGGGAGAAGGTAGACTCCGTGCCACTATAGAAAAACTGTCCGGGAAGAGTATCGGAAAAGGGTAGAATCAGTGTGAGTACCGAAAAATTGTAGAATTCGGGCGAGTACCGAGAAAAGGTAGAATCCGTGCGAGTACCAAAAAACTGTCCGGACGAGTTTCGGAAAAGGGTAGAATCAGTATGAGTACCGGAAAATGGTATAATTCCGGCGAACCCAAGAAAAGGTAGAATCTGTACCACTATTGAAAAACTGTCCTGACGAGTTTCGGAAAAGGGTAGAATCAGTGTGAGTACCGGAAAATGGTAGAATCCGGGCGAGTACCGGGAGAAGGTAGACTCCGTGCCACTATAGAAAAACTGTCCGGATGAGTTTCGGAAAAGCGTAGAATCAGTGTGAGTACCTGAAATTCGTAGAATCCGGGCGAGCACCGGGAAAAGGTAGAATCCGTGCCACTATTGATAAACTGTACGAACGATTATCGGAAAATGGTAGAATTAGTGTGAGTACCAGAAAATGGTAGAATTCGGGTGACTACCGAGAAAAGGTAGAATCTGTGCCACTATTGAAAAATTGTCTGGACGAGTTTCGGAAAATGGTAGAATCAGTGTGAGTACCAGAAATTGGTAGAATCCGAGCGAATACCGGGAAAAGGTAGAATCCGTGCGAGTACCGAAAACTGTCCGGGAAGAGTATCGGAAAAGGGTAGAATCAGTGTGAGTACCGAAAAATTGTAGAATTCGGGCGAGTACCGAGAAAAGGTAGAATCCGTGCGAGTACCAAAAAACTACCCGGACGAGTTTCGGAAAAGGGTAGAATCAGTGTGAGTACCGGAAAATGGTAGAATTCGGGTGACTACCGAGAAAAGGTAGAATCTGTGCCACTATTGAAAAACTGTCTGGACGAGTTTCGGAAAATGGTAGAATCAGTGTGAGTACCAGAAATTGGTAGAATCCGAGCGAGTACCGGGAAAAGGTAGAATCCGTGCCACTATTGAAAACTGTCCGGGAAGAGTATCGGAAAAGGGTAGAATCAGTATGAGTACCGGAAAATGGTATAATTCGGGCGAACCCAAGAAAAGGTAGAATCTGTACCACTATTGAAAAACTGTCCTGACAAGTTTCGGAAAAGGGTAGAATCAGTGTGAGTACCGGAGAATGGTAGAATCCGGGCGAGTACCGGGAAAAGGTAGACTCCGTGCCACTATAGAAACACTGTCCGGGAAGAGTATCGGAAAAGGGTAGAATCAGTGTGAGTACCGAAAAATTGTAGAATTCGGGCGAGTACCGAGAAAAGGTAGAATCCGTGCGAGTACCAAAAAACTGTCCGGACGAGTTTAGGAAAAGGGTAGAATCAGTATGAGTACCGAAAAATGGTATAATTCGGGCGAACCCAAGAAAAGGTAGAATCTGTACCACTATTGAAAAACTATCCTGACGAGTTTCGGAAAAGGGTAGAATCAGTGTGAGTACCGAAAAATGGTAGAATCCGGGCGACTACCAGGAAAAGGCAGAATCCGTGCGAGTACCGAAAAACTGTCCGGACGAGAATAAAAAAGGGATAGAATCAGTGTGAGTACCGGAAAATGGTAGAATCCGGGTGAGTACCGGGAAAAGGTAGAATCCGTGCCAGTATTGAAAAACTGTCCGGACAAGTCCTGTAAAAGAGTAGAATCAGTGTGAGTACCGGAAGATGGAAAAATCCGGTGGAGTACCAGGAAAAGGTAGAATCTGTGCGAGTATCGAAAAACTGTCCGGACGAGTTTCGGAAAAGGATAGAATCAGTGTGAGTACCGGAAAATGGTAGAATTTGGGTGACTACCGAGAAAAGGAGTAATCCGTGCCACTATTGAAAAACAGTCCGAACGAATTTCGGGAAAGGGTAGAATCAATGTGACTACGAAAAATTGGTAGAATCTAGGCGAGTACCGGGAAAAGGTAGAATCCGTGCGAGTACCGAAAACTGTCCGGGAAGAGTATCGGAAAAGGGTAGAATCAGTGTGAGTACCGAAAAATTGTAGAATTCGGGCGAGTACCGAGAAAAGGTAGAATCCGTGCGAGTACCAAAAAACTGCCCGGACGAGTTTCGGAAAAGGGTAGAATCAGTGTGAGTACCGGAAAATGGTAGAATTCGGGTGACTACCGAGAAAAGGTAGAATCTGTGCCACTATTGAAAAACTGTCTGGACGAGTTTCGGAAAATGGTAGAATCAGTGTGAGTACCAGAAATTGGTAGAATCCGAGCGAGTACCGGGAAAAGGTAGAATCCGTGCGAGTACCGAAAACTGTCCGGGAAGAGTATCGGAAAAGGGTAGAATCAGTATGAGTACCGGAAAATGGTATAATTCGGGCGAACCCAAGAAAAGGTAGAATCTGTACCACTATTGAAAAACTGTCCTGACGAGTTTCGGAAAAGTGTAAAATCAGTGTGAGTACCGGAAAATGGTAGAATCCGGGCGACTACCAGGAAAAGGCAGAATCCGTGCGAGTACCGAAAAACTGTCCCGACGAGAATAAAAAAGGGATAGAATCAGTGTGAGTACCGGAAAATGGTAGAATCCGGGTGAGTACCGGGAAAAGGTAGAATCCGTGCCAGTATTGAAAAACTGTCCGGACAAGTCCTGTAAAAGAGTAGAATCAGTGTGAGTACCGGAAGATGGAAAAATCCGGTGGAGTACCAGGAAAAGATAGAATCTGTGCGAGTATCGAAAAACTGTCCGGACGAGTTTCGGAAAAGGATAGAATCAGTGTGAGTACCGAAAAATGGTAGAATTCGGGTGACTACCGAGAAAACGTAGAATCTGTGCCACTATTGAAAAACTGTCTGGACGAGTTTCGGAAAATGGTAGAATCAGTGTGAGTACCAGAAATTGGTAGAATCCGAGCGAGTACCGGGAAAAGGTAGAATCCGTGCGAGTACCGAAAACTGTCTGGGAAGAGTATCGGAAAAGGGTAGAATCAGTGTGAGTACCGAAAAATTGTAGAATTCGGGCGAGTACCGAGAAAAGGTAGAATCCGTGCGAGTACCAAAAAACTGCCCGGACGAGTTTCGGAAAAGGGTAGAATCAGTGTGAGTACCGAAAAATGGTAGAATTCGGGTGACTACCGAGAAAAGGTAGAATCTGTGCCACTATTGAAAAACTGTCTGGACGAGTTTCGGAAAATGGTAGAATCAGTGTGAGTACCAGAAATTGGTGGAATCCGAGCGAGTACCGAGAAAAGGTAGAATCCGTGCGAGTACCGAAAACTGTCCGGGAAGAGTATCGGAAAAGGGTAGAATCAGTATGAGTACCGGAAAATGGTATAATTCGGGCGAACCCAAGAAAAGCTAGAATCTGTACCACTATTGAAAAACTGTCGTGACGAGTTTCGGAAAAGGGTAAAATCAGTGTGAGTACCGGAAAATGGTAGAATCCGGGCGACCACCAGGAAAAGGTAGAATCCGTGCGAGTACCGAAAAACTGTCCGGACGAGAATAAAAAAGGGATAGAATCAGTGTGAGTACCGGAAAATGGTAGAATTCGGGTGAGTACCGGGAAAAGGTAGAATCCGTGCCAGTATTGAAAAACTGTCCGAACAAGTCTTGTAAAAGAGTAGAATCAGTGTGAGTACCGGAAGATGGAAAAATCCGGTGGTGTACCAGGAAAAGGTAGAATCCGTGCGAGTATCGAAAAACTGTCCGGACGAGTTTCAGAAGAGGGTAGAATCAGTGTGAGTACCGGAAAATGGTAGAATTCGGGTGACTACCGAGAAAAGGTAGAATCTGTGCCACTATTGAAAAACTGTCTCGACGAGTTTCGGAAAATGGTAGAATCAGTGTGAGTACCAGAAATTGGTAGAATCCGAGCAAGTACCGGGAAAAGGTAGAATCCGTGCGAGTACCGAAAACTGTCCGGGAAGAGTATCGGAAAAGGGTAGAATGAGTGTGAGTACCGAAAAATTGTAGAATTCGGGCGAGTACCGAGAAAAGGTAGAATCCGTGCGTGTACCAAAAAACTGCCCGGACGAGTTTCGGAAAAGGGTAGAATCAGTGTGAGTACCGGAAAATGGTAGAATTCGGGTGACTACCGAGAAAAGGTAGAATCTGTGCCACTATTGAAAAACTGTCTGGACGAGTTTCGGAAAATGGTAGAATCAGTGTGAGTACCAGAAATTGGTAGAATCCGAGTGAGTACCGGGAAAAGGTAGAATCCGTGCGAGTACCGAAAAGTGTCCGGGAAGAGTATCGGAAAAGGGTAGAATCAGTATGAGTACCGAAAAATGGTATAATTCGGGCGAACCCAAGAAAAGGTAGAATCTGTACCACTATTGAAAAACTGTCCTGACGAGTTTCGGAAAAGGGTAGAATCAGTGTGAGTACCGGAAAATGGTAGAATCCGGGCGAGTACCGGGAGAAGGTAGACTCCGTGCCACTATAGAAAAACTGTCCGGATGAGTTTTGGAAAAGCGTAGAATCAGTGTGAGTACCAGAAATTCGTAGAATCCGGGCGAGCACCGGGAAAAGGTAGAATCCGTGCCACTATTGATAAACTGTACGAACGATTATCGGAAAATGGTAGAATTAGTGTGAGTACCAGAAATTGGTGGAATCTGGGCTACTACCGGGAAAAGGTAGAATACGTGGCACTATTGGAAAACTGTACGGAAGATTATCGTAAAAGGGTAGAATCAGTGTGAGTACCAGAAATTGGTAGAATCCGGGCGAGTACCGGGAAAAGGTAGAATCCGTGCCACTATTGACAAACTGTACGGATGATTATCGGAAAAGGGTAGAATCAGTGTGAGTACCAGAAATTGGTGGAATCTGGGCTAGTACCGGGAAAAGGTAGAATACATGCCACTATTGAAAAACTGTACTAACGAGTATCGAAAAAGAGTAGAATCAGTGTAAGTACCAGAAATTGGTAGAATCCGCACGAGCACCAGGAAAAGGTAGAATCCGTGCCACTATTGAAAAACTGTACGGAAGATTATCGGAAAAGGGTAAAATCCGTGTAAGTACCAGAAATTGGTAGAATCCGGGCGAGTACCGGGAAAAGGTAGAATCCGTGCCACTAATGAAAAACTGTACGGACAATTATCGGAAAATGGTAGAATCACTTTGAGTACCAGAAATTGGTGGAATCTGGGCTAGTACCGGGAAAAGGCAGAATATGTGCCACTATTGAAAAACTGCACCGACGAGTATCGAAAAAGGGTAGAATCAGTGTGAGTACCAGAAATTGGTAGAATCCGGGCGAGTACCGGGAAAATGTAGAATCTGTGCCACTATTGATAAACTGTACGGACGATTATCGGAAAAGGGTCGAATGAGTGTGAGTACCAGAAATTGGTGGAATCTGGGCTAGTACCGGGAAAAGGTAGAATACCTGCCACGATCGAAAAACTATACTGACGAGTATCGAAAAAGAGTAGAATCAGTGTGAGTACCAGAAATTGGTAGATTCCGGGCGAGTAACGAGGAAAGGTAGAATCTGTGCAACTATTGAGAAACAGTACTGACGAGTATCGGAAAAGGGTAGAATGAGTGTGAGTACCTGAAATTGGTAGAATCCGGGCGAGTACCGAAAGAAGGTAGACTCCGTGCCACTATAGAAAAACTGTCCGAACAAGTTTCGGAAAAGGGTAGAATCAGTGTGAGTACCGGGAAAGGGTAGAATCCGGGATAGTACCGGGAGAAGGTAGACTCTATGCCACTATAGAAAAACCGTCCGGACGAGTTTCGGAAAATGGTAGAATCAGTGTGAGTACCGGGAAAAGATAGAATCCGTGCCACTATTGATAAACTGTACGGACGATTATCGGAAAAGGGTACAATCAGTGTGAGTACCAGTAATTGGTGGAATCTGGGCTAGTACCGGGAAAAATGTAGAATACGTGCCACTATTGCAAAACTGTACTGATGAGTTTCGAAAAAGGGTAGAATCAGTGTGAGTACCAGAAATTGGTAGAATCCGGGAGATTACCGGGAAAAGGTAGAATCCGTGCCACTATTGAAAAACTGTACGGACGAGTATCGGAAAATGGTAGAATCAGTATGAGTACCGGAAAATGTATAATTCGGGCGAGTACCAAGAAAAGGTAGAATCCGTGCCACTATTGAAAAACTGTCCTGACGAGTTTCGGAAAAGGGTAGAATCAGTGTGAGTACCAGAAATTGGTAGAATTCGGGCGAGTACCGGGAGTAGGTAGACTCCGTGCCACTATAGAAAATCTGTCCGGACGAGTTTCGGAAAATGGTAGAATCAGTGTGATTACCAGAAATTCCTAGAATCCAGGCGAGCACCGGGAAAAGGTAGAATCCATGCCACTATTGAAAAACTGTACGGACGATTATCGGAAAATGGTAGAATCAGCGTGAGTACCAGAAATTGGTAGAATCCGGGCGAGTACCGGGAAAAGGTAGAATCCGTGCCACTATTGAAAAACTGTACGGACGATTATCTGAAAAGGCTAGAATCAGTGTGAGTACCAGAAATTGGCAGATTCCGGGTGAGTACCGGGAAAAGGTAGAATCCGTGCCACTATTGAAAAACTGTACGGACGATGATCGGAAAAGGGTAGAATCAGTGTGAGTACCAGAAATTGGTGGAATCTGGACTAGTACCGGGAAAAGGCAGAATACGTGTCACTATTGAAAAACTGTACTGATGAGTTTTGAAAAAGGGTAGAATCAGTGTGAGTAACAGAAATTGGTAGAATCCGGGCGAGTACCGGGAAAAGGTAGAATCCGTGCCACTATTGAAAAACTGTACAGACGAGTATCGGAAAATGGTAGAATCAGTATGAGTACCGGAAAATGGTATAATTCGGGCGAGTACCAAGAAAAGGTAGAATCCGTGCCACTATTGAAAAACTGTCCTGACGAGTTTCGGAAAATGGTAGAATCAGTGTGAGTACCAGAAATTGGTAGAATCCAGGCGAGTATCGGGAGAAGGTAGACTCCGTGCCACTATAGAAAAACTGTCCGGACGAGTTTCAGAAAAGGGTACAATCAGTGTGAGTACCAGAAATTCGTAGAATCCGGGTGATTACCGAGAAAAGGTAGAATCGGTGCCACTATTGAAAAACTGTACGGACGATTATCTGAAAAGGGTAGAATAAGTGTGAGTACCAGAAATTGGTAGAATCCGGGCGAGTACCGGGAAAAGGTAGAATCCGTGCCACTATTGAAAAACTATACGGACGATTATCGGAAGAGGGTAGAATCAGTGTGAGTACCAGAAAGTGGTGGAATCCAAGCGAGTACCTGGAAAAGGTAGAATCCGTGCCACTATTGAAAAACTGTACGGACGAGTATCGAAAAAGGGTAGAATCAGTGTGAGTACCAGAAATTGGTAGAATCCGGGCGAGTACCGGCAAAAGGTAGAATCCGTGCCACTATTGAAAAACTGTACGGACGATGATCGGAAAAGGGTAGAATCAGTGTGAGTACCAGAAATTGGTGGAATCTGGGCTAGTACCGGGAAAAGGCAGAATACGTGTCACTATTGAAAAACTGTACTGATGAGTTTCGAAAAAGGGTAGAATCAGTGTGAGTACCAGAAATTGGTAGAATCCGGGCGAGTACCGGGAAAAGGTAGAATCCGTGCCACTATTGAAAAACTGTACAGAGGAGTATCGGAAAATGGTAGAATCAGTATGAGTACCGGAAAATGGTATAATTCGGGCGAGTACCAAGAAAAGGTAGAATCCGTGCCACTATTGAAAAATTGTCCTGACGAGTTTCGGAAAAGGGTAGAATCAGTGTGAGTACCAGAAATTGGTAGAATCCAGGCGAGTACCGGGAGAAGGTAGACTCCGTGCCACTATAGAAAAACTGTCCGGACGAGTTTCAGAAAAGGGTACAATCAGTGTGAGTACCAGAAATTCGTAGAATCCGGGTGATTACCGAGAAAAGGTAGAATCGGTGCCACTATTGAAAAACTGTACGGACGATTATCTGAAAAGGGTAGAATAAGTGTGAGTACCAGAAATTGGCAGAATCCGGGCGAGTACCGGGAAAAGGTAGAATCCGTGCCACTATTGAAAAACTGTACGGACGATTATCTGAAAAGGGTAGAATAAGTGTGAGTACCAGAAATTGGCAGAATCCGGGCGAGTACCGGGAAAAGGTAGAATCCGTGCCACTATTGAAAAACTATACGGACGATTATCGGAAAAGGGTAGAATCAGTGTGAGTACCAGAAATTGGTGGAATCTGGTCTAGTACGAAGAAAAGGTAGAATATGTGCCACTATTGAAAAATTGTACTGACGAGTATCGAAAAAGGGTAGAATCAGTGTGAGTACCAGAAATTGGTGGAATCCGGGCGAGTAACTGGAAAAGGTAGAATCCGTGCCACTATTGAAAAGCTGTACGGACGAGTATCGAAAAAGGGTAGAATCAGTGTAAGTACCAGAAATTGGTAGAATCCGGGCGAGTACCGGCAAAAGGTAGAATCCGTGCCACTATTGAT
Organism: Vitis vinifera; assembly: GCF_030704535.1. Taxonomy (NCBI): domain Eukaryota; kingdom Viridiplantae; phylum Streptophyta; class Magnoliopsida; order Vitales; family Vitaceae; genus Vitis; species Vitis vinifera. Next base: position 7,157,636 of record NC_081812.1, read on the forward strand.
AAACTGTACGAACGATTATCGGAAAAGGGTACAATTAGTGTGAGTACCAGAAATTGGTGGAATCTGGGCTAGTACCGGGAAAAGGTAGAATACGTGCCACTATTGAAAAACTGTACTGACGAGTATCGAAAAAGGGTAGAATCAGTGTGAGTACCAGAAGTTGGTCGAATCCGGGCGAGTACTGAGAAAACGTAGAATCCGTGCAACTATTGAGAAACTGTATTGACGAGTATCGGAAAAGGGTAGAATCAGTGTGAGTACCAGAATTTGGCAGAATCCGGGCGAGTACTGGGAAAAGGTAGAATCCGTGCCACTATTGAAAAACTGTCTTGACGAGTTTCGGAAAAGGGTAGAATCAGTATGAGTACCGGAAAATCGTAGAATCCGTGCGAGCACGTGGATAAGGTAGAATCCATGCCACTATTGAAAAACTGTACGGACGATTATCTGAAAATGGTAGAATCAGTGTGAGTACCAAAAATTTTTAGAATCCTGGCAAGTACCGGGAAAAGGTAGAATCCGTGCAATTATTGAAAAACTGTACGGACGATTACCGAAAAAGGGTAGAATCATTGTGAGTACTAGAAATTGGTGGAATCTGGGCTAGTACCGGGAAAAGATAGAATACGTGCCACTATTGAAAAACTGTACTGACGAGTATCGAAAAAGTGTAGAATTAGTGTGAGTACCAGAAATTGGTAGAATCCGGGCGAGTACCGGGAAAAGGTAGAATCCGTGCCACTATTGAAAAATTGTACGGATGAGTATCGGAAAATGGTAGAATCAGTAAAAGTACTGGAAACTGTTATAATTCGGGCGAGTACCAAGAAAAGGTAGAATCCGTGCCACTATTGAAAAACTGTCCTGACGAGTTTCGGAAAAGGGTAGAATCAGTGTGAGTACCGAAAAATGGTAGAATTCGGGCGAGTACCGAGATAAGGTAGACTCCGTGCCACTATTGAAAAACTGTCCGGACGAGTATCGGAAAATGGTAGAATGAGTGTGAGTACCGGAAAATGGTAGAATCCGGGTGAGTACCGAGAAAAGGTACAATCCGTGCTACTATTGAACAATTGTCTTGACGAGTTTCGGAAAAGGGTAGAATCATTGTGAGTACCGAAAAATGGTAGAATCCGGGCGAGTACCGGGAGAAGGTAGAATCCGAGCCACTATTGATAAACTATACGAACGATTATCGGAAAAGGGTACAATCAGTGTGAGTACCAGAAATTGGTGGAATCTGGGCTAGTACCGGGAAAAGGTAGAATACGTGCCACTATTGAAAAACTGTACTGACGAGTATCGAAAAAGGGTAGAATCAGTGTGAGTACCAGAAATTGGTCGAATCCGAGCGAGTACCGAGAAAACGTAGAATCCGTGCAACTATTGAGAAACTGTACTGACGAGTATCGGAAAAGGGTAGAAACAATGTGAGTAGAAAAAATTGATAGAATCCGGGCGAGTACCGGGAAAAGGTAGTATCCGTGCTACTATTTAAAAACTGTACGGACGAGTATCGGAAAATAGTAGAATGAGTGTGAGTACCGGAAAATGGTAGAATTCGGGTGAGTACCGAGAAAAGGTAGAATCTGTGCCACTATTGAAAAACTGTCCTGACGAATTTCGGAAAAGGGTAGAATTAGTGTGAGTACCGGAAATTGGTAGAATCCGGGCGAGTACCGGGAAAAGGTAGAATCCGTGCCACTATTGATAAACTGTACGAACAATTATCGGAAAAGGGTATAATCAGTGTGAGTACCAGAAATTGGTGGAATCTGGGCTAGTACCGGGAAAAGGTAGAATACGTGCCACTATTGAAAAACTGTACTGACGAGTATCGAAAAAGGGTAGAATTAGTGTGAGTAACAAAAATTGGTGGAATCTGGGCTAGTACCGGGAAAAGGTAGAATACGTGCCACTATTGAAAAACTGTACTGACGAGTATCGAAAAAGGGTAGAATCAGTGTGAGTGCCAGAAATTGGTAGAATCCGGCCGAGTACCGTGAAAAGGTAGAATACGTGCCACTATTGAAAAACTGTACTGACGAGTATCGAAAAAGGGTAGAATCAGTATGAGTAACAGAAATTGGTGGAATCTGGGCTAGTACCGGGAAAAGGTAAAATACGTGCCACTATTGAAAAACTGTACTGACGAGTATCGAAATAGGGTAGAATCAGTGTGAGTACCAGAAATTGGTGGAATCCGGGCGAGTACCGGGAAAAGGTAGAATCCGTGCCACTATTGAAAAACTGTATGAACGATTATCGGAAAAGGGTAGAATCAGTGTCACTATTGAAAAACTGTCCTGACGAGTTTCGGAAAAGGGTAGAATCAGTGTGAGTACCGGAAAATGGTAGAATCCGTGAAAGTACCGGGAGAAGGTGTACTCCGTGCCACTATTGAAAAACTGTCCTGACGAGTTTCGGAAAAGGGTAGAATCAGTGTGAGTACCGGAAAATGGAAGAATCCGGGCCAGTACCGGGAGAAGATAGACTCCGTGCCACTATTGAAAAACTGTCTGGACGAGTTTCCGAAAATGGTAGAATCAGTGTGAGTACCAGAAATTCGTAGAATCCGGGCGAGTACCGGGAGAAGGTAGAATCCGTGCCACTATGGAAAAATTTTAGGGACGATTATCGGAAAAGGAAGAATCAGTGTGAGTACCAGAAATTGGTGGAATCTAGGCTAGTACCGGGAAAAGGTAGGATACGTGCCACTATTGAAAAACTGTGTTGACGAGTATCGAAAAAGGGTAGAATCAGTGTGAGTACCAGAAATTGGTAGAATCCGGGTGAGTACCGGGAAAAGGTAGAATCCGTGCCACTATTGATAAACTGTACGAACGATTATCGGAAAAGGGTAGAATCAGTGTGAGTAACAGAAATTTGTGGAATCTGGGCTAGTACCGGGAAAAGGTAGAATACGTGCCACTATTGAAAAACTGTACTGACGAGTTTCGAAATAGGGTAGAATCAGTGTGAGTACCAGAAATTGGTAGAATCCGGGCGAGTACCGGGAAAAGGTAGAATCCGTGCCACTATTGAAAAACTGTACAGACGAGTATCGAAAAATGGTAGAATGAATGTGAGTACCGGAAAATGTTGGAATCTGGGCTAGTACCGGGAAAAGGTAGAATACGTGCCACTATTCAAAAACTGTACTGACGAGTATCGAAAAAGAGTAGAATCAGTGTGAGTACCAGAAATTGGTAGAATCCGGGCGAGTACCGGGAAAAGGTAGAATACGTGCCACTATTGAAAAACTGTACTGACGAGTATCGAAAAAGGGTAGAATCAGTGTGAGTACCAGAAATTGGTAGAATCCGGGCGAGTACCGAGAAAAGGTAGAATCCGTGCAACTATTGAGAAACTGTACTGACGAGTATCGGAAAAGGGTAGAATCAGTGTGAGTAGCAGAAATTGGTAGAATCCGGGCGAGTACCGGGAAAAGGTAGTATCTGTGCCACTATTTAAAAATTGTACGGATGAGTATCGGAAAATAGTAGAATGAGTGTGAGTACCGGAAAATGGTAGAATTCGGGTGAGTACCGAGAAAATGTAGAATCCGTGCCACTATTGAAAAACTGTCCTGACGAGTTTGGGAAAAGGGTAGAATCAGTGTGAGTACCGAAAAATGGTAGAATCCGGGCGAGTACCGGGAGAAGGTATATTCCGTGCCACTATTGAAAAAATGTCCGGACGAGTTTCAGAAAAGGGTAGAATCAGTGTGAGTACCAGAAATTCGTAGAATCCGGGCGAGTACCAGGAGAAGGTAGAATTCGTGCCACTATTGAAAAACTTTACGGACGATTATCGGAAAAGGAAGAATCAGTGTGAGTACCAGAAATTGGTGGAATCTGGGCTAGTACAGGGAAAAGGTAGAATACGTGCCACTATTGAAAAACTGTACTGACGAGTATCGAAAAAGGGTAGAATCAGTGTGAGTACCAGAAATTGGTAGAATCCGGGGGAGTACCGAGCAAAGGTAGAATCCGTGCAACTATTGAGAAACTGTACTGACGAGTACCGGAAAAGGGTAGAATCAGTGTGAGTACCAGAAATTGGTAGAATCTGGGCGAGTACCGGGGAAAGGTAGAATCCGTGCCACTATTGAAAAACTGTACAGACGAGTATCGGAAAATGGTAGAATGAGTATGAGTACCAGAAATTGGTAGTATCCGGGCGAGTATCGGGAAAAGGTAGAATCCCTGCCACTATTGAAAAACTGTACGGACGAGTATCGGAAAATGGTAGAATGAGTGTGAGTATCCGAAAATGGTAGAATCCGGGTAAGTACCGAGAAAAGGTAGAATCCGTCCCACTATTGAAAAACTGTCCTGACGAGTTTCGGAAAAGGGTAGAATCAGTGTGAGTCCCGGAAAATGGTAGAATCCGGGCGAGTACCGGGAGAAGGTGTACTCCGTGCCACTATTGAAAAACTGTCCTGACGAGTTTCGGAAAAGGGTAGAATCAGTGTGAGTACCGGAAAATGGAAGAATCCGGGCCAGTACCGGGAGAAGATAGACTCCGTGCCACTATTGAAAAACTGTCCGGATGAGTTTCGGAAAATGGTAGAATCAGTGTGAATACCAGAAATTCGTAGAATCCGGGCGAGTACCGGGAGAAGGTAGAATCCGTGCCACTATGGAAAAATTTTACGGACGATTATCGGAAAAGGAAGAATCAGTTTGAGTACCAGAAATTGGTGGAATCTGGGCTAGTACCGGGAAAAGGTAGAATACGTGCTACTATTGAAAAACTGTACTGACGAGTATCGAAAAAGGGTAGAATCAGTGTGAGTACCAGAAATTCGTAGAATCCGGGCGAGTATCGGGAAAAGGTAGAATCCGTACCACTTCTGATAAACTGTACGGACGATTATCGGAAAAGGGTAGGATTAGTGTGACTACCAGAAATTGGTGTAATCTGGGCTAGTACCGGGAAAAGGTAGAATACGTGCAACTATTTAAAAACTGTACTGACGAGTATCGAAAAAGGGTAGAATCAGTGTGAGTACCAGAAATTTGTCGAATCCGGGCGAGTACCGGGAAAAGGTAGAATCCGTGCAACTATTGAGAAACTGCACTGACGAGTATCGAAAAATGGTAGAATCAGTGTGAGTACCAGAAATTGGTAGTATCCGGGCGAGTACCGGGAAAACGTAGAATCCGTGCAACTATTGAGAAACTGTATTGACGAGTATCGGAAAAGGGTAGAATAAGTGTGAGTACCAGAAATTGGTAGTATCCGGGCGATTACCGGGAAAAGGTAGAATCCGTGCCACTATTTAAAAATTGTACGGTCGAGTATCGGAAAATGGTAGAGTGAGTGTGAGTACCGTAAAATGGTAGAATCCGGGTGAGTACCGAGAAAAGGTAGAATCCGTGCCACTATTGAAAAACTGTCCTCACGAGTTTCGGAATAGGGTAGAATCAGTGTGAGTACCGAAAAATGGTAGAATCCGGGCGAGTACCGAGATAAGGTAGACTCCGTGCCACTATTGAAAAACTGTCCGGACGACTATCGGAAAATGGTAGAATCAGTGGGAGAACCAGAAATTGGTAGAATCCGGGCGAGTACCGGGAAAAGGTAGAATCTGTGCCGCTATTAAAAACTGTACGGACGAGAATCGGAAAATGGTAGAATGAGTGTGAGTACCGGAAAATGGTAGAATTCGGGTGAGTACCGAGAAAAGGTAGAATCCGTGCCACTATTGAAAAACTGTCCTGACGAGTTTGGGAAAAGGGTAGAATCAGTGTGAGTACCGGAAAATAGTAGAATCCGGGCGAGTACCGGGAGAAGAGAGACTCCGTGCCACTATTGAAAAACTGTCTGGACGAGTTTCGGAAAAGGGTAGAATCAGTGTGTGTACCAGAAATTCGTAGAATCTGGGCGAGTACCGGGAGAAGGAAGAATCTGTGCCACTATTGAAAAATTGTACGGACGATTATCGGAAAAGGGTAGAATCATTGTGAGTACCAGAAATTGGTGGAATCTGGGCTAGTACCGGGAAAAGGTAGAATACGTGCCACTATTCAAAAACCGTACTAACGAGTATCGAAAAAGGGTAGAATCAGTTTGAGTACCAGAAATTCGTAGAATCCGGGCGAGTACCGAGAAAAGGTAGAATCCGTGCAACTATTGAGAAACTGTACTGACGAGTATCGGAAAATGGTAGAATTAGTGTGAGTACCAGAAATTGGTAGAATCCGGGCGAGTACCGGGATAAGGTAGAATTCGTGCCACTATTGAAAAACTGTACGGACGAGTATCGGAAAATGGTAGAATGAGTGTGAGTACCTGATTCGACTCATGGTAGCTTAGCTTTAAAGGCGTATCAACAAAATTTATACCTTGAATACTATTACTAAAGTAGCCAAGCTACTATAGCATAGTGGTTCTAGGATCGTTCACTGGGAAGGGTTTTCGCAAACACAAGTGATATTCAAATTAGGAAAATAGATGATTTTCTTATGGATGTTAGTTTTAAAAGAAGATGCAAATGTTTTAGAAAGATTTAAACTAATCTAAGCTAACATTAAAGACTAAAATGAAAGGGTGTAAAAACAAGTTTCTCAAATATAGGATAGCTATGCTCTGGCTCTTATGCAAATTGGAAATCTCAGGATAGGCTCCTCGCGTTGGGGTTGCAACTATGGTGATGCTTGCTTCCCGAACCGGTATGGATTTAGCAAATCAAGTTTTAATCCTTTAAAATGGCAAAACAGATGGTAGTGAATTTCATCAATGGTTATTCACCTTAGACTTCCTTTGAATGGCTCGTAAGAGATAACTAATGGTCTAAAGCCAAAAGCTTACCAAATATTGGCAACTCAAAGTCATTCCAGGTGATAAACTCACCTTTCAATGGCCATTGAAATTGGTTCTAACGGATTAATGCAAAACTTGGAATTGAAAACCTCACCTTCCAATAGCTCGTAGGAGATAACTAATGGATAGAAATCCAAAAGCTTATCAAGTATTGGCCGTTGGAAGTTGTCAAAAGGAAATAAAAACCAAATTTTGCATTAATGAACCATTAATGAAAAACGACTACCTTACCTTCCGGGTGCGAGAAATTTCCATGGGATTGCATCCAAGCCATCACATAACATCCATACTTTGAGAAACTAAAAGTTTTAGCCAATCATCCTTTGAGGAAAAGCCCTCAGAGGCTGTTTGGCTACTAAGAAAATAGAAATGGGGAAGAACAGGAGAAGAGAGAAAAACAGAGCAAGGCTCTGTATATTCTATATATTGATCGATATCTGTTACAATGGATGCAAGGGAATATATATAGAGAAGTTTTTCCAACCTTCCTAGCTAAGAAATTACATGAGTGGTGGATTACAAGGAGAAGAATGGAAATTTATACAAAAATATCCAAAAGAAAAGATCTCGTGTGGAGTCGGCAGAAACAGGGGAAAATTCGCACCATGCAAGGGGGTGTGCGAATTTGGAAGGTGTTGTGCGAAAATTTCGCACACCCCTGGAGCAGTTGTCTTCCGAAGGCCATATCTTCCTCATTTCAGCTCCAAATTGTACATGGTTTGAAGCGTTGGATTCTTGACTTCCTGAGCTTTGAAACGGTATATAGAATGTAAAAAATGGACATCGGGAAGTGCTCCAAAAGTGCCAAAGAAGACTGAAGCTGCTGTCCTCTTTGCTTCTCTTCACTTTGCTTGCTTTTCCTTTTTGCTTCTCTTTCCTTGCATACTTTGAACGACTTTGGCAAAGGGCTATGGAGCTCCAAAGCTTGGTTCTTCATGAATTTGAGCTTCCAAAAGCTTTGCTATAACTTGTCCAAGAAGTTCCTCCATCATTTGGCATGCTTGAATTGATTCATAAGCTGATATAAACATGTAAACTTGCCACAAAATGGTTAAAACCAATTACTAAGGACCTTAATGAATTAATTGGGTTAAATGAATATGATTACTACACAAAGGTGCTTAAAACCATTATAATTAGGTCTACAACATAGCACTTTTTGGTAGTAATCAGTACCGGAAAATGGTAGAATTCGGGTGAGTACCGAGAAAAGGTAGAATCCGTGCCACTATTGAAAAACTGTCCTTACGAGTTTGGGAAAAGGGTAGAATCAGTGTGAGTACCGGAAAATGGTAGAATCCGGGTGAGTACCGGGAGAAGGGAGACTCCGTGCCACTATTGAAAAACTGTCCGGACGAGTTTCGGAAAAGGGTAGTATGAGTGTGAGTACCAGAAATTCGTAGAATCTGGGCGAGTATCGGGAGAAGGAATAATCCGTGCCACTATTGAAAAATTGTACGGACGATTATGGGAAAAGGGTAGAATCAGTGTTAGTACCAGAAATTGGTGGAATCTGGGCTAGTACCGGGAAAAGGTATAATACGTGCCACTATTGAAAAACTGTACTGACGAGTATCGAAAAAGGGTAGAATCAGTGTGAGTACCAGAAATTGGTAGAATCCGGGTGAGTACCGGGAAAAGGTAGAATCCGTTCCACTTCTGATTAACTGTACGGACGATTATCGGAAAAGGGTAGAATCAGTGTGAGTACCAGAAATTGGTGGAATCTGGGCTAGTACCGGGAAAAGGTAGAATACGTGCCACTATTGAAAAACTGTACTGACGAGTATCGAAAAAGGGTAGAATCAGTGTGAGTACCAGAAATTGGCAGAATACGGGCGAGTACCGGGAAAAGGTAAAATCCGTGCCACTATTGAAAAACTGTACGGACGAGTATCGGAAAATGGTAGAATGAGTGTGAGTACCGGAAAATGGTATAATCCGGGTGAGTACCGAGAAAAGGTACAATTCGTGCTACTATTGAACAACTGTCCTGACGAGTTTCGGAAGAGGGTAGAATCAGTGTAAGTACCGAAAAATGGTAGAATCCGGGCGAGTACCGGGAGAAGGTAGAATCCGTGCCACTATTGAAAAACTGTCCGAACGAGTTTCGGAAAAGGGTAGAATCAGTGTGAGTACCGGGAGAAGGTAGAATCCGTGCCACTATTGAAAAACTTTACGGACGATTATCGGAAAAGGAAGAATCAGTGTGAGTACCAGAAATTGGTGGAATCTGGGCTAGTACCGGGAAAAGGTAGAATACGTGCCACTATTGAAAAACTGTACTGACGAGTATCGAAAAAGGGTAGAATCAGTGTGAGTACCAGAAATTGGTACAATCCGGGCGAGTACCGGGAAAAGGTAGAATCCGTGCCACTATTGATAAATTGTACGAACGATTATCGGAAAAGGGTAGAATCAGTGTGAGTACCAGAAATTGGTGGAATCTGGGCTAGTACTGGGAAAAGGTAGAATACGTGCCACTATTGAAAAACTGTACTGACGAGTATCGAAAAAGGGTAGAATCAGTGTGAGTACCAGAAATTGGTAGAATCCGGGCGAGTACCGGGAAAAGGTAGAATCCGTGCCACTATTGAAAAACTGTACGAACGATTATCGGAAAAGGGTAGAATCAGTGTCACTATTGAAAAACTGTCCGGACGAGTTTCGGAAAAGGGTAGGATCAGTGTGAGTACCAGAAATTCGTAGAATCCGGGCGAGCACCGGGAAAAGGTAGAATTCGTGCCACTATTGAAAAAACTGTACGGACGATTATCGGAAAAGGGTACCATCAGTGTGCGTACCAGAAATATGTAGAATCCGAGAGAGTACCGGGAAAAGGTAGAATCCGTGCCACTATTGAAAAACTGTACGGACGATTATCGGAAAAGGGTAGAATCAGTGTGAGTACCAGAAATTGGTAGCATCCGGGCGAGTACCGGGAAAAGGTAGAAACCGTGCCACTATTGAAAAACTGTCCGGACGAGTATCGAAAAATGGTAGAATGAGTGTAAGTACTGGAAAATGGTAGAATCCGGGTGAGTACCGAGAAAAGGTAGACTCCGTGCCACTATTAAAAAGCTGTCCGGACGAGTTTCGGAAAAGGGTAGAATCAGTGTGAGTACCAGAAATTCGTAGAATCCGGGGGAGTACCGGGAGGAGGTAGAATCCGTGCCACTATTGAAAAACTGTACATACGATTATCGGAAAAGGGTAGAATCAGTGTGAGTACCAGAAATTGGTGGAATCTGGGCTAGTACCGGGAAAAGGTAGAATCTGTGCCACTATATAAAAACTGTCCGGACGAGTTTCGGAAAAGAGTAGAATCAGTGTGAGTACCAGAAATTCGTAGAATCCGGGCGAGCACCGGGAAAAGGTAGAATCCGTGCCACTATTGAAAAACTGTACGGACGATTATCGGAAAAGGGTAGAATCAGTGTGAGTACCAGAAATTGGTGGAATCTGGGCTAGTACCGGGAAGAGGTAGAATATGTGTCACTGTTGAAAAACTGTACTGACGAGTATCGAAAAAGGGTAGAATCAGTGTGAGTACCAGAAATTGGTAGAATCCGGGCTAGTACCGAGAAAAGGTAGAATCCATGCAACTATTGAGAAACTGTACTTACGAGTATCGAAAAATGGTAGAATCAGTGTGAATACTAGAAATTGGTAGAATCCGGGAGAGTACAGGGAAAACGTAGAATCCGTGCCACTATTGAAAAACTGTACGGACGATTATCGGAAAAGGGTAGAATCAGTGTGAGTACCAAAAATTGGTAGAATCCAGGCGAGTACCGGGAAAAGGTAGAAACCGTGCCACTATTGAAAAACTGTCCGGACGAGTATCGGAAAATGGTAGAATCAGTGTGAGTACCGGAAAATGGTAGAATCCAGGTGAGTACCGAGAAAATGTAGACTCCGTGCCAACATTAAAAAACTGTCTGGACGAGTTTCAGAAAAGGGTAGAATCAGTGTGAGTACCAGAAATTCGTAGAATCCGGGGGAGTATCGGGAGAAGGTAGAATCCGTGCCACTATTGGAAAACTGTACGGACGATTATCGAAAAAGGGTAGAATCAGTGTGAGTACCAGAAATTGGTGGAATCTGGGCTAGTACCGGGAAAAGGTAGAATATGTGCCACTATTGAATAACTGTACTGACGAGTATCGAAAAAGGGTAGAATCAGTGTAAGTACCTAAAATTGGTAGAATCTGGGCTAGTACCAAGAAAAGGTAGAATCCATGTAACTATTGAGAAACTGTACTGACGAGTATCGGAAATGGGTAGAATCAGTGTGTGTACCAGAAATTCGTAGAATCCGGGCAAGTACCAGGAAAAGGTAGAATCCGTGCCACTATTGAAAAACTGTACGGACGAGTATCGCAAAATGGTAGAATGAGTGTGAGTACAGGAAAATGGTAAAATCCGCGTGAGTACCGAGAAAAGGTAGAATCTGTGCCACTATTGAAAAACTGTCCTGACGTATTTCGGAAAATGGTAGAATCAGTGTGAGTACCGGAAAATTGTAGAATCCGGGCGAGTACCGGGAAAAGGTAAACTCCGTGCCACTATTGAAAAACTGTCCGGACGAGTTTCGGAAAAGGGTAGGATCAGTGTGAGTACCAGAAATTCGTAGAATCCGGGCGAGTACCGGGAAAAGGTAGAATCCGTGCCACTATTGAAAAACTGTACGGACTATTATCGGAAAAGGATAGAATCAGTGTGAGTTCCAGAAATTGGTGGAATCTGGGCTAGTACCGGGAGAGGGTAGACTTCGTGCCACTATATAAAAACTGTCTGGACGAGTTTGGGAAAAAGGTAGAATCAGTGTGAGTACCAGAAATTCGTAGAATCCGGGCGAATACCGGGAAAAGGTAGAATCTGTGCCACTATTGAAAAACTGTACGGACGATTATCGGAAAAGGGTAGAATCAGTGTGAGTACCAGAAATATGTAGCATCCAGGCGAGTACCGGGAAAAGGTAAACTCCGTGCCACTATTGAAAAACTGTCCGGACGAGTTTCGGAAAAGGGTAGGATCAGTGTGAGTACCAGAAATTCGTAGAATCCGGGCGAGCACCGGGAAAAGGTAAAATCTGTGCCACTATTGAAAAACTGTACGGACGATTATCGGAAAAGGGTAGAATCAGTGTGAGTACCAGAAATTGGTTGAATCTGGGCTAGTACCGGGAAGAGGTAGAATATGTGTCACTATTGAATAACTGTACTGACGAGTATCGAAAAAGGGTAGAATCAGTGTAAGTACCTGAAATTGGTAGAATCTGGGCTAGTACCAAGAAAAGGTAGAATCCATGTAACTATTGAGAAACTGTACTGACGAGTATCGGAAATGGGTAGAATCAGTGTGTGTACCAGAAATTCGTAGAATCCGGGCAAGTACCAAGAAAAGGTAGAATCCGTGCCACTATTGAAAAACTGTACGGACGAGTATCGGAAAATGGTAGAATGAGTGTGAGTACAGGAAAATGGTAGAATCCGCGTGAGTACCGAGAAAAGGTAGAATCTGTGCCACTATTGAAAAACTGTCCTGACGTGTTTCGGAAAATGGTAGAATCAGTGTGAGTACCGGAAAATTGTAGAATCCGGGCGAGTACCGGGAAAAGGTAAACTCCATGCCACTATTGAAAAACTGTCCGGACGAGTTTCGAAAAGGGGTAGGATCAGTGTGAGTACCAGAAATTCGTAGAATCCGGGCGAGTACCGGGAAAAGGTAGAATCCGTGCCACTATTGAAAAACTGTACGGACGATTATCGGAAAATGATAGAATCAGTGTGAGTTCCAGAAATTGGTGGAATCTGGGCTAGTACCGGGAGAAGGTAGACTCCGTGCCACTATATAAAAACTGTCTGGACGAGTTTGGGAAAATGGTAGAATCAGTGTGAGTACCAGAAATTCGTAGAATCCGGGCGAGCACCGGGAAAAGGTAGAATCTGTGCCACTATTGAAAAACTGTACGGACGATTATCGGAAAAGGGTAGAATCAGTGTGAGTACCAGAAATATGTAGCATCCAGGCGAGTACCGGGAAAAGGTAAACTCCGTGCCACTATTGAAAAACTGTCCGGACGAGTTTCGGAAAAGGGTAGGATCAGTGTGAGCACCAGAAATTCGTAGAATCCGGGCGAGTACCGGGAAAAGGTAGAAACCGTGCCACTATTGAAAAACTGTCCGGACGAGTATCGAAAAATGGTAGAATGAGTGTAAGTACTGGAAAATGGTAGAATCCGGGTGAGTACCGAGAAAAGGTAGACTCCGTGCCACTATTAAAAAGCTGTCCGGACGAGTTTCGGAAAAGGGTAGAATCAGTGTGAGTACCAGAAATTCGTAGAATCCGGGGGAGTACCGGGAGGAGGTAGAATCCGTGCCACTATTGAAAAACTGTACATACGATTATAGGAAAAGGGTAGAATCAGTGTGAGTACCAGAAATTGGTGGAATCTGGGCTAGTACCGGGAAAAGGTAGAATCCGTGCCACTATATAAAAACTGTCCGGACGAGTTTCGGAAAAGAGTAGAATCAGTGTGAGTACCAGAAATTCGTAGAATCCGGGCGAGCACCGGGAAAAGGTAGAATCCGTGCCACTATTGAAAAACTGTACGGACGATTATCGGAAAAGGGTAGAATGAGTGTGAGTACCAGAAATTGGTGGAATCTGGGCTAGTACCGGGAAGACGTAGAATATGTGTCACTGTTGAAAAACTGTACTGACGAGTATCGAAAAAGGGTAGAATCAGTGTGAGTACCAGAAATTGGTAGAATCCGGGCTAGTACCGAGAAAAGGTAGAATCCATGCAACTATTGAGAAACTGTACTTATGAGTATCGAAAAATGGTAGAATCAGTGTGAGTACTAGAAATTGGTAGAATCCGGGAGAGTACAGGGAAAATGTAGAATCCGTGCCACTATTGAAAAACTGTACGGACGATTATCGGAAAAGGGTAGAATCAGTGTGAGTACCAGAAATTGGTAGAATCCGGTCGAGTACCGGGAAAAGGTAGAAACCGTGCCACTATTGAAAAACTGTCCGGACGATTATCGGAAAAGGGTAGAATCAAAGTGAGTACCAGAAATTGGTAGAATCCGGGTGAGTACCGAGAAAATGTAGACTCCGTGCCAATATTAAAAAACTGTCTGGACGAGTTTCAGAAAAGGGTAGAATCAGTGTGAGTACCAGAAATTCGTAGAATCCGGGAGAGTACCGGGAAAAGGTAGAATCCGTGCCACTATTGAAAAACTGTCCGGACGAGTATCGGAAAAGGGTAGAATCAATGTGAGTACCAGAAATTGGTGGAATCTGGGCTAGTACCGGGAAAAGGTAGAATATGTGCCACTATTGAATAATTGTACTGACGAGTATCGAAAAAGGGTAGAATCAGTGTAAGTACCTGAAATTGGTAGAATCTGGGCTAGTACCAAGAAAAGGTAGAATCCATGTAACTATTGAGAAACTGTACTGACGAGTATCGGAAATGGGTAGAATCAGTGTGTGTACCAGAAATTCGTAGAATCCGGGCAAGTACCAGGAAAAGGTAGAATCCGTGCCACTATTGAAAAACTGTACGGACGAGTATCGGAAAAGGGTAGAATCAGTGTGAGTACCAGAAATTGGTGGAATCTGGGCTAGTACCGGGAAAAGGTAGAATCCGTGCCACTATATAAAAACTATCCGGACGAGTTTCGGAAAAGAGTAGAATCAGTGTGAGTACCAGAAATTCGTAGAATCCGGGCGAGCACCGGGAAAAGGTAGAATCCGTGCCACTATTGAAAAACTGTACGGACGATTATCGGAAAAGGGTAGAATCAGTGTGAGTACCAGAAATTGGTGGAATCTAGGCTAGTACGGGGAAGAGGTAGAATATGTGTCACTGTTGAAAAACTGTACTGACGAGTATCGAAAAAGGGTAGAATCAGTGTGAGTACCAGAAATTGGTAGAATCCGGGCTAGTACCGAGAAAAGGTAGAATCCATGCAACTATTGAGAAACTGTACTTACGAGTATCGAAAAATGGTAGAATCAGTGTGAGTACTAGAAATTGGTAGAATCCGGGAGAGTACAGGGAAAACGTAGAATCCGTGCCACTATTGAAAAATTGTACGGACGATTATCGGAAAAGGGTAGAATCAGTGTGAGTACCCGAAATTGGTAGAATCCGGTCGAGTACCGGGAAAAGGTAGAAACCGTGCCACTATTGAAAAACTGTCCGGACGATTATCGGAAAAGGGTAGAATCAGTGTGATTACCAGAAATTGGTGGAATCCGGGTGAGTACCGAGAAAATGTAGACTCCGTGCCAATATTAAAAAACTGTCCGGACGAGTTTCAGAAAAGGGTAGAATCAGTGTGAGTACCAGAAATTCGTAGAATCCGGGAGAGTACCGGGAAAAGGTAGAATCCGTGCCACTATTGAAAAACTGTACGGACGATTATCGAAAAAGGGTAGAATCAATGTGAGTACCAGAAATTGGTGGAATCTGGGCTAGTACCGGGAAAAGGTAGAATATGTGCCACTATTGAATAATTGTACTGACGAGTATCGAAAAAGGGTAGAATCAGTGTAAGTACCTGAAATTGGTAGAATCTGGGCTAGTACCAAGAAAAGGTAGAATCCATGTAACTATTGAGAAACTGTACTGACGAGTATCGGAAATGGGTAGAATCAGTGTGTGTACCAGAAATTCGTAGAATCCGGGCAAGTACCAGGAAAAGGTAGAATCCGTGCCACTATTGAAAAACTGTACGGACGAGTATCGGAAAAGGGTAGAATCAGTGTGAGTACCAGAAATTGGTGGAATCCGGGTGAGTACCGAGAAAATGTAGACTCCGTGCCAATATTAAAAAACTGTCCGGACGAGTTTCAGAAAAGGTTAGAATCAGTGTGAGTACCAGAAATTCGTAGAATGCGGGGGAGTTCCGGGATAAGGTACAATCCGTGCCACTATTGAAAAACTGTACGGACGATTATCGGAAAAGGGTAGAATCAGTGTGAGTACCAGAAATTGGTGGAATCTGGGCTAGTACCGGGAAGAGGTAGAATATGTGTCACTGTTGAAAAACTGTACTGACGAGTATCGAAAAAGGGTAGAATCAGTGTGAGTAGCAGAAATTGGTAGAATCCGGGTGAGTACCGAGAAAATGTAGACTCCGTGCCAATATTAAAAAACTGTCCGGACGAGTTTCAGAAAAGGTTAGAATCAGTGTGAGTACCAGAAATTCGTAGAATGCGGGGGAGTTCCGGGATAAGGTACAATCCGTGCCACTATTGAAAAACTGTACGGACGATTATCGGAAAAGGGTAGAATGAGTGTGAGTACCAGAAATTGGTGGAATCTGCGCTAGTACCGGGAAAAGGTAGAATCTGTGCCACTATTGAAAAACTGTACGGACGGATATCGGAAAGGGGTAGAATCAGTGTGAGTACCTGAAATATGTAGAATCCAGGCGAGTACCGAGAAAAGGTAGAAACCGTTCCACTATTGAAAAACTGTCCGGACAAGTATCGGAAAATGGTAGAATCCGGGTGAGTACCGAGAAAAGGTAGACTCCGTGCCACTATAAAAAAACTTTCCTGACGAGTTTCGGAAAATGGTAGAATCAGTGTGAGTACCAGAAATTCATAGAATCCGGGCTAGTACCGGGAGAAGGTAGAATCCGTGCCACTATTTAAAAACTGTACGGACGATTATCGGAAAAGGTTAGAATCAGTGTGAGTACCAGAAATTGGTAGAATCTTGGCGAGTGCCGGGAAAAGGTAGAAACCGTGCCACTATTGAAAAACTGTCCGGACGAGTATCGGAAAATGGTAGAATGAGTGTGAGTACCGGAAAATGGTAGAATCCGGGTGAGTACCGAGAAAAGGTAGACTCCGTGCCAAAATTGAAAAATTTATGGACGAGTATCGGAAAATGGTCGAACTAACGTGAGTGCCGAAAAAAGGTAGAATCCGGGCCACTATTTAAAAACTGTCCGGACGAGTTTCGTAAAATGGTAAAATCAGTGTGTGTACCGAAAAATGGTAGAATCCGAGCGGGTACCGGGAAAAGGTAGAATCAGTGCATGTACCGAAAAACTATAAGGACGACTATCGGAAAAGGGTAGAATGAGTGTGAGTACCGGAAAATGGAAGAATCCGGGTGCGTAGGGAGAAAAGGTAGAATCAGTGTGAGTTCCAGAAATTGGTGGAATCTGGGCTTGTACCGGGAGAAGGTAGACTCCGTGCCACTATATAAAAACTGTCTGGACAAGTTTGGGAAAACGGTAGAATTAGTGTGAGTACCAGAAATTCGTAGAATCCATGCGAGCACCGGGAAAAGGTAGAATCAGTGTGAGTTCCAGAAATTGGTGGAATCTGGGCTAGTACCGGGAGAAGGTAGACTCCGTGCCACTATATAAAAACTGTCTGGACGAGTTTGGGAAAATGGTAGAATCAGTGTGAGTACCAGAAATTCGTAGAATCCGGGCGAGCACCGGGAAAAGGTAGAATCCGTGCCACTATTGAAAAACTGTACGGACGATTATCGAAAAAGGGTAGAATCAGTGTGAGTACCAGAAATATGTAGAATCCAGGCGAGTACCGGGAAAATCTAAACTCCGTGCCATTATTGAAAAACTGTCCGGACGAGTTTCGGAAAAGGGTAGGATCATTGTGAGTACCAGAAATTCGTAGAATCCGGGCGAGTACCGGGAAAAGGTAGAATCCGTGCCACTATTGAAAAACTGTACAGACGATTATCGGAAAAGGGTAGAATCAGTGTGAGTTCCAGAAATTGGTGGAATTTGGGCTAGTACCGGGAGATGGTAGACTCCGTGCCACTATATAAAAACTGTCTGGACGAGTTTGGGAAAAGGGTAGAATCAGTGTGAGTACCAGAAATTCGTAGAATCCGGGCGAGCACCAGGAAAAGGTAGAATCCGTGCCACTATTGAAAAACTGTACGGACGATTATCGAAAAAGGGTAGAATCAGTGTGAGTACCAGAAATATGTAGAATCCAGGCGAGTACCGAGAAAAGGTAAACTCCGTGCCACTATTGAAAAACTGTCCGGACGAGTTTCGGAAAAGGGTAGGATCAGTGTGAGTTCCAGAAATTGGGGGAATCTGGGCTAGTATCGGGAGAAGGTAGACTCCGTGCCACTATATAAAAACTGTCTGGACGAGTTTGGGAAAACGGTAGAATCAGTGTGAGTACGAGAAATTCGTAGAATCCGGGCGAGCACCGGGAAAAGGTAGAATCCGTGCCACTATTGAAAAACTGTACGGACGATTATCGGAAAAGGGTAGAATCAGTGTGAGTTCCAAAAATTGGTGGAATCTGGGCTAGTACCGGGAGAAAGTAGACTCCGTGCCACTATATAAAAACTGTCTGGACGAGTTTGGGAAAAGGGTAGAATCAGTGTGAGTACCAGAAATTCGTAGAATCCGGGCGAGCACCAGGAAAAGGTAGAATCCGTGCCACTATTGAAAAACTGTACGGACGATTATCGGAAAAGGGTAGAATCAGTGTGAGTACCAGAAATATGTAGAATTCAGGCGAGTACCGGGAAAAGCTAAACTCCGTGCCATTATTGAAAAACTGTCCGGACGAGTTTCGGAAAAGGGTAGGATCATTGTGAGTACCAGAAATTCGTAGAATCCGGGCGAGTACCGGGAAAAGGTAGAATCCGTGCCACTATTGAAAAACTGTACGGACGATTATCGGAAAAGGGTAGAATCAGTGTGAGTTCCAGAAATTGGTGGAATCTGGGCTAGTACCGGGAGATGGTAGACTCCGTGCCACTATATAAAAACTGTCTGGACGAGTTTGGGAAAAGGGTAGAATCAGTGTGAGTACCAGAAATTCGTAGAATCCGGGCGAGCACCAGGAAAAGGTAGAATCCGTGCCACTATTGAAAAACTGTACGGACGATTATCGGAAAAGGGTAGAATCAGTGTGAGTACCAGAAATATGTAGAATCCAGGCGAGTACCGAGAAAAGGTAAACTCCGTGCCACTATTGAAAAACTGTCCGGACGAGTTTCGGAAAAGGGTAGGATCAGTGTGAGTTCCAGAAATTGGTGGAATCTGGGCTAGTATCGGGAGAGGGTAGACTCCGTGCCACTATATAAAAACTGTCTGGACGAGTTTGGGAAAACGGTAGAATCAGTGTGAGTACGAGAAATTCGTAGAATCCGGGCGAGCACCGGGAAAAGGTAGAATCCGTGCCACTATTGAAAAACTGTACGGACGATTATCGGAAAAGGGTAGAATCAGTGTGAGTTCCAGAAATTGGTGGAATCTGGGCTAGTACCGGGAGAAGGTAGACTCCGTGCCACTATATAAAAACTGTCTGGACGAGTTTGGGAAAAGGGTAGAATCAGTGTGAGTACCAGAAATTCGTAGAATCCGGGCGAGCACCAGGAAAAGGTAGAATCCGTGCCACTATTGAAAAACTGTACGGACGATTATCGGAAAAGGGTAGAATCAGTGTGAGTACCAGAAATATGTAGAATCCAGGCGAGTACCGGGAAAAGGTAAACTCCGTGCCACTATTGAAAAACTGTCCGGACGAGTTTCGGAAAAGGGTAGGATCAGTGTGAGTACCAGAAATTCGTAGAATCCGGGCGAGTACCGGGAAAAGATAGAATCCGTGCCACTATTGAAAAACTGTACGGACGACTCTCGGAAAAGGGTAGAATCAGTGTGAGTTCCAGAAATTGGTGAAATCTGGGCTAGTACCGGGAGAAGGTAGACTCCGTGCCACTATATAAAAACTATTTGGACGAGTTTCGGAAAAGGGTAGAATTCCTGTGAGTACAAGAAATTCGTAAAATCCGGGCGAGCACCGGGAAAAGGAAAAATCCGTGCCACTATTGAAAAACTGTACGGACGATTATCGAAAAAGGGTAGAATGAGTGTGAGTACCAGAAATATGTAGAATCCGGGAGAGTACCGGGAAAAGGTAGAATCCGTGCCACTATTGAAAAACTGTACGGACGATTATCGGAATAGGGTAGAATCAGTGTGAGTACCACAAATTGGTAGAATCCGGGCGAGTACCGGGAAAAGGTAGAAACCGTGCCACTATTGAAAAACTGTCCGGACGAGTATCGAAAAATGGTAGAATGAGTGTGAATACCGGAAAATGGTAGAATCCGGGTGAGTACCGAGAAAAGGTAGACTCCGTGCCACTAGTAAAAAACTGTCCGGACGAGTTTCGGAAAAGGGTAGAATCAGTGTGAGTACCAGAAATTCGTAGAATCCGGGGGAGTACCGGGAGAAGTTAGAATCCGTGCCACTATTGAAAAACTGTACGGACGATTATCGGAAAAGGCAGGTAGAATCAGTGTGAGTACCAGAAATTGGTGGAATCTTGGCTAGTACCGGGAAAAGGTAGAATATGTGCCACTATTGAAAAACTATACTGACGAGTATCGAAAAAGGGTAGAATCAGTGTGAGTACCAGAAATTGGTAGAATCCGGGCTAGTACCGAGAAAAGGTAGAATCCATGCAACTAGTGAGAAACTGTATTGACGAGTATCGGAAAAGGATAGAATCAGTGTGAGTACCAGAAATTGGTAGAATCCGGGCGAGTACCCGAAAAAGGTAGAATCTGTGCCACTATTGAAAAACTGTACGAACTATTATCGAAAAAGGGTAGAATCAGTGTGTGTACCAGAAATTGCTGGAATCTGGGCTAGTAACGGGAAAAGGTAGAATACGTGCCACTATTGAAAAACTGTACTGACGAGTATCGAAACAGTGTAGAATCAGTGTGAGTACTAGAAATTGGTAGAATCCGGGCGAGTACCGGGAAAAGATATAATCCGTCCCACTATTGATAAACTATACGGACGATTATCGGAAAAGGGTAGAATCAGTGTGAGTACCAGAAATTGGTGGAATCTGGGCTAGTACCGGGAAAAGGTAGAATACGTGCCACTATTGAAAAACTGTGCTGACGAGTATCGAAAAAGGGTAGAATCAGTGGGAGTACCAAAAATTGCTAGAATCCGGGCGTGTACCGAGAAAAGGTAGAATCCGTGCTACTATTGAGAAATTTTACTGACGAGTATCGGAAAAAGGTAGAATCAGTGTGAGTACCAGAAATTGGTAGAATCCGGACGAGTACCGGGAAAAGGTAGAATCCGTGCAACTATTGAAAAACTTTACGGACGAGTATCGGAAAATGGTAGAATGAGTGTGAGTACCGAAAAATGGTAGAATCCGGGTGAGTACCGTGAAAAGGTAAATCCATGCCACTATTGAAAAACTGTCCTGACGAGTTTCGATAAAGGGTAGAATCAGTGTGAGTACCGGAAAATGGTAGAATCCGGGCGAGTACCGGGAAAAGGTAGACTCCGTGCCACTATTGAAAAACTGTCCGGACGAGTTTCGGAAAAGGGTAGAATCAGTGTGAGTACCAGAAATTGGTAGAATCCGGGCGAGTACCGAGAAAAGGTAGAATCCGTGCTACTATTGAGAAACTGTACTGACGAGTATCGGAAAAATGTAGAATCAGTGTGAGTACCAGAAATTGGTAGAATCCGGGTGAGTACCGGGAAAAGGTAGAATTCGTGCCACTATTGAAAAACTGTACGGACGAGTATCGAAAAATGGTAGAATGAGTGTGAGTACCGAAAAATGGTAGAATCCGGGTGAGTACCGAGAAAATGTAGAAACCGTGCCACTATTGAAAAACTGTCCGTACGAGTTTCCGAAAAGGGTAGAATTAGTGTGAGTACCGGAAAATGGTAGAATCCGGGCGAGTACCGGGAGAAGGTAGACTCCGTTCCACTATTGAAATACTGTCCGGACGAGTTTCGGAAAAGGGTAGAATTAGTGTCAGTACCAGAAATTTGTAGAATCCGGGCGAGCACCGTAAAAAGGTAGAATCCGTGCCACTATTGAAAAACTATCCTGACGAGTTTCGGAAAAGGGTAGAATTACAGTGAGTACCGGAAAATGGTAGAATCCAGGCGAGTACCAGGAGAAGGTAGAATCCGTGTCACTAGAATTCGTGTCACTATTGAAAAACTGTACGGACGATTATCAAAAAAGGGTAGAATCAGTGTGAGTACCAGAAATTTGAAGAATCCGGGCGAGCACCGGGTAAGGGTAGAATCCGTGCCACTATTGAAAAACTATACGAACGATTATCAGAAAAGGGTAGAATCAGTGAGAGTACCAGAAATTGGTAGAATCCGGGCGAGTACCGGGTCAAGGTAGAATATATGCCACTATTGAAAAATTTATGGACGAGTTTCGGAAAATGGTCAAACTAGCGTGAGTGCCGAAAAAAGGTAGGATCCAGGCGATTACAGGGAAAAGGTAGAATCGCTGCCACTATTGAAAAATTGTCCTAACGAGTTTCGAAAAATGGTAGAATCAGTGTGAGTACCGAAAAATGGTAGAATCAATGCGAGTACCAAAAAACTATAAGGGCAAGTATCAGAAAAGGGTAGAATGAGTGTGAGTACCGGAAAATGGTAGAATTCGGGTGAGTACGGAGAAAAGGTTGAATCCGTGCCACTATTGAAAAACTTTCCTGACGAGTTTCGGAAAAGGGTAGAATCAGTGTGGGTACCGGAAAATGGTAGAATCCGGGCGTGTACCGGGAGAAGGTAGACTCCGTGACACTTTTGAAAAACTGTCCGAACGAGTTTTGGAAAAAGGTAGAATGAGTGGGAGTACCAGAAATTGGTAGAATCCGGGCGAGTACCGGGAAAAGGTAAAAACCGTGCCACTATTGAAAAACTGTACGGACGATTATCGGAAAAGGGTAGAATCAGTGTGAGTACCAGAAATTGGTAGAATCTGGGCGAGTACGGGGAAAAGGTAGAATCCGTGCCACTATTGAAAAACTATCCTGACGAGTTTCGAAAAAGGGTAGAATTAGTGTGAGTACCGGAAAATGGTAGAATCCGGGCGAGTACCGGGAGAATGTAGAATCCGTGTCACTAGAATCCGTGTCACTATTGAAAAACTATACGGACGATTGTCGGAAAATGGTAGAATCTGTGTGAGTACCAGAAATTGGTAGAATCCGGGCGGCGAGTACCGAGAAAAGGTAGAATCCGTGCTACTATTGAGAAACTGTACTGACGAGTATCGGAAAAATGTAGAATCAATGTGAGTACCAGAAATTGGTAGAATCCGGGCGAGTACCGGGGAAAGGTAGAATCCGTGCCACTATTGAAAAACTGTACAGACGAGTATCAGAAAATGGTAGAATGAGTGTGAGTACCGAAAAATGGTAGAATCCGGGTGAGTACGGAGAAAAGGTAGAATCCGTGCCACTATTGAAAAACAGTACGGACGAGTTTCAGAAAAGGGTACAATCAGTGTGAGTACCGGAAAATGGTAGAATCCGGGCGAGTACCGGGAGAAGGTAGACTCCATGCCACTATTGAAATACTGTCCGGACGAGTTTCGAAAAAGGGTAGAATCAGGTCAGTACCAGAAATTTGTAGAATCCGGGTGAGCATCGGGAAAAGGTAGAATCCGTGCCACTATTGAAAAACTATACGGACGATTATCAGAAAAGGGTAGAATCAGTGAGAGTACCACAAATTGGTAGAATCCGGGCGAGTACCGGGTAAAGGTAGAATATATGCCACTATTGAAAAATTTATGGACGAGTATCGGAAAATGGTCGAACTAGCGTGAGTGCCGAAAAAAGGTAGGATCCGGGCGATTACAGGGAAAAGGTAGAATCCCTGCCACTATTGAAAAACTGTCCGGACGAGTTTCGGAAAAGGGTGGAATCAGTGTGAGTACCAGAAATTTGTAGATTCCGGGCGAGCACCGGGAAAAGGTAGAATCCGTGCCACTATTGAAAAACTATACGGACGATTATCAGAAAAGGGTAGAATCAGTGAGAGTACCAGAAATTGGTAGAATCCGGGCGAGTACCGGGTAAAGGTAGAATATATGCCACTATAGAAAAATTTATGGACGAGTATCGGAAAATGGTCGAACTAGCGTGAGTGCCGAAAAAAGGTAGGATCCGGGCGATTACAGGGAAAAGGTAGAATCCCTGCCACTATTGAAAAACTGTCCGGACGAGTTTCAGAAAAGGGTAGAATTAGTGTGAGTACCGAAAAATGGTAGAATCAGTGCAAGTACCAAAAAACTATAAGGGCGAGTATCGGAAAAGGGTATAATGAGTGTGAGAACCGGAAAATGGAAGAATCCGGGTAAGTACGGAGAAAAGGTAGAATCCATGCCACATTGAAAAACTTTCCTGACGAGTTTCGGAAAAGGGTAGAATCAGTGTGGGTACCGGAAAATGGTAGAATCCGGGCGAGTACCGGGAGAAGGTAGAATTCGTGTCACTAGAATCCGTGTCACTATTGAAAAACTGTACGGACGATTATCGGAAAAGGGTAGAATCAGTGTGAGTACCAGAAATTTGTAGAATCCGGGCGAGCACCGGGAAAGGGTAGAATCCGTGCCACTATTGAAAAACTATACGGACGGTTATCAGAAAAGGGTAGAATCAGTGAGAGTACCAGAAATTGGTAGAATCCGGGCGAGTACCGGGTCAAGGTAGAATATATGCCACTATTGAAAAATTTATGGACGAGTTTCGGAAAATGGTCAAACTAGCGTGAGTGCCGAAAAAAGGTAGGATCCAGGCGATTACAGGGAAAAGGTAGAATCGCTGCCACTATTGAAAAATTGTCCTGACGAGTTTCGAAAAATGGTAGAATCAGTGTGAGTACCGAAAAATGGTAGAATCAATGCGAGTACCAAAAAACTATAAGGGCAAGTATCAGAAAAGGGTAGAATGAGTGTGAGTACCGGAAAATGGTAGAATTCGGGTGAGTACGGAGAAAAGGTTGAATCCGTGCCACTATTGAAAAATTTTCCTGACGAGTTTCGGAAAAGGGTAGAATCAGTGTGGGTACCGGAAAATGGTAGAATCCGGGCGTGTACCGGGAGAAGGTAGACTCCGTGACACTTTTGAAAAACTGTCCGAACGAGTTTTGGAAAAAGGTAGAATGAGTGGGAGTACCAGAAATTGGTAGAATCCGGGCGAGTACCGGGAAAAGGTAAAAACCGTGCCACTATTGAAAAACTGTATGGACGATTATCGGAAAAGGGTAGAATCAGTGTGAGTACCAGAAATTGGTAGAATCTGGGCGAGTACGGGGAAAAGGTAGAATCCGTGCCACTATTGAAAAACTATCCTGACGAGTTTCGGAAAAGGGTAGAATTAGTGTGAGTACCGGAAAATGGTAGAATCCGGGCGAGTACCGGGAGAATGTAGAATCCGTGTCACTAGAATCCGTGTCACTATTGAAAAACTATACGGACGATTGTCGGAAAATGGTAGAATATGTGTGAGTACCAGAAATTGGTAGAATCCGGGCGGCGAGTACCGAGAAAAGGTAGAATCCGTGCTACTATTGAGAAACTGTACTGACGAGTATCGGAAAAATGTAGAATCAATGTGAGTACCAGAAATTGGTAGAATCCGGGCGAGTACCGGGGAAAGGTAGAATCCGTGCCACTATTGAAAAACTGTACAGACGAGTATCAGAAAATGGTAGAA
Organism: Vitis vinifera; assembly: GCF_030704535.1. Lineage (NCBI taxonomy): Eukaryota > Viridiplantae > Streptophyta > Magnoliopsida > Vitales > Vitaceae > Vitis > Vitis vinifera. Next base: position 7,183,020 of record NC_081812.1, read on the forward strand.
TGAGTGTGAGTACCGAAAAATGGTAGAATCCGGGTGAGTACCGAGAAAAGGTAGAATCCGTGCCACTATTGAAAAACAGTACGGACGAGTTTCAGAAAAGGGTACAATCAGTGTGAGTACCGGAAAATGGTAGAATCCGGGCGAGTACCGGGAGAAGGTAGACTCCATGCCACTATTGAAATACTGTCCGGACGAGTTTCGAAAAAGGGTAGAATCAGGTCAGTACCAGAAATTTGTAGAATCCGGGCGAGCACCGGGAAAAGGTAGAATCCGTGCCACTATTGAAAAACTATACGGACGATTATCAGAAAAGGGTAGAATCAGTGAGAGTACCACAAATTGGTAGAATCCGGGCGAGTACCGGGTAAAGGTAGAATATATGCCACTATTGAAAAATTTATGGACGAGTATCGGAAAATGGTCGAACTAGCGTGAGTGCCGAAAAAAGGTAGGATCCGGGCGATTACAGGGAAAAGGTAGAATCCCTGCCACTATTGAAAAACTGTCCGGACGAGTTTCGGAAAAGGGTGGAATCAGTGTGAGTACCAGAAATTTGTAGATTCCGGGCGAGCACCGGGAAAAGGTAGAATCCGTGCCACTATTGAAAAACTATACGGACGATTATCAGAAAAGGGTAGAATCAGTGAGAGTACCAGAAATTGGTAGAATCCGGGCGAGTACCTTGTAAAGGTAGAATATATGCCACTATAGAAAAATTTATGGACAAGTATCGGAAAATGGTCGAACTAGCGTGAGTGCCGAAAAAAGGTAGGATCCGGGCGATTACAGGGAAAAGGTAGAATCCCTGCCACTATTGAAACACTGTCCGGACGAGTTTCAGAAAAGGGTAGAATCAGTGTGAGTACCGAAAAATGGTAGAATCAGTGCAAGTACCAAAAAACTATAAGGGCGAGTATTGGAAAAGGGTAGAATGAGTGTGAGTACCGGAAAATGGAAGAATCCGGGTGAGTACGGAGAAAAGGTAGAATCCGTGCCACTATTGAAAAACTTTCCTGACGAGTTTCGGAAAAGGGTAGAATCAGTGTGGGTACCGGAAAATGGTAGAATCCGGGCGAGTACCGGGAGAAGGTAGAATTCGTCTCACTAGAATCCGTGTCACTATTGAAAAACTGTACGGACGATTATCGGAAAAGGGTAGAATCAGTGTGAGTACCAGAAATTTGTAGAATCCGGGCGAGCACCGGGAAAGGGTAGAATCCGTGCCACTATTGAATAACTATACGGACGGTTATCAGAAAAGGGTAGAATCAGTGAGAGTACCAGAAATTGGTAGAATCTGGGCGAGTACCGGGTAAAGGTAGAATATATGCCACTATTGAAAAATTTATGGACGAGTATCGGAAAATGGTGAAACTAGCGTGAGTGCCGAAAAAAGGTAGGATCCGGGCGATTACAGGGAAAAGGTAGAATCCTTGCCACTGTTGAAAAACTGTCCGGACGAGTTTCGGAAAAGGGTAGAATCAGTGTGAGTACCAGAAATATGTAGAATCCGGTAGAGCACCGGGAAAAGGTAGAATCCGTGCCAAAATTGAAAAACTATACGGACGATTATCAGAAAGGGGTAGAATCAGTGAGAGTACCAGAAATTGGTAGAATCCGAGCGAGTACCGGGTAAAGGTAGAATATATGCCACTATAGAAAAATTTATGGACGAGTATCGGAAAATGGTCGAACTAGCGTGAGTGCCGAAAAAAGGTAGGATCCGGGCGATTACAGGGAAAAGGTAGAATCCCTGCCACTATTGAAAAACTATCCGGACGAGTTTCAGAAAAGGGTAGAATCAGTGTGAGTACCGAAAAATGGTAGAATCAGTGCAAGTACCAAAAAACTATAAGGGCGAGTATCGGAAAAGGGTAGAATGAGTGTGAGTACCGGAAAATGGAAGAATCCGGGTGAGTACGGAGAAAAGGTAGAATCCGTGCCACTATTGAAAAACTTTCCTGACGAGTTTCGGAAAAGGGTAGAATCAGTGTGGGTACCGGAAAATGGTAGAATCCGGGCGTGTACCGGGAGAAGGTAGACTCCGTGCCACTTTTGAAAAACTTTCCGAACGAGTTTTGGAAAAAGGTAGAATTAGTGGGAGTACCCGAAAGTGGTAGAATCCGGGCGAGTACCGGGAAAAGGTAAAAACCGTGCCACTATTGAAAAACTGTACGGACGATTATCGGAAAAGGGTAGAATCAGTGTGAGTACCAGAAATTGGTGGAATCTGGGCTAGTACCGGGAAAAGGTAGAATACGTGCCACTATTGAAAAACTGTCCTGACGAGTATCGAAAAAGGGTAGAATCAGTGTGAGTACCAGAAATTGGTAGAATCCGGGCGAGTACCGAGAAAAGGTAGAATTCGTGCTACTATTGAGAAACTGTACTGACGAGTATCGGAAAAATGTAGAATCAGTGTGAGTACCTGAAATTGGAAGAATCCGGGCGAGTACCGGGAAAAGCTAGAATCTGTGCCACTATTGAAAAACTGTACGGATGAGTATGGAGAAATGGTAGAATGAGTGTGAGTACCGAAAAATGGTAGAATCCGGGTGAGTACCGAGAAAAGGTAGAATCCGTGCCACTATTGAAAAACTGTCCTGACGAGTTTCAGAAAAAGGGTAGAATCATTGTGAGTACCGGAAAATGGTAGAATCCGGGCGAGTACGGAGAAAAGGTAGAATCCGTGCCACCATTGAAAAACTTTCCTGACGAGTTTCGGAAAAGGGTAGAATCAGTGTGGTTACCGGAAAATGGTAGAATCCGGGCGAGTACCGGGAGAAGGTAGAATCCGTGTCACTATTGAAAAACTGTACGGACGATTATCGGAAAAGGGTAGAATCAGTGTGAGTACCAGAAATTTGTAGAATCCGGGCGAGCACCGGGAAAGGGTAGAATCCGTGCCACTATTGAATAACTATACGGACGATTATCAGAAAATGGTAGAATCAGTGAGAGTACCAGAAATTGGTAGAATCCGGGCGAGTACCGGGTAAAGGTAGAATATATGCCACTATTGAAAAATTTATGGACGAGTATCGGAAAATGGTCGAACTAGCGTGAGTGCCGAAAAAAGGTAGGATCCGGGCGATTACAGGGAAAAGGTAGAATCCCTGCCACTATTGAAACACTATCCGGACGAGTTTCAGAAAAGGGTAGAATCAGTGTGAGTACCGAAAAATGGTAGAATCAGTGCAAGTACCAAAAAACTATAAGGGCGAGTATCGGAAAAGGGTAGAATGAGTGTGAGTACCGGAAAATGGAAGAATCCGGGTGAGTACGGAGAAAAGGTAGAATCCGTGCCACTATTGAAAAACTTTCCTGACGAGTTTCGGAAAAGGGTAGAATCAGTGTGGGTACCGGAAAATGGTAGAATCCGGGCGTGTACCGGGAGAAGGTAGACTCCGTGCCACTTTTGAAAAACTTTCCGAACGAGTTTTGGAAAAAGGTAGAATTAGTGGGAGTACCCGAAAGTGGTAGAATCCGGGCGAGTACCGGGAAAAGGTAAAAACCGTGCCACTATTGAAAAACTGTACGGACGATTATCGGAAAAGGGTAGAATCAGTGTGAGTACCAGAAATTGGTGGAATCTGGGCTAGTACCGGGAAAAGGTAGAATACGTGCCACTATTGAAAAACTGTACTGACGAGTATCGAAAAAGGGTAGAATCAGTGTGAGTACCAGAAATTGGTAGAATCCGGGCGAGTACCGAGAAAAGGTAGAATTCGTGCTACTATTGAGAAACTGTACTGACGAGTATCGGAAAAATGTAGAATCAGTGTGAGTACCTGAAATTGGAAGAATCCGGGCGAGTACCGGGAAAAGCTAGAATCTGTGCCACTATTGAAAAACTGTACGGATGAGTATGGAGAAATGGTAGAATGAGTGTGAGTACCGAAAAATGGTAGAATCCGGGTGAGTACCGAGAAAAGGTAGAATCCGTGCCACTATTGAAAAACTGTCCTGACGAGTTTCAGAAAAAGGGTAGAATCATTGTGAGTACCGGAAAATGGTAGAATCCGGGCGAGTACGGAGAAAAGGTAGAATCCGTGCCACCATTGAAAAACTTTCCTGACGAGTTTCGGAAAAGGGTAGAATCAGTGTGGTTACCGGAAAATGGTAGAATCCGGGCGAGTACCGGGAGAAGGTAGAATCCGTGTCACTATTGAAAAACTGTACGGACGATTATCGGAAAAGGGTAGAATCAGTGTGAGTACCAGAAATTTGTAGAATCCGGGCGAGCACCGGGAAAGGGTAGAATCCGTGCCACTATTGAATAACTATACGGACGATTATCAGAAAAGGGTAGAATCAGTGAGAGTACCAGAAATTGGTAGAATCCGGGCGAGTACCGGGTAAAGGTAGAATATATGCCACTATTGAAAAATTTATGGACGAGTATCGGAAAATGGTCGAACTAGCGTGAGTGCCGAAAAAAGGTAGGATCCGGGCGATTACAGGGAAAAGGTAGAATCCCTGCCACTATTGAAAAACTGTCCGGACGAGTTTCGGAAAAGGGTAGAATCAGTGTGAGTACCAGAAATTTGTAGAATCCGGGCGAGCGCCGGGAAAGGGTAGAATCCGTGCCACTATTGAAAAACTATACGGACGATTATCAGAAAAGGGTAGAATCAATGAGAGTACCAGAAATTGGTAGAATCCGGGCGAGTACCGGGTAAAGGTAGAATATATGCCACTATTGAAAAATTTATGGACGAGTATCGGAAAATGGTCGAACTAGCGTGAGTGCCGAAAAAAGGTAGGATCCGGGCGATTACAGGGAAAAGGTAGAATCCCTGCCACTATTGAAAAACTGTTCGGACGAGTTTCGGAAAAGGGTAGAATCAGTGTGAGTACCAGAAATTTGTAGAATCCGGGCGAGCACCGGGAAAAGGTAGAATCCGTGCCACTATTGAAAAACTATACGGACGATTATCAGAAAAGGGTAGAATCAGTGAGAGTACCAGAAATTGGTAGAATCCGGGCGAGTACCTTGTAAAGGTAGAATATATGCCACTATAGAAAAATTTATGGACGAGTATCGGAAAATGGTCGAACTAGCGTGAGTGCCGAAAAAAGGTAGGATCCGGGCGATTACAAGGAAAAGGTAGAATCCCTGCCACTATTGAAAAACTGTCCGGACGAGTTTCAGAAAAGGGTAGAATCAGTGTGAGTACCGAAAAATGGTAGAATCAGTGCAAGTACCAAAAAACTATAAGGGCGAGTATCGGAAAAGGGTAGAATGAGTGTGAGTACCGGAAAATGGAAGAATCCGGGTGAGTATGGAGAAAAGGTAGAATCCGTGCCACTATTGAAAAACTTTCCTGACGAGTTTCGGAAAAGGGTAGAATCAGTGTGGGTACCGGAAAATGGTAGAATCCGGGCGAGTACCGGGAGAAGGTAGAATTCGTGTCACTAGAATCCGTGTCACTATTGAAAAACTGTACGGACGATTATCGGAAAAGGGTAGAATCAGTGTGAGTACCAGAAATTTGTAGAATCCGGGCGAGCACCGGAAAGGGTAGAATCCGTGCCACTATTGAATAACTATACGGACGATTATCAGAAAAGGGTAGAATCAGTGAGAGTACCAGAAATTGGTAGAATCCGGGCGAGTACCGGGTAAAGGTAGAATATATGCCACTATTGAAAAATTTATGGACGAGTATCGGAAAATGGTCGAACTAGCGTGAGTGCCGAAAAAAGGTAGGATCCGGGCGATTACAGGGAAAAGGTAGAATCCCTGCCACTATTGAAAAACTGTCCGGACGAGTTTCGGAAAAGGGTAGAATCAGTGTGAGTACCAGAAATTTGTAGAATCCGGGCGAGCACCGGGAAAGGGTAGAATCCGTGCCACTATTGAAAAACTATACGGATGATTATCAGAAAAGGGTAGAATCAGTGAGAGTACCAGAAATTGGTAGAATCCGGGCGAGTACCGGGTAAAGGTAGAATATATGCCACTATTGAAAAATTTATGGACGAGTATCGGAAAATGGTCGAACTAGCGTGAGTGCCGAAAAAAGGTAGGATTCGGGCGATTACAGGGAAAAGGTAGAATCGCTGCCACTATTGAAAAACTGTTCGGACGAGTTTCGGAAAAGGGTAGAATCTGTGTGAGTACCAGAAATTTGTAGATTCCGGGCGAGCACCGGGAAAAGGTAGAATCCGTGCCACTATTGAAAAACTATACGGACGATTATCAGAAAAGGGTAGAATCAGTGAGAGTACCAGAAATTGGTAGAATCCGGGCGAGTACCGGGTAAAGGTAGAATATATGCCACTATAGAAAAATTTATGGACGAGTATCGGAAAATGGTCGAACTAGCGTGAGTGCCGAAAAAAGGTAGGATCCGGGCGATTACAGGGAAAAGGTAGAATCCCTGCCACTATTGAAAAACTGTCCGGACGAGTTTCAGAAAAGGGTAGAATCAGTGTGAGTACCGAAAAATGGTAGAATCAGTGCAAGTACCAAAAAACTATAAGGGCGAGTATCGGAAAAGGGTAGAATGAGTGTGAGTACCGGAAAATGGAAGAATCCGGGTGAGTACGGAGAAAAGGTAGAATCCGTGCCACTATTGAAAAACTTTCCTGACGAGTTTCGGAAAAGGGTAGAATCAGTGTGGGTACCGGAAAATGGTAGAATCCGGGCGTGTACCGGGAGAAGGTAGACTCCGTGCCACTTTTGAAAAACTGTCCGAACGAGTTTTGGAAAAAGGTAGAATTAGTGGGAGTACCAGAAATTGGTAGAATCCCGGCGAGTACCGGGAAATGGTAAAAACCGTGCCACTATTGAAAAACTGTACAGACGATTATTGGAAAAGGGTAGAATCAGTGTGAGTACCAGAAATTGGTGGAATCTGGGCTAGTACCGGGAAAAGGTAGAATATGTGCCACTACTGAAAAACTGTACTGACGAGTATCGAAAAAGGGTAGATTCAGTGTGAGTACCAGAAATTGGTAGAATCCGGGCGAGTACCGGGAAAAGGTAGAATCTGTGCCACTATTGAAAAACTGTACGGATGAGTATGGAAAAATGGTAGAATGAGTGTGAGTACCGAAAAATGGTTGAATCCGGGTGAGTACCGAGAAAAGGTATAATCCGTGCCACTATTGAAAAACTGTCCTGACGAGTTTCAGAAAAGGGTAGAATCATTGTGAGTACCGGAAAATGGTAGAATCCGGGCGAGTGCCGGGAGAAGTAAGACTCCGTGCCACTATTGAAATACTGTCCGGACGAGTTTCGGAAAAGGGTAGAATTAGTGTCAGTATCAGAAATTTGTAGAATCTGGGCGAGTACGGGGAAAAGGTAGAATCTGTGCCACTATTCAAAAACTGTACGGACGATTATCAGAAAAGGGTAGAATCAGTGTGAGTACCAGAAATTGGTAGAATTCGGGCGAGTACGGGGAAAAGGTAGAATCCGTGCTACTATTGAAAAACTATCCTGACGACTTTCGGAAAAGGGTAGAATGAGTGTGAGTACCGGAAAATGGTAGAATCCGGGCGAGTACCAGGAGAAGGTAGACTCCGTGCCACTATTGAAAAATTTATGGAAGAGTATCGGAAAATGGTCGAACTAGCGTGAGTGCCGAAAAAGGTAGAATCCAGGTGATTATAGGGAAAAAGTAGAATCCGTGCCACTATTGAAAAACTGTCCGGACGAGTTTCGGAAAAAGGTAGAATCAGTGTGAGTACCAGAATTTTGGAGAATCCGGGCGAGCACCGGGAAAAGGTAGAATCCGTGCCACTATTGAAAAAATGTACGGACGATTATTAGAAAAAGGTAGAAGCAGTGCGAGTACCGGGAAAAGGTAGAATTAGTGCGAGTACTGAAAAACTATAAGGACGAGTATCGGAAAAGGGTAGAATGAGTGTGAGTACCGAAAAATGGAAGAATCCGGGTGAGTACCGAGAAAAGGTAGAATCCGTGCCACTATTGAAAAACTTTCCTGACGAGTTTCGGAAAAGGGTAGAATCGATGTGAGTACCGGAAAATGGTAGAATCCGGGCGTGTACCGGGAGAAGGTAGACTCCGTGCCACTATTGAAAAACTGTCCGGACGAGTTTCGGAAAAAGGTAGAATCAGTGGGAGTACTAGAAATTGGTAGAATCCGGGCGAGTTCCAGGAAAAGGTAGAAACCATGCCACTATTGAAAAGCTGTCCGGACGAGTATCGGAAAATGGTAGAATGAGTGTGAGTACCGGAAAATGGTTGAATCCGGGTGAGTACCGAGAAAAGGTAGACTCCGTGCCACTATTGAAAAACTGTCCGGACGAGTTTCGGCAAATGGTAGAATCAGTGTGAGTACCAGAAATTCGTAGAATCCGGGCGAGTACCGGGAGAAGGTAGAATCCGTGCCACTATTGAAAAACTGTACGGACGATTATCAGAAAAGGGTAGAATCAGTGTGAGTACCAGAAATTGGTAGAATCAGGGCGAGTACCGGGAAAAGGTAGAATCCGTGGCACTATTGAAAAATTTATGGACGAGTATCGGAAAATTGTAGAATGTGTGTGAGTGCCGAAAAATGGTAGAATCCGGGTGAGTACCGAGAAAAGGTAGAATCCGTGCCACTATTGAAAAACTCTCCTGACGAGTTTTGGAAAATGGTAAAATCAGTGTGAGTACCGGAAAATGGTATAATCCGGGCGAGTAGTTGGAGGAGGTAGACTCTATGCCACTATTGAAAAACTGTCCGAACGAGTTTCGGAAAAGGGTAGAATCAGTGTGAGTACCAGAAATTTGTAGAATCCGGGCGAGAATCGGGAAAAGGTAGAATCCGTGCCACTATTGAAAGACTGTACGGACGATTATTAGAAAAGGGTAGAATCAGTGTGAGTACGAGAAATTGGTAGAATCCGGGGGAGTACCGGGAAAAGGTAGAATCCGTGCCACTATTGAAAAATTTATGGACGAGTATCGGAAAATGGTCGAACTAGCGTGAGTGCCGAAAAAAGGTAGGATCCGGGCGATTACAGGGAAAAGGTAGAATCCCTGCCACTATTGAAAAACTGTCCGGACGAGTTTCAGAAAAGGGTAGAATCAGTGTGAGTACCGAAAAATGATAGAATCAGTGCAAGTACCAAAAAACTATAAGGGCGAGTATCGGAAAAGGGCAGAATGAGTGTGAGTACCAGAAATTTGTAGAATCCGGGCGAGCATCGGGAAAAGGTAGAATCGGTGCCACTATTGAAAAACTGTACGGACGATTATCAGAAAAGGGTAGAATGTGTGTGAGTACCGAAAAATGGTAGAATCCGGGTGAGTACCGAGAAAAGGTAGAATCCGTGCCACTATTGAAAAACTCTCCTGATGAGTTTTGGAAAATGGTAAAATCAGTGTGAGTACCGGAAAATGGTATAATCCGGGCGAGTAGTTGGAGGAGGTAGACTCTATGCCACTATTGAAAAACTGTCCGAACGAGTTTCGGAAAAGGGTAGAATGAGTGTGAGTACAAGAAATTTGTAGAATCCGGGCGAGCACCGGGAAAAGGTAGAATCGGTGCCACTATTGAAAAACTGTACGGACGATTATCAGAAAAGGGTAGAATCAGTGTGAGTACGAGAAATTGGTAGAATCCGGGGGAGTACCGGGAAATGGTAGAATCCGTGCCACTATTGAAAAATTTATGGACGAGTATCGGAAAATGGTCGAACTAGCGTGAGTGCCGAAAAAAGGTAGAATCCGGGCGATTACATGGAAAAGGTAGAATCCGTGCCACTATTGAAAAACTGTACAGACGATTATCAGAAAATGGTAGAATCAGTGTGAGTACCAGAAATTGGTAGAATCCGGGCGACTACGGGGAAAAGGTAGAAACCGTGCCACTATTGAAAAACTGTTTTGACGAGTTTCGGAAAAGTGTAGAATCAGTGTGAGTACCAGAAAATGGTAGAATCCGGGCGAGTACCGGGAGAAGGTAGACTCCGTGCCACTTTTGAAAAACTTCCCGGACGAGTTTCGGAAAAAGATAGAATCAGTGTGAGTACCAGAAATTTGGAGAATCCGGGCGAGCACCGGGAAAATTAGAATCCGTGCCACTATTGAAAAACTGTACGGACGATTATCAGAAAAATTTAGAATCAGTGTGAGTACCAGAAATTGGTAGAATCCGGGCGAGTAGAGGGAAAAGGTGGAATCCGTGCCACTATTGAAAAACTGCCCAGACGAGTTTTGGGAAAAGGGTAGAATCAGTGTGAGTACCGAAAAATGGAGGAATCCGGGCGAGTACCGGGAGGAGGTAGACACTATGCCACTATTGAAAAACTGTCCGAACGAGTTTCGAAAAATGGTAGAATCTGTGTGAGTACCAGAAATTTGTAGAATCCGGGCGAGCACCGGGAAAAGGTAGAATCTGTGCCACTATTGAAAAACTGTACGGACGATTATCAGAAAAGGGTAGAATCAGTGTGAGTACGAGAAATTGGTAGAATCCGGGGGAGTACCGGGAAAAGGTAGAATCCGTGCCACTATTGAAAAATTTATGGACGAGTATCGGAAAATGGTCGAACTAGCGTGAGTGCCGAAAAAAGGTAGGATCCGGGCGATTACAGGGAAAAGGTAGAATCCCTGCCACTATTGAAAAACTGTCCGGACGAGTTTCAGAAAAGGGTAGAATCAGTGTGAGTACCGAAAAATGGTAGAATCAGTGCAAGTACCAAAAACTATAAGGGCGAGTATCGGAAAAGGGTAGAATGAGTGTGAGTACCAGAAATTTGTAGAATCCGGGCGAGCACCGGGAAAAGGTAGAATCGGTGCCACTATTGAAAAACTGTACGGACGATTATCAGAAAAGGGTAGAATCAGTGTGAGTACGAGAAATTGGTAGAATCTGGGGGAGTACCGGGAAATGGTAGAATCCGTGCCACTATTGAAAAATTTATGGACGAGTATCGGAAAATGGTCGAACTAGCGTGAGTCCCGAAAAAAGGTAGGATCCGGGCGATTACAGGGAAAAGGTAGAATCCCTGCCACTATTGAAAAACTGTCCGGACGATTATCAGAAAAGGGTAGAATCAGTGTGAGTACGAGAAATTGGTAGAATCCGGGGGAGTACCGGGAAAAGGTAGAATCCGTGCCACTATTGAAAAATTTATGGACGAGTATCGGAAAATGGTCGAACTAGCGTGAGTGCCGAAAAAAGGTAGGATCCGGGCGATTACAGGGAAAAGGTAGAATCCCTGCCACTATTGAAAAACTGTCCGGACGAGTTTCAGAAAAGGGTAGAATCAGTGTGAGTACCGAAAAATGATAGAATCAGTGCAAGTACCAAAAAACTATAAGGGCGAGTATCGGAAAAGGGTAGAATGAGTGTGAGTACCAGAAATTTGTAGAATCCGGGCAAGCACCGGGAAAAGGTAGAATCCGTGCCACTATTGAAAAACTGTACGGACGATTATCAGAAAAGGGTAGAATGTGTGTGAGTACCGAAAAATGGTAGAATCCGGGTGAGTACCGAGAAAAGGTAGAATCCGTGCCACTATTGAAAAACTCTCCTGACGAGTTTTGGAAAATGGTAAAATCAGTGTGAGTACCGGAAAATGGTATAATCCGGGCGAGTAGTTGGAGGAGGTAGACTCTATGCCACTATTGAAAAACTGTCCGAACGAGTTTCGGAAAAGGGTAGAATCAGTGTGAGTACCAGAAATTTGTAGAATCCGGGCGAGAACCGGGAAAAGGTAGAATCGGTGCCACTATTGAAAAACTGTACGGACGATTATCAGAAAAGGGTAGAATCAGTGTGAGTACGAGAAATTGGTAGAATCCGGGGGAGTACCGGGAAAAGGTAGAATCCGTGCCACTATTGAAAAATTTATGGACGAGTATCGGAAAATGGTCGAACTAGCGTGAGTACCGAAAAAAGGTAGGATCCGGGCGATTACAGGGAAAAGGTAGAATCCCTGCCACTATTGAAAAACTGTCCGGACGAGTTTCAGAAAAGGGTAGAATCAGTGTGAGTACCGAAAAATGATAGAATCAGTGCAAGTACCAAAAAACTATAAGGGCGAGTATCGGAAAAGGGTAGAATGAGTGTGAGTACCAGAAATTTGTAGAATCCGGGCGAGCACCGGGAAAAGGTAGAATCCGTGCCACTATTGAAAAACTGTACGGACGATTATCAGAAAAGGGTAGAATGTGTGTGAGTACCGAAAAATGGTAGAATCCGGGTGAGTACCGAGAAAAGGTAGAATCCGTGCCACTATTGAAAAACTCTCCTGACGAGTTTTGGAAAATGGTAAAATCAGTGTGAGTATCAGAAAATGGTATAATCCGGGCGAGTAGTTGGAGGAGGTAGACTCTATGCCACTATTGAAAAACTGTCCGAACGAGTTTCGGAAAAGGGTAGAATGAGTGTGAGTACCAGAAATTTGTAGAATCCGGGCGAGCACCGGGAAAAGGTAGAATCGGTGCCACTATTGAAAAACTGTACGGACGATTATCAGAAAAGGGTAGAATCAGTGTGAGTACGAGAAATTGGTAGAATCCGGGGGAGTACCGAGAAATGGTAGAATCCGTGCCACTATTGAAAAATTTATGGACGAGTATCGGAAAATGGTCGAACTAGCGTGAGTGCCGAAAAAAGGTAGAATCGGGGCGATTACATGGAAAAGGTAGAATCCGTGCCACTATTGAAAAACTGTACAGACGATTATCAGAAAAGGGTAGAATCAGTGTGAGTACCAGAAATTGGTAGAATCCGGGCGAGTACGGGGAAAAGGTAGAATCCGTGCCACTATTGAAAAACTGTTTTGACGAGTTTCGGAAAAGTGTAGAATCAGTGTGAGTACCAGAAAATGGTAGAATCCGGGCGAGTACCGGGAGAAGGTAGACTCCGTGCCACTTTTGAAAAACTTCCCGGACGAGTTTCGGAAAAAGATAGAATCAGTTTGAGTACCAGAAATTTGGAGAATCCGGGCGAGCACCGGGAAAATTAGAATCCGTGCCACTATTGAAAAACTGTACGGACGATTATCAGAAAAATTTAGAATCAGTGTGAGTACCAGAAATTGGTAGAATCCGGGCGAGTAGAGGGAAAAGGTAGAATCCGTGCCACTATTGAAAAACTGCCCAGACGAGTTTTGGGAAAAGGGTAGAATCAGTGTGAGTACCGAAAAATGGAGGAATCCGGGCGAGTACCGGGAGGAGGTAGACACTATGCCACTATTGAAAAACTGTCCCAACGAGTTTCGGAAAATGGTAGAATCTGTGTGAGGACCAGAAATTTGTAGAATCCGGGCGAGCACCGGGAAAAGGTAGAATCTGTGCCACTATTGAAAAACTGTACGGACGATTATCAGAAAAGGGTAGAATCAGTGTGAGTACGAGAAATTGGTAGAATCCGGGGGAGTACCGGGAAAAGGTAGAATCCGTGCCACTATTGAAAAATTTATGGACGAGTATCGGAAAATGGTCGAACTAGCGTGAGTGCCGAAAAAAGGTAGGATCCGGGCGATTACAGGGAAAAGGTAGAATCCCTGCCACTATTGAAAAACTGTCCGGACGAGTTTCAGAAAAGGGTAGAATCAGTGTGAGTACCGAAAAATGGTAGAATCAGTGCAAGTACCAAAAAACTATAAGGGCGAGTATCGGAAAAGGGTAGAATGAGTCTGAGTACAAGAAATTTGTAGAATCCGGGCGAGCACCGGGAAAAGGTAGAATCGGTGCCACTATTGAAAAACTGTAGGGACGATTATCAGAAAAGGGTAGAATCAGTGTGAGTACGAGAAATTGGTAGAATCTGGGGGAGTACCGGGAAATGGTAGAATCCGTGCCACTATTGAAAAATTTATGGACGAGTATCGGAAAATGGTCGAACTAGCGTGAGTGCCGAAAAAAGGTAGGATCCGGGCGATTACAGGGAAAAGGTAGAATCCCTGCCACTATTGAAAAACTGTCCGGACGAGTTTCAGAAAAGGATAGAATCAGTGTGAGTACCGAAAAATGGTAGAATCAGTGCAAGTACCAAAAAACTATAAGGGCGAGTATCGGAAAAGGGTAGAATGAGTGTGAGTACCAGAAATTTGTAGAATCCGGGCGAGCACCGGGAAAAGGTAGAATCCGTGCCACTATTGAAAAACTGTACGGACGATTATCAGAAAAGGGTAGAATCAGTGTGAGTACGAGAAATTGGTAGAATCCGGGGGAGTACCGGGAAAAGGTAGAATCCTTGCCACTATTGAAAAATTTATGGACGAGTATCGGAAAATGGTCGAACTAGCGTGAGTGCCGAAAAAAGGTAGGATCCGGGCGATTACAGGGACAAGGTAGAATCCCTGCCACTATTGAAAAACTGTCCGGACGAGTTTTAGAAAAGGGTAGAATCAGTGTGAGTACCGAAAAATGGTAGAATCAGTGCAAGTACCAAAAAACTATAAGGGCGAGTATCGGAAAAGGGTAGAATGAGTGTGAGTACCAGAAATTTGTAGAATCCGGGCGAGCACCGGGAAAAGGTAGAATCGGTGCCACTATTGAAAAACTGTACGGACGATTATCAGAAAAGGGTAGAATCAGTGTGAGTACGAGAAATTGGTAGAATCCGGGGGAGTACCGGGAAAAGGTAGAATCCGTGCCACTATTGAAAAATTTATGGACGAGTATCGGAAAATGGTCGAACTAGCGTGAGTGCCGAAAAAAGGTAGGATCCGGGCGATTACAGGGAAAAGGTAGAATCCCTGCCACTATTGAAAAACTGTCCGGACGAGTTTCAGAAAAGGGTAGAATCAGTGTGAGTACCGAAAAATGGTAGAATCAGTGCAAGTACCAAAAAACTATAAGGGCGAGTATCGGAAAAGGGTAGAATGAGTGTGAGTACCAGAAATTTGTAGAATCCGGGCGAGCACCGGGAAAAGGTAGAATCGGTGCCACTATTGAAAAACTGTAGGGACGATTATCAGAAAAGGGTAGAATCAGTGTGAGTACGAGAAATTGGTAGAATCTGGGGGAGTACCGGGAAATGGTAGAATCCGTGCCACTATTGAAAAATTTATGGACGAGTATCGGAAAATGGTCGAACTAGCGTGAGTGCCGAAAAAAGGTAGGATCCGGGCGATTACAGGGAAAAGGTAGAATCCCTGCCACTATTGAAAAACTGTCCGGACGAGTTTCAGAAAAGGATAGAATCAGTGTGAGTACCGAAAAATGGTAGAATCAGTGCAAGTACCAAAAAACTATAAGGGCGAGTATCGGAAAAGGGTAGAATGAGTGTGAGTACCAGAAATTTGTAGAATCCGGGCGAGCACCGGGAAAAGGTAGAATCCGTGCCACTATTGAAAAACTGTACGGACGATTATCAGAAAAGGGTAGAATCAGTGTGAGTACGAGAAATTGGTAGAATCCGGGGGAGTACCGGGAAAAGGTAGAATCCTTGCCACTATTGAAAAATTTATGGACGAGTATCGGAAAATGGTCGAACTAGCGTGAGTGCCGAAAAAAGGTAGGATCCGGGCGATTACAGGGAGAAGGTAGAATCCCTGCCACTATTGAAAAACTGTCCGGACGAGTTTTAGAAAAGGGTAGAATCAGTGTGAGTACCGAAAAATGGTAGAATCAGTGCAAGTACCAAAAAACTATAAGGGCGAGTATCGGAAAAGGGTAGAATGAGTGTGAGTACCAGAAATTTGTAGAATCCGGGCGAGCACCGGGAAAAGGTAGAATCGGTGCCACTATTGAAAAACTGTACGGACGATTATCAGAAAAGGGTAGAATCAGTGTGAGTACGAGAAATTGGTAGAATCCGGGGGAGTACCGGGAAATGGTAGAATCCGTGCCACTATTGAAAAATTTATGGACGAGTATCGGAAAATGGTCGAACTAGCGTGAGTGCCGAAAAAAGGTAGAATCCGGGCGATTACATGGAAAAGGTAGAATCCGTGCCACTATTGAAAAACTGTACAGACGATTATCAGAAAATGGTAGAATCAGTGTGAGTACCAGAAATTGGTAGAATCCGGGCGACTACGGGGAAAAGGTAGAAACCGTGCCACTATTGAAAAACTGTTTTGACGAGTTTCGGAAAAGTGTAGAATCAGTGTGAGTACCAGAAAATGGTAGAATCCGGGCGAGTACCGGGAGAAGGTAGACTCCGTGCCACTTTTGAAAAACTTCCCGGACGAGTTTCGGAAAAAGATAGAATCAGTGTGAGTACCAGAAATTTGGAGAATCCGGGCGAGCACCGGGAAAATTAGAATCCGTGCCACTATTGAAAAACTGTACGGACGATTATCAGAAAAATTTAGAATCAGTGTGAGTACCAGAAATTGGTAGAATCCGGGCGAGTAGAGGGAAAAGGTGGAATCCGTGCCACTATTGAAAAACTGCCCAGACGAGTTTTGGGAAAAGGGTAGAATCAGTGTGAGTACCGAAAAATGGAGGAATCCGGGCGAGTACCGGGAGGAGGTAGACACTATGCCACTATTGAAAAACTGTCCGAACGAGTTTCGGAAAATGGTAGAATCTGTGTGAGTACCAGAAATTTGTAGAATCCGGGCGAGCACCGGGAAAAGGTAGAATCTGTGCCACTATTGAAAAACTGTACGGACGATTATCAGAAAAGGGT
Organism: Vitis vinifera; assembly: GCF_030704535.1. Lineage (NCBI taxonomy): Eukaryota > Viridiplantae > Streptophyta > Magnoliopsida > Vitales > Vitaceae > Vitis > Vitis vinifera. The sequence continues at coordinate 7,199,582 of NC_081812.1, forward strand.
AGAATCAGTGTGAGTACGAGAAATTGGTAGAATCCGGGGGAGTACCGGGAAAAGGTAGAATCCGTGCCACTATTGAAAAATTTATGGACGAGTATCGGAAAATGGTCGAACTAGCGTGAGTGCCGAAAAAAGGTAGGATCCGGGCGATTACAGGGAAAAGGTAGAATCCCTGCCACTATTGAAAAACTGTCCGGACGAGTTTCAGAAAAGGGTAGAATCAGTGTGAGTACCGAGAAATGGTAGAATCAGTGCAAGTACCAAAAACTATAAGGGCGAGTATCGGAAAAGGGTAGAATGAGTGTGAGTACCAGAAATTTGTAGAATCCGGGCGAGCACCGGGAAAAGGTAGAATCGGTGCCACTATTGAAAAACTGTACGGACGATTATCAGAAAAGGGTAGAATCAGTGTGAGTACGAGAAATTGGTAGAATCTGGGGGAGTACCGGGAAATGGTAGAATCCGTGCCACTATTGAAAAATTTATGGACGAGTATCGGAAAATGGTCGAACTAGCGTGAGTCCCGAAAAAAGGTAGGATCCGGGCGATTACAGGGAAAAGGTAGAATCCCTGCCACTATTGAAAAACTGTCCGGACGATTATCAGAAAAGGGTAGAATCAGTGTGAGTACGAGAAATTGGTAGAATCCGGGGGAGTACCGGGAAAAGGTAGAATCCGTGCCACTATTGAAAAATTTATGGACGAGTATCGGAAAATGGTCGAACTAGCGTGAGTGCCGAAAAAAGGTAGGATCCGGGCGATTACAGGGAAAAGGTAGAATCCCTGCCACTATTGAAAAACTGTCCGGACGAGTTTCAGAAAAGGGTAGAATCAGTGTGAGTACCGAAAAATGATAGAATCAGTGCAAGTACCAAAAAACTATAAGGGCGAGTATCGGAAAAGGGTAGAATGAGTGTGAGTACCAGAAATTTGTAGAATCCGGGCAAGCACCGGGAAAAGGTAGAATCCGTGCCACTATTGAAAAACTGTACGGACGATTATCAGAAAAGGGTAGAATGTGTGTGAGTACCGAAAAATGGTAGAATCCGGGTGAGTACCGAGAAAAGGTAGAATCCGTGCCACTATTGAAAAACTCTCCTGACGAGTTTTGGAAAATGGTAAAATCAGTGTGAGTACCGGAAAATGGTATAATCCGGGCGAGTAGTTGGAGGAGGTAGACTCTATGCCACTATTGAAAAACTGTCCGAACGAGTTTCGGAAAAGGGTAGAATGAGTGTGAGTACCAGAAATTTGTAGAATCCGGGCGAGCACCGGGAAAAGGTAGAATCGGTGCCACTATTGAAAAACTGTACGGACGATTATCAGAAAAGGGTAGAATCAGTGTGAGTACGAGAAATTGGTAGAATCCGGGGGAGTACCGGGAAATGGTAGAATCCGTGCCACTATTGAAAAATTTATGGACGAGTATCGGAAAATGGTCGAACTAGCGTGAGTCCCGAAAAAAGGTAGGATCCGGGCGATTACAGGGAAAAGGTAGAATCCCTGCCACTATTGAAAAACTGTCCGGACGATTATCAGAAAAGGGTAGAATCAGTGTGAGTACGAGAAATTGGTAGAATCTGGGGGAGTACCGGGAAATGGTAGAATCCGTGCCACTATTGAAAAATTTATGGACGAGTATCGGAAAATGGTCGAACTAGCGTGAGTCCCGAAAAAAGGTAGGATCCGGGCGATTACAGGGAAAAGGTAGAATCCCTGCCACTATTGAAAAACTGTCCGGACGATTATCAGAAAAGGGTAGAATCAGTGTGAGTACGAGAAATTGGTAGAATCCGGGGGAGTACCGGGAAAAGGTAGAATCCGTGCCACTATTGAAAAATTTATGGACGAGTATCGGAAAATGGTCGAACTAGCGTGAGTGCCGAAAAAAGGTAGGATCCGGGCGATTACAGGGAAAAGGTAGAATCCCTGCCACTATTGAAAAACTGTCCGGACGAGTTTCAGAAAAGGGTAGAATCAGTGTGAGTACCGAAAAATGATAGAATCAGTGCAAGTACCAAAAAACTATAAGGGCGAGTATCGGAAAAGGGTAGAATGAGTGTGAGTACCAGAAATTTGTAGAATCCGGGCAAGCACCGGGAAAAGGTAGAATCCGTGCCACTATTGAAAAACTGTACGGACGATTATCAGAAAAGGGTAGAATGTGTGTGAGTACCGAAAAATGGTAGAATCCGGGTGAGTACCGAGAAAAGGTAGAATCCGTGCCACTATTGAAAAACTCTCCTGACGAGTTTTGGAAAATGGTAAAATCAGTGTGAGTACCGGAAAATGGTATAATCCGGGCGAGTAGTTGGAGGAGGTAGACTCTATGCCACTATTGAAAAACTGTCCGAACGAGTTTCGGAAAAGGGTAGAATCAGTGTGAGTACCAGAAATTTGTAGAATCCGGGCGAGAACCGGGAAAAGGTAGAATCGATGCCACTATTGAAAAACTGTACGGACGATTATCAGAAAAGGGTAGAATCAGTGTGAGTACGAGAAATTGGTAGAATCCGGGGGAGTACCGGGAAAAGGTAGAATCCGTGCCACTATTGAAAAATTTATGGACGAGTATCGGAAAATGGTCGAACTAGCGTGAGTACCGAAAAAAGGTAGTATCCGGGCGATTACAGGGAAAAGGTAGAATCCCTGCCACTATTGAAAAACTGTCCGGACGAGTTTCAGAAAAGGGTAGAATCAGTGTGAGTACCGAAAAATGATAGAATCAGTGCAAGTACCAAAAAACTATAAGGGCGAGTATCGGAAAAGGGTAGAATGAGTGTGAGTACCAGAAATTTGTAGAATCCGGGCGAGCACCGGGAAAAGGTAGAATCCGTGCCACTATTGAAAAACTGTACGGACGATTATCAGAAAAGGGTAGAATGTGTGTGAGTACCGAAAAATGGTAGAATCCGGGTGAGTACCGAGAAAAGGTAGAATCCGTGCCACTATTGAAAAACTCTCCTGACGAGTTTTGGAAAATGGTAAAATCAGTGTGAGTATCAGAAAATGGTATAATCCGGGCGAGTAGTTGGAGGAGGTAGACTCTATGCCACTATTGAAAAACTGTCCGAACGAGTTTCGGAAAAGGGTAGAATGAGTGTGAGTACCAGAAATTTGTAGAATCCGGGCGAGCACCGGGAAAAGGTAGAATCGGTGCCACTATTGAAAAACTGTACGGACGATTATCAGAAAAGGGTAGAATCAGTGTGAGTACGAGAAATTGGTAGAATCCGGGGGAGTACCGGGAAATGGTAGAATCCGTGCCACTATTGAAAAATTTATGGACGAGTATCGGAAAATGGTCGAACTAGCGTGAGTGCCGAAAAAAGGTAGAATCGGGGCGATTACATGGAAAAGGTAGAATCCGTGCCACTATTGAAAAACTGTACAGACGATTATCAGAAAAGGGTAGAATCAGTGTGAGTACCAGAAATTGGTAGAATCCGGGCGAGTACGGGGAAAAGGTAGAATCCGTGCCACTATTGAAAAACTGTTTTGACGAGTTTCGGAAAAGTGTAGAATCAGTGTGAGTACCAGAAAATGGTAGAATCTGGGCGAGTACCGGGAGAAGGTAGACTCCGTGCCACTTTTGAAAAACTTCCCGGACGAGTTTCGGAAAAAGATAGAATCAGTTTGAGTACCAGAAATTTGGAGAATCCGGGCGAGCACCGGGAAAATTAGAATCCGTGCCACTATTGAAAAACTGTACGGACGATTATCAGAAAAATTTAGAATCAGTGTGAGTACCAGAAATTGGTAGAATCCGGGCGAGTAGAGGGAAAAGGTAGAATCCGTGCCACTATTGAAAAACTGCCCAGACGAGTTTTGGGAAAAGGGTAGAATCAGTGTGAGTACCGAAAAATTGAGGAATCCGGGCGAGTACCGGGAGGAGGTAGACACTATGCCACTATTGAAAAACTGTCCGAACGAGTTTCGGAAAATGGTAGAATCTGTGTGAGGACCAGAAATTTGTAGAATCCGGGCGAGCACCGGGAAAAGGTAGAATCTGTGCCACTATTGAAAAACTGTACGGACGATTATCAGAAAAGGGTAGAATCAGTGTGAGTACGAGAAATTGGTAGAATCCGGGGGAGTACCGGGAAAAGGTAGAATCCGTGCCACTATTGAAAAATTTATGGACGAGTATCGGAAAATGGTCGAACTAGCGTGAGTGCCGAAAAAAGGTAGGATCCGGGCGATTACAGGGAAAAGGTAGAATCCCTGCCACTATTGAAAAACTGTCCGGACGAGTTTCAGAAAAGGGTAGAATCAGTGTGAGTACCGAGAAATGGTAGAATCAGTGCAAGTACCAAAAACTATAAGGGCGAGTATCGGAAAAGGGTAGAATGAGTGTGAGTACCAGAAATTTGTAGAATCCGGGCGAGCACCGGGAAAAGGTAGAATCGGTGCCACTATTGAAAAACTGTACGGACGATTATCAGAAAAGGGTAGAATCAGTGTGAGTACGAGAAATTGGTAGAATCTGGGGGAGTACCGGGAAATGGTAGAATCCGTGCCACTATTGAAAAATTTATGGACGAGTATCGGAAAATGGTCGAACTAGCGTGAGTCCCGAAAAAAGGTAGGATCCGGGCGATTACAGGGAAAAGGTAGAATCCCTGCCACTATTGAAAAACTGTCCGGACGATTATCAGAAAAGGGTAGAATCAGTGTGAGTACGAGAAATTGGTAGAATCCGGGGGAGTACCGGGAAAAGGTAGAATCCGTGCCACTATTGAAAAATTTATGGACGAGTATCGGAAAATGGTCGAACTAGCGTGAGTGCCGAAAAAAGGTAGGATCCGGGCGATTACAGGGAAAAGGTAGAATCCCTGCCACTATTGAAAAACTGTCCGGACGAGTTTCAGAAAAGGGTAGAATCAGTGTGAGTACCGAAAAATGATAGAATCAGTGCAAGTACCAAAAAACTATAAGGGCGAGTATCGGAAAAGGGTAGAATGAGTGTGAGTACCAGAAATTTGTAGAATCCGGGCAAGCACCGGGAAAAGGTAGAATCCGTGCCACTATTGAAAAACTGTACGGACGATTATCAGAAAAGGGTAGAATGTGTGTGAGTACCGAAAAATGGTAGAATCCGGGTGAGTACCGAGAAAAGGTAGAATCCGTGCCACTATTGAAAAACTCTCCTGACGAGTTTTGGAAAATGGTAAAATCAGTGTGAGTACCGGAAAATGGTATAATCCGGGCGAGTAGTTGGAGGAGGTAGACTCTATGCCACTATTGAAAAACTGTCCGAACGAGTTTCGGAAAAGGGTAGAATCAGTGTGAGTACCAGAAATTTGTAGAATCCGGGCGAGAACCGGGAAAAGGTAGAATCGATGCCACTATTGAAAAACTGTACGGACGATTATCAGAAAAGGGTAGAATCAGTGTGAGTACGAGAAATTGGTAGAATCCGGGGGAGTACCGGGAAAAGGTAGAATCCGTGCCACTATTGAAAAATTTATGGACGAGTATCGGAAAATGGTCGAACTAGCGTGAGTACCGAAAAAAGGTAGTATCCGGGCGATTACAGGGAAAAGGTAGAATCCCTGCCACTATTGAAAAACTGTCCGGACGAGTTTCAGAAAAGGGTAGAATCAGTGTGAGTACCGAAAAATGATAGAATCAGTGCAAGTACCAAAAAACTATAAGGGCGAGTATCGGAAAAGGGTAGAATGAGTGTGAGTACCAGAAATTTGTAGAATCCGGGCGAGCACCGGGAAAAGGTAGAATCCGTGCCACTATTGAAAAACTGTACGGACGATTATCAGAAAAGGGTAGAATGTGTGTGAGTACCGAAAAATGGTAGAATCCGGGTGAGTACCGAGAAAAGGTAGAATCCGTGCCACTATTGAAAAACTCTCCTGACGAGTTTTGGAAAATGGTAAAATCAGTGTGAGTATCAGAAAATGGTATAATCCGGGCGAGTAGTTGGAGGAGGTAGACTCTATGCCACTATTGAAAAACTGTCCGAACGAGTTTCGGAAAAGGGTAGAATGAGTGTGAGTACCAGAAATTTGTAGAATCCGGGCGAGCACCGGGAAAAGGTAGAATCGGTGCCACTATTGAAAAACTGTACGGACGATTATCAGAAAAGGGTAGAATCAGTGTGAGTACGAGAAATTGGTAGAATCCGGGGGAGTACCGGGAAATGGTAGAATCCGTGCCACTATTGAAAAATTTATGGACGAGTATCGGAAAATGGTCGAACTAGCGTGAGTGCCGAAAAAAGGTAGAATCGGGGCGATTACATGGAAAAGGTAGAATCCGTGCCACTATTGAAAAACTGTACAGACGATTATCAGAAAAGGGTAGAATCAGTGTGAGTACCAGAAATTGGTAGAATCCGGGCGAGTACGGGGAAAAGGTAGAATCCGTGCCACTATTGAAAAACTGTTTTGACGAGTTTCGGAAAAGTGTAGAATCAGTGTGAGTACCAGAAAATGGTAGAATCTGGGCGAGTACCGGGAGAAGGTAGACTCCGTGCCACTTTTGAAAAACTTCCCGGACGAGTTTCGGAAAAAGATAGAATCAGTTTGAGTACCAGAAATTTGGAGAATCCGGGCGAGCACCGGGAAAATTAGAATCCGTGCCACTATTGAAAAACTGTACGGACGATTATCAGAAAAATTTAGAATCAGTGTGAGTACCAGAAATTGGTAGAATCCGGGCGAGTAGAGGGAAAAGGTAGAATCCGTGCCACTATTGAAAAACTGCCCAGACGAGTTTTGGGAAAAGGGTAGAATCAGTGTGAGTACCGAAAAATTGAGGAATCCGGGCGAGTACCGGGAGGAGGTAGACACTATGCCACTATTGAAAAACTGTCCGAACGAGTTTCGGAAAATGGTAGAATCTGTGTGAGGACCAGAAATTTGTAGAATCCGGGCGAGCACCGGGAAAAGGTAGAATCTGTGCCACTATTGAAAAACTGTACGGACGATTATCAGAAAAGGGTAGAATCAGTGTGAGTACGAGAAATTGGTAGAATCCGGGGGAGTACCGGGAAAAGGTAGAATCCGTGCCACTATTGAAAAATTTATGGACGAGTATCGGAAAATGGTCGAACTAGCGTGAGTGCCGAAAAAAGGTAGGATCCGGGCGATTACAGGGAAAAGGTAGAATCCCTGCCACTATTGAAAAACTGTCCGGACGAGTTTCAGAAAAGGGTAGAATCAGTGTGAGTACCGAGAAATGGTAGAATCAGTGCAAGTACCAAAAACTATAAGGGCGAGTATCGGAAAAGGGTAGAATGAGTGTGAGTACCAGAAATTTGTAGAATCCGGGCGAGCACCGGGAAAAGGTAGAATCGGTGCCACTATTGAAAAACTGTACGGACGATTATCAGAAAAGGGTAGAATCAGTGTGAGTACGAGAAATTGGTAGAATCTGGGGGAGTACCGGGAAATGGTAGAATCCGTGCCACTATTGAAAAATTTATGGACGAGTATCGGAAAATGGTCGAACTAGCGTGAGTCCCGAAAAAAGGTAGGATCCGGGCGATTACAGGGAAAAGGTAGAATCCCTGCCACTATTGAAAAACTGTCCGGACGATTATCAGAAAAGGGTAGAATCAGTGTGAGTACGAGAAATTGGTAGAATCCGGGGGAGTACCGGGAAAAGGTAGAATCCGTGCCACTATTGAAAAATTTATGGACGAGTATCGGAAAATGGTCGAACTAGCGTGAGTGCCGAAAAAAGGTAGGATCCGGGCGATTACAGGGAAAAGGTAGAATCCCTGCCACTATTGAAAAACTGTCCGGACGAGTTTCAGAAAAGGGTAGAATCAGTGTGAGTACCGAAAAATGATAGAATCAGTGCAAGTACCAAAAAACTATAAGGGCGAGTATCGGAAAAGGGTAGAATGAGTGTGAGTACCAGAAATTTGTAGAATCCGGGCAAGCACCGGGAAAAGGTAGAATCCGTGCCACTATTGAAAAACTGTACGGACGATTATCAGAAAAGGGTAGAATGTGTGTGAGTACCGAAAAATGGTAGAATCCGGGTGAGTACCGAGAAAAGGTAGAATCCGTGCCACTATTGAAAAACTCTCCTGACGAGTTTTGGAAAATGGTAAAATCAGTGTGAGTACCGGAAAATGGTATAATCCGGGCGAGTAGTTGGAGGAGGTAGACTCTATGCCACTATTGAAAAACTGTCCGAACGAGTTTCGGAAAAGGGTAGAATCAGTGTGAGTACCAGAAATTTGTAGAATCCGGGCGAGAACCGGGAAAAGGTAGAATCGATGCCACTATTGAAAAACTGTACGGACGATTATCAGAAAAGGGTAGAATCAGTGTGAGTACGAGAAATTGGTAGAATCCGGGGGAGTACCGGGAAAAGGTAGAATCCGTGCCACTATTGAAAAATTTATGGACGAGTATCGGAAAATGGTCGAACTAGCGTGAGTACCGAAAAAAGGTAGTATCCGGGCGATTACAGGGAAAAGGTAGAATCCCTGCCACTATTGAAAAACTGTCCGGACGAGTTTCAGAAAAGGGTAGAATCAGTGTGAGTACCGAAAAATGATAGAATCAGTGCAAGTACCAAAAAACTATAAGGGCGAGTATCGGAAAAGGGTAGAATGAGTGTGAGTACCAGAAATTTGTAGAATCCGTGCCACTATTGAAAAACTGTACGGACGATTATCAGAAAAGGGTAGAATGTGTGTGAGTACCGAAAAATGGTAGAATCCGGGTGAGTACCGAGAAAAGGTAGAATCCGTGCCACTATTGAAAAACTCTCCTGACGAGTTTTGGAAAATGGTAAAATCAGTGTGAGTATCAGAAAATGGTATAATCCGGGCGAGTAGTTGGAGGAGGTAGACTCTATGCCACTATTGAAAAACTGTCCGAACGAGTTTCGGAAAAGGGTAGAATGAGTGTGAGTACCAGAAATTTGTAGAATCCGGGCGAGCACCGGGAAAAGGTAGAATCGGTGCCACTATTGAAAAACTGTACGGACGATTATCAGAAAAGGGTAGAATCAGTGTGAGTACGAGAAATTGGTAGAATCCGGGGGAGTACCGGGAAATGGTAGAATCCGTGCCACTATTGAAAAATTTATGGACGAGTATCGGAAAATGGTCGAACTAGCGTGAGTGCCGAAAAAAGGTAGAATCGGGGCGATTACATGGAAAAGGTAGAATCCGTGCCACTATTGAAAAACTGTACAGACGATTATCAGAAAAGGGTAGAATCAGTGTGAGTACCAGAAATTGGTAGAATCCGGGCGAGTACGGGGAAAAGGTAGAATCCGTGCCACTATTGAAAAACTGTTTTGACGAGTTTCGGAAAAGTGTAGAATCAGTGTGAGTACCAGAAAATGGTAGAATCTGGGCGAGTACCGGGAGAAGGTAGACTCCGTGCCACTTTTGAAAAACTTCCCGGACGAGTTTCGGAAAAAGATAGAATCAGTTTGAGTACCAGAAATTTGGAGAATCCGGGCGAGCACCGGGAAAATTAGAATCCGTGCCACTATTGAAAAACTGTACGGACGATTATCAGAAAAATTTAGAATCAGTGTGAGTACCAGAAATTGGTAGAATCCGGGCGAGTAGAGGGAAAAGGTAGAATCCGTGCCACTATTGAAAAACTGCCCAGACGAGTTTTGGGAAAAGGGTAGAATCAGTGTGAGTACCGAAAAATTGAGGAATCCGGGCGAGTACCGGGAGGAGGTAGACACTATGCCACTATTGAAAAACTGTCCGAACGAGTTTCGGAAAATGGTAGAATCTGTGTGAGGACCAGAAATTTGTAGAATCCGGGCGAGCACCGGGAAAAGGTAGAATCTGTGCCACTATTGAAAAACTGTACGGACGATTATCAGAAAAGGGTAGAATCAGTGTGAGTACGAGAAATTGGTAGAATCCGGGGGAGTACCGGGAAAAGGTAGAATCCGTGCCACTATTGAAAAATTTATGGACGAGTATCGGAAAATGGTCGAACTAGCGTGAGTGCCGAAAAAAGGTAGGATCCGGGCGATTACAGGGAAAAGGTAGAATCCCTGCCACTATTGAAAAACTGTCCGGACGAGTTTCAGAAAAGGGTAGAATCAGTGTGAGTACCGAAAAATGGTAGAATCAGTGCAAGTACCAAAAAACTATAAGGGCGAGTATCGGAAAAGGGTAGAATGTGTGTGAGTACCAGAAATTTGTAGAATCCGGGCGAGCACCGGGAAAAGGTAGAATCGGTGCCACTATTGAAAAACTGTAGGGACGATTATCAGAAAAGGGTAGAATCAGTGTGAGTACGAGAAATTGGTAGAATCTGGGGGAGTACCGGGAAATGGTAGAATCCGTGCCACTATTGAAAAATTTATGGACGAGTATCGGAAAATGGTCGAACTAGCGTGAGTGCCGAAAAAAGGTAGGATCCGGGCGATTACAGGGAAAAGGTAGAATCCCTGCCACTATTGAAAAACTGTCCGGACGAGTTTCAGAAAAGGATAGAATCAGTGTGAGTACCGAAAAATGGTAGAATCAGTGCAAGTACCAAAAAACTATAAGGGCGAGTATCGGAAAAGGGTAGAATGAGTGTGAGTACCAGAAATTTGTAGAATCCGGGCGAGCACCGGGAAAAGGTAGAATCCGTGCCACTATTGAAAAACTGTACGGACGATTATCAGAAAAGGGTAGAATCAGTGTGAGTACGAGAAATTGGTAGAATCCGGGGGAGTACCGGGAAAAGGTAGAATCCTTGCCACTATTGAAAAATTTATGGACGAGTATCGGAAAATGGTCGAACTAGCGTGAGTGCCGAAAAAAGGTAGGATCCGGGCGATTACAGGGACAAGGTAGAATCCCTGCCACTATTGAAAAACTGTCCGGACGAGTTTTAGAAAAGGGTAGAATCAGTGTGAGTACCGAAAAATGGTAGAATCAGTGCAAGTACCAAAAAACTATAAGGGCGAGTATCGGAAAAGGGTAGAATGAGTGTGAGTACCAGAAATTTGTAGAATCCGGGCGAGCACCGGGAAAAGGTAGAATCGGTGCCACTATTGAAAAGCTGTACGGACGATTATCAGAAAAGGGTAGAATCAGTGTGAGTACGAGAAATTGGTAGAATCTGGGGGAGTACCGGGAAATGGTAGAATCCGTGCCACTATTGAAAAATTTATGGACGAGTACCGGAAAATGGTCGAACTAGTGTGAGTGCCGAAAAAAGGTAGAATCCGGGCGATTACATGGAAAAGGTAGAATCCGTGCCACTATTGAAAAACTGTACAGACGATTATCAGAAAAGGGTAGAATCAGTGTGAGTACCAGAAATTGGTAGAATCCGGGCGAGTACGGGGAAAAGGTAGAATCCGTGCCACTATTGAAAAACTGTTTTGACGAGTTTCGGAAAAGTGTAGAATCAGTGTGAGTACCAGAAAATGGTAGAATCCGGGCGAGTACCGGGAGAAGGTAGACTCCGTGCCACTTTTGAAAAACTTCCCGGACGAGTTTCGGAAAAAGATAGAATCAGTGTGAGTACCAGAAATTTGGAGAATCCGGGCGAGCACCGGGAAAAGGTAGAATCCGTGCCACTATTGAAAAACTGTACGGACGATTATCAGAAAAATGTAGAATCAGTGTCAGTACCAAAAATTGGTAGAATCCGGGCGAGTAGAGGGAAAAAGTAGAATCCGTGCCACTATTGAAAAATTGCCTAGACGAGTTTTGGGAAAAGGGTAGAATCAGTGTGAGTACCGAAAAATGGAGGAATCCGGGCGAGTACCGGGAGGAGGTAGAATCTATGCCACAATTGAAAAACTGTCCGAACGAGTTTCGGAAAAGGGTAGAATCAGTGTGAGTACCAGAAATTTGTAGAATCCGGGCGAGCACCAGGAAAAGGGAGAATTCGTGCCACTATTGAAAAACTGTACGGACGATTATCAGAAAAGGGTAGAATCATTGTGAGTACGAGAAATTGGTAGAATCCGGGGGAGTACCGGGAAAAGGTAGAATCCGTGCCACTATTGTAAAATTTATGGACGAGTATCGGAAAATGGTCGAACTAGCGTGAGTGCCGAAAAAAGGTAGCATCCAGGCGATTACATGGAAAAGGTAGAATTCGTGCCACTATTGAAAAACTGTACAGACGATAATCAGAAAAGGGTAGAATCAGTGTGAGTACCAGAAATTGGTAGAATCCGGGCGAGTACGGGGAAAAGGTGGAATCCGTGCCACTATTGAAAAATTGTTTTGACGAGTTTCGGAAAAGTGTAGAATCACTGTGAGTACCCGAAAATGGTAGAATCCGGGTGAGTACCGGGAGAAGGTAGACTCCGTGCCACTATTGAAAAACTGCCCGGACGAGTTTCGGAAAAAGATAGAATCAGTGTGATTACCAGAAATTTGGAGAATCCGGTCGAGCACCGGGAAAAGGTAGAATCCGTGCCACTATTGAAAAACAGTACGGACGATTATCAGAAAAGGGCAGAATCAGTGTGAGTACCAGAAATTGGTAGAATCCGGCGAGTACGGGGAAAAGGTAGAATCCGTGCCGCTATTGAAAAATTTATGGACGAGTATCGGAAAATGGTCGAACTAGCGTGAGTGCCGAAAAAAGGTAGAATCCGGGCGATTACAGGGACAAGGTAGAATTCGTGCCACTATTGAAAAACTGTCCAGACGAGTTTCGGAAAAGGGTAGAATGAGTGTGAGTACTGGAAAATGGTAGAATCCGGGCGAGTACCGAGAGAAGGTAGACTCCGTGCCACTATTGAAAAACTGTCCGGACGAGTTTCGGAAAAAGGTAGAATCAGTGTGAGTACCAGAAATTTGGAGAATCCGGGCGAGCACCGGGAAAAAGTAGAATCCGTGCCACTATTGAAAAACTGTGCGGACGATTATCAGAAAAATGTAGAATCAGTGTGAGTACCAGAAATTGGTAGAATCCGGGCGAGTAGAGGGAAAAGGTAGAATCCGTGCCACTATTGAAAAACTGCCCAGACGAGTTTTGGGAAAAGGGTAGAATCAGTGTGAGTACCGAAAAATGGTAGAATCCGGGCGAGTACCGGGAAAAGGTAGAATTAGTGCGAGTACTAAAAAACTATAAGGACGAGTATCGGAAAAGGGTAGAATAAGTGTGAGTACCGGAAAAAGGAAGAATCCGGGTGAGTACCGAGAAAAGGTAGAATCCGTGCCACTATTGAAAAACTCTCCTGACGAGTTTCGGAAAATGGTAGAATCGGTGTGAGTACCAGAAAATGGTAGAATCCGGGCGAGTACCGGGAGAAGGTAGAATCCGTGCCACTATTGAAAAACTGTACGGACGATTATCAGAAAAGGGTAGAATCAGTGTGAGTACCAGAAAATTGTAGAATTAGGGCGAATACCGGGAAAAGGTAGAATCCGTGGCACTATTGAAAACTTTATGGACGAGTATCGGAAAATGGTAGAATGTGTGTGAGTACCGGAAAATGGTTGAATCCGGGTGAGTACCGAGAAAAGGTAGACTCCGTGCCACTATTGAAAAACTGTCCGGACGAGTTTTGGCAAAGGGTAGAATCAGTGTGAGTACCAGAAATTCGTAGAATCCGGGCGAGTACCAGGAGAAGGTAGAATCTGTGCCACTATTGAAAAACTGTATGGACGATTATCAGAAAAGGGTAGAATCAGTGTGAGTACCAGAAATTGGTAGAATCAGGGCGATTACCGGGAAAAGGTAGAATCCGTAGCACTATTGAAAAATTTATGAATGAGTATCGGAAAATTGTAGAATGAGTGTGAGTACCGGAAAATGGTAGAATCCGGGTGAGCACCGAGAAAGGGTAGAATCCGTGCCACTATTGAAAAACTCTCCTGACGAGTTTTGGAAAATGGTAAAATCAGTGTGAGTACCGGAAAATGGTAGAATCCGGGCGAGTAGTGGGAGGAGGTAGACTCTATGCCACTATTGAAAAACTGTCCGAACGAGTTTCGGAAAAGGGTAGAATCAGTGTGAGTAGCAGAAATTTGTAGAATCCGGGCGAGCACCGGGAAAAGGTAAAATCCGTGCCACTATTGAAAAACTGTACGCACGATTATTAGAAAAGGGTAGAATCAGTGTGAGTACGAGAAATTGGTAGAATCCGGGGGAGTGCTGGGAAAAGGTAGAATCCGTGCCACTATCGAAAAATTTATGGACGAGTATCGGAAAATGGTCCAACTAGCGTGAGTGCCGAAAAAAGGTAGAATCCGGGCGATTACATGGAAAAGGTAGAATCCGTGCCACTATTGAAAAACTGTCCAGACGATTATCAGAAAAGGGTAGAATCAGTGTGAGTACCAGAAATTGGTAGAATCCGGGCGAGTACGGGGAAAAGGTAGAATCCGTGCCACTATTGAAAAACTGTTTTGACGAGTTTCGAAAAAGTGTAGAATCAGTGTGAGCACCGGAAAATGGTAGAATCCGAGCGAGTACCGGGAGAAGGTAGACTCTGTGCCACTATTGAAAAACTGTCCGGACGAGTTTCGGAAAAAGGTAGAATCAGTGTGAGTACCAGAAATTTGGAGAATCCGGGCGAGCACCGGGAAAAGGTAGAATCCGTGCCACTATTGAAAAACTGTACGGACGATTATCAAAAAAATGTAGAATCAGTGTGAGTACCAGAAATTGGTAGAATCCGGGCGAGTAGAGGGAAAAGGTAGAATCCGTGCCACTATTGAAAAACTATCCAGACGAGTTTTGGGAAAAGGGTAGAATCAGTGTGAGTACCGAAAAATGGTAGAATCCGGGCGAGTACCGGGAAAAGGTAGAATTAGTGCGAGTACTAAAAAACTATAAGGACGAGTATCGGAAAACGGTAGAATAAGTGTGAGTACCGGAAAATGGAAGAATCCGGGTGAGTACCGAGGAAAGGTAGAATCCGTGCCACTATTGAAAAGCTTTCCTGACGAGTTTCGGAAAAGGGTAGAATCGGTGTGAGTACCGAAAAATGGTAGAATCCGGGCGAGTACCGGGAGAAGGTAGAATCTGTGCCACTATTGAAAAACTGTACGGACGATTATCAGAAAAGGGTAGAATCAGTGTGACTACCAGAAATTGGTAGAATCAGGGCGAATACCGAAAAAAGGTAGAATCCGGGCGATTACATGGAAAAGGTAGAATCCGTGCCACTATTGAAAAACTGTCCAGACGATTATCAGAAAAGGGTAGAATCAGTGTGAGTACCAGAAATTGGTAGAATCCGGGCGAGTACGGGGAAAAGGTAGAATCCGTGCCACTATTGAAAAACTGTTTTGACGAGTTTCGAAAAAGTGTAGAATCAGTGTGAGCACGGGAAAATGGTAGAATCCGAGCGAGTACCGGGAGAAGGTAGACTCTGTGCCACTATTGAAAAACTGTCCGGACGAGTTTCGGAAAAAGGTAGAATCAGTGTGAGTACCAGAAATTTGGAGAATCCGGGCGAGCACCGGGAAAAGGTAGAATCCGTGCCACTATTGAAAAACTGTACGGACGATTATCAAAAAAATGTAGAATCAGTGTGAGTACCAGAAATTGGTAGAATCCGGGCGAGTAGAGGGAAAAGGTAGAATCCGTGCCACTATTGAAAAACTATCCAGACGAGTTTTGGGAAAAGGGTAGAATCAGTGTGAGTACCGAAAAATGGTAGAATCCGGGCGAGTACCGGGAAAAGGTAGAATTAGTGCGAGTACTAAAAAACTATAAGGACGAGTATCGGAAAACGGTAGAATAAGTGTGAGTACCGGAAAATGGAAGAATCCGGGTGAGTACCGAGGAAAGGTAGAATCCGTGCCACTATTGAAAAGCTTTCCTGACGAGTTTCGGAAAAGGGTAGAATCGGTGTGAGTACCGAAAAATGGTAGAATCCGGGCGAGTACCGGGAGAAGGTAGAATCTGTGCCACTATTGAAAAACTGTACGGACGATTATCAGAAAAGGGTAGAATCAGTGTGACTACCAGAAATTGGTAGAATCAGGGCGAATACCGGGAAAAGGTAGAATCCATGGCACTATTGAAAAATTTATGGACGAGTATCAGAAAATGGTAGAATGTTTGTGAGTACTGGAAAATGGTTGAATCCGGGTGAGCACCGAGAAAAGGTAGACTCCGTGCCACTATTGAAAAACTCTCCTGACGAGTTTCGAAAAATGGTAAAATCAGTGTGAGTACCAGAAAATGGTAGAATCCGGGCGAGTACCGGGAGGAGGTAGACTCTATGCCACTATTGAAAAACTGTCCGAACGAGTTTCAAAAAAGGGTAGAATCAGTGTGAGTACCAGAAATTTGTAGAATCCGGGCGAGCACCGGGAAAAGGTAGAATCCGTGCCACTATTGAAAAACTGTACGGACGATTATCAGAAAAATGTAGAATCAGTGTGAGTACCAGAAATTGGTAGAATCCGGGCGACTAGATGGAAAAGGTAGAATCCGTGCCACTATTGAAAAACTGCCCAGACGAGTTTTGGGAAAAGGGTAGAATCAGTGTGAGTACCAGAAATTTGTAGAATCCGGGCGAGCACCGGGAAAAGGTAAAATTCGTGCCACTATTGAAAAACTGTACGCACGATTATCAGAAAAGGGTAGAATCAGTGTGAGTACGAGAATTTGGTAGAATCCGGAGGAGTGCCGGGAAAAGGTAGGATCCGTGCCACTATTGAAAAATTTATGGACGAGTATCGGAAAATGGTCGAACTAGCGTGAGTGCCGAAAAAAAGTAGAATCCGGGCGATTACATGGAAAAGGTAGAATCCGTGCCACTATTGAAAAACTGTCCAGACGATTATCAGAAAAGGGTAGAATCAGTGTGAGTACCAGAAATTGGTACAATCCGGGCGAGTCCGGGGAAAAGGTAGAATCCGTGCCATTATTGAAAAACTGTTTTGACGAGTTTCGGAAAAGTGTAGAATCACTGTGAGTATCCGAAAATGGTAGAATCCGGGCGAGTACCGGGAGAAGGTAGACTCCGTGCCACTATTGAAAAATTGCCCGGACGAGTTTCGGAAAAAGATAGAATCAGTGTGAGTACCAGAAATTTGGAGAATCCGGGCGAGCACCGGGAAAAGGTAGAATCCGTGCCACTATTGAAAAACTGTACGGACGATTATCAGAAAAGGGCAGAATCAGTGTGAGTACCAGAAGTTGGTAGAATCCGGCGAGTACGGGGAAAAGGTAGAATCCGTGCCACTATTGAAAAATTTATGGACGAGTATCGGAAAATGGTCGAACTAGCGTGAGTGCCGAAAAAAGGTAGAATCCGGGCGATTACAAGGACAAGGTAGAATTCGTGCCACCATTGAAAAACTGTCCAGACGAGTTTCGGAAAAGGGTAGAATGAGTGTGAGTACTGGAAAATGGTAGAATCCGGGCGAGTACCGAGAGAAGGTAGACTCCGTGCCACTATTGAAAAACTGTCCGGACGAGTTTCGGAAAAAGGTAGAATCAGTGTGAGTACCAGAAATTTGGAGAATCCGGGCGAGCACCGGGAAAAGGTAGAATCCGTGCCACTATTGAAAAACTGTACGGACGATTATCAGAAAAATGTAGAATCTGTGTGAGTACCAGAAATTGGTAGAATCCGGGCGAGTAGAGGGAAAAGGTAGAATTCGTGCCACTATTGAAAAACTGCCCAGACGAGTTTTGGGAAAAGGGTAGAATCAGTGTGAGTACCGAAAAATGGAAGAATCCGGGCGAGTACCGGGAGGAGGTAGACTCTATGCCACTATTGAAAAACTGTCCGGACGAGTTTCGGAAAAGGGTAGAATCAGTGTGAGTACAAGAAATTTGTAGAATCCGGGCGAGCACCGGGAAAAGGTAGAATCCGTGCCACTATTAAAAAACTGTACGGACGATTATCAGAAAAGGGTAGAATCAGTGTGAGTACGAGAAATTGGTAGAATCCGGGGGAGTACCGGGAAAAGGTAAAATCCGTGCCACTATTGAAATATTTATGGACGAGTATCGGAAAATGGTCGAACTAGCGTGAGGGCCGAAAAAAGGTAGAATCCGGGCGATTACATGGAAAAGGTAGAATCCGTGCCACTATTGAAAAACTGTACAGACGATTATCGGAAAATGGTAGAATTAGTGTGAGTACCAGAAATTGGTAGAATCCGGGCGAGTACGGGGAAGAGATGGAATCCGTGCCACTATTGAAAAATTTATGGACGAGTATCGGAAAATGGTCGAACTAGCGTGAGTGCCGAAAAAAGGTAGAATTCGGGCGATTACAGGGACAAGGTAGAATTCGTGCCACTATTGAAAAACTGTCCAGACGAGTTTCGGAAAAGGGTAGAATGAGTGTGAGTACCAGAAATTTGGAGAATCCGGGCGAGCACCGGGAAAAGGTAAAATCCGTGCCACTATTGAAAAACTGTACGGACGATTATCAGAAAAGGGCAGAATTAGTGTGAGTACCAGAAATTGGTAGAATCCGGCGAGTACGGGGAAAAGGTAGAATCCGTGCCACTATTGAAAAATTTATGGACGAGTATCGGAAAATGGTCGAACTAGCGTGAGTGCCGAAAAAAGGTAGAATCCGGGCGATTACAGGGACAAGGTAGAATTCGTGCCACTATTGAAAAACTATCCAGACGAGTTTCGGAAAAGGGTAGAATGAGTGTGAGTATTGGAAAATGGTAGAATCCGGGCGAGTACCGAGAGAAGGTAGACTCCGTGCCACTATTGAAAAACTGTCCGGACGAGTTTCGGAAAAAGGTAGAATCAGTGTGAGTACCAGAAATTTGGAGAATCCGGGCGAGCACCGGGAAAAGGTAGAATTCGTGCCACTATTGAAAAACTGTACGGACGATTATCAGAAAAATGTAGAATCAGTGTGAGTACCAGAAATTGGCAGAATCCGGGCGAGTACGGGGAAAAGGTAGAATCCGTGCCACTATTGAAAAACTGTTTTGACGAGTTTCGGAAAAGTGTAGAATCAGTGTGAGTACCGGAAAATTGTAGAATCCGGGCGAGTACCGGGAAAAGGTAGACTCCGTGCCACTATTGAAAAACTGTACGGACGATTATCAGAAAAGGGCAGAATCAGTGTGAGTACCAGAAGTTGGTAGAATCCGGCGAGTACGGGGAAAAGGTAGAATCCGTGCCACTATTGAAAAATTTATGGACGAGTATCGGAAAATGGTCGAACTAGCGTGAGTGCCGAAAAAAGGTAGAATCCGGGCGATTACAGGGACAAGGTAGAATTCGTGCCACCATTGAAAAACTGTCCAGACGAGTTTCGGAAAAGGGTAGAATGAGCGTGAGTACTGGAAAATGGTAGAATCCGGGCGAGTACCGAGAGAAGGTAGACTCCGTGCCACTATTGAAAAATTGTCCGGACGAGTTTCGGAAAAAGGTAGAATCAGTGTGAGTACCAGAAATTTGGAGAATCCGGACGAGCACCGGGAAAAGGTGGAATCCGTGCCACTATTGAAAAACTGTACGGACGATTATCAGAAAAATGTAGAATCAGTGTGAGTACCAGAAATTGGTAGAATCCGGGCGAGTACGGGGAAAAGGTAGAATCCGTGCCACTATTGAAAAACTGTTTTGACGAGTTTCGGAAAAGTGTAGAATCAGTGTGAGTACCGGAAAATTGTAGAATCCGGGCGAGTACCGGGAGAAGGTAGACTCCGTGCCACTATTGAAAAACTGCCCGGACGATTTTCAGAAAAAGATAGAATCAGTGTGAGTACCAGAAATTTGGAGAATCCGGGCGAGCACCGGGAAAAGGTAGAATCCGTGCCACTATTGAAAAACTGTACGGACGATTATCGAAAAATGTAGAATCAGTGTGAGTACCAGAAATTGGTAGAATCCGGGCGAGTAGAGGGAAAAGGTAGAATCCGTGCCACTATTGAAAAACTATCCAGACGAGTTTTGGGAAAAGGGTAGAATTAGTGTGAGTACCGAAAAATGGTAGAATCCGGGCGAGTACCGGGAAAAGGTAGAATTAGTGCGAGTACTAAAAAACTATAAGGACGAGTATCGGAATACGGTAGAATAAGTGTGTGTAACGGAAAATGGAAGAATCCGGGTGAGTACCGAGGAAAGGTAGAATCCGTGCCACTATTGAAAAGCTTTCCTGACGAGTTTCGGAAAAGGGTAGAATCGGTGTGAGTACCGAAAAATGGTAGAATCCGGGCGAGTACCGGGAGAAGGTAGAATCCGTGCCACTATTGAAAAACTGTACGGACGATTATCAGAAAAGGGTAGAATCAGTGTGACTACCAGAAATTGGTAGAATCAGGGCGAATACCGGGAAAAGGTAGAATCCATGGCACTATTGAAAAATTTATGGACGAGTATCAGAAAATGGTAGAATGTTTGTGAGTACTGGAAAATGGTTGAATCCGGGTGAGTACCGAGAAAAGGTAGACTCCGTGCCACTATTGAAAAACTCTCCTGACGAGTTTCGAAAAATGGTAAAATCAGTGTGAGTACCAGAAAATGGTAGAATCCGGGCGAGTAACGGGAGGAGGTAGACTCTATGCCACTATTGAAAAACTGTCCGAACGAGTTTCAGAAAAGGGTAGAATCAGTGTGAGTAGCAGAAATTTGTAGAATCTGGGCGAGCACCGGGAAAAGGTAGAATCCGTGCCACTATTGAAAAACTGTACGGACGATTATCAGAAAAATGTAGAATCAGTGTGAGTACCAGAAATTGGTAGAATCCGGGCGACTAGATGGAAAAGGTAGAATCCGTGCCACTATTGAAAAACTGCCCAGACGAGTTTTGGGAAAAGGGTAGAATCAGTGTGAGTACCAGAAATTTGTAGAATCCGGGCGAGCACCGGGAAAAGGTAAAATCCGTGCCACTATTGAAAAACTGTACGCACGATTATCAGAAAAGGGTAGAATCAGTGTGAGTACGAGAAATTGGTAGAATCCGGAGGAGTGCCGGGAAAAGGTAGGATCCGTGCCACTATTGAAAAATTTATGGACGAGTATCGGAAAATGGTCGAACTAGCGTGAGTGCCGAAAAAAGGTAGAATCCGGGCGATTACATGGAAAAGGTAGAATCCGTGCCACTATTGAAAAACTGTCCAGACGATTATCAGAAAAGGGTAGAATCTGTGTGAGTACCAGAAATTGGTAGAATCCGGGCGAGTACGGGGAAAAGATGGAATCCGTGCCACTATTGAAAAATTGTTTTGACGAGTTTCGGAAAAGTGTAGAATCACTGTGAGTACCCGAAAATGGTAGAATCCGGGCGAGTACCGGGAGAAGGTAGACTCCGTGCCACTTTTGAAAAACTGCCCGGACGAGTTTCAGAAAAAGATAGAATCAATGTGAGTACCAGAAATTTGGAGAATCCGGGCGAGCACCGGGAAAAGGTAGAATCCGTGCCACTATTGAAAAACTGTACGGACGATTATCAGAAAAGGGCAGAATTAGTGTGAGTACCAGAAATTGGTAGAATCCGGCGAGTACGGGGAAAAGGTAGAATCCGTGCCACTATTGAAAAATTTATGGACGAGTATCGGAAAATGGTCGAACTAGCGTGAGTGCCGAAAAAAGGTAGAATCCGGGCGATTACAGGGACAAGGTAGAATTCGTGCCACTATTGAAAAACTGTCCAGACGAGTTTCGGAAAAGGGTAGAATGAGTGTGAGTACTGGAAAATGGTAGAATCCGGGCGAGTACCGAGAGAAGGTAGACTCCGTGCCACTATTGAAAAACTGTCCGGACGAGTTTCGGAAAAAGGTAGAATCAGTGTGAGTACCAGAAATTTGGAGAATCCGGGCGAGCACCGGGAAAAGGTAGAATTCGTGCCACTATTGAAAAACTGTACGGACGATTATCAGAAAAATGTAGAATCAGTGTGAGTACCAGAAATTGGTAGAATCCGGGCGAGTACGGGGAAAAGGTAGAATCCGTGCCACTATTGAAAAACTGTTTTGACGAGTTTCGGAAAAGTGTAGAATCAGTGTGAGTACCGGAAAATTGTAGAATCCGGGCGAGTACCGGGAGAAGGTAGACTCCGTGCCACTATTGAAAAACTGTACGGACGATTATCAGAAAAGGGCAGAATCAGTGTGAGTACCAGAAGTTGGTAGAATCCGGCGAGTACGGGGAAAAGGTAGAATCCGTGCCACTATTGAAAAATTTATGGACGAGTATCGGAAAATGGTCGAACTAGCGTGAGTGCCGAAAAAAGGTAGAATCCGGGCGATTACAGGGACAAGGTAGAATTCGTGCCACCATTGAAAAACTGTCCAGACGAGTTTCGGAAAAGGGTAGAATGAGCGTGAGTACTGGAAAATGGTAGAATCCGGGCGAGTACCGAGAGAAGGTAGACTCCGTGCCACTATTGAAAAATTGTCCGGACGAGTTTCGGAAAAAGGTAGAATCAGTGTGAGTACCAGAAATTTGGAGAATCCGGACGAGCACCGGGAAAAGGTGGAATCCGTGCCACTATTGAAAAACTGTACGGACGATTATCAGAAAAATGTAGAATCAGTGTGAGTACCAGAAATTGGTAGAATCCGGGCGAGTACGGGGAAAAGGTAGAATCCGTGCCACTATTGAAAAACTGTTTTGACGAGTTTCGGAAAAGTGTAGAATCAGTGTGAGTACCGGAAAATTGTAGAATCCGGGCGAGTACCGGGAGAAGGTAGACTCCGTGCCACTATTGAAAAACTGTCCGGACGAGTTTCGGAAAAAGGTAGAATCAGTGTGAGTACCAGAAATTTGGAGAATCCGGGCGAGCACCGGGAAAAGGTAGAATCCGTGCCACTATTGAAAAACTGTACGGACGATTATCAGAAAAATGTAGAATCTGTGTGAGTACCAGAAATTGGTAGAATCCGGGCGAGTAGAGGGAAAAGGTAGAATCCGTGCCACTATTGAAAAACTATCCAGACGAGTTTTGGGAAAAGGGTAGAATCAGTGTGAGTACCAGAAGTTGGTAGAATCCGGCGAGTACGGGGAAAAGGTTGAATCCGTGCCATTATTGAAAAATTTATGGACGAGTATCGGAAAATGGTCGAACTAGCGTGAGTGCCGAAAAAAGGTAGAATCCGGGCGATTACAGGGACAAGGTAGAATTCGTGCCACCATTGAAAAACTGTCCAGACGAGTTTCGGAAAAGGGTAGAATGAGCGTGAGTACTGGAAAATGGTAGAATCCGGGCGAGTACCGAGAGAAGGTAGACTCCGTGCCACTATTGAAAAATTGTCCGGACGAGTTTCGGAAAAAGGTAGAATCAGTGTGAGTACCAGAAATTTGGAGAATCCGGACGAGCACCGGGAAAAGGTGGAATCGTGCCACTATTGAAAAACTGTACGGACGATTATCAGAAAAATGTAGAATCAGTGTGAGTACCAGAAATTGGTAGAATCCGGGCGAGTACGGGGAAAAGGTAGAATCCGTGCCACTATTGAAAAACTGTTTTGACGAGTTTCGGAAAAGTGTAGAATCAGTGTGAGTACCGGAAAATTGTAGAATCCGGGCGAGTACCGGGAGAAGGTAGACTCCGTGCCACTTTTGAAAAACTGCCCGGACGAGTTTCGGAAAAAGATAGAATCAATGTGAGTACCAGAAATTTGGAGAATCCGGGCGAGCACCGGGAAAAGGTAGAATCCGTGTCACTATTGAAAAACTGGACGGACGATTATCAGAAAAGGGCAGAATTAGTGTGAGTACCAGAAATTGGTAGAATCCGGGGGAGTACCGGGAAAAGGTAGAATCCGTGCCACTATTGAAAAATTTATGGACGAGTATCGGAAAATGGTCGAACTAGCTTGAGGGCCGAAAAAAGGTAGAATCCGGGCGATTACATGGAAAAGGTAGAATCCGTGCCACTATTGAAAAACTGTACAGACGATTATCAGAAAAGGGTAAAATCAGTGTGAGTACCAGAAATTGGTAGAATCCGGGCGAGTACGGGGAAAAGATGGAAACCGTGCCACTATTGAAAAACTGTTTTGACGAGTTTCGGAAAAGTGTAGAATCAGTGTGAGTACCGGAAAATGGTAGAATCCGGGCGAGTACCGGGAGAAGGTAGACTCCGTGCCACTTTGGAAAAACTGCCCGGACGAGTTTCGGAAAAAGATAGAATCAATGTGAGTACCAGAAATTTGGAGAATCCGGGCGAGCACCGGGAAAAGATAGAATCCGTGCCACTATTGAAAAACTGTACGGACGATTATCACAAAATGGCAGAATTAGTGTGAGTACCAGAAATTGGTAGAATCCGGCGAGTACGGGGAAAAGGTAGAATCCGTGCCACTATTGAAAAATTTATGGACGAGTATCGGAAAATGGTCGAACTAGCGTGAGTGCCGAAAAAAGGTAGAATCCGGGCGATTACAGGGACTAGGTAGAATTCGTACCACTATTGAAAAACTATCCAGACGAGTTTCGGAAAAGGGTAGAATGAGTGTGAGTACTGGAAAATGGTAGAATCCGGGCGAGTACCGAGAGAAGGTAGACTCCGTGCCACTATTGAAAAACTGTCCGGACGAGTTTCGGAAAAAGGTAGAATCAGTGTGAGTACTAGAAATTTGGAGAATCCGGGCGAGCACCGGGAAAAGGTAGAATCCGTGCCACTATTGAAAAACTGTACGGACGATTATCAGAAAAATGTAGAATCTGTGTGAGTACCAGAAATTGGTAGAATCCGGGCGAGTAGAGGGAAAAGGTAGAATTCGTGCCACTATTGAAAAACTGCCCAGACGAGTTTTGGGAAAAGGGTAGAATCAGTGTGAGTACCGAAAAATGGAAGAATCCGGGCGAGTACCGGGAGGAGGTAGACTCTATGCCACTATTGAAAAACTGTCCGAACGAGTTTCGGAAAAGGGTAGAATCAGTGTGAGTACAAGAAATTTGTAGAATCCGGGCGAGCACCGGGAAAAGGTAGAATCCGTGCCACTATTGAAAAATTTATGGACGAGTATCGGAAAATGGTCGAACTAGCGTGAGTGCCGAAAAAAGGTAGAATCCGGGCGATTACAGGGACAAGGTAGAATTCGTGCCACCATTGAAAAACTGTCCAGACGAGTTTCGGAAAAGGGTAGAATGAGTGTGAGTACTGGAAAACGGTAGAATCCGGGCGAGGACCGAGAGAAGGTAGACTCCGTGCCACTATTGAAAAACTGTCCGGACGAGTTTCGGAAAAAGGTAGAATCAGTGTGAGTACCAGAAATTTGGAGAATCCGAGCGAGCACCGGGAAAAGGTAGAATCCGTGCCACTATTGAAAAACTGTACGGACGATTATCAGAAAAATGTAGAATCAGTGTGAGTACCAGAAATTGGTAGAATCCGGGCGAGTAGAGGGAAAAGGTAGAATCTGTGCCACTATTGAAAAACTGCCCAGACGAGTTTTGGGAAAAGGGTAGAATCAGTGTGAGTACCGAAAAATGGAAGAATCCGGGCGAGTACCGGGAGGAGGTAGACTCTATGCCACTATTGAAAAACTGTCCGAACGAGTTTGGGAAAAGGGTAGAATCAGTGTGAGTACAAGAAATTTGTAGAATCCGGGCGAGCACCGGGAAAAGGTAGAATCCGTGCCACTATTGAAAAACTGTACGGACGATTATCAGAAAATGGTAGAATCAGTGTGAGTACGAGAAATTGGTAGAATCCGGGGGAGTACTGGGAAAAGGTAGCATCCGTGCCACTATTGAAAAATTTATGGACGAGTATCGGAAAATGGTCGAACTAGCGTGAGGGCCGAAAAAAGGTAGAATCCGGGCGATTACATGGAAAAGGTAGAATCCATGCCACTATTGAAAAACTGTACAGACGATTATCAGAAAAGGGTAGAATCAGTGTGAGTACCAGAAATTGGTAGAATCCGGGCGAGTACGGGGAAAAGGTGGATTCCGTGCCACTATTGAAAAACTATTTTGACGAGTTTCGGAAAAGTGTAGAATCAGTGTGAGTACCGAAAAATGGTAGAATCCGGGCGAGTACCGGGAGAAGGTAGACTCCGTGCCACTTTTGAAAAACTGCCCGGACGAGTTTCGGAAAAAGATAGAATCAATGTGAGTACCAGAAATTTGGAGAATCCGGGCGAGCACCGGGAAAAGGTAGAATCCGTGCCACTATTGAAAAACTGTACGGACGATTATCAGAAAAGGGCAGAATCAGTGTGAGTACCAGAAATTGGTAGAATCCGGCGAGTACGGGGAAAAGGTAGAATCCGTGCCACTATTGAAAAATTTATGGACGAGTATCGGAAAATGGTCGAACTAGCGTGAGTGCCGAAAAAAGGTAGAATCCGGGCGATTACAGGGACAAGGTAGAATTCGTGCCACTATTGAAAAACTGTCCAGACGAGTTTCGGAAAAGGGTAGAATGAGTGTGAGTACTGGAAAATGGTAGAATCCGGGCGAGTACCGAGAGAAGGTAGACTCCGTGCCACTATTGAAAAACTGTCCGGACGAGTTTCGGAAAAAGGTAGAATCAGTGTGAGTACCAGAAATTTGGAGAATCCGGGCGAGCACCAGGAAAAGGTAGAATCCGTGCCACTATTGAAAAACTGTACGGACGATTATCAGAAAAATGTAGAATCAGTGTGAGTACCAGAAATTGGTAGAATCCGGGCGAGTAGAGGGAAAAGGTAGAATCCGTGCCACTATTGAAAAACTGCCCAGACGAGTTTTGGGAAAAGGGTAGAATTAGTGTGAGTACCGAAAAATGGAAGAATCCGGGCGAGTACCGGGAGGAGGTAGACTCTATGCCCTTATTGAAAAACTGTCCGAACGAGTTTCGGAAAAGGGTAGAATCAGTGTGAGTACAAGAAATTTGTAGAATCCGGGCGAGCACCGGGAAAAGGTAGAATCCGTGCCACTATTGAAAAACTGTACGGACGATTATCAGAAAAGGGTAGAATCAGTGTGAGTACGAGAAATTGGTAGAATCCGGGGGAGTACCGGGAAAAGGTAGAATCCGTGCCACTATTGAAAAATTTATGGACGAGTATC
Source organism: Vitis vinifera (assembly GCF_030704535.1). NCBI lineage: Eukaryota > Viridiplantae > Streptophyta > Magnoliopsida > Vitales > Vitaceae > Vitis > Vitis vinifera. The sequence goes on from NC_081812.1 coordinate 7,226,446, forward strand.
GGAAAATGGTAGAACTAGCGTGAGGGCCGAAAAAAGTTAGAATCCGGGCGATTACATGGAAAAGGTAGAATCCGTGCCACTATTGAAAAACTGTACAGACGATTATCAGAAAAGGGTAGAATCAGTGTGAGTACCAGAAATTGGTAGAATCCGGGAGAGTACGGGGAAAAGATGGAATCCGTGCCACTATTGAAAAACTGTTTTGACGAGTTTCGGAAAAGTGTAGAATCAGTGTGAGTACCGGAAAATGGTAGAATCCGGGCGAGTACCGGGAGAAGGTAGACTCCGTGCCACTTTTGAAAAACTGCCCGGACGAGTTTCGGAAAAAGATAGAATCAATGTGAGTACCAGAAATTTGGAGAATCCGGGCGAGCACCGGGAAAAGGTAGAATCCGTGCCACTATTGAAAAACTGTACGGACGATTATCAGAAAAGGGCAGAATCAGTGTGAGTACCAGAAATTGGTAGAATCCGGCGAGTACGGGGAAAAGGTAGAATCCGTGCCACTATTGAAAAATTTATGGACGAGTATCGGAAAATGGTCGAACTAGCGTGAGTGCCGAAAAAAGGTAGAATCCGGGCGATTACAGGGACAAGGTAGAATTCGTGCCACTATTGAAAAACTGTCCAGACGAGTTTCGGAAAAGGGTAGAATGAGTGTGAGTACTGGAAAATGGTAGAATCCGGGCGAGTACCGAGAGAAGGTAGACTCCGTGCCACTATTGAAAAACTGTCCGGACGAGTTTCGGAAAAAGGTAGAATCAGTGTGAGTACCAGAAATTTGGAGAATCCGGGCGAGCACCGGGAAAAGGTAGAATCCGTGCCACTATTGAAAAACTGTGCGGACGATTATCAGAAAAATGTAGAATCAGTGTGAATACCAGAAATTGGTAGAATCCGGGCGAGTAGAGGGAAAAGGTAGAATCCGTGCCACTATTGAAAAACTGTACGGACGATTATCAGAAAAGGGCAGAATCAGTGTGAGTACCAGAAATTGGTAGAATCCGGCGAGTACGGGGAAAAGGTAGAATCCGTGCCACTATTGAAAAATTTATGGACGAGTATCGGAAAATGGTCGAACTAGCGTGAGTACCGAAAAAAGGTAGAATCCGGGCGATTACAGGGACAAGGTAGAATTCATGCCAGTATTGAAAAACTATCCAGACGAGTTTCGGAAAAGGGTAGAATGAGTGTGAGTACTGGAAAATGGTAGAATCCGGGCGAGTACCGAGAGAAGGTAGACTCCGTGCCACTATTGAAAAACTGTCCGGACGAGTTTCGGAAAAAGGTAGAATCAGTGTGAGTACCAGAAATTTGGAGAATCCGGGCGAGCACCGGGAAAAGGTAGAATCCGTGCCACTATTGAAAAACTGTACGGACGATTATCAGAAAAATGTAGAATCAGTGTGAGTACCAGAAATTGGTAGAATCCGGGCGAGTAGAGGGAAAAGGTAGAATCCGTGCCACTATTGAAAAATTTATGGACAAGTATCGGACAATGGTCGATCTAGCGTGAGTGCCGAAAAAAGGTAGAATCCGGACGATTACAGGGAAAAGGTAGAATCCGATCCACTATTGACAAACTGTCCGGACGAGTTTCGAAAAAGGGTAGAATCAGTGTGAGTACCGAAAAATGGTAGAATCCGGGCGAATACCGGGAAAAGGTAGAATCAGTGCGAGTACTGAAAAACTATAAGGACGAGTATCGGAAAAGGGTAGAATGAGTGTGAGTACCGGAAAATGGAAGAACCCGGGTGAGTACGGAGAAAAGGTAGAATCTGTGCCACTATTTAAAAACTCTCCTGACGAGTTTTGGAAAATGGTAGAATCAGTGTGAGTACCGAAAAATGGTAGAATCCGGGTGAGTACCGGGAGGAGGTAGACTCTATGCCACTATTTAAAAACTGTCCGAACGAGTTTCGGAAAAGGGTAGAATCAGTGTGAGTACCAGAAATTTGTAGAATCCGGGCGAGCACCGGGAAAAGGTAAAATCCGTGCCACTATTGAAAAACTGTACGCACGATTATCAGAAAAGGGTAGAATCAGTGTGAGTACAAGAAATTGGTAGAATCCGGGGGAGTACCGGGAAAAGGTAGAATCCGTGCCACTATTGAAAAATTTATGGACGAGTATCGGAAAATGGTCGAACTATCGTGAGTGCAGAAAAAAGGTAGAATCCGGGCGATTACATGGAAAAGGTAGAATCCGTGGCACTATTCAAAAATTTATGGACGAGTATCGGAAAATTGTAGAATGAGTGTGAGTACCGGAAAATGGTAGAATCCGGGTGAGTACCGAGAAAAGGTAGAATCCGTGCCACTATTGAAAAACTCTCCTGACGAGTTTCGGAAAATGGTAGAATCCGGGCGAGTACCGGGAGGAGGTAGACTCTATGCCACTATTGAAAAACTGTCCGAACGAGTTTCGGAAAAGGGTAGAATTAGTGTGAGTACCAGAAATTTGTAGAATCCGGGCGAGCACCGGGAAAAGGTAAAATCCGTGCCACTATTGAAAAACTGTACGCACGATTATCAGAAAAGGGTAGAATCAGTGTGAGTACAAGAAATTGGTAGAATCCGGGGGAGTACCGGGAAAAGGTAGAATCCGTGCCACTATTGAAAAATTTATGGACGAGTATCGGAAAATGGTCGAACTATCTTCAGTGCAGAAAAAAGGTAGAATCCGGGCGATTACATGGAAAAGGTAGAATCCGTGGCACTATTCAAAAATTTATGGACGAGTATCGGAAAATTGTAGAATGAGTGTGAGTACCGAAAAATGGTAGAATCCGGGTGAGTACCGAGAAAAGGTAGAATCCGTGCCACTATTGAAAAACTCTCCTGACGAGTTTCGGAAAATGGTTGAATCCGGGCGAGTACCGGGAGGAGGTAGACTCTATGCCACTATTGAAAAACTGTCCGAACGAGTTTCGAAAAAGGGTAGAATCAGTGTGTGTACAAGAAATTTGTAGAATCCGGGCGAGCACCGGGAAAAGGTAGAATCCGTGCCACTATTGAAAAACTGTACGGACGATTATCAGAAAAGGGCAGAATCAGTGTGAGTACCAGAAATTGGTAGAATCCGGCGAGTACGGGGAAAAGGTAGAATCCGTGCCACTATTGAAAAATTTATGGACGAGTATCGGAAAATGGTCGAACTAGCGTGAGTGCCGAAAAAAGGTAGAATCCGGGCGATTACAGGGACAAGGTAGAATTCGTGCCACTATTGAAAAACTGTCCAGACGAGTTTCGGAAAAGGGTAGAATGAGTGTGAGTACTGGAAAATGGTAGAATCCGGGCGAGTACCGAGAGAAGGTAGACTCCGTGCCACTATTGAAAAACTGTCCGGACGAGTTTCGGAAAAAGGTAGAATCAGTGTGAGTACCAGAAATTTGGAGAATCCGGGCGAGCACCAGGAAAAGGTAGAATCCGTGCCACTATTGAAAAACTGTACGGACGATTATCAGAAAAATGTAGAATCAGTGTGAGTACCAGAAATTGGTAGAATCCGGGCGAGTAGAGGGAAAAGGTAGAATCCGTGCCACTATTGAAAAACTGCCCAGACGAGTTTTGGGAAAAGGGTAGAATCAGTGTGAGTACCGAAAAATGGAAGAATCCGGGCGAGTACCGGGAGGAGGTAGACTCTATGCCCTTATTGAAAAACTGTCCGAACGAGTTTCGGAAAAGGGTAGAATCAGTGTGAGTACAAGAAATTTGTAGAATCCGGGCGAGCACCGGGAAAAGGTAGAATCCGTGCCACTATTGAAAAACTGTACGGACGATTATCAGAAAAGGGTAGAATCAGTGTGAGTACGAGAAATTGGTAGAATCCGGGGGAGTACCGGGAAAAGGTAGAATCCGTGCCACTATTGAAAAATTTATGGACGAGTATCGGAAAATGGTCGAACTAGCGTGAGGGCCGAAAAAAGGTAGAATCTGGGCGATTACATGGAAAAGGTAGAATCCGTGCCACTATTGAAAAACTGTACAGACGATTATCAGAAAAGGGTAGAATCAGTGTGAGTACCAGAAATTGGTAGAATCCGGGCGAGTAGGGGGAAAAGGTAGAATCCGTGCCACTATTGAAAAATTTATGGACGAGTATCGGAAAATGGTCGATCTAGCATGAGTGCGGAAAAAAGGTAGAATCCGGGTGATTACAGGGAAAAGGTAGAATCCGATCCACTAGTGAAAAACTATCCGGACGAGTTTCGAAAAAGGGTAGAATCAGTGTGAGTACCGAAAAATGGTAGAATCCGGGCGAGTACCGGGAAAAGGTAGAATCAGTGCGAGTACTGAAAAACTATAAGGACGAGTATCGGAAAAGGGTAGAATGAGTGTGAGTACCGGAAAATGGAAGAACCCGGGTGAGTACGGAGAAAAGGTATAATTTGTGCCACTATTGAAAAACTTTCCTGACGAGTTTCGGAAAATGGTAGAATCAGTGTGAGTACCGGAAAATGGTAGAATCCGGGCATGTACCGGGAGAAGGTAGACTCCATGCCACTATTGAAAAACTGTCCGAACGAGTTTCGGAAAAAGGTAGAATTAGTGGGAGTACCAGAAATTGGTAAAATCTGGGCGAGTAACAGGAAAAGGTAGAAACCGTGCCGCTATTGAAAAACTCTATGGATGATTATCGAAAAAGGGTAGAATCAGTGTGAGTACCAGAAATTGGTTGAATCTGGGCTAGAACCGGGAAAAGGTAGAATACGTGCCACTATTGAAAAACTGTACTGACCAGTATCGAAAAAGGGTAGAATCAGTGTGAGTACCAGAAATTGGTAGAATTCGGGCGAGTACCGAGAAAAGGTAGAATCCGTGCTACTATTGAGAAACTGTAATGACGAGTATCGGAAAAAGGTAGAATCAGTGTGAGTACCAGCAATTGGTAGAATCCGGGCGAGTACCGGGAAAAGGTAGATTCCATGCCACTATTGAAAAACTGTAACGGCGAGTATCGGAAAAGGGTATAATGAGTGTGAGTACCGGAAAATGGAAGAATCCGGGTGAGTACGGAGAAAATGTAGAATCCGTGCCACTATTGAAAAACTTTCTTGACGAGTTTCGGAAAAGGGTAGAATCGGTGTGAGTACCGGAAAATGGTATAATTCGGGCATGTACCGGGAGAAGGTAGACTCCGTGCCACTATTGAAAAACTGTCCGGACGAGTTTCGGAAAAAGGTAGAATCAGTGGGAGTACCAGAAATTGGTAGAATGAGTGTGAGTACCGGAAAATGGTTGAATCCGGGTGAGTACCGAGAAAAGGTAGACTCCGTGCCACTATTGAAGAACTGTCCGGATGAGTTTAGGCAAAGGGTAGAATCAGTGTGAGTACCAGAAATTGGTAGAATCCGGGAGAGTACCGGGAAAAGGTAGAATCCGTGCCACTATTTAAAAACTGTCCGGACGAGTTTCAGAAAAGCGTAGAATCAGTGTGAGTACCGAAAAATGGTTGAATCCGGGAGAGTACCGATAAAAGGTATAATCCCTGCCACTATTGAAAAACTGCCCGGACAAGTTTCGGAAAATGGTAGAATCAGTGTGAGTACCAAAAATTGGTAGAATCCGGGCGAGTAGAGGGAAAAGGTAGAATCCGTGCGAGTACGGAAACACTATCCGGACGAGTATCAGAAAAGGGTAGAATGAGTGTGAGTATCGGAAAATGGTAGAATCAGTGCGAGTACCGAGAAAAGGTAGAATCTGTCCCCCTATTGAAAAACTGTTCGGAGGAGTTAGGGAAAATGGTAGAATCAGCGTGAGTACCGGAAAATGGTAGAATTCGGGCGAGTATCGGGAAAAGGTAGAATCCGTGCCACTATTGAAAAACTGTTTCGACGAGTATTGAAAAAGGGTAGAATGAGTGTGAGTACCGAAAAATGGTAGAATTCGGGAGAGTACCAGGAAAAGGTAGAATCCATGCCACTATTTAAAAATTGTCCGGACGAGTTTCAGTAAAGCGTAGAATCAGTGTGAGTACCAGAAAATGGTTGAATCCGGGAGAGTACCGGCAAAAGGTAGAATCCGTGCCACGATTGAAAAACTTTACAGATGAGTTTCGGAAAAGAGTAGAATCAGTGTGAGTACGGGAAAATGGTAGAATCCGGGCGAGTACCGGGAAAAGGTACAGTCCGTTCCACTATTGAAAAATTGTCCGGACGAGGTTCGGAAAAGGGTAGAATCAGTGTGAGTACCGGAAAATGGTAGAATCCGGGTGAGTACCGAGAAAAGGTAGAATCCGTGCCACTATTGAAAAACTGTCCTGACGAGTTTCGAAAAAGGGTAGAATCAGTGTGAGTACCGAAAAATGGTAGAATCTGGGCGAGTACCTAAAAACTTTCCGGACGAGTATCGAAAAAGGGTAGAATCCGGGCGAGTACCGGGAGAAGGTAGACTTCGTGCCACTATTGGAAAACTGTCCGGACGAGTTTCGGGAAAGGGTAGAATCAGTGTGAGTACCCGAAATTGGTAGAATCCGGGCGAGTACCAGGAAAAGGTAGAATATGTGCCACTATTGAAAAACTGTCTGGACGAGTTTCAGAAAAGGGTAGAATCAGTGTGAGTACCGGAAATGGTTGAATCCGGGCCACTATTGAAAAACTATCCGCACGAGTTTCGGAAAAGGGTAGAATCAGTGTGAGTACCGAAAAATGGTAGAATCCGTGCGAGTATCTAAAACTTTCCGGACGAGTATCGGAAAAGGGTAGAATCAGTTTGAGTACCGGAAAATGGTAGAATTCGGGCGAGTACTAGAAAAAAGTAGAATCCGTGCAAGTACCGAAAAACTATCCGGACGAGTATCGACAAAGGGTAGAATCAGTGTGAGTACCGAAAAATGGTAGAATCCGATCGAGTACAAGGAAAAGGTAGAATCCGTGCCACTACCAAAAAACTATTCGGACGAGTATCGGAAAAGGGTAGAATCAGTGGGTGGACCGAAAAATGGTAGAATCCGTGCGAGTACCAAAAAACTATCTGAACGAGTATCGGAAAAGGGTAGAATGAGTGTGAGCACCGGAAATTGGTAGAATCCGGGCGAGTACCGGGAAAAGGTATAATCCGTGCCACTACCAGAAAACTGTCCGGACGAGTATCGGAAAAGGGTAGAAGTGGTGGGGGGACCGGGAAATGGTAGATTCCGTGCGAGTATCGAAAAACTATCCGGACGAGTATCGAAAAAGGGTAGAATGAGTTTGAGCACCGGAAAATGGTAGAATCCGTGCCACTATCGAAAAATTGTCCCAACGAGTATCGGAAAAGGGTAGAATTAGTATGAGTACCAGAAAATGGTAGAATTCGGGCGAGTACCGGGAAAAGGTAGAATCCATGCGATTATTGAAAAACTGTCCGGACGAGTATCAGAAAATGGTAGAATTAGTGTGAGTACCGGAAAATGTTAGAATCCGGGCGAGTATCGGAAAAAGTAGAATCCGTGCCACTACAAAAAAACTATCTGGATGAGTATCGAAAAATGGTAGAATCAGAGTGAGTAACGGAAAATGGTAGAATCCGGACGAGTACGAGGAAACGGTAGAATCCGTGCGACTACCGAAAAACTGTCCTGACGAGTATCGAAAAAGGGTAGAATTGGTGGGAGTACCGAAAAATGGTAGAATTCGAGCGAGTATGAGAAATGGTAGAATCCGTGCGAGTACCGAAAAACTATCCGAACGAGTATCGGAAAAGGGTAGAACCAGTGTGAGTATTAGAAAATGGTTGAATCCGGGTGAGTACCGAAAAATTGTCCGGACCAGTATCGAAAAAGGGTAGAATTGGTTTGAGTACCGGAAAATGGTAGAATTCGGGCGAGTTCCGGGAAAAGGTAGAATACCGTGCGAGTACCGAAAAACTGTCCGGACGAGTATCGAAAAACTGTAGAATGGGTGGGAGTCCCGGAAAATGGTAGAATTCGGGCGAGTACCGGGAAAAGGTAGAATCCGTCCAAGTATCGAAAAATTGTCCGGACGATTATTGAAAAAGTGTAGAATTCGAGTGAGTACCGGGAAAAGGTAGAATCCGTGCGAGTACCGAAAAACTGTCCGGACGATTATCGGAAAAGGGTAGAATCAGTGTGAGTTCCGAAAAATAGTAGAATTTGGGCGAGTATCGGAAAAAGGTGGAATCCGTGCGAGTACTGAAAAACTGTTCGGACGAGTATCGAAAAAGGGTCGAATCAGTGTTAGTACCGAAAAATGGTAGAATTCAGGCGAGTACCGGGAAAAGGTAGAATCCGTGTCACTATTGAAAAGCTCTCCGGACGAGTTTCGAAAAAGGGCAGAATCAGTGTGAGTACCGGAAAATTGTAGAAGCCGGGCGAGTACCGGGAAATGGTAGATCCGTGCCACTATTGAAACACTATCCGGATGAGTTTGGAAAAGCGTAGAATCAGTGTGAGTACCGAAAAATGTTAGAATCCTGGCGAGTATCAGGAAAAGGTAGAACCAGTGTGGGTATCGAAAAATGGTAGAATCCGTGCGAGTACCGCGAAAAAGTAGAATCCGTGCGAGTACCGAAAAACTGTCCGGACGAGTATCGGAAAAGGGTAGAATCAGTGTGAGTACCAAAAAATGGTAGAATTCGGGCGAGTATCGAAAAAAGGTAGAATCCATGCGAATACCGAAAAAATGTCCAGACGAGTATCGGAAAATGGTAGAATTGGTGGGAGGACCGGGAAATGGTAGAATTCGTGCGAGTACCGAAAAACTATTCGAACGAGTATCGGAAAATGGTAGAATGAGTGTGAGCACCAGAAAATGGTAGAATCCGTGCGAGTACCGAAAAATTGTCCCGACGAGTATCGAAAAACCATAGAACGTGTGGGAGTACCGAAAAATGGTAGAATTCGTGCGAGTACCGGGAAAAGGTAGAATCCATTCGATTACCGAAAAACTGTTCGGACGAGTATCGGAAAAGGGTAGAATCAGTGTGAGTATCAAGAAATGTTAGAATCCGGGCGAGTATCGGAAAAAGTAGAATTCGTCCCACTACAAAAAAACTATCCGGACGAGTATCGAAAAAGGGTAGAATCAGAGTGAGTAACGGAAAATGGTAGAATCCGGGCGAGTACCAGGACACGGTAGAATCCGTGCGAGTGCCGAAAAACTGTCCGGACGAGTATCGAAAAATGGTAGAATTGGTGGGAGTACCGAAAAATGGTAGAATTCGGGGGTGTACCGGGAAAGGGTAGAATCTGTGCTAGTACCGAAAAATTGTCCCGACGAGTATCGAAAAACCGTAGAACGTGTGGGAGTACCGAAAAATGGTAGAATTCGTGCGAGTATCGGGAAAAGGTAGAATCCATTCGATTACCGAAAAACTGTTCGGACGAGTATCGGAAAAGGGTAGAATCAGTGTGAGTATCAAGAAATGTTAGAATCCGGGCGAGTATCGGAGAAAGTAGAATCCATGCCACTACAAAAAAACTATCCGGACGAGTATCGAAAAAGGGTAGAATCAGAGTGAGTAACGAAAAATGGCAGAATCCGGGCGAGTACCGGGACACGGTAGAATCCGTGCGAGTGCCGAAAAACTGTCCGGATGAGTATCGAAAAATGGTAGAATTGGTGGGAGTACCGAAAAATGGTAGAATTCGGGCGAGTACCGGGAAAGGGTAGAATCTATGCTAGTACCGAAAAATTGTCCCGACAAGTATCGAAAAACCATAGAACGTGTGGGAGTACCGAAAAATGGTAGAATTCGTGCGAGTACCGGGAAAAGGTAGAATCCATTCGATTACCGAAAAACTGTTCGGACGAGTATCGGAAAAGGGTAGAATCAGTGTGAGTATCAAGAAATGTTAGAATCTGGGCGAGTATCGGAAAAAGTAGAATCCATGCCACTACAAAAAAACTATCCGGACGAGTATCGAAAAAGGGTAGAATCAGAGTGAGTAACGAAAAATGGTAGACTCCGGGCGAGTACCGGGACACGGTAGAATCCGTGCGAGTGCCGAAAAACTGTCTGGACGAGTATCGAAAAATGGTAGAATTGGTGGGAGTATCGAAAAATGGTAGAATTCAGGCGAGTACCGGGAAAGGGTAGAATCTGTGCTAGTACCGAAAAATTGTCCCAACAAGTATCGAAAAACCATAGAACGTGTGGGACTACCGAAAAATGGTAGAATTCGTGCGAGTACTGGGAAAAGGTAGAATCCATTCGATTATCGAAAAACTGTTCGGACGAGTATCGGAAAAGGGTAGAATCCATGCCACTACAAAAAAACTATCTGGACGAGTATCGAAAAAGGGTAGAATCAGAGTGAGTAACGAAAAATGGTAGAATCCGGGCGAGTACTGGGAAATGGTAGAATTCGTGCGAGTACCGAAAAACTGTCCGGACGAGTATCGAAAAATGGTAGAATTCGGGCGAATACCGGGAAAGGGTAGAATCCATGCGAGTACCGAAAAACTATCCGGACGAGTATCGAAAAAGGGTAGAATCAGTGTGAGTACTAGAAAATGGTAGAATCCGGGTGAGTACCGAAAAATTGTCCGGACGAGTATTGAAAAAGGGTAGAATCGGTTTGAGTACCGAAAAATGGTAGAATTCGGGCGAGTACCGGGAAAAGGTAGAATCCGTGCGAGTATCGAAAAATTGTCCGGACAAGTATCGAAAAACTGTAGATTGGGTGGGAGTACCGGAAAATGGTAGAATTCGGGCGAGTACCGGGAAAAGGTAGAATCCGTGCGAGTACCGAAAAACTGTCCGAACGATTATCGAAAAAGTGTAGAATCCGGGTGAGTACCGGGAAAAGGTAGAACCGTGCGAGTACCGAAAAACTGTCCGGACAAGTATCGTAAAATGGTAGAATCAGTGTGAGTACCGGAAAATGGTAGAATTCGGACGAGTATCGGAAAAAGGTAGAATCCGTGCGAGTATCGAAAAACTGTCCGGATGAGTATCGGAAAAGGGTAGAATAAGTGTGAGTTCCAGGAAAAGGTAGAATCCGTGCGAGTATTGAAAAACTGTCCGGACGAGTATCGAAAAAGGGTCGAATCAGTGTGAGTACCGAAAAATGGTAGAATTCGGGTGAGTACCGGGAAAAGGGAGAATCCGTGTCACTATTGAAAAACTCTTTGGACGAGTTTCGGAAAAGGACAGAATCAGTGTGAGTACCGGAAAATTGTAGAATCCGGGCAAGTACCGGGAAAAGGTAGAATCCGTGCCACTATTGAAAAACTCTCCGGACGAGTTTCGGAAAAGAGTAGGATTAGTGTGAGTACCGGAAAATGGTAGAATCCGGCTGAGTAGCAGGAAAAGGTAAAATCCGTGAAACTATTGAAAAACTTTGAAAAACTATCGGGACGAGTTTGGAAAAGCGTAGAATCAGTGTGAGTATGAAAAAATGTTAGAATCCGGGCGAGTACCGCGAAAAGGTAGAATCCGTGCGAGTACCGAAAAATTGTTCGGACGAGTATCGGAAAAGGGTAGAATCAGTGTGAGTACTGATAAATGGTAGAATCCGGGCAAGTACCGGAAAAAGGTAGAATCCGTGCGAGTACTGAAAAACTGTCCCAAGGAATATCGAAAAACCGTAGAACGGGTGGGAGCATCGGAAAATGGTGGAATTCGGGCGAGTACCTGGAAAAGGTAGAATCTATGCGAGTAACGAAAAACTGTACAGACGAGTGTCGGAAAAGGGTAGAATCAGTGTGAGTACCGAAAAATGGCAGAATCCGGGCGAGTCCTGGGATAGGGTACAATCCGTGCGAGTACCAAAAAAACTATCCGGACGAGTATCGGAAAAGGGTAAAATCAGTGTGAGTACCGGAAAATGGTAGAATCCGAGCGAGTACCAGGAAAAGGTAGAATCTGTGCCACTACCAAAAAATTGTCCGGACGAGTATCGGAAAAGGGTAGAATTCTTGGGAGGACCGGGAACTGGTAGAATTCGTGCGAGTATCGAAAAACTATCCGAACAAGAATCGGAAAAGGGTAGAATAAGTGTGAGCACCGAAAAATGGTAGAATCCGGGCGAGTATCGGGAAAAGGTAGAATCCGTGCGAGTACCGAAAATTTGTCTGGACGAGTATCGAAAAATAGTAGATTTTGTGGGAGGACCGAGAAATGGTAGAATCCGTGCGAGTACCGAAAAACTATCCGAACGAGTATCGAAAAAGGGTAGAATGAGTGTGAGCACCGGAAAATGGTAGAATCCGAGCGAGTACCGGAAAAAGGTAGAATCCGTGCGAGTGCCGAAAAACTGTCCCAACGAGTATCGAAAAACCGTAGAACGGGTGGGAGTACCGAAAATGGTGGAATTCGGGCGAGTACCGGAAAAAGATAGAATCTGTGCAGCGTACCGAAAAACTATACGGACGAGTGTCGGAAAATGGTAGAATTAGTGTGAGTATCGAAAAATGGTAGAATCTGGGCGAGTACCAGGAAAAGGTAGAGTCCATGCTAGTACCAAAAAACTGTTCGGACGGGTATTGGAAAAGGCTAGAATAAGTGTGAGTACCGAAAAATGGCAGAATCTGGTCGAGTACCGGGATAGGGTACAATCCGTGCGAGTATCGAAAAACTGTCCGGACGAGTATCGGAAAAGGGTAGAATCAGTGTGAGTACCGGAAAATGGTAGAATCCGGGCGAGTACCAGGAAAAGGTAGAATCCGTGCCACTACCAAAAAACATTCCGGACGAGTATCGAAAAATGGTAGAATTGGTGGGAGGACTGCGAAATGGTAGAATTCGTGCGAGTACCGAAAAACTATCCGAACGTGTATCGGAAAATGGTAGAATAAGTGTGAGCACCGGAAAATGGTAGAATCCGGACGAGTATCGGGAAAAGGTAGAATCCGTGCAAGTACCGAAAAACTGTTCGGACGAGTATCGAAAAAGGGTAGAATTGGTGGGAGTACCGAAAAATGGTAGAATTCGGGCGATTACCGGGAAAAGGTAGAATCCATGCGACTACCGAAAAACTGTCCAACCAGTATCGGAAAAGGGCAGAATCAGTGTGACTACCGGAAAATGGTAGAATCCGAGCGAGTATCGGAAAAGGTAGAATCTGTGCCAGTACCAAAAAACTATCCGGACGAGTATCGAAAAATGGTAGAATCAGTGTGAGTACCTAAAAACTGTCCGGACGAGTATAAGATAAGGGTAGAATCAGTGTGAGTACCGGAAAATGGTAGAATTTGGGCGAGTATCATAAAAAGGTAGAATTCGTGTGAGTACCGAAAAACTGTCCGGACTAGTATCGAAAATGGTAGAATAAGTGTGAGTACCGGAAAATGGTAGAATTCGGGCGGGTACCGGGAAAAGGTAGAATCCGTGCAACTACTGAAAAACTGTCCGGACGAGTATCGGAAAAGGGTAGAATCAGTGTGAGTACCGGAAAATGGTAGAATCCGGGCGAGTACCAGGAAAAGGTAGAATCCGTGCCACTACCAAAAAACTGTCCGGACGAGTATCGAAAAAGGGTAGAATTGGTGGGAGGACTGGGAAATGGTAGAATCCGGGTGAGTACCGAAAAACTGTCCGGACGAGTATCGAAAAAGGGTAGAATTGGTGGGAGTACCGGAAAATGGTAGAATTCGGGCGAGTATCGGGAAAAAGTAGAATCCTTGCGATTACCAAAAAACTGTCCGGACGAGTATCGGAAAAGAGCAGAATCAGTGTGACTACCGGAAAATGGTGGAATCCGGGCGAGTATCGGAGAAGGTAGAATCTGTGCCACTACCAAAAAACTATCCGGACGAGTATCGAAAAATGGTAGAATCAGTGTGAGTACCGAAAAATTGTAGAATCCGGGCGAGTACCGGGAAAAGGTGGAATCCATGCCACTACTGAAAAACTGTTCGGACGAGTTTCTGAAAAGGGTAGAATCAGTGTGAGTACCAGAAAATGGTAGAATCCGGGCGAGTATCGGGATAAGGTGGAATCCGGGCGAGTACCGGGAAAAGGTAGAATCCGTGCCACTACCAAAAAACTGTCCCGACAAGTATCGGAAAATAGTAGAATTGGTGGGAGTACCGGAAAATGGTAGAATTCAAGCGAGTACAGGGAAAAGGTAGAATCTGTGCGAGTAACGAAAAACTGTCTGGACCAGTATCGAAAATGGTAGAATAAGTGTGAGTACCGGAAAATGGTAGAATCCGGGCGAGTACGGGGAAAAGGTAGAATCCGTGCGAGTACCGAAAAACTGTCCAGACGAGTATCGAAAAATTGGTAGAATTGGTGGGAGTACTGAAAAATGGTAGAATTCGGGCGAGTACCAGGAAATGATAGAATCCGTGCGAGTACCGAAAAACTGTCCGGACGAGTATCGGAAAAGGGAAGAATCATTGTGAGTACTAGAAAATGGTAGAATCCAGGTGACTACCGAAAAACTGTCCGGACGAATATCGAAAAATGGTAGAATTGGTTTGAGTACCAGAAAATGGTAGAATTCGGGCGAGTACCGGGAAAAGGTAGAATCCGTCTGAGTATCAAAAAACTGTCCGGACGAGTATCGAAAAAAGGTAGAATTGGTAGGAGTACCGGAAAATGGTAGAATTCGGGCGAGTATTGGAAAAAGGTAGAATCCGTGCGAATACCAAAAAACTATCTAGACAAATATAGGAAAATGGTAGAATAACTGTGAGTATCGGAAAATGGTACAATCCGGGCGAGTACCAGGAAAAGGTAGATCTGTGCGATTACCGAAAAACTATCCGGACGATTATTGGAAAAGGGTAGAATCTGGGCGAGTACAGGGAAAAGTTAGAATCCCTGCCACAACCAAAAAACTGTCCGTACGAGTATCGAAAAATGGTAGAATTGTTGGGAGTACCGGAAAATGGTAGAATTCGGGCGAGTACCGGGAAAAGGTAGAATCTGTGTGAGTAACGAAAAACTGTCCGGAGGAGTATCGGAAAAGGGTAGAATCAGTGTGAGTACCGGAAAATGGTAGAATTCGGGCGAGTACCGGGAAAAGGTAGAATCCGTGCCACTACCAAAAAACTGTCTGGACGAGTATCGAAAAACCGTAGAACGAGTGGGAGTATCGAAAAATGGTAGAATTCGGGCGAGTATCGGAAAAAGGTAGAATCCGTGTGAGTACCGAAAAACTGTTCGGGCGAGTATCGGAAAATGGTAGAATAAGTGTGAGTACCTGAAAATGGTAGAATCCGGGCGAGTACCGGGAAAAGGTAGAATCCATGCGAGTAGCGAAAAACTGTCCGAACGAGTATCGAAAAAGGGTAGAATTGGTGGGAGTACCGAAAAATGGTAGAATTCGGGCGATTACAGGGAAATTGTAGAATCCTTGCGAGTACCGAAAAACTATCCGAACGAGTATCGGAAAAGGGTAGAATTAGTGTGAGTATTCGAAAATGGTAGAATCCGGGTGAGTATCGGGAAAAGGTAGAATCCGTGCAAGTACCGAAAAACTGTTCGGACGAGTATCGAAAAAGGGTAGAATTGGTGGGAGTACCGAAAAATGGTAGAATTCGGGCGATTACCGGGAAAAGGTAGAATCCATGCGACTACCGAAAAACTGTCCAACCAGTATCGGAAAAGGGCAGAATCAGTGTGACTACCGGAAAATGGTAGAATCCGAGCGAGTATCGGAAAAGGTAGAATCTGTGCCAGTACCAAAAAACTATCCGGACGAGTATCGAAAAATGGTAGAATCAGTGTGAGTACCTAAAAACTGTCCGGACGAGTATAAGATAAGGGTAGAATCAGTGTGAGTACCGGAAAATGGTAGAATTTGGGCGAGTATCATAAAAAGGTAGAATTCGTGTGAGTACCGAAAAACTGTCCGGACTAGTATCGAAAAGGGTAGAATAAGTGTGAGTACCGGAAAATGGTAGAATTCGGGCGGGTACCGGGAAAAGGTAGAATCCGTGCAACTACTGAAAAACTGTCCGGACGAGTATCGGAAAAGGGTAGAATCAGTGTGAGTACCGGAAAATGGTAGAATCCGGGCGAGTACCAGGAAAAGGTAGAATCCGTGCCACTACCAAAAAACTGTCCGGACGAGTATCGAAAAAGGGTAGAATTGGTGGGAGGACTGGGAAATGGTAGAATCCGGGTGAGTACCGAAAAACTGTCCGGACGAGTATCGAAAAAGGGTAGAATTGGTGGGAGTACCGGAAAATGGTAGAATTCGGGCGAGTATCGGGAAAAAGTAGAATCCTTGCGATTACCAAAAAACTGTCCGGACGAGTATCGGAAAAGAGCAGAATCAGTGTGACTACCGGAAAATGGTGGAATCCGGGCGAGTATCGGAGAAGGTAGAATCTGTGCCACTACCAAAAAACTATCCGGACGAGTATCGAAAAATGGTAGAATCAGTGTGAGTACCGAAAAATTGTAGAATCCGGGCGAGTACCGGGAAAAGGTGGAATCCATGCCACTACTGAAAAACTGTTCGGACGAGTTTCTGAAAAGGGTAGAATCAGTGTGAGTACCAGAAAATGGTAGAATCCGGGCGAGTATCGGGATAAGGTGGAATCCGGGCGAGTACCGGGAAAAGGTAGAATCCGTGCCACTACCAAAAAACTGTCCCGACAAGTATCGGAAAATAGTAGAATTGGTGGGAGTACCGGAAAATGGTAGAATTCAAGCGAGTACAGGGAAAAGGTAGAATCTGTGCGAGTAACGAAAAACTGTCTGGACCAGTATCGAAAATGGTAGAATAAGTGTGAGTACCGGAAAATGGTAGAATCCGGGCGAGTACGGGGAAAAGGTAGAATCCGTGCGAGTACCGAAAAACTGTCCAGACGAGTATCGAAAAATGGTAGAATTGGTGGGAGTACTGAAAAATGGTAGAATTCGGGCGAGTACCAGGAAATGATAGAATCCGTGCGAGTACCGAAAAACTGTCCGGACGAGTATCGGAAAAGGGAAGAATCATTGTGAGTACTAGAAAATGGTAGAATCCAGGTGACTACCGAAAAACTGTCCGGACGAATATCGAAAAATGGTAGAATTGGTTTGAGTACCAGAAAATGGTAGAATTCGGGCGAGTACCGGGGAAAGGTAGAATCCGTCTGAGTATCAAAAAACTGTCCGGACGAGTATCGAAAAAAGGTAGAATTGGTAGGAGTACCGGAAAATGGTAGAATTCGGGCGAGTATTGGAAAAAGGTAGAATCCGTGCGAATACCAAAAAACTATCTAGACAAATGTAGGAAAATGGTAGAATAACTGTGAGTATCGGAAAATGGTACAATCCGGGCGAGTACCAGGAAAAGGTAGAATCTGTGCGATTACCGAAAAACTATCCGGACGATTATTGGAAAAGGGTAGAATCTGGGCGAGTACAGGGAAAAGTTAGAATCCCTGCCACAACCAAAAAACTGTCCGTACGAGTATCGAAAAATGGTAGAATTGTTGGGAGTACCGGAAAATGGTAGAATTCGGGCGAGTACCGGGAAAAGGTAGAATCTGTGTGAGTAACGAAAAACTGTCCGGAGGAGTATCGGAAAAGGGTAGAATCAGTGTGAGTACCGGAAAATGGTAGAATTCGGGCGAGTACCGGGAAAAGGTAGAATCCGTGCCACTACCAAAAAACTGTCTGGACGAGTATCGAAAAACCGTAGAACGAGTGGGAGTATCGAAAAATGGTAGAATTCGGGCGAGTATCGGAAAAAGGTAGAATCCGTGTGAGTACCGAAAAACTGTTCGGGCGAGTATCGGAAAATGGTAGAATAAGTGTGAGTACCTGAAAATGGTAGAATCCGGGCGAGTACCGGGAAAAGGTAGAATCCATGCGAGTAGCGAAAAACTGTCCGAACGAGTATCGAAAAAGGGTAGAATTGGTGGGAGTACCGAAAAATGGTAGAATTCGGGCGATTACAGGGAAATTGTAGAATCCTTGCGAGTACCGAAAAACTATCCGAACGAGTATCGGAAAAGGGTAGAATTAGTGTGAGTATTCGAAAATGGTAGAATCCGGGTGAGTACCGGGAAAAGGTAGAATTCGTGCCACTACCGAAAAACTGTCCGGACGAGTATCGAAAAATCATAGAATGGGTGGGAGTACCGGAAAATGGTAGAATTCAGGAGAGTACCGGGAAATGGTAGAATCAGTGTGAGTACCAGAAATTGGTAGAATCCGGGCGAGTATTGGGAAAAGGTAGAATCCGTGCCACTACCGAAAAAGTCTCCGGACGAGTATTGGAAAAGGGTAGAATCAATGTGAGTACCGGAAAATCGTAGAATCTGGGTGAGTACCGGAAAATGGTAGAATCCGTGCCACTATTGAAAAACTATCCGAACGAGTTTCGGAAAAGCGTAGAATCGGTGTGAGTACCAGAAAATGGCAGAATCCGGGCGAGTACCAAAAAATTGTCCTGACGAGTATCGAAAAAGGGAAGAATCAGTGTGAGTGCCAGAAAATGCTAGAATCTAGGCGAGTATTGGGAAAAGGTAGAATCAATGCGAGTACCGAAAAACTGTCCGGACGAGTATCGAAAAACCGTAGAACGTATGGGAGTACCGAAAAATGGTAGAATTCGGGAGAGTTCCGGGAAAAGGTAGAATCCGTGCGATTACCAAAAAAATGTTCGGACGAGTATCGGAAAAGGGTAGAATCAGTGTGAGTTTCGAAAAATGGTAGAATCCGGAAGAGTACTGGGAAAAGGTAGAATCCGTGCGAGAACCGAAAAACTGTTAGGACGAGTATCGAAAAAGGGTAGAACCAGTGTGAGTACCGGAAAATGGTAGAGTTCGGACGAGTATCGAGAAAAGGTAGAATCCGTGTGAGTACCGAAAAACTGTCTGGACGAGTATCAATAAACCGTAGAACGGGTGGGAGTACCGGAAAATGGTAGAATTCGGGCGAGTACCGGGAAAAGGTAGAATCCGTGCGAGTACCGAAAAATTGTCTGGACGAGTATCGGAAAAGGGTAAAATCAGTGTGAGTACCGCAAAATGGTAGAATCTGGGCGAGTACCGGGAAATGGTAGATCCGTCCCACTATTGAAAAACTATCCGGACGAGTTTGGAAAACCGTAGAATCAATGTGAGTACCAAAAAATGGCAGAATTCGGGCGAGTATCGGGAAAATGTAGAATCCATGCGAGTATCGAAAAACTGTCTGGACGAGTATTGGAAAATGGTAGAATCAGTGTGTAGCAGAAAATGCTAGAATCCGGGCGAGTATCGGGAAAAGATAGAATCAGTATTAGTTCCGAAAAACTGTCCGGACGAGTATCAGAAATGGGTAGAATCAGTGTGAGTACAAAAAAATGGTAGAATCCGGGCGAGTACCGGGAGAAGGTAGAATCCGTGTGAGTACCGAAAAACTGTTCGGACGAGTACCAAAAAACCGTAGAATGAGTGGGAGTACCGAAAAATGGTAGAATTTGGGCGAGTACCGGGAAAAGGTAGAATCCGTGCGAGTACCGAAAAACTGTCCGGATGAGTATCAAAAAACCGTAGAATGGGCGGGAGTACCGAAAAATGGTAGAATTTGGGCGAGTACCGAGAAAAGGTAGAATCCGTGCGAGTACCGAAAAACTGTCCGAACGAGTATCGGAAAAGGGTAGAATCAGTGTGAGTACCAGAAAATGGTAGAATCCGGGCGAGTACACGGGAAATGGTAGATCTGTGCCACTATTGAAAAACTATCCGGACGAGTTTCGGAAAAGCGTAGAATCAATGTGAGTACCAGAAAATGGCAGAATCCAGGAGAGTATCGGGAAAATGTAGAATCCATGCGAGTACCGAAAAACTGTCTGGAAGAGTATCGAAAAAGGGTAGAATCGGTCTGAGTACCGAAAAATTGTTGAATCCGGTCGAGTATTGGGAAAAGGTAGAATCCGTGCGAGTACCGAAAAACTGTCCGGACGAGTATCGAAAAATGGCAGAATCAGTGTGAGTACCAAAAAATGCTAGAATCCGGGCGAGTATCGGGAAATGGTAGAATCAGTGCGAGTACCAAAAAACTGTCTGGACGAGTATCGGAAAAGGGTAGAATCAGTGTGAGTACCGAAAAATGGTAGAATTCGGGCGGGTACCGGGAAAAGGTAGAATCCGTGCAACTACCGAAAAACTGTCCGGACGAGTATCGAAAAAGGGTAGAATCAGTGTGAGTACCGAAAAATGGTAGAATTCGGGCGAGTACCGGGAAAAGGTAGAATCCGTGTGAGTACCGAAAAACTATCCAGACGAGTATCAGAAAAGGGTAGAATCAGTGTGAGTACAGAAATTTGGTAGAATCCGGGCGAGTATCGGGAAAAGGTAGAATCTGTGCGAGTACCGAAAAACTGTCCGGACGAGTATCAGAAAAGAGCAAAGGTGGCCTGCCACGTGACCACATGGGGAAGCCCCTATAATGCCCCCTTTTAATCCGATCGTTTCGTGAGGACATAAAAGGCGAGTTAAAACATTTTTCAAACCTTTTTTAGTGGCCGCATGACACGTGGCATTCGAGGGGCATTTAAGGAGAGGCGTCATTATTGAAGTTGCTACCAGGCGGCGTCTCGCCTTAGATGGTGCGTTTTTGGGCGCCCTGTCATTTGGGTTCCTAGGGAGTCTGTCCCTATAAATAGGGAATTAATCCCTAGGAAGCGCATCTATTTGTCATTTCTACTTTGAAGCTGCCTTTTGTCCTCCATTTGCTCTACATTTCTCACATCTAGGCAGTGGTTAATGCCTTCCTGCTGCAACATTTCTTCTCTGGCAATTTTTCGATTGGCTTTTGTTGGCACTTGCGGATCGTCTTCACCATTTGCTAAAAGTATTTTTCAGGTACATTTGCCCTTCTTTTCTGATGCCCCCGATTTTCTCATTTTTTCTTGATTGTGTTGTTGGTTTGTGATTGAGAATTATTTTGATGCTCGGGAGTTCCGACCGACCACAAAGTGGCTGCTTCGAGGCCTGTGGAAGCGGGTTTGTGAGTTTTCTGAGGTAGCAGATTTCATCAATGGCGTGTCTTGCTAACCCCTATTAGGGTTAGGTTTTGCCATTTTTGTGTTTTGAGGTTTTGTTGAGTCTGTCTGTCGTCTACCCTTTCTTCATTTGTTTGGGGTGTCATAGCGGGAAAATCCTCGATTGGGATTGAGAACTAATGAGCGGAGTTTGGTGCCTCTAACATGGCAGACTCTAAGTCTAGCATGACAGCCCGTTGGATGTCTTGGGGCACTGCCTTTTGGTGGTAGGGCCAGGTAGCTGCTTTCTAACTTTTAGCATTGTGCTATGTAGGACTTAATCGGCCCATTGCTCCAATATGCCTGCGAAAAAGGACATCTCCTCAACCAGCGCAACTGGTAAAGGTGGGAAGGGTGGCCAGAAAGGCGCAAGTTTTGGAAACCTAGTTCGGAGAAGCCTACTGAACTCCTTAATGAGCAGGAATTCCACGAGTGCTTCTGCATTCCGAATGGTGTCTCCGTTCACTTAGTGGATGGAGATCCGACGTCCATTGAGAAAGCAGCTTAGGGTGCCATTTTTTTTAGTAAGGAGCAATTCAACGTGGGGCTCCGCTTTCCTCTCCTGTCTCTCTTCAAGCAATTCTTGCATTACACCCAAATTCCTCTTGCCCACATTCACCCTAACATCGTTCGGGTGCTGATGGGATGTAGCATCTTGAATATGCTCTTCCATTTGGACCTCTCCCTATTAGAGGTTCTCTTCGCCTACACCATTAAGAAGTGTAAAAAGGATATCTTTAGCATGTTTTCCCATATCCCACCCCTCCAATTGGTCACCGGTCTTCCCAACTCGAATAAGGGTGAAGCCAAAGGGCATGTCCTGGTCCAGGGACCATGAGCTGGCTTAATTGAGCATCCGGAAAGGGACTTCCACCCAAACTTTTCGTTGAAAATTCTTGGTAGGGATGGCCTTGAGCGCTCCTTCACTTGCCTTTTTCTGTTGAACTAATACCGTTTTAATGTCAATATT
This sequence comes from Vitis vinifera, assembly GCF_030704535.1. Classification (NCBI taxonomy): domain Eukaryota; kingdom Viridiplantae; phylum Streptophyta; class Magnoliopsida; order Vitales; family Vitaceae; genus Vitis; species Vitis vinifera. Next base: position 7,248,281 of record NC_081812.1, read on the forward strand.
TTCTGTTTCGGTTAGTGTAGATAAGGAAAGAAGGGGTCGTCTAGTGGAGTGGGTGGAGAAAGCTTCGTTTGACCGTTTGAACAAGCTGTTCGAGATCACTTCAAATGAAAGAAACTACCAGACGCTTCTTTCTGCTCGGAACCTGCACTGGTCACACTTCTTAACATAGCCTTCCGCGTCTTACTTCATGGTGGGCCAATAATATCCCTATAAGTGGGTACGGTGCGCTAGAGATCATCCTCATGTGAGACTACCGCATATGCCTTCATACAGCTCTACTAACACATACTGAGCTTTCTTACTGTCTAAGCATATAAGGTACAGACCTCCAAAGGATCGCCTGTAAAGGCGGTCTCCGATCAAGGTGAAACGAGCAGCCTGCATCTGGACCTTATGTGCATGCTTGCTCTCTTCGGGTAAATCTCTTGTCCAGAGGTAGTTCTCAATTTCACGCGTCCACTCTGTGCCTTCTTCCTGGCACTACAAACAGGTGTGATTGCAATCAAGGAAGTGAATTGGAGGTGGACGGGTAATAATATTGCCTTTTTCACGGGGAGTGTAGTAGCTATTCCAACCAAGGCATCGACTTGTACGTTTCTTGTGCAGAGAATCCTCTTGATAGCCCATTCGTTCAGTTGATTCAGGGTATCTCGTACTTTAGTCAAGTACTGAGTCATGTGTCCGTCTTTAGCTTCGTATTTCCTTTGGATATGCCCAACGACGAGTTGAGAGTCATTGCAGATTTCAAGCTTAGAAGCTGAAAGGGCAAGTGCAAGGTTCAATCCAAACAGGATGACCTCGTATTCAGCTTCATTGTTGGATACTGGAAACCCGATCCGAATGGCTTGTTCCAACTGCTCCCCAGTTGGCGATTGTAAAAGGAGGCCTACTTCTGATCCTGAGGTTCGGGAGGCTCCATCGATGTGCAGAGTCCACCACCCCCTCTCTACCCAGTTCTGTGAATCGAGGGGGTTGCTAAGGGATCTCCGCTATGAAATCAACCATGATTTGTTCTTTTATGGACAACCTAGGCTGATATTTGATTATGTACTCACTCAATTCTATGGCCCACTTCAGCATTCTTCCTGATAGATCAGGTTTCATGAAAAATACTTCTGAGAGGCTGGTTGGTAAGCACGACTATTGGATGGGCCTGGAAATAGGGACGGAGTTTCTAAGCGGTGCTTCTCAAGGCTAAAGTCGTTTGTTCCATCTTCGAGTATCTGGTTTCTACATTGACCATCAGTTTGTTGATGTAGTAGACATGCCTTTGTTCTTTATCTGATATGTAGCGAAACAACACAACATTGACCACCCAGTTGGAAATTGTCAAGTACATGTACAACTATTCGTTGGGCTGAGGACTACTCAGAATGGGCAGTTGTGTGAGGTAATGCTTTATCTTTTCAAATGTGGACTGACAGTCTTTCGTCCATCCTGTCGCACCGGCTCCCTTTAGTACAAGGAATAAGGGCCTTAGTTTTTTCATAAATCGGGCTATGAAGCGTCCTAGTGCAACGAGTCTACCGGTGAGGTGCTATAGCTCCTTCTTGCTGCTTGGGGCGAATGTCTCCATGATAGCTTTGATTTGATCAGGGTTGACCTCTATTCTCCTTTGAGTGACTATGAACCCTAAGAACTTGCTTGCACTCACCTCAAAGGCGCATTTGGACGAATTGAGCTTCATGTCGTACTCTCTCAATAAGTGAATTACCTCTTCTAAGTATTGGTCATGTTCGCCTCTGGTTCTGCTTTTAACCACGATGTCATCAATGTATACCTCCATCGTGTGCCCAATTAGAGGTTTGAAGATTTTAGTCATCAGCTTTTGGTAAGTGGCTCCGGTGTTTTTGAGTCCAAACGGCATGACTTTGTAGCAATAGAGTCTGTGTGGTGTTATGAAGGCAGTTTTTTCTTCATCTGGTGGGTACATGGGAATCTGATGGTACCCGAAAAAGGCATCTAGGAAAGAAAGCATTCTATGTCCGATGGTGAAGTCCACTATTTGGTTTATTCGCGGTAGGAAAAAGCTATCCTTAGGGCAAGCATTTTTTAGGTTAGTGTAATCGATGCAGACTCGCCATTTCCCTTATTTTTTCGGGACTATAACCACGTTTGCCAACTAGTCTGGATACTCAACCTCCCTAATAAATCTGGCTGTCAGTAACTTGTCTACCTTATCCTGAATGATTCTTTGTCTATACGGATGAAACCGTCAGACCTTTTGGCGGATTGGTCTTGACGATGGCAGGATGTTAAGTCAGTGGGAGGCAATCGACGGGTGAATCCTGGGCATGTCAGAGTGTGTCCATGTGAAAACATCTTTGTTCCGCTGAAGTGTCCCTTCAAAGAGTCGTGCCTTATTTGGTTCTAAGTGGGAACTTGCGTAAGTAAAGTGATCATCATCTTTTGAGATTTAAATGGTTTGCAAGAGGTCGGCTATCTCCTTCTTCGTCAGGCACTGTAATTGCTATTGATCGGCCAAGCTTGCAGATTTGGGAGGAGGCCCGTTATCACTGCTGGATCCAGCTTCTCGCTCCACTTGGTAGCACTGTTGGGTTGCTAGTTGGCTATAATAGAGATCAATTTGTCCGTCTTTGGTGAGATAACTCACTATCTGATGATATGTAGAAGGAATGGATTTCATGCCATGCAGCCAGGCGCGCCTTAATATGGCATTAAATGGGGATAAGTCCTCTATGACTGAGAACTGCACGTTCAAGGTAACAGGGTCGGCTTGGATGGGCAACACGATGTCACCCAGAGACGTTGTAGAGGCTCCATTGAATCCTGACAATATCCGCCTAGGATTTTCCAGATTTGAGGATGAAAATCCCATTTGTTTAATCACAGATACCTGTAAGAGGTTGATTGAGCTACCCGGATCGACCAAGATTCGTCTTACATAGAAGTCACTGATTCCTAACATCAAGATAAGGGCATCTCGGTGCGGTTGCAATATTCGGTTGGAGTCTACTGGGGGAAAGGTGATTACCCAATCTATTGGGCGCGTGCTCGTGCTGGTCAATCCAGGCCAGATGAAGCTAACTTGCTCTTGTATAGAGGCGGCTTGAAACAACCTTTGTCTCTTTCGTTTGGAATTGTATTCCTTATCGAGGGGTCCACCATGGATATAGTTAATCACGACTCTAGGAGCAACGAAAGTTGTGGGGGTCACGGTGGCTGGACCTTGGGATGTCTCCCCACTTTTGCCTTCTGAGCGGACGTACTGTTTCAAGTGTCCACCTTTTATAAGTTTCTCCACCAAGTAGTGGAGACTTCTACATTGCTCTGTAGTATGTTCGTGCTCTTTGTGGTAGGCACATTTTAGATCCCAGATATTGTCCCACGAAGGCCTCTAATAGATCCCGAAAATTATAGATGGAAGTCATCAGGAGGCGATGGAACCATGAGAGAGCCTGACCTTGGAGGCTGGTTGGAAAGACTTTGCATAACAACGCATCATTCCCAATGTCGAGGGTCATGAGTTGTCTTTAGTGCATGATATGATCAAATGGATCATTGGACCCATCGTATGTGGAGAACTTTAGCACAATGAACCCTCTTGGGGGCTAGTAATTGATAATGCGAGAGCTAAAAGGTGTGGAGAGCATGCCATCCAGTCGCCTGCTGATAGAGCCGGGGAGGCCTCTACTTTACCATATCTCCCCCGACTTGTTGTAGTGGTGGGTATGGAGGCCAGTCCGGTATGATAGGTGCAGTTGAGGGACCAAGATATGCCTCCTGGGTCGTAGCCACACTTGGCTTCCCCATATCGGGCGTTTGTGGTCCTAACCTTGCACGTATTGTATCCGATAGTTAGGACTTCTTATCACATCTCCTTTTTTATGAGACACGAGTGGAGTCCAAGCTTTCGTCCAGTGGCGCGCAATAGGCTGGTGGGGGTCTTTCATCAGGCCATATACCGTGTTCATCCGAGGGGAGCTCTGCATCTCTAAGGTATGTTGCCTCCTCGTTCTGCTTGGAGTTCGTTCTTTGGCTCCTCGGTTGTCGGCCGCGATGAAGGCCTGATGAAGACACTTGAATTCGCAATACCTCATTCTCCTCCTTGAGCCTCCTTGTTTCTTGGAGCAGGACCTGCACCTGTCACTCGCTTTTTTGCTAGCATCTTTGCATGCTTTCGCGCCAATCGAAGTAACCTTCATCGCCCATGGCCGATGACTGACTTCTTGAGGGTGTTGACATATTCGTTTCGTGTTCCCACAGATGACGCCAATGTTGAAGCCTAGCCAATTAGGAGTCGTGCTTCTCCTTTCTTCCCTGCAAAAGATGTCCAGACAGATTGTCAGGACACACCCTCCGAAGCCCAAGTCAGAAAATTAATGTCAACTTGAGAGATTGCCCCCTTTTTTGGAGCTAAAGAAGAAGTGTTGTATTGTGCATGTACCTTGATTTTGGGCCAGATGAGGGCTTTTATAGTGTTTGGAACGATGTCACATCTGTGCTGAGGTGGCTTCTTGACTTTCGCAGTCATGATGACAACACAGTTGATGATAGAGCAATCATCACCCTTTAGGCGGCTGACAAGGATTGCTAGTAGGGGTGACCTGATGGTTCACTTGCCACCTCAGTTTGCAGGCAGCATGGTCCATCGTGTGGTAGGTCGCCTACGGAGACAGGGTGACATCCCATCGAGCGTACTTTTGGCATGAGGAGAATGATTGCTCGTGGGAGTGGGTCAGGAAACCTATTCGGAATACATCATGCAGTCTTAGAGGAACACAATGTAATCGGCTACTGATACTCATAAGCCAGATTGGACATTCCAATCTGGTTATGCTCGTCCGGACAGAGATAAAAGGATGCCACGTGGAGCAAAGGTGGCCTGCCACATGACCATATAGGGAAGCCCCTACATTTTAAAAGAATTAAACCAAGCAGAATATCAACAAAAGAACCACACTAATAATTTTTTAAAACTAAAACTAAATATAAGATCAACTGAATAACTAAACTAATGATTTTTAAAACAATTTAAACTAAACATAATATCAATGAAGCAACCAAACTAATAATTTTTAAAAACTACCAAACTAATGATTTTTAATAGAAACTAAACTAAAGGTGATATCCACAAAGCGACCAAACTAATAATGTTTAAAAACTAAACTAAGCACGAGATTAATAAAATCATCAAACAATGATTTTTTAAAATAATTAAACCAAACATAATATCAATAGAGCAATCAAACTAATAATTTTTCAAAACTAAACTAAATATGATATCAACTAAATAACTAAACTAATGACTTATTAAAGAAACTAAACTAAGCCTAATATCAACAAGACAACCAAACTAATAATTTTTAAAACCAAAACTAAACATGAGATTAACTAAATAACTAAAATAATGATTTTTTTTCTAAAAAAAATAACAATTGAACTAAGCATGACATCAATAAAGCAACCAAACTAATAATTTATAAAAACTAAACTAATCATGAGATCAAAAGAATAACCAAACATATGATTTTTAAAAGAAACTAAACTAAGCATAGTATCAACAAAGAAATCAAACTAATAAGTTTTTAAAAACTAAACTAAATAAAAGATCAATTGAATAAATAATATAATGTCTTATTAAAGAAAATAAACTAAGCATAATATCAATAAGACAACCAAACTAATAATTTTTAAAATAAAAACTAAAAACGAGATTAACTAAATAACTAAACTAGTGATTTAAAAAAAAAACTAACCATGACATCAACAAAACAACCAAACTAATAATTTTTAAAAATTAAACTAAACATGAGATCAAGAGAATAACTAAACTAATGTGTTTTAAAGAAAACTAAATTGTGCATTATATGAACAAAGCAATGAAACTAATAAAGTTTCAAAACTAAACTAAGCATGAGATCAAAAGAATAACCAAACTAATGATTTTTAAAAGAAATAAAGCTAAGCATAATATCAACAAATCAACCATACTAATAACTTTTAAAAACTAAATTAAACATGAGATCAACAAACTAATCAAACTAATGATTTTTAAAAGAAACTAAACTTAACATAATATCAACAAAGTAGCAAAACTAATAATTTTAAAAACTAAATTAAGGATAAGATAAAAAGAATAGACAAACTAATGATTTTTCAAAAAAACTAAACTAAGCTTAATATCAACAAAACAACTAAATGAATAATTTTTTAAAACTAAATTAAATATGATATTAATAGAATAACCAAACTAATGATTTTAAATAGAATTACTCTGAGCATAACATCAACAAAACAATCAAACTAATAATTTTTAAAAACTAAACTAAACATTGGATCAATAGATTAACCAAACTAATGATTTTGAAAATAAACTAAACTAAGCATGATTTCCAAAAAGAAGTCAAACTAATTATTTCTTAAAATTAAACTAAGCAAGAGATTAACATAATAACCAAATTAATGAATTTTAAAAGGATTAAACCAAACATAATATCAATAGAGAAACCAAACTAAGAATTTTTGAAACCTAAACTAATTATGATATCAATTGAATAACTAAGCTAATGATTTTTAAAAGAAACTAAAATAAGCATAATACCAACAAAGCAATTAAACTAATAATTTTTAAAAACTAGACCAAACATGAGATCAACACAACAACCAAACTAATGATTTTTTTTACTTTTTTATTTTTTTAAAACAAACTAAACTAAGCATTAGATCAAAAGAATAACCAAACTAATGATTTTTAAAAAGAAACTAAACTAAGCATGGTATCAACAAAGAAACCAAACTAATAATTTTTTTTAAAAATAAATTAAACATGAGATCAATAGACTAACTAAACTAACAATTTTTAAAAAGTAAACTAAACATGAAATCAACAAAATAACCAAAGTAATGATTTTTAATAGAAACTAAACTAAAGGTGATATCCACAAAGCAATCAAACTAATAATGTTTAAAAACTAAACTAAGTATGAGACCAAAAGAATAATCAAACAAATGATTTAAAAAAAAATTAAACTAAACGTAATATCAATAGAGCAACCAAATTAATAAATTTTTAAAAACTAAACTAAACTAAACATGAGATTAATGGAATAACCAAACTCATGGTTTTTAAAAGAAACTAAATTAAGCATAATATCAACAAAGCAACCAAACTAATAATTTTAAAAACTAAACTAAACATGAGATCAATAGAATAACCAAACTATTGATTTTAAAAAGAAACTAAACTAAACATAATATTAACCAAGCAACCAAACTAAAATTTTTTTAAAACTAAACTAAGCACAACATTAACAGAATAACCAAACTAATGGGTTTTAAAAAAATGATACCAAGCATAATATCAATAGAGCAACCAAACTAATAATTTTTGAAACCTAAACTAAATATGAGATCAAATGAATAATTAAACTAATAATTTTTCAAAGAAACTAAACTAAGTATAATATCAACAAAACAACCAAACTAATAATTTTTCGAAATTAAACTAAGCATGAGATCTAAAGAATAACCAAACTACTTTTTAAAAAAAAGAAAGTAAACTAAGCATAGTATCAACCAAGCAACCAAACTAATGATTTTTTAAAAACTAAACATGACATGATATTAATGGAATAACCACATAACTAATTATTTTGAAAAGAAATAAACTAAGTATAATATAAAAAAAACAACCAAACTAATAATTTTTATAAATTAAATTAAGCATGAGATCAAAAGAATAATCAAACTAATGATTAAAAAAAAAAACTAAACAAAGCATAATATGAACAAAACAACCAAACTAATAATTTTTAAAAATCTAAATTGATTTTTAATAGGATTAAACCAAGCAAAACATCAACAAAGCAACCAAAGTAACAATTTTCGAAAACTAAACTAAATGTGAGATCAATGGAATAACCAAACCAATGATTTTGAAAAGAAACTAAACAAACCATGATTTCAATAAAGAAACCACACTAATAATTTTTAAAAATTAAATTAAGCACGAGATTAACAAAGTAACCGAACTAATGATTTTTAAAAGAATTCAACCAAGCATAATATCAACAAAAGAACCAAACTAATAATTTTTGAAACCTAAACTAACTATGAGATCAACTGAATAACTAAACTAATGGTTTTAAAAAAATATAAACTAAGCATAATATCTACAAAACAACGAATCTAATAATTTTTTAAAACTAAACTACACATGAGATCAATGGAATAACCAAACTAATAATTTTTAATAGAAACTAAACTAAAGGTAATATCCACAAAGCAACCAAACTAATAATATTTAAAAACTAAGCTAAACACAAGATTAACAAAATAATCACACTAATGATTTTCTATATAATTAAACCAATATCAACAAAACAACCAAATTAATTATTTTTTAAAAACTAAATCAAACATGAGATTAATGGAATAACCATATGACTAATAATTAAAAAAAAAAAACTAAACTAAGTATAATATCAACAAAGGAACCAAACTAATAATTTTTATAAACTAAACTAAGCATAAAACTAAAGAATAACCAAACTAATGATTTTTAAATAATACAAAACAAAGCATAATATGGAGAAAACAATCAAATTAATAATTTTTTAAAAACTAAACTAAACATGAGATTAATAGAATAACCAAACTCATGATTTTTAATAGAATTGAACCAAACAAAACATCAACGAAGCAACCAAACTAGTAATTTTCAAAAACTAAACTAAACATGAAATCAACGGAATAACTAAACTCATGATTTTGAAAAGAAACTAAACTAAGCATGATTTCAACAAAGAAACTACACTAATAATTTTTAAAAATTAGACTAAGAATGAGATTAATGAAGTAACTGAACTAATGATTTTTTGAAGAATTAAACCAAGCATAATATCAACAAAAAAACCAAACTAATAATTTTTGAAAACTAAACTAAATATCATATCAACCGAATAATTAAACTAATGATTTTTAAAACAAATTAAACTAAGCATAATATCAACAAAGCAACTAAACTGATAATTTTTAAAAACTAAACTAAACATGAGATCAATGGAATAACCAAATTAATAATTTTTAATAGAAACTAAACTAAAGGTGATATCCACAAAGCGATCAAACTAATATTGTTTAAAAACTAAACTAAGCACAAGATTAACAAAATAATCAAACTAATGATTTTTTAAGATAATTAAACCAAGCATAATATTAATAGAGCAATCAAACTAATAATTTTTTAAAACTAAACTAAATATGAGATCAACTACATAACTAAACTAATAACTTATTAAAGAAACTAAACTAAACATAATATCAACATGATGACCAAACTAATAATTTTTAAAACCAAAACTAAACATGAGATTAATTGAATAACTAAACTAATGATTTTTAAAAGAAACTAAACTAAACATAATATCAACAAAGCAACTAAATTAATAATTTTTTAAAACTAGACCAAACATGAGATCAACAGAATAACCAAAGTAATAATTTTTTTTTTATAAAAAAACTAAATTAGGCATAATATCAACAAAACAACCAAACTAATATTTTTTTTGAAACTAAACTAAACATGTGATCAACAGAATAACCAAAATAATGATTTTTGAAAGAAACTTAACTAAATATAATATTAACAAAGCAATCAAACTAATAATTTTTTAAAGACCAAACTAAACATGAGATTAACAAAATAACCAAACTACTGATTTTCGAAAGAATTAAATGAAGCATAATATCAACAAAGTAACCAAACTAAATCAAAGTAAACCTAAAACATGAACTTTCAAATATGGGATCAATTTTATTAATGAACAAAAATTATCATAGTGCCTAAAATAATAAATAAATAAATAACAAAATCAAAATAAATTTAAGACTTTTTATTTAATATGATGAACCAGAACAAAACTAAACTAAATTCAAAATTTTCAATTTAACAAAAAGAATCTATCTAAAAGAAAGCAAAATTCAAACTTTTCAAATTCAAACAAAGAATCACACCTAATTTAACAAACTCCTAACTTTCCAAATCAAAATTAAAATAAACTAGGATTTAACTTTTTAAACATAAATTAAAAATTTAAACTAAAGTAACAAGATTCTAATTTTTGAAACTAACTAGTAAGAATTCAAACCAAATCAAAACAAAGTTTTAGCTTTTAAAACTAACATTAAAAATCACTAATAAACTAAACAATTAGAACTCAAAACAACAAAATTAATGAACTAAAAAAATTTATATTTCAATCTAATGGTATGAAAACAAAATTAAAGATAACTAAGTTACAAACCAAAAATTAAGAATATATATATATATAAAGGCTAACTTACCTTCCTTGCTCCCAATGTGTGGAATGCATGGCTATGGAGATTTACGAGTGGACACATTGCCATCTTTGTCACCATAGACTGCGTTGGCTCTTCCTTTTTCCATGTAGCAGCTTGTATGTGAAGATCCTTTTGGTGTGCGTCCTACCCTTATGAAAGTTGCATACGTCTTTTATCTAGGATGTGTGCTTCTCCCAATTCTCACATCTTCTAGCTGCATGTGAGACTCGGTCGGTCTAATGAATGCTTACTTTCCACTTATGTAGGTTTTCCAGAGATCACCCCATGGTTGTGTGTTTTCCTTCTTGGGGTGGCAGGTATAGAGGCTCTTAAGTGTGTGTGGGATGCCCATCTATGGATGCATGTGTTGAAAGTGTTGTGCATGGTGGAGGCCTCCTTTTTCCTTCTCAAAAGTGTTGTGCGTGAATGCTCTCTTTGAAAAAAAATGCAATGGTGCGGTTGCAACCTCATGTGGTAATGATTTCCTTGGAAAAAATCAGATAGTGTGATTGGATGTTGCGGCCTATTGTAAAAAGACCTCAATGGAATCTGCAACCTCCATGCCCCCTAAGAATGCAGCCTTCTCCAAAACCCTCTCTGATTTTGAACAAAAATATTCAACCTAAACTTACAATGTTCACATGAATTAAATAGTTGCTCAACCTAGTCATGAAATATTAATACACAACATCACTTCCCAGAATATGAGAACAGAAATATGGACAAGTAATTTCACATTCAGTTCCCTATGGGGTTAGTTAATTGGTCTCCTAGACTTCGCAACAATATCATATAATTCTGGATAAAATAAATACAATGATATTTTCTTTAAACTTTATATAGGAATAGATAAGAACAACATAAAAAGCCAAATTTTTTTCTTTTACCCAAGCACCCATAAGCAAGGACAAGACAACACTTGGTTCTACAACATCCTCAACAACCAATTGCTTTAGTAACCTTCTTTGATCAGGATTCATTGTGGTTTCCCAAAGTTGTGCAGCATCATCTCCCCCAAGCTTGGATTGCACCCAAAAAAATTAATATGAAAGCCTCAAAACAAAGATTTAACATCATGATATATAAACATGTAATTTCACATTCAAATCCTATAGGGTTAGTTAATCATAGCCTAAACTTGGCAGTAATATCAAATAATTTTGGATAAAATAAATACAATGACATTTCATTTAAACTTGTCCTCAAAATAAATACAATGATAAAATGACACTTGAACCTATTTTAAACTTGAGTGCCTACATTGAATGCTAACACAAGTTAGAGGGGGTTCTCGAGCTTAATTTGATACCAAAGAAAAGACTCAAAATAAGAATCTCCGAGTATATTGAAATCATATCTATAGGCAACAATTAAAATAAGTAAAATGATATTTCATTTACTGAATTGTTTGTTTGGTATATGTTTATCTTGGCACTATGAAAACATATAGACATATGTATTTTCCTATCCAATATATGCCATGTGCACCAGCATGTCAGCTCATACATATGCCATGCTAATGAAGTCATCTGTGATTTGTGAAGACAAACATGCAGGCAACAAGAACAGTTAAATTTTCCATCTGACTTTTGAACCACCCACTGAATGTTGTATGATGCATTTGGGGGTAAGGAACACTAAAGATGTTTTAAGTTCTACATCAAGACTATAGCAATAATATACCTGTTTTCCCCTCTCAACCTACTCATTTCAGCAAAGAAAGCCCTGACAAGATGCTTGTGAGTTGTGTTGCTACCCAGGCTAATGATTTCTAAACCTATCAAAGATGAAGGCTATTCTTAGCCTGCGCCAACATGTTTCTATGATCAAATTTCTACAGCAGTCCTGAATAACTTTACATTTTTTCATAGTCAAGCACACTTGATGATAAAGGGAAAAAAGCATCGCTCGAACAACCAAAAATTTCTCCATAACATAGGATCTGATGGGTAGTTTAATAAATAAATATGGTTGCGGCAACTTTGTTATTGACGTGAGCAAGTCGATATGCCAACATGAAAACATAAACTGTATTCTATAAGCCTACAAGAAGCATGGGTTGGAAGTCAACCTAGACTTTTCTCTACTGCTTGTGGATCAACATAATATGATTCTCAAAATCAAAACAAAGACAAAAGACTATATACAACAGATGACCTAATGAATGATAAGTTTACAGAGTGAATTGTGTCATCTATATAAATAAAAAATTCACTGTAATAGAAGGACATAGAAATATCACAAGTATCTCTATGATTTACCAAAATCAATGCATGAGCTTTATGCATGTCTGAAATTTAGCAACATAAAATATCAAAGTCAGCTTTCATTTCACTAAAGTAATTAGAAATAAAATTGACCAGGGCTTTGGTTACATTTATAATTATGCGATCTTTTAAACAATTGTAGTTGTATAGTACTTACATCGATATGAAGCCGTCACTTGCTCGATTTTTTATAAGATTGGTTCCAGTGTTGCTAACTTGGGGTACCACTTTTGTGCCTGCTTTAGTCTTAACTGAAGCCCACAAACAATTAGAAACGTCACATTCATCAGTGCAGTTCTATGCGCTGCATTTTTGAAGAATTTCAAAGCATAAAAGATTGTATCTCACCCAAGAAACTGGATTTTCCTTTACCCTGCTCTGAAGTTTCAACATTTTCCTATAACCAAACAAGAAGATGAATATTTAAAAAAAAAAAAATTACAAGATCCAATGGTCATAAGAACCTATATTTAAAGAAAAAAAAAAGTGAAATTACACTATGTGATCAAAATAAACCTTCTTTTCTATATTCCATTGAAAAGAGAAGAGGCATTGTAACTATAACAACCTTTAGATCACTTCTATCCACATTGTTAACCCTCCTTATAATGACTTCCTTCAAGCAAAAAGAAATAATAAAATTGTCATGATTAGTTATTTGTTCTTAACAAATAAACCAGACTATATTCTGCAAACTCACAAACCTTGTCAGTATATGAGATAGCCTCGCAGTCCTGGCAAAAATTAGAAAAAGGAAAGAAAAAACAACTCATTGATTAACATTTTTGTAGGTATAAGAAAAACCACAAAGTAGGTTGTGTATTCAGTTAACAACATTAACAACATTAAAAGATTCAAGTACTAAACTAAAATTCTTTAAATATGAGAAAACTAATGAAGAATACCTTCGAGCATTATTAACATATTCATGGCCATGACCTTGGTCATTTGGTTATTAGAAGAGACCTTCAAATTTTTTGCACTTGCTATTCTCTAAAAAAATAATGCACCATTTAATCTTTTAATGCACCATTTAATCAGAAAAAAAATGAAAATAAAATTTCTGAAAAATAACAAAGTACCTCTCTTTGAAGTATTACAAACACCAGCACCTTGACTTATATTTGTTCCCATTTTACCCTATTAAACAACAAGAAAATTGTCAATACTTCATGGATGCAAGAAAAAGATAAAAAAGGATGAGAACGGAGGATGGAAATATTTTGCCCTAATAACACCACTTTGGCATTTTGCTGAACACATAATAGGGTGCAAGCAATATTAGAGAGTGGGAAGAAGGGGGGAGGATGTTACGCTGTTGCGTGCTCAAATTTATGTCCCTTGAAGTTACCTTTGCTCAAGCTTTGAGAAATAAATGAATTACCAAAACCAACTTGGAATTGTTACTTGGTTACTCTTTGTTAGTTAGCTTCACCCTTTCTAATTGAGTAATTGTTGTCTTTTCCTTCAGCAGATTTCTGCCTCTTATACTTATTCCAATGCATGTTTCTGGCCCTATTAAACACCAATTCCTTCTTTCTTATAACAAATAGTTGTAGGTTATGTTACAAACTTAGGTGGTGTTAGTTTTTTTATTTAATTCTAAATAGAACCTTAATGCTTAATAGTGTTAAACATTAGGTTGTTTGTTTTTGTAGTATTTTATTTCTATTAAATATTGAAAAGTAAAGAAAAATCAATATGTTATTTTTTCTATTTAGAAAAAGCTAAATATTTGGTTTTTTTCATTAGTAAAAAGTTTATAATAAGTCATGAAAAAGTAGAAAAACAAACAACCTAAATTCTAAAAATAAATTATTTTCAGTAAAAAGCCAAAGAAACAAACACCCTCTTAGTCTAGTTAGGCCTTACAGGAACTATTTCGCTTGCCTTTATCCTTCTAGAAACCCTTGAGATTCCCCTTTATATAGAAGGAAAATAAAATGAATAAAGACTTCAAAAGCATCATACTGCAAACCTTACCAAACAACCGCCAAAATCAACAAATGCTAAAGAAGATGAGCAATTGAAATAACTTTTGAATTGCTCTGAGCAATCCCTTTGTTGAACTGCACAGATTTCCTCTTGCAAATAAAAAAGATTACAGTTAAAAGAACACAAGTTAACAAAAAGGCTCTTCTCTTCCAAGAAAAATAGCCATAATAGGGATACCTAAGGGAGACTTTTGTTCTCTTGGGTACTAGAAAATGTAAAACCTAAGATTCAAGAATTCTAACCCCCATTCTTCACCTACACTATCTTAGAACCCAATCAAATAGGCTCTGGAAATTTTCAGTCATAAATGGTTGCTATTTGGGAATTAGAGCCCAAGAATAGCAGAATCTCCACTAGACTGAGCTTTACAAAACCAGTTAGGTAAATTGAGGTGGGTTTTTTTTTTCTTTTGTTTTTCCAATTTTTAGTGAACAAAAACATAAACATGAGACTCAAATTTTCATTTTCCTTTTCATTTCCTCTATTTTGTCTGAAATCTATACATTACTAATTCAAAAGTAGGTAAAATCACACACCTTGTTGGGATTAAGGTCTCTCTCATGGTTCTACTAAAATATTTGAAAACATAACATTGAATTCTGAGATAGCCATAAACAAAAACTTATTGTTGAAAACCAAATGATAAACATCAAACCATACTTACGTGCTACTAGGACCAACAGAATCACGGGAACCAACGTTAACCCTCTCATTCTCATAATAAACCTCGAAACTTAAGCCAACTGTTTCCAATTAATATATGAGAATATAAAATTTCTCATTATAGAAACATTGTAAAATGTACCACTCTTCAGATTTTTTTGATCTCCGACTTGAAGCTGCATTCAATTTTCCCTAAATTTATGGAGACAAAAGTTTGATCACAATTCAAAACAGAGGAAAAGAAAAGGAGTTAGATAAGAATAAGAGTTGATATGTACCTTGATAGCCACCATTTGGTTTTATACTTTTTCTTTTTCAGAATCTTCTGATGATCCAATACCCTACGAAGCAAAAGCAACATCCAAAGTTCAGGTAGTCAATTTTTGTCTTTCCTTGTTTTTTCTAGGCAACCAAACAGAAATTAGGGTTATGGGGAAATCATGACAAAAATTCTTCCTCTTAACTAAACAGTTTCCGTTAATGACCTACTGGGTGAACGATCCTAGTTGCGGAACAGTTTCCATTTATGATCTATTTGGTTACTGAAAAATCAAAGGAAGGGAACGAAAAAGAAAAAGAAAAAAAAGCGAGCAGGAATCTTGGAAACACCCATTTGAAAGGCGAGAATGTACTTACAAGTTTGTGATTTCCTAGAAACTGAAGGATAGGAAAATCTGGATTTTCTCGGCAACCAAACGGAAAAAAGAAAAGTTAAAAAGACTGTAGAAAAAAAAAGATAACAAGAATGGTGATCTCTTGCAGACAAGATGAGGGTGAAGAATGGTGAGCGCTGATTTGAAATGGTAGAAAAATCTCCTATGATGTTCGCGGAAACTAGAAAAGAATAATGATGCATGTGTGATCTCTTGTTTCCTCTGAAAAATGGATATCCAAAGGAAAATGGTGATTCCATCCTCGAATATGAAGATCCAGAAGCTCCAAAGATGGGGGTCTGATGATCCTTTCTCACTGTCGGTAGACTGCAATGGCTGTGATGAATATTGCTCTCCGATGACAATGAACTCTAATGGCAGTGACGACTCTCTATAAACGAACCAGCAAGCTTCAATGGTGGTGAACTACTCCGGCAGTGATGAACTCCATAGACGAACCAACAAGCTTCAACGGTGGTGAACTACTCCGGAAGTTATGAACTTGCCTTTTTCAATGAGAATTTGCGCTCCGCCATAAAACACCCAAAAAGTGACTCCCTATGTCGGTGACGAACACTCCTCCAAAAAATGCCCAAAAAGACTCTCTATGTCGGTGATGAAGTCTCCTTTCCAGGAATGCCAGAAAGAGTTTCTCTGTGGGTGATGAAGTCTCTGTTTTTTCAGCCTCAAAAGTCTCTGGAACTACAACTATTACTCCTTTCCCGGTGTGGTGTGCATGCTCCCTCAACAGAAAGATTCCTCTTCTGGAGACTTCCCCAAAAACGGCCTCATGAATACCTGGCAGTTCAAAAAGGTGACTGGCAATTAGCTTCCTTGCATGGCCAGTGGTGATGCTCCCTCACGTGAGACTCTTCTCAAAACCATCATGATGTCATGTCCCGGAAGAAAATGGATCCTTTTTAAAAGTCTCATCGTCATGCCGAATGCATGTCTCCATCTCACCCGGAGCGCATGTGTGATGGCCATCCAGAATGCACGTGCCTCTAACCTTCTAAGTCTTTTGGATCCCATACATGGAGGTCAAAATTGCAGTAGATTTTCCATCTTGAGTGAAAGAAGTGATTACAAATGTATTCATCCTTTATCTCATCCAAGCACTAGAATAATTGCAAAAAGATAGGGTCTGTTTTTAAAATTTGTTTTTAAAATAGAGAACAAAAAATAAGTTTTTAGAATTTTTAAAAAACTAGCAAGATGTTTTAAAAAATAGTATTTAAAAAAAAAAAAACAAGAAGTTTGTTTGGATTTAAGAATTTGTATTATTTTTAAAAACAATATATTACTTTTATTTTATAAAAATTTTATAAAATTAATTTATAATAATATGACATTAAATTCAAGTTAAGTCTTATTAAAAAAATAAAAATTAAATTCACAATTATATATATATAAGTTAAAGATAAATAATTTTTAAAAAATTATGAAACAATTTTTTTTCAATGTAGTGAAACAAAAATTTATATAAGATAAAAATAATTTTAATATTCATTTTTAATACAAGTCAATAAAGTATTTTAATTAATTTTTAAAAAATATTGTTTGATCATGATTTTTTATGTTTTTTTTTAGAAACTTTTTTAATGTTAAAGAATCAAAAAAAAGTTTTTTAATGTTTTATAAAATTAAGGATATTTGATAAGTTATTATTATAGAAGGATTTTAAAAATAAAAAACAAAAAGACTTAATTATAACATTTGTATTGGTTCTAGTCTTTATGTTTACAACTCTCTTGACAGATGGTGCAGCTGAAACCTTCTTCTCAGCCATCATAGAGGTTGTTCTTTCTTTGCCTAATCCAATTCCAAACAAACCATCAATTCCATCATTCCCAAGAAGCTGTTCTGAGTATTTTGGGATACAACAAAGAGTTCTTCATAGCCCTCCATGAGCAGCTCAACTGAGCTACTGCTGATTTTACTAGTGTTAGAGATTCAAATCAAACAAGGTCTTGCCTGATTTGCATAAAGAAGGCAAATGAGGTTTGTGCTTTGCTTCAGAACAACCAGGAAGAGCCTGCTCCAAATACTCTGCCAAAAACTCGAACTGCTCAGAAATTGAAAGTGCCTGAGTCAGATGATCCGTAATTTCTGGATCCCAATCTATTTCCCAGGAAGCTACCTTCCTCTTTTGGCACATCTCGAATACATTCTTAAATTCCCCAAGAGTTTCATAACCCAATTTCCTTTCCACGTCATCAGGTGAAGACAAGCTAACAAATGCAACTGC
The DNA here is from genome assembly GCF_030704535.1 of Vitis vinifera. Classification (NCBI taxonomy): domain Eukaryota; kingdom Viridiplantae; phylum Streptophyta; class Magnoliopsida; order Vitales; family Vitaceae; genus Vitis; species Vitis vinifera. Next base: position 7,266,412 of record NC_081812.1, read on the forward strand.
AAGCAAGCCTAAAGCAGAGAACTCCACAGGTTCAATGTAACCCATTGACAGACTATAAATTGAAAAGTGCAAGATGATACATTAGGACGATATTCCCGAATCATAGCCTTAACATTATCTGGGTGAACCTTGTTCAAGGCTATGGGTCCATCAGATGCAGTTCTATCATGGGAAAAAAAAAATAGCACTGTGTTCACGCATAATTTGGGGTCAATGGGAAGGTTTCCTCTAAATTGACTTCTTTGGCGTCCTTCAACCGCTTCAGCATCAGTCATGTTGTTAGCTGAAATCTCCAACTCCAGCATTCGTTCTTTTCTTATTCTCAAAGCAGAACTTCCCCAGAGATAATCCATAGCAGCAATACTTCTAGATTTTAATCTGTCATTAGACTCAATCTCATGCATGAGACTGTAAATTTCAAAATCAACTTCATCAAACATTGCTCCATAAGAAGACCAAAGCAATGAGATTAGTTCTCTGGAATTTATGTCAACATATTTTTTTTTTAAATCAGAACCACCCCAGTTATTTAATTCCTTTGCTAAAGCCACAGCAGACTCCATATTCAAAGTCTTCCTTCTGCTTCCCCAGGCAAACCTGATTTGGTGGGAAATCGTTTAACTTGCATGGTAGCAAGAACGAGCTTCTGGCTGTTCACCGCATGCAGTGCATTTCTTTCCCTTGAGAACTCCAGTAGCAGCTAAAATTTATTGTCCATGGCAAATGGATGCATCTGGCTTTCCTGTCTCCATGAATTCTTTCACAAAGGAAAAAACTTTCTCATTTAATGCTAAGCATTCTGGTGCTCGGCCTCCAGGGATAACAAAAGCATCATAGCTTGGGATGCTTAGATCTTCAAAAGTGGCTGTGAGAGTGAAATCATGGCCTGGCTTCTAACTGTAAGTTTGACCACCTCATAGTCTTCCATGTAATCCCCACACAAAAATAAAATCAATTTATCTGATATGCTGGTGATTTCCTCCTCGATAGTGGCAAACTTTAATTGCTCAAAAGAATAGGATCTTTCAGTGATTTTTGTTTTCTGATGGAAGGGGCTGCCAAAACCAAAGCAACAGAAGCTCCCAGCAATGTCATCAATTGTCTTTCAACAGAAGCTCGATGGTGGACTGATTCTTCAATCAACTGGGTACACACCCTGGCTTCCTCATCTTGGCTTTCAACTTTGGATCACATAATTCTCAGTGTCTCTCAACCACTTGTCATGATGGCACTTGGTTCCAAAAAATTGGATGGCACCACCCCTGAAATTCTAGAACAAATGATTCACTAGAGAAGTGTCCCATGATGCACGATAGAGAAGTGTGAGTTCTAGAACAAATAATTCACTAGAAAGATAGAGGGAAAATGCTAACAGCCTATGCTTGTGCGTCATCTTCCAGTAATCATCCTGGTCCTGGAAAGAAATTAACCTAAAACATGGGATGCATAACCAGAAAATAAAAGTATACAGAAGAGCAACTTTAGCACAAGAAAAGGGACATGTATAATGGTGTTTGCACATTGGAATAAAATTAAAAATAAAAGACTAAAAGATTGTAACGTCTAATGGCTCTAAAGTTGTTGCCCGCATTGAAGGATCAAGCAAAGGAATGAAAATGATTAATTAGGTGAGAAAAACAAGTGTATGGAGAAAACGACAACTCAAGTAAATAGCTGAGCACAATGGAAATGACGGGACTAGAGAATAGTTTTTAAGGAATAACAAGATTTATAACACAAATTTGAGACAAGAATTGCACAAAAAAACAGTAACCAGAATTTATAATATATTCCCTTTCGCGTCCCTATAATTAATTTCATTTGTCACGCTTTATTTATTTTGAAGGCCTGTTTAGCCATGTTTTTTCAAACATAAGAATATTTTTAAAAATCGTTTTCAAATTAAAGAAGAAAAAAAATAGTTTTTAAAATCTTTTAAAGACAAAAGTGTTTGACATGATGTTTTAAAAAATGATTAATGGATTAAAAGAGACAAAAATATCTCAAATTTGTAAAATTAATCTCTCTCATATTTGAATTTGAAGAGTAACCTATTTTTATTATAAATATATTTGAATATTTTTATTATTTATATATGTATTTTAAAAGAAATGGTTATTCTGCAAGAAAAAAATAAGGGTATTTTTTGTCCAAAGTGGGGATGATTTCATCCATTTTAATCCATTATCCCTTTTAAAAAATAGTTTTTTCAAACAAAAAATGAAAAACTTATTTAGATGAAATAATTTATATTATTTTAAAAAATAATATATTACTTTATTTTATAAAATATTTTATAAATTTAATTTATAATAATATAAATTCAAATTCAAGTTAAGTCTAAATAAATAAATAAATAAATCTACAATTATGCATGAGTTAAAGATAAATAATTTTTTAAATTATGAAACCATTTTTTTATTCCAATGAAACAAAATTAACTATAAGATAAAAATAATTTTAATATTCATTTTCAATACAAGTAAAATAAGCACTTTAATTTTTTTCTTTAATTTCTTATTTGACCATGATTTCTTATGCTTATTTTAAAAAATTGTTTTTAAGTTAAAGAACCAAAAAAGTTTTTTTAATTTTTTTATAAAAATAAGGATATTTGGCAAGTTGTTTTTATAAAAGCATTTTAAAAATAAAGAACAACAAGACTTGTTTGGATAAATTGTTTTTTTTTTTTTGAAAAAAAAAATTTTGATTTTGTAAAAACATTTTAAATTTAATTTATATAATATTAATTAATTAAATTTAATTGAAGTCTTATTGAAAATGAAAATAACTTTGTAATTATATTAGTATTCAATTTTTAACATAATATTCTACAATGTTTTGATTTAATCTATAATTAATTGGATCAATTTTTTTATTACAAATTATTCTTAAAAATTAAATAATTTATTAAAGAATTTAAATTATTAATTATGACTTACTTGATTTATAATATATTTACATGGTGAGAAATTTTTTTTTAAAAATAATTGTGCATATAAGATAAATAGTAAAGTTATGACTGATATATTAGTTTTTTTTTTCAATGATTAAATTTATTTTTGAGTTCCAGATTATTTGTAAAAAAATTTAATCTCGATAAGAAATTAAATAAAAAGTGTCATTTGATTTCGAGTTCATTTGCCTAGTGAAAAAAATTTTAAAATAATAATTTTATGTAGAAGAGAAATAATAGAGTTGTTTTAAACCGATTTTTGTTCATAAATTTCTAGTAGTAATGAGTTTATTATTTAAGATTTAGTTTTTAAAAAAAAATTAATAGACTTGTTAACAAATCTAACACATTAAGTCTTGTTTAATTTAAAATTAATTCGTCTAACAAAAAAAAAAATCGAAAAATAATTATTCTACGTAGAAGAGAAATAATAGAGTGTGTTTTTCTATTGTTTTTAAAAATTGGTGAAAACAACTTTTACTTGTTCTCTATTTCACTTTGATTTTAAGTTAACATAACATATTCATTTTACTTTTTTTTTCCCTCATTTATTCTAATTACCTTTACGATTTTTTTTGCTACATTACAACCTCCACTATTACTCAGTCTTCTTTGCTATAATTATAATTTATGAGGTTATATGTCAATTTGATGATTAAGAATAAGATTTAAGTTAATTTTATCAAATAACTTTAATACTTAAAGTAAGAATTAAAAAATAAGTTTTAAGTCAACAACTTAAGTACAATTTAACTTAAAAGTCAACTTAAATTATCAAGTAATAAATATTAAGTTTTACAAAACACTTTGTTAGCTTTCCTTCTCACTTCATCCACTCAATAGTTAGAAGATATTCAATAAATCAATTTAATGATTTAATGATTTAAATTTAAATTGATGAATAAATTAAATGTGTTTGATAAAATAATTTAATAACATAACTTCATATCAAAAATAACTTTTTAACTATTAAATCAAAATAATTTACTTATTTTTAATTGCAAATCTCTTTTACCTCATATACTCCCGAAAGAGCATTACACAACCATGAATCTTTCACAACTCATATTTTATAATAAATATTTTTTAATTATCTTATACATCTATGATATATGTCTCATAAATAAATATTTTTTAAATTATCTTATACATTTATGATATATGTCTCATAAATAAATTTATTACTAGGATTAGTCAAAATAAATATTAACTAAAATTGATAAAATGTAGAATGGTGTCCAAATGATAAGAGTCCAATGGAACAAATAATAAAATTATATTAAACCTAGGATGGTGTCCTAATAATTACAAACAAAATGAAAAAATAATAAACTTATATATATCTGATAAGAGTCCAAAGAAACAAAAAATAAACTTAAATAGAATCTAGGATGGTCAATGATGAGAAACCAAAGGAACAAATAATAAACTTAGATAGAACCTAAGATGTCGTCTCAATGATAAGAGTCTAAAGAAACAACAAACTTAGATTTAACCTAGGATGGTGTCCTAATTATTAGAAACCAAATGAACAAATAATATACAAAGAATATAGCCTAGGATGACATCCCAAGGATAAGAGTCCAAAAGAACAAATAATGAATTTAGATTGGAGCTATGATGGTTTCCCAATGATTAGTAACTAAAGGAACAAAAAATAAACTTAGAACCTAGGATTATGTCCCAATGATGAGTAACCAAAGGAATATAGAATAAACTAACACAAAACCTAGGATAGGGTCCCAATAATAAGAGTCCAAAAGAATAAAGAATAAACTTAGATTCAACCTACGATGGTGTTCCAATGATAAGAAATGAAAGGAACAAATAATCAACTTAGATAGAACTTAGGATGACATCCAAATGAAAAAACTCAAAAAGGAACAAAGAATAAACTTAGATTTAACCTAGGATGGTGTTCCAATGATAAGAAACCAAAGGAACAAATAATAAATTTAAATAGAACCTTGGGTGGCGTCCCAATGATAAGAGTTCAAAGGAGCAAAGAATAAACTTATATTGAACCTAGGATGGTATCCCAATGATCAGAAAAAAAAAAAAACAACAACAACAATAAGAACAACAAATAATGAACTTAACTAGAACCTAAGATGACATCCTAATGAAAGAGTCCTAAGGATCAAAGAATAAACTCAAATTGCATCTAGGATGGTTTCCCAATTATTAGAAACCGAAGGGACAAATAAAAGCTTAGATAGAACCTAAGGTGACTTCCCAAAGATAAGAGTCCAAAGGAACAAGGAATAAATTTAGATTGAACCTACGACGATATCCCAAGAACAAATAACAAACTTAGATAGGACCTAGGATAACGTTCTAATGATAAGGATCCAAAGGAACGAATAATGAACTTAGATTACACCTAGGATGGTGTCCCAATAATGAGAAGCCAATGGAACATAAAAAAAATTTAGATAAGTGTAGACCCTCAATTTTGTCCCTTTATTAGCACATGTCTTTAAAATTCGTTTTCAATGCTCCACAATAGTTCCTTGGTGGCCCATGGCTACTCATACCACTTACCTTTTTCTGAGTCACCTCGGAGATTTTGGTTGAGGGATTATTTGATCCCTTATTGTGACCCTTGGCAGCCCTAACTTAGACTTAGGCTTTTCTTGTTTTTTTAGGATAGCTTTTAGATACACTTGGCCCATTAGGCACTACCCTAGGCCCACTTAGTCTCACCTTAGGCCCGTTTAGGCACACTAGGCCTACGAAGACTTTTATTTTATTTTATTTTATTTTATTTATTTATTTATTTATTTATTTTTAATTTTAATTTTATGATTATCATTCACTTTTATTGGTTATCTTCCTCTTTATATTATTTTCCTTAACTTATTTATTTATTTATTATTTTTACCATTTTTTAATTTATTTACTTATTTATCTATTCATGCAATTATTTAACTTCAAAAATTTCATGTTTTTACAAGGAAACTTACCATTGGAGTTTAAGGAAGACGGGACTCTCCTTGGAAGGTTTTGGAGGGGAATTTGAAATTGGGAAGATTGCTTTTGATTGGAGGATTTAAAAAAAGAAGAGAAGAAGAAAGAAAGAAAGAGAATTTTCCTTTTTGGAAACAAATTTAGGTCTTGAGGGGTGATATATATAGGTGAGAAAAGGAAAAGAAAAGAGAGATTTTTCTTGGGGGTAGAGCACATGGAATTTTGGAAAAAAACAAGGGACTTCGAACGGAGATCGGACTGTCATTTAATCATCAAGAGAGGATTTTCTCTTTCACTTCAAAGGTTAGTTTTCTATATAGTACTTTTATTTAGCCTAGATTTTTTTTTTTTTTTGGAAATTTTAGTTTTTGATTAATTCTTTGTGTTAAAGTTTATATTATTTTCTTTTTAAATCCCCAATTAGTTTAATTCTAATCTATCTTTTAGTTTAAGTTTGTTAATGATTTTAATTCTTAAGTTTAAATAATCATATTGAATAAAGTTTGTATTTTTAATCCCAATTAGTTTGATTTCAATTCGTTTTTAATTTAAATGCATTAGTTGATCTTAATTCTTTGTTTTAAATAATCACGTTAAATAAAGTTTGTATTTTTAATCCCAATTAATTTGATTTCAATTCGTTTTTTAGTTTAAATGTATTTTGTTGATCTTAATTCTTTAGTTTAAATAATCATATCGAATAAAGTTTGTATTTTTAATCCCAATTAGTTTGATTTTAATTTGTTTTTTTAGTTTAAATGTATTTTGTTGATCTTAATTCTTGACTTTAAATAATCACGTTAAATAAAGTTTATGTTTTTAATCTCAATTAGTTTGATTCCAATTCGTTTTTAGTTTAAATACATTTTATTGATCTTAATTCTTAAGTTTAAATAATCATATCGAATAAAGTTTGTATTTTTAATCCCAATTAGTTTGATTTTAACTTGTTTTTTAGTTTAAATGTATTTTGTTGATTTTAATTCTTAAGTTTAAATAATTGTATTGAATAAAGTTTGTATTTTTAATCCCAATTAGTTTGATTTCAATTCATTTTTAATTTAAATGCATTAGTTGATCTTAATTCTTTTTTTTAAATAATCACGTTAAATAAAGCTTGTATTTTTAATCCCAATTAATTTGATTTCAATTCGTTTTTTAGTTTAAATATATTTTGTTGATCTTAATTCTTGACTTTTAATAATCACGTTAAATAAAGTTTGTGTTTTTAATCTCAATTAGTTTGATTTCAATTCGTTTTTAGTTTAAATACATTTTGTTGATCTTAATTCTTAAGTTTAAATAATCATATCGAATAAATTTTGTATTTTTAATCCCAATTAATTTGATTTTAATTTGTTTTTAGTTTAAATGTATTTTGTTGATTTTAATTCTTTACTTTAAATAATCACGTTAAATAAAGTTTGTGTTTTTAATCTCAATTAGTTTGATTTCAATTCGTTTTTAGTTTAAATGCATTAGTTGATCTTAATTCTTAAGTTTAAATAATTATGTTAGATAAAGTTCATGTTTTTAATCCCAAAATAGTTTATTTTTAATTTATTTGTTAGTTTAAATATGTATGTGATTTTAATTTATTAGTTTAAATAATCATGTTAGATAAAGTTTATATTTTTTTAATTCTAAATTAGTTCAGTCTTAACCTATCTTTTAGTTTAAGTATATTTGTGATTTTAATTCATTAGTTTAAATAATCTTGTTAGATAAAGTTCATATTTGAAATTCCGATTTAGTTTAGCTTTTATTTATTTTTAATTTGGATGTGTTTGTAATTGTAATTTAGTAGTTTAATTAATCTTATTAAATAAAGTTCATGTTTTTAATTACAATTTAATTTAGTTTTAATTTGTTCTTCACTTGTATGTGTTTGTGATTTGAATACATTAGTTTAATTAATCCCGTTAGATAAAGTTTAATCTTGATTTAATTTATTTTTTTTAGTCTAGAGGCATTTATGTGTTTAGTTAATCTTATGTTAATTATGGATTGTTATTCTCAATTTATGCGCTTCTTGAATCCTTGTTGCTAATTCTTGATGGATATTTCATTAGCTTATTTGATCTAAATATTAATAATTTATTGCTTTGATATTTTCCTTTTTGTTCAAAGGCCATTGGAAAATCATGAAGATTGGCCTCTACCATCACCATTATCATTTTTGTTAATTACTAAAAAAATTTTACTTTGAGGTTTCATTTTTGTTTTGTTGGGTATTTTATTTCTTGTATTTTATTTTTTCCAAATGAATTCCTTTTATTTTAAAATAAAATACTTTTATCAAAAAAATCATTTTAAAAATCTATTTCAAAAACTCATTTAGAGTCCTCAGGATCAAAATCTCTTTTTTTTTATTATTTAAAAATAATATGCAACCATATTTTGCTCGGTTTGCATCCTTCTCGGTTTTCAACAAAAAGTTTGGTTTTGAACAAAAAGCACGAATCAAAGCTTGTGGTCCCAAATAATGGGATGATTCTGGGCTAAATTCGTGTATATCAATTGGGGAATTGGTGAAACCCCTACATAAGAAAATCTTTTCAAAAATTATTTTTGTTGCCATTTTTGTCACTTGTTGAAATTATGTCTATCTTTTTTTAGGAATTGTATATAAGATGTGTGTGATAATTAATGTTTTCATATACTTTGATAATTTTTGTTATGCTAATTAGATAACAAGCATGCTAGGGTTTCTTTATTTTATTATTATCTAATCCCTCATGTCTTATGGGAGCGCATTGTAAGTTATTTATGCTATCCAGGTACGCCCCCCTATCACCTACTTTCTAAATTTTGTAAACAATCATGTCACTGTGAAGCATGCATATGTTTGATAATCCTTAGGTGTTTGGATGTATGTTTGGTTCACTATGATTGAATACATGTTGTGTGTTATACTTCTATACTAACCCTGATGTTTTATGATAGCGCTTGAAGAGCGGTTCAGGTACGCACCCTAACTCTCTTTTTTGTGATTTGATCTTGTTTAGCATGCAAATATTTCGAAACCACCTAGCCTACTTAGGTATCCATGATCAACCATTTAATTGCCACACTTCCCTTAACTTAGTCAGTAGAGACCTTTAGAGGGCTTAGAGGGGTGCTACCTTTTAAAGGTACCTTCCCAATAGGTAACCTGATCCCCGGACCTAGACTCGGGTTTTTCAAAGACATGCTTTTCCAAAAATTATGGAGTCACATTTTAGGGTTTTTCTTTCTTGTTTTATTTTCCCTTTAAAATAAAAATAAAATAAGTGGCGACTCCAATTTTTTTTTTCAAAAATCAAATTTTCACAAATAAAAAGCGAGTCTCGCCGATCGAGTGGGGACGCACGTGAAAAATGCGGGTCCACAATAAGAGTCCAAAGGAAAATTGAATTAAGTTAGATACAATGTACGATAGCACCGCAATGATAAGAGTCTAAAGGAATAAAGAATAAAATTAAGCCTAATATGGTGTCTCAATAATTAGAAACCAAATGAACAAATAATTAACTTAGATGCAACCTATGATAGTGTCCCAATGATAAAAGTCCAAAGAAACAAAGAATTAACTTAGAACTTATGATGGTGTCCCAATGATGAATAACCAAAGGAACAAACAATAAACTTAGATAGATAAACTTAGATGGTGTCCCTTATAGAATTGAGTAGAAAAACTGATCTTGGTTGATGACGATATCTCTACATCATTCCCAATGAGTAGATTGTTATCTACCTACAAGATCTTAGAGCACTACCACGCTTCCCTTCACTTTCTTGTACATACAAGACCCTTTGTTATGAAAATATATGGTTACATCATATAGATGTTAATATCAAGATAAACGTTTAAGAACACTATCTTGACATCTTATTGCAATATCTCATAAATTAGATACACCGCAATGGATAAGAGTACTCTAATGGATTTGATTATAACTACTGGTGAAAAGGTTTCCTATAATCAAAACAATGTTTCAAACTATAACCTTTAGCTACAACCTAACCACTTAAATCTCAACCTTTCCATCTACTCCTTTGTTCATTTTGTAGACCAACTTCCACTTATGAGTTTTATCCCTTCAGGTGCTTCTACAAGAACCTAGACTACATTAAAATTATAAGGATTCTAACTATCATTCATAGCTCCTTGTCGAGTTATGAGCACCAACACACTCATTGCTCCATCATAATATATGGAGTATAAACCTCCCACTATGATGTACTCATGTATTGGAAGTAATAGGAATGCTGTGTCTCTATACCTTTGGATCTATAGTATCTTGTGTATAGTGAAACTATCTTCTAATGTTTTTTTAGTCTATAACAATGTTTGCCTTATTACATATCATACAATCTTTATCAAAAAAATAAAAAAATGTTTTTAAAAATTCCTAACACTGTTTGACCGTTGTTCTTGGGAAAACGATTTTTAAAAACAAAGTGAAATAAAGAATAGTTTTTAGAGAATAAGTAGAAATTGTTTTCACCAGTTTTTAAAAACAGTAGTAAAACACATAAAACTTTAGAAAAATAATAAAAACAAATAAAATTGAATATGATCCCACTCCATTTCTCTTTTCACAATATAATATCGATATAAAAAATTTTAAAATATGATTTTCCTTTAAATTACACGTATTTTTCTTTTTTCTTTTATTTTTTTAAAAAAATTCATTACACAAATAAATTTCAAATCAAATTATACTTGATACATAAAATTTATTAATTTTTAAAAATAATTTAAAACTCAAAAACCAATTTAATTAATATTAAGAAGGAGCTCAATAATATTAATAAGCTATAGACCAAAATTTATTTTAAAAGTATGAGTTAGGTTTTAATAAAACATCATAAAACTCATTCTTGTTATTTAGCTTAAAATAATTTTTTAAAAATTAGAGCTTGTTTAGCGGAGTTTTTAAAAACAACTTTCTGTTTTTTAGAAGCATAAAATAATTTTTAAAAATTTATAATACCGTTTAATTATTGTTCTCTGTTTCTAATTTTTAAAATCAAAGTGAAATAGAGAATAACTTTTAAATAACAAGTAAAGTTGTATTCATTAATTTTTAAAAATAATAGAAAAACACACATGCTATTATTTCTTCTACATAGAATCATTATTTTTCGATTTTTTTAGGCAAATTAACTTCAAATTAAATAAGACTTAATATGTTAGATTTGTTAACAAATCTATTAATTTTTAAAACTGAAATAATAAACTCATTAATACCAGAAATTTATAAATAAAAATTGGTTTAAAAAAACTTTATTGTTTCTCTTCTATATAAAATTATCATTTTCTGATTTTTTTTTTCAGTTGGTAAATGAACTTCAAATTAAATAAGACTTCATATATTGGATTCATTAACAACTCTAATAATTTTTTAAAATAATTTAAAACTCAAATAATAAACTTATTAAGACCATAAATTTCTGAATAAAAATTGATTTATAATGACTCTATTATTTATTTTATGCACATAATTATTGTTTTATAAATTTTCTCACTAGAAAAATGAACTTCAAATCAAGTGGTATTTTTTATTGAATTTATTAATGAGTTTAAATTTTTTTGAAATAATTTGCAACTCAAAAATAAATATAATCATTAAAAAAAAACATATATATCAGTAGTCATAACTTTACTATTTATCCTATATACACAACTATTCTTTTGAAAATTTTCTCACTAGGTAAATAGATTATAATAAGACATGATTAATAATTTTAATTCTTTAATAAATCATTTAATTTTTAAGATTAATTTGTAATAAAAAAAATTGGTCCAATTAATTGTAGATTAAATCAAAATATTGTAGAATATTATGTTCAAAATCGAATACTAAATGTGTGCATATATAATAAAAAACTTGCTCATTTATATGTTAAAAAAGTAAAGCTTTATTCATTATTCATTTTAAATAACATACTATTGAAAAGTAGTATTATTCAGTTTAACAAAAATAAAATAAAAAATATAAAACTGTTAATATCCTTATATTTCTAATATATAATAAAATAGTATATTTTCTACTAAAAATATAATTTATGGTTTTATTATAATATTAGTATTTATGTTTTATTAAAAACAATCTATTTTTGTAATTTATTTATAATTACAAAATTATTTTCATTTTCAATTAAATTAAATTAATTAATATTATATAAATTGAATTTAATTTATTTTTACAAAATGAAAACAATTTTTTTTTTAAACTATTTATCCAAACAAGTCTTTTTATTTTTTATTTTTAAAATCCTTTTATAAAAATAACTTGCTAAATACCTTTATTTTTAACTATTTTTTAAAACATCTAGTAAAATACTTTTATTTTAAAAAGATTTAGTCATGGCTTTTTTTCTCTCTAATTTAGAAACGATTTTAAAAACAAACGAAATTAAAGATTGGGACATGAAAATATTATAAATTCTAGTTAAATGAGGCCGATGAGATACAGATACCATACTCATTCTTTAGTCTTCAGACTTCCTCTCTTTCACCTCTTTTCTTCTTCTCTTCTCTTTTATGTACCTTATTGTCGTCACGATCTCACCTTCTCGTTCCAAACAAATTTTTTCCCCTGGTAGCGTAGAAAGTGAAAGAAACTAGAGGTAGGAAGACGAGGTTCTTGTGTCTATCTATGGTGGCATCTCCCCGAAGTGGAATCTAGGGTGCAGCGGAAGCCATAGGCTTGAAAGGAGGGGAAGTGAAAGGCGGAGGACTTTTGAGTTTTATTGGCCGAGAGGCTAGGGCACGGTGTGATTTGGTTCAATCTCGATGTGGAAGCTCGGGGAATCAGCTTTGTGCGTAGTGGTTTTGTGGTTGTGGGATTTTGGAAACCTTAGATTTGGGTCAGGGTTATGTGGTTGGCTGATCAAGCTAATGGCAGGGCTGCCCATGCAATTGACTGGGTTTTCATGCCCTCAAAACCACTGCCTTGGGATCGAAAGGACTTCTTCAAGGAGAGGAAGCACGAGAGGTCGGAGTCTTTAAGTTTGCTGTAAGATAGAGGACTCGCATCAGGGTTCTTGGGAGTTTGCTCGTCGGGATCGGCAGACTTGCGTTGCCCTACAGGTGAGTTGAATGCCACTGGGTTCTTGATGATGTCGGTTTTGGTTTAAACCAAGAAAAATAATCGGGTTCTTAGAAAATTTGGTCTCCGAGCCCTTTTGTTTTTTATGATTTGTTCCTTTTTGGTTTTTAATTTTGAATTTATTCTCTCCACGGAAGAAGCATGAGAGGTCAGAGTCTTTAGGTTTGCTGCAAGATAGAGGGACTCGCATCAGGTTCTTGGGAGTTTGCTCACCAGGATCGGTAGACTTTTGCCCCCCTACGGGTGAGATATGAATCTGGGTTCTTGATGATTGTGATGAAATTCGTAGGTTTTAGTTTAAACCAAGAATAATAATAGGGTTCTTAGAAAATTTAGTTCGAGTCCTTTTGTTTTTATTTTTATTTTTATGATTTGTTCTTTTTTGGTTTTTGATTTTGAATTTATTCTCTCCACAGGTCTGATTCTTTGTTTTGGGGAATTAGTTTTTGATGATGATTCTTTCATGGTTATTGTAGATCTGTTTTTTTTAGTCCATTCGTTTGATAATGTGCTGTTTAGTTGTGCAGAAATTGTAATAAAAAAAACATATAGTTTTTTTTATCTCTTTTAAGTAAAACTACCTGTAATAAGAAAGTTCTAGGTTTTCAATTTTTGAAGTTTCATCGTGTTCTTTGGTATTTTGATTTACTATGAACTCATTTTGTATGAATATAGGCTATAGTTATTACTATTTCTAGAAAGGCTTGTTTGGTTCATGATTTTTTTCTTGGCTTACCTTACCTACAACTAAACTATTGAATGTTTAATATTTGAAGTTGTGATGCATAAGCCACATTTCATTTAGGTTTTTTAAATTTACAGTATTAGTGACGTTCATTGAAGGCACCACTTTAGGTTAATAGTCAACTTTAACAAGTTATTAATTCTATGGAGTTAAGTACTTTTTTCAGTTGAATTTTTGGTTATTAGTATTTTACCTATTAAATTTCTTATTATGAAATTTTGGTTTTATTATTTCTATTTAAATCTAATGAGAAATTTGTTTTGTGAATATTTTTTTAGCAATCTTGAGTTCGCTTAGGGAGATTTCTTGCTGCAAAATGTTAGAGAATTGTGTCAGTCCAATTGAAATTTTGTCATGAAAACCCATAAAGGTACAAAACAGAGGGAAGAATAACAAAATTCAAAAATACTGCTGACAAATGATGAATATTTTTTCTTTGTTCATAAAATAGATTTTCTTATAGAATAGGAAATGCATTTATATTTTTTCCTTTTATTATTAACCTTCTTTGGCCAATTATAAATCTATGGCACGGATTTTACCAACCAAGTTCTTAAAAAATTACTGTAAAGGGGGCATTTTTATTAGACATTGCCTATATGAATTTAACTGCATTTGGAAAGAAATTGTTAAATTTTGAATACTGTTGTTAATCAATCCTTGGTTTGCAATAATGTTGTTGTTTGTGATTTTATTGTTTTCAAGAGATGAGTTGGAGTGAAGTTATCAAAATGCTATAAAAATCTATTCTTTTTTCCTCCTCAACATTATCCCCATTTGAGTGTCTAATATTGGTGTCAATAACAACTCCAAGGTACTCTTCCTTTTTATGTTATGTGTCTGAGTGTGTCTAATTGGTCACTTCTAATTTAGTAAAGTGTTTTCATCGTGGATTTAAGCAATGCTGAGTTGTTGGAAGAAAGAGCCTATACACTCATGGAATTGGGATCCATAGAGGGTTTGCCTACTCAACATAATAGCTAATTCATTAGAGATAACCTTCAGATGCTCTTTGGGTCATCAAACCCAGTTGAAAATTACTTATCTTTCATTGTAAAGTATGTTGTATAGTTAGTTTGATATTTTAAAATTTGATTGTTCATGTGTATATTTGTAAATTGGATTTTGTAGGAATGCATTCTCTAGGTTTGAGAATGCAATACTGTTGAAAAATTCAGGGACAAAAGATGTTCTCTGTCATATAATTAGGACATGTGCCACCAAATTCCACTACATGGCATAGTCATATGCATCAATTTACACCCGATTCACAACTATGACTGTTATAACACCCCCCATGGGTGATTCAAAGGACCAACCCAAAAGACCGAGTGAAGGACATTGTTAGTGCCGAAAGTATTAGGCGCTTTCTTGTGTAGTTCATTGATTGGCTTCCAAAGTTGATTTCAACCAATATTGGTATCTTGGTCATAAACTTCTTAGGAGAATCTTAGAAGATGGGGAATGCTCTTGTTGGTGTGTTTGGAAAATTGATTAGGTCTTTGAGGATGTTGAGGGTAAAATGAGTTCAAAATCTATTCAGCTTTGAACCAAGCAAGCCAAAATGGCCCATTTGATCTTAGGAAAACTCACAAAAAATGAGAGTGTCATTTGCAAACAAGAAATGTGACACCTCTTGCCCTTCACCACCTTTCCCCCTCACACTAACTCCTATAAGAGATTCACCCTCCCTATCTCTCTTGACAGGGTAGCTAAGGGCTTCCATTGCAACAAAAAATAAATAGGGAGACAAGGGGTCCCCTTGCCTTAAGGCCTTGGAGCTTTGGAAGAAACCAAAAGGGATACAATTAGAAATCACAAAAAACCTTGGAGAAGATATGCACTATTTAATACATCCTACCTATTTTCGACCCAAATTCATCTTTTCAAGAACTGAGATCAATAAATTCTAGTTGGCACGGTCATACAATTTTTTAATGTCTAACTTACACAATACTCCATAAACATTGCTCTTCAACATAGAGTTTATTACTTCATTTGTTATTAGCACCGCATAAAAAATTTGTCTAGCCTCTACAAAAACATTCTAGTTGGCATGGTCATACAACTTTTTAATGTCTAACTTACACAATAGTCCATAAACACTGCTCTTCAACATAGAATCTATTGCCTCATTTGTTATTAGCACCACATAAAAAAATTGTCTAGCCTCTACAAAAACATTTTGGGAATTGGAGATCACCTTGGCCACTACCTTCTTTAACCTCGTTGCTAAAACTTTCACTAGGACTTTATATAAACTGCCTACTAGGCTAATAGGTCTAAAGTCTTTTAAATCCTATTTAGATGTTAATCTATCATGAAAGATAAGATTTGATGATTGATGATGAGGAATTCAAGGTTCATGTGGTTTCTTCTACAAGAGTAAAGGTACTTTTGTTGGATTTATGCATTGTAGACAACAAGAACATGAAAGGTTATTTTCATACTGCATCTAAATAGATTGTTAGGAAATTCATTGATTGGTCATACTGTATTTGAGCAAATCAAACCTTTGTTATTAAAAATCGTCAAGGCTTCATTTGTTGCACCGAAAACTTCCAGCTTTTGATACAAGTCACTAGGCTAATTGAATAAGGACAACTTTGTGACTTTAATTGGATTGTTTAAAATTACATATTGGAAGTACATCCATCCTAGTGTTCAGCTTCACTTTAATGGGATAATTCCAAATTGCATGTAGGAAGTACATCAAGTGGTTCGCTATGAGGTAAGCTCCATTTTAGTCAAGATTGCATTTTCATTAATTAGAATAGGATATTATGAACATTTGGTTTCGACATTATGTAATGTTATGTCAAGGCATCTACTATGGGATTTTGATATGTTTTCATTTTCATGCTACCTTATTCAGTCATATTGAATTGTAAAATACAAGTGGTGGCTAGACTACTTCTTTGTCTCAGAATCCATAGTCGACAAGGTTCATATCTTAGACATTCTCCTCGACATTGGTGGCAACAGTCATTGTCCAATTGGCCTCATTCTCAAGCTCTAGTTTTGCAAAAAACAACATATCTAATTGCTGATGACAATTTGGATTGGGTGTTTCAGTGATCAATGCAAAATCACAACATGAAAATAGATTTTGATGGTGGTGAGGGAAAAAAATATAAATCTGAATTACAGAAGCACAATGACATCAATATAATGATGGAAGGATGTTATTTATGGTTTTTGCATCATTTTTTAATTTTTTTTCAGGAAAATAGTGAAACTTGTGCAGAGGAGAAATCAAAAGGAATCTTGAAGATTTTTTTTTGAAATTTATAAAGTCTCAAAGACCATAAGATTTGAATGGAGGAAAATCTTTGGGACTGGACTCTATAGCAACTATTTTTGAGCCCTGCCATGTACTGGATGTTCAAAGTTTAGTAGGTTTGAGGTTTTTGGAGGTTGTAGCTCTTTTTGTCACTTGATTCCTCCTAAATGCTACCATTGAGATGTCTTAACTCTTATGAGTTGTAGCTATAGCTGTGGCAGGAACTGTGAGCACTTAATGAAATCATTTAAGTGTGCATGATTTATGGATGGCTCTCTGTCTCTCCACATATTCACAGACTGACACATACAATTGTTCGGAGCATTTCCAAATTGTATGTTCTTATTAAAAAAAATTATAAAACTTCAAGGTTGAATTGGGATATACTTCTCCAAATTCTCAAATCCAAATGCATCCCTCTATTATTCTGATTCTTTTTGTACTAAATTTTTGTTGCCAAATTTAGAATTTTAGCTAGCTTGTGTGAAAAATGATTGAGATCATAAATTATCATAATTTGGGATCAATACATGTCACACCAAAAAATGATTGACCAAATTGCATAGCAATGATAACTGAGTGAATGTAGCACAATGATGATTTTGGGGAAGAGGTGGTTTATCTATCATCATAAATGAGGCTTCCTAGTTTTGCACATCAATGGTTGTAGAAATAAACTCCCTAGAAAGTTCATCCTCTTGCAAATTCACTTTATTTTTTGGTGGTTTCTTTGTATTAAGCTCAGAAAGGAAAAAATAATTATAGTAGAAAATATTATCTCATTTCCTGCTAAACATAAATAAAATTTTATTGGTTATGGCCATTTTTTTAGTATAAGTGTGTTGTGTGACTGTTCTATTTAATTTTACCCTTGTCAATTCTTGTTTTACTTTTTTCTCTTTATTATTTGTGCTTATCACTTCTGCTTCTATTACATATCTGCTAAAATAATATTTTAGTTCTATCTTTTAATTGATCTATAAGTTCAAGTTCATCATCCAGGTACCTTCATGCATGCAATCATTTTTTTTTTTTTTGTTTTGTAATTCCTTAGAACTTCTAAAGAGAAAATTGTGGAAGCCTTACAATGGCATACAAAAATGTAGTAATCCTAGTGTTCCCAAACTACTTTATTGACTTAATTCTCAGGTTTATGAAATACAAAAATGTCACATCTCAAACCATGGGAAAAATGGAAAGTAACATAGAATGCTCCGAAGAGCTTCCTCTTTTCATCTTCATATGAATATCCATGAAAGTACTTTCATCTCTCGTTACTCGTTAGAATAGTGGAGACACATATTTGTAGATGGCAAATATGGGAAATTGGATAGGATGTCAATATATCTTAAGGTAACATGGCCAAAAGTTATATTCTTCCACCTTCAAAATTTTCTGTTTTAGTAAAATTCATATTGTGCATGATATGGCATATATGCCTTCTTTTACTATTTGATACACCATATATTTTATGTGCCAAAAATTGGCATTGGAAGCTTTGTCCTGAGCTATGTTAGTAAAAGTCCCACCTTCCTATTTGAGGCTGAATAAAGTAATCTTTTTCAGTATGAGCACCCACCATATCAGATGCTTGAATTATATTGCTTGCAGCCTTTGGACTAGCCTTCATAGTTTTTTTTTCTTTGGTCTCCCACAACCCCATCTAAACAACTTTATAATAGTTAACACATCCTTTGTTCCATTCTAGGTTTTCCTTTTTCATATTTTATTGTTATATTTAGAAATTAGTATTGTATTCTATTCTTATATCAAAAATAAAAGTTCATTGAAATTAAGATTTGTCAACAGTTGATGTTGTAGAGTAAATTTATGTGATGGTACTAATTATAATGGCCTTACCAATAGAATCATTCCAGAATTTATAGTGATGGTAAATTGTTGGTTAGCATTATTATTAGGGTATTATTAGAATAGTGAAAAGTGCTAGCAGTTTGGATATGTATGCTTGCCATTGGGTGGATTCCCTACTGCTTTGACTTTTGTCGGCAGTTGCTTGCGGAGTCCTACCTTCCATTCAATTGCTGTAGTCAATGATAATTCTTTCCCTTGAGTACAATGCTTTGTCTAAGCCCTACTTTGGTCAATTGATAATTCACAATGTCTTTTTCTAAAAGATTGGCAGTGATTTATTTGATTGAATGTTTACTGGTCGCTTAATAGGACTTATGTTTCCAAATCCTGTATATAATAATTGAATATGTAACCTGCAATTTGTTTTATTCTAGTAGCTTGTACCTTTCCTTAGGTTTTCAATATGAATACACTGCAGACAAATCTTTAATTAGTCAAAGATAGATTATTTATACCTCAAGGGCTCATGTCCTATAGGGTGTTAAAAAAGAAGAATGCACATCAAATTATGCAAGAAAAAGGGAATTTTTATTACTATTATTATTGAAAAACACCAGCTCACCTTTTACCACAATGAGAAGAGGTAGAAGTTGGTTTGCAGGGGACTCCAAGTCCTTTGAAGCTCTGTGGATGTGTTTGGGGAGAAGCTTAAGGGGATCATTGTGGAAAGAAGCAGAGGTTTGATGTCGTGGATCAGGTTTGAGGGCCTTAGTTTATGTTGTTTACTGGAAGGAGTGGAGACTTGCTATAGGAGTGAGTTTGCTAAGAGGTTTGTTAAAAGTTGAGAGGATGGAGGTAGGAAGTTTAGACTGGAATGTCGTGCAAATGAGACGAGTAGGTTCATTCATGCTCTGTGGTTGACTCGGAAGAAGAAGTATTGTTTAGTGTTCTTAGAGGGGAAAGGCTTTTTGGGAGGTTGGGCCATGTTGGTTGAAAAGCTTCATTCTCTTGGAGTAATGACACGCGAAGAGCCTAGGGAGTCCTTGATTCCATTAGGATAAAGAGCAGAGTTGGGGCTACTGAGGAGAAGGTGAAAGAGTCCTTCATCGAAGTTGTGAAATCGAGAGTGAGATGGTTAGGGGAAGCAGTGTGGCTACAACTTGGGGAAAAGGATGTGCCGAGCAAAAGAGAGTTGTTGGACCGGTGTTTGGTTAGGAGATGGGGAGAGCCTTCTGTGTTTGTTCTAGACTTGTCTATTTTGGGGAGTTGGGGAAGATCTCACTGGAACCTCAAAGGAGGGGTGAAGTTTGCTAGGCTGGGGGGTCCTTTCATCCTGATCAAGTATGAGGATAAAGTAGAGGCAAAAAAAGTGTTGTTAAGAGGTTTTCACTGTTATAAGGAGTTGCTGCACATAAAAAAGTGGGACCTAGAAGTGGGGTGTTTTCAAAATTGTAAGTGAGTTAAGGAAGCTTGGGTGAGAATAGTGGGTTTACTGTTGCATTTTTAGAGTCGGGAAGTGTTTAGAAAGATTGGGGAAAGTTGTGGGGGATTTGTTGCAGTGGATGAAGACATTGTTGTGTTTAAGGAGCTTCATTGAGCCAAAATTTTAGTGAAACCAAAGGGCTTAGAGTGGCCAAGCTCCTTGTAGGTGGTAGTTGGCTCTTCTTACTTTGCTATCTAGCTGTGGTGGGAGGTGCAACCAAGGGTGTCGGAAGTTGCTCCGATGATCAGAAGTGGGGTGGGAAGGGAGTAAGAGGTTGGGAATGAAGGAGGGGGTGGCTCACGCGCCAGTTGTGATGTGGAGCAGGTGTAGCCTCATTGGCAGTCTGTAGAGGCTACTTTGACATGTGAAGATGGAGAAAATTGCTGTAGAAAAGACTGGGAGGCTGCTAACTCTGACACTATGTTAGCGAGAGGGTCAGAGGAAGAAGGGTGTCCTCTATTTGGGATGGGGCCTCAGCTGAAAAGCCATTAGCCCGAGGCAAGAGCATTATGGGTCAGGTGATGGAGTTTGAAGTGGAGAGGAGGCCCAGTTGTTTTGAGGTGTGCCAAACCAGTGGTGCTTCTAAAGGCTCATGGAAAGTGGGTCGACCCATTGTTGAGGATTTAAAAGGTCCAACGTGTGTGGGCCGATCCTTTGCTAAAGCCTTAAAAGGGGTTAAGGCTCTTGGGGGCCTTTGAGCCATTGAATGCTAGAGGCCATACGGGGATGATTTTGGCCTCTAGATAGGTTCGCTTCCGCCGATGCCTCATTGTGCATAACTCACCGACGAAGCTCTTATGGAGGAGGCCTCTAGGTACACAATTCCTCCCCTTTGTTCTCTTTTTTTCCTTGGGGAAGTGAGATCTTTCTTCTTCTTCTACTCTTTCTGGCCTGGATGGGGGCAATTGTCACCACTGGCGGGGATCTAACTGGGATTGTGTTTCAGAAGTAAACAGGTTAGCAGTTTTGGACCCTTTAAGGGTGATTTTGGCAAATGGGAGGGAGGCGGATGGTTTTGGATTTTTGTGTAAGGATTTAGGGGCCGGTGAGGAGGTGATAGATGATTTATTGGAAAGGACAATACAAAAGGTTTTGGAGGAGGGGGAGGAAGCGGGTACTATTAGCGGGTCTTCTAGTTGTTTAGCTAAGTTCAGTCGTTGCATAGGAATGTCGATGGAGGGGTTCGAATGGGAGATTTTGACCTTGTTGAAAAGGATGAAAGAGAGGAAAGATCAGAAGGGGAAGTTGGATAGTAGGGAAAGGAAAAAATTGGAGTTGTCAAGGTTTGAAAGGGAGTTGAGAAAGTTGGAATGTACTGTGAATTATATTGGAGAAGGAAAAGAGAAGGGGGGCAACATTTTCAGGTCTAGGTGAAGATTCGAATGCTTTCCTGGAATGTAAGAGGAGCTAATGACAATGACAAGAGGAAGGTGATCAAAGCCTTGATAAAAAAAAAAAAAAGGTGGATTTGGTTTGCTTACAGAAAACTAAGATCCAAGAAATGTCAAGGAGTCTCGTTCGCAGCTTAAGAGTGGGGAGATATGGACTCAAGGGGTGCTGTTGGAGGTATAGTGGTTTTTTGGGATAACAGGGTGTTGGAGTTGGTCGATTAGGAAATGAGAGTGTTCTCAATCTCATGCCATTTTAAGAATTGCGAGGATGGCTTCTTTTGGACATTTATAGGGGTTTATGGCCCGACTTTGAGGGGGGATAAGGAGGTTTTTGGGGTGAATTGGGGGCCATAAAGGGTCTTTGGAGTGGCTTGTGGTATGTTGTTGGGGATTTTAACTCGATTATTTGCCCTAAAGAGCGCAACAGGGGAGGGAGTTTGAATTTAGACATGAAAAGGTTCTTTGAGGTAATAAAAGACTTAGAGTTAGAGGACATGCCGTTGTTGGGGGCTCTTTTTACCTGGAGTGGAGGGGTGAACAATTAGTTAATGTCAAGGCTGGATCATTTTTTAGTGAATGAGGGGTGGGATTGGTGTTTTAGCGGGTCAAGGCAGTGTGTTCTCCTAAGACCTATGTCTGACCATTTCTCGATTCTTTTAGATGGAGGAGGTCTGAGAAGAGGCCCCTTCCCTTTTAGATTTGAGAATATGTGGCTGAAGATGGAGGGTTTTAAGGATCTTCTGAAGTCGTGGTGGGAGGAGGACAACTTTAGTGGCTCTTCAGGTTTTATTTTGGCAGCAAAATTAAAGGCCTTGAAGTCTAAATTGAAGGAGTGGAACATAGATGTTTTTGGTAGGGTTGAAGCCAGGAACGATTTGGCTCTGAACCAGGTGGACTATTGGGATGCTAAGGAAAAGACTAACCCCTTTCTTTGGAGGAGTTGGAAGCTAGAAAAGAAGTGAGGGAAGAATATAAAAAATGGGTTACGCTATAAGAGATATCTTGGTGGCAAAAATCTAGGGAAGTATGACTAAAAGAGGGTGATAGAAATACGAGATTCTTTCACAAGATGGCCAATGCTCACAAAAGGAGGAATAACGTGGACATAATTAGGATTAACGGTGTTTGGATTTTGGAGGAGAATGAAATCAAGAAAGGGTGGTCAGTGCATTTCGGTCTCTATTATCCAATCCGGGGGATTGATGCCCTTTTTTATCGACTTTGGAGACTCTAGACGTTTTAGCTTTGGAGGTGCCGTTCACAGAAGAGGATGTGTTTGGTGCACTGTTGGGGTGTAGCGAGGACAAAGCATGAGGGCCTGATGGTTTCTCTATAGCTTTCTGACAATTCTTTTAGGACTTTGTGAAGGATGATGTGATGAGATTTTTCGGGGAATTCTATGAACACGGTAACTTTGTTAAAAGCTCGAATGCAACCTTTTTGGTTTTAATCCAAAAAAAAGCGGGGGTTGAAGATTTAAGGGATTTTAGGCCTATAAGTTTGTTGGGGGGTCTGTATAAGTGGCTGACCAAGGTTTAAGCCAATAGGCTAAGAAAGGTGGTCTTTAAGGCCCAAGGGGCTTTTGTGGAGGAAAGAGAAATCCTAGATGCAGTGCTGATAGCTAATGAAGCCATTGATTGGATCCTGAAAAATAATGAACTTGGTATTTTGTGGAAACTTGACATAGAGAAGGTATATGATCACGTGAACTGGTCTTTTCTTCTCATAGTTATGTAGAAAATGGGTTTTGGGGAGAAATGGGTTGGGTGGATCAAGTGGTGCATCTCCATTGCAAGTTTCTCTATGTTAATGGCACCTGTACGGGTTTCTTTCAAAGCTCAAGGGGTTTGAGGCAGGGGATCCACTTTCGCCTTATTTATTTGTGATTGCTATGGAGGTGTTTAGTTGTTTCATTAAGAGGGCAGTGGATGGAGGTTTTTTGTTGGGTTGTAGGGTGAAGGGTAGGAGTGAAGAAGGGGTTCAGATTTCCCATTTGTTGTTTGTTGACGATACCTTGGTGTTTTTCCAAGCTTCCCAAGATCAATTGACCTATCTTAGTTAGTTGCTTATGTGGTTTGAGGTCGTGTTGGGTTTGAGAATAAACTTGGAAAAGAGTGAATTAATTTTAGTAGGTAGGGTGGAAAATATTGATGATGTTGCTTTGGATTTTGGTTGTAGAGTGGGTAGTCTACCATCCACTTATTTGGGCCTTCTTTTAGGTGCACCGTTTAAATCAGTGACAGTTTTGGATGGAGTGGAAGAGCGGTTCCTTAGAAGGTTGGCTATGTGGAAGAGACAATACATATCCAAAGGAGGGAAGGGGACCCTAATTCGAAGCACATTGTTGAATTTACCCATTTATTTTATGTCCTTGCTATGTATGTCAAGCTCAGTTAGACAAAGACTAGAGCAAATTCAAAGGGATTTCCTTTGGGGAGGTGGAAATTTGGAGCGAAAGCCTCATTTAGTAAGATGGGAGTACCGGTGCTTAAGTAAGAAGAAAGGGGGTGTGGGGGTCAAATGTCTTTCCAATCTCAATAAGGCTATTCTTTGTAAATGGAATTGGCATTTCGCAAATGAGAGAGAAGCCTTGTGGAATCAAGTGATTAGAGGGAAGTATGGGGAAGAGAGAGGGGGATGGTGTTCTCGAGAAGTGAGAGAGGCGCATGGTGTTGGGTTATGGAAAGGGCTAAGGATGGAATGGGACTTTGTGGGTTCTAGGATTTCCTTCCTTGTAGGTAACGGGTTGAGGGTGAGATTTTGGAGGGATAGATGGTGCGGGGATTCTCCTTTGTGTGTGTCCTTCCCTTCCCTGTTTGCTTTAACTGATAATAAGGATGCGTGGGTGGTAGATATTTGGGATCCCTTGGCTTAGGGGGGTTTTGAGAAGGGAAGGGGGGGTTGGAACCCTCGTTTCTTAAGAGCCTTCAATGATTGGGAGGTGCAGGAGGCGGAAACCTTCTTGGAGTGGCTGCATGGGAAGAGAGTGCGCAGAGATGTGGAAGACATGGTGTTTTGGACCGAATCAAAGTTAATAATTAATAAAAATATGAATAGTAAAGAAATATTAATTGAATCATTCTCTCGTTCAATTTAAATAATGCACATGATGCTACTATTAATTCCATGAGCGGTTAAAGTTAGGGATACTTCATGTCCAAGTTCACTAACATGCTATTGAAATCCTTTTGAGTTGGGTCCTATTTGAAGGACTGGACAATTAGACACATACACACCTAACTCCCATGGATGAACCCATGTAGAATAGTGCCTACCATACTTAAATTCCCCTTTTTTTTTTTTTGCTAATTGTCTTGCACATGACATCACTTACCACAGTGAACAAGAATGAATACATGGTTCCTCTTGCCTCTTATTTCTATCAACCTTAAATTCACCTTTTGGCTTCTTAATTGATAAAAATGACAAAAACAACCTAGTCAAGCTACCCTCATCCGTGTCTCCATTTGATCTCAAACTTCTCCCCACTAATGACATGATCCAAACAATTCAAATCCACATGGTTATAAAGTATTTTTTAAGTAAACCTTGGAAACTACCCTTTTTCTTTAGCAGTTAATTTTTTTCATTTAAGATTTCAATAGCTACCAAGAAAATTGTCTCTTGTCAGGCCTCTTAAAACCTCTTTCATGAGACCTTAGCAATGATATTATATAAATGAGTAATAAGACTAATGAGTCTTAAATTTCTAATGTGGATGGAGCTTTCTTTTTTGGAGCTATAGCTAAAATGATTAGTTTTAATATTATGATTAATAACTCAATTCGCATGGAGCCTCTAAAAAACTCTTAATCAATCCTTCTTTAAAATCCTCTAAAGATGCTAGAAGAAAACCATACTTGATGCAATATCACCATTAATATTAAAGACAACCTCTCTAATTTGTTTATAGATGATTGTCCTCTAATGTTAGTTAAAACAAGTATGTGTTGGGAATCTTTGGATCTCTCTATTCCTAGCCCTGAATCGCTTAAGGTGCATGCTACTAGTCCTAGGGCTCTTTACATCTAATCGTAGCAAAAAAACATGACAATAAAACCATAAATAAAATAAATCTGGAGAGAATGATTTAGATGTTTCCAAATCTATTCCAGTTCAATGAAGTCGTGTAGAGTGAATCGCAAGCCTCTCACAAACCAAACAACCTTTCGTTCGATTACTCTCTCTCATAGACCCAGGTACCAGAGAAAGGTGGTCTTCCCTCTAGAATGGAGGGTTAGGGTTTCTCTCCGGAATCGCAAAGTGAAGAGTACAAAACTGAAGTCCTAAACCCCTAAGAGAGGCTTTTTTGTGGGCTTTAGTGACTTGAGCCCAATTTGACTTAAATCCTTTAATCCAACTCACTTGAGTCCTAATTAGTTTATTATCCTTATTGAGTTCTAATTAATTAATTATCATCGTCTAGAAAAACCATTCATATGATTGAGTGCAACCTTCCGCTTTAACCAAAATGGCGTTCTGCATGTATATAGAAACCCAAATATGCCCTCAAAACTGTGTTACCATGAATCAAAAGCTTAAAGGGAGACCATTGAGACTCATAGGAAAATATTGGCTCCTTAGAATTTAATTTTGAAATTGACTCAACATTTTGCTACAAAGAGTCAACTATACTACAATCTCCTATGAAATTACAACGAGATACAACTCGGGTTTATGACCTACTATTTGCTACATGCAAGCTTCCCATGAATTAGTGTTTGTAATCTAATGAGGTATATACTATAAACATCTCAAGATTACATTTTCAATCCTTGAATTACAAATCCTCCTATCATGCGATTAATGGATGTACTCTTGCTCACAAAATGCATATGTCAAATTCTACTTAAGTAATTACTACGACCATAGTTTTCTTGATCACATGTCCTTAGAATCATCCAAAAAGACATGCTATCTTAATCCCATAAGATATCATGGTGTTTCAATTGAAAATACCTGTTACCACCAATCTTTATCAATAATGACCCAATATGTGGGGAATATATGATCACTTAAGGGTCTCTCCCATAGATCAAAGTCTCCTGGTGATTTTAGCTCAAACTTAATATCCTCTTATAGTTCATTGTAGGTCTTGTCTAATGTGTAACCATACACACTAAGGCACTTACCATGGGAACCTTATGTCGATAACTAAGACCAGACACCCCTCTAATTAAGAGGTAATGTATTGCAACCTCAAATGAATTACCTAAGCCTATAAACCAATTGTGAACAAATCATTTACTTACAAGAAACTCATGAATTGGTTATTCCATACAACTCCTAATGCACTTAAGTTATATACAATGCAAGAGATATAAGGCCTAAATGCACAACATATATAATGTGCAAATAAGATAGAGAAAGGAAAACTGGAGTCATACTATAAATACTAATGAATTTCATTTATTGTTACATCATGTTATGCTTTAAGGGTTCTATCCAATGGTTTGTACTTGATTTGCCATCTAAAACAAAATATTAACCAATATTTCCTTTGTATGGAGAACAAATATAGTACCTGGGGTTAGAGTATCAGATGAAGTTAGACACTACAACCATGTCTTTGCTCTCAAAATCTATTGCATGGGTATGGATTAAATCCCTCATATACTTATAATTTTTGTACTTAGCATAACTTTGATGATCTTTCCATGAATTTTGTTGGATGTTGAATTCTCTATATCTTCCTTTTTTTGTCATGTTTTTAAAGAATAAAAAGAAACAATAGTTCTCTTCTCTAGTGTGCCTTTGATATGATCATGTTGATTAAAAATTTGGATAAAATGGGTTAGGTAGATTAAATTATGTATTTCTACAATTAGATTCTATGTGTTGGTAAATGGAACTTCCATAAGTTTTTTTTTAAAAAGTTGTATGGCTTTGAGATAAAGCAATCATACACTCACATGTTGGCATATGTGAGAATAATTGTATATTGATTTGAGGAAAAAATGTACATCTTGTAGACAACTATACAATGAGAAAAGGAAACAAATTAAATCCTAGAAATGTTTCCCAAAAATCATGGAAATTTACAATTTTGACTTCTTAATTTAAGTTGCTATTACAATTATTGAATTTCCTATTAAGTGGCTGAATAGCAACCATTATTTTCCTATTAAATAAGGGTCAAAAAGGTTGAATAGATGTGGTTGATAGACCACATCTATCAAAATATTGTTAAGAATTTCTTATCTTTTTGGAAAATATTGTCATTTTCCACTATGATTGATGAAATTGAAATTTTGACCTTTTATTATGACTATATAGGTCTTTATTTCAGTACTAAATGTTAAATATTTCAAATATTGAAATTCAATGAAATATAATTTTTATCCCTGTGTTAATATTTGATATTCACTTTTAAAGTCATATTTGTTATGAGCACATATCATATTAATGACCATTGCATTAAGTTTATTATACATATTTTATTAAAAGAACTAGTGTACTTAGTACATTATTTATCGTCTTAACATTTCTCATATTTTCATTCAAAATTTCCATTTTTTAGAGCCAATTTCCATGATTTCTATCATTTTTGCCAATATCTATATTTTCATTGATATTTTTGTACAGTCAAACAAGAGTATTTTTGTTGATATCAACATTTTCATCTCTGATTTTGGAGACTCATCCCCATTACCTCAACTCCTTAACCTCTTATATAACATCACAATTCAGATTATGCATATATCCACATCTCAAACTTTTAGCTATGCCATCTCTTATTACTATTTCTATAGTTTTGATCTCTTAAATTGGTCAATGGACACCGATCTATAAACTAAGCTTGCCATGTGGTAGGTTAAGTGTTTATACAGTGTGAAATGGGGTATTGTTTTTCTTTAAAATTGGATAATTATGAATTTTTTTGAAAGAAAAAATTGTACCTAGTTAGGCGATTAGGGTATTTTTTTTTCTTTTTAAGAAATATTTGGTTTCAGTGGTTTTTGAGATGGACAAGTGCTTTTATGCATTTTCTGCATTGAATTTTTTTTTCGTTTTTTGGTGAATTTTTTTAGTACTTTGCCAAGTTATTTGTATCTTTGTTGCCAAACACTTTTCATTTGCTTTAAGAATTTTTATTTCTCTTCGTTCTACAGTTTTTTCTTGCATACAGATTTGAGTGGGCAGTATCAGAATTTGCTGCGGCTATCGCTTTGGAACTTGGTTAGTTTTGTAATTAATTTTGAGAAGTTTTATCTTTCTTCTTTCATAAATAATTTTTCTTGCTTTGGTGGGAAACTATTTAACTTTTTGTTTTTTTTTTTGCTTTTGGAATTCTCTTTTCTTTCTTCTATAGCCCTGATTTGTACATGTTCTAACAAATTAATTCATTTTATTAATAGAATGAATGGTAAGGAAACTTTGGCATAGTAGGAGGCATTGTTTAAATCAAGTTTGTCATAGCAGTTGGTGTTAGTGAAAAGGTTGCCATTACAGAAGTAGTTCCCTGAATATCACGATGAAATGATCAATATAATTAAAAAATAGAGAGGTGGATGCAGGGTTTTAAAAGGCGTACCTAAGGAACTTCTAGGCAGAAGTAGTGATGAAAATGTTGTCGAAACTCAGTAAAATGTCATTGATATTTCATGTGTCAGTGGATCTCGATAGAAAATATTAGGGGCTATATCTCTTGGTTGAAATTTCTGGATATTTTCTGAATTTTTTCCCCATGTATCTATTTTTTTCTTGAGTTTCCTCAATTTATCAGGATTTTTCGATTTGGTCAAAGCACATGTTCAAAGGGTTCTTAATTTTTTTTTTCAAAAAGTGGTATGCCTAAGGCTCAAGCACTTTACTTTCAGGTGAAGTGCCAACTTCCATCCACTTAGGCAACTTACCTTTATAAAGTTTTCTACCCTAAAAGCTTGGATCTTTTGCAGAAAATGCGTCACCAACTCTAACTCCCAAGCATTAAAAGCCCTTGAGGAAACGAGGGGGTCCATCCACCCCTATCACCATCCGGGTTCCAAACATCCACCACCCAAGCTTCCTTAGATGAAAAAATGGTAAATAAGGAAGGGAAGGACTCACAAAGTGGCTCATCTCCACACCATTTATCCATCCAGAATCTCACTCTTTGCCCATTACCCACTTGGTAGGCCAACCTACCATTCAAATAGTTCCACTCCTTCCTAATAGCTTTCCACAATCCCACACCATATCTCTCACTCACTTCACTAGAGCGCCACCCCCATCCTCTTCACCATACATTTGACTGATGACTTGCTTCCAAAGGGCCCCTCTTTCATTGGCATACCATCAATGCCACTTGCTTAAGAGAGCTAAATTCATCAGAGAGAGATTTCTCACACCCAAACCACCTTTCCTTTTCTCTAAGCAAACTGTGCTCCACTTAACAAGATGCGGTTTTTGCACAAGAGCTCCACCATTCCAGAGAAAATCCCTCTGAATATTCTCTAATCTCAACATCACTTGTCTTGGCATGGAAAAAAGGGACATGAAACAGATAGGCATGTTAGACAAAGTGCTTCGAATTAGAATGAGTCTTCCTCCTTTTGAGATATATTGTTTCTTCCACATTGCTAGCTTTTTTCGAAATCTCTCTTTAATGACATCCCACACTGCCACTGATTTGAAGGGGGCCCTCAAAGGAAGACCCAAGTAGCGGGAAGGGAGATCACTCACTTTACACTCCAACTCCAAGGCCAAGTCCGCTATATTATGCACCTTGCCCACCGGAATTAACTCACTTTTTCTAAATTTATTCTCAAACCTAAGTAAGCCTCAAACCACATAAGAAACCAGCTTAGATAAGTCATCTGGTCTTGAGACGCTTCATAAAACACAAAAGTATCATTAGCAAATAACAAGTGTGAGATCAAAATCCCCTCACCATTCCTACCTCTCACCCTCCAACCAGATAGGTAGCCCCCACTAATAGCCCTCCTCAGGAGACAACTAAACACCTCCATGACTATCACGAACAAATAAGGGGACAGGGGATCTCCTTGTCTCAATCCCCTTGAACTTTGGAAAAAACCAAAAGGAGATCCGTTTACTAAGACAAAAAATTTCACAGTAGAGATGCACTATTCTACCCATTTAATCCATTTCTTCCCAAAGGTCATCTTTCTAAGCACTGAAATCAAGAACTTCCAATTCACATGATCATACTCCTTTATATGCAACTTGCACAACACACTACCTGCATTGTTTTTCAACATCGAGTCCATGACCTCATTTGCAATCAAAACTATGTCTAAAATCTGTCTACCCTCCACAAAGGCATTTTGGGACTCCAAAATCACCTTCACCATTACCTTTTTAAGTCTATTAGCCAACACCTTGGCCAGCAACTTATAAAGGCTGCCCACAAGACTAATCAACCTAAAATCTTTTAGATCTTCTGCACCTCCCTTCTTAGGAACAAGAACCAGGAAAGCTGCATTCAAAGACTTTACAAATCTGCCCCCTTAATGGTAGTCTCTAAAAAAACCCAAAAGCTCTACCTTCACAACATCCCAACAAAAAATCCAAAATGCCATAGTGTAGCCGTCCGAACCTGGAGCTTTGTCCTTGCTTAGATCTGAGAGAGCTGCAAACACCTCTTCTTCCAAAAAGGGAAGCTCCAGCCTCTCAACCTCATTGTTACCTAACCCCATAAAGGACAACCTGTCAATACAAGGACGTCATCCTCCTTCTTTTGAATAGAGATTATGAAACGCCCCAACCACACTACCTTTTAAATCATTCTCCTCGGTAAACCAACAACCATTCACTTTCACCTTGGACAATCGGTTTCTTCTACTATGAGCATTCGCCATCCTATGGAAGAATCTGGTGTTATTGTCCCCCTTCTTTAACCTCACTTCTCTTAACTTTTGTCTCCAAGAGATTTTTTCCCTCAAAATCCAAGTCTTATAAGACTCCCTAGCCTCTTTTCTAGCTTCATACTCTTCCAGATTCAGGGCTGAAACTTTCTCCTTCTCATCCCAATACATAACCTGGTTGAGAGCTTCTCCTTGTTTAGCCTTAATGAAACCGAACACTTCTTTATTCCAAGTCTTTAAGACTGCTTTTAAAGCTTTCAATTTTGCGTCTAAAACAAAACTAAAAGTCTTAGTGAAATTAAAGCTCACCCACCAATTCTTAACCTGACCTTTGAACCCCTCCACCCACATATTCTCAAATCTGAAAGGAGAGGGTCTCCTCCTCATACCTCCTCCATCTAGCAGAATGGGAAAGTGATCTAAAACCGATTTGGGTAAAACACCTTGCACAGACCCATCAAACAGGCTGTCCCAGTTATCTATCACTAAAAATGGGTCAAGCTTGGATTGGGATTGGTTATTCAGTCCACCCCTCCAAGTAAATGCACTCCCCTACAAGGGGATGTCCCTCGGCTCCAAATCCTCTAATACTTTTGAAAATCTCCTCATTATTGAAGATAACCCTCTTCCCCTACTACGTTCCCTAAGAAATCTTATCATATTAAAATCAACACCTACACACCAAGGGTCGCTTCATAAGCCTCTTATTGCCCCAAGCTTTTCCCAAAAGTCCTCTATTTTCCTTCTGCACACTAGACCATACACACCAGTAAACTCCCACAAAACCCCATCCTCACAGTTCTTGAAACAACACGAAATTGAGTATACTCCTTTATCCAAACACCAGAATACCACGAGCTGCTCCCCTTGAATTGACTGCACTCCAATCTAAATGTCTTCCCACCCTAAGGCTACGCACAAGACCAATGGTCATTTCTTTAATTTTGGTTTCTTACAAACAAACCACGTCCACCCTTTGAGATTTTATGAACGACTTTATTATCTTCCTTTTATCTTTGTCATTTGCCCCTCTAACATTCCAGGATAATAATCTTATCTTCATTTGCACCCCAACATAGAAGCCCCAATAGAATTACCCAATCCGATATCAACCCTAGCTTTTTTATAGCTCACTGTCCACTCTAACTTCTTGAGTTCCCTAATAGATTTTGAAGATAGTGATTTTGTCTTTCTAGACACCCCATCTTGCCTCTTTTGATAAATTCTCCCCTTCATCCTCCTCAAAAGGTACAAAATTTCCTCTTCAAAACCTTCCATCGGCATACCAAGGCATCGATTGAACTTCACGAGGTAGCTAGAGTTCCATCATTCATCCCGTTCCCCCTCGTCTAGTTAAAAATCAGTCATCTCTACCAGTGGCCTCGCAAAACTGACCCAACTGAGATAATGGCAAGGTGAGTTGCGCCATCACTATCTACCGAACCACAAGGAGGCTCTTTCCGACCATCAAGGACCAAAGTATCTTCAGACGACACTACTCGTAGAGGATCCCAATCCATCGCCACTGCCACTGAGCCTTCTGATCCACTGGAAGCCCCCTCCGGCACCAATAGAGCTTCGTCGGCCCCCAAGAAAAGAATAGAAGAATAGCCCCGAAACCCCAAAGAAAAAAAAGAGTGGGAGTCAGAAATGGGGTACCTGAAGGCTTCTGCCATTAGCGCCTCGTCGATGAGGGTCGGTCAACTTGAGAATGACCCCCCGACGGTGAAGTCTTCGTCAGCCAGCACCATCGGCTCCATCCCCGGTGCTCCCATGTCGGTCTTTGGGAGAGTTCTAGGAGAAAAGAGTCGCCTAAATAGGAAAGGGGGATGGGCTTCTTTAATCTTAAGCCCAATAGGCCGCATAAAGCCCTTAGCCAAGCCCACATCCACAAGACTGGAGGGGTTAGAGCCTACAACCCAGCCCGCACCACCCTTGGGCTTTTCTTGCACCCACTCACTTGAGCCCAAAACCTCTTGTCTCTTTTTCTCCACACAGCTAGCTGTCTTAGAACCAAGCCCAAGAAAATCTGAGTCCAGAACAATACCCTTGGTCGGCCTACCCGCTGCACCAACTACACTCCTATTCCTTCTTCCATACTCAAACTTCTCCTTTGACCCAAAATTTTGATCAACAGGTTGGCTCTCCCTCACGCTTCCACCATCACGTGAGCCACCCACAAATTCATCCCTAACCTTTTGCCTTGCACTTCTACAAGACTTGACCCATGGCACTACCTGAGAAACCCATTGAGGGGCTTCCCACCACAGATGAACCGTAAAATAAGGGTGACTGACCACCACCTGCAATGACCCTAATAGATCCTTCCCAGTTAGTGGCTCTCACCAAGATACGTGCCCATTGCAACTGAGAAAAAAGAGTTGTTTCCTCATCCATAGTTGCAAGCCCATGGAGGGGCTTCCCACCATAGATGAACCGCAAAACAAGTGTGATCGACCACCACCTGCAATGACCCTAACAGATCCTTCCCAGTGGCTCTCACCAAGTTACGTGCCCATTGCAGTTGAGAAAATTCTTCATCCATGGCTACAAAACCCCCATAGCTCTCCCCAATCCTCTTGAAAACCTCTTTGCTCCAAAAATGGAGAGGGAGTCCTACAATCCTCACCCAAACTTCCTTAGCATGGCTTCCATTCCAAAAACATCCCACTTCAGGTCCCCATCTTTGCAGCTGAAACTCTTTCCTTAAACCATTTGTTGCCCCTTAAAAGCACCATATCAGCCTCACATTTATTCTCAAACTCGAACAGCAAAAGGGCCCACCCAACTTGGAGATTTTTGAACCCCCCCTCAAAGCCCATTGGGCATGCACCCACCCCTTCAAGGATGACAGAGGAGGAATCGAGTCTGAATTGTTGCCAAAACAACCAACCAAGCAGTGACTTAACTACTCTTCCATGCAAATAAGTTCTTGATCCCCAAAATGCAGCTATAAAGACTCTCCTGGTTCCCCTATCTTCACCCTCGTAGCATCTGCATAAGTTCCTTTCACTTTCTCTTTGAAACTACACCCAACCTTTTCAAAGATGGGAACATTAGAAAAAACTTTGCTCACTACTAGAGTGGAGACTCCTAAGGCCTTCAACTTCTTAGCCAACAAGAACCGTCCCCCAACTAAACCTTTGACCTCTAGAAAAACGAGACAATACTTCTTAGCTTCCACATCTCGCACAGAGCGGAGTAAAAACCTACCAGCTTCATTCGATCGATACTTCAACTTGAACTTTCTTCCCCCATCTTCCCAAACTTTTAGACACCTTGAACTTGAATGTCCTCTACACCAAGCTTCCACACTTTCCAGCAAGTAGCCCAAACTTCTTTCTCAAAATCTTATCTAAGAGGAAAAGCCTTTACTCTTTTCCAAAATAATCCCTTTAGGTTTACCTCAGACTACTTCAATGGAGATTTCAAAGGTCTTGGATTCCACTACAAACCAACATTTACCACCCTTCAAACCTCTTCTCACCTCCAAAGCAACCATCTCCTCAAATAGTCTCAGGATCATGTATTACTCATTTAAGATAGTGCCTTATCTCTTAGTTACAATCTGATTTTGACCGTGAACTATGTATAAGTTTTGGTTGGGGAGTGGGGGAGAAGAACATTTGTTGGTATGAAATTATAGCTACACCTAGGTTTAATTTTTACGGCTGCTCACCTACCACATGATTATGCCCTATTGAAAATCGAAACTGAATTTTGAAGTGTAAGTGGACCCTTGATTGTACAGTAAAAAGAGCACCCTATATAAATTGAAAGAATAAAATGATCTTTTCTCTTAATAAAAGGGCTCTTAAAAGTTGAACTTAGTTGCTTTTCCTTTTTGTGATAAAGAGTTAGCGATTCAAAATTAATTATTTTCAATTTTAAAATAATCCCCTAATGAAAAAAAGGTTTTAGTTCAAAAAATGTTATTTTTGAGAATCTATAGAAAAGAAGACTAGCCTTAGAGAAATCAAAGGAGTAAAGTGATCCTTTCTATTAACACAAGGATTCTTAGAAGTTCAATTCAGTTGCTTTTGAATGTAATCCTTTTCTTTACAAAGAAAGACAATTTAAAATAATCCCTTCTTAGTGGAAAAAGATTTTGAATTAAAGAAAGTGGATATATTTTAATTTGTTTGAACTTAAAAAGTAGTTCTTTCTTGATAAAAAATTATTTTTCAAACTTCATTTCTTTCCAATATCATATAGCATGCAGTGTGTAAACTGTCCACTGAAGGTCAGGTTCTTAGATATTTTCAGAATAATGTAGAGAAGTGCAGTTGTAGAATATAGGTGGTGAACAAAAACAGGGGCCACCAGAATCTGAGTGATGGAGATAAAGATATTATGTTATGTACTAATGATAGGTGTAAATTAATGAAGTGATAGAAACAGGAAGTAATAGTATTTATTTATTTATGATTATTATTATTTATTTTAGGGTTATTATTATTATTTAGTAATAAAGTTTTGTTAGAGTTAACATTATTAAAATTATTTCCTACTAGAGTTAGGACTCTCTCTCTCTCTATATATATATAAGTCCAGTTATTGCTATAATTATTAACTATTGAAACAAGAAAACAAGGAGCACTACGCTTATCGGAGAAACAAAAAGTCACCGACACTAATACAACTTGCACTATGCTAATATCATTGAAACAAAAGAACGCTAGGCAACTTCAATACTAACATAAACTTTCACTATTCTTTCATCAAAGAGCTTGGGCACTAATACATCTAAAGACATGTTTGACACACTAGGAAACATAGAGGATTATTGTACTATAGAATCATAGATGTAAAAATAGTCTTTAACATATATATATATATATATATATATAAGTCCAGTGATTGCTATAATTATTAACTATTGAAACAAGAAAACAAGGAGCACTACGCTTATCAGAGAAACAAACAGGCACCGACACTAATACAACTTGCACTATGCTAATATCATTGAAACAGAAGAACGCCAGACAACTTCAATACTAACATAAACTTTCACTATTCTTTCATCAAAGAGCTTGGGCACTAATACATCTAAAGACATGTCTGACACACTAGCAAACGTAGAGGATTATTGTACTATAGAATCATAGATGTAAAAATAGTCCTTACTTAACCCTTTTAACATTTTGAAAAAGGAAAGTAGCTGCTAGTACAAAGATCTATTAATATAATTTTTAAAATAGTTAAGATTCTATGTTATTAAAAGTTATGCATTACATATATATATATTTGAAATTTCATCCATGCTTTTTATTTACCCCCTTTAACATTTTCCTGACTTAATCATTACGACTAGAAATTCGAAATTCTCATGCTAACTTCCTATTTCGAGCTTTTGGGGTATTTGTCATCCCATCACTATAGCAAAAAATTCCCTTCTATTCACTTTAGAAACTAGTTAAGTTTTACGGACAAAATATCTTACAATGATTAGATAAATCAATTGAAAATTCCTATGATTTAAATTTCAGAAAGTTTAGACCAATTTCATCTAACTTCTGTCATATATGTACATATGTTTTTGTATTAGCTTAGATATCTATCTTAGGCTATTTTGGTTGTTATATTCTTTAGACTTTTAACTGTTTATTTATTATTAACAGGAAATTCATTTAGCTTTTAGATTGATGACCTGGAATTTCTGAAGAAAAGTGGAATAAATCCAAGAAAGGTTGGACCTTAAATTGAAAAGAAATTTTGTTTTGTAACTTTATTGTATATCTGAATATTCCATATTCTTCCATTTGAAGATATCTATCTATATTTCACAATGCACATAAGATTGGTCACTGTGAACTCTACTTGGTTATCTAAATTGAAGAAAGAAAGGAAGAAAAAAGAGAGAAGTAAGGGAGAAAAATTCATTCCTTTTCTCTACTTATGTGGGAGAGTTACAGCGGAAAATTGAAAAGAAAATATCTTGACCTTTTGAAGTGTTTATGTCTTTTGAAAAGAACATCTCTCTAATCCACAAAGGAAAATTTCTTTTTTTTTTTTTTTTCATTTTGCTTCTAAATAATCTCAAAGCCAGAGAATCCCTTATCTTAAAATGTAGCATTACACTTACCTATTAATGCAAAATTTTATCAAAATGCACCATGTTACCCTCATCCATTGTTCATTTTCTGTTTTCTTTGTCTTTCCGGCAAAATTTGGATACCAGAGACTTAGGAAAGATAAATATAGGGGAAAGATAGAAGGAAAATGTAAACAAGTTTGATTTCAAATAAATTTTCTTTCTACTCTTTCACCCAATTCAGTTTCTTTTAAGCAGATGATTAGTAATTTGAAATGATTCAAATTTTGAAATAATTTTCATTATTATATTTCATTTTCCTTTGTATTTTCCATCTCAACCAAAAATAGAAATTGAGATTCCTTTTGTTTTGTTTTGTTTCTTTGTTCTCTTTTTTCATCATAGTTTTCTAGATCCAAATGGAACCTTGATCTGTTAAATTATATGAGATGTCCCTAAATTATTGGGTGGCATATGATGTTTAAAGATCTTCCTTTCTTTATCTAGATGCAATAAAATAAATATCATTTATTGGTTGGCTTACATTGCTTTATTGCTGCAATTTGCAAAAGCATTGGTGGAAGTGTTTGCTGAAATGATATTCATCCACAATTTTCCGCATGAAGATCTACATCCTGGTAATATCTTAGTTTCTCCAAAAGCAGAAGGTCGGAGCAGTTTTTCTTTAGGTATGTTAGTGATTGATAATTTTATGCCAATCAAATATTTAAATCTTATTTATTTTGTATCGAGATTTTTTATTAACTTTTGCTACTCCAGCTTCCTTATCAAATTTTCATGTCATGGAAAATAATGCAGTTCTTCTTGATCATGGGATCTATAAAAAATTAGAATAAATATTCAGACTGGACTATTGTTAGCTTTGGAAGGCTCTGATTGTCTTTGACTCAAACAAAATACAGTATCTAGGCGATCAATTTGGTGTTGGGAAGTATTCTAGATAATTCCCCCTTATATTCACTGGAAGAACTATTGATAAGTGAGTGTAGACCTTCCATTTTGTCCTCCTAGCACATATCTTATTAGGTGTTTGTTCGGTACTTTATAGCAATTCCCTGGTGGCCCATTACTACTCATGTAGCTTATCTTTTCTAAGCCACCTTGGAGACTTTGGTTGAGGGGTTTATCCAGCTCCTCATTGTGACCTTGGCTGCTATTTGAGTTTAGATTAGGCTTCACTTAGGTGCACTTTAGGTTAGACTTAGTTAAGCCCACTTGGACTCACCTTAGGCCCATTTAGGTACACTTGGCCCATTAGGCACCACCTAGATCACTTAGGCTCACCTAGGTCACTTAGGCCCACCTAGGTCACTTAGGCCCATCTAGGTCACTTAGGTGCACTTGGCCCATTAGACATTCTTAGCATGACTTGTATAACTTGCATGGTTACATGACTTGCATGGCTTGTGTGGCTCATTTTTTATTTATTTATTTATTTATTTTTATTTTTATTTTTATCGATCACCTATTTTTTATTTACTTATTTATTTGTTTATTTATTATCTTGCTATTTACTCATTTATTTATTATTATTATTTTATCATTCTCTAAAATCTTTATTCATTTATTTGATTTAATAATTTGATGCTTTGATAGGGAAATCTACCAACAGATGAGGAAGAGTTTTGAAATTTGTAAGACTTTGAGAAGGAAAGAAACTCTTTTGGGCATTATTGAAGATCACCTTTGGAGAGTTGAAGATGGATGAAGTTGAAAAATGTGGGACTCCTTGGGTGATATGGACGGATTGTTCTTTTTGAAATCCAAAAAGAATTTTTCTGATGGAGGAAACAGAGAATTTGGAGAAAGGAGGACGACTTCAAAATGGACGGCTGCAAATTGCCATAAAAACCACGGGCTGGTGGTTTTAAAAGGGGAGAAAGAGATTTTTTTCAAAGAGAGAAGGAAGAAAAGAAGTGGAAGAAAGGAAGAATTTTTCATTGCCTTCGTGAGAAGAAAAAGAACTCGTGTTCACCAGTCTTTTGAGGGTTTTGAAGACAACTTAAAGTCGAGAAATTGGAGTGTAGATTACCAGGTATGTTCTCTGAGATTTTGTTATTGCTGCTTGCATTCTACTCTTTATTCTCTGGCTGTTTCTAAGAATTTATTCTTGCTGTTTGGTGTGGATGCTAAGGGCCACAGTTTGATTTGTTGAGACTAGTTGCTTGCATATTTACACTATTTTAGTTTTCCTTTTGATGTCTTTGGTTCCATCTGAAAGCAATCTGAATATAGGTCCATCTTTAAACTTGATGCTAGAAGTCATGCCCCTGTTTATGTTCTACTCTCACTTTGAATACCCGCCCATTCCAAGCCTATGGAAGTTGCATGAAATGAGGCTTTGCAAACTTTTGCTTGTTTTTCTGTTGCCTTTCCCCTGGTTATCTTTTACTCCACTTTTTTCTTTGCTATCTATTCCTGTGTACACTTTCTTCTAAGTCCTCTATTGGGGTAGCGTGAGGTTTGAGAGGAAAGAAGATGTGCTCAGGTTATTGAGTGAACTGTTGAGGAAAAGCTCAAACAAAAGAGGTTAATTCTTGTTTTGAATCAAGTGATGGGTTGATTACTACCCAAAAAGTGCTATTTTACACCTTTAATGCATTATGTTTTAAGCACTTTTGTGTAGTAGTTCTCCATCTTTAGTCCAATTGGCATGTTAAGGACCTAGCAATGTCTTCTAATCATATTTGTGGCTAGTTTTAATGTTTTGACAGCTTTTTGGATCATTAAGACAAGTCAAGCAAAGGAGAGAAGCAAAGAGAAGCAAAGTGAAAAAAATCAAGATGTAGCAGCTGCAGTCTTCTTTCACACTTTTGGAGCACTTCCCGAAGTCCATTTTTTACATGCTATATACCATTTCAAAGCTCT
Source organism: Vitis vinifera (assembly GCF_030704535.1). NCBI lineage: Eukaryota > Viridiplantae > Streptophyta > Magnoliopsida > Vitales > Vitaceae > Vitis > Vitis vinifera. The sequence goes on from NC_081812.1 coordinate 7,306,884, forward strand.
GGAAGTCAAGAATCCAACGCTTCAAACCGTGTACGATTTGGAGCTGAAATGAGGAAGATATGGCCTTCGGAAGCCAACTGCTCCAGGTTATGCGAAAATTTCGCATTCCACAAGGTGTTATGCGAAATTCGCATAACATTCGCATAACCATGCGTGTTGCGAATTTTGCTCTGCCTTTGCCGACTCCACTTTAGATATTTTCCTTTGTATTTTGTGATGTAATTTCCTTTATTATCCTTGTAACTAACCAATCATAAGCTTTTGCTTTTGTAAAGACTTTAAAAGGGGTGGAAATCACCTCTTGGAAGATATAGAATACGTATTACGTTTTTACACTTAGAATTTTACAGAGCTCTCTCGTTTCTCTTTTCTCTTTATTATTTTCTTTTTCTCGGAAGCCAAACAACCTCTAAGGATGTTTGCCCGGAGGATGAGAGGCTAAACTTTCGGTTTCTTGGAGTAAAGGAAGCTAGGTGAAAAGTCCAGATGAAAAGGTGGAAAGCTTCCATGCATTAAATTCAGGTAGTTGGAATTCATAAACGGCTTCTAAATCCAAAGTTTTGCTTTAAACCCCTTAGAATCACTTTGAATGACCAATACATGGTAAGCTTCAGGTCTTTATGGATGCTTATTGCTAGATCCATATTAGTCCATTAGTTATCATGTACGAGTCATTGGAAAGTGATTCAAGGTGAAGACCCATAGTGTCTTAAGCCATTAATGGACCTTGACTACCATTTCTATTGACCTTTTATGGATTAAATCTTCATTGTCAAACCTATACCGGTTCGGGAAATAACTATAGGTTAAATCCCCAATGCGAGGAGAAAAATCCGGAATTTTCCACTTTCTATTCTGAACTTGATCCTAGCAACCCTTAGCTCCGGGAGACTTTCTTTCTTCCATTTTTAATTAGTTTATGTTAGTTTAGTTTTAAACACTTTCAAATCAAATTTTATTTTCTTTTAAACTTTAAGTTTTTGATCAAGGAAATCATTAAATCCAATTTCTAATTTTGAGTATATCACTGGTAGAATGAAAACCCATCCCAGAGTTCGACCCTAGAGCCACTATACTATAGTAGCTTTGCTACATTAGTATGAGGTCATAGGTTTTATAAATGTTTTTGATTAAATGACCCAATTGGAGTTACACGCGAATCATGGGTGTATATGTATTTGGGAGTTCCAAACTGGTAGAGGACATTTTTATGAGTTTATGGTAATTCTAAGGTTATTGGAATGAGTTTTGAGGAGTTTTCAAGGTCTAAGAGAGAGAGAGTGAGGCAAAGGTGAAGTTTCCGAGTAATGAGGTGAAGCCGTGAGAGAGAACAGAGGCGGTCTTTATTTTCTTGGGGCTGATTTCTATGAGGGTGCAGGGTACTTTTGAGTTAAGTAAGAAAAGTTTATTGAGCTGGGATCTCTTTCATGTAAAGGAGCATTCATCGATTTTGGGAGGAGTTAGACGGGGGAGGAAAAAGCAAGATATTCAGAGAAGAAAAGCAAAGAGAACAGAAAGGAAAGAGGGTGGCTCGTTTTGGGGGTCTGAATAGTTTTTGGAAGAGAATACAGCTTATCAAAAGGTAAGCAATATTCCTGTCGAAGTGGGTGGAGAAATTGGCGATAGTGAGGCTCCTATGATTGTAGTTGAGGAATTTTTTGGAAAGGAGCTCTACATCTTGATTGAAAAACAAAGGTTTTGAGTGGATATATAGTCTTAAGGATTTCTTATTGTCCCCATTGGAATTTCTAATAATGAAGGAACATAAGGAAATTAAAAGCTAAACTCCAGTTTCTGACATCGAGTTCACATGATGGTCGAGTATCTCGTTTTGAGTTGGTTGTTTAGAAAAATCACAACCAAAATCACTTTCAATTAGTGCCAGAAGTAGATTCTGAAGTCCCAATGATTGAGTCGGTTTCGAAGAACACATATGAAATATGATTTGTGTACAGTGACAAAGAATTTAGTGAGAAGATGATCAATGATATTTGGTATCGGTGTTGCTAGTTTTGGAGGTTGTTTGTTGGATAAACAGGGAATTACCTTATCTTTTATCCCAAAGGATGAACATGTAGTTCAGATACAGTTTGCTCCGGAGAGAGTTCTTGCTATTCTTGTAGTCATTGAAACCCAAAAACTAGTATATCCAAATGATGTATGTGATTTTGTCCTCTATGCCTGCTTCAGGGTCCATTGAGATGCAGATGGTGGAAGACCTAAATTTACTGAAACCCAATAGGATCTTCAGAACTGAAGGGTATTTTGTATGGTCTACTTTCCCTGCTTATCATAAGGATGAAAAAGATCAATATGTCTGGAATGCTGTGTTTGATGTGACAAAATCTACAAGCGAGAAGAGATGGCTTTGTCCTCTGCCAATCTTCTGAATGCCAGTGGCTGGAAACCATATCGGCTAACGCTAACTTGGTCAAAGATTTGCAGCAAAAACATGTTTACTTGGCCTAAGGAGCATTATACCCAGATGTGGTTGAGTCTTGCCCACCACCTAAAAGTTGTAGAAGCTTTTCTGGTGCAGAGATGGAATGGAAGCTCCACAAAATCTTTCAGAGATCATCTCTCAATCTCAGCACACGGATACCGTCTATAGTTCCCCCTAGCTACATTTCAGTACCAGTATCTAAATCCAGGTCTGTCTTCACGTCTTGGTACTCATGTTTCATCTTTAGCAAATAAAATAATATCTTGTGAAGATGATGCTTCAAAGACAGCGTTTGGAGCTCTTGTTGGCGAGGGAGATGTTCCTAGGATTGTTGCTTCATCTCTGGAGAACAGTTTAAACTCATTTGATCTCCATCCAATCTGGACCACTATATAAATGATAGCAAAACCTTCCTTGAGGCAATGTGCTTTTTGATGGATCCCAATAACTCAAAGATATGTTTTGTTCAATCTCCTCAGAAGTTCAAAGGTGTGTATATTCTACTCAAGGCTCAAACACACCCTTGTTTAGTTGGGTTTTAGAGTTTTAGCTCTCTTACCCGTCTGGGTCTGTATTGGAGAACTAGGTATCACGTAAATGTCAGTTTGGGGTTTTTCTTGGAACCTTGAGCGTTCGAGTTTAAATATTTTTTTAGTTTTGGTAAACTGAAGTTCACTATTTAAACCACCTTGAAGTCGATATTTCATCCCATTTGAGTATGAGATGATACAACCATCTGATCTTCTCTTCAGCCTGTTTCATCGGACTTTAGCTTGCTAGAGATCTAAAATGCTTAGGGAGTTCTAGATGCACTCTCCTTCGCACGTGCATGCAACCTGTATGCATGGCCACCATAATGTACGTGTGGCTAGTTCTTACTTGTCCTCAGCCTTGGTATCCTCAGCATCTAGCAGTCCCTATGGGCAACTTGACAAAGAACAATGAAGATAACTACCACCCCACCAGTTGCCCCCCTTGCATTCACTGCTCCCCAACCTAAATATCTTTCCATTCCAAGACTATGCACTAACCCCAGGGACATCTTGAATTTTAGTCTCATGCAAACACACCAAATCCACTCTTTGAGACCTGATCAGGGCCTTGATTATCTTCCTTTTATTTCTATCATTAGCCCCTCTAACATTCCAAGATAAAAATTTTAACTTCGTCTAAGGGTCGAGAGTCTGGCCCCACCTCCTCTAACCAAAAAGTTCTCCTTGCTCGCACCATTATAATTAATGGACCACTCTAATTTTTTTAGTTCTCGATCAAACTTAGTAGACCTTGTGGTTTCCCTCTTAATACTTTGCTCTCTTCTTCTCTTGGTCCTTAGAAGCAAATTCAAAATTTCACCTTCAAACCCTTTCGTTGAAAAACCCAAAAACTTGTTGAACCTCGCCAGATAGTTGTCTTCTCATCGACAACCTTTCCCCTCCAAATCCTGTAGCAACTCCTCATCCTCACCCCCCACTCCTTCCTCAGCCAGAGTTTTCTCCCCCTTAGAGGCCATCTTCCTAGATCTGCCATCAACCAAAATAATACTCAGTGGGTTCTGCTCCTCTTCACCATCCACGGAGGCCAACCCGTCGAAAGACCCCTCCTTCGTCACAACTCGAATGAAATCAGAAGAATGAGTAGAAAAAGAGAGCTCCCGACCCCCTACGGAGAACGAAAGGGTCTCGACGTACTTGGAAGCCTCTACAAATAGAGCTTTGTTAGTCAACGACGCTCTTTCCACCACCTCAAGGGCCTCCAGCGACAAAGCAGCCCTCGTTAACCCTACGAGAGGATCCTCATCTCCGCTTTCTTCTCTAGCCTTGCTAAGCAAAAACTCATCTAGAGCCCTAAAAAAAGGGACTGAAGACTCTGGCCCAATTAAATCCCCTCCTCCCGTTGCGCTAACAACTTTGGGCCAAGGCCCATGACCAACTCCCCCTCGCTGCACCCTTTTAAATTTTTTAAAGCAATGGGCTTAAAGACCCGGCCCAAACCCACCTGCAACTCCTTATCTTGTCCTTGGGCCTCCCCAAGGCCCAATCTAGAAGACCCACAACTGAGACCACTCGTCCCTAAAAGTCAGCCCAGTCTGTTTAAAAAAGACTTCTCAACCCCTCTCTCTTGGAAATGAGAGTTACCTACCCTAAACCTCTCTTTAGTCTCTACGATAGAGACCTCAGCAAGAAGGGTAGTTGGGTTGCCTCTAACTGACGACATGTCCTATACCTCAAGCTGCAAGTTCAACTGCTCCACCTTCTCCCTTTAACTCCCAAAGCAAGCAACGCATGAACTTCCCCCCTCTTCTTCTCCTTCCCTTGAAACGCCCTCCTTGTAGTTTCTTCCCGCCGACACCACCTGTGCGAAACAAGGAGGAGTCTTCCACCACATATGAAAGGAATAACACCCTAACCCCACAACAACCTGAGCAATGTTAGGTAAAACCTTTACCGCACGCTTCACCAAGATCTGATCCCACTGCAGCTCAGTTAAAGAATCAGTATCTTCATCCACTACAACAAAGCCTCCACACCCATCATCGATTCTTTTAAACACCTCACGACTCCACAAGTGAAGTGGGAGCCTCACCACCCTCACCCAAGCCTCATTAGCAAAGGAGTCCTTGCAAAGACACCCCACCTTTGGGTTCCATCTATCCAAAATAAGAAAATTCTCCTTAATACTTCTTTTGCCTCTAGCTAGAACTCGCTCAGCCTCACTTGGTGTCTCAAATTCAAACAACAAGAGTTCTATACCTAACACATCAACACTTAGATTCCCCTTTAAAAGCCAATGTTGAGGCATCCATCTCCTTATGAAATCTAACTCAGGTAATGGAGTTGAATTATTACCCCACCAGACACTGTTTCATCTGTTCTAACCTTCCTCACACTTCTTTTACCCTCACCTCTAACCAAACTGAATCACCTATTCTTCCCAATTTTGACTTTACAACATCTGCGTAGGACTATGTCTCCACCCCCTTCTCCCTCCACAGAACCTTTGGGCCCCCTTTCACCCTCAGCGGAACCTCTAGAACTCTGGTTTCCTTTAAGCCTTCTACTAGGACCACTCCAAGACCTCTCAACCTTTTGGCTAAAGGATTCCAACCATCAGACAACCCCTTCTCTTCTAGAAAGATAATGCTGAATTTTTTTTTACTCAAGATCACAGACAGAGCAAAGAATGAACCTTCCTGCCTCATTAAAACGTTGCTCCAGCCTAAACTTCCTTACCCCCTCCTCCCAGCTAAGAACCTAACTTCAGTTATCGATCTCTCTACAACAGGCTTCTACTCCTTCTAGTAAGCACCGTAAACTAACCTCCCCTAATCTAATCCATGAAGAGATACCTTTGCTTCTCTCCTAAATACAACCTTTCAGCAAGATCGTATTCAATGCAATATAAGCATATCAAACACCAATCTCATACGTGCACCCATGTGGTATTATGTTGATACTTGACATGAGTATTTTAATTGAAGTTAACATATTTGTATATCATCAGATTTACCTATATTTCTTATTTCTTTTTTTTTCCTTTTGTTTTTTTATGAGTTTTTGTTCCCACTGTCACAATCTTAATTCCTTGTTCTCTTTCTTACAACTCTATGGTTATCCTACATCCAGATAGTTGATATGATCTTATTAGGTGTGGCATTGGAAAGAGTGGAGTCTAGTGAAAGTTTGTAGAGAATGGCTTGTGTTGTTTAGATAGAATTCAAGCAAGCACTTTAGAGTCATTCTTGGTCCAAGTGGTTATGGATCTACTACATGCAACTGATTCTATGTTTATTCCATGAAGATATTGCCTAATGGCTTCCATTAAATGAAGTGAGAGGACCATTATATGTAATTTTTGTCATTAATTTTAACTGAAATAACCTCATTGTTTCTCAATGATGGTGTAAATATCAAATACCCATCTAAATTTCTGAAATGTAAATACAAAGTAGATTGAAGAGAAACAAAATTGATCTTTTGATACAAAAGGAAAAGGCTCTAAGACTAAAGATTGTAATTGGTGACTACGAATTTGATCATGATCTTTTTTATGCTCTATAAACTTGGGATTATCAAAGAATGGAATGGATCCAATACCATACAACTATTTAATACTTTTAGTAAACAGACCAACAGTGGATATAAGATCACACTCCTGGTTAAGGCCCAACCCAAACAAAATTAGATTAACTTAAGTAAAACCTAGTATTGGGAATATAGGGCAACATATTTACCCATTTATTTGTTTGACAATAGGAGAAGACAGTTTGCTTAATGGCATCTGGGGCTGATTGGTCATCAAAATACCCAAGGTAAAGGACAATGCTATGACATGTCATTCTATAAGAATCATTTGAAAGAATCATGTGAATTAAGTTTTTGTATAATGAACCTAAAAATGTAGATCTTGCAATTCCTTTGTGAAATTCAGTTTACATTTTGATTATTGGAATTGGTAGTTTGGGAATATTTGCATATATATTTCATCTAAGCTCATATGATTTGAGATCCTATGCACCCTTGTTGGGGGTTCTAAGGCATTGTACCCCAACTCGTAGAGGGTTAAGTTAGAGGCTTTTTAATACTATTGAACTTTAGATCTTTTAGACTAGTTGGTATATTTTAACCATATTTTATTTGACACAAGGAAAAAAGTAAAGGAATCAAGCCATGACTAAGAAAAAAGGAAAGGTTATATTTGAAAGATTTATGATATCTGTTTTGAGAAAATGAATTTGGTTAATATGTTGTGAATATGATATTCGCTATTTTGATTTCTCTTTCGAACTTTCAGTTGATCTTCCTTCTTTTATTTTTTTTTCCATTACTAGGCTACTAGCTCATCCTATTTTTAGCCCCCGAGGTGATTATAAGGTGTGTGAGGTGTGAATAAGACGGAATGGAATCTGAATTTGGTCTTGAATTCAACATAGGTGCAGTCAGCTTAGGATTATATCATGTTTTAGAATATATTGAAACCTAGATGCTTGAATATGGCCTTGGTTTTGGAATGTTGACTCATCTCTTAGAGATGTAGTCTTATCCTCATTTAACTTGACAAACAACTGTATGGCTCTAAACAAACCCTACATTTGTCAAAAAGCCCTCAAATCAAGCTCTAGGATAGTGTTTTAAGAGAGAAGGTCCTATCTCTAATTGGTATACCTTTCCTTCATTTCCTCAAGATTATCTCGAGGCAAAACATTGAAACATGTTTTTTTTTTTCATGGTTGCTATAGTGCTTTAGAAATATTAACAAATTATGTGTTTTGCAGTAAATCAACTCTCATGAAGGGAATGTCAAATGAAGAGAAGAAAAAACTAAAGCAGGAATTGAAGTTCCTTAAGATGAAGGACATATCATCATTCATGGAATCTCTGCCACCTGACTTTGTTACAATATTGTGTACAGAGTAAGAAAGGAAAAAGTAGTTCTTTTCTCAAATAGATGCTGACTGAAGAAATTGTTTCGCTTTTACCAACTTTATTATTCTCTTATAGTGGGCTACTGAGGTCTTTATGTAGCAAGTCGGGTGCTCCACACCGAGTGCGGCTGCTAGTCTATGACAAAAATGCATTATATGGCCACTTCCCCAAACTGAATCCTGAATCTGGTAAAACTTCGTAAAATGTGCACACAACTCCAGCAAGTTGTCCAAGAAACAATTTTGTTGTTAAGCTTCTGCCAAGTAAATCTTGTTCCGGCTGGATTTTCAGATTTTATGGGTATGATCATGTTCTCTAAATTTAAGACAAACTTGAGTTACTTGCAATTCTGGTTGCTTCTCGGTAATGAATTTACTCATTACCACATGGTTACTTGGACGAAGGAAAGAAAAAAGAAAATCCATTTGCAGTTAGCTTCTTCAACCGAAAATAAATCATATATTTGAAAATGAAGCTTGAAATTAAAAACATGTTAAAGCCAAGAATTTGGAATTCTTGGCCCATTCTAATATCTGAGAATTTTAGAAATAATCTTAGAGTAAGAGTGTGTTTGACAGTTATTTTAAGAAGTGTTTCTAGTCTTTTTTATGCTTGAAATAAAAAAGACTAGAAACACTTCATAAAATCATTATTAAACGCATTTTAAGATTTTAATTGAGATAGGTTTTTAAAGTTAAATTCATAATTTTAGAGGAGAACTTCAATATTATAAAGTTTCATTAAACATAGGTAACTTCCAGTGGTAGCTAAATTGTGAATTAGAGGAAGCAACAATGTATTTATATCCATTTGTTTAATTCACAAACTATTTTGATAAAATTGCTTGGACATGTAAGAAAGTTTTTAGTGACTTTAAAAAGGTAGGCTTATCTCTTGGATAAGCAAATCAAAAGGGTTATCATTTTGGGTTGACCCATACTAGGTTTTTTTACGAGTGTTCCCCAAGCTTAGCTTCCTTGTCATTTTATAGGTAAACCAACTTAATAACTTAAATTTAAGTCATTAAGTAAATTAAATATGCTCAATAAAATAACTTAATGATGTGACTTCAAGTCAAAGGTAACTTTAAGTAATAAGTAAAAACAATTAACTTATTATTAAGTTGACCACTTCATTTTACTTTTTTTCCCCTCATTTATTCTAATTATCTCTACGATTGTTTTTGCTACTTTACAAACTCCACTATTACTCAGCCTTCTTTGCTATAATTATAATTTATGAGGTTATATGTCAATTTAATGATTAAGAATAAGATTTAAGTTAATTTTATCAAACATTTTAATACTTAAAGTAAGAATTAAATAATAAGTTTTAAGTCAATAACTTAAGTATAATTTAACTTAAAGTCAACTTAAATTATCAAGTAATAAATATTAAGTTTTACAAAACACTTCCTTAGCTTTCCTTGTAACTTCATCCACTCAATTGTTAGAAGATATTCAATAAATCAATTTAATGATTTAATAATTTAATGATTTAAATTTAAATTGATGAATAAATTAATTTGATAAAATAATTTAATAACATAACTTAATATCAAAAATAACTTTTTAACTATTAAATCAAAACAATTTACTTATTTTTAGTTGCAAATCTCTTTTACCTCATATACTCCCGGAAGAGCATTTACACAACCATGAATCTTTCACAACTTATATTTTATAATAAATATTTATTAATTATCTTATACATCTATGATATGTCTCATAAATAAATATTTTTTAAATTATCTTATACATTTATGATATATGTCTCATAAATAAATTTAGTACTAGGATTAGTCAAAATAAATATTAGCTAAAATTGATTAAATGTAGAATGGTGTTCAAATGATAAGAGTCCAATGGAACAAAGAATAAAATTATATTAAACCTAGGATGGTGTCCTAATAATTACAAACAAAAGGAACAAATAATAAACTTATCTATATATATATATATATATATTGATTACTACTCAAAAAGTGCTATTTGATAGCTTGTAATTAACTCTTTTAAAAACTTTTGAGTAGTAGTTATTACCTTTTAACTCAATTAGCATATTAAGTACCTTTGCAATCATTTCTAATCAAATTGTTTAAGTTTTGGTGCTTTTGATAGTAATTTGATCACCAAAGCAATCCAAGATTGAGGAGAGTTCCATGGAATCCATGGCAAAGCAATTGGAAGCTCATTAACATGAAGAACCAAAGCTTTGAAGCTTTATAGTCCTTTGCCATAAGCAAATCATGAATGCAAGGAGGGAAAGCAAAGAGAGAAATCTAACATGAAGAATTCAAGAGGACATCAACTGTTGGATACTTTTGGAGCACTTTCTAGAGCTCAATTTATGCATACTATATGTCGTTTCGAAGCTTGGGAAGTTAGCAATCCAACTCTTCAAATGGTGTGCGATTCGGAGTTGAATTGAAGAAGTTAAAGCCATTGGAAGCTGATCATACCAAGCTGAAGGCCAATTTCACAGGCTGCGAAATTAGCCTTTGGCTGCGAAATCACAAGAGGATGGCTGCGAAATGGTGTCCTTCAGGTTGCGAAATTTCATAGCCATCTTGCACGCCTGCGAAATCCTCCTGAGTGCTTCCAAATATTTGCGACTGACATTTTTAGATTTTTTACTTCAGATATTTGATGTCTAAATCCCCATTCTCTCCTTGTAATCCACCAATTATAGGATTCCTTAGTTATTAAGTAAGAACAAAGGGTAAATAGCCTCATATATATTGTTTGTAATTTTCATTACAGAGATATCTTGGGAGCTTGTTCTTAGAGACAACTTTTTGTATAGTTTTGAAGGAAGTAAAATACAGAGCTTTGCTCTGCCTTACCTACTCAATTTGATTGTATTTTTCTTACTAGCCAAACAAGCTCTGAGGATGTTTCCTCAGAGAATGAGTGGCTAGACTTTTTGTTTCTTGGAGCTAAGGTAGCCGGGTAAGGTGCCGAGTGCAAGAATTGGTAGTTTTGTTGTTTCAGCTATTAATGAAGAGAAAGTGTGACCCGTTTATGGTTTCTATGTTTTTAGTTAACTTAAAACGCCTTCAATTCACCTAGGCCAACACTTGGTAAGGCAAGTGATCTCCGTCCATGGAGATGCACTAGTTTATCTCTTGCGAGCCTTTGGGAGGTGACTTGAAGGTAGGATTTTCCAGAATTGCCAACACTTGGTAAGCTTTTGGACTCTAAGGAGACTCCATTAGTTATCTCTTGCGAGCTTGAGAAGGGAAGTCCAAGGTTAATGATCACCTTGAATGGTGAAGGCTAGGTGAGAGGCACGAGTCATTGTAAGATGCATCCGTGAGAGGGAATTAGTGCTGAAATCCATTAAAGGGAAACATTTGTACAACACCGGTTAGAGAATTAACTATATGTTAAGTCTCTAATGCGAGGAAAATATTCAAGTGACTGGAACTCTGTTTTTGCATGAGGAGCCTGACCCTAGTGAACCTAAAACTCCAAGGAACGCTTTTCTTCATAAGTAATTCCCATTACTTTCTTTTTAGTTAGCTTAAAATCAATCATTTTTCAACCAAAGTTTATGTTTTCTTTTTAAGCTAACCTTGAAATGAAAAAGCACCAATTCAACTTTGAATTGGTATCAGTTGTAAGTTGAAAACCCTTCCCAGTGAACGATCCTAGAGACAATATGCTATATTAGCTAAGGCTATCCTAGTGCATGGTGATATAGGTAATAAATTTTGTTGATTACTCCTGTTTGAGGACCAAACTCAAGGTACACTAGCTAGGCACGCAATCATATATATATATATATATATCTGATAAGAGTCCAAAGAAACAAAGAATTAACTTAAATAAATGAGAAACCAAAGGAACAAAGAATAAAATTAGATAGAACCTAAGATGTCGTCTCAATGATAAGAGTCTAAAGAAACAATGAACTTAGATTTAACTTAGGATGGTGTCCTGATTATTAGAAACCAAATGAACAAATAATATACAAAGAATATAGCCTAGGATGACATCCCAATGATAACAGTCCAAAAGAACAAAGAATGAATTTAGATTGGACCTATGATGGTTTCCCAATGATTAGTAACTAAAGGAACAAAAAATAAACTTAGTTAGAACCTAGGATTGTGTCCCAATGATGAGTAACCAAAGGAATATAGAATAAACTAACATAAAACCTAGGATAGGGTCCCAATAATAAGAGTCCAAAATAATAAAGAATAAACTTAGATTCAACTTAGGATGGTGTCCTAATGATAAGAAATGAAATGAACAAATAATCAACTTAGATAGAACTTAGGATGACATCTTAATGAAAAAACTCAAAAAGGAACAAAGAATAAACTTAGATTTAACCTAGGATGGTGTTCCAATGATAAGAAACCAAAGGAACAAATAATAAATTTAGATAGAACCTTGGGTGGCATCCTAATGATAAGAGTTCAAAGGAACAAAGAATAAACTTATATTGAACCTAATCCCAATGATTAGAAAAAAAAAAGCAACAAATTATAAACTTAACTAGAACCTAAGATGACATCCTAATGATAAGAGTCCTAAGAATCAAAGAATAAACTCAAATTGCACCTAGGATGGTGTCCCAATGATTAGAAACCGAAGGGACAAATAATAAGCTTAGATAGAACCTAGGATGACGTCCCAAAGATAAGGAACAAAGAATAAATTTAGATTGAACCTACGACGATATCCCAAAGATAGGAAACCAAAGGAACAAATAACTAACTTAGATAGGACCTAGGATAACGTCCTAATGATAAGGATATAAAAGAATGAATAATGAACTTAGATTACACCTAGGATGGTGTCCCAATAATGAGAAGCTAATGAAACATAGAATAAATTTAGATAAGAGTCCAAAGGAAAATTGAATTAAGTTAGATACAACGTAGGATAACATTACAATGATAAGAGTCTAAAGGAATAAAGAATAAAATTAGATTGAACCTAATATGGTGTCTCAATTTGACGAGTTGATACAATTTGACATTCAAGGACATTCTTAATCTCGTTACTCAGTTTATAGTGAGGTGGTAGTTGAATATCAATGTCCTCACTCAGCTTGTCTTGATGCCCATGATGGCAAACAAATCTTCCATGTTAAATATTGGATTGAAACACAACTCTAATACTAGCTCTAGCAAATAATCATTTTCACCTAAGCGTTTTATCACTTGGAATGGACCAACCTTTCTTTAAGTGAAGCTTTTGATATGTGCCAGACTGAAATTTGTCTGAATGTAAACAAATCATTACTAGATCACTTCTTTAAACTAAACAAACCTTCAATGCACATGTTACCTCTTTCTAGTTTTCATTGCTAGTCTTAATATTTTCTCACACCTCTTCATATATATTGTGGATATGTTGGGCAAAAGAACAACCTTCCTTGCTGATGTGAAATGAACTTAGGCAATGGTACAAGATCAAAGGGTTGTTTAGGCTTTAAGTGAATTGCAACCTCAAAGGAGTATATCCATGGTAGTGATATTAGTAGCACTATTAGAAGCAAATTCAGCTTGTGGTAAAATGCTCCAACTTTTCAATTAGTCTTGCACTAGACATCTTAAGAGATTACCAAGGCTATGATTGATAACTTTAGTTCCTCGAATCTAATCATAGTGGTTGTTTTCCAAAAGAAGAGTCTTTTGCTTACTCCATTGCATAAAATTTAATTCATATGTAGAATATTTATTCTCTGTCTCCTTAAGTTTCTCACTAAAGAAAGCCATGGGGTGTTTCTTATTCGCGAAATCTCTATATGCTGCCTTGAAGTTAGGGAATTCTATCACTCTTTCAATGAGGGCAATTTGGAATCCATGGGTTCCTTTTAAAGTAAGCTTTTTTGCATGGGAAGCTTGTTAGGGAAAGGTATTGACTTTTGATTAGCTTTTGAAAAGAGGGTAGATGTTGGTTAATAGATACTTCTTCTGTTAAGTTAGAGAAGAATCAATTGATCACATTTTACTGCATTATGCTAAGAAAAGAGTTCTTTAGTAGTTTCTCCTCTTTGTTTGGCATTACCTAGGTTCTATTTGCCATAGTCAAAGAGACTCTTTTACATTGGCATGACTCCTTCGTATGAAGAAGACGAATGAAGGTTTGGAGGATTGCTCTATTATGCATTGTTTAGGTAGTTTGGAAAGAGAGGAATTGAAGGTTGTTTGAAAATGAGTAGTTAGTCCATATTTTTAAAAGTCTTTTCATAAGTAACTTTTTTTTTTTTGGTGGGTAAAGTTGTACATAAATGAAGGCTTAAAACCTTTATTATATTTTTTTTTATTGGCTAGGTTCTTGTTAAGAAAGTTTTTGTTGATCTTATAATGCTCTTTGCATACATTTTGTATACCTGGAAGCATTTTTTTTGGCACTTGTTAATATAATATTATTATTGCCTATATATATATAAAAGAGGCTAAAAGGTGTCCTTCTTGGCTAAGAATTGCTCCAATACCCACACGGGATGTATCACAAGCCTCCTAAAATACTTTCTAAAAATTTGGTAGATGAAAAATAGGAGGATTCCTATTCCCATCCTTGAAACTTGGAACCTTGAAAGTTGCTCCCTATTGGATTTGAGAGCTGCATTTTGGATTTTGATGGATTAAAAAATTTTGTGATTCAGATATAATCAATTATCAATGAGGACGTTGAGGTTCTCTATGGAAAGGAAGACTTTCTTGGTTAGGCGTGAAGGTGAGTTCAGTGGTACTTGGTGTTCGATTACAAAGCATAGTAAAGGCTCTGTTTTTGCCTTAGGCCTTGAGAAGGAAGAGGTTGGCTAGTTGATCGAACATTTGGCGAAGGCTATTGAGCCGAAGAGTCATATGGGTTTCAATAGAAAATACAGAGGAAAGTCTAGAGTTCACTTAATGGAGGTCTGCTTCAACAACCATGGTAGGTTTATCAGACTTTCGGAGTTTGCCTCCAAAAGAAAGCCAACTTTCTTGGTAATCCCTGAGGCGAGCAGGGTGGGGGATGAAAGCAACTAAAAAATGCTATTTCTTCAATGCTAGTGGTCCCTTCCTCGAATATAGTTGAAAATGAAAGGCAGTGTAGGGATGAAAGCATAAAATACAAACACGTGGATTCTATGCATCGGTCCTTTGTGAGTGTAGTCAAAGAGGAAGGATCGAGGATTGGAGACTTTGTTCTAGTCGAGAGATGAGTGAGAGGTGTGGTTTGTGAGTGTCTTGCATCTTTTGTTAATTGGGCTGAGGTTGGTCATGCTCTGGTGAGATTCTTAAGGCAGAAAGGCGTTGTGACCATCATCCTTTTTTTTGTCGGAAAAGGTTTATTTTTTGTAGAAACAGTTAAGGAAGCCTCCTCTCTTCAGGAGTTAAGGTTTCTCAAGGTTAAGGGAGGGTACACAGTCCATTTGAGAAGGTGGTCACCAAGAGTAAACAAAGAAGTCTTGGGGAAGTTCAGAGGAGGATGGATTGAATTGCGGGGTTTGCCCTTCCATTTATGGTTTGAGGTACATTTGAAGAAAATTGTGGATCAGTGGGGGATGGTGATAGAGATTGATTGGCGAACGCTGAAATTGTTTGATCTTTCTAAGGCAAGGGTGAGAATATTAATGAAGGAACGTATAGTTCTTCCTGCCTTGATTGAGGTGATAAATGGGGGATGGGTTTTTACAATCTCGGCTACAATGGTTGGAGCTGAAGACAAAAGGCGAGTTAGAGGAATGGGTGAGTCAACTCAGGGAGGTTTTGAGTCTCACTCGTGGACATGTGGCAGAATGCTGGATGAGAAGGCTAAATGTTGGTCTCTTAATGGGGTTGTTAATGGAATTCAAGGTGGAGTAGAAAGTCAAAAGGATGAGGATGCTTCTGATGGGACACATGGCAAGAGGAGTGTGGTTATGGGGAATAGTTGTATCCAACCTTCCTCTCCTTTTAATTTGAATTCAAATAAAGAGGGAAATGGGTCCTTTGGGCCAAAACTGTTTGGTGAAGATTGTTCAAGAAAGGGTAAGGCCCACTCAAGCTTTGAAGATTGGTGTCGGGCCTCTAATATGGTGTAAGAGGGAACGACCCATTTTTATTAAGAACCCAGGCCCTTGGTGGAAGAAAAAATGGGTTGGGAGAGGGAAAATTAATTAAAAATCTTGTTGACGATTTTGGGCCAAGAATTGGTTGGAATTCAGTCGAAATATGGGAATGGCTCTTTACGGAAAAAAGAATCCTCTGTGCATGTTTCAATCGCAAAGAGGAAGATGGTCTTAGAGGACTCTTCTTCTCCGCTAAGGGGTTTCGGGCCAAAATTTGGTTCAAAGAAGTTGTGGACTAGTCTCAGTCCTCCAACTTCTGGATGCCGATAAGGGATTCAAAGACAAAGCTAGCCTTTATCGCAAGAAGTCCCAATTTCAGCATTTGATGTTCCACCACAAGACATTACTTTCGAAGTGGGATCACAGAAGGTGTGAAGGTTTAGCTTGAGTCCTCCCACTTCTAGTCGTCCATTAGGGTTCTGAAGTTGTTCTAGGGGAGGGGCTTCATCGACAAATGGAGTTGCAGACAATCAAAAAAGGTTTTCGCTTAAGGTAACTATTCAATCAGAGGGGAAGGCGAAACTGTGCAAATCTTCTAACTTTGTAGATAGAGAAGACTCTGAGGGATTGGGGGGGGGGGGGGGGGGTTCTACTCACCGTGGCTCTTCAGTCTTGGTTTTTTCTTTGGACCGTAATTGTGTTGGGACACAGATCTTTCCCCAAATTGTTTCCAATATGGCAACGCTAACATAAATAATATCACCCTTGCAGAAGCTCTGAGCATTCCCAATCGGTTTTTTGATCTCGATATGGCAGTTACTACTTTTAAGTAGAGTATCTCAACAATTTCATGAACAATGAAACAACAACAACCCAAATTCAAAAACTATGCCAATATGAAAACCAAATTCAAAACCCTTCCAAAATAATTGTTGCTCTTTTTGCTTGATTTCTTGTGCAGCAATACTTTGAAAATAGGGCGAAATATCTTGTAGCTCAAAAGGCTGCTAGAAAAAAATCCATATCCTCACAAATTCTTTGTTACACTATCCACCCTTGAATACATAACGAAATATGGAACCTTAAGCATTGGGGATCACCTTGAGGATGTCATAGTATCATTGGCTGGTATTGGAAATTTGGGGGTTCTACATATTTAGTGTTATACCTGTTGTAATTTTGCATTTCTTTATGCTAATCTCTATAATATTCCTCTTATACAAAGGCAAATAATGAGCATCCGGTTGTCCTCTTCAAAGCTATTTTGTTTTATGATTTGCATGGTGATGGTGCTAAAGTTCAAGTTATGGCGGATGCCAGGTATCTAATGATTATTATTTCTTTTTATTTACATATCCATGCTCTTTCTTATATTTATGTTTCAATAGGGGTTTTTGTTAGTATTTTCTTGTCTAAAACCTTGATATTCAGATCAAAAGCTCTCACTAAAAAAAATAAAAATTGATATTCAGATCAAAAGCTAGCTTCCATTATGGTCTATGTGGTGACTTATTTAATATGAACTTTTTTTTTTGTGTGTTTTTCTCTTTCTTTGTTATAATTCTTAAACATCTTCTTGAATTTTCTGATGGGTTCTATAGAGTTTAGAAGGGTCTATATCTATTATATTATTGGTCTGTTATCTATATGTAGTAAGCTCAATCACTATTCCATACTTTATGCTAAGTTGGTATTCAACTATATGTTCTTCTTCAAATTGGCATTCTAAATTTCAATATTAAAGATGACTCAAAAGGAGGGGGTGGCCCATAACTAATAGATGTTTCCTTTGTTGTGTTGAAGAGAAGCCTATTAATCATATTATAAGCCATTGTACCAAGACAAGGGTTTTGGGGGAGTTGTTATTTGTGTTGTTTGGTGTGATGTGGGTCCTTATGCTTTTGACTAGGGATACCCTCCTAGGATGACATGGTTCCTTTGTGGGCAAGAAGTGTAGAAAGGCTTGGATGGTAGCTCCATTATGTATATTTTGGTTGGTTTGGAAGGAAAGAAATAGGGTTGCTTTTGAAAATGAGGATCTTTCGATTCAAAGGCTGAAAATTCTTTTGTATGTAATATTTGGTCTTGGTCTAAGTCGTGTATAGATGAAGAACCTTTATCTTTAATCAACTTTTTGATTGGTTGGGTTCTAGATGAGGGTTGGTGAGTTTTTTTGTATCCCTCTTCTTTTTTCTTCTTGCCTTTATGCTCCTACTGTACGCTCTCTGTGTCCTTTGGGTTGGCCTTTAGACACCCTTTCCTATTTTTATTTATAAAATTTTCTATGTATTTACCTATCAAAAATAAAATAAAATATGAAGGGTGACTTAGAGACATGAACTTGTTTCCTACACACACAAACGCGATCGGCCTTGCACAACATCCCAATTCTCCCCCTTTCCACCTGCTAACTAACCCCTCAAGTGTTTAGGAGTTTAAGATGACTTGTGTCAGTTTGGTTTATGCTTGTTAAGAGTTATCATTTGTGTTTAGTAGTATATGTGCGTGCTCCATGTGCAAGAGCTTGAGATACAATAAAAGTTCTTGTCACTTTAGGATATTTTTTTTAGTTGTGTAACTCATGCTTCAATATGTGTATAGCTTTTGTTTAAAATAACAGTATCTATGAGTTTTCTGAGTAGATTCAATTATGCGTTTTCTTGTGGCTTTTGCCTTCATGAAAAGCACTAACAAACTATGCATTTCATTGATGCGGGAGCTCAGATATGGATGAGGCTAAATTTTCCAGGTTTCATTCTGGTGTGAAGCGGGGTGATATTGTTGGTGTCACTAGCTTTCCAAGTCTAGATATTACTATTATTAATCAAATATAGCATCTTTGATCTATCTTTATAAATATTTCATGTGTCTTTGGTTGAGTATATGAAATAAATTTATGACTATAAATTATGTTTCAATTCAATATACATTCTTTTTTATTTTTTATTTATTTTTTATGTTGATCTGAAAATCAAACCATTGCTATTACAATGAAACCTTGTGGATTTAACTTTTTGTTCTTGCAAATTGGTTTGCCAAATACTAAGGATTGCATTAGAGTTTTATTATCCTTTGTTAATGTTGTTAATCATGGGTGCGAAGAAAAAAATTCCAATCAACCACTTTTTAGTTAGGGAAACTCATTATATTTATAAGATAATTATAGAGTTCTAGATCACATAAAAACACCTTCCTATCTATCTAATAACTTAAAGAGTTCAAGATTATATCAAACTTCTTAACCATCTATAACTTTAGCAACAAGATAGGGCTTTTGTAAACAATAAACTATTCTATAAAATAAACATTAGTTATAGAAATTTCTTGATCTAGTACCTTTTCATGATCAAAGTGATAATCAATATCTATATGTTTTGTATGCTAATGAAAAATAGAATTTGATGTAATGAAGAATCCATTTAATTGCTTGCAAAGGTTTAGTGCATGGCACATGCATAAATTGGCTTATAAGACAAACTAAATATACTAGATTGGGTCGAGTAATAGTGAGACAAATAAGTTAATAAACCAAACTTTGATAGAGTTGAGGATTAGGCAAAAGTGTGCCATTGTGTGTAGGTAATTTTGTCTTTGTGTTTGTATCAATAGGATTATCACTGGCTGGACATTTAAGAAAACCTATATATTTTTAACAATGCATTGCATATTTATGTTGACAAAGGAAAATGTTTTCTTCAAGTAAGAGACCTCTATCCCAAGGAAGTGTTTAAGGCGGCCAAGATCTTTTACCTTAAAATTTCTCTTTAAGGAATTTTTAAGAGCAAGAATCCAATGAAAATCATTGCCTGTGATAATTTTATCATCAATGTACCCTGACAAAAGAGTCATGTTTGTGTCATACTTTTTGTAAAATAAAGAACAGTTTGCACTTGATATCTTGAAGCCAAATAACAAAAGAGTAGACTAAGTTTCTCAAATTAGACATAAAGAGATTATTTTAAGATTTTTTGACATGACATACATTGCTAGCTGTTTAAAGGAATATCCGAGAGAGGGAAGCATGTAAATTTCTTTGTGCAGATCATCATGCAAGAATCCATTTTTAACATCAAATGTAAATTCCATCCATAACAAGCATCCAAAGATAGAATGACTCCAATAGACTTCATTTTAGATGTTGGAACAAATGTATCAAAATAGTCTTCCCCATAGGTATGTGAAAAGTCTTTCATAGCTAATATTGTGTTATATTGTGCAATGCTATTATCGGGGTCATATTTTAAAATAAATACCCACTTGCAACCAATTGTGTGTTTTCCAATAGGTAACTATGTTAACCCCCAAGTATGATTTTTCTAGAGGGTTTTTTTCTAGAGAGTTGTTATTTCCTCGTCTATTGATTATTTATAGAAAGGTAAAGTAAGAATCTATAATCCACAAAGGAGAATACGAGGCAAAGGAAAATAAAGCAATGAAGAATAGTGGTCGATTATACTCTTCTTGTCTAAGCATGATAGGGGCTCTAACACTACTATAGAAGAAAAGAATAGACTCTAGAGTATTATAATTTTGTCAGTTATCACTTGGTTTTCCTAGGCACATTTATCAAACTTAAACAAACATTTCTCTATCATATAATTGGTCTTGCCACAATGCAAACAATATCTATCTCTTCATTCTCTATAACGTCCTTCCTTCAACTATCATCCTATGCCTCAATCAGTAAACCTGCTTATTTTGACCATTTGAAGTAACAAGAACAACTTAGGCTCTAGAAAAGAACCCAAACTAACATGGTCACTTTAGATAGATAATTGTTCACTAGAAAGGATACTGTTCAACATTCTTTAGACCTAAACCAAGACCTGAGAACTTTAGCTACTTTGAATTCCTCATATCGCTTGTATAACATATTAATATTATTAGTAGTGAGAGGATGGTACAAATTGAGTTTCTCTTGCATGCCTTGCAGTTCTTCATAACACTTGTAGAAAGAAGCACCAATACTTGTATAAAGGAAAAGAACTGCTTGTAGGTTATAAGTCCTTGAAATATTTTTATCTTAGTTGTAATACCTAGCACCAATGAATTAAATAGGCAATAATGATTATCTTAGTACTTAACTTTAAATGTGCTTAATTAGATGTTAAAACTAGTTTAGTGTTAATCCTATTTAATTATGAATTAAACTTTGGTTAAGGTTAAGTGAGATTAGTTAATGACTTAACCATGCTTATTAGGTTCTTAGGGGTTGATTATAGTTATGAAAACCTAAAGGACTAATGGTTAATTATGAGTTTAATTTTTGATAAGTTGAAGGACTAAAGTGAAAAATTGGGAAGTTGGAGTTAGTGGCAGCCAAGTGGCCTACCACCTCCTACTTGGGTGGGTTGGTGGTAGACATGGCTGCATGGAGAGCCTTATATAAGGGTCTATAGCTCGTTTTACACCATTTTACCTACAGCAGCTTGGGTTAGTGATTTCGTGCCCAACTGGTGTATGTCCTGTTGATTGGTGCTCAATCAATTGGTGTACCTTGATTTCGGTCCTCAGACGGGAGTAATCAACAAAATTTATAACCTATTTCACCATGTACTAGGATAGCCTCAGCTAGCATAACATAGTGGATCTAGGATCGTTCACTGGGATGGGTTTTCACTTCACAATTGATATTAATTCAAAGCTGAATTGGTGTTTTTTCATTTCAAGGTTAACTTTAAAAGAAAACATAAAGATGTTTGAAAAGGTTGGTTTTAAGCTAACCAAAAATAGTAACTGATTTTAATTACAAAGAAAAGTGTTTCTTGGAGTTTCAGATCACTAGGATCAGGTTCCTTATACAAAAAGGGAGTTCTAGTCACTTGAATCTTTTCCTCGCATTGGGGATTTAGCATATAGTTATTTCCCAAACCGGTGTGGTACAGATGCTTCCCCTTAGTGGTTTTAAACACTAAATCCCTCTCACTGATGCATCTTGCAATGGTTCATACCTCTCACCTAGTATTGGCCATTCAAGGTGATCTTTAACCTTGGATTACGCGTCAAAAGCTCGCAAGAGATAACTAATGGATGTCTCCTTATAGTCCAAAATCTTACCAAGTGTTGGCTATTCTAGAAAATCCTACCTTTAAACCACCTCCCAAAGGCTCGCAAGAGATAAACTAGTGTATCTCAATGGACGGAGATCACTTGCCTTACCAAGTGTTGGCCCAGGTGATTTTAAGGAATTTTAAGTTAACTAAAAAGATAAAAACCATTAACGGGTCACACTTTCTCTTCATTAAAAACTGAAACAACAAAACTTCCAATTTTTTCATTCGGAAACTTACCCGGCTTTCTTCACTCCAAGAGACAAATCCTAGCCACTCATCCTCTAAGGAAACATCCTTAGAGTTTGTTTGGCTAGAAATAAAAATAACGAGAAAATAAAAATATGAAGGAAAAACAGAGCAAGTGCTATGTAGATATATTTCTTACTATCGTCGATTACATATTTGATATATGATGGTTTCCTTGTTTACATTGGTTCAAAGATATATATAGAGAAGATATTTTCTAAGAAATATCCCAATAATATCTTTGACTGATTATGAGGAGAAAATAAAAATTTACACAAAATATCTTGAGAAAAAAATCTAACTAAGTCGGTTACAAATATCTGAGTTTACACAGGTGGATTTCACAAGGTGATTCACATGTTGAATTATCCATTTTGCAAGTTTGAACTTTGATTTTGCAAGTTGAATTTGTGATTTCGCAACTTGGAGGTGATTTCACAACTTGGAGATGATTTGCAACTTGATTCGCAGCTTGGAGGTGATTTCGCAACGTGGTTCGCAGCTGCGAAGATGGAGTTTGAACTTGAGAAGTGGCACACATGTGCTTGTAGGTGGTTTTGCAGCTGCGAAACACCTTGCGAAATTTCGCAAGTGGATTTCATTTCGTAGCTCATTTCGTAGCTGCGAAATTTTCGCTCAACTTTGCACGGTTGTCTTCAAATGGCCATAACTTCTTCGTTTCAGCTCCGATTTGCACACTGTTTGAAGCATTGAACTCCTGACTTCCCGAGCTTCGAAATGACATATAGTATGTATGAAATGGACTCCATGAAGTACTCGAAATGTGTCCAACAGTTTCTATCATCTTGAATTCTTCATGTTAGATTTCTCTCTTTTTCCTTCTTGCATTCTTGATTGGCTTTGGCAAAGAACTACGAAGCTCCAAAGCTTGAATTCTTCATGTAAATGAACTTCCATTTTCTTTTCCATGGATTATATAAATCTCTCCCTCATTCTTGGATTGCTTTGGTGATCAAAAAGCTATCAAAAACACCAAAACTTAACACAATTTGATTAGAAACGATTGCAAGGGTCCTTAACATTCCAATTGAGTTAAAAGGTAATAACTACTACTCAAAAGTGTTTAAAAGAGTTAATTACAAGCTATAAAACAGCACTTTTTGAGTAGTAATCACTTCCCCCAACCGACATATTGCTAGTCCCTTAGCAATGAAGGACAGAAAAAGAAAAATAAACAATACTATAATTTACAACATCATGCTGATCACTTCAAAAAAATTTCAAGTGGCATGATGATCAAACTCTCACATGGAACATTAAAGATATAAAACTCAAACTTCAATAAGAGTTATCAAATAACTTGCCTAATCACAATTCATGAAGAGAAAGCATTATGCAAATTTAAGTTTTAAAAGAATTTCCACTCCCAAAGGGTCAAACCTTACTTTTCCACAAAAATCTAAGTGTTACTTATTAGTTTCCGAATATAGTATGCTGAACTAATCTCTCCCCCCAACCTAGTTCTTTTTCAAAGCTTAGCAAACTGATCAACTTCCAATAGGCTAAGAACACGCCTCTTTTATTTCACACTTTTTTTTTTCTTGTAGGAGTACAAAGCTAAAGGTATTGTTTTCTAAATTGTCTATGTAATGGGGGTCCATCGATGACTCCCAACCAATTAAGGTTTAGGGCATCAAGCTTTAAGGATCTTTCAACCACTAACTCCTCGGATTTTACCTCGGACTTTTAAGAATGAATTTTAATACCCAAGCACCTATAGTATGTTAAACTCCACCTTTTCACCCTTGTAACAAGCATTGAGGTCGGTGACTCCCAACCAATGAAGGCTTAGGGCACCAGGTTTTAAAGATTTTCACCATATACCCCTCAGACCTTGCTTGGGTTTCAAGGCAAGCAAACATTTTTTCTTTCTCTTTTTTTTCAAAGGCTCATTGGCCTTTTATAAGGTGTCCCAACACTATTAAAATGAGGTCAAAGGTACCAAGTCTAAATTTTTCTAAGTTCAGGGGGTGAAATAGTTTTTCATCTTACAATCGGAACCTATTGTGCACAGTGTGTGGTAAGCTTAAAGTGGAAGAACTAAGGTTGAATTCAATAGAAGTTTCAACAATTCATCAACTTTAGTAAGCATAATACAAACTTTAAGTCAAGAAAAAAGACAAAAATTCAATTTCTCCATTTTCATTTTTGAGAATTTTTCCTTAATAACCATGGAGAGTAGAATAAAAACTTTAAATAATTTTAAAATTAAGCAAAAAAGCAACTAAATTATCAAAATAACTTAGCATTAATAACAAAACTTCCTTCCTCAACTCTCCCCCCAACCAAGCTGAACATTGTCCTCAATGTGACAAAAGCGATTGAAAAATAGGGAGGAAGTGGTACCTCCTGAGTGACATGGAGTTTGAGTTGTATAGGAGAAACCACATGTTTAAAAAAAAAACAAAAGAGTTAGTGAGTAGGGGAAATAGAAAAATGCCCAGTTTAAACAAAAATAATGTTTATATATGATGTATCATCAATAATACATCCAATCCCAGAATATAAAATATCAAAACATGGAATTATCTATACTACTATAATATGTAAAGACAAAAAGTAAAGAGATGATCAAGTAATGGTAGGGTCCTGTGGAGCTGATGCATCTGTGGTGGCCTCTTGAGTGGGTTGGATTAGAACTTTGGCCTCTGTTCTAGTAGTCTCCTTAGATGGAATAGTCTCCTCGGCTGGAGCTCTCAGCTGGAGCTATGGGCTCTGATGGTTTTAGGGAGGTCAGAAATAGAGTGAGAAGCTTTGTGTGTGTGATCTAAGTGAGAGGGCTCTCCTCTTTATATGCATGGTTGTGTGGCTCTATTGGCATTTTCGCAACTTCCCTTGGCTTCGTAAGGTGTTTTCGCAAACCCCTCTCCATTTCGCAAGTCAATTTCGTAGCCTGGAGGCCATTTCACAGCTTGGAGGTGATTTCGCAGCCAATGGCCATTTTCGCAACCAAGGGCCAATTTCACAGCCCATTTCGCAGCTGCGAAATGGGAGTGTGGGGCTACGAAATGGCACTCGTGTGCCAAGGGAGTGTTTCGCAGCTGCGAAAATTTTCATAGGGGGTAGCTATGGGGCTGCTGTAGACCCTCAATTTTGTCCTCCTAACACATGTCCTATTAGATACTTATTCGATACTTTACAGTAGTTCCTTGGTGGCCCATAGCTACTCCCACTACTTACCTTTCTTGAGCCACCTCCGAGACTCTGGTTGAGGGATTGCCTAGCCCCTTATTGTGACCCTTGGCAGTTTTGATTTAGACTTAAACTTTTCTTTCCTTTTTGAGGATAGTTCTTAGGCATGTTTAGGCCACTTAGACAATATTCCATCACTTTAGGACACTTAGATTCACCTTGACCCGCTTAGACCCACCTAGGTACCTTTTAACCTACACACTCACCTTAGGGCCCACTTAGACATCTCATTGGGCTTAGTTCACTTAGGCACACTTAAGCACTTTTAAACCCACTTTTTATATGACTTGCATGATTGCATGGCCTATATGACTTGTGTGGCTTGTATGGATTTCTAGATCTTTTTTTATTTTATTTTATTACAAGTCTTCTAAATCATATTTCTTAGCTTTTTGGGCATGAGGCAACAGGCCGCCATCTATTTGGAAGGAAAATCAATAGAATTTTGAAAAAGAAGAGATTTTGTTTTTAAAAAGATAGCACATATATTTTTTCCTTGGGGGAATTAGTTACAAAAGGGAAGAAAATAATAAAGGAAAGTAGATTTCTTTTTTTTGGACCAGAGAAATTTTTTTTTTGAAGGGAGATTTTTTATTATCTTTGTAGAGACACACAAAAAGGAAGGAAGGAGGGGATTTTCCTTCAGTAGATTTGGAAGGTCTCTTTTGGGAAGGCTGATAGATATACGTGAGAAAGGATGCTGAGGGAAGGGAGGGCAGAGAGAGAAGTTTTCAAGGGAAGAGGAAGGAAGCACGGAAAAGACCAGTGGGAAAAATCTAAGAATACAAAACCAGTGGAGATTTTCTCACCGGAAGGAAGTGTTTCCAAGTATGTTTACTATAGACCCCTTCTTGATTCCGATTATCCTTTTGATGTATGAATTTTTGTTGGATTTTGAGTCTCATTTGGATGCTAGGGGGTAGAATGACAGAGGTCATATGTTTGTCTACGTTGGTACTTGATTGCTTCTATAGATGTTGTTGATTTATCTCTTTGGAGTTCTCTAATTTTGATTTAGGGTTGAAAGGTTCTATTTTTTTTTTAATTTCCTGTGCATTACATGAGAACTATGGCTGTACTTGTTTGCTGGAATCTGCTCGTACCTCTCTCACCATTCCAAGCCCATTGACAAAGCAATGGAATGTGGCTTGGCTTGGTTATTTTTTTTTCTTATCTTTACTCTGTTTTTTGGAGCTCTTTCTCTTTGTGTTCGTTTCTTCTTTTCTTTTCTTTTTCTAGTTTTTTTTTTTTTTGGGGTACCCTGTCTTCGTTAGGCAGCAATTTCTAGAACTCTTGGAATGGGAAGAATTGAGTTTGTCTTGGGGAGCAAAAGAAAACTGAAATGTCTGGATACAGG
Organism: Vitis vinifera; assembly: GCF_030704535.1. Lineage (NCBI taxonomy): Eukaryota > Viridiplantae > Streptophyta > Magnoliopsida > Vitales > Vitaceae > Vitis > Vitis vinifera. Next base: position 7,333,620 of record NC_081812.1, read on the forward strand.
GTTGAATCCCAATTCTCTGATCTTCTGAATCTATATCGTGACCATAGCATGTTATTGGCTTTCATTGATTGAGTGCTGATAATCCTTCAAATTTGCGGCTTGGGGCAAGTCACTGATTGCATCCTTCGAGTTCTTCCGCTTCTACTAGAGTCATTAGTAAAAAGGAAGATGAGGAGCAGAGATCATATTTTTTTTATGTTGTGATGTGATCATCATTGTATTGTCACATTGCCCATTTCATTTTTGAGAATCAGATTCAATCTGGATTAAAGACATACGCATTGACAGAATGATGCTACTGTGGCCAAGTTATTGATTTCGTTGATGGTATACTATTGGATAGGCCAGACCCCTATGATCCAGTTCTGGTGCATTGTTTGTGCGGGCAAGAACTAGAAATCAATTTAGAAACGCCCTTGTAACAGCTAGAAATTGATTCTAAAACCGAAGCAGTCATGAGTAGCATTTTCAAGACGTTGTTCCTAATTCTAGAAAGTTTTCCAGATCAGTAAGAGACTTCAGGATGGGAATTAAAGAACTTCCCATGACCATCAGATTCGATACTTTGTTTTAAACAGATTGGTGTTTGCTCACTTTGAAAAACATTACTTGCTGAGAATACCGATTCGATGAATTTGAGTTTACCTGGAGCTACTGAAGCTTTTGGACACCATGAAGCTTTGACCATCAGACTTAAGCATATTCTTAAAATGTATACGGATGGACCCGGGATTCTCTTTGGGCTAGTGAAAAATGCGGAGGATGTAGGAGCTTTGGAGGTGATCTTTCTCTTGGAGAAAACTCAATATGGGACTTCTACCATTATCTCTCCTGAAATGGCAGATTGGTAAGGCCCTGCTTTCTACTGTTTCAATGACTCTGTTTCCAGTCCACAAGATCTTTATGCAATCTCACAGATTGGTCAAGAAAACAAGCTAGAGAAGCCATTTGCTATTGGAAGATTTGGGCTGGGATTTAATTATGTTTATCATCCTACAGACATACCAACCTTTGTTTCTGAGGAAAACATTGTTATGTTTGATCCTCATACCTATAATTTGCCTTGGAATCTCTCCATCCCACTCTGGTTTAAGAATAAGATATGTTGGAAGAAGGATTCTAGAACAATTTCCAAATCAGTTCTCTCAATTCCTACACTTTGGTTGTGAATTGCATAATCCCTACCTGGCTGCTTTCCATTAATTCGCCTCTCAGACTAAGATCATCTATAGGATGGTATGTCAGAAATAATTGAGGTACTTTGAAAAGTGGGAATCAACTTTTGGGAACCTACAAAAGATTTAAGAACCAGCTTCATTAATACAAGCCTCAGAAGTAGTTTGTTGGAAATGCACTTAAGCTCCATGAGCATACCCGTAAGTTCCAGCCATGTCTTTGATCGAGTCAGTAAGTCGCTCTCCCTCAAGGTTTGAACCAGATAAAGGCAACTGGAGTTACGACTAGTTACACTTTAACTCCTTCATGGCCTATACAGTTGGAATTGCAGATGATATGCATTCTGTCATCGACTATATATCAATGTGCAAGTGCTCACATTGATAGTATCACTACAAAATACTCCGAAATAGACGAAACAAAAGTTATCTAAGAAAAGATGGCAAACTGCAATGAGAGTCTATTGAAGATCTCAGAGATGATCGGTTTGCTGAATTCAATAAAGATGGCAAACAACTTGATTCTGATGTTCACCTCAAGCACGTCCGTGATGGTCATGTTGCTGCATATGTGGTGATTTTGATGAAGGACAGTGAGCCCATTGGTGAGAATTCCTTTTATAACTTCTCAGAATGTTTGGGAAGCATCTATGTCGTTTAAATGAACTTCCCGAGAAGTGCTTGTGTAACTTGCTAAGCTGGCTGCCTGAGTTGAACCACTGTGATATCAGTGGGGGAAAGAAACAACAAAGGCTTAATGAAGAGACTGCACCCCGGAAGTTCAGAACTGGAAGTTATGCGTGACGTTGTTCGAGATTTACAATCTGAAAGGCTTCTTACATGGTCAGAATACAGAGAATGGTTGGTTTGGGATTGAAAAGAAGATGACCATTATTCACCAGCTTCATCCAATTTTGGAGACTTTCATGACAAGATTTCAGGATTGAAGCTGGTCATGTCTGTTCTTCAAAACAAATTATGTTGCCTGCCAAAAGAGGGCTCATTTCTCATGTCATAAAAAATGCTCATGTCCTTGAGGAAATTTGTGAGATAAATGTGATTAGAGTTTGCTAGCAAAAACTCATTTTAGTCCAAGAATTTATGAAGGATATTTTCCAATGACAGCCTTTTGAATCACCTTGGCTCAGAGTATGACCCCTTGCCCAATGAACAGAATGCTAACTGTCTTTGTTACTATTTCTAAACTGGTCCTTTATGTGAAATGACCAGCCTTGATGCGAGACCTATTATCGAATTGATTTGGTCATGAAAGACGAAGTGTTGCACTCACTAGCTTGGTTGATTGCCATCAATACTAGTAAGATTCGCAGCGTTCATATAAGCTTTAAAGAGTCTTTGAAACAGTAGCAATGTCGGATGAATATTCCAGCAACCACAGCTTATTTGCAACCTTATGTGCATCCTCATCGAGAAGTTACCAACCATGCTGATTATCTTCGAGTTCCTCACCAGATGGGGGTCCCAAATCAGCTTTTGGCAAATTTTGGTTCTGCATTAACCCGTCAGTAGATCCGTGACAATGCTAGTGGTGCTAATGGTGAAGATGGTATTCCAACTAATAATCAAAATTGTCTAGTTCCAAAAGATCTATTAATCTCAGATGATACAATACCTGAAACAGTTCAAACAGAACCTGTAGTTGTGGCTGCTACTGTTGCATCTGGTACTGACAGTAAAGATTTCATCTTTGAATCTGAAAGAAGGACAAGACATGATAACCTTTCATTCCTCTAACAGGGTTCCGAAAAACGCAATGGGTTGGATCAGTCAAAATTCGAACCATTATATCTCCTTCATCTGCTTTATGGTGCCTAAAATAGGTATAGAAGAGAGAAGATACATCTTTAGGAACCAATTTTTCGATATTCAGTCTGAGAAGAATCGAAGCTGGTGCTATGGTTAAACCTAATGATGTTTCCACAACTCATGTTCCTGAATTGCCTAAGATTAAGGGTGAAAGCTTCTAAGGGAAGTCCTTGTGATCCAATTGCACCTCTTGAATTGCTGTATTCTTTGCATGCATTTCATCGTGTTTTTGAAACAGATTCACTGAGCATAGAGGGTTACCATACATTTCGTGGGGGATTTTGGAACTACTTCAGCATGGGCATGGACGCTCGAGCATCATATGCATTTCACAAGTATCATATGCATTTCACATTGAACGAAAACTGCATCATGAAAAATGTACAAATCAACTAGTTAATCAGAGTACTTATGCTAGGCTTGGTTGCACACAAGGATGGTTTGCTGCTTCACTCTTTCATCCTGCTTCCCAGAATATAGCTCAGGTTGCAAAGATAAGCGTCATGAAGAAGGCTAGTGGTCAGTGGGAAGGAGCTCTCTCTGCCATCTCTTCTATCTGAGCTGAACGAAATTGGTGGAAGACATGGAATTAGGTGTATTGACATAATCGAAAATAGGCTTGTTGGAATGAAAAGTCGTTGAGACTATGAAACCCCTGGTGGAACCATCTTTTCACTGCTGCCCGTGAACTGGAATCTCTAACACTTGCTCATGAATCAATTCAATGGAAAGACCCACTCACTCTCAAATACGCAGAATTGGTGTGTGCGAGCAGGTGGTTTGACCCACTTCGCGAGCCCATAAGTTTTTTCATTAAGAATATCATAGAAACTACAACGGGGTCTGTGAAACCACTGCCCTTTCTCTGTGGGCGCTGGCTTGATTTTCTCTATTCTCTAAATCTCGCCAATGCTCCTGCAAAACTCCATGGCATGTCAAAGCATCGAATCTTTTGGTGTGGGGCAGTCTTTAGCTAGTGGGAGATTACTTATTCCTCTATATCCACAAATGGCATAAGTTGCTGAATCTATCCCACATTCAAGTGGGATCTAAGCAAGTGGAATAATGCTTTGTCAGTAGCAACAAGGTCGCAATCAGTTTCGAGTCCTACGGATGCTCAAGCTATCTTTGAAACTCTGACAAGAAGGAGTAGCTATTCAGACCATCTCTAACATTACACCCAGTGCTGATAGTTTCTGATGGATAACAGAGATCATTGCAAGGAAATGGGAGGGTGCTGCTGCTGTTCTTCTAAGGGAACTGAACTGAATGGCACACCAGCATACTATTATTGCCCAAGAGCACCAGAAGAACAGGAACTCTTATCATCTCATCATGGAGCAGCCTCCACGCTCTTTACAGGACTCTTAGTTGATACAAATCTGGGAACATCACCTTCTAACACTTATAGACCACCCCCTGCACCAATTCCATACGATGTGGATTTAGGACATCCTCAAACTCTACCAGCTACTGAAGAAAGTTGTGTTAACAAGAATGTCACTGCTGAACTTGTGGCATCTTCTATTTATGTGGGGCAATTTGCTTGATTACTTGAGCAAGGAAATGCATTCACCATACAATCCCTTACAGACGATAAGTATTCCTGCTATGCTCTTGCAACAGGAAGAAATGGATAAAATTGATAATCCAAAGCACAAATCCAGATATCCCAAAATCCCCTGCAGCTCTAAACCAATAGATGCAGAATTGTCAAACCGGAATATCAATAACCAAGCCAATTCTGGAAAGCATTGGCGTCCTCTCCAATGCCAAGGCAGGCTATAAATTTTTGAAAAGCTTCTCGAAGTTGATTACTTTTCGAAGAGATATAATAGAGAAATGACAGATGGAGGAGTTAATGGCTCAACATGGCATTGGAAATCATCAAAATTCTGAACAGCAGAAAGCCACGGAGGGTACCAAAAGAGAGGCAGACGAACGAAGGAAAATGACTCTCAGCCAGATTTTATCTTCTGAAGCAAGGGAAAGGCTTGCTTGGATTGCTTTGGTGAAGCCTAAGAAAGCAAGAGAAGATTGAAGAAAATACTTTAGCCGATACCTAAAGAATGTGGAAAAAGGAATTGATACTTCTTCAGTTACAATGTTGAAGATCAGAAGCTGGAGAATGAGCAACAACATAAGAAATCCAAATTTGGAATTAAGACCTTGCCACACATCATATTCCTCCTAATGTTTCTCCTTCTTCTTTTTTGTGATCTTATGCATCTTAAAGTTGGATTTCAAAATCTTTTTCTGTAAAAAATAAGTCTAATTTTCTTAAAAAATTCCTTGGGAGTTTCTAGGCTTAAAATCCAGATTTCAACAAATCTTTTGCTGTCATTTTCCTTCTGACATGCTTTTTCACTATTTTATTTGATTTTCGGCTATTTTCATGGTTTTCTCGATTTTCAACAAGCATGAACAAACTTCATGATTCCAAATAATGGAATTCGTAGAATCAATTCATGCAAAATTAATTAGGGCTTTGGTGGGGGCCCGACATTCATGATGTTTTCCTTAATATTGTTTGTTTGATTATGCTTCCTCTATGTGGATACATGAGATTGTTTTACACTTATTATCGAGCTAACCTTATTTCTCATTTAAGTGCACAGCTTGCTGTCCAGGTATGCTCTCCACCCCCACACTTTCCAAAATTTCATGAATATGCATGTCATTGCCCTTGTTTGGTATCATACTTGATTGTCTTGATATTTATTTGATTGTTTGATCATATTTGATGAAGATGTGTGTTGTGTGATATATTTCTATACTAACCTTTGATGTTTTGTGATAGCGCCCAAGAAGTGATTCAGGTACGTACCTTAACTCTCCTTTATCGTGTTTGATCTCCTTATTTAGCATGCTATTTTCTAAAATCACCTAGCTTACTTAGGTATCCATAATTAATCGATTAATTATCACACCTCCCTTAACTTAGTTAGTAGAAACCTTTATAGGGCTTAGAGGGGTGCTATCTTTTAGATGTACCTTCCCAATAGGTAACCTGATCCCCGGACTTAGACTCGGGTTTTTTCAAAGACACGCTTTTCCAAAAATTATGGAGTCATTTTTTTAGGGTTTTATTTCTTGTTTTATTTTCCCTTTTAAAATAAAAATAAAATAAGTGGCGACTCCAACTTTTCCAAAAATTATTTTTTTCACAAATAAAAAAGCGAGTCTCGCCGATCGAGTGGGGACGCAATTGAAAAATGCGGGTCCACAGTTGCGAAATCATTTCGTAGCAGAGGGCCATTTTCTCAGCCAACCCTCGATTTCGTAGCAGGCACCTTGTGGCTGCGAAATTATTTCGCAACTGATGGCCATTTTCCCAGGGGGCTATTTTGGGCTGCGAAATTTCGTAGACCACTGAATTTTTCTTGCTTTTGAGCTCCTTTTGGCAGCCTGAGACCTTCCTTCACTTCTTTTGCAATTCCTCCTGATTTTGATCATTCAAAAAGTATAAGTTATATCAAAACAAAATAAAATTAAAGCATTGAAATCAAAATTAAAATAAGTAATAAAATAAAACAAAAAGATATGGACTAGCTAGTCTTTAGAAAGACTAAGTCCATCAAAAAATTTGATCCTGATTCAGCTTGCCCGGATCCCATATGAAGTTTGCATCCCTCACTTGAGACTTGCTCTGCATGATTTTTCCATACAAAGCATGGAGGAAAGGTGGAGACATGTGTTTCTTCATCATTTCTTCCTTGATGACTATCCTCTGTGGTTCTTCATTTACATTAAGATCATAGTCATCTTTCTCTATGCTTTTCCCCTTTTTCTTTCCTTTGATTTCCTCCCTCTTTTCTTTCTCTGCTTCACTCTCTACCTTATGCTCTAGCTTAGACGTGGGCAGATCAACCTCTTTACCACTCCTCAAAGTGATAATTGCTTTGACTTCCCTCTTCTGTGAAGATTCTCCCTCATTAACCTCCATTTCATGGATACCCTTTTGATTTTGATGAGGTTGAGATGGAAAGTTTCCTTTCTCTTGCACTGTGTTAAGGTTGGCAAACCTTGAGATTGAATATTGGAGATTATCTATCTTCTGAGATAGATCATTTTGCACTATATCCATCTTTTTATTCAATGAACTATCTACACTGTCAATTCTTTGACTGAGATGAGCATTGATGGATTTCTGAGCTCCAGCAAAGTCTCCCACGACCTTGCTAAGATTCACCATAGCTTGATCAAGGTTCGAGGCTTGCGGAAGTGCTTGAGCAAGTTGTTGGTACTGAGGTGGCTGTGGTTTCCAAGAGAAATTTGGATGGTTCCTCCAATTGGAATTGTAGGAGTTGCAATCACCAAACATTTCTCTCGTCACTGGAATGGTAGGACACTCTTCCACCAAGTGCTCATAAGATAGACAAATGGCACAAGGCATAGCTTGCAATGGTGTCTGAGAGATGGCTTGCACTTCTTGCATCTTATTCATTTCTAGCTCTTCCAATCTCCTTGCCATAGTTGCAATCTTTGCCTTCATGTCTATGTCGTCATTCAAAATATACATCTCACCCTTAGCATGAGGTCGAGACTTCATTCTCCCCATATCTCTAGCATTTGGTTCATCTCATCCTCTTGAAACTTCAGCCACATAACTCATGAAGTTCATGGCTTCCTCTACTATCTCCTATTCAATATGGCATGCACAACTAGCAATTTGTGAATTAAAAATAGAGAAAACACAAGAAAAAATTCTAAAGAAAAAAGAAAATTATTAAGATTAACTAAAAACTAAATAAAAGATATACTAAAATATGAACAAAGAAAAATAAACAAATAAAAAGAGTTAGTAAAAGGAAAAGAAAAGTCACCAAACTTGTGATGAAGATCACAAGTACTCTAGAAAGGTGATATCACTGCAAAGTGGCACCATCCTCGGCAACGACGCCATTTGATTTCGTGCCCAGCTGGTGTATGTCCTGTTGATTGGTGCTCAATCAACTGGTGTACCTTGATTTCGGTCCTCACACGGGAGTAATCAACAAAATTTATAACCTATTTCATCGTGTACTAGGATAGCCTCAGCTAGCATAACATAGTGGCTCTAGGATCGTTCACTGGGATGGATTTTCACTTCATAATTGATATTAATTCAAAGCTGAATTGGTGTTTTTTCATTTCAAGGTTAACTTTAAAAGAAAACATAAAGATGTTTGAAAAGGTTGGTTTTAAGCTAACAAAAAATAGTAACTGATTTTCATTACAAAGAAAAGTGTTTCTTAGAGTTTCAGATCACTAGGCTCAGGTTCCTTATACAAAAAGGGAGTTCCAGTCACTTGAATCTTTTCCTCGCATTAGGGATTTAACATATAGTTATTTCCCAAACCGGTGTGGTATAGATGCTTCCCCTTAGTGGTTTTAAACACTAAATCCCTCTCACTGATGCATCTTGCAATGGTTCATACCTCTCACCTAATATTGGCCATTCAAGGTGATCTTTAACCTTGGATTACCCGTCAAAAGCTCGCAAGAGATAACTAATGGATGTCTCCTTAGAGTCCAAAAGCTTACCAAGTGTTGGCTATTCTAGAAAATCCTACCTTTAAACCACCTCCCAAAGGCTCGTAAGAGATAAACTAGTGTATCTCAATGGACAGAGATCACTTGCCTTACCAAGTGTTGGCCCAGGTGATTTTAAGGAATTTTAAGTTAACTAAAAAGATAAAAACCATTAACGGGTCACACTTTCTCTTCATTAAAAACTGAAACAACAAAACTTCCTATTTTTGCATTCGGAAACTTACCCGGCTTTCTTCACTCCAAGAGACAAAAAGCCTAGCCACTCATCCTCTGAGGAAACATCCTTAGATTTTGTTTGGCTAGAAATAAAAATAACAAGAAAACAAAAATATGAAGGAAAAACAAAGCAAGTGCTTTGTAGATATATTTCTTACTATCGTCGATTACATATCTGATATATGATGGATTCCTTTTTTACATTGGTTCAAAGATATATATAGAGAAGATATTTTCTAAGAAATATCCCAATAATATCTTTGACTGATTACGAGGAGAAAATAGAAATTTACACAAAATATCTTGAGAAAAAAATCTAACTAAGTCGGTTGCAAATATCTGAGTTTACACAAGTGGATTTCGCAAGGTGATTCACATGTTGAATTATCCATTTTTCAAGTTTGAACTTTGATTTTGCAATTTGAATTTGTGATTTCGCAACTTGGAGGTGATTTCATAACTTGGAGATGATTTGCAACTTGATTCGCAACTTGGAGGTGATTTCACAACGTGGTTCGCAACTGCGAAGATAGAGTTTCAACTTGCGAAGTGGCACACGTGTGCTTGCAGGTGGTTTCACAGCTGTGAAACACCTTGTGAAATTTCACAAGTGGATTTCATTTCGCAGCTCATTTCACAGCTGCGAAATTTTTGCAGCTCATTTCGCAGCTGCGAAATTTTCGCTCAACTTTGCACGGTTGTCTTCAAACGGCCATAACTTCTTCGTTTTAGCTCCGATTCACACACCGTTTGAAGCGTTGGACTCCTAACTTCCCAAGATTCGAAACGACATATATTATGCATGAAATTAACTCCATAAAGTACTCAAAATGTGTCCAATAGTTGCTATCCTCTTGAATTCTTCATGTTAGATTTCTCTCTTTTTCCTCCTTGCATTCTTGATTGACTTTGGCAAAGAATTATGAAGCTCCAAAGCTTGAATTCTTCATGTAAATGAGATTCAATTTGTTTTTCCATGGATTATATAAAGCTCTCCCTCATTCTTGGATTGCTTTGGTGATCAAAAAGCTATCAAAAACACCAAAACTTAACACAATTTGATTAGAAACGATTGCAAGGGTCCTTAACATGCCAATTGAGTTAAAAGGTAATAACTACTACTCAAAAGTGTTTAAAAGAGTTAATTACAAGCTATAAAATAGCACTTTTTGAGTAGTAATCAGTTAGAGAGAGGATTTAGAGAGAGAAAGTGTAGATTTGAGGTAAGCAAGTTGTTTAATTTAGTAATTTCGATTTATTTTGGTTCTTAATGGTGTGCTGAAACAAATTAATGGTAAAATTTGTGTAAAAGTTGAGTGTAATTAGCTATAAACATGTTTTAGTTAAAAATCACAATTAATTAAGGATTAAAGTATTTTAGCTTAAATATTTTATTAATGGTAAGATCAGCATAAATCTTTGTTTAATTTGGTTTAATTGAAAAATAGATTAGTAAACATGTGATTAATTAGGTTATTTGGAAACTTGGGATTTGTTAATGGGTTAGGCTTTAAGAAGAATCAAAACAATTAGTGTTTAGTAATTAATTAGGGAATATTAATATGCATTGTAAATATTGTTTAATTCAATTCAAATTTGATTTGAAAACCTGTAGGCATGTAGATTAGAGAATATTAGAATTAAAAAAAATTAGTAATAGTAAATTGTTTAAATTTTCATCGTTTGGAAGTCTAAATTATGTGTTTCATTTTAGTTCCTTGTAATAGGTAAAGATTGCCTACATAGAAGAATCACAGAGGGAAAGTCCATGTAAGGTAGGAAATTTTATGCTATCCCATGGTGTATTTGATTTCTTTCCTTGAAACATGTATTGGAAATTTCATGTCATTTATATGATTTCATAAAATGTTTTAATGTGTCATTGCATCTCAGTTTATTATGTTGAAATGTTACATTGAGATTGGAACGTATATTGGTATGAAGATTCATGGTTCTGTGTTGTGGAAATGGTTCATGGTGTGGTTGCATTGCAAAAAGGATATGAAATAATCACAGATGATATTCAGAGAATTGATTGGTGGGAAGTGTTTATGTGATGCTACAGGCATTATCCTTTGATATATTGTTTATGTGGGACTGTGGGTCCTTGGGTGAAAGTCCCTAAAGCCCTTGAGGAAGACACTCCGAAGTGGGTGTATGGGGTTGGTCCTACCCTTGGGTATGAGTCCCAAAAGACATGGGGTATGACTTTTCCTTAGGTATGAGTCCCAAAAGGCATAGGGTATGACTTGCCCTTGGGTGTTGTCCCAAAATAATCATTATTATATTGATTGAGTATCTTATGGAGCATTGATATCTGATATATAGATTGGTTGGGGTGAGCAGTTTATTAGTTGTGAAAGGATGGACGAGGAAAAGTAAAGATGAAACCAACAAACACATGCATACATGTTTGACATGATTGCATATTTATTAATGGTTATAAAATTTTTATCATACATGCTATTACATGTTTAATTCAAGGTTTTTAAGGGTATTCTTAGGATGGTTATAAACTTTCCTACTGAGTTGTGAACTCACCTTATCCTTTCCACCTTTAGATGCAGGTTAGAAGACCTATGCAGGAAATAATGCTTGAGCATTTCTTTATTGTGATTGGATGTTGTTTGCTTGCATTGAAAGTTTTTTGAGGCTTTGCTTTGTATTAAAGATTGAATCTTTTTGTAGGAATGATGTAATATATATATTTGTCAGGTACACTTGTAGTATGGGCTACCCGTAGTGAACCATGGGGCTTTGGTATATGTAAATTAATGTAGTACAAGTTTCTTTTGTGAAATGAAATATATTTTGTTAACTAATAGTTACAAAGTTTAATAAAAGATGTACTCTTTATAACAGGTTTTGCATATTCTCTTTTTGCACAAAATCAAGCAGGAACTCAACATTTAAATTTTTGTATCCCCATATCTTTGAGAGCACTTATACTATATTTGAGTATCAATTGTTAAGTTTGAAAAAAAAAACCGAGGTGTGACAGCTTGGTATTAGAGCATAAGAGATTAGATGCCTATTATGGACAATAGGTGGGGAGCCCAATAGGTGCACTGGAGTCATTGTTATTGTTACACTTTTTTATTATGTATGATATATTAATACTAAGGTGAAAGGTTAAATGATGAATGTTGGTTTGTGTTTTTGTTGTTTAATGACATTTATTGTTGTATTGGTGTGAGTATCCCTAGTTGTGATAACTATGATCATGTTGCTTGTATGAATTCCTAATCATTGAGAATCCATTATTATAGTGTTGTTGGTATTAGGTTTGTTTTCAAAATGATTGTATGTGACATAAGTGGTTTAATTGTATCGTATAAGGATGCTTGATTTAATGAATAACCCTTATAATGTAATGTATTGATAATCTAATCCTTGTATACCTTTCTAAGACAAAATGCCTAGAGCAAGGAACCGATTAACAACAAGGCCTAGACAAACAACTAGATCATCTCCACTATCTCATGGTAATGTAACTGGGGAAAGAGCTGCAATATATCTAACTGCTGGTTCAAAATGCCATAACGTGACCCTAATTCAGGAATTTAAAGCACTAACTCCTCCAATCTTTCTGGGTGGGCCTAATTTTCTTGAAGCTGAGAATTGGATGAAAGAAATAAAGAAAATACTGGATGTAATGGCAATGCCTGAGGAAATGAGAGTTTCTTTAGCTTCCTTCATGTTGAGGGATGAAGCAGACAACTGGTGGGATATGATCAAGACTACTCAAGATGTAACTAAGATGGTTTGGATGTAATTTGAGGAGCTGTTTTTGACTAATTACTTTCCAGAGGCCGTTAGAATACAAAAAAGAGCTGAATTTATACACTTGGTTCAAAGGAACATGATAGTGACTGAATATGTAGCAAAGTTTACACAACTATCTAGATATGCTCCAAATGTGGTTGCAGATGAACAAATACGTGCTGAACAATTCCAAGAAGGGTTGAGATTGAGCATTAGAGCACAGGTCGCTCCCTTGATGCTTCGTACTAACAGTGAGGTTGTGGCAAGGGCTCTTCTACCCCTTCTCTTACTTGCTTCTGATATCCATTCCTATGCCCAACCATTTTTATCTGTTTCCTTCTGCCATCTACAACTTTGTTATTATTTCCTAGGTTCTTTTACTAGATGTTATGTTGGTGCATTGCATGGATATTATCGATTGCAATCTTTTAAAAGATGTTAAAATATTGACAACATCTCAATGTGCCACTATTTTGATGTTGTTCTTTCTTGTCTTTCATACCATGTTCTCACTGTTATATTGAAGCTTTGTTTGTCATCTTACCTCTTTTATTACCCATGGGAGTCAGGTTTTTGGGTTAATGTTTACGAAATTTTGCATTATAGTTAATTGAAGAATTTCTAATGATGCTCATGTTCATGTTATGGTGCTTTATGTTGTTCCTTATTTTTAATTTGGGTTTTTCCTTATATTTGAACAATCAACGCAAAAGATCAGTTAACGAGAAAATATCAAAACCATCTATTTATGCAATGGATAATGATTTTGCAAAGGGAAATGCAGATAAAAATGGATACAACAGCAAAAGGAAAAAATAGCCCTTCAAGAATTTTTTTTAATATTATAAGAATAATTTTACATACAATTTATCAGAGAAACAAATTTAGCATCGTTTGTTGAATCTTCAACCACCAAGAACACAGGTTCAACCATGAAGAATGTGAGGATTTCCCCCAGGTTTACAATAATCCCATTCAGAAAGGTAACATAAATATGTTTTTTCATCAAGTTTTACAATCAAGGAAAAACAAAACTAATGATACTTTTTAATTTCCCTTAATCTGGTAGCAAAAATTTACCATAACATGCTGAATCTAACTATAGATTTTATAATTTAATAATATGCAAAAAGGCAGGGAAACTTTAATATTTCTATCAAAAAAATATAAGCACAAGAAAAAACAAAGCAAAGATCAAACCAACCCACGTAAACTGAACATAGATAATAGGAAAAATAAAAAAACTTGTATTCAAATAAATGATGTCTAGCAACACCATGTAAATCAAACCGTACCAGAAGAATGCAGACAATAGTATTGTTATCACAATGTAACCAGATTGGAAATGATCCTTAGTAACAAATATCACAAAGAAAACCCCAATATTTTTTTCCATAAAGAATACCAAGAGAACACCACTAAAACTTGGAAGAAATTTAAAATCAAATACCGATAGAAAGAAAGCAGAACACGCAATTAAGAACAACAATCAGTTGATGAAACTCATCATAATGTACCATTATTTACTGAACCTTCAATCACAAAAAATACTCATGCAGTTCACCCAATAACAATGCAACTAATTTCCCTGAAGTTTACGAGAGACCTATTCACAAAAGGCAACATGTTCCTACTTTTTTCATTAGGTTTGACAAATAAACCAATCTAAGGGAAAAAAAATCCAAATGCTCATCAAGCCAGTGGAAGTAAATTAAAAGGTACAAAAATCAAATCAAATACATATAAAAATACCTTGAAATGAACTCTAAGATCTAACCCCTTGGCCTTGCAAGCTGCGTATCAAAACCAGGCAACTATAAGATACAAATAATGAAAATGAGAGCTTTCTTCGGTCCTCAAAAATAGAAAAATAAATGCAACTAAAATAAAGAACCATTAATCTACTTCACATACGCAAGACATAATAGATTCAAAAGATCTCATCTCCAAAAACCTCATATTTCAAGAAAAAATGCCTTTTTTGCTCGTTGAGAAATTATCAAACACTACGTTTAAAAACTTTGGTTTCATTTTCTCAACAACCTAACAGACAGAGAGGCTCATAAAAGTAATATGAAATGGGAAGGTGCTTACACTTAGTGGGGTTGTCTAACTCTCTGGAGTATTTCACCTAAAAAAAGCATAAAAAATAAGATGTTTCAAACATATGTAGCAGAAGAAGATGAAGAAGAAGAATGAAAAAAGACCACAGTGCGATACCATGGCGACTGATGCCGCTTCTGCCACACTAGAGAGGTTGATCTATTGTTTTGTCGAGAGAAGAGGCGAAGGCGGGACTTCAAGGATTAGGGTTTGCCTTTATAGAGTGGAACCCTAATGGGCCTGCTCCCAAATCATTTAGTTTGGGGTTAGGCTGGGCTTGGATGGCAAACCCTAGTCACAGTCCAAATTCAAGAGTAACAAGTCTAAAATCAAATAAATGCTTTGTTAATTATTAATTTTAAATTTATTCTTTATTATTCTTTACATTTTCTTTCTTTATTTTTTTTCTCTATTTTCCTTTTCCCATATTTTCTTTCAAATTTTTCGAAAACCTAACATATTTGAAAACTTATCATTTAATAATTTATTCTTTTGTACAATGAGTTCATTATGCACATTCTTGCTAATTCTGGAAGGCAATTTTGTGTCATTGATATTTCAAAGCAAACCCACCCAACTAAAAAGAAATTTCGGTTACCTTTGATTGGAAAAATACAAAGGAAAGGAAAACAAAGAAGAAAAGTGACCGAAAGAAAAAAAATAAAGAAAAATATGTTTTGACGGAACGTACCAAACCCTCTATGTACCATACCACTAGACGACTTGCCGGCATGCCTAGTATCAATCTTGAATTATGATCGGACTTCTTGCCTGAAAATGTCTAATTTGCCTCAAGAATGGACAAAGTGATTCAAACATTTACCCAATGCTATCCAATTGATAATATCAATTGCATAGGGAAATAGACATTTACTTGGGCTAACTTTCAACCATTTGTTTTTGACACACTATGCTAAACACCATTCTTAATGCTTCTAAGATTTGATTGAACATGAATAATGAATCACCAAACCTTCAAATAATTTTAATTCTATCCCAACTTGCCTTAATCTCTTTCACATTCCCTTTCCTTTAATTTTCTCAACTGTCGAGAGCATCGGAACTTCATAGAGAGAGAAAGAAAACAAAGG
Source organism: Vitis vinifera (assembly GCF_030704535.1). Lineage (NCBI taxonomy): Eukaryota > Viridiplantae > Streptophyta > Magnoliopsida > Vitales > Vitaceae > Vitis > Vitis vinifera. The sequence continues at coordinate 7,349,332 of NC_081812.1, forward strand.
AGATTCAAATGAAATCACATTGCTAATATTGTATTGTCTCATGGAAAAACTGTTGCTCATAATAAAAGAAGAGGCCACATCTTTATTTTTGCAAGGTTATCTGAAAAAACCTGTGTGAATGGAGAACTTATAAGACATAACTAGACAAAAAGCTTGAATAAGTAGTAACATCCACCCAGCTCAGAAAAAGGCCCTTTAACTTCTTTCATGCATCCACCATATATTGATCTAATACAACAACTTCCACCCTTATCTTTTCAGAACTGCTAGCCTGCAAATTCTCACAGAGTTCAGCAGAGCAAGGAAAATGATTTTTTGTAAAAATAAGAATAACCCAGTTATAAATCTTGAAAATTAACCCTAGAATATTAAAAAATGTGATACAGATGGGAGCTATGCCTCCAACCAGAAGGTCCAATTCTCATGGCTAGCTCCATTGAGTCTACAAATGTATGAAGGTGGACCACCATCATGCGATTCAAGAGTTGTAAACAATTTCATAAGGATAAATTACAATGAAGACATACAATTACCAGAAATAATGTATAATAATTAGTAATATACTTACTAGGAAGTACATTATCTGCAAATGACTAACTGGATAAAGGAACAGTAATGTTAAGGACTGAAACCCAAACCTCCTCTAAAGAACTGGGAGAAAAAACATCACATTGATTCTTGTGTTTGTTAGAATCATATCACTGTTTAGCATTTAGACGTGTAAAAAAGTCCGACAAAGGCATGCATATAGCCTACAAACTCTTGAAAATCAGAAATTACGCAAAGCAACTAACTAGGAAACTTTAAATCATCCAACAAAAGTCCTCATTTCCTTGCATATTTATGGCCTAATTATTAGAGGTCTGTTTGGATTGGCTTTTGAAAGCTAAAATGTCTTTTCTAAGTCCAACAAGAATATTTTGTGTTTTGGATAATTTCAATATCGTGTTTTTGGCTTTAAGAAGAGCTTAAGACTGAAGTAAATACATTATTGCCCCTTATGGAAGCTTCTTTTAGCTTATATGGGACGTTGTTCCATGTTTAATGAAGCCGCCATAATACCAAAATGGCCTTCTTAAAATCATGGCTTTAGTTTCAACTTATATTTCTAGCTAAAGCTGATATCAAAAGCAAAACCTATCCCCAACAAGGCCTTCCAGGTATGACAAGGTCTGCTGCTTGACCCTATTGCAGTGCCCCATAGTAAAAAAGGACAAATAATGAAAAACACACCAAAATGTTCATGCATGTATGAAACAACATCAATTCTTAGATAACACTTGCATTTTATTATACTTACCCTAAATAAAATTCTAAATGAACCCTATGAGATCCCCCATCCTAAAGGGTATGTGGCTTATAAGTAGACAAATGGGGAAAAGAGCTACAATGTTTCAACATATCATCACTTCTTGCAGGGAACTTCAAGCTTCCTAAAAATAAGAAAGATACTGGAAAGATCACCTGCAAAAGAAACAGACCCTTAAAAAAATTTCATACCTCAGCCCATGATAACCATGAATTTAAGATCTTTGGATTGAATATTTTTCAGAGAGTAGTTAGCAAATAACACCACTCCAAAAATGAATAACAAGACCAAACATTTCCACAAGGTGGGGAAGTGCAATCACTAATTCTTAAAACCAGCATTATCAGGATGAAGTTTATACGAAAAATATTGACCATGATTCATTTCTAAGGCATAAATTATACAAACAAACTCAATTTATGAATCTGGCAGAATATTAGCTTGAAAGTTAATAGCTACATACCATCCAAGTCTGTCGAGGAGAGTCCTTCGTGGCTTTAAATGACAACTTTGAACCCATGTTTAGTTCCTTTGCCACTTCGGGGGCATGTTCGAAAAGAAAAGACAAAGAATTGGAATCAACCATAGAAAAATTATAACTGGAGCCTACTACCCGACTTGCATCTCTCAAATCAAAAAACAAAAGAGGTTTTAAGAAGAATTATGGAATGAAAAATTTTCCCAAAAAAGAAAAAAAAAATCAAGAAGATAGCTTATGACCACATTAGCTACAATAGATCATGAGCTCAAGGCTCATGTTATGAATAGCTCTAGGTTGTGGTTGACTTGAACGACTCTAGGCGGTGATCTTAGGTCTCCAGATGCTATAAACCTCTCCGGGCTGTGGATAATATGGGCTACTCTAGGTTGTGAGCTTAGGGCTCTAGTTGCTATGAACAACTCTAGGCCGTGGCTAACATGAACAACTTTGGGTCATGAGCTCAAGGATCTGGATGCTATTAACAACTCATAATTGGGGATGACATGAGCTACTATGGGTCGTGAGCTCAAGGCTCTAGTTGCTATGAACAACTCTAGGCTTTCGTAGATATGAACGACTCCCGATCGTGAGCTTAGGCTTTTTAATGCTATGAACAACTTAGGGTTTTCGATGACATGAAAGACTACAGTTCGTGAGCTCAGGGCTTTTGATGTTATGAAAAACTCAAGGTCGTGGATGACATGATCTACTTTGGGTCATGAGCTTAGGGCTCTAGATGCTATGAATAGCTTAGGGCTATGGATCACATTAACTACTTTGGGTCATGAGCTCTAGGCTGTGGTTGAATTGAATGACTCTAGGTTGTGAGCTCTGGGTTTTAGATGCTATGAACAACTTAGGGTTTTCGATGGCATGAAAAACTTTGGGTCATGATCTTAGGGTTCCAGATGTTATGAACAACTTAAGGTTCTGGATGACATGAATGACTCAGGGTTGTGAACAAAGGGTTATAGATACTATGAACATCTCAGGGTGTGGTTGACATGAATGACACTGGGTCATCAGCTCAGGGCTTTAGATGCTATGAATATGATTTTTTTGATCCAATCGGGTCTTTAAATTAAAAACATTTATAAAACCTATGACCTCATACTAGCGTAGCAAAGCTACTATAGCATAGTGGCTCTAGGGTTGAACTCTGGGATGGGTTTTCATTCTACCAGTGATATACTCAAGATTAGAAATTGAATTTAATGATTTCCTTTATCAAAAACTTAAAATTTAAAAGAAAATAAATTTTTTTTTGAAAGTGGTGTTTAAAACTAAACTAATATAGAACTAGGTAAAAATGGAAGAAAGAAAGTTTCCCGGAGCTAGAGGTTGCTAGGATCAAGTTCAAAATGCAAAGTGGGAAATTCCGGATTTTTCTTCTCGCATTGGGGACAACAACATAAAGGATGGTTGTTTCCCGAACCGGTATAGGTTTAACAATGAAGATTTAATCCATAAAAAGTCAATAGAAATGGTAGTCAAGTTCCATTAATGGCTTTAGACACTATGGGTCTTCACCTTGAGCCACTTTCCAGTGGCTCGTACATGATAACTAATGGACTGATATGGATCTAGCAATAAGTATCCACAGAGACCTGAAGCTTACCATGTATTGGCCATTCAAAGTGATTCTAAGGGATTTGAAGCAAAACTTTAGATTTAAAAGCCATTTATGAACTCCAACTACTTGTATTTAATGCACGAGAGTTTTCCACTTTAGCATCTGGACTTTTCACCTAGCTTCCTTCACTCCAAGAAACCAAAAGTTTAGCCTCTCATCCTCTGGGAAAACATCCTCAGAGGTTGTTTGGCTTCCAAGAAAAAGAAAATAGTAGAGAGAAAAGGAAAGCAAAGAGAGCCCTGTATTTTACTAAGGGTAAAATATACAATGTGTCCGTCTCGTTCGAGAGGTGATTTCCACCCCTTATATAGTCTTTACAAAAGCAAAGCTTGTGATTGGCTAATTACAGGGATAAGAAAGGAATTTACATCAAAAAATACAAAAGAAAAGATCTAAAGTGGAGTCAGCAGAATAGAGGAGAATTCGCACCACGCATGGGCTGGTGCGAATTTCGCACAAGGAGAGGTGTTGTGCGAATTTCGCACAAGCTAGGAGCAGTTGTCTTCTGAAGGCCATATCTTCCTCATTTCAGCTCCAAATAGTACATAGTTTAAAGCGTTGGATTCTTGACTTCCTGAGCTTTGAAATGGTATATAGCATGTAGAATGGACTTCAGGAAGTGCTCCAAAAGTGCAAAAGAAGATTGTAGTTGTTGTCCTCTGTTTTCTTCATTCTGTTTGTTTTTCCTCTTTGCTTCCCTTCTTTACTTGGCTTGTCTTAATGATCCAAAAAGCTGTCAAAACACTAAAACTAGCCACAAATATGATTAGAAGTCATTGCTAGGTCCTTAACATGCCAATTGGAATAAAGATGGAGAATTACTACACAAAAGTGCTTAAAACATAATGAATTAAAGGTGCAAAATAGCACTTTTTGGGTAGTAATCACTCCCCCCAACTGACACATTGCTAGTCTCTGAGCAATGAAGGAGAGAAAAAGAAAGAAAGAAAAATAGATAATATAATAATTTACAAAATCATGCTGATCACTCCAAAAAATAATCAAGTGGCATGATTGGATCAAACTCTCACATGGCAAGTCAAGGATATACTCAATCATCAACAAGAGTCATCAAATAACTTACCTATCACAACATACAAAGAGCGGGCATTATGCAAATTTGAGTATCAAAATAATTTCCACTCCCAAAGGACCAACACTTAATCTTCCACAAAAATCTAAGTGTTAGGTGCATAGTTTCCAGTTATAGTATGTCAAACTATATTCTCCCCCCAACTAAGGTTTTTCTCTAACTTTAGCAACACTAACCCATATATAAAAGGCTAAGAACACACCTCTTTTTCTTTTTCTTTTTTTTCTTTTTTTTTTTTTTTTTTTTTTTTTTTTTTTTTTTTTATAAATACTCCACCCATCCACCCATGTAACAAGCAGTGAGGTCGGTGACTCCCAACCAGTAGAGGCTTAGGGCACCAGGCTTTAAAGATTTTCACCATATACCCCTCGGACCTTGCTCGGGTTTCAAAACAAGTGAAGCAAATTTTTTTTTTTCATAAAACACATTGGCCTTTTATAAGGTGTCCCAACACTAATAGAATGAGGTCAATGGCACCAAGTCGAAAATTTCCTAAGTTTAGGGGGTGAGAAAGTTTTCCATCTTATAATTGGAATCTAATGTGTTTAGTGTGTGAAAAGATTAGAGTGGAAGACTTAAGATTGAAATCAAAAGGAGCTTCAACAATTTATCAACTTTAATAAGCATAATACAAACTCTGAGACTATGGCAATAAGATAAGAATTTAATTTCTCCCATTTACTTTTAAGAATTTATCTTTGAGAAAACAAAGAGAGTTTGCAAAAAAATTTGTTAGCAAAATAACTTAACAAAAAATTCAACAAATTACTTCCTCAACTCTCCCTCCAACTAGGATGAACATTGTCCCCAATGTTCCAAAAGCAAGTGATAATAAAAGGGAGGAAGTGATACCTCCTGATAGTAAGAGACTCTGAATGAACAGGAGAAACCACATGTTGCAAAAGAAAAAGAAATCATAAGAGTGATGAATAGAGGAAATAAAAAGGAATAGCTAAAATACACAAAAAAGAAGATGTCTATATAAACTGAGAGAGTACAATATACAAGATAAACATAGAATACATCCAATCCCAGTATAAAAGTGGTCCAAAATATATAAGACATCCAAAAACGTAGAATATAGATACAAAAAAAAAGAGAGGAGTGATCGTATGATCAAGTAGTAGGCTCCTCTAGTGGATAGGAGGGGTCCTCCGCTGCAACTGTGGAAGGTACCACTACAGGTGGAGCTGGTGGCAAAAGACCTAGGTACTGCTGAATCTCACGGAGAATGAGAGTCTACTGGTGCTGCCGAAGTTGGAAGTGGTCCATCCGCTCCATAATGGTCGTCTGAGTAGTGGTCAGATTCTGGAAAGAAGAGGGCAAGTCACGATACTCTGCACTAAGGATAGTAATGGGCTGCTCTGAGGTAGGAGGAACAGCAGGTGGGCCGTCAGACGATGCTGCCTCTGGTACAAGCTGTGGAGGGACATCCCTTGGTGCGGGAAGTTCTGGGGAATGCTGATGGAGTCATACCTGATTCCATTGGTCAAGAGAGAAGCTCTCTTGACAATGGCGGCGGGGCTCAGAATGAGGGTCTGCAGGGAAACCCATATGAGCAAAAACATGGCATAGCAGCCGAGGGAAAAGTAAAAGAATGGTGTCTGCCCTCGTAAGACGCTGCGTATGCACCTTCTCCTCAAAATGGAGGAGGGTGGCCATAATCAAATGATGGGGGCCAAAGTAGTAGCCCTCAGAGATACGGAATAATGCCTCTAGAATGGCCCCTCGCCTCTACACTCTATGCTGAAGAGGAAAAAGATTGGCGCGAAGCACCACATCAACTAGGAGCATCCCAAGGGGAAGCTCCTTCTGCATAATGATCCTCTGGGAAGATGTCCCTCGAGATAGGATAAACCATGTCCCACTCAGAAAGTGGGGCCTAGTGCCTAAATGCAGCGGGATCTGCTAGTGCATAAGGGATATGGAAAGCCTCGGTAATCTGTCTTGCCCCCAAAATACCCTGGCGTCCATCAATGGTAAAAAGGATCGAGGCTGGTACCGAGACGCCACGAGTAGTCATAGACTGGTAAAAGTCTAAAGCTACTCGAGGATAAAAGAACTGGGGCGGAGTCATAAAGGGTACAAGATGGTACCTCTCAAGTAGGCAGTATGAATCCCGCAACTCAGGCTGTTGTCGTAAAATAGAGTGATCAAAATATGCCTCGACATGAAATGCTCTCGATCGGCAATCGGAGTTGCCCTCAATGGGCGAGCTGGCTATAGGGTGCCTGGTGGTAGGAGGCTGAGACTGTGAATCCCGAGGTGCTCTGGAGGACTCTCCTGGCTTTGAAGTCTTGGCCTTCTTTGTAGGAGGACTCCTAGGTGGAATCTGAATAGGGGCCACAGGCGTGGCAGATGCTCTCCTCGTATGGTATCTGCGCTGAGGGGCAGAATCAGGTAAATATGGAGGTGCATCTAGTGGGGCCCGCACAGGGGCAGCTCTCTGGCTGCTCTGGGGAGCTGAGGCATAGCCTCCTCGGGTCTTAGGCATGAGAAAGCGATGAAATGAGGCTAAGAGGCTTGGGATTGGAGAGGCTTGGGATTGAGAAGCTCAAAAATTCGAACAAGGGGGGGTGTTGTGCGAAAATTTCGCACAAGGGAGGTGCGAATTTTGCACAAGGCAATGTGTTGTGCGAAAATTTCGCACAAGGCACTATTCACCCGCCCAAATGCAAAATTGTGGTGCTTTCAAATGGGAAAAATTCTTGGTTTTTGAGGGTAGGAAATGCTGGCTGAGGTAGGAAAGGAGTTTTTCATGGCGGCTAAACTTGGAATTGGGAGCTTTACAAGAAGAGAATGAGAGATTTTGAAGCTCCCATAGCCGGCGACAATGGGTTTCTCATGAAGAAACCGTGGCTTTGATGGCTATGTTTGAGGTTTTGATTTGGAAAAATCAAGGTTGGTTTCGTTTAGGGATGAATTTGGAGTGTTGAGTGAAGAAATGAAGGGTTTTTGATGGTGGAAGGAGGAGAATGAGCTGAAGATGGAAGGTGCGGACTGTTGTGAATAGTGCTGGCTGCGACTATGGAGTGAAGCTATGGAGATTGGCTGCCATGGTGGGGTTCATGATGAGGTATGATGATGGAGAGGACCTCGTGGATGGAAAAGGGGGATCGGAAGAGAGGTGTTGAGAGAATTGAAGAAGAAGAAGCTTAGAATTGAAGAGGAGAAAATGGCTTTTAAAGAGGAAGTGCGAATTTCGCACAAGGTGATGGGTAGTGCGAAAATTTCGCATTCCTGTGGTTCTCCAAGACAGAGAGCATGGTTTTGAAAATTGGCCACAAAAACGAATTCGCACAAGGATCGCACAAGGTTCGAATTCTTGTGATTTTTGCACTGAGATTTTGGGGATAGACCGAGAACATGGTTTTGAAAATTTGTCACAAAAGAGAATTCACACGAGGGGATGTGTTGTGCGAAAATTTCGCACAAGGGGAATGGGTGGTGCGAATTTTGCTGTGTCTTGGCTTTTCTCCCATGTTTTCCCTTGTTTTCATTCTTCAAGCTTTCCTACCTACATGTTAACACAAAAAACCAATTCAAACCACATTAGAACGAAATTAAAGTCAAAAATAAAAATCAAAACATGCATAAACACAAGAAAAAACACTAGATTAAACTAAAATCAACTAAAAAGAAAACAAAAAGAGGATGAACTTTTTAGTCTTTGAAGAGACTAAGTTCAACCATGAACTGAGTGTTTTCATGTTGGAGGTGGATCAAGGAGGATGAATTCCTCCTTGTCTCGGGAAAATGATTCCATATAGGGCTTGAGACGATGCCCATTCACTTTGAAAGTTCGAGTGCTATTGAAGTTGAGTAGTTCCACTACTCCATTTGATTGCACATCATGAATTATGAAAGGGCCCGTCCACCTTGATTTCAATTTTCCCGAAAAAAGATGAAGCTTAGAGTCATAAAGCAAGACTATTTGCCCCTTGGCAAAATTCTTCTAATTTACCAACTGATCATGCCATTTCTTCAACCTCTCTTTTGCAATTTTTGAATTGAGGTAAGCATCATTCCTCATTTCCTCCAATTCATTCAAATCCAAACATCTCTTCAACCCGACTCTTGTCAAATCCATGTTGAGCTTCTTGATTGCCCACCATGCTTTATATTCGACCTCTACTGGAAGATGGCATGCTTTGCCATAAACAAGGCGATAAGGAGACATTCCAAGAATGGTCTTGTAAGCGGTCCTATAAGCCCATAATGAATCCAGGAGCTTAATAGACCAATCCTTCCTATTCACATTCACCACCTTCATCAGTATATTCTTGATTTCCCGGTTGGCTAACTCAACTTGGCCACTTGTTTGAGGGTGATAAGGTGTAGCTACCTTGTGCTTGACCCCATATTTGGCTAGAAGAGTCTCAAAAGGCTTATTGCAAAAGTGGGTTCCTCCATCACTGATAATGGCCTTAGGCACTCCAAATCTTGCAAAGATGTTCTCCTTGAGGAATTTAAGAACCACTTTATGATCATTGCTTCTACATGGGATTGCTTCTACCCACTTAGAGACATAATCCACTTCCACCAAAATGTAGGAGTGTCCAAAAAACATTGGAAATGGTCCCATGAAGTCTATCCCCAAACATCAAAGACATCCACTATCAAGATGGGGTTCAAGGGCATCATATTTCGGCGTGTTAGCTTCCCAAGCCTTTGACACCGATCACATCCCTTTCACATAGAGTGGGCATCCTTGAAAAGAGAGGGCCACCAAAAACCTGATTGGATCACTTTCATAGCTGTTTTCTGGGAAGCAAAATGACCTCCACATGCACTATCATGACAATGGGATAGAATTCCTGATTGCTCTTGTTCAGGAACACATTTCCTTATGATTTGATCCGCATAATATTTGAAGAGAAAAGGCTCCTCCCAATAATAGGCATGGATCTTAGCAAAGAAATGCCTCTTGTCTTGGGCACTCCACTCACTTGGAACTTCTTTAGTAACCAAGTAATTTGCAATGTGAGAATATCATGGAGCTACCTCTATTGACATGAGAGACTCCTCAGGGAAGTCATCATTGATAGGTAGACCATGTGAGTCATGTGCTATCACAAGTCTTGACAAGTGGTCAGCTACCACATTTTCTACTCCCTTTTTATCCCGAATTTGGAGATTGAATTCTTGGAGCAAAAAGATCCATCTTATCAATCTTACCTTGGCATCTTGCTTGGTTAGCAAGTACTTCAAATTGGAATGGTCAGTGAACACCACTATAGAGGACCCTACCAAATAGGCACGAAACTTATCCAAGGCAAAAACTACTGCCAACAACTCCTTCTCAGTAGTTGTGTAGTTCCTTTGAGCCTCATTCAAAGTTTTGCTTGCATAATAAATCACATAGGGCTTTCCATCTTCTCTTTGCCCCAAAACAGCCCCCATAGCAAGATCACTTACATCACACATTACGTCAAAAGGTAATTTCCAATTTGGGGCTCTCACTATTGGTGCAGTTGTGAGGAATTGCTTCAGTTCCTCAAAACTCTTCTGACATTTCTCATCCCACACAAACTTGGCATCCTTTACCAAGAGTTCACAAAGAGGCTTTGAGATTTTTGAGAAATCCTTAATGAACCTCCTATAGAACCCAACATGTCCTAGGAATTGCCTAATTCCTTTAACATTTATGGGAGGTGGCAACTTAACAATTAGCTTCACCTTTGCCTTATCTACCTCAATGCCATTTTTGGAGATTATATGTCCTAAGACAATTCCTTGTTGTACCATAAAATGACACTTCTCCCAATTTAGCACTAGGTCTTTCTCAATACATCTTTGGAGAACAACTTCTAAATGCAACAAACACTCCTCATAAGAACTTCCATAAACAGTGATGTCATCCATGAAGACTTCCATGATGCGCTCCACCATATCACTGAAGATGCTTAGCATACATCTTTGGAAAGTTGCAGGAGCATTACATAGACCAAAGGGCATTCTCCTATACGCAAAAGTACCAAAGGGGCAAGTGAAGGTTGTCTTTTCTTGATCTTCCAAATCAATCTCTATTTGGAAGTACCCCGAGTAACCATCCAGAAAACAGTAGAAAGAATGTTCTGAGACTCTCTCTAGGACTTGGTCCATGAAAGGTAATGGGAAATGGTCCTTCCTAGTCACTGAATTCAACCTCCTGTAGTCTATACACACCCTCCATCCTGAGGTAGGACGTGTAGAGACTTCCTCCCCTTTCTCATTCTGGATCACAGTAATTCCAGATTTCTTTGGGACTACTTGGGTGGGGCTCACCCACAAGCTATCTGAAATGGGATATATGATCCTTGCTTGAAGTAGCTTCAGAACTTCACCGCTCACCACCTCTTGCATGTGAGGATTCAACCTCCTCTAGGGCTGCCTCACTGGTTTTGCATCTTCCTCCATATAGATATGGTGGGTGCACACCAAAGGGCTAATCCCTTTCAGATCAGAAATTTGCCATCCAATGGTTTTCTTGCATTTTCTGAGGACTCCCAAAATGCTATCCTCTTGATCACTTGTGAGAGTTGAAGAAACCACCACTGGACATTTCTCAGCTTCCTCCAAATATGCATACTTCAAATCAACAGGAAGCGGCTTCAAAACAAGCTTTGGAGGGTCCTCCATAGCTGCTCCTTGTGAGTCCTCCTTATTGAACAGTGGTAAGATCTCTTCCCGTCTCCTCAAAGGAGACATGATGGCTAGCACATTAGAGGGTTCAGGTAACCCTTCTTCAAGCACTTCAAGGCTTTCATTCAAGCTCTCTTTTAAATTCTTGTCACAATGCTCTTCAACCAAGGTGTTGATCAAGCACACCTCCTCCAATCCTTCCTCCTCTTCTGGGTAAAGATGCCTCTTGCATAGGTGGAATATGTTTAATTCCAAGGTCATGTTTCCAAATGTGAGCTACATCACCCCATTCCTACAATTGATGATGGCATTGGAGGTAGCTAGGAAAGGTCTCCCAAGGATGATTGACACATAATTTGCTTCCTTAACAGTGGGATCCGTATCAAGCACAACAAAATCCATAGGATAGTACCGTAAAAGGGTCCGGGCGAGTACGGGGAAAGGTAGAATCCAAGTGAATACCAGATAAGGGTAGAATCCTGGTGAGTACCAGAGAAGGGTAGAATCCGGGCGAGTACCGTGGAAGGGTTGAATCCCGGTGAGTACCGGAGAAGGGTAGAATCCAGGCGTTTACCAGCGAATGTTAGAATTTGGGCGAGTACCAGAAAAGAGTCTGGGTGAGTATTAGAGAAAAGTGGAATCCGGGCGAGTACTAGAGAAGAGTAGAATCCGGGCAAGTACCGGAGAAGGGTTGAATCCGAGCGAGAACTGGAGAAGGGTAGAATTTGGACGAGTACCGAAAAAAGGGCCCGAGCGAGAATCGGGAAAGGTAGATTCCAGGCAAGTACCGGAGAAGGGTAGAGTCTAGTTAGTACCGAAAAATGGTAGAATCGGGGCGAGTACTGGAAAAGGGTCGGGGCGAGTACAAGGAAAGGTTGAATCCAGGCGAGTACCGGAGAAGGGTAGAATCCGGGCGAGTACCGGAGAAGGGTAGAATCCTGGCGAGTACCGGAGAAGGGTAGAATCCGGGTGAGTACCGGAAAAGGGTCCGGGCGAGTACTGGGAAAGGTAGATTCCAAGCGAATACCGGATAAGGGTAGAATTTGGGCGAGTACCGGAGAAGGCTACAATCCGGCGTGAGTACCGTGGAAGGGTTGAATCCTGGTGAATACCGGAGAAGGGTAGAATCCTGGCGTTTACCAACAAAGGTTAGAATCTAGGCGAGTACCAGAAAAAAGTCCGGGTGAGTATTGGAGAAAAGTGGAATCTGGGCGAGTACCGGAGAAGGGTTGAATCCGAGCCAGAACTGGAGAAAGGTAGAATCCGGACAAGTACCGAAAAAGGGTCCGAGCGAGAACCAGGAAAGGTAGATTCCAGGCGAGTACCGGAGAAGGGTAGGGTCTGGTTAGTACCGAAAAATGGTAGAATCGGGGCGAGTACTGGAAAAGGGTTCGGACGAGTACAGGGAAAGGTTGAATCCAGGCGAGTACCAGAGAATGGTAGAATCCGGGTGAGTACCGGAGAAGGGTAGAATCAGCGCGAGTACCGGAAAAGGGTCCAGGCGAGTACCGGAAAAGAGTACGGGTGAGTATTGGAGAAAAGTGGAATCCGGGCGAGTACTGGAGAAGGGGTTAATCCAAGCCAGAACTTGAGAAAGGTAGAATCCGGACGAGTACCGAAAAAGGGTCCGAGCGAGAACCGGGAAAGGTAGATTCCAGGTGAGTACCGGAGAAGGGTAGAGTCTGGTTAGTACTTTAAAATGGTAGAATCGGGGCGAGTATTGGAAAAGGGTCCGGGCGAGTACCGGAAAAGAGTCCGGGCGAATATCGGGAAAGGTAGATTCCAACCGAATACCGTTAAGGGTAGAATCTGGGTGAGTACCGAAGAAGGGTAGAATCCGGGCAAGTACCGTGGAAGGGTTGAATCCCGGTGAGTACCAGAGAAGGGTAGAATCCTGGTGTTTACCAGCGAAGGTTAGAATATGGGCGAGTACCAGAAAAGAGTACGGGTGAGTATTGGAGAAAAGTGGAATCCGGGCGAGTACTGGAGAAGGGTTGAATCCGAGCCAGAACTTGAGAAAGGTAGAATCCGGACGAGTACCGAAAAAGGGTCCGAGCGAGAACCGGGAAAGGTAGATTCCAGGCGAGTACCGGAGAAGGGTAGAGTCTGGTTAGTACTTTAAAATGGTAGAATCGGGGCGAGTACTGGAAAAGGGTCCGGGCGAGTACAGGGAAAGGTTGAATCCAGGAGAGTACCGAAGAAGGGTAGAATCTGGGCGAGTACCAAAAAAGGGTTCGGGCGAGTACTGAGAAAGGTAGAATCTGAGCAAATATCGAAAAAGGGTCCGGACGAGTACCGAGAAAGGTAGAATCCAGATGAATACCGTAGAATGGAAAAAACCCGGGCGAGTAATGGAGAAGGGTAGAATCCATGCGATTACCGGAGAAGGTAAAATCCAGGCAAGTACCGAAGAAGGGTAGAATCCGGGCGAATAAGGAAAAATGGTAGAATTCGGTCGAGTACCGGAGAAGGGAAGAATTAGGGCGAGTACCGTAAAAGGGTCTGGGCGAGTACGGGGAAAGGTAGAATCCAAGTAAATACCAGATAAGGGTAGAATCCGGGCGAGTACCAGAAAAGGGTAGAATCCGAGCGAGTACCGTGGAAGGGTTGAATCCCGGTGAGTACCGGAGAAGGGTAGAATCCAGGCATTTACCAGTGAAGTTTAGAATCTGGGCGAGTACCAGAAAAGAGTCCGGGTGAGTATTGGAGAAAAGTGGAATCCGGGTGAGTACTGGAGAGGAGTAGAATCAGGGCAAGTACCAGAGAAGGGTTGAATCCGAGGGAGAACTGGAGAAGGGTAGAATTCGGACGAGTACCGAAAAAGTGCCCGAGCGAAAATCGGGAAAGGTAGATTCCAAGCAAGTACCGGAGAAGGGTAGAGTCTGGTTAGTACCGAAAAATGGTAGAATCGGGGCTAGTACTGGAAAAGGGTCCGGGCGAGTACAAGGAAAGGTTGAATCCAGGCGAGTACCGGAGAAGGGTAGAATCCGGGCGAGCACCAGAAAAGGGTAGAATCCGAGCGAGTACCGTGGAAGGGTTGAATCCCGGTGAGTACCGGAGAAGGGTAGAATCCAGGCATTTACCAGTGAAGTTTAGAATCTGGGCGAGTACCAGAAAAGAGTCCGGGTGAGTATTGGAGAAAAGTGGAATCCGGGTGAGTACTGGAGAGGAGTAGAATCAGGGCAAGTACCAGAGAAGGGTTGAATCCGAGGGAGAACTGGAGAAGGGTAGAATTCGGACGAGTACCGAAAAAGTGCCCGAGCGAAAATCGGGAAAGGTAGATTCCAAGCAAGTACCGGAGAAGGGTAGAGTCTGGTTAGTACCGAAAAATGGTAGAATCGGGGCGAGTACCGGAAAAGGGTCCGGGCGAGTATCGGGAAAGGTAGATTCCAAGCGAATACCGGATAAGGGTAGAATCTGGGCGAGTACCGAAGAAGGGTAGAATCCGGCGCGAGTACCGTGGAAGGGTTGAATCCCAGTGAGTACCAGAGAAGGGTAGAATCCTGGCGTTTACCAACGAATGTTAGAATCTAGGCGAGTACCAGAAAAGAGTCCGGGTGAGTATTGGAGAAAAGTGGAATCCGGGCGAGTACCGGAGAAGGGTTGAATCCAAGCCAGAACTGGAGAAAGGTAGAATCCGGACAAATTCTGAAAAAGGCTCCGAGCGAGAATCGGGAAAGGTAGATTCCAGGCGAGTACCGGAGAAGGGTAAAGTCTGGTTAGTACCGAAAAATGGTAGAATCGGGGCGAGTACTGGAAAAGGGTCCAGGCAAGTATAGAGAAAGGTTGAATCGAGACGAGTACCGGAGAATAGTAGAATCCGGGCGAGTACCGGGAAAGATAGAATCTAGGTGAGTACAGAAGAAGGGTAGAATCTGAACAAATATCGAAAAAGGGTCCGGACCAGTACCGGGAAAGGTAGAATCTAGTGGAGTACCGGAGAAGGGTAGAATCCCGGCGAGTATCGAGAAAGGTAGAATCCGGGCGAGTACCGGAGAAGGGTAGAATCAGGGTGAGTACCGGAAAAGGGTCCGGGCGAGTACCAGGAAAGGTAGATTCCAAGCGAATACCGGATAAGGGTAGAATCTGGGTGAGTACCGGAGAAGGGTAGAATCCGGGCAAGTACCGTGGAAGGGTTGAACCCCGGTTTAGTACCAGAGAATGGTAGAATCTTGGCGTTTACCAGTGAAGGTTAGAATCTGGGCGAGTACTAGAAAAGAGTCCGGGTGAGTATTGGAGAAAAGTGCAATCCGGGCGAGTACTGGAGAGGAGTAGAATTCGGGCAAGTACCGGAGAAGGGTTGAATCCTAGCGAGAATTGGAGAATGGTAGAATTCGAACGAGTACCGAAAAAGGGCCCGAGCGAGAACCGGGAAAGGTGTATTCCAGGCGAGTACCGGAGAACGGTAGGGTTTGGTTAGTACCAAAAAATGGTAGAATCGGGGCGAGTACTGGAAAAGGGTCCGGGCGAGTACAAGGAAAGGTTGAATCCAGGCGAGTACCAGAGAAGGGTAGAATCCGGGCGAGTACCGGAGAAGGGTAGAATCAGGGCGAGTACCGGAAGAGGGTCCGGGCGAGTACTGGAAAAGGGTCCGGGCGAGTACCGGGAAAGGTAGATTCCAAGCGAATACTGGATAAGGGTAGAATCTGGGAGAGTACCGGAGAAGGGTAGAATCAGGGCGAGTACTGGAAAAGGATCTGGGCGAGTACCGGAAAAGGGTCCGGGCAAGTACCAGGAAAGGTAGATTCCAAGCGAATACCGGACAAGGGTAGAATCCGGGCGAGTACCGTGGAAGGGTTGAATCCCGGTGAGTACCGGAGAAGAGTAGAATCCTAGTGTTTACCAGCGAAGGTGAGAATCTAGGCGAGTACCAGAAAAGAGTCCGGGTGAGTATTGGAGAAAAGTGGAATCCGTGAGAGTACCGGAGAAGGGTTGAATCCGAGCAAGAACTGGAGAAAGGTATAATCCAGATGAGTACCGAAAAAGGGTTCGAGCGAGAACCGGGAAAGGTAGATTCCAGGCGAGTACCGGAGAAGGGTAGAGTCTGGTTAGTATCGAAAAATGGTAGAATCGGGGCGAGTACTGGAAAAGGGTCCGGGCGAATACAGGAAAAAGTTGAATCCAGGCGAGTACCGGAGAATGGTAGAATCTGGGCGAGTACCAAAAAAGGATCCGGGCAAGTACTGGGAAAGGTAGAATCCAGGTGAGTACAGGAGATGGGTAGAATCCGAGCAAATACCAAAAAAGGGCCCGAACGAGTACCGGGAAAGGTAGAATCTAGTGGAGTACAGGAGAATGGTAGAATCCCGACGAGTATCGAGAAAGGTAGAATCCAGATGTGTACCGTAGAATGGAAAAAACCCGGGCTAGTACTTGAGAAGGGTAGAATCCAGGCGAGTACCGGAGAAGGTAAAATCCAGGCAAGTACCGGAGAAAGGTAGAATCTGGGCGAATACAGAAAAATGGTAGAGTCCGGGCGAGTACCGGAGAAGGGTAGAATCAGGGCGAGTACCGGAAAAGGGTCCGGGCGAGTACCGGGAAAGGTAGAATCCAAGCGAATATCGAATAAGCGTAGAATTTGGGCGAGTACTGGAGAAGGGTAGAATCCGGGCAAGTATTGTGGAAGGGTTGAACCCCGGTTTAGTACCAGAGAATGGTAGAATCTTGGCGTTTACCAGTGAAGGTTAGAATCTGGGCGAGTACCAGAAAAGAGTCCGGGTGAATATTGGAGAAAAGTGCAATCCGGGCGAGTACTGGAGAGGAGTAGAATCCGGGCAAGTACCGGAGAAGGGTTGAATCCTAGCGAGAATTGGAGAATGGTAGAATTCGAACGAGTACCGAAAAAGGGCCCGAGCGAGAACCGGGAAAGGTGTATTCCAGGCGAGTACCGGAGAAGGGTAGGGTTTGGTTAGTACCGAAAAATGGTAGAATCGGGGCGAGTACTGGAAAAGGGTCCGGGCGAGTACAGGGAAAGGTTGAATCCAGGCGAGTACCAGAGAAGGGTAGAATCCGGGCGAGCACCGGAGAAGGGTAGAATCAGGGCGAGTACCGGAAGAGGGTCCGGGCGAGTACCGGAAAAGGGTCCGGGCGAGTACTGGAAAAGGGTCCGGGCGAGTACCGGGAAAGGTAGATTCCAAGCGAATACTGGATAAGGGTAGAATCTGGGCGAGTACCGGAGAAGGGTAGAATCAGGGCGAGTACTGGAAAAGGGTCCGGGCGAGTACCGGAAAAGGGTCCGGGCAAGTACCAGGAAAGGTAGATTCCAAGCGAATACCGGACAAGGGTAGAATCTGGGCGAGTACCGTGGAAGGGTTGAATCCCGGTCAGTACCGGAGAAGAGTAGAATCCTGGTGTTTACCAGCGAAGGTGAGAATCTAGGCGAGTACCAGAAAAGAGTCCAGGTGAGTATTGGAGAAAAGTGGAATCCGTGAGAGTACCGAAGAAGGGTTGAATCCGAGCAAGAACTGGAGAAAGGTATAATCCAGACGAGTACCGAAAAAGGGTTCGAGCGAGAACCGGGAAAGGTAGATTCCAGGCGAGTACCGGAGAAGGATAGAGTCTGGTTAGTATCGAAAAATGGTAGAATCGGGGCGAGTACTGGAAAAGGGTCCGGGCGAGTACAGGAAAAAGTTGAATCCAGGCGAGTACCGGAGAATGGTAGAATCTGGGCGAGTACCAAAAAAGGATCCGGGCAAGTACTGGGAAAGGTAGAATCCAGGTGAGTACAGGAGATGGGTAGAATCCGAGCAAATACCAAAAAAGGGTCCGAACGAGTACCGGGAAAGGTAGAATCTAGTGGAGTACAGGAGAATGGTAGAATCTCGACGAGGATCGAGAAAGGTAGAATCCAGATGAGTACCGTAGAATGGAAAAAACCCGGGCGAGTACTTGAGAAGGGTAGAATCCAGGCGAGTACCGGAGAAGGTAAAATCCAGGCAAGTACCGGAGAAAGGTAGAATCTGGGCGAATACAGAAAAATGGTAGAATCCGGGCGAGTACCGGGAAAGGTAGAATCCAAGATAATACCGGATAAGCGTAGAATCTGGGCGAGTACCGGAGAAGGGTAGAATCCGGGCATTTACCAGCGAAGGTTAGAATCTGGGTGAGTACCAGAAAAGAGTCCGGGTGAGTATTGCAGAAAAGTGGAATCCGGGCGAGTATTGGAGAAGGGTAGAATCCGGGCAAGGACCGGAGAAGGGTTGAATCCGAGCGAGAACTGGAGAATGGTAGAATTCGAGAGAGTACCGAAGAAGGGTAGAATCGGGGCAAGTACCAAAAAAGTGTCCGGGCGAGTACTTGAAAATGTAGAATCCAGGCGAGTACCGGAGAAGAGTAGAATCCAAGTGAGTACCGGAGAAGGGAAGAATTCGGGCGAGTACAGAGGAAGGGTTGAATTCGGGCATTTACCCGTGAAGGGTAGAATACTGCCGAGTATCTGGAAAGGTAGAATATAGGCAAGTACCGAAGAAGGGTAGAATCTGGGCGAGTACTGTAGAAGGGTAGAATCCAGACAAGTACCGAAGAAGGGTACAATCCAGGCGAATATTGGAGAAGGTAAAATCCAGGTAAGTACCTGAGAATGGTAGAATCCGGGCGAGTACCGAAAATGGGTAGAATCCAGATGAGTACTGGAGAAGGGTTCGGGCAAGTATCGGGAAAGGTAGAATCCAAGTGAGTACCGGAGAAGGTGGAATCTGGGCGAGTACCGGAAAAGGGTAGAATCCTGGAGAGTACCGAAAAAGGGTCCGGGCGAGTACCGAAAAAGGTAGATTCAAGGCGAGTACCGGAGAAGAGTAGAACCTGGGCGAGTACCGAGAAAGGGTCCTAGAAAGTACCAGGAAAGGTAGAATCCAGGGGAGTTCCGGGAAAGGTAGAATCTAAGGAGAGTACCGGGAAAGGTAGAACCTAGGGAGAGTACCAGGAAAGGTAAAATCCAGGCGAGTACCGAAGAAGGGTAGAATCCGGGCGAGTACCGAAAAAGGGTACGAGCGAGTACCCGAAAAGGTAAAATCTAAGCGAGTAGCAGAAAAGGGTAGAATTCGGGCGAGTACCGGGGTAGAATCCGGGCGAGAACCATAGAAGGGTAGAATCCGGGCGAGTACCGGTGAAGGGTAGAATCAGGGCGAGTATAGGAAAAGGGTCCAAGCGAGTACCGGGAAAGGTAGAATCCAGGCGAATACCGGATAAAGGTAGAAACTGAGCGAGTATTAGAGAAGGGTAGAATCTAGGTGAGTACCGTGGAAGGGTTGAATCCCGGTGAGTACCGGAGAAGGGTAGAATACGGGCAAGTATTGGAAAATGGTAGAATCTGGGCGAGTACCGAAAAAAGGTAGAATCTGGGCGAGTACTGGAGAGAGGTCGAATCTAGGTGAGTACCGAAAAAGGTAGAATCCGAGCGAGTACCAAGAAAGGTATAATCCAGGTGAGTACCGAAGAAGGGTAGAATCCGGGCGAGTACCGAAGAAGGGTAGAATCCAGGCGAGTAGCGGAGGAGGGTAGAATCCGAGCGAGTACCAGAGAAGGGTAGAATCTAGGCGAGTACCGAAGAAGGGTAGAATCTAGGCAAGTACCAGAGAATGATAGAATCCGGGCGACTTCTAGAGAAGGGTAGAATTTGGGCGAGTACTGAAAAAGGATTCGGGTGAGTACCGGGAAAGGTAGAATCCAAGCGAGTACCGGAGAATGGTAGAATCCAAGCGAGTAACGGAAAAGGGTAGAATCTGGGTGAGTACCGGAGAAGTGTAGAATCTGGGCGAGTACCGGAGAACGTTTGAATCCGGGCGAGTACCGAAAAAGGGTCCGAGGGAGTATCGAAAAATGGTAGAATCCGAGCGAGTACCGAAAAAGGGTAGAATCCGGGTGAGTACCGAAAAAGGGTCCAGGCGAGTACCGGGAAAGGTATGATCCAAGTGAGTACCAGAGAACGGTAGAATCCGAGCGAGTACCTTAAAAGGGTCCGGGATTGTAATGGGAAAGGTAGAATATAGGCGAGTACTAGAGAAGAGTAGAATCCAGGCGTGTACCGGAGAAGGGTAGTATCTGGGCTAGTATTGAAAAAGGGTCCGGGAGAGGACAAGGAAAGGTAGAATCCTGGCGAGTACCGAAAAAGGGTCCAGGCGAGTATTGGAAAACCGTAGAATCTGGGCCAGTACCGAAAAAGGGTTCGATCAAGTACCGGAAAAGAGTAGAGTTTGGGCGAGTACTGGTGTCAGGTTGAATATGACCGAGAACTAAAAAAGGTCAAATCCCAACTAGAACCAGAAAAGGTAGAATCCAGGCGAGTACGAGAAAAAGGTTAGGGCGAATACTGGAAAATGGTAAAATCCGGGCGAATACCGAAAAAGGGTAGAATCTGGGCGAGTACTGGAGAGGGGTTGAATCCGAGCAAGTACCGAAAAAGGTAGAATCCGGGCGAGTACCAGGAAAGGTAGAATCCGGGCGAGTACCGGAGAATGGTAGAATCCAGGCGAGTATCGGAGAAGGGTAGAATCCAGGCGAGTATCGAAAAATGGTAGAACTCGGGCGAGTATCGGAGAAGGGTCCTGGCAAGTACCGAAGAGGGGTAGAATCCAGGCGAGTACCGAGAAAAAGTCTAGATGAGTATAGAAAAAAGGGGTTCGTGGGAGTACTGGGAATGGTAGAATCTGGGTGAGCATCGAAATAGGGTAGAATCCGGGTGAGTACCGAAAAAGGGGTCCGGGCGAGTACTGGGAAGGGTATAATCCAGGCGAGTATTGGAGAAAGGTAGAATTCGGACGAGTATTGAAAAAGGGTAGAATCCGGGCGGGTACCGGAGAAGGGTCCGGGCGAGTACCGGAGAAGGGTATAATTCGAGCGAGTATGAAAAAGGATAGAATCCGGGTGAGTACCGAAAAAGGGTAGAACTTGGGCGGTATTGGAGAAGGGTCTGGGCGAGTACCGAAGAAGGGTAGAATCCAGGCGAGTACCGAAAAAGGGTAGAATCCGGTTGAGTACCGAAAAAGGGTCCGGGCGAGTATCAGAAAAGGTAGAATCCAGGTGAGTACTGGAAAATGGTAGAATCCAGGCGAGTATTGGAGAAGTGTAGAATCTGGGCGAGTACTGGAGAAGAGTAGAATTCAAGCGAGTACCGGAATAGGGTCCGGGCGAGTACCAGAAAAGGGTAGAATCCGAGTGAGTACCAGAGAGGGGTAGAATCCGGGCGAGTACTGGAAAATGGTAGAATCCAGGAGAGTACTGTAGAAGGGTCGAATTCGGGCGAGTACCGAAAAAGGTAGAATCTGGGCGTGTACCGAAAAGGTGTTCGGGGGAGTACTAGGAAAGGTAGAATCTAGGCGAGTACTGGAGAAGGGTAGAATCCGGGCGAGTACCGAAGAGGGTAGTATTCGGGCGAGTACTAGAGAAAGGTCCGGGCGAGTACCGGAGAATGGTAGAATCCGGGTGAGTACTGGGAATTGTAGAATCTAGGTGAGTACCGAAGAAGGATAGAATCCGGGCGAGTACCGAAAAAGGGTAGAACTCGAGCGAGTACTGGAGAAGGGTCCGGGCGAGTACCGGAGAAGAGTAGAATCCAGTTGAGTACCGAAAAAGGGTCCAGACGAGTACCGAAAAGGGTAGAATTCAAGCGAGTATCGAAAAATGGTAGAATCTTGGTGAGTATCGGAGAAGGGTCCGGGCGAGTACGGGAAAACCCAGAAAAACTAGCCAGGCAGAACAACACAAAGAAAGAGGGTGTATGCCCCAGTATGAACATCAGAACACCACTAAATGATTCGAATAAGCGAGAAATCAAACATCTCAATCACAAAAGACGAAGGGGTATGCCTCAGTGTGACATCTAGAAAATGCCAATAAATGACAAGCGAGAAAACAAGAACACCACTAACAAGATGGAAAGAAAGGTGGTATGCCCCTGTTGGACAACTAAAAAATGTGACTAGAGGTGAAAAGAAAGGGCTATGCCCCAGTCTAAGATATCCATACCATGTTAGAATCCCATAACCGTACATATGGTCAAAGTCAGAGAGCTGAAAACATCACAAACATTCATTCCTAGAACAACATCAACTTTATTCCGCAACATCCAATATCTTAAAAAAAAAACTGATAGGGGGTTATGGCCCAGTGTGTACATCTAATATGCAAGTGCCTTGGTAAAAAAACAACTCTGAAATATATCACTGAAGACCAATCGTATGGATAAGCAAACATGACAAAGTATGGGGTATGCCCCAGTGTGCACACCCACTAGGTCGACGAATACGTATGAATTTGATCCCGGACCATCTCTCAAAAGCAAGTTGCTATATGAAGAAACCAAGCTAAATGTGGGGGCCTACTCAAACACTGATGCCAACATCACCTGGTGAAATGGGCTGCTTGCGTCCTAGTGTAAGAACTGATGCCATCATGCAAGGATAGGGGTATGCCCTAGTATGAATATAACAAACTAGCAAGCGGAGGGGGTCTTGGACAGTCTCAACTCTCTGCATCATTTGTCTCTAATCGTGAACTAAAGGTGAAGAGACGAAATGAAAAAGTAGTATGCGATCCTCGATATCCCTCAAGAAATGAAGCCCTATTGGCATCCCATACTTCAATCAGTAGACTGAGCTTGTCCGAATAAAATGCGTCGAAGCAAACACGAGATCTCATAGGCTCAAGGTGGTCTTACGACTCGGACCGTAATGAAGGCTAGGGGTAAAAGGTGAATGAAACGATGGGAAACAAAGACCCAAATACCCAATAGATAATGCCAAGCCTCTATGTGCGCAATGTCAAATATCGGAGGACCATGTGAGTAAGGTGACTCAACCCTACATCCAAATGAACAATGTCCAACGACAGGTGATGTGCACCAAAGAACACGTCGTTCATGAAGCGAGACGACGATCGACGAGGGTAAAAGAAGATGAAAAGGGATAAGACGAATGATGAATGGGTGTAGAAGTAAATGAAGAAACAAGCTTGGATAAAAGTGTAGCAATGTGTGATAATGATGAACAACTCATCCCATGAATGCCAAATCGAAGCAAGTCATTGTATGACGGGAGTGGTGATATAGATAATGATCCAAGGAACTTAGTGCAAAGGAAACCCAAACCTCAATCCCAATATGTCTCCTAGATCCATGGAGAAAAGGAACGTACAATGCTCTCACCGACTCTCGAAGAAGAATAAGTCTCTTAAACCCAAAATGACCTCTGATGATCAAGCCATGATACTGTTGGCAAAGAATACGACCAATGCCAATCATATCCATCTTGTCTGTGCAAGCATCATAAAGAGTCACATCATCAGTGTCAAATACAGAAACTCCAAACAAATCGAAATCAGAGTGGGGACTGTGTGGGATTGCATCGAGAATGCCACCTACCCCTATCATGTCCATCTTGTCGGTGCAAGCATTAGGCAGAGTCACTCCATCAGCATCAATCACAGTATCCATAAGTATATCATAATCAGAAACTGCCTCCAAGAAGCATATGGAGAACATGCTAGCTCGGTCGAGCGACGGGGGTGCAACTATCATAACATCAGGTGTCTCGGGGATCCCGGTACCTAAATACATCTACCCCAAGGTTCGCTGGAGGTCCTGAACCTCAATAGCCTTTGAAATACAAATGATCCCCTCCATGTGGGGTGTATGATCTGAACCTCTGACAAAGTAATGAGTTAAGTGAAAGGTGTACGGGCGAAGGGGGTAATCAAATGGGACCCCAGACAAGGGGGCCCTTACTCTGTCCTTGTGTCATGATCAACTGTGAAAGTAAACTCGCGTGGTCCATGCTGACGGTCACCTAATCACAAGTTGGGCAGATAAGAAATGCCCCTCATCATGTTAAGCACCAAGGTGCTATTGTATTGGTCGAATGACATAGGCACCATATCCCTATTGTCATCCTCTAAACTGACAACTTGAACCTCATCGAAAGTAAACCCGGTCAAATACAAGTCATCGTCACTATGACTAATCTATAATACTGGCTCGGAAGAAGTGACAACATCCCGGTCAGACTGTATCGTGATAATGCGACCCTCGTGTATGAACTTCACCTTTTGATCAAGGGAAGATGGTATGACACCAGCCTTATGAATCCAAGGACGACCAAGAAGCAGGTTAAAGGATGACTGAATCCTCAAAACCTGGAAATGCATTAAGTATCTGACTGGCTCGATCATAACGTGTGTAGTAATTGTACCCATAACTGTCCTCTAAGTCCCATCATAAGCTCTGATGGTCTGTGTAGATGACCTAAAATCAGATGGAGAAAAGCCAAGAGCAATGGTTGTAGCCAAAGGACAAACATTTAGGGTAGAGCCGTTGTCCAGCAAGACTGTCGACACCCGATGGCCTGAACATGCAACACTGATATACAAAAGGCGAATGTGACCTAACCCCTCCGGTGGCAAGTCATCGTCGAAAAACATAATGCACGTAGCCCTATCAGCTGTCAGAAAGTGAATCAGCCTCTCTGGGGTGGTAGTAGTATCAACTCTTATCTGGCTAAGGCCTTTGACCAATGCATCTCTATGTGTGCTAGATGAGGCCAATAGGCTCCAAATGGATATGCAAGCCCGTGTAGTGCGCAACTAACGTAAAATCTCGTCATCTTTTCTCTGAATCTCCTCTCTAGCTACTGTACCAGAAAATGACCTATCGACGGGTGGAGGATGTGCTACTCTCCCGCTCCCTATGACTATCTGAACATCTCTATGAGCAGGCCCATACCCCTTTGGGAACAGAATGAAAAGTGTCAAAGGTGGTGCGTGCTACAAATATCCTGGTGGTGCTGATGGTCGTCTAGGAGTCTTGTTTGGGGCCAACCTGAATGGCCCGGGGACTTGCTGGTCTAAAGTATATCTAATGAAATTTGAGTCTCGTAGAAACTGATTGGCTGAGGAGCCTCTCCATCCCATCCCATCATAAATACATCACCCTCTGTGTGCTCAATCAAATGGATTTCCTCTAGGGGTGGAGGTACAACTCTAGTGTCATGAGTAGGTAACGGGTTTGTGGTCACTACGGGTCGTCCCAAATCAACCAAACCCTAATCAATCAAGTCCTGTATAGCTTGTCTTAGTGCTGAGCAACTGTTTGTATCATGGACCGTTGTCTGGTGGTAAGCACAGTGAAGGTCTGTCCTGAATCTTGGTGGGGTAGGCTGTAGTGGTGGTTTGGGTGGTAACGGGGTAATCAATCCCCCCTCAACCAATCTCTGAAATGCTCTACTCAATGGCATCCCAAGCTGTGTGAATTGTTTAGCTGGCCTCAGCGGAGGCAGTTCTTTATACTGATGGAACTACATGGTTGGCCTCTAGAATGCTTGTGTAGCATATACCGGTTGTGGCAACGAATGCAGTTAAGCAGGCCCTACTGGCCTAATGGGAATAACTGGCTTGTACTAATCATGTTGTATCATCTGATAAGAGGTATCTAAAAACTGCCTCTGAGTCTGAGGCCAACGCAGGG
The DNA here is from genome assembly GCF_030704535.1 of Vitis vinifera. Classification (NCBI taxonomy): domain Eukaryota; kingdom Viridiplantae; phylum Streptophyta; class Magnoliopsida; order Vitales; family Vitaceae; genus Vitis; species Vitis vinifera. The sequence goes on from NC_081812.1 coordinate 7,374,924, forward strand.
ACCTATGCCCCATCATACCAATGGTGTCAACACTTGATGACCTAGGTCTTGACCCCGACTTTTTCCCCTTTGAGTTTGAGGGGGAAGAATCTACCCATAATCCTCTAGATATACCCTCCTTGATGCCATAGAGGGCCTGCACTAAGGAGCCAAAGTCTGTCTGCGGAAAGGCCATGAGATGTCTAGCATAGTGGGGCTGAAGACTGCGTATAATCATACTGATTTGATCACTCTCTGAGGGTCTATCAATAATTTGTGTTATCTTCTCCCTCTAGCGGGAGATGAAGGAGGTGACTGTCTCATCTGGCCTCTGTCTGAGGGCCTCTAACTCTCTCTGGGATACATCAACTATAGTATTAAAGGATATACTGTCTGAGAAACTCCTATGCCAGATCGTCCATGTCCAGCATTGTGAGGGGTTCAATGAAGCAAACCACCGTTGGGCGGCACCACTCAGGGACAGAGGGAACAACATGATCATCTGTGTCTCGTCTAACTGATTACTACTCAAAAAGTGCTATTTTATAGCTTGTAATTGACTCTTTTAAACACTTTTGAGTAGTAGTTATTACCTTTTAACTCAATTGGCATGTTAAGGACCCTTACAATCGTTTCTAATCAAATTGTGTAAGTTTTGGTGCTTTTGATAGTATTTTGATCACCAAAGCAATCCAAGATTGAGGAGAGTTCTATGGAATCCATGGCAAAGCAATTGGAAGCTCATCAACATGAAGAAGCAAAGATTTGAAGCTTTATAATCCTTTTCCAAAAGCAAATCATGAATGCAAGGAGGGAAAGCAAAGAGAGAAATCTAACATGAAGAATTAAAGAGAACGGAAACTGTTAGACACTTTTGGAGCACTTCTTGGAGCTCATTTCATACATACTATATTTCGTTTTGAAGCTCAGGAAGTTAGCAATCCAACACTTTAAACAGTGCGCGATTTGGAGCTGAAATAAAGAAATTAGAGCCATTGGAAGCCGATCACACCAAGCTGAAGGCCAATTTCGCAGGCTGCGAAATCAGCCTTTGGTTGCGAAATCAGCCTTTGGCTATGAAATCACAAAAGGGTGGCTGCGAAATCAGCCTTTGGCTGCAAAATGGTGTCCTTCAGCTTGCGAAATTTCACAGCCATCTTGCATGCCTGTGAAATCCTCCTGAGTGCTTCCAGATATTTGTGACCGACACTTTTAGATTTTTTGCTTCAAATATTTGATGTTTAAATCCGCATTTTCTCCTTGTAATCCACCAATCATTGAATTCCTTAGTTAGTAAGTAAGAACAAAGGGTTAATAACCTCTTATATATAGTTTTGTAATTTACTTTACAGAATCTCGGGAGCTTGTTCTCAGAGACAACTTTTTGTATAGTTTTGAAGAAATATATTTTATAGAGCACTTGCTCTGCTTTTCCTTCATATTTTTGTTTTCTCGTTATTTTTATTTCTAGCCAATCAAACTCTGAGGAATTTTTCTCAGAGGATGAGTGGCTAGGCTCTTTGTCTCTTGGAGTGAAGAAAGTCGGGTAAGTTTCCACATGCAAAAATTGGAAGTTTTGTTGTTTCAGTTTTTAATGAAGAGAAAGTGTGACCTGTTAATGGTTTTTATCTTTTTAGTTAACTTAAAACGCCTTTAAGTTACCTAGGCCAACACTTGGTAAGGCAAGTGATCTTCGTCCATTGAGATGCACTAGTTTACCTCTTGCGAGCCTTTGGGAGGTGACTTGTAGGTAGGATTTTATAGAATAGCCAACACATGGTAAGCTTTTGGACTCCAAGGAGACATCCATTAGTTATCTCTTGCGAGCTTTTGAAGGGTAATCCAAGATCAAAGATCACCTTGAATGGCAAATGCTAGGTGAGAGGCATGAGCCATTGCAAGATGCATCAGTGAGAGGGATTTAGTGTTTGAACCCATTAAGGGGAAGCATTTGTACCATACCGGTTTGAGAAATAACTATATGTTAAATCCCCAATGCGAGGAAAAGATTCAAGTGACTGGAACTCCCTTTTTGTATAAGGAACCTAAGCCTAGTGATCTGAAACTCCAAGAAACAATTTTCTTTGTAATTAAAATCAGTTACGTTCTTTTTAGTTAGCTTAAAACAAATCCTTTTTCAACCAAAGTTTATGTTTTCTTCTTAAGCTAACCTTGAAATGAAAAAACACCAATTCAACTTTGAATTGGTATCAGTTGTAAGTTGAAAACCCTTCCCAGTGAACGATCCTAGAGCCACTATGCTATATTAGCTAAAGCTATCCTAGTGCATGGTGATATAGGTTATAAATTTTGTTGATTACTCCCATCTGAGGACCACAATCAAGGAACACCAGTTGGACACGAATCAAATGGTACCATTGTCAGGGACCATTGAGAGGACATGAATCAATTGATACACTAATTGGGAACGAATCACTAACTTATGCCTTGGCATAACAACATTGTACAATTGCAAGTGAATTCGGAGGCACCCGATCCCCATGTATCTCTTAATGTTCGGCATGCGGAACTCAACCGAAAAAGTTGTAACCGACAGGTCATCATACCCATCCCAATTCATTACTCCATCAGTGACATTTAGTGACCTCATCCTCTACTCAATCCTCTCAATGCGAGCCTGAGAATCATCTGCAACCTGTGCTGGGGGCACAACAGAATGTGGCGTAGTCTCAGTCTGACAATGTAAGACAAAGGAGGGGCCTGTGGGGCTGACTAAACTAGGGGTGGTGGTGGAGGTGGGACTGTGTAGTCTGGCTATATGGTAGGTCCAGATGGTGGTGGTGGTGGGGGTGTGGAAGAATCATGTGGGGTGGTCCCCTGAATTGGTACTGGTAGGGCCTGGTGCCCGTCAATCCTCTGACCCAATCCTAAAATAGCATCTCTGAGTGACGCCATGGTATCTGTAATCTCTGCCAACTGGTCAATAGTAGCATACTGCGGGTCCATATCTCTCTGAATTGATGTCTATCCTGACTGGCTATACTGGCCTGATCCTCTAACAAGTCTACCTCCGAACTTGATCCAAGCTTGAGAACCTAGGTCGGTCTCAATCAACAATCTACAAAAGAAAAGGGGTACGTCAATCCCTGTGACTACCAGTCCTGAAATCAATTCTGTAATGTAATCTCACGACTAAATCCTCTGAGAGAATGAACTGTCATGTGATGTTAACATCTAATCTAATACATGGCTCAGGGGTAAGGTGGCTCAAAAGCCAATAACAAGAAAATGCAAGTCCTAAAAGCTAGATGACAGTACCCACAAAGGGGATAGGCAACCTATGATTCTAACCAACAATCAAAGTGACACTCTGGCCACACAGGTATCCATGAAATCCAGCTCAGGGCTATATAGGTCTTCATTGCTCGAATATCCGTCATCTCCATAATGCTCCCAAACATCGATATAACCCTTATGTTAGACCCTATTCCAAACCTCTAGCTTGGTCGAAGGTAAACAGTTGGGAATGACTCCCAAACAATTCAAGAAACCAATAAGGAATAGTCGACTAAGACTAGTGATTCGAAAATAAGGGGATACAATCGCGCCCCCCAAACATAAACGACAAGCAGTCATGCAAGAGAAAGGGCAGTCATGCAGCAAGCAGTCATGCGCAAAGAAATACCCTACCATACAATCTACACACAAGCTAATCATCTAAGCCTATCATGAACCTCAAAACCAATAACCAACAACAACGAATAAGCATGCCACTACCAATTAGGTGAACACATAGGCAACAACTCATCACAAGTGCAAGTCAAATACCAACCAAGTAAGTGATCACCAGTCACCTATAAAGCCTAAGAGTAAATTGGTCAATGAACCATGTGCTCCAATATACCCAACTCAAGTTCAAGTTTGATCCTCTTATGAAACCAGAGATTCTGGGTTCGATCCCCAATGGAGTCACCAATTTGTGGACCCTAACCCGATCCACTGACAAGCGTGACTCGCTATTTTAAAAAATAAAAGGGAAAACTGATTTTCGAGTTTTGAAAAAATTCATCCCAATAAGGAACGGTATTGTTTGGAGTCGCTACTTACTTTTTTATTTTTATTTTTAAATGGGGAAAACTTAAGTAAGAACAAAAACCCCAGCATGACTCCAGTCAGGAAAAAACGGTCTACAAAAACTAGATTCTAGGTTCAGGGATCAGGTTACCTATCGGGAAGGTACCTCACGCGAGGTAGTACCTCTCTAGGCCCGAAACTCAGTCTCTACTAATGAACTGGGTATATGGGAGCATATGGGTCAAAGATCAAACAAACCTTAGGGTATACAAATGACATGAATCACATAGACCCGCCTAGTATTTAGCATGCACATACACTCAACAAGTAAAAAAATCAAAGTGCATACCTGAGGTCCCCAACCAAGCGTTGCATAAGAGGTCAGTCAATAAGCTTAAATGCATAACAAATATACATAGCAATCATGCACCAAGCATTCATGTGAATTCCATTATCCAAAGTCGAAGTGCATACTTGTGGTTCCCAACCATGCACTGCAGATAAAGTGAATCAACAAACGCAAGCATGTATTAGGTATTCACGATCAAGCATCAAAGTTCACACTTAAAGAGGAAGTGAATGGAAATGACGGCAACCAATTATTTTATTTCTTACACATTCCCTCAAACAACAATTCACCAATCTCCAACATCAATCAAACCAAACTTACTTGACCCTTAATGCCTTTAGCTCTGAAGCAGGTCTATTCTAATTCAGTTTGGAGCCCATTTAAAAATCTAAAGGAGGCCTACAAGTGCCTCAGACCCTAAGGGCTCAAGCCATAACAAAAATAGGGGCTGGTCATGCAGGGGCTGTTGAACTGGTTCCCGATTGGTTCAACCAGTTGAGAAAAATTCTGAAATTTTTACAGCAGTTTTCTCAAAGAATAAGGAATCCAAAAAAAGAAACAGCACTCAATTTTGAGCTTGGATGAGGGAGAACCGATTGAAACAATGTAATGTGTTTATAAAATGGGACTAGTCATGCAAGACTGATTGAACCGGTTCCTAACCAGTTTAAATGGTTGACAAAAATTATGAAATTTTAAAAGCAGATTCATCAAAGAATCCAAAAAAAGAAACATAAATCAATTCCGAGCTTGGATGAAGGAGAACCGACCGAAACAATGCGTTGTGTTTATAAAACGGGAGAATGATTCAAAATAGATTTTTAACATGAACAAAATCAAACGGGATCAATGGTATCAACTGAATGAAGATCATGGAAAAAACAAAAAGAACCAATTTCAACATAACAATTTGTGGCCCTTTTCGTCCACACCAATCAATAAAGCATTAAGCATTCTGAAACGACCACAAAGAGGAACCGAATGCAAGTAATAATTCTGTGAGGAACCAAAAATGTACCTGAAGAACCAGCCTTCGAGAGGTGCTCCTTTCAAGTGAGATTGATTCTTCTTCTGCAAAATCTGCTCTAGACCGGTGATCACTGATTCGTTCCCAATTGGTGTCTCAGCTGATTCATGTCCAGCTGGTGCTCTCTGATTGAGGAAGTGATCAACAAAATTTATAACCTATATCACCATGCATTAGCATAGCTTTAGCTAATATAGCATAGTGGCTCTAGGATCGTTCACTGGGAAGGGTTTTCAACTCACAACTGATACCAATTCAAAGTTAAATTGGTGCTTTTTCATTTCAAGGTTAGCTTAAGAAATAAAACACAAACTTGTTTAAATGAGGTTTTGTTTAAAGATAACTAAAAATAAAGTAATGGAAATTACTTATGAAGAAAAACATTCCTTGGAGGTTTCGGTTCACAAGGGAGGTTCCTTATGCAAAAACAGAGCTACGATCATTTGGTTCATTTCCTTGCATTAGAGAATTAACATATAGTCAATTCTTTAACCGGTGCTGTACAGAGGTATCCTTTAAATGGATTTCAGCTCTAATTCCCTCTCACTGATGCAACTTGCAATGGCTCGTGCCTCTCACCTAGCATTTGCCATTCAAGGTGATCTTTAACTTTGGACTTCCCTTCTTAAGCTCGCAAGAGATAACTAATGGATGTCTCCTTGGAGTCCAAAAGCTTACCAAGTGTTGGCAATTCTAGAAAATCCTACCTTCAAGTCACTTCCCAAAAGCTCGCAAGAGGAAAACTAGTGCATCTCCATGGACGAAGATCACTTGCCTTACCAAGTGTTGGCTCAAGTGAATTGAAGGTGTTTTAAGTTAACTAAAAACATAGAAATCATTAAAGGATCACACTTTCTCTTCATTAATGGCTGAAACCACAAAGCTACTAATTCTTGCACTTGGAACCTTTCCCGGCAACCTTAACTCCAAGGAACTAAAAGTCTAGCCACTCATTCTCTGAGGAAACTTCCTCAGAGCTTGTTTGGCTAGAAAGAAAACTAACGAGAAAACAAATATATCAAGGAAAAACAGAGCGAGCAAGTGCTCTGTAAAATATATATCTTTTTTCTGCCGATTACATACTAGATATCTTTATAAAGAAAATTACAAACTATATATATGAGGTTATTCACCCTTTGTACTTACTTAAAGACTAAGGAATCTTATGATAGGTGGGTTACAAGGAGACTTTGGGGATTTAGACAACAAATATCTAAAGCAAAATATCTCAGGATGTCGGTCGGAAATATCAAGAAGCTTCAGGAGAACACCGTGGCACTGTATACTGAGAGAAAAACTCTCCTGGTAAGCGCTATCAGAGGATCGGGATAAGTTTGACCAGAGAAGTTGAAACATCCTCCTCTCCCATCCGGCTGTGAGATATCCAGATGTGAAATGTCGGCGCAAGGAATTCCGGATGTGAAATGTCGGCGCACGAAATTCCAGATGTGAAATGTTGGCACACGGAATTCTTCCCCGGGTGGATTGAGCTATGCTGCACAAGGGGGACCGTCTGCATGTGCAAGGTGTAGGGACCCCTCTCCCAGATGACACGGAGTTCGCAAGGCTATCCGGATCAACTCCATCCGGATTTCCCAAGAGGACACGCGGCGCGCTCCCTTATCCGGATTCCCTCAGGTTGAAGCACACAACACTCGTGAACATCACACTTCGGATGATAGCATATCCTATTCGGATATGTTGTCCGGATCATTGACTAATGTGAGTAAGCCTTGCTACAGCTCACGTTCTGCCGCCCTTCGATGGTGTGTCCGGACGCCCTGTTTGGACATCTTTGCTCCTTGCATTCCGAATTTGCTTATGGCAAAGGACTTCAAAGCTTCGGTTCTTCATGTTTCTGAGCTTTCCATTGCTTTGCCATGGATTCCAAAGAACTCTCCTCAATCTCTGATTGCTTTGGTGATCAAAAAGCTATTAAAACACCAAAACTTAACACAATTTGATTAGAATTGATTGCAAGGGTCCTTAATATGTTAATTGGGTTAAAAGGTGATAACTACTACTCAAAAGTGTTTATAAGAGTTAATTACAAGCTATCAAATAGCACTTTTTGAGTAGTAATCACTCTCCCCAACCGACATATTGTTAGTCCCTTAGCAATGAAGGAGAGAAAAATAAAAATAAAAAGTACTATAATTTACAACATCATGCTGATCAAAAAACAATTTTCAAGTGGCATGATGATCTAACTCTCTCATGGAACATTAAAGAAATAAAACTCAAAATTCAACAAGAGATATCGAATAGCTTGTTTAATCAGAATTCTTAAAGAGAAGGCATTATGCAAATTTAAGCTTTAAAAGAGTTTCCACTCCCAAATGGTCAAACCTTACTTTTCCACAAAAATCTAAGTGTTATTTATTAGTTTCCGAATATAGTATGTTGAACTAATCTCTCCCCCAAACCTAGTTCTTTTTCAAAGCTTAGCAAACTGATCAACCTTCAATAGGTTGAGAACGCACCTCTTGGTTCACAATTTTTTTTTTCCATTTGTAGGAGTACAAGGCTTAAAGGTATTTTTTTCTAAATTGTCCATGTAACGGGGGTCCATCGATGACTCCCAACCAATTAAGGTTTAGGGCATCAAGCTTTAAGGATCTTTCAACCACTAACTCCTCGGATTTTTACCCCGGACTTTTGAGAATGAATTTTAATACCCAAGCACCTACAGTATGTTAAACTCCACCTATTCACCCTTTTAACGAGCAGTGAGGTCGGTGACTTCCAACCAATGAAGTCTTAGGGCACCAGGTTTTAAAGATTTTCACCATATACCCCTCAGACCTTGCTCGGGTTTCAAGGAAAGTAAACATTTTTATTTCTCTCTTTTTCCAAAGACTCATTGGCCTTTTATAAGGTGTCCCAACACTATTAAATGAGGTCAAAGGTACCAAGTCTAATTCATCTTATACTCGGAACCTATTGTGCACAGTGTGTGAATAGCTTAAAGTGGAAGAACCAAGGTTGAATTCAATAGAAGTTTCAACAATTCATCAACTTTAATAAGCATAATACAAACTCTAAGTCAAGTGAAAAAACAAAAATTCAATTTCTCCCATTTTAATTTGAAAATTTCTCCTTAATAACCATGGAGAGTAGAATAAAAAACTTAAAAAATTAAAAGAAAATAAGCAAAAAGCAACTAAATTACCAAAATAACTTAGCATTAATAACAAAAACTTCCTTCCTCAACTCTCCCCCCAACCAAGCTGAACATTGTCCTCAATGTGACAAAAGCGATTAAAAAATAGGGAGGAAGTGGTACCTCTTGAGTGACGTGGAGTGAGGTTGTGGAAATGATGGGTCAACTGCCTCTCTTGTAGGAGGCTCCGGATGAGGTGGGAATGGTATGCTCAGGAGCTGATGTACTGCCAAGATGATGCTGAATCTGCCTCAGGATGGTAGTGTGCTGGGCCTGAGTGGCAAGAATATGCTCTTGCTTTTAATCATTCAAAAAGATTAAGTTAGTTACAATTTACATAATTTAAGACCAAAATTATAATCAAATAATTTACAAAACTTAAAAATTAACATATTTAACAAAATTATGGACTTTGGTGAAACCAAGTCCATCTAACCCTTCTCTGATCAGGCTTTTTGTGGCTCAAGGAGGTTGATTTCCTCCTTTTCTGGCTTGAACGACTCAATGAATGGCTTGAGGCGATGACCATTGACTCTAAAGGTGTCTATGCCATTTGAATTTAGCAATTCCACCACTCCATTGAGATGCACTTGGTGAATGGTGAAAGGACCTATCCACCTTGACTTGAGCTTCCCTGGAAAGATATGGAGCCTTGAGTCATAGAGTAGGACTCTTTGTCCTTTCTGCAATTCTTTGTTGGAGATTAGTTGATCATGCCACTTCTTCATCCTCTGTTTTGCAACTTTAGAATTGATGTAAGCATCATTTCTTAATTCCTCCATCTCATTAAGGTCTAAGCACCTCTTTGCCCCAGCTCTGATCAAGTCCATGTTCAACCTCTTGATTGCCCACCAAGCCTTATATTCTACTTCCACAGGGAGGTAGCATGCTTTGCCATAGACGAGACGATAGGGAGACATGCCAAGAATAGTCTTATAAGTTGTTCTATATGCCCATAATGAATCATGTAGCTTAATAGACCAATCTTTTCTGCTTGTAATCACCACTTTCATCAGTATGTTTTTTATTTCCCTGTTTGCTAGCTCTACTTGCCCAGAAGTTTGAAGATGATAAGGTGTAGCTACCTTATGCTTCACTCCATACTTGGCTAATAGGGTTTCAAAAGGTTTGTTGCAAAAATGAGTACCTCCATCACTGATTATGGCCTTGGGCACCCCAAATCTTGAGAAGATGTTCTCCTTAAGAAATTTGAGAACCACCTTGTGATCATTATGTTTACAGGGGATTACCTTCACCCATTTGGAAACATAGTCCACCCCCACCAATATATAGGAGTTACCAAAAGACATTGGGAAAGGTCCCATGAAGTCAATACCCCAAACATAAAAAAGATCAACTATAAGGATGGGGTTCATGGGCATTTGGTTTCTTTTTGTAAGCTTCCCGAGTCTTTGGCATCTATCACAACTCCTACACATGATGTGGGAATCTTTGAAAAGCGATGGCCAAGTAAACCCTGATTGCAAGACCTTCATGGCTATTTTCTAAGAGGCAAAGTGGCCTCCAAAGGAATCTCATGGCAATGGCTGAGGATTTCTTGTTACTCTTCTTCAGGGACACACTTCCTTATGATCTGATCTGCACAATACTTGAAAAGGAAGGGCTCTTCCCAATAATAAGCATGAATCTTTGTAAAGAAGTGCTTCCTGTCTTGCGCTTTCCACTCACTTGGAACTTCACTAGTAACCAAATAGTTAGCAATATGAGCATACCAAGGAGCTTTCTCTAGCAATATAAGTGATTCCTCAGGAAAGTCATCATTAATAGGTAATACATGGGAATTATGTGCTATAGCCAACCTTGAAAGGTGGTCAGCTACCACATTCTCCACCCTTTTCTTGTCTCTGATTTGGAGATCAAACTCTTGCAACAAAAGAATCCATCTAATCAACCTTGCTTTGTTAATAAATACTTCAAGGCTGAATGGTTAGTGAAAACAATGATGAAAGACCCTACCAAAATACACGAAACTTGTCTAAAGCAAACACCACAGCTAACAATTCTTTCTCTGTAGTTGTGTAGTTTCTTTGAGCCTCGTTCAATGTTCTGCTTGCATAGTAGATCACATAGGGCTTCCCATCTTCTCTTTGGCCAAGTACAACTCCTATAGCAAAGTCACTGGCATCACACATTACTTCAAAGGGTAATTGCCAGTTAGGAGCCCTTACTATTGGAGCGGTTGTCAAAAATTGCTTCAATTGATCAAAACTCTTTTGACATCTCTCATCCTAGACAAACTTAGCATCCTTAGCTAAAAGTTCACAAAGAGGCCTTGACAGCTTAGAGAAATCTTGTATAAACCTCTTGTAGAACCCTGCATGGCCAAGGAATTGCCTTACTCTTTTTACAGTGGTTGGGGATGGCAATTTGGCAATAAGTTCCACCTTCGCTTTATCAACTTCAATGCCTTTCTCGGAGATGATATGGCCAAGGACAATTCCTTGACGTACCATAAAATGGCATTTCTCCTAGTTGAGCATCAAGTCTTTTTCAATGCATCTTTTAAGAACCGCTTCCAAATTTACTAAGCATTCTTCAAATGTACCTCCATATATGGTGATGTCATCCATGAAAACCTCCATAATTCGCTCCACCATATCACTGAAGATACTAAGCATACATCTTTGGAATGTTGCAGGTGCATTGCATAAACCAAAAGGCATTCTTCTGTAGGCGTATGTTCCAAACGGACATGTGAAAGTGGTCTTCTCCTGATCTTCAACATCAATTTCAATTTGGAAATACCCTGAGTACCCGTCCAAGAAACAATAGAAAGGATGGCCAGAGACTCTCTCCAGCTCCTGATCAATAAGCGGGAGTGGAAAATGATCTTTCCTTGTAACAACATTCAATTTCCTATAATCAATACACACCCTCCAACCTGAAGTGAGGCGTGTAGCAATTTCTTCTCCTTTTTCATTCTGAACCATAGTAATCCCTGACTTCTTTGGTACCACTTGAGTAGGACTCACCCAAGGGCTGTCAGATATGGGATAAATAATACCTGCTTGGAGTAGCTTGAGTACCTTAGTTCGCACCACTTCTTGTAAATGAGGATTCAATCTTCTTTGAGGTTGACGAATTGGTTTAGCTTCTTCCTCCATATATATATGATGTGTACAAACCAAAGGACTGATTCCTTTCAAGTCAGATATTTGCCATCCTATTGCTTTCTTGCACCTCTTAAGAACTTCAAGTAGAGAAATCTCCTGATGACCGATAAGAGATGAAGATATAACAACAAGACATTGGTTATTTTCTTCCAGGTACGTGTATTTTAACTCCATGGGCACAGGTTTCAAATTGAGCTTTTGGAATTCTTCTGTTACATCATCTTGTCCTTCCTCTTTATTGAATAAAGGCAGGATCTCTTCTTTCCTCCTCCAACCTTGTAGAGTAGCCAGGACACCAGCGGGTTCAGACAACCCTTCTTCAAGATCCTCAAGACTTTCATTCAACTCGTCTTGCATATTCTGATCACAATGCTCCTCCACGAGAATGTCAATAATGCATACCTCTTCTGGACCTTCTTCTTCTTCCGGAGTAATTAGCTTCTTTGACATATGAAGGATATTAAGCTCAAGTGTCATGTTGCCAAAAGTGAGTTGCATAAGTCCATTCCTACAATTTATGATTGCATTCGAAGTAGCAAGAAATGGCCTTCCAAGGATGATAGGAACATAATTAGCTTCCTTAACTAAAGGATCAGTATCAAGAACAACAAAATCTACTGGATAGTAGAAATTATCAACTTGAACTAATACATCCTCAATTATCCCCCTTGGAATTTTCACTGACCTATCAGCTAAAGATAGGGTGATTGATGTTGGCTTTAATTCACCAAGTCCCAATTGCTTATAAACAGAGTATGGTAACAAATTCACACTTGCTCCCAAATCTAACAAAGCTTTTTCCACTACCTTTCCTCCAATCATGACTGAAATGGTAGGACATCCCGGATCTTTGTACTTCAAAGGAGATTTGTATTGTATGATGACACTTACTTGTTCAGTCAAGAAGGCTTTCTTATTCACATTCAACCCTCTTTTGATAGTACACAAGCCCTTTAGGAACTTTGCATATGATGGAACTTGCTTAATCATGTCCAACAATGGAATGTTGACCTTCACTTGGCTCAATACTTCAAGGATTTTTTATGCATTTTTTATCCCCTTTTTCCCATGCAAAGCTTGAGGAAAAGGTGGAGATGTGCGTCATCAATTCTTCCTTAATAAGCTCTTTCTCCGGATTTGCATTCATTGTTGAATCACGGTCCTCCTTCCCTTCACTGATATCTTTCTTCTTTCCTTTCATTTCCTTCCTCTTCTTTGTCTCTTCTTCTTCCTTCTCTTCAACATATGGCTTGGGTGTTGGTGACTCAACCTTTTTACCACTCCTTAGAGTGATCAAGGCTTTAACATCTCTCACCTGTGAAGATTCTCCCTCATGAGTTTCCACTTCATGGATACCCTTGGGGTTTTGGTGAGGTTGAGAAGGAAATCTACCCTTCTCCTGCACTGTGTTCAAATTAGTGAGCCTTGAGATTGAGTATTGGAGATTATCTTTCTTCTGAGATAAGTCATTTTGCATCCCATCCATCCTTTTATTCAAAGTATTCTCTACACTGTCAATTCTTTGATTGAGTTGAGAGTTGATGGATTTTTGTTCTCCAATAAAATCTCCTACAACCTTGCTGAGATTCACTATTGCTTGTTCGAGACTTGAAGCTTGTTGGGATGGTTGAGATGGTTGAGCCGGCTGTTGGTACTGACGTGCTCTTGGCTTCCATGAAAAATTTGGATGATTCCTCCAACTTGAGTTGTAAGTATTGCCATACGAAGCATTGCTATTGGACTTGAATTGTCCAATGACATTTGCTTATTCTCCAAACATTTCTCTAGCAACTGGAATTGTAAGGCACTCCTCCACCAAGTGTTCATAAGATTGAAAAATCGAACATGGCTTTACTTGCATTGGTGTTTCAACAACAGCTTGCACTTCATGCATCTTTTTCAATTCTAGCTCCTCCACTCTTCTTGTCATAGCTGCAAATTTTGCTTTCATATCAACATCTTCATTCAAGGTGTACATCCCAGCCTTAGCATGAAGAGCATTTGGTTGAGAATTCATCTTTCCCACTTCTCCTCTGTGCGGTTCATCCCATCCCCTTGAGACTTCAGCTATATAACTCAAGAAATCCATAGCTTCCTCAGGATTCTTACTCATGAAATCCCCTCCACACATTGTTTCGAGGAGTTGCTTCATTGAGGAAGACATCTCATCATAGAAATAACTCACCAACAGCCATGTATCAAAGCCATGGTGAGGACAAGCATTAATGGCTTCCATGTATCTTTCCCAACACTCATAGAATTTCTCATTCTCTTTAGTTGAGAAGTTTGAAATTTGCCTTTTCAAGCTATTTGTTCTGTGAGTAGGAAAAAACTTCTTGAGGAATTCAACTTGTAAATCAGTCCAAGTACGGATACTCCTTGGCCTTAAAGAATTAAGCCAAATCTTGGCCTTATCCTTTAAAGTAAAAGGAAATAATTTAAGCCTCATCAGGTCGATAGAAGCTCCTCCCTCTCGAAATGTATTACAAACATCTTCAAATTCCTTGATATGGGCATAGGGATTCTCACTTTCCATTCCATGGAAAGTTGGTAGAAGTGGCACAATATGGGGTCTGATCACTAGCTGCTCTGTAGGGGGCACTATACATGATGGTGCACTCATACGAGGTGGATGCATACGGTCCCTCATTGATTTGAATTCATTGGGATTGTCCTGATGATCATGGTGACTATGCTGATCCTCAGGTGTAGTTTCCATGATGTTCAAGATTACTTCCAACTCCTTGTTATGAGGTGTTTCAAGTTTAACAAGCCTTCCTCCACAATCTCGTATCCACTTTGGCATACACAACTAGTATCAACTGTAACAAAGAAAAAAAACAAAAAACAAAGGAAAACAAAAACAAAACTACCAAAAAGAGTTCGATTAACTAAAACTAAATTAAAAGCTATGCTAGAATATAAACGAGTAAAAGAAATTACTAAAGGAGTTAGTAAAATGAAGGAAAATTCACCAAACTTGTGATGAAAACAACAAATACCCTGAAATAATATCACTATGAAGTTGGCACCTTCCCCGGCAACGGTACCATTTGATTCGTTCCCAATTGGTGTCTCAACTGATTCATGTCCAGCTGGTGCTCTCTGATTGAGGAAGTGATCAACAAAATTTATAACCTATATCACTATGCATTAGGATAGCTTTACCTAATATAGCATAGTGGCTCTAGGATCGTTCACTGGGAAGGGTTTTCAACTCACAACTGATACCAATTCAAAGTTAAATTGGTGCTTTCTCATTGCAAGGTTAGCTTAAGAAATAAAACACAAACTTGTTTAAATGAGGTTTTGTTTAAAGCTAACTAAAAAGAAAGTAATGGAAATTACTTATGAAGAAAAACATTCCTTAGAGGTTTAGGTTCACAAGGGAGGTTCCTTATGCAAAAATAGAGCTCCTGTCATTTGGTTCATTTCCTCGCATTAGAGAATTAACATATAGTCAATTCTCTAATTGGTGCTGTACAGAGGTATCCTTTAAATGGATTTCAGCTCTAATTCCCTCTCATTGATGCAACTTGCAATGGCTCGTGCCTCTCACCTAGCATTTGCCATTCAAGGTGATCTTTAACTTTGGACTTTCCTTCTCAAGCTCGCAAGAGATAACTAATGGATGTCTCCTTGGAGTCCAAAAGCTTACCAAGTGTTGGCAATTCTAGAAAATCCTACCTTTAAGTCACTTCCCAAAAGCTCGCAAGAGGAAAACTAGTGCATCTCCATGGACGGAGATCACTTGCCTTACCAAGTGTTGGCTCAAGTGAATTGAAGGTGTTTTAAGTTAACTAAAAACATAGAAATCATTAAAGGATCACACTTTCTCTTCATTAATGGCTGAAACCACAAAGCTACTAATTCTTGCACTTGGAACCTTTCCCGACAACCTTAACTCCAAAGAACTAAAAGTCTAGCCACTCATTCTCTGAGGAAACTTCCTGAGAGCTTGTTTGGCTAGAAAGAAAACTAACGAGAAAACAAATATATCAAGGAAAAACAGAGCAAGTGCTCTGTAAAATATATATCTTTTTTCTGCCAATTACATACTAGATATCTTTGTAAAGCAAATTACAAACTATATATATGAGGTTATTCACCCTTTGTACTTACTTAAAGACTAAAGAATCTTATGATAGGTGGGTTATAAGGAGACTTTGGGGATTTAGACAACAAATATCTAAAGCAAAATATCTTAGGATGTCGGTCGAAAATATCAGGAAGCTTCAGGAGAACACCGTGGCTATCAACCTATATCACTATGCATTAGAATAGCTTTAGCTAATATAGCATAGTGGCTCTAGGATCGTTCACTGGGAAGGGTTTTCAACTCACAACTGATACCAATTCAAAGTTAAATTGGTGCTTTTTCATTTCAAGGTTAGCTTAAGAAATAAAACACAAACTTGTTTAAATGAGGTTTTGTTTAAAGCTAACTAAAAAGAAAGTAATGGAAATTACTTATGAAGAAAAACATTCCTTGGAGGTTTAGGTTCATAGGGGAGGTTCCTTATGCAAAAATAGAGCTTCGGTCATTTGGTTCATTTCCTCGCATTAGAGAATTAACATATAGTCAATTCTCTAACTGGTGCTATACAGAGGTATCCTTTAAATGGATTTCAGCTCTAATTCCCTCTCACTGATGCAACTTGCAATGGCTCGTGCCTCTCACCTAGCATTTGCCATTCAAGGTGATCTTTAACTTTGGACTTCCCTTCTCAAGCTCGCAAGAGATAACTAATGGATGTCTCCTTGGAGTCCAAAAGCTTACCTAGTGTTGGCAATTCTAGAAAATCCTACCTTCAAGTCACTTCCCAAAAGCTCGCAAGAGGAAAACTAGTGCATCTCCATGGACGGAGATCACTTGCCTTACCAAGTATTGGCTCAAGTGAATTGAAGGTGTTTTAAGTTAACTAAAAACATAGAAATCATTAAAGGATCACACTTTCTCTTCATTAATGGCTGAAACCACAAAGCTACTAATTCTTGCACTTGGAACCTTTCTCGGCAACCTTAACTCCAAGGAACTAAAAGTCTAGCCACTCATTCTCTGAGGAAACTTCCTGAGAGCTTGTTTGGCTAGAAAGAAAACTAACGGGAAAACAAATATATCAAGGAAAAATAGAGCAAGTGCTCTGTAAAATATATATCTTTTTTCTACCGATTACATACTAGATATCTTTGTAAAGAAAATTACAAACTATATATATGAGGTTATTCACCCTTTGTACTTACTTAAAGACTAAGGAATCTTATGATAGGTGGGTTATAAGGAGACTTTGGGGATTTAGACAACAAATATCTAAAGCAAAATATCTCAGGATGTCGGTCGAAAATATCAGGAAGCTTCAGGAGAACACCGTGGCACTGTATACTGAGAGAAAAACTTTCCTGGTAAGTGCTATCAGAGGATCCAGATAAGTCTGACCGGAGAAGTTGGAATGCCCTCCTCTCCCATCCGGCTGTGAGATATCCGGATGTGAAATGTCGGCGCACAGAATTCTTCCCCGGGTGGACTGAGCTATGCTGCGCAAGGGGGACCATCTGCGTGTGCAAGGTGTAGGGACCCCTCTCCCGGATGACACGGAGTGCTCAAGGCTATCCGGATCAACTCCATCCGGATTTCTCAAGAGGACACGCGGCGCGCTCCCCTATCCGTATTCCCTCAGGTTGAAGCACACAGCACTCGTGAACATCACACTTCGGATGATAGCATATCCTATCCGGATATGTTGTCTGGATCATTGACTAATGTGAGTAAGCCTTGCTATAGCTCACGTTCCGCCACCCTCCGTTGGTGTGTCCGGACATCTTTGCTCCTTGCATTCCGAATTTGCTTATGACAAAGGACTTCAAAGCTTCGGTTCTTCATGTTTCTAAGCTTTCCATTGCTTTGCCATGGATTCCAAAGAATTCTCCTCAATCTCTGATTGCTTTGGTGACAAAAAAGCTATTAAAACACTAGAACTTAACACAATTTGATTAGAATTGATTGCAAGGGTCCTTAATATGCTAATCGGGTTAAAAGGTGATAACTACTACTCAAAAGTGTTTATAAGAGTTAATTACAAGCTATCAAATAGCAGTTTTTGAGTAGTAATCAATCACGATTTCCTTTCCTCCTTTGCAAAGTAGACAAAAATACCTCTCTTCTCTTTTTTTTCTCAAGATGTTTTTTCTTTAATTTCTCGTTATCTCTATTTTCCTTTAAAAACCTTCCCTAATTTTTCCCTCAGGCTTCTCTTTTTTCCTTCTTTCTCTTTTTCTCTAGGTCACCCAAACCCTCAGAGACTCTTAGGAAATTTTTCCCAACGGTTTTTTTTAGTTCCCCTTTTGCAGTTGTCACTTCTTAGGATTTTTTTTCTCTCTTCCTTTTTCTTCCTTTTCAAAAACTTCTCAGACTTCCCTTCTCAGCATCTGCACCACACCATTTTCCTCCCGCTTTTGCTTTGGAAATCCACCCCTTCAGCTTTGGAACCCCCAATACATTTAGTTCTCCTTTTCCCAATGTGGGCAGCTGCCCCTCATAACCTTAACATGCCTTACTCACCAAGAATCCACATGGGTTTAACATGGGTTACAATCTCTCCACAAAATGGCCCAAATCAGACCTAAAACTATTCCCCAAACCTATCTGGAGCACCCGGGCTCAAACTAGCTAGAAATAGGGCATCAAAAGAGCCAAAAACAGTGTCGTTTACCAGCAGCCTTGACAAACTGGTCGACTGATTGCCATCCGGTCTACCACCTAAAAAAACTTCTCAAATTTTGATAAAATATTCCTTGAAGAATAAGAAATCCAACAAAAAAAATGGTGCACGATTCTGAGTTCGGATGAGGGAGATATGATCAAAACAAGCACAGGTGCTTCGTATTCGAACCTGCTCCTACGAACTCTAACTGAACTGAAGTTTTGGGAGAGACCTCACTTCCTTCCTTTAGCATGATGTGAACAACTAAGGAGTTGGCCATGATAGCACTCAATCTGGTCGACTGGTTGAGAAAAATTCTCAAATTTTGTTACAATATTCCTTGAAGAATAAGGAATCCAACAAAAAAACCGGTGCATAATTCTGAGTTTGGATGAGGGAGATATGATCAAAACAAGCCTAGGTGCTCCGTATTTGAACCTGCTCCTACGAACTCCAACTGAACTGAAGTTTTGGGAGAGACCTCACTTCCTTCCTTTAGCATGATGTGAACAACTAAGGAGTTGGCCATGATAGCACTCCAAAATGAACTACACATTCGCACTACATTGGACCGCAGATGAACCTACACAAGGTTAAAAAATCGATCAAGCCCAAAAGGGGGGTCATGGCGGTGCCATACTAAGAGATTGGGTGCATGTGACACCCTTAAGATAAATGCAAGTGTCAAAGGAAAAAATTGAGGGTCTACATTTGGGTCATGAGATTAGGGCTCTAGATGCTATAGAAAACTCAAAGCTATCGATAACATGAAAGAATCCAGGTCGTGAGCTCAAGGCTCTAAATTCTATGAACAACTCAAGTATGTCGATGACATGAAAGACTCCGGGTCGTGAAATCAA
This sequence comes from Vitis vinifera, assembly GCF_030704535.1. Lineage (NCBI taxonomy): Eukaryota > Viridiplantae > Streptophyta > Magnoliopsida > Vitales > Vitaceae > Vitis > Vitis vinifera. The sequence goes on from NC_081812.1 coordinate 7,394,172, forward strand.
GGGTCTAGATTCTATGAATAAATTAGTGTTGCAGATGATATGAATGACACTAGGTCATGAGCTCAGGGCCCTAGATGCAATGAATAATGTTGGATTATGGTTAACATGAAAGACTTTGGGTCATAAGCTTAGAGCTCTAGATGCTATGAATAGCTCAAGGCTATGGATGACTTGAGCCACTCTTGGTCTTGAGCTCATAGCTCTAGATGCTATGAATAATTCTAGGTTGTGGTTGACATGAAGGACTCCGGGTTATGAGCACATGGATTTAGATGCTATGAACAACTCAGGACTGTCAATGACATGAAAGACTTTAGGTTGTGAGCTTAGGACTCTAGATTCTATGAACACTCAGAGCTATGGATAATGTGAACTACTCTGAGTCATGAGCTGAGGTACCTAGATGCAATGAACGACTCTAGGCAGTGGTTGACATGAAATACTCTAGGTCATGAGCTCCAGGCTTTAGATGTTATGAACAGCTCAATGTTGTGGACAACACGAACCACTCTATGTCTTGAGCTAAAAGTTCTAGAGGTTATTAGCAGCTCTAGCTCTGGTTAACATGATCGACTCTAGGTCATCAACTCAAGCCTCTAGATACTATTAACAACTCAAGTTGTTGATCACATGAGCTACACTATGTCATGACTTGAGAGCTCTAGATGCTATGAAAAACTTTGGGTCATGGTTGACATTAATGACTCCAGGTCATGTGCTTAAGGCTCTTCATAGGCCTATCGATGATATGAAAGACTATAAAGTCGTTAGCTTAGAGCTATTGATTTTATGAACAACTCAGTTTTGTGGATGACATGAGCTATTCTATGTATGAACAACTCAGGGCTCTAAATACTATTAACAACTCAGGGTTGTGGATAACATGAGCTACTTTAGGTCATGATCTTAGGATCTATAACAACTCTAGGTTATGGTTGACATGAATGACTACGATTCGTGTGCTCGATGCTCTTTATGCTATGAATAGCTCAGGGCTATCGATGATATGAAAGACTATGGGTTATGAGCTTAAGGCTCTTGATCCTATAAGTAACTCGAGGTTGTGGATGACAAGAGCTACTCTAAGTCGTGAGCTCATATCTCTAAATGCTATGAACAAATAAGGTTTGTGGATGACATGAGCTTCTCTCAATCCTGAACTTAAGGCTTTAAATGCTATGAACATCTCTGGGCTGTAGTTTACGAGAACGACTTTGGGTTGTCAACTCAAGGCTATAGATGTTATGAACCGCTCAAGGCTATGGATGACATAGGCTACTTTAGGTCATGAGTTCAGGCCTCTAGATGCGATGAACTGCTCTAGGCAATCATTGTCATGAACGACTTCGGGCAGTGAGCTTAAGGCTTTGGATGCTATGAACATCTCAGGGCTATGGATGACATGAACGACTTTGGGTCGTCAACTTAAGGCCTTAGATGCAACGAACAACTCTAGGTTTTGGTTGACTCCGAGTCGTGAGCTAATGGCTCTAAATTCCATGAATAGCTCAAGGTTGTGGATGACATGCACGACTCTGGGTCTTAAGCTTAGGGCTCTAGATGTTATGAATAGCTCTGGGTTGTGGTTGGCATGAATGACTTTGGGTTGTAAGATTTAGGCTTTAGATGCCATGAACAACTTAGGGTTGTTGATGACATAATCCACTTTGGGTCGTGAGCCAGCTTTAGATGCTATGAACAACATTAGGCTATGGTTGACATGAACAACTCCAGGTCGTGAGCTCAAAGCTCTAGATGCTATGAACAACTCACAGTTGTTAATAACATGAAATACTCTAGGTTGTGAGCTCAGGGCTCAGGATTCTATGAATAGATCAAGGTTGTCGATGACATGAAAGACTCCGAGTCATAAGCACAAGGCTTTAGATTCTATGAAAATCTCAGGGCTATGGATGATACGAATGACTCTCGATCATGAGCTTAGGGCCCTAGATGCAATGGACAACTCTTGTCTATGCAAGACATGAACGACTCTAGGTCATGAGCTTAAAGCTTTAAATGCTATGAACAACTTAGGGTTGTGGATGACTTGAGCCACTCTAGGTCTTGAGCTCAAGGCACTAGATGCTATTAAGAGCTCTAGGTTATGGTTAACATGAAAGACTCTAAGTCACTAGCTTAGGCCTTTAGATGTTATGAACAACTCAGGGTCGTTGATGACATGAGCCACTCTTGGTCATGAGTTTAGGGCTTTACATGTTATGCACAACTTTAGGTTATGGTTGACATGAACTACTTTGCGTCATGAGCTCAGGGCTCTAGATGCTATGAAGCACTCAGGGTTGTCGATGAAAAGAAATGCTCCAGGTTGTGAGCTCGGGACTCTAAATTCTATGAACTGCTCAGAGGTAAGGATAACATGAATAGCTTTGTGTCATGAGCATAGGGCTCTATATGAAATGAACAACTCTAGGTTGGAATTGACAGAAAAGACTTCGGGTTGTGAGCTCATAGCTTTAGATGCTATGAACAGCTTAGGGTTGTGGATGACATCAGCCACTCTAGGTCTTGAGCTCAAGGCTCTAGATGCTATGAATAACTCTAACCTGTGGTTGACATGAATGACTCTGGTTTGTGAGCTCAGGGCTCTAGATACTATTAACAACCTAGTGTTGTGGACGACATGAGCTACTCTAGGTCCTAAGCTCAAGGCTCTATATGCTATGAACAACTCTAGGATGTGGTTGACATGAACAAATCTAGGTCGTGGGCTTAGGGCTCTTGATGTTATGAACAACTCAGGGTTGTCGATGACATGAAAGACAATGGGTCATGAGCTAAGGGCTCTTTATACTATGAACAACTCCTAGTTCTGGTTGACAAGAATGACTCTTACTCATGAGTTCAGGGCACTAATTGCAATAAATAGTCGAGGGTTGTGGATAACATGGGCTACTCTAGGTTATGGGTTCAAGGCTCTAAATGTTATGAACAACATTGGGCAGTGATTGACATGAACAACTCTAGCTTGTGAGCTCAAGGCTTTAGATGTTATGAACAACTTTATGTTATGGTTGACATGAACAACTCCAGGTTGTGAGCTCAAAGCTCAAGATTCTATGAACAACTCAGAGTTATGGATGACATAAACGACTTTGGGTCATGAGCTTAGGGCCTTAGATGCAATGAATAGCTCCAGGATATGGTTGGCATGAAAGACTCCGAGTTGTGAGCTCATGGCTCTAGATGCTATGAACAACTCAAGGCTATGAATGACATTAACTACTCTAGGTCTTGAGCTTAGGGCTCTAAATGTAATAAACAACTCTAGGTTATGGTTGACATGAATGACTCTGTGTCGTAAGCTCCAGGCTTTAGATGCTATTAATAGCTCAAGGTTGTGGAAGACATGAGGTACTTTAGGTCGTGAGCTCAGGGCTCTTGATGCTATGAACAACTTAGAGCTGTCAATGAATTGAAAGACTATGGGTCATGAGCTCAGCACTATAGATACTATGAACAACTTAGGGTTATGGTTGACATGAACGACTCTTGATTGTGAGCTCAAGGATCTAGTTGCTATGAACAACCAAGGGTTATAGATAACATGGGATACTATTGGTTGTGAGGTCAGGGCTCTAAATGCGATGAACAACATTAGGGTGTGGTTGACATGAATGACTCCATGTCGTGAGCTCATGGCTTTAGATGTTATGATCAAGTTAGGGTTATAGATGATGTGGAATATTCTAAGTCATGAGGTCAGGGCTATAGATTTTATGAACAACTCTACACTATGGTTGAAATGAATGGCTACAAGTCATGAGCTCAAGGCTCTAAATGCTTTGAACAACCTTTGATTGTGACCAAAATGAACAAATTTGGTTTGTGAGCTTAGGGCTCTAGATGCTATTAACAACTCAAGAATGTGGATGACATGAGTTACTCTAGTTCGTGAGCTTAAGGCACTAGATGATATGAACAACTTTAAGCTGTGGTTGACATAAATGACTCTTGGTCTTGAGCTCAAGGCTTTATATGTTATGACCTCAAGGATTTAAATGCTATAAACAACTTTAGGTTGTGGTTGACGTGAATAACTCTAGGTCATGGGCTTAAAGCTCTAGATGTTTTGAGCAGCTCAAGGCTGTCAATGACATGAAAGACTCTGGGTCATGAGCTCAAGGCTCTAGATGCTATGAACAATCAGGGTTGTTGACGACATTAGTTGTTATGGGTCTTGTGCTCAAGGCTCTAGATGCTATTAATGGCTCTGGGTTATGGTTGACATAAATGACTATAGGTCATGAGCTTAGGGCTCTAGATGCTATTAACAACTCAGGGTTGTGGATGAAATGAGCTTCTCTTGCTTGTGAGCTCAAAGCTCAAGATGCTTTGAACAACTCTAGGTTGTGGTTGAAATGAACGATTCCGGGTCACGAGCTCATGACTCTTAATGCTATGAGCAACTCAGGGTTGTTGATGACATGAAAGACTAGGAAATGACCTGAAGGCTCTAGATACTATGAACAGCTCAGAGTTGTGGTTCACATGCATGACTCTTAGTTGTGAGCTCAAGGGACTAGTTGCTATAAATAGTGGAGGGCTATGGATAATACGGGCTACTCTAGATGTAAGCTTAGGGCTTTAGATGCAATGAACAACGTTGGGTTTTAGTTGACAAAAACAACTCTATCTCATGAGCTCAAAGCTCTAAATGCTATGAATAACTCAAGGCTATTGATGACATGAAAGAATTTAGGTCGTGAGGTCAGGGGTCTAGATGCTATGAACAACTCTAGGCTGTGGTTGACATGAATGACTCCAGGTCATGAGATGAGGACTCTAAGTCCAAAGAATGGCTTAGGGATGTGGATAACATCAGCTACTCTAGGTCAGACCTGAAGACTCAAAATGTTATGAACAACGCTAGGCTGTGGTTGACATAAATGACTACGGGTAATGAGCCTAGGGCTCTAAATGCTATTAACAGCTCAGGGTTGTCAATAACATAAAAAAGTATGGGTTGTTAGCTTAAGGCTCTTGATACTATGGACAAATCAGGGTCGTGAGCTCAAGGCTCTAGATGTTATGAATAGCTCAAGGATGTTCAAAACATGGGCAACTCTAGGTCATGAGCTCATGGCTCTAGATGCTATAAACAACGTTGGGCTATGACCGACATGAACGAATCTATTTCATTAGTTTAGGGCCCTACATGCTATGAACTACTCTAGGCGGTGGTTTACATGAACGACTCTAAGTCGTCAGGTCAAGGCTCTATTATGGGTTGTGAGCTCTGGACTTTAGATCTTATGAACAACTCTAGGGTATTAATGACATGAAAGACTTCAAATCATGAGCTTCGGGTTGTGGATGGCATGAATGACTTGGGTTTTGAGCTAAGGGCCATAATACTATAACATCTTAAGGTTGTGGTTGACATGAATGAGTTTAGGTCGTGCGTTCAAGGATTTAGATGCTATGAATAGCTCAAGGATGTCAATGACATGAGCCACTCTGGGTCTTGAGCTTAGGGCTCTAGATGCTATGAATAACACTAGATTGTGGTTGATATAAACGACTCCATGTCATGAACTCACGACTCTGGATGTTATTAAAAGCTCAGGGTTATGGATGACATTAGCTACTCTTGTTCGTGAGCTCAAGGTACTAGATGTTATCAATAGCTCTTAGCTATGAACAACTTAGGCCTATGGATGACATGAGCTACTCTAGGTTGTGAACTCAAGGCTCTAAATGCTATGAACAACTCAGACCTATGGATGACATGAGCTCCTCTTGGATATTAGTTAATGTCTCTAAATGCTATGAACATGTCAGAATTGTGGATGACATGAATGACTTGGGGTTGTGAACTGAAGGCTATATATACTACGGACATCTCAGGGCTGTGGTTGACATGAATGGCACTAGGTCATGAGCTTAGGGGTTTAGATGCTATGAAAAACTCAAGGTTGTCGATGACATTGCTATGAACTACTCTGGGAAGTGGTTGACATGAACAACTATAGGGGGTGAGCTCAGGGGTCTAAGTGCTATGAACAACTCAAGGTTCTTGATTACATGAAATACTCTAGGTCATGAGCTCAAGGCTCTAGATTCTATTAGCAACATAGGGTTTTGGATGACATGAACGACTCTAAGTCGGGAGCTTAAGGCCTTAAATGCTATGAACGACTCTAGGTTGTGGTTGACATTAACGACTCCGGGTATTGAGCTGAGGGCTTTAGATGCCATGAACAACTCAGGGCTGTCAATGACATAAACCAATCTGGGTCGTGAGTTAAGGGCTTTAGATGCTATGAAAAGCTTTTGGCTATGCTTGACAACAACGACTCCGGGTCATGAGCTCAAGGCTCTAGATGCTATGAACAACTCAGGGTTTTTGATGACATGAAAGACTCCGATTTGTGAGCTCAAGGCTCTAGATTCTATGAATAGGTTAGGGTTGTGGATGACATGAATGACTCTCAATTGTGAGATTTAGGCCCAAGATGCAGTGAACAACTCTAGATTGTGGTTGAAATGAAAGACTTTGAGTCGTGAGCTCATGGCTCTAAATGCTATGAACAGCTCAAGGCTATCGATGACATGAACCACTCTGGGTCGTGAGCTCAAGGCTTTATATGCTATGAAATGCTCTAGCCTATGGTTGACATGAACGACTCTGAGTCATGAGCTCAGGACTCTAGATGCTATGAACAACTCATGGTTTTTATGACATGAAATACTTAGGGTTGTGAGCACAGGGCTCTATATTCTATGAACAGGTCAGGATTGTGGATGACATGAATGACTTTTAGTCCTGAGCTCTAGGTGCTAGATGTAATGAACAACTCAAGGTTGTGGTTAACTTGAAAGACTCTAAGCCATGAGCTCATGGCTCCAAATGCTATAAATAACTCTAGGCTATGGCTGACATGAATGACTCTGGGTTGTGAGCTCAAGGCTCTAGATGCTATTAATAGCTCAAGGCTCTAGATGCTTTTAATAGCTCAGGGTTCTGGATGACATGAAGTACTTTAGGTCATGAGCTTAAGGCTCTAGATACTATGAACAACTTTGGGTTGTGGTTGACAAGAACAACTCCAGGTTGTGAGCTCAAGGCTCCTAATGCTTTGGACAACTCAAAGTTGTCAATGACATGAAAGAGTACATGTCATGACCTCAGGACTATAGATATTATGAACTACTTAAGGTTGTGGTTGACATGAACTACTCTAAGTCATGAGCTCAAGGCTCTAGTTGCTATAAACAACTAAGGGTTGTGGATAACATGGGCTACTTTGGGTTATGAGCTTAGGGCTCTAGATGCTATGAACAACATTTGGTTGTGGTTGACATGAATGACTTCAAGTTAGGAGCTTAAGGCTCTAGATGCTATAAACAATTCAGGGCTATGGATGACATGAACGACTTTGGGTATGAGGTAAGGGCTTTAGATTCAATGAATATATTTGGGTTATGGTTGAGATGAATGACTCGAGTTGTGAGCTTAAGGCTTTATATGCTAAGAACGACTCAAGACTGTGGATAATATGGGCTACTCTGGATCATGAGCTCAGTATATTCTATGAACAACGTTGGGCTATGGTTGACATGAATGACTTCGAGTTGTGAGCTTAAAGCTCTAGACAATATGAATAGCTTAGGGTTGTCGATAACATGAAAGGCTTCGGGTTGTAAGCTTAGGCTCTAGATTCTACGAACAACTTAGGGGTGTTGAGGACATGTACAACATTGGGTCATGAGCTCAGGGCCCTAGTTCCAATGAAAAACTTTAGGTTATGGTTGACATGAAAGACTCCAGGTCAGGAGCTCAAAGCTCTAGATCCTATGAACAGCTCAGGGTTGTAGAAGACATCAACCACTCTAGGTCTTGAGGTCAGGGCTCTAGATGTTATGAATAACTCTAAGTTGTGGTTGACATGAACGACTTTAGGTCATGAGCTTAGGGCTTTAGATGCTATCGATAGTTTAGAGTCATTGCTAAAATGAGCTACTCTAGGTCTTGAGCTCAGGGCTTTAGATGTTATGAACAGCTCTGGGTAGTGGTTGACATGAACGACTTTGAGTTGTGAGTTCAATGCTCCTAATGTTAGGAAGAAATCAAGGTTTTCAATGACATGAAAGAGTATGGATCATGAGCTCAAGGCTCTAGATACTATGAATAGCTCAGAGCTATGGTTGACATGAACGACCTTAGGTTATATGGTTAGGGCACTAGTTGCCATGAACAGTTGAGGACTGTGGATAACATGGGCTTCTTTGGGTTGTGAGCTTAGGGCTTTAGATACTATAAACAATGCTAGGTTGTTATTGACATGAACGAATTTGTGTCATGAGTTCTAAGCTTTAGATGCTATGAATAGCTCAGGGATATGGATGACATGAAAGACTCTAGGTCGTAACGTCAAGGCTCTAGATGCTATGAATAGATTTGATTTATGGTTGACATGAACGACTCTAGGTCATGAGATGAGGACTCTAGATGCAAAGAATGGCTTAAGGATGTGGATAACATGGGCTACTCTAGGTCATTTGCTCAAGGCTCTAAATGCTACAAACAACACTAGGTTGTGGTTGACATGAACAACTCTGGGTTATGAGCTTAGGGCTCTAGATGCTGTTAAGAGCTTAGGGTTGTCAATGACATGAAAGACTATTGGTTGTGAGATTAGGGCTCTAAATACTATGAATAGCTCAGGGCTATGGTTGACATGAACAAATGTTGGTCATGAGCTTATGGCTCTAAATGCTATGAATAGCTCAAGGCTATGAATAAGGTGGGCTACTATAGGTCATGAGCTTAAGGCTCTAGATGCTATGAATAGCTTTGGGTTGTGGTTGACATGAATGAGTCTATGTCATGAGCTTAAGGCCCTAGATGCTATGAATAGCTCTGGGTTGTGGTTGACATGAACAACTTTGGGTCTTCAAGTTAAGGCTCTATATGTTATGAACAGCTCTAGGCTGTGGTTGATATGAACAACTCTGAGTCGTGAGCTCCGGACTTTATATGCTATGAATAGCTCAGGGCTATTGATGACATGAAGACTTTGGGTCATGAGCATAGGGTTGTGGATGACATGAATGGCTTTGGGTTTTGAGCTAAGGGTTATAGATACTATGAACATCTCAAGGTTGTGGTTGACATGAATGACTCTGGGTCATGCGCTTAGGGCTTTAGATTTTATGAACAACCCAAGGCTGTTAATGACATGAGCCACTCTTGGTCTTAAGCTTAGGGCTTTAGATGTTATGAATAACACTAGGTTGCAGTTGATAAGAACGGCTCCAGGTCATGAGCTTAGGGCTCTAGATGCTATTAAGAGCTCAGGGTTGTGGATGACATAAGCTATTCTTGTTCGTGACTCCGCATTAGATGTTATTAACAGCTCTTGGTCATGCTTGATATGAATGAATTAGGGTAGTGAGGTGAAGGCACTTGATGCTATGAATAGCTCAGGATGTTAATGACATAAAATACTATAGATTGTAAGCTTAGAGCTCTTGATGCTATGAACAACTTAGGGTTGTGAATGACATGAGCTACTCTATGTGGGGAGCTTAGGGCTTTAGATGTTATGAACAACTCAGTGTTGTGGATGACATGAGCTCCTCTAGGTCGTGAGCTCAGGGCTCTAAATGCTATGAACATGTCAGGATTTTAGATGACATGATGACTTGACATCGTGAGTTAAGGACTATAGATACTGTGAACATCTCAATGTTGTAGTTGACATGAATGACTCTAAATCATGAGCTCAAGGATTTAGATGCTATGAACGACTTAGGGTTGTCGATCACATGTGCCACTCTGGGTCATGAGCTCAAGGCTTTATATGCCATGAACAACTTTGGGCTGTAGTTGACATGAACGACTCTGAGGTGTGAGTTCTTGGCTTTGGTGCTACGAACAACTTAAGGTTATCGATGACATGAAAGACTCCAGGTCATGAGGTCAAGGCTCTGTATTCTATGAGCAGCTCAAAGTTATGGATGACATGGATGACTCTAAGTCATGAGCCCAAGGCCCTAGATGCAATGAACAACTCTAGGTTGTGGTAAACATGAAAGACTCTGGGTCAAGAGCTCAGTGCTCTAGATGCTATGATTACTACCCAAAAAGTGCTATTTTGCACCTTTAATTCATTATGTTTTAAGCACTTTTGTGTAGTAGTTCTCCATCTTTATTCCAATTGGCATGTTAAGGACCTAGCAATGACTTCTAATCATATTTGTGGCTATTTTTAGTGTTTTTACAGCTTTTTGGATCATTAAGACAAGCCAAGTAAAGGAGGGAAGCAAAGAGGAAAAACAAACAGAATGAAGAAAATAGAGGACAACAGCTGCAGTCTTCTTTCGCACTTTTAGAGCACTTCCCGAAGTTCATTTTCTACATGCTATATACCATTTCAAATCTCAGGAAGTCAAGAATCCGACGCTTCAAACCGTGTACGATTTGGAGCTGAAATGAGGAAGATATGGCCTTCGGAAGACAACTGCTCCAAGCTTGTGCGAAATTTGCACAACACCTCTCCTTGTGCGAAATTCGCACCAGCCCATGCATGGTGCGAATTCTCCTTTGTTCTGCCGACTCCACTTTAGATCTTTTCTTTTGTATTTTTTGATGTAAATTCCTTTCTTATCCCTGTAATTAGCCAATCACAAGCTTTGCTTTTGTAAAGACTATATAAGGGGTGGAAATCACCTCTCGAACGAGACGGACACATTGTATATTTTACACTTAGTAAAATACAGGGCTCTCTTTGCTTTCCTTTTCTCTCTACTATTTTCTTTTTCTTGGAAGCCAAACAACCTCTGAGGATGTTTTCCCAGAGGATGAGAGGCTAAACTTTTGGTTTCTTGGAGTGAAGGAAGCTAGGTGAAAAGTCTAGATGCTAAAGTGGAAAACTTTTGTGCATTAAATACAGGTAGTTGGAGTTCATAAATGGCTTTTAAATCTAAAGTTTTGCTTCAAATCCCTTAGAATCACTTTGAATGGCCAATACATGGTAAACTTCAGGTCTCTGTGGATACTTATTGCTAGATCCATATCAATCCATTAGTTATCATGTACGAGCCATTGGAAAGTGGCTCAAGGTGAAGACCCATAGTGTCTAAAGCCATTAATGGAACTTGACTACCATTTCTATTGACTTTTTATGGATTAAATCTTCATTGTTAAACCTATACTGGTTTGGGAAACAACCATCCTTTATTTTGTTGTCCCCAATGCGAGAAGAAAAATCCGGAATTTCCCACTTTGCATTTTGAACTTGATCCTAGCAACCTCTAGCTCCGGGAAACTTTCTTTCTTCCATTTTTACCTAGTTCTATATTAGTTTAGTTTTAAACACCACTTTCAAAACAAATTTTATTTTCTTTTAAATTTTAAGTTTTTGATAAAGGAAATCATTAAATTCAATTTCTAATCTTGAGTATATCACTGGTAGAATGAAAACCCATCCCAGAGTTCGACCCTAGAGCCACTATGCTATAGTAGCTTTGCTACGCTAGTAGGAGGTCATAGGTTTTATAAATGTTTTTGATTTAAAGACCCGACTGGATCAAACGAATCATGCTATGAACAACTTTAGGTTGTGATTGATGTGAATAACTTTGGGTCATAAGCTCAAGGCTTTAGTTGCTATGAATAGCTCTAGGATGTGGTTCACATGAATAACTCTGGGTCATGAACTAAGGGCCTTAGATGTTATTAATAGCTCAGGGTTGTGGATGACATGAGTTACTTTGGTTCATTAGCTTAGGGCACAAGTTACTATGAATAGCTTTGGGTTGTGGTTTACATGAATGACTTAGAGCTGTGAAGTTAGGGTTCTTAATCCTATGAATAGATCAGAGTCGTCGATGACATAAAAGACTATAGGTTGTGTGCTCAAGGCTCTTGATGCTATGAATGGCTAAGAGTTATAGATGACATGAGCTACTCTAGGTCGTGAGCTCATGACTCTAAATGCTATGAACAACTTAGGGTTGTGGATTACATGAGTTCATCTGGGTCATAAGCTTAAGGGTCTAGATGCTATGAATAGTTCAAGGCTATAGATGACATGAAAGTTTCCAAGTCGTGAGCTTGGGGCATTAGATGCTTTGAAAATCTCAAGGTTGTGGATGACATAAATGACTGTCGGTTGTGAGCTCAAGGCTCTAGATGTTATAAACATCTTTAGGTTGTGGTTCACATGAACGACTCTGAGTCATGAGCTCAGGGCTCTAGATGCTATGAATAGCTTTGGGTTGGGGTGACATGAACGACTTTGTGTGGTGAGCTCAGGGCTTTAGATGCTATTAGTAATTCAAGGCTATGAATGACATGAGCTACTCTAGTTTGTGAGCTCAAGGAACTAGATGCTATAAATAACTCTTGGTTGTGGTTGACATGAGCAACCCCGGGTCATGAGGTCAGGGATCTTAATGCTATGAACAACTCAAGGCTTTGGATGACATGAGATACTCTAAGTCATGAGCTTAAGGCTCTAGATGCTATGAATAGCTCAGGGTTGTGGATGACATGAGCTCCTCTAGGTTGTGAGCTTAGGGCTCTAAATGTTATGAACAACTTTGGGTTGTGGTTGATATAAACAAATTCAATTTGTGAGCTCAAGGTCTTAGATGCTATGAATAGGTCATGCTTGTCGATGATGTGAATGTCTCTAGGTCGTGAGCTTAAGGCTCTAGATGCGATGAATAGATTAGGGCTATGGATGACATGAACAATTCTGCATCATAAGCTCAAGCCTCTAAATGTTATGAACCACTCAGGTTTGTGGATGACATGAATGAAACTGGGTTATGAGCTTAGTGCTCTAGATACTATGAATAATTCAGGGTTATAATTGACATGAAAGACTCCAAGTCGTGAGTTGAAGCCTCTAAATGTTATGAACAACTCAGGGCTCTGAATGACATGAACGACACCGGGTCACGAGATTAGAGATCTAGATACTATGAACAACTCAGGGTTGTGGTTAACATGAATGACTCCAGTTTGTAAGCTTAGGGCTATAAATGCTCTCAACCGCATAGTGGTGTGGATTGGATGAGCTACTCTAGGTCGTGATCTCTGGGCTTTAGATGCCACGAAAAGCTCAGTGCTCCAGATTCTATGAACACCTTAAGGTTATGGATGACATATGCTACTTTAGATCATTTGCTCGGGCCTCTGGATGTTATGAATAATCTAGAGTTCTTAATGATATGAATGACTCATGATCCCATGAGCTCAGGGCTTTAAATGTTATGAACAACTAAGAGTTGGGCATGATAAGAACAACTCGGGATCCCATGAGTTTGGGCCTTTAGATGCTATGAATCCCTCAAGAGGTAGATGATATTCGTTATTTTTCACCATGAGATCAAGGCTCTATATGCTATGAACAACTCAGGGTTGTGGATGACATGAACTACTCTAGGAAGTGAGCTTAGGCCTCTAAATGCTTTGAACACCTCAAGGCTATTGTTAACATAAAAGACTCTAGGTCATGAGCTCAAGGCTCTAAAAGCTATGAACAACTTAGAGTTGTACATGATATGAATGACTCAGGATCCCATGAGCTCAAGCCTCTAGATGTTATGCCTGCTTTGGGATATAGTTGATATGAATGATTCTACATGATAAGCTTAAGCCACTAGTGCTATGAATAACTTAGGGCTATGGATGACATGATCGACTCTAGTTCATGAACTCAAGGCTCTAGATAACCATATTAATGACTTCAAGTCATAAGCTCAGGGCTCTAGATTCTATGACCTGCTTAGGGGTTTGGATGCAATGAGCTACTCCAGTTTGTGAGCTTAGGGCTTTGGATGCTACGAACTGTTCAGAGCTTTGAATGCTATGAAAAGCTTAGAGCTATGCATGACATGAACAACTCCGAGAAGTGAGCACAGGGCTCTAAATGCTATGAAAAACTTTAGGTTGTGGTTGGCATGAATGACTTCGAGTAGTGAGCTTAGTCCTTTAGATGCTATGAAAAACTCAAGGCTCTAGATGACATCAACAACATCAGGTCATGAGCTCAGGCCTCTAGATACTGTGAACATCTCAAGGCTGTGGTTGACATCAAAGACTCCTCATCGTGAGTTTAGCGCTCTATAAGCTATGAACAACTCAGATTTTTAGATGATATGAACGACTTAGGATCCTGTGAGCTTAAGCCTCTAAATGTAATGTACCATTCTGGGATGTGGATGATATAAATAATTCTGCGTCATGAGCTTAAGCCTTTAGATGCTATGAATAGGTTAGGGTTGTAGATGACATGAATGACTCCGGGTCGTGAGCTTATGGCTCTAAAAAATCACATGAATGACTTCAGGTCGTAAGCTCAAGGCTTTAGATGCTATGAACAACTCAGGGGTGTGGGTGAGATGAGCTACTCTGGGTCATGTGCTCAAAGCTCTTGATGCTATGAACAATTCAAGGCTTTGGATGGTATGAACAACTTAAGGCTCTGGATGGTATGAACAACTCAGGGCTGTAAATGACATTAGCTACTCCAGGTCAAGAGCTCAAGGCTCTGGATGCTATGAACAACCTAAAGTTGTGAATGATATGAAAGACTCAAGATCCTATGAGCTCTGATTACTACTCAAAAAGTGTTTTTTTATAGCATGAAATTAACTGTTTTAAACACTTTTGAGTAGTAGTTAATACTTTTTAACTCAATTGACACATTAAGGAACCTAGCAAGGGTTACTAATAAGTTTTTGGCTAGTTTTGGTGTTTTTGGTAGCTTTTTTATCATTAAAACAAACAAAGAATGAGGGAGAATTTTTTGCAATCCATGGCAATGCAAGTTGAAGCTCAAATACATGAAGAATCCGAGTTTTGGAGCACTTCATAGCCCTTTTGCCAAGCTTGGCAATAGGTTGCCAAGCCAATCAGAGATGCAAGGAAGAAAACCAAAGGAAGAAATCCAACATGTAGCAATTTCGCATAGCATGTGAAATCAAGAGGAGGAGCAATTGCAGGACTGAGTGAAGGACAATTTCGCACACCCTGCGAAACCACAAGATGCAGAAAAAAAATGAATTTCGCACACCATGCGAAATTTTGCATGGTCTGTGAAATCTTCCTATGCATCGACTCAGTTAGATTTTTATCTCTATATTTTTGTGTAAATTACTATTTTCTCCTTGTAATCAGCCAATGATAGGATTTCTTTGTTGGGAACTATAAAGAGGGGTTGGAAAGACCTCTCTAGATAATATCTTTTTGTATAATCTTTTGAAGGATACAACACTTGTAATTCCGGTAGGAAGAAATATACAGAGCCCTTTCTTTGCCTTTCCTTCTCATTTTTGTTTTCATTTTTCTTTCTAGCCAAACAACCTCTAAGGATGATTTCTCAGGGGATGAGTGGCTAAGTTTTACGTTTCTTGGAGTGATAGAAACTAGGTGAAGGATCCGGATGCAAAGGTGAGAGTTTTCCTTGCTTTAAATAAAGGTAGTTGTTAACCATTAATGGTTTTTATTTCAAGGTTTAGCTTTAAATCCCTTAGAATCACCTTGAATGGCCAATACTTGGTAAGCTTTCTGGATTCTATGGATGCTTATTGCTAGATCCATGGATATCCATTAGTTATCAAGTACAAGCCATTGGAAGGTGGTTCAAGGTGAGAATCACCTTGAATGGCCAATACTTGGTAAGCTTTTCGGATCTATGGATGCTTATTGCTAGATCCATGGATGTTCATTAGTTATCAAGTACGAGTCATTGGAAGGTGGTTCAAGGTGAGGGTCTTTAGTGTTTGAAGCCATTAATGGGAAGCAACTACCATTTTTCATGAACCCTTTGGATCAAATCTTAATTGCTAAATACAAAACCGGTTCAGAAGATAACCATCCTTTATGTTATTGTCCCCAATGCGAGGAGAAGATCCAAAATCTCCCCCTTTGCCTAAGGAACCCAATCCTAGTGACCTAAAGCTCCAACAGACATTCTCTTTGTAGTTAACTTCAATTGCTATTTTTTCTTAACTTAAAATCAACTTTTTCATCCACAATTCCATTTTCTTTAAAAGCCAATTTTCGTAAGGAAAAACACCATTTCATTACCTTCACTAAAGTTACTTGTACGAAGAAAACCCATCCTTATGGACGATCTTAAAGCCACTATATTATAGTAGCCATGCTACCCTAGTGTAAGGTGATTTAGGTTTTATAAATTTTGTTGATAACACCTGTCTGGATCAAGAATCAAATGGTGCCGTTGTTAGGGACGAATCAAATGGTGCCGCTGCCGGGGACGAATCAAATGGCACCGTTGCCGGGGACGAATCAAATGGCGCTGCTGTCGGGGATGGTGCCAAAGTACATTGACATTACTTTTGGTGAACACTTGTGATCTTTATCACAAGTTTGGTGATTTTTCTTTTATTAATTCTTTTTCTTTGTCTCTATTTTAGCTTATCTTTTATTTAGTTTTTAGCTAACCTTAACCTCTTCCTAGAATTGTATTTCTTTTGTTTTCTTTGTTTTTGTTTCAGTGATCTCTAGTTGTGCATGCCTTATTGGATAAGAGATATTGAGGGAAGACTTGTGAAGATTGAAACTCCTCAAGAAACTGAGTTGGAAGTGTACTTGAACATCATGGATGTTCCACTTAAAGACCAGAATAGCCAACATGGTCAAGAGGATAATTTCAATGCATACCGATCCATGAGGGACCGCATGCATCCACCTCATATGAGTGCACCTTCATGCATAGTGCCTCCCACTGAGCAACTAGTAATCCGACCTCACATTGTGCCACTCTTACCTACTTTCCATGGGATGGAAAGCGAGAATCCCTACTCGCATATTAAGGAATTCGAGGAGGTTTGTAATGCATTCCAAGAAGGAGGAGCTTCAATTGACTTGATGAGGCTCAAGCTATTTCCTTTCACCTAGAAGAATAAGGCCAAGATTTGGCTCAATTCTCTAAGGCCAAGGAGTATCCGAACTTGGACTGATTTGCAAGCCGAGTTTCTCAAAAAGTTCTTCCCTACTCATAGGACCAATGGTTTGAAAAGGCAAATTTCGAACTTCTCAGCTAAAGAGAATGAGAAATTCTATGAGTGTTGGGAGAGGTACATGGAAACTATTAATGCTTGTCCTCACTATGGCTTTGACACATGGCTCTTAGTGAGCTATTTTTATGATGGTATGTCTTCTTCAATGAAGCAACTCCTAGAAACTGTGTGGAGGAGACTTCATAAGTAAGAATCCGGAGGAAGCCATGGACTTTTTGAGTTATGTGGTTGAAGTTTCAAGAGGATGAGATGAACCAAATGCTAGAGAGATGGGAAGAATGAAGTCTCAACCTAATGCTAAGGGTGGGATGTATTTTTTGAATGAAGACATTGACATGAAGGCAAAGGTTGCAACTATGGCAAGGAGATTGAAAGAGCTAGAAATGAAGAAGGTACAAGAAGTGCAAGCCATTTATGAGACATCAGTGCAAGCTATGCCTTGTTCCATTTGTCAATCTTATAAGCACTTGGTGGAGGAGTGTCCTACCATTCCAGCAGTGAGAGAGATGTTTGGTGATCAAGCAAATGTTATTGGTCAATTCAAGCCTAATAACAATGCTTCACATGGCAACACCTACAATTCAAATTGGAGAAACCATCCAAATTTCTCTTGGAAACTAGAGCCACCTTAGTACACATAACCTGCTCAAGCACCTCAACAAGCTTCAAATCTTGAACAAGCTATTGTGAACCTTAGCAAGGTTGTGGGATATCAGAAGTCCATCAATGCTCAATTGAATAAGAGAATTAACAGTGTGGAGAGTACATTGAACAAAAGGATGGATGGGATGCAAAATGATCTATCTTAGAAGATAGACAATGTCCAATACGCAATCTCAAGGCTTACCAACCTCAACATAGTGCAAGAGAAAGGAAAGTTTCATTCTCAACCTCATCAAAATCCCAAGGGTATCCATGAAGTGGAGGCTCAAGAGGGAGAATCTTCAAATTTGAGGGAAGTAAAAGCAGTTATCACCTTTAGGAGTGGTAAAGAGGTTGATCAGCCCACATCCAAGCCAAAGCATGATGGAGAGAGTGTAGTAGAAAAAGAAAAGAGTGAGGAAATTAAAGGAAAGAGAAAAGGGAAAAGTATAAAGAAAAATGACCATGATTCTAGTGTGGATGAAGGACCCGAGAGGATAGTCATCAAGGAAGATATGATGAAGAAACACATGCCTCCACCTTTCCTCCAAGCTTTGCATGGCAAAAAGGGAACCAATAATGCATCAGAAAATTTTGAAGTGTTGAGGCAAGTGAAGGTCAATATCCCTTTCCTAGACATGATCAAACAAGTGCCGACATATGCAAAATTTTTGAAGGACTTGTGAACTGTAAAGAGAGGGTTTAATGTGAACAAGAAAGCCTTCTTGACTAAGCAAGTGAGTGCCATCATACAATGCAAGTCTCCAGTGAAGTACAAAGATCCGAGCTACCCTACCATCTCAGTGAGTATTGGAGGGACTTGTGTGGAGAAAGCTTTGTTGGACTTGGGAGCCAATGTGAATTTGCTACCCTACTCTGTCTACAAGCAGTTGGGACTTGGAGAGTTAAAGCCAACATCCATCACTCTATCTCTCGCAGATAGATCAGTGAAGATTCCAAGAGGGATGATCGAAGATGTCTTGGTTTAAGTTGACAAATTCTACTATCCAGTGGATTTTGTTGTTCTTGATATGGATCTGGTTGTCAAATGAACTAATTATATTCCTATCATACTTGGAAGACCATTCCTAGCTACATCAAATGCAATCATCAATTGTAGGAATGGAGTCATGCAACTCACATTTGGCAACATGACATTAAAGCTTAACATCTTCCATTTATGCAAGAAGCATATCCATCCGGAAGAAGAAGAAGGTCTAGAGGAAGTGTGCATGATTGAGACTTTAGTGGAGGAGCATTGTGATCAGAGAGTGCAGGAGGATTTGATTGAGGGTCTTGGGGATCTTGATGAAGGGTTACCTAAACCCTTAGATTTGCTTGCTACCCTGTCTCCTTGGAGGAGGAGAGAAGAAATTCTACCCTTATTCAATGAGGAGGAGACACAAAGGGCTGCTAAGGAGGAGCCCCCAAATCTTATTCTTAAGCCACTACCCATAGAGTTGAAGTATGCATACTTGGAAGAAGACAAGCTGTAACACCCAGTACTAATGAATTAAATAGGCAATAATGATTATTTTAGTACTTAACTTTAAGCTTGCTTAATTAGATGTTAAAACTAGTTTAGTGCAAATCATATTTAATTATGAATTAAACTTTGATTATGGTTAAGTGGGATTAGTTAATGACCTAAGCATGCTTATTAGGTTCTTAGGGACTAATTAAGGTTATGAAAACCTAAAGGACTAATGGGCAATTATGGGTTTTATTTTTTATAACTTGAAGGACTAAAGTGCAAATTTTGGAAATTTGAGTTAGTGGAATGCCACCTCCTACTTGGGTGGATTGGTGGCAGCCATGTGGGCTGCCACATCATGCTTGGGTGCTTGGAGACCCCTTTATAAGGGGGCTGCAGCTCGTTTTGCTCCATTTCACCTGCAACAACTTGGGTTAGAGAGAGAATCTAGAGAGAGAAAGTGTAGATTTGAGGTAAGCAAGTTGTTTAATTTTGTAATTTTCGTTTATTTTGCTTCCTAATGGTATATTGAATAGAATTAACGGTAAAAATTGTGTAAAAGTTGAGTATAATTAGCTATAAACCTGTTTTAGTTAAAAATCACAATTAATTAAAGATTAAAGTATTTTAAGTTAAGAATTTTATTAATGGTAAGATCAGCATAAATCTTTGTTTAATTTGGTTTGATTGAAAAATAGATTAGTAAACATGTGATGAATTGGGTTATTTGGACACTTGGGATTTGTTAATAGGTTAGGCTTTAAGAAAATCAAAAGAATTAGTGTTTGGTAATTAATTAGGGAAATTAATATGCATTGTAAATATTGTTTAATTCAATTCAAATTTGATCTGAAAACATGTAGGATATAGATTAGAGAATGTGAGAATTAAAAATTTGCAACAATAAACTATATAAATTTTCATGGTTAGGAAACCTAAATTATGTTGTTTCATTTCAGTTCCTCGTAATAGGCAAAGATCGCCTACTTAGAAGAAACACAAAAAGGAAGTCGGTGTAAGGTAGGGAATTTTATGCTATTCTATGGTGTATCTGATTTCTTTCCTTGAATTATTTGTTGGAATTTTATGTTATTTCTATGATTTCATAAAATCTTTTAAAGTGTCATTGCATCTCGGTTTATTGCATTGAAATGTTACCATGATGTTGGAACGTATATTGGTATGAAGATTCGTGGTTTTGTGTTGTCGAAATGGTTTATGGTGTGATTGCATTGCAAGAAGGATATGGAATTATCACAGATCATATTCAGAGAATTTATTGGTGGCAAAGTGCTTATGTGATGCTACAGGCCTTATCATTTGATATATTGTTTATGTGGGACCGTGGGTCCTTGGGTGAAAGTCCCTAAAGCCCTCGAGGAAGACACTCCGATGTGGGTGTATGGGGTTGGTCCTGCCCCTGGGTTTTAGTCCCTAAAGACACGTGGTTGGTCCTGCCCTTGGGTATGAGTCCCAAAAGACACGGGGTATGACTTGCCCTTGGGTGATGTCCCAGAATAGTCATTATTATATTGATCGAGTATCTTGTGGAGCATTGATATCTGCTGTGTAGATTGTTGGGAGTCAGCAAATTATCAGTTGTGAAAGGATGGATGGGAAAAGCAATGATGAAACCAACAAACACATGCATATATGTTTGACATGATTACACATTTGTTAATGGTTATGAAATGTTTATCCTGCATGTTATTAAACGTTTAATTCAAGGTTTTTAAGGGTATACTTAGGATGGTTATAAACTTTCCTACTGAGTTGTGAACTCACCCTATTCCTTCCACCTATAGATGCAGGTCAGAAGACCTATGTAGGAAAGAATGCTTGAGCAATGCTTTACTGTGATTGGATGTTGTTTGCTCATATTGAAAGTCTTTTGAGGCCATGCCTTTTGTATCAAGACTACACCTTTTGTTGGAATGATGTAATGTATATATTTGTTAGATACACTTGTAGTATGGGCTACCCATAGTAAACAATGGGGTTTGGTATATGTAAATTAATGTTGTACAAGTTTCTTTTGTGAAACAAAACATATTGTTAACTTAATAGTCACAATGTTTAATACAGGATGTACTCTTTATAACAGGTTTTCCATATCCTCTTTTTTAACAAATTCAAGTAGAAACTCAACATTTAAATCTTTGAGAGCACTTATACTATATTTGAGTATCAATTCTTTAGTTGAAGAATAAATAATCATAAGAAGAAGAAAAAAAAATTGGGGTGTGACACAAGCAGTGCCCTGTTGTTATATCTTCAGCTCTTACCATTCATTAGGAGGATTGTTTACTTGAAGTCCTTAGAAGATGTAAGAAGACAATAGGGTGGTAAATTTCTGATTTGAAAGGGATCAGCCCTTTAGTCTGCACCCATCATATTTACATAGAGGATGAAGTTAAGCCAGTTCGTCAACCTCAGAGAAGGTTGAACCCTCACATGCAAGAGGTGGTGCGAGCTGAAGTTCTTAAGCTGCTTCAAGCCGGTATTATCTACTCCATATCAGATAACCCATGGGTGAGTCCTACTCAAGTTGTGCCAAAGAAGTCTGGGATTACAGTGGTGAAAAATGATAAGGGAGAAGATGTCTCTACACGCCTCACTATAGGTTGGAGGGTGTGTATCGATTACAGGAGATTGAATGCAGTGTTAAGGAAGGACCATTTCCCGTTGCCCTTTATTAATCAAATCCTTGAGAGGGTCTCTAGGCATCCTTTTTATTATTTCTTGGATGGCTACTCCGGGTAATTTCAGATAGAAATTGATGTTGAAGACCAAGAGAAGACCACTTTCATGTGCCCATTTGGCACCTATGCATACAGGAGAATGCCTTTCGACTTATGCAATGCACCCGCAACTTTCCAAAGATGCATGTTAAGCATTTCAGTGATATGGTGAAGTGTATTAAGAAAGTCTTTATGGATGATATCACCATATATGGAAGTGCGTTTGATGATTGCTTGGTCAACTTAGAAACTGTTTTGAACCGATGCATTAAGAAAGACTTAGTGCTTAATTGGGAAAAGTGCCATTTCATGGTACAACAAGGGATTGTCCTTGGGCACATCATCTCCAAGCAAGACATTGAAGTTGACAAAGCGAAGATCCCCAAGACTTTCATTCAACTTCTCTTGTATTTTCTGATTACAATGCTCTTCTACTAAAGTGTCAATGGTGCACACCTCTTCTGGACCTTCTTCTTCATCCGGATTGATTGGCTTCTTGCACATATAGAAGATATTGAGCTCCAATGTCATGTTTCCAAATGTGAGTTGCATGAGTCCATTCTTACAATTGATGATTGCATTTGATGTAGCTAGGAATGGTCTTCTAAGTATGATAGGAACATAATTAGTTTCCTTGACAATTGGGTCTATATCAAGAACAAAAAAACCCACTGGATAGTAGAAATTGTCAACTTGAACTAAGACATCTTCAATCATCCCTCTTGGAATCTTCACTGATCTATCCGCTAGAGATAGAGTGATTGATGTTGTCTTTAATTCACCAAGTCCCAATTGCTTGTATACAGAGTATGGTAGCAAATTCACACTTGCCCCCAAGTCCAACAAAGCTTTCTCCACTATCATCCCTCCAATCATGACTGAGATGGTAGGGTAACCCAAATCTTTGTACTTCACTGGAGACTTGCACTGTATGATGGCACTTACTTGCTCAGTCAAGAAGGCTTTCTTATTCACATTCAACCCTCTTTTGATAGTGCATAAGTCCTTTAGGAATTTTGCATAATTCGACACTTGTTTGATCATGTCTAGCAATGGGATGTTGACCTTCACTTGCCTCAACACTTCAAGAATTTCTGATGCATTATGGATTCCCTTCTTCCCATGCAAAGCTTGAGGAAAAGGTGGGGGCATGTGTTTCTTCATCACATCTCCATTGATAACTATCTTCTCCAGATCTTCATTCACTGTTGAATCATGGTCCTCTTTCCTTTCACTACTCTCTTTCTTCTTTCCTTTGATTTTCTCCCTCTTCTCTGTCTCTTCTTCACTATCTATTTCATCATGTGGCTTGGGTGGTTGTAGCTCAACCACTTTACCACTCCTCAGAGTGATCATGGCTTTGACGTCCCTCACCTATGAAGATTCTCCCTCATGAGCCTCCACTTCATGGATACCCTTGGGGTTTTGGTGAGGTTGAGAAGGAAACCTTCCCTTCTCTTGCATCGTGTTAAGGTTGGTGAGCCTTGAGATTAAGTATTGGAGATTATCTATCTTCTGAGATAGATCATTTTGCATTCCATCCATCCTTTTATTCAATGTATTCTCTACATTGTTGATTCTTTGACTAAGTTGAGCATTGATGGATTTCTGGTCTCCAACAAAATCTCCCACGACCTTGCTTAGATTCACTATTGCTTACCCAAGATTTGAAGCTTGTTGAGAGGCTTGGCCTGGTTGCGTGTACTGAAGTGCTCTTGGTTTCCAGGAGAAATTTGGATGGTTCTTGATTTCATGCCCAGCTGGTGTATGTCTTGTTGATTGGTGATTAATCAACTAGTGTGCCTTGATTTCGGTCCTCAGATGGGAGTAATCAACAAAATTTATAACCTATTTCACCATGTACTAGAATAGCCTCAGCTAGCATAGCATAGTGGCTCTAGGATCTTTCATTGGAAAGGGTTTTCAAATTACAACTGATATTAATTTAAAGTTGAATTGGTGATTTTTCATTTCAAGGTTAGGTTTAAAAGAAAACATAAACTTTGGTTAAAAAAGGGTTGGTTTTAAGCTAACCAAAAATAGTAATTGAAATTACTTATAAAGAAAAGTGTTTCTCGGAGTTTTTGGATTACTGGGGTCAGGCTCCTATTACAAAAATAGAGTTCTGGTCACTTGAATCTTTTCCTCGCATTGGGGATTTAACATATAGTTATTTCCCGAACTGGTGTGGTATAGATGCTTCCCTATGGATTCCAACACTAATTCCCTGTCATTGAATCATCTTGCAATGGCTCGTGCCTCTCACCTAGCATTTGCCATTCAAGGTGATCCTTAACCTTGGACTACCCTTCAAAAGCTCCCAAGAGATAACTAATGAATGTCTCCTTAGAGTCCAAAAGCTTACCAAGTGTTGGATATTCTACATGATCCTACCTTTGAACCACCTCCCAAAGGCTCGCAAGAGATAAACTAGTGTATCTCAATGGACGGCGATCACTTGCCTTACCAAGTGTTGGCCTAGGTGATTTTAAGGCGTTTTAAGTTAACTAAAAACATAGAAACCATTAACGGGTCACACTTTCTCTTCATTAAAAGCTGAAACAAAAAAACTTTCAATTTTTGCATTTGGAACCTTACCCAGCTTCCTTAATTCCAAGAGACAAAAAGTCTAGCCACTCATTCTCCGAGGAAACATCCTCAGAGCTTGTTTGGCTAGTGAGAAAAATACAATCAAAATGAGTAGGTAAGGGAGAGCAAAGCTCTGTGTATTACTTTCTTCAAAACTATACAAAAGTTGGTCTCTGAGAAAAAGCTCCCGAGATATCCTTGTGTAAAGAAAATTACAAATGATATATAAGAGGTTATTTACCCTTTCTTCTTACTTCCTAACTAAGGAATCCTATGATTGATGGATTACAAGGAGAAAATGGGGATTTAAACAACAAATATCTAAAGAAAAAGAATCTAAAAGAGTCGGTCGCGAATATCTAGGAGCACACAAGTGGATTTTGTAGCTTGCAACACGAGCTGTGAAAATTTCGCAAGCTGAAAGTTTCAATTTCGCAAGAAAAGGCTGATTTCGCAGCTTGCACTTTGTGATTTCGCAGCTTGCGAAATTGCCTTTTAGCTTGATGCGATTGTCTTCCAATGGCCATAACTTCTTCATTTCAGCTATGATTTGCACACCATTTAAAGCGTTGGACTCCTGAATTCCCGAGCTTCGAAACGACATATAGTATATATAAAATGGACTCTAGAAAGTGGTCAAAATGTGTCCTACAGTTGCTATCCTCTTGGATTTCTTCACGTTAGATTCCTCTCTCTGTTTTTCCTCCTTGCATTCTTGATTTAGTTTTGACAAAGGACTAGAAAGCTCTAAAGCTTGGATTCTTCCTATAAATGAGCTTCCATTTGCTTTGCCATGGATTATATAAAACTCTCCCTCATCTTAGATTGATTTTGTGATCATAAAGCTATCAAAAACACCAAAACTTAACACAATTTGATTATAAATGATTGCAAGGGTCCTTAACATGCCAATTGAGTTAAAAGGTAATAACTACTACTCAAAAGTGTTACTTATTAGTTTCTGAAAATAGTATGCTGAACTAATCTCTCCCCCCAACCTAGTTCTTTTTCAACACTTAGCAAACTGACAACCTTTAATAGGCTAGGAACACACCTCTTGGTTCACAATTTTTTTTTTTTTTATTGTAGGAGCACAAGGCTTAAAGGTATTCTTTTCTAATTTTTCCATGTAACGGGGGTCCATCGATGACTCCCAACCAATTAAGGTTTAGGGCATCAAGCTTTAAGAATCTTTCAACCACTAACTCCTCGGATTTTACCCCGAACTTTTGAGAATGAATTATAATACCCAAGCACCTACAATATGTTAAACTCCACCTATTCACCCTTGCAACGAGCATTGAGGTCGGTGACTCCCAACCAATGAAGGCTTAGGGCACCAGGTTTTAAAGATTTTCACCATATACTCCTCAGACCTTGCTCGGGTTTCAAGGCAAGTAAACATTTTTTCTTTCTTTCTTTTTTTTTTTTTTCAAAAGGCTCATTGGCCTTTTATAAGGTGTCCTGACACTATTAAATGAGGTCAAAAGTATCATGTCTAAATTTTCCTAAGTCAAAAAGGGAAATAGTTTTTCATTTTATAATCGGAACCTAGTGTGCATAGTGTGTGAATAGCTTAAAGTGGAAGAAATAATGTTGAATTCAATAGAAGTTTCAACAATTCATCATCTTTAGTAAGCATAATACAAACTCTAAGTCAAGTAAAAAGATAAAAATTCAATTTCTCCCTTTTTAGTTTGAAAATTTTTTCTTAATAACCATGGAGAGTAGAATAAAAACTTAAAAATTTTAAAAATTAAGCAAAAACAACTAAATTACCAAATTAACTTAGCATTAAAAGCAAAACTTTCTTCCTCAACTCTCTTTCCCCCAACCAATCTGAACATTGCCCTCAATGTGGCAAGAGCGATTGAAAATACAGGGAGGAAGTAGTACCTCCTGAGTGACATTGAGTCTGAGTCGTCTAGGAGAAACCACATGATTCTAAAACAACAAAAAATTATGAGTAAAGGAAATAAAATGAGATTATGCCAAGTATACTAAAAAATGATGGATATGTATTACTTTAAGAAAGTACACTGATTACTACCAAAAAGTGCTATTTTGTAGACCTAATTATAATGATTTTAAGCACCTTTAGTAGTAATCATATTCATTTAACCCAATTAATTCATTAAGGTCTTTAGTAATTGGTTTTAACCATTTTGTGGCAAGTTTACATGTTTTTATCAGCTTATGAACCAATTCAAGCATGCCAATTGATGGAGGAGCTATTTGGGCGAGTTAAGCAAGGATTTTGGATGATTACAGGCTTGAATTTCAAGTGGAAACACGAGCACAAGCAATGGAGAAGAGGAAAACAGAGTGAAGAAAACAGCTGCAGTCTTCTTTCGCACTTTGGAAGCACTTCCTGAAGTCCATTTTTTGCATGCTGTATACCATTTGAAATCTTAGGAAGTCAAGAATCCAACGCTTCAAACCGTGTATGATTTGGAGCTGAAATGAGGAAGATATGGCCTTCGGAAGGAAACTGCATCATGCCAAATGACCAATTTCGCAAGGTGAATTTCACATTGCGAAAATTTCGCAAGGAGATTTTCTTCATGGTGCGAAATTTGGCCACTTCGCACCATGAAGACCCACCTTGCGAAAATTTTTCAAGGTGAATTAACTCATGATGCGAAAATATGGCACTTCGCATCATGAGTAATTCACCTTGCGAAAATTTCGCAATGTGCCTTTTACCTTGCCAAATTTCCTCTGTTTCTCCACGCACGCACCACCGACTTCCCAAATATTTTTAGCTTGATATTTTCTCGTGTAAATTCCTTTTGTAACCTTGTATTCAGCAGACATAAAGCTTTATCTTGTAATTTTGCTATATATAGAGGTGCACAACACCTCCAAAAGAGATGGGATATATTGGGGATCGATCCTCTGTACATTAACTTAGAAATATATAAAGCTTTGTTTTTCTCTCTTCTCCTGTTCTTCCCCATTTCTATTTTCTTAGTAGCCAAACAGCCTCTGAGGGCTTTTCCTCAGAGGATGATTGGCTAAAACTTTTAGTTTCTCAAAGTATGGATGTTATGTGATGGCTTGGATGCAATCCCATGGAAATTTCTCGCACCTGGAAGGTAAGGTAGTCGTTTTTCATTAATGGTTCATTAATGCAAAGTTTGGTTTTTATTTCCTTTGGACAACTTCCAACGGCCAATACTTGATAAGCTTTTGGATTTCTATCCATTAGTTATCTCCTACGAGCTATTGGAAGGTGAGGTTTTCAATTCCAAGTTTTGCATTAATCCATTAGAACCAATTTCAATGGCCATTGAAAGGTGAGTTTATCCCCTGGAATGACTTTGAGTTGCCAATATTTGGTAAGCTTTTGGCTTTAGACCATTAGTTATCTCTTACGAGCCATTCAAAGGAAGTCTAAGGTGAATAACCATTGATGAAATTCACTACCATCTGTTTTGCTATTTTAAAGGATTAAAACTTGATTTGCTAAATCCATACCGGTTCGGGAAGCAAGCATCACCATAGTTGCAACCCCAACGCGAGGAGCCTATCCTAAGATTTCCAATTTGCATAAGAGCCAGAGCATAGCTATCCTATCTTTGAGAAACTTGTTTTTACACCCTTTCATTTTAGTCTTTAATGTTAGCTTAGATTAGTTTAAATCTTTCTAGAACATTTGCATCTTCTTTTAAAGCTAACATCCATAAGAAAATCACCTATTTTCCTAATTTGAATATCACTAGTGTTTGCAAAAACCCTTCCCAGTGAACGATCCTAGAACCACTATGCTATAGTAGCTTGGCTACTTTAGTAATAGTATTTAAGGTATAAATTTTGTTGATACGCCTTTAAAGCTAAGCTACCATGAGTCGCATCATACACTATGAACTAAGAACAAGTAATACATCCAATCCCAGTATATAAAACATAAAAAACATGGGATTACGAGTTCTACTATAGTAATTAAATACAAGAGAAAATAGATATATGATCAAATGGTGGTAGGAGGATCATGTGGAGATGATGGCTTGGCTGTAGAAGTCTTAGTGCTCGGGATCGGTGCCTCGATCTCCCCTATAGTCCTCTCCTCAGTGGGCATAGTCTGCTCTACTAGAAGAGTGTCCTGGGATGGATCTGTAGGCTTTGATGGGCCAGGCATATCATACTTAGGTGGCGATAGAATACCCAAATGCTGATGTATTTGCCTAAGGATGGCAGTATGCTGAGTCTGGGTGGCGATAAGCTGATCCTGATGTGCACGTACAACTACCATCTGCTGGGCAAGGACGCTCTGAGTAGCAGTCAATGTCTACAAAGTATGACATAAGCCTCTGAAGTCTGAAATAGACATGGCGATTGTAGACTCAGATGGATGAGGCGCGGATGCAGCTGGTATAACTGGCAGAATCCTAGGAGTGGTAAGAGGAGCAGATAATGTGGCCTCAGGCATGAGTACTATAGAAGACACTGCAGGGGCAGGTGCTATGATCTTTATAGGTATCTCAGCATACTGTGGCTCCTCTGGCTGTGGTATCTCTGGATGCTCTGGTCCAGCTGGGGCTTCTGGCTATGCAATATAAGCCGTCATACTAGTCCATTTGTCGAGAGTCAATATCTCTCGGCAAATGTATCTGTGCTCAAGCTGAGGCTTAGAAGGATAGCCTAAATGCTCTAATATCTGACAGAGCAACCTCGGGAATAGCAGTGGAATCGCATCTGCTCTCAGTAGCTTCTTCTTGTGGACCTTTTCTTCAAAGTAAAGAAGAGCGGTCATGATCAAATGATGAGGGCCAAAGTAAAAACCTTCTGAAATCCTGAACAAGGCCTCTAGTATAGCTCCCTTCCTCTACACCATGTGCTGAAGTGGAAATATGTTGTGGTGTAGGAGTGTATCTAGAATAAACATGTTGGGTGGAAGCTCCTTCCTCAAAAGAAACGAGCTTGTGGATGTCCCCCTAGACAATATATGAACCATATCACTTTAAGAAGGATGAGCCCACTCTCTATAATCCTCTGGATGCATTGGCTCATATGGAATGCGTAGGGCCTCTGCAATGTGTCTGGCTCCTAAGATACCATGACGTCCATCAATAGTGAAGTGGATGATAGTAGGATCCCGGACGTGATGCGTAGTCATAGACTGATAAAAGTCTAATGCTACTCGAGGATAGAAGAAATCCCTTGGAGTCATTAGGTGCTCCAAAGGGTACCTCTAAAGTAACTGGAATGAATCTCTGAGCTCTGGCTGGTGTCTGAAAGTCTCTCTATCAAAACATAGCTCAGAGTGGAATGGCCTAGCCCGACAATCCAAATTTCCCTCTATAGGTGGCTAAGTAACCATAGGTTGCCTGATAACCACTTCCAGAGTCATCCTAGAAGGAATCTGAGACTCTGTAGTAGGCGGTTGTGGCTGTGGAGGCTCAGATGGCTCTACTGGAGCTGAGACTCTGGCTTTCTTTGCAGGAGGGCGACTAGCTGACTTTTTGGGATGTGAGGAGCTTGCCCTTAGTGTAGTGGGTGGTCTCCTGGTCTGATATCTTCATTGAGGAGGACTAGATGACACTCCATATTCGGAAGGCTGAATGGCGGGTGGCTGTGGAGGCTCAGTCATGGAGTCTCGCATAGGTGAGGCTCTCAATGTACTGTTGCGGGCTGACGGAGATGGGGTCTTGGCTCTTCTTGTTTTGGCCATGGCTGAACTGAAGAGGCTTCAAAGGGTGGGCAGAGGTGCGCAGGGTGCTACGCTTTAGACGGATGTCCTTTGGACTTCCCTTGGAGATGGTTCTCTAATTTTGGTTGAGTTTCGCACTTGAAGAGGCTTTTCGCAGGTCAAAATAGTTGTGCAAAATGAAATTTAGGAATTTAGAGGCTTAAATAGATATTCAAATGACGGTTGGAATTTTCGCAAGAGAAAGGCCATTTCGCAACCAAAGGGGGATTTCACAGTAAAAAGGGAATTTCGTAGGTGGTTTCGCAACTCATTTCGCAACTACAAAATGGACTTTGGAGGCTGCGAAATGGCACACTTGTGCTTGGGGGTATTTTTGTAGGGGGGGTCTTGTGGCTGCGAAATTTTACTTTGGAGGGTTTCATAGTTCATTTCGCAGTTGCGAAATGGGCTTTTGGGCTACGAATTGGTACACGTGTGCCTAAGGATGGTTTTGCAGCTGTGAAAATTTTCGTAGGGGGGGTTTTGTGGCTGTGAAATTGTTTCGTAGGGGGCTCTCTTTTCGCAGGGTAGCTCTTTTGTCTGCGAAATTTTCGCAGGAGAATAAATTTCCTCTGTTTTTGTGCTTCTTTGGTTCCCTGTGGCTTCTCTCCACTTTTTTTGAAATTCCTCTTGATTTTAATCATTCAAAAAGTCTAAGTTATATCAAAATAACATAAATCAAAGCTAAGATCAAAATTAAAACAATTAATAAAGCTTTAAAATTAACAAAATTAAAACAAAAACATGGACTTTGGCAAGAAGTCCATCTAACCCCTTTTTGGTTAGGATTTATGTGGCTCCAGGAGGTTGACTTCCTCCTTATCTTGATTGAATGACTCCATGAATGGTTTGAGATGGTGGCCATTGACTTTTAAAGTGTCTGTGCTGTTGGAATTTAGTAGTTCCACCACTCCATTGAGATGCACTTGGTGAATAATGAAAGGGCCTATCCACCTTGACTTTAGCTTTCCAGGAAAGATATGGAGCCTAGAGTCATAGAGTAAGACTCTTTGTCCCTTCTGAAATTCTTTGTTGGAGATTAACTGATCATGCCACTTCTTCATCCTTTGCTTTGCAACTTTGGAATTGATGTAGGCATCATTTCTTAATTCCTCCATCTCATTAAGGTCTAAGCACCTCTTGTCCCCGGCTCTGGTCAAGCCCGTGTTTACCTTCTTGCCCACCAAGCCTTAATTCAATTTCCACAAGGAGATGGCATGTTATGCCATAAACTAGGCGATAAGGAGACATGCCAAGAATAGTCTTATAGACTGTTCTATATGCCCATAGTGAATCATGAAGCTTAACAGACCAATCTCTTCTGCTCGTGTTTACCACCTTCATCAATATATTCTTGATTTCCCTGTTTGCTAACTCAACTTGTCCGAAAGTCTGAGGGTGATAAGGTCTAGCTACCTTATGCTTCACCCCATACTTAGCTAAAAGGGTTTCAAAAGGCTTGTTGCAAAAATGAGTACTCCCATCACTGATTATGGCCTTGGGCACCCTAAATCTTGAGAAGATGTTCTCTTTGAGAAACTTAAGAACAACTGTATGATCATCGTCTTTACATGGGATTGCCTCAACCCATTTAGAAACATAGTCTACCCCCACCAAAATGTAAGAGTTACCGAAAGACATTGGGAAAGGTCCCATGAAGTCAATGCCCCAAACATTAAAGAGATCAACTATTAAAATGGGGTTCATAGGCATTTGATTTCTTCGTGTCTGCTTCCCAAGCCTTTGGCATCTATCACAACTCCTACACATGGTGTGGGCATCTTTGAAGAGTGATGGCGAACTAAAACCTGATTACAACACCTTCATGGCTATTTTCTAAGAGGTAAAGTGGCCTCCACATGCACTCTCATGGTAATGATTGAGGATTCCTTGCTGCTCTTCTTCAGGGACACACTTCCTTATTATTTGATCTGCACAATACTTGAAAAGAAAAGGTTCTTCCTAATAGTAGGCATGAATCTTTGCAAAGAAGTGTTTCCTATCTTGTGCTTTCCACTCACTTGGAACTTCACCACTAACTAGATAGTTAGCAATATGAGCATACCAAGGAGTATTTGCTAGCAACATGAGCGATTCCTCTGGAAAGTCATCATTAAAAGGTAAAACATGGGAATTATGTGCTATAGCCAACCTTGAAAGGTGGTCAGCTACCACATTCTCCACTCCTTTCTTATCTCTGATTTGGAGATTAAACTCTTGTAATAAGAGGATCCATCTAATCAACCTTGCTTTTGTATCTTGTTTTGTCAATAAATACTTCAAGACTGAATGGTCAATGAAAACAACGATGAAAGACCCTACTAGATAAGCACAAAACTTGTCTAAGGCAAACACTGAAGCTAGCAATTCTTTCTCTGCGGTTGTGTAGTTCTTTTGAGCTCCGTTCAATATTTTGCTTGCATAGTAGATCACATAGGGCTTTCCATCTTCTTTTTGGCCAAGAACAGCTCCTATAGCAAAGTCATTGGCATCACACATCACTTCAAAGGGTAGTTGCCACTTAGGAGCCGTCACTATTGGAGCGGTTGTCAAGAATTGCTTTAGTTGCTCAAAACTCCTTTGACATCTGTCATCCTATACAAATTTAGCATCCTTAGCCAATAGTTCACAAAGAGGCTTTGAAAGCTTAGAAAAATCTTTTATAAACCTCCTGTAGAACCCTACATGGCCAAGGAACTACCTTACTCCTTTTACAGTTGTTGGGGACGGCAATTTGACAATAAGTTCCGCCTTTGCTTTATCAACTTCAATGCCTTTCTCGGAGATGATGTGGCCAAGGACAATTCCTTGTTGTACCATAAAATGGCATTTCTCCCAGTTGAGCACCAAGTCCTTTTCAATGCATCTGTTTAGAACTGCTTCCAAGTTAACTAAACATTCCTCAAATGTACTGATTCATGCCCAATTGGTGTCTCAGCTGATTTGTGTCCAGCTGCTGCTCCTTGGATGAGGGAGTAATCAACAAAATTTATAACCTATTACACCATATACTAGGGTAGCAAAGAAAAAGCTACTATAGTATAGCAGCTCTAGGATCGTTCACTGGGAAGGGTTTCCAAATTACAAATGATATCAATTCAAAGTGAATTGGTAGTGTTTCATTTCAAGGTTAGCTTAAGAAATAAAACTCAAACCTTGATTGGTAAAGATTTAGATTCAAACTAACTAACAAAACAAGTAATGGGAATAACTTAGGAAGAGAAAAAAAACATTCCTTGGAGGGTCAGGTTCACTGGGGTGGTTCCTCATGCAAAAGACATAGCTCTGGTCAGATGGTTCATTTCCTCGCGTTAGAGATTTAACATATAGTCAATTCTCTAACCGGTGTTGTACAGATACATCCTTTAATTAGATTTCAACTTTAATTCTCTCACTGATGCAACTTGCAATGGTTCAAACCTCTCACTAAGCCTTAACCATTCAAGGTGATCTTTAACCTTGGACTTCCCTTCTCAGGCTCGTAAGAGATAACTAATGGATGTCTCCTTGGAGTCTAAAAGCTTACCAAGTGTTGGCAATTCCAGAAAATCCTACCTTAAAGTCACCTCCCAGAGGCTCGCAAGGGGTAAACTAGTGCATCTCCATGGTTGGAGATCACTTGCCTTACCAAGTGTTGGCCCAGGTGACTCTAAGGTGTTTTAAGTTAACTAAAAACATAGAAATCACTAAAGGATTTCACTTCCTCTTCATTCATGGCTGAAACCACAGAGCTTTGCATTCTTGCACTTGGAACCTTCCCCGGCAACCTTAGCTTCAAGGAACTAAAGGTTTAGTTACTCATTCTCTGGGGAAAATTCCTTAGAGAGTTCATAACTTAGAAAAATATGAAAAATACAAAGTGAGAAGGTAAGGCAAAACAAAGGGCCTGAACTTTACTTGCTTTCAAACTTTTACAAAAGGGTCTCCTCCTTGAGAACAGGCTCTTGAGGGGTTTATATATGAACATAATAAAAAACTAATTATTACATGGATATTTACTCTTTTTACTAACTTAAAAGCTAAGGAATCTTGTAATTGGTGGCTTACAAGGAGAATTTTGGGATTTAGACAACAAAAATCTGATGGAAAATATCTCCCAATGTCGGTAGCAAATAACGGGACGCACTAAGGACCATTTCGCAAGAGAAAATGATGTCTGCGAGATTTCGCAGACATATAAAAAGGGCTACGAAATCACTTCGCATCAAAAAGGTTATTCTCGCAGGGCTGGGAAGTTGGCTTTCATCTTGAGGTTTTCAGCTTCCAAATTGTCGCATATATCGAGAAACTTCAGGAGGAAATCCACCACACTGTACAAAAAGGCTGTGAAATCACTTCGCAACAAAAGGGTGATTTCGCAACATTTTTGCAAAATGCTTTCTTCAGCTTAGAGTGATTGGCTTGAAGTGGCTGTAACTTGTTCGTTTCAAGTCCAAATTGCACACCGTTTGAAGTATTAGATTTTTGACTTCCTGAGCTTTGAAATGACATATAGCATACATCAATTGGACTTTATAAAGTTCTCCAAAAGTGGCTGACACAACTGTCATCAAGAATATGCTTCATGGCAGATTCTCTTTACTTCTTCTCCTTGCATTCCGGATTTACTTATGGCAAAGGACTTCAAAGTTTTGGTTCTTCATGTTTCTGAGCTTCCAATTGCTTTGCCCAAGATTCCATATAACTCTCCTCAATCTTGGATTGCTTTGGTGATCAAAAGGCTATCAAAACACTTAAACTTAACATAATTTGATTAGAATTGATTGCAAGGGTCCTTAACATGTTAATTGGGTTAAAAGGCAATAACTACTACTCAAAAGTGTTTAAAAGAGTTTATTACAAGCTATCAAATAGCACTTTTTGAGTAGTAATCACTCCCCCCAACCGACATATTGCTAGTCCCTTAGCAATAAAGGAGAGAGAAAAAATATAAAAGCAAACTAAACTATAATTTACAACATCATGCTGAAAAACAATTTTCAAGTGGCATGATAATCTAATTCTCACATGAGACATCAAAGAAATATACACCCAAATTTCAACAAGAGTTATAACAAACTATGCTAAACACTATCAATTAAGGGAATGCATTATGCAAACTGAAGTTTTAAAATCACTTTCACTTCCAAAAAACCAAACTTTATTCTTCCACAAAAATCTAAGTGTAAGATTCCTTAGCTTCCGAATATAGTATGCTAAACTAATCTCTCCCCCCAACCTATCTCTTTTCAACACTTAGCAAATTGACCAAAATCAATAAGAAAAGAACACATATTTCTCTTTTTTTTTTTCTTTTTTTTTTTTTTTTTTTTTGAAGAGGCTTAAAGGCGTATTCTTTCTGAATTGTCCATGTAACAGAGGTCCATCGATGACTCCCAACCAATTAAGGTTTAGGGCATCAAGCTTTAAGGATCTTTCAACCACTAACTCCTCGGATTTTTCCCCGGACTTTTGAGAATGAATTTTTAATACCCATGCACTTACCATATGCTAACTCCACCTATCCACCCTTGTAACGAGCATTGAGGTCGGTGACTCCCAACCAATTAAGGCTTAGGGCACCAGGTTTTAAAGATTTTCATCATATACCCCTCAGACCTTGCTCGGGTTTCAAGGTAAGCAAACATTTTTCTTTCTTTATTTCAAAGGCTCATTGGCCTTTCATAAGGTGTCTCAATTTTATTAACTGAGGTCAAAGGTACCAAGTCCCAAAATTTTTCTAAGTCAAGAGGGAAATAGTTTTTCATCTTATAATCGAAATCTATTGTGCACAGTGTGTGAATAGCTTAAAGTGGAAGAACTAAATTTGATTTCAATAGAAGCTTCAACAATTGAACCACTTTAGTAAGCATAATCCATACTCTAAGTTAAGTGAAAAGCAACAGTTCAATTTCTCCTGTTTTAATTTGAAAATTTTTCCTCAAAATGCATGGAGAATAGAATAAAAAGAGTAAAAAGCAAAAACTACAACTGATTACCAACCTAATTGCATTACCAAAAAGATTTATCATACTTCCTTTAACTTATCATACTTCCTTCCTTTCTCATTTCTCCCCCCCAACCGATCAGAGCATTGTCCTCAATGTGATATGGGTGATTGCAATTAAAGGGAGGAAGTGGTACCTCCTGAGTGATATCAATTTCGAATACTGATTGGAGAAACCACATGTTTCAAAAAGAATAAAAGCTGTGAGAAAAAGGAAATAAGAATAAATTAATGTTAAAGTTTAACAAAAAATATTAGACTTGTATTACTTTGAATCCATTTGAGTACAATGAAAAAGAAGGCAATATAAGCAATCCCATATATGGTACCAAAATAATGGGATTTCTTAAAAACTTAAAAAAACGAAATACATAAAAGACATATGCAATAGATATATATAATGATCTGATGAGTGGGTGGTGTTGGGGCTAGGCAGATGGGTCTGCCTCTTCAGTAGCTGCTCCAGAAGGGGCCTGAGGCTCTATGGGATGAGAGTGTGGCACTGCAGTGGTGGAGGTGGAGGGCTCAGCAGCTAAAGGTAGGTCGAAATGATGCTGGAGCTGCCTCAAGATGGCAGTGTGCTGAGCCTGGGTGGCCAACATCTGCTCTTGGCATGCTCGAATAGCTGCCATCTCCTAAGCAAGACTGCTCTGAGATGCTGTGAGGGTTTGCAATGAACGGCATAACTCTCTATATTCAGAAATGGGGATGGCCATCCTTGGTTCAGCTGAAGTGGATGGCTCAAATGAAGCTGGAGTAACTGGTGGAGCTCTAGGAATGGCAGGAGCAGCAATAGGTATACCCTCAGGTATGTGTCGTGGGGATGCTCTCCTAGCAGCTGGCTGTGGGCGCTCTGGCTGCTCAACTCTATAGGCTGTCATGTTGTTCCATTTGTTGAGAGTAAATACCTCTCGGCAAATGCGCTTGCGCTCCAACTGAGGCTCTGATGGATACCCCAGGTGCTCTAGAATTTGGCACAGCAGCCTTGGAAAGAGAAAAGGAATGGCATCAGCTCTCTGCAACTTCTTTTTATGCACCTTCTCTTCGAAATAGAGAAGGACAGCCATAATCAGATGGCGAGGGCCGAAGAAATATCCCTCAGAAATCTTGAATAAGGCCTCTAGAAGCACTCCTCTCCTCTGAGTCCAATGCTGCAGTGGGTAGAGGTTATGACGCAAAAATGCATCAATAAGAAACATGATTGGAGGAAGCTCCCCCCTCAACAAATGTGGTCGTGTGGAAGCTCCTCTGGACAGGATATGCACCATTTCGAGCTCAGTGGGACTGGTCCACACTCTAAAATCCTCAAAATGAGTTGGCTCATATGGTATTTGTAAGGCCTCAGCTATATGGCGAGCTCCCAATATGCCATGCCTCCCATCAATGGTAAAATGGATTAGAGTAGGATGCCTGACCTGGTTGGTAGTCATGGACTGATAAAAATCCATGGCTACCCTGGGGTAGAAGAAGTCTCTTGGAGTCAGCAGGTGCTCCAAGTGGTATCTTCGCAGCAGGTGGAATGACTATGCAAGCTCCGGCCGCAATTGGAAGGTGGCTGTGTCGAAACACAACTCGGAGTGGAATGGCCGAGCTCTACAGTCCAAATTCCCCTCAATTGGAGGCTGAGTCAGCATCGACCGCCTGATTACTGCTTCAGGAGCTATCTCAGATGGATTTTGGGGCTCGGGAAGTGGTGGCTGAGGCTTCTCAAGCTCTGCTGGTGGCACCGGAGATGGAACTGGAGATGGAACCGACGAGGATTCTGGGGACTGCTCCGTTAAATCAATGGGCTCTGAGCTTTCAACCCTGGCTCTCTTTTGCAGTGGCCGACCCCCTGACCTGGTGAGATAACACTCGTCGGAGGCTTCTGCGGCGTGGGCTTCACCGGAGGAGAAACTGCTTTTGGCCGTAGAGGCTCAAAAGTGGGATCTGGAATGGTCTCCCCTCGCGGGACTTTCTTGCGGCTTGAAGGAGAGGAAGATTTAGCTCCTCTGGTTCGCGCCATTTCGGGTTGCCGAAATTTGGCCGAAAGTGACGACTGGAGAAGATGAACGGAGGTTTGTGCGGCGTCGGGCTCTAGCAAGGAGATGAACAGTCTGCAAGTATGGCGCGCTCTCTTTTTGAAACCCTTTCGCAGCTCAAATGACCGGTATATATAAAAATAACGGAAGATTAAGGGTCATTTTGAGTTTCGCAGAAAAATGCCAATTTCGCAGCAAAAAGCCATTTTCACAGCCCACTTCGCAATCCGTTTCGTAGCTGCGAATTGAGTGCCACTGTTCTGCGAAGTGGCATACGTGTGCCAAAATCGCTTTCGCAATTGCGAAATACCATGCGGAATGGAACTTTGGTTGCGAAATCAGGGATTTTCACGCTTTATCGCTTCGCAGCCGTTTCGCAGCTGCGAATTAGGGGCTCCTGTGCTGCGAAGTGGCACTCCTATGCCAAAATCGGTTTCACAGCTGCCAAAATTCTCGTAAAGGAGTGAAATGAGTTGCAGAATGGTTTGGCAGCAAAGTGCTAATTTCGCATAAGATTTCCTTAGGCTGCGAAGTCTCGCAGAGCCTTGTTTTTGCTCTGTTTTTGCTCCGATTTCGCTCCGATTTCTTCTTTTCAATTTCTTTGCAATCTCTTCCACCTGAGATCATTCAAAAAGATTAAAACACATATAAAAACATAATTTTAAGATCAAAAACTAAGATCAAAAGTATGAAAAAAAAAATTTTGAAATTTACAGAATTTACAAAAATTTTGGACTGTGGTAAAACCACGTCCACCAAACCCTTATTTGCTTAGGCTTTTCGTGGCTCAAGAAGGCTGACTTCCTCCTTTTCTGGTTTGAATGGCTCCATGAATGGCTTGAGACGATATCCATTGACTCTAAAGGTGTCTTTGCCATTGGAATTCAATAATTCCACCACTCCATTGACATATACTTGGTGAATAATGAACGGGCCTATCCACCGTGACTTGAGCTTTCCAGGAAAGATATGGAGTCTTGTGTCATATAGTAAAACTCTTTGTCCTTTCTGAAATTCCTTGTTGGAGATTAGTTGATCATGCCACTTCTTCATCCTCTGTTTTGCAACTTTGGAATTGATATAAGCATCATTTCTTAATTCCTCCATCTCATTAAGGTCTAGACATCTCTTTGCTCCAGCTCTAATCAAGTCCATGTTCAGCTTCTTTATTGCCCACCAAGCTTTGTATTCGATTTCCACAAGGAGATGGCATGGTTTGCCATAGACAAGACGATAGGGAGACATGCCAAGAATAGTCTTATAAGTTGTTCCATATGCCCACAATGAATCATGAAGCCTAATAGACCAATCTTTTCTGCTTGAATTCACCACTTTCATCAATATGTTCTTTATTTCCCTGTTAGCTAGCTCAACTTGCCCGGAAGTCTGAGGATGATAAGGTGTAGCTACCTTATGCTTCACTCTATACTTGGATAATAGAGCTTCAAAAGGTTTATTGCAAAAATGAGCACCTCCATCACTGATGATGGCTTTGGGCACCCCAAATCTTGAGAAAATGTTCTCTTTAAGAAACTTGAGAACCACCCTGTGATCATTTTGTTTACAGGGGATTGCCTCAACCCATTTAGAAACATAATCCACCCCCACCAAAATGTAAGAATTACCAAAAGACATTGGAAAAGGCCCCATGAAATCAATGCCCCATACATCAAATAGCTCAACTATTAGAATGGGGTTCATAGGCATTTGATTTCTTTTTGTTAGCTTTCCAAGCCTTTGGCATCTATCACAACTTCTACACATGATGTGGGCATCTTTGAAAAGAGATGGCCAAGTAAACCCTGATTGCAACACCTTCTGGCTGTTTTCTGAGAGGCAAAGTGGCCTCCACATGCATTCTCATGACAATGGTTTAGAATCCCTTGCTACTCATCTTCAGGGACACACTTCCTTATGATCTGATCTGCACAATACTTAAAAAGAAAGGGCTCTTCCCAATAATAAGCATGAATTTTTGAAAAGAAATGCTTCCTGTCCTGTGCATTCCACTCACTTGGAATTTCACCAGTTACTAAATAATTAGCATTATGAGCATACCAAGGAGTTTTTACTAGGAACATGAGTGATTCTTTAGGAAAATCATCATTAATAGGCAAGGGATGGGAATTATGTGCTATAACTAACCTTGAAAGGTGGTTAACTACCACATTCTCCACTCCTTTCTTATCTTTGATTTAGAGATCGAATTCTTGTAACAAAAGAATCCATCTAATCAACCTTGCTTTTGCATCTTGCTTTGTCAATAAATACTTCAAGGCTGAATGGTCAGTGAAGACAATGATGAAAGACCCCACTAAATAAGCACGAAATTTGTCCAAGGCAAATACCACAGCTAACAATTCTTTCTTTGTAGTTGTGTAGTTCCTTTGAGCTTCATTCAGTGTTTTGCTCTCATAGTAGATCACATAGGGCTTCCCATCTTCTCTTTGGCCAAGTACAGCTCCTATAGCAAAGTCACTGGCATCACACATTAGTTCAAAAGGTAGTTGCCAGTTAGGGGCTCTCACTATTGGAGTTGTTGTTAAAAATTTCTTCAATTGATCAAAACTATTTTGACATCTTTCATCCCATATAAACTTAGCATCCTTAGCTAATAGCTCACAAAGAGGTTTTGAAAGACTTGAAAAACCTTTTATAAACCTCCTATAGAACCTTGCATGGCCAAGAAACTGTCTTACTCCTTTCACAGTTGTTGGGGATGGTAATTTGACAATAAGCTCCACCTTTGCTTTATCAACTTCAATGCCTTTTTCAGAGATGATATGGCCAAGGACAATTCCTTGACGTACCATAAAATGGCATTTCTCCCAGTTGAGCACCAGGTCTTTTTCAATGCATATGTGAAGAACCGCTTCCAAATTGATTAAGCATTCCTCAAATGTACCTCCATATACGGTGATGTCATCCATGAAAACCTCCATAATTCGCTCCACCATATCACTGAAAATACTCAACATACATCTTTGAAATGTTGCAGGTACATTGCATAAACCAAAAGGCATTCTCCTGTAAGTATATGTTCCAAATGGACATGTAAAAGTGGTCTTTTCCTGATCTGCCACATCAATTTCAATCTGAAAATACCCTAAATACCCGTCCAAGAAGCAATAGAACGGATGTCCAGAGACTCTCTCCAGCACTTGGTCAATAAATGGCAATGGAAAATGATCTTTCCTGGTTACAGCATTCAACTTTCTATAATCAATACACACCCTCCAACCTGAAGTGAGGCGTGTAGTAATTTCTTCTCCTTTTTCGTTCTGAACCACAGTAATCCCTGACTTCTTTGGTACCACTTGAGTAGGACTCACCCAAGGGCTATCAGATATAGGGTAAATAATTCCTGCTTGAAGTAGCTTCAGCACCTCAGCTCGCACCACCTCTTGTAAATGAGGATTCAATCTTCTTTGAAGTTGATAAATTGGCTTTGCTTCCTACTCCATATATATATGATGCGTGCAAACTAAAGGACTAATGCCTTTCAAGTCAGATATTTGCCATCCTATTGCCTTCTTACACCTCTTGAGAACTTCCATTAAACAATTCTCTTGATGACTGGTTAGAGATGAAGATATTACAATAGGACATTGATTATTTTCTTCAAGGTATATATATTTCAGCTCCATAGGTAGAGGCTTTAGATTGAGTTTTGGAATTTCTTTTTCAGCAGCTGCCTCTTCTTCTTTATTGAACAAAGGTAGAATCTCTTCTATCTTTCTCCAACTTTGTAGAGTAGCAAGCACATTAGGGGGTTCAGACAAACCTTCCTCAAAATCCGCAAGATTTTTATTGAACTTGTCTTACATCTTCTGATTACAATGCTCCTCCACTAAAGTATCAATTATGCACAGCTCTTCTGGACCCTCTTCTTCTTCCGGAGTGGTTTGCTTTTTAGACATATAGAAGATATTGAGATCAAGTGTCATGTTACCAAAAGTGAGTTGCATCAGCTCATTCCTGCAGTTGATGATTGCATTTGAGGTAGCAAGAAATGGCCTTCCAAGGATGATAGGAACTAAATTAGCTTCCTTTACAGTAGGATCTGTATCAAGAACAATAAAATCTACTGGATAGTAGAAGTTATCCACTTGAACCAAGACATCCTTAATTACCCCCCTTGGAATTTTCACTGATCTATCTGCTAGAGATAGAGTGATTGTCGTTGGCTTCAACTCTCCAAGTCCCAATTGCTTGTAGACAGAATATGGAAGCAAATTCACACTTGCTCCCAAGTCTAACAAAGCTTTCTCCACTACCTTTCCTCCAATCATGACTGAAATGGTAGGACTTCCCGAATCTTTGTACTTCAATGGAGACTTACATTGTAAGATTGCACTTACTTGCTCAGTCAAGAAGGCTTTCTTGTTTACAGTCAACCCTCTTTTGATAGTACATAAGTCCTTTAGGAATTTTGCATACGTTGGAACTTGTTTAATCATATTCAGCAGTGGGATATTGACTTTCACTTGTCTCAATACTTCTAGGATTTCAGCTGCATTTCTAATCCCCTTTTTCCCATGTAATGCTTGAGGAAAAGGAGGAGAAGTTGACTTCTTCAGCATTTCTTCCTTCAGAGGTTCCTTCTCTGGAATTGCATTCATTGTTGAATCAGAGTCCTTCTTCTTTTCACTGATCTCCTTCTCTTTATCTTCCATTCCATCCCCTTTCTTTATATCTTCTTCTTCTTTCTCAACATGTGGCTTGGGTGTTGGCTTCTCAATTTTTTTACCACTCCTTAGAGTGATCAAGGCTTTGACATCTTTCATCTATGATGATTCTCCCTCTTGGCTTTCCACTTCATGGACACCCTTGGGGTTTTGATGGGGTTGAGAAGGAAATCTTTCCTTTTCTTGCACTGTGTTCAAATTTGTGAGCCTTGAAATTGAGTATTGGATATTATCAAACTTTTGAGATATGTCATTTTGGATTCCATCCATCCTTTTATTCAAAGTACTCTCCACTCTGTCAATTCTTTGATTGATTTGAGCATTGGTGGCTTCTTGGTTTCCAAAAAAATCTCCCACTACCTTGCTGAGATTTGCTATTGCTTGTTCAAGACTTGAAGATT
Source organism: Vitis vinifera (assembly GCF_030704535.1). Lineage (NCBI taxonomy): Eukaryota > Viridiplantae > Streptophyta > Magnoliopsida > Vitales > Vitaceae > Vitis > Vitis vinifera. Next base: position 7,437,434 of record NC_081812.1, read on the forward strand.
GTTGAGATGGTTGATCCGGCTGTTGGTACTGAGTTGCTCTGGCCTTCCATGAGAAATTTGGATGATTCCTCCAACTTGAGTTGTAAGTATTTCCATAAGGCGCATTGTTATTGGGCTTGAATTGTCCAACAACATTTGCTTGATCTCTAAACATTTCCCTTTCAGCTGAAATTGCAGGGCATTCCTCCACCAAATGTTCATATGATTTACAATTAGGACAAAGCTTTACTTGCACTGGTGCTTCAGCAACAGCTTGCACTTCATGTACTTTCTTCAGTTCCAGCTCCTCCAATCTTCTTGTCACAGTTGCCAATTTTGCTTTCATATCATCATCTTCTTTCAAGGTATACATCCCAGCCTTAGCATTAAAAGCACTCAGTTGAGACTTCATCTTCCCCACTTCTCCTTTGGTTGGTTCGTCTCATCCCCTTGAAACTTCGGCTACATAATTCAAGAAATCCATAGCTTCCTCCGGATTTTTGCTCATGAAATCTCCTCCACACATTGTCTCGAGGAGTTGCTTCATTGAGGAAGACATCCCATCATAAAAATAGCTCACTAATAGCCAAGTATCAAAGCCATGGTGAGGGCAAGCATTTATAGCTTCCATATATCTTTCCCAACACTCATAGAATTTCTCATTCTCTTTAGCTGAGAAGTTTGAAATTTGTCTTTTCAAGCCATTTGTTCTATGAGTGGGAAAAAATTTCTTGAGGAATTCAGCTTGTAAGTCAGTCCAAGTGCGGATACTCCTTGGCCTTAAAGAATTAAGCCAAATTTTGGCCTTATCCTTTAAAGTAAAAGGAAATAACTGAAGCCTCATCAAATCAATTGAAGCTCCTCCCTCTTGGAATGTATTACAAACATCTTCAAATTCCTTGATATGTGCATAGGGATTCTCACTTTCCATCCCATGGAAAGTTGGTAGAAGTGGAACAAGATACGGTCTGATCACTAGCTGCTCTGTAGGGGGCACTATAGATGATGGTGCACTCATACGAAGTGGATGCATACGGTCCCTCATTGATCTGAATTCATTGAGATTGTCTTGACAACCTTGGTGACTATGCTGATCTTCAGGTGTAGCTTCCATGATATTCAAGCTCAATTCGAATTCTTTGTTATGAGGGGTATCACACTTAACAAGTCTTTCTCCACTGTCTCGTATCCACTTTGGCATACACAACTAGTATCTATCTGTAACTAAAATGAAAATAAAGGACAACAAAAGAAAACAGGGCTACAAAAAACAAAATTAAACTAAGCTGAATTTAAAAGATAAACTTGGATTATGAATAAATAAAGAAAGAATGAGAATTAGTAAAGTGAAAGAAAAGTTACCAAACTTGTGATGAAAAATCACAAGTGCTCTAAAATGGTATCACTATAAACTTGACACCTTCCCCGGCAACGGCGCCATTTGATTCATGCCCAATTGGTGTCTCAACTGATTTGTGTCCAGCTGCTACTCCTTGGATGAGGGAGTAATCAATAAAATTTATAACCTATTACACCATATACTAGGGTAGCAAAGAAAAAGCTACTATAGTATAGCGGCTCTAGGATCGTTCACTGGGAAGGGTTTCCAAATTACAAATGATATCAATTCAAAGTGAATTGGTAGTGTTTCATTTCAAGGTTAGCTTAAGAAATAAAACTCAAACCTTGATTGGTAAAGATTTAGATTCAAACTAACTAACAAAACAAGTAATGGGAATAACTTAGGAAGAGAAAAAAAACATTCCTTGGAGGGTCAGGTTCACTGGGGTGGTTCCTCATGCAAAAGACATAGCTCCGGTCAAATGGTTCATTTCCTCGCGTTAAAGATTTAACATATAGTGAATTCTCTAACCGGTGTTGTACAGATACATCCTTTAATTAGATTTCAACTTTAATTCTCTCACTGATGCAACTTGCAATGGTTCAAACCTCTCACTAAGCCTTAACCATTCAAGGTGATCTTTAACCTTGGACTTCCCTTCTCAGGCTTGCAAGAGATAACTAATGGATGTCTCCTTGGAGTCCAAAAGCTTACCAAGTGTTGGCAATTCCAGAAAATCCTACCTTAAAGTCACCTCCCAGAGGCTCGCAAGGGGTAAACTAGTGCATCTCCATGGTTGGAGATCACTTGCCTTACCAAGTGTTGGCCCAGGTGACTCTAAGGTGTTTTAAGTTAACTAAAAACATATAAATCACTAAAGGATTTCACTTCCTCTTCATTCATGGCTGAAACCACAGAGCTTTGCATTCTTGCACTTGGAACCTTCCCCGGCAACCTTAGCTTCAAGGAACTAAAGGTTTAGTTACTCATTCTCTAGGGAAAATTCCTCAGAGAGTTCATAACTTAGAAAAAGATGAAAAATACAAAGTGAGAAGGTAAGGCAAAACAAAGGGCCTGAACTTTACGTGCTTTCAAACTTTTACAAAAGGGTCTCCTCCTTGAGAACAGGCTCTCGAGGGGTTTATATATGAACATAATACAAAACTAATTATTACATGGATATTTACTCTTTTTACTAACTTAAAAGCTAAGGAATCTTGTAATTGGTGGCTTATAAGGAGAATTTTGGGATTTAGACAACAAAAATCTGATGGAAAATATCTCCCAATGTCGGTAGCAAATATCGGGACGCACTAAGGACCATTTCACAAGAGAAAATGATGTCTGCGAGATTTCGCAGACATACAAAAAGGGCTGCGAAATCACTTCGCAGCAAAAGGTTATTCTCACAGGGCTGCGAAGTTGGCTTTCATCTTGAGGTTCTCAGCTTCGAACTTGTCGCATATATCGGGCAACTTCAGGAGGAAATCCACCACACTGTACAAAAAGGCTGTGAAATCACTTCGCAACAAAAGGGTGATTTCGCAACACTTTTGCAAAATGCTTTCTTCAGCTTAGAGTGATTGCCTTGCAGTGGCTGTAACTTGTTCGTTTCAACTCGACATTGCGCACCGTTTGAAGCATTGGATTTTTGACTTCTTGAGCTTTGAAATGACATATAGCATGCATCAATTGGACTTTAGAAAGTGCTCCAAAAGTGGCTGACACGACTGTCATCAAGAATATGCTTCATGGCAGATTCTCTTTACTTCTTCTCCTTGCATTCCGGATTTACTTATGGCAAAGGACTTCAAAGTTTCGGTTCTTCATGTTTCTGAGCTTCCAATTGCTTTGCCCAAGATTCCATATAACTCTCCTCAATCTCGGATTGCTTTGGTGATCAAAAGGCTATCAAATCAGCAAAACTTAACATAATTTGATTAGAATTGATTGCAAGGGTCCTTAACATGTTAATTGGGTTAAAAGGCAATAACTACTACTCAAAAGTGTTTAAAAGAGTTTATTACAAGCTATCAAAGAGCACTTTTTGAGTAGTAATCATGTACTTCCATATATGGTGATGTCATCCATGAAAACCTCCATAATTCGCTCCACCATATCACTGAAGATACTTAACTTACATTGTTGGAATATTTCTCGTGCATTGCATAAACCAAAAGGCATTATTTTGTAGGCATATGTTCCAAATGGACATGTGAAAGTGGTCTTCTCCTGATCTTCAACATCGATTTCTATTTAAAAATACCCGGAGTAGCCGACCAAGAAACAATAGAAAGGATGGCCTGAGACTCTCTCCAACACTTGATCAATAAATGGCAATGGAAAATGATCCTTCCTTGTCACAGCATTCAATTTTCTATAATCAATATACACCCTCCAACTTGAAGTGAGGTGTGTAGCAACTTCTTCTATTTTTTCATTTTGCACGACCATGATCCCTAACTTCTTTGGTACCACTTGAGTAGGACTCACCCATGGGCTATCTGATATGGGGTAGATAATACCTACTTGAAGTAGCTTCAGAACCTCAGCTGCACCACCTCTTGCATATAAGGATTCAATCTTCTTTGAGGTTGACGAATTGGTTTAGATTCTTCTTCCATGTATATATGATGTGTACAGACCAAAGGACTGATGCCTTTCAAGTCAGATATTTTCCATCCTATTGCTTTCTTACACCTCTTGAGAACTTCAAGTAGACACACCTCCTAAGGAGTAGTAAGAGATGAAGATATAACAACAGGGCACTTTTTATTCTCTTCTAGGTATGTATACTTCAACTCCGTGGGTAGGGGCTTCAGATCAAGCTTTGGGGTCTCCTCTTTAGCAGCTTCTTGTGCCTCCTCTTTATTGAACAAAGGTAGAATTTCTTCTCTCTTCCTCCAACCTTGTACAGTGGCAAGCAAATCTGAGGGTTCAGGCAACCCTTCTTCAAGATCCCCAAGACTTTCACTCAACTTCTCTTGCATTTTCTAATTACAATGCTCCTCCACTAGAGTGTCAATGATGCACACCTCTTTTGGACCTTCTTCTTCTTCCGGAGTGATTGGCTTTTTGGACATATAGAAGATATTAAGCTCCAATGTCATGTTGCCAACGTGAGTTGCATGAGTCCATTCCTACAATTTATGATTGCATTTGATGTAGCTAGGAATGGCCTTCCAAGGATAATAGGAACATAATTAGTTTCCTTGAAAATTGGGTCTGTGTCAAGAACAACAAAGTCTATTGGGTAGTAGAAATTATCAACTTGAACTAAGACATCTTCAATTATCCCTCTTGGAATTTTCACTGATCTATCTGCTAGAGATAGAGTGATTGATGTTGGCTTCAATTCACCAAGTCCCAATTGCTTGTAAACAGAGTATGGTAGCAAATTCACACTTGCTCCCAAGTCTAACAAAGCTTTCTTCACTATAGTTCCTCCAATCATGACTAAAATGGTAGCGTAACCCGGATCTTTGTACTTCAAAGGAGACTTGCACTGTATAATAGCACTTACTTGCTCAGTCAAGAAGGTTTTCTTATTCACATTCAACCCTCTTTTGATAGTACACAAGTCCGTCAGGAATTTTGCATAAGTTGGAACTTGTTTAATCATATCTAGCAATAGGATGTTGACTTTCACCTATCTTAATACTTCAAGAATTTTTTATGCATTTTTTATTCCCTTTTTCCCATGCAACGCTTGAGGAAAAGGTGGAGGTGCTTGTCTCTTCAGCACATCTCCCTTGATAACTACTTTCTCCAAATTTGCATTCACTGTTGAATCATGGTCCTCTTTCCCTTCACTGCTATCTTTCTTCTTTCCTTTGATTTCCTCTCCCTTCTCTGTCTCTTCTTCTTTTTCATTTTTCTCAACATGTGGCTTGGGTGTTGGTAGCTCAACCTTTTTACCCCTCCTTAGAGTGATCAAAGCTTTGACATCTCTCACCTATGAAGACTCTTCTTCATGAGTTTCCACTTCATGGATACCCTTGGGATTTTGGTGAGGTTGAGAAGGAAATCTCCCCTTCTCTTGCACTGTGTTAAGGTTAGTGAACCTTGAGATTGAGTATTGGAGATTATCTATCTTATGAGATAATTTATTTTGCATTCCATCCATCCTTTTATTCAAAGTATTCTCTACACTGTCAATTCTTTTACTGAGTTGAGCATTGATGGATTTATAATCTCCAACAAAATCTCCCACCACCTTGCTTAGATTCACTATTGCTTGCTCAAGATTTGAAGCTTGCTGAGATGCTTGGCCTGGCTATGTATACTGAGGTGCTCTAGGCTTCCAGGAGAAATTTGGATGATTCCTCCAATTTGAGTTGTAAGTATTATCGTATGAAGCATTGTTGTTGGGCTTGAATTGTGCAATGACATTTGCTTGATCTCCAAACATTTCCCTAGCAACTGGAATTGTAGGACACTCCTCCACCAAGTGCTCATAAGATTGACAAATAAGGCATGGCTTGACTTGCACTAGTGTCTCAACAACGACTTGCACTTCATGTATCGTTTTCAGTTCTAGCTCCTCCAATCTTCTCGTCATAGCTGCAACTTTTGCTTTCATGTCAATATCTTCATTCAAGGTATACATCCCAGCCTTAGTATTAAAGGCATTTGGTTAAGACTTCGTCTTCCCCACTTCTCCTTTGTTCGGTTCATCCCATCCCCTTGAAACTTCAGCCACATAACTCAAGAAGTCCATGGCTTCATCCGGATTCCTACTCATGAAATCTCCTCCACACATAGTCTCGAGGAGTTGCTTCATTGAGGAAGACATTCCATCATAAAAATAACTCACCAATAGCCATGTATCAAAACCATGATGAGGACAAGCATTGATGGCTTCCATGTATCTCTCCCAACACTCATAGAATTTCTCATTCTCTTTAGCTGAGAAATTTGAAATTTGCCTTTTCAAACCATTTGTTCTATGAGTAGGGAAAAATTTCTTGGGGAATTCAGCTTGTAAATCAGTCCAAGTTCGGATACTCCTTGGCCTTAAAGAATTAAGCCAAATCTTGGCCTTATCCTTCAAAGTAAAAGGAAATAGCTTTAGCCTCATCAAGTCGATTGAAGCTCCTTCCTCTTGGAATGTATTACAAACATCTTCAAATTTCTTGATATGTGCATAGGGATTCTCACTTTCCATCCCATGGAAAGTAGGAAGAAGCGGAACAATATGTGGTCTAATTACTAGCTGCTTTATAGGAGGCACTATACATGATGGTGCACTCATACGTGGTGGATGCATGCGGTCCCTCATTGATCTGAATGCATTGGGATTATCCTGGTGACCATGGTGACTATGCTGATCTTCAGGTGTAGCTTCCATGATGTTCAAGCTCAATTCCAACTCCTTTTTATGAGGTGTTTCAAGTTTCATAAGCCTTTCTCCACTGTCCCGTATCCAATTTGGCATACACAACTAGTATCAACTGTAACAAAAACAAAGAAACAAAAGAAAACAAAAGAAAACAAAACTAAAAAAAGACTAAGACTAACTAAAACTAAATTAAAAGATATGCTAAAATATGAACAAGTAAAAGAAAAAATTAAAAAGAGTTAGTAAGATGAAAGAAAAATCACCAAACTTGTGATGAAAATCACAAACACTCTGAAAAGATAATATCACTATAAAGTTCGAACCTTCCCCGGCAACGACGCCATTTGATTTCGTGCCCAGCTAGTGTATGTCTTGTTGATTGGTGATCAATCAACTAGTGTACCTTGATTTCGGTCCTCAGACAGGAGTAATCAACTACATTTATAACTTATTTCACCATGTACTAGGATAGCCTCAGCTAATATAACATAGTGGTTTTGGGATCGTTCACTAGGAAGGGTTTTCAAATTACAACTAATATTAATTTAAAGTTGAATTGATGCTTTTTCATTTCAAGGTTAGCTTTAAAAAAAAACATAAACTTTGTGATTGCGTGCCTAGCTGGTGTACCTTGAGTTTGGTCCTCAGACAGGAGTAATCAACAAAATTTATAACCTATATCACCATGCACTAGGATAGCCTTAGCTAATATAGCATAGTGGCTCTAGGATCGTTCACTGGGAAGGGTTTTCAACTTACAACTGATAACAATTCAAAGTTGAATTGATGCTTTTTCATTTCAAGGTTAGGTTCAAAAGAAAACATAAACTTTGGTTGAAAAAGATTGGTTTTAAGCTAACTAAAAAGAAAGTAATGGGAATTACTTATAAAGAAAAGCGTTTCTTGGAGTTTTAGGATCACCAGGGTCAGGCTCCTCATTAAAAAACAGAGCTCTGGTCACTTGAATCTTTTCCTTGCATTAGAGAATTAACATATAGTTAATTCTCTAACCGGTGTGGTACAGATGCTTCCCTTTTATGGATTCAAACACTAAATCCCTCTCACTGATTCATCTTGCAATGGCTCGTACCTCTCACCTAGCATTTACCATTCAAGCTGATCATTAACTTTGGCCTTCCCTTCTCAAGCTCACAAGAGATAACTAGAGGATGTCTCCTTAGAGTCCAAACGCTTACCAAGTGTTGGCAATTCTAGAAAATCCTACCTTCAAGTCACCTCCCAAAGGATTGCAAGAGGTAAACTAGTGCATCTTAATGGACGGAGATCACTTGCCTTACCAAGTGTTGGCCCAAGTGAATTGAAGGCGTTTTAAGTTAACTAAAAACATAGAAACCATTAACGGGTCACACTTTCTCTTCATTCATAGCTGAAACAACAAAACTACCAATTCTTGCACTTGGGACCTTACCCAGCTACCTTAGCTCCAAGAAACAAAAAGCCTAGCCACTCATTCTATGAGAAAACATCCCCAAAGCTTGTTTGGCTAGTAAGAAAAATACAATCAAAATGAGTAGGTAAGGCAAAGCAAAGCTCTGTATTTTACTTTCTTCAAAACTATACAAAAAGTTGTCTCCGAGAACAAGCTCCTGAGATATCTGTGTAATGAAAATTAAAAACAATATATATGAGGTTATTCACCCTTTGTTCTTACTTAATAACGAAGGAATCCTATGATTGGTGGATTACAAAGAGAAAATGGGGATTTAAATATCAAATATCTGAAGAAAATAAATCTAAAAGTGTTGGTCGCAAATATCTGGAAGCACTCAGGAGGATTTTGCAGGCATGCAAGATGGCTATGAAATTTCGCAAGCTTAAGGTCTGCATTTCGCAGCCAAAGGTTGATTTCGCAGCCATCCTCTTGTGATTTTGCAGCCTGCAAAATTGGCCTTCAGCTTGGTGTGATTGGCTTCCAATGGCTATAACTTCTTCATTTCAACTCCAATTCATGTATCATTTGAAGCGTTGGATTGCTGACTTCCCGAGCTTCGAAACGACATATAGTATGCAGAAATTCAGCTCCAGAAAGTGCTCCAAAAGTTTCCAATAGTTGCTATCCACTTGAATTCTTCAGGTTAGATTTCTCTCTTTGCTTTCCCTCCTTACATTCATGATTTGCTTATGGAAAAGGACTATAAAGCTTCAAAGCTTTGGTTCTTCATGTTAATGAGCTTCCAATTGCTTTGCCATGGATTCCATAGAACTCTCCTCAATCTTGGATTGCTTTGGTGATCAAAATACTGTCAAAAACACCAAAACTTACACAATTTGATTACAAACGATTGCAAAGGTCCTTAATATGCTACTTGAGTTAAAAGGTAATAACTACTACTCAAAAGTGTTTAAAAGAGTTAATTACAAGGTACAAAATAACACTTTTTGAGTAGTAATCACTTTGGTTAAAAAAAGGTTGGTTTTAAGCTAACAAAAAATAGTAACTGAAATTACTTATAAAGAAAAGTGTTTCTTGGAGTTTTTGGATTACTGGGGTCAGGCTCTTATTACAAAAATAGAGTTCTGGTCACTTGAATCTTTTCCTCACATTGAGGATTTAACATATAGTTATTTCCCAAATCAGTGTGGTACAGATGCTTCCTTTTTATGGATTCCAACACTAATTCCCTGTCACTGAATCATCTTGCAATGGCTCGTGCCTCTCACCTAGCATTTTCCATTCAAGGTGATCCTTAACCTTCGACTACCCTTCAAAAGCTCACAAGAGATAACTAATGGATGTCTCCTTAGAGTCCAAAAGCTTACCAAGGGTTGGCTTTTCTAGATGATCCTACCTTTGAACCACCTCCCAAAGGCTCGCAAGAGATAAACTAGTGTATCTCAATGGACGGAGATCACTTGCCTTACCAAGTGTTGACTCAAGTGATTTTAAGGCGTTTTAAGTTAACTAAAAACATAGAAACCATTAACGGGTCAAACTTTCTCTTCATTAAAAGTTGTAACAACAAAACTTCGAATTTTTGCATTCGGCAGCTTACCAAGCTTCCTTAACTCTAAGAGACAAAAAATCTAGCCACTCATTACCCTCAATGGAAGGAATCCTTGAGCTCTGGTTGAATTCTGAAAGTAGTTGTGTCAAAGCAAAGCTCAGAGTGGAATGGCCTTGCCCTGCAATCCAAATTACCCTCAATGGGTGGTTGAGTGACCATAGGACGTCTAATAACCACCTCAAGAGTCATGCCTGAGGGAATCTAAGACTCTGTGGCTGGTGATTGAGACGGCTGAGGCTTTGATGGATGGATGCTTTGGTTTGGCTCCTCTTTGGCACCTAAGGGAAGTTCAAATGACCGGTTTAAAATGAAATGTGGAATTTATAACGTTTAAAAATGGATGCCAAGCGACGGTTTGAGTTTTCGCAGCAGAGATGCGATTTCGCAGTAGGGGGTCAATTTCACAGCGGAGGGGCATTTTTGCAGCCCATTTCGCAGCTACAAAATGAACGGGGGGCTACGAAATGGCACTCGTGTGCCAAGAGGTGGTTTCGCAGCTGCGAAACTAGCTGCGAAATTGGGATTTTTAAAGCTTTGGGGATTTCACAGAGCATTTCGCAGCTGCGAAATGAGGCTAGGGGCTGTAAAATGGCACTCGTGTGCTAAGGGGTGGTTTCGCAGCTGCGAGAATTTTTGCAGAAGCTGCGAAATCATTTCTTAGCCAAGGGCCTTTTTCGCAGCCAAGCCCTGATTTCGCAACGGGCTTCTTGGGGCTACGAAATTATTTTGCAACCAATGGCCATTTTCGTAGGGGCCTCTTTTGGGCTGCGAAATCTTGCAGACCATGAATTTTCTCAATCTCCTGAGCTTATTTTGACTCCCAGAGACCTTCCTTTAATTTCTTTGCAATTCCTCCTAAATTAGATCATTAAAAAAAAAACTAAGTTACATATAAATAACACAACTTAAGACTAAAATTAAAATCAAAACAATTAATAAAGCTTTTAAATTAACAAAATTAAACAAAAAATATGGACTTTGGTGAAACCAAGTCCATCTAACCCTTTTCTGATTAGGCTTTCTGTGGCTCAAGGAGGTTGATTTCCTCATTTTCTTGCTTGAATGGCTCAATGAATGGCTTGAGACGATGATCATTGACTTTAAAAGTGTCTATGCTCTTGGAATTTAGTAATTCCACCACTCCATTGAGATGCACTTGGTGAATAATGAAAGGGCCTATCCACCTTGACTTCAACTTCCTTGGAAAGATATGGAGCCTTGAGCCATAGAGTAAGACTCTTTGTCATTTCCAGAATTCTTTGTTGGAGATTAATTGATCATGCCATCTCTTCATCCTCTGTTTTGCAACTTTGGAATTGATGTAAGCATCATTTCTTAACTCCTCCATCTCATTAAGGTCTAAGCACCTCTTTGCCCCGGCTCTGATGAAATCCATGTTTAACTTCTTAATTGCTGACCAAACCTTATATTCAACTTCCATAGGGAGATGACATGCTTTGCCATAGACTAGGCGATAAGGAGACATGCCAAGAATAGTCTTGTAAGTTATTCTATATGCCCATAGTGAATCATAGAGCTTAATAGACCAATCTCTTCTGCTCGTATTCACCACCTTCATCAATATGTTCTTGATTTCCCTGTTTGCTAGCTCAACTTGCCCAGAAGTCTGAGGGTGATAAGGTGTAGCTACCTTATGGTTCACTCCATACTTGGCTAATAGGGTTTCAAAAGGTCTGTTGCAAAAATGAGTACCTCTATCACTGATTATGGCCTTGGGCACCCCAAATCTTGAGAAAATGTTCTCTTTAAGAAACTTGAGAACCACCTTGTGGTCATTGTATTTACAGGGGATTGTCTCAACCCATTTAGAAACATAGTCCACCCCCACCAAGATATAAGAGTTACCAAAAGACATTGGGAAAGGTCCCATGAAGTCAATGCCCCAAACATCAAAGAGATCAACTATTAGAATGGGGTCCATAGGCATTTGATTCCTTCTTGTTAGCTTCCCGAGCCTTTGGCATCTACCATAGCTCCTACATATGGTGTGGGCATCGTTGAAAAGTGATGGCAAACTAAACCCTGATTACAATACTTTCATGGCTGTTTTCTGAGAGGCAAAGTGGCCTCCACATGCACTTTCATGGCAGTGGCTGAGGATTCCTTGTTGCTTTTCTTCAGGGACACACTTCCTTATTATTTGATCTGCGCAATACTTGATTACTACCCAAAAAGTGCCATTTTGCGCCTTTAATTCATTATGTTTTAAGCACTTTTGTGTAGTAGTTCTCCATCTTTATCCCAATTTGCATGTTAAGGACCTAGCAATGACTTCTAATCATATTTGTGGCTAGTTTTAGTATTTTGACAGATTTTTGGATCATTAAGACAAGCCAAGCAAAGAAGAGAAGCAAAGAGAAGCTAAGAGAAAATGAAGAAAACAGAGGACAGAAGCTGCAGTCTTCCTTTGCACTTTTGGAGCACTTTCCGAAATCCATTTTCTACATGCTATATACCATTCCAAAGATCAGGAAGTCAAGAATCCAACACTTCAAACCGTGTACAATTTGGAGCTGAAATGAGGAAGATATGGCCTTCGGAAGACAACTGCTCGAGGCTTGTGCGAAATTCGCACAACACCTTCAGGTTGTGCGAAGCTTGTGCGAAACTCGCACAACACCTTCAGGTTGTACGAAACTTGTGTAAAACTCACACAACACTCGCACAACACCTTCCAAATTCGCACAGCCCATGCGTGGTGCGAATTTTCCTCTGTTCCGCCAACTCCACGCGAGATATTTTCTTTTAGATATTTTTGTATAAATTTCCATTCTTCTCCTTGTAATCCACCAATCATAAGATTTATTAGCTAGGAAGGTTGGAAAAACTTCTCTATATATATTCCCATGCATCCATTGTAAAACATACACATAGAGAGACGGAAATAGATATATAAATATATAGACTATATAGAGTTTTGCTCTGTTTTTCTCTCACTCCTGTTCTTCCCCATTTCTATTTTCTTAGTAGCCAAACAGCCTCTGAGGGCTTTTCCTCAGAGGATGATTGGCTAAAACTTTTAGTTTCTCAAAGTATGGATGTTATGTGATGGCTTGGATGTAATCCCATGGAAATTTCTCGCACCTGGAAGGTAAGGTAGTCGTTTTTCATTAAAGGTTCATTAATGCAAAGTTTGGTTTTTATTTCCTTTGGACAACTTCCAACGGCCAATACTTGATAAGCTTTTGGATTTCTATCCATTAGTTACCTCCTACGAGCTATTGGAAGGTGAGGTTTTCAATTCCAAGTTTTGCATTAATCCGTTAGAACCAATTTCAATGGCCATTGAAAGGCGAGTTTATCACCTAGAATGACTTTGAGTTGCCAATATTTGGTAAGCTTTTGGCTTTAGACCATTAGTTATCTCTTACGAGCCATTCAAAGGAAGTCTAAGGTGAATAACCATTGATGAAATTCACTACCATCTGTTTTGCCATTTTAAAGGATTAAAACTTGATTTCCTAAATCCATACCGGTTCGGGAAGCAAGCATCACCATAGTTGCAACCCCAACGCGAGGAGCCTATCCTGAGATTTCCAATTTGCATAAGAGCCAGAGCATAGCTATCCTATCTTTGAGAAACTTGTTTTTACACCCTTTCATTTTAGTCTTTAATGTTAGCTTATATTAGTTTAAATCTTTCTAAAACATTTACATCTTCTTTTAAATCTAACATCCATAAGAAAATCACCTATTTTCCTAATTTGAATATCACTTGTGTTTGCGAAAACCCTTCCCAGTGAACAATCCTAGAACCACTATGCTATAGTAGCTTGGCTACTTTAGTAATAGTATTTAAGGTATAAATTTTATTGATACGCCTTTAAAGCTAAGCTACCATGAGTGGAATCAATACTTGAAAAGGAAAGGCTCTTCCCAATAATAAGCATGGATCTTTGCAAAGAAGTGCTTCCTATCTTGTGCTTTCCACTCACTTGGAACTTCACCAGTAACTAGATAGTTAGCAATATGAGCATACCAAGGAGTTTTTCCCAGCAACATAAGTGATTCCTTAGGAAAGTCATCATTAATAGGTAAGACATGGGAATTGTGTACTATAGCCAACCTTGAAAGGTGGTCAGCTACCACATTCTCCACTCCTTTCTTATCTTTGATTTGGAGATCGAACTCTTGTAATAAGAGAATCCATCTAATCAACCTTGCTTTTGCATCTTGCTTTGTCAATAAATACTTCAAGGCTGAATGGTCAGTGAAAACAATGATGAAAGACCCTACTAGATAAGCACGAAACTTGTCTAAGGCAAACATTATAGCTAACAATTCTTTCTCTGTAGTTGTGTAGTTCCTTTGAGCTTCGTTCAATGTCTTGCTTGCATAGTAGATCACATAGGGCTTCCCATCTTCTTTTTGGCCAAGCATAGCTCCTATAGCAAAGTCACTGGCATCACACATTACTTCAAAGGGTAGTTGTCAGTTGGGAGCCCTCACTATGGGAGCAGTTGTCAAAAATTGCTTCAATTGATCAAAACTCTTTTGACACCTTTCATCTCATATAAATTTAGCATCTTTAGCCAAAAGTTCACAAAGAGGTTTTGAAAGCTTAGAGAAGTCTTTTATAAACCTCCTATAGAACCCTGTATGGCCAAGGAATTGCCTTACTCCTTTTACAGTTGTTGGGGATGGCAATTTGACAATAAGTTCCACCTTTGCTTTATCAACTTCAATGCCTTTCTCGGAGATGATATGGCCAGGGACAATTCCTTGTTGTACCATAAAATGGCATTTCTCCCAGTTGAGCACCAAGTCTTTTTCAATGCATCGGTTTAGAACCGTTTCCAAGTTGACTAATCATTCTTCAAATGTACCTCCATATATGGTGTTGTCATCCATCAAAACCTCCACAATTCGCTCCACCATATCACTAAAGATACTTAGCATACATCGTTGGAATGTTGCAGGTGCATTACATAAACCAAAAGGCATTCTTCTGTAGGCATATGTTCCAAATGGACATGTGAAAGTGGTCTTCTCCTGATGTTCAACATCAATTTCAATTTGAAAATACCCGGAGTACCCATCCAAGAAACAATAGAAAGGATGGCCAGAGACTCTCTCCAACACTTGATCAATAAATGGCAATGGAAAATGATCATTCCTTGTCACATCATTCAATTTTCTATAATCAATACACACCCTCCAACATGAAGTGAGGCGTGTAGCAATTTATTCTCCCTTTTCATTTTGAACCACAGTAATCCCTGACTTCTTTGGTACCACTTGAGTAGGACTCACCCAAGGGCTGTCAGATATGGGGTAGATAATACCTGCTTGAAGTAGCTTCAGCACCTCAGCTTGCACCACCTCTTGCAAATGAGGATTCAATCTTCTTTGAGGTTGATGAATTGGTTTAGCTTCTTCCTACATGTACATATGATGTGTACAAATCAAAGGACTGATGCCTTTGAAGTCAGATATTTGCCATCCTATTGCTTTCTTACACCTCTTGAGAACTTGATTACTACCAAAAAGTGCTATTTTGTAGACCTAATTATAATGGTTTTAAGCACCTTTGAGTAGTAATCATATTCATTTAACCCAATTAATTCATTAAGGTCCTTAGTAATTGGTTTTAACCATTTTGTGGCAAGTTTACATGTTTATATCAGCTTGTGAATCAATTCAAGCATGCCAAATGATAGAGGACCTACTTGGACAAGTTATGGCAAAGCTTTTGGAAGCTCAAATTCATGAAGAACCAAGCTTTGGAGCTCCATAGCCCTTTGCCAAATTCGTTCAAAGTATGCAAGGAAAGAACAATGGAGAAGAGGAAAGCAAAGTAAAGAGAAGCAAGGAGGAAAATAGAGGACAGCATCTTCAGTCTTCTTTGGCACTTTTGGAGCACTTCACGAAGTCCATTTTTTACATTATATATACCGTTTCAAAGCTCAGGAAGTCAAGAATCCAACGCTTCAAACCGTGTATGATTTGGAGCTGAAATGAGGAAGATATGGCCTTCGGAATACAACTGCTCCAGGGGTGTGCGAAATTTTCGCACAACACCTTCCAAATTCGCACACCCCCTTGCATGGTGCGAATTTTCCCCTGTTTCTGCCGACTCCACACGAGATCTTTTCTTTTGGATATTTTTGTATAAATTTCCATTCTTCTCCTTATAATCCACCACTCATGTAATTTCTTAGCTAGGAAGGTTGGAAAAACTTCTCTATATATATATATTCCCTTGCATCCATTGTAATAGATATCGATCAATATATAGAATATACAGAGCCTTGCTCTATTTTTCTCTCTTCTCCTGTTCTTCCCCATTTCTATTTTCTTAGTATCCAAACAGCCTCTTAGGGCTTTTCCTCAAAGGATGATTGGCTAAAACTTTTAGTTTCTCAAAGTATGGATGTTATGTGATGGCTTGGATGCAATCCCATGGAAATTTCTCGCACCCGGAAGGTAAGGTAGTCGTTTTTCATTAAAGGTTCATTAATGCAAAGTTTGGTTTTTATTTCCTTTGGACAACTTCCAACGGCCAATACTTGATAAGCTTTTGGATTTCTATCCATTAGTTATCTCCTACGAGCTATTGGAAGGTGAGGTTTTCAATTCCAAGTTTTGCATTAATCCGTTAGAACCAATTTCAATGGCCATTGAAAGGTGAGTTTATCACCTGGAATGACTTTGAGTTGCCAATATTTGGTAAGCTTTTGGCTTTAGACCATTAGTTATCTCTTACGAGCCATTCAAAGGAAGTCTAAGGTGAATAACCATTGATGAAATTCACTACCATCTGTTTTTCCATTTTAAAGGATTAAAACTTGATTTGCTAAATCCATACCGGTTCGGGAAGCAAGCATCACCATAGTTGCAACCCCAACGCGAGGAGCCTATCCTGAGATTTCCAATTTGCATAAGAGCCAGAGCATAGCTATCCTATCTTTGAGAAACTTGTTTTTACACCCTTTCATTTTAGTCTTTAATGTTAGCTTATATTAGTTTAAATCTTTCTAAAACATTTTCATCTTCTTTTAAAGCTAACATCCATAAGAAAATCACCTATTTTCCTAATTTGAATATCACTTGTGTTTGCGAAAACCCTTCCCAGTGAACGATCCTAGAACCACTATGCTATAGTAGCTTGGCTACTTTAGTAATAGTATTCAAGGTATAAATTTTATTGATACGCCTTTAAAGCTAAGCTACCATGAGTCGAATCAAATGGCGCCATTTCCGGGGATCGAATCAAATGGCGCCGTTGCCGGGGATGGTGCCACAAGCACAGTGAAGCAACCATTAAGGGTAACTTGTGATCTTCATCACAAGTTTGGTGAGTTTTCTTATAATTTTTTTTTTGTTTAGTTTTTATTTAGTTAAATTTTTTATTCTCTTTTCTTTTATTTTTGTTTTAATTTCAATTTGTGCATTCCTTGTTGGATTCGAGACCAAGAGGGAACCCTGGTACAAGTTGAAGAAAAGAGCCTTAGTTGAATATCTTTTTTTTTAGAAATGGAAATTCCACATGAAGATCAAAGCTCTCATTATGATCATGAGAAGGACAAATTTGCATACTTATCCATGAGGGATCGGATTGAATTAGGGAAAAGGCAAGCTCAACAAAGCCAATGGGGTAGTAAGTATGCTTTGAATGAAGACATGAGCATGAAGGCAAAGCTAGCATCTATGGCTAGAAGGATAGAAGAGTTTGAATTGAGGAATGTGCATACTGAAGCACAACCACAAGCCATGCCAACTTCATTTGAGTATATAAACCATCCCAACCTTACAACCCAACCTCAACCTCAACCATCAATGAGTACATCTTCATTGGAGCAAGCCATTTTGAAGATAAGCAAAGTCATGGAGGACTTTGTAGGTGAGCAACAAAAGATCAACTCTCATCTTAATGAAAAGATTGATAATATGGAGAGTTCAATAAATGTAAGAATGGAGGGGGTTTATAATGATCTATCACTAAGGATAGAAAAAGTTCAAGACTCCATTGAGAAGCTCACCAATCTCGACATAGCAAGGGGGAAAAGGAAGCTTCCTCCTCAACCCCACCATAACCTTCAAGGAACCAATGCAAAAAGATCAAGGAAAGTGTTGAAGATTGACACTTTGGTGGGGGATTGCTATGACAACTCTATGGACCAACCTTCCATTGAAAATCATAAGGTTCAAGATGATAAAGGGTTACTTGAACCCTTTAAAGCATCCACTTCTCCAGGGAAGAGAAGAGAAACGAATTCCCTTGGACCAAATGGGAAGGATGCCAATTTTGTTTGGGATCCAGGGGGAATTCAGCATGAAGTGGGTGTGTGAGTTAGGATGAGCTAAATAGTTCATCTTCTTTTTTGGGTACATGCTATAAGCTTCATTTAAATTCTATGCTTTCTTTAAATTTATGCATGTTTTAGTTTGAATTCTTAGCTTTAATTTAGTTTTAATATGTTTTTAATATGAGTATTGAAGTGTTCATGCAGGTATGATGCTTGGAAAAATCGAAGTTATGATGAAAGAAAAGGAAGAAAGGAGAGAATTCTGGCCATTGGTTCTATTGCAACTTTTGGGACATATTTGGAGCACTTTCTCGAGTCCATTTTATACATACTATATACCGTTTCGAAGCTCGGGAAGTCAGAAGTCCAACGCTTCAAACGGTGTCCAAATCGGAGTTGAAACAAAAAAGTTATGGTCATTGCAAGAAAATGGGACCGAGCTAAGCGGGAATTTCGCACACCTCAATCCAAGGTGCGAAAAATTTCGCACTGTGCGAAACACCTCCTGGCACACGAGTGCCATTTCGCACACCTCAAGCCCATTTTCGCACCGTGCGAAACAAGGTGCGAAAATTTCGCACACCACTATTCAAGGTGCGAAATTCATTCCAAGGTGCGAAAATCTCAGTTCAAGGTGCATCAATTTCGCACACCTCAATCCAAGGTGCGAAAAAATTTTCGCACCGTGCGAAACCACCTCCTGGCACACGAGTGCCATTTCGCACACCTCAAGCCAATTTTCGCACGGTGCGAAACAAGGTGCGAATTCCTCAGTCCAAAGTGTGGAAATTTCGCACACCTCAATTCAAGGTGCGAAATTCATTCCAACGTGCGAATTCGAGTGCGAAAATTTCACTACAGTTGGACACATTTTTGAAGCACTTCCTGGAGCTCAAATTATGCATATGATATCTCGTTTCGAAGCTTGGGAAGTCAGGAATCCAGTGCTTCAAGTGATTTGGATTTGAAACAAAGAAGTTATGGCTGTTTGAAGACGACTATGCAAAGCTGAACGAAATGTTGCAGCCGCACCAAATTTTGCTACTGTTAGATACGTTTTTGGAGTGCTTCCTGGAGCTCAAATTATGTATACCATATATCATTTTGAAGCTTGGGAAGTCAGGAATCCAGTTCTTCAAACGGTGCATGATTTGGATTTGAAACGAAGAAGTTATGGCCGTTTTAAGACAGATGGTGCAGGGTGCGAAATTTTTTTTTAAGTGCGAAAATGCTCCAAGCTTCAAGAATGGGTTGCGAAATTCCCATTTTGATTGCAAAATGATTTTCCAACCTTCAAAATAGCTACAAAATGATTTCCAAGCTTCAAAATGGGCTGCTAAAATGTTTCTATTTTTCCATGGTCTACAAAAATGTTTTTCTTTTCCCTTTGGCTGCAAGACATGGCCTCCAAGCTATGAAATGGCCTCCAAGCTACAAAATGATGTGCAAAAACACTTTGCAAAGCCAAGGGAAATTTCAAAAAGGCCAACAGAGCCTCACAACCATGCATCTAAAGAAGAGAGCCGTCTCACTGAGATCACACATGAAGTCTCTCATTCCATTTCTTACCTCCTAAAACCATCAAAGCTCATAGCTCCAACTGAGAGCTCCAGTTGAGAAGACTATGCCACCCAAGGAGACTACCAGAGCAGAGGTCAATGTCCTGACCCAACTCATTCAGAAGGCCACCATATCTCCACAGGACCCTTCTATTACTTGATTATCTCTTTATTTTTTGTATTTACTTATTATATTAGTATACATAATTCCATGTTTTGATGTCTTATATTCTGGGATTGGATGTATTACTGATGATACATCATATATAGACATCATTTTTGTTTAAACTTGGCATTTTTCTATTTCCTCTTCTCACTAACTCTTATGTTTTCTTTGAAACATGTGGTTTCTCCTACATGACTCAGACTCCATGTCACTCAAGAGGTACCACTTCCTTCCTATTTTTCAATCGCTTTTGTCACATTAAGGACAATGTTCAGCTTGGTTGGGGGGAGAGTTGAGGAAGGAAGTATTGTTATTAATGCTAAGTTATTTTGGTAATTTAGTTGCTTTTTGCTTAATTTTAAAATTTTTTTAAGTTTTTATTCTACTCTCCATGGTTATTAAGGAAAAAATTTCAAAATGAAATGGGAGAAATTAAATTTTTGTCTTTTTACTTGAAACTTAGAGTTTGTATTATGTTTATTAAAGTTGATGAATTGTTGAAACTTCTATTGAATTCAAGCTTAGTTCTTCCACTTTAAGCTATCCACACAATGTGCACAATAGGTTCCGATTATAAGATGAAGAACTATTTCCCTCTTGACTTAGGAAAATTTTAGACTTGGTACCTTTGACCTCATTTTAATAGTGTTGGGACACCTTGTAAAAGGCCAATGAGCCTTTGGAAAAAGAAAGAAAAAGAAAAATTTTTTACTTGCCTTGAAACCCGAGCAAGGTCTGAGGGGTATATGGTGAAAATCTTTAAAACCTGGTGCCCTAAGCCTTCAATGGTTGGGAGTCACCGACCTCAATGCTCGTTACATGGGTGAATAGGTGGAGTTTAACATACTGTAGGTGCTTGGGTATTTAAAAATTCATTCTCAAAAAGTCCGGGGTGAAATCCGAGGAGTTAGTGGTTGAAAAATCCTTAAAGCTTGATGCCCTAAACCTTGATTGGTTGGGAGTCATCGATGAACCCCCGTTACATGGACAATTTAGAAAAGAATGCCTTTAAGCTTTGCACTCCTACATGAAAAAAAATTGTGAAAGAAAAGAGGTGCGTTCTTAGCCTATTGGAGGTTGATTAGTTTGCTAAGCTTTGAAAAAAACTAGGTTGAGGGGAGAGATTAGTTTGGCATACTATATTCGGAAACTAATAAATAACACATAGATTTTTGTGGAAGATTAAGTGTTGGTCCTTTGGGAGTGGAAATTATTTTGATACTCAAATTTGCATAATGCCCGCTCTTTGCATGTTGTGATAGGTAAGTTATTTGATGACTCTTATTGATGATTGAGTTTTATATCCTTGACTTGCCATGTGAGAGTTTGATCCAATCATGCCACTCATATCATTTTTTGGAGTGATTTGCATGATCCCTTTTATGTATATTATTATAGTTTACTTAGTTTTTATCTCCTCCATTGCTAAGGGACTAGCAATGAGTCGGTTGGGGGGTGTGATTACTACCAAAAAGTGCTATTTTGTAGACCTAATTATAATGGTTTTAAGCACCTTTGAGTAGTAATCATATTCATTTAACCCAATTAATTCATTAAGGTCCTTAGTAATTGGTTTTAACCATTTTGTGGCAAGTTTACATGTTTATATCAGCTTGTGAATCAATTCAAGCATGCCAAATGATAGAGGACCTACTTGGACAAGTTATGGCAAAGCTTTTGGAAGCTCAAATTCATGAAGAACCAAGCTTTGGAGCTCCATAGCCCTTTGCCAAATTCGTTCAAAGTATGCAAGGAAAGAACAATGGAGAAGAGGAAAGCAAAGTAAAGAGAAGCAAGGAGGAAAATAGAGGACAGCATCTTCAGTCTTCTTTGGCACTTTTGGAGCACTTCACGAAGTCCATTTTTTACATGCTATATACCGTTTCAAAGCTCAGGAAGTCAAGAATCTAACGCTTCAAACCGTGTATGATTTGGAGCTGAAATGAGGAAGATATGGCCTTCGGAATACAACTGCTCCAGGGGTGTGCGAAATTTTCGCACAACACCTTCCAAATTCGCACACCCCCTTGCATGGTGCGAATTTTCCCCTGTTTCTGCCGACTCCACACGAGATCTTTTCTTTTGGATATTTTTGTATAAATTTCCATTCTTCTCCTTGTAATCCACCACTCATGTAATTTCTTAGCTAGGAAGGTTGGAAAAACTTCTCTATATATATATATTCCCTTGCATCCATTGTAATAGATATCGATCAATATATAGAATATACAGAGCCTTGCTCTGTTTTTCTCTCTTCTCCTGTTCTTCCCCATTTCTATTTTCTTAGTAGTCAAACAGCCTCTGAGGGCTTTTCCTCAAAGGATGATTGGCTAAAACTTTTAGTTTCTCAAAGTATGGATGTTATGTGATGGCTTGGATGCAATCCCATGGAAATTTCTCGCACCCGGAAGGTAAGGTAGTCGTTTTTCATTAAAGGTTCATTAATGCAAAGTTTGGTTTTTATTTCCTTTGGACAACTTCCAACGGCCAATACTTGATAAGCTTTTGGATTTCTATCCATTAGTTATCTCCTACGAGCTATTGGAAGGTGAGGTTTTCAATTCCAAGTTTTGCATTAATCCGTTAGAACCAATTTCAATGGCCATTGAAAGGTGAGTTTATCACCTGGAATGACTTTGAGTTGCCAATATTTGGTAAGCTTTTGGCTTTAGACCATTAGTTATCTCTTACGAGCCATTCAAAGGAAGTCTAAGGTGAATAACCATTGATGAAATTCACTACCATCTGTTTTGCCATTTTAAAGGATTAAAACTTGATTTGCTAAATCCATACCGGTTCGGGAAGCAAGCATCACCATAGTTGCAACCCCAACGCGAGGAGCCTATCCTGAGATTTCCAATTTGCATAAGAGCCAGAGCATCGCTATCCTATCTTTGAGAAACTTGTTTTTACACCCTTTCATTTTAGTCTTTAATGTTAGCTTAGATTAGTTTAAATCTTTCTAAAACATTTTCATCTTCTTTTAAAGCTAACATCCATAAGAAAATCACCTATTTTCCTAATTTGAATATCACTTGTGTTTGCGAAAACCCTTCCCAGTGAACGATCCTAGAACCACTATGCTATAGTAGCTTGGCTACTTTAGTAATAGTATTCAAGGTATAAATTTTGTTGATACGCCTTTAAAGCTAAGCTACCATGAGTCGAATCAGAACTTCAAGTAGAGAAATCTCCTGAGGAGTAGTAAGAGATGAAGATGTAACAACATGGCATTGTTTATTTTCTTCCAGGTATGTGTATTTCAACTCCATGGGCAGAGGCTTCAAATTGAGCTTTGAGGTCTCTTCTTTAGTAGCTTCTTGTGCCTCCTCTTTATTAAACAAAGGTAGAATTTCTTCTCTCCTCCTCCAACCTTGTAGAGTAGCAAGCACATCAGAAGGTTCAAGCAACCCTTCTTCAAGATCCCCAAGACTTTCATTCAACTTATCTTGCATATTCTGATTACAATGCTCCTCCACTAGAGTGTCAATAATGCATACCTCTTCTAGACCTTCTTCTTCTTCCAGAGTGATTAGCTTTTTAGACATATAAAAGATATTGAGCTCCAGTGTCATGTTGCCAAAAGTGAGTTGCATAAGTCTATTCCTACAATTTATAATTGCATTTGAGGTAGCAAGGAATGGACTTCCAATGATGATAGGAACATAATTCATTTCCTTGACAATTGAGTTCATATCAAGAACAACAAAATCTACTAGATAGTAGAAGTTATCAACTTGAACTAGGACATCTTCTATTATCCCCCTTGGAATTTTCAATGATCTATCAGCTAAAGATAGAGTGATTGATGTTGGCTTCAATTCACCAAGTCCCAATTGCTTGTAGACAGAGTATGGTAGCAAATTCACACTTGCTCCCAAGTCTAACAAAGCCTTCTCCACTACCTTCCCTCCAATCATGACTGAAATGGTAGGACATCCTGGATCTTTGTACTTCAAAGGAGACTTGCATTGTATGATAGCACTTACTTGCTCAGTCAAGAAGGCTTTCTTATTCACATTCAACCCTCTTTTGATAGTACACAAGTCCTTTAAGAATTTTGCATATGCTGGAACTTGTTTAATCATATCCAGCAATGGAATATTGACTTTCACTTGTCTCAATACTTCAAGAATTTCTGATGCATTTCTGATCCCTTTTTTCCCATGCAAAGCTTAAGGAAAAGGTGGAGAGGTGTGTTTCTTCAACATTTCTTCCTTAATAAGGACTTTATCTGGATTTGCATTCACTGTTGAATCATGGTCCTCTTTCCCTTCACTGATATCTTTCTTCTTTCCTTTGATTTCCTCCCTTTTCTTTGTCTATTCTTCTTCTTCCTCTTCAACATATGGCCTGGGTGTTGGCAACTCAACCTTTTTACCACTCCTTAGAGTGATCAAGGCTTTGACATCTCTCACCTGTGAAGATTCTCCCTCATGAGTTTCCACTTCATGGATACCCTTGGGGTTTTGGTGAGGTTGAGAAGGAAATCTACCCTTTTCTTGTACTGTATTCAGGTTAGTGAGCCTTGAGATTGAGTATTGGAGATTGTCTATCTTCTGAGATAAGTCATTTTGCATCCCATCCATTTTTTTATTCAATGTATTCTCTACACTGTCAATTCTTTGACTGAGTTGAGCATTGATGGATTTTTGGTCTCCAACAAAATCTCCCACAACCTTGCTGAGATTCACTATTGCTTGTTCAAGACTTGAAGCTTGTTGAGATGGTTGAGTCAGCTGTTGGTACTGAGGTGCTCTTGGCTTCCATGAAAAATTTGGATGGTTCCTCCAACTTGAGTTGTAAGTGTTTCCATATGAAGCATTGTTATTGAGCTTGAATTGTCCAATGACATTTGCTTGATCTCCAAACATCTCTAGCAAATGGAATTGTAGGGCACTCCTCCACCAAGTGTTCATAAGATTGACAAATAGAACATGGCTTTACTTGCACTTGCACTGGTGTTTCAGCAACAGCTTGCACTTCATGCATCTTTTTCAATTCTAGCTCCTCCAATCTTCTTGTCATAGCTGCAAATTTTGCTTTCATATCAACATCTTCATTCAAGGTGTACATCCCAGCCTTAGCATTGAAAGTATTCGGTTGAGACTTCATCTTCCCCACTTCTCCTTTGTTCGGTTGATCCCATCCCCTTGAAACTTCAGCCACATAACTTAAGAAATCCACAGCTTCCTCCGGATTCTTACTCATGAAATCTCCTCCACACATTGTCTCGAGGAGTTGCTTCATTGAGAAAGACATCCCATCATAGAAATAACTCACCAATAGCCATGTATCAAAACCATGGTGAGGACAAGTATTGATGGCTTCCATGTATCTTTCCCAACACTCATAGAATTTCTCATTCTCTTTAGTTGAGAAGTTTGAAATTTGCCTTTTCAAGCCATTTGTTCTGTGAGTAGGAAAAAACTTCTTGAGGAATTCAGGTTGTAAATCAGTCCAAGTACGGATACTCCTTGGCCTTAAAGAATTAAGCCAAATCTTGGCCTTATCCTTCAAAGTAAAAGGAAATAGCTTAAGCCTCATCAAGTCGATTGAAGCGCCTTCCTCTTGGAATGTATTACAAACATCTTCAAATTCCTTGATATGGGCATAAGGATTCTCACTTTCCATCCCATGGAAAGTTGGTAGAAGTGGAACAATATGTGGTCTGATCACTAGCTGCTCTGTAGGGGGCACTATACATGATAGTGCACTCATACGAGGTGGATGCATGCGGTCCCTCATTGATCTGAATGCATTGGGATTGTCCTGGTGACCATGGTGACTATGCTGATCTTTAGGTGTAGCTTCTTCCATGATATTCAAGCTCAATTCCAATTCCTTGTTATGAGGTGTTTCACGTTTCACAAGCCTTCCCCCACTATCTCGTATCCAATTTGGCATACACAACTAGTGTTAACTGTAACAAAAACAAAAACAAAAGAAACTAAAATAAAACAAGACTACAAAAAGACTAAAATTAACTAAAACTGAATTAAAAGATATGTTAGAATATGAACAAGTAAAATAAATAATTAAAAGAGTTAGTAAAATGAAAGAAAAATCACCAAACTTGTTATGAAAATCAAAAGTACTTTGAAATAATATCACTGTGCAGTTGGCACCTTCCCCAGCAATGGTGCCATTTGATTGCGTGCCTAACTGCTGTACCTTGAGTTTGGTCCTCAGACAAGAGTAATCAACAAAATTTATAACCTATATCACCATGCACTAGGATAGCCTTAGCTAATATAGCATAGTGGCTCTAGGATTGTTCACTGGGAAGGGTTTTCAACTTACAATTGATAACAATTCAAAGTTGAATTGGTGTTTTTTCATTTCAAGGTTAGCTTCAAAAGAAAACATAAACTTTGGTTGAAAAAGATTGGTTTTAAGCTAACTAAAAAGAAATTAATGGGAATTACTTATAAAGAAAATCATTTCTTGGAGTTTTAGGATCACTGGGGTCACGCTCCTTATGCAAAAACAGAGCTCCGGTCACTTGAATCTTTTCCTCACATTAGAGAATTAACATATAGTTAATTCTCTAACCGGTGTGGTACAGATGCTTCCCTTTTATGGATTCAAACACTAAATCCTTCTCACTGATTCATCTTGCAATGGCTCGTACCTCTCACCTAGCATTTACCATTCAAGGTGATCATTAACTTTGGACTTCCCTTCTCAAGCTCGCAAGAGATAACTAATGGATGTCTCCTTATAGTCCAAAAGCTTACCAAGTGTTGGCAATTCTAGAAAATCCTACCTTCAAGTCACCTCCCAAAGGCTCGCAAGAGGTAAACTAGTGCATCTCAATGGACGGAGATCACTTGCCTTACCAAGTGTTGGCCTAGGTGAATTGAAGGCGTTTTAAGTTAACTAAAAACATAGAAACCATTAACGGGTCACACTTTCTCTTCATTCATAGCTGAAACAACAAAACTACCAATTCTTGCCCTCGAGACCTTACCCAGCTACCTTAGCTCCAAGAAACAAAAAGCCTAGCCACTCATTCTCTGAGGAAACATCCTCAGAGCTTGTTTGGCTAGTAAGAAAAATACAATCAAAATGAGTAGGTAAGGCAGAGCAAAGCTCTGTATTTTACTTCCTTCAAAACTATACGAAGAGTTGTCTCCGAGAACAAGCTCCCGAGATATCTGTGTAATGAAAATTACAAACAATATATATGAGGTTATTAACCCTTTGTTCTTACTTAATAACTAAGGAATCCTATGATTGGTCGATTACAAGGAGAAAATGGGGATTTAAACATCAAATATCTAAAGAAAATAAATCTAAAAGTGTTGGTCGCAAATATCTGGAAGCACTCAGTAGGATTTCGCAGGCATGCAAGATGGCTGCAAAATTTAACAAGCTGAAGGTCTCCATTTTGCAACCAAAGGCTGATTTTGCAGCCATCCTCTTGTGATTTCGCAGCCTGCGAAATTGGCCTTCAGCTTGGTGTGATTAGCTTCCAATGGCTATAACTTCTTCATTTCAACTTCGATTCGTACACCATTTAAAGCGTTAGATTACTGACTTCCCAAGCTTTGAAACGACATATAGTATGCATAAATTGAGCTCCAGGAAGTGCTCCAAAAGTGTCCAACAGTTGCTATCCTCTTGAATTCTTCATGTTAGATTTCTCTCTTTGCTTTCCCTCCTTGCATTCATGATTTGCTTATGGAAAAGGACTATAAAGCTTCAAAGCTTTGGTTCTTCATGTTAATGAGCTTCCAATTGATTTGCCATGGATTCCATAGAACTCTCCTCAATCTTGGATTGCTTTGGTGATCAAAATACTATCAAAAACACCAAAACTTACACAATTTGATTAGAAATGATTGAAAAGGTCCTTAATATGCTACTTGAGTTAAAAGGTAATAACTACTACTAAAAAGTGTTTAAAAGAGTTAATTACAAGGTACAAAATAACACTTTTTGAGTAGTAATCACTTTGGTTAAAAAAAGCTTGGTTATAAGCTAACCAAAAATAGTAACTGAAATTACTTATAAAGAAAAGTGTTTCTTGGAGTTTTTGGATTACTAGGGTCAGGCTCCTATTACAAAAATAGAGTTCCGGTCACTTGAATCTTTTTCTCGCATTGAGGATTTAACATATAGTTATTTCCCTAATCGTTGTGGTACAGATGCTTCCCTTTTATGGATTCCAACACTAATTCCCTGTCACTGAATCATCTTGCAATGGCTTGTGCATCTCACTTACCATTTTCCATTCAAGGTGATCCTTAACCTTCGACTACCCTTCAAAAGCTCGCAAGAGATAACTAATGTATGTCTCCTTAGAGTCCAAAAGTTTACCAAGTGTTGGCTATTCTAGATGATGCTACCTTTGAACCACCTCCCAAAGGCTCGCAAGAGATAAACTAGTGTATCTCAATGGACGGAGATCACTTGCCTTACCAAGTGTTGGCCCAAGTGATTTTAAGGCTTTTTAAGTTAACTAAAAACATAGAAACCATTAACAGGTCACACTTTATCTTCATTAAAAGCTGAAACAACAAAACTTCCAATTTTTGCATTTGGAACCTTACCCAGCTTCCTTAATTCCAAGAGACAAAAAGCTTAGCCACTCATTCTCGGAGGAAACATCCTCAGAGCTTGTTTGGCTAGTGAGAAAAATATAATCAAAATGAGTAGGTAAGGCAAAGCAAAGCTCTATGTATTACTTTCTTCAAAATTATACAAAAATTGGTCTCTAAGAACAAGCTCCCGAGATATCCTTGTGTAAAGAAAATTACAAATGATATATAAGAGGTTATTCACCCTTTCTTCTTACTTCCTAACTAAGGAATCCTATGATTGGTGGATTACAAGGAGAAAATGGGGATTTAAACAACAAATATCTGAAGAAAAAAATTTAAAAGAGTCGGTCACAAATATCTGGGAGCATATAGGTGGATTTCGCAGCTTGCAACATGAGCTGCAAAAATTTTGCAAGTTGAAAGTGTCAATTTTGCAAGAAAAGGCTAATTTCGCATCTTGCGAAATTGCCTTTTAGCTTGGTGTGATTGTCTTCCAATGGCCATAACTTCTTCATTTCAGCTCTGATTTGTGCATCGCTTAAAGCGTTGGACTCCTGACTTCCTAAGCTTCAAAATGACATATAGTATGCATAAAATGGACTCCATAAAGTGGTTGAAATGTTTCCTATAGTTTCTATCCTCTTGGATTTCTTCACGTTAGATTCCTCTCTCTATTTTTCCTCCTTGCATTCTTGATTTACTTTTGGCAAAGGACTAGAAAGCTCCAAAGCTTGAATTCTTCCTATAAATGAGCTTCCATTTGCTTTGCCATGGATTATATAAAACTCTCCCTCATCTTAAATTGCTTTTGTGATCATAAAGCTATCAAAAACACCAAAACTTAACACAATTTGATTAGAAATGATTGCAAGGGTCCTTAACATGCCAATTGAGTTAAAAGGTAATAACTACTACTCAAAAGTGTTTAAAAGAGTTAATTACAAGCTATAAAATAACATTTTTTGAGTAGTAATCAGTTCCTCAAATTTGAATTGTAGGTATTTCCATATGACGCATTGTTATTGGGCTTGAATTGTCCAATAACATTCGCATGATCTCCAAACATTTCTCTAACAACTAGAATTGTAGGACACTCCTCCACCAAGTGCTCATAAGATTGACAAATGGAACAAGGCATAACTTGCACTGGTGTTTCAGAAATGGCTTGCACTTCACGTATCGTTGTCAGTTCTAGCTCCTCCAATCTTCTTGTTATAGCTGCAACTTTTGCTTTCATGTCAATATCTTCGTTAAAGGTATACATCCTAGCCTTAGCATTAAGAGCATTTAGTTAAGACTTCATTTTTCCCACTTCTTCCCTATTCAGTTCATTCCATCCTCTTGAAACTTCAGCAACATAATTCTAGAAATCCATGGCTTCCTCCGGATTCTTACTCATGAAATCTCCTCCACACATAGTCTCTAGGAGTTGCTTCATTGAGGAAAACATACCGTCATAAAAGTAGCTCACCAATAGCCATGTATCAAAGCCATGGTGAGGACAAGCATTGATAGCTTCCATGTATCTCTCCCAACACTCATAGAATTTCTCATTCTCCTTAGCTGAGAAGTTTGAAATTTGCCTTTTTAAAGCCATTGGTCCTATGAGTAGGGAAAAATTTCTTGAGAAATTCAGCTTTCAAATTAGTCCAAGTTCGGATACTCCTTGGCCTTAAAGAATTAATCCAAATCTTGGCCTTATCCTTTAGAGTGAAAAGAAATAGCTTTAGCCTCATCAAGTTGATTGAAGCTCCTCCCTCTTGGAATGTATTACAAACGTCTTCAAATTCTTTGATATGCGCATAGGGATTCTCACTTTCCATCCCATGGAAAGTAGGTAGAAGTGGCACAATATGCGGTTTGATTACTAGTTGCTCTGTAGGAGGCACTATGCATGATGGTGCACTCATACGAGGTGGATACATGCGGTCCCTCATTGATCTGAATGCATTGGGATTATCCTGCTGACCATGGTGACTATGCTGATCTTCAGGTGTAGCTTCCATGATGTTCAAGCACAATTCCAACTCTGTTTCGTGAGGTATTTCTATTTTCACAAGTCTTCCTCCACTGTCTCGTATCCAATATGGAATATACAACTAGTAACAACTGTAAAAAAAACAAAGAAAACAAAATAAAACAATACTACAAAAAAAAAAAAAAAACTAAGATTAACTAAAAACTAAATTAAAAGATAGGCTAAAATATGAACAAGTAAAAGAAAAAATTAAAAAGAGTTAGTAAAAGAAAAGAAAAGTCACCAAACTTGTGATGAAGATCACAAGTGTTTTGGAAAAGGTTATATCATTGTAAAGTTGGCACCATCCCTGGCAACGACGCCATTTGATTTGTGCCCAACTGGTGTATGCTCTATTGATTGGTGTTCAATCAACTTGTGTACTCTGATTTCGGTCCTCAAACGGGAGTAATCAACAAAATTTATAAACCTATTTCACCATATACTAGGGTAGCATTAGCTAGCATAACATAATGGCTCTAAGATCGTCCACAGGGATGGGTTTTCAAATTACAACTGATATTAGTTCAAAAATTGAATTGGTGTTTTTTCTTTTCAAGGTTATCTTTAAAAGAAAACATAAGTATGTGTGAAAAGGTTGGTTTTAAGTGAAACCATAAATAAAGTAACTGAAATTCCTTACAAAGAAAAGTGCTTCTTTGAGTGTTAGATCACTAGGCTTAGGTTCCTTACACAAAAAGGGAGATTCCGATCACTTAGATCTTTTCCTCGTATTAGGGATTTAACATATAGTTATTTCCAGAACTGGTGTGGTACAGATGCTTCCCCTTAATGGTTTCAAACACTAAATCCCTGTCACTGTATCATCTTGAAATAGTTCATACCTCTCACCTAGTATTGGCCATTCAGGGTGATCCTTAACCTTGGATTACCCCTCAAAAGCTCACAAGAGATAACTAATGGATGTCTCCTGGGAGTCCAAAAGCTTTCCAAGTGTTGGATATTCTAGATAATCCTACCTTTAAACCACCTCCGAGAGGCTCACAAGAGATAAACTAGTGGAACTCAATGGACGGAGTCCACTTGCCTTACCAAGTGTTGGCCCAGGTGATTTTAAGAGATTTTAAGTTAACTAAAATGATAAAAACCATTAACGGGTCACACTTTCTCTTCATTAAAAATTGAAACAACGAAACTTCCACTTTTGTATTTGGAACCTTACCTAGCTTCCTTCACTCTGAGAAACAAAAAGCCTAGCCACTCATTCTCTGGGAAAACATCCTCACAGTTTGATTTGCTAGAAATAAAAATAAAAGAGGAAACAAAATGAGTAGGTAAGGTAGAGCAAAGCTCTATGTATTACTTTCCAAAAAGACTATCTAAAATTTGTCTCCTAGAAAAACTCCCGAGAGATCTCTTTAAAGGAAAATTATAATAGATATTATACAGAGAGGCTATTCACCCCTCCTGCTAACTTCCTAACCAAGAAAACTTGTCATTGGTGGGTTACAAGGAGAAAATAGGGATTTACACAAGAATATCTGAAGATAAATATCAAACGGAGTTGGTGCGCTAATATCTCATATTACAGGTGGATTTCGCAAGTTCAAATGCAACTTGCGAAAATTTTGCAAGTTGAAATTGTCCATTTCGCAAGTTTCGAAATTGTCCTGCAACTTATCAACTCTTTGTTCTGCAGCGATTCCTTTCCTCTTCCTATTTCGCAAGTTGGATTCCACAACTTGCGAAATTGCTAGATGGTTGATTTCTTCTGTAATTTTCTTCCTTGCATCCTCATTCAGCTTTGGCAAAGGGTTATGAAGCTCTAAAGCTTAGTTTCTTCATGAATTAGAGCTTCAACTTGCTTTGCCATGGACTATACAAAGATCTCCCTCATTCTTGGATTGCTTTGGTGATAAAAAACTATCAAAAGTACCAAAACTTAACACAATTTGATTAGAAATGATTGCAAGGGTCCTTAGCATGCCAATTGAGTTAAAAGGTAATAACTACTACTCAAAAGCGTTTAAAAGAGTTAATTACAAGCTATAAAATAACATTTTTTGAGTAGTAATTAGGCGGACACCATTCCATTGCTATTTCCAAGGTTGCTTTGCCTGATCTTGGAGTATATGGGTTTTCCTACTGAGCCTTAGCACGAGTGTTGCCGCATTTGTTGAGAGCAATTCACTCTTGACAAATGGAATCAGTTGGCGGGCTATTTTGCACCTCCAGGAGCCCATCCCATGGTAGCACCTCCAAAGCCCCCACAGACGGAGCAGACAGAGTCTACTCTAGTACCTATAGAGCATGGTGAGCTTCCGACAAAGACTATACCACCTGCCCCTACATCACCTACTTCAGCACCACTAGTGCCCATGCCTGAGGCTGTTTCTGCTACTCCCTCTATGACCCCTACTATTCCACCTATTGCTCCTACTGCATCCGAGCCTTCCATCACCATCTCTGCTTCAGAGTTTCACGACCTTGTAGCTACCTTGCAGACACTATCCACCACATAAGCGGCTCTCTTCTAGTAGATGGCTGAGATGCGTTCCCAATAGAACCAACAGACCGTTATACTTCACCAGATCCAGCAGCACTTGGGTCTTCTGCCTCCACCGCAGCCTAACCTTCCTGCATCATCAGAGCCTTTAGCTCCAATTGAGGATACTATTCCAGCTGAGGAAACTACCACAATAGAGATCCAGATCCCGCCACCTCAGGAGGCCACCACAGATGCCATTGCTTCAGTTGATCCTCAGGATGAGCCTCAAACAATTGACACAGTCACAGCTACACCTGAGGATGCATCATCTCCACCTGAGGCTCCCACTACGTGATCATAGGAGATCTTATTGTATTTACATATTATATTACTGGATATTGTTCCTTGTTTTTATGCTTTATATTCTGGGATTGGATGTATTACCTGATGATATCTCATATTGTACTTTCTCAGATTAATATATAGACTTCATTTTTTTATTATACTTGATATTTTTCTAATTCTTCTACTCATTACTCTTTTGTTTTTTAACTCGTGTGGTTTTTCCTATACGACTCAGACTCCATTTCACTCAGGATGTACCACTTCCTCTCTTTAATTGCTCTTGACACATTGAGGGCAATGTTGATCTTGGTTGGGGGAAGAGTTGAGGAAGGAAGTATTGTTAATAATGCTAGGTTAATTTGTTAATTTAGTTACTTTTTGCTGAATTTTAAAAGTTTTTACTCTACTCTCCATGGTTATTAAGGAAAAATTATAAAAATGAAATGGGAGAAATTGAGTTCTTGCCTTTTTACTTGAATCTTAGAGTTTGTATTATGCTTATTGAGGTTGATGAATTATTGAAACTCCTATTTAATTCAACCTTATTTCTTCCACTTTAATCTTACCACACATTGTGCACGTTAGGTTCTGGTTAGGAAAATTATCTCACCCCCTGAACTTAGGAAAATTTTGACTTGGTACCTTTGACCTCATTTTAATAGTGTTGCAACAGCTTATAAAAGGCCAATGAGCCTTCTCAAAAAAAAAATAAAAAATGAACAAAGTGTTTCACTTGCCTTGAAACTCAAGTAAGATCCAAGGGGTATCTGGCGAAAGTCTTTAAAACGTGGTACCCTAAGCCTTTATTGGTTGGGAGTCACTGACCTCAATGCTCGTTACAAAGGTGAATAGGTGGAGTTTAACATATTGTAGGTGCTTGGGTATTGAATTTCAATCTAAAAAATCTGGGGTGAAATATGAGGAGTTAGCGGTCGAAAGATCCTTAAAGCTTGATGCCCTAAACCTTGATTGGTTGGGAGTCATCGATGGATCCCCGTTACATGGACACTTTAGAAAACAATACCTTTAGCATTGCACTCCTACAATGAAAAAAATTGTGAAATAAAAGAGGTGTGTTCTTAGCCTATTGGAGGTTGGTCAGTTTGCTAAGGTTTGAGAAAGAACTAGGTTGGGGGAATAGAATAGTTGGACATACTATAATCAGAAACTAATAAGCTTAACACTTAGATTTTGTGGAAGAGTAAGGAGTGGACCTTTGGGATTGGAAATGCTTTTGATGCTTAAATTTGCATAATGCCTACTCTTTATAAATTATGATTAAGCAAGATATTTGATGACTCTTGTTTTAGGTTGGGTTTTGCCTCTTTGATGTTCCATGAGAAAGTATTATACACATCATGCCACTTGAAAATTTTTTGGAGCGATTAACATGATTTTTTAAATTATTTTACTATCTATTTTTCTTTATTTCTCCTTCATTGCTAAGGGACTAGCAATGTGTCGGTTGGGGGGAGTGATTACTACTCAAAAAGTGCTTTTTTATAGCTTGAAATTAACTATTTTAAACACTTTTGAGTAGTAGTTAATACTTTTTAACTCAATTGGCACATTAAGGAACCTACCAAGGGTTACTAATCAGTTTTTGGCTAGTTTTGGTGTTTTTGGTAGCTTTTTTATCATTGAAACAAGCAAAGAATGAGGGAGAATTTTGTGCAATCCATGGCAATGCAAGTTGAAGCTCAAATACACGAAGAATCCTAGTTTTGGAGCACTTCATAGCCCTTTTGCCAAGCTTGGCAATAGGTTGCCAAGCCAATCAGAGATGCAAGGAAGAAAACCAGAGGAAGAAATCCAACATGTAGCAATTTCGCATAGCATGCGAAATCAAGAGGAGGAGGAGTTACAGGACTGAGTGAAGGACAATTTCGCACACTGTGCGAAATTTCGCACACCCTGGGAAACCACAAGATGCAGAAAAAAAAAAAGAATTTCGCACACCATGCGAAATATTGCATGGTCTGCAAAATCTTCCTATGCACCGACTCTGATAGATTTTTATCTCTAGTTTTTTTTTTCTATAAATTACTATTTTTTTCCTTGTAATCAACCAATGATAGGATTTCTTTGTTAGGAACTATAAAGGGGGGTTGGAAAGAGCTCTCTAGATAATATCTTTTTGTATAATCTTTTGAAGGATACAACACTGGTAATTCCGGTAGGAATAAATATACAGAGCCCTTGCTTTGCCTTTCCTTCTCATTTTTGTTTTCATTTTTCTTGCTAGACAAACAACTTCTAAGAATGATTTCTTAGGGGATGAGTGGCTAAGTTTTACGTTTCTTGGAGGGATGGAAACTAGGTGAAGGACCCGGATGCAAAGGTGGGAGTTTTCCTTGCTTTAAATGAAGGTAGTTGTTAACCATTAATGCTTTTTATTTCAAGGTTTAGTTTTAAATCCCTTATAATCACCTTGAATGGCCAATACTTGGTAAGCTTTCTGGATTCTATAGATGCTTATTGCTAGATCCATGGATGTCCATTAGTTATCAAGTATGAGCCATTGGAAGGTGGTTCAAGGTGAGAATCACCTTGAATAGCTAATACTTGGTAAGCTTTCCGGATTCTATGGATGCTTATTGCTAGATCCATGGATGTTCATTAGTTATCAAGTACAAGCCATTGGAAGGTGGTTCAAGGTGAGGGTCTTTAGTGTTTGAAGCCATTAATGGGAAGCAACGAGCTCTAGATGCTATGAACAGCTCAAGGTTGGGGTTGAAATGAATAACTCGAGGTTTTGAGCTACGGGCTCTAGATCCTATGAACAATTCAAGGTTGTGGATGACATGAACGACTATGGGTCATGAGATTAAGCCACTAGATACTCTGAATAGCTCAAGGTTGTTATTCACTGTAAAGACTATGGGTTGGGGAGCTTTAGTCTCTAGATGCTATGAACAACTTAGGGTTATGGTTAATATGAACGCCAGGTTGCGAGCTTAGTGCTCTAGATGTTATGAACAACTCAGGGCTATGAATGAGATGAACAACTTTAGGTTATGAGCTAAGGGCTCTAGATGCTATGATAGTGCTATGGTCGACATGGAAGACTTCGGGTCTTAAACTCAGTGCTTTAAAAGCAATAAACAACTTAGAGTTGTTGATGATATGAATGACTCAGGATCCTATGAGCTCACACCTCAAGATTCTATGAACTGTAAAAGGTTGTGGATGATATGAATGATTATTCATCATGAGCTCAAGCCTTTAGATGCTATGAACAACTTAGGGTTATGGATGATATGAACGATTCCTGGTCGTGAGCTCAAGGCTCGAAATACTATGAACAACTCAAGGCTATGGTTGACATAAACGACTTTGAGTCGTGAGCTCAAGGCTTTTGATGCTATGAACTGCTAAGGGTTGTGGATGAGATGGGTTATTATGGGTTGTGAGCTTAGGGCTTTGGATGCTATGAACCACTTAGGGCAGTGGATGACATGAGCTACTTTAGACATAAAATCATTTGTACTTTTATCGGCCCTGATCAGTTGATAAAATCTAGAGGACCGAGCTCACAAGATCCCAATTCGTTCATATCATCCACAACTTTGAGTTTTTCATAACTTCTAGAACCTTAAGCTCAGGACCTGAAGCCTTTCATGTCAACCATAACCCTGAGTTGTTCATAGAATCTTACAGTCATGACCCGGAGTCGTTCATGTCATCCATAACCATGAGTTGTTAAAAGCACCTAGAGCCCTAAGCTCATGACCTAGAGTCGTTCATATCAATCGTAACCCTGAGTTGTTCATAGCATCTAGAGGCCTAAGATCATGACTCTGAGTGGTTCTTATCCACCATAGCCTTAAGCTAGTCATAGCATCTAGAGCCTTGAGCTCACAACCTGTAGTAGTTCATGTCATCAACAACCTTAGATAGTTCATAGAACCTAGACCCCTAAGCTCATGACTTGAAATCATTCATGTCAACCACAACCCTGAGTTGTTCATAGTATCTATAAAATTCATCTCAAGACCCAAAGTCGTTCATGTCATCCATAGCCCTAAGTTGTTTATAACATCTAAAGCCATCATCTCAATACCCAAAGTCATTCATGTCAACCATAACCCAGAGGTGTATGTTGCATCTAGAGCCTTGAGCTCATGACCTAGAGTCGCTCATGTCAACTAGAACCATGAGTAGTTTATAACATCTAGAGCCTTGTGATCACGTCCAAGAGTCATTCATGTCATCCACAACCTTGAGCAGTTCATATCTTTGAGTTGTTCAAATCATCTAGAGCCTTGAGTTCATGACCCAAAGTCGTTCATGTTAACCACAACCCTGAGTTGTTTATCGTATATAGATCCTAGAGCTCACAACCCAGAGTCGTTAAAGTCAGCCACAAACTTGAGTTTTTCATAGCATCTAGAGCCCTCAGCTCACGACCTAAAGTCTTTCATGTGATTAACAAACCAGACTTGTGTATGGCATCTACAACCTTAGCTCATGACCTGGACTCTTTCTTGTCAACCACATCCCTAAGTTGTTCATAGAATCTGGAGGCCTCAGCTCATGACCGGTGTTATTTATGTCATCCACAATGTTTAGTTGTTAAGAGCATCTAAAGCCTTAAGCTCATGTCTTAGAGTCTTCATGTCAACCATAAACCTACGTTGTTCATAGCACTTAGAGCCTTGAGCTCATGACCCGGAGTCGTTCATGTTAACCATAACCCTAAGTAGTTCATAGCATCTAGAGCCCTGAGCTCAGGACATAGAGTCATTCAGGTCAAACATAACCCTTAATTGTTCAGAGCATCAAAAGCCCTGAGCTCATAACCCGAAGTCATTCATGCCAACCATAGCCCTGAGATGTTCATAGAATCTTAAGCCTTAAACTCACAAATTGGAGTATTTCTTGTCATCGACAACCTTAAGTTGTGCATAGTCTCCAAATCCCTAGGTTCACAACTCGAAGTCTTTCTTGTCAACCATAGCCCTGAGTTGTTCATAGAATCTAGAGGCCTAATCTCATGAGCTAAAGTCATTCATGTTATTCACAACCATGAGTTGTTGATAGCATCTACAACCTTGAGCTCATGACTCAAAGTCATTCATGTCCTCCATAACCTGAGCAATTCATAGCATCTAGAGGTTTGAGCTCATGATGGAGAATCATTCATATCATCGATAGCTTTCAGTAATTCATAAGATCTAGAAGCTTAAGCTCATAGGATCCTAGGTCATTCATATCATCCACAAATCTAAGCTCTTCATAGCATCTAGAGCCCTAGGCTTACGACCAGGAGTAGCTCATGTCATCCATAGCCGAGAGTTTTTCATAGCATCTAGAGCCTTAAGTTCATGACCGAGAGTCATTCATGACAACCACAACCCTGAGCTGTTCATAGCATCAAGAGCCTTGAGCTCTCGACCCGGAGTCTTTCATGTCATCAACAACCCTGACCAATGTATAACATCTAGAGCCCTTAGCTCATGACTTGAAGTCTTTCATGTCATCGACAACCTTAAGTTGTGCATAACATCTAGAGCTCTAAGCTCATAAGTAGGAGTCTTTGATGTCAACCACAAACTTAACTTTACATAAAATAAAGAGGCTTAATCCCATGACCCATAATTATTCATGTTATCCACAACCCTGGTTTGTTAGTAGCATCTAGAATCTTGAGCTCATGACCTAAAGCCATTCATGTCTTCCACTTCCCAGAGAAATTCATAGCATCTAGAGGCTTGAGCTCATGACACAGAATCATTCATACCATAAACAACCTAGAGCGGTTCATAACATCTATAGGCCTAAGCTCATGGGATCCCAAGTCATCCATATCATCAACAACTATGAGTTGTTCGTAGCTTCTAGAGCCCTAAGCTCAGCACTTAGAGTCTTTCATGTCAACCAGCACCCTAAGCTATTCATAGTATTTAAAACCCTGAATTCATAACTTGGAGTCATTCATGTCATGCACAACCCTGAGTTTTTCATAGCATCTAGCACCTTGAGATCAAAACCCATAGTCGTTCATATCTTCCATAGCCCTAAGCAGTTCATAGCATCTAGAGGCTTGAGCTCATGATGCAGAATCGTTCATATCATCCACGACCCTAAGTGGTTCATGAAATAAAGAGGTTTGAGCTCACGAGATCCCGTGTCGTACATATAATCAATAACTCCGAGTTGTTCATAGCATCCAGAGCCCTAAGATCACGACCTAGAGTGGAACATGTCATCCACAACTCTGAGTTGTTCATAGTATCTAGAGCCTTGAGCTCATGACTTAGATTCGTTCATGCCATTCACAACCCTGAGCTATTTATAGTATCAAGAGACCTGAGCTCACAACCTACACTCTTTCATGTCCTCAATAGGCTATATTTGTATATAGCATGTAGAGCCCTATACACACCACCCGGAGTCTTTCATGTCATCTATAACCTTAAGTTGTGCACAACATCTAAATCCCTGAACTCATGACTCAGAGTCTTTCATGTCAACCAAGCCTTGAGTTGTTCATAGAATCTAGAGGCCTAAGCTCATGGCCCAGAGTCATTCATGTCATCCACAAACTTGAGTTGTTAATAGCATATAGAACCTTAAGCTTATGACCTAGAGTTGTTCATGACAATTACAACCCTGAGTTATCTGTAGTATCTAGAGCCCTGAGCTCACGACTTGGAGTCATTCATGTCAACCATAACCCTGAGCGATTCATAGCATCTAGAGCCTTAAGCTCGCGACCTGGAGTCATTCATGTCAACCATAGCCTTGAGATGTTCATAACATCTAGTGCCTTGAACTCACAACTTGGAGTCTTTCATGTCATTGACATGAGTAAGTTGTGCATAACATTTAGAGACCTAAGCTCATGACTGAGAGTCTTTCTTATCAAGCATAACCTTATATTGTTCATATAATGTAGAGGCCTGAGTTGATGAACCGGAGTCATTCATCTTATCCGTAACCATAAGTTGTTAACAACATCTACAACCCTGAGCTCACAACCCGGAGTTATTCATGTCATCCACGACCCTTAGCATTTCATATCATTTAGAGGCTTCAGCTCATGACACAGAATCATTTATATCATCCATAGCCTTGAGTAGTTCATCGAGTTTGGAGGCTTAAGCTCATGGGATCCTAAGTCATTCATATCATCCACAACTTTGAGCTCTTTATAGCATCTAGAGCTTTGGTCTCATGACCTAGAGTAGCTCATGTCATCTATAGCCTAGAGTTATTCATAGCATCTAAAGCCTTAAGCTCACGATCCCGAGTTGTTAATGTCAACCACAACCTTGAGCTGTTCAAAGTATATAGAGCCCTGAGCTCTCGACCTATAGTTTTTCATGTCATCGCCAACCCTAACCTGTGTATAGCATCTAGAGCCTTCAGCTCACGACCTATAGTCTTTCTTCTCATTAATAACCTTAAGTTATACATAACTTCTTGAGTCTTAAGCTCACGACTAGGAGTCTTTGATGTTAGTCATTGGCTTGAATTGTTCATAAAATCTAGAGGCCTGAGCTCATGACCCAGAGTCATTCATGCCATCCACAACCGTAACTTGTTAGTAACATCTAGAGTCTTCAGCTCACTACCTGAAGTCGTTCATGTTAATTACCACTCTGAGTTGTTCATAGCATCTAGAGCCTTGGGCTCATGACCAAGAGTCATTCATATCTTCCATAACCCTGAGTAGTTCATAGCATTTAGTGGCTTGAGCTCATGACATAGAATCGTTTAAATCATCCACAGCCTAGAGTGGTTCATAGCATCTACATGCTTAAGCTCATGGGATCCCAAGTCATTCATATCATTCACAACCCTGAGTTGTTCATACCTTCTAGAAACCTAAGCTCAAGACCCAAAGTCTTTCATGTCAACCACTACCTTGAGTTGTTCATAATGTCTAAAGGTCTGAGCTCATAACATAGAGTTGGTCATGTCATCCATAGCCTTGAGTTGTTGAGAGCATCTAGTGCCTTGTGCTCACAACTCGGAGACGTTCATGTCAGCCACAGGCTTGAGCTT
Organism: Vitis vinifera; assembly: GCF_030704535.1. Taxonomy (NCBI): domain Eukaryota; kingdom Viridiplantae; phylum Streptophyta; class Magnoliopsida; order Vitales; family Vitaceae; genus Vitis; species Vitis vinifera. Next base: position 7,478,490 of record NC_081812.1, read on the forward strand.
TTCATAACATCTAGAGCCCTGAGATCATGACTCCGAGTTGTTTATGTCTTCCATAGCCCTGAGCAGTTCATAGCATCTATTTCTATGATGGGATGTCTTCCTCAATGAAGCAACTCCTCAAAACAATGTGTGGAGGGGATTTCATGAGTAAGAATCCGGAGGAAGCTATGGATTTCTTGAGTTATGAAGCTGAAGTCTCAAGGGGGTAGGATGAACCGAACAGAGGAGAAGTGGGAAAAATGAAGTCTCAACCGAATGCTTTTCATGCTAAGGTTGGGATGTACACCTTGTATGAAGATGTTGATATGAAAGCAAAATTTGCAACTATGACCAGAAGATTGGAGGAGCTAGAACTGAAAAATATGCATGAAGTGCAAGCTGTTGCTGAAACACCAGTGCAAGTAAAGCTATGTTCTATTTGTCAATCTTATGAACACTTGGTGGAGGAGTGCCCTACAATTCCAATTGCAAGAGAAATGTTTGGAGATCAAGCAAATGTCATTGGACAATTCAAGCCTAATAGCAATGCTTCGTATGGCAATACTTACAACTCAAGTTGGAGGAATCATCCAAATTTTTCATGGAAGCAAAGAGCACCTCAGTACCAACAGCCAGCTCAACCATCTCAACAAGCTTCAAGTCTTGAACAAGCAATAGTGAATCTCAACAAGGTTGTGGGAGATTTTGTTGGAGACTAAAAATCCATCAATGCTCAACTCAGTCAAAGAATTGATAGTGTAGAGAATACCTTGAATAAAAGGATGGATGGGATGCAAAATTACTTATCTCAAAAGATAGATAATCTCCAATACTCAATCTCAAGGCTCACTAATTTGAACACAATGCAAGAGAAGGGTAGATTTCCTTTTCAACCTCACCAAAACCCCAAGGGTATCCATGAAGTGGAAACTCATGAGGGAGAATCTTCACAGGTAAGAGATGTCAAAGCCTTGATCACTCTAAGGAGTGGTAAAAAGGTTGAGTTACCAACACCCAAGCCACATGTTGAAGAGAAAGAAGAAGAAGAGACAAAGAAGGGAGAGGAAATGAAAGGAAAGAAGAAAGGTATCAGTGAAGGAAAAGAGGACCAAGATTCAACAGTGAATGCAAATCCGGAGAAAGAGCTTATTAAGGAAGAACTGATGAAGAAACACATATCTCCACCTTTTCCTCAAGCTTTGCATGGGAAAAGGGGGATAAAAAATGCACCAGAAATCCTTGAAGTATTGAGGCAAGTGAAAGTCAATATTCCATTGCTGGATATGATTAAGCAAGTTCCAACATATGCAAAATTCCTAAAGGACCTGTGTACTATCAAAAGAGGGTTGAATGTGAATAAGAAAACCTTCTTGACTGAGCAAGTAAGTGCCATCATACAATGAAAGTCTCCTTTGAAGTACAAAGATTCGGGATGTCCTACCATTTCAGTCATGATTGGAGGAAAGGTAGTGGAAAAAGCTTTGTTAGACTTGGGAGCAAGTGTGAATTTTCTACCATACTCTGTCTACAAGCAATTAGGACTTGGTGAATTGAAGCCAACATCAATCACTCTATCTTTAGTTGATAGATCAGTGAAAATTCCAAGGGGGATAATTGAAGATGTCTTAGTTCAAGTTGATAATTTCTACTATTCAATAGATTTTGTTGTTCTTGATACTGATCCTTTTGTCAAAGAAGCTAAATATGTTCCTATCATCCTTGGAAGACTATTTCTTGCTACTTCAAATGCAATCATCAATTGTAGGAATGGACTTATGCAACTCACTTTTGGTAACATGACACTTGAGCTTAATATCTTTTATATGTCTAAGAAGCTAATCACTCCGGAATAAGAAGAAGGTCCAGAAGAGGTATGCATTATTGACACTCTAGTGGAGGAGCATTGTAATCAGAATATGCAAGACAAGTTGAATGAAAGTCTTGAGGATCTTGAAGAAGGGTTGTCTGAAACCGCTGATGTGCTTGCTACTCTACAAGGTTGGAGGAGGAAAGAAGAGATTCTACCTTTATTCAATAAAGAGGAGGCACAAGAAGCTGCTAAGGAAGAGATCCCAAAGCTCAATTTGAAACCTCTGCCCATGGAATTGAAATATATGTACCTGGAAGAAAATAACCAATGCCCTGTTGTTATATCTTCATCTCTTACTACTCGTCAGGAGATTTCTCTACTTGAAGTTCTTAAGAGATGTAAGAAAGCAATAGGATGGCAAATATCTGACTTGAAAGGAATCAGCCCTTTGGTTTGTACACATCACATATATATGGAGGAAGAAGCTAAACCAATTCGTCAACCTCAAAGAAGATTGAATCCTCATTTACAAGAAGTAGTGCGAGCTGAGGTGCTGAAGTTACTTCAAGCGGGTATTATTTATCCCATATCTAACAGCCCTTGGGTGAGTCCTACTCAAGTGGTACCAAAGAAGTCAGGGATTACCGTGGTTTAAAATGAAAAAGGAGAAGAAATTGCTACACGCCTCACTTCAGGTTGGAGGGTGTGTATTGACTATAGGAAATTGAATGTTGTGACAAGGAAATATCATTTTCCACTCCCGTTTATTGATCAAGTGCTGGAGAGAGTCTCTGGTCATCCTTTCTATTGTTTCTTGGATGGGTACTCAGGGTATTTCCAAATTGAAATTGATGTAGAAGATTAGGAGAAGACCACTTTCACATGTCCATTTGGAACATATGCCTACAGAAGAATGCCTTTTGGTTTATGCAATGCACCTGCAACATTCCAAAGATGTATGCTTAGTATCTTCAGTGATATGGTGGAGCGAATTATGGAGGTTTTCATGGATGATATCACCATATATGGAGGTACATTTGAAGAATGCTTAGTCAATTTGGAAGCGGTTCTTAACAGATGCATTGAGAAAGACTTGGTGCTCAACTGGGATAAATGCCACTTTATGGTACATCAAGGAATTGTCCTTGGCCATATCATCTCCGAGAAAGGCATTAAGGTTGATAAAGCAAAGGTGGAACTTATTGTCAAATTGCCATCCCCAACCATTGTAAAAAGAGTAAGGCAATTCCTTGGCCATGCAGGGTTCTACAGGAGATTTATAAAAGACTTCTCTAAGCTTTCAAAGCCTCTTTGTGAACTTTTGGCTAAGGATGCTAAGTTTATATGGGATCAAAAATGTCAAAAGAGTTTTGATCAATTGAAGCAATTTTTGACAACCGCTCCAATAGTGAGGGCCCCTAACTAGCAACTACCCTTTGAAGTAATGTGTGATGCCAGTGACTTTGCTATAGGAGTTGTACTTGGCCAAAGAGAATATGGGAAGCCCTTTGTGATCTACTATGCAAGTAAAACATTGAACGAAGCTCAAAGGAACTACACAACTACAGAGAAAGAGTTGTTAGCTGTGGTGTTTGCCTTAGACAAGTTTCGCGCTTATTTGGTAGGTTCTTTCATCATTGTTTTCATTGACCATTCAACCTTGAAGTATTTATTGACAAAGCAAAATGCAAAAGCAAGGTTGATTAGATGGATTCTTTTATTACAAGAGTTCGATCTCAAAATCAAAGACAAGAAAGGAGTGGAGAATGTGGTAGCTGACCACCTTTCAAGGTTGGCTATAGAACATAATTCCCATGTCTTACCTATTAATGATGACTTTCCTGAGGAATCACTCATGTTGCTAGAGAAAGCTCCTTGGTATGCTCATATTGCTAACTATTTGGTTACTGGTGAAGTTCCAAGCGAGTGGAAAGCACAAGACAGGAAGCACTTCTTTGCAAAGATTCATGCTTATTATTGGGAAGAGCCTTTTCTTTTCAAGTATTGTGCGGATCAGATCATAAGGAAGTGTGTCCCTGAAGAAGAGCAACAAGGAATCCTCAGCCATTGCCATGAGAATGCATGTGGAGGCCACTTTGCCTCTCAGAAAACAGTCATGAAGGTGTTGCAATCAAGGTTTACTTAGCCATCACTTTTTAAAGATTCCCACATCATGTGTAGGAGTTGTGATAGATGCCAAAGGCTCGGGAAGCTAACAAGAAGAAATCAAATGCCCATGAACCCCATACTTATAGTTGATTTTTTTTATGTTTGGGGTATTGACTTCATGGGACCTTTCCCAATGTCTTTTGGTAACTCTTATATCTTGGTGGGGGTGGACTATGTTTCTAAATGGGTTGAGGCAATCCCCTGTAAACACAATGATCATAGGGTGGTTCTCAAATTTCTTAAGGAGAACATCTTCTCAAGATTTGGGGTGCCCAAAGCCATAATCAGTGATGGAGGTACTCATTTTTGCAACAAACCTTTTGAAACCCTATTAGCCAAGCATAAGGTAGCTACACCTTATCACCCTCAAACTTTCGGGCAAGTGGAGCTAGCAAACAGGGAAATTAAGAACATATTGATGAAAGTGGTGATTACAAGCAGAAAAGATTGGTCTATTAAGCTTCATAATTCATTATGGACATATAGAATAGCGTATAAGACTATTCTTGGCATGTCTCCCTATCGTCTAGTCTATGGCAAAGCATGCCATCTCCCTGTGAAAGTTAAATATAAGGCTTGGTGGGCAATCAAGAGGTTAAACATGGACTTGATCAGAGCCGGGGGAAAGAGGTGCTTAGACCTTAATGAGATGGAGGAATTAAGAAATGATGCTTACATCAATTCCAAAGTTGCAAAACAGAGGATGAAGAGGTGGCATGATCAACTAATCTCCAACAAAGAATTCCGGAAATGACAAAGAGTCTTACTCTATGACTCAAGGCTCCATATCTTTCCTAGGAAACTCAAGTCAAGGTGGATAGGTCCTTTCATTATTCACCAAGTACATCTCAATGGAGTGGTGGAATTACTGAATTCCAATGGCACAGACATCTTTAAAGTCAATGGTCATCGTCTCAAGCCATTCATTGAGCCATTCAAGCAAGAAAAGGAGGAAATTAACCTCGTTGAGCCACAAAAAGCCTGATCAGAGAAGGGTTAAATGGACTTGGTTTTACCAAAGTCCATATTTTTGTTTAATTATGTTAATTTATAAGCTTTGTAATTTGTTTTGATTTTAATTTTGGTCTTAAATTGTGTTAATTATATGTAACTTAATTTTTTTGAATGATCAAAATCAGGAGGAATTGCAAGGAAATTAAAAGAAGGAAGCTAGGAATGAAAAGGAGCTCAAAAACAAGGAGAAAGCATGGTCTGCAAAATTTCGCAGCCTAAAGTGGGCCATTGCGAAAATCGCCTCTCGTTGCGAAAAAATTTCGCAGCCCTGCAAAACCATTTCGCAGCCGTCTAGCGCCCTTTGCGAAAATTTTCGCAGCTGCGAAGAGGCCCCTTGGCACACAAGTGCCATTTTGCAGCCAAGTACACTCGTTTCGGAGCTGCGAAATGGCTGCGAACTTTCCAAGCCTTGAGATCCACCGTTTCATAGCCGAGACGCCATTTCGAAGGGTGTTTCGCAGTTGCGAAACCACCCTTTGACACGAGTGCCACTTCACAACGCTGTACGCCCGTTTCGCAGCTACGAAATCTATGCCGAAATTCCCCTCGCTGTGAAAACGCCTAGCCACTGCGAAATCCACGCCTCCTCGCTACGAAAAGGAACAGTGACCCTTCGTGTCCCTTTTAAACGGTATAAATTCCATTTTTCCTATTCTAAACTGTCATTTGAACTTCAAAAAGGTGCCAAGAGGAGCCAAGCCAGAGCACCCTCCCGTCTGCCTCCTCCACCTGAGCAAGTCGCGCGCACCTCCGGCCGTTTTTGCTGACACCACCATGGCTAGAACATGAGGAACTATGTCTTCATCCCCATCGACTCGCCTGAGTATCCTGAGAGACACGCCTGTCCAAGGTTCGACCTCTGAGCCACCGCGTCCTCGCCTCATCCCACCTCCGGTCAAGGACGCACCTACCAGTCCTTCGACCAGGTGATATAATACAAGGAGATCACTTTCCATCGCTGGTGCGAGCTCTTCCAAAGGCCAAAAATCAAGTACCGGTCCCCTAAAGAAGAAAGCAAAGGTCTCTAAGCCAATTGATCTGACAGAGTCATCTTTGGAGCCTGAATCAAAGCCTACGCCATCTCCACCGCCTGCCAAAAAGTCTCCACCACCTGCTAAGAAGCCTCAGCCATCTCAGACACCAGCAAAAGAATCTCAAATTCCCTCAGGCATGACTCCTGAGGTAGCCATCAGACGCCCAATGGTGACACAGCTGCCAATTGAAGGAAATATGGATTGCTGAGTAAGGCCATTCCACTCTAAGCTCTGTTTCGACATAGCCACTTTCAGAATTTAGCCTCAGCTCAGGGAGTCCTTTCGTATGCTACAGAGGTATCATATGGAGCATTTTCTAACTCCCAGAGATTTTTTCTATCCCCATGTGGCATTGGACTTCTATCAGTCCATGACCACAAACCAGGTCCGAGATCCTACAGTCATCCATTTTACCATAGATGGACGACATGGTATTTTGGGAGCTCGACATATAGCAGAGGCACTCCATATCCCCTTTGAGCTAGCACGTCTAGAGGATTTTCGAGCCTTGACTCATCCTTCATAGAGTGACATCGTTCATACTCTGTCCAAAGGGGTATCCTCACGCCATTACATCCTGAGGAAGGAGCTTCCCCCCAGCATGTTCTTCATTCATGCACTCCTGCGCCATAACATTTTTCCACTTCGGCATTGGGTGCAGAGGAGAGGAGTGTTGTTGGAGGCATTGTTTATGATCTCTGAGGGATACTTCTTTGGCCCTCATCATCTCATCATGGCCGCTTTACTGTATTTTGAAGAGAAGGTGCATCGAAAGAAGCTGCTCTGAGCGGATGCCATTCCACTTCTCTTCCCTAGACTATTATGCCAGATATTGGAGCACCTGGGATACCTAGCAAAACCTTAGCATGAGCGTAGACGTATTTGTCGAGAGATTTTCACTCTCGATAAATGGACCAGTATGACAGCTTATGGTGGTGCAAACCAAGGAGCACTAGTTGGACCAGAGGAGTCAGTCGACATACCTGCTGACACTTAGCCACCTACCCCTATAGTGGCCTCCAGTGAGCCTACACCAGAGGTTCCACCCTCTGCTCCTCAGGCCACACCATAGCCCCCCCTGTTATTCCACCTACATCAGAGCCATCTCCTTTAGCTAAGCCAAGGATAGCTATACCCATTATCGAGTATAGAGGCCTATGCCACACTTTCCAGGCATTGGCCACTTTTTAGAGCATCCTCACTCAGCAGATCACAACCCTTCATGCTCATCAGGAGTAGATTGTTGCCACTCAGGCCCAGCACACTGCCATCCTAAGGCAGATTCAGCATCATCTCGGAATTATATCAACTCTTGAGCATGCCATTCCCAGCCCACCAAAGCCAGCACAGTCTCTCCTTTCATGCATGAGACTATACCTCCTGAGGAGCCTTCTACAGGAGAGGCAGAGACAGTTGAGCCATCATCTCCACAACATCATCCACCCACCATTTGATCATTTTGATAGTTTCTTTTATATCTATTTCGATTATGTATTTGGTTTATGTATGTCCTTTACGAAATCCCATGCTTTTGGTTTTATATATACTGGGATTACTTGTATTACTTGCTTTCATTTCGTACTCACATGACTTAAAGTAATACAAATCTATCACTTTTTGATCACTCTTAGCATTATTTTATTCTTATTTCCTCTGCTCATATCTTTTATTCTTTTTGAAACATGTAGTTTCTCCAATCAATACTCGAAATTGATATCACTCAGGAGGTACCACTTCCTCCCTATAATCTCAATCGCTCATGCCACATTGAGGACAATGTTCATCTTGGTTGGGGGAAGAGTTGAGGAAGGAATTTTTTTGTTATTTATGCTAAGTTATTTTGGTAATTTAGTTGATTTTTGTTTAATTTTAAACTTTTTTTTAAAGTTTTTTTTATTCTACTCTCCTTGGTTATTAAGGAAAAATTTTCAAATTGAAATGGGAGAAATTGAACTTTTGTTTTTCACTTGACTTAGATTTTGTATTATGCTTACTAAAGTTGATGAATTGCTGAAACTTCTATTGAATTCAAGCTTAGTTCTTCCACTTTAAGCTATTCACACACTGTGCACAATAGATTCTGATTATAAGATGAAAAATTATTTCCCTCTTGACTTAGGAAAATCTTAGACTTGGTACCTTTGACCTCATTTAATAGTGTTGGGAAACCTTATAAAAGGCCAACGAACCTTTGAAAAAAAAAAAAAGAAAAGAAAAAGAAAAGTGTTTGCTTGCCTTGAAACCCGAGCAAGGTCTGAGGGGTATATGGTGAAAATCTTTAAAACCTGGTGCCCTAAGCCTTCATTGGTTGGGAGTCACCGACCTCAATTCTCATTACAAGGGTGAATAGGTTGAGTTTAACATACTGTAGGTGCTTGGGTATTAAAATTCATTCTCAAAAGTCCGGGGTAAAATCCGAGGAGTTAGTGGTTGAAAGATCCTTAAAGCTTGATGCCCTAAACCTTAATTGGTTGGGAGTCATCGATGGACCCCCGTTATATGGACAATTTAGAAAAGAATACCCTTAAGCCTTGTACTCCTACAATGAAAAAAAATGGTGAAACAAAAGGGTGCGTTCTTAGCCTATTGAATTTGGTCAGTTTGCTAAGTGATGAAAAAGAACTAGGTTGGGGGGAGAGATTAGTTTAGCATACTATATTCGGAAGCTATCAACTAACACTTAGATTTTTGTGGAAGAGTAAGGTTTGGTCCTTTGGAAGTGGAAATGATTTTAAAGCTTCAATTTGCATAATGCCTTCTCTTTATGAATTGTGCTTAGCAAAGTATTTGATAACTCTTGTTGAAATTTGATTTTTTATTTCTTTAATGTTCCATGTGAGAGTTTGATCATCATGCCACTTAAAATTTTTTGGAAGTGATAAGCATGATCTTGTAAAGTATATTACTTTTTAGTATTTTTTCTCTCCTTTATTGCTAAGGGACTAGCAATATGTCGGTTGGGGGGAGTGATTACTACTCAAAAAGTGCTATTTTATAGCTTGTAATTAACTCTTTTAAACACTTTTGAGTAATAGTTATTACCTTTTAACCCAATTAACATATTAAGGACCTTTGCAATCATTTCTAATCAAATTGTGTAAGTTTTGGTGTTTTTGTTAGTAATTTGATCACCAAAGCAATCCAAGATTGAGGAGAGTTCTTTGGAATCCATGGCAAAGCAATGGAAAGCTCAGAAACATGAAGAACCAAAGCTTTGAAGCTTTAAAGTCCTTTGCCATAAGCAAATCCGGAATGCAAGGAGGGGAAGCAAAGAGAAATCTAACATGAAGCATTCTAGAGGACAGTTACTGTCAGCCACTTTTGGAGCACTTTCTAGAGTTAAATTTATGCATACTGTCGTTTCAAAGCTCGGGAAGTTAGCAATCCAATGCTACAAATGGTGCGCAATTCAGAGTTGAAATGAAGGAGTTACAGCCATTGTAAGCCGATCACTCCAAGCTGAAGGCAAATTTCGCAGGGCTGCGAAATGGTGTCCTTCATGCTGCGAAATTTCGTAGCCCTCTTACACTGCTACAAAATTCCCTTGAAGCTTCCCGATATTTGCGACCGACATTTTGAGATTTTTTTTGCTTTAGATATTTGATGTCTAAATCCCCAAACTCTCCTTGTAACCCACCTATCATAGGATTCCTTAGTCTTTAAGCAAGAACAAAGGGTAAATAAACCCATATTTAATGCTTGTAAGTTTCCATGAAAAGAAGGTCGGGAAGCTTGTACACAGACAACTTTGTATAGTTTTTGAAGGAAGTAAAATTCAGGGCTTTTGCTCTACCTTACCTACTTGTTTTGATTGTATATATTTATTTAATTTTTCTTACTAGCCAAACAAGCTATGAGGAAGTTTCCTCAGAGAATGAGTGGCTAGGCTTTTAGTTCCTTGGAGCTAAGGTTGTCGGGAAAGGTTCCAAATGCAAGAATTGGTAGTTTTGTTGTTTCAGCCATTAATGAAGAGAAAATGTGACCCATTAATGATTTCTATGTTTTTAGTTAACTTAAAACACCTTCAATTCACATGAGCCAACACTTGGTAAGGCAAGTGATCTCCGTCCATGGAGATGCACTAGTTTACCTATTACGAGCTTTTGGGAGGTGACTTGAAGGTAGGATTTTCTAGAATTGCCAACACTTGGTAAGCTTTTGGACTCCAAGGAGACATCCATTAGTTATCTCTTGCAAGCTTGGGAAGGGAAGTCCAAGGTTAATGATCACCTTTAATGGTAAATGCTAGGTGAGAGGCACGAGCCATTGCAAGTTAGATCAGTGAGAGGGAATTACTGCTGAAATGCATTTAAGGGATGCATCTGTACAACACCGGTTAGAGAATTGACTATATGTTAATTCTCTAATGCGAGGAAATGAACCTAGTGACCGGAGCTCTATTTTTGCATGAGGAGTCTCCCCTGTGAACCTAAAACTCCAAGGAATGTTTTTCTTCATAAGTAATTTCCATTACTTTCTTTTTAGTTAGCTGGAAACAAAACCTTTTTCAACCAAAGTTTGTGTTTTTTTCTTAAGCTAACCTTGAAATGAAAAAGCACCAATTTAACTTTGAATTGGTATCAGTTGTGAGTTGAAAACCCTTCCCAGTGAATGATCCTAGAGCCACTATGCTATACTAGCTAAAGCTATCCTAATGCATGGTGATATAGGTTATAAATTTTGTTGATTACTCCCTCAATCAAGGAACACCAGCTGGACATGAATCAGCTGAGACACCAATTGGGAACCACGAATCAGATAACATGAATGACTCTGGGTCCTGAGCGTAAGGTTATAGATCCTATGAAGAGCTCAAGGTTGTGGATGAGATTGATAACATCAAGTCATGAGCTAAGGGCTTGAGATGCTATCAACATCTCAAGGCTATGGTTGACATGAACGACTATGGGTTGTGAGCTGAGGACTCTAGATGCTATGAGTAGCTTAGGGCTATGGATGACATGAATGACTTCAAGTCATGAACTCAAGGATCTAGATACTATGAACAACTTAAGGTTGTGGATGACATGAGCTAGTTTGTGTCATGAGCTTAGGGCTTTAGATTCTATGATCAACTTAGGGTTGTCGATGATATGAATGACTCGGGATCTAGTGAGCTCAGGCCTCTAGATGCAATGACTAGCTTAGGGTTGTGGATGATATGAATGATTCTTGGTCATGAGCCCATGGCCCTAAATGCTATGAATATCTCAGCATCATGGATGACATGAATGAATTTGGGCTATGAGCTCAAAACACTATATGTTATGAATAGCTAAGGGTTGTGGTTGACATGAATGACTTCGGTCATGAGCTCAAGGCTCTAGATGTTATGAACAACTCAGGGTTGTGGATGACATGAATGACTCTAGGTTGAGCTCAACGCTTAAGATTCTTTGAACAACACAAGGTTGTGGATGATAAGAACAACTCTATATCTTGTGAGCTTAGGCCTCTAGATTCTATGAACATCTCAAGGCTAAGGATGATATGAACGATTCTAGGTCGTGAACTCAAGGTTCTAGATGCTATGAATAGTTTAGGGTTGTAGATGAAATGATCAACTTTAGGTCATCTCAGGGCTCGAGATGGCATGAATAGCTCAGGGTTGTGGATAACATGAATGAAGATGCGATGAACAGTTCAGGGTTCTGCTTTACATCAACGACTATGGGTCATGAGCTCAAGGCTTTAAATGCTTAGAACAGCTCAAGGCCGCGGATGACATGAACGACTCCAGTTTGTGAGCTGAGGACTCTAGAAGTTATGAATAGCTCATGGTTATGGTTGACATGAACAATACCGGGTCATGAGATTAGGGATCGAGATGCTATGAATAGTTAAGGGCTATGTATTATATGATCAACTTAGGGTTATGAGCTTAGGTCTCTAGATACTATAAATAGCTCAAGGTTACGGTTGATATGAAAGACTTGGGGTCATGATCTTAAGGCTCTAGATGTTATGAACAACTCAAGGCTGTGGTTGAGAGGAACTTCTCCAGGTCATGAGCTCAGGGCACTATATGCTATAAATAACCCATGACTCTGGATGACATGAGCTACTCTCGTCATTAGCATAAGGCTCTAGATGTTATGAAAAGCTTAAGGTTTTAGATGAATATAACGACTCGGGATCTCGTCGACTTAGGTATGAATAGCTAGGGGGAGTAGATTATAAGAACGATTCATGGTCGTGAGCCCGTGGCTCTAAATGATATGAACAGTTGAGGGTTGTGGATGACATGAACCACTCCAGGTCATGGATGACATGAACAACTCTAAGTCGTGAGCTTAGGGCTCTAGATGCTATGAACAACTCAAGGTAGTGGTTGACATGACCAACTCTGGGTTGTGAGCTCATGGGTCTAGATGCTATGAACAACACAGGGCTATGGATGACATGAACAACTTCGGCTTGGAGCTTAGGGCTTTAGATGCTATGAACAGTTGAGGGTCGTGGATGACATGAATGACTTCAAGTCATGTGCTAGGTGCTTTAGATCTTATGAATAGCTCAAGGCTATGGTGGACATAAACAAACCCATGTTGTGAGCTCAGGACACTAGATGCTTTGAAAAGCTCATGGCAATGGATGACATGAAGGACTTCGGGTCGTGAGCTTAGGGTTATGGCTAATGTGAACAAATTTGTGTCCTGAGCTCAAGGTTCTAGATGCTATGAACAACTCACAGTTATGGATGATGTGAACGACTCAGTATCCCGTGATCTCAGGCCTCCAGATGCTATGAATAGTTCAGGGCTAAGGATCATATCAATGATTCTTGGTCATGAGCTTATGAGTCCAAATGCTATGAACAACTCAAGGTTGAGGATGAAATTAAAGACTTCAAGTCATGAGGTCAAGGCCTTAGATGCAATTAAAAGCTCAGAGTTATGGATGACATGAATGACTCCGGGTTGCGGGCTTAGGGCTTTAGATGCTATGAATAGCTTAGATCTATGGTTTACATGAATAACTCCAAGTCATGAGCTCAAGGCTCTCGATGCTATGAATAGCACAGGGTTATGGAAAATATGTGCTACTCTAGCTTGTGAGTTCAGGGTTATGGATTTTATCAACAACTCAACATTATAGATGATATGAAAAAAATTGAGATCCCTTGAGCTCAAGCCTCTAAATATTATGCATAGCTCAAGATTGTGGATTAGATGAACGATTTTGCATCATGAGCTAAGGGCTATGGATGACATGAACAACTCTGGGTCATGGACTCAAGGCTCTAGTTGCTATGAACAACATAGGGTTGTGGTTGACATGAACGACTCCGGGTCATGAGCTCAAGGCTTTAGATGGAATAAAAAGCTCCAAACTATGAAGGACAAAATGACTTTGGGTCTTGAGCTAAAGGCTCTAGATACTATGAATAGCTTAAGGCTACGGTTAACATGAATGACTCCAGGTCATAAGGTTAGGGCTCTAGATACTATGCACAGCTCAGGGTTGTGGTTAACAAGAACGAACCTAGGTTGTGAGCTCACGACTCTAGATGCAATGAATAGCTCAGAGTTAAGGATGATATGAATGACTAGGGATCCCGTGAGCTCAAGCCTCTAGATGCTATGAACAACTCAAGGCCGAGGATGATACGAGTGATTTATGGTCATGAGCTTATAAGTCTAAATGTTATGAACAGTTCAGGGTTCTGCTTTACATCAACGACTCTGGGTCATGAGCTCAAGGCTTTAAATGCTAGGAACAGCTCAAGGCCACGGATGACATGAACGACTCCAGTTTGTGAGCTGAGGACTCTAGAAGTTATGAATAGCTCATGGTTATGGTTGACATGAACAATACCGGGTCATGAGATCAGGGTTCGAGATGCTATGAATAGCTAAGGGCTATGTATTATATGATCAACTTAGGGTTATGAGCTTAGGTCTCTAGATACTATAAATAGCTCAAGGTTACGGTTGATATGAAAGACTTGGGGTCATGATCTCAAGGCTCTAGATGCTATGAACAACTCAAGGCTGTGGTTGAGAGGAACTTCTCCAGGTCATGAGCTCAGGGCACTATATGCTATAAATAACCCATGACTCTGGATGACATGAGCTACTCTCGTCTTTAGCATAAGGCTCTAGATGTTATGAAAAGCTTAGGGTTTTAGATGAATATAACGACTCGGGATCTCGTCGACTTAGGTATGAATAGCTAGGGGGTGTAGATTATAAGAACGATTCATGGTCGTGAGCCCGTGGCTCTAAATGATATGAATAGTTGAGGGTTGTGGATGACATGAACGACTTCAGGTCATAGATGAGATGAACAACTCTAAGTCGTGAGCTTAGGGCTCTAGATGTTATGAACAAGTCAAGGTAGTGGTTGACATGACCGACTCTGGGTTGTGAGCTCATGGGTCTAGATGCTATGAACAACACAGGGCTATGGATGACATGAACAACTTCGACTTGGAGCTTAGGGCTTTAGATGCTATGAACAGTTGAGGGTCGTGGATGACATGAATGACTTCAAGTCATGTGCTAGGTGCTTTAGATCTTATTAATAGATCAAGGCTATGGTGGACATAAACAAACCCATGTTGTGAGCCCAGGACACTAGATGCTTTGAAAAGCTCATGGCAGTGGATGACATGAAGGACTTTGGGTCGTGAGCTTAGGGTTGTGGCTAACGTGAACAACTTTGGGTCATGAGCTTAAGGTTCTAGATGCTATGAACAACTCACAGTTGTGGATGATGTGAACGACTCAGTATCCCGTGATCTCAGGCTTCCAGATGCTATGAATAGTTCAGGGCTGAGGATCATATCAATGATTCTTGGTCGTGAGCCTATGAGTCCAAATGCTATGAACAACTCAAGGTTGAGGATGAAATTGAAGACTTCAAGTCATGAGGTCAAGGCCTTAGATGCTATTAAAAGCTTAGAGTTATGGATGACATGAATGACTCCGGGTTGCGGGCTTAGGGCTTTAGATGCTATGAATAGCTTAGATCTATGGTTTACATGAATAACTCCAAGTCATGAGCTCAAGGATCTTGATGCTATGAATAACACAGGGTTATGGAAAATATGTGTTACTCTAGCTTGTGAGTTCAGGGTTATGGATTTTATCAACAACTCAACATTATAGATGATATGAAAAAAATTGAGATCCCTTGAGCTCAAGCCTCTAGATGTTATGCATAGCTCAAGATTGTGGATTAGATGAACGATTCTGCATCATGAGCTAAGGGCTATGGATGACATGAACAACTCTGGGTCATGGACTCAAGGCTCTAGTTGCTATGAACAACATAGGGTTGTGGTTGACATGAACGACTCCGGGTCATGAGCTCAAGGCTCTAGATGGAATAAAAAGCTCCAGGCTATGAAGGACAAAATGACTTTGGGTCTTCAGCTAAAGGCTCTAGATACTATGAATAGCTTAAGGCTACGGTTAACATGAATGACTCCAGGTCATAAGGTTAGGGCTCTAGATACTATGCACAGCTCAGGGTTGTGGTTAACAAGAACGAACCTAGGTTGTGAGCTCACGACTCTAGATGCAATGAATAGCTCAGAGTTAAGGATGATATGAATGACTAGGGATCCCGTGAGCTCATGCCTCTAGATGCTATGAACAACTCAAGGCCGAGGATGATACGAGTGATTTATGGTCATGAGCTTATAAGTGTAAATGTTATGAACAGTTCAGGGTTCTGCTTTACATCAACGACTCTGGGTCATGAGCTCAAGGCTTTAAATGCTAAGAACAGCTCAAGGCCGCGGATGACATGAACGACTCCAGTTTGTGAGCTGGGGACTCTAGAAGTTATGAATAGCTCATGGTTATGGTTGACATGAATAATACCGGGTTATGAGATTAGGGTTCGAGATGTTATGAATAGCTAAGGGCTATGTATTATATGATCAACTTAGGGTTATGAGCTAAGGTCTCTAGATACTATAAATAGCTCAAGGTTACGGTTGATATGAAAGACTTGGGGTCATGATCTCAAGGCTCTAGATGCTATGAACAACTCAAGGCTGTGGTTGAGAGGAACTTCTCCAGGTCATGAGCTCAGGGCACTATATGCTATAAATAACCCATGACTCTGGATGACATGAGCTACTCTCGTCATTAGCATAAGGCTCTAGATGTTATGAAAAGCTTAGGGTTTTAGATGAATATAACGACTCGGGATCTTGTCGACTTAGGTATGAATAGCTAGGGGGTGTAGATTATAAGAACGATTCATGGTCGTGAGCCCGTGGCTCTAAATGATATGAACAGTTGAGGGTTGTGGATGACATGAACGATTCCAGGTCATAGATGAGATGAACAACTCTAAGTCGTGAGCTTAGGGCTCTAGATGCTATGAACAAGTCAAGGTAGTGGTTGACATGACCGACTCTGGGTTGTGAGCTCATGGGTCTAGATGCTATGTACAACACAGGGCTATGGATGACATGAACAACTTCAGCTTGGGAGCTTAAGGCTTTAGATGCTATGAACAGTTGAGGGTCGTGGATGACATGAATGACTTCAAGTCATGTGCTAGGTGCTTTAGATCTTATCAATAGCTCAAGGCTATGGTGGACATAAACAAACCCATGTTGTGAGCCCAGGACACTAGATGCTTTGAAAAGCTCATGGCAATGGATGACATGAAGGACTTCGGGTCGTGAGCTTAGGGTTGTGGCTAACATGAACAACTTTGGGTCATGAGCTTAAGGTTCTAGATGCTATGAACAACTCACAGTTGTGGATGATGTGAACGACTCAGTATCCCATGATCTCAGGCCTCCAGATGCTATGAATAGTTCAGGGCTGAGGATCATATCAATGATTCTTGGTCGTGAGCCTATGAGTCCAAATGCTATGAACAACTCAAGGTTGAGGATGAAATTAAAAACTTCAAGTCATGAGGTCAAGGCCCTCGATGCTATTAAAAGCTCAGAGTTATGGATGACATGAATGACTCCGGGTTGCGGGCTTAGGGCTTTAGATGCTATGAATAGCTTAGATCTATGGTTTACATGAATAACTCCAAGTCATGAGCTCAAGGCTCTCGATGCTATGAATAGGACGGGGTTATTGAAAATATGTGCTTCTCTAGCTTGTGAGTTCAGGGTTATGGATTTTATCAACAACTCAACATTATAGATGATATGAAAAAAATTGAGATTCCTTGAGCTCAAGCCTCTAGATGTTATGCATAGCTCAAGATTGTGGATTAGATGAACGATTTTGCATCATGAGCTAAGGGCTATGGATGACATGAACAACTCCGGGTCATGGACTCAAGGCTCTAGTTGCTATGAACAACATAGGGTTGTGGTTGACATGAACGACTCCGGGTCATGAGCTCAAGGCTCTAGATGGAATAAAAAGCTCCAGGCTATGAAGGACAAAAATGACTTTGGGTCTTGAGCTAAAGACTCTAGATACTATGAATAGCTGAAGGCTACGGTTAACATGAATGACTCCAGGTCATAAGGTTAGGTCTCTAGATACTATGCACAGCTCAAGGCTGTGGTTAATAAGAACGAACCTAGGTTGTGAGCTCACGACTCTAGATGTCATGAATAGCTCAGAGTTAAGGATGATATGAATGATTAGGGATCCTGATTACTACGAAAAAGTGCTATTTTGTTGACCTAATTATAATGGTTTTAAGCACCTTTGAGTAGTAATCATATTCATTTAACCCAATTAATTCATTAAGGTCCTTAGTAATTGGTTTTAACCATTTTGTGGCAAGTTTACATGTTTCTATCAGCTTATGAATCAATTCAAGCATGCCAAATGATGGAGGAGCTACTTGGACAAGTTATGGAAAAGCTTTTGGAAGCTCAAATTCATGAAGAACCAAGCTTTGGAGCTCCATAGCCCTTTGCCAAAGTCGTTCAAAGTATGCAAGGAAAGAACAATGGAGAAGAGGAAAATAGAGGACAGCAGCTGCAGTCTTCTTTCGCACTTTTGGAGCACTTTCCAAAGTCCATTTTTTATATGATATATACCATTTCAAAGCTCTGGAAGTCAAGAATCCAACGCTTCAAACTGTGTACGATTTGGAGCTGAAATGAGGAAGATATGGCCTTCGGAAGCCAACTGCTCCAGGTAATGCGAAAATTTCGCACGACACAAGGTGTTATGCGAAATTCGCATAACACCTTCAAAATTCGCATAACCCATGCGTGTTGCGAATTTTGCTATGTTTTTGCCGACTCCACTTTAGATATTTTCCTTTGTATTTTGTGATGTAATTTCCTTTCTTATCCTTGTAACTAACCAATCACAAGCTTTTGCTTTTGTAAAGACTATATAAGGGGTGGAAATCACCTCTTGGATAAGATAAGAGATGTTACGTTTAACACTTAGAAATATATAAAGCTCTGTTTTTCTCTCTTCTCCTGTTCTTCCCCATTTCTATTTTCTTAGTAGCCAAACAGCCTCTGAGGGCTTTTCCTTAGAGGATGATTGGCTAAAACTTTTAGTTTCTCAAAGTATGGATGTTATGTGATGGCTTGAATGCAATCCCATGGAAATTTCTCGCACCCGGAAGGTAAGGTAGTCGTTTTTCATTAATGGTTCATTAATGCAAAGTTTGGTTTTTATTTCCTTTGGACAACTTCCAACGGCCAATACTTGATAAGCTTTTGGATTTCTATCCATTAGTTATCTCCTATGAGCTATTGGAAGGTGAGGTTTTCAATTCCAAGTTTTTCATTAATCCGTTAGAACCAATTTCAATGGCCATTGAAAGGTGAGTTTATCACTTGGAATGACTTTGAGTTGCCAATATTTGGTAAGCTTTTGGCTTTAGACCATTAGTTATCTCTTACGAGCCATTCAAAGGAAGTCTAAGGTGAATAACCATTGATGAAATTCACTACCATCTGTTTTGCCATTTTAAATGATTAAAACTTGATTTTCTAAATCCATACCGGTTCGGGAAGCAAGCATCACCATAGTTGCAACCCCAACGCGAGGAGCCTATCCTGAGATTTCCAATTTGCATAAGAGCCAGAGCATAGCTATCCTATCTTTGAGAAACTTGTTTTTACACCCTTCCATTTTAGTCTTTAATGTTAGCTTAGATTAGTTTAAATCTTTCTAAAACATTTACATCTTCTTTTAAAGCTAACATCCATAAGAAAATCACCTATTTTCCTAATTTGAATATCACTTGTGTTTGTGAAAACCCTTCCCAGTGAACGATCCTAGAACCACTATGCTATAGTAGCTTGGCTACTTTAGTAATAGTATTTAAGGTATAAATTTTGTTGATACGCCTTTTTAAGCTAAGCTACCATGAGTCGAATCAGATCTCGTGAGCTCAAGCCTCTAGATGCTATGAACAACTCAAGGCCAAGGATGATACGAGTGATTCATGGTCATGAGCTTATAAGTCTAAATGTTATGAACAGCTCAGGGTTTTGGATGACATGAATAACTCCAACTCGTTAGCTCAGGCCATTATATGCTATGTATAGCTCAGGGCTGTCGTTGACATGAACAATTCCGAGTTTTGAGCTTAGGACTCTAGATGCTATGAAAAGCTCCCGGGTGTTGAGGACAGGAACGACTCCAGGTCGTGAGCTCAAGGCTCTAGATGGTATGAACAACTTAGGGTTGTATTTGACTTGAAGAACTCTAGGTCTTGAGATTAGGGCTCTAAACTATTAAAAGCTCATGGTGGTGGTTGACTTGAACGACTTCAGGTTATAAGCTCAAGGCTCCAGATACTATGAACAATTGAGAGTTATAAATGATATTAATGACTAGAGATTTTATAAGCTTAGGCTTCTATATGTTGTGAACAACTAAGGGCTGAGGTTAATATGAATGATTCTTGGTCATGAGTCTATGAGTCTAAATGCTATGAACAACTCAAGGATCTAGTTGACATGAATTATTCCAGATCGTTACCTTAAGCCTTTAAATGCCATGGAAAGCTCAGAGTTGTGGATGAAATGAATGACTCTAGGTTATGAGCTTAGGGATCTAAGTGCTATGAACAACTCTTGGTTGTGGTTGACATCAATGACTTCGGGTTGTAAGCACATGGCTCTTGATACTATGAAAAGCTCCAAGTTGTAGTGGACATGAATGACTCCTAATCATGAGCTCAAGGATTCAGATGCTATGAACAGCTCAGGTCAATGGTTGACATGCACAACTCTAGGACCTGAGTTTAAGGATCTAGATGCTATAAACAACTCAAGGTTAAGGTTTACTAGAACGACTCCGGGTCGTGAGTGATTACTACTCAAAAAGTGCTATTTTATAGCCTGAAATTAACTATTTTCAAACATTTTTTAGTAGTAATTAACACCTTTTAACCCAATTGGCACATTAAGGACCTTTGCAAGTATACTAATCAAATTTTGGTAAGTTTTGGTTTTGTTAATAGCTTTTTTATCATTAAAATGAGCCAAGAACGAGGGAGGACTTTGTTCCATTCATAGATAAGCTAGTTGAATCTCAAAACATGAAGAATCCAAGTCTTAGAGAGCTTCGAAGCCCTTGCCAATTCAATCAAGTGAGAAATGAGGAGAATCAGAGAAGGAATCTAACATTCATCAATTTCGCAAGTTACTTTTCAACTTGTGAAATTTTCGCAAGTTCCTCTTTCAACTTACAAAACTGGTGAGGAGTTTGTACTGTAGGACAGAGAGCAACAAAGCTGAAGGAATTTCGCAAGTCCCTGTTTTAACTTGTGAAATTTTTTTAAGTCCCTGTTTTAATTTGCGAAACCACAACTGAAGAAAAGCAATTTTGCAAATCCCTGTTTTAACTTGCAAAATTTTCGCAAGTCCCTTTTAACTTGCGAAAATTCCCCCTATGTAAATTTGGGATATTTTCCTGCCAACTCCGTTAGATTTTTATTTCAAGATATTTTGTGTAATTATCCATTCTTTCCTTGTAATCAGTTGAAGATATTTTTAGATATTGTAATCAGCTAAAGATATTTTGTTTTTAGATTTTTAGGATAGTTTAGTGAGGGCTTGCAAATATCTCTCTCTATATGTCTTAGAATATCTCCTTTTGTAATATCAATCTCGAACTCTCAAAAGAAGTTCTTGGGGATCACTTGTACATTCTTATTAGTAAGTAAAAATACAGAGCTTTGCTCTGCCTTACCTTCTCATTTTGTCTTTTATTTTCTTTTTAGCCAAACACCTCTGAGGATGTTTTCTCAGAGGATGGGTGGCTAGACTTTTTTGTTTCTTGGACTAAAGGAAGTTAGGTAAAGGATCTGAATACAATATTGGGAGTTTTCCTTATTTCAGTTTTAATGAAAGGAGGTTATGACCCGTGAATGGTTTCTATTTTTCTAGTTAACTTAAAATCCCTTAAAATCGCCTGGGCCAACACTTGGTAAGCATTTGAACTCAGCCCATAGAGATCCATTAAGTTTTCTCTTGCGAGCCTCTGGGAGGTGGTTTAAAGGTAGGAGTACTTAGAATAGCCAACACTTGGTAAGCTTTTGGACTCTTCGGAGACATCCATTAGTTATCTCTTGCGAGCTTTTAAAGGGTATTCCAATGTGAAGGACCTCCTTGAATGGCTAATACCAGGTGAGAGGTATGAACCATTGCAAGGTGAGTCAGTGAGAGGTTTTAGGGTTGAAACCATTAATGGGAAGCAACTTTACCACATCGGTTTTGGAAATAACTACATGTTAAATCCCTAATTCGAGGAAAAGAACCGAAATTTTCTCTTTTTGTATAAGGGACCTGACCCTAGTGACCTAGAAGTCCAAGAAACCTTTTCTTTGTAATTAATCACAATTATTATTTTTAGCTTAAACACAATCTTTTTCAACCAAACGATTATGTTTTCTTGTAAAACTAACTGGTAAAAGGAGAACCATCTTTTGAAAATAATATCATGTGTGAAATGAAAACCCATCCCAGTGAACGATCCTAGAACCACTATGCTATGCTAGCCATGCTACCTTAGTATATGGTGAATTAGGTTTATAAATTTTGTTGATAACTCCCATCTGAAGACCGAATCAAGTTGCACTCCGCCGGGGACGAATCAAATGGCGTCAATGCTGGGGATAGTGCCACTTCACAATGATATGATTTTCTCAAAATACTTGTGATCTTCGTCACAAGTTCGGTGAATTTTCTTTTCTTTTACTAACCCTTTTTAATCACTTTCTTTTAATTTGTGCTTGTTTTAGGTTACCTTTGGATTTGTTTTAGTTAATTTTAATCTTTTTTTAGAATAGTTTTTTTTTTTTTTTTTTTTTTGTTTTCTTATTTTTGTTTCAGTTACTACTACTTGTGTATGCCATATTGGATACGAGATAGTGGGGGAAGACTTGTGAAAATTGGAAATCCTCATGAGATAGAGTTGGATTTGTGCTTGAATATCATGGAGCCTACTCCTGAAGATCAGCATAGTCAACACACTTAGGAGGACAATCTCAATGCATTTTGCTCTATGCGGGATCGCATGCGTCCACCTCGTATGAGTGCACCATCATGTATAGTGCCACCTACAAAGCAATTAGTGATCAGACCACATATTGTACCACTTCTACATACTTTCCATGGCATGGAAAGAGAAAGTCCCTACGAACATATCAAAGAATTTGAAGAAGTTTGTAATACTTTTCAAGAAGGAGGAGCGTCCATTGACTTGATACAGCTGAAGCTATTTACTTTTACCTTAAAGGATAAGGCCAAAATTTGGCTTAATTCTCTGAGGCCAAGGAGTATCCGAGCTTGGATGGATTTACAAGCTGAATTTCTTGAGAAATTTTTCCCGACTCATAGAACTAACGGCTTGAAAAGGCAAATTTTAAATTTCTCAACTAAAGAGAATGAGAAATTCTATGAGTGTTGGGAAAGATACATGGAAGCAATCAACACTTGTCCTCACCATGGCTTTGATACATGGTTGTTGGTGAGCTATTTCTATGACGGATTGTCTTTCTCAATGAAGCAGCTCTTGGAAACGATGTGTGGAGGAGACTTCATGAGTAAGAATCCGGAGGAAGCCATGGATTTCTTGAGTTACGTAGCTGAAGTTTCATGAGGATGGGATGAATTGAATGCCAGAGAAATGGGGAAATGAATTCTCAACCTAGTGTTTCCAATGCTAAGGTTGGGATGTATACACTGAATGAAGACACTGATATGAAAGTAAAATTCACATCTATGGCAAGAAGATTGGAGGAGCTGGAAATTAAAAACATACGAGAGGTATAGGCCGTTGCTGAAGCCCCAGTGCAAGCTATGCCATGTTCAATTTGTCAATCTTTTGAGCACATGGTGGATGAGTGTCCTACGATGCCAGCTGTGAGAGAAATGTTTAGGGATCAATGAAATGTTATTGGACAATTTAAGCCCAGTAACAATGTTTCATATAGCAACACCTACAATTCAAACTTGAGGAACCATCCAAATTTCTCCTGGAAACCAAGGGCACCTCAGTACATGCAACCTGACCAAGCACCTCCACAAGCATCAAATCTAGAACAAGCCATTATGAATCTTAGCAAGGTCATGGGAGATTTTTTTGGAGACTAAAAATCAATCAATGCTCAACTCAGTCAAAGAATTGACAGTGTAAAGAGTTCATTGAATAAAAAGATGGATGGGGTGAAAAATGATCTATCTCAGAAGATATATAATCTCCACTACTCAATCTCTAGGCTTACCAACCTCAACACAATGCAAAAGAAGGGAAGGTTTCCTTCCCAACCTCATCAAAATCCAAAAGCTGTCCATGAAGTGGAGGCTGAAGAAGGAGAATCTTTGCAGATGAGGGAAGTAAAAGCAATGATCACTCTAAGGAGTGGTAAAGAAGTTTATCTGCCAACAACCACGCCAGAGCAAGAAACAGAGAGGGAAGCAGAGGAAGAGAAGAAGGAGGAGTTCAAAGGAAAGAGACCAAGGAACAACATGAAGAAGGAGGACCATGATCTTATTGTAAAAGAAGAACCAGAGAGGAACATTGCCAAAGAAGATATGAGGAAGAACCACATGCCTCCACCTTTTCCCCAAGCTTTACATGGGAAAAAGGGAATCAACAATGCATCAGAAATTCTTGAAGTGTTGAGGCAAGCGAAAGTTAATATCCCGTTGCTAGATATGATTAAACAAGCTTCGACATATGCAAAATTTCTAAAGGACTTATGCACTATAAAAAGAGGGTTGAACGTGAGCAAGAAAGTCTTCTTGACTGAGCAAGTAAGTTCCATTATACAGTGCAAATCCTTAGTAAAATACAAAGATCTGGGCTGCCCTACTATCTCGGTGACGATTGGAGGGGTGCCATTGGAAAGAGCTTTGTTGGACTTGGGAGCAAGTGTAAACCTGCTACCATACTCTGTCTACGAGCAATTAGGGTTGGGAGAGTTGAAACCAACATCGATCACTCTATCTCTAGCAGATAGATCTGTGAAAATTCCAAGAGGTATAATTGAAGACGTCCTAGTCCAAATTGAAAAATTCTACTACCCAATAGATTTTGTTGTCTTAGACACGGATCCAAATGCAAAAGGAACCAACTGTGTCCCTATTATACTTGGGAGACCATTCCTAGCTACATCAAATGCCATTATCAATTGTAGAAATGGAATGATGCAACTCTCTTTTGGCAATCCAACAATGGAACTCAACATCTTCTACTTATGCAAGAAACAATTCCATCTGGAAGAAGAAGAAGGACTAAAAGAGGCGTGTATGATTGAAAACCTAGTAGAGGAGTATTGTGATTAGAAAATGCTAGGAGAATTCAACGAGAGTCTTGAGAATCTTGATGAAGGATCACCTGAACCCTCAGAATTGCTTGCTATTTTTTACCCTTTGAAGAGGCGGGAAGAAATTCTGCCTCTATTCAATAGGGTGGAGACGTAAGAAGCCATTAAGGAGGAGACCCTAAAGTTGATTCTGAAGCCATTACCTACTGAGTTGAAATATGCATACCTGGAGGAGAACAAGTAGAGCCCTGTTGTTATTTCTTCATCTCTTACCATTACTCAGGAGGATTCTCTATTGGAAGTCCTTAGGAGATGTAAGAAGGCGATAGGGTGGAAAATCTTTGATCTAAAGGGGATCAGCCTTTTAGTCTGTACTCATCATATATATATGGAATAAGAAGCTAAGCCAGTTCATCTACCCCAAAGAAGATTGAACCCTCACTTGTAAGAGGTGGTGCAAGCTAAGGTACTTAAGCTACTTCAGGCCGATATTATTTACCCCATATCAGATAGCCTATGGGTGAGTCCTATGTAAGTCGTGCCAAAGAAATCATGGATCACTGTGGTGCAAAATGATAAGGGAGAGGAAGTTTCTACATGTCTCACTTCAGGGTGGAGGGTGTGTATTGACTATAGAAAGCTGAACGTTGTAACAAGGAAGGATCATTTCCCGTTGCCGTTTATGGATCAAGTGCTTGAGAGAGTCTTAGGCCATCCTTTCTATTGTTTCTTAGATGGCTACTTTGGGTACTTTCAAATTGAAATTGCTATTGAAGACCAGGAAAAGACCACCTTTACATGCCCATTCAGAACTTATGCCTATAG
The DNA here is from genome assembly GCF_030704535.1 of Vitis vinifera. NCBI lineage: Eukaryota > Viridiplantae > Streptophyta > Magnoliopsida > Vitales > Vitaceae > Vitis > Vitis vinifera. The sequence goes on from NC_081812.1 coordinate 7,504,014, forward strand.
AAGAATGCCTTTTAGCTTATGCAATGCACCAGCAACATTCCAAAGATGCATGTTGAGCATTTTTAGCGATATGGTGGAGCGTATTATGGAAGTCTTTATGGACAATATCATCATATACGAAAGCACATTCGATGAATGCTTAGCTAACTTGGAATCTGTTCTTGGCCGATGCATTGAAAAGGACTTGGTGCTTAATTGGGAGAAATGCCATTTTATGGTACACCAAGGAATTGTCCTTGGACATATTATCTCCAAGAGAGGCATTGAGGTGGACAAAGCAAAGGTAGACCTTAATGTCAAGCTGCCATCTCCTACTTTTGTTAAAGGAGTGAGGCAATTCCTTGGCCATGCTGGGTTCTACAGGAGGTTCATCAAAGATTTGTCTAAGCTCGCCAAACCTCTGTGTGAACTGTTTGTAAAGGATGCAAAATTCGAGTGGGATGATAGACGTCAACAAAGTTTTGAAGAATTGAAGCAATTTTTTATGCCCGCTCCAATGTGAGGGCTCCTAACTGGAAATTACCCTTTGAAGTGATGTGCGATGCCAGTGACTTCGCTATAGGAGTCGTTCTTGGGCAAAGAGAAGAAGAAAAGCCCTACGTGATCCACTATGCAAGAAAAACGTTGAATGAGGCACAAAGAAACTATACAACCATAGAGAAAGAGTTGTTGTCTATAGTTTTGCCTTAGACAAATTTCGAGGTTACTTGGTGGGGTCTTTCATTGTGGTTTTCACTGACCACTCAGCTCTGAAGTATCTGTTGACCAAGCAGAATGCAAAAGCGAGGTTGATCAGGTGGATCCTACTGCTTCAAGAATTCAATCTTCTAATCAAAGAAAAAAAAAAGAGTTGAAAATGTTGTAGCCGATCATATCTTGAGGCTTACCATCGTGCATGATTCCCATTGTTTGCCAATAAATGATGATTTTCCAAAGGAGTCGCTTATGCTAACAGAAATTGCTCCTTGGTATGCCCATATAGCTAACTATTTAGTTACTGGAGAATTGCCAAGTGAGTGCAAAGCTCAAGACAAGAAGCACTTCTTTGCAAAAATTTATGCTTGCTATTGGGAGGAGCCATTTTTATTCAAATATTGCGCGGACCAAATAATTTAGAAGTGTGTCCCTGAAACAGAGCAATAAGGGATCCTCAGTCATTGCAACGAAAGCATATGTGGAGGCCACTTTGCTTCACAGAAGACAGCTATGAAGGTATTGCAATTGGGTTTCTATTGGCCCTCACTTTTCAAAGATTCTCACACCATGTGCAGGAGTTGTGAAAGATGCCAAAAGCTTGGGAAGCTGACAAGAAGAGCATGATGCCTTTGAACCCCAATTTAATCGTTGATCTTTTCGATGTCTGGGGCATTGACTTCATGCGACCTTTTCCTATATCCTTTGGCTACTCTTACATCATAGTGGGGGTTGATTATGTCTCTAAATGGGTTGAAGCAATACTGTGCAGATACAATGATCATAGAATTGTTCTCAAATTTCTAAAGGAGAATATTTTCTTGAGATTCGGAGCACCCAAAGTCATTATTAGTGATGAGGGTGCTCATTGTTGTAACAAACCGTTCGAAACTCTCTTAGCCAAGTACGGGGTAAAGCATAAGGTAGCTACACCTTATCATCCTCAGACTTCTGGCCAAGTTGAGTTAGTAAACAAGGAGATCAAGAACATACTGATGAAGGTGGTTAATGCAAGTAGAAAAGATTGGTCAGTTAAGATCCATGACTCATTGTGGGCTTACAGAACAACTTATAAGACCATTCTTGGAATGTTGCCTTACCGCCTCGTTTATGGCAAAGGTTGTCATCTCCCCATGGAAGTAGAATACAAAGCTTGGTGGGCAATCAAGAAGCTCAATATGGACTTGAACAAAGCTAGCATGAAAAGGTTCTTAGACCTTAATGAGATGGAGGAATTGAGAAATGACGCCTACAATAATTCAAACATTGAAAAGCAGAGATTGAAGAGGTGGCATGATCAGTTAATTTCCCATAAACAATTCCAAAAAGGAAAAAGAGTCTTGCTGTATGACTCTAGGCTCCACATCTTTTCGAGAAAGCTGAAGTCAAGGTGGATAGGTCCGTTTACTATTCACCAAGTATATTCAAATGGAGTAGTTGAACTACTCAATCCTAACAGCACCGGGAGCTTTAAAGTCAATGGCCAACGTCTTAAGCCGTTCATGGAGCAATTTTCTCAAGACAAGGTGGAAATTACCCTCCTTGAGCCACATCAAACTTGAAAAAGAACGGGTTAGATGGGCTTAGTATGTCGAAAGACTACTGAAATCCATATTTTTTTGTATGTCCATAGTTTTTTGATTTACTATTGATTGAAAGTTTTATTGATTTATTTCTTGTTTTAAATTTGATCTTTTTGTTTCAATTCTAATCTATAGTGATTTAATTTACCTTTTAATTATTAATTGTAGGTAGATTAAAAAATAGATGGAAAGATCTATGAAAATTCTTCGGGCAGAGAAAAATTCTGAAAAAGAAAAATAGAGTCTGTTTCGCAACTTCAAATCCAAATTGCCAAAATTTCGCAACTTCAAATTCAACTTGCGAAAATTTCGCAACTTCCCATTTACCCTGCGAACAACTTGTGAAACCATTTCGCAAGTCTATTTATCTTGCAAACAAGTTACAAAAATTTTACAACTTAAAATAGCCTTGCGAAACGCCTTGCGAATCCCAATAGGCGTCTGAATTCAAAAAGCCACCTATTAAACAACTATTTAAACACGACAAGCCCTGTTTTCATTTCACATTCCTACCTAAGCCTTGCAAAACCTCTCCACCACTTTCCGAAACTCAAGTGACCCGCGACCAACAAACGATACCTCTCATTTCATTCCAGCCATGGCACGCATCAAAGGAGGCCACACCGACCCCTCAGGTTCTCGTGACCAGAGGCCAAGAGCCTCCCCACCTCTGGATTCTTCTTAGGCCGCCGTGCCTCAGACCATACCATCATCTGAGGGAGGAGCGCCATCTAGCCCTCCTCAGCGGAGATACGCCACGCGGAGACCACTGACGTCTCCACCCCTGAGCCATCAGTATACAAAGCCCCACCCAAGAGAGACAGGACCTCCGCCCTTGGAGAGTCTTCTAGGCATCCACAGCCTGAGCCGAGGGCCCCTTCAGATTCTCTGATACCTTTCGACCTTGGTCCAGAAGCCATCATCAAGAGGCCTATGATTACTATGCCACCCATTGAGGGAGATTTTGACTGTAGAGCCCGACCTTTTCATTCTGAGCTTTATTTCGACATAAAGGCCTTGCGACAACGACCAGAGCTTTAGGATTCATTCGGTCTACTTCAGAGGTACCATCTGGAGCACCTTATGACCCCTAGGGAGTTTTTCTATCCTCGAGTAGCCATGGATTTCTACCAAACCATGACTATCCGAGATGTCCCGAGCCTGATAGCCATCCATTTCATCGTCAACGGACGATTGGGGATCCTAGAGGCGAGAGACATAGCACAAGCTCTTCATATTCCATATGAGCCAACTAACCTAGCAAACTTCAATGAGTGCTCTCGTATATCTCAGTAGGACATGGTATGTATCCTATCTAGGGGGACCTCATCAGACTCATATATTATTCGTACGAAGCTTCCATCTGTGATGCTCCTAGTGGATGTGATGTTGCGGTCCAACATCTTCCCTTTCCAACATCGAGTGCAAAGACGAGGAGTCATCCTGGAGGCATTATTCAAGATATCTGAGGGCTACTACTTTGGGTCCCATCACCTGATTCTGGTTGCTCTCCTCCATTTTGAGGAGAAGGTGCACAAGAAAAGGCTACAGCGAGCAGACCACATTCCTTTATTATTTTCGAGGCTGCTCTATCATATATTGGAGCACACAGGCTACCTTATTGAGCCCCACCTTGAGCGCTACCATCATTGTCGAGAGCATTTCACTCTCGACAAATGGACACATTTGACATGTTATGCAGCCCTTGTAGCAGAGCCACCATAGGCTGAGGAGGTACCGCAGGTTAAGCATTCCACAAAGTCTCTACCACATGCCCCTGTACCACCTATGCCTGAGGTCACATCTATTGTTCCACCACCTGCCCCTATAGCGCCTACCATAGTGCCAGTACCGGAGAGTACTTCTACTACACCTCCTGTTCCACCAGCCACATCCGCATCTTCTACACCACAACCCTTTATGACCATATCGGCCATAGAGTTTCATGCTATGATTAGTTTTTTGGAAACACTGACTAGGACACATAACGCTTTATTCCAGCCAATGGATGCAATGTGTGCGCAGCTCAACCAGCATATTGCCATCCTTCATAAGATACAACAGCATTTGGGTATCCTGCTACCACCTCAGGCTAACATTCTTGGCCCATCAGAGCCTGTAGCTCCAACCGAGCATGCCATCACAGCCAAGGCCCCGATCCAGACTACACAGGAGGCGACCACAAATCCATCATCCTCACATGATCCAACCACCAACTGATCATCTTTCTATCTTTTGTATTTACTCATTATAGCATAGTTATAGTATTTTATTTAGTTGATTTTGTATTCTAGGATTGAATGTATTACATGCTCATATTCCATATGTACTTTTCTAGAGTAATATATAGACATGATTTCTAATTATATTTGCCATTTTTTTCTTTCTCTACTTATTACTCGTTTGTTTTTTTTTGAAGCATATGGTTTCTCCTATACGACTCACATCCAAACATATTCAGGAGGTACCACTTCCTCCCTCTATTTTTAATCGTTCTTACCACATTGAGGGAAATGTAGATCTCGGTTGGGAGGAGAGTTGAGGAAGGAAGTTTTGTTAATAATATTAGGTTAATTTACTAATTTAGTTGTTTTGCTTAAATTAAATATTTTTTTTAAGTTTTTACTCTACTCTCCGCGTTTATTAAGGAAACATTCTCAAAATGAAATGAGAGAAATTGAGTTCTTGTCTTTTTTACTTTAAGTTTAGAGTTAGTATTATGCTTATCGAGGTTGATGAATTATTGAAACTCCTATTGAATGCAACCTTATTTCTTCCACTTTAATCTTACCACACACTGTGCACACTAGGTTCCATTTATAAGATGAAAAACTTTTTCACCCCATTGACTTAGGAAAATTTCGACTTGGTTCTTCTTTGACCTTGTTTTAATAGTGTTGGGACACCTTTTGAAAGGCCAATGAGCCTTCAGAAAAAAAAAAAGAAAAAAAAAAAGAACAAAGTGTTATGCTTGCTTTGAAACCCGAGCTAGGTTTTAGGGGTATATGGTGAAAATCATTAAAACTCGATGCCCTAAGCCTTGATTGGTTGGGAGTCACCGACTGCAATGCTTGTTAGAAGGGTGAATGGGTGGAGTTTAACATATAGTAGGTGCTTGGGCATTAAATTTCAAATTCAAAAGTTTGGGGTAAAATCTGAAGAGTTAGTGGTCGAAAGATCCTTAAATCTTGATGCCCTAAACCTTAATTGGTTGGGAGTCATCAATGGACCCCTATTACATGGACACTTTAGAAAATAATACCTTGAGCATTGTACTCCTACAAATAAATAAATAAATAAGAAAAAAAATTGTGAAATAAAAGAGGTGTGTTCCTAACCTATTTGTTTTGTTGGTCAGTTTACTAAGGATTGAAAAAGAACTAGGTTGAGGGGGAAAGAATAGTTTGACATACTATTATCGGAAACTAATAAATAAGACGTAGATTTTTGTGGAAGAATAAGGATTGACCCTTTGGGAGTGGAAATTCCTTTGATGCTTAAATTTGCATAATGTCTTCTCTATATGAATTGTGATCAGGCAAGTTATTTGATAACACTTGTTGAATTTTGAGTTTTATATCTTTAATGTTCCATGTGAGAGTTTGATCAGTCATGCCACTTGAAATTTTTTTGGAGTGATCAGCATGATTTTGTAAATTAAGTACTACCTAATTTTTGTTTTTCTCTCCTTCATTGCTAAGGGACTAGCAATATGTCGGTTGGGGGGAATGATTACTACTCAAAAAGTGCTATTTTATAGCTTGAAATTAACTCTTTTCAAACGCTTTTGAGTAGTAATTAACACCTTTTAACCCAACTGGCACATTAAGGACCTTTGCAAGTATACTAATCAAATTTTGGTAAGTTTTGGTGTTGTTAATAGCTTTTTGATCATTAAAATGAGCCAAGAATGAGGGAGGACTTTGTTTTGGAGAGCTTCGAAGCCTTTGCCAATTCAATCAAGCGAGCAAGGAGGAGAATCAGAGAAGGAATCTAACATTCATCAATTTCGCAAGTTACTTTTCAACTTGCGAAATTTTTGCAAGTTCCTCTTTCAACTTGCGAAACTGGTGAGGAGTTTGTACTGTAGGACAGAGAGCAACACAGCTGAAGGAATTTTGCAAGTCCCTGTTTTAACTTGCAAAACCACAACTGAAGAAAAGCAATTTCGTAAATCCCTGTTTTAACTTGCGAAATTTTCGCAAGTCCCTTTTAACTTGCGAAAATTCCCCTTGTGAAAATTTGGGATATTTTCCTGCCGACTCCGTTAGATTTTTATTTCAAGATATTTTGTGTAATTACCCATTCTCTCCTTGTAATTAGTTGAAGATATTTTTTTTTTTAGATTTTTAGGATATTTTAGTGAGGGGTTGCAAATATCTCTTTATATATGTCTTAGAATATCTCCTTTTGTAATATCAATCTCGAACTCTCAAAAGAAGTTCTTGGGGATCACTTGTACATTCTTATTAGTAAGTAAAAATACAGAGCTTTGCTCTGCCTTACCTTCTCATTTTATCTTTTATTTTCTTTCTAGCCAAACACCCTCTAAGGACATTTTCTCAGAGGATGGGTGGGTAGACTTTTTCGTTTCTTGGACTAAAGGAAGTTAGGTAAAGGATTTGGATACAATATTGGGAGTTTTTATTGTTTCAGTTTTAATGAAAGGAGGTTGTGACCCGTGAATGGTTTCTATTTTTCTAGTTAACTTAAAATCCCTTAAAATCGCCTGAGCCAACACTTGGTAAGCATTTGGACTCAACCCACAAAGATCCATTAAGTTATCTCTTGCGAGCGTCTGGGAGGTGGTTTAAAGGTAGGAGTACTTAGAATGGCCAACACTTGGTAAGCTTTTGGACTCTTCAGAGACATCCATTAGTTATCTCTTGCGAGCTTTTGAAGGGTATTCCAAGGTTAAGGACCTCCTTGAATGGCTAATACCAGATGAGAGGTATGAACCATTGCAAGGTGAGTCAGTGAGAGGTTTTAGGGTTCAAACCATTAATGGGAAGCAACTTTACCACACCGGTTTTGGAAATAACTACATGTTAAATCCCTAATTCGAGGAAAAGAGCCGAAATTTTCTCTTTTTATATAAGGGACCTGACCCTAGTGACCTAGAAGTCCAAGAAACCTTTTCTTTGTAATTAATCACAGTTATTATTTTTAGCATAAACACAATCTTTTTCAACCAAACGATTATGTTTTCTTTTAAAGCTAACTGGTAAAAGGAAAACCATCTTTTGAAAATAATATCATGTATGAAATGAAAACCCATCCTAGTGAATGATCCTAGAACCTCTATGCTATGCTAGCTATGCTACCCTAGTATATGGTGAATTAGGTTTATAAATTTTGTTGATAACTCCCATCTGAAGACCGAATCAAGTGACACACCGTTAGGGATGAATTAATGAGCTTAGAGCTCCAAATGTTATGAACAATTCAGAGTTGTTGATGATATGAACGACTCATGATCCTGTGAGCCAAGGCCTCTAAATGCTATGAACAACTTAGGGTTAAGATGACATGAACAACTCTAGGTCCTGAGCACAGGGCTCTAGATGCCATGAACAACTCAGGGTTATGGTTGACATGAACGACTTTGAGTTGTGAGATCAGGACTCTAGATGCAATGAATAGCTCAAGATGGTGGATGACATGAATGATTTCGAGTCGTGAGCTTAGGGGTTTAGATGCTATGAACAACTCAAGCTTAGGGCTCTAAATGTTATGAACAACTCAAGACTATGGATGACATGAACAACTTCGGGTCGTGAGCTCAGAGCTTTAAATACTATGAGCAGCTTAGAGCTATGGTTGACATGAATGACTTTGAGTTATGAGCTTATGCCTTTAGATGCAATGAATAGCTCAAGGCTGTGGATGACATGAATGATTTTGGGTCGTGAGCTTAGGGCTCTAGATGCTATGAACAACTCAAACAACTTATAATTATGAATGATATGAATGACTCAGGATCTTATGAGCGCGGGTCTTTAAATGATATGAGCCGCTTAAGGTTTTGATTGAGGTGAACAACTCCAGGTCGTGAGCTTAGGGATCTAGATGCCATGAACAGGTCAGAGTTATGGATGATATGAACGACTCGGGATCCTATGAGCTCAGGCCTTTAGATGCTTTGAACAGCTCAGGGCAATGGATGATATGAATGATTCTGCATCATTAGCTCAAGCCTCTAAATGCTATGAACAACTAAGGGTTGTGGTTAACATGAAAGACTCCAATTTATGAGCTCAAGACTCTATATGTTATGCACGACTCAAGGTTGTCGATGAAATGAAAGACACTGACTCGTTAGCTTAGGAATCTAGTTGCCATTAACAACTCAGGGTTGTCATTGACATGAATGACTCTGGGTCATGACCTAAGGCCTCTCGATGCTATTAACAACTCAAGGCTATGGATACATGAACAAATTTGGGTTATAAGATCAGGTCTCTAGATTCTGTGAACAACTCAAGATTGTTGTTGATTCGTTCCCAATTGGTGTCTCAGCTGATTCATGTCCTCTTAATGGTCCCTGACAGTGGTGCCATTTGATACGTGTCTAGCTGGTGTCCCTTGATTTTGGTCCTCAGGGAGTAATCAACAAAATTTATAACCTATTACACCATATACTAGGATAGCCTTAGCTAGCATAGCATAGTGGCTCTAGGGTCGTTCACTGGGATGGGTTTTCACTTTACAATTGATATCAATTCAAAGCTGAATTGGTGCCTTTTCATTTCAAGGTTAGCTTTAAAAGAAAACATAATCTTTGGTGGAAAAGGTTTGGTTTTAAGCTAACCAAAAATAGTAACTGATTTTAATTACAAAGAAAAGTGTTTCTTGGAGTTTAGATCACTAGGCTCAGATTCTTTGTACAAAAAGGGAGGTCCGGTCACTTGTTTCTTTTCCTCGCAATAGAGAATTAACATATAGTTAATTCTCTAACCGGTGTGGTACAGATGCTTCCCTTTAATGGGTTCAAACACTAATTCCCTCTCACTGATGCACCTTGCAATGGCTCGTGCCTCTCACCTAGCATTTTCCATTCAAGGTGATCCTTAACCTTGGATTACTCGTCAAAAGCTCGCAAGAGATAACTAATGGATGTCTCCTTGGAGTCCAAAAGCTTACCAAGTGTTGGCTATTCTAAAAAATCCTACCTCTAAACCACCTCCCAAAGGCTCGCAAGAGATAAACAAGTGCATCTCAATGGATGGAGGTCACTTGCCTTACCAAGTGTTAGCCCAGGTGATTTAAAGGCGTTTTAAGTTAACTAAAAAGATAAAAACTATTAACGGGTCACACTTTCTCTTCATTAAAAACCAAAACAACAAAACTTCCAATTTATGCATGAGGAAACTTACCCGGCTTTCTTCACTCCAAGAGACGAAGAGCCTAACCTCTCATCCTCTGTGGAAAAATCCTTAGAGTTTGATTGGCTAGAAAGAAAACTAACGAGAAAACAAAAACAAAAATATATGAAGGAAAAACAGAGCAAGTGCTCTGTAATATATATTTCTTCCTTCCGCCGATTACATGATGATTCTTGTGTAAAGAAAATTACAAACTATATATAGGAGGTTATCCACCCTTTGTTCTTACTTAAAGACTAAGGAATCCTATGATAGGTGGGTTACAAGGAGAGTTTGGGGATTTAGACATCAAATATCTAAAGAAAATATCTCAAAATGTCGGTCGGGAAGCTTCAGAAGAACACCGCGGCACTGTGCAAAATGGCTGCGAAATTTTCGCAGGAAAAGGACAACATTTTCGCAACCAAAGGCTGATTTCGCAGCCGTGCAACATTCTGCCAATGGCTGTAATTCTCTCATTTCAACTCCGAATTGCGCACCGTTTGAAGCATTGGATTGTTGAATTCCTGAGCTTTGAAAAAAAACTCTTCGGGTAAGCGCTATCAGAGGATCCGGACATGTCTGACTAGGGAAGTTGAAACGCCCTCCTCTCCCATCCGGCATCAGGCGCCGGATGTGAAATATCCGGAGAAGGTGGAGCATCGACAGGACAGAATTTCAGATGTGAGATATTCGGAGAAGGTGGAACGTCGGCCGGACAGAATTCTTCCCCGGGTGGAATGAGCTATGCCACACGTCGCAAGGGGGACCGTCTGCGTGTGCAAGGGAGAGAGAGCCATGCGACATTTTTTAGGGAGGATCCCATACTCCTTGCATTCCGGATTTGCTTATGGAAAAGGACTTCAAAGCTTCGTTTCTTCATGTTTCTGAGCTTTCCATTGCTTTGCCATGGATTCCAAAGAACTCTCCTCAATCTCGGATTGCTTTGGTGATAAAAAAGCTATCAAAACACCAAAACTTAACACAATTTGATTAGAATTGATTGCAAAGGGTCCTTAACATGTTAATTGGGTTAAAAGGTGATAACTACTATTCAAGAGTGTTTAAAAGAGTTAATTACAAGCTATCAAATAGCACTTTTTGAGTAGTAATCAGTTGTTGACATGAAAGACTCTAGGACGTGAGTGCAATGGTCTATATGCAACAAACAACTCAGGGTTGTGATTGACATGAACAACTATGGGTCGTGAGCTCAGAGCTTAAGATGCTATGAAAAATTCAAGGTTGTGGATGAAATGAACAACTCTAGGTCGTGAGCTCAGGGCTGTAGATGCTATTAACAACTCAAGGTTGTGGATGACATGAATGACTTTGGGTCATGAGCTTAGGCCTCTAGATTCTATTAACAACTAAGAGATGTGGTTGACATGACTGACTTTGATTTGTGAGCTTAGGGTATGGATGACATGAACGACTCTGGGTTGTGAATAACATGAATGACTCTACTTCATGAGATTAGGCCTTTAGATTCTATGAACAGCTCAGGGCTTTGGTTGACAAGAAAGACTCCGAGTTGTGAGCTTAAGGCTCTAGATGCTATGCATAACTTAAGGCTATTGATGATAAGAAAGACTCCAAGTCGTTAGTTCGAGGATTTAGATGCTATGAACATCTCAGGGCCATGGTTGACATGAATGAATTTGGGTCATGAACTTAGAGTTCTTGATGCCATTAACAACTGATGGTTGTATTTGACATGAACGACTTTGTGTCCTAAGCTCAGGGCTTTAGATGATATGAACTACTCAGGGTTGTGGTTAACATGAAGGACTTTGGGTCATGAGCTTAAGGCTCTAGATGCTACGAACAATGTAGGTTTGTGGTTGACATGAACACTCTAGGTCATGAGCTTAGGGCTCTAGATGCTCTTAACAACTAAATGTTATGGATGACATAAATGACACCGGTCATGAGCTAAGGCCTCCAGATTCTATGAACAACTCAGGTCTATGGTTGACATAAAAGAGTCCAGGTCAGGAGCTAAGGGTTGTAGATGCCATACACAAGTCTGGGTTGTCGATCACATGAAAGACTTTAGGTTGTGAGTTGAGGACTTTAGATGATATGAATAACTCAGGGTTGTGGATGACATGAACGACTCTAGGTCATGAGCTCTAGACTACATATACTATAAAAAATTCAGGGTTGTGGTTGACATGAACAACTTCGGGTTATGAACTCAAGGCTCTAGGTGCTTTGAACAACTCAAAGTTATAAACTGCTCAAGGTTGTGGATGACATGAATGACTCCGGGTCCTGATCACAGGGCTTTAGATGTTATAAACTACTCCTGGTGCTAGTTGACATGAGTTGATTACTACTTAAAAAGTGCTATTTGATAGCTTGTAATTAACTCTTTTAAACACTTTTGAGAAGTAGTTATCACCTTTTAACCCAATTAACATATTAAGGACCCTTGCAATCAATTCTAATGAAATTGTGTCAAGTTTTGGTGTTTTGATAGCTTTTTGATCACCAAAGCAATCCGAGATTGAGGATAGTTCTTTGGAATCCATGGCAAAGATGTCCGGACAGGGCGTCCGGACACACCATCGAAGGGTGGCGGAACGTGGGCTGTAGCAAGCTGTCGAAATGACATAGCAAGGCTTGCTCACATTAGTCAATGATCCGGACAACATATCCGGATAGGATATGCTATCGTCCGAAGTGTGATGTTCACGAGTGTCGTGTGCTTCTCCCTGAGGGAGTCCGGATAGGGGAGCGCGCCACATGTCCTCTTAGGGAATCTGAATGGAGTTGCTCCGGATAGCGACGCGCGACATAGCTCATTCCACCCAGGTAGGAATTCTATCCGGCCGACTTTCCACCTTCTCCTGATATTTAACATTCGGAATTCCGTCCGCTGACATTTCACCTTCTCCGGATATTTCACATCCGGATGGGAGAAGAGGACGTTTCAACTTCCCTGGTCAGACATGTTCGGATCCTCTAATCGGATATTTCACATCCGGTGCTTGACGTCGGATGGGAGAGGAGGACGTTTCAACTTCCCCGGTCAGACATGTCCAGATCCTCTGATAGTGCTTACCCGGAGAGTTTTTCTCTCAGTATACAGTGTCGCAGTGTTCTCCTGAAGCTTCCTGATATTTTCGACCGACTTTTTGAGATATTTTGCTTTAGATATTTCATGTCTAAATCCCCAAACTCTCCTTGTAACCCACCTATCATAGGATTCCTTAGTCTTTAAGTAAGAACAAAGGGTGAATAACCTCATATATATAGTTTGTAATTTTCTTTACATAAGAATAGAATATAGAGTTGGGAGCTTGTTCTCAGACGCATCATTTGTACAATTTTGCAAGAAATATATTTTACAGAGCACTTGCTCTGTTTTTTCATATATATTTTTGTTTTCTCGTTAGTTTTCTTTCTAGCCAAACAAGCTCTGAGGAAGTTTCCTCAGAGAATGAGTGGCTAGACTTTTAGTTCCTTGGAGCTAAGGTTGCCGGGAAAGGTTCCAAGTGCAAGAATTTATAGCTTTGTGGTTTCAGCCATTAATGAAGAGAAAGTGTGTTCCTTTAATGATTTCTATGTTTTTAGTTAACTTAAAACACCTTCAATTCACTTAAGTGAACACTTGGTAAGGCAAGTGATCTCCGTCCATGGAGATGCACTAGTTTACCTCTTGCAAGCTTTTGGGAAGTGACTTGAAGGTAGGATTTTCTAGAATTGCCAACACTTGGTAAGCTTTTGGACTCCAAGGAGACATCCATTAGTTATCTCTTGCGAGCTTGAGAAGGGAAGTCCAAAGTTAAAGATCATCTTGAATGGCAAATGCTAGGTGAGAGGCACGAGCCATTGCAAGTTGCATCAGTGAGAGGGAATTAGAGCTGAAATCCATTTAAAGGATACATCTGTACAGCACCGATTAGAGAATTGACTATATGTTAATTCTCTAATGCGAGGAAATGAACCAAATGACCGGAGCTCTGTTTTTGCATAAGGAACCTCCTTTGTGAACCCAAACCTCCAAGGAATGTTTTTATTTATAAGTAATTTCCATTACTTTCTTTTTAGTTAGCTTGAAACAAAACCTCGTTTAACCAAAGTTTGTGTTCTATTTCTTAAGCTAACCTTGAAATGAAAAAGCACCAATTTAACTTTGAATTGGTATCAGTTGTGAGTTGAAAACCCTTCCCAGTGAACGATCCTAGAGCCACTATGCTATATTAGCTAAAGCTATCCTAATGCATGGTGATATAGGTTATAAATTTTGTTGATTACTCTCTCAATCAAAGAGCACCATCTAGACATGAATCAGCTGAGACACCAATTGGGAACGAATCAAATGGTGCCGTTGCCGGGGAAGGTGCCAACTTCATAGTGATATTATTTCAGTTTACTTGTGGTTTTCATCACAAGTTTGGTGAGTTTTCTGTCATTTTACTAACTCTTTTAGTTGTTTCTTTTACTCATTTCTATTCTAGCATAGCTTTTAATTTAGTTTTAGTTAATCAAACTCTTTTTAGTAGTTTTGTTTTTTTTCTCTTTGTTACAGTTGATACTAGTTGTGTATGCCAAATTGGATACAAGATAGTGGAGGAAGGCTTGTTAAACTTGAAACACCTCATAACAAGGAGTTGAAAATGAGAATCCCTATGCCCATATCAAGGAATTTGAAGATGTTTGTAATACATTCCGAGATGGAGGAGCTTCTATCGACCTGATGAGGCTTAAATTATTTCCTTTTACTTTAAAGGATAAGGCCAAGATTTGGCTTAATTCTTTAAGGCCAAGGAGTATCCGTTCTTGGACTTATTTACAAGCTGAATTCCTCAAGAAGTTTTTTCCTACTCACAGAACAAATGGCTTGAAAAGGCAAATTTCAAACTTCTCAACTAAAGAGAATGAGAAATTCTATGAGTGTTGGGAAAGATACATGGAAGCCATTAATGCTTGTCCTCACCATGGCTTTGATACATGGCTATTGGTGAGTTATTTCTATGATGGGATGTCTTCCTCAATGAAGCAACTCCTCGAAACAATGTGTGGAGGGGATTTCATGAGTAAGACTCCTGAGGAAGCTATGGATTTCTTGAGTTATGTAGCTGAAGTCTCAAGGGGATGGGATGAACCGCACAGAGGAGAAGTGGGAAAGATGAAGTCTCAACCAAATGCTCTTTATGCTAAGGCTGGGATGTACACCTTGAATGAAGATGTTGATATGAAAGCAAAATTTGTAGCTATGACAAGAAGAGTGGAAGAGCTAGAATTGAAAAAGATGCATGAAGTGCAAGCTGTTGCTGAAACACCAGTGAAAGTAAAGCCATGTTTTATTTGTCAATCTTATGAACACTTGGTGGAGGAGTGCCCTACAATTCCAGTTGCTAGAGAAATGTTTGGAGAACAAGCAAATGTCATTGGACAATTCAAGCCCAATAGCAATGCTTCGTATGGCAATACTTACAACTCAAGTTGGAAGAATCATCCAAATTTTTCATGGAAGCCAAGAGCACCTCAGCACCAATAGCCGGCTCAACCATCTCAACCATCTCCACCATCCCAACAAGTTTCAAGTTTTGAACAAGCAATAGTGAATCTCAACAAGGTTGTGGGAGATTTTATTGGAGACCAAAAATCCATCAATTCTCAACTCAGTCAAAGAATTGACAGTGTAGAGAATACTTTGAATAAAAGGATGGATGGGATGCAAAATGACTTATCTCAGAAGATAGATAATCTCCAATACTCAATCTTAAGGCTCACTAATTTGAACACAGTGCAAGAGAAGGGTAGATTTCCTTCTCAACCTCACCAAAACCCCAAGGGTATCCACGAATTGGAAACTCATGAGGGAGAAGCTTCACAGGTGAGAGATATTAAAGCCTTGATCACTCTAAGGAGTGGTAAAAAGGTTGAGTCACCAACACCCAAGCTATATGTTGAAGAGAAGGAAGAAGAAGAGATAAAGAAGAGGGAGGAAATGAAAGGAAAGAAGAAAGATATCAGTGAAGAGAAGGAGGACCGTGATTCAACAGTGAATGCAAATCCAGAGAAAAGCTTATTAAGGAAGAATTGATGAAGAAACACACATCTCCACATTTTCCTCAAGCTTTGCATGGGAAAAAGGGGATAAAAAATGCATCAGAAATCCTTGAAGTATTGAGGCAAGTGAAGGTCAACATTCCATTGCTGGATATGATTAAGCAAGTTCCATCATATGCAAAGTTCCTAAAGGACCTGTGTACTATCAAAAGAGGGTTGAATGTGAATAAGAAAGCCTTCTTGACTGAGCAAGTGAGTGCCATCATACAATGCAAATCTCCTTTGAAGTACAAAGATCCGGGATGTCCTACCATTTCAGTCATGATTGGAGGAAAGGTAGTGGAAAAAGCTTTGTTAGATTTGGGAGCAAGTGTGAATTTGCTACCATACTCTGTTTATAAGCAATTGGGACTTGGTGAATTAAAGCCAACATCAATCACTCTATCTTTAGCTGATAGGTCAGTGAAAATTCCAAGGGGGATAATTGAGGATGTTTTAATTCAAGTTGATAATTTCTACTATCCAGTAGATTTTGTTGTTCTTGATACTGATCCTTTAGTTAAGGAAGCTAATTATGTTCTTATCATCCTTGGAAGGCCATTTCATGCTACTTCAAATGCAATCATAAATTGTAGGAATGGACTTATGCAACTCACTTTTGGCAACATGACACTTGAGCTTAATATCTTTCATATGTCAAAGAAGCTAATTACTCCGGAAGAAGAAGAAGGTCCAGAAGAGGTATGCATTATTGACACTCTAGTGGAGGAGCATTGTGATCAGAATATGCAAGACGAGTTGAATGAAAGTCTTGAGGATCTTGAAAAAGGGTTGTCTGAACCCGCTGATGTCCTTGCTACTCTACAAGGTTGAAGGAGGAAAGAAGAGATCCTACCTCTATTCAATAAAGAGGAGGGACAAGATGATGTAACAGAAGAATTCCCGAAGCTTAATTTGAAACCTCTGCCCATGGAGTTAAAATATACATACCTAGAAGAAAATAACCAATGTCCTGTTGTTATATCTTCATCTCTTACCAGTCATCAGGAGATTTCTCTACTTGAAGTTCTTAAGAGGTGCAAGAAAGCAATAGGATGGCAAATATCTAACTTGAAAGGAATCAGTCCTTTGGTTTGTACACATCACATATATATGGAGGAAGAAGCTAAACCAATTCGTCAACCTCAAAGAAGATTGAATCCTCATTTACAAGAAGTGGTGTGAACTGAGGTACTGAAGCTACTCTAAGCGGGTATTATTTATCCCATATTTGACAGCCCCTGGGTGAGTCCTACTCAAGTGGTACCAAAGAAGTCAGGGATTACTGTGGTTCAGAATGAAAAAGGAGAAGAAATTGCTACACACCTCACTTTAGGCTGGAGGGTGTGTATTGACTATAGGAAATTGAATGCTGTGACAAGGAAAGATCATTTTCCACTCCCATTTATTGATCAGGTGCTGGAGGGAGTCTCTAGCCATCCTTTCTATTGTTTCTTGGACGGGTACTCAGGGTATTTCCAAATTGAAATTGATGTTGAAGATCAGGAGAAGACCACTTTCACATGTCCGTTTGGAACATACTCCTACAGAAGAATGTCTTTTGGTTTATGCAATGCACCTGCAACATTCCAAAGATGTATGCTTAGTATCTTTAGTGATATGGTGGAGCGAATTATGGAGGTTTTCATGGATGATATCACCATATATGGAGGTACATTTGAAGAATGCTTAGTAAATTTGGAAGCGGTTCTTAAAAGATGCATTGAAAAAGACTTGGTCCTCAACTGGGAGAAATGTCATTTTATGGTACATCAAGGAATTGTCCTTGGCCATATCATCTCCGAGAAAGGCATTGAAGTTGATAAAGCAAAGGTGGAACTTATTGCCAAATTGCCATCCCCAACCACTGTAAAAGGAGTAAGGCAATTTCTTGGCCATGTAGGGTTCTATAAGAGATTTATACAAGACTTCTCTAAGCTTTCAAGGCCTCCTTGTGAACTTTTAGCTAAGGATGCTAAGTTTGACTGGGATGAGAGATGTCAAAAGAGTTTTGATCAATTGAAGCAATTTGTTATAACCGCTCCAATAGTAAGGGCTCCTAACTGGCAATTACCTTTTGAAGTAATGTGTGATGCCAGTGACTTTGCTATAGGAGCTGTACTTGGCCAAAGAGAAGATGGGAAGCCCTATGTGATCTACTACGCAAGAAAAACATTGAACGAGGCTCAAAGAAACTACACAACTTCAGAGAAAGAATTGTTAGCTGTGGTGTTTGCTTTAGACAAGTTTCGTGCTTATTTGGTAGGGTCTTTCATCATTGTTTTCACTGACCATTCGGCCTTGAAGTATTTATTGACAAAGCAAGATGCAAAAGAAAGGTTGATTAGATGGATTCTTTTGTTACAAGAGTTTGATCTCCAAATCAGAGACAAGAAAGGGGTGGAGAATGTGGTAGCTGACCACCTTTCAAGGTTGGCTATAGCACATAATTCCCATGTATTACCTATTAATGATGACTTTCCTAAGGAATCACTTATGTTGCTAGAGAAAGCTCCTTGGTATGGTCATATTGCTAACTATTTGGTTACTGGTGAAGTTCCAAGAGAGTGGAAAGCACAAGACAGGAAGCACTTCTTTGCAAAGATTCATGCTTATTATTGGGAAGAGCCCTTCCTTTTCAAGTATTGTGCATATCAGATCATAAGGAAGTGTGTCCCTAAAGAAGAGCAACAAGGGATCCTCAGTTATTGCCATGAGAATGCCTGTGGAGGCCACTTTGCCTCTCAGAAAACAGCCATGAAGGTCTTACAATCAGGGTTTACTTGGCCATCGCTTTTCAAAGATTCCCACATCATGTGTAGGAGTTGTGATAGATGCCAAAGACTTGGGAAGCTTACAAAAGAAACCAAATGCCCATGAACCCCATCCTTATAGTTGATCTTTTTTATGTTTGGGGTATTGACTTCATGGGACCTTTCCCAATGTCTTTTGGTAACTCTTATATATTAGTAGGGGTGGACTATGTTTCCAAATGGGTGGAGGCAATCCCCTGTAAACATAATGATCACAGGGTGGTTCTTAAATTTCTTAAGGAGAACATCTTCTCAAGATTTGGGGTGCCCAAGGCCATAATCAGTGATGGAGGTACTCATTTTTGCAACAAACCTTTTGAAACCCTATTAGCCAAGTATGGAGTGAAGCATAAGGTAGCTACACCTTATCATCCTCGAACTTCCGGGCAAGTGGAGCTAGCAAACAGGGAAATAAAAAACATACTGATGAAAGTGGTGATTACAAGCAGAAAAGATTGGTCTATTAAACTACATGATTCATTATGGGCATATAGAACAGCTTATAAGACTATTCTTGGCATGTCCCCCTATCATCTCGTCTATGGCAAAGCATGCCACCTCCCTGTAGAAGTTGAATATAAGGCTTGGTGGGCAATCAATAGGTTGAACATGGACTTGATCAGAGTTGGGGCAAAGAGGTGCTTAGACCTTAATGAGATGAAGTAATTAAGAAATGATGCTTACATCAATTCCAAAGTTGCAAAACAGAGGATGAAGAAGTGGCATGATCAACTAATCTCCAACCAAGAATTACAGAAAGGACAAAGAGTCCTATTCTATGACTCAAGGCTCCATATCTTTCGAGGGAAGCTCAAATCAAGGTGGATAGGTCCTTTCATTATTCACCAAGTACATCTCAATGGAGTGGTGGAATTACTAAATTCCAATGGCATAGACACCTTTAGAGTCAATGGTCATCGCCTCAAGCATTCATTGAGTCGTTCAAGCCAGAAAATGAGGAAACCAACCTCCTTGAGCCACAAAAAGCCTGAGCACCAAAGGGTTAGATGGACTTGGTTTCACCAAAGTCCATAATTTTGTTAAATATGTTAATTTTTAAGTTTTGTAAATTATTTAATTGTAATTTTAGTCTTGAAATTATGTAAATTGTAACTAACTTAATCTTTTTGAATGATTAAAATCAGGAGGAATTTCAAGAAAATCGAAAGAAGCTGCTTCGAGCTCATGCCATTCCCAGCTCATCAGAGCCATCACAGGCCCCTTCTTTTGTTAATCAGCCTATGCCTCATCAGGAGCCTCCTACAGGAGAAGCAGCTGAGCCATCATTTCCACAGCATCACTCCATGTCACTCAGGAGGTACCACTTCCTCCCTATTTTTCAATCGCTTTTATCACATTGAGGACAATGTTCAGCTTGGTTGGGGGGAGAGTTGAGGAAGGAAGTTTTTGTTATTAATCCTAAGTTATTTTGGTAATTTAGTTGCTTTTTGCTTAATTTTAAAATTTTTTTTCTACTCTCCATGGTTATTAAGGAAAAATTTTCAAAATGAAAAAGGAGAAATTGAATTTTTGTCTTTTCACTTGACTTAGATCTTGTATTATGCTTACTAAAGTTGATGAATTGTTGAAACTTCTATTGAATTCAACCTTAGTTCTTCCACTTTAAGCTATTCACACACTATGCACAATAGGTTCCCATTACAAGATGAAAAACTATTTCCCTCTTGACTTAGGAAAATTTTAGACTTGGTACCTTTAACCTCATTTTAATAGTGTTGGGACACCTTATAAAAGGCCAATGAGCCTTTGAAAAAAAAATGAAGAAAAAATGTTTACTTGCCTTGAAACCTGAGCAAGGTCTGAGGGGTATATGGTGAAAATATTTAAAACCCGGTGCCCTAAGCCTTCATTGGTTGGGAGTCATCGACCTCAATGCTCGTTACAACGGTGAATAGGTGGAGTTTAACATACTGTAGGTGCTTGGGTATTAAAATTCATTCTCAAAAGTCTAGGGTAAAATCTGAGGAGTTAGTGGTTGAAAGATCCTTAAAACTTGATGTCGTAAACCTTAATGGGTTGGGAGTCATCGATGGACCCCCGTTACATGGACAAGTTAGAAAAGAATACCTTTAGCCTTGTACTCCTATAATGAAAAAAAAATTGTGAAAAAAAAAAAGGCGCGTTCTTAGCTTATTAGAGGTTGATTAGTTTGCTAAGATTTGAAAAAGAACTAGGTTTGGGGGAGAGAGCAGTTCAACATACTATATTCGGAAACTAATAAATAACACTTAGATTTTTGTGGAAGAGTAAGGTTTGGCCTTTTGGGAGTGGAAACTCTTTTAAAGCTTAAATTTGCATAATGCCTTATCTTTAAGAATTGTGATTAGACAAGTTATTTGATAACTCTTGTTAAAGTTTGAGTTTTATTTTTTTAATGTTCCATGTGAGAGTTAGATCATCATGCCACTTGAAAATTGTTTTTTGATCAGCATGATGTTGTAAATTATAGTACTGTTTATTTTTATTTTTCTCTCCTTCATTGCTAAGGGACTACCAATATGTCGGTTGGGGGGAGTGATTACTACTCAAAAAGTGCTATTTGATAGCTTGTAATTAACTCTTTTAAACACTTTTGAGTAGTAGTTATCATCTTTTAACCCAATTAACATATTAAGGACCCTTGCAATCAATTCTAATCAAATTGTGTCAAGTTTTGGTGTTTTGATAGCTTTTTGATCACCAAAGCAATCCGAGATTGAGGAGAGTTCTTTGGAATCCATGGCAAAGATGTCCGGACAAGGTGTCCGGACACACCATCGGAGGGCGGCGGAACGTGGGCTGTAGCAAGCTGTCGAAATGATGTAGCAAGACTTGCTCACATTAGTCAATGATCCGGACAACATATCTAGATAGGATATGCTATCGTCCAGAGTGTGATGTTCATGAGGCCGTGTGCTTCTCCCTGAGGGAGTCCGGATAGGGGAGTATGCCACATGTCCTCTTGGGGAATCCGGATGGAGTTGCTCCAGATAGCGACACGCGACATAGCTCATTCCACCCGAGTAGGAATTCTATCTAGCCAACTTTCCACCTTCTCCTGATATTTAACATCCGAAATTCCGTCCGTCGACATTTCACCTTCTCTGGATATTTCACATCCGGATGGGAGAGGAGGACGTTTCAACTTCCCCGGTCAGACATGTTCAGATCCTCTGATCGGATATTTCACATCCAGTGCTTGACGCCGGATGGGAAAGGAGGATGTTTCAACTTCCCCGGTCAGACATGTCCGGATCCTCTCATAGTGCTTACCCGAAGAGTTTTTCTCTCAGTATACAGTGTCGCAGTGTTCTCTTGAAGCTTCCTGATATTTCCGACCGACTTTTTGAGATATTTTGCTTTAGATATTTCATGTCTAAATCCCCAAACTCTCCTTGTAACCCACCTATCATAGGATTCCTTAGTCTTTAAGTAAGAACAAAGGGTGAATAACCTCATATATATAGTTTGTAATTTTCTTTACATAAGAATAGAATATAGGGCTGGGAGCTTGTTCTCAGACGCATCATTTGTACAATTTTGCAAGAAATATATTTTACAGAGCACTTGCTCTGTTTTTTCATATATATTTTTGTTTTCTCGTTAGTTTTCTTTCTAGCCAAACAAGCTCTGAGGAAGTTTCCTCAGAGAATGAGTGGCTAGACTTTTAGTTCCTTGGAGCTAAGGTTGCCGGGAAAGGTTCCAAGTGCAAGAATTTATAGCTTTGTGGTTTCAGCCATTAATGAAGAGAAAGTGTGTTCCTTTAATGATTTCTATGTTTTTAGTTAACTTAAAAACACCTTCAATTCACTTGAGTGAACACTTGGTAAGGCAAGTGATCTCCATCCATGGAGATGCACTAGTTTACCTCTTGCGAGCTTTTGGGAAGTGACTTGAAGGTAGGATTTTCTAGAATTGCCAACACTTGGTAAGCTTTTGGACTCCAAGGAGACATCCATTAGTTATCTCTTGCGAGCTTGAGAAGGGAAGTCCAAAGTTAAAGATCACCT
The DNA here is from genome assembly GCF_030704535.1 of Vitis vinifera. Taxonomy (NCBI): domain Eukaryota; kingdom Viridiplantae; phylum Streptophyta; class Magnoliopsida; order Vitales; family Vitaceae; genus Vitis; species Vitis vinifera. The sequence goes on from NC_081812.1 coordinate 7,526,543, forward strand.
TGAATGGAAAATGCTAGGTGAGAGGCACGAGCCATTGCAAGTTGCATCAGTGAGAGGGAATTAGAGCTGAAATCCATTTAAAGGATACATCTGTACAGCACCGGTTAGAGAATTGACTATATGTTAATTCTTGATGCGACTCATGGTAGCTTAGCTTTAAAGGCGTATCAACAAAATTTATACCTTAAATACTATTACTAAAGTAGCCAAGCTACTATAGCATAGTGGTTCTAGGATCGTTCACTGGGAAGGGTTTTCACAAACACAAGTGATATTCAAATTAGGAAAATAAGTGATTTTCTTATGGATGTTAGCTTTAAAAGAAGATGTAAATATTTTAGAAAGATTTAAACTAATCTAAGCTAACATTAAAGACTAAAATGAAAGGGTGTAAAAACAAGTTTCTCAAAGATAGGATAGCTATGCTCTGGCTCTTATGCAAATTGGAAATCTCAGGATAGGCTCCTCGCGTTGGGGTTGCAACTATGGTGATGCTTGCTTCCCGAACCGGTATGGATTTAGCAAATCAAGTTTTAATCCTTTAAAATGGCAAAACAGATGGTAGTGAATTTCATCAATGGTTATTCACCTTAGACTTCCTTTGAATGGCTCGTAAGAGATAACTAATGGTCTAAAGCCAAAAGCTTACCAAATATTGGCAACTCAAAGTCATTCCAGGTGATAAACTCACCTTTCAATGGCCATTGAAATTGGTTCTAACAGATTAATGCAAAACTTGGAATTGAAAACCTCACCTTCCAATAGCTCGTAGGAGATAACTAATGGATAGAAATCCAAAAGCTTATCAAGTATTGGCCGTTGGAAGTTGTCCAAAGGAAATAAAAACCAAACTTTGCATTAATGAACCATTAATGAAAAACGACTACCTTACCTTCCAGGTGGGAGAAATTTCCATGGGATTGCATCCAAACCATCACATAACATCCATACTTTGAGAAACTAAAAGTTTTAGCCAATCATCCTCTAAGGAAAAGCCCTCAGAGGCTGTTTGGCTACTAAGAAAATAGAAATGGGGAAAAACAGGAGAAGAGAGAAAAACAAAGCTTTATATATTTCTAAGTTAATGTACAGAGGATCGATCCCCCAATCATCCCCCTCCCCTTTTGGAGGTGTTGTGCACCTCTATATATAGCAAATTTACAAGACAAAGCTTTATGTCGGTTGAATACAAGGTTACAAAAGGAATTTACACGAGAAAATATCAAGCTAAAAATATTTGGGAAGTCGGTGGTGCGTGCGTGGAGAAACATAGGATTCAAAGGAATTTTGCAAGGTGCCTAAATCCTCCTTGCGAAATTTTCGCAAGGTATTTCCTCATGGTGCGAAATGGCCAAATTTCGCACCATGAGGAAAATCTCCTTGCGAAATTGGTCATTTGGCATGATGCAGTTGTCTTATGAAGGCCATATCTTCCTCATTTTAGCTCCAAATCATACACGGTTTGAAGCGTTGGATTCTTGACTTCTTGAGCTTTGAAATGGTATATAGCATGTAGAAAATGGACTTCGGGAAGTGCTTCAAAAGTGCGAAATAATACTGCAGCTGTTTTCTTCACTCTGTTTTCCTCTTCTCCATTGCTTGTGCTCGTGTTTCCACTTGAAATTCAAGCCTGTAATCATCCAAAATCCTTGCTTAACTCACCCAAATAGCTCCTCCATCAATTGGCATGCTTGAATTGGTTCATAAGCTGATAAAAACTTGGAAACTTGCCACAAAATGGTTAAAACCAATTACTAAGGACCTTAATGAATTAATTGGGTTAAATGAATATGATTACTACTGAAAGGTGCTTAAAACCATTATTATTAGGTCTACAAAATCGCACTTTTTGGTAGTAATCACACCCCCCAACCGACTCATTGCTAGTCCCTTAGCAATGGAGGAGATAAAAACTAAGTAAACTATAATAATATACATAAAAGGGATCATGCAAATCACTCCAAAAAATGATATGAGTGGCATGATGGACATCCATGGATCAATAAAGATGTGAAACTCAACCTATAATAAGAGTTGTCAAAGCATTCACTTGACCATAGAGTACAAAGAATGGATATTATGCAAGTTTAAGCATCAAAAGAATTTCCACTCTCAAAAGATCCAAATCAAATTCTTCCACTAAAAGCTAAGTGTTAATGTGATTAGCTTCCGAGTATAGTATGGATAACTATCATCTCCCCCCAACCTAAGTCTTTCTTTAAGCTTTAGCAAAATTAACCATCTCTTGATAGGCTAGGAACGCACCTCTTATTCACAATTCTTTTTCACTTACTAAACTTAACCAATTCACCCATGTAACAAGCAGAGGATCAGTGACTCCCAACCAATAAAGGCTTAGGGCACCAGGCTTTAAAGGCTTTCGCCACCCCTTCGGACCATGCTCAGGTTTCAAGGCAAGCAAAGAAGTTTATTCTATATTTTTTTTCTTTTTCTTTTTCTTTTTCTTTTTTCTATTTTTTCAAAGACTCATTGGTCTTTATGAGGTGTCCCAACACTATTAAAGAGAGGTTAAAGGTGTCAAATTATGATTTCTCAAGCTTAGAGGGTGAAATAGTTTCACATCTTATAACTGGAATCTAATGTATGTGTGTGCGAATAGCTTAAGGTGGAAGAGATAAGTTTGCATGCAAAGGGAGTTTCAACAATTCATCAACTTTTAGAAGAGCATAATACAAACTCTAAGACTCATGTAATCAAGTTGAAATTCGACTTCTCTCATTTAATTTTGAGAGTTAATCCTTAATATCCATGGAGTTTAAAGCAAAAAAATTTTAAATTTAAACAAAAAGTAGCTAATTTAACTAAGTATGATAAAAATTTTAACTAATACTTACTTCCTCATCTCTCCCCTCAACCGAGATGAACATTGTCCTCAATGTTTGAATCGAAAATAAGGAGGAAGGAAGTGGTACCTCATGTGATGTGGACTTGGAGTTGGGAAGGTTGAACCACCTGTTTCAAAATTCAAAAATTGAATGAGAGAGGAATTTATACTAAATATTTACAAAAATGATGAGTGGGCCCCACTTTGAGCAATTGAGGACAAGGCTCAAAGGGTCCATGCCATGATGGTATACTCATATAAGTTGCAATGACATTTGAATGTAGCTTGCAGGGGTGTTAAAATTGGAGATTTTTGGCTAAAACAGGGGAAAACAAAGGAGGAGTGAACAGTGAGTGCCAAAATTGGCAGAGTCACTGTTCACCTCCTTTGAAGCCCGACTGTGTGTTTTCCAAGTTTTGGGAAAAAATTCAAAAATGGTTTTTTAAAAGGTATGGTTAGGCTCTAAACAAGATTCCTAAGGTGTTTGGGTAGTTTTTAAATGATGAAAAACAAAATTAAATGATGGAAAATGAAAATCAAAGTGGACGGCCATGCATGGAATGGTTTTGAAATTCGATTTTTAAAAAGTTTTGGATGGATGGGATTTCTAAAATTGGGTTCCTAAGGCTTAGAATGGATGAAGGGAAGGTTTCTAATGGGAGAAAACTAGAAAATTGGTGAAAGGTGGAGAATTTAGAATGGTGGTGTGCGGCTATGGAGGTTGTGGAAGAAGGTGAATAGTATTTTTGGCTTAGAATGGTGTTTGTTTTTGGAAGAAATTGGGTTTGGATTTGAAAAAAAAAGGTTTGGAAATGCATTCATGAATTTTTAAACTTGGAAAAACATGGAATTCAAGAAAAAGGCCTTCCCAAGAGCTTTGTTTTTAGAAATTAGCTTGAAAATCATTTCGCACCAAGATAAACAAGGTGCGAAAGTTTTCGCACTGGTAATTGAGGTGCGAAGATAGCATCCTAGGAGGCTTGGCTTTCCAAAATGTATAGAAATTCCTTTTCGCACCATGCACTGTCACTGTGCGAAAAATTCGCACTGAGTGTGTTCATGGTGCGAAATTCCACTAAGAGCTTTGCTTATGCATTTTGGCTCCCCTGTTTCCTCTGTTTCACCTCCATTTCGATTTTTGCAAGCATCGTACCTGCATGAACACTTCAAAACTCATCTTAAAAACATATTAAAACTAAATTAAAGCTAAGAATTCAAACTAAAACATGCATAAATTTAAAGAAAGCATAGAATTTAAATGAAGCTGATAGCATGTACCCCAAAAAGAAGATGAACTATTTAGCTCATCCTCACTCACACACCCACTTCATGCTGAATTCCCCCTGGATCCCAAACAAAATTGGCATCCTTCCCATTTGGTCCAAGGGAATTCGTTTCTCTTCTCTTCCCTAGAGAAGTGGATGCTTTAAAGGGTTCAGGTAACCCTTTATCATCTTGAACCTTATGATTTTCAATGGAAGGTTGGTTCATAGAGTTGTCATAGCAATCCCCCACCAAAGTGTCGATCTTCAACACTTTCCTTGATCTTTTTGCATTGGTTCCTTGAAGGTTATGGTGGGGTTGAGGAGGAAGCTTCCTTTTCCCCCTTGCTATGTCGAGATTGGTGAGCTTTTTAATGGAGTCTTGAACTTTTTCTATCCTTAGTGATAGATCATTATAAACCCCCTCCATTCTTACATTTATTGAACTCTCCAAATTATCAATCTTTTCATTAAGAAGAGAGTTGATCTTTTGTTGCTCACCTACAAAGTCCTCCATGACTTTGCTTATCTTCAAAATGGCTTGCTCCAATGAAGATATACTCATTGATGGTTGAGGTTGAGGTTGGCTTGTAAGGTTGGGATGGTTTATATACTCAAATGAAGTTGGCATGGCTTGTGGTTGTGCTTCAGTATGCACATTCCTCAATTCAAACTCTTCTATCCTTCTAGCCATAGATGCTAGCTTTGCCTTCATGCTCATGTCTTCATTCAAAGCATCCTTACTACCCCATTGGCTTTGTTGAACTTGTCTTTTCCCTAATTCAATCTAATCCCTCATGGATAAGTATGCAAATTTGTCCTTCTTATGATCACAATGAGAGCTTTGATCTTCATGTGGAATTTCCATTTCTAAAAAAAAATGATATTCAACTAAGGCTCCTTTTTTTTCAACTTGTACCAGGGTTCCCTCTTGGTCTCGAATCCAACAAGGAATGCACAAATTGAAATTAAAACAAAAATAAAAGAAAAGAGAATAAAAAATTTAACTAATAAAAACTAAACTAAAAAAAATTATAAGAAAACTCACCAAACTTGTGATGAAGATCACAAGTTACCCTTAATGGTTGCTTCACTGTGCTTGTGGCACCTTCCCCGGCAACGGCGCCATTTGATGCGACTCATGGTAGCTTAGCTTTAAAGGCGTATCAACAAAATTTATACCTTAAATACTATTACTAAAGTAGCCAAGCTACTATAGCATAGTGGTTCTAGGATCGTTCACTGGGAAGGGTTTTCACAAACACAAGTGATATTCAAATTAGGAAAATAAGTGATTTTCTTATGGATGTTAGCTTTAAAAGAAGATGTAAATATTTTAGAAAGATTTAAACTAATCTAAGCTAACATTAAAGACTAAAATGAAAGGGTGTAAAAACAAGTTTCTCAAAGATAGGATAGCTATGCTCTGGCTCTTATGCAAATTGGAAATCTCAGGATAGGCTCCTCGCGTTGGGGTTGCAACTATGGTGATGCTTGCTTCCCGAACCGGTATGGATTTAGCAAATCAAGTTTTAATCCTTTAAAATGGCAAAACAGATGGTAGTGAATTTCATCAATGGTTATTCACCTTAGACTTCCTTTGAATGGCTCGTAAGAGATAACTAATGGTCTAAAGCCAAAAGCTTACCAAATATTGGCAACTCAAAGTCATTCCAGGTGATAAACTCACCTTTCAATGGCCATTGAAATTGGTTCTAACAGATTAATGCAAAACTTGGAATTGAAAACCTCACCTTCCAATAGCTCGTAGGAGATAACTAATGGATAGAAATCCAAAAGCTTATCAAGTATTGGCCGTTGGAAGTTGTCCAAAGGAAATAAAAACCAAACTTTGCATTAATGAACCATTAATGAAAAACGACTACCTTACCTTCCAGGTGGGAGAAATTTCCATGGGATTGCATCCAAGCCATCACATAACATCCATACTTTGAGAAACTAAAAGTTTTAGCCAATCATCCTCTAAGGAAAAGCCCTCAGAGGCTGTTTGGCTACTAAGAAAATAGAAATGGGGAAAAACAGGAAAAGAGAGAAAAACAAAGCTTTATATATTTCTAAGTTAATGTACAGAGGATCGATCCCCCAATCATCCCCCTCCCCTTTTGGAGGTGTTGTGCACCTCTATATATAGCAAATTTACAAGACAAAGCTTTATGTCGGCTGAATACAAGGTTACAAAAGGAATTTACACGAGAAAATATCAAGCTAAAAATATTTGGGAAGTCGGTGGTGCGTGCGTTGAGAAACAGAGGATTCAAAGGAATTTCGCAAGGTGCCTAAATCCTCCTTGCGAAATTTTCGCAAGGTATTTCCTCATGGTGCGAAATGGCCAAATTTCGCACCATGAGGAAAATCTCCTTGCTAAATTGGTCATTTGGCATGATGCAGTTGTCTTATGAAGGCCATATCTTCCTCATTTTAGCTCCAAATCATACACGGTTTGAAGCGTTGGATTATTGACTTCCTGAGCTTTGAAATGGTATATAGCATGTAGAAAATGGACTTTGGGAAGTGCTTCAAAAGTGCGAAATAATACTGCAGACTCTGTTTTCCTCTTCTCCATTGCTTGTGCTCGTGTTTCCACTTGAAATTCAAGCCTATAATCATCCAAAATCCTTACTTAACTCACCCAAATAGCTACTCCATCAATTGGCATGCTTGAATTGGTTCATAAGCTGATAAAAACATGTAAACTTGCCACAAAATGGTTAAAACCAATTACTAAGGACCTTAATGAATTAATTGGGTTAAATGAATATGATTACTACTGAAAGGTGCTTAAAACCATTATTATTAGGTCTACAAAATCACACTTTTTGGTAGTAATCAATTCTCTAATGCAAGGAAATGAACCAAATGACCGGAGCTCTGTTTTTGCATAAGGAACCTCCCCTGTGAACCCAAACCTCCAAGGAATGTTTTCTTCATAAGTAATTTCCATTACTTTCTTTTTAGTTAGCTTGAAACAAAACCTCGTTTAACCAAAGTTTGTGTTCTATTTCTTAAGCTAACCTTGAAATGAAAAAACACCAATTTAACTTTGAATTGGTATCAGTTGTGAGTTGAAAACCCTTCCCAGTGAACGATCCTAGAGCCACTATGCTATATTAGCAAAAGCTATCCTAATGCATGGTGATATAGGTTATAAATTTTGTTGATTACTGTCTCAATCAAAGAGCACCAACTGGACATGAATCAGCCGAGACACCAATTAAGAATGAATCATGAGTGACTCTAGGTCGTGAGCTCAAGGCTCTAGAGGCAATGTACACCTATGGGTTATGGTTGACATGAATGACTTTGGGTTGTGAGCTCATGGCTTTAGATGCTATGAATAACTCAGTGCTATGGATGACATAAACGACTTTGGGTCTTGAGCTCAATCCTCTATATAATATGAATAGCTTAGGGTTTGGTTGACATGAACGATTATGGGTCGTTGATTACTACTCAAAAAGTGCTCTTTTATAGCTTGTTATAAACTCTTTTAAACACTTTTGAGTAGTATTTATTACCTATTAACTCAATTGGCACATTAAGGACCCTTACAAGTGTTACTAATAAGTTTTTGGCAAGTTTTGGTGCTTTTGGTAACTTTTTGATCATTAAAACAAGCCAAGAATGAGGGAGAACTTGGTATAGTCCATGCCAAAGCAAGATTGAAGCTAAATTACATGAAGAATCCAAGTTTTGGAGAGCTTCAAAGCCTTTGCCAAATCAATCAAGTATGCAAGGAAGAGAATCAGAGAAGGAATCTATCATTCAAGGATTTCGCAACCCTTTGCGAAATTTTCGCAACCTTGCGAAATCTTCCTGTAATCTTCAGATATTTTGCACCAACTCCGTTAGATTTTTATCTCGAGATATTTTGTGTAATTATCTATTCTTTCCTTGTAATCAGCTAAAGATCTTTTTAGATTTTTAAGATATCTAATTGAGGGGTTAAAAATATCTCTCTATATATGTTTTAAGATATTTCTTTTTGTAATATCTCGGAATCTCGAAAGCTCGAAAGAAATTCTTGGGATCACTTATAATCTCTCAGAAGAAATTCCAGAGAAGACTTGTACATTCTTTTTAGTAAGAAATATACAGAGCTTTGCTCTGCCTTACCTACTCACTTTAATTGTATTTTCTTTCTAGTCAAACAATCTTTGAGGATGTTTTCTCAAAGGATTAGTGGCTAGGCTTTTTGTTTCTTGGACTGAAGGAAACTAGGTAAGGGATTCGGATACCAAAGTGGGAGTTTTCCTTGTTTCAGTTTTTAATGAAGAGAAGGTTATGATTTATTAATGGTTTTTATATTTTTAGTTAACTTAAAATCCCTTAAAATCACCTGGGCCAACACTTGGTAAGCTTTTCAGACTCAATCCATAGAGATCCATTAGTTATCTCTTGCGAGCCTCTAGGAGGTGGTTTAAAGGTAGGATTGCCTAGAATAGCCAACACTTGGTAAGCTTTTGGATTCCCTGGAGACATCCATTAGTTATCTCCTGCGATCTTGTAAAGGGTAATTGATTACTACAGAAAAGTGCTATTTTGTAGACCTAATTATAAGGGTTTTAAGCACCTTTGTGTAGTAATCATATTCATTTAGCCCAATTAATTCATTAAGCTCCTTAGTAATAAGTTCTAACCATTTTTAGTGGCAAGTTTACATGTTTTTCATCAGCTTATGAACCAATTCAAGCATACCAATTGATGGAGGAGCTACTTGGTCGAGTTAAGCAAGGATTTTGGACGTTTACAGGCTTGAATTTCAAGTGGAAACACGAGCACAAGCAATGGGAACACCATTTCGCAAGGGGAGGCAATTCACCTTGCCAAATGACCAATTTCGCAAGGGGATTTTCCTCATGGTGCGAAATTGGCCATTTTGCACCATGAAGAAACCACCTTGCGAAATTTCGCAAGGTGGATTTAGGCACCTTGCGAAATTTGGACCTTTCATCTTCCCCCCTTTTGCGAAATGCTTTTGAAATCCCCTGTTTTGAGACGCTGTTGATGATATTCCACTGCCGGTTCTCCAAGATATTTTGCTTGACTTTTAGCTTTGTAAATACCTATTTTACCCTTGTAATCAACCAATGAAAAGGTTGCTTTTGTAATAGCTCTTGTAATTTAGCTTTTTATTGTCTTTAAATAGAGGTGAAGAGCCTCAGACACGATCATCTTGTAACCTGTAACTTTATAAGTTATAAGAGCACTTTTATTCATATGCTTCTTTTCTCTTTTCTTTCTCATTTTCTTAGTAGCCAAACATCCTTGGAGGATGAAATCCCCAAGGATGAGAGGCTAAAACCTTTTAGTTTCTTGAAGTAATGGATGCCATGTGAAGCTCCCGTGTCAGGATGGAGATTTCCAAGCCATAAATGTAAGTAGCTGAGCGTCATAAATGTTTTCATTCAAAGTAAAGCTTTTAATCCCTCTGACTTGCTTTGAATGGCCAATACTTGATAACCTTTTGGTCTCAGTGGATTCTTATTGTTAGATCCATTGACATTCATTAGTTATCTCCTACGAGCCATTGTATTGCAAGTCGAGGAGATGACCTATACCAATAAAAGAGCATTTATGAGGTTCAGCTACCCTTTTTGTAAGTTTTCAAGGACTAAAACTCAGTTGTTAAACTCATACCAGTTCGGGAAGTAAGCATCACCTTAATTGCTTCCCCAACTCGAGGTGAAGAGTCCCAAAATCTCCATTTTTACACAGTGAGTTAAGCATGGCTATCCAAAGCTTTGAGAAACTTCTTTTTCCATCTTTTAACCTATTTTCATGTTAGTTTAGTTTACAACACCTTCATCTTTTTATGTTTTCATCTTAACCTAATTTTTATTAAGAAAAGTTCATTCCATCCTCCGAACTTCACCAGTTAAAGTAAAAACCCTTCCCAGTGTTCGATCCTAGAGCCACTATGCTATAGTAGCTTTGCTACTTTAGTGTAAGGACCTTAGGTATAAATTTTGTTGATACCCTTACATGCCAAGCTACCAAGAGTCGGGTTATCAGTAATCCAAGGTGAAAGATCACCTTGAATGGCCAATACTAGGTGAGAGGTACGAGCCATTACAAGATGAATCTGTGGGAGGGATTTAGTGTTTGAAACCATTAATGGGAAGTAACTGTACCATACCAGTTCAGGAAATAACTATGGTTAAATCCCCAATGCGAGGAAAAGATCTGGAATTTCCCTTTTTGTATAAGGAACCTAAATCTAGTGACCTAAAACTCTAAGAAACCTTTTCTTTGTAGTTAAACTCAGTTACTATTTTTGGTTAGCTTAAAACCAACCCTTTTCAACCATCATTATGTTTTCTTTAAAGCTAACTTATAAAAGAAAAAGCATCAATCCAATTCTTTAAACTAATCTCATGTGTGAAATGAAAACCCATTCCTTTGGACGATCCTAGAACCACTATGCTATGCTAGCTATGCTACCCTAGTATATGGTGAATTAGGTTTATAAATTTTGTTGATAACTCCTGTCTAAGGACCGAATCAAAGGTACACCAATTGGGGATGAATCAAATGGCACCGTTGCTGGGGATGGTGCCACTTCATAGTGATATAATCTTTCCAAAACACTTGTGATCTTCATCACAAGTTTGGTGAATTTTCTTTTCTTTTACTAACTCTTTATTTATTTATTTTTATTTGTTTTTATTTTAGTTTATCTTTTAATTAGCTTTTAGTTAACCATAGTTTGTTTTCTAGAATTATTTTTCTTGTGTTTTTCTTTTGTCTTCTTTGTTTTTGTTTTTATTTCTATTTTAGTTATTACTAGTTGTGTATGCCATATTGGATACGAGACAGTGATGGAAGACTTGTGAAAATAAAAAATCCTTACAAAACAGATTGGAATTGAGTGCGAAAGTCATGGAAGCTACACTTGAAGATCAACATAGTCAACATGCTCCAAAGGAGAATATCAACGCATACCGATCCATGAGGGACCGCATGCATCCACCTCGTATGAGTGCACTATCATGTATAGTGCCGCCTATAGAGCAGCTAGTGATCCGACCACATATGTGCCACTTCTACCTACTTTCCATCTTATGGAAAGTGAGAATCCCTACGCGCATATTAAGAAATTTGAAGAGGTTTGCAATACATTCTAAGGAGGAGTTCAATCGACTTGATAAGGCTCAAGCTATTTCCTTTAACTTTAAAGGAAAAGGCCAAGTTGTAGACCCTCAATTTTGTCCCTCGACACTGGCATTTATCCTTCTGATGTCACATCCACCCATCGTTCGCATATGACACTACTAGGGCCCCTTTTGGGCTTAGTCGGTGTCCGAGCCTCGTGTGGGTTTGTGTGTGGTCCATTGTGGTGCATATGTGGTTCATTTAGGAGGGTCACCATGGCCATTTTCCTAGTCGTTCACATCACGCTATAGGAAGGAAGTGGGGTCATCCCGATGTTTTAGCCTAGTTGGGGTTTATAGGGGCATGTTGAGGTTCGGAGCACTCGGGCTTGTTTTGATCATATCTCCCTCATCCAAACTTGGAATCAAGAACCGTTTCTTTTTAGCGATTCCTTATTCTTCCAGGAACATTTTTTAAAATTTTCAAAATTTTTTGCAACCGTTCGGCTGGTTGGCAGCCGGTTCAGCCGGTTCATTAGGTCAGCCGGTGTAGAACACTGATTTTTGGTAATTGTTTTGATCATATCTCCCTCTTCCAAACTTGGAATCATGCACCGTTTTTTTTAATGGATTCCTTACTCTACTAGGAACATTCTGTCAAATTTTCAGAATTTTTCTCCATCGGGTCGACCAGTTGGCATCCGGTTCGGCCGGTTCAGCCGGTTCATTGAGTCAGCTGAGGTAAAACACTAATTCTAGTAATTTTGAGGCCCAAATCCTACATGGCTCAGGCCCATAAGCTCCAGATTGGTTTTGGGCAATGTTTTGGGTCCATTTTAGGCCTTGGTTTGGGTTCCTTGCTGCCCACCACGAATCCATATGGATTCTTGGTGGTGAAGCAAGCTGAAAAAACTGAAGGGAGTGAGCTGGCCTTGTAAGTCTAAGAGAAGTAATGAGGGGTGTGGTTCCCATGATGATGAAGGGAATTTCAGTGCTGAAGGGGAAGGAACCCAGGAGGCTCAAATGCTAAGAGGGGTATGAGTACAAAAGGTGAGAGGATAGGAGAGCAAAGGTCCTTGGACATTTTGGAGAGGGGAAATTCTGCTGGTGAGAAAAACAAAAGGTCAGTAGCATCTTCTGAGTTGAGAGTGTGGGGGAAGCTTCAGCACTGTGGTTTTTTTGAAGAGGAGAGTGACAGACTCTCAGTTTTGGAAGTCATCATTGGCATGCATGGATCATATTTGGTGGAGATTCTAAGGTAAGCATGCTGAATTTTCTTTACTTACAACTTATCTTCCTCGTCTTCATATGCTTTTTCTCCTTCCTCATCATCTTTTCTTCCCTTTGATATGAAGATTGTATTGCTTGGGTGTGGACAATAAAGGCCACACATGATTGTTGTTGTTTGCTTCCTTAATCACTTACGAATTTCCTGACCGAATTTGGGATTTTTTACTAACCGGCTGAACCGGTTTGGAACTGGTTCAGCACCATAGCTGGCAGCCTCTGTCAGCCATGAGGAACACTTTCCTTTCTTTGTCTGGTTCTCACTCATCCGGGCTCGAAATTGAGAAACGTTTCTTTTGTTTCCTTCCTTAATCACTTAGGAACTTTCTGACCGAATTTGGGATTTTTTACCAACCTTCTGAACCGGTTTGGAACTGGTTCAACCGGTTCAGCACCATAGTTGGCAGCCTCTGTCAGCCATGAAGAACACTTGCCTTTCTTTGTCTGGTTCTCACTCATCCAGGGTCAGAATTGAGAACCATTTCTTTTATTTGCTTCCTTAATCACTTAGGAGCTTACTGACCAAATTTGGGATTTTTTATCAACCGGATGTACTGGTTTGGAACCGGTTCAATTGGTTCAGCACCATAGCTAGCTGCCTCTTTCAGCCATAAGGAACACCTGCCTTTCTTTGTCTGGTTCTCACTCATCCGGGCTCGGGATTGAGAACCGTTTCTTTTGTTTACTTCCTTAATCACTTAGGAACTTACTGACCGAATTTGGGATTTTTTATCAACCGGATGTACTGGTTGGGAACCGGTTGAATCGGTTCAGCACCATAGCTGGCTGCCTCTTTCAGCCATAAGGAACACCTGCCTTTCTTTGTCTAGTTCTCACTCATCCGGGCTCGGGATTGAGAACCGTTTCTTTTGTTTGCTTCCTTAATCACTTAGGAACTTACTGACCGAATTTGGGATTTTTTATCAACCGGATGTACTGGTTGGGAACCGGTTCAATCGGTTCAGCACCATAGCTGGCTGCCTCTTTCAGCCATAAGGAACACTTGCCTTTCTTTGTCTGGTTCTCACTCATCCGGGCTCGGGATTGAGTGTCATTTCTTTTGTTTGAATCCTCACTCATTTAGGAGTTTTCTAGAAAAATTTGGGAATTCTTCTGAATGGGTTGTACCAGTTGAGAACTAGTTAAACCTGTTCTGCTGGAGGACTTTAGGTAGTCCTCGATTTTGGCATTTTTCGAGCCCTTATCCATGGGGGCTCAAACCCATTTGCTATAGGGCACTTGAGAGCCATCTTGAAGGTTTAAGTCAGTATTTGATTTCAATTAGTATGGGCAATTTTGAAGTTATGGGTGGTGTGGTCTAGATGAGTCTAGTTCGATTTGTATGACATTTGGGGAGCCCCTTACCTCATTTCAACCAGCTATCCTCCTTTTTGGCACAAGCTTTGATGCTTGATTTTGAATACATTGTTGCGTGACTGACTCACCCTCTGCTGCAGCGCTTGGCTAGGGACCACAGGTACGCATCGTTGGCTTTGGTTGTTGAATTCATATGCATGCATGGTGCTTAATCTTGAATGTTTGTTATGTGTTTATCTGTGTTTGGCTGAACTTTTATGCAGTGCTTGGCTAGGGACCACAGGTATGCACCCATCGTTTTGTTTGGTTGAATTCATATGCATGCCAAATACCAATTAGGATTGTGTGATTCATGACATCTATTTAGCCTAGGGTTTCATTTGACCTTTGACCCATATGCTCCCACATACCCAATTCATTAGTAAAGACCGAGTTTCGGACCTAGAGGGGTGCTACCTCGCATGAGGTACCTTCCCAACGGGTAACCTGATCCCCGGACCCAGAATCTAGTTTTCGTAGACCGCTTTTTCCATACTGGGGTCATTAGGGGTTTTTGTTCTTACTTAATTTTCCCCATTTTAAAAACAAAAATAAAAAGTAAGTGGCGACTCCAAACAACACCGTTCCTCACCAAGGGCGGGTTTTTCAAAACTAGAAAACACCAACTTTTTCATTTCTTTCTTTTCTTTTAAAAGCGAGTCGTGTCGGTCCGGTGGATCGGGTGAGGGTCCACAAATTGGCGACTCCGCTGGGGATCGAACCCAGAATCTCTGGTTTCATAAGAGGATCAAGCTTGAACTTGAGTTGGGTATATCAGAGCACATGGTTCATTGATAAGTAGACTCTTAGACTACGTAGATGACTGATGATCACGTAGTTGGCTGGTATTTGGCTTGCACCTGTGATGTGTTGTTGCTTGTGTGTTCACCTGTTGGATTCTAGCATGCTTGCTCACTGTTGATTGGTATCTAGCTATGACATTTGGGATTAGACTTAGATGATTAGATTGTGTGTAGATGTGTGGTAGGCTATCTCTTTGTGCATGACTATTTGCTATATGATTGCTCCTTCCCTTGCATGACTGCTTGCTGCTTGTGTTTGTGGGGCACGTGTGTATCCCCTTACTTCCGAATCACTAGTCTTGGTCAACTATTCCTCATGGATTGCTTGTGTTTCTTGGGAGTCATTCCCAATTGTTCGCCTTCGACCAAGCTAGGGGTTTGGAATAGGGTCTAGCATAAGGGCTATATCGATGTTTGGGAGCACTATGGAAAAGATGGATATCTGAGCAATGAAGACCTGTATAGCCCTGAGCTGGATTTCATGGATACATGCATGGCCAGCATGTCACTTTGATTGTTGATTGATTGTTACTTAGGACCTTAGGTTGCGTATCCCTATGGGTACAGTCATCTAGTCTTTTAGGACTTACCTTTTTTTTTTTTTTTTTTGACTTTTGAGCCACATTACCCCTGAGGTATCACCATGTCAGAATCCTGTTCCTGCCTATGGAACCGTATATCAGTTTAGCTATTGACATCACATGTCAGTTCATTCTCTCGGAAGATTTTAGTTATACGTTCCTAGTTTGATTTCAGGATTGATAGTCATGGGGACTGACGTACCCCTTTCCTTTTGTAGGATTATTGATTGAGATCGACCTGGGTTCCCGAGCTTGGATCCAGATTGGAGATAGATTGGTTAGAGGATCAGATTCACCTAGCCAGTTAGAGCAGATACCAGATCATAGAGATATGGACCCTTAGTACGCTACCGTTGACCAGTTGGCTGAGATTACCGATACCATGGCATTACTTAGGGACGCTATATTAGGACTGGGTCAGAGGATTGATGGGCACCAGGCCCAGCCATTACCGATTCCAGGGAGCACCCTGCATGACTCTACCACACCACCACCACCACCACCACCATCTGGGCCATCTGGACCTACTATACATCAAGACTACATAGTTCCACCACCACCACCACCACCGGTTCAGTCAGCTCCCCAGGCTAGAGCATTTGTGTTGCATGGTCAGACTGAGACTACGCCGCATTCTGTTGTGGCACCAGCACAGATTGTTGATGATACCCAGGCTTGTATTGATAAGATTGAGCAGAGGATGAGATCACTACATGTTTTTGATAGGATTATGGGTTGGGATGGATATGATGATATGCCAGTAGCAGCTTTGCCTATTGAGTTCCGCATGCCGGACATTGAGAGATACACGGGGATAGGGTGCCCCCGTATTCACTTGCAGTTATACAGCACTGTTATGCGCGGGCATAGACTGGATGAGGCACAAATGATTATGTTATTCCCTCTGTCATTGAGTGGTGCTGCTCAGCGTTGGTTTGCCTCATTTGACCCTTCGAGACGTAGGACATGGGCTGATTTAGGACAGGAGTTTATTAGACAGTATTCTTTCGATACTATAGTGGATGTATCCCGGAGGGAGTTAGAGGCCCTTAGGCAGGGGCCGGATGAGACAGTCACTTCATTCATCTCCCGTTGGAGGGAGAAGATAGCACAGATTATTGATAGACCTTCACAGCGCGATCAGATCAGTATGATTATGCGCAGCCTTCAGCCCCGCTTTGCTAGGCATCTCATGGGCTTACCTCAGACAGACTTTGGCTCATTAGTGCAGGCCCTCTATGGCATTGAGGAGGGTATATCTAGAGGTTTATGGGCAGATTCTTCCTCTTCAGACTCAAAGGGGAAGAAATCGGGATCAGGCCTCAGGCCCTCAGATGTTGGTACTATTGGCATGACAAGACACCGGTCTTCACGTCGTCCTCCGTTTCAGAGTCAGTTTTTAGGCACTCCTTATCAGATGATACAGCATGATCAGTACAGACCAGTTACTCCCATTAGGCCAGTAGGGCCTACTTATCTACATCCGCCACCACAGCCAGTATATGCTACACAGGCACCCTAGAGGCCGCCTATGCAGTTCCATCATCAGTATAGAGCACCGCCTCCACAGAGGCCAGTTAGACAGTTCACACAGCTTGGGATGCCACTGAGCCGAGCTTTTCAGAGATTGGTTGAGGGGGGACTGATTGCCCCACTACCGCCTAAACCACCACTACAGCCTACCCCCCCAGGATTCAGGATAGACCTTCACTGTGCCTACCATCAAAGAGCAGGCCATGATACAGACAGTTGTTCAGCATTGAGACATGCCATTCAGGATTTGATTGATCAGGGATTGGTTGATTTGGGGCGCTCGGGTATAGCCACAGACCCGCTACCTACTCATGACACTAGAGCAGTACCTCCACCCCCGGAAGGGGTACAGTTGATTGAGTTTGCAGGGGATGAGATATTTATGATGGGTTGGGATGGAGAGGCTCCTCAGCCGATCAGTCTATATGAGGAGTCAGATTTTGTTGGATATATACCTAGACAACAGATCCCCAGGCCATTCAGTTTGACCCCGGACAGGATTTATGGGCCGCCTCCAGTATCACCAGTATACTTACAGCATGTGCCACCTATGACACCCTTCATTCTGTTCCCAGAGGAATATAGGCCCTCTCATAGAGATGTTCAGATAGTTACACGGAGTGGAAGGCTAGCACAACCTCCACTCGTTGACAGGCCATTTGCTGGTATAGCTGCTAGAGAGGAGGTTTAGAGAGAAGATGATGAGATATTACGACACCTGCGCACTACTCAAGCTCGCATATCCATTTGGAGCCTTTTGGCCTCATCTAGTACACATAGAGATGCATTAGTCAGAGCCCTTGGCCAGATTAGGGTTGACACTGCTACTACCCCAGAGGGGTTGATTCACATGTTGACAACTGATAGAGCTACATGTATAGTGTTTTCTGATGATGACTTGCCACCAGAGGGATCAAATCATGTTCGACCCTTATTCATTGATGTTGCTTGTTTAGGCCGTCGGGTGCCGTTTGTTTTATTGGACAACGGCTCTGCCCTGAACGTCTGTCCATTGGTTACTGCCATTGCGCTTGGGTTTTCACCAGATGATTTTGGGCCTTCTACACAGACTGTTAGAGCTTATGATGGGACTCAGAAGACAGTTATGGGTACACTCAGTACACATGTCATGATTGGGCCAGTTAGTTACTCCATAGTATTTCAGGTTTTAAGGATTCAGTCATCCTTTAACCTGCTTCTTGGCCGCCCGTGGATTCATGAGGCCGGTGCTATACCATCTTCTCTTCATCAGAAGGTGAAGTTCATTCACGAGGGGCGCATTATCACGATACAGTCTGATAGAGATATTATCACTTCGTCTGAGCCAGTATTACATATCAGTCACAGTGAGGATGACTTACATTTGACCGGGTTTACGTTCGATGAGGTCCAGGTTGTCAGCTTAGAGGATGGCAACAGAGATATGGTACCTATGTCATTTGACCAGCACAGCAGCACTTTGGTGCTCAGCATGATGAGAGGCATGTCTTATTTGCATGGTATGGGATTGGGTCGCCGCCAACAGGGGCCCTACGAGTTTACTTTCACAGTTGATCACGACATGCCCTACGGATTAGGTTACATACCCATAGAGGCTGATGCACGTTATATGTCACAGCTGTGTAGGGATAGGGTGAGGGATCGCATGTCTGGCATTCCATTTGATTATCCCCTCCGCCCATACACCTTCCAGTTGGCTGACTACTTCATTAGGGGTTCAGAGCATACACCTCGCACAGAGGGGACTGTTCACATTCCAGAGACAGTTGGGATTCAGGACATCCAGCAGGCCCTGGGTCAGATTCATTTGGACACCGGGACTACTGAGGCACCTGGTGCCATGATAGTCACGCCCCCATCACCGGACCGAGCTAGTACGTTCTCTATGTGTTTCCCCGATGAGGTCTCTGACTATGACCTACCTATGGATTTGGGATATGGCACTGACGAGATGGACATGATCGGCATAGGTCGGATCTTCGATGCAGCGCCACACGGGCCCCATACTGTTTTCGACATGTTCGGAGTTTTTGTACTCGAGACTGATAAGGATGACTCTATTCCTGATGCCTACACTGATGATGTGAATTTTATAGGCATTGATCGTATCCTTGATGCAGCCCCACGCGGGCCCCTTTCTTCTTTTGACATATCTGGAGTTTCAGTACTTGATGATGAGTCAGTCCTTGATGTCGTTACTTCTGATTTTGCTTCTGTTGAGGGAGCGTCCGACCCTGTGGACCCACCTCTTTCTTTTGACACTATGTCCGGGTTTGTCACCCGCTTTGATGATATTTTTGATGGTAATAATGATATGAGTATTTTCGAGTACTTGAATGTGTCACAACATTTTCCTTTGATTGCACCACCAGCACCCACGACACATATATATGATGTTGATGATGTGGGAGATACAGATGACCCACTAGGTGGTCAGTCAGAGTGTGATTCTGATTCAGAGGATAGGAAAGTCACACCCATTTCTAGTAGCACAGAGTTGATAGATTTTGGGGCACCAGATCAGCCTAGGGAGATTAGGATTGGCTCTTCTCTATCTCCTGATGAGAGGAGTAGATTGATTGACCTGCTTAGGTCATACTTGGATGTATTTGCATGGTCATATGAGGACATGCCGGGCCTTGACCCCACCATAGTGCAGCATCACCTGCCCATTTTACCACATGCTAGGCCCGTTAAGCAGAAATTGAGGAGACTACACCCTCGATGGAGTTTGCAGGTTAAGGAAGAAATTTAGAAGCAACTCAGTGTTAGCTTCTTGTCAGTGGTTGAGTATCCTGAGTGGTTGGCTAATGTCGTCCCTGTTCCCAAAAAGGACGGCAAGGTTAGAGTTTGTGTTGACTTTCGGGATCTGAATAAGGCCAGCCCTAAGGATGATTTTCCCCTTCCACACATTGATATGTTGGTTGATAGCACTGCAGGGCATCCGATGTTATCCTTCATGGATGGTTTTTCTGGGTATAATCAGATTTTGATGGCTCCAGAGGATATGGTGAAGACTTCTATCATTACTGAGTGGGGTACTTACTGCTACCGAGTTATGCCATTTGGGTTGAAGAATGTAGGAGCCACTTATCAGAGAGCTGCTACTCTGTTCCATGATATGATGCATAGAGATGTCGAGGTCTATGTGGATGACATGATAGTAAAGTCCCAAGACAGGGCAGATCACTTAGCAGCCTTACAAAGGTTTTTTGAGAGGATCAGACAGTTCAGGCTAAGATTGAATCCCAAGAAGTGCACCTTTGGGGTGACTTCTGGAAAATTGCTGGGACACATTGTTAGTGAGCGAGGTATAGAAGTTGATCCAGAGAAAATCAAAGCCATACTTGACATGCCTACCCCGAGGACTGAGAAAGAGATAAGGGGATTCCTAGGTAGATTGCAGTACATCAGTCGTTTCATTGATAGACTGACAGACATTTATGAGCCTATCTTCCGTCTTCTAAGGAAGAATCAGCCTACAGTTTGGAATGATGATTGTCAGCGCGCTTTTGAGAGGATTAAGGAGTGTCTCCTTTCTCCTCCGGTTTAGTGCCTCCCACACCGGGGCGTCATTTGCTTCTGTACCTATCAGTTTCAGACATGGCCTTAGGATGCATGTTAGCTCAGCTTGATGATTTGGGGAAGGAGCGAGCCATCTATTATTTGAGTAAAAGGATGCTTGAGTATGAGTGCAAGTACATTATGATTGAGCGCCTTTGCTTAGCAGTGGTTTGGGCCACTAGGAGACTTAGACATTACATGACAGAGTATTCTGTGCTCTTGGTCTCACGATTGGACCCGTTGAGGTATCTATTTGACAGGCTTGTTCTGACCGGTAGGCTCATGAGATGGCTGGTATTGTTGACAGAGTTTGATATTCATTATGTCACGCAGAAGTCAGTAAAGGGAAGCCTTGTTGCAGATCATCTAGCTTCTTTGCTGATATCCGATGACCGATCAATTGATGATGATTTCCCTAATGAGCAGATAGTTTCAATGACTAGTATTACGGGGTGGCGGTTGTACTTTGATGGTGCCGCCAATCAGTCGGGGTTTGGCATTGGTATCTTATTGATATCACCACAGGGTGATCATATCCCCAGATCAGTCCGGTTAGCATTTTCTGATCATCACCGGTTGACGAATAATATTGTAGAGTATGAGGCTTGCATTACAGGTTTGGAGACTGCACTTGATCTTGGCATTAGACAGTTGGAGATCCACGGGGATTCCAACTTGGTTATAAAGCAGACTCAGGGTATCTAGAGGACACGGGATGAGAAGCTGAAACCCTACCATGCTTACTTGGACCTGTTGATTGATAGATTCGATGTGTTAAGGTATATACATTTGCCCAGGGTGGAGAATCAGTTTGCCGATGCATTAGCCACCTTGGCTTCTCTGATTGTGATCCCTGCGGGGGTGAATGTTAGGCCATTGTTGATTGAGACTAAGTCTGCACCAGCTTACTGTTGTCTGATTGGAGAGATAGAGGATCAGATTGAGCTGCCATGGTATCATGATATTTATCAGTTTCTGTCATGCGACGCTTACCCAGAGTCAGCCTCGGCCAAGGATAGGAGAGCATTGAGACAGTTGGCCACCAGATTTGTTGTTTACGGGGATGCGCTGTATAGGAGAGCATCTGATCGAGTGATGAGAGAGGTTCATGCAGGGGTCTGTGGCCCACACATGGGAGGTCATATGCTAGCACGTAAGATCATGAGGACTAGCTACTTTTGGTTGACCATGGAGACAGATTGTTGCCAGTTTGTACAGAGATGTCAGGAGCATCAGATGCATGGAGACTTGATACACGTGCCACCTTCTGAGTTGCATGCACTTGCATCCCCTTGGCCATTTTCAGTATGGGGTATTGATATTATTGGGAAGATCTCACCCAAGTCTTCCAGTGGGCATGAGTACATTTTGGTTGCCATTGACTATTTCACCAAGTGGGTGGAAGCTGCTTCTTATGCTAGGTTGACAGCGGCCAGAGTGGCCAAGTTCATCAGATCGCATATTATCTGCCGATACGGGGTCCCTCATGAGCTGATCTCAGACAGAGGGGTGCATTTCAAGGGCGAGGTGGACACGTTGATTCAAGAGTATGGCATTCAGCATCACAGATCGTCTGCATACAGGCCGTAGACTAATGGAGCAGTTGAGGCCGTAAATAAGAATATCAAGAGGATTTTGAGAAAGATGGTCGAGACTTCTCAGGATTGGTCAGAGAAGCTCCCTTTCGCATTGTGGGCTTATCGTACATCTTTTCGTACCTCTATTGGAGCTACCCCGTATTCTTTGGTGTATGGTATGGAGGCAGTGCTACCTCTTGAGATTGAGATGAGATCTTTGAGAGTAGCACTAGAACAGCATATATCCGAGGCCGAGTGGGCCCAGTCTCGTTATGATCAGCTTAGCCTGTTGGATGAGAAGAGATTGAGGGCGGCAGATCATGTTCAGGCCTATCAGAGGAAGATGACCCGTGCATTCAGAAAGAGGGTCAAGCCTAGGAAATTCCAGAGAGGTGACCTAGTCTTGAAAGTCCTCAGGGGATTGATCAGCGACCCTAGAGGCAAGTTTAGACCGAGTTGGAGTGGGCCTTATGTCATCCGAGATCTAACTCGAGAGGGAGCTGCCTGGTTGACAGACCTAGACGGAAATCAGTTCAAAGAGCCAGTTAATGTGGATCAGCTGAAGAAGTTTTATGCGTGAGATCATGGTCAGAGGATGGGTGGCTGTCACTTCGAGTAGCCTTATTCCCTATTGCACACCCATACATTGATATATACTATTGCTAGCCTTTTGAGCCTCACGTGGTTTATTATGGCCTTTTCTTTCATTCAGCCTTGCATACCTTTTCTGACCTGGGTTGGGGGCCTACCCTTGTGCGCTTTGTATTTATTGATTGGATCTATGAGCATTGTGGGCATGGTGTCATTCTTCGTTTATTCTTTCTTGCATCATTGCCTTTTTCTTTTCGTCTCCATTTTGCATCTTCACACCGTCTACCTGTTAGTCCAGTTTCTATCATCTCTATTCACTTCGCTTCTGTTTTCCCTTATGTGATGATGATGCGCTCTCGTCCCAGAGCTACTAGTCAGGTTTGTCACACCCTTCGTTCCGCTTGTAGGCTTTGATCCAAGATTCTTAGGTTGAAGGGGTCGGTCAAGATTGGAGGTTTGGGGTTCTTTTTGTTGGATTGTGATAGTATGGAATTCGGCCCAAAAAATAAAAAATAAAAAATAAAAAAAGGAAAAAGGAAAAAAATAAAATTTAAAAAAAAAAAGAAGGAAAAATTGTGCTTGTTTGGTGTTCGTTGATATACTTGGGATCATCAGAGGTGGTTTTGGGTTTGAGAGATTTCTTTTTCCTTTAAGAGTCGGATGAGAGCATTGTACGATCCTTCTCACCATGGATCTGGGCGACACATTGGGAGTGAGGTTTGGGTTTCCTTGGCACTAGGCCCTTGGATCATTGCCTACATCACCATTCTCATCATATAGTGACTTGCTTTGATTTGGCGTTCTTAGGATGAGTTGTTCGTCGTTGTCACATATTGCTATATTTGTATCCCAGTTGGTTTCTCCATTTTCTTCTACACCCATTCATCATTCATCTTGTCCCTTTTCGTCTGCTTCTATCCTCGTCGATCGTCGTTTCACTTCATGAACGATGAGTTCTTTGGTGCGTATCACCTATTGTTTGTTTTTTATTTGGATGCAGGGTTGAGTCACCTTGCTGACATGGTTCTGCGATATTTGACATTGCGCACACAGGGGTTTGGCATTATCTATTGGGAGATTTGGGCCTTTGTTTCCCATCGTTTCATTCACCTTTTACCCCTGGCCTACATTACGGTCCGAGTCGTAAGACCACCCTGAGGCCATGAAATCTCATGTTTGCTTCGATGCGGTTCATTCGGACAGGCTTCGTCTACTGATTGAGTATGGGATGTTGACAGGTCTCCATTACTTCGGGGGATATCGAGGGTCACATATTGTCTTTCCATTCAGTTTACTTGCCTCAGGTCCATGATCAGAGATAGTTGATACAGAGAGTTGGGACCGTTGAGGGCACCTTTGCCTGATGTTTTGACACGTTTATACTAGGGCATGCTCCCATCCTTGCATGCTGGCTTTGGCTCTTTATACATGTACGCAGGCATTCCGTTTCGCCTAGCAATGTTATGGACATCAAAGTTTGAGTAAGCCCCACATTCAGCTCAGTTTCTTCATATAGCAGAGTGCTTCTAGGGTCTGACCCGAGATCAGATTCATAGTATTCATTGACCCAGCAGGGGTGCATACCCCATTCATTGTGTTGTTCGTTAGTTCAAATGAGTGGGTCTTCAGTGATGTATTCCAGAGTTTTCATTAAGATATTTGAGTTTTAGATGTACACATTGGGGCATATCCCCTATCAGTTTTTGTGGATATTGGTTGTTGTGGATTAGAGTGGAGGGTTTTTTCCTTAGAAATGGATGATTGTGATATTTTCAGCTTTCTGGCTTTAACCATATGTGCGGTTATGGGATTCTGACATGATATTGATATCTTAGACTGGGGCATAACTCCTTCCTTTCACCCTTGGTCACATTTGTGAGTTTGTCCTATAGGGGCATACCCCATTCTTTCTATTTGTTAGTGGTGATTGTGATTTCTAGCTTGTCATTTATCGGCATTTTCTGGTGTTGCACCGGGGCATACCCCTTTCTTTTGTCATGATGAAGGTGTTTGATTTCTGGCTTCTTCGAGTCATTTGTTGGCAGTCCCTGGACGTCATACTGGGGCATACCCCTTTGTTATCATGGTTAGTATATCAGCGGTTGCATCATGAGTCCCCCTATTTTGCTCTGAGTTTTGTTTTAAGGCATCCTCTGTCTGTTTAGGTGTTTTGAGCCTTAGTAATGGCATCCCTACCCCCTTTTAGTTCGGTGGTTCCTCGGCATCATGCTCGAGTTCGATCGCCCGAATTCCACCATTTTCCGATACTCACCCGGACCCTTCTTCGGTACTCGCCCGGACCCTTATCCGGTACTCGCCTGGATTTTACCCGTTTTCGGTACTTGCCCGGAACCTTCTTCGGTACTCGCCCGGACCCTTCTCCGGTACTCGCCTGGAGCTTTTTCGATACTCGCCCGGACCCTTCTTCGGTACTCGCCCGAATTTTACCTGTTTTCGGTACTTGCCCGGAACCTTCTCCGGTACTCGCCCGGACCCTTCTCCGGTACTCGCCCGAACCCTTCTCCGGTACTTGCCCGAAACCTTCTCCGGTACTCGCCCAGACTCTTTTCCGATACTCGCCCGAATTTTACCCGTTTTCGGTACTCGCCCGGATTCCACCATTTTTCGGTACTCGCCCGGATTCCATTGTTTTTCGGTACTTGCCCGAACCCTTCTCCGGTACTTGCCCGGATCAAATCCCTAATCTTTCCCAGCATCGTGATCGGGTCTCCTTTTCTCTTTCTGGGGCATCGTGCCTAGATCCCATAGTCCATTCGGTCAGCATGACTTATTTCCCTTAGCCTTCTTTATTGTTGGGTGGGGACAAAATTGTTGGTCATTTGGGTTCTTCACTAGAGTTCATTTCACTCTTGTGTTACATGCACTTCGCACTCACGATTCACTCGTTCATTCACTCTACTGAAGAGGGGCATATTTGTAGACCCTCAATTTTGTCCCTCGACACTGGCATTTATCCTTCTGGTGTCACATCCACCCATCGTTCGCATATGACACCACTAGGGCCCCTTTTGGGCTTAGTCGGTGTCCGAGCCTCGTGTGGGTTTGTGTGTGGTCCATTGTGGTGCATATGTGGTTCATTTAGGAGGGTCACCATGGCCATTTTCCTAGTCGTTCACATCACGCTATAGGAAGGAAGTGGGGTCATCCCGATGTTTTAGCTTAGTTGGGGTTTATAGGGGCATGTTGAGGTTCGGAGTACTCAGGCTTGTTTTGATCGTATCTCCCTCATCCAAACTCGGAATCAAGAACCGTTTCTTTTTATGGATTCCTTATTCTTCCAGGAACATTCTGTAAAAGTTTCAAAATTTTTTACAACCAGTCGGCTGGTTGGCAGCCGGTTCAACCGGTTCATTAGGTCAGCCGGTGTAGAACACTGATTTTTGGTAATTGTTTTGATCATATCTCCCTCTTCCGAACTTGGAATCATGCACCGTTTTTTTAATGGATTCCTTACTCTACTAGGAACATTCTTTCAAATTTTCAAAATTTTTCTCCATCGGGTCGACCAGTTGGCATCCGGTTCGGCCGGTTCAGTCGGTTCATTGAGTCAGCTGAGGTAAAACACTAATTCTAGTAATTTTGAGGCCCAAATCCTACATGGCTCAGGCCCATCAGCTCCAGATTGGTTTTGGGCAATGTTGTGGGTCCATTTTAGGCCTTGGTTTGGGTTCCTTGCAGCCCACCACGAATCCATATGGATTCTTGGTGGTGAAGCAAGCTGAAAAAACTGAAGGGAGTGAGCTAGCCTTGTAAGTCTAAGAGAAGTAATGAGGGGTGTGGTTCCCATGATGATGAAGGGAATTTCGGTGCTGAAGGGGAAGGAACCCAGGAGGCTCAAATGATAAGAGGGGTATGAGTACAAAAGGTGAGAGGATAGGAGAGCAAAGGACCTTGGACATTTTGGAGAGGGGAAATTCTGCTGGTGAGAAAAACAAAAGGTCAGTAGCATCTTCTGAGTTGAGAGTGTGGGGGAAGCTTCAGCACTGTGGTTTTTTTGAAGAGGAGAGTGACAGCCTCTCAGTTTTGGAAGTCATCATTGGCATGCACGGATCATATTTGGTGGAGATTCTAAGGTAAGCATGCTGAATTTTCTTTACTTACAACTTATCTTCCTCGTCTTCATATGCTTTTTCTCCTTCCTCATCATCTTTTCTTCCCTTTGATATGAAGATTGTATTGCTTGGGTGTGGACAATAAAGGCCACACATGATTGTTGTTGTTTGCTTCCTTAATCACTTAGGAATTTCCTGACCGAATTTGGGATTTTTTACTAACCGGCTGAACCGGTTTGGAACCGGTTCAACCGGTTCAGCACCATAGCTGGCAGCCTCTGTCAGCCATGAGGAACACTTTCCTTTCTTTGTATGGTTCTCACTCATCCGGGCTCGGAATTGAGAACCGTTTCTTTTTTTTGCTTCCTTAATCACTTAGGAACTTTCTGACCGAATTTGGGATTTTTTACCAACCGGATGAAGCGGTTTGGAACCGGTTCAACTGGTTCAGCACCATAGCTGGCAGCCTCTGTCATCCATGAGGAACACTTGCCTTTCTTTGTCTGGTTCTCACTCATCCAGGGTCGGAATTGAGAACCGTTTCTTTTGTTTGCTTCCTTAATTACTTAGGAGCTGACTGACCAAATTTGGGATTTTTTATCAACCGGATGTACTGGTTGGGAACCGGTTGAATAGGTTCAGCACCATAGCTGGCAGCCTCGGTCAGCCATGAGGAACACTTGCCTTTCTTTGTCTGGTTCTCACTCATCCGGGCTCAGAATTGAGAACCATTTCTTTCGTTTGCTTCCTTAATCACTTAGGAACTTACTGACTGAATTTGGGATTTTTTATCAACCGGATGTACTAGTTTGGAACCGGTTCAATCGGTTCAGCACCATAGCTGGCTGCCTCTTTCAGCCATAAGGAACACCTGCCTTTCTTTGTCTGGTTCTCACTCATCCGGGCTCGGGATTGAGAACCGTTTCTTTTGTTTGCTTCCTTAATCACTTAGGAACTTACTGACCGAATTTGGGATTTTTTATCAACCGGATGTACTGGTTGGGAACCGGTTCAATCGGTTCAGCACCATAGCTGGCTGCCTCTTTCAGCCATAAGGAACACCTGCCTTTCTTTGTCTGGTTCTCACTCATCTGGGCTCGGGATTGAGTGTCGTTTCTTTTGTTTGAATCCTCACTCATTTAGGAGTTTTCTAGAAAAATTTGGGAATTCTTTTGAATGGGTTGTACCAGTTGAGAACTAGTTAAACCTGTTCTGCTGGAGGACTTTAGGTAGTCCTCGATTTTGGCATTTTTCGAGCCCTTATCCATGGGGGCTCAAACCCATTTGCTATAGGGCACTTGAGAGCCATCTTGAAGGTTTAAGTCAGTATTTGATTTCAATTAGTATGGGCAATTTTGAAGTTATGGGTGGTGTGGTCTAGATGAGTCTAGTTCGATTTGTATGACATTTGGGGAGCCCCTTACCTCATTTCAACCAGCTATCCTCCTTTTTGGCACAAGCTTTGATGCTTGATTTTGAATACATTGTTGCATGACTGACTCACCCTCTGTTGCAGCGCTTGGCTAGGGGCCACAGGTACGCATCGTTGGCTTTGGTTGTTGAATTCATATGCATGCATGGTGCTTAATCTTGAATGTTTGTTATGTGTTTATCTGTGTTTGGCTGACCTTTTATGGAGTGCTTGGCTAGGGACCACAGGTATGCACCCATCGTTTTGTTTGGTTGAATTCATATGCATGCCAAATACCAATTAGGATTGTGTGATTCATGACATCTATTTAGCCTAGGGTTTCATTTGACCTTTGACCCATATGCTCCCACATACCCAATTCATTAGTAAAGACCGAGTTTCGGACCTAGAGGGGTGCTACCTCGCATGAGGTACCTTCCCAACAGGTAACCTGATCCCCGGACCCATAATCTAGTTTTTGTAGACCACTTTTTCCATACTGGGGTCATTAGGGGTTTTTGCTCTTACTTAATTTTCCCCATTTTAAAAACAAAAATAAAAAGTAAGTGGCGACTCCAAACAACACCGTTCCTCACCAAGGGCGGGTTTTTCAAAACTAGAAAACACCAACTTTTTCATTTCTTTCTTTTCTTTTAAAAGCGAGTCGCATCGGTCCGGTGGATCGGGTGAGGGTCCACACAAGGTCTGGCTTAATTCTTTAAGGCCAAGCAGTATCCGAGCTTGGATTGATTTGCAAGTTGAATTCCTCGAGAAATTTTTCTCGACTCATAGGACCAACGACTTGAAAAGGCAAATTTCAAACTTCTCAGCTAAAGAGAATGAGAAATTCTATGAGTGTTGGGAAAGATACATGGAAGCTATCAATGCTTATCCTCACCATGGCTTTGATACATGGCTATTGGTGAGCTATTTTTATGACGGTATGTCTTCCTCAATGAAGCAACTCTTAAAAACAATGTGCGGAAAAGACTTCATGAGTAAGAATCAGTAGGAAGCCATGGATTTCTTGAGTTATGTAGCTGAAGTTTCAAGAGGATGGGATGAACCGAATGCTAGAGAAGTGGGAAGAATGAAGTCTCAACCTAATGCTTCTAATGCTAAGGCTGGGATGTATACTTTAAATGAAGACACCGATATGAAAGCAAAATTTGCATATATGGCAAGAAGATTAGAGGAGCTAGAAGTGAAGAAGATACGCGAAGTGCATGCCATTTCAAAAGCACCAGTGCAAGCTATGTCGTGTTCCATTTATCAATCTTTTGAGCACTTGGTGGAGGAGTGTCCTACGATGCCAGTTGTGAGAGAAATGTTTGGGGATCAAGCAAATGTTATTGAACAATTTAAGCCCAATAACAGTGCTTCATATGGCAACACCTACAATTCAAATTGGAGGAACCATTCGAATTTCTCTTGGAAGCCAAGGGCACCCCAGTACACGTAATCTGGCCAAGCACATCCGCAAGCCTCAAATCTTGAACAAGCCATTGTGAATCTTAACAAAGTCGTGGGAGACTTTATTGGAGACCAGAAATCCATAAATGCTCAGCTTAGTCAAAGAATTGACAATTTAGATAAAAAAATGGATGGGAGGCAAAATGATCTATCTCAGAAGATAGAGAATCTCCAATACCCAATCTCAAGGCTCACCAATCTCAACACAGTGCATGAGAAAGGAAAATTTCCTTCTCAACCTCATCAAAATCCCAAGGGTATCCATGAAGTGGAGGCTCAGGAGGGAGAATCTTCATAGGTTAGGGAATTCAAAGTAGTGATCACTCTAAGGAGTGGTAAAAAGGTTGATCTGCCTACATCCAAGCCAGAACATGAACCAAATAGTGAAGCAGAGAAAGAGAAGAGGGAGGAAATCAAAGGAAAGAGGAAAGTGAACAGTATAAAGAAGGAGGACCTTGAAGCTACTGAGAATGAAAGACCAGAGAGGATCATCAACCAAGAAGAAATGATAAAGAAACACATGCCTCCACCATTTTCCCAAGCTTTACATGGCAAAAAGGGAATCAGCAACGCATCAGAAATTCTTGAAGTGCTGAGGCAAGTGAAGGTTAACATCCCTTTGCTAGACATGATCAAACAAGTTCCGACTTATGCACTATAAAAAAAGGGTTAAATGTGAGTAAGAAGACCTTCTTAACTAAGCAAGTAAGTTCCATTATATAGTGCAAGCCTCTAGTGAAATACAAAGATCCGGGTTGTCCTACCATCTCAATGATGATTGGAGAGACATGTGTAGAGAAAGCTTTGTTGGACTTGGGAGCAAGTGTGAATTTTCTACCTTACTCTGTCTACAAGAAATTGGGACTTGGAGAGTTGAAACCAACATCAATCACTGTATCTTTAGCAGATGTCCTAGTTCAAGTTGACAAATTCTACTACCTAGTGGATTTTGTTATTCTTGATACGGACCCGGTAGCCAAAGGAACTACTTGTATTCCTATCATACTTGGAAGACCATTCCTAGCTACATCAAATGATATCATCAATTGTAGGAATGAGTCATGCAGCTTACATTTGGCAACATGACGTTGGAGCTCAATATCTTTTATATGTGCAATAAACAATTCCATCCGGAAGAAAAATAAGGACCAGAAGAGGTGTGCATGATTGACAACTTAGTGGAGGAGCATTGTGATCAGAAGATGCTAGAAGATTTGAACGAGAGTTTTGGGGATCTTGATAAAGGGTTACCTAAACCCTTAGATTTTCTTGCTACTCTGCCTCATTTGAAGATGAGGGAAGAAATTCTTCCTCTATTCAATAGGGACGAGACACAAGAAACTGTTAAGGAAGAACCCCTAAGGCTTATTCTGAAGCCATTACCCACGGAGTTGAAGTATGCATACCTGGAAGAGAACAAACAGAGCCTTGTTATTATTTCTTCATCTCTTACCACTACTCAAGAGGATTGTTTACTTGAAGTCCTCAGGAGATGCAAGAAGATAATAGGCTGGAAAATTTCTGATCTGAAAGGGATAAATCCTTTAGTCTGTACTCATCATATATACAAGGAAGAAGAAGCTAAGTCAGTTCATCAACCCCAAAGAAGGTTGAACTCTCACATGCAAGAGGTGGTGCGAGCTGAAGTGCTTAAGCTACTTCAGGCCGGTATTATCTATCCCATATTAGATAGCCCATGGGTGAGTCCTACGCAAGTCATACCAAAGAAATCAGGGATCACAGTGGTGCAAAATGATAAGGGAAAGGAAGTTTCTACACGCATCACTTCAGGTTGGAGGGTGTGTATTGATTATAGAAAGTTGAATGTTGTAACAAGGAATGACCACTTCTCGTTGCCGTTTATTGATCAAGTGCTTGAGAGGGTCTCAGGCCATCCATTCTACCATTTCTTGGATGGCTACTCCGGGCATTTTCAAATAGAAATTGCTATTGAAGACCAGGAGAAGACCACTTTCACATGTCCATTCGGAACCTACACATACAGAAGAATGCCTTTCAGCTTATGCAATGCACCAACAACATTCCAAAGATGCATGTTAAGCATTTTCAGTGATATGGTGGAGCGTATTATGGAAGTCTTTATGGACGATATCACCGTATATGGAAGTGCATTTGAAGAATTCTTAATCAATTTGGAAACTATGTTGAACTGATGCATTGAGAAAGACTTGGTGCTTACCTGGGAGAAATTCCATTTCATGGTACCCCAAGGAATTGTCCATGGGCATATTATCTCTAGGCAAGGAATTGAAGTGGATAAAGCAAAGGTTGAACTTATCGTCAAGTTGCCATCGGCAACAATTGTCAAAGGAGTAAGGCAATTCCTTGGCCACGCTTGGTTCTATAGGAGGTTTATAAAAGATTTCTCTAAACTTGCAAGACCTCTTTGTGAGCTATTGGTAAAGGATGCTAAATTTGTATAGGTTGATCAATGTCAACAGAGTTTTGAAGAATTTAAGTTATTGCTGACAACCGTTCCAATAGTGAAAGCTCCCAATTGGCAATTGCCCTTTGAAGTGATGTGCGATGCCAACAACTTTGCTATAGGAGCTGTTCTTGGGCAAAGAGAAGAAGGAAATCCCTATGTGATATACTATGCAAGCAAAATGTTGAATGAAGCGCAAAGAAACTACCCAACCACGGAGAAAGAATTGTTGGTTGTAGTTTTTGCCTTAGACAAATTTCGCGCTTACTTAGTAGGGTCTTTCATTGTGGTTTTCACTGACCACTCGGCCTTGAAATATTTGTTGACTAAACAAGATGCAAAAGGAAGGCTAATTAGATGGATTCTTTTGCTTCAAGAATTCAATCTTCAGATTAAAGACAAGAAAAGAGTGGAGAATATGGTAGTCGACCATCTGTCAAGACTAGCCATCACACATAATTCCCATAGTTTGCCCATTAATGATGATTTTCCAGAGGAGTCACTCATGTTTATACAAGCCGCTCCTTGGTATGCTCATATTACTAACTATTTAGTTACCGGAGAAGTTCCAAGTGAGTGGAAGACACAAGATATGAAACACTTCTTTGCAAAATTCATGCCTACTATTGGGAAGAGCCATTTCTATTCAAATATTGTGTGGATCAAATAATACGAAAGTGCGTCCCTGAGCAAGAGCAACAGGGGATCCTCAATCATTGCCACGAAAGCGCATGTGAAGGCCACTTTGCTTCTCAGAAGGCAGCTATGAAGGTATTGCAATTAGGTTTTTGCTGGCCATCACTTTTCAAAGATGCCCACACCATGTGCAAGAGCTATGACAGATGCCAGAGACTTGGGAAATTAACACGTAAGAACATGATGTATTTGAACCTCATTTTAATAGTTGATATTTTTTATGTATGGGGCATTGACTTCATGGGACCTTTTCCTATGTCCTTTGGCTATTCCTACATCTTGGTGAGAGTGGATTATGTTTCTAAATGGGTTGAAGCAATCCCATGCAAATGAAATGATCACAGAGTTGTTCTCAAATTTCTCAAAGAGAACATCTTCTCCAGATTTGGAGTACCCAAAGCCATAATCAGTGATGAGGGTACTCATTTTTGTAACAAGCCATTCAAAACTCTCTTAGCCAAGTATGGGGTGAAGCATAAGGTAGCTACACCTTACCACCCTCAGACTTCTGGGCAAGTTGAGTTAGCCAACCAGGAGATAAAAAACATACTGGTGAAGGTGGTGAATATGAGCAGAAGAGATTGGTTTGTTAAGCTTCACGATTCACTACGGGCTTACATAACAGCACACAAGACCATTCTTGGAATGTCTCCTTATCGCCTAGTCTATGGCAAAGTGTGCCATCTCCCCATTGAAGTGCAATGCAAATCTTGGTGGGCAATCAAGACGCTTAACATGGACTTGAACAAAGCCGACATGAAAAGATTTCTAGACATTAATAAGATGGAGGAACTGAGAAATAACGCTTACAATAATTCAAACATTGCAAAGCAAAGATTGAAAAGGTGGCATGATCAGTTAGTCTCCTGCAAAGAATTCCAACAGGGACAAAGAGTCTTGCTTTATGACTCTAAGCTCCACATCTTCCCGGGAAAGTTGAAGTCAAGGTGGATAGGTCCGTTTACTATCCAACAAGTGTATTCAAATGGAGTAGTAGAGCTACTCAACAGTACCGGGAGTTTCAAAGTCAATGGCCAACGTCTTAAGCCATTCCTAGAGCCATTTTCTCAAGACAAGGAGGAAATCAACCTCCTTGAACCACATCAAGCATAAAAAGACAAATGGTTAGATGGACTTAGTCTGTCGGAAGACACTAAGTGCATAATTTTTGTTTTAATGTTAATTTCAAGTTTTATTGATTTAGTATATGTTTTAAATTGAAATTTCTTGCTTTAATTTCATTTAATTGTGACTTAATTTAATTTTTTATGATCAAATGCAGGGAAATTCCAAAACAGATGGAAAAACAAAGCATTTTGCAAGGCATGCGAAAACTTCGCAATCCCAAAATCAGCTTTCGAAAATTTCGCAACCCCAAATCTACCTTGCGAAAATTTCGCAACCCCAAATGCACCTTGTGAAAATTTCGCAACCCCAAATATGCCTTGCGAAACCCATGCGAAAATTGAAAAGCCTGTGCAAATCCATTTCACAACCTTGAGAATTCCAATAGCCTCTATGCGAAGTGCCAACGGTCAGTGGGAAAGGCAAAGGTCACTTAAACCAACCTATTTAAAGACCTCCCGCTACCCAATCTGCCTCTATTCATTTCGCAAGGCTATCTACTCCTTGAGAAACTCAGAGCCACCTTGCAAATTGGTTTTCATTCCATTCCACGCCCCGTGGCCACCAATTTGAAGAAGCAACCTCCACCTCTCACCCCATTTCGGCCATGGTGCGCATCAAAGGAGGCCATACTGACCCTTCAGTATCTCGCGAGGCTAAGCCAAGAGCCTTCGCTCCTTAGGATTCACCTCAGGCCTTTCAGGCCCCGACCATTCCATCTTTTTAAGGTAGGGTACCCTCTAGCCCTCCCCAATGCCGATACTCGACACGGAGACCACCAAATTCTCCACCCCCTAAGCCATCAGTATGCCACATTCCACCAAAGAGAGCAAGGACCTTAGGCCCTGGAGAGACGTCTAGGCATTCACTGCCTGAACCTCAAGCTCTAGCAGATTCTTAGCATCCTTTCGGCATTGCTCCAAAAATCATCATCAAGAGGCCTATGGTTACCGTGCCACCCATTGAGGGTAATTCAGATTGTAGAGCCAGACCATTTAATTCTGAGCTTTATTTTGACATTGAGGCCATGCGACAATAGCCAGAGCTTCGGGATTCATTTGGATTACTCTAGAGGTACCATCTTGAGCGCCTTATGACTCATAGGGAGTTTTTCTATCTCAGAGTAGCAATGGACTTGTATCAATCCATGACTACTTAGGGCGCCCAGAGTCCCACCGCCATTTATTTCAGCATTGATGGGTGCCAGGGTATCCTAGAGGCCAGGCACATTGCCGAGGCTCTCCATATTCCATATCAGCCAGATGATCCAGCACATTTCAAGTAGTGGTCCCCTATATCTCAACGAGACATGGTCCGCATCTTATCGAGGGGGACTTTTGGAGATTCATTCCTTCTATGTAAGGAGCTTCCATCTGGGATGCTTCTAGTAAATATATTGTTGCGATCCAACATTTTTCCTCTTCAACATCTCGTGCAGAGGCGAGGAGCCATCCTGGACTAGTTATTCAGGATATCTGAGGGCTTCTATTTTAGGCCACATCACCTAATTATGGTCGTTCTCCTTAACTTTGAGGAGAAAGTTCACAAGAAGAAGCTACAACGAGTTGACACTATTCCATTGCTGAGCCCTACCTTGAGCGCCACCACCATTGTCGAGAGCATTTCACTCTCAACCAATGGACACAGTTGGCAGGTTATTCAGCACCTGAAGCAGCACCGCCTAGACCATCATCTCTAGTGCCAGCATAGGCTAAGCAAACACAGTAGGAAGAGCTTCCCGCAGATTCTATACCACTAGCTCCTACTGCACCATCTATGCCTAAGACCACTTCTATTGATCCCCCTACTACGTCTCCTGTTCCACCAGCTGCACCTCCTACATCTGAGGCCTCTATTACCATATATGCCATGGAGTTTCGTGCCATGGTACATTTGTTCAAGACACTAACCGCTACGCACAATGCTCTATTTCGACAGATAACAGACATACGTGCTCAGCAGGACCAACATACTGCTATCATTCGTTAGATTCAGCAACATTTGGGACTTTCACCACCTTAGACTGACATTCCTGGACCATCAGAGCCCATAGCTCCAGTTGAGGGGACGACTCCATCTGAGGAAACCACCAGAGTCGATGTCCCACTCTAGGCCACTCACGAGGCAGCCAAAGAGCAATCATCTCTACCAGAGAACCCCGCTTCTTGATCATTTTTTATATTTTTTATTTACTTAGTATATTACTAGACATTATTACTTCTGTTGTAGATGCCATCATCTCCACCAAAGAACCCCACTCAGGTCAAGAGCTAAGGGTTGTAGATGCCATACACAAGTCTGGGTTATCGATCACATGAAAGACTTTGGGTTGTGAGTTGAGGGCTCTAGATGATATGAACAACTTAGGGTTTGGATGACATGAACGACTCTAGGTCATGAGCTCTAGGCTACATATACTATAAAAAATTGAGGGTTGTGGTTGACATGAACAACTTCGGGTTATGAACTCAAGGCTCTAGGTGCTTTGAACAACTCAAAGCTATGAACTGCTCAAGGTTGTGGATGACATGAATAACTCCGAGTCCGGATCACAAGGCTCCAGATGTTATAAACTACTGCTGGTGCTAGTTGACATGAGTGACTCTAGGTCGTGAGCTCAAGGCTCTAGAGGCAATGTACACCTATGGGTTGTGGTTGACATGAATGACTTTGGGTTGTGAGCTCATGGCTTTAGATGCTATGAATAACTTAGTGCTATGGATGACATAAACGACTTTGGGTCTTGAGCTCAATCCTCTATATAATATGAATAGCTCAAGGTTTGGTTGACATGAACGATTATGGGTTGTTGATTACTACTCAAAAAGTGCTCCTTTATAGCTTGTTATAAACTCTTTTAACACTTTTGAGTAGTATTTATTACCTTTTAACTCAATTGGCACATTAAGGACCCTTACAAGTGTTACTAATAAGTTTTTGGCAAGTTTTGGTGCTTTTGGTAGCATTTTGATCATTAAAACAAGCCAAGAATGAGGGAGAACTTGGTATAGTCCATGCCAAAGCAAGATTGAAGCTAAATTACATGAAAAATCCAAGTTTTGGAGAGCTTTGAAACCTTTACCAAATCAATCAAGTATGCAAGGAAGAGAATAAGAGAAGGAATCTATCATTCAAGGATTTCATAACCCTTTGCGAAATCTTCCTGTAATCTTCAGATATTTTGCACCGACTCCGTTACATTTTTATCTCAAGATATTTTATGTAATTATCTATTCTCTTCTTGTAATCAGCTAAAGATCTTTTTAGATTTTTAGGATATCTAATTGAGGGGTTAAAAATATCTCTTTATATATGTTTTAAGATATTTCTTTTTGTAATATCTCGGAATCTCGGAAGAAATTCATGGGATCACTTGTAATCTCTCGGAAGAAATTCCAGAGAAGACTTGTACATTCTTTTTAGTAAGAAATATACAGAGCTTTACTCTGCCTTACCAACTCACTTTGATTGTATTTTTTTTCTAGTCAAACAATCTTTGAGGATGTTTTCTTAGAGGATGAGTGGCTAGGCTTTTTGTTTCTTGGACTGAAGGAAACTAGGTAGGAATTCAGATACCAAAGTGGGAGTTTTCATTGTTTTAGTTTTTAATGAAGAGAAGGTTATGACCCATTAATGGTTTTTATATTTTTAGTTAACTTAAAATCCCTTAAAATCACCTGGGCCAACACTTAGTAAGCTTTTCGGACTCAATCCATAGAGATCCATTAGTTATCTCTTGCGAGCCTCTGGGAAGTTGTTTAAAGGTAGGATTGTCTAGAATAACCAACACTTGGTAAGCTTTTGGACTCCATGGGGACATCCATTAGTTATCTCCTGTGATCTTTTGAAGGGTAATCCAAGGTTAAAGATCACCTTGAATTGCCAATACTAGGTAAGAGGTACGAGCCATTGCAAGATGAATCAGTGAGAGAGATTTAGTCTTTGAAACCATTAATGAGAAGTAATTGTACCACACTGGTTCAGGAAATAACTATAGGTTAAATCCCTAATACGATGAAAATATCCGAAATCTCCCATTTTGTATAAGGAACCTAAACCTAGTGACCTTAAACTCGAAGAAATCTTTTCTTTGTAATTAAACTCAGTTACTATTTTTGGTGAGCTTAAAACCAACCCTTTTTTCAACCATCATTATGTTTTCTTTTAAAGCTAACTTATAAAAGAAAAAGCATCAATCCAATTCTTTAAACTAATATCATGTGTTAAATGAAAACTCATCCCTGTGGACGATCCTAGAACCACTATGCTATGCTACCTTAGTATATGGTGAATTAGGTTTATAAATTTTGTTGATAACTCCCGTCTGAGGACTAAATCAAAGGTACACCAGTTGGGGACAAATCAGTCGTGAGCTTAGTGGTATAGGTTATATGAACTGCCTAAAGTTGTGTATGACATGAACTACTCTAAGTCATGAGCTCAAAGCTCTAGATGCTATGAACAGCTTAGGGCTATGGTGGGCAAGAACCACTCTGAGTCATGATCTTAGGCCTCTAGATGCTATGAACAACTCAGGATTATGGTTGATATGAATGACTCTAGGTCATTAGCTTTGGGCTTTAGATGCTTTTAACAACTTAGGGTTGTGGATGACATGAACAACTCACGGTCATGGCCTCAAGATTCTATGAACATCTCAGGGTTGTGGTTGACATAAAAGGATCCGGGTCCTGAGTTCGGGGTTCTAGAAGTTATGAACAACTCAAAGTTGTGGATGATATGAATGACTTGGGATCCCATGAGCTCAATTCTCTAGATTTTATGAATTGATCATGGCTGGGAAAAAAATGAAATGATTTTGTTTCATGAACTCAAGCCTTTAGATGCTATGAACTGCTCGATGTTATGGATGACATGAACAACTTCGGGTCATGAGCTTAAGGCTCGAGATGCTATCAACAACTCAGGGTTGTGGTTGACCTGAACAACTTTGGGTCATGAGATTAGGGGTCTAGATGCTATGAACAACTCATAGTTGTGGATGCTATGAATGACTCGGTCTCCTATAACCTAAGACCTCTAGTTTCCATGAACCTTTCAAGGTTATGGATGTTAATAACAATTCTACATCATGCACTTAAGGTTGTGGATGCTATGAACAACCTTAGTTCGTGAGCTCAAGGCTTTAGATGCTATGAACTACTCATGGTTATGGTTGACAAGAAGAAGTTCAGGTCATGAGCTTAGGGCTCTAGATTCTATAAATTAGGGATTATGGATGATACAAGCTACTCCAGGTCACGAGCTTATAACTTTGGATGCTATGAAGAAATTAGGGTATTAGATGATATGAACAACTCAGGATTTTGTGAGCTTAGTCCTCTAAATGCTATGAATAGCTCATGGCTGAGGATGATATGAATGATTCTTGGTTGTGAGCCCATGGCTCTAAATAATATGAATAGATTAAGGCTACAAATGACATGAACGGTAGGTAATGAGCTTAAGGCTCTAGATGCTATGAACAACTTAGGGCTATGGTTGGCAAAAACAACTCTAGGTCATGAGCTTAATGCTCTAAATGCTATGAATAGCTCAAGGCTATGGATGACATAAATGACTCCGGGTCATGAGCTCAAGGCTCTAGATACTATACACAACTTAGGGTTGTGATTGACATGAATGACTCTAGGTCATGAGCTAATGACTCTAAATGCTATGAACAACTCAAGGTTGTGAATGATATAAACTACTCCAGGTCATGAGCTAAGGGCTATGGATGCTATAAACAACTAAGCACTATGGATGATATGAAAGACTTAGGATCCCTTGAGGTCAAGCCTCTAGATGTTAAGTACAACTCAAAGCAGTGGATGATATGAATTTATTTGCTTCATAAGCTCAGGGTTGTGGATGACATGAACGACTCCAGGTCGTGAGTTCAGAGTTATGGATGATATAAAAGACTTAGGATCCCATGAGCCCAAGCTTCTAAATGCTATGAACAACTCAACGTTGAGGATAATATGAACGATTCTTGGTCATAAGCCAATGACTTTAAATGCTATGAACCACTCAAGGTTGTGAATCACATGAAAAACTCTGAGTCATGAGCTTAGGGCCATATATGTTATGAAAAACTCAGGGTTGTGATTTACAAGAATGAGTTTGGATCATGAGCTGAGGGCTCTAGATGATATAAAACACTCATGGTTGTTAATGGTATGAGCTACTCTGAGTCATGAACTCATGACTTTGGATGCTATGAACAACTCAGCGTTGTGGATGGCATCAACGGCTAGTGATCCTGTGACCTCAATCCTATAAATGCTATGAGCAGCTCAAGGTTGTGGATCATATGAATAGTTCTTAGTCATGAGCTCATGGATCTAAATGTTATGAGCAACCAAGGACTGGAGATGACATGAATGACTCTAAGTAGTGAGCTCAAGGCTCTAGATGCTATGAACAGCTCAAGACTATGTTTGACATCAACAAATCTAGGTCATGAGCTCAACGCTTTAGATGCTATGAACAACTCAAGGTTATAGTTGACATGAACAACTCCAGGTTGTGAGTTGAGAGCTCTAAATGGTATGAACAACTCAGGGTTGTGGATCACATGAACAACTCTAGGTCATGAGCTCAGGGCTCTACATATTATGAAAAGCGTGGGCCTGTGGTTAGCATGAACAACTCTAGGTTGTGAGCTCAGGGCTCTAGATGCTATGAACAACTTATACCTGTTAATGACATGAACTACTCTAGTTCATGAGCTCAGGTTTCTAGATTGTATAAACAACTTCATGCTATGGATGATACATATGATTCTTGGTCATGAGCTCAAGGATCTAGATGCTATGAACAACTCGGGATTGTGGATGATATGAACGATTAACAACTCAGGGTTATGGATGACTAAACGACTTTGGATCGTGAGCTCAGGACCCTAGATGTTATGAACACCTCATTATTATGGATGATATGAACGTCTCGAGATCCTGTGACCTTAGGCCTCTAGATGCTATGAGCAACTTAGGTTTGAGGATGATATGAATGATTCTTGGTCGTGAGCCTATAACTTTAAATGCTATGAAAAGCTAAGGATGGTGGATGATTTAAAGGACTCCTGGTCATGAGCTCAGGGCCCTATATGCCATGAATAGCTCAAAGTTGTGGTGGACAAGAACGAGTCCCAATTGTATGCTCAAGGCTCTAGATGCTATGAACAACTCAAGGTTGTGGGTGACATGAGCAACTTTGGGTCGTGAGTTATGACTCTGGATGCTATGAAGAACTCAAGGCATTGTAAAATATGAAAGAATCGGGATCCCTTGAGCTCAGACCTCTATCACTTGCCTTACCAAGTGTTGGCTCAGGTGAGTTGAAGGTCTTTTAAGTTAACTAAAAACATAGAAATCATTAATGGGTCACACTTTCTATTCATTAACGGCTGAAACAACAAAACTACCAATTCTTGCATTTGGGGCCTTACTTGGCAACCTTAGCTCCAAGGAACTAAAAGCCTAGCCCCTCATTCTCTGAGGAAACATCCTCAGAGCTTGTTTGGCTAGTAAGAAAAATTAAATATAATATACAATCAAAACAAGAAGGTAAAGCAGAGCAAAGGCTCTGTATTTTACTTCCTTTCAAAACTATACAAAGGATGTCTCTGAGAACAAACTCCCCGACATCTTCCTGTAATGGAAATTACAAACATTATATAAGAGGTTATTTACCCTTTGTTCTTGCTTAAAGACTAAGGAATCCTATGATAGGTGGATTACAAGGAGAGAATGGGGATTTAGACATCAAATATCTAAAGCAAAAAATCTAAAAATGTCGGTCACAAATATCGAGAAGCACTCAAGACAATTTTGCAGTCGTGCAAGATGGCTGTCATATTTCGCAAACTGAAGGACACCATTTCGCAGCCATCCTCTTGTGATTTCGCAGCCCGCGAAATTGGCCTTCAGCTTGGTGTGATCGGCTTCCAATGGCTCTAACTCCTTCATTTCAGCTCCAAATCATGTACTATTTAAAGCATTGGATTGTTGACTTCCCAAGCTTCGAAACGACATATAGTATGCATAAATTAAGCTCCAAAAAATACTCCAAAAGTGGCTGACAGTGGCTGTCCTTTTGAATGCTTCATGGTAGATTTCTCTCTTTGCTTTCCCTCCTTTCATTCATGATTTGCTTATGGCAAAGGACTCTAAAGCTTCAAAGCTTTGGTTCTTCATGTTAATGAGCTTCCAATTGCTTTGCCATGTATTCCAAAGAACTCTCCTCAATCTCGGATTGCTTTGGTGATCAAATTACTAACAAAAACACCAAAACTTACACAATTTGATTAGAAATGATTGCAAAGGTCCATAATATGTTAATTGAGTTAAAAGGTAATAACT
The DNA here is from genome assembly GCF_030704535.1 of Vitis vinifera. Classification (NCBI taxonomy): domain Eukaryota; kingdom Viridiplantae; phylum Streptophyta; class Magnoliopsida; order Vitales; family Vitaceae; genus Vitis; species Vitis vinifera. Next base: position 7,568,647 of record NC_081812.1, read on the forward strand.
ACTACTCAAAAGTGTTTAAAAGAGTTAATTACAAGCTATCAAATAGCACTTTTTGAGTAGTAATCACACCACCATGAGTTTTTCATAGTATTAGGAGCCCTAAGCTCACGACCCAGAGTTCTTCATGTCAACCACAACCCTAAGTTGTTCATACCATCTAGCGCCTTGAGCTAACGACCTAGAGTGATTCACGTCCTTCACACCCGGGAGCTTTTCATAACATCTAGAGTCCTAAGCTCATGACTCAGAATCATTCATGTCAACGACAACCCTAAGCTATGCATAAGATATAGTGGTCTAAGCTAACGAGTTGGAGTTATTCATATCATCCACAACCTTGAGTTGTTCATATCATTTAGACTCATAGGCTCATGAACATGAATCATTCGTATCATCCTCGACCTTAGGCTGTTCATAGCATCTAGAGGCTTGAGCTCATAGGATCCCTAGTCGTTGATATCATCCATAAATCTGAGTTGTTCATAGCATTTTTAGCCTTAAGCTCACAACCCTAAACTATGCATAGTATCTGGAGCCTTGACCTTACGACCTAGAGTCATTCATGCTAACCATAGCCTTAATCTATTCATAATATCTAAAGCCTTTAACTCATGACCCAGAGTCATTTATTTACTTCATAGCTTAGAGATTTTCATTACATCTACAGCCTTAAGCTCACGACCCAAAGTCGTGCATGTCAACCACAACCCTGTGTTGTTCATAGCATCTAGAGCCTTAAGTCCATGACCCATAGTCATTCATGGCATCCATAGCCCTTAGCTCATGACATATAATCATTCATCTGATCCACAACCTTAAGCTATGAATAACATCTAGAGGCTTGAGCTCAAGGGATCTCAAGTTGTTCATATCATCCATAATGTTAAGTTGTTGATAAAATCCAGAGCCTTGAACTCGTGACTCGGAGTAGCACATATCTACCATAACCCTGTGCTATTCATGACATCGAGAGCCTTGAGCTCATGACTCGGAGTCATTCATGTAAACCACAGCTCTGAGCTGCTCATAGCATCTAAAGCCCTAAGCCCACAACCTAGAATTGTTCATGTCATCCACAACTCTGAGCTTTTAATAGCATCTAGAGCCCTGACTTCATAACTCGGAGTCTTTAATTTCATCTACAACCCTGAGTTGTTCATAACATTTGGACTCATAGGCTCACAACCAAGAATCATTGATATGATCCTTAGCCCTGAACTATTCATGGCATCTAGAGGCCTGAGATCATGGGATACTGAGTCGTTTATATCATCCACAATTGTGAGTTGTTCATAGCATGTAGAGCCTTAAGCTCATAACCCAAAGTTGTTCATGTTAGCCACAATCCTAAGCTCATGACCCGAAGTCCTTCATGTCATCCATTACCATGAGCTTTTCATAGCATCTAATCTCCTAAGCTCACAACATGGAGTAATTTATGTCCACCATGGCCTTGAGCTATTCATAGGATCTAAAGCTCCCAGCACATGACTTGAAGTCGTTCATGTCATCCACGACCCTCAACTGTTCATAGCATCTGAAGCCTTAAGTTCACAAGCCAAAGTTGTTCATGTCAACTACTGCTCTGAGTTGTTCATAGCATCTAAAGCCCTAAGCTTATGACCTAGAATTGTTCATGTCATCCACAACCTGGAGTCGTTCATATCATCAACAACCCTTAACTGTTCATAGCATTTAGAGCCACGAGATCATGACCATGAATCGTTCTTATCATCCACACTCCTTCGTTGTTCATAACATCTAAAGGCTTAAGTCAACGAGATCCCGAGTTTTTCTAATCATCTAAAACACTAAGCTTTTCAAAGTATCTAGAGCCTTAGGCTAACGAAGAGAGTAGGTCATGTCATCCAGAGTCATGAGCTAATTATAGCATATAGAGCCCTAAGCTCCCGACCAGGAGAAGTTCTTCTCAACCACAGCCTTGAGCTGTTCATAGCATATAGAGCCTTGAAATCATGACCCCAAGTCTTTCATGTCAACCATAACCTTGAGTTATTCATAGCATCTAGAACCCTGTGCTCATGACCCTAAGTTGATCATATCATACACAGTCTTGAGTTGTTGATAGTATGTTAAACCCTAACCATGAGCTATTCATAGCTTATAGAGTCCTCAGTTCATGACTTGGAGTAGTTCATGTCATCCGTAGCTTTGAGTTATTCCTAACATCTAGAGCCTTGAGCTCACAACCTAGAGTCGTTGATGTAAAGCAAAACCCTGAACTGTTCATCGCATCTTTGTTCCTGTTATTCACAATCCTGAGCTATTCATACCATCTCGAGCCTTGATCTCATGACCTAAAGTTGTTCACTTCATCCACAACCCTAAACTATTCATAACATTTAGAGTCTTGAGTTCATGACCTAGAATCATTCATATTTTCCTCAGCCTTAAGCTGTTCATAGAAATAGAGGCCTAAGCTCACGGGATCTTGAGTTGTTCTTATCATCCACAACCCTATGCTATTCAAAGCATCTAGAGCCTTGAGCGGACAACCCAGAGCCATTCATGTCATCCACAACCCTGAGTTGTTCATAACATCTAGAGCCCTGAACTCACAATCGAAGTCATTCATGTCAACCACAACTCTGAGCTATTCATAGCATATAGAGTTTTGAGCTCATATCCCAAAGTCATTAATGTCATCCATGACCTTGAGATATTCATAGCATTTAAGGCCATGGGCTCATGACCAAGAATCATTTATATCATCCACAACCCTGAGCTAGTCATACCATCTAGAGACTTGAGCTCATTGGATCTCGAGTTGTTCATATCATCAACAACCCTAAGCTGATCATAGAATCTAAAGCCCTAGGCTCATGACATAGAGTATCTCATGTCATCCACAACCTTAAGCTATTCATAGTATCTAGAGCCCTAAGCTCATGACTTAGAGTCATTCATGTCATCCATAGCCCTAAGTTGTTCATAGCATTTAGAGCCCTCAGCCCACGACCCATAGTCGTTGATGTCAACCATAGCCTTGAGTTGTTGATAGTATCTTGAGCCCTTAGCTGATGATCTAATGTCATTCATGTCATCATCCATACCCCTGAGCTCTTCATAGGATCTATAGTCGTAAGCTTAGGACTCGAAATCATTCATGTTATCTATAACCCTTAGTTATTCATACCATCTCGAGCCCTTAGCTCATGACCCATAGTCGTTCATTTCATCCACAACCTTGAATTGTTTATAACATCTAGAGCCTCAAGTTCACCACCCAAAATTGTTCATATCATCCATAACCCTGAGCTGTTCATATCATTTATATCCTTGAGCTCACGACCTAGAATCGTGCATATCATCTGTCGTCGTGAGCTGTACATCGTATCTAGAGATGTGAGCTCATGACCCGACAAAGTTCATGTCATCGACAACCTAAGATGTTCATAGCATCTATAACCCCGAGCTCATGACCTAGAGATGTTGATGTGAACCACCATCCTAAGCTATTCATACTATTTAGAGCCCTATGATCATGACCCAAAGTTATTCATATCAACCACAACCCTGAGTTGTTCATACCGTATAGAGCTCTAAGCTCACGAGATTGAGTCGTTCATGTCAGCTATAGTCTTGAGCTATTCATAACATTTTGAGCTTTAGGCTCAGGAGCAAGAATTGTTCATATGATTCATAACCTTGAGCTGTTCATATGATCTAGAGGCTTGAACTCATAAGATCCTAATTTGTTCATATCATCCCTAACCCTGAGTTGTTCATAACATGTAAAGCCATGAGCTAATGACTCGGAGTAGATCATGTCATCCAATGGCCTGAGCTATTCATAGCATCTAAAGCACTTAGTTCACATTGTTCATGTCAACCACAAAACTAAGCTCTTCAAAGCATCTAGAGCCCTCTACTCACAACCTAAAGTCATTCATGTTACCCATAACACTGAGCTATTCATAGAATTTAGAGGCTTGAGCACATGACGTAGAATTGTTCATATCATCCAATGCCTTGAGCTATTTATAGAATCTAAAGGTTTGAGCTCACCACCTAAAACCATTTATGTCATCCACAACCATGAGCTACTCATAGAATCTAAATCCTTGAGTTCACAACCCATAATAGTTCATATCATCCACAACCTTAAGTTGTTCGAAACATCTAAAGTTTTGAGCTCATGACATAGAATCATGCATATCATCCACAACCCTTAGTTGTTCATGGCATCTTGAGAGCAGTGCTCATAATGTAAAGTAGTTCATCTCATCCACAATGTTAAGTTGTTCATAGCATTTAGAGCCATGGGCTCATGACCAAGAATCGTTCATATCACCCTCAGCCTCAGTTGTTTATAGCTTCTAAAGGCCTAAGCTCACGAGATCCCAATTCGTTCATATCATCCACTACTTTAAGTTATTCATAACATTTAGAGCTTTGAACTTATGACCCAAAGTCGTTCATTTCATCCATAGCCTTATGTTATTCATAGCGTCTGGAGCCTTTTATACATGACCCAGAATCGTTCATATCATCCACAACCCTAAGTTCTTCATAACATCTAGATCCTTGAGCTCATGACCTAGACTCATGCATATAGTCCACAACCCTGTGTTGTTCATAGCATTTAGAGCCCTAAGCTCATGACCCAAAGTCCTTCATGTCATTCCCAACCTTGAGTAGTTCATAGCATCTAAAACCTTGAGTTCATGACTGATTACTACTCAAAAAGTGCTATTTGATAGCTTGTAATTAACTCTTTTAAACACTTTTGAGTAGTAGTTATTACCTTTTAACTCAATTGGCATGTTAAGGACCCTTGCAATCAATTCTAATCAAATTGTGTTAAGTTTTGGTGTTTTGATAGCTTTTTGATCACCAAAGCAATCCAAGATTGAGGAGAGTTCTTTGGAATCCATGGCAAAGCAATGGAAAGCTCAGAAACATGAAGAACCAAAGCTTTGAAGTCCTTTGCCATAAGCAAATCCGAAATGCAAGGAGGGGAAGCAAAGAGAAATCTGCCATGAAGCATTCTTGATGACAGTCATGTTAGCAACTTTTGGAGCACTTCCTAGAGTCCAATTTATGCATGCTATATGTCGTTTCGAATCTCAGGAAGTCAACAATCCAATGCTTCAAACGGTATGTGATTCGGAGTTGAAATGAAAGAGTTACAGCCATTGGAAGCCGACCACTCCAAGCTGAAGGAAGAATTTTGCACGGCTGCAAAATGATTTCACAGCCATTTTGCACAGTGCAACGAAATTTCTCCTAATGTTTCCCGATATTTGCGACCGACACTTTTGGATATTTTGCTTCAGATTTTTTATGTCTAAATCCCCATTTTCTCCTTGTAATCCACCAATTATAGGATTCCTTAGTTATTAAGTTTGGAAAAGGGGTGAATAACCTCAGATATTTTGTTTTGTAATTTTCTTTATATATAGCTCTCAGGAGCCTGTTCTCGAGGAGGACAAAGAAGGAAGACGCATCCTTTGTACAATTTTGCAAGAAATATATTTTACAGAGCACTTGCTCTGTTTTTCCTATATATTTTTGTTTTCTCGTTCTTTTTCTTTCTAGCCAACCAAACTCTGAGGATTTTTCCTCAGAGGATGAGAGGCTAGGCTCTTCGTCTCTTGGAGTGAGGAAAGCTGGGTAAGTTTCCACATGCATAAATTGGAAGTTTTGTTGTTTTAGTTTTTAATGAAGAGAAAGTGTGACCCGTTAATGGTTTTTATCTTTTTAGTTAACTTAAAACGTCTTCAATTCATCTGAGCCAACAATTGGTAAGGCAAGTGATCTCCGTCCATGGAGATGCACTAGTTTATCTCTTGTGAGCTTTTGGGAGGTGGTTTGAAGGTAAGATTTTCTAGAATAGCCAACACTTGGTAAGCTTTTGGACTCCAAGGAGACATCCATCAGTTATCTCTTGCGAGCTTTTGACGGGTAATCCAAGGTTAAAGATCACCTTGAATGGCAAATGCTAGGTGAGAGGCACGAGCCATTGCAAGATGCATTAGTGAGAAGGATTTAGTGTTTGAACCCATTAATGGGAAGCATCTATACAACACCGGTTAGAGAATTAACTATATGTTAATTCTCTAATGCGAGGAAAAGAAACAAGTGACCGGAACTCCCTTTTTGTATGAGGAATTTGAGCCTAGTGATCTGAAACTCCAAGAAACACTTTTCTTTGTAAGTAAAATCAGTTACTATTTGTGGTTAGTTTAAAACCAAACCTTTTTCATTCAAACATCTTTATGTTTTCTTTTAAAGCTAACCTTGAAATGAAAAGACACCAATTCAACTTTGAATTAATATCATTTGTGAAGTGAAAACCCATCCCAGTGAACGATCCTAGAGCCACTATGCTATAGTAGCTTTTTCTTTGCTACCCTAGTATATGGTGTAATTGGTTATAAATTTTGTTGATTACTCCCTCAATCAAGGAGCACCAGCTGGACACGAATCAGCTGAGACACCAAGTGGGCACGAACCAAATGGCGCCGTTGCCGGGGATGGTGCCACTTTACAATGATATCACCTTTTCAGAGTACTTGTGATCTTCATCACAAGTTTGGTGACTTTTATTTTCTCTTTACTAACTCTTTTTATTTGTTTCTTTTTCTTTGTTTATATTTTAGTATACCTTTTATTTAGTTTTTAGTTTACCTTAATTTTTTTTCTTAGAATTGTTTTCTTTTGTTTTTCTTTTGCTTTCTTTGTTTTTAATTCACAAATTGCTAGTTGTGCATGCCATATTGAATATGAGATAGCAGAGAAAACCATGAATTTCATGAGTTATGTGGGTAAAGTTTCAAGAGGATGGGATGAACCAAATGCTAGAAATATGGGGAGAATGAAGTCTCAACCTAATATTAAGGGTGAGATGTATATTTTGAATGACGACATAGACATGAAGGCAAAGATTGCAACTATGGCAAGGAGATTGGAAGAGCTAGAAATGAAGAAGATGCAAGAAGTGCAAGCCATCTCTCAGACACCATTGCAAGCTATGCCTTGTGCCATTTGTCTATCTTATGAGCACTTGGTGGAAGAGTGTCCTATCATTCCAACGGTGAGAGAAATGTTTGGTGATTGCAACACCTACAATTCCAATTGGAGGGACCATCCAAATTTCTCTTGGAAACCATAGTTGCCTCAGTACAAGCAACATGTTCAAGCACTTCCGCAAGCCTCAAACCTTGAACAAGCTATGGTGAATCTTAGCAAGGTCATGGGAGACTTTGTTGGAGCTCAAAAATCTATCAATGCTCATCTCAGTCAAAGAATTGACAGTGTAGAAAGTTCATTGAACAAAAAGATGGATGGAGTGTAACATGATCTATCTCAGAAGATAGATAATCTCCAATATTCAATCTCAAGGTTTGCCAACCTCAACAAAGTGCAAGAGAAAGAAAACTTTCCTTCTCAACATTATCAAAATTCCAAGGGTATCCATCAAGTGGAAGCTCAAAAGGGAGAATCTTCAATGGTGAAGGAAGTTAAAACAGTTATCACTTTGAGGAGTGCTAAAGAGGTTGATCTGCCCACATCCAAGCTAGAGCATATGGTAGAGAATGAAATAGAGAAAGAAAAGAGGGAGTAAATCAAAGGAAAGAAAAGGGGGAAAAGTACAGAGAAAGATGACTATGATTTTAATGTAGAAGGAGAACCACAGAGGATAGTCATCAAGGAAGAATTGATGAAGAAACACATGCCTCCACTTTTCCTCCAAGCTTTGTATGGCAAAATCATACAGAGAAAGTCTCAAGTGAGGGATGCAAACTTCATATGGGATCCGGGTAAGCTAAATCAGGATCAAATTTTTTGATGGACTTAGTCTTTTTAAAGACTAGCTAGTCCATATCTTTTTGTTTTATTTATTACTTGTTTTAATTTTGATTTCAATACTTTAATTTTTATTTCAATGCTTTAATTCTAATTTATTTTGATGTAATATAGGTTTTTGGATGATCAAAATCAAGAGGAATGTCAAAAGAAGTGAAAGAAGGAAGTTGGGAATCAAGAGGAGCTCAAAAGCATGAAAATTCAGTGGTCTGCAAAATTTCGCAGCCAAAAATAGCCCCCTGCGAAATCGCCACTTCGCTGCGAAATTATTTCGCAGCCCCAAGAAGTCGCTGCAAAAACGCCACTTTGCTGCGAAATGATTTCGTAACTCCATGCCCCCCTCTGCAAAAATTTTCGCAACTACGAAACCACCTCTTAGCACACGAGTGCCATTTCGCAGCCTCATACCCTCATTTCGCAGCTGCGAAATGGCTGCGAAATCCTCAAAGCCTTAAAAACTTCATTTTCGCAGCCAAAACCCCATTTTGCAGGGTGTTTCGCAGCTGTGAAACACCCCTTTGGCACACGAGTGCCATTTCGCAGCCAAGTACACTCATTTCACAGCTGCGAAATGGTTGCGAAATCTCCACACCTTAAAAATCCTTCAGCGCACACACCATGAATGGAAATGTTGCAACCGCACCCCTGTTGGACACATTTCTAAGTACTTCATGAAGTCCATTTCATGTATACCATATGTAGTTTCAAATCTTGGGAAGTGAGGAGTCCAAAGCTTCAAACGGTGCTCAATTTGGAGTTGAAACGAAGAAGTTATGGCTGTTTGAAGATGACGGCACAAACCATGAGCGGAAATGTCGCACCTCCATTTCACAACTGTTGGACACATTTTGGAGCACTTCCTAGAGCTCAAATTATGCATACTATATCGTGTTTCAAAGCTCGGGAAGTCAGGAGTCGAACGCTTCAAACGGTGATCAAATTGGAGTTGAAACGAAGAAGTTATGGCCGTTTGAAGATGAACACACAAAGCTAAGCGAAAATTTCGCAGCCGCACCCCCATTTCGCAGCCGCCCAACCCCATTTCGCAGCTGCGAAATGGGCTGCGAAAATGGCACCTGGCTGAGAAAATCCCATTTGGTTGCGAAATGTTTTCGCAGCCCCATAGCTACCCCCTGCCAAATCCTCCATTTGCTACGAAAATGGCTGTTTGTTGCCAAATGATTTTCAAACTTCCAAATGACTATGAAATGACCTCCAAGCTATAATAATGACTTGCAAAATAGAGAGAGGTTTGCGAAAACACTTTGCAAAGCCAAGGGAAGTTGAGAAAATGCCAAGAGAGCCACGCAACCATGCATCTAAAGAGGAGAGCCCTCTCACTAACATCACACACACAAAGCCTCTTACTCCATTTCTGACCTTCTAAAACCATAAGAGCCTATAGCTCCAGCTGAGGAGACTATGCCACCTAAGGAGACTACCAGAACAGAGGCCAAAGTCCTGATCCAACCCATTCAAGAGGCCACCATAGACACATCAGCTCCACATGACCCTACCACTACTTGATCATCTCTTTACTTTTTTGTATTTACTTATTATATTAGTATAAATAATTCCATATTTTGATGTCTTATATTCTGGGATTGGATGTATTACTGATGATGCATCATATATAGACATCATTTTTGTTTAAACTTGGCATTTTTCTATTTCCTCTACTCACTAACTCTTATGTTTTCTTTGAAACATGTGGTTTCTTCTATACGACTCAGACTCCATGTCACTAAGGAGGTACCACTTCCTCCCTATTTTTCAATCGCTTTTGTCACATTGAGGACAATGTTCAGCTTGGTTGGGGGGAGAGTTGAGGAAGTAAGTTTTGTTATTAATGCTAAGTTATTTTGGTAATTTAATTGCTTTTCACTTAATTTTTTAAAATTTTTTAAGTTTTTTTTCTCTACTCTCCATGGTTATTAAGGAAAAATTCTCAAAAATGAAAAGGGAGAAATTGAATTTTTGTTTTTCACTTGACTTAGAGTTTGTATTATGCTTACTAAAGTTGATGAATTGTTGAAACTTCTATTGAATTCAGCCTTAGTTCTTCCACTTTAAGCTATTCACACACTCTGCACAATAGATTCCGATTATAAGATGAGAAACTATTTCCCTCTTGACTTAGGAAAATTTTAGACTTGGTACCTTTGACCTCATTTAATAGTGTTGGGACACCTTGTAAAAGGCCAATGAGTCTTTGAAGAAAAAAAAAAAGAAAGAAAGAAAAAATGTTTGCTTGCCTTGAAACCCGAGCAAGGTCTGAGGGGTATATGGTGAAAATCTTTAAAACCTGGTGCCCTAAGTCTTCATTGGTTGGGAGTCACCGACCTCAATGCTCGTTACAAGGGTGAATAGGTGAAGTTTAACATACTGTAGGTGCTTGGGTATTAAAAATTCATTCTCAAAAGTCCGGGGTAAAATCCGAGGAGTTAGTGGTTGAAAGATCCTTAAAGCTTGATGGCCTAAACCTTAATTGGTTGGGAGTCATTGATGGACCCCCGTTACATGGACAATTTAAAAAAGAATACCTTTAAGTCTTGTACTCCTACAATGAAAAAAATTGTGAGAAAAGAGGTGTGTTCTTAACTTATTGGAGGTTGATCAGTTTGCTAAGCTTTGAAAAAGAACTAGGTTGGGGGGAGAGATTAGTTCAACATACTATATTCGGAAACTAATAAATAACACTTAGATTTTTGTGGAAGAGTAAGGTTTGACCCTTTGGGAGTGGAAACTCTTTTAAAAGCTTAAATTTGCATAATACCTTCTCTTTAAGAATTGTGATTAGACAAGTTATTTGATAACTCTTGTTGAATTTTGAGTTTTATTTCTTTAATGTTCCATGTGAGAGTTAGATCATCATGCCACTTGAGAATTGTTTTTTGATCAGCATGATGTTGTAAATTATAGTAATGTTTATTTTTATTTTTCTCTCCTTCATTGCTAAGGGACTAGCAATATGTCGGTTGGGGGGAGTGATTACTACTCAAAAAGTGCTATTTGATAGCTTGTAATTAACTCTTTTAAACACTTTTGAGTAGTAGTTATTACCTTTTAACTCAATTGGCATGTTAAGGACCCTTGTAATCAGTTCTAATCAAATTGTGTTAAGTTTTGGTGTTTTGATAGCTTTTTGATCACCAAAGCAATCCATGAAGAACCAAAGCTTTGAAGTCCTTTGCCATAAGCAAATCCGGAATGCAAAGAGGGGAAGCAAAGAGAAATCTGCCATGAAGCATTCTTGATGACAGTCATGTTAGCAGCTTTTGGAGCACTTCCTGGAGTTCAATTTATGCATTCTATATGTTGTTTCGAAGCTCAAGAAGTCAACAATCCAATGCTTCAAACGGTATGCGATTCGGAGTTGAAATGAAGGAGTTACAGCCATTGGAAGCTGATCACTCCAAGTTGAAGGAAGAATTTTGCACGGCTGCGAAATCACCCTTTTGCTGCGAAATGATTTCGCAGCCATTTTGCACAGTGCAACGAAATTTCTCCTGAAGCTTCCTGATATTTGCGACCGACACTTTTGGATATTTTGCTTCAGATTTTTTATGTCTAAATCCCCATTTTCTCCTTGTAACCCACCAATTATAGGATTCCTTAGTTATTAAGTTTGGAAAAGGGGTGAATAAACTTAGATATTTTGTTTTGTAATTTTCTATATATATAGCTCTCGGGAGCCTGTTCTCGAGGAGGACAGAGAAGGAAGACGCATCCTTTGTACAATTTTGCAAGAAATATATTTTACAGAGCACTTGCTCTATTTTTCCTACATATTTTTGTTTTCTCATTCTTTTTCTTTCTAGCCAACCAAACTCTGAGGATTTTTCCTCAGAGGATGAGAGGCTAGGCTCTTCGTCTCTTGGAGTGAGGAAAGCTGGGTAAGTTTCCACATGCATAAATTGGAAGTTTTGTTGTTTTAGTTTTTAATGAAGAGAAAGTGTGACCCGTTAATGGTTTTTATCTTTTTAGTTAACTTAAAACGTCTTCAATTCACCTGAGCCAACAATTGGTAAGGCAAGTGATCTCTGTCCATGGAGATGCACTAGTTTATCTCTTGCGAGCTTTTGGGAGGTGGTTTGAAGGTAAGATTTTCTAGAATAGCCAACACTTGGTAAGCTTTTGGACTCCAAGGAGACATCCATTAGTTATCTCTTGCGAGCTTTTCACGGGTAATCCAAGGTTAAAGATCACCTTGAATGGCAAATGCTAGGTGAGAGGCACGAGCCATTGCAAGATGCATCAGTGAGAGGGATTTAGTGTTTGAACCCATTAATGGGAAGCATCTGTACAACACCGGTTAGAGAATTAACTATATGTTAATTCTCTAATGCGAGGAAAAGAAACAAGTGACCGGAACTCTCCTTTTTGTATGAGGAATCTGAGCCTAGTGATCTGAAACTCCAAGAAACACTTTTCTTTGTAAGTAAAATCAGTTACTATTTGTGGTTAGTTTAAAACCAAACCTTTTTCATTCAAACATCTTTATGTTTTCTTTTAAAGCTAACCTTGAAATGAAAAGGCACCAATTCAACTTTGAATTAATATCATTTGTGAAGTGAAAACCCATCCCAGTGAACGATCCTAGAGCCACTATGCTATAGTAGCTTTTTCTTTGCTACCCTAGTATATGGTGTAATAGGTTATAAATTTTGTTGATTACTCCCTCAATCAAGGAGCACCAGCTGGACACGAATCAGCTGAGACACCAAGTGGGCACGAATCAATGACCCAGAGTAGCTCATATCATCCATAGCCTTGAGTTGTTCATAGCATCTAGAGTTGTGTGCTCACATACCCGGAGTCCTTCATGTCATGCACAACCTTGAGTAGTTCATAGCATCTAAAGCCTCGAGTTCAAAACCTAGAGTAGCTCATATAATCCACAACCTTGAGTTTTTCATAGCATCTAAAGTTGTGAGCTCATGACCCAGAGTTATTCATGTCAACCATAACTCTAAGTTATTAAGAGTATCTAGAGCCCTAAGCTCACGATCAATAGTCCTTCATGTCATCCACACCCTTGATCTATTCATAGCATCTAGAATAATGAGCTCACGACCTGGAGTTGTTCATCTCAACCATAATCCTGAGTTATTCATAGCATCCACAACTTTAAGTTGTTTATTGCTTTTAAAGCACTGAGCTTAAGACTCGAAGTCTTTCATGTCGACCACAACCCTGTTCATAGCATCTAGAGTCCTGAGCTCATGACCCAAAGTTGTTCATGTCATTCATAGCCTTGAGTTGTTCATAGCATCTAGAGCCCTAAGCTCATGACCCGGAGTCATTCATATTAACCACAACCCTGAGTTGTTCATAGCATGTACAACCTAGAGCTCGTAATCCATAGTTTTTCAAGTCAACAATAGCCTTGAGTTGTTCAGAGTATCTAGTGGCCTCATCTTATGACCTGGATTCGTTCATGTCATCCACAACCCTGAATTGTTCAGCCCATAGCTCACAACCTCAAGTCATTCATTTCAACCCTAACCCTGAGCTATTCATAGCATCGAGAGCCTTGACCTCAAGACCTAAAGTCTGTCAATTCAATAATAGCTCAGAGCTTGTCATAGTATCTAGAGGCTTTTGCTTAGGAGCTGAAGTCTTTCATGTCATCCACAACCCTGAGTTGTTCACAACATCTATAGCCTTAAGATCACGAGCTAAAGTTGTTCAAGTCAACTGTAGCCTTGAGAGTTTCATAGCATCTAGAGCCTTGAGCTCACGACCCGTAGTTGTTCATGTCAATCGAAGCCCAAAGTTATTCATAGCATCTACAGGCCTGTCCTCACAACCTGGAGTCGTTCATGTCAACTATGGCCTTGAGTTGTGCATAATATCTCAAGCCTAGAGATCAAAACCCATAGCAATTCATGTCAAGCACAACCCAAAGTTGTTCATAGCATTTAAAGCCTAAGTTCATGAACTAGAGTCATTCATGTGAACCACAACCTTTAGCTATTTATAGAATCTAAAGCCCTGAGCTCATGACCTGTAGTCACTCATGTCAATCACAACCTAAAGTTTTTTGTAGCATCTAGAGCCTTGAGCCCATGACCTATAGTCATTCATGTCAACCATAACCCTTAGTGGTTTATAGCATCAAAAGCCCTAAGCTCAAGACTCATAGTCGTTCATGTCAACCATAGCTTAAAGTTGTTCATAACTTCTAAAACTTTGAGCTCACGACCTGGAGTCGTCATGTCAACCACAACCTTAAGCTCTTCATAGTATCTAGTAGCCTCAGCTCATGACCTGGAGTCGTTCAAGTTATCTACAAGCCTGAATTATTCCTAGGATCTGTAGCCTTAAGATCCCGACTCAAAGTCGTTCATGTCAACCAGAACCCCGAGTTGTTCATAAAATCTAGAGCATTGAGCTCATGACTCGAAGTCTCTTAAGTCAATAATAGCCCTGAGCTATTTATAGTATCTAGAGGCTTGAGCTCATGAGCCATAATCGTTCATGTCATCCACAACCCAGAGCTATTCATAGCATCCAAAGCCTTGAGCTTATGACCTGGAGTCATTCATGTCAACCACAACCTTGAGTTGTTCATAGTTTCTAGAGGCTTGAGCTCATGATCTAGAGTTGTTCATGTATCCACAACCTTGAATTATTCATAGGATCTGGAGCCTTTAGCTCACAACCCATAGTTATTTATATCAACCATAACCTTGAGCTCCTCATAACATCTAAAGGCTTGAGCTCACGACCCGAAGTCTGTCAAGTCAATATCAAACTTTATCTATTCATAGTATGTAGAGGCTAAGGTCATGAGTCGGAGTCGTTCATGTCATCTATAGCCCTGAGTTGTTCATACTAATCTATAGCCCTCAGCTCACAACCTAAAGTTGTTCATGCCAACCATAGCTCTGAGTTGTTCATAGCTTTTGGAGCCCTAAGCTCATGATCCATAGTCATTCATGTCAACCATAGCCTAAAGCTACTCATTGCATCTAGAACCCTCAGCTCACAACCTCAAGTCATTCATGTCAACCACGACCCTGACCTATTCATAACATTTAAAGACTTGAGCTCATGACCCAAAGTCATTCAAGTCAACAACAGGCCTGAGCTCATGAGTTGGAGTTGTTCATGTCATCCACAACCCTAAATTGTTCACAATATTAAGACTCTTGAAATCACAAGGTGGAGTTGTTCATTTCAACCACAACCCTCAATTGCTCATAACATCTAGTGCCCTAAGCTCGCGGCCCATAGTTGTTCATGTCAACCACACTCCAATGTTATTCATACCATCTAGAGACTGGAGCTTACAACCTGGAGTCATCCATGTCAACCAGAACTCTGAGTTGTTCATAGAATTTTAAGATTAGTGCTTATGACGTAAAGTAGTTCATCTCATCCAAAAAGCTAAGTTGTCCATAGCATTTATAGCCATGGGCTCATGACCAAGAATCATTCATATCACCCTCGGCCTAAGTTGTTCATAGCTTCTAGAGGCCTGAGTTCACTAGATCTCAAGTCATTCATATCATTGACAATTTTAAGTTATTCATAACATTTAGAGCTTTGAGCTTAAGACCCGAAGTCGTTCATTTCATCCGTAGCCTTGTGCTATTCACAGCATCTAGACCCTTAAGGTCATGACTTAGACTCGTGCATATCATCCATAACCCTATGTTGTTGATAAAATTTAGAGGCCTAAGATCATGACCCGAAGTCGTTCATGTCATGCATAGCCTTGAGCATTTCATACATCTAAAGTTTTGAGTTCATGACCCGAAGTAACTCATATCATCCATAACCTTGAGTTGTTCATAGTATCTAAAGTTGTGAGCTCATGACCCAGAGTCCTTCATGTCATCCACAACCCTGAGCAGTTCATAGCATCTAGAGTCTTAAGTTTAAAACCCATAGTATCTCATATAATCCATAGCCTTGAGAGGTTCATAGCATCTAAAGTCGTGAGCTCACGACCCGAAGTCATTCATGTCAACCACAACCCTAAGTTGTTCATAGTATCAGAGACCTGAGCTCACGACCCAAAGTTGTTCATGTCATCCACACCTTTAAGCTATTAATAACATCTAGAATGCTGAGCTCACAACTTGGAGTTGTTCATGTCAACCACAATCCTGAGTTATTAGTAGCATCTAGAGCCCTAAGCTCACTACCCAAAGTCGTTCACGTCATCCATAGCCCTATGCAATTCATAAAATTTAGAGCCATGGCTCACGACCAAGAATCGTTCATATCATCTACAAGCTTGAGTTGTTCATCCATGGATATGCACTAGTTTATCTCTTGCGAGCTTTTGGTAAGTGACTTGAAGGTAGGATTTTCTAGAATTGCCAACACTTGGTAAGCTTTTGGACTCTAAGGAGACATCCATTAGTTATCTCTTGTGAGCTTGAGAAGGGATGTCCAAGGTTAATGATCACCTTGAATGGCAAATGCTAGGTGAGAGGCACGAGCCATTGCAAGTTGCATCAGTGAGAGGGAATTAGTGCTGAAATCCATTAAAGGGAAACATCTGTATAACACCGGTTAGAGAATTAACTATATGTTAATTCTCTAATGCGAGGAAAAGATTCAAGTGATTGGAGCTCTGTTTTTGCATGAGGAACTCCAAAGAATGCTTTCCTTCATAAGTAATTTCCATTACTTTCTTTTTAGTTAGCTTAAAACAAATCATTTTTCAACCAAAGTTTATGTTTTCTTCTTAAGCTAACCTTGAAATGAAAAAGCACCAATTCAACTGTGAATTGGTATCAGTTGTAAGTTGAAAACCCTTCCTAGTGAACGATCCTAAAGCCACTATGCTATATTAGCTAAGGCTATCCTAATGCATGGTGATATAGGTTATAAATTTTGTTGATTACTCCCTTCTGAGGACCACAATCAAGGAACACCAGCTGGACACGAATCAAATGGCACCATTGTCAGGGACCATTGAGAGGACATAGCATCCAGAGCATTGAGTTGAAAACCTAGAGTGGCTCATCTCATCCACATCCCTGAGTTGTTCTTAGCATCTAGAGCCTTGAGTTGACGATATGATGTCGTTTATGTCAACAACAACCTATACTTGTTCATTCAATCTAAGGACCTAAGTTTATGACCTAAAGGCGTTTATGTCATTCACTATCCTAAGTTGTTCATAACATCTATAGCCCTGAGTTCATGACCTAGAATGTTTCCTATCATCGATAGTGATTCGTGCCCAATTGGTGTCTCAGCTGATTTGTGTTCAGCTGGTGCTCCTTGATTGAGGGAGTAATTAACAAAATTTATAACCTATTACACCATTTACTAGGGTAGCAAAGACAAAGCTACTATAGAATAGTGGCTCTAGGATCGTTCACTGGGATGGGTTTTCATTTCACAAATGATATTAATTCAAAGCTGAATTGGTGCCTTTTCATTTCAAGGTTAGCTTTAAAAGAAAACATAAAGATGTTTGAATGAAAAAGGTTCGGTTTTAAACTAACCAAAAATAGTAACTAATTTTACTTACAAAGAAAAGTGTTTCTTGGAGTTCAGATCACTAGGCTCAGGTTCCTCATACAAAAAGGAGAGTTCCGATCACTTGTTTCTTTTCCTCGCTGATTACTACCAAAAAGTGCTATTTTGTAGACCTAATTATAATGGTTTTAAGCACCTTTGAGTAGTAATCATATTCATTTAACCCAATTAATTCATTAAGGTCCTTAGTAATTGGTTTTAACCATTTTTGTGGCAAGTTTACATGTTTTTATCAGCTTATGAATCGATTCAAGCATGCCAAATGATGGAGGAGCTACTTGGACAAGTTAAAGCAAGGATTTTGGACATTTACAGGCTTGAATTTCAAGTGGAAACACGAGCACAAGCAAAGAGAAGCAAAGAGGAAAAGCAAGCAAAGTGAAGAGAAGCAAAGAGGACAGCAGCTTCAGTCTTCTTTCGAACTTTTGGAGCACTTCCCGAAGTCTATTTTTTACATACTATATACCATTTCAAAGATCTGGAAGTCAAGAATCCAACGCTTCAAACCGTGTACAATTTGGAGCTGAAATGATGAAGATATGGCCTTCGGAAGCCAACTGCTCCAGGTTATGCGAAAATTTCGCACGACACAAGGTGTTATGCGAAATTCGCATAACATTCGCATAACACCTTCAAAATTCGCATAACCCATGCGTGTTGCGAATTTTGCTCTGTTTTTGCCGACTCCACTTTAGATATTTTCCTTTGTATTTTGTGATGTAATTTTCTTTCTTATCCTTGTAACTAACCAATCACAAGCTTTTGCTTTTGTAAAGACTATATAAGGGGCGGAAATCACCTCTTCGAATATATAGAATATAGAATAGATATTACGTTTAACACTTAGAGAATATATACAGAGCTCTCTCATCTCTCTTTTCTCTTCCCCATTTCTAGTTTCTTAGTAGCCAAACAGCCTCTGAGGGCTTTTCCTTAGAGGATGATTGGCTAAAACTTTTAGTTTCTCAAAGTATGGATGTTATGTGATGGCTTGGATGCAATCCCAGGGAAATTTCTCGCGCCCGGAAGGTAAGGTAGACGTTTTTCATTAAAGGTTCATTAAGGCAAAGTTTGGTTTTTATTTCCTTTGGACAACTTCCAACGGCCAATACTTGATAAGCTTTTGGATTTCTATCCATTAGTTATCTCCTACGAGCTATTGGAAGGTGAGGTTTTCAATTCCAAGTTTTGCATTAATCCGTTAGAACCAATTTCAATGGCCATTGAAAGGTGAGTTTATCACTTGGAATGACTTTGAGTTGCCAATATTTGGTAAGCTTTTGGCTATAGACCATTAGTTATCTCTTACGAGCCATTCAAAGGAAGTCTAAGGTGAATAACCATTGATGAAATTCACTACCATCTGTTTTGCCATTTTAAAGGATTAAAACTTGATTTGCTAAATCCATACCGGTTCGGGAAGCAAGCATCACCATAGTTGCAACCCCAACGCGAGGAGCCTATCCTGAGATTTCCAATTTGCATAAGAGCCAGAGCATAGCTATCCTATCTTTGAGAAACTTGTTTTTACATCCTTTCATTTTAGTCTTTAATGTTAGCTTAGATTAGTTTAAATCTTTCTAAAACATTTACATCTTCTTTTAAAGCTAACATCCATAAGAAAATCACTTATTTTCCTAATTTGAATATCACTAGTGTTTGCGAAAACCCTTCCCAGTGAACGATCCTATAACCACTATGCTATAGTAGTTTGGCTACTTTAGTAATAGTATTTAAGGTATAAATTTTGTTGATACGCCTTTAAAGCTAAGCTACCATGAGTCGCATCACTTGCATTAGAGAATTAACATATAGTTCCTTCTCCAACCGGTGTTGTACAGATGCTTCCCATTAATGGGTTCAAACACTAAATCCCTCTCACCGATGCACCTTGCAATGGCTCATACCTCTCACCTAGCACTTGCCATTCAAGTTGATCTTTAACCTTGGATTACCCGTCAAAAGCTCGCAAGAGATAACTAATGGATGTCTCCTTGGAGTCCAAAAGCTTACCAAGTGTTGGCTATTCTAGAAAATCCTACCTTCAAACCACCTCCCAAAAGCTCGCAAGAGATAAACTAGTGAATCTCCATGGACGGAGATCACTTGCCTTACCAAGTGTTGGCCCAGGTGATTTAAAGGCGTTTTAAGTTAACTAAAAAGATAAAAACCATTAACGAGTCACACTTTCTCTTCATTAAAAACTAAAACAACAAAACTTCCAAATTATGCATGTGGAAACTTACCCGGCTTTTCTCACTCCAAGAGACAAAGAGCCTAGCCTCTCATCCTCTTAGGAAAAATCCTCAGAGTTTGGTTGGCTAGAAAGAAAACTAACGAGAAAACAAGAATATATATGAAAAATAGAGCAAGTGCTCTGTTCGTTGATTCTATATATGATATATCTATATATTGATCGATCTTACATGATCTATATTATGGATCTCCTGGAACAAGCTCCTCCGAGAGTCCCCCAAGAGTCCCTTTTTTAGTGTTTACAAGAGAGTTTATATATAGGAAGGTAATTTACCCTTCCTTGGATACTTCCTAGCTAAGGAATTACATGAATGGTTGAATACAAGGAGAAAATGGAAATTTAGACACAAAAATCTGAAGAAAAATATCTCAAAGTGTCGGTCACAAATATCGGGAAGCACTAAGGACCATTTCGCAGGTGAAAACGAGGTCTGCGAGATTTCGCAGACGCACAAAAAGGGCTGCGAAATCACTTCGCAGCAAAAGGTTATTCTCGCTGGGCTGCGAAGTTGGCTTTCATCTTGAGGTGCTCATCTTCCAATTTGCGGCATATATCGGGCAACTTCAGGAGGGAATCCACAACACTGTACAAAAAGGCTGCGAAATCATTTCGCAACAAAAGGGTGATTCCGCAACACTTTGCAAAATGCTTCCTTCAGCTTGGAGTGATCGTCTTGAAATGGCTGTAACTCCTTCATTTCAACTCTGAATCATACACCGTTTGAAGCATTGGATTGTTGACTTCCTGATCTTTGAAATGGTATATAGCATGTAGAAAATGGACTTCGGAAAGTGCTCCAAAAGTGCAAAAGAAGACTGCAGCTGCTGTCCTCTGTTTTCTTCACTCTGTTTTTCCTCTCTCTGTTGTTCTTTCCTTGCATACTTTGAACGACTTTGGCAAAGGGATATGAGGCTCCAAAGCTTGGTTCTTCATGAATTTGAGCTTTCCATTGCTTTGCCATGGATTCCAAATAACTCTCCTCAATCTCGGATTGCTTTGGTGATAAAAAAGCTATCAAAACACCAAAACTTAACACAATTTGATTAGAATTGATTGCAAGGGTCCTTAACATGTTAATTGGGTTAAAAGACAATAATTACTACTCAAGAGTGTTTAAAAGAGTTAATTACAAGCTATGAAATAGCACTTTTTGAGTAGTAATCACTCCCCCCAACCGACATATTGCTAGTCCCTTAGCAATGAAGGAGAGAAAAATAAAAATAAACAATACTATAATTTACAACATCATGCTGATCAAAAAACAATTTTCAAGTGGCATGATGATCTAACTCTCACATGGAACATTAAAGAAATAAAACTCAAACTTCAACAAGAGTTATCAAATAACTTGTCTACTCACAATTCTTAAAGAGAAGGCATTATGCAAATTTAAGCTTTAAAAGAGTTTCCACTCCCAAAGGCTCAAACCTTACTCTTCCACAAAAATCTAAGTGTTATTTATTAGTTTCCGAATATAGTATGTTGAACTAATCTCTCCCCCCAACCTAGTTCTTTTTCAAAGCTTAGCAAACTGATCAACCTCCAATAGGTTAAGAACGCACCTCTTTTCTCTAATTTTTTTTTTTCATTGTAGGAGTACAAGGCTTAAAGGTATTATTTTCTAAATTGTCCATGTAACAGGGGTCCATCGATGACTCCCAACAAATTAAGGTTTAGGGCATCAAGCTTTAAGGATCTTTCAACCATTAACTCCTCGGATTTTACCCTGGACTTTTGAGAATGAATTTTAATACCCAAGCACCTACAGTATGTTAAACTCCACCTATTCACCCTTGTAACGAGCATTGAGGTCGGTGACTCCCAACTAATTAAGGCTTAGGGCACCAGGTTTTAAAGATTTTCACCATATACCCCTCAGACCTTGCTCGGGTTTCAAGGCAAGCAAACATCTTTTTTTCTTTCTTTCTTTCTTTCAAAGGCTCATTGGCCTTTTACAAGGTGTCCCAACACTATTAAATGAGGTCAAAGGTACCAAGTCTAAAATTTTCCTAAGTCAAGAGGGAAATAGTTTTTCATCTTATAATCGGAACCTATTGTGCACAGTGTGTGAATAGCTTAAAGTGGAAGAACTATGGTTGAATTCAAAAGAAGTTTCAACAATTCATCAACTTTAATAAGCATAATACAAAATCCAAGTCAAGTAAAAAGACAAAAATTCAATTTCTCCCATTTCATTTTGAAAATTTTTCCTTAATAACCATGGAGAGTAGAATAAAAACATTAAAAATTTTAAATTAAACAAAAAGCAACTAAATTACCAAAATAACTTAGCATTATTAACAATACTTACTTCCTCAACTCTCCCCCCAACCAAGCTGAACATTGTCCTCAATGTGACAAAAGCGATTGAAAAATAGGGAGGAAGTGGTACCTCTTGAGTGACATGGAGTCTGAGTCGTATAGGAGAAACCACATGTTTCAAAAAAAAAAACATAAGAGTCAGTGGGTAGAGGAAATAGAAAAATGGTAAGTTTATACAAAAAATGATGTCTATATATGATGCATCATCAGTAATACATCCAATCCCATAATATAAGACATCAAAATATGGAATTATCTATACTAATATAATAAGTAAATACAAAAAATAAAGAGATGATCAAGTAATGGTAAGGTCCTGTGGAGCTGATGCATCTGTGGTGGCCTCTTGAGTGGGTTGGATCAGGACTTTGACCTCTGTTCTGGTAGTCTCCTTAGGTGGCATAGTCTCCTCAACTGGAGCTCTCAATTGGTAGCTATGGGATTTGATGGTTTAAGGAGGTCAGTAATGGAGTGAGAGACTTTGTGTGTGTGATCCCAGGGTGCGCGGGGCTCTTCTCTTCAGATGCATGGTCGCGGAGCTTTGATGGCATTTTAGCAATTTCCCTTGGCTTTGCAAGGTGTTTTTGCAAACCTTCCTCCATTTCGCAAGTCAATTTTGCAATTTGAAGGCCATTTCGATGCTTGGAGGTGATTTCACAGCCCTTTCGAAGCTTGGAGATCATTTCATAGCCATTTCGCAACTCAAAAGTGATTTCGCAGTTGTATCGCAGCTTCGAAATGAGGGGAACTGTGCTGCAAATGGCACTCGTGTGCCAAAAAGTGGTTTCGCAGCTGCGAAACACCCTTCCAAATGGTGTCTCGGCTGCGAAATTCCCGCTCAGCTTTGCGCGCTTGTCTTCAAATGGCCATAACTTCTTCATTTCACCTCCAAATAGCATACCGTTTGAAGCGCTAGACTCCTGACTTCCCAATATTTGAAACAAGATATGGTATGCATAATTTGAGCTCCAGGAAGTGCTTCAAAAATATGTCCAACAGTAGCAAAATGGAGGTGCGATATTTCCGCTCATGGTTTGCATAGTCATCTTCAAACGACCATAACTTTTCCGTTTCAAATCCAAATTGAGCACCGTTTGAAGCTATGGACTCCTGACTTCCCAAGCTTTGAAACGAGATATGGTATGCATAATTTGAGCTTCAGAAAGTGATCAAATTGTGTCCAACAGTTTCCGAAATGGGGGTGCGGCTATGACATGTCTGTTCATGGCGTGCGCGCTGAAGGATTTTAAGGTGTAGAGGTTTCGCAGCCATTTCGCAGCTTCGAAATACCCTGCGAAATGGAGCTTTGGCTGCGAAATTGGAAGTTTTTACGCTTTCGAATTTCGCAGTCGTTTCACAGCTGCGAAATGAGGGTCACTGTGCTGCAAAATGGCACTCGTGTGCCAAAAAGTGGCTTCGCAGCTGAGAAATCCTCTGCAAAATGGAGCTTTCCTTGCGAAAATAGGATCTTTCATGCTTTGGTGGTTCGTAATTGTTTCGCAGCTGCGAAATGAGGGCTCCTGTGCTGCGAAGTGGCACTCGTGTGCCAAAAGTGGTTTCGCAGCCGCAAAAATTTTTGCAGAGAGGGGCTTGAGGCTACGAACTGGTTTTGCAGCAAAGTGTCGATTTCGCATAGGCTGCGAAATCTCGCAGACCCCTGTTTTTCCCCTGTTTTTGACCCGTTTTTGCTCTGTTTTCACTCCAATTTCGCTCCAAAAGACTTCCTTTCAATTTCTTTGCAATTCCTCCTAATTTTGATCATCCAAAAACCTATATTACATAAAAAAAATTAGAATTAAAGCATTTAAATCAAAATTAAAGCATTGAAATCAAAATTAAAACAAGTAAAAAAACAAAACAAAATGATATGGACTAGCTAGTCTTTAAAAAGACTAAGTCCATCAAAAAATTTGCTCCTGATTTAGCTTGCCCGGATCCCATATGAAGTTTGCATCTCTCACTTGGGGCTTTCTCTGTATGATTTTGCCATATAAAGCTTGGAGAAAAGGTGGAGGCATGTGTTTCTTCATCAATTCTTCCTTGATGACTATCCTCTGTGGTTCTTCATCTATATAGTCATCTTTCTCTATGCTTTTCCCCTTTTTCTTTCCTTTGATTCCCTCCCTCTTTTCTTTCTCTGTTTCACTCTCTACCTTATGCTCTAGCTTGCATGTGGGCAGATCAACCTCTTTACCACTCAAAGTGATAACCGTTTTAACTTCCTTCACCATTGAAGATTCTCCCTGTTGAGCTTCCACTTCATGGATACCCTTGGAATTTTGATAAGGTTGAGAAGGAGAGTTTTCTTTCTCTTGCATTGTGTTGAGGTTGGCAAACCTTGAGATTGAATCTTGGAGATTATCTAACTTCTGAGATAGATCATTTTGCATTTCATCCATCCTTTTAATCAATAAACTCTCTACACTGTCAATTCTTTGATTGAGCTGAGCATTGATGGATTTCTGACCTCCAACAAAGTCTCCCACGAACTTGCTAAGATTCACCATAGCTTGTTCAAGGCTTGAGGCTTGCGGAAGTGCTTGAACATGTTGCTTGTACTGAGGCAGCTATGGTTTCCAAGAGAAATTTGGATGGTCTCTCCAATTGGAATTGTAGGTGTTGCAATCACCAAACATTTCCCTCTCGGCTGGAATGGTAGGACACTCATCCACCAAGTGCTCATAAGATAGACAAATGGCACAAGGCATAGCTTGCAATGGTGTTTGAGAGATGGCTTGCACTGGTTGCATATTCGTCATTTCTAGTTTTTCCAATCTCCTTTCCATAGATGCAAACTTTGCCCTCATGTCTATGTCGTCATTCAAAATATACATCTCACCCTTAGCATTAGGTTGAGACGTCATTCTTTCCATATCTCTAGCATTTGGTTCATCCCATCCTCTTGAAACTTCAGCCACATAACTCATGAAGTTCATGGCTTCCTCTGCTATCTCGTATTCAATATGGCATGCACAACTAGCAATTTGTGAATTAAAAGCAGAGAACACAAAAGAAAACAAATGAAAAACAATTCAAAGAAAGAAAATTAAGGTAAACTAAAAACTAAATAAAAGGTATACAAAAATATGAACAATAAAGAAATAAAAAGAGTTAGTAAAAGGAAAAGAAAAGTCACCAAACTTGTGATGAAGATCACAAGTACTCTTAAAAGGTGATATCACTGTAAAGTGGCACTATCCCCGGCAACGGCGCCATTTGATTCGTGCCCAATTGGTGTCTCAGCTGATTCGTGTCCAGCTGGTGCTCCTTGATTGAGGGAGTAATCAACAAAATTTATAACCTATTACACCATTTACTAGGGTAGCAAAGACAAAGCTACTATAGCATAGTGGCTCTAGGATCGTTCACTGGGATGGGTTTTCACTTCACAAATGATATTAATTCAAAGCTGAATTGGTGCCTTTTCATTTCAAGGTTAGCTTTAAAAGAAAACATAAAGATGTTTGAATGAAAAAGGTTCGGTTTTAAACTAACCAAAAATAGTAACTGATTTTACTTACAAAGAAAAGTGTTTCTTGGAGTTCAGATCACTAGGCTCAGGTTCCTCATACAAAAAGGAGAGTTCCGGTCACTTGTTTCTTTTCCTTGTATTAGAGAATTAACATATAGTTCCTTCTCCAACCGGTGTTGTACAGATGCTTCCCATTAATGGGTTCAAACACTAAATCCCTCTCACTGATGCATCTTGCAATGACTCATACCTCTCACCTAGCACTTGCCATTCAAGGTGATCTTTAACCTTGGCTTACCCGTCAAAAGCTCCCAAGAGATAACTAATGGATGTCTCCTTGGAGTCCAAAAGCTTACCAAGTGTTGGCTATTCTAGAAAATCCTACCTTCAAACCACCTCCCAAAAGCTCGCAAGAGATAAACTAGTGAATCTCCATGGACGGAGATCACTTGCCTTACCAAGTGTTGGCCCAGGTGATTTAAAGGTGTTTTAAGTTAACTAAAAAGATAAAAACCATTAACGAGTCACACTTTCTCTTCATTAAAAACTAAAACAACAAAACTTCCAAATTATGCATGTGGAAACTTACCCGACTTTCCTCACTCCAAGAGACAAAGAGCCTAGCCTCTCATTCTCTTAGAAAAAATCCTCAGAGTTTGGTTGGCTAGAAAGAAAACTAACGAGAAAACAAGAATATATATGAAAAATAGAGCAAGTGCTCTGTTCGTTGATTCTATATATGATATATCTATATATTGATCGATCCTACATGATCTATATTATGGATCTCCTGGAACAAGCTCCTCCGAGAGTCCCCCAAGAGTCCCTTTTTTAGTGTTTACAAGAGAGTTTATATATAGGAAGGTAATTTACCCTTCCTTGGATACTTCCTAGCTAAGGAATTACATGAATGGTTGAATACAAGGAGAAAATGGAAATTTAGACACAAAAATCTGAAGAAAAATATCTCAAAGTGTCGGTCGCAAATATCGGCAAGCACTAAGGACCATTTCGCAGGTGAAAACGAGGTCTGCGAGATTTCGCAGACGCACAAAAAGGGCTGCGAAATCACTTCGTAGCAAAAGGTTATTCTCGCTGGGATGCGAAGTTGGCTTTCATCTTGAGGTGCTCATCTTCCAATTTGCGGCATATATCGGGCAACTTCAGGAGGGAATCCACAACACTGTACAAAAAGTCTGCGAAATCATTTCGCAACAAAAGGGTGATTCCGCAACACTTTGCAAAATGCTTCCTTCAGCTTGGAGTGATCGTCTTACAATGGCTGTAACTCCTTCATTTCAACTCCGAATCGTGCACCATTTAAAGCATTGGATTTTTGATTTCCTGAGCTTTGAAATGGTATATAGCATGTAGAAAATGGACTTCGGGAAGTGCTCCAAAAGTGCAAAAGAAGACTAAAGCTACTGTCCTCTGTTTTTCCTCTCTCCGTTGTTATTTCCTTGCATACTTTGAACGACTTTGGCAAAGGGCTATGAGGCTCCAAATCTTGGTTCTTCATGAATTTGAGCTTTCCATTGCTTTGCCATGGATTCCAAATAACTCTCCTCAATCTTGGATTGCTTTGGTGATAAAAAAGCTATCAAAACACCAAAACTTAACACAATTTGATTAGAATTGATTGCAAGGGTCCTTAACATGTTAATTGGGTTAGAAGACAATAATTACTACTCAAGAGTGTTTAAAAGAGTTAATTACAAGCTATGAAATAGCACTTTTTGAGTAGTAATCAGATAGCCCTGAGTTGTTCATAGCATCTAGAGCCCTAAGCTCACGACTAGAAGTTGTTCATCTCAATGA
The DNA here is from genome assembly GCF_030704535.1 of Vitis vinifera. NCBI lineage: Eukaryota > Viridiplantae > Streptophyta > Magnoliopsida > Vitales > Vitaceae > Vitis > Vitis vinifera. The sequence continues at coordinate 7,595,859 of NC_081812.1, forward strand.
CAACCTAAAGTTGTTCATAGAATCTAAAGCCCTAAGCTCATGCCCAAGTGTGGTTAATGTCATTGACAACCCTGAGTTGTTGATAGCCTCTAAAGCCATGAGCTAAGAACCCGAATTTATTCATGTAAACCATAATCTTAAGCTATTCATAGAGTCTACAACCCTGAGCTCAAGACCTAGAGTGGATTATAGGTTACACATCCTTAAGCTGTTCATAAGATCTAGAGCTTAAAGTCACAACCCAGAATCTTTCATGTGAACCACAACCCAAAGTTGTTCATTAGATCCAAGGCCCTAAGCTCACGACCTATAGTCGTTCATGTCATGCACAACCTTGACCTAGTCATAGAACCTAGTGCACTGAGCTCATGACCCAGAGTTTTTCATGCCATCTATAGCTTCAAGTTGTTCATAGCATCTAGAGACCTGAGCTCATGACCTAGAGTCATTCATATGACCACAACTCTAAGTTGTTCATATCCTCTAAAGGCTAAAGCATAAACCTAGAGTGGCTATGTCATCGACAACCTTGAGTTGTTCATTACATCTAAAGCCCGAAGCTCACGACCCTGAGTCTTTCATGTCAACAACAACCCATAGGTTTTCATTGCATCTAGGGCTCCGAGCTCTTTACCTCGAGTCATTCATGTCATCCATAGCCTTGAGTTATTCAAAGAATCATTATCCTTGGACTTATGATCTAGAGTCTTTCATATCATCGACAACCTAGAGCTATTCAAAGCATTTAAAGCTCTGATCTCACAACCTAGAGTGGCTCATGTCATCGAAAGCCTTGAGTTGTCCATAACATTAAAAGCCTTGTACTCAAGACCTGGTCTCGTTCATCTCAACCTTAGCCTATCGTTATTCGTAGCATCTAAAGCCTTGAGCTCAAGACCCAGAGTCATTCATGTCATTCACATCCATGAGATATTCATAAAATCTAGAGGCTTGAGCTCACAACTCGAAGTCATTCATCTAAACCAAAACCCAGAGCTATTCATAGCATCTAAAGCCTTGAGCTCATGACCTAGAGTGGCTCATGCCATTGACAACCCTAAGCTCTTCATAGCATCTAAAGCTTTGAGCTCATGACCTAGAGTCATTCATGTCAACCATAACCCAAAGTTGTTCATAACATCTAGGGCATTAAGTTCAAGACCTAGAGTGGCTCATCTCATCCACATCCTTGAGTTGTTCTTAGCATCTAAAGCTCTGAGTTGATGATATGAGGTCCTTTATGTCAACAACGACCTATAGTTGTTTAGTCAATCTAAGGCCCTAAGTTAATGACCCAAAAACACTCATGTCATTCACTGTCCTAAGTTGTTTATAGCCTTTATAACCCTGAGCTCATGACTGAGAGTGTTTCCTATCATCGATAGCGCTGAGTTGTTCATAGCATCTAAAATCCTAAGCTCATGGCTAGAAGTCATTCATGTCAACCATAACCTAAAGTTGTTCGTAACATCTAAAGCCCTGATCTCATGCCCAACTGTGGCTAATGTCACCGACAGCCCTGAGTTGTTGATAGCATCTAAAGCCATGAGCTAAGAACCTGAAGTTGTTTAGGTCAACCATAAGCTTAAGCTATTCATAGAATCTACAACCCTCAGCTCAAGACCTAAAGTGGATTATGTATTCCACATCCTTGAGCTGTTCATAACATCTAGAGCCTTAAGCTCACGACTTAAAATCTTTCATGTCAACCATAATCTAAAGTTGTTCATTAGATCTAGGGCCCTAAGCTCACAACCTAGAGTCATTCATGTCATGCACAACATTGACCTAGTCATAAAATCTAGTGCACTGAGCTCATAACCTAGAGTTTTTCATGTCATCCATAGTGCTCTAAGCTATTCATAGCATCTAGAGACTTGAGCTCATGACCTAGATTCGTTCATGTTGGTCGCAACCTTAAGCTGTTCATATCCTCTAAAGGCTTGAGCATAAGACCTAGAGTGGCTCATGTAATCAACAACCCTTAGCTTATCATAGCATCTAAAGCCCTTAGCTCACGACCCTGAGCCTTTCATGTCAACCACAACCCATAGTTGTTCATTGCATCTAGGGCCCCAAGCTCTTAACCTCAACTCAGTCATGTCATCCATAGCCTTGAGTTGTTCATAGAATCATTATCCTTGAACTCATGACCCAGAGTCTTTCATATCATCAATAACCCAAAGCTATTCAAAGCATTTAAAGCCCTAATCTCACAACAAGAGTGGCTCATGTCATCGACAGCCCTGAGTTGTCCATAACATTTAAAGCCTTGAGCCCATGACTCGGTCTCGTTCATCTCAACCATAGCCTAGCATTGTTCATAGCATCTAGTGCCCTTATCTCAAGACCCAAAGTCGTTCATGTCACCCACATCCATGAAATGTTCATAAAATTTAGAGGCTTGAGAACACAACTAAAAGTCATTCATGTAAACCAAAACCTAGAGCTATTCATGGCATCTAAAGCTCTAAGCTCATGACCTAGAGTGGCTCATGCCATTGACAACCCTAAGCTCTTCCTAGCATCTAAAGAATTCAGCTCATGACCCAGAGTCCCTCATGTCAACCATAACCTAGAGTTGTTCATAGCATCTAGAGCAATGAGTTGAAGACCTAAAGTGGCTCAACTCATCCACATCTCTGAGTTGTTTTTAGCATCTAAAGCCTTGAGTTGACGATCTGAGGTCCTTTATATCAACAACAACCTACAATTGTTCATTCAATCTAAGGCCATAAGTTAATGACCTAAAGAAATTCATGTCATTCACTGTCCTAAGTTGTGCACACCATCTATAGCTCTGAGTTGTTCATAGCATCTAAAGCCCTAAGCTCATGAGTAGAAGTCATTTATCTCAACCACAACCTAAAGTTGTTCATAGCATCTAAAGCCCTGAGTTGATGCCCAAGTGTGGCTAATGTCATTGACAACCCTGAGTTGTTGACAACATCTAAAGCCATGAGCTAAGACCCGAAGTCATTCATGTAAACTATAAGATTAAGCTATTCATAGAATCTATAACTTTGAGCTCAAGACCTAGACTGCATTATGTATTCCATAGCCTTGACTTGTTCATAGAATCATTAGCCTTGAACTCACGACCCAAAGTCTTTCATATCAGCGACAACCCATAGCTATTTAAAGCATTTAAAACCTTGATCTCACAATCCAGAGTGGCCCATGTCATCAAAAGCCCTAAGTTGTCCTTATCATTTAAAGCCTTGAGCTCGCAACCTAGTCTCGTTCATCTCAACCATTGCTTAGCGTTATTCATAACATCTAGAACCTTGAGCTAAAGACCCATAGTCGTTCATGTTATCCACATCCCTCAGATGTTCGAAAAATCTGGAGGCTTGAGCTCACAACTCGGAGTCATTCATGTAAACCCAAACCTAGAGCTATTCATAGCATCTAAATCTCTGAGCTCATGACCTAGAGTCGCTCATGTCAACCACAACCCTAAGATGTTCATAGTATCTATAACCCTAAACTCACGACCCCGAGTCATTCTTTCAAACCACATCCCTGATATTTTCATAGTATTTATAGCCCTTAGCTCAGAACCTCGAGTCATTCATTTCATGCATCACCCTAAGGTGTTTATAGCCTTTAGAGCCCTAAGCTCACGACCTAGAGTCTTTTGTGTCATCAATAACCCTAAGCTCTTCATAGCATTGAAAGTCCAAAGCTCATAACCTGGAGTCGTTCAAGTCAACCACAACCTAGATTTGTCCGTAGCATCTAGAGCCTTGAGCTCAAAACACAGAGTAGATCATGCAATCTATGGCCCTGAGTTGCTCATAGCATCAAGAGCCCTAACCTTATTACCTGTAGTCTTTCATATCATCGACAACCCAGAGCTATTTAAAGCATTTAAAGCCTTGATCTCACAATCCAGAGTGGCTTCATTGAAAGCCCTAAGTTGTCCTTATCATTTAAAGCCTTGAGCTCGCAACCTAGTCTCGTTCATCTCAACCATTACTTAGCGTTGTTCATAACATCTAGAACCTTGAGCTAAAGACCCATAGTCGTTCATGTTATCCACATCCCTCAGATGTTCAGAAAATCTAGAGGCTTGAGCTCACAACTCGGAGTCATTCATGTAAACTAAAACCCAGAGCTATTCATAGCATCCAAATCTCTAAGCTCATGACCTAGAGTCGCTCATGTCAACCACAACCCTAAGATGTTCATAGTATCTATAACCCTAAACTCACCACCCCGAGTCATTCTTTTAAACCACATCCTTGATATTTTCATAGTATCTATAGCCCTTAGCTCAAAACCCCGAGTCATTCATGTCATGCATCACCTTAAGGTGTTTATAGCCTTTAGAGCCCTAAGCTCACGACCTAGAGTCTTTTCTATCATCAATAACCCTAAGTTGTTCATAGCATTGAAAGTCCAAAACTCATGACTCGGAGTCATTCAAGGCAACCACAACCTAGATTTGTTAGTAGCATCTAGAGCCTTAAGCTCAAAACACAGAGTAAAACATGCAATCTATGGCCTTGAGTTGCTCATAGCATCAAGAGCCCTGACCTTATGACCCATAGTCTTTCATGTCGTTGAAAACCCTAAGTTGTTTATAGCATCAAGAAGCTTGAGCCCACAATCGAGAGTCGTTCATATCAGCTGAAACTGATAGCTATTCATAGCATCTAGAGCCTTGAACTCATGACCTAGAGTAGCTCATGTCATCCATAATCGTAAGCTATTAATAGCATCTAGAGCCCTTAGCTCATGACCCAAAGTTATTCATGTCAACCACAACCTAGAGTTGTTCAAAACATCAAGGGCTCTTAGCTCATTACCCAGAGTAGGCTATGTTATCCATACCTGATACTGGTTCATAGCATCTAATGCTCTGAGCTCATGACCTAAAGTTATTCATGTCAACCATAGCTCAGACTTGTTCATAGCATATAAAACCTTGTTATCATGACCTAGACTAGCTGATGACATCCATAACCTGAAGCTATTCATAGCATTTAGAGCCCTAAGATCGCATCTCAGAGTAGTTGATGTCATCCATAGTCTTGAGCTATTCATAGCATCAAGAGCCTTGAGCTGACGACCCATAGTCTTTTATGTCATCGACAGCCCTGACTTATTAATAGCATTTAGAGCTCTAATTTCCCGATCGGGAATTTATCATGTCAACCATAGCACAAAGTTGTTCATAGCATCTAGAGCTCTTAGCTAACAATGCAGAGTCGTTCATGTCATCTACAGTCTTGAGCTCTTTATAGAATCTTGAGCCCTAAGCTCACTACCCAGAGTCTTTCGTATCATCGACAACCTAAAGTTGTTCATAGCATGTAAAGCCCTGATCTCAATACCTAGAGTGGCTCATGTCATTAAAAGCCCTAAGTTGTTCACATAATCTAAACCTTTGACTCACAACCTTGTGTCATTCATGTCGATCACAACCTAGGGTTTTTTATAGCATCTAGAGCTTTGAGCTCAAGACCTAAGGTTATTCATGTTTTCCACAGCCCTGGGATAATCATAGAATCTAGTGGCTTGAGCTCATGACCTAGAGTCTTTCATGTCTTTGGCCGCCTTGAGCAATTCATAGCATCTAGAGCCTTAAGGTCACGACTCGGATTGGCTAATGTCATTGATAGCCCTAAACTGTTCATAACATCTAAAGTCCTGAGCTCACGACCAAGGGTCATTCATGTCAACCATAACCATGAGATGTTCATAGTATCTATAGTCCTTTGTTCACGACCCTGAGTCATTCATGTCATCCAGAACCTTAAGTTGTTCATAACATCTAGAACCCTAAGCTTATGACCTAGAGTCTTTCATGTCATCGAAAACCCTAAGTTGTTCATAGCATCTAAAGCTCGGAGCTCACAACCTGGAGTCGTTCAACTCAACCATAGCCTAGTGTTGTTCATAACATTTAGAGCACAGAGCTCATGAGCCATATTAGCTAATGTGATCCACAGCTCTAAGCTATTCATAGCATCTAGAGCCTTGAGCTCATGACCTAGAGTAGATCATTTCATCAACGACCTTGAGTTGTTCATAACATTAAGAGCCTTGAGCTCACGAATTGTAGTCTTTAATGTCATTGATAACTCTAAGCTATTCATAGCATCTAGAGGCCTAAGCTCATAATCGGGAGTCATTCATATCTACGAAAGTCTAGAGCTATTCATAGTATTCACAACCCTAAGCTTATGACCTATAGTAGCTCATGTCATCCATTATCGTGAGCTATTAATAGCGTCTAGAGCCTTGAGCTCATGACCTAGAGTTGTTCTTATCAGCCACAACCCAGAGCTGTTCATAGCAACTAGAGCCCTAAGCTCATGACCTAGAGTAACCCATATTATCAATAGCCTAGAGTGGTTCATAGCATCTGGAGACCTACGCTCACGACCTAGAGTCGTTCAAGTCAACCACAACCTAGAGCTACTCATAGCATCGAGAACTCTGAGCTCACAAGCCATAGTAGCTAATGTGATCCACAAGCCTAAACTATGCATAACATCTAAGCCCTGAGCCGATGACCTAGAGCAGATCATGTGATCCACGACCTTGAGTTGTTCATAACATCAAGAGCCTTGAGTTCACGAATTGTAGTCTTTAATTTCATTAACAACCCTAAGTTGTTCATAGCATCTATATACCTAAGCTCACAATCGGGAGTCATTCATATTTACAAAAATCTAGAGCTATTCATAGCATTTAGAGCCTTGAGCTCAAGACCCATAGTAGCTCATGTCATCCACAGCCCAAAGTGGTTCATAGCATTTGAAGACCTAAGCTCACAACCCAGAGTCATTCAAGTCAACCACAGCCTAGAGCTACTCATAGCATCGAGAGCCCTGAGCTCATGATCCATTATAGCTAATATGATCCAAAGGCCTGAGTTGTTCATAGCATTTAGAGCCCTGAGCTCACAACCTAGAGTAGATCATGTCATCCATAGCCTTGAGTTATTGGTAACATCAAGAACCCTAAGCTCATGACTTGTAGTCTTTCATGTCATTGATAACCCTGAGTTGTTCATAGCATCAAGAGGCCAAAGCTGACGGTTAGGAGTTGTTCATGTCTACCAAATTCTAAAGTTGTTCATAGCATCTAGAGCCTCGAGCTAACGACCCATAGTAGTTCATGTCATCCATAACCGTAAGTTATTAAAAACATCCAAATCCTTGAGCTCTTATCCCAAAGTTGTTCATGTGAGCCACAACCTAGAGCTATTCATAGCAGCTAAACCCTTAAGCTCACCACCAAGAGTAGCCTATTTTATCCATAGCCCAAAGCGGTTCATAGCATCTAAAGACCTAAGCTCACGACTCAAAGTTGTTCATTTTCACCATAACTCACTACTATCCGTAGCATCTATAGCCCTAAGATCTTGACCCAAAGCAACTTATATCATCCATAACCTAGAGTTATTCATAGCATCTAGAGCCTTAAGCTCATGCTCAGAGTAGCGGATTCCATCCATAGCTTTGAGATCTTCATAGGATCTTGAGCCTTAAGCACACGACCTGAAGTTGTTCATGTCAACCATTGCCAAAACCTGTTCATAACATCTAAAGCCCTGAGCTCATGACCTAGAGTAACTTATGTCTTAGACTACCCTGAGTTGTTCATAGCATCTAAAGCCCTTAGATCACAACCCGAAGTTGTTCATGTTAATCACAACCTTGAGATGTTCTTTGTATCCACAACCTTAAGTTGTTCATATCATTTAAAGCCCTAAGCTCATGACCTGGATTCTTTCATGTCATCAATAGCTCTAAGTTGTTCATAGCATCTAGAGTCCTAAGCTCATGACCTAAAGTCGTTCAAGTCAACCATAGCCAAGAGTTGTTCATAACATCTAGAGCCCGAAGCTTATGACCCAATGTTGCTCTAGTCATCACCAACCCTAAGCTTTTCATAGCATTTTAGGCTTTAAGCTCATGACCTAAAGTCGTTCAAGTCAACCACAGCTTTAACTTATGCATAGTATCTAAAGCCCTGAGCTGACAACCAAAAGTAGTACAAGTCATCCATAGCCCTAAGTTGTTCATAGGATGTAAAGCCTTGAGATGACAACCAAAAGTCGTTCATCTCAACCACAACCCTGAACTATTCATAGTACATGGAGCCCTAAGCTCACAAACTCTGAGTCATTCATGTTGTCCCCAATCCTAAGTTGTGCATAGCATCTAGAGCCCTAATCTCATGACCTAGAGTCTTTCATGTCATCGACAACCTTGAGCATTATATAGTATCTAGAGCCCTAAGCTCACGAACTAGAGTCGTTCATGTGAACCACAACTTAGAGCTATTGATTGCATTTAGAGCCTTCAGCTCATGATGTAAATTACCTTATGTATTTGATAGTCCTTAGTTGTTCATAGCGTCCAAAGCCTTGAGCTTAAGACCCAGAGTATTTCATAGCATCTAAAGCCTTGAACTCATAACCGGGAGTCATTCATGTCATCCACAACCCTGAGTTGTTCATAGCATCTAGAGGCTTGAGCTCATGACTTAAAGAATTTCATGTCATCCATAACCTTGAGTTACTCATAACATCTAGAGCCCTAAGCTCATGACCTAGATTCGTTCATGTACACCACAACCCTAAGCTGTTAATAGCATCTTGAGCCCTAAGTTCACGACCAATAGTCATTCATGTCAACCATAACCTAATGTTGTTCACGGAATTCAGAGTCATGAGATCACGACCCTGAGTAGACCATGTTATCCACAACTCTGAGTTATTCTTATAATCTAAAGCCTTAAGCTCATGACTCGGGGTCATTCATTTCAACCATATACCAGAGTTGTTCATAGCCTCTAGAGCCCTATCCTCACAAGTTAGAGTTGTTCATGTGATAAAAAACCCTGAGCTATTCATAGCATAAAAAGCCCTGAACTCAAGACCTATAGAAGCTCATGCTTTTGATTGCCATGAGTTATTCATAGTATCTAAAACCCTAAGCTAATGACCCAAAGTTGTTCATTTCAATCATACCCTTGAGATGTTCAAAATACTTATAGCCCTAAGCTCATGACCTCAAATAGTACATGTAATCCACAATCCAGAGCAATTCATAGCATCTAGACTCCTAAGCTCATGACCCTAAGTCTTTCATGGCATCGACAACCCTTAGTTGTTCATAACATCTAAGGCCCTCAACTCATGATCCAGAGTTATTCATGTGAACCATAGACCAGAGTTGTGCATGGTATCTAGAGCCCTGACGTCATGACCCATAGTTGTTCATGTCAACCATACCTTAGAGTTATTCATAACATTTAGAGCCTTGAGCTCACGAACCATAGTAGGTCATGTCATCCACAACCCTAAGCTATTCATAGCATCTAAAGCCCTAAGCTCATGACCTGAAGTCCTTCATGTCAACCATAGCCCTAAGTTGTTCATAGTATCTAAAGCCCTGAGCTCACGACTCTAAGTCCTCCATGTCATCCACCGTCCTTAGATTTTGTAGCATTTAAAGTCATTGGCTCACGACCATGAATCATTCATATCATCCTAATTCCTAAGTTGTTCATAACATCTAGAGGCTTAAGGTCACAAGATCCAGAGTCGTTCATAACATCTAAAATAATGAGGTGTTCATAACATCTAGGGTCCTGAGCTCACAACCTGAAGTCGTTTATTCATCGATAACCTTGAGTTTTTCATTATCTCTAGAGCCTTGAGTTCATGACCCAAAATTGCTCATATCATCCGCAACCCTGAGTTGTTCATAGCATCCAGATCCTTGAGCTCATGACTTAGAATCATATGTATCATCCATAATATAGAGCTATTCATAACATCTAGAGACCTGAGCTCATGACCTAGAGTAGTTCATGTCATTAACAAGAATAAGTTGCTCATAGCATCTAGTGCCCTGACCTCATGACCTGGAGTTGTTCATGTCATCCACACCCTCAACTCACAACTCAAAATCATTCATGTTAACTATAATCTTGAGTTGTTCATAGCATCTAAAGCGTTGAGCTCATGACCTAGAGTTGTTGATGTGAAACATTGCCTTGAATTGTTCATAGCATCTAGAGCCTTGAACTCACTACTCGAAGTAATACATGTCGTCCATAACCCTCAACTGCTCATAGCATTTAGAGCCATGAGTTCATGACTAAGAACTATTCATATGATCTACAACCTTGAGCTACTCATAGAATCTAGAGGACCGAGGTCACGAGGTCATGAGCCGTTGCTATTATCCACAACCCTGAGTTGTTCATAGCATCCAAAGTCATGAGCTTATGACCCAGAGTAGCTCATGTCATTAACAACCGTGAGTAGTTTATAGCATCTAGAGCCTTGACCTCATGACCTAAACTCATTCTTGTCAACCACAACCCTTAGCTTTTCATTACATATAAAGCCTTATCCTCAGGACTTAGAGTCTTTCATATGATGCATAACCTTGAGTTGTTCATAACATTTAAAGTCATTGGCTCATAAACAAGAATCGTTCATGTTATCCTCAACCCTAAGTTGTTCATAACATCTCGAAGCTTGGGCTCATGGGATCCTAAGTTGTTCATATCATCCATAACTCTGACCTCATGACCCAGATTCATTCATGTCATCCACAACCCTAAGCTCATGAAGCAAATAAATTCATATCATCTACAACTTTGAGTTATAATTAGCATATAGAGGCTTGAACTCGCATGATCCTATGTCATTCATATCATCCATAATGCTTAGTTGTTCATAGCATCCATCGCCTTCAGCTCATGACCCAGAGTAGTTTATATCATTCACAGCCTTGAGCTATTAATAACATTTAGAGTCGTAAGATCACGACCTAGAGCCATTCATGTCAACCATAACCCTAAGTTGTTCATAGTATCTAAAGCCTTCAACTCATGACCTGGAGTCATTCATGTCATCTGTAGCCTTCAGCTATTCATAGCATTGAGCTCACGACCTTGAGTTGTTCTTGTCAATCATAGCCCTAAGTTGTTCATAGCATTTAGAGCCCTGAGCTCACTACCTAGGGTTGTTCATGTCATCCATAACCTTAATTTATTTATATCATTTAGAGCCATGGGCTCATGACCAAGAATCGTTCATATCATCCCGAGCCCTGAGTTGTTCATAGCATCTAGAGGACTAAGCTCTGAAATACCGAGTCGTTTATATCATCCAATATGCCGAGTTCTTCATTGCATCCAAAGTTGTAAGCTCGTGACCCGGAGTAGCTCATGTCATCCATAATCCTTAGCTATTCATAGAATTTAAAGCCTTGAGCTCATGACCTGAACTTCTTCTTGTCAACCATAACCATGAGTAGTTCATAGAATCTAAAGCCTTGATCTCACAACCTAGGGTTGTTCATAGCATATAGAGGCTTGCGCGTATGATGTAGAATCGTTATTAACATCCACAACCCTAAGTGGTTCATAGCCTCTGAAGGCCTCAAGTCATAGGAGACTGAGTCATTCATATCATCCACAACTATGAGTTGTTCATAGCATCAGACCCTTAAGCTCATGATTCAAAGTTGTTCAGGTCAACCACAACCCTGAGTTGTTGATAGCATCTCGAGCCCTAAGCTCACGACCTAGAGTCGTTCATCTCATCCACAACCTTAAGCAGGTCATAGCATCTCAAGGCTTAAGCTCATGACACTAAATAATTACTATATTTCTTAGCCCTAATCAGTTCATAAATCTAAATGACTAAGTTCACGGGATCCCAAGTCGTTCATATCATCCACAACATTGAATTGTCCATAACTTCTAGAACCCTGAGCTCAAGACCAGAAACCTTTCAAATTAACCACAACCCTGAGGTGTTCATAGAATCTTGAGGCTATGACTCAGAGTCGTTCATATCATCCACAACCCTGAGTTGTTAAAAGCATCTAGAGCCTTAAGCTCATGATCTAGATTCGTTCATGTCAACCATAACCCTGATTTGTTCATAGCATCTAGAGGCCCGAGATGATGACTCGAGGTGGTTCTTGTCCACCATAGCCCCGAGCTGTTCATAGCATCTAGACCTCAGCTCACGACCTAGAGTAGTTTAAGTCATCAACAACCTTAGGCAATTCATAGAACCTACACCCTAAGCTCACGACCCAGAATCGTTCATGTCAAGCACAACCCTAAGTTGTTCATAGTATCTAGAGGATTAAGCTCAAGACCCAAAGTCATTCATGTCATCCATATCATTGAGTTGTTCATAGCATCTAAAGCCATGAGCTCATGACCCAAAGTCATTCATTTCAACCATAACCTAGAGATGTAAGTTACATATAGAGCCTTGAGCTCACGACCTAGAGTTGCTCATGTCAACTAGCACCATGAGGAATTTAGAACATCTATAGCCCTATGATCATGACCCCGAGTTGTTTAAGTCATCCACAACCCTAAGCAGTTCATATTTTTTAGCTGTTCAAAGCATCTAGAGCCCTGAGTTCATGACACGAAGTCATTTATGTCAACCACACCATTGAGTTGTTTATAGTATATAGCGCCTAGAGCTCACGATCGAGAGTCATTCATGTCATCCATAACCCTGAGTTGTTCATAGCATCTAGAGCCCTTAGCTCACGACCTAGAGTCTTTCATGTGATCGACAACCCAGACCTATGTATGGCATGTCATCCATAACCCTGAGTTGTTCATAGCATCTAGAGCCCTTAGCTCACGACCTAGAGTCTTTCATGTGATCGACAACCCAGACCTATGTATGGCATCTACAACCCTTAGCTCATGACCTAGACTCTTTCCTATCAACCATAAGACTAAGTTGTTCACAGAATCGGGAGACCTTATATCATGACCGGTGTCATTTATGTCATCCATAACATTGAGTTGTTAAGAGCATCTAGAGCCCTAAGCTCATGACCTGGAGTCTTCATGTCAACCACAAACCTATGTTGTTCATAGCATCTAGAGCCTTAAGCTCATGACCCGGAGTCATTCTTGTTAACCACAACCTTGAGTAGTTCATAGCATTTAGAGCCTTAGGACACAGAGTCATTCATGTTAAGTACAACCCTTAGTTGTTCATAACATCAAGAGCCCTAACCTCATGACCCAAATTCGTTCATGTCAACTATAGCCTTGAGATGTTCATAGCATCTAAAACCCTAAACTCATGACTTAAAGTCTTTCTTGTCATCGACAACCTTAAGCTATGCATGGCATCTAGAGCCTTACACTCACAACTCGGAGTCTTTCTTGTCAACCACAACCCTGAGCTATTCATAGAATCTAGAGACTTGTTATCATGAACTAAAGTCATTCATGTTATTCAATACCCTGAGTTGTTGATAGCATCTACAGTCTTGAGCTCATGACTCGTAGTTATTCATGTCATCCATAGCCTGAGCAGTTCATAGCATCTAGAGGCTTGAGTTCATGATGGAGAATCATTCACATCATCCACAACTTAGAGAAATTCATAACATCTAAAGGCTTAAGCTCATAGGATCTCAGGTCATTCATATCAACCATAACTTTGAGCTATTCATAGAATCTAGAGCCCTAGACTCACGATTAAGACTAGCTCATTTCATCCATAGTCGAGAGTTGTTCATAACATCTAGAGCCTTAAGCTCACGACCTAGAGTCATTCATGTCAACCACAGTCGTGAGTTGTTCATAACATCTAGAGCCTTGAGCTCTCGACTAAGAGTCTTTCATGTCATCAACAACTCTAACCTATGTATAGCATTAAAGTCCTTAGCTCCTGACTTAGAGTCTTTCATGTCATCTATAACCTTAAGTTATGCATAACATCTAGAGCTCTAAGCTCATAACTAGAAGTCTTTGATGTCAACCATAACCTTAAGCTTTGCATAAAATCTAGAGGTCTGATCCCATGACCTAGAATCGTTCATATCATCCATAACCCTAGTTTATTAGTAGCATCTAGAGCCTTGAGCTCATGACCTGGATTCATTCATGTCTTCCACTACCTAGAGCAGTTCATAGCATCTAGAGGCTTGAGCTCATGACACAGAATCATTCATATTATCCACAACCTAGAGCGGTTCATAACATCTATATGCCTAAGTTCATAAGATCCCAAGTCGTCCATATCATCCATAACTATAATTTATTCATAGCTGTTAAAGCTTTAAGCTCAGAACCTAGAGTCTTTCATGTCAACCACCACCCTAAGTTGTTCATAGTATCTAGAGCCCTGAACTCATAACTCGAAGTCATTCATGTCATCCATAATCCTGAGTTTTTCATAGCAAGTAGCGCCTTCATCTCATGACTTAGAGTCATTCATGTCAACCACAACCCTGAGTTGTTCATAGCATCAAGAGCCTTGAGATTAAAACCAAGAGTCATTCATATCTTCCATAATCTTAAGTAGTTCATAGCATCTAAAGGCTTGAGCTCATGACGCAGAATCGTTCATATCATCCATGACCTTAAGCGATTCATAGCATCAAGAGGTCTGAGCTCACGGGATCGTGAGTTGTGCATATAATCAACATCTTTGAGCTATTCATAGCATCCAGAGCACTAAGATCACAACCCATAGTAAAGCATGTCATCCACGGCTCTAAGCTATTCATAACATCTAGAGTCTTGAGCTAATGACCTAGACTCGTTCATGTCATCCACAACCCTGAGCTATTTATAATATTAAGAGCCCTTAGTTCATGACCTAGACTCTTTCATGTCATCAACAGCCCAGACCTGTGTATAGCATGTAGAACCCGAAGCTCATGACCCAGAGTCTTTCATGTGATCGACAAACTTAAGTTGTGCATAGCATCTAGAGCCTTGAACTCACAACTCATAGTCTTTCATGTCAACCACAACCTTGAATTGTTCATAGAATCTAAAGGCTTGAGCTCATGACTCGACATCATTCATGTTATCCATAACCCTAAGTTGTTAATAGAATCTAGAACCTTAAGCTCATGACCCAGAGTCGTTCATGACAATTACAACCTTGAGTTATTCATAGTATCTAGAGCCCTAAGCTTAAGACACGAAGTCGTTCATGTCAACCACAAGCCTGAGTTGTTCATAGCATCTAGAGCCTTGATCTCACGACCTGGAGTCATTCATGTCAACCACAACCCTAAGATATTCATAACATCTAAAGCATTGAACTCATGACCTAGAGTCTTTCATGTCATCCACAACTTTAAGTTGTGCATAGCATTTAGAGCCCAAAGGTCATGACTCAGAGTCTTTCTTATCAATCACAACCCTGTGTTGTTCATATCATCTAGAGACTTTAACTCATGACACAAAATCATTCATATCATCCATAGTCTTGAGCAGTTCATAACGTCTAGAGACTGGAGCTCATGGGATCCTAGGTCATTCATATTATCCATAACTCTCAGCTCTTTATAGCATCTAGATCTTTGGTCTCATGACCTAGAGTAACTCATGTCATTCATAGCCCAGAGTTGTTCATAACATCTAGAGCCTTAAGCTCACAATCTAGAGTCGTTAATGTCAACCACAACCTTTAGTTGTTCATAATATCTAGAGCCCAGAGTTCTCGATCTAGAGTCTTTCATGTCATCGATAACCCTAACTTGGGAATAGCATCTAGAGCCCTTAGCTCACGACCTTGAGTCTTTCTTTTCATCGATATCCTTAAGTTGTTCATAACTTCTAGAGCCCTAAGCACAAGACTAGGATTCTTTAATGTCAACCACATGCCTAAGTTGATCATAGAATCTAAAGGCCTAAGCCCATGACCCAGAGTCATTAATGCCGTCCATAACCCTAATTTGTTAGTAGCATCTAGAGCCTTCAACTTACTACCCAGAGTTGTTCATGTCAATTACTGCCCTGAGTTGTTCATAACGTCTACAAACCTAAGCTCATGACCCAGAGTCATTCATATCTTCCATAGACCTGATTAGTTCATACCATATAATGCCTTGAGCTAATGATACAAAATCGTTCAAATCATCCATAGCCTAGAGCAATTCATGGCATCTACAAGCCTAAGCTCATAGGATCCCAAGTCATTCATATCATTCAAAACCGTGAGTTGTTCATGCCTTCTAGAGACTTAAGCCTAGGAACCAAAGTCTTTCATGTCAACCACTACCTTGAGTTGTTCATAATATCTAAAGCTTTGAGCTTATAACCTAGAGTTGGTCATGTCATCCATAGCCTTAAGTTGTTGAGAGCATCTAGTGCCTTGAGTGCACGACTCGAAGACGTTCATGTCAGCCACAACCTTGAGCTTTTCATAGCATCTACAGTCCTGAGATCATGACTCTAAGTCATTCATGTCTTTCATAGCCTTGAGCAGTTCATAGCATCTAGAGGCTTGAGCTCAAGAAGTAGAATCGTTCATATCAGCCACAACCTTAAGCGACTCATAGCATATGGAGTATTGAAATCATGGGAAAGTCATTCATATCATCCACAACTCTGAGGTTTTCATAGCATCCAAAGCCCTAAGGTCACAATCTGAATTAGCTCATGTCATCCACAGTCCTGAGTTGTTCATAGCATCTAGAGCCCTAAGCTCACGACTCAGATTCATTCACGTCAACAACAATCTTGAGTTGTTCATAGTATCTATAGCCCTGAGCTCGTGACCTATAGTTGTTCATAGTATCAAGAGACCTGAGCTCACGACCTGGACTCTTTCATGTCATCGATAGCCTAGACTTGTGTATAACATGTAGAGCCCTAAGCTCATGACCTAGAGTCTTTCATGTCATCGACAACCTTAAGTTATGTATAGCATTTAGAGCCCTAAGCTCACAAATCAAAGTCATTCATTTCAACCACATCTCTTTTAATTGTTCATAGAATCTAACGGCCTAAACTCATGACCCAAAGTTATTCATGTCATCCATAACCTTGAGTTGTTAATAACATCTAGAGCCCTGAGCTCACAACCCATAGTCATTCATGTCAATCACAACCTTAAGTTGTTCGTTGCATGTAAAGCATTGCACTCATGTCCCAGAGTCTTTCATGTCAACAACAACCTTGAGTTGTTCATAGAATTTAGAGACTTGAGCTCATAACCCAAAGTTGTTCATGTATCCATAGCCTTGAGTTGTTAATAGCATTGAGAGGCCTTAGCTCACGACCTGAAGTCATTCATGTCAACGATTACCTTGAGTTGTTCATAGCATCTAAAGCCTTAAGCTCAAGAGTCAGAGTCTTTCATTTCATCAAAAGCCTTAAGTTATGCATCACATCTAGAGCCTCGAGCTCACAAATTGGAGTATTTCATGTCAACCACAACCCTTAGTTGTTCATAGAATCTAAAGGCCTGAGCCCATGACTCAGATTCATTCATGTCATCCACAACCCTAAGAAGTTCATAATAACTAGAGGCTTAAGCTCATGACATAGCATCATTCATATCATTCACAACCCTTAATGGTTCATAGCATCTAGAGGCTTGTGCTCATAGGATCTCGAGTCATTCATATCATCCGTAACTTTGAGTTGTACATAGCATCTAGAGCCCTAGGCTCACGACTCGTAGTAGCTCATGTAATCCATAACCTAAAGCTATTCATAGAATTTAGAACGATAAACTCACGACCTTGATTCATTCATGTCAGCCCTAAACTTGAGCTTTTCATAGCATATTGAGCCCTGAGCACAAACCTAGAGTCGTTCATGTCATCCACAACCCTGAGTTGTTAATAGAATCTAGAGGCCTGAGCACACGAGATCACAACTCATTCCTTTAATCAACAACTCTGAGTTCTTCATAACATCTAGAGCCTTAAGCTCACGACCTGGAGTCGTTCATGTGAAGCAAAGACTTGAGCAACTCATAGCTTTTAGAGGACTTTGCTCATAGGATCCCAAGTCGTTCATATCATTCATAACTCTAGATTGTCTATAGCATCCAAAGTCTTGAGCTCATGATCTTGAGTAACTCATCTAATCCTTAGCCCTAAGTTGTTCATATCATCTATGGCCCTAAGCTCATGACTTAAAGTAGCTCATCTCATCCACACCCCTGAGTTATTCACATCATTTAGAGCCTTAAGTTTATAACCCAAAGTCATCCATGTCATCCATAACCCTGCGTTGTTCATAGCATCTAAAGCCTTGAGCTCATGACCTAGAGTCATTCATGCCATCCACATCCCTGAGTTCTTAATAAAATCTAAAGGATTGAGCTCATGACTCGGAGTCATCCATGTAAACCACTTCCCAAAGTTGTACATAGCATTTAAACCCCTAAGCTCACAACCTAGAGTGGCTCATGCCATTGACGACCCTGAGCTCTTCATAGCATTTAAAGCCCTGAGCACATGACTGATTACTACTCAAAAAGTGCTATTTGATAGCTTGTAATTAACTCTTTAAACACTTTTGAGTATTAGTTATCACCTTTTAACCCAATTAACATATTAAGGACCTTTGCAATCATTTCTAATCAAAGTGTGTAAGTTTTGGTGTTTTTAATAGTTTTTTGCTCACCAAAGCAATTTAAGAATGAGGGAGAGCTGTATATAGTTCATGGCAAAGCTTTTGGAAGCTCAAATTTATGAAGAAACCAAGCTTTGGAGCCTCATAGTCCTTTGCCTTAGTCGTTCAAAGTATGCAAGGAAAGAGCAATGGAGAGAGGAAAAACAGAGTGAAGAAAACAGAGGACAGCAGCTACAGTCTTCTTGCGCACTTTTAGAGCATTTTCCGAAGTCCATTTTCTACATGCTATATACCATTTCAAATCTCAGGAAGTCAAGAATCCAATGCTTCAAGTGGTGTGCGATTCGGAGTTGAAACAAAGAAGTTACAGCCACTGCAAGTCAATCACTCTAAGCTGAAGAAAGCATTTTGCAAAAGTGTTGCGGAATCACCCTTTTGTTGCGAAATGATTTCGCAGCCTTTTTGTACAGTGTTGTGGATTCCTTCCTGAAGTTGCCCGATATATGCCGCAAGTTGGAAGCCGAACACCACAAGCTGAAAGACCACTTCGCAGCGTTGCGAAGTCAGTCATTTGCTGCGAAGTGATTTCGCAGCCCTTTTTGTGCGTCTGCGAAATCTTGCAGACCTCGTTTTCACCTGCGAAATGGTCCTTAGTGCTTCCCGATATTTGCGACCGACACTTTGAGATATTTTTCTTCAGATTTTTGTGTCTA
Source organism: Vitis vinifera (assembly GCF_030704535.1). Taxonomy (NCBI): domain Eukaryota; kingdom Viridiplantae; phylum Streptophyta; class Magnoliopsida; order Vitales; family Vitaceae; genus Vitis; species Vitis vinifera. The sequence goes on from NC_081812.1 coordinate 7,614,938, forward strand.
AATTTCCATTTTCTCCTTGTATTCAACCACTCATGTAATTCCTTAGCTAGGAAGTATCCAAGGAAGGGTAAATTACCTTCCTATATAAACTCTCTTGTAAACACTAAAAAAAGGGGACTCTTGGGGGACTCTCGGAGGAGCTTGTTCCAGGAGATCCATATAGAAAGATATATAGATATATCATATATAGAATCAACGAACAGAGCACTTGCTCTATTTTTCATATATATTCTTGTTTTCTCGTTAGTTTTCTTGCTAGCCAAAAAAACTCTGAGGATTTTTCCTCAGAGGATGAGAGGCTAGGCTCTTTGTCTCTTGGAGTGAGGAAATCCGGGTAAGTTTCCACATGCATAATTTGGAAGTTTTGTTGTTTTAGTTTTAAATGAAGAGAAAGTGTGACCCGTTAATGGTTTTTATCTTTTTAGTTAACTTAAAACGCCTTTAAATCACCTGGGCCAACACTTGGTAAGGCAAGTGATCTCCGTCCATGGAGATTCACTAGTTTACCCCTTGCGAGCCTCTGGGAGGTGACTTTAAGGTAGGATTTTCTAGAATAGCCAACACTTGGTAAGCTTTTGGACTCCAAGGAGACATCCATTAGTTATCTCTTGCGAGCTTTTGAAGAGAAGTCCAAGGTTAAAGATCATCTTGAATGGTAAGTGCTCGTGAGAGGCATGAACCATTGCAAGTTGCATTAGTGAGAGGGATTTAGTGTTTGAACCCATTAATGGGAAGCATCTGTACAACACCGGTTGGAGAAGGAACTATATGTTAATTCTCTAATGCGAGGAAAAGAAACAAGTGACCGGAACTCCCTTTTTGTATGAGGAATCTGAGCCTAGTGATCTGAACTCCAAGAAACATTTTTCTTTGTAAGTAAAATCAGTTACTTATTTTGGTTAGTTTAAAACTAAACCTTTTTCATTCAAACATCTTTATGTTTTCTTTTAAAGCTAACCTTGAAATGAAAAGGCACCAATTCAGCTTTGAATTAATATCATTTGTGAAGTGAAAACCCATCCCAGTGAACGATCCTAGAGCCACTATGCTATAGTAGCTTTGTCTTTGCTACCCTAGTATATGGTGTAATAGGTTATAAATTTTGTTGATTACTCCCTCAATCAAGGAGCACCAGCTGGACACGAATCAGCTGAGACACCAATTGGGCATGAATCAATGACCTAGAGTCGCTCATGTCAACCATAACCTTAAGATGTTCGTAGTATTTATAGCCTTGAGCTTATGACCCCGAGTCATTCATGTCAACAACAACCCTGAGATGTTCATAGTATTTGCAACCCTTACCTCACAACCCTGTGTCGTTCATGTCACGCACAACCCTAAGGTGTTCATAACATTTAGATTCCTACACTCATGACCCAGAGTCTTTAATTTCATCAACAACCCTAAGTTGTTCATAGCATTTAAAGCCCAAAGATCACAACCTAGAGTCATTCAAGTTAACCACAACCTAGAGTCGTTCGTAGCATCTAGAGCCTTGAGTTCACAACCCAGAGTAGATCATGTAATCCACAACCCTGAGTTGTTCATAGTATCAAGAGCCCTGAGCTCATTACCCATAGTATTTCATGTCATCTACATGACTGAGTTGTTTATAGCATCAAGAGGCCTGAACTCACAATCGATAGTCATTCACGTCAACCAAAGCTGACAGCTATTCATAGCATCTAGAGCCTTGAGCTCACCACCCAGAGTAGCTCATGTCATACACAACTATAACTAGAGCCTTGAGCTCATGAGTCAAAGTTATTCATGTCAGCCATAACCCAGAGTTGTTCATAACATCAAGAGCCCTTACTTAATCACCTAGAGTAGCCCATGTTATCCATAACCCATAGCGGTTCATAACATCTAGTGCTCTAAGCTCATGACCTAGTGTTATTCATGTCAACCATAGATTAGACCTCTTCATAACATCTAAAGCCTTGATATCATGACCCAGAGTAGTTGGTGTCACCCACAACCCAAAACTATTCATTGCATCTAGAGCCCTGAGCTGGCAACTTAGAGTAGCTGATGTCATCCACAGTCTTGAGCCTAGAGTTGTTCATAGCATTTAAAGCCCTGATCTCAAAACCTAGAGTGCCTCATGTCATCAAAAGCCTTGAGTTGTTCATACCGTATAAACCCTTGAGCTCATGACCCGACATAGTTCATGTTAGTCATAGCCTAGAGCTATTCATAGCATCTAGAGCCTTGAGCTCAAGACCTGGGGTTGTTCATATTTTCCACAACCCTGAGATAATCATAGAATCTAGTGGTTTGAGCTCAAGACCTAGAGTCTTTCATGTCCTCGGCTACCTAGAGTAGTTCATAGCATCTAGAGCCTTAAGGTCACACTCGAATTGGCTCATGTCATTGATAGCCCGAAGTTATACATAGCATCTAAAGCTCTGAGCTCACGACCCAGGGTCGTTCATGTCAACCATAACCCTGAGATGTTGATAGTATCTATAGTCCTTTATTCACAACCTCGAGTCATTCATGCAATCCAAAACCTTATGTTGTTCATAACATCTAGAACCCTAACCTCATGACCTAGAGTCTTTCATGTCATCTACAACCCTAAGATGTTCATAGCATTTAAAGCTAAGAGCTCACAACCTGGAGTCATTCAAGTAAACCACAACACAAAGTTGTTCATAGCATTTAGTTTCCAAAGTTCACAATCCAAAGAAGCTAATGTGATCCACAACCCTAAGCTATTCATAGCATCTAGAGCCCTGAGCTCATGACCTAGAGTAGATCATGTCATCCCCAACCATGAGTTATTCATAACATCAAGAGCTCTGAGATCATGAACTGTAGTCTTTCATGTCATCGACAACCCTAATCTATTCATAGCATCAAGAGGCCTAAGCTCAAGACCTAGAGTAGCTCATGTTATCCACAACCTTGAGTTATTCATAGCATTTAGAGCCCTGTTATCATGACCCCAAGTCATTCATATCAACCACCACAGAGAGTTGTTCGTAGCATCTAGAGCCTGAGCTCACGACCTGGAGTAGCTCAAGTCATCCACAGCCTTGAGCTGCTCATAGCATCTAGAACCTTGAGCTCTCGACTTGGAGTCATTCATGTCAACCACAACTCTAAGTTGTTAATAGTATCATAAGCATTGAGCTCACGACCTAGAGTCATTCATGTCAACTGATTCGTCCCCAATTGGTGTACTATTTGATTCAGTCCTCAGACGGGAGTTATCAACAAAATTTATAAACCTAATTCACCATACACTAGGGTAGCATAGCTAGCATAGTATAGTGGTTCTAAGATCGTCCATAGAGATGGGTTTTCATATTACAAATGATATTAGTTAAAGTACTGAAATGGTGTTTTTTCTTTTATGAGTTAACTTTAAAAGAAAACATAATTTTGGTTGAAAATGGTTGGTTTTAAGTTAGCCAAAAATAGTAATTGAGATTAATTACAAAGAAAAGGTTTCTTGGAGTTTTAGGTCACTAGGTTCAGGTTTCTTAGACAAAAGGGGGAGATTCCAGATCTTTTCCTCGTGTTAGGGATAATAACATAAAGAATGGTTATCTACCGAACTGATATGTATTTAGCAACCAAGACTTGATCCCACTGGTCCATGAAAAACTACAGTTGCTTCCTATTGATGGTTTCAAACACTAAAGACCTCTCACTGTGAATCATCTTTCAATGGCTCGTACATGATAACTAATAGACATCCATGGATTCCATGGAGCTCGAAAAGCTTACCAAGTATTGGCCATTCAAGGTGATCCTAACCTTGGATTACCCTTCAAAGGCTCATAAGAGATAAATAATGGATCTATAGGGAGTCCGAAAAGCTTACCAAGTATTGGCCATTCTAGGTAATCCTACTTTTAAACCACCTCCCAGAGGCTTGTAAGAGATAACTAATGGATCTCTAGGGAGTCCTAAAAGCTTACCAAGTATTGGCCCGGGTGATTTTAAGTTAAACCTTAAAATAAAAACCATTAATGGGTAACAACTTTCCTCATTTAAAGCAAGGAAAACTCCCACTTTTATATCCGGATCCCTTACCTAGCTTCTTTCAGTCCAAGAAACAAAAAACCTAGTCACTCATCCTCTGAGAAAACATCCTCAAAGGTTGTTTGGCTAGAAAGAAAAAAAAAAAAAAGGTAAGGCGGAGCAAAGCTGTGTATTTCCTACTAAAAGAATTCACAAGTGTTCTCTAGAATTTCTTCCGAGTTATTACAAAAGAGATATTTTAAGACATATATAGAGAGATATTTTTTAACCCCTCATTTAGATATCCTAAATATCTAAAAATATCTTTAGCTGATTACAAGGAGAAAATAGGTAATTACACAAAATATCTCAAGATAATTCATTTTTCATAGTCTTACTCTCTATCCTCCAGCTTGTACTCATTTTGGCATTTTGCATAGCCATACGAAATTGCTGGATGTTAGATTTCTTCTTTGATTCTCTTCCTTGCATACTTGATTGATTTGGCAAAGGCTACGAAGCTCTTCAAAACTTGGATTCTTCATGTGTTTGAGCTTCAACTTGCTTTACCATGGACTATACAAAACTCTCCCTCATTCTTGGCTCATTTTAATGATAAAAAAACTATCAAAAACATCAAAACTTGCCAAAAATTGATTAGAAAGATTTGCAAGGGTCTTTAATGTGCCAATTGAGTTAAAATGTAATAAATACTACTCAAAAGTGTTTAAAAAAGTTTATAACAAGCTATAAAAGAGCACTTTTTGAGTAGTAATCACTCCCCCAACCGACACATTGCTAGTCCCTTAGCAATGAAGGAAAGAGAAAAAAAAAATATAGACAGTAAAATAATTTACAAAATCATGTTGATCACTCCAAAAAATTTTCAAGTGCCATGATGTAGAACATACTCTCTCATGGGACATTAAAGAAGCAAAACTCAACCTTCAACAAGAGTTTATGAAATATCTTGCTTGATCACAATTCATAAAGAGTAGGCATTATGCATATTTAAGTATTAAAAGGATTTCCACTCTCATAGGCTTAATCATTACTCTTCCACAAAAGTCTATGTGTTAAGCTTAATAGTTTCCAAATATAGTATGCTGAACTAATCTCTCTCCCCCAACCTAGTTCTTTCTCAAACTTTAGTAAACTGACCAACCTCCAGTAGGCTAAGAACGCACCTTTTTGTTTTCACAAAATTAGGGGTGCAATGCTTAAGGTATTGTTTTCTAAAGTGTCCATATAACGGGGATCCATCGATGACTCCCAACCAATCAAGGTTTAGGGCATCAAGCTTTAGGGATTTTTTGACCACTAACTCTTCAGATTTTTTCCTAGACTTTTGAGAATGAAATTTAATACCCAAGCACCTACAATACGTTAAACTCCACCTATCACCCTTGTAACAAGCATTGAGGTTGGTAACTCCCAACCAATAAGGGCTTAGGGCACCGGGTTTTAAAGACTTTCGCCATATACCCCTTGGATCTTGCTCGGGTTTCAAGGCAAGTGTAACACTTTGTTCTTTCTCTTTTTTTTTTTTTTTTGAAGGCTCATTGGCCTTTATTAAGGTGTCCCAACACTATTAAAACAAGGTCAAAGGTACCAAGTCTAAATTTTCCTAAGTTCAGGGGGTGAGATAGTTTTTCATCTTATAATCGGAACCTAATGTGCACAGTGTGTGGTAAGATTAAAATGGAAGAAATAAGGTTGAAATCAATAGGAGTTTCAATAATTTGTCAACCTCGATAAGCATAATACAAACTCTAATATTTAAGTAAAAATGTAAGAATTCAATTTCTCCCATTTCATTTTGAGAATTTTTCCTTAATAATCATGGAGAGTAGAGTAAAAACTTTAAAAATTATTAAAAATTTAAGTGGTACCTCCTGAGTGACATGGAGTCTAAGTCGTATAGGAGAAACTACATGATTCAAAAAACAAAAGAGTAATGAGTAGAGGAAATACAAGAATGGCAAATATAATAAAAAATGATGTGTATGTATTACTCTGAGAAAGTACAATGTGAGATATGATCATGTAATACATCCAATCCCAGAATATAAAACATCAAAACAAGTAATTATGTCTACTAATATAATAAGTAAATACAAGATACAGAGATGATCAAGTAGTGGTAGGATCATGTGAAGATGATGCCTCTATGATGGCCTTTTGAGTGGATGGATCGGGTGATTACTACTCAAAAAGTGCTATTTTATTACCTTTTAACTCAATTGGCATGTTAAGGACCCTTGCAATCAATTCTAATCAAATTGTGTTAAATTTTGGTGTTTTGATAGCTTTTTTATCACCAAAGCAATCCGAGATTGAGGAGAGTTCTTTGGAATCCATGGCAAAGCAATGGAAAGCTCAGAAACATGAAGAACCGAAACTTTAAAGTCCTTTGCCATAAGAAAATCCGGAATGCAGGGAGGGGAAGCAAAGAGAACCAACATGAAGCATTCTTGATGACAGTCATGTCAGCCACTTTTGGAGCACTTCTGGAGTTCAATTTATGCATGCTATATGTCGTTTCGAAGCTCAGGAAGTCAACAATCCAATTCTTTAAATAGTGCATGATTCGGAGTTGAAATGTAGGAGTTATGGCCATTGCAAGCAGATCACTCCAAGTTAAAGGCAGAATGTTGCACGGCTGCGAAATCAGCCTTTGGCTGCGAAAATGTTGTCCTTTTGCTGCGAAATTTTCGCAGCCATTTTGCACAGTGCCGCGGTGTTCTCCTGAAGCTTCCCGACCGACATTTTGAGATATTTTGCTTTAGATATTTGATGTCTAAATCCCCAAACTCTCCTTGTAACCCACCTATCATAGGATTCCTTAGTCTTTAAGTAAGAACAAAGGGTGAATAACCTCTTATATATAGTTGTAATTTTCTTTACAAACAATCAACTCTTGGGAGCTTGCTCAGAGACGCATCCTTTGTACAGTTTTGCAAGAAATATATTTTACAGAGCACTTGCTCTGTTTTTCATATATATTTTTGTTTTCTCGTTAGTTTTCTTTCTAGCCAATCAAACTCTGAGGATTTTTCCTCAGAGGATGAGAGGATAGGCTCTTTGTCTCTTGGAGTGAAGAAAGCCGGGTAAGTTTCCTCATGCATAAATTGAAAGTTTTGTTGTTTTAGTTTTTAATGAAGAGAAAGTGTGACCCGTTAATGGTTTTTATCTTTTTAGTTAACTTAAAACGCCTTTAAATCACCTGGGCCAACACTTGGTAAGGCAAATGATCTCCATCCATTGAGATGCACTTGTTTATCTCTTGCGAGCCTTTGGGAGGTGGTTTAGAGGTAGGATTTTCTAGAATAGGCAACACTTGGTAAGCTTTTGGACTCGAATGAGACATCCATTAGTTATCTCTTACGAGCTTTTGATGGGTAATCCAATGTTAAGGATCACCTTGAATGGCAAATGCTAGGTGAAAGGCATGAGTCATTGCAAGATGCATTAGTGAGAGGGATTTAGTGTTTGAACCCATTAAAGGGAAGCATTAGTACCAAACTGGTTCGGGAAATAACTATATGTTAAATCCCCAATGCGAGGAAAAGAAACAAGTGACCGAAACTCCCTTTTTGTACAAGGAACCTGAGCCTAGTGATCTAAACTCCAAGAAAAACTTTTCTTTATAAGTAAAATTAGTTACTATTTTTGGTTAGCTTAAAACCAATCATTTTTCAAACATCTTTATGTTTTCTTTTAAAGTTAACCTTGAAATGAAAAGGCACCAATTCAGCTCTAGAATTAATATCAATTGTGAAGTGAAAACCCATCCCAGTGAACGACCCTAGAGCCACTATGCTATGCTAGCTAAGGCTATCCTAGCACATGGTGTAATAGGTTATAAATTTTGTTGATTACTCCCTTCTGAGGACCACAATCAAGGGACACCAGCTGGACACGTATCAAATGGCACCATTGTCAGGGACCATTGAGAGGACATGAATCAGCTGAGACACCAATTGGGAACGAATCAAATGGCGATGTTGCCGGGGATGGTGCCACTTTACAGTGATATGACATTTTCAAAGTACTTGTGATCTTCATCACAAGTTTGGTGACTTTTCTTTTCCTTTTGCTTTTTATTTATCCTTTTTCATTTGTTCATATTTTAGTATACTTTTTAGTTTACCTTAATTTTTTTTCTTTAGAATTTTTTTTCTTTTATTTTCTTTTGTTTTCTCCGTTTTTAATTCACAAACTGCTAGTTGTGCATGCCATGTTGAATACAAGATAGCAAAGGAAGCCATGAACTTCTTGAGTTATGTGGCTGAAGTGTCAAGAGGATGGGATGAACCAAATGCTAGAGATATGGGAAGAATGACGTCTCAACCTAATGCTAAGGGTGAGATGTATATTTTGAATGATGGCATAGACATGAAGGCAAAGATTGGAGCTATGGAAAGGAGATTAGAAGAGCTAGAAATGAAGAAGATGCAAGAAGTGCAAGCCATCTCTCAAACACCATTCCAAGCTATGCCCTGTTCCATTTGTCTATCTTATGAGCACTTGGTGGAAGAGTGTCCTACCATTCCAACGGTGAGAGAAATGTTTGGTGATTGCAACACCTACAATTCCAATTGGAGGGACCATCCAAAATTCTCTTGGAAACCACAACCACCTTAGTACAAGCAACCTGCTCAAGCACCACAGCAAGCCTCAAACCTTGATCAAGCTATGGTGAATCTTAGCAAGGTCGTGAGAGACTTTGTTGGAGCTTAAAAATCCATCAATGCTCAGCTCAGTCAAAGAATTGACATTGTAGAGAGTTCATTGAACAAAAAGATGGATGGAGTGCAAAGTGATCTATCTCAGAAGATAGATAATCTCCAATATTCAATCTCAAGGTTTGCCAACCTCAACACAGTGCACGAAAAAGGAAACTTTCCTTCTCAACCTTATCAAAATTCCAAGGGTATCCATCAAGTGGAGGCTCAAAAGAGAGAATCTTCAATGGTGAAGGAAGTTAAAACGGTTATCACTTTGAGGAGTGGTAAAGAGGTTGATCTGCCCACATGCAAGCTAGAGCATAAGGTAGAGAGTGAAACAGAGAAAGAAAAGAGGGAGGAAATCAAAGGAAAGAGAAAGGGGAAAAGTACAGAGAAAGATGGCTATAATGTTGATGAAGAAGGAGAACCACAGAGGATAGTCATTGAGGAAGAATTGATGAAGAAACACATGCCTCCACCTTTCACCCAAGCTTTGTATGGGAAAATCATACAAACCAAATCTCAAGTGAGAGATGCAAACTTCATATGGGATCCGGGCAAGCTAAATCAGGATCAAATTTTTTGATGGACTTAGTCTTTCTAAAGACTAGCTAGTCCATACCTTTTTGTTTTGTTTATTACTTATTTTAATTTTGGTTTCAATGCTTTAATTTTGATTTCAAATGCTTTAATTTTGATTTCAATGCTTTAATTCTAATTTGTTTTTATGTAATATAGGTTTTTGGATGATCAAAATCAAGAGGAATGTCAAAAGAGTTGAAAGAAGGAAGTTGGGAATCAAGAGGAGCTCAAAAAGTAAGAAGAGAGCATAGGCTGCGAAATTTCACAGCAAAAGTGAGCCGCTGCGAAAATCACCCCCCTCACTGCGAAATGGTTTCGCAGCCTCCAAGCGCCTTCTACAAAAATTTTCGTAGCTACGAAGAGGTCCATTGGCACACGAGTGCCATTTTGCAAGCCCGTACACCCGTTTCGCAGCTGCGAAATGGCTGCAAGCTTTCCATGCCTTGAGATCCATCGTTTTCGCAGTCGAGGAGCCATTTGAAAGGGTGTTTCGCAGCTGCGAAACCACCCTTTGGCACACGAGTGCCATTTCGCAACCCCGTACACTCATTTCGCAGCTGCGAAATGGTTGTGAAATCCTCCATGCCTTAAAATCCTTCAGCGCGCACACCATGAAGCCGCACCCCCATTTCGACTTTCTCCGGATTCTTACTCATGAAGTCTCCTCCACACATCATTTCTAAGAGATGCTTCATCGAGGAACACATACCATTGTAAAAATAGCTCACCAATAACCATGTATCAAAGCCATGGTGAGGACAAGCATTGATAGCTTCCATGTATCTCTCCCAACACTCTTAGAATTTCTCATTCTCTTTAGTTGAGAAGTTTGAAATTTGCCTTTTCAAGCCATTGGTCCTATGAGTCAAGAAAAATTTCTTAAGAAATTCATCTTGCAAATCAGTCCAAGTTCGGATACTCCTTGGCCTTAAAGAATTAAGCCAGATCTTGGCCTTATCCTTTAAGATGAAAGGAAATAACTTGAGCCTCATCAAGTCGATTGAAGCTCCTCCTTCTTGGAAAGTATTACAAACCTCCTCAAATTCCTTGATATGCGCATAGGGATTCTCACTTTCCATCCCATGGAAAGTAGGTAGAAGTGGCACAATGTGTGGTCGAATCACTAGTTGCTCTATAGGTGGCACTATACATGATGGTGCACTCATACAAGGTGGATGCATGTGGTCCCTCATGGATCGGTATGCATTGAAATTCTCCTCCTGAGCATGTTGACTATGCTGATCTTCAAGTGTAGCTTCCATGACGTTCACGCACAATTCCAACTTTGTTTCGTGAGGAATTTCGATTTTCACAAGTCTTCCCTCACTATCTCGTATCTAATAGGGCATGCACAACTAGCAATAGCTGAAACAAAAACGAAGGAAAAAAAAAACAAAAGAAAAACAATTCTAGAAAAAAAATATTAAGGTTAACTAAAAGCTAAATAAAAAATAAACTTAAATAAAAACAAATAAAAAAAATTAGTAAAAGAAAAGAAAAATCACCACACTTGTGATGAAGATCACAAGTGTTCTGTAAAGGTTATATCACTATGAAATGGCACCATACTCAGCAACGACGCAATGTGATTCGCCCCCAATTGGTGTACTATTTGATTCAGTCCTCAAACGGAAGTTATCAAAAAAATTTATAAACCTAATTCACCATACACTAGGGTAGCATAGTATAGTGGTTCTAAGATCGTCCACAGGGATGGGTTTTCATATTACAAGTGATATTAGTTAAAGTATTGAAATGATGTTTTTTCTTTTATGAGTTAGCTTTAAAAGAAAACATAATTTTGGTTGAAAAGGGTTGGTTTAAAGTTAGCCAAAAATAGTAATTGAGATTAATTACAAATAAAAGATTTCTTGGAGTTTTAAGTCACTATGTTCAGGTTCCTTAGACAAAAGGGGGAACTTCCAGATCTTTTCCTCGCGTTGGGATAATAACATAAAGAATGGTTATCTCCCGAACCGGTGTGTATTTAGCAACCAAGATTTGATCCCACTAGTCCATGAAAAATTGCAGTTGCTTCCCATTAATGGTTTCAAACACTAAAGACCTCTCGCTATGAATCATCTTTCAATGGCTCGTACATGATAACTAATAGACATCCATGGATTCCATGGAGCCCGAAAAGCTTACCAAGTACTGGTCATTCAAGGTGATCCTAACCTTGGATTACCCTTCAAAGGCTCGTAAGAGATAACTAATGGATCTCCAAGGAGTCTGAAAAACTTACCAAGTATTGGCCATTCTAGGTAATCCTACCTTTAAGCCACCTCTCAGAGGCTCGTAACAGATAACTAATGGATCTCCAAGGAGTCCGAAAAGCTTACCAAGTATTGGCCTTGGTGATTTGAAGGGATTTTAAGTTAAACCTTAAAATAAAAACCATTAATGGGTAACAACTCTCCTCATTTAAAGCAAGAAAAATTCCCACTTTTGTATCCGGATCCCTTACCTAACTTCCTTTAGTCCAAGAAATGAAAAACCTAGCCACTCGTCCTCTAAGAAAACATCCTCAGAGGTTGTTTGGCTATAAAGAAAATAAAAAAATAAAAATGAGATGGTAAGGCAGAGCAAAGCTCTGTGTATTTCTTACTAAAAGAATTTACAAGTGTTCTCTAGAATTTCTTCCGAGATATTACAAAAGAGATATTTTAAGACATATATAGAGAGATAACCCCTTATTTAGATATCCTAAATATCTAAAAATATCTTTAGCTGATTATAAGGACAAAAGAGGTAATTACACAAAATATCTCGAGATAAAAATCTAACTGAGTCGGTGTAAAAATATTTGAAAATTACACAGGAGGATTTTCACAAGGCTTGCGAAATTTTGCGCAGGATGCAAAATTCATTTTTCACAGTCTTGCTCTATGTCCTGTAGCTTGTACTTTGATTCGTTTGATCCAGTCGGGTCTTTAAATCAAAAACATTTATAAAACCTATGACCTCATACTAGAGTAGGAAAGCTACTATAGCATAGTGGCTCTAGGGTCGAACTCTGGGATGGGTTTTCATTCTACCAGTGATATACTCAAGATTAGAAATTGAATTTAATGATTTCCTTTATCAAAAACTTAAAATTTAAAAGAAAATAAAATTTGTTTTGAAAGTGGTGTTTAAAACTAAACTAATATAGAACTAGGTAAAAATGGAAGAAAGAAAGTTTCCCGGAGCTAGAGGTTGCTAGGATCAAGTTCAAAATGCAAAGTGGGAAATTCCGGATTTTTCTTCTCGCATTGGGGACAACAACATAAAGGATGGTTTCTTTCTCGTCAACCATAACCTTAAGTTGTTCATAGCATCTTAAACCTTGAGCTCATGACCCATAGTCATTCATGTCATCGATAACCCTGAGTTTTTCATTGAATTTAGTATCATAAGCTCACGAACAAGAATCATTTGTATCATCCTTAGCCCTATGTTGTTCATACCATTTAGAGGCCTTAACTCATAGGATCCCGAGTTGTTCATATCCTTCATAACTTCGAGTTGTTCATAGAATCTAGAGCCCTAAGCTCACGATCTGAAGTTGTTCATGTCAAGCATAGTGCTAAGTTGTTCATAGTATCTAAAGCTCTGAGCTATTCACAGCATATAAAGCCTTGAGCTTATGACCCGAAGTCATTCATGTCATCCACAACCATAAGTTATTCATGGAATTTGGAGCCATGGGCACACGACTCAAAATCATTCATATAATTAACATCCCTAAGCTTTTCATAGTATCTAGAGGCCTGAGCTCTCCAGATCTGTAGTTGTTCATATCATCCACAACCCTGGGTTGTTCATACCATCCAAAGTCCTAAGCTCATGACCGAAATTCGTTCATGTGATGCACAATCCTAAGCTATTCTTAGCATTTAGTGTCTTAAGCTCAAAACCAAGAATCGTTCATATCAACCTTAAACTTGAGTTGTTCATAACATCTAAAGGTCTAAGATCACGGGATCCCAAGTTGTTCATATCATCCACAACTCTGAGTTGTTCATTACATCTAGAGCCCGGAGCACATAACTCGAAGTCCTTCATGTTAACTACAACCCTGAGCTATTCATAGCCTCTAAAGCTCTCAGTTAACGACCTAGAGTCGTTCATATCATCCATGATTACTACCCAAAAAGTGTTATTTTATACCTTTAATTCAATATCTTTTAAGCACTTTTGTGTAGTAATTCTCCATCTTTATTCCAATTGGCATGTTAAGGACCTAGCAATGACTTCTAATCATATTTGTGGCTAGTTTTAGTGTTTTGACAGCTTTTTGGATCATTAAGACAAGCCAAGCAAAGGAGAGAAGCAAAGAGAAGCAAAGGGAAAATGAAGAAAACAGAGGACAGCAGCTGCAGTCTTCCTTCGCACTTTTGGAGCACTTTATGAAGTCCATTTTCTACATGATATATACCATTTCAAATCTCAGGAAGTCAAGAATCCAATGCTTCAAACCGTGTACGATTTGGAGCTGAAATGAGGAAGATATGGCCTTCGGAAGACAACTGCTCCAGGCTTGTGCGAAATTCGCACAACACCTTCAGCTTGTGCGAAGCTTGTGCGAAACTCGCACAACACCTTCAGCTTGTGTGAAGCTTGTGCGAAACTCGCACAACACTCGCACAACACCTTCAAAATTTGCACAGCCCATGCGTGGTGAGAATTTTCCTATGTTCCGCCGACTCCACTTTAGATCTTTTCTTTTAGATATTTTTGTATAAATTTCCATTCTTCTCCTTGTAATCCACCAATCATAAGATTTCTTAGCTAGGAAGGTTGGAAAAACTTCTCTATATATATTCCCGTGCATCCATTGTAAAATATACAGAGATGGATGGAGATGTAAAATATATAAATATATAGACTATACAGAGCCTTGCTCTGTTTTTCTCTCTTCTCCTGTTCTTCCCCATTTCTATTTTCTTAGTAGCCAAACAGCCTCTGAGGGCTTTTCCTCAGAGGATGATTGGCTAAAACTTTTAGTTTCTCAAAGTATGGATGTTATGTGATGACTTGGATGCAATCCCATGGAAATTTCTCACACCTGGAAGGTAAGGTAGTCATTTTTCATTAAAGGTTCATTAATGCAAAGTTTGGTTTTTATTTCCTTTGGACAACTTCCAACAGCCAATACTTGATAAGCTTTTGGATTTCTATCCATTAGTTATCTCCTACGAGCTATTGGAAGGTGAGGTTTTCAATTCCAAGTTTTGCATTAATCCGTTAGAACCAATTTCAATGGCCATTGAAAGGTGAGTTTATCACCTGGAATGACTTTGAGTTGCCAATATTTGGTAAGCTTTTGGCTTTAGACCATTAGTTATCTCTTACGAGCCATTCAAAGGAAGTCTAAGGTGAATAACCATTGATGAAATTCACTACCATCTGTTTTGCCATTTTAAAGGATTAAAACTTGATTTGCTAAATCCATACCGGTTCGGAAAGCAAGCATCACCATAGTTGCAACCCCAACGCGAGGAGCCTATCCTGAGATTTCCAATTTGCATAAGAGCCAGAGCATAGCTATCCTATCTTTGAGAAACTTGTTTTTACACCCTTTCATTTTAGTCTTTAATGTTAGCTTAGATTAGTTTAAATCTTTCTAAAACATTTACATCTTCTTTCAAAGCTAACATCCATAAGAAAATCACCTATTTTCCTAATTTGAATATCACTAGTGTTTGCGAAAACCCTTCCCAGTGAACGATCCTAGAACCACTATGCTATAGTAGCTTGGCTACTTTAGTAATAGTATTTAAGGTATAAATTTTGTTGATACGCCTTTAAAGCTAAGCTACCATGAGTCGAATCAATCCACAACCTTGAGTTGTTCATCACATTTAAAATCATAGGTTGTGGACCAAGAATCGTTAATATCATTCTTATCCCTAAGTTGTTCATAGCATCTAGAGGCCTTAGCTCATAGGATCCCGAGTTGTTCATATCATCCAAAACTTTGAGTTGTTCATAAAATCTAGAGCCCTAAGCTCAAGACCCGAAGTCATTCATGTCAACCACAACCTAAGTTGTTCATAATATCTGAAGACCTGAGCTCACGACCTAGAGTTGTTCATGTCAACCACTATCCTTAAGTGTTCATAGCATCTATAGTCTTGAGCTCATGACTTGAAGTCATTTATGTCCACCACGACCTAGAGTTTTTCATAGCATCCAAAGCACTTAGCTCACAACTCAGAGTTGTTCATGTCAACCACGGCCCTGAGCAGTTCAGAATATCTAGAGCTCTAAGCTCACGACTCGGAGTCATTCATGTCTTCGATAGCCCTGAGCTCATCACATAGAATCATTCATATTATCCATAATCCCGAGTTATTCATAGTATCTAGAGGCCTGAGTTCACGGGATCCTAGGTCATTCATATCATCCACAATGTTAAACTGTGCATAGCATCTAGAGCTCTGAGCTTATGACCTGTAGCCATTCAGGTCAACCATAGCTTTAAGCTACTCATAGTATCTAAAGCCTTAATCTCACGACCCATAGTTTTTCATGTCATCCATAGCCCTAAGACGTTCATAACATTTAGAGCCTGTAGACCCTCAATTTTGTCCCTCGACACTGGCATTTATCCTTCGGGTGTCACATCCACCCATCGTTCGCATATGGCACCACTAGGGCCCCTTTTGGGCTTAGTCGGTGTCCGAGCCTCGTGTGAGTTTGTTTGTGGTCCATTGTTGTGCATATGTGGTTTATTTTGGAGGGTCACCATGACCATTTTCCTAGTCGTTCACATCACGCTATAGGAAGGAAGTGGGGTCATCCCGATGTCTTAGCTTAGTTGGAGTTTATAGGGGCATGTTGAGATTCGGAGCACTCGGGCTTGTTTTGATGGTATCTCCCTCATCCAAACTCGGAATCAAGAACCGTTTCTTTTTATGGATTCCTTATTCTTCCAGAAACATTCTGTAAAATTTTCAACATTGTTTGCAACCGGTCGGCTGGTTGGCAGCCGGTTCGGCTGGTTGGCAGCCGGTTCATCGAGTCAGCCGGTGTAGAACACTGATTTTTGGTAATTGTTTTGATCATATCTCCCTCTTCCGAACTTGGAATCATATAACGTTTTTTTTAATGGATTCCTTACTCTACTACGAACATTCTGTCAAATTTTCAGAATTTGTTTCCATCGGTTCGACCAGTTGGCATCCGGTTCGGCCGGTTCAGCCGGTTCATTGAGTCAGCTGAGGTAAAACACAAATTCTAGTAATTTTGAGGCCCAAATCCTACATGGCTTAGGCCCGTAAGCTCCAGATCGGTTTTGGGCAATGTTGTGGGTCCATTTTGGGCCTTGGTTTGGGTTCCTTGCAGCCCACCACGAATCCATATGGATTCTTGGTGGTGAAGCAAGCTGAAAACTGAAGGAGTGAGCTAGCCTTGTAAGTTTAAGAGAAGTAATGAGGGGTGTGGTTCCCATGCTGATGAAGGGGATTTCGGTGCTGAAGGGGAAGGAATCCAAGAGGCTCAAATGCTAAGAGGGGTATGAGTATAAAAGGTGAGAGGATAGGAGAGCAAAGGACAGGAGGGGACATTTTGGAGAGGGGAAATTTTGCTGGTGAGAAAAACAAAAGGTCAGTAGCATCTTCTGAGTTGAGAGCGTGGGGGAAAGCTTCAGCACTGTGGTTTTTTGAAGAGGAGAGTGACAACATCTCAGTTTTGGAAGTCATCATCTGCATACACGGATCATATTTGGTGGAGATTCTGAGGTAAGCATGCTGAATTTTCTTTACTTACAGTTTATCTTCCTCGTCTTCATATGCTTTTTCTCCTTTCTCATCATCTTTTCTTCCCTTTGATATGAAGATTGTATTGCTTGGGTGTGGATAATCAAGGCCACACATGATTTTTATTTTTTTTTTGCTTCCTTAATCAATTAGGAACTTTCTGAACGAATTTGGGATTTTTTACCAACCGGATGAACCGGTTTGGAACCGGTTCAACCGGTTCAGCACCATAGCTGGCAGTCTCTGTCAGCCATGAGGAACACTTGCCTTTCTTTGTTTGGTTCTCACTCATCCGGGCTCGGAATTGAGAACCGTTTCTTTTGTTTGCTTCCTTAATCACTTAGGAACTTTTTGATCGAATTTAGGATTTTTTACCGACCGGATGAACCGGTTTGGAACCAGTTCAACTGGATCAGCACCATAGCTGGCAGCCTCTATCAGCCATGAGGAACACTTGCCTTTCTTTGTCTGGTTCTCACTCATCCGGGCTTGGAATTGAGAACCGTTTCTTTTGTTTGCTTCCTTAATCACTTAGGAACTTTCTGACCAAATTTGGGAATTTTTATGAACCGGCTGAACTGGTTGGGAACCGGTTCAACCGGTTCAGCACCATAGCTGGCTGCCTCTGTCAGCCATGAGGAACACCTGTCTTTCTTTGTTTGGTTCTCACTCATCCGAGCTCGGGATTGAGTGTCGTTTCTTTTGTTTGAATCCTCACTCATTTAGGAGTTTTCTAGAAAAATTTAGGAATTCTTCTCAATAGGTTGTACCAGTTGAGAACTAGTTCAACCTGTTCTGCTGGAGGACTTTAGGTAGCCCTCGATTTTGACATTTTTTCGAGCCCTTATCCATGGGGGCTCAAACCCATTTGCTATAGGGCACTTGTGAGCCATCTTGAAGGTTTAAGTCAGTGTTTGACTTCAGTTAGTATGGGCAATTTGGAAGTTATGGGTGGTGTGGTCTAGATCAGCACCTTACCTCATTTCAACCAACTATCTTCCTTTTTGGCACAAGCTTTGATGCTTGATTTTGAATACATGTTGCATGACTGACTCACCCTCTGCTGCAGCGCTTGGCTAGGGACCACAGGTACGCATCGTTGGCTTTGGTTGTTGAATTCATATGCATGCATGGTGCTTAGTCTTGAATGTTTGTTACGTGTTTATCTGTGTTTTGCTGACCTTTTATGCAGCGCTTGGCTAGGGACCACATATACGCACCAATTGTTTTGTTTGGTTGAATTCATATGCATGCCAAATACCAATTAGGATTGTGTGATTCATGACATCTATTTAGCCTAGGGTTTCATTTGACCTTTGACCCATATGCTCCCACATACCCAATTCATTAGTAGAGATCGAGTTTCGGGCCTAGAGGGGTGCTACCTCACATGAGGTACCTTCCCAACAGGTAACCTGATCCCCGGACCCAGAATCTAGTTTTCATAGACCGCTTTGTCCATACTGGGGTCATTAAGGGTTTTTGTTCTTACTTAATTTTCCCTATTTTAAAAACAAAAACAAAAAGTAAGTGGCGACTCCAAACAACACCGTTCCTCACCGGGGGTGGGTTTTTCAAAACTGGAAAACACCAACTTTTTCATTTCTTTTTTTTCCTTTAAAAGCGAGCCGCATCGGTCCGGTGGATCGGGTGAGGGTCCACAGAGCCCTAAGCTCACAATCGAGAGTCGTTCATGTAAACCATGACCCTAAGCTATTCATACCATCTAGAGGCCTAAGCTCATGACCTAGAATCATTCATGTCTTTCATAGCCTTGTGTTATTCATTGTATCTAGAGTCTGAAGCTCACAAATTGAAGTCGTTCATGTAAACCATAGCTCTGAGCTGCTCATAGTATCTAAAGCCCTAAGTTCCCAACTTGAAGTTGTTCATGTCATCCATAACCCTGAGTTGTTCATAGCATTTAGAGCCTTAAGCTCATAATCGAGAGTTGTTTATGTAAACCACAATCTTGAGCTGTTCATAGCATTTAGAGCCCTAAGCTCATGACCTGAAATCATTCATGTCATCCACAACCTTGATCTATTCATTACATCTAGATTCCTGAGCTCATAACTTGGACTCGTTCATGTCAACCACAACCCTGAGCTATTCATAGCATCTAGAGCCCTGTGCTCAGGACACAAAGTTTTTCATGTCATCCACAGCCTTGAGCTGTTCATAACATTTAAACACATAGGCTCACGACCAAGAATTGTTTGTATCATCCTTAACCCTATGTTGTTCATAGCATCTAGAGGCCTTGGCTCATAGGATCCCAAGTCGTTCATATCATCACAACTCTAAGCTATTCATATCATATAGAGCACTGAGCTCATGACCCAGATTCATTCACGTAAGCCTTAAGCCTGAGTTGGTCATATGATCTAGAGCCCGAAACTCAGGATCCAAAGTTGTTCATGTCAACCACTAGCCTAGGTTGTTCATAGCATTTTGATCCCTAAGCTCACGACCGGGAGTCATTCATGTCCACTACAACTAGGAGCTTTTCATAGTATCTAGAGTCATGTGCTCACAACCCGAAGTCATTGATGTCAACCACAACCATGAGTTGCTCATAACACTTAGAGCCCTAATCTCACAACCTAGAGTCATTCATGTCATCCACAACTCTAAACTTTTCATGGCATCTAGTGCCCTAAGCTAACGATTTAGATTAATTCATGTCAACTAGAGCCCTGAGTTGTTCATAGCGTTTAGACTCATTGGCTCATGACCAAGAATCATTCATATCAATCTCAACCCTTAGTTGTTCATAGCATGTAGAGGCTTAAGCTTATAAGATTTTGAGTCATTAATATCATCCATAACTCTCAATCGTTCATGTCAACCACCACCATGAGCTTTTCATAGTATCTGGAGGCCTAAGCTCATAACCTAGAGTTCTTCATGTCTACCATAACCTTGAGTTGTTCATACAATCTAAAGCCTTGAGCTCACGACCCTGCGTCATTCGTGTCTTCCATACCTAGGAGCTTTTTATAGCATCTAGAGTTCTAAGCTCACAGCTTCGAATCGTTCATGTCAACAACAACCCTAAGCTATGCACAACATATAATGGCCTGAGCTAACGAGTTAGAGTTATTCATGTCATCCATAGTCTTGAGTTGTTCATAGCATTTAGACTCATAGGCTCATGACCATGAATCATTCATATCATCCTCAACCTTGAGTTGTTCATAACATCTAAAAGACTAAGCTCATGGGATCCCTAGTCATTCATATCATCCATAACTTTGAGTTGTTCGTAGCACCTAGAGCCCTCAGCTTATAACCCAGATTCGTTTTTGTCAACCATAACCCTATGTTGTGTATAGTATCTCGAGCCCAGACCTTATGACTAGGAGTCATTCATGTTAACCATAACCTTAATCTATTCATAGTATCTAGAGTCTTGAGCTTATCACCTAGAGTCTTTTATGTCCTTCATAGCCTGGAGCTTTTCATTGCATCTAAATCCTTGAGCTCACGACCCGGAGTCATTCATGTCAACAACAACTCTATGTTGTTCATAAGATCTTGAGCCTTGAGTGCATGACCCATAGTCCTTCATGTCATTTATAGCCCTTAGCTTATGATGCATAATCGTTCATCTAATCTACAACCTTGAGCTACACATAACATCAAGAGGATTAAGCTCAAGAGATCTCAAGTTGTTCGTATCATCCATAATATTGAGTTGTTGATAAAATCCATAACCTTGTATACATGAGCCAGAGTAGCACATATCTGCCATAACCCTATGCTATTCATAGCATCGAGAGCCTAGAGTTCATGACTCAGAGTAATTCATGTAAACCATAGCTATAAGCTATTCATAGCATCTAAAGCCCTAAGCCCGTGACGCGGAGTCATTGATGTCATTCACAACTCTGAGCTTTTAATAGCATCTAGAGCCCTGACCTCATGACTTAAAGTCTTTAATTTAATCCACAACTCTAAGTTGTTCATAGCATTTAGACTCATGGGCTCATGACCAAGAATCATTGATATGATCCTCAACCCTGAACTATTAATAGCATCTGGAGGCTTGAGATCACAAGACACTGAGTCGTTCATATCATCCATAATTATGAGTTGTTCATTGCATCTAAAGCCTTGAGCTCATGACCCAAAGTTGTTTAGGTTAGCCATAACCCTGAGTTCAAGTCTTGGAGTCCTTCATGTCATCCATTGCCATGAGTTTTTCATAGCATCTAATGTCCTGAGCTCACAACATGGAGTCATTTATGTCCACCATAGCCTTGAGTTGTTCATAGGATCTAGAGCCCTCCACACATGACTTATAGTCATTCATGTCATCCATGACCCTCAACTATTCATAGAATCTAAAGCTCTAAGCTCAAAAGTTGAAGTCATTCATGTTATCCATAACCTTGTGTTGTTCATAGCATCCAGACCCTTGAGCTCATGACCTAGAGTCAGTCATGTCAATCACTGCCTTGAGTTGTTCATAGCATCTAAAGCCCTAAGCTCATAACCTAGAGTTGTTCCTGTCATCCACGACCTGGAGACGTTTATGTCATCCATAACCCTCAATTATTCATAGCATTTAGAGCTACGAGCTCACGACCACGAATCATTGTTATCATCCACTCCCCTTAGCTGTTCATAGCATCTAATGGCCTAAGTCGATGGGATCCTGAGTCGTTCTAAGCATCCAAAACACTTAGCCTTTCATAGCACCTAGAGCCTTATGCTAACAACAAGAGTAGCTCATCTCATCTAGATTTTTGGGCTATTCATAACATATAGAGCCTTGAGTTCATGACCCGGAGAACTTCCTCTCAGCCACAACCTTGATTTGTTCATAGATCTTAAAGCCCTAAGATCATGACCCTAAGTGTTTCATGTCAACCATAACCTTGAGTTGTTCATAAAATTTAAAGCCCTAAGCTAAATACCCCAAGTTGATAATATCATACACAGTCCTAAATTGTTCATAGCATCTCGAACCCTAATCTTATGACCCGACATCATTCATGTCAACCATAACCATGAGCTATTCATAGCTTCTAGAGTCCTCAACTCATGACCTAGAGTCGTTCATGCCATCTACAACCCTGAGTTCTTCCTAACATCTAGAGCCTTGAGTTCATGACCCAGAGTCTATGATGTAAAGCAAAACCCTGAACTATTCATCACATCTTCATTCATGTTATCCATAACCCTGAGCTATTTATACCATCTTGAGCCCTGAGCTCACAACCTAAAGTTGTTCATTTCATCCACAATTCTGAACTATTCATAACATCTAAAGCCTTGAGTTCATATCATCCTTAGCCTTGAGCTGTTCATAGAATTTAGAGGCTTGAGCTCATGGGATCTCGAGTTATTCTTATCATCCACAACCCTATACTGTTCAAAGCATTTAGATCCTTGACCAGACAACCTAGAGTCATTCATGTCATCCATAACTCTGAGCTATTCATGAAATCTAGAGCCTTGAGCTCATGACCTGGAGTCATTCATGTCAACCAAAATCCTAAGCTATTCATAGCATATAGAGTTTTGAGCTCATAACCCAAAGTCATTCATGTCATCCACAACCCTATACTGTTCAAAGCATTTAGAGCCTTGAGCAGACAACCTAGAGTCATTCATGTCATCCACAACTCTGAGCTATTCATGAAATCTAGAGCCTTGAGCTCACGACCTGGAGTCATTCATGTCAACCAAAATCCTAAGCTATTCATAGCATATAGAGTTTTGAGCTCATAACCCAAAGTCATTCATGTCATCCACAACCCTGAGATATTCATAGCATTTAGGGCCATGGGCTCATGACCAAGTATCATTCATATCATCCACAACCCTGAGCTGGTCATAGCATCTAAAGGCTTAAGCTCACTGGATCCTGAGTCGTTCATATCAGCAACAACCCTAAGTTGATCATAGAATCTAGAGCCCTAAGCTAATGACACAAAGTAGCTCATAGGATTTATAGCCTTAAGCTCAGGACCCGGAGTCGTTCATGTTATCCATAACCCTTAGTTATTCATATAATCTCGAGCCCTTAGCTCATGACCTGTAGTCGTTCATTTCATCCATAGCCCTGAGCTATTCATAACACCTAAAGCCTTGAGTTCACGACCCAAAATTGTTCATATCATCCATAACCTTAAGTTGTTCATATTATCTATATCCTTTAGCTCACAACCTAGAATACTTCATATGATCCACCATTGTGAGTTGTACATAGTATCTAGAGACCTAAGTTCATGACCTTGCCAAGTTCATGTCATCGATCGCCCCAAGTTGTTCATAGCATCTATAGCCCAAAGCTCACGACCCGGAAATGTTCATGTGAACAACAACCCTAAGCTATTCATAGTATTTAGAGCCTTGTGCTTATGACCCGAAGTCATTCATATCATCCATAACCCTCAGTTATTCAGAACATCTAGAGCCTTAATCCTACAACCCATACTCATTAATGTCAACCACAACCCTAAGTTGTTCATAACATCTAAAGCCCTAAGCTCATGACATTGAGTCATTCATGTCAGCTACAACCCTGATTTATTCATAACATTTTGAGCTTTGGGCTCAGGACCAAGAATCGTTCATATGATTCATAGCCTTGAGTTGTTCATATAATCTAGAGGCCTCAACTCATAGGATCCTGATTCGTTCATATCATCCATAACCTTGACCTGTTCATAACATTTAAAGCCCTGAGCTAACGACCCGGAGTAGCTCATCTCATCCAATGGCTTGAGTTGTTCATAGCATCTAAAGCCTTAAGCTCATGACCCATAGTCATTCATGTCAATCGTAGACCTAAGCTCTTTAGATCATCTAGATCCCTCTACTCATGACCTGAAGTCATTCATGTTATCCACAACCCTGAGCTAGTCATAGTAACTAGAGGCCTGAGCTCAGGACGTAAGATTGTTCATATCATCCAATGCCTTGAGCTATTTATAACATCTAGAGGTTTGAGCTCACCACCTAAAACTATTTATGTCATCCACAACCATAAGCTACTCATAGCATCTAAAGCCTTGAGTTCACAACCCATAATAATTCATATCATCCACAACCCTAAGTTGTTCAATACATCTAGAGCTTTGAGCTCACGACATAGAATCATGCATATCATCCACAACCCTTAGTTGTTCATAGCATCTTGAAACCAATGCTCATGACATAAAGTATTTCATCTCATACGTAACAGTAAGTTGTTCATAACATTTTGAGCCATGGGCTCATGACCAAGAATTGTTCATATCATCCTCAACCTGAGTTATTCAAAACTTCTAGAGGCCTGAGCTCATGAGATCCCAAGTCGTTCATATCATCCATGACTTTAAGTTATTCATAACATTTAGAGCTCTAAACTCATGACCCGAAGTCGTTCATTTTATCCATAGCCTTGTGCTATTCAAAACATCTAGATGATTAAGCTCACAACCTAGACTCGTTCATATCATCCACAACCTTATGTTCTTTATAGCATTCAGAGCCCTAAGATTATGACCCAAATTCATTCATATCATCCACAACCTTGAGCAGTTCAGAACATCTAAAGCCTTGAGTTCATGATCCGAAGTAGCTCATATCATCAATAGCCTTGAGCTGTTCATAGCATCTAAAGTTATGAGCTCATGACCCGGAGTCTTTCATGTCATTCACAACCCTGAGCAGTTCATAGCATCTAAAACCTTGAGTTCATAACCCATAGTAGCTCATATAATCCACAACCTTGAGTTGTTCATAGCATCTAAAGTTGTGAGCTCACAACCTAGAGTCATTTATGTCAACCATAACCCTAAGTTGTTCATAGTATCCAGAGCCTTGAGCTAACAACCAAGAGTCGTTCATGTCATACACACCCTTGAGCTATTCATAGCATCTAGAATGATGAGCTCACGACTTGGCATTGTTCATGTCAACCACAACCCTGAGTTATTCGTAGCATCTAGAGCCCTAAGCTCACTACCCGGAGTCGTTCATGTCATCCATAGCCCTATGATATTCATAGAATTTTTAGCCCTGGCTCACGACCAAGAATCGTTGATATCATCTACAACCCTGAGTTAGCCATAGCATGTACATTCTTGAGCTCACCGGATCCTGGTTTGTTCATATCTTCCAATACCCTAAGTTCTTCATAGAACCTATAGCCATAAGCTCATGACCCGGAGTGGGTCATGTCACCCATAACCCTGAGTTGTTCATAGAATCTAGAGCCTTAAGCTCACGACTAGGACTCGTTCCTGTCAACCACAACTCTGAGCTATTCATGGCATATAGAGCCCTGAGCTCATGACCAAGAGTCCTCCACATCATCGATCGCCCTCAGATTTTCATGGCATTTAAAGCCATAGGCTCACAACCAAGAATCATTCATAGCATCCTTAACCCTAAGTTGTTCATAGCATCTAGAGGCCTAAGGTCATTGGATCCTAGGTCGTTCATATCATCCACAATAATGAGGTGTTCATAACATCTAGGGTCCAAAGCTCATGGCTCAAAGTCGTTTATTCATCCATAACCCTGAGTTATTCATTATGTATAGAGCCTTGAGTTCATGACCCAAAATCATTCATATCATCCATAAACGCTAAGTTGTTCATAGCATCTAGATCCTTGAGCTCATGACCCAGAATCGTGTGTATCATCAATAACATGGAGCTGTTCATAGACTCTAGAGACCTGAGCTCATGACCCAGAGTAGTTAATGTCGTTAACATGCATAAGTTATTCATAGCATCTAGAGTCCTGAGCTCACAACCTGGAGTTGTTCATGTTAACCACAGGCCCACACTCTTCATAATATGTAGAGCGTTAAGATCATGACCTAGAGTCATTCATGTCATTCACAACCCTAAGTTGTTCATAGCATCTAGAGCTCTCAATTCACAACCCGGAGTCATTCATGTTAACTATAACCTTGAGTTGTTCATAGCATCTAAAGCCCTACGCTCATGACCCAAAGTTGTTGATGTCAAACATACTCTTAAGTTGTTCATAGCATTTAGAGCCTTGAGCTCACTACCTAGAGTCATTCATGTCATCTATAACCCTCAATTGCTCATAGCATTTAGAGCCATGAGTTCATGACCAATAACTATTCATATGATCTACAATCTTGAGCTGCTCATAGCATCTAGAGGACTAAGGTCACATAATCACGAGTCATTGATATCATCCACAACCCTGAGTTGTTCATAGAATCCAAAGTCATGAGCTCATGACCCAGAGTAGTTCATGTCATTAACAACCGTGAGTTGTTTATAGCATCTAGAGCCTTGAGTTCATGACCTAAACTCATTCTTGTAACCACAACCTTGAGCTTTTCATAACATATAAAGCCCTAACCTCATGACCCAGAGTCTTTCATGTGATGTACAACCTTGAGTTGTTCATAGCATTTAAAGCCATTAGCTCAGAACCAAGAATCGTTCATATTATCCTCAACCCTAAGCTATTCATAACATCTAGAAGCTTGTGCTCACAGGATCCTAAGTCCTTCATATCATCCATAACTCTGAACTCACGACCTTGAGCACATGAAGTAGATAAATTCATATCATCCACAACTCTGAGCTATACTTAACATCTATAGGCTTGACCTCATGGGATTCTGAGTCATTCATATAATCCATAATGCTTATTTTTTCATAGCATCCATAACCCTCAGCTCATGACCCGGAGTAGTTTATATCATTCACAAGCTTAAGTTGTTCATAGCATTTAGAGTCCTGAGCTCATGACCCAAAGTCATTCATGTCAACCACAACCCTAGTCTGGTCATAGTATCTAGAGCCCTAAGCTCATGACTCAAAGTCATTTATGTCATCCATAGACTTGAGCTATTCATAGATTTTAGAGCATTGAGCTCACAACCCAGAGTTGTTCTGTCAACCATAGCCCTAAGTTGTTCATAGCATCCAGAGCCCTGAGCTCACTACCTGGGGTCATTCATGTCATCCATAGCCTTAAGCGATTCATATTTTTTAGAGCCATGGGTTCACGACCAAGAATCGTTCATATCATCCTAAGCCTGAGTTATTCATAGAATCTAAAGGTTCATGAAATCCCGAGTCGTTCATATCATCCAATACCCTGATGATTCGACTCATGGTAGCTTAGCTTTAAAGGCGTATCAACAAAATTTATACCTCGAATACTATTACTAAAGTAGCCAAGCTACTATAGCATAGTGGTTCTAGGATCGTTCACTGGGAAGGGTTTTCGCAAACACAAGTGATATTCAAATTAGTAAAATAGGTGATTTTCTTATGGATGTTAGCTTTAAAAGAAGATGCAAATGTTTTAGAAAGATTTAAACTAATCTAAGCTAACATTAAAGACTAAAATGAAAGGGTGTAAAAACAAGTTTCTCAAATATAGGATAGCTATGCTCTGGCTCTTATGCAAATTGGAAATCTCAGGATAGGCTCCTCGCGTTGGGGTTGCAACTATGGTGATGCTTGCTTCCCGAACCGGTATGGATTTAGCAAATCAAATTTTAATCCTTTAAAATGGCAAAACAGATGGTAGTGAATTTCATCAATGGTTATTCACCTTAGACTTCCTTTGAATGGCTCGTAAGAGATAACTAATGGTCTAAAACCAAAAGCTTACCAAATATTGGCAACTCAAAGTCATTCCAGGTGATAAACTCACCTTTCAATGGCCATTGAAATTGGTTCTAACGGATTAATGCAAAACTTGGAATTTAAAACCTCACCTTCCAATAGCTCGTAGGAGATAACTAATGGATAGAAATCCAAAAGCTTATCAAGTATTGGCCGTTGGAAGTTGTCCAAAGGAAATAAAAACCAAACTTTGCATTAATGAACCTTTAATGAAAAACGACTACCTTACCTTCCAGGTGCGAGAAATTTCCATGGGATTGCATCCAAGTCATCACATAACATCCATACTTTGAGAAACTAAAAGTTTTAGCCAATCATCCTTTGAGGAAAAACCCTGAGGCTGTTTGGCTACTAAGAAAATAGAAACGGGAGAGCTCTATAGATATTCTAAGTGTCAAACGTAATATGTATTCTATATCTATATATCAATATCTGTTACAACGGATGCAAGGGGATATAAATAGAGAAGTTTTTCCAACCTTCCTAGCTAAGAAATCTTATGATTGGTGGATTACAAGGAGAATAATGGAAATTTATACAAAAATATCCAAAAGAAAAGATCTCGTGTGGAGTCGGCAAAAACAGAGGAAAATTCGCACCACGCATGGGCTGTGCGAATTTGGAAGGTGTTGTGCGAAATTTTCGCACAAGCCTGGAGCAGTTGTCTTCCAAAGGCCATATCTTCCTCATTTCAGCTCCAAATCGTACACGGTTTGAAGCGTTGGATTCTTGACTTCCTGATCTTTGAAATGGTATATAGTATGTAGAAAATGGACTTCGGGAAGTTCTCCAAAAGTGCCAAAGAAGACTGAAGCTGCTGTCCTCTGTTTTCCTCTTTGCTTCTTTTTGCTTCTCTTTGCTTTTCTCCTTTTGTTGGCTTGCTTTGGTGTAGCTAAAAGCTTGCTTTAAATTGTCCAAGTAGCTCCTCCATCATTTGGCATGCTTGAATTGATTCATAAGCTGATATAAACATGTAAACTTGCCACAAAATGGTTAAAACCAATTACTAAGGACCTTAATGAATTAATTGGGTTAAATGAATATGATTACTACACAAAGGTGCTTAAAACCATTATAATTAGGTCTACAAAATAGCACTTTTTGGTAGTAATCACCTGAGTTCTTCATAGCATCCAAAGTTGTAAGCTCCTGACCGAAAGTAGCTTGTGTCATCTATAATCCTTAGTTGTTCATAGAATCTAAAGCCCTATTCTCATGACCCAAACTTCTTCTTGTCAACCATAACCATGAGTAGTTCATAGCATCTAAAACCTTAAGCTCACAACCTGATTCATGCCCAGCTGGTGTATGTCCTATTGATTGGTGTTCAATCAATTGGTGTGCCTTCATTTTGGTCCTCAAATGGGAGTAATCAACAAAATTTATAAACCTATTTCACCATATACTAGGGTAGCATTAGCTAGCATAACATAGTGGCTCTATGATCGTTCACTGGGATGGGTTTTCAAATTACAATTGATATTAGTTCAAAAACTGAATTGGTGCTTTTCTTTTCAAGGTTAGCTTTAAAAGAAAATATAAAGATGTTTGAAAATGTTGGTTTTTAGGTGAAACCAATAATAAAGTAACGAAAATTACTTACAAAGAAAAGTGCTTCTTGGAGCTTTAGATCACTAGGCTCAGGTTCCTTATACAAAAAGGGAGTTCCAGTCACTTGAATCTTTTCCTCGCATTGGGGA
This sequence comes from Vitis vinifera, assembly GCF_030704535.1. Taxonomy (NCBI): domain Eukaryota; kingdom Viridiplantae; phylum Streptophyta; class Magnoliopsida; order Vitales; family Vitaceae; genus Vitis; species Vitis vinifera. Next base: position 7,644,307 of record NC_081812.1, read on the forward strand.
TTTAACATATAGTTATTTCTCGAACCGGTGTGGTACAAATGCTTCCCCTTAATCGGTTCAAACACTAATTCTCTGTCACTGAATCATCTTGCAATGGTTCATACCTCTCACCTAGTATAGGGCATTCAAGGTGACCCTTAACCTTGGATTACCCATCAAAAGCTTGCAAGAGATAACTAATGGATGTCTCCTTGGAGTCCAAAAGCTTACCAAGTGTTGGCTATTCTAGAAAATCCTACCTTTAAACCACCTCCCAAAGACTTGCAAGAGATAAACTAGTGTATCTCAATGGACAGAGATGACTTACCTTACCAAGTGTTGGCCCAGGAGATTTTAAGGAATTTTAAGTTAACTAAAAATATAAAAACCATTAACGGGTCACACTTTCTCGTCATTTAAAACTGAAACAACAAAACTTCCATTTTTTGCATTTGGAACCTTACCCAGCTTCCTTCACTCCAAGAACCAAAAAGCCTAGCCACTCATCCTCTCAGAAAACATCCTTAGAGTTTGATTTGCTAGAAATAAAAATAGAAGAGAAAACAAATTGAGTAGGTAAGGCAGAGCAAAGCTCTGTGTATTACTTTCTTCCTAAAAACTATACAAAGGGTGTCGTCTCTAAGAAAAACTCCCGAGCAGTTTTTTTAAAAGAAAATTACAACAGATTATATAGAAAGGCTATTCACCCTTCCTTCTTACTTCCTAACTAAGGAATCATATGATTGGTGGATTACAAGGAGAAAATAGGGATTTATACAAAATATTTGAAGAAAAGATCTAACAGAGTCGGTCGCAAATATATGGGATTACACAGGTGGAATTCGTAAGTTGAAACATAACTTTCAAAATTTCACAAGTTGAACTTGTCCATTTCGCAAGTTGAACTTTGATTTCGCAAGTTGAATTTGTGATTTCACAACTTGCGAAATTGTCTTTTAGCTTGGTGCAATTGTCTTCCAATGGCCATAACTTCTTTATTTCAGCTCTGATTTGCACACTGTTTGAAGCGTTAGACTCCTGACTTCCCAAGATTCGAAACGATATATAGTATGTTTAAAATTGACTCCAGGAAGTGCTCGAAATGTATCCTACAACTGCTCTCCTATTGAATTTCTTCATGTTAGATTCCTCTCTCTATTTTTCCTCCTTGCATTCTTGATTGGCATTCGGAAAGGACTATGAAGCTCTAAAATTTGGATTCTTCATGTAAATGAGCTTCCATTTTCTTTACCATGGACTATACAGAGCTCTCCCTCGTTCTTGAATTGCTTTGGTGATAAAAAAAGCTATCAAAAACACCAAAACTTGCCACAATTTTATTAGAAACACTTGCAAGGGTCCTTAACGTGTCAATTAAGTTAAAAGGTAATAACTACTACTCAAAATTGTTTAAAAGAGTTAATTACAAACTATAAAATAGCAGCTTTGGAGTAGTAATCACTCCCCCCAACCGACATATTACTAGTCCCTTTGTAATGAAGGAGAGAAAAAGAAAAATAAACAGTACTATAATTTACAACATCATGCTCATCACTTCCAAAAATTTCAAGTGGCATACTAATTAAACTCTCACATGGAACATTAAAGATATAAAACTCAAACTTCAACAAGAGTTACCAAATAACTTGCCTAATCACAATTTATAAAGAGAAGACATAATGCAAATTTAAGCTTCAAAATAATTTCCAATCCTAACTCTTCCACAAAAATCTATGTGTTACTTATTAGTTTCCTAATATAGTATGTTGAACTAATCTCTCCCCCCAACCTAGTTCTTTTTCAAACCTTAGCAAATTGACCAACCTCCAATAGGCTAAGAACGCACCACATGAATTACACACATTTTTTTCTTGTTGGAGTACAAAGCTTAAAGGTATTCTTTACTAAATTTTCCATGTAATGGGGGTCCATCGATGACTCCCAACCAATTAAGGTTTAGAGCATCAAGCTTTAAGGATCTTTCAACCACTAACTTCTCAGATTTTACCCCAGACTTTTGAGATTGGAATTCAATACCCAAGCACCTATAGTATGTTAAACTCCACCTATTCACCCTTGTGACGAGCATTGAGGTCGGTGACTCCAAACCAATGAAGGCTTAGGGCACCAGGTTTTAAAGATTTTCACCATATACCCCTTAGACCTTGCTCGGGTTTCAAGGCAAGTAAAACATTTTTTCTTTCTTTCTTTCTTTTCAAAGACTCATTGGCCTTTTATAAGGTGTCCCAACACTATTAAAATGAGGTCAAAGGTACCAAGTCTAAAATTTCCTAAGTTAAGGGGTGAAATAGTTTTTCATCTTATAATCGAAACCTAGTGTGCATAGTTGATTACTACTCAAAACATGCTATTTTGTAGCTTGTAATTAGCTCTTTTAAACACCCTTGAGTAGTAATTATTACCTTTTAACCCAATTAACATGTTAGGGACCCTTGCAATCGTTTCTAACAATTGTGTTAAGTTTTGGTGCTTTTTGATAGCTTTATGCTCACCAAAGCAATTTAAGAATGAGGGAGAGCTATTTATAGTTCATGGCAAAGCTTTTGAAAGCTTAAATTTATGAATAAGTCAAGCTATGGAGCCTCATAATCCTTTGGCTTAGTCGTTCAAAGTATACAAGGAAGAAACAATGGAGAAGAGGAAAACAGGGGATGAAAATAGGGGACACAGCTGCAGTCTTTCATTGCACTTTTGGAGCACTTCCCGAAGTCCATTTTTTACATTCTATATAGCATTTCAAAGCTCAGAAAGTCAAGAATCTAACGGTTCAAACCATGTAAGATTTGGAGCTGAAATGAGAAAGATATGGCCTTCGGAAGACAACTGCATCAAGCTGAGGGACAATTTCGCACGATGGAAATCAAGGTGCGAATTCCTCAGTCCACTGTGCGAAAATTTCGCACACCTCAAATCAAAGTGCGAAATTGGAACTCCAGCGTGCAAAAATTGGATATTTTTGCCGACTCTTTTTCTTCTGATATTTTTGTGTCTAAATTTCCATTTTCTCCTTGTATTCAACCACTCATGTAATTCCTTAGCTAGGAAGTATCCAAGGAAGGGTAAAATTACCTTCCTATATAAATTCTCTTGTAATCACTGAAAATGAATCTTTCGGGGAGCTTTCTCTAGGAGACCAAATGATGTAAATTTGATACTTAGTGAAATACAGAGATCTCTTTTGCTTTCTTTTTCTCTCTTCTATTTTCTATTTTCTTGCAAGCCAAACACCCTCTGAGGATGTTTTCATAGAGGATGAGAGGCTAAACATTTAGTTTCTTGGAGTAAAGGAAGCTAGGTGAAAAGTCCAGATTAAAACATAGAAAGTTTCCGTGCATTAAATTCAGGTAGTTGGAGTCCATAAATGGTTTATAAAGCCAAGGTTTTGCCTTAAATCCCTTAGAATCACTTTGACTGGCCAATACATGGTAAGCTTAAGGTCTCTGTGGATGCTTATTGCTAGATCCATATCAGTCCATTAGTTATCATGTATGAGCCATTGGAAAGTGATTCAAGGTGATAGCCCATAGTGTCTTAAGCCATTAATGGACCTTGACTACCATCTCTAGTGACTTTTTATGGATTAAAACTTCATTGTCAAACCTATACCGGTTCGGGAAATAACTATAGGTTAAATCCCCAATGCGAGGAGAAAAATCCGGAATTTTCCACTTTGCATCTGGAACTTGAACCTAGCAACCTTTAGCTCCGGGAGACTTTCTTTCTTCCACTTTTTACTTAGTTCTATGTGAGTTTAGTTTAAATCACCACTTTCAAAAAAAATTTATTTTCTTTTAAATTTCAAGTTTGTGCTAAAGGAAATCATTAGAATCAATTTCTAATTTAGAGTCTGTCACTGATAGAGTGAAAACCCATCCCTGAGTTCGACCCTAGAACTGCTATACTATAGTAGCTTTGCTACGCCAGTATAAGGTCATAGGTTTTATAAATGTTTTTGATTAAAAGACCCAGCTAGGCATCGAATCAAATGGCGCCGCTGCCGGGGATGGTGCCACAATACAGTGATACAACATTTTAGAGGCTACTTGTGATTTTCATCACAACCAGGGTGAATTCCTTTTTCACTAATTTCATTTTCTTTCATTTTCCTTTTGTTAATTTTATTTTCATTTTCTTCCTAACTTTAACCTTTTCTTTAGTTTCCTTTTGTTTTTACTATTACAGGAATTGTAACTTGTGCATGCCCTATTGGATTAGGGACCAAGAGGGAAGATTAGTAAGGATTGGGAATCCTCAAGACACAGAGTTGGATATCTGTGTAAATATCATGGACCCTCCACCAGAGGATCAGAATTCTCAACAAGGTCAAGGGGGTAATCCCAATGCATACCTATCCATGAGGGATAGAATGCATCCCCCAAGGATGAGTGCACCCTCATGCATCCTGCCCCCACTTGAGCAGTTGGTTATAAGGCCCCATATTGTGCCCCTCCTACCAACTTTCCATGGAATGGAGAGTGAGAATCCATATTCTCACATCAAGGAGTTTGAGGAGGTGTGTAATACCTTTAGAGAGGGAGGAGCTTCAATAGACTTGATGAGACTCAAGCTATTCCCTTTCACTTTGAAGGACAAGGCAAAAATATGGCTTAATTCTTTAAGGCCAAGAAGCATAAGGAATTGGGTTGATCTTCAGGCTGAGTTTTTGAAAAAAAATGTCCCCACCCATAGGACTAATGGGTTGAAGAGACAAATCTCAAATTTTTCTGCTAAAGAAAATGAGAAGTTCCATGAATGTTGGGAAAGGTATATGGAGGCCATCAATGCTTGTCCTCATCATGGTTTTGATACATGGCTCTTAGTGAGCTATTTTTATGATGGAATGTCTTCTTCCATGAAGCAATTCTTGAAACCATGTGTGGGGGAGATTTTATGAGTAAGAATCCTGAAGAAGCCATGGACTTTTTAAGTTACGTGGCTGAGGTGTCAAGAGGATGGGATGAGCCCAACTCAAGAGATAAAGGAAAGTTTCCCTCTCAACAAACCCAAAATCCAAAGGCTGGAATGTACATGTTAAGTGGAGACGTGGACATAAAAGCTAAAGTGGCAACATTAGCTAGGAGGTTGGAAGAACTTGAGTTGAAAAAAATACATGAAGTCCAAGCCATTTCCGATACCCAAGTCCATGTTATGCCATGCACCATTTGCCAATCATGTGATCATGTGGTAGATGAGTGTCCAACCATGCCAGCTGTGAGAGAGATGTTAGGTGATCAAGTAAATGTTGTGGGGCAATTTAGGCCCAACAACAGTGCATCTTATGGAAACACCTATAATTCAAGCTGGAGAAACCACCCAAATTTTTCTTGGAAACCAAGGCCACCTCCATACCAACCACAAGGCCAAACCCAAGTACCTCAACAACCATCTTCAGTGGAGCAAGCCATTGTAAACCTGAGTAAAGTCATGGGTGACTTTGTGGGTAAACAAAAGACAATTAACTCCCAATTGCATCAAAAGATTGAAAATGTTGAGAGTTCTCAAATAAAGAGAATGGAGGGGATGCAAAATGATCTATCTCAGAAGATAGATAATATTCAGTACTCCATCTCTAGGCTTACCAACCTAAACACAGTGATTGAGAAGGGAAAGTTCCCCTCTCAACCAAGCCAAAATCCCAAGGGTGTTCATGAAATTGAAACCCAAGATGGTGAGTCTTCAAATTTGAGAGAGGTCAAAGCTGTGATCACTTTGAGAAGTGGGAAGGAGGTTGATCAACCCTTGCCTAACGTGGGGCCTAATGAAGAACTCAGATCAAAGAGACCCTTGATTAAAGAGGGCAATAACCAAGAAGAGCAGAGTGGGAAGAAAAGTGCATCCAAATCAAGCATTGAAGAAGAACCAAGGATAGTGATTAAGGAGGATATGATGAAGAAACATATGCCTCCCCCTTTTCCTCAAGCTTTACATGGAAAGAAAGAAATCAAGAATTCATCAGAAATTCTTGAAGTTCTGAGACAAGTGAAGGTGAATATACCTTTACTTGATATGATCAAGCAAGTCCCCACATATGCAAAGTTTCTAAAGGACTTGTGCACAGTCAAGAGAGGTTTACAGGTGACAAAGAATGCATTCCTCACTGAGCAAGTGAGTGCTATCATCCAGAGTAAGTCCCCAGTTAAGTATAAAGATCCGGGATGTCCCACCATATCAGTCAACATTGGAGGGACACATGTGGAAAAAGCTTTATTAGATTTGGGAGCAAGTGTGAATTTGCTCCCATACTCTGTGTATAAACAATTGGGACTAGGAGGATTAAAGCCCACAACCATGACCCTCTCTTTAGCTGATAGGTCTGTCAAAATCCCAAGGGGAGTGATAGAGGATGTTCTAGTTCAAGTGGACAAATTCTACTATCCTGTGGATTTTGTGGTGCTTGATACTGATTCCACTGTCAAGGAAGAAAATTATGTACCAATCATCCTAGGGAGACCTTTCCTAGCTACCTCCAATGCTATTGTTAATTGTAGGAATGGGGTGATGCAGCTCACATTTGGAAACATGACATTGGAATTAAACATATTCCATTTATGTAAGAGGCATCTTTACCCTAAAGAGGAGGAAGGATTCGAGGAGATGTGCTTGATCAACACTTTGGTTGAAGAGCACTGTGACAAGAGTTTAGAGGAGAGCTTGAATGAAAACCTGGAAGTCCTTGAAGATGGGTTCCCTGAACCCTTTGATGTGCTAGCCATAATGTCTCCTTGGAGGAGACGGGAAGAGATCTTACCACTGTTCAACCAGGAAGACTCACAAGGAGTTACTGTGGAGGACCCTCCAAAGCTTATTTTAAAGTCACTTCCTGTGGATTTGAAGTATGCATACTTGGAGGATGATGAGAAATGTCCAGTGGTAGTTTCCTCAACCCTCACTAGTGATCAAGAGGATAGTCTTTTAGGAGTCCTCATAAAATGTAAGAAAGCCATTGGATGGCAAATTTCTAATCTGAAAGGGATTAGCCCTTTGGTGTGCACCCACCATATTTATATGGAGGAAGATGCAAAACCAGTGAGGCAACCCCAAAGGAGACTGAATCCTCACATGCAAGAAGTGGTGAGGAATGAAGTTTTGAAGCTACTTCAAGCTGGGATCATATATCCCATTTCAGACAGCTTGTGGGTGAGTCCCACCCAAGTAGTCCCAAAGAAATCTGGAATCACTGTGATCCAGAATGAGAAAGGGGAGGAAGTCTCTACACGTCCTACCTCAGGATGGAGGGTGTGTATAGACTATAGGAGGTTGAATTCAGTGACTAGGAAGGACCATTTTCCATTGCCTTTCATGGACCAAGTCCTTGAGAGAGTCTCAGGACATCCTTTCTATTGTTTTCTAGATGGTTATTCAGGGTACTTCCAAATAGAAATTGATTTGGAAGATCAAGAAAAGACGACCTTCACTTGTCCCTTTGGTACTTTTGCATATAGGAGAATGCCCTTTGGTCTATGTAATGCTCCTGCAACTTTCCAAAGATGCATGCTAAGCATCTTCAGTGATATGGTGGAACGCATTATGGAAGTTTTCATGGATGACATCACTGTATATGGAAGTTCTTATGAGGAGTGTTTGATGTATTTAGAAGCTGTTCTCCATAGATGTATTGAGAAAGACCTAGTGCTAAATTGGGAGAAGTCCCATTTTATGGTACAAAAAGGAATTGTCTTAGGACATATCATCTCCAAAAATGGCATTGAGGTAGATAAGGCAAAGGTGGAGCTGATTGTTAAGTTGCCACCTCCCACAAATGTTAAAGGAATTAGGCAATTCCTTGGACATGCCGGGTTCTATAGGAGGTTCATTAAGGATTTCTCAAAAATCTCAAAACCTCTGTGTGAGCTTTTGGTAAAGGATGCCAAGTTTGTGTGGGATGAGAAGTGTCAGAGAAGTTTTGAGGAATTGAAACAATTCCTCACAACTGCACCAATAGTGAGAGCCCCAAATTGGAAATTACCTTTTGAGGTAATGTGTGATTCAAGTGATCTTGCTATGGGGGCTGTTTTGGGCCAAAGAGAGGATGGAAAGCCCTATGTGATCTATTATGCAAGCAAAACTTTGAATGAGGCTCAAAAGAACTACACAACTACTGAGAAGGAGTTGTTGGCAATAGTTTTTGCCTTGGATAAGTTTCGTGCTTATTTGGTAGGGTCCTCTATAGTGGTGTTCACTGACCATTCTGCTTTGAAGTACTTGCTAACCAAGCAGGATGCCAATGCAAGATTGATAAGATGGATTCTTTTGCTCCAAGAATTCAATCTCCAAATCAGGGATAAAAAGGGGGTAGAAAATGTGGTAGCTGACCACTTGTCCAGACTTGTGATAGCACATGACTCACATGGTCTGCCTATCAATGATGGCTTCCCTGAGGAGTCTCTCATGTCAGTAGATGTAGCTCCATGGTATTCTCACATTGCAAACTTTTTGGTTACTGGAGAAGTACCAAGTGAGTGGAGTGCTCAAGACAAGAGGCATTTCTTGGCTAAGATCCATGCCTATTATTGGGAGGAACCTTTCCTTTTCAAATATTGTGCAGATCAAATTATAAGGAAATGTGTTCCTGAGCAAGAGCAATCGGGAATTCTCTCCCATTGCCATGATAGTGCATGTGGAGGTCATTTTGCCTCCCAGAAAACAGTTATGAAAGTGATCCAATCAGGCTTCTGGTGGCCCTCTCCTTTCAAGGATGCCCATTCTATGTGCAAGGGATGTGATCAGTGTCAAAGGCTTGGTAAGCTAACATGCCGAAATATGATGCCCTTGAACCCCATCTTAATAGTGGATATCTTTGATGTATGGGGTATAGACTTCATGGGACCATTTCCAATGTCATTTGGACATTCCTACATCTTGGTAGGAGTGGATTATGTCTCTAAGTGGGTAGAAGCAATCCCATGTAGGAGCAATGATCATAAAGTGGTACTTAAATTCCTCAAGGACCACATCTTTGCAAGATTTGGAATGCCGAAAGCCATTATAAGTGACGGGGGAACCCACTTTTGCAATAAACCTTTTGAGACTCTTCTAGCCATGTATGGGGTTAAGCACAAGGTAGCTACACCTTATCACCCCCAAACAAGTGGCCAAGTTGAGTTAGCCAACTGAGAGATCAAGAATATATTGATGAAGGTGGTCAATGTGAATAGGAAGGATTGGTCTATCAAGCTCCTGGATTCCTTATGGGCTTATAGGACCGCTTACAAGACCATTCTAGGAATGTCTCCCTATCGCCTTGTTTATGGCAAAGCGTGTCGTCTTCCAGTAGAGATTGAGTATAAAGCATGGTGGGCAATCAAAAAGCTCAACATGGATTTGACAAGAGCCGGGTTAAAGAGATGTTTGGATTTGAATGAATTGGAGGAAATGAGGAATGATGCATACCTCAATTCAAAAATTGCAAAAGCAAGATTGAAAAAATGGCATGATCAGTTGGTAAATCAGAAAAATTTTACCAAATGACAAAAAGTTTTGCTTTATGACTCTAAACTTCATCTCTTTTTAGGAAAATTGAAATCCAGGTGGACGGGTCCTTTCATAATTCATGAAGTACATCCCAATGGAGTGGTGGAAGTATTCAAGCCCACAGGTAATCAAACCTTCAAAGTTAATGGCCATTGTTTCAAGCCATTCATAGAGCCTTACAGTACAGACAAGGAGGAGATCAACCTCCTTGAACCACCACAACTCTGAGGGAAAGCAAGGTATCATGGGCTAAATAAGTCCATGAATTTTTTGTTATAATTTTATAGTTATATCATTATTTTTATTTCTTTTTATTATAATTTTTCCTCAATCTTAGTTTATTTTGTCTTAATTCAAGTCAATTTTGATGATAAATTTCAGAAAAAAATCATGAAAGATGGGGAGAACTCTTCAAAAGCAAGAAAGGGGAGTAAAACCAAGGAAACAGAGCACCTGATTTCAAGGTGCGAAAATTTCGCACACCTGATTCCAAGGTGCGAAAATTTCGCACACCCCAAAACCAAGGTGCAAAATTTATTTCAAGGTGCGAAAAATGATTTCAAGGTGCGAATTCCCTAAAAACCAATTTCGCACACCACTGTGCAAGGTGGGAAAATTTTCGCACTGTGCGAAATCCCCTCCTGGCACACGAGTGCCATTTTCGCACACCTCAAGCCACTTTTTGCACCGTGCGAAACAAGGTGTGAAAATTTCGCACACCTGATTTCAAGGTGCGAAAATTTCGCACACCTCATTTTAAGGTGCGAAATCCTCAGTTAAAGGGGTGCCATTTTCGCACACCTAATTTCAAGGTGCGAAATTTGCAGACCAAGGTGCGAAAATTTCGCACAGTAAAATTTTAAGTTCCAAAAAAATTTTCAACGGACTTTTAAATTAAAATTTTACCCCCGAAATTGTGCCTAACGTCCAAAAACGACTTTTCGGTTGCCTTGGAAAATTTTAAAACATAAAAAACCCCCTAAACCTCATTCCTATATAATCCCTTGAAGTCTAGAAGCTCAAAGGACTCCCCCACGAACCAGCTGAGAAGCCTCTGGAATCCCGAACAGTCACCCACCTCCATTTCGGCCATGGCGAAGACCAGAGGAGGCCTTTCCGGCTCCCCATCCTCACCGACACCTCGACCACATCGAGCCGCCATGGGAGCCGCAGCTTCGCCACCTGTTCAGGCCTCGGCCATTCCCCCATCTGAGGGGGAAGCCCCTTCTCAGCGCCGATACCCCACCAGGAGACCACCCACGGACCCTGTGCCACCAGCCGATCAAGCCACGAGCTCTGTTTCTCGGCCACCAGCGAAGAGAACCAAGTTCTCGGGTCCTGGAGAACCATCCCATGCACCTCAGCCAGAGCCACCTATAGAGGACTCTCGGATTCCTGTGGGGATTACTCCTGAGACCGTTATCAGGCGTCCCATGATAGCCGGACCACCGATAGAGGGCAACTTGGATTGCAGAGATGGATCCTTCCATTCGGAGACCTAGTTTGATATAGAGGCCCTCAGACAGCAGCCAGAGCTCAGAGATTCATTCCGACTACTACAGAGGTATCACATGGAGGATCTTCTCACTCCTAGGCAATTCTACTATCCCAGAGTAGTTATAGATTTTTATCAATCTATGACTACTCGAGGCCTCCGTAATCCTACCCTCATCCAATTTACCATAGATGGACGCCAGGGTGCCATTGGAGCTCGTCACATTGCTGAGGCCCTTCGTATACCTTATGAGCCTGTGATTCAGGCAGACTTCAGGGAGTGGTCCTCATTCTCTCCGAGTGACATGGTCCGCATTTTGTCCAGGGGGACTTCTACAGCCTCAGTGTTGACTAGGAGAGAGCTTCCATCTGGGATGCTCCTTATTGATGTGCTCCTGCGTGCCAACCTTTTCCCCCTTCAGCACAAAGTTCAGAGGTAAGGAGCTATACTTGAGGCATTATTTAGGATTTCTGAGGGCTATTTCTTCGGCCCTCATCATTTGATTATGACTTCTCTTCTTCATTTTGAAGAGAAAGTCCATCAGAAGAAGCTTCAAAGGGCAGATGGCATCCCATTACTATTTCCGAGGCTCCTCTGCCAGATTTTAGAGCACCTGGGCTATCCTAAACAGCCCCGTCTTGAGAGGTGCCGCCATTGCCGAGAGGACTTCTCTCTCGACAAATGGCATCACTTGGTAGCCTACTTTGCACCCTAGGGAGCCCCAGCTGTGCCTGCACCTCCAGAGCTACCCCAAGATGAGCAGATGCCTCAGGCCCAACAGGATGAGATTCTCACAGAGACCACACCTCCTGCCCCTGCAGCACACCCCTCAGAGCATATTCCTGAGCCTATACCTCCTATTTCTCCTATCACTTCGGGTGCTCCACCAGTCATGCCAGCTACCCCAGCACCTCCTCCTTCATCTGAGCCCACTGTCACCGTTTCTCTTACGGAATTCAGAGGCTTAGAGCGTTCATTGCGGACACTGAGCACTGCTCAGGATTCTATTATCCACCAGATGGCCACTATTCGGGCACACCAGGATCAGATCATTGCTACTCAGGCCCAGCATACCACGATCCTTCATCAGATTCAGCAGCATTTGAGTATGCAGACACCTTTTGGGCATGATAGGTCTGCACCATTCGAGCCACTAGTGCCAGATAAGGAGAGCTTACCAGCTGAGCAGCCCATACCAGAGGAGGAGATCAGAGCAGAGCCATCACATGACACCCCTCATATTTGATATTTTTATATTTTACTTGTTTTTTATTTTAGACTTGTAAATCCCATCTTTTGCATGTGTTATAAACTGGGATTGGAAGTATTACTTGAAATCATACATTGTATATTTCTTTTACAAGTAATATATATATATATATCCTTTTTTATTATATTCCCTTTTCTCATTACTCTTTTGTCCTTGGAACATGTGGTTTAAGGTACTCCATACCTCCTTTACACTCAGACTTTGTCTCACTCAGGAGGTACCACTTCCTCCCTTTATTTTTAATCGCTTTCGAAACATTGAGGACAATGTTCAACTTGGTTGGAGGGAGAGTTGAGAAAGGAAGTTTTGTTGTTAATACTAAGTTATTTTGGTATTTTAGTTGATTTTTGCTTAAAATTTAAAATTTTTAAAAGTTTTTTGAATCATTCTCTATGGTTGTTAAAGATAATTTCTCAAAAATAAAATAGGATAAGCCGAGTTTTAACTTAATTATTTAAGTCTTAGAGTTTGTTTTATGCTTTCAAAGTTGATAATCTATTGAAGCCTCTTTGATTTCGAACTTTCTTCTTCCATTTCAAGCTTTACACCACTGTGCACATTAGATCCCGGATATATGATGTAAAACTTTCTCACCTTCTAAGCTTAGGAAAATTTTGACTTGGTTCATTACTTAACCTCTCTTTAATAGTGTTGGGACACCTCATAAAGACCAATGAGTCTTTGAAAAAAAGAAAAAAGAAAAAAGAAAAAAGAAGAATAAGCTTCTATTCTTTCCTTGAAACCTAAGCATGATCCGAAGGGGTGGCAAAAGCCTTTAAAACCCGATGCCCTAAACCTTGATTGGTTGGGAGTCATCGATCCTCTGCTTGCTACATAGGTGAATTGGTTAAGATTAGTGAGTAAAAAGAATTGTGAATAAGAAGGTGCGTTCCTAACCTATTAAGAGTTGATTAATTTTGCCAATTTTCCGAGAAAAGCTTTGGTTGGAGGGTGAGGATAGTTGTATATACTATATCCGGAAGCTAATCTCATTAACACTTAGCTTATTATGGAAGAGTTTGATTTGGAACCTTGAGAGTAAAGATTCTTTTGATACTTAATTGCATAATCTCCACTCTTTGTACTTTTTGTTTAAGTTTTAAGCTTTGACAACTCCTATTGCATTTTGAATCTTCATATCTTTAGTTCACCAGGTGAGATGTGTTTGGATATCAGTCATGCCTCTCAATTATTTTTTGGAATGAATTGCATGACCCTTTTTATGTATATTATTACGTTTGCTTAGTTTTTCTCTCCTTAATTGCTAAGGGACTAGCAATATGTCGGTTGGGGGGAGTGATTACTACTCAAAACATGCTATTTTGTAGCTTGTAATTAGCTCTTTTAAACACCCTTGAGTAGTAATTATTACCTTTTAACCCAATTAACATGTTAGGGACCCTTGCAATCGTTTCTAACAATTGTGTTAAGTTTTGGTGCTTTTTGATAGCTTTATGCTCACCAAAGCAATTTAAGAATGAGGGAGAGCTATTTATAGTTCATGGCAAAGCTTTTGAAAGCTTAAATTTATGAAGAAATCAAGCTATGGAGCCTCATAATCCTTTGCCTTAGTCGTTCAAAGTATACAAGGAAGAAACAATGGAGAAGAGGAAAACAGGGGATGAAAATAGGGGACACAGCTGCAGTCTTTCATTGCACTTTTAGAGCACTTTCCGAAGTCCATTTTTTACATTCTATATACCATTTCAAAGCTCATAAAGTCAAGAATCCAACGGTTCAAACCATGTACGATTTGGAGCTGAAATAAGAAAGATATGGCCTTCGGAAGACAACTGCATCAAGCTGAGGGACAATTTCGCACGATGGAAATCAAGGTGCGAATTCCTCAGTCCACTGTGCGAAAATTTCGCACACCTCAAATCAAAGTGCGAAATTGGAAATCCAGCGTGCGAAAATTGGATATTTTTGCCGACTCTTTTTCTTCTGATATTTTTGTGTCTAAATTTCCATTTTCTCCTTGTATTCAACCACTCATGTAATTCCTTAGCTAGGAAGTATCCAAGGAAAGGCAAAATTACCTTCCTATATAAATTCTCTTGTAATCACTGAAAATGAATCTTTCGGGGAGCTTTCTCCAGGAGACCAAATGATGTAAATTTGATACTTAGTGAAATACAGAGATCTCTTTTGCCTTCTTTTTCTCTCTTCTATTTTCTATTTTCTTGCAAGCCAAACACCCTCTGAGGATGTTTTCCCAGAGGATGAGAGGCTAAACATTTAGTTTCTTGGAGTAAAGGAAGCTAGGTCAAAAGTCCAGATTAAAACATGGAAAGTTTCCGTGCATTAAATTCAGGTAGTTGGAGTCCATAAATGGTTTATAAAGCCAAGGTTTTGCCTTAAATCCCTTAGAATCACTTTGACTGGCCAATACATGGTAAGCTTAAGGTCTCTGTGGATGCTTATTGCTAGATCCATATCAGTCCATTAGTTATCATGTATGAGCCATTGGAAAGTGATTCAAGGTGATAGCCCATAGTGTCTTAAGCCATTAATGGACCTTGACTACCATCTCTAGTGACTTTTTATGGATTAAAACTTCATTGTCAAACCTATACCGGTTCGGGAAATAACTATAGGTTAAATCCCCAATGCGAGGAGAAAAATCCGGAATTTTCCACTTTGCATCTGGAACTTGAACCTAGCAACCTTTAGCTCCGGGAGACTTTCTTTCTTCCACTTTTTACTTAGTTCTATGTGAGTTTAGTTTAAATCACCACTTTCAAAACAATTTTATTTTCTTTTAAATTTCAAGTTTGTGCTAAAGGAAATCATTAGAATCAATTTCTAATTTAGAGTCTGTCACTGATACAGTGAAAACCCATCCCTGAGTTCGACCCTAGAACTGCTATACTATAGTAGCTTTGCTACGCCAGTATAAGGTCATAGGTTTTATAAATGTTTTTGATTAAAAGACCCGGCTGGGCATCGAATCAATAGTGTGTAGTAAGCTTAAAGTGGAAGAAATAAGGTTGAATTCAATAGAAGTTTCAAAAATTCATCAACTTTAATAAGCATAATTGTGGACCCCGCATTTCGATCGCTCGAATGCGTTTCCCACTCGATGGCGAGCTCGATTTTTATTTGAAAAATGATTTTTATTGATTATTTGAAAATGACTTGGAGTCGCCACTTATTTTTGTTTTATTTTTAAAGGGTAAACAAAATAAGAAAGAAAAAACCCTAAGTGTGACTCCTTATTTTGGAAAAGGTGGTCTGTGAAAAACCGGATCGGGTTCGGGGGTCAGGTTACTTATTGGGAAGGTACGGTATGGACCGTAGCACCCCTCTAAGTCCCTAAAGTCGGGTCTCTACTAATGAGATGAAGCTGACATGGCAATCAATGAGAAAATCAATGAATACTCGAATCAATCATGCACATATGAGAAACAAAGCATGTATAAAGAATGAGCAAAATATGAATAGATGCGTACCTGGGCGGCAATCACGAATGCGCTATCATGAAACATGGTTAGTGAACAATGAACATATATAATTAAGCGCATATCAAGGAATATAATAAATCAATCATGCATGACAAATAAATCAATCAATCATGGAATCTCATATGTAGGGCCCCCACCAAGACCCAATTCATTTTTGCATGAATCAATTCCATAAATTCCATCACTTGGAATTACGGAATTTAATTCTTACTTATTTTTAAAACATTTTAAAAAACAAAGAAAATTTGAAAATGGCTTGCCAGAAAGAAAAAGGCAGCCAAGTTTTATAAGAAAATAGGAGGAATTGGAATTATTTGAAAAGCTGAATTTGAGAGAATATTTACAAAATAGGATTTGGGGCAATTATCTTAAAAATTCAAAGAGGGGAATAGGAGATAGCACATTCCTCAAAGGTAGCCATGCATTGACATACAAATGAAAAGGTGATGAGGGAAGACCGAGTAAGAATGCAATCTGGAGTGCCACTACATCTGCTCTGTCAACAACTCATCTTCAAATGAATCACATGATCTTGCTATATGGGCTGGCCATCCATGTACTGCACCATCAACTGATCGAAATAATTCCCAAACATCCCTTGAACACCTCTCTACAGGCTGCATACATCTTCTAAAAGATATCCCTGTGGAGTCCTTCAAATCTTTATTACTCGAATGCTGAGGAGAGCAGAAATTCCTCATTGAAGCAAAGCTAGCAATCCCCGTATTCTTTACAATCTGTGCATCCTCATCAAAAAGAGTCTCAAGCCTAAAGAGACATATTGATATCCCCAGCGATGATGATGGAACTCTGACCATTTGACTGAAGCATCTCTTCAGCAGGACATGTGGTACAGCAAATACATTACCAAGATGCTTGAGATGACCCCTCCATCAGAAGTCAATTTCTTATACGTGTCCTTGCCTGCTGGCCAGAATCTGATCATGCTTTTATGAAGCTGTTTCATCATCTCATGACGTGATGTCAATTGCATCATCACAAACATCCTGACTACCGTCTGAAATTTTAGCTTCCTCTGCTTCTATCTTTTCATCATTCTCGGACTCAGAAACAGCACGTATGGCAGGCTCCCCTTCTGTTGCATGTTGAAATAGTACTTCAAGCTCATGAGTTTTTAGACTTTCACCAATCGGGTGTTGCCCTAATTCATTCATGTCTGGAGCTTCATAGTCAGCCATGTGTCACAATAAACATGCATTCTGCCATGCAAATTGAAGAGATTTTGGCATAAAGAAGGTGGGGATGGGGCACCACGACTTGAGAGGACTTCGATGGATCAAGTTGCTCCACTGCAATCAGCGTATGGTTTATGGGAGTGTAACTGCAGCACCAAAGCCTAGACAAGAGGAAACACTTGGGACACGAACAAGCTAGATGACGATACTGATGATGATGTTGCTGCCGCTACTGATCTTTGGTTAAATTTGCAAAGTCCCCGGATTCCCTTCATCAAACTCTGGAAGGACATGAAACATGAGAGCATTCTCTCTCTCTCTCCTGTTTCAGCTTTCAGTTGCCTATTTTATCAAACAAACTCTTCTCTCTAATCCCTCTGAAACTCCCTCCAGACTTGCGCTGCAAACTCATCATGTGGGCATTAGTGGGACCAAATACAAGCCACTATGCTGCAGGGTTCACGTAACAGAGACTTTTCAGATTAAATAAATCAGCATTGCGACCCACAGTTGCCACTTGCTCTCCCCTCTGTCGCCATTTTCCACAGCCAAACTACCGTCGGGAATGTCGATCTTGGTGTCACCTTCAGGCTTGGATCTTCAGTGCGGTTGGAGTGGCGCATAATAGTCTAGTTCCACTGCTCAAAATCATGGAGAGTACACAGAGCAGTATGGATGTAAGTAGCCGTTGACAGAGACAGAGGGAGCTTCAGCAGTTTAAGGGTTTCACCATGCAGCCCGACTGTGGCTAAAACCATATCATCTGTCGAATTCAAACCGCCATGAAGAATCTGAAAGGGAATGCTCTTGTGGGGTGCCTTGGAGACTGAATGGCCTCAACTGACGCGTTTATTGATCCTGGTCTTTCAATACTGTTAGCTTGATCCAAGTTTCACAAATTTCGTGTTGATGAGCTACGGTTCCACTTATGACTTTCCTCAAAGGTTTCAAACCAGGTTCGAAATATGCTTCCGAAAGCAAGACCTATCAAGACCATCACAAGCATGCAAGAAACTTGGACCCAATCTGGGAGTCTCTGCTACAATAAGTTTCCAGTCGTAGCCATCATTCCTCCCTGAAGAAAACAATAGGATTGCTTGCATAACTCAATAAGAACCTCATCAGCTCAACTGTGCGTGCTTTCTCAGATTCCATAACCTGGAAATACCCCCTCCAGCTTGCTACCTTAGTAGTTCCTTGTTCTCTCAGGCAGAGATGAAAGAATTGGTGCCCACCATAGACGGATACCAAGAACAGGGGATAATGGCAAAATAGAGTACATATAACAAGAACAAAATGAACCCATTCAGGCCTCATGTCATGGATCAATCAATGGGCTCAGATGAAGGTGAGTGAAATCAAATGAGTATCAAACAAGAATCAAAACAAAGTTATAAATATCCCATGGGGAAACTAAAACAGAGCCAAACAGGTCCTCAACAAAAATCATTAAAGAAAGAGATATGAGCACGCTTACTCCCAACTAACAAAAATCATTCAAGAATCAACAAAAACCAGAGAAGAAAAACTTACCAATTGAAGCGAATGAGAAATCCACAATAAACATACCTGGAAATAATCCTCTCCAGCTAGATGGCCAGAAATCAGCAAGCCATCTTTCTTCTTCAGCTGACCTCCCTCTCAAGCTAAACGAATACTCTCCCTGAAGCTCCAGGACCTCCCTAAAAACTGAATCCCCTCCAGAAAAAAAACTCTTACTCCCTTTCTCTCTCTCCGGTTATCCTCCTCTAACTCCAGAAAACTTCTCCTGGAATCCCTCACCTCTCACAGTTTTCTCTCTTGGTTAAACGAGTACTCTCTCTTCAATATCTCTGTCTCCCTCTCCTCTCTCTCTCCTCTCTCTCTCTCTCTCTGGCTCCCCTCTACTCTCTCATACGGCCTGCTAAAAGCAAAACCTCTCCCCCAAAAAACCAAACAAAAGCTCTTCTCTTCAAAAGATCTCTGCAACCCCCCTCTCTAATGGAAAAGCCCCCCACCTGAAAAGCACTTCACCTCCAGAAAAACGCACCACCTCTGTCAACGAATCTCCTCTAACAGAAAATATACGCTCCTCACTAACGGCCAGAATATCTCCATGCCACGTATCAAACTCTCACTCGCTCCTCAATTCCACTATCTGATTTTATGACCACCAACCACGAGACGACACGTGGCCCTATGGGACTGTGACACTTGGCAAAACAGGTTGCCTGAGAGAGGAGGCCCCAAACGGGGGTCTACAATAATACAAATTCTAATTCAAGTAAAAAGCCAAAAATTCAATTTCTCCCATTTCATTTTGAGAATTTTTCCTTGATAACCATGAAGAGTATAATAAAAACTTAAAAAAAAATTAAAAATTAAGCAAAAAGCAACTAAATTACCAAAATAACTTAGCATTAATAACAAAACTTCCTTCCTCAACTCTCTTTCCCCCCAACCTAGTTGAACATTACCTTTGATGTGGCAAGAGCGATTGAAACTACAAGGAGGAAGTGGTGTCTCCTAAGTGACATGGAGTCTGAGTCGTATAGGAGAAACAACATGATTAAAAAAAATATATATGAGTAGAGGAAATAAAATAATAGTATGCCAAGTATACTAAAAAATGATGGATATGTATTACTTTAAGAAAGTACAATATGAACTATGAACAAGTAATACATCCAATCCCAGTATATAAAACATAAAAAACATGGGATTAAGAGTTCTACTATAATAAGTGATTACTACTCAAAAAGTGTTATTTTGTAGCTTATAATTAACTATTTTAAACATATTTGAGTAGTAGTTATTACCATTTAACTCAATTGGCATGTTAAGGACCCTTGCAAGTGTTTCTAATCAAATTGTGGCAAGTTTTGGTGTTTTTGATAGCTTTTTGATCACCAAAGCAATCCAAGAATGAGGGAGAGCTCTGTATAGTCCATGGCAAAGCAAATGGAAGCTTATTTACATGAAGAACCCAAGATTTCAAGTTTTATAGTCCTTTTCCAAAAGCAAATCATGAATGCAAGGAGAGGAAACAAAGAAAGAAATCTAACATGAAGAATTCAAGAGGACAAAAATTGTTTAACACATTTAGAGCACTTCCTGAAGTCCATTTCATGCATACTATATGTTGTTTCGAAGCTTGGGAAGTCAGGAGTCCAACACTTTAAACGGTGCACAAATCAGAGCTGAATTGAAGAAGTTATGGCCATTGGAATCAAATCGCACCAAGCTGAAAGCCAATTTTGCAGCTACGAAATCACAATGTGCTAGCTGCGAAATCAGCCTTGTTGTGCGAAATGTAGACTTTCAGCTTGCGAAATCTCGCAGCACATGTTGCATGCTGTGAAATCCACCTGAGTGCTTCCAGATATTTGCGACCGACTCTTTTTAGATTTTTTCTTTAGATATTTCTTGTTTAAATCCCCATTTTCTCCTTGTAATCCACCAATCATAGGATTCCTTAGTTAGTAAGTAAGAACAAAGGGGTGAATAACCTCTTATATATAGTTTGTAATTTTCTTTACATAGACATCTCGTGAGCTTGTTCGTAGAGACCACTTTTTTTATAGTTTTGAAGGAAGTAATACACAGAGCTTTACTCTACCTTACCTACTCATTTTGATTGTATTTTTCTTACTAGCCAAGCAAGTTGTGAGGATGTTTCCTCAGAGAATGAGTGGCTAGGCTTTTTTTCTCTTGGAGTTCAGGAAGCTGGGTAAGGTGTCGGATGCAAGAATTGGAAGTTTTGTTGTTTCAACTTTTAATGAAGAGAAAGTGTAACCCTTAATGGTTTCAATTTTTTTAGTTAACTTAAAACACCTTTAAATCACTTGGGCCAACACTTGGTAAGGCAAGTGATCTCCATCCATTAAGATGCACTAGTTTATCTCTTGCGAGCCTTTGAGATGTGGTTCAAAGGTAGGATTTTCTATAATAGCCAACACTTGGTAAGCTTTTGGACTCTAAGGAGACATCCATTAGTTATCTCTTGTGAGCTTTTGAAGGGAAATCCAAGGTTAAGGATCACCTTGAATGGCAAAATGCTAGGTGAGAGGCACAAGCCATTGCAAGATGCATCAGTGAGAGGGATTTAGCGTTGAAACCATTAATGGGAAGCAACTGTAACACACCAGTTGGGAGGATAACGATAGGTTCAATCCCCAATGCAAGGTAAAGATTCAAGTGACCGAAACTCTAATTTTGTAATAGGAGCCTGACCCTAGTGATTCCAAAACTCCAAGAAACACTTTTCTTTATAAGTAATTTTAGTTACTATTTTTTGGTTAGCTTAAAACCAATCCTTTTTCAACTTAAGATTATGTTTTCTTTTAAAGCTAACCTTGAAATGAAAAAAAAAAACACCAATTCAACTTTGAATTAATATCAGTAGTTAGTTGAAAACCCTTCCCAGTGAACTATCCTAGAGCCGCTATGCTATGCTAGTGGAGGTTATCCTAGTACATGGTGATATATGTTATAAATTTTGTTGATTACTCCTGTCTGAAGACCGAAATCAAGGTACACCAGTTGATTGAGCACCAATCAACAGCATATACACCAACTGGGCACGAAAATCAAATGGCACCACTTCTAGGGAAGGTGCCAACTTTACAGTGATATTATCTTTTCAGAGTGCTTGTGATTTTCATCACAAGTTTGGTGATTTTCATCACAAGTTTGGTGATTTTCATCACAAGTTTGGTGATTTTTTTTTCATTTTACTAACTCTTTTAATTGTTTCTTCTACTTGTTCATATTTCAACATATCTTTTAGTTTAATGTTAGTTAATCTTAGTCTTTTTATAGTTTTGTTTCCTTTTGTTTTCTTTTGTTTTTGTTTTTGTTACAGTTGATACTAGTTGTGTATGCCAAACTAGATACGAAATAGTGGAGGAAGGCTTGTGAAACTTGAAACACCTAATAACAAGGAGTTGGAATTGAGCTTGAACATCATGGAAGCTACACCTGAAGATCAGCATAGTCACCATGGTCACCAGGACAATCCCAATGCATTCAAATCAATGAGGGACCGCATGCATCCACCTCGTATGAGTGCACCATCATGTATAGTGCCCCCTACAGAGCAGCTAGTAATTAGACCACATATTGTTCCCCTTCTACCTACTTTCCATGGGATGGAAAGTGAGAATCCCTATGCGCATATCAAGGAATTTGAAGATGATAGTAATACATTCCAAGAGGGAGGAGCTTCGATTGACTTGATGAGGCTAAATCTATTTCCTTTTACTTTGAAGGATAAGGCCAAGATTTGGCTTAATTCTTTAAGGCCAAGGAGTATCCAAACTTGGACTGATTTGCAAGTTGAATTCCTCAAGAAATTTTCCCTACTTAGAACAAATGGCTTGAAAAGGCAATTTTCAAACTTCTCAGCTAAAGAGAATGAGAAATTCTATGACTGTTAGGAAAGATACATGGAAGCCATCAATGCTTGTCCTCATCATGGTTTTGATACATGGCTATTGGTGAGTTACTTTTATGATGGGATGTCTTCCTCAATGAAGCAACTCCTCGAGACTATGTGTGGAGGAGATTTCATGAGTAAGAATCTGGAGGAAGCTATGGACATCTTGAGTTATGTGGCTGAAGTATCAAGGGGATGGGATGAACCAAACAAAGGAGAAGTGGGGAAGACGAAGTCTCAACTAAATACCTTTAATGCTAAGGTTGGGATGTACACCTTGAGTGAAGATATTGATATGAAAGCAAAGGTTGCAGCTATGACAAGAAGATTGGAGGAGCTAGAGCTGAAAAAGATACATGAAGAGCAAGCTGTTGCTGAAACACCAGTGCAAGTCAAGCCATGTCCTATTTGTCAATCTTATGAGCACTTGGTGGAGGAGTGTGATTGATTACTACCAAAAAGTGCTATTTTGTAGACCTAATTATAATGATTTTAAGCACCTTTGAGTAGTAATCATATTCATTTAACCCAATTAATTCATTAAGGTCCTTAGTAATTGGTTTTAACCATTTTGTGGCAAGTTTACATGTTTTTCATCAACTTATGAACCAATTCAAGCATGCCAATTGATGGAGGAGCTTTTTGGGCGAGTTAAGCAAGGATTTTGGACAATTATAGGCTTGAATTTCAAGTGGAAACATGAGCACAAGCAATGGAGAAGAGGAAAACAGAGTGAAGAAAACAGCTGCAGTCTTCTTTCACACTTCCCGAAGTCCATTTTTTGCATTCTATATATCATTTGAAAGCTTAGGAAGTCAAGAATCCAACGCTTCAAACCGTGTATGATTTGGAGCTGAAATGAGGAAGATATGGCCATTGGAAGGCAACTGCATCATGTCAAATGACCAATTTCGCAAGGTGAATTTCACATTGCGAAAATTTCGCAAGGTGAATTTAGGCACATTGCGAAATTCCTTTGAATCCCCTGTTTTGAGACATTGTTGATGTTATTCCACTACCGGTTCTCCAAGATATTTTGCTTGATTTTTAGCTTTGTAAATACCTATTTTACCCTTGTAATCAACCAATGAATAGGTTGCTTTTGTAATAGCTCTTGTAATTTAGCTTGTTATTGTCTTTAAATAGAGGTGAAGAGCCTCAGACACGGATCATCTAATCTTGTAACCTGTAACTTTATAAGTTATAAGAGCACTTTTGTTCATACGTTTCTTTTCTCTTTTCTTTCTCATTTTGTTAGTAGCCAAACATCCTTGGAGGATGAAATCCCCAAGGATGAGAGGCTAAAACCTTTTAGTTTCTTGAAGTAATGGATGCCATGTGAAGCTCCCATGTCAGGATGGAGATTTCCAAGCCATGAATGTAAGTAGCTGAGCGTCATAAATGTTTTCATTCAAAGTAAAGCTTTTAATCCCTTTGACTTGCTTTGAATGGCCAATACTTGATAAGCTTTTGGTCTCAGTGGATTCTTATTGTTAGATCCACTGACGTTCATTAGTTATCTCCTACGAGCCATTGTATTGCAAGTCGACGAGATGACCTATATCATTAAAAGGGCATTTATGAGGTTCAGCTACCCTTTTTGTAAGTTTTCAAGGACTAAAACTCAGTTGTTAAACTCATACCGGTTCGGGAAGTAAGCATCACCTTAGTTGCTTCCCCAACTCGAGGTGAAAAGTCCCAAAATCTCCATTTTTACACAGTGAGTTAAGCATGGCTATCCAAAGCTTTGAGAAGCTTCTTTTTCCATCTTTTAACCTATTTTCATGTTTGTTTAGTTTACAACACCTTCATCTTTTTATGTTTTCATCTTAACCTAATTTTTATTAAGAAAAGTTCACTCCATCCTCCGAACTTCACCAGTTAAAGTAAAAACCCTTCCCAGTGTTCGATCCTAGAGCCACTATGCTATAGTAGCTTTGCTACTTTAGTGTAAGGACCTTAGGTATAAATTTTGTTGATACCCTTACATGCCAAGCTACCAAGAGTCAGGTTATATCAAATGGCGTCGTTGCCGGGGAAGGTGCTACTTCACTGTGAATATATCAGCCGGAGGTAACTTGTGAGACTTCTCATGAGTAAGGTGAATTCTATCTCATTTGTTTTTTTATTTACTAACTTTTTATTTTAATTTTAGAACATTTTTAACTTAGTTTAGATAAGTTTCTTTTAGCTTTAAACTTTCATTTTTAGTTTATTTTTCATACTCTGTTTTTCCTTCCGCATGCTCTGTTTTTTTTTTCTTTTTCTTTGTTTTGTTTATTTGTTTTGTTCCAACTGAATCCATGCATGCCCTATTGGATTCGAGACCAAGAGGGAACCCTGGTACAAGTTGAAGAAAAGAGCCTTAGTTGAATATCATTTTTTTAGAAATGGAAATTCCACATGAAGATCAAAGCTCTCATTATGATCATGAGAAGGACAAATTTGCATACTTATCCATGAGGGATCGGATTGAATTAGGGAAAAGGCAAGTTCAACAAAGCCAATGGGGTAGTAAGTATGCTTTGAATGAAGACATGAGCATGAAGGCAAAGCTAGCATCTATGGCTAGAAGGATAGAAGAGTTTGAATTGAGGAATGTGCATACTGAAGCACAACCACAAGCCATGCCAACTTCATTTAAGTATATAAACCATCCCAACCTTGCAACCCAACCTCAACCTCAACCATCAATGAGTACATCTTCATTGAAGCAAGCCATTTTGAAGATAAGCAAAGTCATGGAGGACTTTGTAGGTGAGCAACAAAAGATCAACTCTCACCTTAATGAAAAGATTGATAATTTGGAGAGTTCAATAAATGTAAGAATGGAGGGGGTTTACAATGATCTATCACTAAGGATAGAAAAAGTTCAAGACTCCATTGAGAAGCTCACCAATCTCGACATAGCAAGGGGGGAAAGGAAGCTTCCTCCTCAACCCCACCATAACCTTCAAGGAACCAATGCAAAAAAATCAAGGAAAGTGTTGAAGATCGACACTTTGGTGGGGGATTGCTATGACAACTCTATGGACCAACCTTCCATTGAAAATCATAAGGTTCAAAATGATAAAGGGTTACCTGAACCCTTTAAAGCATCCACTTCTCCAGGGAAGAGAAGAGAAACGAATTCTCTTGGACCAAATGGGAAGGATGCCAATTTTGTTTGGGATCCAGGGGGAATTCAGCATGAAGTGGGTGTGTGAGTGAGGATGAGCTAAATAGTTCATCTTCTTTTTGGGGTACATGCTATCAGCTTCATTTAAATTCTATGCTTTCTTTAAATTTATGCATGTTTTAGTTTGAATTCTTAGCTTTAATTTAGTTTTAATATGTTTTTAAGATGAGTTTTGAAGTGTTCATGCAGGTACGATGCTTGCAAAAATTGAAATGGAGGTAAAACAGAGGAAACAGGGAAGCCAAAATGCATAAGCAAAGCTCTCAGTGGAATTTCGCATCATGAACACACTCAGTGCGAATTTTTCGCACAGTGACAGTGCATGGTGCGAAAAGGAATTTCTATACATTTTGGAAAGCCAAGCCTCCCGGGATGCTATTTTCGCACCTCAATTACCAGTGCAAAATGATTTTCAAGCTAATTTCTAAAAACAAAGCTCTCGGGAAGGCCTTTTTCTTGAATTCCATGTTTTTCCAAGTTTAAAAATTCATGAATGCATTTCCAAACCTTTTGTTTTCAAATCAAAACCCAATTTCTTCCAAAAAGAAACCTTCCCTTCATCCATTCTAAGCCTTAGAAATCCCATCCATCCAAAACTTTTTAAAAATCGAATTTCAAAACCATTCCATGCATGGCCGTCCACTTTGATTTTCATTTTCCATCATTTAATTTTGTTTTTCATCATTAAAAAACTACCCAAACACCTTAGGAATCTTCTTTAGAGCCTAACCATACCTTTTAAAAAAACCATTTTTGAATTTTTTCCCAAAACTTGGAAAACACACAGTCGGGCTTCAAATGAGGTGAACAGTGACTGTGCCAATTTTGGCATTCACTGTTCACTCCTCCTTTGTTTTCCCCTGTTTTAGCCAAAAATCTCCAATTTTAACACCCCTGCAAGCTACATTCAAATGTCATTGCAACTTATATCAGTATACCATCATGGCATGGACCCTTTGAGCCTTGTCCTCAACTGCTCAAAGTGGGGCCCACTCATCATTTTTGTAAATATTTAGTATAAATTCCTCTCTCATTCAATTTTTGAATTTTAAAACAGGTGGTTCAACCTTCTCAACTCCAAGTCCACATCACATGAGGTACCACTTCATTCCTCCTTATTTTCGATTCAAGTATTGAGGACAATGTTCATCTCGGTTGGGGGGAGAGATGAGGAAGTAAGTATTAGTTTAAATTTTTATCATACTTAGTTAAATTAGCTACTTTTTGTTTAAATTTAAAAATTTTTGCTTTAAACTCCATGGATATTAAGGATTAACTCTCAAAATTAAATGAGAGAAGTTGAGTTGCAACTTGATTACATGAGTCTTAGAGTTTGTATTATGCTCTTCTAAAAGTTGATGAATTGTTGAAACTCCCATTGCATGCAAACTTATCTCTTCCACCTTAAGCTATTCGCACACACATACATTAGATTCCGGTTATAAGATGTGAAACTATCTCACCCTTTAAGCTTGAGAAATCATAATTTGGCACCTTTAACCTCTCTTTAATAGTGTTGGGACACCTCATAAAGACCAATGAGTCTTTGAAAAAATAGAAAAAGAAAAAGAAAAAGAAAAAAGAAAAAACAAATAGAATAAACTTCTTTGCTTGCCTTGAAACCTGAGCATGGTCCGAAGGGGTGGCGAAAGCCTTTAAAGCCTGGTGCCCTAAGCCTTTATTGGTTGGGAGTCACCGATCCTCTGCTTGTTACATGGGTGAATTGGTTAAGTTTAGTAAGTGAAAAGAATTGTGAATAAGAGGTGTGTTCCTAGCCTATCAAGAGATGGTTAATTTTGCTAAGCTTAAAGAAAGACTTAGGTTGGGGGGAGATGATAGTTATCCATACTATACTCGGAAACTAATCACATTAACACTTAGCTTTTAGTGGAAGAATTTGATTTGGATCTTTTGAGAGTGGAAATTCTTTTGATGCTTAAACTTGCATAATATCCATTCTTTGTACTCTATGATCAAGTGAATGCTTTGACAACTCTTATTATAGGTTGAGTTTCACATCTTTATTGATCCATGGATGTCCATCATGCCACTCATATCATTTTTTGGAGTGATTTGCATGATCCCTTTTATGTATATTATTATAGTTTACTTAGTTTTTATCTCCTCCATTGCTAAGGGACTAGCAATGAGTCGGTTGGGGGGTGTGATTACTACCAAAAAGTGCTATTTTGTAGACCTAATTATAATGGTTTTAAGCACCTTTGAGTAGTAATCATATTCATTTAACCCAATTAATTCATTAAGGTCCTTAGTAATTGGTTTTAACCATTTTTGTGGCAAGTTTACATGTTTTTATCAGCTTATGAATCGATTCAAGCATGCCAAATGATGGAGGAGCTACTTGGACAAGTTAAAGCAAGGATTTTGGACATTTACAGGCTTGAATTTCAAGTGGAAACACGAGCACAAGCAAAGAGGAAAAGCAAGCAAAGTGAAGAAAACAGCTGCAGTCTTCTTTCGCACTTCCTAAAGTCCATTTTTTGCATTCTATATTCCATTTGAAAGCTTAGGAAGTCAAGAATCCAACGCTTCAAACCGTGTATGATTTGGAGCTGAAATGAGGAAGATATGACCGTCAAAAGGCAACTGCATCATGTCAAATGACCAATTTCGCAAGGTGAATTTCACATTGCGAAAATTTCGCAAGGGGATTTTCTTCATGGTGCGAAATTTTGCCACTTCGCACCATGAAGAAACACCTTGTGAAAATTTCGCAAGGTGAATTTAGGCATATTGCGAAATTCCTTTGAATCCCCTGTTTTGAGACGTTGTTGATGTTATTCCACTACGGGTTCTCCAAGATATTTTGCTTGATTTTTAGCTTTGTAAATACCTATTTTACCCTTGTAATCAACCAATGAATAGGTTGCTTTTGTAATAGCTCTTGTAATTTAGCTTGTTATTGTCTTTAAATAGAGGTGAAGAGCCTCAGACACGGATCATCTAATCTTGTAACCTGTAACTTTGAGAAACTTCTTTTTACACAGTGAGTTAAGCATGGTTATCCAAAGCTTTGAGAAACTTCTTTTTCCATCTTTTAACCTATTTTCATGTTTGTTTAGTTTACAACACCTTCATCTTTTTATGTTTTCATCTTAACCTAATTTTTATTAAGAAAAGTTCACTCCATCCTCCGAACTTCACCAGTTAAAGTAAAAACCCTTCCTAGTGTTCGATCCTAGAGCCACTATGTTATAGTAGCTTTGCTACTTTAGTGTAAGGACCTTAGGTATAAATTTTGTTGATACCCTTACATGCCAAGCTACCAAGAGTCAGGTTATATCAGTGATTCGTGCCCAATTGGTGTCTCAGCTGATTCGTGTCCAGCTGGTGCTCCTTGATTGAGGGAGTAATCAACAAAATTTATAACCTATTACACCATATACTAGGGTAGCAAAGAAAGAGCTATTATAGCATCGTGGCTCTAGGATCGTTCACTGGGATGGGTTTTCAATTCACAAATGATATTAATTCAAAGTTGAATTGGTGCCTTTTCATTTCAAGGTTAGCTTTAAAATAAAACATAAAGATGTTTGAATGAAAAAGGTTTGGTTTTAAACTAACCAAAAATAGTAACTGATTTTACTTACAAAGAAAAGTGTTTCTTGGAGTTTCAGATCACTGGGCTCAGATTCCTCATACAAAAAGGGAGTTCCGGTCACTTGTTTCTTTTCCTCGAATTAGAGAATTAACATATAGTTCCTTCTCCAACCGGTGTTGTACAGATGCTTCCCATTAATGGGTTCAAACACTAAATCCCTCTCACTGATGCACCTTGCAATGGCTCGTGCCTCTCACCTAGCATTTTCCATTCAAGGTGATCTTTAACCTTGGATTACCCTTCAAAAGCTCGCAAGAGATAACTAATGGATGTCTACTTGGATTCCAAAAGCTTACCAAGTGTTGGCTATTCTAGAAAATCCTACCTTCAAGTCACCTCCCAAAGGCTCGCAAGAGATAAACTAGTGAATCTCCATGGACGAAGATCACTTGCCTTACCAAGTGTTGGCCTAAGTGACTTCAAGGCGTTTTAAGTTAACTAAAAAGATAAAAACCATTAACGGGTCACACTTTCTCTTCATTAAAAACTAAAGCAACAAAACTTCCAATTTATGCATGTGGAAACTTACCCGGCTTTCTTCACTCCAGGAGACTAAAAGCCTAACCTCTCATCCTCTGAGGAAAAATCCTCAGAGTTTGGTTAGCAAGAAAATGAAAATGAAAGAGAAGGAAAAAACAGAGCAAGGCTCTGTATATTCTATATTTTTATATATCTATATCTTTTACAGTGGATGCAAGGGAATATATATAGAGACGTTTTTCCAACCTTCCTAACTAAGAAATCTTATGGTTGGTGGATTACAAGGAGAAGAATGGAAATTTATACAAAAATATCTGAAGAAAAATATCTAAAAGTGTCGGTCACAACTATCGGGAAGCTTCAGGAGAACACCCATGCACTGAGCAAAATGGCTACGAAATTCTCGCAGGAAAAGGCTGATTTCGCAACCGTGCAAAAATCTTCCTTCAGCTTGGAGTGATCTGCTTGCAATGGCTGTAACTCCTTCATTTCAACTTCGAATCGTGCACTGTTTGAATAATTGGATTGTTGACTTCCTAAGCTTCGAAACGACATATAACATGCATAAATTGGACTCCAGAAAGTGCTCCAAAAGTGGCTGACATGACTGTCATAAAAAATGCTTCATGGCAGATTTCTCTTTACTTCCCCTCCTTGCATTCCGGATTTGCTTATGGCAAAGGACTTTAAAGCTTCAAAGCTTTGGTTCTTCATGTTTCTGAGCTTTCCATTGCTTTGCCATGGATTCCAAATAACTCTCCTCAATCTCGGATTGCTTTGGTGATCAAAAAGCTATCAAACCACCAAAACTTAACACAATTTGATTAAAATTGATTGCAAGGGTCCTTAACATGTTAATTGGGTTAAAAGGTAATAACTACTACTCGAAAGTGTTTAAAAGAGTTAACTACAAGCTATGAAATAACACTTTTTGAGTAGTAATCAGAGTGCCCTATAATTCCAGTTGCTAGGGAAATGTTTGGAGATCAAGCAAATGTCATTGGACAATTCAAGCCCAACAACAATGCGTCATATGGAAATACTTACAACTCAAATTGGAGGAACCATCCAAATTTCTCCTGGAAGCCAAGAGCACCTCAGTATACACAGCCAGCTCAGCCATCTCGACAAGCTTCAAATCTTGAGCAAGCAATAGTGAATCTAAGCAAGGTCGTGGGAGATTTTGTTGGAGATAAAAAATCCATCAATGCTCAACTCAGTCAAAGAATTGACAATGTAGAGAATACATTGAATAAAAGGATGGATGGAATGCAAAATGACTTATCTCAGAAGATAGATAATCTCCAATATTCAATCTCAAGGCTCACTAACCTCAACACGGTACAAGAGAAGGGGAGATTTCCTTCTCAACCTCACCAAAACCCCTAGGGTATCCAAGGGAAACTCAGGAAGGAGAGTCTTCTCAGGTGAGAGATGTCAAAGCCTTGATTACTTTAAGGAGTGGTAAAAAGGTCAAGCTGCTAACACCTAAGTCACATGTCGAGGAAGAAAAAAAAGAAGAAAATACAGAGAAGAGGGAGGAAATCAAAGGAAAGAAGAAAGATAGCAGTAAAAGGAAAGAGGACCATGATTCAACAGTGAAAGCAACTCTGGAGAAAGTACTTATCAAGTGAGATGATAAAGAAACACACACCTCCACCTTTTCCTCAAGATTTGCATGAGAAAAAGGGAATCAGAAATGCACATAAATTATTGAAGTATTGAGACAGGTGAAGGTCAACATCCCATTGCTAGATATGATTAAACAAGTTCCAACTTGTGCAAAATTCCTAAAGGACTTGTGTACTATCAAAAGAGGGTTGAATGTGAATAAGAAAGCCTTCTTGACTAAGCAAGTAAGTGCTATCATACAATGCAAGTCTCCTTTGAAGTACAAAGATCCGGGTTGCCCTACCATCTCAGTCATGATTGGAGGAACTGTAGTGGAGAAAGATTTGTTAGACTTGGGAGCAAGTGTGAATTTGCTACCATACTTTGTCTACAAGTAATTGGGACTCGGTGAATTGAAGCCAACATCAATCACTCTATCTCTAGCAGATATATCATTGAAAATTCCAAGCGGGATAATTGAAGATGTCCTAGTTCAAGTTGATAATTTCTACTATCCAGTAGACTTTGTTGTTCTTGACACAGACCCAATTGTCAAGGAAACTAATTATGTTCCTATTATCCTTGGAAGTCCATTTCTAGCTACATCAAATGCAATCATAAATTGTAGGAATGGACTCATGCAACTCACGTTTGGCAACATGACATTAGAGCTTAATATCTTCTATATGTCCAAAAAGCCAATCACTCGGGAAGAAGAAGAAGGTCCAGAAGAGGTGTGCATTATTGACACTCTAGTGGAGGAGCATTGTAATCAGAAAATGCAAGACAAGTTGAATGAAAGTCTTGGGGATCTTGAAGAAGGGTTGCTTGAACCCTTATATGTGCATGTTGCTCTACAAGGTTGGAGGAAGAGAGAAGAAATTCTACCTTTGTTCAATAAAGAGGAGGCACAAGAAGCTGCCAAAGAGGAGACCCTAAAGCTTAACCTGAAGCCCCTGCCCACGGAGTTGAAATATACATACCTAAAAGAGAATCAAAAGTGCCCTGTTGTTATATCTTCATCTCTTACTACTCCTTAGGAGATGTGTTTACTTGAAGTTCTCAAGAGGTGTAAGAAAGCAATAGGATGGTAGATATCTGACTTGAAAGGCATCAGTCCTTTGGTCTGTACACATCATATATACATGGAAGAAGAATCTAAACCAATTCATCAACCTCAAAGAAGATTGAATCCTCATATGCAAGAGGTGGTGCGAGCTGGGGTCCTAAAGTTACTTCAAGCAGGTATCATGTACCCCATATCAGATAGCCCATGGGTGAGTCCTACTCAAGTGGTACCAAAGAAGTCAGGAATCACGGTGGTCCAAAATGAAAAGGGAGAAGAAGTTGCTACACACCACACTTCAAGTTGGAGGGTGTGTATTGATTATAGAAAATTGAATGCTATGACAAGGAAGGATCGTTTTCCATTACCATTTATTGATCAAGTGTTGGAGAGAGTCTCAGGCCATCCTTTCTACTGTTTCTTGGACGGTTACTCCGGGTATTTTCAAATAGAAATCGATGTTGAAGACCAGGAGAAGACCACTTTCACATGTCCATTTGGAACATATGCCCACAGAAGAATGCCTTTTGGTTTATGTAATGCACCTGGAACCTTCCAATGATGTATGCTAAGTATCTTTAGTGATATGGTGGAGCGAATTATGGAGGTTTTCATGGATGACATCACCATATATGGAAGTACATTTGAAGAATGCTTAGTCAACTTGGAAGCGGTTTTGAACAGATGCATTGAAAAGGACTTGGTGCTCAACTGGGAGAAATGCCATTTTATGGTACAGCAAGGAATTCTCCTTGGCCACATCATCTCCGACAAAGGCATTGAAGTTGATAAAGCAAAGGTGGAACTTATTGTGAAATTTCCATCCCCAACAACTGTAAAAGGAGTAAGGCAATTCCTTGGCCATGCAGGGTTCTATAGGAGGTTTATAAAAGATTTCTCTAAGCTTTCAAAGCCTCTGTGTGAATTATTGGCTAAGGATGTTAAATTTGTATGGGATGAAAGATGTCAAAAGAGTTTTGATCAACTGAAGCAATTCTTGACAATTGCTCCAATAGTGAGGGTTCCTAACTGGCAACTACCCTTTGAAGTGATGTGTGATGCCAGTGACTTTGCTATAGGAGTTGTTCTTAGCGAAAGAGAAGATGGAAAGCCCTATGTGATCTACTATGCAAGAAGACATTGAACGAAACTCTAAGGAACTACACAACCACAGAGAAAGAACTGTTAGCTATAGTCTTTGCCTTAAACAAGTTTCGTGCTTATCTAGTATTTATTGACAAAATAAGATGCAAAAGCAAGGTTGATTAGATGGATTCTCTTACTACAAGAGTTCAATCTCCAAATCAGAGATAAGAAAGGAGTTGATAATGTGGTAGCTAACCACCTTTCAAGGTTGGCTATAGCACACAACTCCCATGTTTTACCTATTAATGATGACTTTCTAGAGGAATCACTTATGTTGCTATAAAATACTCCTTGGTATGCTCATATTGTTAACTACCTAGTTACGGGTGAAGTCCCAAGTGAGTGGAAAGCACAAGATAGGAAACACTTCTTTGCAAAGATTCATGCCTATTATTGGGAAGAACCTTTCCTTTTCAAGTATTGTGCAGATCAAATAATAAGGAAGTGTGTCCCTGAAGAAGAGCAACAAGGAATCCTCATTCATTGCCATGAGAGTGCATGTGGAGGCCACTTTGCCTCTCAGAAAACATCCATGAAGGTGTTGCAATCAGGTTTTAGTTGGCCATCACTCTTCAAAGATGCCCACACCATGTGTAGAAGCTGTGATAAATGCCAAAGGCTCGGGAAGTTGACACGAAGAAATCAAATGCCTATGAACCCCATTCTAATAGTTGATCTCTTTGATGTTTGGGGCATTGACTTCATAGGACCTTTCCCAATGTCTTTTGGTAACTCTTACCTTTTGGTGGGGGTAGACTATGTTTCTAAATGGGATGAGGCAATCCCCTATAAACACAATGATCATAGAGTGGTTCTCAAGTTTCTCAAAGAGAACATCTTCTCAAGATTTAGGGTGCCCAAGGCCATAATCAATGATGGGGGTACTAATTTTTGCAACAAGCCTTTTGAAACCCTTTTAGCCAAGTATGGGGTGAAGCATAAGGTAGGAACACCTTATCACCCTCAGAATTTCGGGCAAGTTGAGCTACTAAACAGGGAAATCAAGAATATATTGATGAAGGTGGTGAACACAAGCAGGAGAGATTGGTCTGTTAAGCTCCATGATTCACTATGGGCATATAGAACAGTTTACAAGACTATTTTTGGCATGTCTCCTGATCACCTAGTCTATAGCAATGCATGCCATCTCTTATTTTTGGAAGTTGAATATAAGGCTTGGTGGGCAATCAAGAAGGTAAACATAGACTTGACCAGAGCTGGGGCAAAGAGGTGCTTAGACCTTAATGAGATGGAGGAATTAAGAAATGATGCCTACATCAATTCCAAAGTTGTAAAACAAAGGATGAAGAGGTGGCATGATCAGTTAATCTCCAACAAAGAATTTCAGAATGGACAAAGAGTCTTACTCTATGACTCGAGGCTCCATATCTTTCCTAGGAAGCTAAAGTCAAGGTGGACAGGCCTTTTCATTATTCATCAAGTGCATCTCAATGGATTGGTGGAACTACTGAATTCCAACAACAAAGACAGTTTTAAAGTCAATGGACATCATCTCAAACCATTCATGGAGCCATTCAATCAAGATAAGGAGGAAGTCAACCTCCTTGAGCCACAGGAATCCTAACCAAAAAGGGGTTAGATGGACTTGGTCTTGCCAAAGTCCATGTTTTTGTTTAAATTTTGTTAATTTAAAAGCTTTATTAATTGTTTTAATTTTAATCTTAGGTTTAACTTATGTTATTTTTATATAACTTAGACTTTTTGAATGATCAAATTTAGGAGGAATTGCAAAAGAGGTGAAGGAAGGTCTCAGGGAACCGAAGGAGCTCGAAAGCAAGGAAATTCATTGGCCTGCGAAAATTTCGCAACCAAAATAGCTCCCCTGCGAAACAAGCCCCCCTCTATGAAACCATTTCGCAGCCCTAAGACCACCCTCTGTGAAATTTTTCGCAGCCGCAAAACACTACCTAGGCACACGTGTGCCATTTCGCAGCCCAAATACCCATTTTGCAGCTGCGAAACCCTTCAAAGCCCCATTTTGCAGCCCCAAGCACCCTCTGCAAAATCATTTTGCAACTATGAAACACTCTCTTGGCACACGAGTGCCATTTCACTGCTGCAAAATGGCCGGTGAAATCACCCCTTGCCTGCGAAATCACCCATTGGCTGCGAAATGGGCCTCCTCCTGCGAAAAGCCTAACCGTCACTTAAATCCCAATTTAAACCTTTAAATTGCTATATTTCATTTCGCACTGGTCATTTGCCCTGCTAAAACCCCCCTCCAAGTGCGAAATTGAGCCAAACCACAACACCCTCTCCAAGGGGATTCTAGAGGACCTCTGTCTGAAGAAAAGCCCCCCGTGCACCTCTGGCCACCCTTTCTCAAGCTTCTTCACATCGGCCATGGCCAAAACAAGAGGAACCAAGACCCCATCTCTGTCAGCCCATGCCAGAACACCAA
This sequence comes from Vitis vinifera, assembly GCF_030704535.1. Lineage (NCBI taxonomy): Eukaryota > Viridiplantae > Streptophyta > Magnoliopsida > Vitales > Vitaceae > Vitis > Vitis vinifera. The sequence continues at coordinate 7,680,144 of NC_081812.1, forward strand.
GAGTCTCACCTATTCAAGAGTCCATGACTGAGCCTTCACAGCCACTTGTCGTCCCACCTTCAGTAGAGGAAGCGCCTCCGAGTCCTCCTCTGAGACAATATGAGACCAAGAGACCACCCACTACACCAGGGGCAAGCTTCTCTCGTCCCAATAAGTCAGCTAGCCACCCTCCTAAGAAGAAAGCAAGGATATCAACTCCAGTAGAGCCATCAGAGCCTTCATCAGAGCCTTAGCAGCCTACTACAGAGTCTCAGATTCCTTCTAGGATGACTCCTAAGGTGATTATCAGGTGGCCTATGGTCACTCAGCCACCTATAGAGGGCAATTTAGATTGTCGGGCTAGGCCATTCCACTCTGAGCTTTGTTTTGATAGAGAGACGTTCAGGCTTCAGCCAGAGCTAAGAGATTCATTCCATCTACTGCAGAGGTACAATTTGGAGCATCTGATGACTCCAAGGGATTTCTTCTATCCCTGTGTAGCATTAGAATTTTATCAGTCTATGACTACGCATCGTGTCCGGGATCATACTGTCATCAACTTCACTATTGACGGACGTCATGGTATCTTGGGAGCCAGACACATAGTAGAGGCCCTGCACATTCCCTATGAGCCAGCACGTCCAAAGGATTATAGAGTGTGGGCTCATCCTTCTCAGAGCGATATGGTTCATATACTGTCCAGAGGGACGTCTACACGCTCGTATCTATTGAAGAAGGAGCTCCCACCTAGCATGTTCTTTCTCGATTCACTTCTGCACCACAACATCTATCCACTTTAGCATATGGTGCAGAGGAGAGGAGCTTTACTAGAGGCCTTGTTTCGGATATCAGAGGGATTTTTCTTTGGCCCTCATCATCTCATCATGGTCACTCTTCTTTACTTTGAAGAAAAGGTTCACAGGAAGAAGCCGTTGAGAGCAGATGCCATTCCACTTCTATTCCCGAGGTTGCTCTATCAGATATTAGAGCACTTGGGATATCCATCTGAGCCTCAGCTTGAGCGCAGACACATTTGCTGAGAGATATTCACTCTCGACAAATGAACTAGTATGATGGCCTATGATGCACAGCCAGGAGCTCCAACTGGACCAGAGCATCCAGAGATACCACAGCCAGAGCATCCAGATGAGCCACGGCAGGTTGAGATACCTACGGACATCAGAGTTTCTGCCCCTATAGTGCCCTCCACAGGACCTATGCCTAAGGCCACATCTTCTGCTCCTCCTGCCACTCTAGGGACTCCGCCAGTTGTACCAGTTGCATCTGAGCCTCATCCATCTGAGTCTAATATCGCCATATCCATTTCGGAGTTTAGAGGCCTATGTCATACTTTGCATACATTGACCACTACTCAGAGCATCCTAACCCAGCAGATGGCGCCCATACGTGCCCATTAGGATCAGCTTATCGCCACCCAGACCCAGCATACTGCCATTCTTAGGCAGATACAATAGCATTTGGGTATTCTATCGCCACCTAAGCACGATTTGCCTATCTCATCAAAGCTTACAGATCCATCCGAGGGCCCTCCTCTAGCAGAGCAGACTGTGCCCCCTAAGAAGATGACTACACGAGAGATAGAGGCATCCATCCCGAGTATTCAGACTTCTACAATCGAGCCATCAGCTCCGCATGATCCTCCCACCGCCATATGATCATTTCTCTATTTTCTTTTCTATATTTCTTTATTTTAGTAGAACTCATAATCCCATGTTTTTTATTTTTTATATATTGGGATTGGTTTTATTACTTGTTTTTGCTCCATAGTGTACTTTCTTAAAGTAATACATATCTATCATTTTTTTAGTATACTTGGCATAATCTTATTTTAATTCCTCTACTCATATCTTTTGTTGTTTTTGAACATGTGGTTTCTCCTATATGACTCAGACTCCATGTCACTCAGGAGGTACCACTTCCTCCCTATAATTTCAATCGCTCTTGCCACATTGAGGGCAATGTTCAGCTTGGTTGGGGGGAGGAGAGTTGAGGAAGGAAGTTTTGTTATTAATGCTAAGTTATTTTGATAATTTAGTTGTTTTTTGCTTAATTTTTAAAATTTTTAAGTTTTTATTCTACTCTCCATGGTTATTAAGGAAAAATTCTCAAAGTTGAATTTTTGTTTTTTACTTGACTTAGAGTTTGTATTATGCTTATTAAAGTTGATAAATTGTTAAAACTTCTATTGAATTCAACCTTATATCTTCCACTTTAAGCTATTCACACACTGTGCACAATAGGTTCCGATTATAAGATGAAAAACTATTTCCCTTTTGACTTAGGAAAATTTAGACTTGGTGATTCGACTCATGGTAGCTTAGCTTTAAAGGCGTATCAACAAAATTTATACCTTGAATACTATTACTAAAGTAGCCAAGCTACTATAGCATAGTGGTTCTAGGATCGTTCACTGGGAAGGGTTTTCGCAAACACAAGTGATATTCAAATTAGGAAAATAGGTGATTTTCTTATGGATGTTAGCTTTAAAAGAAGATGTAAATGTTTTAGAAAGATTTAAACTAATCTAAGCTAACATTAAAGACTAAAATGAAAGGGTGTAAAAATAAGTTTCTCAAAGATAGGATAGCTATGCTCTGGCTCTTATGCAAATTGGAAATCTCAGGATAGGCTCCTCGCGTTGGGGTTGCAACTATGGTGATGCTTGCTTCCCGAACCGGTATGGATTTATCAAATCAAGTTTTAATCCTTTAAAATGGCAAAACAGATGGTAGTGAATTTCATCAATGGTTATTCACCTTAGACTTCCTTTGAATGGCTCGTAAGAGATAACTAATGGTCTAAAGCCAAAAGCTTACCAAATATTGGCAACTCAAAGTCATTCCAGGTGATAAACTCACCTTTCAATGGCCATTGAAATTGGTTCTAATGGATTAATACAAAACTTGGAATTGAAAACCTCACCTTCCAATAGCTCGTAGGAGATAACTAATGGATAGAAATCCAAAAGCTTATCAAGTATTGGCCGTTGGAAGTTGTCCAAAGGAAATAAAAACCAAACTTTGCATTAATGAACCTTTAATTAAAAACGACTACCTTACCTTCCGGGTGCGAGAAATTTCCATGGGATTGCATCCAAGTCATCACATAACATCCATACTTTGAGAAACTAAAAGTTTTAGCCAATCATCCTCTGAGGAAAAGCCCTCAGAGGCTGTTTGGCTTCCAAGAAAATAGAAACGGGAGAGCTCTGTAAAAATTCTAAGTGTCAAACGTAATATGTATTCTATATCTATATATCAATATTTGTTACAACGGATGCAAGGGGATATAAATAGAGAAGTTTTTCCAACCTTCCTAGCTAATAAATCTTATGATTGGTCGATTACAAGGAGAAGAATGGAAATTTATAAAAAAATATCTAAAAGAAAAGATCTAAAGTGGAGTCGGCAGAAACAGGGGAAAATTCGCACCGCGCAAGAAGGTGTGCGAATTTGAAAGGTGTTGTGCGAAATTTTCGCACAAGCCTAGAGCAGTTGTCTTCCGAAAGCCATATCTTCCTCATTTCAGCTCCAAATCGTACACGGTTTGAAGCGTTGGATTCTTGACTTCCTGATATTTGAAATGGTATATAGCATGTAGAAAATGGACTTCAAAAAGTGCTCCAAAAGTGCAAAAGAAGACTGCAGCTGCTGTCCTCTGTTTTCCTCTTCTCCATTGTTCCTTCCTTGCATACTTTGAACGACTTTGGCAAAGGGCTATGGAGCTCCAAAGCTTGGTTCTTCATGAATTTGAGCTTCCAAAAGCTTTTCCATAACTTGTCCAAGTAGCTCCTCCATCATTTGGCATGCTTGAATTGATTCATAAGCTGATAAAAACATGTAAACTTGCCACAAAATGGTTAAAACCAATTACTAAGGACCTTAATGAATTAATTGGGTTAAATGAATATGATTACTACTCAAAGGTGCTTAAAACCATTATAATTAGGTCTACAAAATAGCATTTTTTGGTAGTAATCACTTGGTATCTTTGACCTCATTTAATAGTGTTGGGACACCTTATAAAAGGCCAATGAGCCTTTGAAAAAAAATATGTTTTACTTGCCTTGAAACCCGAGCAAGGTCTGAGGGGTATATGGTGAAAATCTTTAAAACCTGGTGCCCTAAGCCCTCATTGGTTGGGAGTCACCGATCCCAATGCTCGTTACAAGGGTGAATAGGTGGAATTTAACATACTGTAGGTGCTTGGGTATAACAATTCATTCTCAAAAGTCTGGGGTAAAATCCGAGGAGTTAGTGGTTGAAAGATCCTTAAAGCTTGATGCCCTAAACCTTAATTGGTTGGGAGTCATCGATGGACCCTCATTACATGGACAATTTAGAAAAGGATACCTTTAAGCTTTGTACTCTTATAATGAAAAAAATTGTGAAACAAAAGGTGCATTCTTAGCCTACTGAATTTTGTCAATTTTCTAAGTGTTGAAAAAGAACTAGATTGGGGGGAGAGATTAGTTCAGCATACTATATTCGGAAACTATCAAGTAGCACTTAGATTTTTATGGAAGAGTAAGGTTTGGCCCTTTGGAAGTGGAAACTATTTTAAAGCTTAAATTTGCATAATGCCTTCTCTTTATGAATTGTGATTAGGTAAGGTATTTGATAACTTTTTTTGAAGTTTGTGTTTTATATCTTTAATGTTCCATGTGAGAGTTTGATCATCATGCCACTTGAAATTTTTTTGAAGTGATCAGCATGATTTTGTAAATTATATTACTGTTTATTTATCTTTTTCTCTCCTTCATTGCTAATGGACTAGCAATATGTCAATTGGGGGAGTGATTACTACTCAAAAAGTGTTATTTTGTAGCTTGTAATTAACACTTTTAAACATATTTGAGTAGTATTTATTACCTTTTAACTCAATTGGCATGTTAAAGACCCTTGCAATCGTTTCTAATTAAATTGTGTTAAGTTTTGGTGTTTTTGATAGCTTTTTTTATCACCAAAGCAATCCAAGATTGGGGAGAGTTCTATAGAATCCATGCGAAAGAAAATGGAAGCTCATTTACATGAAGAACCCAAGCTTTGAAGCTTTAGAGTCCTTTGCCAAAAGCAAATCATGAATGCGAGGAGAGAGAACAAAGAAAGAAATCTAACATGAAGAATTCAAGAGGACAGAAACTGTTGAACACATTTAGAGAACTTCCTAGAGTCCATTTCATGCATACTTATGTCGTTTTGAAGCTCGGGAAGTCAGGAGTCCAACCTTCAAACGGTACGCAAATCAGAGCTGAATTGAAGAAGTTATGGCCATTGGAAGCAAATCGCACCAAGTTGAAAGCCAATTTCGTAGTTGCGAAATCATAATGTGCTAGCTGCGAAATCAGCCTTGTTGTGCGAAATGGAGACTTTCAGCTTGCGAAATCTCACAGCCCATGTTGTATGCTGCAAAATCCACCTAAGTGCTTCCAGATATTTGCGACCGACTCTTTTTAGATTTTTTCTTCAGATATTTGTTGTTTAAATTCCTATTTTCTCCTTATAATCCACCAATCATAGGATTCCTTAGTTAGTAAGTAAGAACAAAGGGGTGAATAACCTCTTATATATAGTTTGTAATTTTCTTTACACAGACATCTCATGAGCTTGTTCATAGAGACCACTTTTTGTATAGTTTTGAAGGAAGTAATACACAGAGCTTTGCTCTGCCTTACCTACTCATTTTGATTGTATTTTTCTTACTAGCCAAACAAGTTGTGAGAATGTTTCCTCAGAGAATAAGTGGCTAGGCTTTTTGTCTCTTGGAGTTAAGGAAGCTGGGTAGGTGCCGGATACAAGAATTGGAAATTTTGTTGTTTCAGCTTTTAATGAAGAGAAAGTGTAACCCGTTAATGGTTTCTATGTTTTTAGTTAACTTAAAACGCCTTTAAATCACCTAGGCCAACACTTGGTAAGGCAAGTGATCTCCATCCATTGAGATGCACTAGTTTATCTCTTGCGAGCCTTTGGGAGGTGGTTGAAAGGTAGGATTTTCTATAATAGCCAACACTTGGTAAGTTTTTGGACTCTAAGGAGACATCCATTAGTTATCTCTTGCAAGCTTTTGAAGGGAAATCCAAGGTTAAGGATCACCTTGAATAAAAAAATGCTAGGTGAGAGGCACGAGCCATTGCAAGATGAATCAGTGAGAGGGATTTAGTGTTTGAACCCATTAAAGGGAAGCATCTATACCACACCAGTTCAAGAAATAACTATATGTTCATTCTCCAATGCGAGGAAAAGATTCAAGTGATCGGAACTCTATTTTTGTGTTAGGAACTTGACCCCAGTGATCCAAAAACTCCAAGAAACACTTTTCTTTATAAGTAATTTCAGTTACTATTTTTATTTAGCTTAAAACCAAATCCTTTTTCAACCAAAGATTATGTTTTCTTTTAAATCTAATCTTGAAATGAAAAAGCACCAATTCAACTTTGAATTAATATCAGTAGTAAATTGAATACCCTTCCCAGTGAACGATCTTAGAGCCACTATGCTATGCTAGTTGAGGCTATCCTAGTACATGGTGATATAGGTTATAAATTTTGTTGATTACTCCCATCTGAGGACCGAAATCAAGGTACACCAGTTGATTGAGCACCAATCAATAGCATATACACCAGTTGGGCACTGAAATCAATAAGTAAATACAAAAAGTAGATAGGTGACCAGGTAGTGGTGGGAGGATCTTATGGAGATGATGGTTGGGCTGTGGTAGTCTTAGTGCTCTGGATCAGAGTCTCGATCTCTACTATAGTAGTCTCCTCATAGGGCACAGTCTGGGCTACTGGAGGAGCCTCCTGAGATGGATCTGTAGGCTCTGATGGACTAGGCATATCATGCTCAAGTGGAGACAAAATACCCAAATGTTGCTGTATTTGCCTAAGGATGGCAGTATGTTGGGTCTGCATGGAAATAAGATGATCCTGATGTGCAAGTATGACTGCTATTTACCGGGCAAGAACACTCTGAGTGGTAGTCAATGTCTGTAATGTATGACATAGGCCTCTGAACTCTGAAGCGGATATGGTGATAGTAGACTCAGATGGAGGAGGTGCTGATGTAGCTGGTACAACTGGTGGACTCCCAAAAGTGGTAGGAGGAGCAGAAGATGTAGCCTCAGGCGTGGGCACTGTAGAAGGTGCTGTAGGGGCAGGTGGTATGATCTCCGTAGGTATCTCAGCCTGTTGTGCCTGCTGTGGTTACTCATCCTGTGGTAACTTTGGATGTGTTGGCCTAGCTAGGGCTCCTAGAGGTGCAACATAAGCCGTCATATGATTCCATTTGTCGAGAGTGAATAGCTCTAGGCAAATACGTCGACACTCAAGTTGAGGCTCAAAAGGATAGCCCAAATTCTCTAATATATGACAGAGCAGCCTAGGAAAAAGTGGTGGAATGACATCTGCTCTTTGTAGCTTCTTCTTATGAACCTTCTCTTCAAAGTAAAGAAGATAGGTCATAATGAAATGATGAGGGCCAAAGTAAAAACCCTCTGATATCTTGAATAAGGCCTCTAATATAACTCCTCTCCTCTGCACCATATGGTGAAGTGGAAATATGTTGGAGCACAACACCACATCAAGAAGAAACATCCCAGGTGAAAACTCCTTCCTAAAAAGAAATGAGCGTGTGGATGTCCCCTTGGACAATATACGAACCATGTCCCTCTAAGAAAAATGAGCCCACTCTCTGTAATCTGCTAGACTCACAAGTGCATATGGAATATGCAGGGCCTCTGCAATGTGTCTAGCTTCTAAGATACCATGGCTCCATCAATAGTGAAGTGGATGACAGTAAGATCCCGGATGCGATGTGTAGCCATAGACTGATAAAAGTCTAATGCTACTCAGGGATAGAAGAAACCCCTAGAAGTCATTAGGTGCTCCAAATGGTATCTCTATAGTAGGTGGAATGAATCTCTGAGCTTCGGATGGTGTCTGAAAGTCTCTCTATCAAAGCATAGCTCAGAGTGGAATGACCTAGCTCGGTAATCCAAATTTCCCTCTATAGGTGCCTGTGTTACCATAGGTCGCCTAATAATCCCTTCCGGAGTCATCCTAGAAGGAATCTGAGACTCTGTAGTAGGCAGTTGAGGCTGTGGACGTGTTGATGACTTTCCTGGGCCTGAAACTCCGGTTCCCTTTGCAGGAGGGCGATGAATTGATTTCTTAGGGCGCGAATTGCTTGCCCCAGGTGTAGTGGGTGGTCTCCTTGTCTCGTACCTGTGCTGAGGAGGACTAGGTGGCACTTCACCCTCAGAAGGTGGCATGGCAGAGACCTGTGGAGCCTCAGACATGGAATCCCGCGCAGGTGAAGCTCTCGGTCTGGTGTTGCGAGCTGATGGAGACGCGGCTTGGGCTCCTCTCATCTTGTCCATGGTTGAAATGGAGAGGCTCATGTTCCACAGGGTACGCAGAGGTGTGCGGAGTGGTCCTCTTTAGACGCACGACTTCTAGGCTTCCTTTGGAGGGGATCCTATGAAATTTTTGGGCTTCACAACTTGGAGGGCTTTTTCGCAAGTTGGAGTGGCTATGCGAAATGAAAAATGAGAGAATCAGAGGTTTAAATAGAAATTTAAACGACAGTTGGTATTTTCGCAAGTTGGAGGTGATTTCGCAAGTTGGTTTGCAACTTGATTCGTAGTTGCGAAATTGGATTTTGAAGTTGCGAAATGGCACACGTGTGCCTAGGAGGTGTTTCGCAGCTACGAAAATTTTCACAAGTTGAATAGTGGACTTGCAAAATTTAGCTTTGAGGATTTTGCAAGTTGGTTCGCAGCTGCGAAAATGGATTTTGAACTTGCAAAATGGCACACGTGTGCCTAGAAGGTGTTTCACAGCTGCGAAAATTTTTGCAAGTTGAATAGTGGACTTGCGAAATTTAGCTTTGAGGATTTCGCAAGTTGGCCCTCATTTCGCCAGTTGAAATTTCAACTTGTGAAATTTTCACAAATTGAAATATTGTTATATTTTTCTCCTTCTTTGGTTCTTTATGGCTTCCCTCCAATTCCTTTGAAATTCCTCTTGATTTTGATCATTCAAAAAGTCTTAGTTATATCAAAATAAATAAATCAAAGCTAAAATTAAAATTAAAACAATTAATAAAGCTTTTAAATCAACAAAATTATAACAAAAACATGGACTTTGATTAGTCTTCAAAAAGACTAAGTCCATCTACCCCCATTTTTGGTTAAGATTTTTGTGGCTCAAGGAGACTGACTTCCTCCTTGTCTTAATTGAATGGCTCCATGAATGGTTTAAGACGGTGGCCATTGACTTTGAAAGTGTTCGTGCTGTTGGAATTGAGTAGTTCCACTACTCCATTGAGATGCACTTAGTGAATAATGAAAGGGCCTATCCACCTTAACTTTAGCTTTCCTGGAAAGATATGGAGCCTAGAGTCATAGAGTAAGACTCTTTGTCCCTTTTGAAATTCTTTGTTGGAGATTAACTGATCATGCCACCTCTTCATCCTCTGTTTTGCAACTTTGGAATTGATGTAGGCATCATTTCTCAATTCCTCCATCTCATTAAGGTCTAAGCACCTCTTCATCCCGGCTCTGTTCAGGTCCATGTTTATTTTCTTAATTGCCCACCAAGCCTTGTATTCAACTGCCACAGAGAGATGACATGCTTTTCCATAGACTAGGCGATAAGGAGACATGCCAAGAATAGTCTTGTAAGCTGTTCTCTATGCCCATAGTGAATCATGGAGCTTAACAGACCAATCTCTTCTGCTCGTGTTCACCACCTTCATCAATATATTCTTGATTTCCCTGTTTGCTAACTCAACTTGCCCGGAAGTCTAAGGATGGTAAGGTGTAGCTACCTTGTGCTTCACCCCATACTTGGCTAAAAGAGTTTCAAAAGGCTTGTTGCAAAAATGAGTACCTCTATCACTGATTATAACCTTGGGCACCCCAAATCTTGAGAAGATGTTCTCTTTGAGAAACTTGAGAACAACTCTGTGGTCATTGTGTTTACATGGGATTGCCTCAACCCATTTAGAAACATAGTCTACCCCTACCAAAATGTAAGAGTTACCAAAAGACATATGGAAAGGTCCCATGAAGTCAATGCCCTAAACATCGAAGAGATCTACTATTAAAATGGGGTTCATAGGCATTTGATTTCTACGTGTTAACTTCCCAAGCCTTTGGCATCTATCACAACTCCTACACATGGTGTGAGCATCTTTGAAAAGTGATGGCCAACTAAAACCTAATTGCAATACCTTCATGGATGTTTTCTAAGAGGCAAAGTGGCCTCCACATGCGCTTTCGTGGCAATGACTGAGGATTCCCTGTTGTTGTTGTTCAGGGACACACTTTCTTATTATTTGATCTGCACAGTACTTGAAAAGAAAAGGTTCTTCCCAATAGTAGGCATGAATTTTTGCAAAGAAGTACTTCCTATCTTGTGCTTTCCACTCACTTGGAACTTCACCAATAACTAGATAGTTAGCAATATGACCATACCAAGGAGCATCTTCTAGCAACATGAGTGACTCCTTCGGAAAATCATCATTAATAGGTAAAACATGGGAATTATGTGTTGTAGCCAACCTTGAAAGGTGGTCAACCACCACATTCTCCATTCCTTTCTTATATTTGATTTGGAGATTAAACTTTTATAGTAAGAGAATCCATCTAATCAACCTTGCTTTTGCATGTTGCTTTGTCAATAAGTACTTCAAGGCTGAATGGTCAGTGAAAACCACAATGAAAGACCCTACTAGATAAGCATAAAATTTGTCTAAGGCAAAAACTACAACCAACAATTCTTTCTTTGTGGTTGTGTAGTTTCTTTGTGCTTCGTTCAATGTTTTGCTTGCATAGTATATCACATAGGGCTTTCCATCCTCTCTTTGACCAAGAACAGCTCCTATAGCAAAGTCATTTGCATCACACATCACTTCAAAAGGTAGTTACCAGTTAGGAGTCCTCACTATTGGAGCGGTTGTCAAGAACTGCTTCAGTTGCTCAAAACTCTTTTGACATCTCTCATCCCATACAAATTTAGAATCCTTACCCAATAGTTCACAAAGAGGCTTTGAAAGTTTAGAGAAATCTTTAATAAACTTCCTGTAGAACTCAGCATGGCTAAGGAATTGCCTTACTCCTTTTACAGTTGTTAGGGATGACAATTTGATAATAAGTTCTACATTTGCTTTATCAACTTCAATGCCTTTCTTGGAGATGATGTGGCCAAGGATAATTCCTTGTTATACCATAAAATGGCATTTATCTCAATTAAGCACTAAGTCATTTTCAATGCATCGGTTCAGAACCGCTTCCAAGTTGGCTAAGCATTCCTCAAATGTACTTCCATATATGGTGATATCATCCATAAAAACCTCCATAATACGCTCCACCATATCACTAAAAATGCTTAACATACATCGTTGGAATGTTGCAGGTGCATTGCATAAACCAAAAGGCATTCTTTTGTAGGCATATGTTCCAAATGGACATGTGAAAGTGGTCTTCTCCTGGTCTTCAACATCGATTTCTATTTTTAAATACCCGGAGTAGCCGTCCAAGAAACAATAGAAATGATGGCCTGAGACTATCTCCAACGCTTGATCAATAAATGGCAATGGAAAATGATCCTTCCTTGTCACAACATTCAATTTTCTATAATCAATACACACCCTCTAACCTGAAGTGAGGCTTGTAGCAACTTCTTCTCCCTTTTCATTTTGCACCACTGTGATTCCTGATTTCTTTGGTACTACTTGAGTAGGACTCACCCATGGGCTATCTGATATGGGGTAGATAATACCGGCCTGAAGTAGCTTAAGAACCTCAGCTCACACCACCTCTTGCATATGAGGATTCAATCTTCTTTGAGGTTGACGAATTGGCTTAGCTTCTTCTTCCATGTATATATGATGTGTACAAACTAAAGGACTGATGCCTTTCAAGTTAGATATTTGCCATCCTATTGCTTTCTTACATCTCCTAAGAACTTCAAGTAAACACACCTCCTAAGGAGTAGTAAGAGATGAAGATATAACAATAGGGCACTTCTTATTCTCTTCTAGGTATGTATACTTCAACTTTGTGGGTAGGGGCTTCAAATTAAGCTTTGGGGGCTCCTCTTTAACAGCTTCTTGTGCCTCTTCTTTATTGAACAAAGGTAGAATTTCTTCTATCCTCCTCTAACCTGGTAGAGTAGCAAGCAAATCTGAGGGTTTAGGCAACTCTTCATCAAGATCCCCAAGACTTTCATTCAACTTTTCTTGCATTTTCTGATTACAATGCTCCTCCACTAAAGTGTCAATGATGCACACCTCTTCTGGACCTTCATCTTCTTCCGGATTGATTGGCTTTTTGGACATATAGAAGATATTGAGCTCTAATGTCATGTTGCCAAACATGAGTTGCATGAGTCCATTCCTACAATTTATGATTTCATTTGATGTAGCTAAGAATGGTCTTCCAAGTATGATAGGAACATAATTAGTTTCCTTGACAATTGGGTCTATATCAAGAACAACAAAATCCACTGGATAGTAGAAATTTTCAACTTGACCTAAGACATCTTCAATTATCCCTCTTGGAATTTTCACTGATCTATCTGCTAGAGATAGAGTGATTGATGTTGGCTTCAATTCACCAAGTCCCAATTGCTTCTAGACAGAATATGGTAGCAAATTCACACTTGCCCCCAAGTCCAACAATGCTTTCTCCACTACAATTCCTCTAATCATCACTGAGATGGTAGGGCAACCTGGATCTTTGTACTTCACCAGAGACTTGCACTGTATGATGGCGCTTACTTACTCAGTCAAGAAGGCTTTCTTATTCACATTTAACCCTCTTTTGATAGTACACAAGTTCTTCAGGAATTTTGCATAAGTTGACACTTGTTTAATCATATCTAGCAATGGGATGTTGACCTTCACCTGTCTTAATACTTCAAGAATTTCTGATGCATTTTTTATTCCCTTTTTCCCATGCAAAGCTTGAGGAAAAGGTGGAGGTATGTGTTTCTTCATCACATCTCCCTTGATAACTATTTTCTCCGGATTTTCATTCACTATTGAATCATGGTCCTCTTTCCTTTCACTACTACCTTTTTCTTTCCTTTGATTTCCTCCCTCTTCTCTGTTTCTTCTTCTTCCTCCTCTTTTTCAACATGTGGCTTGGGTGTTGAAAGCTCAACCTCTTTACCACTCCTTATAGTGATCAAGGCTTTAACGTTCTTCACCTATGAAGATTTTCTCTCATGAGCTTCCACTTCATGGATACTTTTGGGGTTTTGGTGAGGTTGAGAAGGAAACCTCCCCTTCTCTTGCACTATGTTAAGGTTAGTGAGCCTTGAGATTGAGTATTGGAGATTATCTATCTTCTGAGATAGATCATTTTGCATTCCATCCATCCTTTTATTAAATGTATTCTCTACACTAACAAGTCTTTGACTGAGTTGAGCATTGATGGATATCTGATCTCCAACAAAATCTCCCACGACCTTGCTTAGATTCACTATTGCTTGCTCAAGATTTAAAGCTTGTTGAGATGCTTGGCCTGGTTGTGTGTACTGAAGTGCTCTTGGCTTCCAAGAGAAATTTGGATGGTTCCTCCAATTTGAATTATAGGTATTTCCATATGAATCATTATTGTTAGGCTTGAATTATCCAATGACATTGGCTTGATCTCCAAACATTTCTCTAACAGCTGGAATTGTAGGACACTTCTCCACTAAGTGCTCATAAGATTGACAAATAGAACAAGGCATAACTTGCACTGGGGTTTCAGAAACGGCTTGCACTTCACTATCTTTTTCAGTTCTAGCTCCTCCAATCTTCTTGTCATAGTTGCAACTTTTGCTTTCATGTCAATGTCTTCATTCAAGGTATATATCCCAGCCTTAGCATTAAGGGCATTTGGTTGAGACATCATTTTCCCACTTCTCCCTTGTTTGGTTCATCCCATCCTCTTGAAACTTCAACAACATAATTCAAGAAATCCACGGCTTCCTCCGGATTCTTACTCATGAAATCTCCTCCACACATAGTTTCGAGGATTTGCTTCATTGAGGAAGACATACCGTCATAAAAGTAACTCACCAATAGCCATGTATCAAAACCATGGTGAGGACAAGCATTGATAGCTTCCATGTATCTCTCCCAACCTCATAGAATTTCTCATTTTATTTAGCTGAGAAGTTTGAAATTTGCCTTTTCAAGCCATTTGTCCTATGAGTAGGGAAAATTTTCTTGAGAAATTCAGCTTGCAAATCAATCCAAGTTCGGATACTCCTTGGCCTTAAAGAATTAAGCAAAATCTTGGCCTTATCCTTCAAAGTGAAAGGAAATAGATTTAGCCTCATCAAGTCAATTGAAGCTCCTCCCTCTTGGAATGTATTACAAACATCTTCAAATTCCTTGATATGCGCGTAGGGATTCTCACTTTCCATCCCATGGAAAGTAGGTAGAAGCTGCACAATATGCGATCTGATTACTAGTTGCTCTGTAGGAGGCACTATACATGATGGTGCACTCACACGAGGTGGATGCATGCGGTCCCTCATTGATATGAATGCATTGGGATTGTCCTGGTGACCATGGTGACTATGCTGATCTTCAGGTGTAGCTTCCATGATGTTCAAGCATAATTCCAACTCTATTTTGTGAGGTGTTTCAATTTTCACAAGTCTTCCTCCCTTGTCTCATAACCAATATGGCATACACAACTAGTAACAACTGTAACAAAAACAAAGAAACAAAAGAAAACAAAACTACAAAAAGACTAAGATTAACTAAAAACTAAATTAAAAGATAGGCTAAAATATGAACAAGTAAAAGAAACAATTAAAAAGAGTTAGTAAAATAAAAGAAAAATCACCAAACTTGTGATGAAGATCACAAGTACTCTGAAAAGGTGATATCACTATAAAGTTGGCACCATCCCCGGCAGCGGCGCCATTTGATTCGTGCCCAGCAGGTGTATGTCCTGTTGATTGGTGTCCAATCAACTGGTGTGCCTAGATTTCTGTCCTCAGACGGGAGTAATCAACAAAATTTATAAACCTATTTCACCATATACTAAGGTAGCATTAGCTAGCATAACATAGTGGCTATACGATCGTTCATTGGGATGGGTTTTCAAATTACAACTGATATTAGTTCAAAAATTGAATTGGTGATTTTTCTTTTCAAGGTTAGCTTTAAAAGAAAACATAAAGATGTTTGAAAAGGTTGGTTTTTAAGTGAAACCAATAATAAAGTAACGGAAATTACTTACAAAGAAAAGTGCTTCTTGGAGCTTTAGATCACTAAGCTCAGGTTCCTTATACAAAAAGGGAGTTCTGGTCAATTGAATCTTTTCCTCACATTGGGGATTTAACATATATTTATTTCTCGAACCGGTGTGGTACAAATGCTTCCCCTTAATGGGTTCAAACACTAATTCTGTGTCACTGAATCATCTTGCAATGATTCATACCTCTCACCTAATATTGGGCATTCAAGGTGATTCTTAACCTTGGATTACCCATCAAAAGCTAGCAAGAGATAACTAATGGATGTCTCCTTAGAGTCCAAAAGCTTACCAAGTGTTGGCTATTCTAGAAAATCCTACCTTTAAACCACCTCCTAAAGGCTCGTAAGAGATAAACTATTGTATCTCAATGGAAGGAGACCACTTGCCTTACCAAGTGTTGACCCAGGTGATTTTAAGGAATTTTAAGTTAACTAAAAAGATAAAAACCATTAACGGGTCACACTTTCTCTTCATTTAAAATTGAAACAACAAAACTTCCATTTTTTGCATTCGGAACCTTACCCAGCTTCCTTCACTCCAAGAACCAAAAAGCCTAGCCACTCATCCTCTAGGAAAACATCCTCAGAGTTTGATTTACTAGAAATAAAAATAAAAGAGAAAACAAATTGAGTAGGTAAGACAGAGTAAAGTTCTCTGCATTACTTTCTTCCCAAAAACTATAAAAAGGGTGTCGTCTCTGAGAAAAACTCCCGAGCCATTTTTTAAAAGAAAATTACAATAGATTATATAGAAAGGCTATTCACCCTTCCTTCTTACTTCCTAACTAAGGAATCCTATGATTGGTGGATTACAATGAAAAAATAGGGATTTATACAAAATATCTTAACAAAAGATCTAACAGAGTCGGTCGCAAATATCTGGGATTACACAGGTGGATTTCGCAAGTTGAATTTGTGATTTCACAACTTGCGAAATTGTCTTTCAACTTGGTATGATTGTCTTCCAATGGCCATAACTTCTTCATTTTAGCTTCGATTTGCACACCGTTTGAAGTGTTAGACTCCTGACTTCCCAAGCTTCGAAACGATATATAGTATGTATAAAATAAACTCCAAAAAGTGTTCAAAATGTGTCCTACAACTGCTCTTCTCTTGAATTTCTTCATGTTAGATTCCTCTCTCTATTTTTCCTCATTGCATTCTTGATTGGCTTTGGCAAAGGACTACAAAGCTCCAACACTTGGATTCTTTATGTAAATGAGCTTCCATTTTCTTTGCCATGGACTATACAGAGCTCTCTCTCATTCTTGGATTCCTTTGGTGATCAAAAAGCTATCAAAAACACCAAAACTTGCCACAATTTGATTAGAAACACTTGCAAGGGTCCTTAACGTGTCAATTGAGTTAAAAGGTAATAACTACTACTCAAAAGTGTTTAAAAGAGTTAATTATAAACTATAAAATAACAGTTTTTGAGTAGTAATCACAACCTAGGGTTGTTCATAGCATCCATAACCTTGAGTTGTTCATAACATATAGAAACTTGAGCGAATGATGTAGAATCGTTATTAATATCCACAACCTTGAGCGGTTCATAGCATCTAAGGGCCTCAGGTCATTGGAGACCGAGTCATTCATATCATCTAAAACTATGAGTTGTCCATAGTATCTAAGCCCCTAAGCTCATGACTCGAAGTTGTTCAGGTCAACCACAACATCGAGCAATTCATAGCATTTCGAGCCCTAAGCTCATGACTTGGATCCGTTCATGTCATCTACAACATCGAGCAATTCATAGCATCTAAAGGCTTGAGTTCATGACACAAAATCATTTATATTTTTCCCAACCTTGATCAATTCATAAAATCTATATGATTGAGCTCATGGGATCCTAAGTCGTTCATATCATTCTCAAATTTGAGTGGCTCTTAACTTCTAGAACTCTGAGCTCAGGAGCTGGAGCGGTTCATGTCAACCAAAACCTTAAGTTGTTCATAGAATCTTATGGCCATGACCCAAAGTCATTCATGTCATTCATAATCCTGAGTTGTTAAAAGCATTTAGAGCCCTAAGCTCATGACCTAGAGTGATTCATATCAACCATAACCCTAAGTTGTTCATAGAATCTAGAGGCATAAGATCATGACTCGGAGTGGTTCATGTCCACCACAACCCCGAGATGTTCATAGCATCTAGAGCCCTAAGCTCATGACCCATAGTAGTTCATGTCATCAACAACCTTAGGTTCATAGAACCTAGACCCTTGAGCTCACGTCCTAGAATCATTCATGTCAACCACAACCCTGAGCTATTCATAGTATCTAGAGGATTAAGCTCAAGATCCAAAGTCATTTATGTCATCCATAACCTTGAGTTGTTCATAGCATCTAAATCCATGAGCTCACAACCTAAAGTCATTCATGTTAACCATAACCCAGAGGTGTATGTTGCATCTAGAGCTTTGAGCTCACGACCTAGAGTCACTCATGTCAACAAGCACCATTAGTAGTTTATAACATCTAGAGCCTTGTGATCATGACCTGGATTCGTTCATGTCATCCATAACCTTGAGAATTTTATAGTTTTGTGTTGTTCAAAGCATCTAAAGCCTTAAGTTCAAGACCCGAATTCATTCATGTCAACCACAACCTTGAGTTGTTTATAGTATATATAGCCTGAAGCTCATGACCCAGAGTTGTTAATGTCATCCACAACCCTGAGTTGTTCATAGCATCTAAATCCCTCAACTCACAACCCAAAGTCATTCATGTGATCGACATCCCAAACCTATGTATGGCATCTAAGACCCTTAGCTCATGACCTACACTCTTTCATGTCAACCACAACCCTGAGTTATTCATAGAATCTAGAGGCCTCAACTCATGACCAATTTCATTTATGTCATTTATAACATTAAGTTGTTAAGAGCATCTAGAGCCCTAAGCTCATGACTTGGAGTTTTCATGTCAACCACAAACCTAGGTTGTTTATTGCATCTAGAGCCTTGGGCTCATGACCTGGATTCGTTCATGTGAACCACAATCCTAGGTAGTTCATAGCATCTAGAACCCTGAACTCAAGACATAGAGTCATTCATGTCAAACACAACCCTCAGTTGGTCATAGGATCAAGAGCCCTAAGCTCATGACCCGAAGTCGTACATGTCAACCATAGCCCTGAGATGTTAATATCATTTAAATCCCTGAACTCACGACTTTGAGTCTTTCTTGTCATCGATAACCTTAAGTTACACATAGCATCTAGAGCCTTAATCCCATAACTTAGAGTTTTTCTTGTCAATGATAGCCCTCAGCTGTTCATAGAATTTAGAGGCCTTATTTCATGAACTAGAGTCATTCATGTTATTCATAACCCTGAGTTGTTGATAACATTTACATCCTTGAGCTCATGACCCGGAGTCGTTCATGTCATCCATAGCCTGAGCAGTTCATAGCATCTATATGCTTGAGCTAATGATGGAGAATCATTTACTCATCCACAACTTTGAGCAATTCATAAGAGCTCAAAGGATCCCAGGTAATTCATATCATCCATAAATCTGAGCTCTTCATAGCATTTAGAGCCCTAGGCCTTTGAACAAGAGTAGCTCATGTCATCCATAATCGAGAGTTGTTCATAGCATCTATAACCTTCAACTCATAACTAGAGTTGTTCATGACAACCATAAACTTGAGTTGTTCATAGCATCTAGAGCCCTGAGCTCTCGACTCGGAGTCTTCCATGTCATCAACAACCTTGACCTATGTATAGCATCTAGAGCCCTCAACTTATGACTTAGAGTCTATCATGTCATCGATAGCCTTTGGTTGTGCATAACATCTAGAGCTCTACGCTCATAACTAAGAGTCTTTGATGTCAACCACAGCCTTGCGCATTACATAAAATATAAAGCCCTGATCTCATGTCCTGGAATCATTCATGTCATCCACAACCCTTGTTTGTTAGTAGCATCTAAAGCCCTCATCTCACGACCCTAAATCATTCATATCTTCTACTACATAGAGCAGTTCATAGCATCCAAAGGCTTGATCTCATGACATAGAATCATTCATATCATCCACAACCTAGAATTGTTCATAACATCTACAAGCCTAAGCTCATGGGATCCCAAGTCGTCCATATCATCCACAAATATGAGTTGTTCATAGCTTCTAAAGCCCTAAGCTCAGAACCTAGAGTCTTTCATGTCAACCACCACCCTGAGTTGTTCATAATATCTAAAGCCCTAAACTCATAAGCTAGAGTCGTTCATGTCATCCACAAACTTGATTTTTTCATAGCATCTAGCGCCTTGAGCTCACGACCTATAGTCGATCATGTCAACCATAGCCCCGAGTTGTTCATAGCATCTAGAGCCTTGACATCAAAACCTAGAATTGTTCATATCTTCCATAGCCCTGATCATTTCATAGCATCTAGAGACTTGAGCTCATGACGCAGAATCGTTCATATCATCCACGACCCTAAGTAGTTCATAGCATAAAGAGGTATGATCTCATGAGATCCTAAGTTATACATATAATCGACAACTTTGAGTTGTTCATAGCATCTAGAGTCCTAAAATCAAGACCCATAGTAGAGCATGTCATCCACAACTTTGATTTGTTCATAGAATCTAGAGCCTTAAGCTCACGACCTAGAGTCATTCATGTCATCCATAACCTTGATTTGTTTATACTATCAAGAGCTCAAAGCTCAAGACCTAGACTATTTCATGTCATCAACAATCTAGACCAATATATAGCATGTAGATCCCTAAGCTCATGACCTGGAGTCTTTCGTGTCATCAACAACCTTAAGTTGTACATAGCATTTACAGCCTTGAACTCATGACTCAAAGTCTTTCATGTCAACCACAACCTTGAGTTGTTCATAAAATCTAGAGGCATGAGCTCATGGCCCGGCATCATCCATGTCATCCATAACCTTGAGTTGTTAATAACATCTAGAACCTTAAGCTCATGACCCAAAGTCATTCATGAAAATTACAACCCTGAGTTGCTCATAGTATCTAGAGCCCTAAGCTCATGACCCGAAATCGTTCATGTCAACCATAACCCTGAGTTATTCATAGTATCTAGAGCCTTGACCTCATAACCTGAAGTCGTTCCTGTCAACCACAGCCTTAAGATGTTCATAACATCTAGAGCCTTGAACTCACGACCTAGAGTCTTTCATGTCATCGATAATCTTAAGTTGTGCATAGCACTTAAAGCCCTGAGCTCATGATACGGAGTCTTTCTTCTCAACCATGACCTTGTGTTGTTCATAGAATCTAGAGGCTTGAGCTAATGAACCAGTGTCATTCATCTTATCCACAACCCTAAGTTATTAATAACATCTAGAACCTTGAGAACCCAAAGTTTTTCATATCATCCATGACCCTTAGCAGTTCATATCATCTAATGGCTTCAGCTCATGATGTAGAATCAATCATATCATCCACAATCTTGAGCAGTTCATAATGTTTAGAAGCTTGAGTTTGAGGGATCTTGAGTTGTTCATATCATGATTACTACTCAAAAAGTGCTATTTGATAGCTTGTAATTAACTCTTTTAAACACTTTTGAGTATTAGTTATTACTTTTTAACCCAATTAACATATTAAGGACCTTTACAATCATTTCTAATCAAATTGTGTAAGTTTTGGTGTTTTTGTTAGTAATTTGATCACCAAAGCAATCCAAGATTGAGGAGAGTTCTTTGGAATCCATTGAAAAGCAATGGGAAGTTCAGAAACATGAAGAACTAAAGCTTTGAAGCTTTATAGTCCGTTGCCATAAGCAAATCCGGAATGCAAGGAGGGAAAGCAAAGAGAAATCTAACATGAAGCATTTAAGAGGACAGAAACTGTCAGCCACTTTTGGAGCACTTCCTGGAGCTCAATTGATTCATATTATATTTTGTTTTGAAGCTTGGGAAGTCAGTAATCCAACGCTTCAAATGGTGCATGATTCGGAGTTAAAATGAAGGAGTTAGAGCCATTGGAAGTATATCACACAAAGCTGAAGGCCAATTTCGTGGGTTGCGAAATTAGCCTTTGGCTGCGAAATCACAAGAGGATGGCTACGAAATCAGCCGTTGGCTGCCAAAAGGTGTCCTTCATGCTGTGAAATTTCGCAGCCATCTTGCACGGTTGCAAAATTCTCCTGAAGCTTCCTGATATTTGCAACCGATATTGATTACTACCAAAAAGTGCTATTTTGTAGACCTAATTATAATGGTTTTAAGCACCTTTGAGTAGTAATCATATTCATTTAACCCAATTAATTCATTAAGGTCCTTAGTAATTGGTTTTAACCATTTTTGTGGCAAGTTTACATGTTTTTATCAGCTTATGAATCGATTCAAGCATGCCAAATGATGGAGGAGCTACTTGGACAAGTTAAAGCAAGGATTTTGGACATTTACAGGCTTGAATTTCAAGTGGAAACACGAGCACAAGCAAAGAGGAAAAGCAAGCAAAGAGGACAGCAGCTGCAGTCTTCTTTCGCACTTTTGGAGCACTTCCCGAAGTCCATTTTTTACATACTATATACCATTTCAAAGCTCTGGAAGTCAAGAATCCAACGCTTCAAACTGTGTACAATGTGGAGCTGAAATGAGGAAGATATGGCCTTCGGAAGCCAACTGCTCCAGGTTATGCGAAAATTTCGCACGACACAAGGTGTTATGCAAAATTCGCATAACATTCGCATAACACCTTCAAAATTCGCATAACCCATGCGTGTTGCGAATTTTGCTCTGTTTTTGCCGACTCCACTTTAGATATTTTCCTTTGTATTTTGTGATGTAATTTCCTTTCTTATCCTTGTAACTAACCAATCACAAGCTTTTGCTTTTGTAAAGACTATATAAGGGGTGGAAATCACCTCTTGGAAAATATATAGAATATAGAATATATTACGTTTGACACTTAGAATATTTACAGAGCTCTCCCGTTTCTATTTTCTTAGTAGCCAAACAGCCTCTAAGGGCTTTTCCTCAGAGGATGATTGGCTAAAACTTTTAGTTTCTCAAAGTATGGATGTTATGTGATGGCTTGGATGCAATCTCATGGAAATTTCTCGCACCCGGAAGGTAAGGTAGTCGTTTTTCATTAAAGGTTCATTAATGCAAAGTTTGGTTTTTATTTCCTTTGGACAACTTCCAACGGCCAATACTTGATAAGCTTTTGGATTTCTATCCATTAGTTATCTCCTACGAGCTATTGGAAGGTGAGGTTTTCAATTCCAAGTTTTGCATTAATCCGTTAGAACCAATTTCAATGGCCATTGAAAGGTGAGTTTATCACTTGGAATGATTTTGAGTTGCCAATATTTGGTAAGCTTTTGGCTTTAGACCATTAGTTATCTCTTACGAGCCATTCAAAGGAAGTCTAAGGTGAATAACCATTGATGAAATTCACTACCATCTGTTTTTCCATTTTAAAGGATTAAAACTTGATTTGCTAAATCCATACCGGTTCGGGAAGCAAGCATCACCATAGTTGCAACCCCAACGCGAGGAGCCTATCCTGAGATTTCCAATTTGCATAAGAGCCAGAGCATAGCTATCCTATATTTGAGAAACTTGTTTTTACACCCTTTCATTTTAGTCTTTAATGTTAGCTTAGATTAGTTTAAATCTTTCTAAAACATTTACATCTTCTTTGAAAGCTAACATCCATAAGAAAATCACCTATTTTCCTAATTTGAATATCACTAGTGTTTGCGAAAACCCTTCCCAGTGAACGATCCTAGAACCACTATGCTATAGTAGCTTGGCTACTTTAGTAATAGTATTCAAGGTATAAATTTTGTTGATACGCCTTTAAAGCTAAGCTACCATGAGTCGAATCAAATGGCGCCGTTGCCGGGGAAGGTGCCACAAGCACAATGAAGCAACGATTAAGGGTAACTTGTGATCTTCATCACAAGTTTGGTGAGTTTTCTTATAATGTTTTTTTAGTTTAGTTTTTATTTAGTTAAAAATTTTTTTTATTATTCTATTTTCTTTTATTTTTGTTTTAATTTCAATTTGTGCATTCCTTGTTGGATTCGAGACCAAGAGGGAACCCTGGGACAAGTTGAAGAAAAGTGTCTTAGTTGAATATCATTTTTTTTAGAAATGGAAATTCCACATGAAGATCAAAGCTCTCATTATGATCTTGAGAAGGACAAATTTGCATACCTATCCATGAGGGATCGGATTGAGTTAGGGAAAAGGCAAGTTCAACAAAGCCAATGGGGTAGTAAGTATGCTTTGAATGAAGACATGAGCATGAAGGCAAAGCTAGCATCTATGGCTAGAAGGATAGAAGAGTTTGAATTGAGGAATGTGCATACTGAAGCACAACCACAAGCCATGCCAACTTCATTTGAGTATATAAACCATCCCAACCTTATAACCCAACCTCAACCTCAACCATCAATGAGTACATCTTCATTGGAGCAAGCCATTTTGAAGATAAGCAAAGTCATGGAGGACTTTGTAGGTGAGCAACAAAAGATCAACTCTCATCTTAATGAAAAGATTGATAATTTGGAGAGTTCAATGAATGTAAGATTGGAGGGGGTTTATAATGATCTATCACTAAGGATAGAAAAAGTTCAAGACTCCATTGAGAACCTCACCAATCTTGACATAGCAAGGGGGAAAAGGAAGCTTCCTCCTCAACCCCACCATAACCTTTAAGGAACCAATGCAAAAAGATCAAGGAAAGTGTTGATGATCGACACTTTGGTGGGGGATTGCTATGACAACTTTATGGACCAACCTTCCATTGAAAATCATAAGGTTCAAGATGATAAAGGGTTACTTGAACCCTTTAAAGCATCCACTTCTCCAGGGAAGAGAAGAGAAATGAATTCCCTTGGACCAAATGGGAAGGATGCCAATTTTGTGTGGGATCTAGGGGGAATTCAGCATGAAGTGGGTGTGTGAGTGAGGATGAGCTAAATAGTTCATCTTCTTTTTGGGATACATGCTATCAACTTCATTTAAATTCTATGCTTTCTTTAAATTTATGCATGTTTTAATTTGAATTTTTAGCTTTAATTTAGTTTTAATATGTTTTTAACATGAGTTTTGAAGTGTTCATGCAGGTAGGAAAGCTTGAAGAATGAAATTATGGTGAAAACAAGGGAAAATGGTGAAAGCAAGGCAAAACAGGGGAGAAAAAAACCAAGTCTCAGCCATTTTCGCACAACACTTCCTGTTATGCGAAATTTTCGCATAACACACCCCTTATGCGAAAATGCTTTTGTAGCAATTTAAAAAAAAAACATGCTCTCGGTCCCTTCCCAAAATCCCTTATGCGAATTTCACAGGAATGCGAACCTTATGCGAACCTTGTGCGAATTCGTTTTTGGGACAAATTTTCAAAACCATGCTCTCTGTCTGGGTACTCACAGGAATGCGAAATTTTCGCATAACACAAGGTGTAATGCGAAATTTGCATTTCCTCTTTAAAGACCGTGTTCTCCTCTTCCCATGCTCACTTTCTTCTTCATTTCTCTCAACATCTCTCTTCCGATCACCCAATCCAAGCCTTGCATTTACCAAACCAAAGCCTCAAGCTAAGGATTCAAGCCACGTTTTCTTCAAAGGAAACCCATTTCCGCCGGGTAGAGGAGCTCCAAATTTCAAATTCTCTTCGTGAAAAAGCTCCAATTTCCAAGCCTAACCACCATGAAAAATCCTTTTCCTACCTTAGCCAGCATTTCCCACCCTCAAAAGCCAAAAAATTTCACTATTTGAATGAGCTTCAAAATTGCAAAAAGGGGGGTGAATAGTGCTTGTGCGAAAATTTTGCATAACACTCCCCCTTGTGCGAAATTTTCACATAACACCCCCCCTTGTGCAAAATTTTCGCATAACCCTTCCCTTGTGAAAATTTTTCAATTTCTTCATCCCTACCCTCCCCAATCCCAAGCCTTTGAGCCTTGTCCTCAGCTGCTCAAAGTGGGGCCCACTCATCATTTTTGTAAATATTTAGTATAAATTCCTCTCTCATTCAATTTTTGAATTTTGAAACATGTGGTTTACCTTCTCAACTCCAAGTCCACATCACATGAGGTACCACTTCCTTCCTCCTTATTTTCGATTCAAACATTGAGGACAATGTTCATCTCGGTTGGGGGGAGAGATGAGGAAGTAAGTATTAGTTTAAATTTTTATCTTACTTAAGTAAATTAGCTACTTTTTGTTTAAATTTTAAAATTTTTGCTTTAAAATCCATGGATATTAAGGATTAACTCTCAAAATTAAATGAGAGAAGTCGAGTTTCAACTTGATTACATGAGTCTTAGAGTTTGTATTATGCTCTTCTAAAAGTTGATGAATTGTTGAAACTCCCATTGCATGCAAACTTATCTTTTCCACCTTAAGCTATTCGCACACACATACATTAGATTCCGGTTATAAGATGTGAAACTATCTCACCCTTTAAGCTTGAGAAATCATAATTTGACACCTTTAACCTCTCTTTAATAGTGTTGGGACACCTCATAAAGACCAATGAGTCTTTGAAAAAATAGAAAAAAGAAGAAAAAGAAAAAGAAAAAGAAAAAAAAATATAGAATAAACTTCTTTGCTTGCCTTGAAACCTGAGCATGGTCCGAAGGGGTGGCGAAAGCCTTTAAAGCCTGGTGCCCTAAGCCTTTATTGGTTGGGAGTCACCGATCCTCTGCTTGTTATATGGGTGAATTGGTTAAGTTTAGTAAGTGAAAAGAATTGTGAATAAGAGGTGTGTTCCTAGCCTATAAAGAGATGGTTTATTTTGCTAAGCTTAAAGAAAGACTTAGGTTGGGGGGAGATGATAGTTATCCATATTATACTCGGAAGCTAATCACATTAACACTTAGCTTTTAGTGGAAGGATTTGATTTGGATCTTTTGAGAGTGGAAAATCTTTTTATGCTTAAACTTGCATAATATCCATTCTCTGTACTCTATGATCAAATGAATGCTTTGACAACTCTTATTATAGGTTGAGTTTCACATCTTTATTGATCCATGGATGTCCATCATGCCACTCATATCATTTTTTGGAGTGATTTGCATGATCCCTTTTATGTATATTATTATAGTTTACTTAGTTTTTATCTCCTCCATTGCTAAGGGACTAGCAATGAGTCGGTTGGGGGGTGTGATTACTACCAAAAAGTGCTATTTTGTAGACCTAATTATAATGGTTTTAAGCACCTTTGAGTAGTAATCATATTCATTTAACCCAATTAATTCATTAAGGTCCTTAGTAATTGGTTTTAACCATTTTTGTGGCAAGTTTACATGTTTTTATCAGCTTATGAATCGATTCAAGCATGCCAAATGATGGAGGAGCTACTTGGACAAGTTAAAGCAAGGATTTTGGACATTTACAGGCTTGAATTTCAAGTGGAAACACGAGCACAAGCAAAGAGGAAAAGCAAGCAAAGTGAAGAGAAGCAAAGAGGACAGCAGCTGCAGTCTTCTTTCGCACTTTTGGAGCACTTCCCGAAGTCCATTTTTTACATACTATATACCATTTCAAAGCTCTGGAAGTCAAGAATCCAACGCTTCAAACCGTGTACAATTTGGAACTGAAATGAGGAAGATATGGCCTTCGGAAGCCAACTGCTCCAGGTTATGCGAAAATTTCGCACGACACAAGGTGTTATGCAAAATTCGCATAACATTCGCATAACACCTTCAAAATTCACATAACCCATGCGTGTTGCGAATTTTGCTCTGTTTTTGCCGACTCCACTTTAGATATTTTCCTTTGTATTTTGTGATGTAATTTCATTTCTTATCCTTGTAACTAACCAATCACAAGCTTTTGCTTTTGTAAAGACTATATAAGGGGTGGAAATCACCTCTTGGAAAATATATAGAATATAGAATATATTACGTTTGACACTTAGAATATTTACAGAGCTCTCCCGTTTCTATTTTCTTAGTATCCAAACAGCCTCTAAGGGCTTTTCCTCAGAGGATGATTGGCTAAAACTTTTAGTTTCTCAAAGTATGGATGTTATGTGATGGCTTGGATGCAATCCCATGGAAATTTCTCGCACCCGGAAGGTAAGGTAGTCGTTTTTCATTAAAGGTTCATTAATGCAAAGTTTGGTTTTTATTTCCTTTGGACAACTTCCAACGGCCAATACTTGATAAGCTTTTGGATTTCTATCCATTAGTTATCTCCTACGAGCTATTGGAAGGTGAGGTTTTCAATTCCAAGTTTTACATTAATCCGTTAGAACCAATTTCAATGGCCATTGAAAGGTGAGTTT
This sequence comes from Vitis vinifera, assembly GCF_030704535.1. NCBI lineage: Eukaryota > Viridiplantae > Streptophyta > Magnoliopsida > Vitales > Vitaceae > Vitis > Vitis vinifera. The sequence goes on from NC_081812.1 coordinate 7,707,648, forward strand.
ATCACTTGGAATGACTTTGAGTTGCCAATATTTGGTAAGCTTTTGGCTTTAGACCATTAGTTATCTCTTACGAGCCATTCAAAGGAAGTCTAAGGCGAATAACCATTGATGAAATTCACTACCATCTGTTTTGCCATTTTAAAGGATTAAAACTTGATTTGCTAAATCCATACCGGTTCGGGAAGCAAGCATCACCATAGTTGCAACCCCAACGCGAGGAGCCTATCCTGAGATTTCCAATTTGCATAAGAGCCAGAGCATAGCTATCCTATCTTTGAGAAACTTGTTTTTACACCCTTTCATTTTAGTCTTTAATGTTAGCTTAAATTAGTTTAAATCCTTCTAAAACATTTACATCTTCTTTTAAAGCTAACATCCATAAGAAAATCACCTATTTTCCTAATTTGAATATCACTAGTGTTTGCGAAAACCCTTCCCAGTGAACGATCCTAGAACCACTATGCTATAGTAGCTTGGTTACTTTAGTAATAGTATTCAAGGTATAAATTTTGTTGATACGCCTTTAAAGCTAAGCTACCATGAGTCGAATCAGATATTTTTTAGATTTTTTGCTTTAGATATTTGATGTCTAAATCCTCGAACTCTCCTTGTAATCCACCTATCATAGGATTCCTTAGTGTTTAAGCAAGAACAAAGGGTAATTAGCCTCATATATATATATTGTTTGTAATTTCCATTACAGGAGGTCGGAGCTTGTTCTCAGAAAACTTTGTATAGTTTTGCAAGGAAGTAAAATACAGAGCCTTTGCTCTGCCTTACCTTCTCGTTTTGATTGTATTGTATATTATTTAAATTTTCTTACTAGCCAAACAAGCTCTAAGGATGTTTCCTCAGAGAATGAGTGGCTAGGCTTTTAGTTCCTTGGAGCTAAGGTTGCCAGGTAAGGCCCTAAATGCAAGAATTGGTAGTTTTGTTGTTTCCGCCATTAATGAAGAGAAAGTGTGACCCATTAATGATTTCTATGTTTTTAGTTAACTTAAACCACCTTCAATTCACCTAAGCCAACACTTGGTAAGGCAAGTGATCTCCGTCCATGGAGATGCACTAGTTTATCTCTTGCAAGCTTTTGGGAGGTGACTTGAAGGTAGGATTTTCTAAAATTGCCAACACTTGGCAAGCTTTTGGACTCTAAGGAGACATCCATTAGTTATCTTTTGCGAGCTTGAGAAGGGAAGTCCAAGGTTAATGATCACCTTGAATGGAAAATGCTAGGTAAGAGGCACGAGCCATTGCAATTTACATCTGTGATAAGGAATTAGTGTTGAAATCCATTAAAGGGAAACATCTATACAACACCGATTAGAGAATTAACTATATGTTAATTCTCTAATGCGAGGAAAAGATTTAAGTGACCGGAGCTCTGTTTTTGCATGAGAAGCCTCCCCTGTGAACCTAAAACTCCAAGGAATGCTTTTCTTCATAAGTAATTTCCATTACTTTCTTTTTAGTTAGCTTAAAACAAAACCTTTTTCAACCAAAGTTTATGTTTTCTTCTTAAGCTAACCTTGAAATGAAAAAGCACCAATTCAACTTTGAATTGGTATCAGTTGTAAGTTGAAAACCCTTCCCAGTGAACGATCCTAGAGCCACTATGCTATATTAGCTAAGGCTATCCTAATGCATGGTGATATAGGTTATAAATTTTGTTGATTACTCCTTTTTGGCGACCACAATCAAGGAACACCAGCTAGACACGAATCAAATGGCACCACTGTTAGGGGCCATTGAGAGGACATGAATCAGCTGAGACAACAATTGGGAATGAATCAAAATGGCGCCGTTGCTGGGGAAGGTGCCAACTTCATAGTGATATTATTTCATCGTATTTGTGATTTTCATCACAAGTTTGGTGATTTTCATCACAAGTTTGGTGATTTTTATTTCATTTTACTAACTCTTTTAATTGTTTCTTTTACTTGTTTATATTCTAATATATCTTTTAATTTAGTTTTAGTTAATCCAAGTCTTTTTGTAGTTTTGTTTTCTTTTGTTTTCCTCTGTTTTTGCTTTTGTTATAGTTGATACTAGTTGTGTATGCCAAATTGGATACGAGATAGTGGAGAAAGGCTTGTTAAACATGAAACACCTCATAATAAGGAATTGGAATTGAGCTTGAACATCATGGAAACTACGCCTGAAGATCAGCATAGTCACCATGGTCATTAGGACAATCCCAATGAATTCAGATCAATGAGGGACCACATGCATCCACCTTGTATGAGTGCACCATCATGTATAGTGCCCCTACAGAGCAGCTAGTGATCAGACCGCATATTGTTCCACTTCTACCAACTTTCCATGGAATGGAAAGTGAGAATCGCTATGCACATATCAAGGAATTTGAAGATGTTTGTAATACATTCTGAGAGGAAGGAGCTTCAATGGACTTGATGAGGCTTAAGCTATTTCCTTTTACTTTAAAGGATAAGGCCAAGATTTGGCTTAATTATTTAAGGCCAAGGAGTATCCGTACTTGGACTGATTTACAAGCTTAATTCCTCAAGAAGTTTTTTCCTACTCACAGAACAAATGGCTTGAAAAGGCAAATTGCAAACTTCTTAGCTAAAGAGAATGAGAAATTCTATGAGTGTTGGGAAAGATACATGGAAGCCATCAATGCTTGTCCTCACCATGGTTTTGATACATGGTTGTTGGTGAGTTATTTCTATGAGGGGATGTCTTCCTCAATGAAGCAACTCCTCGAGACAATGTGTGGAGGGGATTTCATGAGTAAGAATCCGGAGGAAGCTATGGATTTCTTAAGTTATGTGGCTGAAGTCTCAAGGGGATGGGATGAACCAAACAAAGGAGAAGTGGGAAAGATGAAGTCTCAACCGAATGCTTTTCATGCTAAGGCTGGGATGTACACCTTGAATGAAGATGTTGATATGAAAGCAAAATTTGCAGCTATGACAAGAAGATTAGAGGAGCTAGAACTGAAAAAGATGCAAGAAGTGCAAGCTGTTGCTGAAACACTAGTGCAAGTAAAACCATGTTCTATTTGTCAATCTTATGAACACTTAGTGGAGGAGTGCCCTACAATTCCAGTTACTAGAGAAATGTTTGGAGATCAAGCAAATGTCATTGGACAATTCAAGCCCAATAGCAATGCTTCATATGGAAACACTTACAACTCAAGTTGGAGGAATCATCCAAATTTTTCATGGAAGCCAAGAGCATCTCAGTATCAATAGCTGGCTCAACCATCTCAACAAGCTTCAAGTCTTGAACAAGCAATAGTGAATCTCAGCAAGGTTGTGGGAGATTTTGTTGGAGACCAAAAATCCATCAATGCTCAACTCAGTCAAAGAATTGACAATGTAGAGAATACTTTGAATAAAATGATGGATGGGATGCAAAATGACTTAGCTCAAAAGATAGATAATCTCCAATACTCAATCTCAAGGCTCACTAACTTGAACACAGTGCAAGAGAAGGGTAGATTTCCTTCTCAACCTCACCAAAACCCCAAGGGTATCCATGAAGTGGAAACTCATGAGGGAGAATCTTCACAGGTGAGAGATGTCAAAGCCTTGATCACTCTAAGGAGTGGTAAAAAGGTTGAGTTGCCAACACCCAAGCTACATGTTGAAGAGAAGGAAGAAGAAGAGACAAAGAAGAGGGAGGAAATCAAAGGAAAAAATAAAGATATCAATGAAGGGAAAGAGGACCATGACTCAACAGTGAATGTAAATCTGGAGAAAGAGCTTATTAAGGAAGAAATGATGAAGAAACACATCTCTCCACCTTTTCCTCAAGCATTGCATGGGAAAAATGGGATAAAAAATGCATCAAAAATCCTTGAAGTATTGAGACAAGTGAAAGTCAATATTCCATTGTTGGATATGATTAAGCAAGTTCCAACATATGCAAAATTCCTAAAGGACTTGTGTACTATCAAAAGAGGGTTGAATGTGAATAAGAAAGCCTTCTTGATTGAGCAAGTAAGTGCCATCATACAATGCAAGTCTCTTTTGAAGTACAAAGATCCTGGATGTCCTACCATTTCAGTCATGATTGAGGGAAAGGTAATGGAAAAAGCTTTGCTAGACTTGGGAGCAAGTGTGAATTTGCTACCATACTTTATCTACAAGCAATTAGGACTTGGTGAATTGAAGCCAACATCAATCACTCTATCTTTAGCTGATAGATCAGTGAAAATTCCAAGGGGGATAATTGAAGATGTCTGAGTTCAAGTTGATAATTTCTACTATCTAGTAGATTTTGTTGTTCTTGATACGGACCCCTTTGTTAAGGAACCTAATTATGTTCCTATCATCCTTGGAAGACCATTCCTTGCTACCTCAAATGCAATCATCAATTGTAGGAATGGACTCATGCAACTCACTTTTGGCAACATGACACTTGAGCTTAATATCTTTTATGTGTCTAAGAAGCTAATCACTCCGGAAGAAGAAGAAAGTCCAAAAGAGGTACGAATTATTGACACTCTAGTGGAGGAGCACTATAATCAGAATATGCAAGACAAGTTGAATGAAAGTCTTGAGGATCTTGAAGAAGGGTTGCCTGAACCCTTTGATGTGCTTGCTACTCTATAAGGTTGGAGGAGGAAAGAAGAGATTCTACTTTTGTTCAATAAAAAGGAAGCACAAGAAGCTGTTAAGGAAGAGATCCCAAAGCTCAATTTGAAACCTCTACCCATGGAGTTGAAATATACGTACCTAGAAGAAAATAAACAATGCCCTGTTGTTATATCTTTATCTCTTACTACTCATCAGGAGATTTCTCTACTTGAAGTTCGTAAGAGGTGTAAGAAAGCAATAGGATGGCAAATATCTTACTTGAAAGACATCAGTCTTTTGGTTTTTACACATCATATATATATGGAGGATGAAGCTAAACCAATTCGTCAACCTCAAAGAAGATTGAATCCTCATTTATAAGAGGTGGTGCGAGCTAAGGTGCTGAAGCTACTTCAAGCGGGTATTATTTATCCCATATCTGATAGCCCTTGGGTGAGTCCTACTCAAGTGGTACCAAAGAAGTCAGGGATTACTGTGGTTCAAAATGAGAAGGGAGAAGAAATTGCTACACGCCTCACTTTAGGTTGGAGGGTGTGTATTGATTATAGGAAATTGAATGTCGTGACAAGGAAAGATCATTTTCCACTGCCGTTTATTGATCAAGTGTTGGAGAGAGTCTCTGGCCATCCTTTCTATTGTTTCTTGGATGGGTACTCAGGGTATTTTCAAATTGAAATTGATGTTGAAGATCAGGAGAAGACCATTTTCACATGTCCATTTGGAACATACGCCTACAGAAGAATGCCTCTTGGTTTATGCAATGCACTTGCAACATTCCAAATATGTATGCTTAGTATCTTCAATGATATGGTGGAGCGAATTATGGAGGTTTTCATGGATGACATCACCATATATGGAGGTACATTTGAAGAATGCTTAGTCAATTTGGAAGCGGTTCTTAACAGATGCATTGAAAAGGACTTGGTGCTCAACTGGGAGAAATGCCACTTTATGGTACATCAAGGAATTGTCCTTGGCCATATCATCTTCGAGAAAGGCATTGAAGTTCATAAAGCAAAGGTGGAACTTATTGTCAAATTGCCATCCCCAACAACTATAAAAGGAGTAAGGCAATTCCTTGGCCATGCAGGGTTCTACAGGAGATTTATAAAAGACTTCTCTAAGCTTTCAAAGCCTCTTTGTGAAATTTTAGCTAAGGATGCTAAGTTTATATGAGATGAAAAATCTCAAAAGAGTTTTGATCAATTGAATCAATTTTTGACAACTGCTCCAATAGTGAGGGCCCCCAATTGGCAACTACCCTTTGAAGTAATGTGTGATGCCAATGACTTTGCTATAGGAGCTGTACTTGGCCAAAGAGAATATGGGAAGCCCTATGTGATCTACTATGCAAGCAAAACATTGAACGAAGCTCAAAGGAACTACACAACTACAGGGAAAGAATTGTTAGCTATGGTGTTTGCCTTAGACAAGTTTCATGCTTATTTGGTAGGGTCTTTCATCATTGTTTTCACTGACCATTCAGCCTTGAAGTATTTATTGACAAAGCAAGATGCAAAAGCAATGTTGATTAGATGGATTATTTTATTACAAGAGTTCGATCTCCAAATTAGAGACAAGAAAGGAGTGGAGAATGTGGTAGCTGACCACCTTTCAAGGTTGGCTATAGCACACAATTCCCTTATCTTACCTATTAATGATGACTTTCCTAAGGAATCACTCATGTTGCTAAAGAAAACTCCTTGGTAGGCTCATATTGCTAACTATTTGGTTATTGGTGAAGTTCCAAGTGAGTGGAAAGCACAAGACAGGAAGCACTTCTTTACAAAGATTGATGCTTATTATTGGGAAAAACCCTTTCTTTTCAAGTATTGTGCAGATCAGATAATAAGGAAGTGTGTCCCTGAAGAAGAGCAACAAGGAATCCTCATCCATTGCCATGAGAATGCATGTGGAGGCCATTTTGCCTCTCAAAAAACAGCCATGAAGGTGTTGCAATCAGGGTTTACTTGGCCATCACTTTTCAAAGATGCCCAACCCATGTGTAGGAGTTGTGATAGATGCCAAAGGCTCGGGAAGCTAACAAAAAGAAGTCAAATGCCCATGAACCCCATCATAATAGTTGATCTCTTTGATGTTTGGGGTATTGACTTCATGGGACCTTTCCCAATGTCTTTTGGTAACTCTTATATCTTGGTGGGGGTGGACTATGTTTCTAAATGGGTTGAGGCAATCCCCTGTAAACACAATGATCACAAGGTGGTTCTCAAATTTCTTAAGGAGAACATCTTCTCAAGATTTGGGGTGCCCAAGGCCATAATCAGTGATGGAGGTACTCATTTTTGCAACAAACCTTTTGAAACCCTATTAGCCAAGTATGGAGTGAAGCATAAGGTAGCTACACCTTATCACCCTCAGACTTCCGAGCAAGTGGAGCTAGCAAATAGGGAAATCAAGAACATATTGATGAAAGTGGTGATCATGAGAAGAAAAGATTGGTCTATTAAGCTTCATGATTCATTATGGGCATATAGAATAGCTTACAAGACTATTCTTGGCATGTCTCCCTATCGCCTAGTCTATGGAAAAGCATGCCATCTCCCGGTGGAAGTTGAATATAAGGCTTGGTGGGCAATCAAGAGGTTAAACATGGACTTGATCAGAGCCGGGGCAAAGAGGTGCTTAGACCTTAATGAGATGGAGGAATTAAGAAATGATGCTTACATCAATTCCAAAGTTGCAAAACAGATGATGAAGAGGTGGCATGATCAATTAATCTCCAACAAAGAATTCTGGAAAGGACAAAGAGTCTTACTCTATGATTCAAGGCTCCATATCTTTCTTGGGAAGCTCAAGTCAAGGTGGATAGGCCCTTTCATTATTCACCAAGTGCATCTCAATGGAGTGGTGGAATTATTGAATTCCATGGCACAAACATCTTTAAAGTCAATGGTCATCGTCTCAAGCCATTCATTGAGCCATACAAGCAAGAAAATGAGGAAATCAACCTCCTTGAGCCACAAAAAGCCTAATCAGAGAAGGGTTAGATGGACTTGGTTTCACCAAAGTCCATATTTTTGTTTAATTTTGTTAATTTATAAGCTTTGTAAATTGTTTTGATTTTAATTTTGGTCTTAAATTGTGTTATTTATATGTAACTTACTCTTTTTGAATGATCAAAATCAGGAGGAATTGCAAGGAAATTGAAAGAAGGAAGCTAGGAATCAAGAGGAGCTCAAAAGCAAGGAGAAAGCATGGTCTGCGAAATTTCGCACCCTAAAAAGGGCCCTTGCGAAAATGGCCCTTGGCTGCGAAATAATTTCGCAGCCCCCAAGCATCCACTGCGAAAATCGCCTCTCGCTGCGAAATGATTTCACAGCCTCCTATCCCCCTCTGTGAAAATTTTCGCAGCTGCGAAACACCCCTTTGGCACACGAGTGCCATTTCGCAGACCCCCTCCTCCCCTCCCCCTCATTTTGCAGCTGCGAAACGGTTGAGAAATCCTCCACGCCTTAAAATCCTCATTTTCGCAACCGAGACCCCATTTCGTAGGTGGTTTCGCAGCTGCGAAACCACCCTTGGCACATGAGTGCCATATCGCAGCTCCGTACCCTCATTTTGCAGTTGTGAAATGGCCTGCAAAAAGGTTCCGAAAATGCCCTCCTCTGCAAAATCCGCCCCCCGTTGCGAAATTGTCCCCCCTGCCGCGAAACTAAAAACCGTCCCTTGGCATCCCTTTTAAATGGTAGAAATTCCATTTTTCCTATTCTAACCGGTCATTTGAACTTCAAAAAGGTACCAAGAGGACCCAAACCAAAGCACCCTCCCGTCTGCCTCCTCCTCCGCTTGAGCAAACTGCGCGCACCTCCGGCCGTCTTCTCCACACAGCCATGGCTAGAGCTCGAGGAGCTAAGTCCTCATCCCCATCGACTAGCCTAAGAATCCCAAGAGATGCACCTATTCAAGGCTCCATATCCGAGCCTCCGCTGCCACTAGTCGTCCCACCTCCGGTTGAGGACGCACCCGTCAGTCCTCTGCCCAGGCGTTGTAACACAAGGAGGTCACTCACCATGGTTGGTGCAAGATCTTCCAAAGGCCAAAAATCAGGTACCGGTCCCCCAAAGAAGAAAGCCAAGGTCTCTTAGCCAATTGATCTAACAAAGTCGTCTTCAGAGCCTGAATTAGAGCCTACGCCATCTCCGCCACCTGTCAAAAAGTCTCCACCACCTGCCAAAAAGTCTCAGCCATCTCAGACGCCAACAAAAAAGTCTTAGATTCCCTTAGGCATGACTCCTGAGGTGGTTATCAGACTCCCCATGGTTACACAGCCACCAATTGAAGGAAATTTGGATTGCAGGGCAAGGCCATTCCACTCTGAGCTCTGTTTCGACATAGCCACTTTCAGGCTTCAGCCTGAGCTCAGGGATTCCTTCCGTCTGCTACAGACGTATCATATGGAGCACTTGTTGACTCCTAGGGATTTTTTCTATGCCCGCGTGGCATTGGACTTCTATCAGTCCATGACCACCAACCAGGTCGGGATCCTACAGTCATCCATTTTACCATAGCTGGACGCCATGGTATTCCGGGAACCCAACGTATAGCAGAGGCAATCCATATTCCTTATGAGCCAACACGTCTAGAGGATTTTCGAGCCTAGACTCATCCTTTATAGAGCGACATCGTTCATACTTTGTCAAGAGGGGCATCCTCACGCCACTATATCTTGAGGAAGGAGCTCCCGCCCAGCATGTTCTTCATTGATGCACTCCTGTGCCATAACATTTTTCCACTTCAACATTGGGTGCAAAGGAGAGGAGTTTTGCTGGAGGCATTGTTTAGGATATCTGAGGGATACTTCTTTGGCCCTCATCATCTCATCATGGCCGCTCTTCTGTACTTTAAAGAGAAGGTCCATCGGAAGAAGCTACTCCTAGCGGATGCTATTCCACTTCTCTTCCCCAGATTATTATGCCAGATATTGGAGCACCTGGGATGCCCAGCAGAGCCTCAACTTGAGCGTAAACACATTTGTCGAGAGATATTCACTCTCGATAGATGGATGAGTATGACAGCTTATGGTGCAGACTAGGGAGCCCCAACTGGACCAGAGCATCTAGAGCAGCCAGAGAAGCCAGTTGAGATACCAGCTGACACTCCGCCACCTGCCCTTGCAGTGGCCTCTACAGAGCATATACCTGAGGTTGCACCCTATGCTCCTCAGGCCACACCACAGACTCCCCCTGTTATTCCACCCATATCAGAGCCATGTCCTTCAACTGAGCCAAGGATTGCTATACCCATTATCGAGTATAGACGCCTATGCCACACTTTCCAAGCATTGGCTACTTCTCAGAGCATCCTCACTCAGCAGATGACAGTTCTTCGTGCTCATCAGGAGCAGATTATCGCCACTCAGACCCAGCACACTGCCATCCTAAGGCAGATTCAGCATCATCTAGGTATTATATCAGCTCTTGAGCATGCCATTCCTAGCACACCAGAGCCATCACAGGCCCTTCCTTTCGTAGAGAAGACTATGCCTCTTGAGGAGCCCACTACAGGAGAGGCAGAGGTAGTTGAGCCATCATCTCCACATCATCCTTTAGCCACCATCTGATCATTTTGATATTTTCTTTTTATATTTTCTTTATGTATTTTGTTTATGTATGTCCTTTATGAAATCCCATGCTTTTGATATTATATATTAGGATTACTTATATTACTTGTTCTCCATTTTGTACTTACATGAATTGAAGTAATACAAATCTATCACTTTTTGATCACTCTTAGTATTATTTTATTTTATTTCCTCTACTCATATCTTTTATTGTTTTTGAAACATGTGGTTTCTCCAATCAATATTCGAAATTAATATCACTCAGGAGGTACCACTTCCTCCTTATAATCTCAATCGCTCATGCCACATTGAGGACAATGTTCAGCTTGGTTGGGAGGAGAGTTGAGGAAATAAGTTTTTGTTATATATGCTAAGTTATTTTGGTAATTTAGTTGATTTTTGATTAATTTAAAAAAAAAATTTAAAGTTTTTTATTCTACTCTCCATGGTTATTAAGGAAAAATTTTCAAATTGAAATGAGAGAAATTGAATTTTTGTTTTTTACTTGACTTAGAGTTTGTTTTATGCTTACTAAAGTTGATGAATTGTTGAAGCTTTTATTAAATTCAAGCTTAGTTCTTCTACTTTAATCTATTCACACACTATGCACAATACATTCCGATTATAAGATAAAAAACTATTTCCCTCTTGACTTAGGAAAATTTTAGACTTGGTACCTTTGACCTTATTTTAATAGTGTCGGGACACCTTATAAAAGGCCAGTGAGCCTTTGAAAAAGAAAAGAAAGAAAGAAAAATGTTTGCTTGCCTTGAAACTCGAGCATGGTCTGAGGGGTATATGGTGAAAATCTTTAAAACCTGGTGCCCTAAGCCTTCATTGGTTGGGAGTCACCGACCCCAATGCTCTTTACAATGGTGAATAGGTGGAGTTTAACATACTGTAGGTGCTTGGGTATTAAAATTCATTCTCAAAAGTCTGGGATAAAATCCGAGGAGTTAGTGGTTGAAAGATCCTTATAGCTTGATGCCCTAAACCTTAATTGGTTGGGAGTCATCGATGGACCCCCGTTACATGGACAATTTAGAAAAGAATACCCTTAAGCCTTGTACTCCTACAATGAAAAAAAATTGTTAAACAAAAGGGTGCGTTCCTAGCCTATTAAATTTGGTCAGTTTGCTAAGTGTTGAAAAAGAACTAGGTTGGGGGGAGAGATTAGTTCAGCATACTATATTCGGAAACTATCAAATAACACTTAGATTTTTATGGAAGAGTAAGGTTTGGTCCTTTGGAAATGGAAATGATTTTAAAGCTTCAATTTGCATAATGCCTTCTCTTTATGAATTGTGATTAGCAAGGTATTTGATAACTCTTGTTGAAATTTGAGTTTGTATTTCTTTAATGTCCCATGTGAGAGTTTGATCATCATGCCACTTAAAATTTTTTGGAAGTGATTAGCATGATCTTGTAAAGTATATTACTTTTTATTTTTCTTTTTCTCTCCTTTATTGCTAAGGGACTAGCAATATGTCGGTTAGGGGGAGTGATTACTACTCAAAAAGTGCTATTTGATAGCTTGTAATTAACTATTTTAAACACTTTTGAGTAGTAGCTATTACCTTTTAACCCAATTAACATATTAAGGACCTTTGCAATCATTTCTAATCAAATTGTGTAAGTTTTGGTGTTTTTGTTAGTAATTTGATCACCAAAGCAATCCAAGATTGAGGAGAGTTCTTTGGAATCCATGGCAAAGCAATGGGAAGCTCAGAAACATGAAGAACCAAAGCTTTGAAGCTTTATAGTCCTTTGCCATAAGCAAATCTGGAATGCAAAGAGAAATCTAACATGAAGCATTTAAGAGGACATAAACTGTCAGCCACTTTTGGGGCACTTTCTGGAGCTCAATTGATGCATACTATATGTCGTTTCGAAGCTCGGGAAGTTAGCAATCCAACTCTTTAAACGATGTGCGATTCAGAGTTGAAATGAAGGAGTTAGGGCCATTGGAAGCTGATCACACAAAGCTGAAGGCCAATTTCGCGGGCTGCGAAATCAGCCTTTGGCTGCGAAATGGTGTCCTTCATGCTACGAAATTTCGCAGCCATCTTGTACGACTGCGAAATTCTCCTGAAGCTTCCCGACATTTGCGACCGACATTTTTTAGATTTTTTGCTTTAGATATTTGATGTCTACATCCCCAAACTCTCCTTGTAATCCACCTATCATAAGATTCCTTAGTCTTTAAGCAAGAACAAAGGGTAATTAGCCTCATATATATATTGTTTGTAATTTCCATTACAGGAGGTCGGGGAGCTTGTTCTCAGACAACTTTGTATAGTTTTGCAAGGAAGTAAAATGCAAAGCCTTTGCTCTGCCTTACCTTCTCGTTTTTATTGTATTGTATGTTATTTAATTTTTCTTACTAGCCAAACAAGCTCTGTGGATTTTTCCTCAGAGAATGAGAGGCTAGGCTTTTAGTTCCTTGGAGCTAAGGTTGCCGGGTAAGGCCCTAAATGCAAGAATTGGTAGTTTTATTGTTTCAGCCATTAATGAAGAGAAAGTGTGACCCATTAATGATTTCTATGTTTTTAGTTAACTTAAAACACCTTCAATTCACCTGAGCCAACATTTGGTAAGGCAAGTGATCTCCGTCCATGGAGATGCACTAGTTTATCTCTAGCGAGCTTTTGGGAGGTGACTTGAAGGTAGGATTTTCTAGAATTGCCAACACTTGGTAAGCTTTTGGACTCTAAGGAGACATCCATTAGTTATCTCTTGCAAGCTTGAGAAGGGAAGTCCAAGGTTAATGATCACCTTGAATGGCAAATGCTAGGTGAGAGGCACGAGCCATTGCAAGTTGCATCAGTGAGAGGGAATTAGTGTTGAAAGCCATTAAAGGGAAACATCTATACAACACCGGTTAGAGAATTAACTATATGTTAATTCTCTAATGCGAGGAAAAGATTCAAGTGACCGGAGCTCTGTTTTTGCATGAGAAGCCTCCCCTGTGAACCTAAAACTCCAAGGAATGCTTTTCTTCATAAGTAATTTCCATTACTTTCTTTTTAGTTAGCTTAAAACAAAACCTTTTTCAACCAAAGTTTATGTTTTCTTCTTAAGCTAACCTTGAAATGAAAAGGCATCAATTCAACTTTGAATTGGTATCAGTTGTAAGTTGAAAACCCTTCCTAGTGAACGATCCTAGAGCCACTATGCTATATTAGCTAAGGTATCCTAATGCATGGTGATATAGGTTATAAATTTTGTTGATTACTCCCTTCTGAGGACCATAATCAAGGAACACCAGCTGGACACAAATCAAATGGCACGAATCAGTTGAGACACCTATTGGGAATAAATCATATCATCCATAACTCTAAGGTCACAACTTAGAGTAGCTCATGTCATCCATAACCTAGAGTTGTTCATAACATCTAGAGCCTTAAGCTCATGATCCAAAGTCGTTCATCTCAACCACAATCTTGAGTTGTTCATACTATCTCGAACCTTGACCTCTCGAACCAAAGTCTTTCATGTCATCAACAACCATAACTTTTGTATAGCATCTAGAGCCCTCACTCACGGCCCAGAGTCTTTCTTGTCATCGATAACCTTAAGTTGCGCATAACTTATAGAGCCTTAAGCTCATGACTAGGAGTCTTTGATGTCAACCACGGGCTTGAGTTGTTCATAGAATCTAGAGGCCTAAGCCCATGACCCAAAGTCGTTCATGTCATCCATAACCTTAACTCGTTAGTAGCATCTAGAGCCTTCAACTCACTACTCAAAGTCATTCATGTAAATTACCACCCTGAGTTATTCATAGCGTCTAGAGCCTTGAGCTCATGACCTAAAGTCATTGATATCTTCCACATCCCTAAGCAGTTCATAGCATCTACTAGCCTAAGCTTAGGGCACAGAATCATTCAAATCATCCACAACCCAGAGAGGTTCATAACATTTACAAGCCTCAGCTCACGGGATCCTAAGTCATTCATATCATTCACAACCCTGAGTTGTTAATACCTTTTAATGTCCTAAGCTTAGGACCCAGATTCTTTCATGTCAACCACTACCTTGAGTTATTCATAATATCTAAAGCTCTGAGCTTGTAACCCAGAGTTGGTCATGTCATCGATAGCCTTGAGTTGTTGAGAGCATCTAGTGCCTTGAGCTCATGACCTAGAGATGTTCACGTTAGCCATAGCCTTAAGCTTTTCATAGCATCTAGAGCCTTAAGATCACAACTCCAAGTCATTCATGTCTTCCATAGCCCTGAGCAGTTCATAGCATCTAGTGGCTTGAGCTCAGAAAGTAGAATCATTCATATCATCCATAGCCCTAAGCGATTCATAGCATCTAGAGGATTCAGCTTATGAGATCCTAAGTCGTTCATATCATTCACAACTCTGAGTTACTGATAGCATCCAAAGCCTTAAGCTCACAACCAGGAGTAGCTCATGTCATACATAACCTTTAGTTGTTCATAGCATCTAAAGCCTTGAGCTCATGACTTGGAATCGTTCCTATCAACCATAATTCTGAGTTGTTCATAGTATCTAATAGTCCTGCACTCACGACCTTGAGTTGTTCATGTCATGCACAACCCTGAGTTATTAATAACATAAAGAGCTCTAAGCTTATGATGCATAGTCTTTCATGTCATTGACAACCATAAGTTGTGCATAACATCTAAAGCCATGTGCTCACGACTCAGATTCGTTCATGTCATCCACCACCTTGAGTTATTAATAGCATCTAGAGCCCTAAGCTCATGACCTAGAGTTGTTCATGTCATCCATAACCTTGAATTTTTCATAGCATCTTAAGCCGTGAGCTCACAACCCATAGTCATTCATGTCAATCACAACCTTGAGTTGTTTGTTGCATGTAGAGCATTGCACTCACGTCCTAGATTTTTTCATGTCAACAACAACCTTGAGTTGTTCATAGAATCTAAAGACCTGAGCTCATAACCCAGAGTTGTTCATGTATCCATAGCCTTAAGTTGTTAATAGCATCGAAAGGCCTTAGCTCATGACTCGATGTCATTCATGTCAACAATAGCCCTGAGTTGTTCATAGCATCTAGAGCCATGAACTCATGAGTCGGAGTCTTTCATTTCATCAATAACCTTAAGTTGTGCATAACATCTGGAGTTATGAGCATACAAATTGGAGTCTTTCATGTCAACCACAGCCCTTAGTTGTTCAAAGAATCTAAACGCCTGAACTCATGACTTAGAGTCGTTCATGTCATCTGCAAGCTAGAGTTGTTAATAACATCTAGAGCCTTTAGCTCACGACTTAGATTTGTTCATGTCATCCACAGCCCTAAGAAGTTCATGGAATCTAAAGGCTTGAGCTCATGACATAGCATCATTCACATCATCCACAACCCTTCGCGGTTCATAACATCCAGAGGCTTGAGCTTATAGGATCCTGAGACATTCATATCATCCACAACTTTGAGTTGTTCATAGCATCTAGAGCCTTAGGCTCATGACCCGTAGTAGACCATGTAATCAACAACCTAGAGTTGTTCATAGAATTTAGAGCCTTGAGCTCATGACCCCGAGTCATTCATGTCAGCCACAACCCAGAGTTGTTCATAGAATCTAGAGGCCTGAGTGCACGATATCGCAACTCATTCATTTCATCTAACACTCTAAGTTGTTTGTAGCATCTAGATTCTTAAGCTCATGACTTGGAGTCATTCATGTGTACCAAAGACCTGGGCAGTTCATAGCTTCTAGAGGACTTTGCTCATAGGATCCTAAGTCATTCATATCATTCACAACTCTAGATTGTTCATAGCATCCAAAGTCTTGAGCTCAGGATCCTAAGTAGCTCATGTCATCTATAACCCTAAGTTGTTCATAGCATCTAGAGCCCTAAGCTCATGACTTAGAGTAGCTCATCTCATCCACACCCCTGACTTGTTCATAACATTTAGAGCCCTGAGTTTATGACCCAGAGTCATCTATGTCATCCACAACCTTGAGCTATTCATAGCATGTAGAGGCTTGAGTTCATGATGCAGAATCATTCATATCGTCCATAGCCTTGAGTGGTTCATAGTATCTAGGGGCCTAAGCTCATGGGATCCTAAGTTGTTCATATCATCCATAGCTCTTACATGTTCATAGAATTTAGAGGCTTGAGCTAATGACGCATAATTGTTCATATCATCCATTGCCATGAGCGATTCAAAGAATCTAGAGGCCTGAGCTCATGGAATCTCAATTCGTTCATATCATCCATAACTCTGACATGTTCATGGAATCTAGATCCCTAAGCTCACAACCTGGAGTTGTTCACCTCAACAAAAGTCTTGAGCGATTCATATCATCTAGACACCTATGCTCACAATATCCTAAATCATTCATATCATTCATAACTCTAAGTTGTTCATAACATCTAAAGCGTTCAACTCACGACTTAGAGTAGCTTATGTCATGCATAACTCTAAGTTGTTCATAGCATCTAGGCCTTGAGCTCACGACCCGGAGTAGTTCATCTCATCCACACCCCTAAGTTTTTAATAATATCTAAAGCCTTGAGCTTACGACCTAGAGTCATTCATGTTAACCATAACCATGAGGTGTTCATAGTATTTAGAGTGCTAAGCTCATGACTTGGAGTCATTAATTGATTACTACTTAAAAAGTGTTATTTGATAGCTTGTAATTAACTCTTTTAAACACTTTTAAGTAGTATTTATTACCTTTTAACTCAATTAATATGTTAAGGACCTTTGCAATCATTTCTAATCAAATTGTGTAAGTTTTGGTGCTTTTGATAGTAATTTGATCACCAAAGCAATCCGAGATTGAGGAGAGTTCTTTGGAATCCATGGCAAAGCAATGGGAAGCTCAGTAACATGAAGAACCAAAGATTTGAAGCTTTAGAGTCCTTTTCCATAAGCAAATCATGAATGCAAGGAGGGAAAGCAAAGAGAGAAATCTAACATGAAGCATTCTAGAGGACAGCCACTGTCAGCCGCTTTTGGAGCACTTCCTGGAGCTTAAATTATGCATACTATATGTCATTTTGAAGCTCAGGAAGTTAGCAATCCAATGCTTTAAATGGTACGCGATTCGGAGTTGAAATAAAGGATTTAAAACCATTGGAAGCCAATCACACCAAGCTGAAGGCCAATTTTGCGGGCTGCGAAATCACAAGAGGATGGCTGCGAAATCAACCTTTGGCTGCGAAATGGTGTCCTTCAAGTTGTGAAATTTCGCAGCCATCTTGCAAGCCTGTGAAATTCTCCTGAGTGCTTCCCGATATTTGTGACTGACATTTTTAGATTTTTTGCTTCAGATATTTGATGTCTAAATCCTCATTCTCTCCTTGTAATCCACCTATCATAGGATTCCTTAGTTATTAAGCAAGAACAAAGGGTAAATAGCCTCATATATATTGTTTGTAATTTCCATTACAGTGAGATGTCGGGGAGCTTGTTCTCAGAGACAACTTTTGTATAGTTTTGGAAAGGAAGTAAAATACAAAGCTTTGCTCTACCTTACTTACTCGTTTTGATTGTATTTATATTTTTCTTACTAGTCAAACAAGCTCTGAGGATGTTTCCTCAGAGAATGAGTGGCTAGGCTTTTAGTTCCTTGGAGCTAAGGTTGCCGGGTAAAGCCTCAAATGCAAGAATTGGTAGTTTTATTGTTTCAGCCATTAATGAAGAGAAAGTGTGACCCATTAATGATTTCTATGTTTTTAGTTAACTTAAAACACCTTCAATTCACCTGGGCCAACACTTGGTAAGGGAAGTGATCTCCGTCCATGGAGATGCACTAGTTTATCTCTTGCGAGCCTTTCGGAGGTGACTTGAAGGTAGGATTTTCTAGAATTGCAAACACTTGGTAAGCTTTTGGACTCTAAGGAGACATCCATTAGGTATCTCTTGCGAGCTTGAGAAGGGAAGTCCAAGGTTAATGATCACCTTGAATGGCAAATGCTAGGTGAGAGGCACGAGCCATTGCAAGTTGCATCAGTGAGAGGGAATTAGTGTTGAAATCCATTAAAGGGAAACATCTGTACAACACCGATTAGAGAATTAACTATATGTTAATTCTCTAATGCGAGGAAAAGATTCAAGTGATCGGAGCTTTGTTTTTGCATGAGGAGCCTCCCCCGTGAACCTAAAACTCCAAGGAACGCTTTTCTTCAATAGTAACTCCCATTACTTTTTTTTTTTAGTTAGCATAAAACAAATCCTTTTTCAAGCAAGGTTTATGTTTTCTTATTAAGCTAACCTTGAAATGAAAAAGCACCAATTTAACTTTGAATTGGTATTAGTTATAAGTTGAAAACCCTTCCCAGTGAACGATCCTAAAGCCACTATGCTATATTAGCTAAGGCTATCCTAGTGCATGGTGATATAGGTTATAAATTTTGTTGATTACTCCTATCTGAGGACCAAACTCAAGGTACACCAGCTGGGGTCGAATCATTAATGTCATCCACAACCCTAAGTGGTTCACAACATCTAAAGGCTTGAATTGACAGGTGATTACTACTCAAAACATGCTATTTTGTAGCTTGTAATTAGCTCTTTTAAGCACCCTTGAGTAGTAATTATTACCTTTTAACTCAATTAGCATGTTAGGGACCCTTGCAATCGTTTCTAATCTAATTGTGTTAAGTTTTGGTGCTTTTTGATAGCTTTATGCTCACCAAAGCAATTTAAGAATGAGGGAGAGCTATATATAATTCATGGCAAAGCTTTTGGAAGCTCAAATTTATGAAGAAACCAAGCTTTGGAGCCTCATAATCCTTTGCCTTAGTAGTTCAAAGTAAGCAAGGAAAGAACAATGGAGAAGAGGAAAACAGGGTAAGGAAAATAGATTACACATCTGCAGTCTTTCATCGCACTTTTGGAGCACTTCCCGAAGTCCATTTTCTACATTCTATATACCATTTCAAAGCTCAGAAAGTCAAGAATCCAACGATTCAAACCATGTATGATTTGGAGCTGAAATGAGGAAGATATAGCCTTCGGAAGACAACTGCATCAAGTTGAGGGACAATTTCGCACGATGGAAATCAAGGTGCGAATTCCTCAGTCCAAAGTGTGGGAATTTCGCACACCTCAAACCAAAGTGCGAAATTGGAACTGCAACGTGCGAAAATTGGATATTTTTGCCGACTCTTTTTCTTTTGATATTTTTGTGTCTAAATTTCCATTTTCTCCTTGTATTCAGCCACTCATGTAATTCCTTAGCTAGGAAGTATCCAAGGAAGGGTAAAATTACCTTCTTATATAAATTCTCTTGTAAACACTGAGAGAAACACTCTCGGGGAGCTTTCTCTAGGAGACCAACTGATGTAAATTCTACACTTAGTGAAATACAGAGATCTCTTTTGCTTTCTTTTTCTCTCTACTATTTTCTATTTTCTTCGAAGCCAAACAACCTCTGAGGATGTTTTCTCAGAGGATGAGAGGCTAAACTTATAGTTTCTTGGAGTAAAGGAAGCTAGGTGAAAAGTCCAGATTAAAAGGTGGAACGTTTCCGTGCATTCAATTCAGGTGGTTGGAGTCCATAAATGGTTTCTAAATTCAAAGTTTTGCTTTAAATCCCTTAGAATCACTTTGACTAGCCAATACATGGTAAGCTTCAGGTCTCTGTGGATGCTTATTGCTAGATCCATATCAGTCCATTAGTTATCATGTATGAGCTAGTGGAAAGTGATTCAAGGTGATAACCCATAGTGTCTTAAGCCATAAATGGATCTCGACTACCATCTCTATTGACTTTTTATGGATTAAATCTTCATTGTCAAACCTATACCGGTTCGGGAAATAACTATAGGTTAAATCCCCAATGCGAGGAGAAAAATCCAGAATTTTCCACTTTGCATCCTGAACTTGAACCTAGCAGCCTTTAGCTTCAGGAGACTTTCTTTCTTCTATTTTTACTTAGTTTTATGTGAGTTTAGTTTCAATCACCACTTTCAAAACAATTTTATTTTCTTTTA
The DNA here is from genome assembly GCF_030704535.1 of Vitis vinifera. Lineage (NCBI taxonomy): Eukaryota > Viridiplantae > Streptophyta > Magnoliopsida > Vitales > Vitaceae > Vitis > Vitis vinifera. Next base: position 7,727,747 of record NC_081812.1, read on the forward strand.
AATTTCAAGTTTGTGCTAAAGGAAATCATCAGAATCAATTTCTAATTTAGAGTATGTTACTGATAGAGTGAAAACCCATCCCTGAGTTCGACCCTAGAACTGCTATACTATAGTAGCTTTGCTACACCAGTATAAGGTCATAGGATTTATAAATGTTTTTTATTAAAAGACCCGGCTGGGCATATGAATCAAATGGCGCCGTTGCCGGGGATGGTGCCACAATACAGTAATGCAACCTTTTAGAGGCTACTTGTGTTTTCCATCACAAGTTTGGTGAATTCCTTTTTTCACTAACTTCATTTCCTTTCATTTTTCCTTTTGTTAAGTTTATTTTCATTTTCTTCCTAACTTTAATTTTTTTTTCTATTTTTCTTTTGTTTTTGTTTTTGTTGTTTTTATTATTATTACAGGTATTGTAACTTGTTCATGCCCTATTGGATTAGGGACCAAGAGGGAAGATTAGTAAGGATTGAGAATCCTCAAGACACAGAGTTGGATATTTGTGTAAACATCATGGACCCTCCACTAGAGGATCAGAATTCTCAACAAGGTCAAGGGGGTAATCCCAATGCATATCTATCCATGAGGGATAGAATGCATCCGCCAAGGATGAGTGCACCCTCATGCATCCTACCCCCTCTTGAGCAGTTGGTTATAAGGCCCCATATTGTGCCCCTCCTACCAAATTTCCATGGAATGGAGAGTGAGAATCCATATGCTCACATCAAGGAGTTTGAGGAGGTGTGTAATACCTTTAGAGAGGGAGGAGCTTCAATAGACTTGATGAGACTCAAGCTATTCCCTTTCACTTTGAAGGACAAGGCAAAAATATGGCTCAATTCTTTAAGGCCAAGGAGCATAAGGAATTGGGTTGATCTTCAGGCCGAGTTTTTGAAAAAAAATTTCCCCACCCATAGGACCAATGGGTTGAAGAGACAAATCTCAAACTTTTCTGCAAAAGAAAATGAGAAGTTCCATGAGTGTTGGGAAAGGTATATGGAGGCCATCAATGCTTGTCCTCATCATGTTTTTGATACATGGCTCTTAGTGAGCTATTTTTATGATGGAATGTCTTCTTCCATGAAGCAAATTCTTGAAACCATGTGTGGGGGAGATTTTATGAGTAAGAATCCTGAAGAAGCCATGGACTTTTTAAGTTATGTGGCTGAGGTGTCAAGAGGCTGGGATGAGCCCAACTCAAGAGAGAAAGGAAAGATTCCCTCTCAACAAACCCAAAATCCAAAGGCTGGAATGTACATGTTGAGTGAAGACGTGGACATGAAAGCTAAAGTGGCAACATTAGCTAGGAGGTTAGAAGAACTTGAGTTGAAAAAGATGCATGAAGTCCAAGCCATTTTCGATACCCAAGTTCATGTCATGCCATGCACCATTTGCCAATCATGTGATCATGTGGTAGATGAGTGCCCAACCATGCTAGCAGTGAGAGAAATGTTAGGTGATCAAGTAAATGTTGTGGGGCAATTTAGGCCCAACAACAGTGCATCCTATGGTAACACCTATAATTCAAGTTGGAGAAACCATCCAAATTTTTCTTGGAAACCAAGACCACCTCCATACCAACCGCAAGCCCAAACTCAAGCACCTCAACAAACCTCTTCAGTGGAGCAAGCCATTGCAAACCTAAGTAAAGTCATGAATGACTTTGTGGGTGAACAAAGGGCAATCAACTCCCAATTGCACCAAAAGATTGAGAATGTTGAGAGTTCTCTAAATAAGAGAATGGATGGGATGCAAAATGATCTATATCATAAGATAGATAATATTCAATACTCCATCTCTAGGCTTACCAACCTCAACACAGTGAATGAGAAAGGAAAGTTCCCCTCTCAACCAAGCCAAAATCCCAAGGGTGTTCATGAAGTTGAAACCCAAGAGGGGGATTCTTCAAATTTGAGAGAGGTCAAAGTTGTAATCACTTTGAGGAGTGGGAAGGAGGTTGATCAACCCTTGCCTAAGGTGAGGCAAGATGAAGAACTCATGTCAAAGAGACCTTTGATTAAAGAGAGCAATAACCAAGAAGAGCAGAGTGGGAAGAAAAGTGCATCCAAATCAAGCATTGAAGAAGAACCAAGGCTAGTGATTAAGGAGGATATGAAACATATGCCTCCCCCTTTTCCTCAAGCTTTACATGGAAAGAAAGAAATCAAGAATTCATCAGAAATTCTTGAGGTTCTGAGACAAGTGAAGGTGAATATACCCTTACTTGATATGATCAAGCAAGTCCCCACATATGCAAAGTTTCTAAAGGACTTGTGCACAGTCAAGAGAGGGTTACAGGTGACAAAGAATGCATTCCTCACTGAGCAAGTGAGTGCTATCATTCAGAGTAAGTCCCCAGTTAAGTATAAAGATCCGGGATGTCCCACCATATCAGTTAACATTGGAGGGACACATGTGGAGAAAGCTTTACTAGACTTGGGGGCAAGTGTGAATTTGCTCCCATACTCTGTGTATAAGCAACTGGGACTTGGAGGATTGAAGCCCACAACCATGACCCTCTCCTTAGCTGATAGGTCGGTCAAAATCCCAAGAGGGGTGATAGAGGATATTCTAGTTCAAGTAGACAAATTCTACTATCCTGTTGATTTTGTGGTACTTGATACTGATTCCACTATCAAGGAAGAAAATTATGTACCAATCATCCTAGGGAGGCCTTTCCTAGCTACCTCCAATGCTATCATTAATTGTAGGAATGGGGTGATGCAACTCACATTTGGAAACATGACATTGGAATTAAACATATTCCACCTATGCAAGAGGCATCTTCACCCTGAAGAGGAGGAAGGATTTGAGGAGGTGTGCTTGATCAACACTTTGGTTGAAGAGCACTGTGACAAGAATTTAGAAGAGAGCTTGAATGAAAGCCTGGAAGTGCTTGAAGATGGGTTCCCTGAACCCTCTGATGTGCTAGCCATTATATCTCCTTGGAGGAGACGGGAAGAGATCTTACCACTGTTCAACCAGGAAGACTCACAAGGAGTTGCTGTGGAGGACCCTCCAAAGCTTATTTTAAAGCCACTTCCTGTGGATTTGAAGTATGCATACTTGGAGGATGATGAGAAATGTCCAGTGGTGGTTTCCTCAACTCTCACTAGTGATCAAGAGGATAGTCTTTTAGGAGTCCTCAGAAAATGCAAGAAAGCCATTGGATGGCAAATTTCTGATCTGAAAGGGATTAGCCCTTTGGTCTGCACCCACCATATCTATATGGAAGAGGATGCAAAACCAGTGAGGCAACCCCAGAGAAGGTTGAATCCTCACATGCAAGAGGTGGTGAGAGGTGAAGTTCTTAAGCTACTTCAAGCTGGGATCATATATCCCATCTCAGACAGCTTGTGGGTGAGTCCCACCCAAGTAGTCCCAAAGAAATCTGGAATTACTATAATCCAGAATGAGAAAGGGGAGGAAGTCTCTACACGTCCTACCTCAGGATGGAGGGTGCGTATAGACTATAGAAGGTTGAATTCAGTAACTAGGAAGGACCATTTTCCATTGCCTTTCATGGACCAAGTCCTTGAGAGAGTCTCAAGACATCCTTTCTATTGTTTTCTAGATGGTTATTCAGGATACTTCCAAATAGAAATTGATTTGGAAGATCAAGAAAAGACAACCTTCACTTGTCCTTTTGGTACTTTTGCATATAGGAGAATGCCCTTTGGTCTATGTAATGCTCCTGCAACTTTCCAAAGATGTATGCTAAGCATCTTCAGTGATATGGTGGAACGCATCATGGAAGTTTTCATGGATGATATCACTGTATATGAAAGTTCTTATGAGGAGTGTTTATTGCATTTAGAAGTTGTTCTCCATAGATGTATTGAGAAAGACCTAGTGCTAAATTGGGAGAAATGCCATTTTATGGTACAAAAAAGAATTGTCTTAGGACATATCATCTCCAAAAATGGCATTGAGGTAGATAAGGCAAAGGTGGAGTTAATTGTTAAGTTGCCACCTCCCACAAATGTTAAAGGAATTAGGCAATTCCTAGGACATGCCGGGTTCTATACGAGGTTCATTAAGGATTTCTCAAAAATCTCAAAACCTCTTTGTGAACTCTTGGTAAAGGATGCCAAGTTTGTGTGGGATGAGAAGTGTCAGAGGAGTTTTGAAGAATTGAAACAATTCCTCACAACTGCACCAATAGTGAGAACCCCAAATTGGAAATTACCTTTTGAGGTAATGTGTGATTCAAGTAATCTTGCTATGGGGGCTGTTTTGGGGCAAAGAGAAGATGGAAAGCCCTATGTGATTTATTATGCAAGCAAAACTTTGAATGAGGCTCAAAGGAACTACACAACTACTGAGAAGGAGTTGTTGGCAGTAGTTTTTGCCTTGGATAAGTTTCGTGCTTATTTGGTAGGGTCTTCTATAGTGGTGTTCACTGACCATTCTGCTTTGAAATACTTGCTAACCAAGCAAGATGCCAAGGCAAGATTGATAAGATGGATTCTTTTGCTCCAAGAATTCAATCTCCAAATCCGGGATAAAAAGGGGGTAGAAAATGTGGTAGCTGACCACTTGTCCAGACTTGTGATAGCACATGACTCACATGGTCTGCCTATCAATGATGACTTCCCTGAGGAGTCTCTCATGTCAATAGAGGTAACTCCATGGTATTATCACATTGCAAACTTTTTAGTTACTGGAGAAGTACCAAGTGAGTGGAGTGCCCAAGATAAGAGGCATTTCTTTGCCAAGATCCATGCCTATTATTGGGAGGAGCCTTTTCTCTTTAAATATTGTGCAGATCAAATCATAAGGAAATGTGTTCCTGAGCAAGAGCAATCGGGAATTCTTTCCCATTGCCATGATAGTGCATGTGGAGGTCATTTGCCTCCCAGAAAACAACTATGAAAGTGATCCAATCAGGCTTCTGGTGGCCCTCTCTTTTCAAGGATGCTCACTCTATGTGCAAGGGATGTGATCGGTGTCAAAGGCTTGGTAAGCTAACACGCCGAAATATGATGCCCTTGAACCCCATCCTAATAGTGGATATCTTTGATGTTTGGGGGATAGACTTCATGGGACCATTTCCAATGTCATTTGGACATTCCTATATTTTGGTGGGAGTGGATTATGTCTCTAAGTGGGTAGAAGCAATCCCATGTAGGAGCAATGATCATAAAGTGGTTCTTAAATTCCTCAAGGACAACATCTTTGCAAGATTTGGAGTGCCAAAGGCCATTATAAGTGATAGGGGAACCCACTTTTGCAATAAACCTTTTGAGACTCTTCTAGCCAAGTATGGGGTTAAGCACAAGGTAGCTACACCTTATCACCCTCAAACAAGTGGCCAAGTTGAGTTAGCCAACCGTGAGATCAAGAATATATTGATGAAGGTGGTGAATGTGAATAGAAAGGATTGGTCTATTAAGCTCCTGGATTCCTTATGGGCTTATAGGACCGCTTACAAGACCATTCTTGGAATGTCTCCTTATCGCCTTGTTTATGGCAAAGCGTGTCATCTTCCAGTGGAGATTGAATATAAAGCATGGTGGGCAATCAAAAAGCTCAACATGGATTTGACAAGAGCCGGGTTAAAGAGATGTTTGGATTTGAATGAATTGGAGGAAATGAGGAATGATGCATACCTCAATTCAAAAATTGCCAAAGCAAGATTGAAAAAATGGCATGATCAATTGGTAAATCAGAAGAATTTGACCAAGGGACAAAGAGTTTTGCTTTATGATTCTAAACTTCATCTTTTTCCAGGAAAATTGAAATCCAGGTGGACGGGTCCTTTCATAATTCATGAAGTGCATCCCAACGGAGCGGTGGAAGTATTCAATCCAAAAGGCAATCAAACCTTCAAAGTCAATGGCCATCGTCTCAAGCCATTCATAGAGCCTTACAGTACAGACAAGGAGGAGATCAACCTCCTTGAACCACAACAACTCTGAGGGAAAGCAAGGTCTCATGGACTATATAAGTCCATGAATTTTTTGTTTTAGTTTTATAGTTATATCATTATTTTTATTTCTTTTGATTATAATTCTTGCTCAAACTTAGTTTATTTTGTCTTAATTCAAGTCAATTTTGATGTTAAATTTCAGAAAAAAATCAAGAAAAAGGTAGAGAACTCTTCAAAAGCAAGACAGGAGAGCAAAACCAAGGGAACAGAGCACTGCATTTCAAGGTGCGAAAATTTCGCACGATGCATTTCAAGGTGCGAATTCCTTAATCCAAAGGGTGGCAATTTCGCACACCTCAAAACAAGGTGCGAAATTGATTTCAAGGTGCGAAATCCCCTGTTCAAAGTGCGAATTCCCCAAATGCCATTTTCGCACACCACTGTACAAGGTGCGAAAATTTTCGCACCGTGCGAAATTCCCTCCTGGCACACGAGTGCCATTTTCGCACACCTCAAGCCAAATTTTGCACCGTGCGAAACAAGGTGCGAAATTGAGTGCGAATTTGATTTCAAGGTGCGAAAACCACTGTCCAAAGGGTACCATTTTCGCACACTCAAATCCAAGGTGCGAAATTTCTAGTCCAAGGTGCGAAAATTTCGCACGGTAAAATTTTAAGTTCCAAAAATTTCAAACTGACTTTTAAACAAAAATTTTACCCCCGAAATTGTGCCTAACGTCCAAAAACGATTTTTCGGTTGCCTTGGAAATTTTTAAACATCAAAACCCCCCCAAACCCCATCCCTATATAAACCCTTGAAGCCCAAAAACTGAAAACACTACCCGCGCACCAGCTGAGAGCTTCTGGAAATTCCCGAACAGCCATCTCACTCCATTTTGGCCATGCCAAAGACTAGAGGAGGCCTTTCCGCCTCTCCCTCATCACCGACGCCTCGACCACATCAATCCACCATGGGAGGCACTGATTGGCCACCTGTTCAGGACCCGACCATTCCCCCATCTGAGGGGGGAACCCCTTCTCAGCGCTGATACCCCACCAGGAGGCCACCCACTGAACCTGTGTCTCCTGCCGACCAAGCTAAGAGGCCTGCTTCTCGGCCCCCTGCGAAGAGAACCAAGTTCTCGGGTCCTGGAGAGCCATCCCATGCGCCTCAAGCAGAGCCGCCTACAGAGAACTCTCGGATTCCTATGGGTATTCCTCCCGAGACCGTTATCAGGCGTCCCATGATAGCCGGACCACCGATAGAGGGCAACCTAGATTGCAGAGATCGATCCTTCCACTCCGAGACCTACTTTGATATAGAGGCCCTCAGACAGCAGCCAAAGCTCAGAGATTCCTTCCGACTGCTGCAGAGGTATCACATGGAGCATCTTCTCACTCCTAGGCAATTCTATTATCCCAGAGTAGTTCTAGATTTTTATCAATCTATGACTACTCGCGGCCTCCGCAATCCTACTCTCATCCAATTCACCATAGATGGACGCCAGGGTGCCATTGGAGCTCGCCACATTGCTGAGGCCCTCCGTATACCTTATGAGCCTGTGATTCAGGCAGACTTTAGGGAGTGGTCCTCATTCTCTCAGAGCGACATGGTCCGTATCTTGTCCAAGGGAACTTCTACAGCCTCAATGTTAACTAGGAGAGAGCTTCCATCTGGGATGCTCCTCCTTGATGTGCTCCTGCGTGCCAACATCTTCCCACTTCAGCATAAAGTTCAGAGGAGATGAGCTATACTTGAGGCATTATTTAGGATTTCTGAGGGCTATTACTTCGGCCCCCATCATCTGATTATGACTTCTCTTCTTCATTTTGAAGAGAAAGTCCATCAGAAGAAGCTTCAGAGGGCCGATGGCATCCCATTATTATTTCCGAGGCTCCTCTGTCAGATTTTAAAGCACCTGGGCTATCCTGAAGAGCCCCTCCTTGAGAGGTGCCGCCATTGCCGAGAGGACTTCTCTCTCGACAAATGGCATCACTTGGCAGCCTACTTTGCACCTCAGGGAGCCCTAGCTGTGCCTGCACCTCCAGAGCTACCCCGAGATGAGCAACTACCTCAGGCCCAGCAGGATGAGATTCTCACAGACACCACACCTCCTGCCCCTGCAGCACACACCTCAGTGCATATGCCTGAGGCTATACATCCTACTTCTCCTCTCACTCAGGGTGCTCCACCAGTAGTGCCAGCTACCCCAGCACATCCTCCTTCATCTGAGCCCACTGTCACCGTTTCTCTTACGGAATTCAGAGGCTTAGTGCATTCATTGCAGACACTGAGCACTGCTCAGGATTCTATTATCCAGCAGATGGCCACTATTCGTGCGCACCAGGATCAGATCATTGTTACTTAGGCCCAACATACCATGATCCTTCATCAGATCCAACAACATCTGAGTATGCAGACACCTCTTGGGCATGATAGGTCTGCACCATCCGAGCCTCTAGTGCCAGATGAGGAGACCATACCAACTGAGCAGCCCATATCAGCTGAGGAGATCAGAGCAGAGCCATCACATGATCCCACTACTAGCTGATTTTTTTATATTTTTACTTGCTTTTTATATTAGACTTGTAAATCCCATCTTTTTCATGTTTTATAAAATGGGATTGGATGTATTACTTGACCATCATACATTGTATATTTCTTTTCCAAGTAATATATATATATATATCCGTTTTGATTATATTCCCTTTTCTCATTACTCTTTTGTCTTTGGAACATGTGGTCTAAGGTATTCCATACCTCCTATACACTCAGACTATGTCTCACTCAGGAGGTACCACTTCCTCCCTTTATTTTTAATCGTTCTTTAAACATTGAGGACAATGTTTAGCTTGGTTAGGGGGAGAGTTGAGAAAGGAAGTTTTGTTGTTAATACTAAGTTATTATGGTAATTTAGTTGATTTCTGCTTAAAGTTTAAAATTTTTTAAAAGTTTTTTGAATCATTCTCTATGGTTGTTAAAGATAATTTCTCAAAAATAAAATAGGATAAGTCAAGTTTTAACTTAATTATTTAAGTCTTAGAGTTTGTTTTATGCTTTCAAAGTTAATAATCTATTGAAGCCCTCTTTGATTTCAAACTTATTTCTTCCATTTCAAGCTTTACACACATTGTGCACATTAGATCTAGGATATATGATGTAAAACTTTCCCACCTTCTAAGCTTAGGAAAATTTTGACTTGGTTCATTACATAACCTCTCTTTAATAGTGTTGGGACACCTCATAAAGACCAATGAGTCTTTGAAAAAAAAAAAAAAAGAGAGAATAAGCTTCTATTCTTTCCTTGAAACCTAAGCATGATCCGAAGGGGTGGCAAAAGCCTTTAAAACCCGATGCCCTAAACCTTGATTGGTTGGGAGTCATCGATCCTCTGCTTGCTACATAGGTGAATTGGTTAAGTTTAGTGAGTAAAAAGAATTGTGAATAAGAAGGTGCGTTCCTAACCTATTAAGAGTTAGTTAATTTTGCCAATGTTCGAGAAAAGCTTAGGTTGGAGGGAGAAGATAGTTGTACATACTATATCCGGAAGCTAATCTCATTAACACTTAGCTCATTATGGAAGAGTTTGATTTGGAACCTTGAGAGTAGAGATTCTTTTGATACTTAATTGCATAATCTCCACTCTTTGTACTTTTTGTTTAAGTTTTAGTTTTGACAACTCCTATTGTATTTTGAATCTTCATATCTTTAGTTCACCATGTGAGATGTGTTTTGATATCAGTCATGCCACTCAATTATTTTTTTTGGAATGATTTGCATGACCTCTTTTATGTATATTATTATGTTTGCTTAGTTTTTCTCTCCTTCATTGCTAAGGGACTAGCAATATGTCGGTTGGGGGAGTGATTACTACTCAAAACATGCTATTTTGTAGCTTGTAATTAGCTCTTTTAAGCACCCTTGAGTAGTAATTATTACCTTTTAACTCAATTAGCATGTTAGGGACCCTTGCAATCGTTTCTAATCAAATTGTGTTAAGTTTTGGTGCTTTTTGATAGCTTTATGCTCACCAAAGCAATTTAAGAATGAGGGAGAGCTATATATAATTCATGGCAAAGCTTTTGGAAGCTCAAATTTATGAAGAAACCAAGCTTTGGAGCCTCATAATCCTTTGCCTTAGTCGTTCAAAGTAAGCAAGGAAAGAACAATGGAGAAGAGGAAAACAGGGTAAGGAAAACAGATTACACAGCTGCAGTCTTTCATCGCACTTTTGGAGCACTTCCCGAAGTCCATTTTCTACATTCTATATACCATTTCAAATCTCAGAAAGTGAAGAATCCAATGATTCAAACCATGTACGATTTGGAGCTGAAATGACGAAGATATGGCCTTCGGAAGACAACTGCATCAAGCTGAGGGACAATTTCGCACGATGGAAATCAAGGTGCGAATTCCTCAGTCCAAAGTGTGGGAATTTCTCACACCTCAAACCAAAGTGCGAAATTGGATATTTTTGCCGACTTTTTTTCTTCTGATATTTTTGTGTCTAAATTTCCATTTTCTCCTTGTATTCAGCCACTCATGTAATTCCTTAGCTAGGAAGTATCCAAGGAAGGGTAAAATTACCTTCTTATATAAATTCTCTTGTAAACACTGAGAGAAACACTCTCGGAGAGCTTTCTCCAGGAGACCAACTGATGTAAATTCTACACTTAGTGAAATACAGAGATCTCTTTTGCTTTCTTTTTCTCTCTACTATTTTCTATTTTCTTGGAAGCCAAACAGCCTCTGAGGATGTTTTCTCAGAGGATGAGAGGCTAAACTTATAGTTTCTTGGAGTAAAGGAAGCTAGGTGAAAAGTCCAGATTAAAAGGTGGAACGTTTCCGTGCATTGAATTCAGGTGGTTGGAGTCCATAAATGGTTTCTAAATTCAAAGTTTTGCTTTAAATCCCTTAGAATCACTTTGACTAGCCAATACATGGTAAGCTTCAGGTCTCTGTGGATGCTTATTGCTAGATCCATATCAGTCCATTAGTTATCATGTACGAGCTAGTGGAAAGTGATTCAAGGTGATAACCCATAGTGTCTTAAGCCATTAATGGATCTCGACTACCATCTCTATTGACTTTTTATGGATTAAATCTTCATTGTCAAACCTATACTGGTTCGGGAAATAACTATAGGTTAAATCCCCAATGCGAGAAGAAAAATCCGAAATTTTCCACTTTGCATCCTGAACTTGAACCTAGCAGCCTTTAGCTCCGGGAGACTTTCTTTCTTCTATTTTTACTTAGTTTTATGTGAGTTTAGTTTCAATCACCACTTTCAAAACAATTTTATTTTCTTTTAAATTTCAAGTTTGTGCTAAAGGAAATCATCAGAATCAATTTCTAATTTAGAGTCTGTTACTGATAGAGTGAAAACCCATCCCTGAGTTCGACCCTAGAACTGCTATACTATAGTAGCTTTGCTACGCCAGTATAAGGTCATAGGATTTATAAATGTTTTTTATTAAAAGACCCGACTGGGCATATGAATCAACAGGATCCTGATTCATTCATATAATCCATAACTTTGAGTTGTTCATTGCTTCTAAAGCCTTGAGCTCACAACCTAAAGTCTTTCATGTCATCCATAGCCCTAACTCGTTCATAGCATTTAGAAGCATGGGCTCATGATTTAGAATCTTTCATAAAATCCACAACCTTGAGTGGTTCATAGCATTTAGAGATTTAAGCTCATGGGATCCCCAGTCATTCAAATCATTCATAATTCTAAGTTGTTTATAGAATACAGAGCCTTGAGCTCACCACCCGGAGTAGCTCCTATTATCCATAATCTTGAGTTGTTCATAACATCTAGAGCCCTAACCTCACGACCGGGAGTCGGTCATGTCAACCACAACACTTGGTTGTTCATAGTATCTAAAGCCCTAGGCTTCTGATATAGAATCGTTCATGTCATCCACAACTCTGAGGTGTGCATAGCATCTAGATTCCTGAGTTCCTAACCTAAAGTCTTTCTTGACTTCAATAGACCTAAGCTATGCATAGCATTTAGAGCTTTAAGCTCACGACCTAGAGTCTTTCATGTAATCGACAACCCTAAGTTGTTCATAACATCTAAAGGCCTGAGCTTATGTCCTAAATTCTTTCATGTCAACCACAACCTTGAGTTGTTCATAGTATCTAAAGGCCACTCGGAATCATTCTTGTCTTCCACAACCTTGAGTTGTTCATAGCATTTAGAGCCTTGAGGTCATGACTCAGTGTCGGTCATGTCAACCACAGTCCTGAGCTGTTCATAACATCTAAAGCTCTGAGCTCACAGCCTTAAGTTGTCAACGACAACCTTGAGCTATTCATGGCATCTAGTGCTTTTAGGTCATAACTCAGAGTTGTTCATCTCAACCAGAGCAAAGAGTTGTTCATGTCATCCATAGCCCTAAGCTATTCATAGCACTTAGAGGCTTGAGCTAATGATGTAGAATCATTCATATCATCCATAACCCTAAGCGGTTGATTACTACTCAAAAAGTGTTGTTTGATAGCTTGTAATTAACTCTTTTAAACACTTTTGAGTAGTAGTTATCACCTTTTAACCTAATTAACATATTAAGGACCCTTGTAATCAATTCTAATCAAATTGTGTCAAGTTTTGGTGTTTTAATAGCTTTTTGATCACCAAAGCAATCCGAGATTAAGGAGAGTTCGTTGGAATCCATGGCAAAAATGTTTGAACAGGGCGTCCGAACACACCATCGGAGGGCGGCAGAATATGGGTTGTGGCAAGCTGTCGGAATGACGTAGCAAGGCTTGCTCACTTTAGTCAATGATCCGGACAACATATCCGGATAGGATATGCTATCGTCCGGAGTGTGATGTTCACGAGTGTCGTGTGCTTCTCCCCGAGGGAGTCTGGATAGGGGAGCGCGCCACATGTCCTCTTCAGGAATCCGGATGGAGTTGCTCCGGATAGCGACACGCAGCATAGCTCATTCCACCCGGGGAAGAATTCTATCCGGCTGACATTCCACCTTCTCTGGATGTCTCACAACCGGATGGGAGAGGAGGACATTTCAACTTCCCCGTTCAGACATGTCCGGATCCTCTGATCGGATATTTCATATCCAGATATCTCATAGCCGGATGGGAGAGGAGGACGTTTCAACTTTCCCGGTCAGACATGTCCGGATCCTCTGATAGCGCTTACCCAGAAAGCATCCGCAACCGCCAAATCAAATTCCCAGGACAGCTTGGCTCTTCAGACACTCGCGATTTGCCGGATCCATTTCCGCCCACAATAAAAAAGCAAACTCTGATAATACTGACGACCAAGTCTCCATTTTGCACAGTGCAACGGAATTTCTCCTGAAGCTTCCTGATATTTCCGACCGACATTTTGAGATATTTTGCTTTAGATATTTGATGTCTAAATCCCCAAACTCTCCTTGTAACCCACCTATCATAGGATTCCTTAGTCTTTAAGCAAGAACAAAGGGTGAATAACCTCTTATATATAGTTTGTAATTTTCTTTAAGAAATATATAGATGGAATCAACGAACAGAGCACTTGCTCTGTTTCTTCTTCATATTTTTGTTTTCTCGTTAGTTTTCTTTCTAGTCAATCAAACTCTGAGGATTTTTCCTTAGAGAATGAGAGGCTAGGCTCTTCGTCTCTTGGAGTGAAGAAAGCCGGGTAAGTTTCCTCATGCATAAATTGGAAGTTTTGTTGTTTTAGTTTTTAATGAAGAGAAAGTGAGACCCGTTAATGGTTTTTATCTTTTTAGTTAACTTAAAACGCCTTTAAATCACCTGGGCCAACACTTGGTAAGCTTTTGGACTCTAAGGAGGCATCCATTAGTTATCTCTTGCGAGCTTTTGACGGGTAATCCAAGGTTAAAGATCACCTTGAATGGCAAATGCTAGGTGAAAGGCATGAGTCATTGCAAGGTGCATGAGTGAGAGGAATTTAGTGTTTGAACCCATTAAGGGGAAGCAACTGTACCACATCGGTTAGAGAATTAACTATATGTTAATTCTCTGATGCGAGGAAAAGAAACAAGTGACCAGAACTCCCTTTTTGTATGAGGAATCTGAGCCTAGTGATCTAAACTCCAAGAAACACTTTTCTTTGTAAGTAAAATCAGTTACTATTTTTGGTTAGTTTGAAACCAAACCTTTTTCCACCAAAGATTATGTTTTCTTTTAAAGCTAACCTTGAAATGAAAAGACACCAATTCAGCTCTTGAATTAATATCAATTGTGAAGTGAAAACCCATCCCAGTGAACGACCCTAGAGCCACTATGCTATGCTAGCTAAGGCTATCATAGTACATGGTGTAATAGGTTATAAATTTTGTTGATTACTCCCTTCTAAGGACCATAATCAAGGGACACCAGCTGGACACCAATCAAATGGCACCACTGTCAGGGACCATTGAGAGGACATGAATCAGCTCAGACACTAATTGGGAACGAATCAAATGGCGTTGTTGCCGGGGATGGTGCCACTTGACAGTGATATGACCTTTTCAGAGTACTTGTGATCTTCATCACAAGTTTGGTGACTTTTCTTTTCTTTTTACTAACTCTTTTTATTTGTTTCTTTTTATTTGTTCATATTTTAGTATATCTTTTATTTAGTTAATCTTAATCATTTTCTTTTTTCTTTATAATTTTTTTTCTTTTATTTTCTTTTGTTTTCTCTATTTTTAATTCACAAATTGATAGTTGTGCATGCCATGTTGAATACGAGATAGCAGAGGAAGCCATGAACTTCATGAGTTATGTGGCTGAAGTTTCAAGAGGATGGGATGAACCAAATGCTAGAAATATGGGAAGAATGACGTCTCAACCTGATGTTAAGGGTGAGATGTATATTTTGAATGAAGACATTGACATGAAGGCAAAGATTGCAGCTATGGCAGGGAGATTGGAAGAGCTAGAAATGAAGAAGATGCAAGAAGTGCAAGCCATCTCTCAGACACCATTGCAAGCTATGCCTTGTGCCATTTGTCTATCTTATGAGCACTTGGTGGAAGAGTGTCCTACCATTCCAACAGTGAGGGAAATGCTTGGTGATTGCAACACCTACAATTCCAATTGGAGGAACCATCCAAATTTCCCTTGGAAGCCACAACCACCTCAGTACAAACAACATGTTCAAGCACTTCCGCAAGCCTCAAACCTTGAACAAGCTATGGTGAATCTTAGCAAGGTCATGAGAGACTTTGTTGGAGCTCAGAAATCCATCAATGTTCAGCTCAGTCAAAGAATTGATAGTATAGAGAGTTCATTGAATAAAAGGATGGATGGAATGCAAAATGATCTATCTCAGAAGATAGATAATCTCCAATATTCAATCTCAAGGTTTGCCAACCTCAACACAGTGTAAGAGAAAGAAAACTTTCCTTCTCAACCTTATCAAAATTCCAAGGGAATCCATGAAGTGGAGGCTCAAAAGGGAGAATCTTCAATGGTGAAGGAAGTTAAAACGGTTATCACTTTGAGGAGTGGTAAAGAGGTTGATCTACCCACATCCAAGCTAGAGCATGAGGTAGAGAGTGAAACAGAGAAAGAAAAGAGTGAGGAAATCAAAGGAAAGAAAAAGGGGAAAAGTACAGAGAAAGATGACTATGATGTTAATGAAGAAGGAGAACCACAGAGGATAGTCATCAAGGAAGAAATGATGAAACACATGCCTCCACCTTTCACCCAAGCTTTGTATGGAAAAATCATACAAACCAAGTCTCAAGTGAGGGATGCAAACTTCATATGGGATCCGGGCAAGTTAAATTAGGATCAAATTTTTTGATGGACTTAGTCTTTTTAAAGACTAGCTAGTCCATATCTTTTTGTTTTATTTATTACTTGTTTTAATTTTGATTTCAATGCTTTAATTCTAATTTGTTTTTATGTAACATAGGTTTTTGGATGATCAAAATTAAGAGGAATGTCAAAAGAGGTGAAAGAAGGAAATTGGGAATCAAGAGGAGCTCAAAAAGCAAGGAGAGAGCATGGGCTGCCAAATTTCGCAGCAAAAGTGCTCTCGCTGCGAAAATCTCCTCCCTCTACGAAATGATTTCGCAGCCGCCCATCCTCCTCTGCGAAAATCCCCCATCTTCAAAATTCTCCCCTCGCTGCGGAAACGATTTCCAAGCTTCAAAAGGGGCTGCTAAAATGTTTATATTTTCTCCATTGGTTGCCAAAATGGCATTTGGCATCGAAATGGGCTGAAATTCCCCTTTGGCTGCGAAATGATTTCGCAGCCCCATAGCTACCCCCTGTGAAATTCCCCATGGACTGCAAAAATGTTTTTCTTTTTTCGCTTTGGCTGCAAGATGATCTCCAAGCTATGAAATGATTTGCAAAAACACCTTACAAAGTCAAAGGAAATTGCAAAAATGCCAACAAAGCCTCTCGAACATGCATCTAAAGAGGAGAGCCCTCTCACTGAGATCACACACATAAAGCCTCTCACTCCATTTCTTACCTCCTTAAACCATCAGAGCCCATAGCTCCAGCTGAGGAGACTATGCCGTCTAAGGAGACTACCAGAACAGAGGCCAAAGTCCTGATCCAACCCACTCAAGAGGCCACCACAAATGCATCAGTTCCACATGACCCTACCATTACATGACCATCTCTTTACTTTTTATCTTTACATATTATATTAGTATAGATAATTCCATGTTTTGATGTTTTATATTGGATGTATTACTGATGATACATCATATATAGACATCAATTTTTGTTTAAACTTAGCATTTTATCTATTTCCTCTACTCACTAACTCTTTTGTTTTTTTTTTAAACATGTGGTTTCTCCAATATGACTCAGACTCCATGTCACTAAGGAGGTACCACTTCCTCCCTATTTTTTAATCGCTTTTGTCACATTGAGGACAATGTTCAGCTTGGTTGGGGGGAGAGTTGAGGAAGGAAGTATTGTAATTAATGCTAAGTTATTTTGGTAATTTAGTTGCTTTTTGCTTAATTTTAAAATTTTTTAAGTTTTTATTCTACTCTCCATGGCTATTAAGGAAAAATTTTCAAAATGAAAAGGGAGAAATTGAATTTTTGTCTTTTCACTTGACTTAGATTTTGTATTATGCTTACTAAAGTTGATGGATTGTTGAAACTTCTATTGAATTCAACCTTAGTTCTTCCACTTTAAGCTATTCACACACTGTGCACAATAGGTTCCGATTATAAGATGAAAAACTATTTCCCTCTTGACTTAGGAAAATTTTCGACTTGGTACCTTTGACCTCATTTAATAGTGTTGGGACACCTTATAAAAGGCCAATGAACCTTTGAAAAAAGAAAGAGAAAAAAGTTTACTTGCCTTGAAACCCGAGCAAGGTCTGAGGGGTATATGGTGAAAATCTTTAAAACCTGGAGCCCTAAGCCTTAATTGGTTGGGAGTCATCGACCTCAATGCTCGTTACAAGGGTGAATAGGTGGAGTTTAACATATTGTAGGTGCTTGGGTATTAAAATTCATTCTCAAAAGTCCAGGGTAAAATCCGAGGAGTTAGTGGTTGAAAGATCCTTAAAGCTTGATGCCCTAAACCTTAATGGGTTGGGAGTCATCGATGGACCCCCGTTACATGGACAAGTTAAAAAAAGAATACCTTTAGCCTTGTACTCCTACAATGAAAAAAAAATTGAAAAAAAAAAAGAGTTGTGTTCTTAGCCTATTGGAGGTTGATTAGTTTGCTAAGCTTTGAAAAAGAACTAGGTTTGGGGGAGAAAACAGTTCAACATACTATATTTGGAAACTAATAAATAACACTTAGATTTTTGTGGAAGAGTAAGGTTTGACCCTTTGGGAGTGGAAACTCTTTTAAAGCTTAAATTTGCATAATGCCTTCTCTTTAAGAATTATGATTAGACAAGTTATTTGATAACTCTTGTTGAAGTTTGAGTTTTATTTCTTTAATGTTCCATGTGAGAGTTAGATCATCATGCTACTTGAAAATTGTTTTTTGATCAGCATGATGTTGTAAATTATAGTACTGTTTATTTTTATTTTTCTCCCCTTCATTGCTAAGGGACTAGCAATATGTCAGTTGGGGGGAGTTATTACTACTCAAAAAGTGCTATTTGATAGCTTGTAATTAACTCTTTTAAACACTTTTGAGTAGTAGTTATCACCTTTTAACCCAAATTAACATATTAAGGACCCTTGCAATCAATTCTAATCAAATTGTGTCAAGTTTTGGTGTTTTGATAGCTTTTTGATCACCAAAGCAATCCGAGATTGAGGAGAGTTCTTTGGAATCCATGGCAAAAATGTCCGAACAGGGCGTCTGGACACACCATCGGAGGGCGGCGGAATATAGGTTGTGGCAAGCTGTCGGAATGACGTAGCAAGGCTTGCTCACTTTAGTCAATGATCCGGACAACATATCCAGATAGGATATGCTATCGTCCGGAGTGTGATGTTCAGGAGTGCCGTGTGCTTCTCCCTGAGGGAGTCACGATAGGGGAGCGAGCCACATGTCCTCTTGAGGAATCTGGATGGAGTTGCTCCGGATAGCGACGCGCGGCATAACTCATTCCACCCGGGGAAGAATTCTATCCGGCTGACATTCCACCTTCTCCGGATGTCTCACAGCCGGATGGGAGAGGAGGACGTTTCAACTTTCCCGGTCAGACATGTGCGGATCCTCTGATCGGATATTTCATATCCGGATATCTCACAGCCGGATGGGAGAGGAGGACGTTTCAACTTCCCCGGTCAGACATGTCCAGATCCTCTGATAGCACTTACCTGGAGAGCATCCGTAGTCGCCAAATCAGATTCCCCTGACAGCTTGGCTCGTCAAACACTCACGATTTACCGGATCCATTTCCGCCCATAATAAAAAAGCAAACTCTGATAATACTGACGACCAAGTCTCCATTTTGCACAGTGCAACGGAATTTCTCCTAAAGCTTCCTGATATTTTCGACCGACATTTTGAGATATTTTGCTTTAGATATTTGATGTCTAAATCCCCAAACTCTCCTTGTAACCCACCTATCATAGGATTGCTTGGTCTTTAAGCAAGAACAAAGGGTGGATAACCTCTTATATATAGTTTGTAATTTTCTTTAAGAAATATATAGATGGAATCAACGAACAGAGCACTTGCTCTGTTTCTTCTTCATATTTTTGTTTTCTCGTTAGTTTTCTTTCTAGTCAATCAAACTCTGAGGATTTTTCCTCAGAGGATGAGAGGCTAGGCTCTTCCTCTCTTGGAGTGAAGAAAGCCGGGTAAGTTTCCTCATGCATAAATAGGAAGTTTTGTTGTTTTAGTTTTTAATGAAGAGAAAGTGTGACCCGTTAATGGTTTTTATCTTTTTAGTTAACTTAAAACGCCTTTAAATCACCTGGGCCAACACTTGATAAGGCAAGTGATCTCCATCCATTAAGATGCGCTAGTTTATCTCTTCCGAGCCTTTGGGAGGTGGTTTGAAGGTAGGATTTTCTAGAATAGCCAACACTTGGTAAGCTTTTGGACTCTAAGGAGGCATCCATTAGTTATCTCTTGCGAGCTTTTGACGGGTAATCCAAGGTGAAAGATCACCTTGAATGGAAAATGCTAGGTGATAGGCATGAGCCATTGCAAGGTGCATGAGTGAGAGGAATTTAGTGTTTGAACCCATTAAGGGGAAGCATCTGTACCACACCGGTTAGAGAATTAACTATATGTTAATTCTCTGATGCGAGGAAAAGAAACAAGTGACCGGAACTCCCTTTTTGTATGAGGAATTTGAACCTAGTGATCTAAACTCCAAGAAACACTTTTCTTTGTAAGTAAAATCAGTTACTATTTTTGGTTAGTTTAAAACCAAACCTTTTTCCACCAAAGATTATGTTTTCTTTTAAAGCTAACCTTGAAATGAAAAGGCACCAATTCAGCTCTTGAATTAATATCAATTGTGAAGTGAAAACCCATCCTAGTGAACGACCCTATAGCCACTATGCTATGCTAGCTAAGGCTATCCTAGTACATGGTGTAATAGATTATAAATTTTGTTGATTACTCCCTTCTAAGGACCACAATCAAGGGACACCAGCTGGACACCAATCAAATGGCACCACTATCAAGGACCATTGAGAGGACATGAATCAGCTGAGACACCAATTGGGAACGACTCAGCGGTTCATAGTATCTAGAGCCTTGAGATCACGACTCGAAGTTGTTCATGTCAACATAGCCCCAATCTGTTCATAACATCTAGAGCCTTGAGCTCATGACCCGGAGTCTCTCAAGTCAATAATAACTCTGAGTTGTTCATAGTATCTAGAGGCTTGAGCTCATGAGCCATAGTAATTAATGTTATCCACAACTCAAAGCTGCTCATAGCATCTAGATCCTTAAGCTCATGACCTAGAGTCATTCATGTCAACCACAACCCTGAGTTGTTCATAGTATCTAGAGGCTTGACCTCATTGATTACTACTCAAAAAGTACTATTTTATACCTTGTAATTAACTCTTTTAAACACTTTTGAGTAGTAGTTATAACCTTTTAACCCAATTAGCATATTAAGTACCTTTGCAATCGTTTCTAATCAAATTGTGTTAAGTTTTGGTGTTTTTGATAGTATTTTGATCACCAAAGCAATCCAAGATTGAGGAGAGTTCTATGGAATCCATGGCAAAGTAATTGGAAGCTCATTAACATGAAGAACCTAAGCTTTGAAGCTTTATAGTCTTTTGCCAAAAGCAAATCATGAATGCAAGGAGGGAAAACAAAGAGAGAAATTTAACATGAAGAATTCAAGAGGACAACAACTATTGAACACATTTGGAGCACTTCTTGGAATGCATTTCATGTATACTATATGTCGTTTCGAAGCTCAGGAAGTCAAGAATCCAACGCTTCAAACAGTACATAAATCGGAGTTGAAATGAAGAACTTATAGCCATTGGAAGCCAATCATACCAAGTTGAAGGCCAATTTCGCATCTGTGAAATCAGCCTTTGGTTGCAAAATCACAAGGTGATCGCTGCGAAATCAGCCTTTGGCTGCGAAATGGAGACCTTCAGCTTGCGAAATTTTGTAACCCATCTTGCATGCCTACGAAATCCTCCTGAGTGCTTCCAGATATTTACGATCGACTCTTTTAGATTTTTTCTTCAGATATTTGTTATTTAAATCCCCATTTTCTCCTTGTAATCTACCAATCATAGGATTCCTTAGTTAATAAGTAAGAACAAAGGGTGAATAACCTCATATATATAGTTTGTAATTTTCTTTACATAGACATCTTGGGAGCTTGTTCTCAGAGATAACTTTTTGTATAGTTTTGAAGGAAGTAATATACAGATCTTTTGCTCTGCCTTACCTACTCGCTTTGATTGTATTTTTCTTACTAACCAAACAAGCTCTGAGGATGTTTCCTCAGAGAATGAGTGGCTAGACTTTTTGTCTCTTGGAGCTAAGGTAGTTGGGTAAGGTGTCGAGTGCAAGAATTGGTAGTTTTGTTGTTTCAGTTTTTAGTGAAGAGAAAGTGTGACCCGTTAATGGTTTCTATGTTTTTAGTTAACTTAAAATGCCTTTAAATCACTTGGGCCAACACTTGGTAAGGCAAGTGATCTTCGTTCATTGAGATGCATTAGTTTATCTATTGCAAGCCTTTGGGAGGTGATTTGAAGGTAGGATTTTATAGAATTGCCAATACTTGGTAAGCTTTTAGACTCTAAGGAGACATTCATTAGTTATCTCTTACGAGCTTGAGAAGGGAAATCCAAGGTTAAGGATCACCTTGAATGGTAAATGCTAGGTGAGAGGCACGAGCCATTGCAATATGATTCGGTGAGAGGGATTTAGTGTTTGAATCCATAAAAGGGAAGCATTTGTACCACATCGGTTAGAGAATTAACTATATGTTAATTCTCTAATGCAAGGAAAAGAGTCAAGTGACCGGAACTCTTTTTTTGTATTAGGAGCCTGACCCTAGTGATCCTAAAACTCCAAGAAACTTTTCTTTATTAGTAATTTCAATTACTATTAGTTTTGGTTAGCTTAAAACCAATCCTTTTTCAACCAAAGATTATGTTTTCTTTTAAAGCTAACCTTGAAATGAAAAGCATCAATTCAACTTTGAATTAATTTCAATAGTAAGTTGAAAACCCTTCCTAGTGAACGATCCTAGAGCCACTATGCTATGCTAGTTGAGGTCATCCTAGTACATGGTGATATAGGTTATAAATTTTTTTGATTATTCCTGTCTGAGGGCTAAAATCAAGGTACACCAGCTAGGCACAAATCACTCATGACCGAGAGTTGTTCATGTCATCCACAACCTTGAATTATTGAAGATCTAAAGCCTTTAGCTTACAACCCATAGTCATTTATGTCAACCACAAACATGAGCTACTCATAACATCTAGAGCCTTGAGCTCACGACCTGGAGTCTTTCAAGTCAATATCAAACTTGAACTACTCATAGTATGTAGAGGTCTGAGCTCACGAGTCAGAGTCGTTCATGTCATTTATAGCCCTGAGTTGTTCATACTAATCTAGAGCCCTCAACTCACAGCCTAAAGTTGTTCATGTCAACCATAGCTCTAAGTTGTTCATAGTATTTCGAGCCCTGAGCTCATGACCCATAGCCATTCATGTCAACTACAGCCTAAAGCCGCTCATTGCATTTATAACTCTCAGCTCACAACCTGGAGTCATTCATATTAACCATAACCCAGATCTCTTCGTAGCATCTAGAGCCTTGAGCTCATGACCCAATGTCATTCAAGTCAACAACATGCCTGAGCTTATGAGCCAGAGTCATTCATGTCATCCACATCCCTGAGTTTTTCACAACATCAAGAGCCTTGAGATCATGAGTTGGAGTTGTTCAATTCAACCAAAGCCCTCAATTGTTGATAACATGTAGTGCCCTCAGCTCACAACCCATAGTTTTTCATGTCAACCACACTCCAGAGCTATCATACCATCTAGAGAATTGAGCTCATGACTTGGAGTCATTCATATCAACCATAACTTTGAGTTGTTCATAGCATTTAGAGTCTTAAGCTCATGACCTATAGTCATTCATGTTAACCATAGAACAGAGTTGTTCATAACATCTAAAACCCTGAGCTAACAACCTGAATTCGTTCATGTCAACCACAACCCTAAACTCTTCATAGTATCTAGAGGCCTGAGCTCATGATCTAGAGTCGTTCATGTTATTCGCAACCTTAAATTATTCATAAGATTAAGATCATTGAGATCATGACCTAGAGTTGTTCATGTCAATCACAACCTTGAACTATTCAAAACATCTAAAGCCTTGAGCTAATGACCCAGAGTCTTTGAAGTCAACAATAGCACTAAGTTGTTCATAGTATTTAGAGGCCTGAGCTCATGAGCCAGAGTTATTCTTGTCATCCATCCACAACCCAAAGTTGTTCATAGAATCTAGAGCCCTTAACTCATGACTTGGTGTTGTTCATGTTAACCATAACCTTAAGGTGTTCATAGTATCTATAAGTCTGAGCTCATGACCTAGAGTAGCTCATGTTATCCACATCCCTGAATTAATCATAGGATCTAGAGCCCTGAGCTCGAGACCTCGAGTCATTCATTTCATCGACAGCACTGAGTTGTTCATTTCATCTACAACCATTAGATCATGACTCAGAGTATTTCAAGTCAATAATGGACTTGAGCATTTCATAGTATCTAGAGGCTTGAGCTCTTGAGCTAGTGTCATTCATGTCATCCACAACCTTGAGTTGTTCATAGCATCTAGAGCCCTAAGCTCATGACCTAGAGTTGTTCATGTCAACCATAGCTCTAAGCTGGTCATAGCCTCTAGAGCCTTGAGCTCATGACTCGTGGTCATTCATGTCAACCATAGCTCTGAGCTGCTAATAGCATCTAGAACCCTAAGCTCATGACCTAGAATTATTCATGTCAACTACAACCCTGACCTATTCATAACATTTAGAGCCTTGAGCTCATGACCCAAAGTCATTTAACTCAACAACAAACCTAAGCTAGTCATAGTATCCAAAGGCGTAAGCTCATGAGCCGGAGTCATTCATGTCATCCACAACCCTGAGTTGTTCATAGCATTTAGACCCTTGAGAAGATGGGTTGAAGTTTTTCATGTCAATTATAGTCCTCAATTATTCATACCATCTAGTGCCTTGAGCTCATGATCCGTAGTTGTTCATGTCAACCGCACCACATAGCTATTCATACCATATAAAGACTTGAGGTCATGACCCAGAGTCATTAATGTCAACCACAAATCTTAGTTGTTCATAGCATCTAGAGCCTTGAGCTCATAACCTATAGTCATTCATGTCAACCATAGCCCAGAGTTATTCATAGGATCTAAGGCTCTAAGCTCACGACTTAGATTTGTTTGTGTTCACCATAACCCTAAGCTCTTCATAGTATTAAGAGGCCTGAGCTCATGTCTCAGAGTTGTTCATGTCATTCGGAACCCTGAATTATTCATACCATCAAGATTCTTGAGATCACAACCTGGAATTGTTCATGTCAATGACAACTTTGAGTTATTCAAAGCATTTAGAGCCTTGAGCTCACATTTTAAACTCTTTCAACTAAATAAGAGCCCTGAGTTATTCATAATATCTAGAGGCCTGAGCTCATGAGCCAGAGTCATTCATGTCATCCACAATCTAAAGTTGTTCATAGAATCTAGAGCCTTGAGTTCACGTCCTGGTGTCTTTCATGTCAATCACAACACTAAGTTGTTCATAGTATTTAGAGGCCCCAACTCATGACCCAAAGTAGTTCATGATATCCACATCCCTGAATTAATCATAGGATCAAGAACCCTGAGCTCATGAGCCCAAGTCATTCATTTCAACAATAACCCTAAGCAATTCATATCATCTAGAGCCATTAGCTAAAGACTCGAAGTATTTCAAGTCAATAATAGCCTTGAGCTGTTCATAATATCTAGAGGCCTGACCTCTTGAGCTAGAGTCATTCATGTCATCCACAGGCTTGAGTTGTTCGTAGCATCTAGAGCCCTGAGCTCACGACCAGGAGTTGTTCATGTCAACCATAACCCTTAGTTGTTCGTAGCATCTAAAGCCTTAAGCTCACAACCTGTAGTCATTCATGTCAACCACATCCCAAAGTTACTCATAGCATCTAGAACCTTGAGTTCATGACCTAAATTCAGTCATATCAACCATAGCCCTAAGTTATACATAGCATCTAAAGCCCTAAGCTCATAACTAGAGTGTTTCATGTCAACCATAAGCTTGAGCTATTCATAATCTCTAAAGGCCTAAGCTCATGACCCGGAGTCATTCATGTCATCCACAACCCGAACTTTTTCATAGGGTCTAAAACCCTTAGATC
Source organism: Vitis vinifera (assembly GCF_030704535.1). Taxonomy (NCBI): domain Eukaryota; kingdom Viridiplantae; phylum Streptophyta; class Magnoliopsida; order Vitales; family Vitaceae; genus Vitis; species Vitis vinifera. The sequence continues at coordinate 7,752,933 of NC_081812.1, forward strand.
ATGACCCGGAGTGGTTCATTTCAACCCCTAACCCTAAGTTGTTCATAGCATCTAGAGCCTTGAGCTGATGACCCAGAGTCTTTTAAATAAAAAATAACCTTGAGCTAGTGAAAGTATTTAAAGGCCTGAGCTCAAGATTCGGAGTCGTTTATGTCATCTACAGTTGTTCATAGCATCTAGAGCCTTAAGATCACGGGCTGAAGTTTTTCATGTCAACCACAACCTTGAGTTGTTCATAGTATCTAAAGGCCTAAGCTCATGACTTGGAGTCGTTCATGTCATCTACAACACTTAATTATTCATAGGATCTAGAGCCTTGAGCTCACAACTAAGAACCATTCATGTTAACCACAACCCTGAGCTACTCATAACATTTATAGCCTTAAGCTCACGACTTTCAGTCTCTCAAGTCAACATCAAGGTTTTTTGAATTCATAGTATGTAGAGGTCTGAGCTCATGAGTTGGAGTCGTTCATGTCATCCATAGCCCTGAGTTGTTCATAACATCTAGAGCCCTTAGCTCACGATCTAGAGTTGTTCATGTTAATTGTAGCTCATGACTTAAATTCCTTGATGTCATCCATAACCTTGAGTTTTTCATAGCATTTAGACCTCTGGGCTCACAACCGGAAGTCATTCATGTCAACCATAACCAAGACCTATTCAGGACATCTAGAGCCCTGAGCTCATGACCTAGATTCGTTCATATCATTCATAACCCTAAGTTATTCATAGCATCTAGAGGTTTGAGCTCATGATGCAGAATCGTTAATATCATCCACCACCCTAAGCAATTCATAGCATCTAAAGGCCTAAGCTTACGAGATCCTCAATCGTTCTTATCATCTACAACTTTGACTATTTTAGAGCATCTAGAGCCTTATGCTCATGACTCATAGCCATTCATGTCAACCAAATCCCTGAATCGTTCATAGCATCTAAAGGACTGAGCTCACGGGATCTCAAGTCTTTCATACTAGTCACAACTCTAGGTTATTCATAGCATCCAAAGCCTTGAGCTCCCAACCTGAAGCAGCTCATGTCATCTAGAGCCTTGAGTTGTTGATTACTACCCAAAAAGTGCTATTTTACACCTTTAATTCATTATGTTTTAAGCACTTTTGTGTAGTAGTTCTCCATCTTTATCCCAATTGGCATGTTAAGGACCTAGCAATGACTTCTAATCATATTTGTGGCTAGTTTTAGTGTTTTGACAGCTTTTTGGATGATTAAGACAAGCCAAGCAAAGGAGAGAAGCATAGAGAAGCAAAGAGAAAATGAAGAAAATAGAGGACAACAACTGCAGTCTTCCTTCGCACTTTTGTAGCACTTCCTGAAGTCCATTTTCTACATGCTATATACCATTTCAAATCTCAGGAAGTCAAGAATCCAACTCTTTAAACCGTGTATGATTTGGAACTGAAATGAGGAAGATATGGCCTTCGGAAGACAACTGCTCCAGGCTTGTGCGAAATTCGCACAACACCTTGAAATTCGCACAACACCTTCAGCTTGTGCGAAGCTTGTGCCAAATTCGCACAACACCTTCCAAATTCGCACAGCCCATGCGTGGTGTGAATTTTCCTCTGTTTTTGCCGACTCCACTTTAGATCTTTTCCTATGTATTTTTTGATGTAATTTCCTTTCTTATCCTTGTAACTAACCAATCACAAGCTTTTGCTTTTGTAAAGACTATATAAGGGGTGGAAATCACCTCTTGGAAAGAACATATGTGTTACATTTTACACTTAGTAAAATACAGAGCTCTCTCGTTTCCCTTTTCTCTTTACTATTTTCTTTTTCTTGGAAGCCAAACAACCTTTGAGGATGTTTTCCCAGAGGATAAGAGGCTAAACTTTTGGTTTCTTGGAGTGAAGGAAGCTAGGTGAAAAGTCCAGATGCAAAGGTGGAAGACTCCCGTGCATTAAATACAGGTAGTTGGAGTTCATAAATGGCTTCTAAATCTAAAGTTTTGCTTTAAATCCCTTAAAATCACTTTGAATGGCTAATACATGGTAAGCTTCAGGTCTCTGTGGATGCATATTGCTAGATCCATATCAGTCCATTAGTTATCATGTACTAGCCATTGGAAAGTGGTTCAAGGTGAAGACCCATAGTGTCTAAAGCCATTAATGGACCTTGACTACCATTTCTATTGACTTTTTATGGATTAAATCTTCATTGTTAAACCTATACCGGTTCAGGAAATAACTATAGGTTAAATCCCCAATGCGAGGAGAAAAATCCGGAATTTTCCACTTTGCATTCTGAACTTGATCCTAGCAACCTCTAGCTCCGGGAGACTTTCTTTCTTCCATTTTTACTTAGTTTAGTTTCAAACACTTTCAAAACAAATTTTATTTTCTTTTAAACTTTTAGTTTTTGATAAAGGAAATCATTAAATTCAATTTCTAATCTTTAGTATATCACTGGTAGAATGAAAACCCATCCCAGAGTTCGACCCTAGAGCCATTATGGTATAGTAGCTTTGCTACGCTAGTATGAGGTCATAGGTTTTATAAATGTTTTTGATTAAATGACCCGACTGGATTTTCACGCGAATCAAAATGGCGCCGTTGCCGGGGATGGTGCCACGATACAGTGATACAACCTTTTAGAGGCTACTTGTGATTTTCATCACAAGTTTGGTGAATTCCTTTTTTACTAACTTCATTTCCTTTCTTTTAATTTTAGAATTTCTTTTAATTATAAGGCCCCATATTGTGCCCCTCCTACCAAATTTCCATGGAATGGAAAGTGAGAATCCATATGCCCACATCAAGGAGTTTGAGGAGGTGTGCAATACTTTTAGAGAGGGAGGAGCTTCAATAGAGTTGATGAGACTCAAGCTATTCCCTTTTACTTTGAAGGACAAGGTGAAAATATGACTTAATTCTTTAAGGCCAAGGAGCATAAGGAATTGGGTTGATCTTCAGGCCGAATTTTTGAAGAAATTTTTCCCCACCCATAGGACCAATGGGTTGAAGAGACAAATCTCAAACTTTTCTGCAAAATAAAATGAGAAGTTCCATGAATGTTGGGAAAGGTATATGGAGGCCATCAATGCTTGTCCTCATCATGGCTTTGATACATGGCTCTTGGTGAGCTATTTTTATGATGGGATGTCTTTCTCCATGAAGCAAATTCTTGAAACAATGTGTGGGGGAGATTTTATGAGTAAGAATCCGGAAGAAGCCATGGACTTCTTAAGTTATGTATCTGAGGTAACAAGAGGATGGGATGAGCCTAACTCAAGGGAAATGGGAAGGATGAAAGCTCCTATAAATCCAAAGGGTGGAATGTACGTGTTAAGTGAAGACATGGACATGAAAGCTAAGGTGGCAACAATAGCAAGGAGGTTGGAAGAACTTGAGTAAAAAAAGATGCATGAAGTCCAAGCCATTTCCGAGACCCAAGCCCGTGTCATGCCATGCACCATTTGCCAATCATGTGATCATGTGGTAGATGAGTGCCCAACCATACCAGCTGTGAGGGAGATGTTAGGTGATCAAGCTAATGTTGTGGGGCAATTTAAGCCTAACAACAATGCACCTTATGGAAACACCTATAATTCAAGCTGGAGAAACCATCCAAATTTTTCTTGGAAACCAAGACCACCTCCATACCAACCACAAGCCCAAACCCAAGCACCTCAACAAACCTCTTCAGTGGAGCAAGCCATTGCGAACCTAAGTAAAGTCATGAATGACTTTGTGGGTGAACAAAAGGCAATCAACTCCCAATTGCACCAAAAGATTGAAATGTTGAGAGTTCTCAAATTAAGAGAATGGAGGGGATGAAAAATGATCTATATCAGAAGATAGATAATATTCAGTACTCCATCTATAGGCTTACCAACCTTAACACAGTGAATGAGAAAGGAAAGTTTCCCTCTCAACCAAGCCAAAATCCAAAGGGTGTTTATGAAGTTGAAACCCAAGAGGGGGAGTCTTCAAAGTTGAGGGAGGTCAAAGTTGTGATCACTTTGAGGAGTGGAAAGGAGGTTGATCAACCCTTGCCTAAGGTGAGGCAAGATGAAGAACTCATGTCAAAGAAAACCTTGGTTAAAGAGAGCAATAACCAAGAAGAGAAGAGTGGGAAGAAAAGTGCATCCAAATCAAGCATTGAAGAAGAGCCAAGGATAGTGATTAAAGAGGATATGATGAAGAAACATATGCCTCCCCATTTTCCTCAAGCTCTACATGGAAAGAAGGAAATCAAGAATTAATAAAAAATTCTTGAAGTTTTGAGACAAGTGAAGGTGAATATACCCTTACTTGATATGATCAAGCAAGTCCCCACATATGCGAAATTTTTAAAGGACTTGTGCACGGTCAAGAGAGGGTTACATGTGACAAAGAATGCATTCCTCACTGAGCAAGTAAGTGCTATCATTCAGAGTTAGTCTCCAGTTAAGTATAAGGATCCGGGATGTCCCACCATTTCAGTCAACATTGGAGGGACACATGTGGAGAAAGCTTTACTAGACTTGGGGGCAAGTGTGAATTTGCTCCCATACTCTGTGTACAAGCAACTGGGACTTGGAGGATTGAAGCCCACAACCATCACTCTCTCCTTAGCTGATAGGTCAGTCAAAATCCCAAGGGGGGTGATAAAGGATGTTCTAGTTCAAGTGGACAAATTCTACTATCCTGTGGATTTTGTGGTGCTTGATATTGATCCCACTGTTAAGGAAGCAAACTATGTGCCAATCATCCTTGGGAGACCTTTCCTGGCTATCTCCAATGCCATTATCAATTGTAGGAATGGGGTGATGTAGCTCACATTTGGAAACATGACCCTGGAACTAAACATATTCCACCTATACAAGAGGCATCTTCACCCTGAAGATGAGGAAGGATCAGAGAAGGTGTGCTTGATCAACACTTTGGTTGAAGAGCATTGTGACAAGAATTTAGAAGAGAACCTGAATGAAAACCTTGAAGTGCTTGAAGAAGGGTTACCTGAACCCTCTGATGTGCTAGCCATCATGTCTCCTTGGAGGAGAAAGGAAGAGATCTTACCCTTGTTCAATGAGGAGGACTCAAAAGGAGCAGCTAGGGAGGACCCTCCAAAGCTAGTTTTGAAGCCACTTCCTATTGATTTAAATGCAAACTTCATATGGGATCCGAGAAGCTAAATCCGGATCCAATTTTTTTGATGGACTTAGTCTTTCTAAAGACTAGCTAGTCCATATCTTTTTCTTTTATTTTTAGACTTGTTTTGATTTGTATTTTTGCCCTTAAGTTAATTCTAATGTGGTTTAAATTGGTTTTTGTGTTAACATGTAGGTAGGAAAGCTTGAAGAATGAAAACAAGGGAAAACAGGGGAGAAAAACCAAGACTCAGCAATTTTCGCACAACACTTCCTGTTGTGCGAAATTTTCGCACAACACATCCCTTGTGCGAATTTGCTTTTGTGCCAATTTTCAAAAAATGTGCGAACCTTGTGCGAATTCGTTTTTGTGACAAAATTTCAAAACCATGCTTTCTGTCTTAGAGAACCACAGGAATGCGAAATTCACACTTCCTCTTTAAAAGCCATGTTCTCCTCTTCAAATTCTAAGCTTCTTCTTCATTTCTCTCAACACCTCTCTTCCGATCACCCATTCCAATCCTTAAGCTCATCTCCTTCATCATCCCTCATCCTCAGCACCACCATGGCAGCCCATCTCCATAGCTCCACTCCATAGTCGCGGCCTTCACTATTCACCACAGTCCACTCCTTCAATTTTCAGCTCTATCTCCTTCTTCCACCATTAAAAACCCTTAAATTCTTCACTCAACACTCTAAATCCATCCCTCAACCAATCCCAACCTTGCTTATACCAAACCAAAGCCTCAAGCTAAGGATTCAAGCCACGGTTTCTTCATAAGAAACCCATTGCCGCCGGGTAGAGGAGCCTCCAAATTCCAAATTCTCTTCTTGAAAAGCTCCAATTTCCAAGCCTAGCCACCATGAAAAATCCTTTTCCTACCTTAGCCAACATTTCCCACCCTCAAAATCCAAAAAATTTCACCATTTGAACGAGCCTCAATTTTGCAAAAAGGCGGGTGAATAGTGCTTTGTGCGAAAAATTTGCACAACACCCCCCCTTGTGCGAAATTTTCGCACAACACCCCCCTTGTGCGAATTTTCAGTTTCTCCATCCCTACCCTCCCCAATCCCAAGCCTCTGAGCCTCATTTCATCGCTTTCTCATGCCTAAGACCCGAGGAGGATATACCTCAGCTCCCCAGAGCAGTCAAAGAGCTACCCCTGTGCGGGCCCCACTAGATGCGCCTCCACATTTAGGTGATTTTGGCCCTCAAAGCAGATACCATACGAGGAGAGCATCTGCCATGCCTGTGGCCCCTACTCAAATTCCACCTCGGAGTCCTCCTACAAAGAAAGCTAAGACTTCAGAGCCAGGAGAGTCCTCTAAAGCATCTCAGGATTCACAGTCTCAGCATCCTTCCACCAGGCGCCCTAGAGCCAGCTCGCCCATTGAGGGCAACTCCGATTGCCGGTCCAGAGCATTTCATGTCGAGGCATATTTTGATCACTCTATTTTACGACAGCAGACTGAGTTGCGGGATTCATACAGCCTACTTGAGAGGTACCATCTTGTACCCTTTATGACTCCGCCCCAGTTCTTTTATCCTCGAGTAGCTTTAGACTTTTACCAGTCTATGACTACTCGTGGCGTCCCGGTACCAGCCTCGATCCTTTTTACCATTGATGGACGCCAGGATATTTTGGGGGCTATACAGATTGTCGATGCTTTCCATATCCCTTATGCACCAGTAGATCCCACTGCATTTAGACGTTGGGCTCCACTTTCTGAGTGGGACATGGTTCGTATCCTATCTTGAGGGACATCTTCCCAGAGGACCATTTTCAGGAGGGAGCTTCTCCCAGGGATGCTCCTAGTTGATGTGGTGCTTCGCGCCAATCTTTTTCCTCTTCAGCATAGAGTGCAGAGGCAAGGGGCCATTCTAGAGGCATTATTTCGTATCTCTGAGGGCTACTACTTTGGCCTCCATCATTTGATTATGGCCGCTCTCCTCCATTTTGAGGAGAAGGTGCATACGCGGCGTCTTGCGAGGGCGGCCACCATTCATTTACTTTTCCCTCAGTTGCTATGCCATGTTTTGGCGCATATGGGTTTTCCTGCAGACCCTCATTCTGAGCCCCGCCGCCATTGTCGAGAGAGCTTCTCTCTTGACCAATGGGATCAGGTATGGCTCCATCAGCATTCCCCAGAACTTCCCGAGCCAAGGGAAGTCCCTCCTGCTCCGTCCACTTCAGCTCCTTCGGAGCCTGTACCAGAGGCATCATCATCCGATGCCCCACTTGCTGTTCCTCCTACCTCAGAGCTGCCTATCACTATCCTTGGTGCAGAGTACCGTGCCTTGCTCGCTTCTTTCCAGACTCTGACCACTACTCAGACGCCCATTATGGAGCGGATGGACCATTTCCAGCTTCGGCAGGACCAGCAGACTCTCATTCTCCGTGAGATTTAGCAGCACCTCGGTCTTTTGCCACCAGCTCCACCTGTAGCGGTGCCTTCCTCATATCCAGCAGAGGACCCCTCCTATCCACCAGAGGAGCCTACTACTTGATCATACGATCACTCCTCTCCCTTTTTGTATCTATATTCTACGTTTTTGGATGTCTTATATATTTTGGACCACTTTTATACTGAGATTGGATGTATTCCATGTTTATCTTGTATATTGTACTCTCTCAGTTTATATAGACATCTTCCTTTTTGTGTATTTTAGCTATTCCTTTTTATTTCCTCTAATCATCACTCTTATGATTTTTCTTTTCTTATGCAACATGTGGTTACTCCTGTTCATTCATAGTCCCTTACTATCAGGAGGTATCACTTCCTCCCTTTTATTATCACTTGCTTTTGGAACATTGGGGACAATGTTCATCCTAGTTGGGGGGAGAGTTGAGTAAGTAATTTGTTGAATTTTTGGTTAAGTTATTTTGCTAACAAATTTTTTGCAAACTCTCTTGATTTCTCAAAGATAAATTCTCAAAAGCAAATGGGAGAAATTAAATTCTTATCTTACTGCCATAGTCTCAGAGTTTGTATTATGCTTATTAAAGTTGATAAATTGTTGAAGCTCCTTTGATTTCAATTTTAAGTCTTCCACTCTAATCTTTTCACACACTGAACACATTAGATTCCAGTTATAAGATGAAAAACTTTCTCACCCCCTAAACTTAGGAAATTTTCGACTTTGTGCCATTGACCTCATTCTATTAGTGTTGGGACACCTTATAAAAGGCCAATGTGTCTTATGAAAAATTTGCTTCATTTGCTTTGAAACTCGAGCAAGGTCCGAGGGGTATATGGTGAAAATCTTTAAAGCCTGGTGCCCTAAGCCTTTACTGGTTGGGAGACACCGACCTCATTGCTCGTTACATGGGTGGATAGGTGGAGCATATACATCTTAAAAAAAATTAAAAAAATAAAAAAAAATGAAAAAAAATAAAAAAAGAAGAAGAAAAAGAGGTGTGTTCTTAGCCTTCTATATATGAGTTAGTGTTGCTAAAGTTAGAGAAAAACCTTAGTTGGGGGGAGAATATAGTTTGACATACTATAACTGGAAACTAAGCATCTTAACACTTAGATTTTTGTGGAAGATTAAGAGTTGACCCTTTGGGAGTGGAAATTATTTTGATACTCAAATTTGTATAATGCCCGCTCTTTGCATGTTGTGATAGGTAAGTTATTTGATGACTCTTGTTGATGATTGAGTTTTATATCCTTGACTTGCCATGTGAAAGTTTGATCCAATCATGCCACTTGATTATTTTTTGGAGTGATCAGCATGATTTTTTAAATTATTATATTATCTATTTATTTTTCTTTCTTTTTCTCTCCTTCATTGCTCAGGGACTAACAATGTGTCAGTTGGGGGGAGTGATTACTACCCAAAAAGTGCTATTTTACACCTTTAATTCATTATGTTTTAAGCACTTTTGTGTAGTAGTTCTCCATCTTTATCCCAATTGGCATGTTAAGGACCTAACAATGACTTCTAATCATATTTTTGGCTAGTTTTAGTGTTTTGACAGCTTTTTGGATCATTAAGACAAGCCAAGCAAAGGAGAGAAGCATAGAAAAGCAAAGAGAAGCAAAGAGAAAATGAAGAAAACAGAGGACAGCAGCTGCAGTCTTCCTTTGCACTTTTGGAGAACTTCCCGAAGTCCATTTTCTACATGTTATATACCATTTCAAATCTCAGGAAGTCAAGAATCCAACGCTTCAAGCTGTGTATGATTTGGAGCTGAAATGAGGATGATATGGCCTTCGGAAGACAACTGCTCCAGGCTTGTGCGAAATTCGCACAACACCTTCAGCTTGTGCGAAGCTTGTGCGAAATTCGCACAATGATTCATGCCTAATTGGTGTCTCAGCTGATTCATGTCCAGCTGGTGCTCCTTGATTGAGGGAGTAATCAACAAAATTTATAACCTATAACACCATACACTAGGGTAGCAAAGAAAAAACTACTATAGTATAGTGGCTCTAGGATCGTTCACTGGGAATGATTAACAAGCTATCAATGATACCAATTCAAAGTGAATTGGTCTTGTTTCATTTCAAGGTTAGCTTAAGAAATAAAACACAAACTTTGATTGGTAAAGGTTTAGACTTAAACTAACTAACACAACAAGTAATAGGAATAACTTAGGAAGAGAAACATTCCTTGGAGAGTTAGGTTCACTGGGGTGGTTCCTCATGCAAAAGACATAGCTCCGGTCAGATGGTTCATTTCCTCGCGTTAGAGATTCAACATATAGTCAATTCTCTAACCGGTGTTGTATAGAGACTCCTTCAATTAGATTTCACTTTAATTCTCTCACTGATGCAACTTGCAATGGTTTAAGCCTCTCACTAAGCCTTAACCATTCAAGGTGATCTTTAACCTTGGATTACCCGTCAAAAGCTCGCAAGAGATAACTAATAGATGCCTCCTAGGAGTCCAAAAGCTTACCAAGTGTTGGCTATTCTAGAAAATCCTACCTTGAAGTCACCTCCCAGAGGCTCGCAAGGGGTAAACTAGTGCATTTCCATGGTTGGAAATCACTTGCCTTACCAAGTGTTGGCCCAGGTGACTCTAAGGTGTTTTAAGCTAACTAAAAACATAGAAATCACTAAAGGATTTCACTTCCTCTTCATTACTAGCTAAAACCACAAAGCTTTGCATTCTTGCACTTGGAACCTTCCCCGGCAACCTTAGCTCCAAGGAACTAGAGGTTTAGTTACTCATTCTCTGGGGAAAACTCCTCAGAGAGTTCATAACTTAGTAATAAATAAAAAAATACGAAGTGAGAAGGTAAGGCAATACAAAGAACTGAACTTTACTTGCTCACCCAAAACTTTACAAAAGGATCTCCTCCCCGAGAACAGGCTCCCGAAAGGTAGATATATGAACATAATATAAAACTAATTATTACATAGATATTTTCTCTTTTTACTAACTTAAAAGCTAAGGAATCTTGTAATTGGTGGCTTACAAGGAGTATTTTGGGATTTAGACAACAAAAATCTGATGTAAAATATCTCCCAATGTCGGTAGCAAATATTGGGAGGCTTCAGGAACCATTTCGCAAGAGAAAATGGTGTCTGCGAGATTTCGCAGACACTCAAGAGGGCTGCGAAATCATTTCGCAACAACATGCTATCTTCGCAGGGCTGCGAAGTTGGCTTCCACCTTGAGGTTCCTAGCTTCCCTCTCGCGGTATATGTCGGGCAACTTCAGAAGGAAATACACCCTACTGTACAAAAAGGCTGCGGAATCACTTCGCAACAAAAGGGCGATTTCGCAGCACTTTGCAAAATGCTTCCTTCAGCTCAGAGTGATTGGCTTGCAATGGCTACAACTTCTTCGTTTCGACTCCGAATTGCACACCGTTTGAAGCATTGGATTTTTGACTTCCTGAGCTTTGAAATGGTATATAGCATGCATCAATTGGACTTCAGAAAGTGCTCCAAAAGTGGCTGCTACGACTGTCATCAAGAGTATGCTTCTTGGCAGATTCTCTTTACTTTTTCTCCTTGCATTCCGGATTCACTCTTGGAAAATGACTTCCAAGCTTTGCCCAAGATTCCTCAACACTCTCCTCAATCTTGAATTGCTTTGGTGATCAAATTACTAACAAAAACACCAAAACTTACACAAAGTGATTAAAATTGCTTTCAAGGGTCCTTAACATGCCAATTGAGTTAAAAGGCCAAAACTACTACTCAAAAGCGTTTAAAAGGATTAATTATAAGCTATCAAATAGCACTTTTTGAGTAGTAATCACACAACACCTTCCAAATTCGCACAGCCCATGCGTGGTGCGAATTTTCCTCTATTTTTGCCGACTCCACTTTAGATCTTTTCCGATGTATTTTTTGATGTAATTTCCTTTCTTATTCTTGTAACTAACCAATCACGAGCTTTTTCTTTTGTAAAGACTATATAAGGGGTGGAAATCACCTCTTAGAAAGAACATATGTGTTACGTTTTACACTTAGTAAAATACAGAGCTCTCTCGTTTCCCTTTTCTCTTTACTATTTTCTTTTTCTTGGAAGCCAAACAACCTCTGAGGATGTTTTCCCAGAGGATGAGAGGCTAAACTTTTGGTTTCTTGGAGTGAAGGAAGCCAGGTGAAAAGTCCAGATGCAAAGGTGGAAGACTCCCGTGCATTAAATACAGGTAGTTGGAGTTCATAAATGGCTTCTAAATCCAAAGTTTTGCTTTAAATCCCTTAGAATCACTTTGAATGGCCAATACATGGTAAGCTTCAGGTCTCTGTGGATGCTTATTGCTAGATCCATATCAGTCCATTAGTTATCATGTACGAGCCATTGGAAAGTGGTTCAAGGTGAAGACCCATAGTGTCTAAAGCCATTAATGGACCTTGACTACCATTTCTATTGTCTTTTTATGGATTAAGTCTTCATTGTTAAACCTATACCGATTCGGGAAATAACTATAGGTTAAATCCCTAATGCGAGGAGAAAAATCCAGAATTTTCCACTTTGCATTATGAACTTGATCCTAGCAACCTCTAGCTCCAGGAGACTTTATTTCTTCCATTTTTACTTAGTTTATGTTAGTTTAGTTTCAAACACTTTCAAAACAAATTTTATTTTCTTTTAAACTTTAAGTTTTTGATAAAGGAAATCATTAAATTCAATTTCTAATCTTGAGTATATCACTGGTAGAATGAAAACCCATCCCAGAGTTTGACCCTAGAGCCACTATGCTATAGTAGCTTTGCTACGCTAGTATGAGGTCATAGGTTTTATAAATGTTTTTGATTAAATGACCCGACTGGATTTTCACGCGAATCAGTTGTTTATACCATCCAAAGGCTAAGTTGTTCATAGCATTGAGAGCCCTGAGCTCATGACCTAGAGTAGCTCATCCCATCCATACTCCTTAGTTGTTCATAGCATCTAGAGCCCTAAGCTTACGACCTGGAGTCGTTCATGTGATTTTTTAGAGCTCCAAGCTAACGACCTGGAGTTGTTCATGTCATCCATAACCTTGACCTATTCATAGCATCTAGAAGCTTGAGCTCATGATGCAAAGTCATTGATATCATCCATATCACATAACGATTCATTTCAATTAAAGGCTTGGGGATCCTGAGTCGTTCATATCATCAACAAATCTGAGTTGGTCATTGCGTATAGAACGCTGAACTTGTGATGAAAAGTCTTTCATGGCAACCATAGCCTTGAGATGTTCATAATATCTAAAAGATTGAGCTCATGACCCGATGTTGTTAATTTCATCTAGAGCCTTGAGTTTTTCATACCATCTGGAGCCATAAGCTCACGACTCGAAGTCATTCATGCCAACCACAACCCAAAGTTGTTTATAGCATTTAGAGCCATGAGCTCACTTCTCGAAGTTGTTCATGTCATCCACAACCATAAGCTTTTCATAGCATTCAGAGCTTTGAGCTATTCGTAGCATCCAAAGCCCTAAGCTTACAACCCAGAGTAGCTCATCACATCCACACCCCTGAGCAGTTCATAGAATCTAGAGCCTTGAGCTTATGACCTAAAGTGATTCATAGCCCTGAGTTCACAACCTATAGTCATTCATGTCATCCACAACCCTCACCTATTCATAGCACCAATGTCTTAAGCTCATGAAGTAGAATTGTTCATATCATCTATATCCTATAGTGGTTCATACATCTAAAGGCCTGAGCTCACGGGATCCTAAGTTGTTCATATCATGTACAATTATGAGCTATTCATAGCTTCTAAAGCCTTGAGCTCACGACCCAGAGTCCTTCATGAAAACCACAGTCCTGAGGTGTTCAAAGTATCTAGAGGCCTAAGATCACCTCCCGGAGTCGTTCATATCATCCACAACCCTGAGTTGTTCATAACATACAGAGGCTTGAGCTCATGATGCAAAATCATGAATATCATCTACCTCTTGAGGGATTCAAAGCATCTAAAGGTCCAAGCTCATGGGATATTGAGTAATTCTTATCATCCACAACTCTTAGTTGTTCATAACATCTAGAGCCCTAAGCTCATGGGATCATGAGTCATTCATATCATTTAGAACTCTAGGTTATTCATAGCATCTAAAGGCCCGAGTAGATGACTTGGAGTAGCATATGTCATCCACAACTCTGAGGTGTTCATAGAATCTGGACCACTGAGCTTTTCATGGCATCCAGATCTTAGAGCTCATGACCTAGAGTAGCTCATCCAATCCCCACCCCTAAGCGGTTGATAACATCTAGAGCCCTAAGCTTATGACTTATAATCGTTCATGTTAACCACAACCTTGAGTTGTTCATATTATTTAAATCCCTAAGCTCGTGACCTGGTGTCGATCATGTCATCCATAGCCCTAAGTTGTTCATAAAATTTAGAGGCTTCATCTCATGACCTAAAGTCTTTCATGTCAACCACAACCCTGAATTGTTTATAGTATCTAAAGCACTGAGCTCATAACCTAGTGTTGTTCATGTCATCCATAGACTTAAGTGGTTCATAACATTTAGATGCTTGAGCTTATGACGCAGAATCATTCATGTCATCCATAGTCCTGATCTATTCATTACATCTAGAGCCCTAAGCTAATGACCTAGAGACTTTCACATCATCGACAAGCATCTCATGTTTATATCATCTAAGGCCTTGAGTTAACAATCCAAAGTCATTTATGTCAACCACAACCCAAAGTAGTTCATAACATCTAGAGCCTTGAGCTCAAAACCTAGAGGAGCTTATGTCATCCACAACCCTACATTGTTCATAGCATCTAGAGCCATGAGCTCATGACTCGGAGTAGCTCATGTCATCCACAACCTTGATCTGTTCATAGCATTAAGATGCATCACCTCACGACTTAGAGTTATTCATGTCAACCACAACCTAAAGCTATTCATAACATCTAGTGCCTTGAGCTCACAAACCAGAGTAGCTCATGTCATTCATACCCTTAAGTTACTAATAGCATCTAAAACCCTAAGCTCGTCACCTAGAGTCATTCATGGTAACCCTAACCTAAAGCTATTTATAGCATCAAGAGCTCCAACCTCATGTCTTGGAGTCATTCATGTGAACCACAACCTACAGTTATTTATAACATCTAGAGCCTTGAGCTCACAACCGACAGTCATTCATTTCATCCACAACCTTGAGTTGTTCAAAGCATCTAGAGCCCTGAGCTTATGACTTAGAGACTTTCATGTCATCGATAGCCTTGAGCTATTTATAGCATCTAGAGTCTTAAGCTCATGACCCAAAGTCGTTGATGTCAACTACAACCCAAAGCTATTTATAGCATATAGAGCCTTGAGCTCACAACCTAGAGGTGCTCATGTAATCCACAACCCCGAGTTGTTCATAGCATTTAGAGTCACAAGCTCATGACCTAGAGTAGCTCATGTCATATATAACCCTGAGCCACTCATAGCATCAAGAGCCTTGAGATCAGAATCCATAGTCTTTTATGTCATCGACAACCTTAAGTTATTCATAGCAATAAGAACCCTAAGCCCACAACCTAAATTTGTTCATGTAAACCATAACCCAGAGTTGTTCATAGTAACTAGTGCCTTAAGCTAACGAACCAAAGTAACTCATGTCATCCATAACCTTGAGCTATTAATAGCATCTAGAGCCCTGAGCTCACGACTTGAATTCATTCATGTCAATCACATCCTACAACTATTGATATCATCTAGAACCCCGAGCTTATGATCTAGAGTCATTCACGTCAACCATAACCCAGATTTCTTCATAGCATCTAGAGCGTTGAGCTCACAACCCGGAGTCTTTCATGTGAACCATAACCAAGAGTTGTTCATTGCATCTAGGGCATTGAGTTCATGACCTAGAGTCATCTATGCAATTCACAGTTCTGAGCTGCTCATAGAATATAGAGGCCTGAGCTCACTACCTGGAGTCGTTCATGTCATCGATAACCTTAAGTTGTTCGTATTACCTGGAGCCAAGGGCTCACTCCTCGGAGTCATTCATGTCAACTACAACCCAGAGTTGTTCATGGCATCTAAAGCCCTGAGCTCACAACCCAGAGTGGCACATGTCATCGACAATCTAAGTTGTTCATAACATCTAGAGCCTTAAGCTCATGACTTAGAGTCATTCATGTCAACCATAGCCTTGAGATGTTCACAATATTTACAGCCCATAGCTCATGACCTTAAGTCATTCATGTCATCCAAAACCCTGACATGTTCATAGCATTTAGAGGCCTAAGCTCATGACCCCGAGGAGCTCATGTCATCCATAATTCCAAGTCATTCATAACATTTAGAGCCCTAAGCTCACAACCTAGAGTAGCTCATGTCATTCACAACACTAAGTTGTTCATATCATTGAAAGCCCTGACCTCATGACCTGTAGTATTTTATGTTAGTGACAACCCTGAGCTATTCATAACATTAAGAGCCCTCTGCTCATGACCTAAAGTCATTCATGTCAAGCACAACCAAGAGCTATTGATAGCATCTAGTGCCATGAGCTCACGAACAAGAGTAGCTCATGTCATCAACAGCCCTGAGCTATTCATAACATATAAAGTCCGAAGCTCACACTCGGAGTTGTTCATGTTGACCACAGCCCAAAGTTGTTCATAACATATATAGCCTTAACCTGAAGACCTAGAGTCGTTCATATCAACCATAACCTAGAGCTGTTCATAGCATCTATGGCCTTAAGCTTGCTACATAGACTCATTCATCTCAACCAACACCCAAAGTTATTCATAGCATCTAGAGTCTTGAGCTCATGACCTAGAGTAGCCCACGTTATCCTGAGCCTTAAGATATTCATAGCATCTAGAGCCCTAAACTCATGACTAAGAGTTGTTCAATCAACCATAGCCTTGAATTGTTCCTAGTATCTAAAGCCCTAAGCTCACAACCTGTTGTTTTTCATGTCATCAACAGCCTTGAGCTCTTAACAGCATCTAAAGCCCTAAGCTCATAACCTAAAGTCATTCATGTCAACCACAACCTAGTGTTGTTCATAGCATTTAGAGCCATGATCTCAGAACCCAGAGCATCCCATGTTATCCACATCCTCAAGCCATTCTTTGCATCTAGAGTCCTCAGCTCATGACCTGAAGTCATTCATGTCAACCACAACCCATATATGTTTATAGCGTCTAAAGCCCTGACCTCGTGACCAAGACTCTTTCATGTCATCCATATCCCTGAGCTATTCATAGCATATAGAGCTCGAAGCTTATGATATAGTGCCATTCATGTCAAACACAACCCAACGTTGTTCTTAGCATTCAGAGCCCTAAGCTCACAACCCAGAGTAGCCCATGTTATCCACAATCCTCCACTATTCATTGCAACTAGTGCCTTAATATCACAACCTAGGGTCGTTCATGTCAATTACAACTCTGAGTTGTTCATAATATCTAGAGCCTTGAGATCAAGACCCATAGTATTTCATGTCATTGCTAGCCCTGATTTGTTCCTAGCATTAGGAGCTGTCAGCTCACAAATCGGAGTCATTCATGTCAATCACAACCCAGAGTTGTTCATAGTATCTAAAGCCTTGAGCTCACAATCTAGAGTAATTCATGTTAGCAATAGCCTTGAGCTATTAATAGCATTTAGAGCCCTATGCTCACAACCTAGAGTTATTCATTTCAACCACAACTTAGAGTTAAGAGCTAGAGTGGCTGATGTCATCCATAAGCCTGAGTTGTTCATAGGATCTAGATCTTTGTGCTCCCGACCCAGAGTCTTTCATGTCAGCCATAACCTAGAGTTGTTCAGTGCATCTACGATCCTGAGCTCACGACCTAGTGTCGTATATGTCTTCACGACCCCTGATCTATCCGTAGAATCTAGAGCCTAAGCTCACAACCCTAAGTCTTCCATGTCATCGACAACCCAGAGCTATTCATATAGTCCAGACTTTAAGCTCACAACTTGAAGTCGTTCATGTCAACCACATCTAAACTTTGTTCATAGAATTTAGAGCCTTGAGCTCATGATCCAGAGTAGCCCATGTTATCCACAACTTCGAGGTGTTCTTAGCATATAAAGCCCTAAAATAATGACCCGTAGTCATTCATCTCAACCATAGCACAGAACAATTCATTGAATCTAGCCTTGACTTGTTCATAGCATTTAGAGCCTTGAGCTCATGACATGAAGTCGTTCATGTAAACCACAACCCAATGTTATTCATAGCATCTAGATTGCTAAGCTCACGACCAAGAGTAGCCCATGTTATCCACAACCCTTAGTTGTTTATAGCAACTAGAGCCTTGAGCTCACAACCTAGAGTAGTTCATGTCAACCATAATGTTATTTATTTCATAGTATGTATAGTCATGAGCTCATAACCTATAGCCTTTCATGTTATCGATAACTCTGAGTTGTTCATAGCATCAAGAGCCCTAAGCTCACTTCCTTGAGTCATTCTTGTCAACCATAACTTAAAGTTGTTCATAGCATCTAGAGCCTCGAGCTCATGACCCAAAGTCATTCATGTCAACCATAGCCTAGAGTTGTTGAAAGAATTTAAAGCCATGAGCTCATGACTCAGAGTCTTTCATGTCAACCATAACCCTGAGTTGTTCATTGCATCTAGAGCCTAGACCTCAGAAGTGAGAGTCGTTCATGTCATCCACAACCCTGACCTATTCATAGAATCTATAGCCCTATGCTCACAACCCTAAGTCTTTCATGTCATAAAAACCCTGAGCTACTCATAGCATCTATATCCATGAGCTTACAACTCGGAATCGTTCATGTCAACCACATCCTAAAGCTTTTTATAGCATCGAAAGCCTTGAGCTCACGACCTAGAGTGCTTCATATCATTGATAGCATTGAGCTATTCATAGAATCTAGAGCCATGAGCTCATGACTTAGAGTCTTTCATGTCAACCACAAGCTAGAGGAGTTCATTGCATCTAGGGCCTAAAGCTCAAGACCGAGAGTCATTCATTTCATCCACAACCCTAACATGTTCATAGAATTTGGAGCCCTAAGTTCATAACCCAGAGTCTTTCATGTCATTGACAACCCTGAGTTGTTCATAGAATCTAGAGCCTTGAGCTCATGACTCGGAGTCCTTCATGTCAACCACAGTCAAAAGTTTTTCATAGCATCTAAAGACCTAAGCTCACGACCTTAAGTCGTTCATGTCAACCACAACCCTATGTTGCTAATAGAATCAAGAGCCTTTAGATAACGACCTGGAGTCTATCATGTCATTGGGAACCTTGAGTAGCTCATAGAACCTAAAACCGTGAGCTCACCCCCTAGAGTTATTCATGTCAACAACATCTAGAGTAGTTCATAGCAACTAATGCTCTAAGCTCATGACCCAAAGTGGCACATGTCATTGACAAACCTGAGCAGTTGATAGCATCTAAAGCCTTGAGCTCACGAACCAGAGTAACTGATGTTATCCACATCCCTGAGCCATTATTTACATCTAGAGTCCTCCTCTCAAGACCTATAGTCATTCATGTTAACCACAACCCAGAGCTATTCATAACATTTAGAACCTTGACCTCACGACCTAAAGCCTTTCGTGTCATCAATAGCCATGAGCTATTCATATCATTTAGAGACTTGACCTCATGACATAGAGTCGTTCATGTCAACCATAACCCAACGTTGTTCATTGCATCTAGAGCCCCATGCTCATGAGCTAGAGTAGCTCGTGTTATCCATAACCCTGAACTGTTTATAGCAACTAGTCCCTTGAGCTCACGACCAAAAGTCGTTCATGTCAACCACAACTCTGACTTGTTCATAGTATCAAGAGCCTTGAGCTCATGACCCATAGTCTTTCATGTTATTGACAACCCTAAGTTCTTCATAGCATCAAGAGTCCTAAGCTCATCACCCAGATTCGTTCATGTCAACCATAACCTAGAACTGTTCATAGCATCTTAAGCTTTGAGCTCACAAGCAAGAGAAGCTAATTTTATCCACAGCCCTTAACTATTAATAGCATCTACAGCCCTAAGCTCACGACCTGAATTCATTCATGTCAACCACAACCCAAAGCCATTCATAGCATCTAGAGCCTTAAACACAAGACCTAGAACGACTGATATCATCAACAACCCTAAGTGTTCACAACATCTAGAGCCCTAAGATCAAGAACCAAAGTCTTTCATGCGATCGACAACCCTGAGCTATTCAAAACATCTAGAGCTTTGAGCTCATGACCTCGAGTTGTTCATGTCAACCACAACCTAAATTTGTTCATAGCATTCAAAACCTGGATCTCACAACCAAATTAGCTCATGTCATTGACAATCCTGAGTTGTTCATAGCATTTAAAGCCTTGAGCTCAGGACCAGGAGTCGTTTATGTCAACCACAACCCAAAGCTCTTCGTATCATCTAGTGTCTGGAGCTCATGTCATCTGCATTCTTGAGTTGGTAATAGCATCTAGAGCCCTAAGCTCACAACCCAAATTCATTTATGTTAGCCAGAATCCAACGTTGTTCATAGCATTTAGAGCATTAAGTTCATGACCTATAGTCATTCATTTCAACCACAATGTAGAGTTATTCATAGAATCAAGAGCCTTGACCTCATGAATTAGAGTTGTTCATGTCATCCATAACCCTAACTTGTTCATAGCATCTAGAGCCCATGAGCTCATGACATGAAGTCATTCTTATCAAAGACAACCCAATGTTGTTCATAGCATTTAGAGCCTTGAGCTCACAACTAAGAGTATCCCATGTTATCCACAACCCTTAGTTGTTCATAGCATCTATAGACCTAAGATCACGACCTAAAGTACCTTATGTCATCCACAACCCTAAGCTATTAATAGCATTTAGAGCCTAGAGCTCACAACTCGAAGTTGTTCATGTCAAGCATAACCTAGAGTTGTTCATAGCATTTAGAGCCCTGGGCTCAATACCTTGAGTGGCTAATGTTGTCCATAGCCCTGAGTTGTTCATAGCATCTAAAGCCATGAGCTCAGAACTTAGAGTTTTTCATGCCAACCACAACCTAGAGTAGTTCATTGCATTTAGGGCCATGAGGTCACAACCTAGAATCGTTCATGTCATCCACAACTCTGAGTTTTTCATAGCATCTAGAGCCCTAAGCTCACGACACAGAGTCATTCATGTCAACCACAACCTAACATTGTTCATAGGATTTAGAGCCCTGAGCTCACAACTAAGAGTATCCCATGTTATTTGCAACTCTTCGTTGTTCATAACAACTAGAGACTTAAGCTCATGATCGAGAGTCGTTCATGTCAACCATAAATTTGAGCTGTTCATAGTATCTATGGCGTTGAGTCCATGAACTGTAGTATTTCATGTCATTGATAGCTCTAAGTAGTTTATAGCATCAAGAGACATGAGCTCACGACCCGGAATCGTTCATCTCAACCTTAGCCTGAAGTTGTTCATAGCATCTAGAGCCCTAAGCTCATGACCTAGAGTACCTCATGTCTTCCATAACCCTGAGCTATTAATAACATCAAGAGCTTGGAGCTCACTATTCAAAGTCGTTCATGTCAACCATAACCTAGAGTTGTTCATAGCATTTAGAGCCCTGAGTTTAAGACCTAGAGTGGCTAATGTCATCCATAGTCCTGAGTTGTTCATAGCATCTAGAGCCATGAGCTCACAACTCGAAGTCTTTCATGCCAACCATAGCCTACAGCTGTTCATTGCATCTAGGGCCCTAAGCTCATGACCCATAGTCGTTCATGTCATCCACAACTCTAAGTTATTAATAGAATCTGAAGCCATGAGCTCACGAATCAGAGTCATTCATGTCAACCATAACATAAAATTACTCATAACATATAAAGTGATTCGTGCCCAGCTGGTGTATGTCCTATTGATTGGTGCTCAATCAACTGGTGTACCTTGATTTCGATACTCAGATGGGAGTAATCAAAAAAATTTATAACCTATTTCACCATATACTAGGATAGCCTCAGCTAGCATAGCATAGTGGCTCTAGAATCGTTCACTGGGAAGGGTTTTCAACTTACTACTGATATTAATTCAAAATTGAATTTGTGTTTTTTCATTTCAAGGTTAGCTTTAAGAGAAAACATAATCTTTGGTTGAAAAAGGATTGGTTTTAAGCTAATAAAAAATAATAGTAACTAAAATTACTAATAAAGAAAAGCATTTCTTGGAGTTTTAGGATTACTGGGGTCAGGCTCCTAATACAAAAACAGAGTTTCGGTCACTTGAATCTTTTCCTCGCATTAGAGAATTAACATATAGTTATTTCTCTAACCGGTGTGGTACAAGGGCTTCCCTTTTATGGATTCAAACACTAACTCCCTCTCACTGATTCATCTTGCAATGGCTCGTGCCTCTCACCTAACATTTGCCATTCAAGGTGATCCTTAACCTAGGATTTCCCTTCACAAGCTCGCAAGAGATAACTAATGGATGTCTCCTTAAAGTCCAAAAGCTTACCAAGTGTTGGCTATTCTAGAAAATCCTACCTTCAAACCACCTCCCAAAGGCTCATAAGAGATAAACTAGTGCATCTCAATGGACGGAGATCACTTGCCTTACCAAGTGTTGGCCCAGGTGATTTAAAGGCATTTTAAGTTAACTAAAAACATAGAAACCATTAACAGATCACACTTTCTCTTCATTAAAAGTTGAAACAACAAAACTTCCAATTTTTGCATTCGACACCTTACTTAGCTTCCTTAGCTCCAAGAGGCAAAAAGTCTAGCCACTCATTCTTTGAGGAAACATCCTCAGAGCTTGTTTGGCTAGTAAGAAAAATACAATCAAAGTGAGTAGGTAAGGTAGAGCAAAGCTCTATATATTACTTCCTTCAAAATTATACAAAAAGTTATCTCTACGAACAAGCTCCTGAGATGTCTGTGTAAAGAAAATTACAAACTATATATATGAGGTTATTCACCCCTTTGTTATTACTTATTAACTAAGGAATCCTATGATTGGTGGATTACAAGGAAAGAATGGGGATTTAAACAACAAATATATGAAGAAAAAAATCTAAAAGAGTCGATTGCAAATATTTGGAAGCACTCAGGTGGATTTCGCAGGCATGCAAGATGGGCTGCGAAATTTTGCAAGCTAAAAGTCTCCATTTCGCAGCCAAATGCTGATTCCGCAGCTACGAAATTGGCCTTTAGCTTGGTGTGATTGGCTTTCAATGGCTATAACTTCTTCATTTCAACTCCGATTTGTGAACCGTTTGAAGCGTTGGATTCTTGACTTCCTGGGATTATAAAAGACATATAGTATACATTAAATGGACTCCAGGAAGTGCTCTAAATGTGTCTAATAGTTTCTGTCCTCTTGAATTCTTCATGTTAGATTTCTCTCTTTGCTTTCCCTCCTTGCATTCATGATTTGCTTTTGGCAAAGGACTATAGAGCTTCAAAGATTGGGTTCTTAATATAAATGAGCTTCCAATTGCTTTGCCATGGATTCTATAGAAC
The DNA here is from genome assembly GCF_030704535.1 of Vitis vinifera. Classification (NCBI taxonomy): domain Eukaryota; kingdom Viridiplantae; phylum Streptophyta; class Magnoliopsida; order Vitales; family Vitaceae; genus Vitis; species Vitis vinifera. Next base: position 7,775,903 of record NC_081812.1, read on the forward strand.
TCTCTTCTATCTTGGATTATTTTGGTGATAAAAAAGCTATCAAAAACACCAAAACTTAACACAATTTGATTAGAATCGATTGCAAAGGTACTTAATATGCTAATTGAGTTAAAAGGTAATAACTGCTACTCAAAAGTGTTTAAAAGAGTTAATTACAAGCTACAAAATAACACTTTTTGAGTAGTAATCATAAAGCCCTGAGCTTATGAGCCAAAGCTATTCATGTCAACCACTACCCAATGTTGTTCACAACATTTAATGCCTTGAGCTCTCGAACCAGGGTAGCCCATGTTACCCACAACCCTATACTATTCATAGCAACTAGTGCCTTAAGGTCAAGATAAATAGTCGTTCATGTCAACCACAACTCTGAGTTGTTCATAGTATCAAGAGCCCTTAGCTCATGACCCATTGTCTTTCATGTAATTGACTACACTAAGTTGTTCATAGCTTTAAGAGCCCTAAGCCCATGACCCGGAGTTGTTCATGTCAACAACAACCTAGAGTTGATGATGACCTAGAGTAGCTCATGTCATCCACAACCCTAAGCTGTTAATAGCATCTAGAGCCTTGAGCTCACAAACCGGAGTCATTCATGTCAACCATAACCTAGAGTTGTTCATAGCATCTAAAGCCTTAACCTCAAGACCCATAGTGGTTGATGTCATCCACAATCCTAAGTTGTTCATAGCCTCTAGAGTCATGAGCTCACAACCCGAAGTTTTTTGTGTTAACACCAACCTAGAGTTATTCATTGCATCTAGGGCCCTAACCTCATGACTCAAAGTCGTTATTGTTATCCACAACCCTGAGTAGTTCATAGAATCTAGAGTCATAAGCTCGTGACCTGAAGCCTTTCTTTTCATCAACAACCCTGAGTGCTTCGTAGCATTTAGAGCCTTGAGCTCACAACCTAGAGTTGTTCATGTCAACCATAACCTAGAGTTGTGCATAACATCTAAAGCCTTGAACTCAGGACTGAGAATGGCTCATGGCGCCAATGGCCTTGAGTTATTCATAGCATCTAAAGGCATGAGCTACTGACTTAGAGACATTCATGTCAACCATAACCTAAAGTTGTTAATGACATCTAGAGCCCTGAGCTCAAGACCTAGAGTTGCTCATGTCATCCACAACCTTGAGATGTTCATAGCATATAGAGCTCTAAGCTCATGACCTAAAGTATTTCTTGTCAAGAACAAATCAAAGTTGTTCATTGAATCTAGGGCCCTAAGCTCATACCCAAGAGTCATTCATATCCTCCATAACCCTGAGTTGTTCATAGAATCTAAAGCCTTGAGCTCATGACTCGGAGTCTTTCATGTCATCGAAAACCTTGAGTTGTTCATAGATTCTTGAGCCCTGAGCTCACAACTCTTAGTCTTTCATGTTATTGACAACCCTGAGTTGTTCATAGCATCTAGATCCCTAAGCTCACAAATCAGAGTATTTCATTTCAACCATACCCATAGTTGTTCATAGCATCTAAAGCAGGCTCACGTCCCAAAGTGGCTAATGTCATTGATAACCCTGAGGTGTTCATTGCATCTAAAGCCCAAATCTTATGACCTAGATTCGTTCATACCAGCCAGAGCCTAGAGCTATTCACAGCATCTAGAGCCCTAAGCTTAAGACCCAGAGTGGTGCATGTCATCCATAGCCTTGAGTTGTTCATGGAATCTAGAGCCTTGCGGTCATGACCCGGAGTCTTTCATATCAATGAAAACCCAAAGCTATTCACTGCATCTAGGGCCTTAAGTTGACTGTAGACCCTCAATTTTGTCCCTCGACACTGACATTTATCCTTCTGGTGTCACATCCACCTATCGTTCGCATATGACACCACTGGGGCCCCTTTTGGGCTTAGTCGGTGTCCGAGCCTCGTGTGGGTTTGTGTGTGGTCCATTGTGGTGCATATGTGGTTCATTTAGGAGGGTCACCATGGCCATTTTCCTAGTCGTTCACATCACGCTATAGGAAGGAAGTGGGGTCATCCCGATGTTTTAGCTTAGTTGGGGTTTATAGGGGCATGTTGAGGTTCGGAGCACTCAAGCTTGTTTTGATTGTATCTCCCTCATCCAAACTTGGAATCAAGAACCGTTTCTTTTTATGGATTCCTTATTCTTCCAGGAACATTCTATAAAAGTTTTAAAAATTTTCTCCATCGGGTCGACCAGTTGCCATCCGGTTCAGCCGGTTCAGCCGGTTCATTGAGTCAGCTGAGGTAAAACACTAATTCTAGTAATTTTGAGGCCCAAATCCTACATGGCTCAGGCCCATAAGCTCCAGATTGGTTTTGGGCAATGTTGTGGGTCCATTTTAGGCCTTGGTTTGGGTTTCTTGCAGCCCACCACGAATCCATATGGATTCTTGGTGGTGAAGCAAGCTGAAAAAACTGAAGGGAGTGAGCTGGCCTTGTAAGTCTAAGATAAGTAATGAGGGGTGTGGTTCCCATGCTGATGAAGGGAATTTCGGTGCTGAAGGGGAAGGAACCCAGGAGGCTCAAATGCTAAGAGGGGTATGAGTATAAAAGGTGAGAGGATAGGAGAGCAAAGGACCTTGGACATTTTGGAGAGGGGAAATTCTGCTGGTGAGAAAAACAAAAGGTCAGTAGCATCTTCTGAGTTGAGAGTGTGGGGAAAGCTTCAGCACTGTGGTTTTTTTTAAGAGGAGAGTGACAGCCTCTCAGTTTTGGAAGTCATCATTGGCATGCATGGATCATATTTGGTGTAGATTCTAAGGTAAGCATGCTGAAGTTTCTTTACTTACAACTTATCTTCCTCGTCTTCATATGCTTTTTCTCCTTCCTCATCATCTTTTCTTCCCTTTGATATGAAGATTGTATTGCTTGGGTGTGGACAATAAAGGCCACACATGATTGTTGTTGTTTGCTTCCTTAATCACTTAGGAATTTCCTGACCGAATTTGGGATTTTTTACCAACCGGATGAATCGGTTTGGAACCGGTTCAGTACCATAGCTGGCAGCCTCTGTCAGCCATGAGGAACACTTTCCTTTCTTTGTCTGGTTCTCACTCATCCGGGCTCGGAATTGAGAACCGTTTCTTTTGTTTGCTTCCTTAATCACTTAGGAACTTTCTGACCGAATTTGGAATTTTTTACCAACCGATTGAACCGGTTTGGAACCGGTTCAACCTGTTCAGCACCATAGCTGGCAGCCTCTGTCAGCCATGAGGAACACTTGCCTTTCTTTGTCTGGTTCTCACTCATCCAGAGTTGGAATTGAGAACCGTTTCTTTTGTTTGCTTCCTTAATCACTTAGGAACTTTTTGACCGAATTTGGGATTTTTTACCAACTGGCTAAACCGGTTTGGAACCGGTTCAGCACCATAGCTGGCAGCCTCTGTCAGCCATAAGGAACACCTACCTTTCTTTATCTGGTTCTCACTCATCTGGGCTCGGGATTGAGAACTGTTTCTTTTGTTTGCTTCCTTAATCACTTAGGAACTTACTGACCGAATTTGGGATTTTTTATCAACCGGATGTACTGGTTGGGAATCGGTTCAATCGGTTCAGCACCATAGCTGGCTGCCTCTTTCAGCCATAAGGAACACCTGCCTTTCTTTGTCTGGTTCTCACTTATCCGGGCTCGGGATTGAGTGTCGTTTCTTTTGTTTGAATCCTCACTCATTAGGAGTGTTCTAGAAAAATTTGGGAATTCTTCTCAATGGGTTGTACCAGTTGAGAACTAGTTAAACCTGTTTTGTTGGAGGACTTTAGGTAGCCCTCGATTTTGGCATTTTTTCGAGCCCTTATCCATGGGGGCTCAAACCCATTTGCTATAGGGCACTTGAGAGCCATCTTGAAGGTTTAAGTCAATATTTGATTTCAGTTAGTATGGGCAATTTTGAAGTTATGGGTGGTGTGGTCTAGATGAGTCTAGTTCAATTTGTATGACATTTGGGGAGTCCCTTACCTCATTTCAACCAGCTATCCTCCTTTTTGGCACAAGCTTTGATGCTTGATTTTGAATACATGTTGCGTGACTGACTCACCCTCTGCTACAACGCTTGGCTAGGGACCACAAGTACGCATCGTTGGCTTTGGTTGTTGAATTCATATGCATGCATGGTGCTTAATCTTGAATGTTTGTTATGTGTTTATCTGTGTTTGGCTGACCTTTTATGCAGCACTTGGCTAGGGACCACAGGTATGCACCCATTGTTTTGTTTGGTTGAATTCATATGCATGCCAAATACCAATTAGGATTGTGTGATTCATGACATCTATTTAGCCTAGGGTTTCATTTGACCTTTGGCCCATATGCTCCCGCATACCCAATTCATTAGTAAAGACCGAGTTTCGGGCCTAGAGGGGTGCTACCTCGCATGAGGTACCTTCCCAACGGGTAACCTGATCCCCGGACCCAGAATCTAGTTTTCGTAGACCGTTTTTTTCCATACTGGGGTCATTAGGGGTTTTTGTTCTTACTTAATTTTTTCCCATTTTAAAAACAAAAATAAAAAGTAAGTGGCGACTCCAAACAACATCGTTCCTCATCGGGGGCGGGTTTTTCAAAACTGGAAAACACCAACTTTTTCATTTCTTTCTTTTCTTTTAAAAGCGAGTCGCGTCGGTCTGGTGGATCGGGTGAGGGTCCACATTGACGACCTAGAGTCATTCATGTCATCCATAGCTCTGAGAAGTTCATAGCATATAAAGCCTTAAGCTCATGACCAAAAGTCATTCATGTTAACAACTACCTAGAGTTGTTCATCGCAACTAGAGGCCCGAGCTCATGACCCAAAGTAGCATGTCATCCATAGACCTGAGTTGTTCATAGCATCTATAGCCTTCAGTTGACGACCCAAAGTCGTTCTCGTCAACCACAGCCCAAAGTTGTTCATAGCATCTAAAGCCCTAAGCTAACGATTGAGAGGAGATCATGTCATCCACAAACCTTAGCTATTCATAGCGTTTTGAAACATGAGCTTACGACTTAGAGTAGCTCTTGTCATCCATAACCCTTAGTTGTTCATAGGATTAAGAGCCCTAAGCTCATGACTCATAGTCTTTCATTTCATCAATAGCCCTTAGTTGTTCATATCATAAAGTGCATTGAGCACACGACCCGTAGTCGTTCATGTCAACCATAACTTAAAGTTGTTATAGATCCTGAGTGCATGACCTAGAGTAGCTCATGTAATCCATAACCCTGAGTTGTTAATAGTATCTGGAGCATTGAGCTCATGACTTAAAGTTGTCTAGGTTTACCACAACCGAGAGGTATTCATAGCATCTAGAGCCCTGAGTTGTTCATATACACAGTGGCTCATGTCATCCACAACACTGAGTTGTTCATAGTATCAAGAGCTCTAAGCTCACAACCCATAATCTTTGATGCCATCGATAGACCTAAGTTGTTCATAGCATCAAGAGCCCTGAGCACACGACCTGCAGTCATTAATGTCAACCACAACCTAAAAATGTTCATAGCCTTTAAAGCTCTCAGGTCACGACATAGTCTAGCTCATGTCATCAACAACCTAAGTTGTTAATAGCATCTAGAGGCTTGACCTCACGACCTAGAGTTGATCATGTTAACCACAACCTAGAGTTGCTCATAACATCTAAAGCTTTGAGCTCAAGACATAGAGTGGTTCATGTTGTCCATGACACTGAGCTCTTCATAACATCTAAAGCCTGGAGCTCATGACCTAGATTCTTTCATGTCATTTACTGCCTAGAGCTAGTCATTACTTCTAAGTACTTGAGCTCATGACTTAAAGTAGTTCACGTTATCGATAACATTGAGTTACTCATATAATCTAGAGTCCTAAGCTCACGACCTGAAGTCTTTCATGTCATTGACAACCCTAAGTTGTTCATAGCATTTAAATCCCTAAGCTCAAGACCCGGAGTCACTCATGTCAACCATAAGCCAGGGCTATTCATAGCATTTAGAGCTATGAGCTCAAGACCAAGAGTGGCTCATGTCATCCATAGCCTTGAATTGTTCATAACATCTAGAGCTATAAGCACATGACCTAGAGTCTTTCTTCTCAACAACAACCTAACATTATTCATTGCATCTAAGGCCTTGAGCTCACAACGTAGTGTCATTCATATCATCCACAACACCAAGTTTTTCATAGAATCTAGACCCTTGATCTCACGATCCAGAATCTTTCATGTCATTAACAAACTTGATTTGTTTATAGAATCTAGAACCTTGAGCTCATGACCTACAATGTTTGATCTTATCGATAGCCCTGAGCATAACATCTAGAGCCCTCAGGTCACGACCTAGAGAGGCTCATGTCATCTATAGCTATGAGTTATTCATAGCATCTGAAGCCCTCAGCTCATGACCTAGGGTCGTTCATGTTAATTATTTCCCAGAGTTGTTCATAATATCTAGAGCCTTAAGCTCCAGACCCAAAGTGACTCATGTCATCCACAACCCTGAGTTGTTCATAGCATCTAGAGTTTTGAGCTCATGACCTAGTGTTTTTCATGTCAAACGCTACCTAGAGCTGTTCATTACATCTAGGGCCCTGTGCTCACAACCCAGTTATTGATATCATCCACAACAATAAGTTCTTCATAGAATCTAGAACCCTGAGTTCACGATATAGAGTATTTGATGTAACCATTAGCCTTGAGTTGATAATAGAATCTAGAGCCTTGGGCTCATGACCGGGCGTCATTTATGTCAACCACAGCCCAGAGTTGTTAAGAGCATCTAAAGCCCTCATCTCGTGACCCAAAATCACTCATGTCATTAACAACACTAAGCTATTCTTAGCATCTCAAGCCCTGTGCTCATGACCCGAAGTCGTTCATGCTAACCACAACCCAATGTTGTTCATATCATTTAAAGCCATAAGTTCATGACTCGAAGTCTTATATGTCAACCACAACCTACAACATTTCATTGCATCTAGGGCCTTGAGTTGATGACCCAGAGTCGTTCATGTCATACATAGCCTTGAAATGTTCATAGCATCTAGAGTCTTAAGCTCACGACCCGAAGTCATTGACATCAACTATAACCCAAAACTATTTATAGCATATAGAGCCTTGAGCTCATGACCTAGAGGAGCTCATGTAATCCATAACCTTGAGTTATTAATAGCATTTAGAGTCATGAGCTCATGAACTATAGTAGCTCATGTCATCCATAACCTTGAGCCACTTATAGCATCAAAATCCTTGAGCTCAGAATCCGTAGTATTTTATGTCATCGATAGCCTTAAGCTAACAAACCAAAGTAACTCATCTCATTCACAACCCTGAGCTATTAATAGCATCCAGAGCCTTGAACTCGCGACATTGAGTAGTTCATGTCAACCACATCCTAGAGGTATTCATAGCATCTAGAACCCCAAGCTTATGATCTAGAGTAATCCATGTCAACCACAATCCAGAGCTGTTCATAGCATCTAGAGCATTAAGCTCATTACTTGGAGTCTTTCATGTGAACAACAACCTAAAGTTGTTCATTGCATCTAGGGCCCTGAGTTCATGACCTAGAGTCATCAATGTCATTCACAACCTGAGATGCTCATAGAATATAGAGCCTTGAGCTCACGACCTGAAGTCTTTCATGTTCGTATTACCTTTGTCATCGATAACCTTTAGTTGTTCGTATTACCTGGAGCCAAGAGCTCACACCTTGGAGTCCTTCATGTCAACTACAACCCAGAGTTGTTCATGACATCTAAAGCCCTGAGCTCACAACCTAAAGTGGCACATGTCATCAACAACCCTAAGTTGTTCGTAGGATCTAAAACCTTGAGCTCATGACTTAGAGTCGTTGATGTCAACCATAACCTTGAGATTTACGTCCCATAGCTCATGACCTCAAGTCATTCATGTCATCTAAAACCCTGACATGTTCATAGCATTTAGAGCCCTAAGCTCAAGACCCAAGGGAGCTCATGTCATCCACAACGCTGAGTTGTTCATAACATTTAGAGCCCTAAGCTCACAACCTAGAGTAGCTCATGTCATTCACAACCCTAAGTTGTTCATAGCATCAAGAGCCCTAAGCTAATGACCTATAATATTTTTTGTCAGTGACAACCTTGAGCTATTCATAACATCAAGAGCCTTTCGCTCATGACCTAAAGTCATTCATGTGAAGCACAACCAAGAGCTTTTGATAGCATCTAATGCCCTAAGCTCATGAACAAGAGTAGCTCATGTCATTAATAGCCTTGAGTTGTTCATAGCATATAAAGTCTGGAGCTCACAACTCGGAGTTGTTCATGTCAACCACAGCCCAAAGCTGTTCATAACATATATAGCCTTGACCTGAAGACCCAAAGTCATTCATATTAACCACAACCTAGAGATGTTCATAGCATCTAGAGCCTTGAGCTCATGATCTAGAGTAGCCTACGTTATCCTTAGCATTGAGCTATTCATAGCATCTAGAGCCCTGAGCTCGTGACTAAGAGTTGTTCATGTCAACCATAGCCTTGAGCTATTCCTAGTGTTTAAAGCCCTAAGCTCACAACCCGTAGTCTTTCATGTCATTCACAACTATAAGTTCTTAACAGAATCTAGAGCCCTAAGCTCACAACCCAGAGTCATTCATGTCAACCATAACCCAGATATGTTCATAGCATCTAGAGTCCTGACCTCATGATCTAAAGTCCTTCATGTCATCCATATCCTTGAGCTATTCATAACATCTAAAGCTCTGAGCTCTTAACACATAGTCATTCATGTCAACCACAACCCAACATTGTTCTTAGCATCTAGAGCCTTAAGCTCGCAACCTAGATTAACCCATGTTATCAACAGTCCTCAAATGTTCATAGCAACTAGTGGCCTAATCTCAGGACCTAGGGTCATTCATGTCAATCACAACGCTGACTTGTTCATAATATCTAGAGCCTTGAGATCAAGACCCATAGTATTTCATGTCATTTCTAGCCCTAATTTATTCTTAGCATTAGGAGATTTGAGCTCACAAATCAAATCCGTTCATCTTAACTACCACCTAGAGTTGTTCATAGTATCTAAAGCCCTGAGATCACGACCTAGAGTAGCTCATGTTAGTGATAACCCTGAGCTATTAATAGCATCTAGAGCCCTATGCTCACAGCCTGGAGTTATTTATATCAACCACAACTTAGAGTTATTCATAGCATCTAGAGCCTTGAGCTTAATAGCTAGAGTGGCTGATGTCATCCACAACCTTGAGCTATTCATAACATCAAGAGCCTTTCGCTCATGACCTAAAGTCATTCATGTGAAGCACAACCAAGAGCTTTTGATAGCATCTAATGCCCTAAGCTCATGAACAAGAGTAGCTCATGTCATTAATAGCCTTGAGTTGTTCATAGCATATAAAGTCTGGAGCTCACAACTCGGAGTTGTTCATGTCAACCACAGCCCAAAGCTGTTCATAACATATATAGCCTTGACCTGAAGACCCAGAGTCATTCATATTAACCACAACCTAGAGATGTTCATAGCATCTAGAGCCTTGAGCTCATGATCTAGAGTAGCCTACGTTATCCTTAGCATTGAGCTATTCATAGCATCTAGAGCCCTGAGCTCGTGACTAAGAGTTGTTCATGTCAACCATAGCCTTGAGCTATTCCTAGTGTTTAAAGCCCTAAGCTCACAACCCGTAGTCTTTCATGTCATTCACAACTATAAGTTCTTAACAGAATCTAGAGCCCTAAGCTCACAACCCAGAGTCATTCATGTCAACCATAACCCAGATATGTTCATAGCATCTAGAGTCCTGACCTCATGATCTAAAGTCCTTCATGTCATCCATATCCTTGAGCTATTCATAACATCTAAAGCTCGGAGCTCTTAACACATAGTCATTCATGTCAACCACAACCCAACATTGTTCTTAGCATCTAGAGCCTTAAGCTCGCAACCTAGATTAACCCATGTTATCAACAGTCCTCAAATGTTCGTAGCAACTAGTGGCCTAATCTCAGGACCTAGGGTCATTCATGTCAATCACAACGCTGACTTGTTCATAATATCTAGAGCCTTGAGATCAAGACCCATAGTATTTCATGTCATTTCTAGCCCTAATTTATTCTTAGCATTAGGAGATTTGAGCTCACAAATCAAATCCGTTCATCTTAACTACCACCCAGAGTTGTTCATAGTATCTAAAGCCCTGAGATCACGACCTAGAGTAGCTCATGTTAGTGATAACCCTGAGCTATTAATAGCATCTAGAGCCCTATGCTCACAGCCTGGAGTTATTTATATCAACCACAACTTAGAGTTATTCATAGCATCTAGAGCCTTGAGCTTAATAGCTAGAGTGGCTGATGTCATCCACAACCTTAATCTGTTCATAAGATCTAGAGCTTTGAGCTCCCAACCCAGAGTCTTTCATGTCAACCACAACCTAGAGTTGTTCATTCCATCTATGACCCTGAGCTCACGACCAAGTGTCATACATGTCCTTAAGACCCCTAATCTATTCATAGAATCTAGAACCTAAGCTCACAACCTCGAGTCTTTCATGTCATCGACAACCCAAATCTATTCATATTATCCAGAGCTTTAAGCTCACAACTCAAAGTCATTCGTGCCAACCACATCCAAACTTTGTTCATAGAATTTAGAGCCTTGAGCCCATGATCTAGAGTAGCCCATGTTATCTAAAGCCCCGAGGCGTTCTTAGCATATAGAACCCTAAAATCATGACCCATAGTCGTTCATCTCAACCACAACATAGAGCAATTCATTAAATCTAGAGCCCTTACCTCATGACCCAAAGTTGTTCATGTCAGCCATAGCCCTGACTTGTTCATAGCATCTAGAGCCTTGAGCTCATGACATGAAGTCGTTCATGTCAACCACAACCCGATTCTATTCATAGCATCTAGAGTCCTAAGCTCGCAATCTAGAGTAGCCCATGTTATCCACAACCCTTAGTTGTTTATAGCAACTAGATCCTTGAGCTCACGACCTAGAGTAGTTCATGTCAACCACAACCTTAAGTTTTTCAGAGTATCTATAGTCCTAAGCTCATGATTTGTAGTCTTTCATGTCATCGACAACTTCGAGTTGTTCATAGCATCAGGAGCCCTGAGCTCATAACCTTAAGTCGTTCTTGTCAACCATAACTTAAAGTTGTTCATAGCATTTAAAACCCTGAGCTCATAATCCAAAGTCATTCATGTCAACCATTGCCTAGAGTTGTTCATAGCATTTAGAGCCATGAGCTCACGACTTAGACTATTTCATGTCAACCACAATCCTGAGTTGTTCATTGCATATAGACCCTAGACCTCGGAAGTGAGAGTCGTTCATGTCATCCACAACCCTGACCTATTCATAGAATCTAGAGCTCTGTGCTCACAACTCCAAGTCTTTCATGTCATAAAAACCTTGAGTTGTTCATAGCATCTAGAGCCATGAGCTTATGACTTGGAGTCGTTCATGTCAACCATAACCTAGAGTTTTTCATAGCATCGAAAGCCTTGAGCTCATGACCTAGAGTGGTTCATATCATTGATAGCACTGAGTTGTTCATAGAATCTAAAGCCATGAGCTCACGACTTAGAGTTTTTCAGGTCAACCATAACTTAGAGGTGTTCTCTGCATCTAGGGCCTAAAGCTCAAGACTGAGAGTCATTCATTTCATCCACAACCCTAACCTATTCATAGAATTTGAAGCCTTAAGTTCACAACCCAGAGTCTTTTATGTCATTGGCAACCCTGAGTTGTTCATAAAATCTAGAGCCTTGAGCTCATGACCTAGAGTCCTTCGTGTCAACCATAATTGAAAGTTTTTCATAGCATCTAAAGCCTTGAGCTCACGACCTAAAGTGGTTTATGTCATTGACAACCCTGAGTTGTTCATAGCATCTAAAGCCCTCAACTCAATACTCGGAGTCATTAATGTGAACCACAACCTAGAGTTGTTCATAGCATCTAGGGCTCTAAGCTCCCGACCTTGAGTCGTTCATGTCAGGCACAATCCGATGTTGCTAATTGAATCTAGAGCCTGAGATAACGGCTGGAGTCTGTCATGTCATCGGGAACCTTGAGTTTCTCATAGAACCTAGAACCCTTAGCTCACCCCTTAGAGTTGTTCATGTTAGTGACATCCTAGAGTAGTTCATAGCAACTAAAGCCCTAAGCTCACAACCCAAAGTGGTAAATTGATTGCGTGCCTAGCTGGTGTACCTTGAGTTTGGTCCTTAGACAAGAGTAATCAACAAAATTTATAACCTATATCACCATGTGCTAGGATAGCCTTAGCTAATATAGCATAGTGGCTTTAGGATCGTTCACTGGGAAGGGTTTTCAACTTACTATTGTAATTAATTCAAAATTGAATTGATGGTTTTTCATTTGAAGGTTAGCTTCAAAAGAAAACATAAACTTTGGTTGAAAAGGATTGGTTTTAAGCTAACTAAAAAGAAAGTAATAGGAATTACTTATAAAGAAAAGTGTTTCTTGGAGTTTTAGGATCACTGGGATCAGGCTCCTCATGCAAAAATAGAGCTCCGGTCACTTGAATCTTTTCCTCACATTAGAGAATTAACATATAGTTATTTCTCTAATCGGTGTTGTATATATGCTTCCCTTTTATGGATTCAAACACTAAATTCCTCTCACTGATGCACCTTGCAATGGCTCGTGCCTCTCATCTAGCATTCACCATTCAAGATGATCATTAACCTTGGACTTCCCTTCTCAAGCTTGCAATAGATAACTAATGGATGTCTTCTTAGAGTCCAAAATCTTACCAAGTATTGGCAATTCTAGAAAATCCTACCTTCAAGTCACCTCCCAAAGGCTCGCAAGAGGTAAACTAGTGCATCTCAATGAACGAAGAGCACTTGCCTTACCAAGTGTTGGCCCAGGTGAATTAAAGGCGTTTTAAGTTAACTAAAAACATAGAAACCATTAACGGGTCACACTTTCTCTTCATTAACAGCTGAAACAACAAAACTACCAGTTCTTGCATTCAGGACCTTACCCAGCTACCTTAGCTCCAAGAGACAAAAAGTCTAGCCACTCATTCTCTGAGGACACATCATCAGAGCTTGTTTGGCTAGTAAGAAAAATACAATCAAAACGAGAAAGTAAGGCAGAGCAAAGCTCTGTATTTTACTTCCTTCAAAACTATACAAAAATTGTCTCTGAGAACAAGCTCCTGAGATCTCTCTGTAATGAAAATTACAAAACAATATATATGAGGTTATTCACCCCTTTGTTCTTACTTAATAACTAAGGAATCCTATGATTGGTGGATTACAAAGAGAAAATGGGGATTTAAACATCAAATATCTGAAGAAAAAATCTAACAGTGTTAGTCACAAATATCTAGAAGCACTTAGGAGGATTTCACAGGCATGCAAGATGGGCTGTGAAATTTAGCAGCCAAAGGCTAATTTCATAGCCATTGTCTTGTGATTTCGCAGCCTGGGAAATTGGCCTTCAGCTTGGTGTGATTGGCTTCCAATTGCTATAACTTCTTCATTTAAACTTTGATTTGTATACCGTTTGAAGCGTTGGATTGCTGACTTCTCGAGCTTCAAAACTGCATATAGTATACTTGAAATGGACTCTAGAAAGTACTCCAAAAGTGTCCAACAGTTTCTGTCCTCTTGAATTCTTCATGTTAGATCTCTCTCTTTGCTTTCCCTCCTTGCATTCATGATTTGCTTATGGCAAAGGATTATAAAGCTTCCAAGCTTAGGTTCTTCATAAAAATGAGCTTCCAATTGCTTTTCCATGGATTCCATAGAACTCTCCTCAATCTTGGATTGCTTTGGTGATCAAATTACTATCAAAAGCACCAAAACTTACACAAATTTGATTAGAAACGATTGCAAAGGTCCTTAATATGCTAATTGAGTTAAAAGGTAATAAATAATACTCAAAAGTGTTAAAAAGAGTTAATTACAAACTATAAAATATCACTTTTTGAGTAGTAATCACTCCCCCCAACCGACATATTGCTAGTCCCTTAGCTATGAAGGAGAGAAAAAGTAAAATAAACAGTAATATACTTTACAAAATCATGCTGATCACTTCAAAAAATTTTAAGTGACATGATGATCAAACTCTCACATGGAACATTAAAGAAATAAAACTTAAATTTCAACAAGAGTTATCAAATACTTTGCCTAATCACAATTCATAAAGAGAAGGCATTATGCAAATTGAAGCTTTAAAATCGTTTCCATTTCCAAAGGACCTAACCTTACTCTTCCACTAAAATCTATGTGTTACTCGATAGTTTCCGAATATAGTATGTTAAACTAATCTTTCCCCCCAACCTAGTTCTTTTTCAACACTTAGCAGACTGACAAAATTTAATAGGCTAAGAACGCACCCTTTTATTTCACAATTTTTTTGTTCATTGTAGGAGTACAAGGCTTAAGGGTATTCTTTTCTAAATTGTCCATGTAACGGGGGTCAATCGATGACTCCCAACCAATCAAGGCTTAGGGCATCAAGCTTTAAGGATTTTTCAACCACTAACTCCTCAGATTTTACCCCGGACTTTTGAGAATGAATTTAATACCTAAGCACCTACAGTATGTTAAACTCCACCTATTCACCCTTGTAACGAGCATTGAGGTCGGTGACTCCCAACCAATGAATGCTTAGGGCACCAGGTTTTAAAGATTTTCACCATATACCCCTCAGACCTTGCTCAGGTTTCAAGGCAAGCAAACATTTTTCTTTCTTTCTTTTTCCAAAGGCTCATTAGCCTTTTATAAGGTGTCCCAACACTATTAAATAAGGTCAAAGGTACCAAGTCTAAAATTTTCCTAAGTCAAGAGGGAAATAGTTTTTCATCTTATACTTGGAACCTATTGTGCACAATGTGTAGATAGCTTAAAGTGGAAGAACTAAGGTTGAATTCAATAGAAGTTCAACAATTCATCAACTTTAGTAAGCATAATACAAACTCTGAGTCAAGTGAAAAAAAAAATTCAATTTCTCTCATTTCATTTTGAGAATTTTTCCTTAATAACCATGGATAGTAGAATAAAAACTTTAAAATTAAGCAAAAACAACTAAATTACCAAAATAACTTAGCATTAATAACAACACTTCCTTCCTCAACTATTTTCCCCCCAACCAAGCTAAACATTGTCCCCACTATGGCATAAGCGATTGAAATTACAGGGACGAAGTCGTAGCTCTTGAGTGATATGAAGTTCGAGTAGACTAGGAGAAACCACATGTTTCAAAAACAATAAAAGATATGAGTAGAGGAATTAAAATAAAAGAATGCCAAGAGCACTAAAAAAATGATAGATTTGTATTACTTCATGAAAGTACACTATAAAGTAAAACAAGTAATACAACCAATCCCAATATATAAAACATCAAAAGCATGGGATTACAAGTTCTACTATAATAAGGAAATACAGAAAGAAAACTATGCAAATGATCAGATAGTGGTGGGAGGATCATGTGGAGATGATGGCTCGATTGTCGAGGTCGGAATGCTCGGGATGGATGCCTCTGTCTCTCCTGTAGTCGGCTCCTCAGGGGGCATAGTCTGCTCTATGAGAGGAAGGGCCTGTGATGGATTTGTGGGCTCTGATAGGATAGGAATGGCATGCTCTGAAGTCAATAGAATACCCAGGTGGTGCTGTATCTGCCTCAGGATGGCAGTATGCTGGGTCTGGGTGGCTATAATCTGCTCCTGATGGGCACGAAGAGTTGTCATCTGTTGAGTCAGGATGCTCTGAGAAGTGGTCAATGTCTACAAAGTGTGACATAGGCCTCTGAACTCGAAAATGGATATGGCAATCTTGGACTCAGGTGGAGGAGAAGGCTTTGATGTAGATGGTATAACAGGCGGAGTCCCTGGTGTGGCAGGAGGAGCAGAGGGTGTAACCTCTGGTATAGGCTCTATAGAGGGCACTGCAGGGGTAGGTGCTCTCATGTCAGCTGGTATCTCAACCGGTTGTTGCTCATCTGGCTGCTCTGGATATGGAATCTCTAGATGCTCTAGTCCAGTTGGGGCTCCTGGCTCTGCACCATAGGCTGTCATACTCGTCCATTTGTAGAGAGTGAATATCTCTCAGAAAATGCATCTGCGCTCAAGCTGAGGCTCAGATGGATATCCCAAGTGCTCCAGGATCTGACATAGCAATCTGGGGAAGAGAAGTGGAATAGCATCCGCTCTGAGCAGCTTCTTCATATGGACCTTCTCTTCAAAGTACAGAAGAGAGGCCATAATGAGATGATGAGGGCCAAAGAAGAATCCCTCAGATATCCTAAACAGTGCCTCTAGCAAAGCTCCTCTCCTCTGCACCATATGCTGAAGCGGATAGATGTTACGGCGCAGGAGAGCGTCTATAAAGAACATGCTAGGAGGGAGCTCCTTCCTTAACAGATACTGGCGTGTGGATGCCCCTCTAGACAGAATATAGACTATGTCACTCTGGGAAGGATGAGTCCAGACTTGATAATCCTCTAGACGGGTTGGCTAGTAGGGAATGCGCAGGGCCTCTGCTATGTGTCTGGCTCCTAGAATACCATGACGTCCGTCAATGGTGAAGTGGATGACAGTAGGATCCCAAACGTGGTGTGTAGTCATAGACTGATAAAAGTCCAATGCTACACGGGGATAGAAGAAATCCCTGGGAGTCATCAAATGCTCCATATGGTATCTTTGCAGCAGTTGAAAGGAATCTCTGAGCTCTGGCTGAAGCTTGAAGGTAGCTGTGTAAAAAAAAAGCTTTGAGTGGAATGGCCTAGCCTTGCAATCCAAGTTACCCTCAATGGGTGGTTGAGTGACCATGGGACACCTGATAACCACCTTAGGAGTCATCCTTGAGGGAATCTGAGACTCTATAGCAGGTGGCTGAGACGGCTAAGGCTCTGAAGGCAGCACGCAATCAAATGGCGCTGTTGCCGGGGAAGGTGCTAACTTCACAGTGATATTATTTTAGACTACTTAAGCGGCAACGGTGCCATTTGATTACGTGCCTAGCTGGTGTACCTTGAGTTTGGTCCTCAGACAGGAGTAATCAACAAAATTTATAACCTATATCACCATGCATTAGGATAGCCTTAGCTAATATAGCATAGTGGCTCTAGGATCGTTCACTAGGAAGGGTTTTCAACTTACTATTGTCATTAATTCAAAATTGAATTGATGGTTTTTCGTTTCAAGGTTAGCCTCAAAAGAAAACATAAACTTTGGTTGAAAAGGATTGGTTTTAAGCTAACTAAAAAGAAAGTAATAGAAATTACTTATAAAGAAAAGTGTTTCTTGGAGTTTTAGGATCATTGGGATCAGGCTCCTCATGGAAAAACAGAGCTCCGGTCACTTGAATCTTTTCCTCACATTAGAGAATTAACATATAGTTATTTCTCTAATCGGTGTTGTATATATGCTTTCCTTTTATGGATTCAAACACTAAATTCCTCTCACTAATGCATCTTGCAATGGCTCGTGCCTCTCACCTAGCATTCACCATTCAAGATGATCATTAACCTTGGACTTCCCTTCTCAAGCTTGCAAGAGATAACTAATGGATGTCTTCTTAGAGTCCAAAAGCTTACCAAGTGTTGGCAATTCTAGAAAATCCTACCTTCAAGTCACCTCCCAAAGGCTCGCAATAGGTAAACTAGTGCATCTCAATGAACGGAGATCACTTGCCTTACCAAGTGTTGGCCGAGGTGAATTAAAGGTGTTTTAAGTCAACTAAAAACATAGAAACCATTAACGAGTCACACTTTCTCTTCATTCACAGCTAAAACAAAAAAACTACCAGTTCTTACATTCGGGACCTTACCTGGCTACCTTAGCTCTAAGAGACAAAAAGTCTAGCCACTCATTCTCTGAGAAAACATCCTCAAAGCTTGTTTGGCTAGTAAGAAAAATACAATCAAAACGAGAAGGTAAGGTAGAGCAAAGCTCTGTATTTTACTTCCTTCAAAACTATACGAAAATTCTCTCTGAGAACAAGCTCCCGAGATCTCTCTGTAATGAAAATTACAAAACAATATATATGAGGTTATTCACCCATTTGTTCTTACTTAATAACTAAGGAATCCTATGATTGGTGGATTACAAGGAGAGAATGGGGATTTAAACATCAAATATCTGAAGAAAAAATCTAAAAGTGTTGGTCGCAAATATCTGGAAGCACTTAGGAGGATTTCGCAGGCATACAAGATGGTTTGTGAAATTTCGCAGCCATCCTCTTGTGATTTCGCAGCCAAATGTTGATTTCGCAGCCTGCGAAATTGGCCTTTAGCTTGGTGTGATTGGCTTCCAATTGTTATAACTTCTTCATTTAAACTCTAATTCATGTACCGTTTGAAGCGTTAGATTGCTGACTTCCTGAGCTTCGAAATGACATATAGTATGCTTGAAATGAACTCCAGGAAGTACTCCAAAAGTGTCCAACAGTTTCTGTCCTCTTGAATTCTTCATGTTAGATTTCTCTCTTTGCTTTCCCTCCTTGCATTCATGATTTGCTTATGGCAAAGGATTATAAAGCTTCCAAGCTTAGGCTCTTCATAAAAATGAGCTTCCAATTTCTTTGTCATGGATTTCATAGAACTCTTTTCAATCTTGGATTGCTTTGGTGATCAAATTACTATCAAAAGCACCAAAACATACACAAATTTGATTAGAAACAATTGCAAAGGTCCTTAATATGCTAATTGAGTTAAAAGGTAATAACTATTACTCAAAAGTGTTTAAAAGAGTTAATTACAAACTATAAAATAGCACTTTTTGAGTAGTAATCACACATGTCAGCGATAAACCTAAGCTGCTGATAGCATCTAAAGCCTTAAGCTCACAAACCAGAGTAGTTGATGCGATCCACATTCCTGAGCCATTATTTACATCTAGAGTCCTCATCTCAAGACCTAGAGTCGTTCATGTCAACCTCATTCTAAAGTTATTCATAACATCTTGAGCCTTGACCTCACAACCTAAAGTCTTTCATGTCATCAATAGCCATGAGCTATTCATAGCATTTAGAGACTTGAGCTCATGACATAGTGTCATTCATGTCAGCCATAACCCAACGTTGTTCATTACATATAGAGCCCCATGCTCATGACCTAGAGTAGCCCGTGTTATCCATAACCCTCAACTATTTATAGCAACTAGTCCCTTGAGCTCATGACCAAGAGTCGTTCATGTCAACCACAACTATAAGTTGTTCGTAGTATCTAGAGCCTTGAGCTCATAACCCATAGTCTTTCATGTTATTGAAAATCCTAAGTTCTTCATAGCATCAAGTGTCCTAAGCTCATGGCCCAGATTCGTTCATGTCAACCACAACCTAGAACTGTTTATAGCATCTTGAGCCTTGAGCTCACAAGCAAGATAAGCTCATTTCATCCACAACCCTTAATTGTTAATAGCATCTAGAGCCCTGAGCTCACGACCTATATTCATTCATGTCAACCACAACCCAGAGTCGTTCATAACATCTAGATACTTGAACACAAGACTTAGAACGACTAATGTCATCAACAACCCTGAGTGTTCACAACATCTAGAGCCCTAATCTCAAGACACAAAATCTTTCATGTTATTGATAACCCTGAGCTATTCAAAATATCTAGAGCTATGAGCTCATGACCTTAAGTCATTCATGTCAACCACAACCTAAAGTTGTTCATAGCATTCAAAGCCTTGAGCTCACAACCCAAATTAGCTCATGTCATCGGCAACCCTGAGTTGTTCATAGCATTTAAAGCCTTGAGCTTAGGGCCAAAAGTCGTTTATGTCAACCACAACCTAAAGCTCTTTATATCATCTAGTGCCTTGAGCTCACGAACTAGAGTAGCTCATGTCATCCACATCCTTGAGCTGTTAATAGCATCTACAACCCTAAGCTCACAACCCAGATTCGTTCATGTCAACCACAACCCAACATTGTTCATAGCCTTTAAAGCCCTAAGCTCATGACTTGTAATCGTTCATTTCAACCATAGTGTAGAGTTATTCATAGAATCGAGAGCCTTAACCTCACGAATTAGAGTCATTTATGTCATCCATAACCCTAACTTGTTCATAGCATCAAGAGCTATGAGCTTATGACATGGAGTCATTCATGTCAACCACAACCCAATGTTGTTCATAGCATTTAGAGCCCTAAGCTCACAACTAAGAGTATCCCATGTTATCCATAGCCCTTAGTTATTCATAGCAACTGGAGCCTTGAGCTCACAATGGAGATTCATTCATGTGAACCATAACCATTATTTTTTCATAGTATCTAAAGTGCTAAGCTCGTGACCCACAATATTTCATGTCATTGATAGCTTTAAGTTGTTCATAGCATCAAGAGCCCTGAGCTCACCACCCGGAGTCGTTCATCTTAACCATAACCCAAATATGTTCATAGCATCTAGAGAACTAAGATTGTGACCTAAAGTACCTCATGTCTTCCACAACCTTGAGCTATTAATAGGATTTAGAGCCTGGACCTCATGACTCGAAGTTGTTCAGTCAAGCATAACCCAGAGCTGTTCATAGCATTTAGAGCCCTGGGCTCAACACCTAGAGTGGCTAATGTCATCCATAGCCCTGAGTTATTCATAGCATCTAGAGCCATGGGCTCACAACTTAGAGTCTTTCATACCAATCACAACCTAGAGTTGTTCATTGATTCTAGGTCCTTAAGCTCAGGACCCAAAGCCGTTCATGTCATCCACAAACTCTGAGTTGTTCATAGCATCTAGAGCCCTAAGCTCATGACAAAGATTCATTCATGTCAACCATAACCCAACATTGCTCATAAAATTTAAAGCCCTGAGCTCACAACTAAGAGTATCCCATGTTATCCAGAACCCTAAGTTGTTCATGGAAAGTAGAGCCTTGAGCTCACGATCGAGACTCGTTCATGTCAATTGTAGTCTTTCATGACATTGATAGCTCTAAGTTGTTCATAGCATGAAGATCCTTGAGCTCTTGATCCGGAGTCTTTCATCTTAACCTTAGCCTGAAGTTCTTCATAGCATCTAGAGCCTTAAGTTCATGACCTAAAGTACCTCATGTCTTCCACAACCATGAACTATTAATAACATCAAGAGCCTGAAGCTCATGACTCAAAGTCGTTCATGTTAACCATAACCAAGAGTTGTTTATAGCATTTAAAGCCCTGAGCTCAAGACCTAGAGTGGCTAATGTCATCCATAGTCCAGAGTTATTCATAGCATCCAGAGCCATGAGCTCACAACTCGAAGTCTTTCATGCCAACCATAGCCTAGAGTTGTTAATTGCATCTAGGGCCCTAAGTTCATGACCCAAAGACTTTCATGTCAACCATAACAAAAATTTGTTCATAACATCTAAAGCCCTAAGCTCATGAGCCCAAGCTATTCATGTCAACCACTACCCAATGTTGTTCATAGCATTTAAATCTTTGATCTCTCGACCAAGAGTAGCCCATGTTATCTAACCCTATAACATTCATAGCAACTAGTGCTCTGAGGTCACGATAAAGAGTCGTTCATGTCAACCATAACTCTGAGTTGTTCATAGTATCAAGAGCCCTTAGCTCATGACCTATTGTCTTTCATGTCATTGACTACTCTGAGTAGTTCATAGCTTCAAGAGCCCTAAGCCCACGATCTGGATTTGTTCATGTCAACCACAACCTAGAGTTGCTCACGACCTAGAGTAGCTCATGTCATCCACAATCCTAAGTTGTTAATAGCATCCAGAGCCTTCAGCTCACAAACCATAGTCGTTCATGTCAACCACAACCTAGAGCTGTTCATAGCATCTAGAATCTTGAGCTTAAGACCCAGAATGGATGATGTCATCCACAATCATAGGTTGTTCATAGCCTCTATAGTTGTGAGCTCATAACCCAAAGTTTTTTATGTCAACACCAGCCTAGAGTTATTCATTGCATCTAGAGCCCTAACCTCATGACTTAAATTCATTCTTGTTATCCACAACCCTAAGTAGTTCATAGAATCTAGAGTCCTAAGCTCGTGACTTGGAGCCTTTCTTTTCATTGACAACCCTAAGCGCTTCATAGCATCTAGAGCCTTGAGCTCAGAACCCGGAGTTGTTCATGTCAACCATAACCTAGAGTTGTGCATAACATCTAAAGCCTTGAACTCAAGACTGAGAGTAGCTCATACCGTCAATGACCCTGAGTTGTTCATAGCATCTAAAGGCCTGAGCTTGTGACTTAAAGATGTTCATGTCAACCACAACCTAAAACTATTAATAGCATTTAGAGCCCTAAGCTCAAGAACAAGAGTGGCTCATGTCATCCACAACCTTGAGATGTTCATAGCATCTAGAACACTAAGCTCATGACCTAAAGTCTTTTTTGTCAAGCACAAACCATAGTTGTTCATCTAAAGCAGGCTCATGTCCCAAAGTGGGTAATGTCATCTACAACCTTGAGTTGTTGATTGCATCTAAAGCCCAAAGGTTATGACCTAGAGTTGTTCATGCCAGCCACAGCCCAGAGCTATTCATAGCATCTAGAGTCCTAAGCTTAAGACCTAGAGTGGCGCATGTCATTTATAGCCTTGAGTTCTTCATGGAATCTAGAGCCTTGAGCTCATGACCCTGAGTCTTTCATATCAATGACAACCCAGATTTGTTCATTGTATCTAAGGCCTTAAGTTGATGACCTAGAGTCGTTCATGTCATCCATAGCCCTGGGATGTTCATATAATATAAAGCCTTGAGCTCATGACCATAAGTAATTCATGTCAACAACTACCTAGAGATGTTCATCGCAACTAGAGGCTTGAGCTCATGACCCAAAGTAGCTCATGTCATCCATAGCCCTAAGTTGTTCATAATATCTATAGCCTTCAGCTGACAACCCAAAGTCATTCTTAGCAACCACAACCCAGAGTTGTTCATAGCATCTAAAGCCCTAAGCTCACGATTGAGATAAGGTCAGGTCATCCATAAACCTTAGTTATTCATAGCATTTAGATACATGAGCTTACAAATTAGAATAGCTCTTATCATCCATAACCCTTAGTTGTTCATAGGATCAAGAGACCTGAGCTCATGACCTAGAGTCTTTCATTTCATCAATAACCTTGAGTTGTTCATAACATAAAATGCATTGAGCACACGACCCATAGTCATTCATGTCAACCATAACCTAGAGCTATTATAGATCCTAAGCTCATGACCTAGAGTAGCTCATGCTATCCACAACCCTGAGTTGTTAAAGGTATCTAGAGCCCTAAGCTCATGACTTAAAGTTGTTTAGGTTAACCACAACCGAAAAGTATTCATAGCATCTAGAGCCCTAAGTTGTTCATACACACATTGGCTCATGTCATCCACAACACTGACTTGTTCATAGTATCAAGAGCTCTAAGCTCACGACCCGTAATCTTTCATGTCATTGATAGGCCTAAGTTGTTCATAGAATCAAAAGCCCTGAGCACACGACCTAGAGTCATTAATGTCAACCACAACCCAAAAATGTTCATAGCCTCTATAGCTCTCAGGTCACGACATAGTGTAGCTCATGTCATCAGGAACCTGAGCTATTAATAGCATATAGAGGCTTGAGCTCACGACCCATAGTTAATCATGTTTACCACATCCTAAAGCTACTCATAACATTTAGAGCTTTGAGCTCAAGGCATAGAGCGGTTCATGTTGTCCATAACACTGAGCTCTTCATAACATCTAAAGCTCGGAGCTCATGACCTAGATTCTTTCATGTCAACCACTACCTAGAACCATTCATTACATCTAGGTATTTGAGCTCATGACTCAGAGTTGTTCACGTTATCCACAACTCTGAGTTACTCATAGAATCTAGAGTCCTAAGCTAACAACTCGAAGTCTTTCATGTCATTGATAAGCCTAAGTTGTTCATAGCATCTAAATCCATAAGCTGAAGACCCGGAGTTGCTCATGTCAACCCCAACCCAAGGCTATTCATAGCATCTAGATCCATGAAATCAAGACCAAGAGTGGCTCATGACACCCACAACCTTGAGCTGTTCATAGCATCTAAAGCTCTAAGCTCACGACCTAAAGTCTTTCATGTCAACAACAACCTAACATTATTCATTGCATCTAGGGCCTTGAGCTCATGACCTAGTGACATTCATATCATCCACAACACCAAACTGGTCATAGAATCTAGACCCCTAATCTCATGACCCATAATCTTTCATGTCATTGATAAACTTGATTTTTTCATAGAATCTAGAACCTTGAGCTCATGACCTGCAGTCTTTCATGTTATCGATTGCCCTAAGCTGTTCATAGCATCTAGAGCCCTACCCTCATGACCAAAAGTTATTCAAGTCAACCAAAACCCAAAGGCGTTCATTGCATCTAAAGCCCTCAGGTCACGACCCAGAGAGGCTCATGTCATCGATAGCTCTGAGTTATTCATGGCATCTGAAGCCCACAACTCATGACTTAGGGTTGTTTATGTCAACCATTTTCCATATTTGTTCATAACATCTAGAGCCTTAAGCTCAAGACCCAAAGTGACTCATGTCATCCACAACCCTAAGATGTTCATAGCATCTAGAGCTGTAAGCTCATGACCTAGTGTTTTTCATGTCAAGCGCAACCCAGAGTTGTTCATTGCATCTAGGGTCCTGTGCTCACAACCCAATCATTGATATCATCCACAACAATATGTTGTTCATAGAATCTAGAGCCCTGAGCTCACGACCTAATGTATTTCATGTCATCATTAGCCTTGACCTCATGACCTAGAGTCGTTCATGTCAACCGCATTCTAGAGATGTTAAGTGCATTGATTCGTGCCCAACTGGTGTCTTCTAATTCAGTCCTCAAACGGGAGTAATCAACAAAATTTACAACCTATTTCACCATGTACTAGGATAGCCTCAGCTAGCATAGCATAGTGGCTATAGGATCGTTCATTGGGATGGGTTTTCATTTCACACCTGATATTAGTTTAAAGAATTGGATTGGTGTTTTTTCTTTTCTAAGTTAGCTTTAAAAGAAAACATAAACTTTGGTTTGAAAAAGTTTGGTTTTAAGCTAACCAAAAAAATAGTAATTGAGTTTAATTACAAAGAAAAAGGTCTCTTAGATTTTCAGGTCACTAGGTTCAGGCCCCTTTTACAAAAATGGAGATTCTGGATCTTTCCTCACATTGGGGATTTAACCTATAGTTATCCTCCCAACCGGTGTGTTGCAGTTGCTTCCCATTAATGGTTTCAATGCTAATTCCCTCTCACTGATGCATCTTGCAATGGCTCGTGCCTCTCACCTAGCATTTGTCATTCAATGTGATCCTTAACCTTGGATTACTCTTCACAAGCTCGCAAGAGATAACTAATGGATGTCTCCTTAGAGTCCAAAAGCTTACCAAGTGTTGGCTATTCTAGAAAATCCTACCTTTAAACCACTTACCAGAGGCTCGTAAGAGATAAACTAGTGTAACTCAATGGACGGAGTCCACTTGCCTTACCAAGTGTTGGCCCAGGTGATTTTAAGGCGTTTTAAGTTAACTAAAAATATAAAAACCATTAATGGGTCACAACTTCCTCTTCATTAAAAACTAAAACAAGGAAAACTCCCACTTTTGTAGTCGGGTCCCTTACCTAGCTCCCTTCCGTCCAAGAGACAAAAAGTCTAGCCACTCATCCTCTGATAAAACATCTTCATATGTTGTTTGGCTAGAATGAAAAATACAATCAAATTGAGTAGGTAAGGTAGAGCAACGCTTTGTATATTTCTTACTAAAACATGTACAAGTGATCCCCTCTCCAATATCTTCCCCTCCTTAGAGAGACGAGAGATATCAAAGATGTCTCAGAGATATGGGATTGTATCCGGGATTGATATTACAAGGAGATATCTTAGGATATATAAAGAGAGATATTGTCAACCTCTTAATTAGATATCCTAAATATCTTAAAAGATCTTCAACTGATTACAAGGAGAGAATTGATAATTACACCAAATATCTTAAGGTAAAAAAATCTAATAGAGTCGGTTTAAAATATCTCACTATTACATTTTCACATTGGAGAAAGGTGATGCGAAAAATTTCACATCGGAGAAAGTCAGTGTGAAAATTTTCACATTGGGAAAGTGTGCTGTGAAAATTTTCGCATTGGGAAAAGTCAATGCGAAAATTTTTGCATCAGGGAATGTCAGTGCAAAAATTTTCGCATCAAGAAATGTCAATGCGAAATTCCTTTTCAGCTTTGTGTAGTTGCCTTCAATTGGCCATAACTTCTTCGTTTCAACTCCAAATTGCACACCGTTTGAAGCATTGGACTCTTGACTTCCCGAGCTTCCAAATGACATATATAATGTATATAATGGACTCCAT
Source organism: Vitis vinifera (assembly GCF_030704535.1). NCBI lineage: Eukaryota > Viridiplantae > Streptophyta > Magnoliopsida > Vitales > Vitaceae > Vitis > Vitis vinifera. Next base: position 7,802,153 of record NC_081812.1, read on the forward strand.
GAAGTGATCCAAATTTTCCTTGAAACTGCTGTCCTTTGAATTTCTCATAGCATGTGAAGATTTCGCATCACCATGCAAAATTGCTTCATGATTGATTTCTTTCTCTAATACTCTTCCTTGAATCTCTTAATTGGCTTGGAAGCTCATTCCCAAGGGTTGCACAAAGTTCTCCCTCATTCTTGGCTTGCTTCAATGATCAAAAAGCTACCAAAAACACCAAAACAAGCCAAAAATTGATTAAAAACCTTTGTAAGGGTCCTTAACATGCCAATTGAGTTAAAAGGTATTAATTACTACTCAAAAGTGTTTAAAAGAGTTTATAACAAGCTATAAAGTGCACTTTTTAAGTAGTAATCATGCATATAAAGCCTTAATCTCGCGACCCAGAGTCGCTCATGTTATTGACTGCTTTAAGGTATTCTTAGCATCTCAAGCCTTGCGCTCATGACCCAAAGTCGTTCATGATAACCACAACCTAATGTCTTTCATTTCAACCACTACTTAGAGTCATCCGTTGCATCTAGGTACTTGAGGTCATGAGTTAGAGTTCTTAACGTTATCCCCAACTCTAAGTTGCTCATAGAATCAAGAGTCCTAAGCTCACGACCTAAAGTCTTTCATGTCATTGACAACCCTGAGTTGTTCATAGCATATAAATCCTTAAGCTCATGACTTGGAGTTGTTCATGTCAACCACAACCTAGAGTTGTTCATAGCATCTAGAGTCATGAGCTCAAGACAAAGAGTGGCTCAAGTCATCCACAACCTTGAACTATTCATAGCATCTAGAGCTTTAAGCTCACGAACTAGAGTCTTTCATGTCAACCACAACCCAACACTGTTCATTGCATCTAGGGCCCAGTGTCATTTATATCATCCACAACATTAAGTTGTTCATAGAATCTAGACCCCTGATCTCACGACCCAAAGTCTTTGATGTCATCGACATACTTGAGTTGTTCATGCTATCAAGAGCCTTGAGCTCATGACCTGGAGTCTTTCATGTTATCAATAGCCCTAAGTTGTTCATAGCATCTAGAGCCCTAAGCTCACGACCCATAGTTGTTCATGTCAACTATAGCCTAGAGGTGTTGATAGCATCTAAAGCCCTCAACTCATGACCCAGAGAGGCTCATGTCATTGATAGCTCTAAGCTGTTCATAGCATCTGAAGCCCTCAGCTCATGACCCAAGGTTGTTCATGTCAACCATAGCCCAAAGTTGTTCATAACATCTACAGGCTTGAGTTCAAGACCCAAAGTAACCCATGTCATCCAAAACCCTGAGCTATTCATGGCATTTAAAGCTTTGAGCTCACGACATAGTGATTTTCATATCAAACGCAAGCTAAAGTTCATTGTATCTAGGGCCCTATGCTCACAACCCAGTTATTGATATCATCCACAAAAATAAGTTGTTCATAGAATCTAGAGCCCTGAGCTCTTGATCTAGAGTCTTTCATGTCACCATTAGCCTTGAGTTGTTCATAGAATCTAGAGCCTTGAGCTCATGACCTGACGTCGTTCATGTCAACCACAATCCAGAGTTGTTAAGAGCATCTAAAGCCCTCATCTCGCAACCCTGAGTCACTCATGTCATTAACAGCTTTGAGTTATTCTTAGCATCTCAAGCCATATGCTCACGACCTGGAGTCGTTCATGCTCACCACAACCTAAAGTTGTTCATATAATCTAAAGCCCTGAGCTCATGACTCTAAGTCTTATATGTCAACAACAACCTACAATATTTCATTGCATCTAGGGCCTTGAGTTAATGACCTAGAGTGGTTCATATCATCCATAGCCTTGAAATGTTCATAGCATCTAGACCCTTGAGCTCATCACCCAAATTCATTCATGTCAACCACATCCCAAAGTTGTTTATAGCTGATTCGTTCCCAATTAGTGTCTCAGCTGATTCATGTCCTCTCAATGGTCCCTAACAGTGGTGCCATTTGATTCGTGTCTAGCTGGTGTCCCTTGATTGTGGTCCTTAGAAGGGAGTAATCAACAAAATTTATAACCTATTACACCATGTACTAGGATAGCCTTAGCTAGCATAGCATAGTGGCTCTAGGGTCGTTCAGTGGGATGTGTTTTCATATCACAATTGATATTAATTCAAGAGCTGAATTGGTGTCTTTTCATTTCAAGGTTAGCTTTAAAAGAAAACATAATCTTTGGTGGAAAAAGGTTTGGTTTTAAACTAACCAAAAATAGTAACTGATTTTACTTACAAAGAAAAGTGTTTCTTGGAGTTTAGATCACTAGGCTCAGATTCCTCGTACAAAAAGGGAGTTCCGATCACTTGTTTCTTTTCCTCGCATTAGAGAATTAATTCTCTAACCGGTGTGGTACAGATGCTTCCCCTTAATGGGTTCAAACACTAAATCCCTCTCACTGATGCATCTTGCAATGACTCATGCCTCTCACCTAGCATTTACCATTCAAGGTGATCTTTAACTTTGGACTTCCCTTCTCAAGCTCGCAAGAGATAACTAATGGATGTCTCCTTAGAGTCAAAAAGCTTACCAAGTGTTGGCTATTCTAGAAAATCCTACCTTCAAACCACCTCCTAAAGGCTCGTAAGAGATAAACTAGTGTATCTCAATGGACGGAGACCACTTGCCTTATCAAATGTTGGCCCAGGTGAATTGAAAGCATTTTAAGTTAACTAAAAAGAAAAAAACCATTAACGGGTTACACTTTCTCTTCATTAAACACTAAAACAACAAAACTTCCAATTTATGCATATGGAAACTTACACGGCTTTCTTCACTCCAAGAGACGAAGAGCCTAGCCACTCATCCTCTGAGGAAAAATCCTCGAAGTTTGATTGGCTAGAAAGAAAACTAACGAGAAAACAAAAATATATATGAAAAGCAGAGCAAGTGCTCTGTAAAATATATTTCTTACTATTACAAAAGGTTGTCTCTCAGAACAAGCTCCCGAGAGATTGATTCTTTTTCAAAGAAAATTACAAACTATATATAAGAGGTTATTCACCCCTTTTGTTCTTGCTTAACGACTAAGGAATCCTATGATAGGTGAGTTACAAGGAGAGTTTGGGGATTTAGACAACAAATATCTAAACAAAATATCTCAAAAAGTCGGTCAACAATATCGGGAAGCTTCGGGAGAACACTACAGTTGTGCATGTCTGACCGGGTAAGCGCTACCAGAGGATCCGAACATCTCTAACCGGGGAAGTTGAAACGCCCTTCTCTTCCATCCGGCGTCAGGCGCCGGATGTGAGATATCCGATCAGAGGATCCGGACATGTCTAATCGAGGAAATTGAAACGTCGGCGGGACAGAATTCTTCACCGGGTGGAATGAGCTATGCCGCGTGTCGCTATCCGAAGCAACTCCATCCGGATTCCCCAAGAGGACACGTGGCGCGCTCCCCTATTTGGACTCCCTCAGGGATAAGCACACGGCACTCCCGAACATCACACCCCGGACGATAGCCTATCCTATCCGGATATGTTGTCCGAATCATTGACTAAAGTGAGCAAGCCTTGCTACGTCATTCCGACAGCTTGCCACAACCCATGTTCCGCTACCCTCCGATGGTGTGTCTGGACGGCCTGTCCGGACATCTTTTGCCATGGATTCCAAAAAACTCTCCTCAATCTCAGATTGCTTTGATGATCAAAAAGCTATCAAAACACCAAAACTTAATACAATTTGATTAGAATTGATTGCAAGGGTCCTTAGTATGTTAATTGGGTTAAAAGGTGATAACTACTACTCAAAAGTGTTTAAAGGAGTTAATTACAAGCTATCAAATAACACTTTTTGAGTAGTAATCAATAGCATCTAAAGCCTTGAGCTCGTGACCTTGAGGAGCTCATGTCATCCATAGCCTTGAGCTATTGATAGTATTTAAAGCCTTGAGATAACCACCCAAAGTAGCTCATTTCATCCACAACCTTTAGTGATTCATAGCATTAAGAGTGCTAAGCTCATGATCCGAAGTCTTTCATGTTATCGACAGGCCTGAGTTGTTCATAGCATCAAGAGCCCTGAGCTCATGACCTAGAGTTGTTCGTGTTTAACACAACCCAAAGTTGTTCATAGCATCTAGTGCCTTGAGTACACAAAATAAACTAGCTCATGTCATTTAGTGTCTTAAGCTGTTAACAGCATCTGGAGCCCAAAGCTCATGACTCAGAGTCATTCATGTCAACCATAACCTAGAGTTGTTCATAGCATCTAGAGTGCTAAGTGGAAGACCTAGAGTGGCTTATCTCATCCAGAACCCTGAGTTGTTCATAACATCTAAAGCCTTGAGTTCACAACCCAAGGTCCTTTATCTCAACAACAACCTATAGTTGTTCATTCAATCTATGGCCCTAAGTTTATAACCTAGAGGGTTTTATGTCATTCACTACCATGAGCTATTCATAGCATCTAGAGCCCTAAGTTCATGAACAAGAGTGTTTCCTGTAGTCGATAACCCTGAGCTGCTCATAGCATCTGGAGCCCTAAGCCCATGACTCGAAGTCCTTCATCTCAACTATAACCCAGAGCTGTTCGTACAATCTAAAGCCTTAAGCTCATGCCCAAGGGTAGTTGATGTCATCGACGACCCTGAGTTGTTCATAGCATCTAAAGCCATGAGCTAAGAACTCGAAGTCATTCATGTCAACCATAGGCCTGAGTTGTTCATAGCATCTACAACCATGAGCTCAAGACCCAGAATGGCTTATGTATTCCACATCCATGAGTTGTTCATAGCATCTAGAGCCTTGAGCTCACGACCCATAATCTTTCATGTCAACCATAACCTAGAGCTATTCATTGCATCTAAGGCATTGAGCTCACGACCTAGAGTCGTTCATGTCATTCATAACCTTGACCTATTTGTAGAATCTAGTGCGTTGAGCTTACAACCCAGAGTCTTTCATGTCATCGATAGCTCTAAGTTGTTCATAGCATCGATAGACCTGAGCTCATGAGCCGGAGTCATTCATGTTGACCACATGATTCGCGTGAAACTCCAGTCGGGTCATTTAATAAAAAACATTTATAAAACCTACGACCTCATACTAGCGTAGCAAAGCTACTATAGCATAGTGGCTCTAGGGTCGAACTCTGGGATGGGTTTTCATTCTACCAGTGATATACTCAAGATTAGAAATTGAATTTAATGATTTCCTTTATCAAAAACTTAAAGTTTAAAAGAAAATAATATTTGTTTTTAAAGGTGTTTGAAACTAAACTAACATAAAACTAAGTAAAAATGGAAGAAAGAAAGTCTCCCGGAGCTAGAGGTTGCTAGGATCAAGTTCAAAATGCAAAGTGGAAAATTTCGGATTTTTCTCCTCGCATTGGGGATTTAACCTATAGTTATTTCCCGAACCGGTATAGGTTTAACAATGAAGATTTAATCCATAAAAAGTCAATAGAAATGGTAGTCAAGGTCCATTAATGGCTTTAGACACTATGGGTCTTCACCTTGAGTCACTTTCCAATGGCTCGTACATGATAACTAATGGACTGATATGGATCTAGCAATAAGCATCCACAGAGACCTGAAGCTTACCATGTATTGGGCATTCAAAGTGATTCTAAGGGATTTAAAGCAAAACTTTGGATTTAGAAGCCATTTATGAACTCCAACTACCTGTATTTAATGCACGGGAGTTTTCCACCTTTGCATCTGGACTTTTCACCTAGCTTCCTTCACTCCAAGAAACCAAAAGTTTAGCCTCTCATCCTCCGGGAAAACATCCTCAGAGGTTGTTTGGCTTCCAAGAAAAAGAAAATAGTAAAGAGAAAAGGGAAACGAGAGAGCTCTGTATTTCACTAAGTGTAAAACATAACATATATGTTCTCCTTTTCCAAGAGGTGATTTCCACCCCTTATATAGTCTTTACAAAAGCAAAAGCTTGTGATTGGTTAGTTACAAGGATAAGAAAGGAAATTACATCAAAAAATACATAGGAAAAGTTCTAAAGTGGAGTCGGCAAAAACAGAGGAAAATTCGCACCACGCATGGGCTGTGCGAATTTGGAAGGTGTTGTGCGAATTTTGCACAAGCTGAAGGTGTTGTGCGAATTTCAAGGTGTTGTGCGAATTTCGCACAAGCCTGGAGCAGTTGTCTTCCGAAGGCCATATCTTCCTCATTTCAGTTCCAAATCGTACACGGTTTGAAGCATTGGATTCTTGACTTCCTGAGATTTGAAATGGTATATAGCATGTAGAAAATGGACTTCTAGAAGTGCTTCAAAAGTGCAAAGGAAGACTGCAGCTTCCGTCCTCTGTTTTCTTCATTTTCTCTTTGCTTCTCTCCTTTGCTTGGCTTGTCTTAATGATCCAAAAAGCTGTCAAAACACTAAAACTAGCCACAAATATGATTAGAAGTCATTTCTAGGTCCTTAACATGCCAATTGGGATAAAGATGGAGAACTACTACACAAAAGTGCTTAAAACAAAATGAATTGAAGGTGTAAAATAACACTTTTTGGGTAGTAATCACTCCCCCCAACTGACACATTGCTAGTCCCTGAGCAATGAAGGAGAGAAAAAGAAATAAAAATAAATAGATAATATAAGAATTTCGCACAAGCTTCGCACAAGCTGAAGGTGTTGTGCGAATTTTAAGGTGTTGTGCGAATTTCGCACAAGCCTAGAGCAGTTGTCTTCCAAAGGCCATATCTTCCTCATTTCAGTTCCAAATCGTACACGGTTTGAAGCGTTGGATTCTTGACTTCCTGAGATTTGAAATGGTATATAGCATGTAGAAAATAGACTTCGGAAAGTGCTCCAAAAGTGCAAAGGAAGACTGTAGCTGCGGTCCTCTATTTTCTTCATTTTCTCTTTGCTTCTCTCCTTTGCTTGGCTTGTCTTAATGATCCAAAAAGCTGTCAAAACACTAAAACTAGCCACAAATATGATTAGAAGTCATTGCTAGGTCCTTTACATGCCAATTGGGATAAAGATGGAGAACTACTACACAAAAGTGCTTAAAACATAATGAATTAAAGGTGTAAAATAGCATTTTTTTGGTAGTAATCACCACATGCCTGAGTTGTTCATAACCTCTAAAGGCTTGAGCATAAGACCCAGAGTTACTCAAGTCATTGACATCCCTGAGTTGTTCATAGCATCTAAATCCCTAAGCTCACGACCTTGAGTCTTTCATGCAACCACAAGCTATAGTTGTTCATTGCATCTAGGGCCCCGAGTTCTTGACCTAGAGTCGTTCATGTCATCCATAGACTTAAGCTATTCATAAAATTATTATCCTTGAACTCATGACCCAAAGTCTTTCATATCATTGATAACCCAAAGCTATTCAAAGCATTTAAAGCCTTGATCTCACAACCCAGAGTGGCTCATGTCATCGAAAGCCTTGAGCTATTCATAACATCTAAAGTCTTGAGCTCATGACATGGTTTCATTCATCTCAACCATAGCCTAACGTTGTTCATAGCATTTAGAGCCTTCAGCTCATGACCCAAAGTCGTTCATGTCATCCACATTCTTGAGATGTTCATAAAATTTAAAGGCTTGAGCTCACAACTTAGAGTCATTCATGTATACCACAACCCAGAGTTGTTCCTAGCATCTAAAGCCCTGAGTTCACGACCTAGAGTGGCTCATGCCATTGACAACTATGAGCTCTTCATAACATCTAAAGCCCTGAGGTCATGAATTAGTGTAACTCCTGTCAACTAAAAACCTAAAATGTTCCTAGTATCTATAGCTCTGAGCTCACGACCCTGAATCATTCATGTCAACCACAGCCTTGAGATGCTCATTTATCTATAACCCTTAGCTCACAACCTCGAGTCATTCATGTCATGCACAACCTTGAAGTGTTCATAGCATTTAGAGTCCTAAGCTCATAAACAAGAGTCTTTCATGTCATCAACAACCCTAAGTTGTTCATAGCATTAAAAGCCCAAAGCTCATGACCCAAAGTCATTTAAGTAAACCACAGCCTAGAGTTCTAGAGCCTTAAGCTCAGAACCCATAGTAGATCATGTAATCCACAACCCTGAGTTGTTCATACCATCAAGAGCCTTAAGGTCACGACCCATAGTCTTTCATGACATCAATAACCCTAACCTGTTCATAACATCAAGAGGCTTGAGCTCACGATCGAGAGTCATTAACGTCAATTGAAGTTGATAGTTGTTCATAGCATTTAAAGCCCTAAGCTCACGACTTAGAGTAGCTTAAGTCATACACAACCGTGACCTATTAATAGAATCTAGAGCCCTAAGCTCACAACTCAAAGTTGTTCATGTTAGTCATAGCCCAAAGTTGTTCATAACATCAAGAGTCCTTAGCTCATGACCCAGAGTAGCCCATGTTATCAACAACCCATAGCAGTTCATAGCATCTAGTGCTCTGAGCTCATAACCCAGAGTTATTCATATCAAACATAGTTCATACATGTTCATAGAATCTAAAGCCCTAATATCACGACCTAGAGTGGCTGATTCGTGTGCTTAGCTGGTGTACCTTGAGTTTGGTCCTTAGACAAGAGTAATCAATAAAATTTATAACCTATATCACCATGCACTAGGATAGCCTTAGCTAATATAGCATAATGGCTCTAGGATCATTCATTAGGTAGGGTTTTCAACTTACAACTGATACCAATTCAAAGTTGAATTGGTGCTTTTTCATTTCAAGGTTAGCTTGAGAAGAAAACATAAACTTTGGTTGAAAATGATTGATTTTAAGCTAACTAAAAAGAAAGTAATGGGAATTACTTACGAAAAAAATGTTCCTTGGAGTTTTAGGTTCACTGGGGTTAGGCTCCTCATGGAAAAATAGAGCTCCGGTCACTTGAATCTTTTCCTCGCATTAGAAAATTAACATATAGTTAATTCTCTAACTGGTGTTGTATAGATGTTTCCCTTTAATGGATTTCAGCACTAAATCCCTCTCACTGATGCAACTTGCAATGGCTCGTGCCTCTCACCTAACATTTACCATTCAAGGTGATCATTAACCTTGAACTTCCCTTCTCAAGCTCGCAAGAGATAACTAAAGGATGTCTCCTTAGAGTCCAAAAGCTTACCAAGTGTTGGCAATTCTAGAAAATTCTACCTTCAAGTCACCTCTCAAAGGCTCGCAAGAGATAAACTAGTGCATCTCCATGGACGGAGATCACTTGCCTTACCAAGTGTTGGCCCAGGTAAATTGAAGGCGTTTTAAGTTAACTAAAAACATAGAAACCATAAACGAGTCACATTTTCTCTTCATTAACAGCTGAAACAACAAAACTACCAATTCTTGCACACGGGACCTTACCCAGCTACCTTAGCTCCAAGAAACAAAAAGTCTAGCCAACCATTCTCTAAGGAAACATCCTCAAAGCTTGTTTGGCTAGTAAGAAAAATACAATCAAATTGAGTAGGTAAGGCAGAGCAAAGCTTTGTATTTTACTTTCTTCAAAACTATACAAAAAGTTGTCTCCGAGAACAAGCTCCCGAGATCTCTGTAATGAAAATTACAAACAATATATATATGAGGCTATTTACCCTTTGTTCTTACTTAATAACTAAGGAATCCTATTATTGGTGGATTACAAGGAGAGAATGGGGATTTACACATCAAATATCTGAAGCAAAAAATCTAAAAATGTTGATCGCAAATATCTGGAAGCACTCAGGAGTATTTCGCAGGCGTGCAAGATGGCTGCAAAATTTTGCAACTTGAAGGACACCATTTCGCAGCCATCACCTTGTGATTTCGCAGCCAAAGGCTAATTTCGCAGCTTGCGAAATTGGCCTTCAGTTTGGTGTGATCGGCTTCCAATGGCTCTAACTTCTTCATTTTAACTCCAAATCATGCATCGTTTGAAGCATTGGATTGATGACTTCCCGAGCTTCGAAACAACATATAGTATGCATAAATTGAGCTCCAGAAAGTGGTCCAAAAGTGTCCAACAGTTTCTATCCTCTTGAATTCTTCATGTTAGATTTCTCTCTTTGCTTTCCCTCCTTGCATTCATGATTTGCTTATGGAAAAGGACTATAAAGCTTGAAAGCTTAAGTTCTTCATGTTAATGAGCTTCCAATTTCTTTGCCATGGATTCCATAGAACTCTCCTCAATCTTGGATTGCTTTGGTGATCAAAATACTATCAAAAACACCAAAACTTACACAATTTGATTAGAAATGATTGCAAAGGTACTTAATATGCTAATTGAGTTAAAAGGTAATAACTGCTACTCAAAAGTGTTTAAAAGAGTTAATTACAAGCTATCAAATAACACTTTTTTAGTAGTAATCAATGGCTGATGTCATCCACAACCTAGAGTTATTCATAGCATCTCTAGCCCTGAGTTTGTGACTTAGAGTAGTTGATGTCATCCACAATCCTAAGCTATTCATAGTATCAAGAGCCCTGAGCCGACGACTTGTAGTCTTTTATGTCACCAACAGCCCTAAGTTGTTAATAACTTCTAGAGCTCTACTTTCTTGACTGAGAGTTGTTCATGTCAACCATTGTACAGAGCTATACATAGCATCTAGAGCTTTGAGCTCACGAACCAGAGTCATTCATGTCATCCACTGTCCTAAGCTCTTCATAAAATCATGAGCCCTGAGCTCACGACCCAAGGTCTTTCATATTATCAACAACCTAGAGTTTTTCATAGCATTTAAAGCTCTAATCTCAAGACCTAAGTGGCTCATGTCATCAGAAGCCCTGAGTTGTTCATAACATCTAAACCTTTATGCTCACGACCTGATGTCATTCATGTGAGCCATAGCCTAGAGTTGTTCATAGCATCTAGAGCCTTGAGCTCAAGAACTAGGGTTGTTTATGTTTTCCATGTCCCTGAGATAATCATATAATCAAGTGGCTTAAGCTCATGATCTAGAGTTTTTCATGTCTTCGACCACCTTGAGTTATTCATAGCATCTAGAGCCTTAAGGTCATGACTTGGATTCACTCATGTCAATGACAGTCCTAAATTGTTCATAGCATTTAAAGCTCTGAGCTCATGTCCTAGGGTCATTCATGTCAACCATAACCCTGAGATGTTCATAGTATCTATAGTTTTTTTTTTCACGACCCTGAGTCATTCATGTCATTCAGAACCTTAAGTTGCTCATAACATCTAGAACCCTAAGGTGATGACCTAGAGTCTTTCAAGTCATCGATAAACCTAAGTTGTTCATAGCATCTAAAGCTTGAAGCTCACAACCTGGAGTCATTGAAGTCAACCATAGTCCAAAGCTCCCGACCCAAAGTAGCAAATGTGATCCATTGTTTTAAGTTATTCATAGCATTTAGAGCCCTGAGCTCATGACCTAGAGTAGATCATATCATCCATGACCTTGAGTTGTTCATAACATCAAAAGCTTTGAGCTCAAAAATTGTAGTACTTCATGTCATCGACAACCCTGAGTTGTTCATAGAATCAAGAGGCCTAAGCTCACAATTGGGATTCGTTCATATCTACCAAAACCTAGAGTTGTTCATGTTTTCTAGAGCCCTGAGCTCACGACCCATAGTAGCTCATGTTATCCATAATTGTGAGTTGTTAATAGCATCTAGAGCCTTAAGGTCCCAACCCAAAATTTTTCATCTCAACCACAACCTAGAGTTATTCATAGCCGCTAGAGCCTAGAGCCCACGACTTAGAGTAGCCCATGTTATCCACAACTTGGAGTGGTTCATAGCATCTAGAGACCTAAGCTCACAACTTAGAGTCATTCAAGTCAACCATAGCCTAGAGCTATTCATATCATCTAAAGCCCTGAGGTCATGATCTATTGTCACTATTGTGATCCACATGCCTAAGTTGTTCATAGCATCTAAAGCCTTGAGCTCACAACTAAGAGTAGATCATGCCATCCATAGCCTTGAGTTGTTCATAACATCAAGAGCCTTGAGCTCACGACCTGTAGTCTTTCATGTTATTGACAACCTTGAACTATTCATGGCATCAAGAAGCCAAAGCTCATGATCGAAAGTCATTCATGTCTACCAAGTCTAGAGTTGTTCATAGCATATAGAGCCCTGAGCTCACGACCCATAGTAGCTCATGTCATCCATAACCGTAAGGTGTTCATAGCATCCAGAGCCTTCAGCTCCTGATCTAAAGTTGTTCATGTAAGCCACAACCTAAAATTGTTCATAGCAGCTAGAGCCTTGAGCTCATGAACAAGAGAAGCCCATGTTATCCATAGCCTAAAGTGGTTCATATCATCTAGAGACCTAAGCTCATGACCTAGAGTTGTTCATTTCCACCATAGCTTAGAGCTATTTGTTGCATCTAAAGCCCTCAGATCCAAATCCAGACCTAGTGTAGCTCATGTCATCCATTGCCTATAGTTGTTCATAGTATCTAGAGCCTTGAGCTCACAACTCAGAGTAGTTGATGTCAATATATCCTTGAGCTCTTCATAGCATCTTGAGCCCTAAGCTTACGACCTAAATTTTTTCATGTCATCGACATTCCTGTGCTATTCATAACATTAAGAGCCCTGAGCACACAACATGAAGTTGTTCATGTCAACCCTTGCCCAAACCTGTTCAGAACATCTAAAGCCTTGAGCTTATGACCTAGAGTAGCTTATGACTTTGACTACCCTGAGTTATTCATAGCATCTAAAGCCTTAAGATCACAACCTGAAGTCATTCATGTGAACCACAACCTTGAGATGTTCTTGGTATCCACAACCTTAAGTTGTTCATATCATTTACAACCTTAAGCTCATGACCTGGATTCTTTCATGTCATCAATAGCCCTGATTTGTTCATAGCATCTAGTGTCCTGAGCTCACGACTTGAAGTTGTTCAAATCAACCATAGCCAAGAGTTATTCATAATATCTAAAGCCCCGAGCTTACGACCTAATGTTGCTTAATTTATCAATAGCCCTGAGGTTTTCATAACATCTTAGGCTTTAAGCTCATGACCTAGAGTCATTCATGTCAACCACAAGCTTAAGCTATGCATTGTATCTAGAGCCCTGAGCTAACGACCTATAGTAGCACATGTCATCCATGGCTCTGAGTTGTTCATAGGTTCTAAATCCTTGAGAAGACGACTCGAAGTCATTCATGTCAACCACAACCTTGAGTTGTTCATAGTATATAAAGCCCTAAGCTCATAACCTTGAGTCGTTCATGTTGTCCACAACCCTAAGTTGTTCATAGCATCTAGAGCCCTAAGCTCATGACCAAGATTCTTTCAAGTCATCAACAACCTTGAGTTGTACATAGTATATAGACCTCCAAGCTCAAGAACCAGGGTTGTTCATGTGAACCATAGCCTAGAGTTGTTGATTGCATTTAGAGCCTTGACCTCATGATGTAGAGTGCCTCATGTCTTTGATAGCCCTTAGTTGTTCATAGCGTCAAAAGCCCAGAGTAGTTCATAGCATCTAGAGCCTTGAGCTTAAGACCCAGAGTCTTTCATGTCATTCACACCCTAAAGCAGTTCATAGCATCTAGAGCCTTGAGCTCATGACTCGGAGTCGTTCATGTCATCCATAACCTTGAGTTGTTTATAGCATCTAGAGGGTTGAGCTCACGACCTAGAGATTTTCATGTCATCCACAACCTTGAGTTACTCATAGCATCTAGAGCCCTAAGCTCATGACCTAGAGTCATTCATGTCAACCACAACCCCAAGATGTTAATAGCATATTGAGCCCTGAGCTCACGACCCGTAGTCATTCATGTCACCCATAGCCTAACGTTGTTCACAAGATTCAGAGCCATGAGCTCACTACCTAGAGTAGCTCATGTTATCCATAACACTGAGTTGTTCTTAGCATCTAAAGCCTTGAGGTCACGACCTGGGGTTATTCATGTCAACCATAGCCTAGAGTTATTCATAGCATCTAGAGCCTTGTCATCACGATCCAAAGTGGTTCATGTGATCAACAACCTTGAGTTGTTCATAGTATATAGAGCCCTGAGCTCCCAACCTATAGAAGCTCATGTATTTGATCACCCTAAGCTATTCATAGTATCTAAATCCCTGAGCTAATGACCCATAGTCGTTCATGTCAACCTCATCCTTGAGATTTTCATAATATTTATAGCTCTGAGCTCACGACCACGAATAGTACATGTAATCCACAACCTTGAGTTGTTCATTACATCTAGACCCCTAAGCTCACAACCCAAAGTCTTTCATGGCATCTACAACCTTTAGCTATTTATAGCATCTACGACCATCAACTCATAACCCGAAGTCATTCATGGGAACCATAACTTTGAGCTATCATAGTATCTAGAGCCTTGACCTCATAACCTAGAGTTGTTCATGTCAACCACAACCTTAAGCTATGCATTGTATCTAGAGCCCTAAGCTAACGACCTAGAGTAACACATGTCATCCATAGCTCTGAGTTGTTCATAGGATCTAAAGCCTTGAGTAGATGACTCGAAGTCATTCATGTCAACCACAACCTTGAGTTGTTCATAGTATATAGAGCCCTAAGCTCACAACCTTGAGTCGTTCATGTTGTCCACAACCCTAAGTAGTTCATAGCATCTAGAGCCCTAAGCTCATGACCAGGAGTCTTTAAAGTCATCAACAACCTTGAGTTGTAATTAGTATCTAGACCCCTATGCTTAAGAACCAGGGTTGTTCATGTGAACCATAGCCTAGAGTTGTTGATTGCATCTAGAGACCTGACCTCATGATGTAGAGTGCCTCATGTCTTTAATAGCCCTTAGTTGTTTATAGCGTCAAAATCCCAGAGTAGTTCATAGCATCTAGAGCCTTGAGCTTAAGACCTAGAGTCTTTCATGTCATTCACACTCTAAAGCAGTTCATAGCATTTAGAGCCTTAAGCTCATGACCTAGAGTCATTCATGTCATCCATAACCTTGAGTTGTTCATAGCATCTAGAGGATTGAGCTCACGACCTAGAGATTTTCCTGTCATCCACAACCTTGAGTTACTCATCGCATCTAGAGCCCTACGCTCATGACCTAGATGCATTCATGTCAACCACAACCCTAAGTTGTTAATAGCATCTTGAGCCTTGAGCTCACAACCCATAGTCATCCATATCACCCACATCCCAACGTTGTTCACAAGATTCAGAGCCATGAGCTCACTACCTAGAGTAGCCCATGTTATCCATAACACTGAGTTGTTCTTAGCATCTAAAGCCTTGAGCTCACAACCTGGGGTTGTTCATGTCAACCATAACCTAGAGTTATTCATAGCATCTAGAGCCCTATCATCACGAGCCAGAGTGGTTCATGTGATCAACAACCTTGAGTTGTTCATAGTATATAGAGCCCTGAGCTCCCAACCTATAGAAGCTTATGTATTTGATCGCCCTGAGTTGTTCATAGTATCTAAAGGTCTAAGCTAATGATCCATAGTCGTTCATGTCAACCTCATCCTTGAGATGTTCATAATATTTATAGCTCCGAGCTCACGACCATGAATAGTACATGTAATCCACAACCTTGAGTTTTTAATTACATTTAGACCCCTAAGCTCACAACCTAAAGTCTTTCATGGCATCTATAACCTTTAGCTGTTTATAGCATCTACGGCCCTCAACTCATGACCCGAAGTCATTCATGAGAACCACAACTCTGAGCTATACATAGTATCTAGAGCCTTGACCTCATGACTCAAAGTCGTTCGTGTCAACTATACCTTAGAGTTGTTCATATCACTTAGAGCCCTAAGCTCACGACCTAAAGTTGTTCATGTCAACCATAGCTCCGAGCTGGTCATAGTGTCTAAAGCCCTAAGCTCACGACTCTGAGTCATTCATGTCTTCCACAACCCTGAGCTATCCATAGCATCTACAACCCTTAGCTCAGGACTCAGAGTCTTTGGTGCCATCAATAACCCTAAGTTATACATAGTGTCGAGAGCCCTAAGCTCATGACCCAAAGTTGTTCATGTCCACCATAGCCCAGATTTGTTCATTGCATCTAGAGCCCTAAGCTCATGACCCAGAGTGGTTCAAGCCATGCACAACCTTGAGTTGTTCCTAGCATTTAAAGCCCTGTGATCATAACCCTGAGTCGTTCATGTCAACCACAACAGAGAGTTGTTCATAATATCTAGAGCTTCAGCTTATGACCTAGAGTACCTCAAGTCATCCACAGCCTTAAGCTACTCAAAGCATCTAGAACCCTGAGCTCTTGACCTAGAGTTGCTCATGTTATCTGTAACCCTGAGTTATTCATAGTATCTTAAAACTTGAGCTCATGGGATCCTGAGTCATTCATATCATCCATAACTCAAATCTGCTTATAAAATTTAGAGCCCTATGCTTATGACCCATAGTCGTTCATGTCAACCACAACCTTGAGGTGTTCATAGTATCTTGAGTTGTGAGCTCAAGACCAAGATTAGTTCATGTTATCCACAACCGTTAAATTATGACACAGAGTCATTCCTACCATCCATAGCCCTAAGTTGTTCATAGAATCTAGAGGCTTGAGCTTATGGGATCCCTAGTCGTTCATATCATCCACAATGTTGAGTTGTTTAAAGCATCCATACCCTTGATTGGAGTGGTACATATCATCCACAGGCTTGAGTTGTTCATAGCATTTGGAGCCTTAAGCACACGACTCAGAATTGCTCATGTCATCAACAACCCTAGGTTATTCATTGTATTTAGACCTCTAGGCCAATGACCCAAAGTCGCTCATGTCATCATAAGCCTTGGGCTATTCATAGCATCTAGAGTTGTGAGCTCACGACCTATAATTGTTTTGTTATCTACAACCCTGAGTTATTCATAGAAATTAAAGCCATAAGCTCATGACCAAGAATCGTTCATATTATCCATAACTCTAAGTTGGTCATAATCTATTATGGCTTGAGCTCACGGGATCTTGAGTCATTCATATCATCTATAACTCTGAGCTACTCATAGCATCTAGAGCCTTGAACTAACAACCCAAAGTTGTTCATGTCAACCACAACCTTGAACTGTTCATAGGATCTTGAGTCGTGAGCTCACAGCTCAGAGTCATTTATGTCATCCATAACCCTTAGCCTGTGACACAAAATAATTCATATCATTCACAGCCCTAAGTTTCTCATAGCATCTAGAGGCCCTAGCTCACGAGATATCAAGTCATTCATATCATTCACAATGCTTAGTTGTACAAAGCATCCATAGCCTTGAGCTCATGACCCGGAGTGGCACATATCATCCATAACCTTGTGTTGTTCATAGCATCTAGAGCCCCAAGCACATGACCCAGAGTCGTTCATGTCATCAACAACCCTAAGTTGTTCATAACATTTAAACCCCTAAGCCCATGACCCAAAATCTTTCATGTCATCTATAGCCCTAAGCTTTTCATAAAATCTAGAGCCCTAAGATCAAGACCTGGATTCGTTTATGTCATCCCTAACCTTGAATTTTCATAGCATTTAAAGCCTTGAGCTCATGACCCGGAGTCATTCATGTACACCACAACCCTGAGCAATTATAGCATCTAGAACCTAGAGCACACTGGTCAAAGTTGTTCATGTCATCCATAGCCCTGAACTATTCTTAGCATCCAGATCCCTAAACTCCCAACCTGGAGTAGTTCATGTCATCCATGACCCTGACTTGTTCATAGCATCTAGTGCGCTAAGCTCACAACTTGAAGTCGTTCATGTAATCCATAACCTTGAGTTGTTCATATCATCTAGAGCCCTGAGCTCAAGACCCAAAGTCGTTGATGTCCATCACAACCTTGATTTGTTCATAGCATTTAGAGCCTTGCACAAACGACCTTGAGTCATTCATGTCAGCAACAGGCTTGAGCTATTCGTAGCATCTAGAGCCCTAAGCCCACAACCTAAAGTTGTTCATGTCATACTATGGACCCTCACCCGATCCACCAGACCTGTGCGACTCGCTTTTAAATGAAAAGAAGGAATGAAAAAGTTGAGTTTTCCAGTTTTGAAAAACCTACCCTCGGTGAGGAACGGTGTTGTATGGAGTCGCCACTTACTTTTTATTTTTATTTTTAAAATGGGGAAAATTAAGTAAGAACAAAAACCCCTAATGACCCTAGTATGGAAAAAGCGGTCTGCAAAAACTAGATTCTGGGTCCGGGGATCAGGTTACCCATTGGGAAGGTACCTCATGCGAGGTAGCACCCCTCTAGGCCCAAAACTCGGTCTCTACTAATAAATTGGGTATGTGGGAGCATATGGGTCAAAGATGAAACCCTAGGCTAAATAGATGTCATGAATCACACAATCCTAATTGGTATTTGGCATGCATATGAATTCAACCAACCAAAACAATGGGTGCATACCTGTGGTCCCCAGTCATGCGCTGCATAAAAGGTCAGCCAAACACAGATAAACACATAACAAACATTCAGGATTAAGCACCATGCATGCATATGATTCAACAATCAAAACCAACGATGCATACCTGTGGTCCCTAGCCATGTCCTATAGAAGAGGGTGAGTCAGCCACACAACATGTATTCAAAATCAAGCATCAAAGCTTGTTCCAAAAAGGAAGATAGCTGGTTGAAATGAGGTAAGGGACTCCCCAAATGTCATACAAGTCGAACTAGACTCATCTCGACCACACCACCCATAACTTCAAAATTGCCCATACTAACTGAAATCAAACACTGACTTAAACCTTCAAGATGGCTCACAAGTGCCGTATAGCAAATGGGTTTCAGCCCCAATGGATAAGGGCTCGAAAAATGCCAAAATCGAGGGCCACCTAAAGTCCTCCAGCAGAACAGGTTGAACTAGTTCTCAACTGGTACAAACTATTGAGAAGAATTCCTAAATTTTTCTATAAAACTCCTAAATGAGTGAGGATTCAAACAAAAGAAACGGTTCTCAATTCCGAGCCCAGATGAGTGAGAACCGGACAAAGAAAGGTCAGGGGTTCTTCATGGCTGACAGAGGCAGCCAACTATGGTGCTGAACCGGTTGAACCAGTTCCCAATCGGTTTAGATGGTTGATAAAAAATCCCAAATTTGGACAGAAAGTTTCTAACTGCATAAGGAAGCAAACAAAAGAAATGGTTCTCAATTCTGAACCTGGATAAGTGAGAACCAGACAAAGAAAGGTCAGGAGTTCCTTATGGCTGACAGAGGCAGCCAGCTATGGTGCTGAACCGGTTGAACTAGTTTCCAGCCAGTTTAGATGGTTGATAAAAAATCCAAAATTTGGCCAAGAAGTTTCTAACTGAATAAGGAAATAAAAAAAAGAAACGGTTCTCAATTCCGAGCCCGGATGAGTGGGAACCAGACAAAGAAAGGTCAGGGGTTCCTCATGGCTGACATAGGCAGCCAGCTATGGCGCTGAACCGGTTCCCAACTGGTGCAGACGGTTGATAAAAAATCCCAAATTTGGGCAGAAAGTTTCTAACTGAATAAGAAAATAAACAAAAGAAATGGTTCTCAATTCCAAGCTTGGATGAGTGAGAACCGGATAAAGAAAGGTCAGAGGTTCCTCATGGCTGACAGAGGCAGCCAGCTATGGCGCTAAACCAGTTGAACCGGTTCCCAACCACTTCAGACGGTTGATAAAAAATCCTAAATTTGGTTAGGAAGCTTCTAACTGACTAAGGAAACAAACAAAAGAAACGGTTCTCAATTCTGAGCCCGGATGAGTGAGAACAAGACAAAGAAAGGTCAGGGGTTCCTCATGGCTGACAGAGGCAGCCAGCTATGGCGCTGAACCGGTTGATGAAAAATCCTAAATTTGGTCAGAATGTTTCTAAACCATTCATAAGCAATCGACAACAATTATGTGTGGCCTTTATTACCCACACCCAAGCAATACAATCTTCATATCAAAGGAAATAAAAGATGATGCGGAAGGAGAAAACGCATATGAAGAAAATGAAGATAAACTGCAGGTAAAAAAAATTCAGCCTACTTACCTCAGAACCTCCACCAAATATGATCCGTGTATGCCGATGATGACCTCCAAAAAATGAGATGCTGTAGCTCTCCTCTTCAAAATAACCACAGTGCTGAAGCTTTCCCTCACGCTCTTAACTCAGAAGGTGCCCTGACCTTCTGTTTTTCTCACCAGCAAAATATCCCATCTCCCATTGTGCCCTCCTTCTTTTTCTTTTTTTTCTTTTATACTCATACCCCTCTCAGCATTTGAGCCTCCTGGGTTCCTTCCCCTTCAGCACCAAAATCCCCTCCATCAGCATGGAAAACACACCCCCCATTATTTCTCTTGCACTTACGAGGCCAGCTCACTCCCTTCAGTTTTAAGCTTGCTTCACCACCAAGAATCCATATGGATTCGTGGTGGGCTGCAAGGAACCCAAACCAAGGCCCAAAATGGGCCCACAACATTGCCCAAAACCGATCTGGAGCTTATGGGCCTGAGCCATGTAGGATTTGGGTCCCAAAATTACCAAAATCAGTGTTTTACACCGGCTAACTCGATGAACCGGCTGAACCGGCTGAACCGGATACCAACCGGTCGAACAGGTTGCAAAAAAAATTTGAAAATTTGACAGAATGTTCCTGGAAGAGTGAGGAATCCATGAAAAAAAATGGTGCGCAATTCTGAGTTCGAAAAAGGGAGATATGATCAAAATAATTACCAAAAATCAGTGTTCTACACCGGCTGACTCGATGAACCATATGCCAACCGGTCGAACTGGTTGCAAAAATTTTTTAAAATTTGACAGAATGTTCCTGGAAGAGTGAGGAATCCATGAAAAAAAATGGTACCCAATTCCGAGTTCGGAAAAGGGAGATATGATCAAAACAAGCCCGAGTGCTCCGAACCTCAACATGCCCCTATAAACTCCAACTAAGCTAAAACATCGAGATGACCCCACTTCCTTCCTATAGGGTGATGTGAATGACTAGGAAAATGGCCACGATGACCCTCCAAAATGAACCACATACACACCACAATGGACCACAGATAAGCCCACACGAGGCTTGGACACCGACTAAGCCCAAAAAGGGCCCTAGTGGTGCCATATGAGAACGATGGGTGCAGGTGACTCCCAAAGGATAAATGTCAGTGTCGAGGGACAAAATTGAGGGTCTACACATACATAGCCCTGAGTCATTCATAGCATCTTGAGCCTTGAGCTCACAACCTAGAGTCTTTCATGTCATCCATATCTCTAAGCTATTTATAGCAATTACAACCATAGGCTCACGACCAAGAATCATTAATATCCATGAGTTGTTCATAACATCTTAAGGCTTGAGCTCACAACATCCAAAGTTGTTCATATCATCCATATCTTTGAATTTCTCATAGCATCTAGAGCCTTGAGCTCACAACCCATAGTCGTTCATGTCAACCACAACCTTGATTTGTTCATAGTATCTAGAACCACAAGCTCATGACCCAGAGTCGTTCATGTCATCCACAACTGATTACTACTCAAAAAGTGTTATTTTGTAGCTTGTAATTAACTCTTTTAAACACTTTTGAGTAGTAGTTATTACCTTTTAACTCAATTAGCATATTAAGTACCTTTGCAATCGTTTATAATCAAATTGTGTTAAGTTTTGGTGTTTTTGATAGTATTTTGATCACCAAAGCAATCCAAGATTGAGGAGAGTTCTATAGAATCCATGGAAAAGCAATTGGAAGCTCATTTACATGAAGAACCTAAGATTTGAAGCTTTATAGTCCTTTGTCAAAAGCAAATCAGGAAAGCAAAGAGAGAAATCTAACATAAAGAATTCAAGAGGACAGCAATTGTTGGACACATTTAGAGTACTTCTTGGAGTCCATTTCATGCATACTATATGTCATTTCGAAGCTTGGGAAATCAGAAATCCAACACTTCAAACGGTACATGAATTGGAGCTAAAATAAAGGAGTTATAGCCATTGGAATCCAATCACACCAAGCTGGCTGCGAAATCAGCCTTTGGTTGCAAAACCAGCCTTTGGCTGCGGAATGGAGACCTTCAGCTTGTGAAATTTCGTAACCCATCTTGCATGCCTACAAAATCCACCTGAGTGCTTCCAAATATTTGTGACCGACTCTTTTAGATTTTTTCTTCAGATATTCGTTGTTTAAATCCCCATTTTCTCCTTGTAATCCACCAATCATAGGATTCCTTAGTTAATAAGTAAGAAAAAAGGGTGAATAACCTCATTGAGAAAGTAAAGGCTATGTTTAGTTAAGAAAAACACCCAAAAGGGGAGGGTGAATTGGGTTTTTAAAATCTTTTCAATCACAACAAAACTAAACAAAAGATAAGCAAAGTAAAGAGATAGAGTTGAGAGAATTCAAACTCGGGTTTATAGTGGTTCGACACTTCCTTGCCTACGTCCACTCTCCTCAACCTTCTAACCGAGTGAGGGTTCCACTAACTTGAAGCTTCAACCAAGCTTCCAATCTTCTTACACTTAGATTCCGGCTCCAATGGGCTCTTACACAACCTCTTCAAGATTCAACCCTCTTGAAGGCTTTAACACTCGGATTGTTACAAGATATAATCACTCAACCTAGCTTAAAGATGGCTCAAATACAAGACAAGGCTAGGATGACAAACAAGAGTGCAATAAAGGATATGCAAGTGGTGATTTAATGCAAAATGAAAGAAATGAGAGTTTTTTGATCAAGAACAAGTAGGTAGGCTTTGAATGCAATTGTTCTCTTGTCAATAAATGAAGTGGAGCTCTCAATTTATAGGTTTCTAAGCTCGGGAGTCAAAATCAGCAAAAGGCAACCTCGTTCGGTCGAGCTAGGGGTCGACCGGTTCACTAGCTGTGGAGCATTTAATGCATGGAAGGTTACCGTTGCCTCAACCGGACCTCGACCAGTAAAGGAAGCACCTCGACTAGGAAGAGAAGGCTACTGGGAGAGAGAGAAGGTTTTTGACCTTCCTCGACCGGTCCTCGACCGGACGACCTAAACGAGTCTACCGGTTCCTCAACCGGTTGACCGGTTGGCCATAGCCTTGACCGGTTGAGCCTTTTCGGCCCCGAAAAACCTATTTTTTTTATTCCTTTCTTTTCTAACACTTAGGCAAGGTCTTTAGGTAAATTATTAAGCCAATTTTGAAACATTTTGCCTAAGGTAAATTAGTTAAAAACTTAGGTTTTAATGAAGTCAACGTTTTAAAGAATAAACTGAGTTTTCTAAGATGCATGAAAACGTATGAAAATCCTAAGTGCACTCATGCATTCATCTTACATTAGTTTCCTATGATCTCAAGTCTTCCAAGCGTCTCGATGTTATATCCATTTGGTCCTTTGATGAATTTTCGAGTTTATACCTGAGATTCTTAAACATTAAACCAATTAGTTACTTAACCATGGTTTGTTATCATCAAAACCCGATTAGGAAAACCCTTGGGCTAACACTCATATATATAGTTTATAATTTTCTTTACACAGACATCTCGGGAGTTTGTTCTCATAGACAACTTTTTGTATAGTTTTGAAGGAAGTCATATACAGAGTTTTGCTCTGCCTTACCTACTCACTTTGATTGTATTTTGCTTATTAGCCAAACAAGCTCGGAGGATGTTTCCTCAGAGAATGAGTGGCTAGGCTTTTTGTCTCTTGGAGTTAAGGAAGCTGGGTAAGGTGCCGAATGCAAGAATTGGGAGTTTTGTTGTTTTAGCTTTTAATGAAGAGAAAGTGTGACCCGTTAATGATTTTTATCTTTTTAGTTAACTTAAAAAGCCTTAAAATCACCTGGGCCAACACTTAGTAAGGCAAGTGATCTCCGTCCATTGAGATGCACTAGTTTATCTCTTGCGAGCCTTTGGGAGGTGATTTGAAGGTAGAATTTTCTAGAATTTCCAACACTTGGTAAGCTTTTGGACTCTAAGGAGACATCCATTATTTATCTCTTGCGAGCTTGAGAAGGGAAATCCAAGGTTAAGGATCACCTTGAATGGTAAATGCTAGGTGAGAGGCACGAGCCATTGCAAGATGAATCAATGAGAGGGATTTACTGTTTGAATCCATAAAAGGGAAGCATTTGTACCACACCGGTTAGAGAAATAACTGTATGTTAATTCACTAATGCGAGGAAAAGATTCAAGTAACCAAAACTCTGTTTTTGTATTAGGAACCTGACCCCAATGATCCTAAATCTCCAAGAAACACTTTTCTTTATAAGTAATTTTCGTTACTTTATTTTTAGTTAGCTTAAAACCAATCTTTTTAAAACCAAAGTTTATGTTTTCTTTTGAAGCTAACCTTGAAATGAAAAACCATCAATTCAACTTTGAATTATTATCAGTTGTAAGTTGAAAACCCTTCCTAGTGAACGATCCTAGAGCCACTATGCTATGCTAGCTGAGGCTATCCTAGTACATGGTGATATAGGTTATAAATTTTGTTGATTACTCCTATTTGAGGACCAAAATCAAGGTACACCAACTGGGCACAGAATCAACAACCCTTGGGCTCTTCTTTGATGAGTAAGCTAGGAATGATCAATCTCCATTCGTTTAGGGGAGTGTTAGCGTATGTGTGTCACTTATGTCTCATGTACTTGTACTTGAGTTGTACTCTTTGATTTGTTCATTAGTCATGTCCAGTCGTATTGGCAAGGCTAGGATACACATGTTGTACATAACCGTAACCATCTTATATCAATACTGAAGTTGGGATTCATGCTCATGACACAGAATCATTCATATCATCCACAACCTTGAGCTGCTCATAGCATCTAAAGGCATGAGCTCACAGGATCCCTAGTCATTCACATCATCCATAATGTTGAGTTGTTCAAAGCATCCATAGTCTTGAGTTCATGACTCAGAGTAGCACATATCATCCAAAGCTTTGACTTGTTCATAGAATCTAGAGCCCTAAGCTCATGACCTAGAATTGTTCATGTCAACCACAACCCTTAGCTATTCATAGTATTTAGAGCCCTGAGCTCACAACGAAGAGCCATTCATGTCATCCATAACCTTGTTCTATTCATAGCATCTATAACCTTGAGCTCATGACATAAAGTGATTCATGTCATCTAAACTCGTAAGTTATTCATAGCATCTAGAGCCCTGAGCTCACAACACGGAGTTGTTCATGTCATCCACATCCTTGAACTAATCATAGAACTTGGAGTCCTTAACTCATGACCCAAAGTCGTTCATGTCAACCATAGCCCAAAGTTGTTCATAACATCTAAAACATTGAGCTTATGACCCAGAGTTGTTCATGTCATCTAGAACCCTAAGTTTTTCTTAACATTTAGAGTGTTCATGTCATCTAGAACCCTAAGTTTTTATTAACATTTAGAGCCCAAAGCTCACGATCTTGAGTTGTTCATGTCACCCACAGCCCTAAGTTGTTCATATAGCTCATGACTTGGAGTCATTCATGTTTCAACAACCTTGAGTTATTCATAGCATCTAAAGGCCTAAGTTTACGAGATCCCGAGTCGTTCAAATCAACCACAACTCTATGCTAGTCATAACATCTAGAGCTCTGAGTTGTTCATAGCATCTAAAGCCCTAAGGTTATGACCTTCAATCGTTCATGTCATCCATAGCTCTTGGATATTCACAACATTTAAAGGCTTAGGCTCATGGCCAAGAATCATTCATATCATCCACAACCATGAGCTATTTGTAGCACCTAGAGGCTTGAACTTATAGGATCTTAAGTCATTCATATCATCCATAACCCCAAGTAGTTCATAACATCTAAAACCATGAGCGTATGACATGCATATTAACCACAACCTTGAGTTGTTCATGGCATCTAGAGTCCTAAGCTCATGACCTAGAGTATTTCGTGTCATCAATAGGCTTGAGTTGTACATAAAATCTAAAGCCCTAAGCTCATGTCCTTGAGTTGTTCATGTCATCCACAACCCCAAGTTGTTCATAACATTTAGCGTCATAAGCTCACGACCAAAAATCGTTCATATTATCCTCAGCCTTGAGCTGTTCAAAGCATCTAGAGATCATAGTTCATAGGATCCCAAGTCATTCATATCATCTACAACTCTAAGTTGTTCATAACATCTAGAGCCTTGAGCTGACAACATAAAGTCATTCATGTCAATCACAACCCTAAGTTGTTCATAGCATGAAGAGTCTTGAGCTTATGACCTTGAGTCATTCATATCATTCATAACCCTGACCAGTTCATAACATATAAAGCCTTAGGCTCACGAGCAAGAATTGTTCATATAATCCACAATCCTAAGCTATTCATAGCTCTTAGAGGCTTGACCTCACATTATTCTGAGTCATTCATATTGTCCATAACCTTAAGCTATTCATAGATTTTATAGCCATGAGCTCAAGACACGGAGTAACTCATATCATCCACAGGTTTGAGATGTTGATAGCATATAGAGCCCTGAGCTTAAGATTTAGTGTTGTTCATATCGACCATAAACATGAGTTGTTCATAGCATTTAGTGCCCTGATCTCACGACCTTGAGTCGTTCATGTCATCTACAGTCCTGAGTTGTTCATAATATTTAGAGCTTTAAGCTCATGACTGGAAATCGTTCATATTATCCACAACCTTGACTTGTTCATAGCATCCAAAGCCCTTAGTTCATGACCCAGAGTAGCTCATGTTATCCACAAGTTTGAGTTATTCATAGCATCTAGAACTATGACCTCACGACGTGGAGTTGTTCATGTCATTCACAACCCTGAGTTGTTCATAGCATCTAAAGCATTGAGCTTATAACCTAGAGTCATTCATATCATTTAGAGCCTTAAGCTCACGACCCAAAGTTGTTCATGTCATCCATAATCCTGAGCTATACATAACATCTAGAGCATCGGGCTCATGACCAAGAATCATTCATATCATCCACAACCCTGAGCTATTCATAGAACCTAGAACCTATAACTCAAGACTCGAAGTCATTCATGTCAACCACAACCCTTCATTGTTCATAGCATCTAGAGCCTTCAGCTCACAGGATCCTTAGTCGTTCATATCATACATAAAGCTGACTTGTTCATAGCATAGAATGCCTTAACCTCACAACTTGAAGTAGCTCATGTAGTCTAGTGCCTTGATTTATTCATAGCATGTTCAACCTTAAGATAACAACCTAGAGTCATTCATGTCAACCAAAGCTCTTGAGCTATTCGAAGTATCTAAAACAATGAGCTCACCAATCAGAGTCGTTGATGTCATCCATAGCTCTAAGCTCATGATGTTGAATAAGTCATATCATTTACAACCTTGAGCTTTTCATAACATGTAAAGGCTTGAGCTCATGACCCAGAGTTATTTATGTCAACCATAACCTTGAGTTGTTCATACTTTGTAGAGCCTTAAGCTCATGACCCAGATTCGTACATGTTATCTAAATCCTGAATTGTACATAGTATCTAGAACCCTAAAGCTCACAACCTAGATTCGTTCATGTCAATTAAAGCCTTAGGTTACTCTTAGCATCCAAAGCCTTGAGCTCACGACCTAGAGTCATTCATGTCAACTACAACCTTGAGTTGTTCATAGAATTTATAGCCATGGATACATGACCAAAAATCTTCCATATCATCCACACCACAAAGTTGTTCATAGCATCTATAGGCCTAAGCTCACATGATCCAAAATCTTTCATATCATCCACAACCTTGAGCTATTTCAAGCATCTAAGGCCTTGAGCTAACGACTCAGATTAGCTCATGTCATCGACAGCCTTGATCTCTTCATAGTACCTACAAACCTAGGCTCACAACCCAAAATTTTCATGTTAACCACGACCTTGAGAATGAGCACATGACCTCGAGTTGTTCACGTCAGCCATAACTATGACCTGTTCATAGCATTTAGAGTCATTGGCTTAGGACTAAGAATCATTTATGTCATCCTCGACCATGAGTTGTTCATAGCATCTAGAGGTGTGAGCTCATGGGATCCCAAGTCATTGATACCATCCATAACAATGAGTTGTTCATAGCATTTAGAGCCTTGAGCTCATAACTCAAATTCATTAATGTCAATCACAACCATGAGTTGTTCATAGTATCCAAAGCCCTAAGCTCATGATGTAAATTCGTTCATGTCATCCAGAGCCTTAAGCTCATGAGATAGAATCAGTCATATCATCCATAGTCCTCAAATGTTCTTAGCATCTAGAGGTTTGAGCTCATGGGATCTTGATTCGTTCATATCATCAACAACACTGAGTTTTTCGTGTCATCAATAGCTCCATGCTCATAACCTGGAGTAGCTCATGTCATCCATAGTCTTAAGCTATTCATAGCATCTAGAGCCTTGAGCAAACAACCCGAAGTCATTCATGTCAACCACAACCCTTAGCTATTCATAGTATCTAAAAACCTAAGCTCACAACCTAGAGTCATTCATGTCATCCATAACCCTGAGTTGTCCATAGCATTTAAAACCCTAAGCTCAAGACCTGGAGTTGTTCACATCAATAACAGCCCTGAGCTATTCATAGCATTCAAAGCCCTAAGGTCATGACCCAGAGTCATTCATGTCATCCAAAACCCTAAGTTGTTCATAGCATTTAAAGCCATGGGCACATGACCAAAAATTAGATGGAGAAAAGCTAAGAGCAATGGTTGTAGCTAAAGGAAAAACATTTAGGGCAGAGTCGTTGTCTAGCAAGATTGTCGGAACTCAATGGCCTGAACATACAACATTGATATACAAAGGAGGAACATGACCCTATCCCTCCTGGGGCAAGTCGTCATCAGAGAACACAATACACGTGGCTTTGTCAATTGTCAAAATGTGTATAAGCCCCTCTGAGGTAGTAGAGGTGTCAATCTTGATCTAGTTGATGGTTGTGACTAATGCATCTATGTGCATTCTAGATGAGGCTAAAAGGCTCCAAATGGATATGCGAGCTTGTGTAGTGCGCAATTGGCGCAAAATCTCATCATCATCTCTTTGAAGCTCCTTTCTGATGGTTGTACCAGCAAATGGCCTATCAACGGGTAGAGGCTAGGCTACTCTCCCACTCCCTGTAACTATCTGAATATCTTAATGAGCGGGCCTGTATCCCTTAGTGAATAGAATGAAAGGTGTCCTGGGTGGCACATGCTGCAAATACATTGGTGATACTGAAGGATGTCTAGGAATCCTGTCTAGGGTCAATCTGAATTGCCTGAGGATCTTCTGGTAAGAGGTATATCCAATGAAATCTGAATCCACATACAAACTGATTGGCTAAGGAGCCTCTCCATCCCATCCCATCATAAATATCTTATCCCCAACAGACTCAAATAAATGTACCCCTTCTGGGGGTAAAGGTACTACTCTAGTATCGTGAGTGGGGAGCGGGTCTGTGGTCACACCAGGTCGTCCCAAGTCAACTAGGCCTAATCAATCAAATCCTGAATAGAATGTCTTAAAGTTACACAGTTGTCTATGTCATGACCTGCCCTCTGGTGGTAGGCATAATGAAGGTCGGCTCGGTATCTCGGTGGAGTAGACTGCGACGGTAGTGTGGGTAGTAATAGAGAAATCAATCCCCCTTCTGAAAGGCTCTGAAAGGATTGACTCAAGGGTATCTTAAGTTGTGGTAACGAACCTCGGTGGAGGCGGTGCTCTATACTGATGATGGAACTGTATAGGTGACCTCTGAGCCACCTGAGTGGCGTATACTAGTTGCAGTGGCGGGTGCAGATAAGCCGACCTTGCTAGCCTAGTAGGGACATCTAGTCTATACTTATCATGTTGTACTATCAAATAAGGAGTATCTAAAAACTGTCTCTGAGTTTAAGGGCGTCGTGAAGACTTGTAGCCCATCATGCCAATAGTACCAACATCTGATGGTCTAGGGCCTGACCCGGGTTTCTTTCCCTTTGAGTCCGAAAGGGAAGAGTCTGCCCATAATCCCATGGCTATACCGTCCTCGATGCCATAAAGGGCCTATACCAATGAGCCAAAATCAGTCTGAGGAAAACCCATGAGATGTATGGCAAATCGGGGTTGAAGGTTGCGCGTAATCACGCTGATCTGATCTCACTCTGAAGGTTTGTCAATAATCTGCAATATCTTTTCCCTTCAGCGGGATATGAATAAGGTAACTAACTCATCTAGCCTTTGTCTAAGGGCTTCCAACTCTCTTCATGACACATCCACTACTGTGTTAAAGGAGTACTATCTGAGGAACTCCTGTGCTAAATCACTCTAGCTCCTACACCGTGAGGGGTTTAGTGAAGCAAACTAACACTGCACGATGCTACTCAGGGACAAGGGAAACAACATAATCATTTGTGCCCCATCTAGTCTGTGCCCACGCATAATAGTGTTGTACAACTGCAAGTGGATATAGGGGCAGCCGATCCCCGTGTATTTCTCAATATTCAGCATGTGGAACTTAACATGCAATGTTGCAGGTAGCAAATCATCGTACCCATCCCAACTCATAACTCCATCTGAAGCAAGCAACAACCTCATCCTCTGCTCAATCCTATCAATATAGGCCTGAGTATCATCTGTAACCTGTGTGGGCGCCACAACAGAATGTGGCGTAGTCTCAATTTGCCTATATAGAACAAATGACCCAACCTATGGAGCTGATTGAACCTATGGTGGTGGAGGTGGAGGAACCATATGGTCCTATTGTATGGTATGGCCAAATGGTGATGGTGGTGGTATAGTAGAGTCATGTGGGGTGCTTGATTCATCCCCAACAATGACGCCATTTGATTCTTGCACCAAACGAGTGTTATCAACAAAATTTATAAAACCTAAATCATCTTACACTAGGGTAGCATGGCTACTATAGTATAGTGGCTCTAGGATCGTCCACAGGGATGGGTTTTCTTCGTACAAGTGACTTTAGTGAAGGTAATGAAATGGTGCTTTTCCTTATGAAAATTAGCGTTTAAAGAAAATGGAATTGTAGTTGAAAAAGTTGATTTTAATTTAAGCAAAAATAGCAATTGAAGTTAACTACAAAGAGAATGTCTCTTAGAGCTTTAAGTCACTATGATTGGGTTCCTTAGGCAAAGGAGGAGATTCCAGATCTTCTCCTCACATTGGGGACAATAACATAAACGATG
The DNA here is from genome assembly GCF_030704535.1 of Vitis vinifera. Lineage (NCBI taxonomy): Eukaryota > Viridiplantae > Streptophyta > Magnoliopsida > Vitales > Vitaceae > Vitis > Vitis vinifera. The sequence continues at coordinate 7,833,048 of NC_081812.1, forward strand.
GTTATCTTTCGAATCGGTTTTCAATTTAGAAATTAAGATTTGATCAAAAGGGTTTATGAAAAATGGTAGTTGATTCCCATTAATGGCTTCAACCACTAAAGACCCTCGCCTTAAACTACCTTCCAATGGCTCATACTTGATAACTAATGGACATCCATAGATCTAGCAATAAGCATCCATAGAATCCAGAAAGCTTACCAAGTATTGGCCATTCAAGGTGATTCTAAGGGATTTAAAGCTAAACCTTGAAATAAAAACCATTAATGGTTAACAACTACCTTCATTTAAAGCAAGAAAAACTCCCACCTTTGTATCCGGGTCCTTCACCTAGTTTCCATCACTCTAAGAAATGTAAAACTTAGCCACTCATCCCCTGAGAAATCATCCTCAAAGGTTGTTTGGCAAGAAAGAAAAATGAAAATAAAAATGAGAAGGAAAGGTAAAGCAAGGGCTATGTATATTTCTTCCTATGGGAATTACAAGTGTCATCTCCTTCAAATGATTATACAAAAAGATATTCTATAGAGAGGTCTTTCCAACCCCCTTTATAGTTCATAACCAAGAAATCCTATCATTGGTTGATTACAAGGAGAAAATAGTAATTTACACAAAAATTTGGAGATAAAAATCTAAAGGAGTCGGTGCACAGAAAGATTTCGCAGACCATGCGAAATTTTGCAAGGTGTGCGAAATTCATTTTTGTTGCATCTTGTGGTTTCGCACAGTGTGCGAAATTGTCCTTCACTTAGTCCTGTAGTTGTTCCTCCTCTTGATTTCGCATGCTATGCGAAATTTTTGCATAGACATGCGAAATTGCTACATGTTGGATTTCTTCCTCTGGTTTTCTTCCTTGCGTCTCTAATTGGCTTGGCAACTTATTGCCAAGCTTGGAAAAGGGCTATGAAGTGCTCTAAAACTCGGATTCTTCATGTATTTGACCTTCAACTTGCATTGCCATGGATTGCACAAAATTCTCCCTCATTCTTTGCTTGTGTCAATGATAAAAAAGCTACCAAAAATACCAAAACTAGCCAAAAACTGATTAATAACCCTTGCTAGGATCCTTAATGTGCCAATTAAGTTAAAAAGTATTAACTACTACTCAAAAAAGTTTAAAACAGTTAATTTCAAGCAATAAAAGAGCGCTTTTTGAGTAGAAATCACTCCCCCAATCGACACATTGCTAGTCCATTAGCAATGAAGGAGAAATAAAGAAAAATAGACAGTAAAATAATTTACAAAATCATGCTAATCACTCCAAAAAAATTTCAAGTGGCATGATGCGGATCATACTCTCTCATGGAATATCAAAGAGGTAAAACCCAACCTTCAACAACAGTCATCAAATATCTTGCTTAATCATAATTTATAAAGAGTAGGCTGATTCGACTCATGGTAGCTTAGCTTTAAAGGCGTATCAACAAAATTTATACCTTGAATACTATTACTAAAGTAGCCAAGCTACTATAGCATAGTGGTTCTAGGATCGTTCACTGGGAAGGGTTTTCGCAAACACAAGTGATATTCAAATTAGGCAAATAGGTGATTTTCTTATGGATGTTAGCTTTAAAAGAAGATGTAAATGTTTTAGAAAGATTTAAACTAATCTAAGCTAACATTAAAGAGTAAAATGAAAGAGTGTAAAAACAAGTTTCTCAAAGATAGGATAGCTATGCTCTGGCTCTTATGCAAATTGGAAATCTTAGGATAGGCTCCTCGCGTTGGGGTTGCAACTATGGTGATGCTTGCTTCCCGAACCGGTATGGATTTAGCAAATCAAGTATTAATCCTTTAAAATGACAAAATAGATGGTAGTGAATTTCATCAATGGTTATTCACCTTAGACTTCCTTTGAATGGATCGTAAGAGATAACTAATGGTCTAAAGCCAAAAGCTTACCAAATATTGGCAACTCAAAGTCATTCCAAGTGATAAACTCACCTTTCAATGGCCATTGAAATTGGTTCTAACGGATTAATACAAAACTTGGAATTGAAAACCTCACCTTCCAATAGCTCGTAGGAGATAACTAATGGATAGAAATCCAAAAGCTTATCAAGTATTGGCCGTTGGAAGTTGTCCAAAGGAAATAAAAACCAAACTTTGCATTAATGAACCTTTAATGAAAAACGACTACCTTACCTTCCGAGTGCAAGAAATTTCCATGGGATTGCATCCAAGCCATCACATAACATCCATACTTTGAGAAACTAAAAGTTTTAGCCAATCATCCTCTGAGGAAAAGCCCTCAGAGGCTGTTTGGCTTCCAAGAAAATAAAATAGTAAAGAGAAAAGAGAGACGAGAGAGCTCTGTATATATTCTAAGTGTAAAACGTAACCTATTATTCTATATCCTATACAACGGATGCAAGGGGATATAAATAGAGAAGTTTTTCCAACCTTCCTAGCTAATAAATCTTATGATTGGTGGATTACAAGGAGAAGAATGGAAATTTATACAAAAATATCTAAAAGAAAAGATCTAAAGTGGAGTCGGCAGAAACAGGGGAAAATTCGCACCACGCATGGGGTGTGCGAATTTCGCACAAGCCTGGAGCAGTTTTCTTCCAAAGGCCATATCTTCCTAGTTTCAGCTCAAAATCGTACAAGGTTTGAAGCGTTGGATTCTTGACTTCCTGAGCTTTGAAATAGTATATAGAATGTAGAAAATGGACTTCGGGAAGTGCTCCAAAAGTTCCAAAGAAGACTGCAGCTGCTGTCCTCTATTTTCCTCTTTGCTTCTTTTTGCTTCTCTTTGCTTCTCTTTGCTTTTCTCCTTTTGTTGGCTTGCTTTGGTGTAGCTAAAAGCTTGCTTTAACTTGTCCAAGTAGCTCCTCCATCATTTGGCATGCTTGAATTGATTCATAAGCTGATATAAACATGTAAACTTGCCACAAAATGGTTAAAACCAATTACTAAGGACCTTAATGAATTAATTGGGTTAAATGAATATGATTACTACTCAAAGGTGCTTAAAACCATTATAATTAGGTCTACAAAATAGCACTTTTTGGTAGTAATCATAGGCATTATGCAAATTTAAGCATCAAAAGAATTTCCATTCCCAAAGGTCCAATCCTTACGCTTCCACAAAAATCTAAGTGTTAAGCTTATTAGTTTCTAATTATAGTATGTCAAACTATTCTCTCCCCCCTACCTAGTTCTTTCTCAAACCTTAGCAAAATGACCAGCCTCCAATAGGCTAAGAATGCGCCTCTTTTATTTCACATTTTTTTTCATTGTAGGAGTGCAATGTTAAAAGTATTGTTTTCTAAAGTGTCCATGTAACGGGGATCCATTGATGACTCCCAACCAATCAAGGTTTAGGGCATCAAGCTTAAAGGATCTTTCGACCACTAACTCCTCAGATTTCACCCCGGATTTTTGAGATTGAAATTCAATACCCAAGCACCTACAATATGTTAAACTCCACCTATTCACCCTTGTAACAAGCATTGAGGTCGGTGACTCCCAACCAATAAAGGCTTAGGGCATTGGGTTTTAAAGACTTTCGCCATATACCCCTCAGACCTTGCTTGGGTTTCAAGGCAAGTGAAACACTTTTTTTTTTTTTTTTTTTTTTTTTTTGAGAAGGCTCATTGGCCTTTTATAAGGTGTCCCAACACTATTAAAACGAGGTCAAAGGTGCCAAGTTGAAATTTTCCTAAGTTCAGGCGGTGAGATAGTTTTTCATCTTATAATTGGAACCTAATGTGCACAGTGTATGGTAAGATTGAAGTGGAAGAAATAAGGTTGAATTCAATAGGAGTTTCAATAATTCATCAACCTCAATAAGCATAATATAAACTCTAAGATTCAAGTAAAAAGACAAGAACTCAATTTCTCCCATTTCATTTTGAGAATTTTTCCTTAATAACCATGGAGAGTAGAGTAAAAACTTTTAAAATTAAGCAAAAAGTAACTAAATTAACAAATTAACCTAGCATTATTAACAATACTTCCTTCCTTAACTCTCCTCCCAACCAAAATCAACATTGCCCTCAATGTGTCAAGAGCAATTGAAAGTAAATAGAGGAAGTGGTACCTCTTGAGTGAAATGGAGAAATGGGCCTCGTATAGGAGAAACCACATGAGTTAAAAAAAAACAAAAGAGTAATGAGTAGAGAAAATAAAAAAATGCCAACTATAATAAAAAAAATGATGTCTATATATTAATATGAGAAAGTACAATATGAGATATCATCAGGTAATACATCCTATCCCAGAATATAAAGCATCAAAACAAGGAACAATCTCCACTAATATAATATGTAAATACAATAAGATAAAGATATGTCCTATAATCAAGTAGTGGGAGCCTCAGGTGGAGATGATGCATCCTCAGGTGTAGCTGTGACTGTTTAAATTGTCTGAGGATCACCTAAAGCAATGGCATCTATGGTGGCCTTCTGAGGTGGCAAGATCTGGACCTCTGTTGTGGTAATGTCCTCAGCTGGAATAGTATCCTCAATTGAAGCTAAAGGCTCTGGAATAGTATCCTCAACTGGAGCTAAAGGCTCTGGAATAGTATCCTCAACTGGAGCTAAAGGCTCTGGAATAGTATCCTCAATTTGAGCTAAAGGTTGTGGAATAGTATCCTTAACTGGAAGGTCAGGCTGAGGTGGAGGCAGAAGACCTAGGTGCTGCTGGATCTGGCGAAGTATAGCAGTCTGTTGGTTCTTTTGGGAACGCATCTCAGCCATTTGCTGGAAGAGAGTGGCTTGTGTGGGGGACAATGTCTACAAGGTAGCTACAAGGCCATGAAACTCTGAAGCGGAGATGGTGATGGAAGGCTCAGATGTAGTAGGAGCAACAGGTGGAACAGTAGGAGTCATAGGGGGAGCAGCAGAAATAGCCTCAGACATGGACACTGGTGGTGCTGAAGTAGGTGATGAAAGAGTAGGTGGTATAGTATTTGTCGGAAGCTCGCCCTGCTCTGTAGGTACTGAAGTAGACTATGTCTGCTTCGTTTGTGGGGGCTTTGGAGATGCTACCATGGGATGGGCTCTTGGAGGTGCAAAATAGCCTGCCAACTGATTCCATTTGTCAAGAGTGAATCGCTCTCGACAAATGCGGTGGTCCTCGTGCTGAGGCTCAGTAGGAAAACCCATATGCTCCAAGATCTGACAAAGCAACCTCGGGAATAGCAATGGAATGGTGTCCCCTCTCTGAAGGTTCTTCCTATGGACCTTCTCCTCAAAGTGGACGAGGGAGGCCATGATCAAGTGGTGTGGGCCAAAGTAGAAGCCCTCTAATATGCGGAACAAAGCATCCAAGATAGCTCCTCGCCTCTGTACCGAATGCTGTAGGGGAAAGAGGTTGGAGCATAGCATCACATCTACGAGGAGCATCCTAGATGGAATCTACTTCTGAAGAAGGATTGAATCTATAGAGGTCCCCCTCGATAAAATGCGAACCATGTCCCTCTGAGATACTGGGGACCACTGGCAGAAAGCAGATGGATCAACTGGCTCGAAAGGAATCTGTAGAGCCTCTGCAATATCTCTCACCTCGAGGATACCATGACGTCCATCAATAGTGAAGTGAATCAAGGTAGGACTCGGGATGCCATGAGTAGTCATGGACTGGTAAAAGTCTAATGCTACTCTAGGATAAAAGAACTTACGAGGAGTCATAAGCTGCTCAAGATAGTACCTCTGCAATACGCCATAAGAGTCTCGGAGCTCAGGCTTCTTTCAGAAGGCCTCTTGACCAAAATAGAACTCTGAGTGGAAAGGTCTTGATCTGCAATCTAAGTTACCCTCAATGGGCAATGCTGTGAGCATCGGGTGTCTGATAATAGACCCCGGTGACATGTCGAAAGGAAGCTCAGAATCTGCAGGAGCTCGAGCATGTGTAGCTATAGGAGGCTCAGGCTGTGAAGCTCTGGATGACTCACCTGGGCTTGAAGTCCTAGCTCTCTTGACTAGAGGGCAAGAAGCAGTCACCCCTTATGTAGTAGCTGGTCTCCTAGTCTCATACCTGCGCTGAGAGGCAGAATATAAAGGACTAGTGGGTGTTCCACTCTCAGAAGGGAGAATCTATGGGGCCTCTGTGGTGGCCTCCTAAGGTGGCGAATCATGAGGCACCCGAGCAGAGAAAGCTCTTTGCCTCAGAGTGCGACTCAGTGAAGGGGCAGCAAGGGCCCCTCGAGTCCGTGCCATATGGAAATTGAGAAATGGGCCTCTGGTTTGTGCTCAAAGGGGAGTGTCGAATGGGAGAGGGACGGAGGAGTGAGATGCGAGGGAGGGGGGCGTGTGAACAGAGGGTGGAACCAGAACAAAGGCACGGGGTGACATTGTGACCGTAAGGTGGCAAAGAGATTTGCAATGAGAGGGTGCTTACGAAATGGGGGAAAATGGGGGGGGGATAGGGTTCAGGGGGTATTTAAAAATAAATTTGCAAGGCTGTTTCGCACAGTGTTGGGTGTACGAAATGGGTTCGCAAACCCCTTAGATTTTCGCACAGTGTGCGAACTGGTGTTGGGTGTGCGGAATGGAATTTAAAAGGCTCAAAACTGGCAGTAGCTGACCTTACTATTTGAGAAGGGTTTCGCATACCCTGCGAAATTTTCCCAAGGGTGTTCAAAATGCCTTGGTGAATTTTTTCTTCAGGGTTTTTCCTCTGCCAAGAATCCTGAAGGACATGCCCAACTGCTTTAATGTCCCCCCCTGAAATTGATCATCAAAAACCTAAGTTAAATCAAACCAAAATGAAATTAAAGCGAGAAATCAGAATCAAGACAAGTTACAATACAAGAAAACTCTCAAATAAAAAATAAAACAAAAAGATATGGACTTGATAGTCTTTAGAAAGACTAAGTCCATTAAAAAACTAGTCTTATCAAGCTTGATGTGGATCAAGGAGGATGATTACTACCAAAAAGTACTATTTTGTAGACCTAATTATAATGGTTTTAAGCACCTTTGAGTAGTAATCATATTCATTTAAACCAATTAATTCATTAAGGTCCTTAGTAATTGGTTTTAACCATTTTGTGGCAAGTTTACATGTTTTTATCAGCTTATGAATCGATTCAAGCATGCCAAATGATGGAGGAGCTACTTGGACAAGTTAAAGCAAGGATTTTGGACATTTACAGGCTTGAATTTCAAGTGGAAACACGAGCACAAGCAAAGAGAAGCAAAGAGGAAAAGCAAGCAAAGTGAAGAGAAGCAAAGAGGACAGCAGCTGCAGTCTTCTTTCGCACTTTTGGAGCACTTTCCGAAGTCCATTTTTTTCATACTATATACCATTTCAAAGATCTGGAAGTCAAGAATCCAACACTTCAAACCATGCACGATTTGGAGCTGAAATGAGGAAGATATGGCCTTCGGAAGCCAAATGCTCTAGGTTATGCGAAAATTTCGCATTCCACAAGGTGTTATGCGAAATTCGCATAACATTCGCATAACCCATGCGTGTTGCGAATTTTGCTCTGTTTTTGCCGACTCCACTTTAGATATTTTCCTTTGTATTTTGTGATGTAATTTCCTTTCTTATCCTTGTAACTAACCAATCACAAGCTTTTGCTTTTGTAAAGACTTTATAAGGGGTGGAAATCACCTCTTGGATATATAGAATATAGAACATAGGTTACGTTTTACACGGAGCTCTCTCATTTCTCTTTTCTCTTCCCCATTTCTATTTTCTTAGTAGCCAAACAGCCTCTGAGGGCTTTTCCTTAGAGGATGATTGGCTAAAACTTTTAGTTTCTCAAAGTATGGATGTTATGTGATGGTTTGGATGCAATCCTATGGAAATTTCTTGCACTCGGAAGGTAAGGTAGACGTTTTTCATTAAAGGTTCATTAAGGCAAAGTTTGGTTTTTATTTCCTTTGGACAACTTCCAATGGCCAATACTTGATAAGCTTTTGGATTTCTATCCATTAGTTATCTCTTACGAGCTATTGGAAGGTGAGGTTTTCAATTCCAAGTTTTGCATTAATCCATTAGAACCAATTTCAATGGCCATTGAAAGGTGAGTTTATCACTTGGAATGACTTTGAGTTGCCAATATTTGGTAAGCTTTTGGCTTTAGACCATTAGTTATCTCTTACGAGCCATTCAAAGGAAGTCTAAGGTGAATAACCATTGATGAAATTCACTACCATCTGTTTTGCCATTTTAAAGGATTAAAACTTGATTTGCTAAATCCATACCGGTTCGGGAAGCAAGCATCACCATAGTTGCAACCCCAACGCGAGGAGCCTATCCTGAGATTTCCAATTTGCATAAGAGCCAGAGCATAGTTATCCTATCTTTGAGAAACTTGTTTTTACACCCTTTCATTTTACTCTTTAATGTTAGCTTAGATTAGTTTAAATCTTTCTAAAACATTTACATCTTCTTTTTAAGCTAACATCCATAAGAAAATCACCTATTTTCCTAATTTGAATATCACTTGTGTTTGCGAAAACCCTTCCCAGTGAACGATCCTAGAACCATTATGCTATAGTAGCTTGGCTACTTTAGTAATAGTATTCAAGGTATAAATTTTGTTGATACGCCTTTAAAGCTAAGCTACCATGAGTCGCATCAGAGGATGAATTCCTCCTTGTCATGAGAAAAAGGCTCCACAAAGGGCTTGAGACGGTGGCCATTCACTTTGAAGCTACTAGTGTTGTTGAAGTTGAGTAGTTCTACTACTCCATTTGAATGCACTTTGTGAATGGTAAAATGACCTATCCACCTTGATTTCAGCTTGCCCGGAAAGATGTGGAGCTTAGAGTCATAGAGCAAGACTCTTTGTCCCTTTTGAAAATCTTTGCGGGAAACCAACTGATCATGCCACCTCTTCAATCTCTCTTTTGTAATTTTTGAATTGATGTAGGCAACATTTCTCAGTTCCTCAAACTCATTGAGGTCTAAGAACCTCTTTATCCCAGCTCTGCTCAAATCCATGTTTAGCTTCTTGATTGCCCACCAAGCCTTGTATTCCAATTCCATAGGGAGATGGCATGCTTTTCCATAGACTATGCGATAAGGAGACATCCCAAGAATGGTCTTGTAAGCTGTTCTATATGCCCATAGTGAATCAAGGAGCTTGACAGACCAATCTTTTCTGTTCGTGTTCACCACCTTCATCAATATGTTTTTAATCTCTCGGTTTGCTAACTCAACTTGCCCACTAGTTTGAGAATGGTAAGGTGTAGCTACCTTATGCTTCACCCCATGCTTGGCTAGGAGAGTTTCAAAAGGCTTGTTGCAAAAATGAGTACCCCCATCACTAATTATGGCTTTGGGCACCCCAAATCTTGAGAAGATGTTCTCCTTGAGAAACTTAAGAACCACTCTATGGTCATTGTGCTTGCATGGGACTGCCTCAACCCACTTAGAAACATAATCTACTCCCACCAAGATGTAAGAGTAAACAAAAGACATAGGGAACGGTCCATGAAGTCAATGCCCCAAATATAAAAAAGATCAACTATCTAAATGGGGTTCAAAGGCATCATCTTCCTGCGTGTCAACTTCCCAACCCTCTAGCATCGATCACAACTTTTGCACATGGTGTGGACATCTTTGAAAAGTGATGGCCAACAAAAACCCAATTGCAACACCCTCATGGTTGTCTTATGAGAAGCAAAGTGGCCTCCACATGTATTTTCATGGCAATGATTGAGGATCCCCTGTTGCTCTTCTTCAGGAACACACTTCCTTATTATCTGATCCGCACAATACTTGAATAGAAATGGCTCTTCCTAATAGTAGGCATGAATTTTTGCAAAGAAGTGCTTCTTATCTTATGCTTTCCACTCACTTGGAACTTCTCCTATGACTAGGTAGTTAGCAATGTGAGCATACCAATGAGCAACTTCCACCAACATGAGAGACTCCTCTAGAAAATCATCATTGATGGGCAAACCATGGGAATTATGTGCGATAGCTAGCCTTGAAAGGTGGTCTGCTACCATATTTTTCACTCATTTCTTGTCTTTGATCTGGAGATTAAACTCTTGAAGCAAGAGGATCCATCTAATCAACCTTGCTTTAGCATCTTGCTTAGTCAACAGATACTTCAAAGCAGAGTGATCAGTGAAAACCACAATGAAGGACCCTACCAAGTAAGCACGAAACTTATCCAAGGCAAAAACTATAGCTTACAATTCTTTATCGGTGGTTGTGTAGTTTCTTTGTGCCTCATTCAATGTCTTACTTGCGTAGTAGATCACATAGGGTTTTCCATCTTCTCTTTGCCCAAGAACAACTCTTATGGCAAAGTCACTGGCATCACACATTACCTCAAAGGGCAGTTGCCAGTTGGGAGCCCTCACTATTGGTGCAGTTGTCAGAAATAGCTTCAATTCTTCAAAACTCCTTTGGCATCTATCATCCCATATGAATTTAGCATCCTTCACCAATAGTTCACAAAGAGGCCTTGCAAGCTTAGAGAAATCCTTGATAAACCTCCTATAGAACTCGACATGGCCAAGGAATTGCCTTACTTCTTTAACATTTGTTGGGGATGGAAACTTGACAATGAGTTCAACCTTTACTTTTTCAACTTCAATGCCTTGCTTGGAGATAATGTGCCCAAGGACAATCCCTTGTTGTACCATGAAATGGTACTTTTCCCAGTTAAGCACTAAGTCTTTCTCAATGCATCGATTCAGAATAGCTTCTAAGTTGACCAAGCATTCATCAAATGCACTTCCATATATGGTGATATCATCCATAAAGACTTCCATAATACGTTACACCATATCATTGAAAATTCTTAACATGCATCTTTGGAAAGTTACGGGTGTATTGCATAAGCCGAAAGGCATTCTCTTATATGCATAGGTGCCAAATGGGCACGTGAAAGTGGTCTTCTCCTGGTCTTCAACATCAATTTCTATCTAAAAGTACCCGGAGTAGCCATCCAAGAAACAATAAAAAGGATGCCCAAAGACCCTCTCAAGGACCTGATTAATAAAGGGCAATGGGAAATGGTCCTTCCTTGTCACTGCATTCAATCTCTTGTAATCGATACACACCCTCCAACCTGTAGTGAGGCGTATAGAGACATCTTCTCTCTTATCATTTTGCACCACAGTGATCCAAGACTTCTTTGTCACAACTTGAGTAGGACTCACCCATGGGCTATCTGATATAGGGTAGATAATACTGGCTTGAAGCAGCTTAAGAACTTCAGCTCACACCACCTCTTGCATTTTAGGATTCAACCTTCTCTGAGGTTGATGAACTGGCTTAGCTTCATCCTCCATGTAAATATGATGGGTGCAGACTAAAGGGCTGATCCCTATTTGCCACCCTATTGCCTTCTTACATCTTCTAATGAGTTCAAGTAGACAATCCTCCTGATGAATAGTAAGAGCTGAAGATATAACAATAGGGCACTGCTTCTCTTCTTCCAAATATGCATATTTCAAATCTGTGGGTAGTGGCTTAAGAATAAGCTTTGGGGGCTCTTTCTTAGCAGCTTTTTGTGTCTCCTCCTCATTGAATAAGGGTAGAATTTTTTCTCTCCTCCTCCAAGGAGACAGGGTAGCAAGCAAATCTGAGGGTTCAAGTAACCCTTCATCATGGTTCCCAAGACTCTCAATCAAATCCTCATGTATTCTCTTATCACAATGCTCCTCCACTAAAGTGTCAATCATGCACACTTCCTTTGGACCTTCTTCTTCTTCCGGATGGATATGATTTTTACACAAATGGAAGATGTTGAGCTCTAATGTCATGTTACCAAACGTGAGTTGCATGACTCCATTCCTATAATTGATGATTGCATTTGATGTAGCAAGGAATGGTCTTCCAAGTATGATAGGAACATAATTAGTTCCTTTGACAACCAGATCAGTATCAAGAACAACAAAATCCACTGGATAGTAGAATTTGTCAACTTGAACCAAGACATCTTCGATCATCCCTCTTGGAATCTTCACTGATCTATCTGCTTGAGATAAAGTGATGGATGTTGGCTTTAACTCTCCATTCCCAACTGCTTGTAGAGAGAGTAGGGTAGCAAATTCACACTTGCTCCCAAGTCCAACAAAGCTTTCTCCACACAAGTCCCTCCAATACTCACTGAGATGATAGGACAACCCAAATCTTTGTACTTCACTAAAGACTTACACTGTATGATGGCACTCACTTGCTCAGTCAAGAAGGCTTTCTTGTTCACATTCAACCCTCTCTTTACAATGCACAAGTCCTTCAAGAATTTTGCATATGTCAGCACTTGTTTGATCATGTATAGCAAAGGGATATTGACCTTTACGAATTTTGCATATGCCGACACTTGTTTGATCATGTCTAGCAAAGGGATATTGACTTTCACTTGCCTCAACACTTCAAAAATTTATGATGCATTATTGGTTCCCTTTTTGCCATGCAAAGCTTGGGGAAAAGGTGGAGGCATGTGTTTCTTCATCATATCTTCCTTGATGACTATCCTCTCAGGTTCTTCATCCACACTAGAATCGTGGCATCTTTATTTGTACTTTTCCCTTTTCTTTTTCCTTTAATTTCCTCACTCTTTTTCTTTTTCTGCTACACTCTCTTCATCGTGCTTTGGCTTGGATGTGGGCTGATCAACCTCTTTACCACTCCTGAAGGTGATAACTGCTTTGAATTCCCTCACCTTTGAAGATTCTTCCTCTTGAGCCTCCACTTCATGGATACCCTTGGGATTTTGATGAGGTTGGGAAGGAAACTTTCTTTTCTCTTACACTGTGTTGAAGTTGGTAAGCCTTGAGATTGCGTATTGGACATTGTCTATCTTCGGAGACAGATCATTTTGCATTCCATCCATCCTTTTGTTCAATGTACTCTCCCCACTGTCAATTCTATGATTCAGTTGAGCATTGATGGACTTTTGATCTCCCACAAAGTCTCCCACAACCTTGCTAAGGTTCACAATAGCTTGTTCAAGATTCAAGGCTTGCTGAGGTACTTGAGTAGGTTGTGTGTACTAAGGTGGCTTTAGTTTCCAAGAGAAATTTGGATGGTTCCTCTAGTTTGAATTGTAGGTGTTGCCATATGAAGCATTGTTATTGGGCTTGAATTGACCAATAACATTTGTTTGATCACCAAACATCTCTCTCACTACTGGAATGGTAGGACACTCCTCCACCAAGTGCTCATAAGATTGACAAATGGAACAAGGCATAGCTTGCCCTGATGTCTCAGAAATGGCTTGCACTTATTGTACCTTCTTCATTTCTAGCTCTTCCAATCTCCTTGCCATAGTTGCAACCTTTGCCTTCATGTCAATGTCTTCATTCAAAACATACATCCCACCCTTAGCATTAGGTTGAGACTTCATTCTTCTCACCTCTCTAGCGTTTGGTTCATCCCATCCTCTTGAAACTTCAGCCACATAACTCAAAAAGTCCATGGCTTCCTCCGGATTCTTACTCATGAAGTCTCCTCCACACATAGTTTCTGGGAATTGCTTCATTGAAGAAGACATACCATCGTAAAAATAGCTCACTAAGAGCCATGTGTCAAAGCCATGGTGAGGACAAACATTAATAGCTTCCATGTACCTCTCCTAACACTCATAAAATTTCTCATTCTCTTTAGCTAAGAAGTTTGAAATTTGCCTTTTCAAACCATTATTCCTATGAGTAGGGAAGAACTTCTTGATAAACTCGGCTTGCAAATCAGTCCAAGTTCAGATACTCCTTGGCCTTAGAGAATTGAGCCAAATCTTAGCCTTATCCTTCAAGGTGAAAGGAAATAGCTTGAGCCTCATCAAGTCAATTGAAGCTCCTCCTTCTTGGAATGTATTACAAACCTCCTCAAATTCCTTAATATGCGAGTAGGGATTCTCGCTTTCCATCCCATGGAAAGTAGGTAGGAGTGGCACAATGTGAGGTCAGATTACTAGCTGCTCAGTGGGAGACACCATACATGAAGGTAGACTCATACAAGGTGGATGTATGCGGTCCCTCATGGATCGGTATGCATTGAAATTATCCTCTTGACCATGTTGGCTATTCTGGTCTTCAGGTGGAACATCCATGATGTTCAAGCACACTTCCAACTCAGTTTCTAGAGGAGTTTCAATCTTCACAAGTCTTCCCTCAATATCTCTTATCCAATAGGGCATGCACAACTAGAGATCACTGAAACAAAAACAAAGAAAACAAAGGAAATACAATTCTAGGAAGAGGTTAAGGTTAGCCAAAAACTAAATAAAAGATAAGCTAAAATAGAGACAAAGAAAAAGAATTAGTAAAAGAAAAATCACCAAACTTGTGATGAAGATCATAAGTGTTCACCAAAAGTAATGTCAATGTACTTTGGCACCATCCCCGGCAGCGGCGCCATTTGATTCGTCCTCGATAACGACGCCATTTGATTCGTCCCTAGCAACGGTGCCATTTGATTCTTGCACCAGACGGGTGTTATCAACAAAATTTATAAAACCTAAATCACCTTACACTAGGGTAGCATGGCTACTATAGTATAGTGGCTCTAGGATTGTCCACAAAGATGGGTTTTCTTCGTACAAGTGACTTTAGTGAAGGTAATGAAATGCTGTTTTTCCTTATGAAAATTAGCTTTTAAAGAAAATGGGATTATGGTTGAAAAAGTTGGTTTTCAGTTAAGCAAAAATAGCAATTGAAGTTAACTACAAAGAGAATGTCTCTTGGAGCTTTAGGTCACTAAGATCGGGTTCCTTACGCAAATGGGGAGATTCCGGATCTTCTCCTCACATTGGGGACAATAACATAAAGGATGGTTATCTCCCAATCTGGTTTTGTATCTAGCAATTAAGATTTGATCCAAAGGGTTCATGAAAAATGGTAGTTGCTTCCCATTAATGGCTTCAAACACTAAAGACCCTCAGCTTGAACTACTTTCCAATGGCTCGTGCTTGATAACTAATGGACATCCATGGATCTAGCAATAAGCATCCATAGAATCCAGAAAGCTTACCAAGTATTGGACATTCAAGGTGATTCTAAGGGATTTACAAGTGTCATCTCCTTCAAAAGATTATACAAAAAGATATTCTATAGAGAGGTCTTTCCAAACCCCCTTTATAGTTCATAACTGATTACTACCAAAGAGTGCTATTTTGTAGACCTAATTATAATGGTTTTAAGCACCTTTGAGTAGTAATCATATTCATTTAACCCAATTAATTCATTAAGGTCCTTAGTACTTGGTTTTAACCATTTTGTGGCAAGTTTACATGTTTTTATCAGCTTATGAATCAATTCAAGCATGCCAAATGATGGAGGAGCTACTTGGACAAGTTATGAAAAAGCTTTTGGAAGCTCAAATTCATGAAGAACCAAGCTTTGGAGCTTCATAGCCCTTTGCCAAAGTCGTTCAAAGTATGCAAGGAAAGAACAAAAGTGAAGAGAAGCAAAGAGGACAGCAGCTGCAGTCTTATTTCGCACTTTTGGAGCACTTCCCGAAGTCCATTTTTTACATACTATATACCATTTCAAAGCTCTGGAAGTCAAGAATCCAACGCTTCAAACCTTGCACGATTTTGAGCTGAAATGAGGAAGATATGGCCTTCGGAAGCCAACTGCTCCAGGTTATGCGAAAATTTCGCATTCCACAAGGTGTTATGCGAAATTCGCATAACATTCGCATAACACATGCGTGTTGCGAATTTTGCTCTGTTTTTGCCAACTCCACTTTAGATATTTTCCTTTGTATTTTGTGATGTAATTTCCTTTCTTATCCTTGTAACTAACCAATCACAAGCTTTTGCTTTTGTAAAGACTATATAAGGGGTGGAAATCACCTCTTGGATCAAATAGAATAGAGAATACGTATTACGTTTGACACTTAGACGGATTTACAGAGCTCTCCCGTTTCTATTTTCTTAGTAGCCAAACATCCTCTAAGGGCTTTTCCTCAGAGGATGATTGGCTAAAACTTTTAGTTTCTCAAAGTATGGATGTTATGTGATGGCTTGGATGCAATCCCATGGAAATTTCTCGCACCCGGAAGGTAAGGTAGTCGTTTTTCATTAAAGGTTCATTAATGCAAAGTTTGGTTTTATTTCCTTTGGACAACTTCCAACGGCCAATACTTGATAAGCTTTTGGATTTCTATCCATTAGTTATCTCCTACGAGCTATTGGAATGTGAGGTTTTCAATTCCAAGTTTTGTATTAATCCATTAGAACCAATTTCAATGGCCATTGAAAAGTGAGTTTATCACTTGGAATGACTTTGAGTTGCCAATATTTGGTAAGCTTTTGGCTTTAGACCATTAGTTATCTCTTACGAGCCATTCAAAGGAAGTCTAAGGTGAATAACCATTGATGAAATTCACTACCATCTGTTTTGTCATTTTAAAGGATTAAAACTTGATTTGCTAAATCCATACCGGTTCGGGAAGCAAGCATCACCATAGTTGCAACCCCAACGCGAGGAGCCTATCCTAAGATTTCCAATTTGCATAAGAGCCAGAGCATACCTATCCTATCTTTGAGAAACTTGTTTTTACACCCTTTCATTTTACTCTTTAATGTTAGCTTAGATTAGTTTAAATCTTTCTAAAACATTTACATCTTCTTTTAAAGCTAACATCCATAAGAAAATCACCTATTTTCCTAATTTGAATATCACTAGTGTTTGCGAAAACCCTTCCCAGTGAACGATCCTAGAACCACTATGCTATAGTAGCTTGGCTACTTTAGTAATAGTATTCAAGGTATAAATTTTGTTGATACGCCTTTAAAGCTAAGCTACCATGAGTCGAATCAATAACCAATAAATCCTATCATTGGTTGATTACAAGGAGAAAATAGTAATTTACACAAAAATCTGGAGATAAAAATATAACGAAGTCGATGCACAGGAAGATTTCGCAAACAATGCGAAATTTCGTATGGTGTGCGAAATTCATTTTTGCTGCATCTTATGGTTTTGTAAGGTGTGCGAAATTTTGCACAGTGTGCGAAATTGGCCTTTACTCAGTCCTACAGCTATTACTCCTCTTGATTTCACATGCTATGCGAAATTTTTGCATAGACATGCGAAATTTTTGCATAGATATGCGAAATTTTTGCATAGACATGCGAAATTGCTACATGTTGGATTTCTTCCTTTGGTTTTCTTCCTTGCATCTCTGATTGGCTTGGCAACCTATTGCCAAGCTTGGAAAAGGGCTATGAAGTGCTCCAAAACTTGGATTCTTCTTGTATTTGAGCTTCAACTTGCATTGCCATGGATTGCATAAATTTCTCCCTCATTCTTTGCTTGTTTCAATGATAAAAAAGCGACCAAAACTAGCCAGAAATTGATTAGTAACCCTTGCTAGGTTCCTTAATGTGCCAATTGAGTTAAAAAGTATTAACTACTACTTAAAAGTGTTTAAAATAATTAATTTCAAGTTATAAAAGAGCATTTTTTTAGTAGTAATCAATGCTTCCCTGAATTGGCATTGGCTATGCCTAATGCCTATCAATCCTTTGTCCCAATCCTAAGATAGCTTTTTTTTAGCGATGCCATAGTATATGTGATCTCGGCTAGGTGGTCAACAGTAGTATATTGAGGGTCCATATCTCCATGAACCGATGGCTATCTGATCTGGTTGTACTGATCTGGTTCTCTCACAAGTCTACCTCCGACCTTGATCCAAGCTTTAGAACCTAGGTCGTATTCTCAGTTAATAATCCTGTAATGAAAGGGAGGGTATTGGCCCCCGTGACTATCAAACTTGAAATCAAACCACTAATGCAATCCCATAACTAAATCCTCTGAGGGAATGAATTGTCATGTGATGCCAATAGCTAAACTAATACATGGCCCCATTTGCGGGGGCGGAACTCTGACATGGCAATATCCTAAGGGTAAAGTAGCTTTATAACTAATGACAAGTGAAAACATGACCTAAAGACTAGACGACCCACAGGGGATACACAACCTAGGATCATAACCAACAAAACCACACATGTATCCTTGAAATCCAACTAAGGGTTATACAGGTCTTCATTGCTCAGATATTCACCATCTCCATAGTGCTCCCAAAATCGATATAACCCCTACGCTAGACCCTACTCCAAGCCGTTATCTTGGTTAAAGGCAAAAAATTGGGAATGATTCCCATACAACTTGAGAAACCAATGAGGGACATTCGACCAAGACTAGAAACTTGAATGTAAGGGGATACATGTGCGTCCCACAAAAACAAGCAACAAGCAGTCATGCAAGAGATAATAAGTCATGTAGCAAATAGTCATGCGTAAAGAGCTGGCCTACCACAAAATCTACACACAAGCTAATCATCTATGCCTATCATGAACCACAAGACCACGCACTACCAACAACGAGTGAACATGCTACAACCAATCAGCTGAACACACATGCAACAAGAAATCATAAGTGTAAGCCAAATGCCAACCAAGTAAGTGATCATCAGTCATCCAAATGGCCCAAAAGTCCAATGGTCAATGAACCATGAGCTCCAATATACCCAACTGAAGTTCAAGTTTGATCCTCTTATGAAACTAGAGATCCTAGGTTCAATCCCTAATGGAGTCGCCAATTTGTGGACCCTCCCTTGTTCCACCGACTGGTGCGACTCGCAATTAAAAATAATAATATGTGGAGAAAAAGTGGTTTTCGAGTTTCGAAAAATCTATTTGTAATAAGAGATGGTTTTGTTTGGAGTCTCCACTTACTTTTTATTTTAATTTTTAAAATGAAAAAATTAAGTAAGAACAAAAACCTCTTAATGACTCTAGTTAAGAAAAAACGGTCCGCGAAACTCGATTTCTAGGTTTGGGGATCAGGTTACCTATTAGAAAGGTACCACATGTGAGGTAGCACCTTTCTAGGCCTGGGATCCAATCTCTTTTAGTGAATTAGGTACATTAGAACATATGAGTCAAAGATCAGTCAATTCTTCCCCGGGCTACATGGATGACAAGACTCATACAATTCTAGTTGGTATTCAACATGCATAGAAAATGACAATTAGAACAATGATGCATACCTGAGGTCCTTAACCATCTGTTGTGGAAAATGGTGAGTCAATAAGCACAAGCACACAACATATGCAACCACCAAATCTACTAAAATTTAGTCATATTTCTACTTGAATTAAGAGAATTTTCATCCATGAACCAACACTATATATGTAACCTCTAATCTCCACTAAACGACCACTAAAATGCAACCATGAAACTTCATTATATGGCCAAAATTTAGCTATCCCAATTCCATTGATTTTTAGCTAAGAATTAACATATTTTCCACTTGAATTTCATCCACTAATAGCCACAAATTTCATAATTCTCCATAAAATAAAAAAATTAGTTGCCAAAGATCAATTATATGGTGGCCTTAAGGGTGGTCGTGGGTGCATGGTGGTGGTAAGGAGGCCATGGGCGAGCTGTGGTGAGATACAGACTACATGGGGTGACTTTGGATGACCCGTGAAGGCCATCGGTGTGTTGTGAGGTGTGTAGGCTGCATGTTGGAGTGAGGTGTGCATGGGTGAACCGTGGGTTACATGGGTGAGTTATGTGGGCTTTGTGAGTGCATGAAAGGGAGGTACGGGCTGCATATGGTGGTGTAGTGGCCGTGTATGATCTGTAAAGGAGGTGTGGGCTGCATGTGGTGGCCATGGTGGCCATGAGGTGCATGTGGACGACCTATAGGCTATGTGTGTGCTGTGAGGGAGGTGTGGGCTACATGTGGTGGCCATGGTGGCCATGGGGTGAGTGTGGAGTACCTATGGGCTATGTATGAGCTATGTATATGGGTTATGTGTGTGTAATGAGGGAGGTGTGGGCTGCATGTGGTGACCATTGTGGCCATGGGGTGCGTGTTCAATACCTATGGGCTATGTGTGTACTGTGACGGAGGTGCAGGCGGCATGTGGTGGCCATGGTGGCCATGGGGTGCGTGTGGACTACCTATCGGTTGTGTATGAGCTGCATATATTAGCATGTGGCTGTGGTTTTCATGATTATTGATCCATACAAATTCATGGCTAGTTATTGGAGCAAGATACTGCACAAGGTTCATCTTTCTACTCGACCAATTCCGCTTGCAACATCATGCTTCGTTCCACAAGACAAACGACACCCAAATCCTAAACCTAAAAGTTTTCCTTTTGTTTCTTTTCCAACCAACCATAATTCCACTTTTATTATCCAATACCTTTTCGAGTTTTGTTTCCATTTATACAATGTATGCAAGTAATTTCTATCCACATTTTTACCCCTAATAGTTTAGATATAAAGTAATATATAATCCTACGGTGGGATACTTATTCTCAGACAAAGCACACCACAAAAAAAAAAAAAAAAAAAAAGATTTAGATTATTTCTAAACCAAAACCATAGGAACAAACATGGATCAATAACCACAATCCAAGAATGGCTCAAGAATCCAATAAAAATAAACATATGGCTTCATATCAGACCTTAGTTGTGTAACCCACATAAAATAGCAAATAGAAAGGAAAGATCACATAATAATCAAGACAAAAAAAAAATATTCACAATAGATATACCTGAGAGTACTCATTTTCGACAAAGTCTATTGGCCTTCTAGCAGGCTCTTCCTTCCCTCTATATGCCTGAGAACCAACCAACTCTCCTATTCTTTTCTCAAACCAGTTTTCTACCCACTCCCTACTCTATTGCCCTCTCTCCTCTCTTTGTTTTCTCCTTTTCCTTGAGGAAAACCTCTTCTCCTCTCCTCAAAACGCCTCATTCTTCTTCGTTCTCTTGTCTTGTTCCCTTCTCTCTCTAGATGCAGAGCCCTTATAGAGGCCAAGAATCACCCTCACATTTTCAGTTGTCCTCCAGTAGAGTATCCCCAACCAGAATTTTAAAAACCTCCTCTTTACGCTCTCTGGAATGTCTTTTATACCAAGAGCCCCCCTCAGCATCTGCACCACCTCCTTTTTCTTCCCCTTTAGCCTTGGAATCCCCCACCATTGGCCTCATAACGTTAACTCATTCAACTCCTCCTTCTAGTCACAAGGTGGGCAACTGCCCCTCATAAATCCCCCATTGCTCACCCATAAAGAATCCACATGGATTCGGGGTGGGTTGTAATCCACCCACAAATTGGTTGATCCACTTGAGAAAAATTTTCAAATTTTGATATAATGTTCCTTGAAGAGTGAGGAATCCAACAAAAACAACGGTGTGTCATTCTAAGATTAGATGAAGGAGAAATGACTAAAATAGGCTAGAGTACTCCAATTAGGGTGGGCTTAACCGAGCCGCCCCAATGAACTGAAGTTTTTTTTGGAGACCTTAACCTCTACACTGTAGCATGATATGAACCAAGGAATCGGCCATTCCAACATTTCATAATGGACCAAACACTTGCACTAGATTGAACCATAGGTGAACCCACGTGAGGTCCAAAAACTGATTGAGCCCAACAAGGGCTCCATGGTCGTGACATACAAAAATTTGGTGTTGGCTACACCCCTAAGATACATGCAAGTATGAAGGGACAAAATTGAGGGTCTACACATAGGTGTCAAGGTACTAAATTGAGGGTCTATAAATAGGTGTTAAGGGATAAAATTGAGGGTCTACACCTGAGTTGTTCATAGAATCTAAAGCCTTCAGCTCATGACCAGAAGTCTTTCATGTTATCGACAACATTGAGCTATTCATAGCATCTAAAGTCCTAAGCTCACGACCCGAAGACGTTCATGTCAACCATAGCCTAAAGTTATTCATAACATCTAAGGCCCTAAGCTCACGACCTAAAGTGGGTAATGGCATCGAAAGCCCTGAGTTATTCATAGAATCTAAAGCCTAAAGCTTATAACCTAGAGTCATTCATGCCAACCACAACCCAGAGCTATCATAGCATCTATAGACCTAAGCTTAAGACCTAGAGTGGCACATGTCATCCACAACCTTGAGCTATTCATGGCATCTAGAGCCTTGAGCTCATGAACTAGAGTCTTTCATATCAACCACAACCCAATGTTGTTCATTGCATCCAAGGCCTTAAGTTGACGACCTAGAGTCGTTCATGTCATCCGTAGCCCTGAGTTGTTAATAGCATCTAAAGCCTTGAGCTCACGACCTAGATTCGTTCATGTCAACCACTGCCTAGAGCTATTCATCACATCTAGAGGACTGAGCTCATGACCCAATGTAACTCATGTCATCCATAGCCCTGAGTTGTTCATAGCATTTATAGCCTTGAGTTGACAACTCGGACTCATTCTTGTCAACCATAGCCCAAACTTGTTTATAACATCTAAAGCCCTAAGCTCATGACTGAGAGGAGCTCATGTCATCCACAAACCTTATCTATTCTTAGTGTTTAGAGACATGAGCTCATGACTTAGAGTAGCTTCTGTCATCCACAACCCTGAGCTATTCATAAGATCAAGAGCCCTGAGCTCACGACCCATAGTCCTTCATATCATCGATAAGCCTGAGTTGTTCATAGCATAAAGAGCATTGAGCACACGATCCATAGTCGTTCATGTCAACCACAACCTAAAGTTGTTATAGATCTTGAGCTCACAACCTAAACTAGCTCATGTTATCCATAACCTTGAGTTGTTAATAGTATCTAGAGCCTTGAGCCTATGACTCGAAGTTGTCTAGGTGAACCACAACCCAGAGCTATTGATAGCATCATGAGTTGTTCATACACAGAGTGGCTCATGTTATCCATAACACTGAGTTGTTCATAGCATCAAGAGCTATAAGGTCACGATTTATAGTTTTTCATGTCATTGATAGGCCTACGTTGTTCATAATATCGAGACCCTTGAGCACACAACCTGGAGTCATTATTGTCAACCACATCCCAACATTGTTCTTAGCATCTAGAGCTCTCAGGACACAACATAGTGTAGATCATGTCATCAACAACCTGAGTTGTTAATAGCATTAAGAGGCTTGAGCTGATGACCCAGAGTCAATCATGTTAACTATAGCCTAGAGTTGCTCATAGCATCTAGAGCTTTGAGCTGGATACATAAAGTGGTTGATGTTGTCCACAACACTGAGTTGTTCATAAGATCTAAAGCTCGAAGCTCACAACCTAGAGTCATTCATGTCAACCACTACCTAGAGCAATTCATTGTATCTAGGTACCTAAGCACGTGACTCAGAGTTGTTCACGTTATCCATTACTCTGAGTTACTCATAGAATCTAGAGTCCTAAGCTCATGACTTGAAGTCTTTAATGTCAATGACAACCCTGAGTTGTTCATAGCATCTAAATCCCTAAGCTCATGACCCAGAGTCATTCATGTCAACCACAACCCAAAACTATTCATCGCATCTAGAGCCATGAGCTCAAGACAAAGAGTGGCTCAAGTCATCCATAGCCTTTAGTTGTTCATATCATCTAGAGCTCTGAGTTCATGACCTATAGTCTTTCATGTCAACCAAAACCCAACATTTTTCATTGCATCTAAGGCCTTGATATCATGACCCAGTTTCATTCATATCATCTACAACATTAAGTTGTTCATAGAAACTAGACCCCTGATATGATAACTAAGACTCTTTCATGTCATCGATAGACTTGAGTTGTTCATAAAATCTAGAGCCTTGAGCTCACAACCTAGAGTCTTTCATGTTATTGGTAGCCTTGATTTGTTCATAGCATCTAGAGCCCTAAGCTCACGACCTAGAGTTGTTCGTGTTAACCATAACCCAGAGGCGTTCATAGCATTTAAAGCCCTCAGCTTAGGACCAAGAAAGGCTCATGTCATCAATAGCTCTGAGTTATTCATAGCATTTGAAGCCCTCAACTCATGACGTAGGGTCGTTCATGTCAACCATAACCCAGATCTGTTCATAGCATTTAGAACCTTGAGCTCAAGACCCAAAGTGACTCATGTCACCCACAACCCTGAGTTGTTCAACGCGTTTAGAGCTTTAAGGTCATGACCCAGTTTTTTTCATGTCAAGTGCAACCTAGATTTGTTCATTACATGTAGGGCCCTATGCTCACAACCCAATCATTGATATCATCCACGACAATAAGTTGTTCATAGAATTTAGAGCGTTGAGCTCACAACCTAGAGTCTTTCATGTCATCATTAGCCTTGAGTTGTTCATAGAATCTAGAGCCTTGAGCTCACAACCTAGAGTCGCTCATGTCAACCATAACCCAGAGTTGTTAAGAGCATCTAAAGACCTGAGCTCGTGACCTAGAATCACTCATGTCATTGACAGCTCTAAGTTGTTCTTTGCATCTCAAGCCTTGCCTTGACGACCCGGAGTCGTTCATGCTAACCACAACCTAGAGTTTTTCATATCATCTAAATCCCTAAGCTCACGACCCGGAGTCTTATATGTCAACCACAACTTAGAACTTTTCATTGCATCTAGGGCCTTGAGTTGATGACCCAGAGTCGTTCAGGTCATCCATAGGCTTGAGATGTTCATAGAATTTAAACCCTTGAGATCACGACTAGGAGTCGTTCATGTCAACCACATCCCAAAGTTGTTTGTAGCATTTAGAGCCTTGAGTGATTACTACTCAAAATGTGCTATTTCATAGCTTGTAATTAACTCTTTTAAACACTTTTGAGTAGTAGTTAATGCCTTTTAACCTAATTAACATATTAAGGACCTTTGCAAGCACTTATAATCAATATGTGTTAAGTTTTGGTATTTTGATAGCCTTTTTGATCACCAAAGCAATCCGAGATTGAGGAGACTTATGTGGAATCTTTGGCAAAGCAATTTGAAGCTCCGAAACGTGAAGAACTAAAGCTTTGAAGTCCTTTGCTGCCATGAGTAAATCCGGAATGTAAGGAGAAGAAGCAAAGAGAAATCTGTCATGAAGCATATTCTTGATGACAGTCATGTCAGCCACTTTTGGAGCAATTTCTGAAGTTCAATTCATACATGCTATATGTCGTTTCGAAGCTCAGGAAGTTAACAATCTAATGCTTCAAACGGTGTGTAATTTGGAGTTGAAATGAAGAAGTTACAGCCATTACAAGTTAATCACTCTAAGCTGAAGGAAGAATTTTGCAAAGTGTTGCGAAATCACCCTTTTGTTGCGAAATGATTTCGCAACCTTTTTGCACAGTGCTGTGGAATTCCTCTTGAAGTTTCCCGATATATGTGACACGTTGGAAGCCGAACACAGCAAGTTGAAAGCCGAACACAGCAAGTTGAAAGCCAACTTCGCAGCGCTGCGAGATTAGCCGTTTGTTGCTAAGTGATTTCGCAGCCCTTTTTGTGCCTCTGCGAAATCTCGCAGACATCATTTTCACTTGCGAAATGATCCTTAGTGCGTCCTGATATTTGATACCGACATTGGGAGATATTTTTCATCAGATTTTTGTTGTCTAAATCCCAAAATTCTCCTTGAAAGCCACCAATTATAAGATTCCTTAGCTTTTAAGTTAGTAAAAAGAGTAAATATCCATGTAATAATTAGTATTTGTTTTTGTTGATATAAATAGCTCTCAAGAGCGTGTTCTCAGGGAGGAACCCTGGATGTAAAAGTTTGAAAGCAAGTAAAATTGAGGACCTTTGTTTTGCCTTATCTTCTCACTTTGTATTCTTTATTTTTTCTAAGTTATGCACTCTCTGAGGAAGTTTCCCCAAAGAATGAGTAACTAAACCTTTAGTTCCTTGGAGCTAAGGTTGCCGGGAAAGGTTCCAAGCGCAAGAATGCAGAGCTTTGTGGTTTCAGCCATGAATGAAGAGGAAGTGAAATCCTTTAGTGATTTCTATGTTTTTAGTTAACTTAAAACACCTTAAAGTCACCTGGGCCAACACTTGGTAAGGCAAGTGATCTCCAACCATGGAGATGCACTAGTTTACCCCTTGCGAGCCTCTGGGAGGTGACTTGAAGGTAGGATTTTCTGGAATTGCCAATACTTGGTAAGCTTTTGGACTCCAAGGAGACATCCATTAGTTATCTCTTGTGGGCTTGAGAAGGGAAGTCCAAGGTTAAAGATCACCTTGAATGGTTAAGGCTTAGTGAGAGGCTCGAACCGTTGCAAGTTGCATCAGTGAGAATTAAAGCTGAAAAATTAAAGGATGTATCTGTACAACACCGGTTAGAGAATTGACTATATGTTGATTATCTCACGCGAGGAAATGAACCAACTGACCTAAGCTATGTCTTTTGCATGAGGAACCTCCCCAGTGAACCTGACCCTCCAAGGAATGTTTTTCTTCCTAAGTAATTTCCATGACTTGCTTTGTAGTCATTTTAAATCTAAATCTTTACCAATCAAAGTTTTTGTTTTATTTCTTGAGCTAACCTTGAAATGAAAAAGTACCAATTCACTTTGAATTGGTATCATTTGTAATTTGGAAACCCTTCCCAGTGAATGATCCTAGAGCCATTATACTATAGTAGCTTTTTCTTTGCTACCCTTGTATATGGTGTAATAGGTTATAAATTTTGTTGATTACACCCTCAAACAAGGAGCACCAGCTGGACATGAATCAGCTGAGACACCAATTGGGCATGAATCAAATGGCGCCGTTGCCGGGGAAGGTGTCAAGTTTATAGTGATACTATTTCAGAGCACTTGTGATTTTCATCACAAGTTTGGTAACGTTTCTTTCATTTTACTAATTCTCATTCTTTCTTTACTAATTCATAATCCAAATTTATCTTTTAAATTCAGCTTAGTTTAATTTTGTTGTTGTAGCCCTGTTTCCTTTTGTTGTCCTTTATTTTCATTTTAGTTACAGATAGATACTAGTTGTGTATGCCAAATTGGATACGAGACAGTGGAGGAAGGCTTGTTAAACGTGATACACCTCATAACAAGGAATTGGAATTGAGCTTGAATATCATGGAAGCTACACCTGAAGATCAACATAGTCACCAAGGTCGTCAAGACAATCTCAATGAATTTAGATCAATGAGGGATCGTATGCATCCACCTCGTATGAGTGCACCATCATGTATAGTGCCCCCTACAGAGCAACTAGTGATCAGACCGTATCTTGTTCCACTTCTACCAACTTTCCATGGGATGGAAAGTGTGAATCCCTATGCACACATCAAGGAATTTGAAGATGTTTGTAATACATTCCAAGAGGGAGGAGCTTCAATTGATTTGATGAGGCTTAAGTTATTTCCTTTTACTTTAAAGGATAAGGCCAAAATTTGGCTTAATTCTTTAAGGCCAACGAGTATCCGCACTTGGACTGACTTACAAGCTGAATTCCTCAAGAAATTTTTTCCCACTCATAGAACAAATGGCTTGAAAAGGTAAATTTCAAATTTCTCAGCTAAAGAGAATGAGAAATTCTATGAGTGTTGGGAAAGATACATAGAAGCTATAAATGCTTGCCCTCACCATGGCTTTGATATTTGGCTATTGGTGAGCTATTTTTATGATGGGATGTCTTCCTCAATGAAGCAACTCCTCGAGACAATGTGTGGAGGAGATTTCATGAGCAAAAATCCGGAGAAAGCTATGGATTTCTTGAACTATGTAGCTGAAGTTTCAAGGGGATGGGATGAACCAACCAAAGGAGAAGTAGGGAAGATGAAGTCTCAACTGAGTGCTTGTAATGCTAAGGCTGGGATGTATACCTTGAAAGAAGATGATGATATGAAAGCAAAATTGGCAGCTGTGACAAGAAGATTGGAGGAGCTGGAACTGAAGAAAGTGCATGAAGTGCAAGCTGTTGCTGAAGCACCAGTGCAAGTGAAGCTTTGTCCTAATTGTCAATCATATGAACATTTGGTGGAGGAATGCCCTACAATTTCAGCTGAAAGGGAAATGTTTAGAGATCAAGCAAATGTTGTTGGACAATTCAAGCCCAATAACAATGCGCCTTATGGAAATACTTATAACTCAAGTTGGAGGAATCATCCAAATTTCTCATGGAAGGCCAAAGCAACTCAGTACCAACAGCCGGATCAACCATCTCAACAATATTCAAGTCTTGAACAAGCATCAGCAAATCTCAACAAGGTAGTGGGAGATTTTGTTGGAAACCAAGAAGCCATCAATGCTCAACTCAATCAAAGAATTGATAGAGTGGAGAGTACTTTGAATAAAAGGATGGATGGAATGTAAAATGATATATCCCAAAAGTTTGATAATCTTCAATACTCAATTTCAAGGCTCACAAATTTGAACACAGTACAAGAAAAGGGAAGATTTCCTTCTCAACCCCACCAAAACCCCAAGGGTGTCCATGAAGTGGAAAGCCTTGAGGGAGAATCATCACAGATGAAAGATGTCAAAGCCTTGATCACTTTAAGGAGTGGTAAAAAAATTGAGAAGCCAGCACCCAAGCCACATGTTGAGAAAGAAGAAGAGATAAAGAAAGGGGAGGAAATGGAAGACAAAGAGAGTGAGATCAGTGAAAAGAAGAAGGACTATGATTCAACAATGAATGCAATTCCAGATAAGGAGCTTCAAAAAGAAGAAATGCTGAAAAAATCAACTTCTCCTCCTTTTCCTCAAGCATTGCATTGGAAAAAGGGGATTAGAAATGCATCTGAAAATCTTGAAGTATTGAGACAAGTGAAAGTCAATATCCCATTGCTGGATATGATTAAACAAGTTCCAACATATGCAAAGTTCCTAAAGGACTTATGTACTATTAAAAGAGGGTTGACTGTAAATAAGAAAGCCTTCTTGACTGAGCAAGTAAGTGCAATCTTACAATGTAAGTCTCCATTGAAGTACAAAGATCCGGGAAGTCCTACCATTTCAGTCATGATTGGAGAAAAGGTAGTGGAGAAAGCTTTGTTAGACTTGGGAGCAAGTGTGAATTTGCTTCCATACTCTGTCTACAAGCAATTGGGACTTGGCGAGTTGAAGCCAACGACAATCACTCTATCTCTAGCAGATAGATCAGTAAAAATTCCAAGGGGGGTAATTGAGGATGTCTTGGTTCAAGTTGATAATTTCTACTATCCGGTAGATTTTATTGTTCTTGATACAGACCCTACTGTAAAGGAAGCTAATTTAGTTCCTATCATCCTTGGAAGGTCATTCCTTGCTACCTTAAATGCAATCATCAACTGTAGGAATGGGCTTATGCAACTCACTTTTGGCAACATGACACTTGATCTCAATATCTTCTATATGTCTAAAAAGCAAACCACTCCGGAAGAAGAAGAGGGTCCAGAAGAGGTGTGCATCATTGACACTTTGGTAGAGGAGCACTGTAATTAGAATATGCAGGACAAGCTGAATGAAAGTCTTGTGGATTTTGAGGAAGGTTTGTCTGAACCTCCTAATGTGCTTGCTACTCTACAAAGTTGGAGAAGGATAGAGAGATTCTACCTTTGTTCAATAAAGAAGAAGAGGCAGTTGCTGAAAAAGAAACTCCAAAACTCAATCTGAAGCCTCTACCCGTGGAGCTGAAATATACATACCTTGAGGAAAATAATCAATGTCCTGTTGTAATATCTTCATCTCTAACCAGTCATCAAGAGAAGTCTTTACTGCAAGTTCTCAAGAGGTGTAAGAAGGCAATAGGATGGCAAATATCCGACTTGAAAGGCATTAGTCCTTTAGTTTGCACGCATTATATATATATGGAGGAGGAAGCAAAGCCAATTCGTCAACGTCAAAGAAGATTGAATCCTCATTTACAAGAGGTGGTGCGAGCTGAGGTGCTGAAGCTACTTCAAGCAGACATTATTTACCTTATATCTGATAGCCCTTGGGTGAGTCCTACTCAAGTGGTACCAAAGAAGTCAGGGATTACTGTGGTTCAGAATGAAAAAGGGGAAGAAATTACTACACGCCTCACTTCAGGTTGGAGGGTGTGTATTGATTATAGAAAGTTGAATGTTGTAACCAGGAAAGATCATTTTCCATTGCCATTTATTGACCAAGTGCTGGAGAGAGTCTCTGGCCGTCCGTTCTATTGTTTCTTGGACGGGTATTCAGGGTATTTTTAGATTGAAATTGATGTGGAAGATCAGGAAAAAACCACCTTTACATGTCCATTTGGAACATATGCTTACAGAAGGATGCCATTTGGTTTATGCAATGCACCTGCAACATTTCAAAGATGTATGTTGAGTATTTTCAGTGATATGGTGGAGTGAATTATGGAGGTTTTCATGGATGACATCACCGTATATGGAGGTACATTTGAGGAATGCTTAATCAATTTGGAAGCGGTTCTTCACAGATGCATTGAAAAAGACTTGGTACTCAACTGGGAGAAATGCCATTTTATGGTACGTCAAGGAATTGTCCTTGGCCATATTATCTCCGAAAAAGGCATTGAAGTTGATAAAGCAAAGGTGGAGCTTATTGTCAAATTACCATCCCCAACAACTGTGAAAGGAGTAAGACAGTTCCTTGGCCATGCAGGGTTCTATAGGAGGTTTATAAAAGGTTTTTCAAGTCTTTCAAAACCTCTTTGTGAGCTGTTAGCTAAGGATGCTAAGTTTATATGGGATGAAAGATGTCAAAATAGCTTTGATCAACTGAAGAAATTTTTAACAACAACTCCAATAGTGAGAGCCCCTAACTGACAACTACCCTTTGAACTGATGTGTAATGCCAGTGACTTTGCTATAGGAGCTGTGCTTGGCCAAAGAGAAGATGGGAAGCCCTATGTGATCTACTATGCAAGCAAAACACTGAATGAAGCTCAAAGGAACTACACAACTACAAAGAAAGAATTGTTAGTTGTGGTATTTGCCTTAGACAAATTTCGTGCTTATTTAGTGGGGTCTTTCATCATTGTTTTCATTGACCATTCAGCCTTGAAGTATTTATTGACAAAGAAAGATGCAAAAGCAAGGTTGATTAGATGGATTCTTTTGCTACAAGAATTCGATCTCCAAATCAAAGATAAGAAAGGAGTGGAGAATGTGGTAGCTGACCATCTTTCAAGGTTAGTTATAGCACATAATTCCTATTCCTTGCCTATTAATGATGACTTTCCTGAGGAATCACTTATGTTCCTAGTAAAAACTCATTGGTATGCTCATATTGCTAATTATCTAGTTACTATTGAAATTCCAAGTGAGTGGAATGCACAGGACAGGAAACACTTCTTTTCAAAAATTCATGCTTATTATTAGGAAGAGCCTTTCCTTTTTAAGTATTGTGCAGATCAGATCATAAGGAAGTGTGTCCCTGAAGATGAGCAGCAAGGGATTCTAAACCATTGTCATGAGAATGCATGTGGAGGTCACTTTGCCTCTCAGAAAACAGCCATGAAGGTGTTGCAATCAGGGTTTACTTGGCCATCTCTTTTCAAAGATGCCCACATCATGTGTAGAAGTTGTGATAGATGCCAAAGGCTTGGAAAGTTAACAAAAAGGAATCAAATGCCTATGAACC
Organism: Vitis vinifera; assembly: GCF_030704535.1. Taxonomy (NCBI): domain Eukaryota; kingdom Viridiplantae; phylum Streptophyta; class Magnoliopsida; order Vitales; family Vitaceae; genus Vitis; species Vitis vinifera. The sequence goes on from NC_081812.1 coordinate 7,864,248, forward strand.
CCATTCTAATAGTTGAGCTATTTGATGTATGGGGTATTGACTTCATGGGGCCTTTCCCAAAGTATTTTGGTAATTCTTACATTTTGGTGGGGGTGGATTATGTTTCTAAATGGGTTGAGGCAATCCCTTGTAGACAAAATGATCACAGGGTGGTTCTCAAATTCCTTAAAGAGAATATTTTCTCAAGATTTGGGTTGCCCAAAGCCATAATCAGTGATGGAGGTCCTCATTTTTGCAACAAACCTTTTGAAGCTTTATTATCCAAATATGGTGTGAAGCATAAGGTAGCTACGCCTTATCATCCTCAGACTTCCGGGCAAGTTGAGCTAGCTAACAGGGAAATAAAGAACATATTGATAAAAGTGGTGAATGCAAGTAGAAAAGATTGGTCTATTAGGCTTCATGATTCATTATGGGCGTATAGAACAGCTTATAAGACTATTCTTGGCATGTCTCCCTATCGTCTTGTCTATGGCAAAACATGCCATCTCCCTGTGGAAGTTGAATACAAAGCTTGGTGGGCAAAAAAGAAGCTGAACATGGACTTGATCAGAGCCGGAGCAAAGAGGTGTCTAGACCTTAATGAGATGGAGGAATTAAGAAATGATGCTTATATCAATTCCAAAGTTGCAAAACAGAGGATGAAGAAGTGGCATGATCAACTAATCTCCAACAAAGAATTTCAGAAAGGACAAAGAGTTTTACTTTATGACACAAGACTCCATATCTTTCCTGGAAAGCTCAAGTCAAGGTGGATAAGGTCGTTCATTATTCACCAAGTATATGTCAATGGAGTGGTGGAATTATTGAATTCCAATGGCAAAGATACCTTTAGAGTCAATGGATATCATCTCAAGCCGTTCATGGAGCCATTCATGGAGCCATTCAAACCAGAAAAGGAGGAAATCAACCTGCTTGAGCCACAAAAAGCCTGAGCAAATAAGGGTTTGATGGACTTGGTTTTACCAAAGTCCAAAATTTTTGTAAATTTTGTAAATTTCAAAGTTTTTTTTTTCATACTTTTCATTTTAATTTTTGATCTTAAAGTATGTTTTTTTTATGTAATTTAATGTTTTTGAATGATTTCAGGTGGGATAAAATGCAAAGAAATTGAAAGGAAGAAATCAGAGCGAAATCGGACCAAAAACAGAGCAAAAACAAAGCAAAAACAGAGTGTAAACAGAGCAAAAACAGGGCTCTATGTGACTTTGTAGCCTAAGGAAATCCCCTACGAAATTAGCACTTCGCTGCGAAACCATTTCGCAACTTAAACGAAGCCGCTGCGAAATCAGCATGTCTCTGCGAAAGCGGCCATCCTTTGCGAAATCATTTCGCAACTCATTTGAGTCCTCTGCGAAAATTTTCGCCGCTGCGAAACCAATTTTGGCACACGAGTGCCACTTCGCAGCACAGGAGCCCCCAATTCGCAGCTGTGAAACGGCTACGAAGCTATAAAGCATGAAAATCCCTGATTTCGCATCCAAAGTTCCATTCCGCAGTTGCGAAATCGATTTTGGCACACGAGTGCCATTTCGCAGCACAGTGACACTCCTTTCGCAGCTGCGAAACGGACTGCGAAGTAGGCTGCGAAAATAGCTTTTTGCTGCGAACTTGGTTTTTTTTTGCGAAATTCAAAATGACCCTTAATATTTCGTTATTTTTATATATACCGGTCATTTGAGCTGCGAAAGGGTTTCAAAAAGAGAGCGCGCCATAGTTGCTGACTGTTCATCTCCTTGCCCGAGCCCGACGTCCTGCGAACCTCCGATCATCTTCTCCTGTCATCACTTCCGGCTAAATTTCGGCAATCCGAAATGGCGCGAACCAGAGGAGCTAAGTCTTCCTCTCCTTCCAGCCGCAAACGAGTTCCGCGAGAGGAGCCTGTTCCAGATCCCACCTCTGAACCTTCGCGGCCAAAAGTTGTTTTCCCTCCGGCGAAGCCCGCGCAGCAGAAGCCTCCGGCGAGGCATTATCTCACTAGGTCAGGGGGTTGACCCCTGCAAAAGAGGGCCAGGGTTGAAAGCTCAGAGCCCATAGACTTAACAGAGCAGTCTCCGGTTCCCTCACCAGAGCCCTCTCCAGCGCCATCTCTGGCGCCGCCAGCACAGCCTCAGGAGCTCCAACCGCCACTTTCTGAACCCCAAATTCCATCTGGGGTAGCTTCTGAAGTGATAATTAGGCGTCCGATGCTCACTCAGCCGCCAATAGAAGGGAATTTGGACTACAGAGCGTGACCATTCGACTCTGAGCTGTGCTTTACACAACAACCTTCCAATTGAGGCCGGAGCTAGCGGATTCTTTCCGCCTATTGCGTAGATATCATATGGAGCAACTGCTGGCCCCTAGAGACTTCTTCTACCCCAGGGTAGCCATGTATTTTTATCAGTCCATGACTACCAAGCAGGTTAGAGATCCTACTTTAATTCATTTTACTATAGATGGTCGGCATGGCATTTTAGGAGCTCGCCATATAGCAGAGGCCCTGCATATACCATATGAGCTAACTCATTTTGAGGATTTCATAGTGTGGACTAGTCCCACTGAGCTGGAGATGGTACATACTTTGTCCAGAGGAGCTTTCACACGTCCACATCTGTTGAGGGGGGAACTTCCTCCAAGCATGTTTCTTATTGATGCATTTCTGCGTCATAACATCTACCCACTCCAGCATTGGACTCAGAGGAGAGGAGTACTTTTGGAGGCCCTATTCTGAGGGATACTTCTTTGGCCCTCACCACCTAATTATGGCTGCCCTTCTCTATTTTGAAGAGAAGGTGCATAAGAAGAAGCTGCAGAGAGCTGATGCCATTCCACTTCTCTTTCCATGACTGCTATGCCAGATTCTGGAGCATCTGGGGTATCCATCAGATCCTCAGTTGGAGCGCAAACATATTTTCCGAGAGGTCTTCACTCTCGACAAATGGAACAATATGACAGCATATAGAGTTGAGCAGCCAGGGCGGCCACAGCCAGCTGAGATACCAGCTGCCAGGAGAGCATCCCCACGTCATATACCTGAGGGTATACCCATTGCCTCTCCTGTCATATCCAGAGCCCCTCCAATCACTCCAGCCTCATCACCGCCATCTTCTTCAGCTGAGCCCAGGATGGCCATTCCCATTTCTGAGTATAGGGAGTTATGTCGCTCACTGTAGACTCTCATTGCATCTCAGAGCAGCCTTGCTCAGGAGATGGCAGCCATTAGAGCATGCTAGGAGCAAATGTTCGCCACTCAGACCCAGCACACTGCCATCCTAAGGCAGATTCAGCATCATCTGGGTATTATATCACCTCCTGAGCACTCCATTCCTATCCCACCAGAGCCATCACAGGCCCCTCCTTTTGTACATCAGACTATGCCTCCTGAGGAGCTGACTACAGGAGAGGCAGAGGCAGCTGAGCTATCATCTCCACATCATCCTCCAGCCACCATCTGATCATTTTCATAGTTTCCTTTATATATGTCCTTTATGTATTTCCCTTATATTTTCCTTACTGGAGTAGCTCTAGAAATCCCATGCTTTTGATATTATATGCTGGGATTAATTGTATTACTTGTTCTCTTTTTGTATTTTCATCAAATGAAGTAATACAAATCTATCAATTTTTGAGTACTCTTAGTATTATTTTATTCTAATTCCTCTACTCATATCTTTTATTGTTTTTGAAACATGTGGTTTCTCCAATCAGTATTCGAAATTGACATCACTCAGGAGGTATCACTTCCTCCCTTTAATTGCAATCACCCATATCACATTGAGGACAATGCTCAGTTCGGTTAGGGGGGGGGAGAGAGAAATGAGGAAGGAAGTATGCTAAGTTAAAGGAAGTATGCTAAGTTATTTTGGTAATGCAATTATGTTGATAAATTAGTTGTAATCTTTTACAGTCCACTCTAATCTCCATGGATTTTGAGGAAAAATTTTCAAATTAAATCAGGAGAAATTGAACTGTTTCTTTTCTCTTGACTTAGAGTATGGATTATGCTTATTAAAGTGGTTCAATTGTTGAAGCTTCTATTGAAATCAAGTTTAGTTCTTCCACTTTAAGCTATTCACACACTGTGCACAATAGGTTCCGAGTATAAGATGAAAAACTATTTCCTTCTTGACTTAGGAAAATTTTGGGACTTGGTACCTTTGACCTCATTTGATAAAGTTGAGACACCTTATGAAAGGCCAATGAGCCTTTGAAATAAAGAAAGAAAAATGTTTGCTTGCCTTGAAACCCGAGCAAGGTCTGAGGGGTATATGGTGAAAATCTTTAAAACCTGGTGCCCTAAGCCTTAATTGGTTGGGAGTCACTGACCTCAATGCTCGTTACATGGGTGGATAGGTGGAGTTAGCATATGGTAGGTGCTTGGGTATTAAAAAATCAATCATTCTCAAAATTTCGGGGTAAAATCCGAGGAGTTAGTGGTTGAAAGATCCTTAAAACTTGATGCCCTAAACCTTAATTGGTTGGGAGTCATCGATGGACCCCCGTTACATGGACAATTCAGAAAGAATACCCCTTTAAGCCTCCTTAAAAAAATATATATATATAAAAAAAAAAAAAAGTGTGTTCTCTGCCTATTGATTTTGGTCAGTTTTCTAAGTGTTAAAAAGAGATAGATTGGGGGGAGAGATTAGTTTAGCATACTATATTTGGAAGCTAAGGAATCATACACTTAGATTTTTGTGGAAGAATAAAGTTTGGTTCTTTGGAAGTGAAAATGATTTTAAAACTTCAGTTTGCATAATGCATTCCCTTGATTAATAGTGTTTAGCAAAGTTTTTGATAACTCTTGTTGAATTTGAGTTTATATTTCTTCAATGTTCCATGTGGGAGTTAGATCATCATGCCACTTAAAATTTTTTTGAAGTAATCAGCATGATGTTGTAAATTATAGTAATTTTTATTTTTATTTTTCTCTCCTTCATTACTAAGGGACTAGCAATATGTCAGTTGGGGGGAGTGATTACTACTCAAAATGTGCTATTTCATAGCTTGTAATTAACTCTTTTAAACACTTTTGAGTAGTAGTTATTGCCTTTTAACCCAATTAACATATTAAGGACCTTTGCAAGCACTTCTAATCAATATGTGTTAAGTTTTGGTGTTTTGATAGCCTTTTTGATCACCAAAGCAATCCGAGATTGAGGAGAGTTATGTGGAATCTTTGGCAAAGCAATTTGAAGCTCAGAAACATGAAGAACTAAAGCTTTGAAGTCCTTTGCTGCCATGAGTAAATCCGGAATGTAAGGAGAAGAAGCAAAGAGAAATCTGTCATGAAGCATATTCTTGATGATAGTCATGTCAGCCACTTTTGGAGTACTTATTGAAGTCCAATTCATGCATGCTATATGTCGTTTAGAAGCTCAGAAAGTTAAAAATCCAATGCTTCAAACGGTATACAATTTGGAGTTGAAATCAAGAAGTTACAACCATTGCAAGTTAATCACTCTAAGTTGAAGGAAGAATTTTGCAAAGTGTTGCGAAATCACCCTTTTATTGCGAAATGATTTTGCAGCCTTTTTGCACAGTGCTGTGGAATTCCTCCTGAAGTTCCCCGATATATGTGACACGTTGGAAGCCGAACATAGCAAGTTGAAAGCCAACTTCGCAACGCTGCGAGATTAGCCGTTTGTTGCTAAGTGATTTCGCAGCCCTTTTTGTGCCTCTGCGAAATCTCGCAGACATCATTTTCACTTGTGAAATGATCCTTAGTGCGTCCCGATATTTGCTACTGACATTGGGAGATATTTTTCATCATATTTTTGTTGTCTAAATCCCAAAATTCTCCTTGAAAACCACCAATTATAAGATTCCTTAACTTTTAAGTTAGTAAAAAGAGTAAATATCCATGTAATAATTAGTATTTGTTTTTGTTGATATAAATAGCTTTCAAGAGCCTGTTCTCAGGGAGGAAACCTGGATGTAAAAGTTTGAAAGCAAGTAAAATTGAAGACCTTTGTTTTGCCTTATCTTCTCACTTTGTATTCTTTATTTTTTCTAAGTTATGCACTCTCTGAGGAAGTTTCCCCAGAGAATGAGTAACTAAACCTTTAGTTCCTTGGAGCTAAGGTTGCCGGGAAAGGTTCCAAGTGCAAGAATACAGAGCTTTGTGGTTTCAGCCATGAATGAAGAGGAAGTGAAATCCTTTAGTGATTTCTATGTTTTTAGTTAACTTAAAACACCTTAAAGTCACCTGGGCCAACACTTGGTAAGGCAAGTGATCTCCAACCATGGAGATGCACTAGTTTACCCCTTGCGAGCCTCTGGGAGGTGACTTGAAGGTAGGATTTTCTGGAATTGCCAACACTTGGTAAGCTTTTGGACTCCAAGGAGACATCCATTAGTTATCTCTTGCGAGATTGAGAAGGGAAGTCCAAGGTTAAAGATCACCTTGAATGGTTAAGGCTTAGTGAGAGGCTCGAACTGTTGCAAGTTGCATCAGTGAGAGAATTAAAGCTGAAATCTAATTATAGGATGTATCTGTACAACACCGGTTAGAGAATTGACTATATGTTGATTCTCTCACGCGAGAAAATGAACCAACTGACCTGAGCTATGTCTTTTGCATGAGGAACCTCCCCAGTGAACCTGACCCTCCAAGGAATGTTTTTCGTCCTAAGTAATTTCCATCACTTGCTTTGTAGTCATTTTAAATCTAAATCTTTACCAATCAAAGTTTTTGTTTTATTTCTTGAGCTAACCTTGAAATGAAAAAGTACCAATTCACTTTGAATTGGTATCATTTGTAATTTGGAAACCCTTCCTAGTGAACGATCCTAGAGCCACTATACTATAGTAGCTTTTTCTTTGCTACCCTAGTATATGGTGTAATAGGTTATAAATTTTGTTGATTACTCCCTCAAACAAGGAGCACCAGCTGGACATGAATCAGTTGAGACACCAATTGGGCATGAATCACCTTGAGCTCATGACCCAGAGGAGCTCATGTCATCCATTACCTTGAGCTATTCATAGTATTTAAAGCCCTGAGATTACCACCCAAAGTAGCTCATGTCATCCATAACCTTCAACTATTCATAACATTAAGAGCCCTGAGCTCACAGCCTGAAGTCTTTCATGTCATCGACAACCCTAAGTTGTTCATAGCATCAAGAGCCCCGAGCTTATGACTTAGAGTTGTTGATGTCTACCACAACCCAAATTTGTTCATAGCATCTAGTGCCCTGAGATTACGAAATAGAGTAGCTCATGCCAGTTAGTGGCCTAAGTTGTTAACAGTATCTAGAGCCTTGAGTTGACGACCTGAGGTCCCTGAGGTCCTTTATGTCAACAACAACCTATAGTTGTTCATTCAATCTAAGGCCCTAAGTTCACGGCCTAGAGGCATTCATGTCATTCACCGCCTTGAGCAATTCATAGCATCTATAACCCTGGGTTCATGACCCGAAGTGTTTCCCATCATCGATAGCCCCAATTTGTTCATAGCATCTAGTGCCTTAAGCTCACGACCCGAAGTCGTTCATCTCAACCACAACCTAGAGTTGTTCTTAACATCTAAAGCCTTGAGCCCAAGAGTGGCTCATGTCATCGATGACCATGAGTTTTTTATAGCATCTAAAGCCATGAGCAAAGAACCCGAATTTTTTCATGTCAACCATAGGCCTAAGCTATTCATAGAATCTACAACCCTGAGCTCAAGACTTGGAGTGGCTTATGTATTCCACATCCTTGAGCTGTTTATAGTATTTAGAGCCTTGATCTCACGACCTAGAAACTTTCATGCCAACCAGAACTCAGAGTTGTTTATTACATCTAGGGCCTTGAGCTCACGACCAAGAGTTGTTCATGTCATGCACAACATTGACCTATTCATAGAATCTAGTGCATTGAGCTCACGACCTAGAGTCTTTCATGTCATCGATAGCTCTGAGTTGTTCATGTTGACCACAACCCTGAGTTGTTCATGTTGACCACAACCCTGAGTTGTTCATAGCCTCTAAAGGCTTGAGCATAAGTGTGGACCCACATTTTTCACGTGCGTCCCCACTCGATCGGCGAGACTCGCTTTTTATTGTGAAAAATTAATTTTAAAAAAAGTTGGAGTCGCCACTTATTTTATTTTTATTTTTGAAGGGAAAATAAAACAAGAAATAAAACCCTAAAAAAAATGACTCCATAATTTTTGGAAAAGCGTGTCTTTGAAAACCCAAGTCTTGGTCCGGGGATCAAGTTACCTATTGGGAAGGTACCTCTAGGAGGTAGCACCCCTCTAAGCCCTAAAGAGGTCTCTACTGACTAAGTTAAGGAAAGCGTGGCAATTAAATGGTTGATCATGGATACCTAAGTAGGCTAGGTGATTCCAAAAACATAGCATATCAAACAAGGTCAAATCACAATTAAGGAGAGTTAAAAATGCGTACCTGAACCGCTTCTCAAGCGCTATCATAAAACATAAAAGTCAGTGTAGAAATCTATCACACAACATGTGTCTTATCCAAGCAAATCAAGCATATATTTAAACACCCAAGAATCACATCATGCATGGATATAGTCATCAATGGCATACATGTCCATAGAGTTAAAAAAATTGGCTGAGAAGGAGCGTACCTGGATAGTAAGCTAAAACGCCTTTATAGGAAACAAGTTTGCATAATAATAAGTGCGAAATAATCTCATATGCCACAAGGAGGAAGCATAATCAATCAAATATCAAGCAAACAATATTGATGAAAATATCATGGATGTCGGGCCCCCACCAAAGCCCTAATTAATTTCGCATGAGTTGATTCTATGAATTCCATTGTTTGGAATCATGAAATTTGTTCATGCTTGAGAAAATCGAGAAAATCATGAAAATAGTTGAAAATAAAAGAAAAATAGTGAAAATGCTTGCCTGGAGGAAATTGGCAGCAAATTTATTCAAATCCGGATTTTAAGCCTAGAAACTCCTAAAGAAGCTTAACGAAAACTAGAGTTATTTTGATGGAAAATGGTTTTGAAATCTAGATTTAAGATGTATAAGATCACAAAAAGAAGAAGAAGAAACATTAGTGTCTAGGCTGCTTTTGAGACTGAATTACTGGGGTCGCCTGAGGATGCTTCTGTAGATTGCTGAAATGGAATTCTTCACAACCAGAGTAAGAACTTGGTGCACTCCGACTGATGTCTTCCAGCATTTCTTCTAATTCAAGTTCAGAGAATGATATGAGGTCGTTTAAGTGTAATTAACATCTGAGTTCTGCTTCTATCGCCAACCTACTCACATATAATTTTCTTCAACTGAGTGCTCATGTCTTAATTGATTTTCAGATATCCAGTTCCTCAGATGACTCCTCATTCTTCAGGCGTATCAAATTGTCCATAATAAGAAATTAACCCTCAGTCAAAAGAATTCAACAACTTAGTCGTGTGTGTGAAGGCAAATGGTCAGTAAGCTAGAGACTTTCTGATGGATCCTGCATTTCTGGACTTTCGAATGTGGCTGCCAAGAATACACCATGCTCCACTATCCTCTTGTTCATCCTGAAGGTTTCTCCTCTCTTCTCTGTTCTATGAACTGGGACCACCACATGGAAGGCGCAAAGTTGGATGATCTGCTCATTATTAATGTCTTTTGGGGCTGTTAAGATTTTCTTGAGTAGTTAGCGGTTGAGTGACAGTTTGGCCTATTTCAACTGCATGGATGTGTTGTGGGAACATAAGCATTATTTTGCTATCTCTTTGGTGTGGATCAGCCTTTTGTGTGTTCACAATCCTTGATATGACATTTAAATCGCCCAGTTACAGGTTCTTGGTTATCAGTTGGGCTGCAGGAGTGTTCGTTTTGAGCATGGGTATATAATCAGTTGAAACTTGCTGACTTTCCACTGCTGACATTTGCTGATTTTTCACCACAAGTTCATTCAGTTGGTCATTCCGGAGCGACAGGTGGACATGGGAAGGAATTGGTGATGCTGGAGGTGGCATCGACTTCTAATACAATGCAGCATCTCCATTGCAAATGACCAGGTTGCCGGAGCTAGCATTCCCATTTCTGATGAGCCAACTCTAAGCTCCAGGCTGCCATTTCTGATAACTGGAGTACTGAAGGTTGAAGAATCATATCCTCAGTTTTTTAAAGCTCCTCCCATGATGCCTAAATCTGGTATATTCAAAGACTTTGCCACCATCGAACTAAACAAATGCTGAATATTTCTTTCTTTTTGCTGGATTTAGGAGCAAAGGCCAATTATGAGTCCATTTAGAGGTATTTGATTAGTGATCTTCGCATGCCAATCTAAGCAGATTCTCAAACCTTTGGTGTCATATCCCAAGCTTCATCCCATCCAAGTCCTTCAGCATTCATCAGTAATCGCGTCAATTCTGGAATTGCAAGGGTAGGATGCGTATCATTCGAATGTACTGCTATCTTGTTTTGGGAAATTCAGACCATTGCCATGAGTCCTCATCTTTCCTCTCCATGGATCTGAAAATAATGTCTTGAAGTGGGGCGTTGCATAGGAACAATTGTTGCTTTAGTCGCGAGAGCTTTCCAATTTCGGTGTAGAGAAGTCAGCTGCATCTTCCCAATCATCTGGCTTGGCCTTAGGCTGATCATCTTTTCCATTTCATACAGCTGCCCGCTATATTCTTGCAATAATAAGACCAGTAGCTATAATACCGTCCTCAATCTCTTATTTTGATTTCCTTTAAGGTAGGTTTCTTTGGGCAGTTATTATGAATATCCTAATGAGTCACTCTTATTGTCTTCTTCAAATAACGTGAGCTAAGTCTTTGGAAACATGGTCCAGATTACAAATAGCGGTATCCTCATGGCATTCCTTCAGATCATCTTCATCCATCCCTGAAAGGGTGCTTGTAGAACGTGGTCAGAATAGAGATTGAGTTGGACTATAGTGCAACCGGTTGAAATCTGAATTGGCTTAGCAGAATCATGCTGAAGGTATGGAGGCATTGCAACATGGGAGTCGTGTATACATGCATACATTTTTCTAGGAATTTCATCTCAATAATACACTAATGAAAACTATGCCACTTGTCGAAATGGACCCCTTTTCCAGCAATTTGGTAGAACAATCATGGGCTGTTGAGCTTGCTGATGCTGCACATGGTGAGTTCCTGGCTGGTCAATGCCACTAGGAGTTTTCTCTATAAAGGAGAAGTCAAATAAAGAACTTGAATCATCAGAAAACCGGGTACTGATTTCAAAAAAAAAAAAACTGAGCAATGGGTGGAGTGTTATGCGTTAAGAAACAGAAAATGGTTATATCCCTTCCCACCAAAAATATTCTTTGCGCTGGAGAGGATCTTCAATCTGCCAGTTTAAGTGACAGTCCAACAATGTAGACAAAGCTGCGGATTTTACTTCTCTTTTCGGGCTTAGAACTCATCAGTTACAAATCTTCAATATGAAATTCGATCTAGAAGCGAGCAGTCGCATGGACCTGGTTTTCCTTCCCCAAAACAGCCTCCTTCCATCTAAAAGATTGCACTCTCTATCTTCCAAAGGCCATGCCTACGTGCCCAGCTGTTGGGATTTATTATAGCGTAGAGGATTTATTATAGGAAGCAAGGTGACCACAAACTTAACCAGAAAGTCAAGCTTTTTATTAATTCTGCAGTCCTCTTTACTCCCCAATTTCCAGGAATTGACGTCCCAAACAAATGTCTCTAATAACATTAAGAGTACATCTCTATTCTTCTTCAGAACGCCAACAATTGCTTCACAGTTTGCTCTGAAGGTGCCTTCAATTCCAGTCAGCCTTAAAGCTGTTTCAATCATCTGAATAAGACGGAAAGGAACAATCTCTGGAATCTTTAACCTTTGCCCCTTATTGAACCACACATTGTAATCAATATTTACAATATCTCCAAGAAATCCACAAGAATGTTATCCAAATGTCTATCACCCAGGCCTAGAATGTGGCCAACCATACTCATGGCTGCCACACTTCCAGAATACCTCTTCAATTTTAAGCTGAAAGCTTTGAATCCTTCACTAGCGCACCAGAGTTCTTGATGAAGAATTCTTCTTTCTCTTTACCTCGTGAGGCCAGTTTCTTCATGAAGTTACTCTTCTTATACCTTTTTCTTTCGGTGAAACGAACTGCTGCAATGTATTACTGAACCTCTAATTATACTCTTAGAATGCTAGTAAAACTGATGTTAGATACACTCAAAAGAATTCTGAGCACACACATGAGATGTTGAATGTGCAACTAACTGGGCACATGAGACACACACAGTTGACAGGAACTACTCTGAGATTGATGGATTCAGTAAATCCATCTGGGCTTCCAAAGAATTCGATGAGTCCACACAATCAGCTTCTTCAGTAGCCTTCCCTCTCTGTTTGAAAAGCAACTTCTGCTTCCAGTGATCAATTCTTTTCAGGTTCATTCATTTTCTGGGATGAATTATCTCTCTTCAATTTATCTTTCTTTTCTGACACCTTCAAATCCTTCACATGAACATGGACACCACCATGCATCTGATCTTCGGCCAGACCCCCCTGTCAAGTTACATGCCCATGGAGAGGCATATGAACCAGATTTTCTCCTGATGTTGTTTAGCTTCTCCGTGACGCATTTTCTGACCTTGGTAAGGCTTGGAATTGGATTCATAAGCATCAGAAAAATTCGGCACCAATGATTGAGAAGATTAGACTGCTGATGGATATACATTGACTGTTGTAGGTGCTGCACTAGGTCCAGGTAATTATGTTGCAACTGCATAATAACAGCACACTGCTCCAGTACTTTATTAACAACCTGTTCACTAGTGTGCAGCCACTCAAAGGAAGTAGATAAGTTTCTTGTCGATAGTTTGTCAAAACCACCATGTGGTACATCCAAAAGACTGACCTTGGTTTGGTTTAGAGACTAGCAAGTCCTCTAGTGCAGCCTTGCAATGCATCAATGGATTCTTGACAACACCAACTGCCATATTCACAGCATTTCGTCTTTGATCATGGAGAAGAGGAATTAAATTTACACAGAGACAGTAATTTAGGTTACCACTTAATTCAGTATCAGAATTGCTGGGTCAGAATATTATTCGTCTGTGAGCAATTAATAACTGTAAATCTGTGCAGATAGTAATTCTTGTATCTTCCTCTGAAGAGTTTAGGGATTCCTCTTTCTTAGGTCCAATTTGCAAACCTAAGAGCGATCATCTTCTTTGAACTAATCAAGAACGATGGCAAGAAATAGAACAATACCATACGGTTTGTATACTTAATTATCAATTGTACATAAGCATCAAGCTGTTTGTTCCCTCTGGAGATTGGATAAAGGCCTTTTCTAGATGCTACTCCTTCAATTCATCCATCTTTATTTGTAAGCTGTAGCATAAACAGCAAGAATTCCAGAATTTTCAGTACAGTGACAGGCTAAGAAAAGCACCCATATATGCACGATCTGCAATCACAATGCATCTAAATTGGATGACCAGCGGCTCTCATCTAACTTTTCCTCATCTTCCTCGTCATCACACAAGAGACGCTTTTCAAGGGAATTCATCAGCCTGCTAAGGCACAAACCTTGAAAACTAAAAATAGACTTAGCATATATAAAGGAGTAGTTTCCAGAATTGTCTCCATGACCTGCGCGTCTTTCACCTGCTCAGTAAGAAAGTCATAAATCACTTCTGCCAGAAAAAATCTAACACTGCAGTAACGGCAATAGAACAAGGACCACCACTAAAGCCAAAATCATCCATTTCAACTACGGTAGTCCCATTAAATCTTCCTGCTGATCCCTACCATACGTTGCTCTCAAATCAGCCGTTCCCATATTCGTTTGCCAATACAATCTCATCCCAGTGCAGGTCCCGAGATAATAACCTATGATTTTCTCACAAACTTCCAGAATCTCTACTGGAGGGTTATACATATCATTTGATTGAATTGGCCAAGGCCCTGCTGTGAGAATCGAGACAGCAAGTGTGGGGTCGTCCTTTTGTTTTTTAGCAAATGTGCTTGCACAAAAACCCTGCATTTTCTTTCCATCTCATCTTTCCAAATTCGAATTCCACGCTTCAGCAGTTTTCAGAAGATTCCTCACAAGCAAATGTCGGAAAGAGAGAATGGCATTCGAAAACAGAGCATAAAAAAATGAAAAAAAACAGAACGAGACGATAAAAAGGGAGCCACGTTTCATGTTTCAATCCATTGGCTTAGGATAGGGGAATGATTCAAAACAGATCAGATTCAAGAACAGACCCAAATGCATATTGTTCTCAAATGAAATCAATGACATTGAAAAGAACAAAAGCCTAAAAATGAATAAGAAATCAGAGCAAATAAACAAACAACCCACCAATCTCAATAGAACCAATTGTGGCCCTTTCCGTCTGCTAGAAACTCGGCTGCAATCTCTCTTTTTCCAGCTCTTGTGCACCTCTCCACCTTTTCTCAGAATCACCTCAGTTGATCCTCTCTGCGTTCCCAAAGAATACTCCTTTCTCCCTCTCCACTCTGCAATGCGTCCTCTCACCCAACAAAGAATCCTCCCACAATAAAAAAGAGCCCCTCCTTTTTCCTTTTTCTCACCTATATATCTCACCCCTCAAGACCTAAATTTGTTTCCCAAAAGGAAAAATCTCCTATTTCCTTTCTTCTTCCTTCTTTTTTTAAATCTTCCAATCAAAAGCAATCTTCCCAATTTCAAATTCCCCTCCAAAACCTTCCAAGGAGAGTCCCACCTTCCTTAAACTCCAATGGTAAGTTTCCTTGCAAAAACATGAAAATTTTGAAGTTAAACAATTGCATGAATAGATAAATAAGTAAATAAATTAGAAAATGGTAAAAATAATAAATAAATAAATAAGTTAAGGAAAATAATATAAAGAGGAAGATAACCAATAAGAAGTGAATGATAATCATAAAATTAAAACTAAAAACAAAATAAATAAATAAATAAAATAAAATAAAATAAAAGTCTTTGTAGGCCTAGTGTGCCTAAACGGGCCTAGAGCGGTGCCTAAAGGCCAAGTGTATCTAAAAGCTATCCTAAAAAAAGACAAGAAAAGTCTAAGTCTAAGTTAGGGTTGCCAGGGGTCACAATAAGGGATCAAATAATCCCTCAACCAAAGTCTCCGAGGTGACTCAGAAAAAGGTAAGTCGTACGAGTAGTAATGGGCCACCAAGGAACTACCGTGGAGCACTGGAAGTGAATTTAAAGACATGTGCTCAAGGGACAAAATTGAGGGTCTACAATAAGACCAAGAGTGGCTCATGTCATCGACAACCTTGAGTTGTCCATAACATCTAAATCCCTAAGATCACGACCCTGAGTCTTTCATGCAACCATAACTCATAGTTGTTCATTGCATCTAGGGCCTCGAGCTCTTGACCTAGAGTCATTCATGTCATCCATAGCCTTGAATTTTTCATAGAATCAGTAGCCTTTAACTCACGACTTAGAGTATTTTGATATCATAAAAAACCCAGAGCTTTTCAAAGCATTTAAAGCCATCATCTCATAACCCAGAGTGTCTCATGTCATCGAAATCCCTAAGTTGTTCATAACATTTAAAGCCTTAAGCTCATGATCTGGTGTCGTTCATCTCAACCATAGCCTAGCATTGTTTATAGCCTCTAGAGCCTTAAGCTCAAGACCAAGATTTGTTCATGTCATCCACATCCTTGAGATGTTCATAAAATCTAGAGGCTTGAGCTCACAACTTAGAGTCATTCATGTAAACCACAACCCAAAGATATTCATAGCATCTAAAGCCCTGAGTTCACGACCCAGAGTGGCTCATGTCATTGACAAACTTGACTTCTTCAAAGCATCTAAAGCCTTAAGCTCATGACTTAGAGTTGCTCATGTCAACCACAACCCTAAGATGATCATAGTATCTATAGCCCTAGGCTCATGACCCCGAGTCATTCATTTCAACCACAACCCTGAGACGTTCATAGTACCTGTAGCCTTTAGCTCACAACCCTGAGTCATTCATGTCATGCACAACCCTGAGGTGTTCATAGCATTTAGAGCCCTAAGCTCATGACCCGAAGTCTTTCATGTCATCAACAACCCTAAGTTGTTCATAGCATTTAAAGCCTAAAGCTCATAACCCAGAGTCATTCAAGTCAACCACAACCTAGAGTTATTCGTAGCATCAAGAGCCTTGAGCTCAAAACCCAGAGTAGATCATATAATCCACAACCTTGAGTTGTTCATAGCATCAAGAGACCTAAGCTCATGATTCGTAGTCTTTCATGTCATCGACAACCCTGAGTTGTTTATAACATGAAAAGGCTTAAGCTCATGATCGAGAGTCGTTCACGTCAATCGAAGATGACAAATGTTCATAGCATCTAAAGCCCTGAACTCATTACCAAGAATAGCTTATGTCATCCACAACCATAAGCTATTAATAGCATCTAGAGCCTTGAGCAGATGACCCGAAGTTGTTCATGTCAGCCCCAACCCAGAGCTATTCATAACATCAAGAGCCCTTAGCTCATGACCTGGAGTAGCCTATGTTATCCACAACCCATAGAAGTTCATAGAATCAAGTGCTCTAATCTCATCACCTAGAGTTATTCATGTCTACCATAGCTTAGACCTGTTCATACCATCTAAAGCGTTGTTATCATGAGCTAGAGTAGTTGATGTCATCCATACCCTAGAGATATTCATAGCATCTAGAGCCTTTCGCTCACGACTCAGAGTAGCTGATGGAATCCATAATCTTGAGTTGTTCATAGCACCAAGAGCCCCGAGCAGATGACCCATAGTATTTTATGTCATCGACAGCCTTAAGCTGTTAATAGCATCGGGAGCTTTAATTTCCCCACTAGGAGTTGTTCATGTCAAGCATAGCATAGAGTTGTTCATAGCATCTAAAGCTTTGAGCTCAAGACGTAGAGTCATTCATGTCATCCACAACCTTGAGTTCTTCATAGAATTATGAGCCTTGAGCTCACAACCAAGAGTTTTTCACATCATCGACAACTTAGAGCTTTAAAGCCCTGATCTCAAGACCTAGAGTGGCTCATGTCATTGAAAGCCTTAAGTTCTTCATAGAATCTAAACCCTTGAGCTTTTACTATCATTCATGTCAACCACAACCTAGAGTTGTTCATAGCATCCAGAGCCTTGAGCGTAAGACCTAGGGTTGTTCATGTTTTCCATAGCCCTGACATAATCATAGAATCTAGTGGCTTGAGCTCATGACCTGGACTCTTTGATGTCTTTGGCCGCCTTGAGTTGTTCATAGCATCTAGAGCCTTAAGGTCACAACTCAGATTGGCTCATGTCATTGACAACACTGAACTGTTCATAACATCAAAAGCCCTAAGCTAACGACCCAGGGTCATTCATATCAACCACAACCCTGAGATGTTCATGGTATCTATAGCCCTTTGTTCATAACCTTGAGTCATTCATGTCATCTAAAACCTCAAGCTATTCATGACATCTAGAACCCTAATCTCATGATTCAGAGTCTTTCATGTCTTCAACAGCCCTAAGTTGTTCATACCATCTAAAGCCTAGAGCTCACAACCTGGAGTCATTCAAGTCAACCACAACCTAGAGTCGTTCATAGCATCTAGAGCCCAGAGCTCATGACCCAAAGTAGTTAATGTGATCGATAACCCTAAGCTATTCATAGCATCTAGAGCACTGAGCTCATGATCTAGAGTAGGTCATGTCATTCACGACCTTGAGTTATTCATGATATCAAGAGCCCTAAGCTCACAAATTGTACTATTTCATGTCATCAGTAACCTTGAGTTGTTCATAGCATCAAGAGGCCTAAGCTCATGATCGGGAGTCGTTCATATCTACGAAAGCCTAGAGTTGTTCATAACATCTAGATCCCTGAGCTCACGATCCATAGTAGCTCATGTCATCCATAATCATGAGCTGTTAATAGCATCTAAAACCTTTAGCTCATGACCCAGAGTTGTTCATGTTAGCCAAAGCATAGAGTTGTTCATAGCAGCTAAAGCCTTGAGCTTATAACCTAGAGTAGCTCATATTATCCACAGCCCGGAGTGGTTCATAGCATCTGGAGACCTAAGCTCACGACCCAGAGTTGTTCAAGTCAACCACAACCTAGAGCTATTCATAGCATGTAGAGCCCTGAGCTCATGATCCATTGTAGCTAATGTGATCATAGGCTTGAGATGTTCATAGCATCTAGAGCCCTCAGATCACAACCCAGAATAGATCATGTCATCTACAACCTTGAGTTATTCATAACACTAAGAGCCTTGAGCTCACGACTTATAGTTTTTCATGACATTGACAACCCTAAATTGTTCATAGCATCAAGAGGCCAAAGCTCACGATCGGGAGTTGTTCATGTCTACCAAAGTCTAGAGCTATTCATAACATCTAGAACCTAAAGCAAACGACCCATAGTATCTCATGTCATCCACAACAGTGAGTTGTTAATAGCATCTAGAGCCTTGAGCTCTCGACCTAAAGTTGTTCATGTAAGCCACAACCTAGAGTTATTCATAGCGGCTAGACCTCTGGGCTCACGACCAAGAGTAGCCCATGTTATCCATAGCCCAGAGTGGTTTATAGCATCTAGAGACCTAAGCTCACAGCCCGAAGTCATTCATTTCCACCATAACTCAGAGTTGTTTGTAGCATCTAGAGCCATGAGATCTCAACCTAGAGTGGCTCATGTCATCCATAGCCCAGAGTTGTTCATATCATCTAGAGCCTTAAGCTCACGACTCAAAGTAGCGAATGTCATCCACAACTTTGAGCTCTTAATAGCATCTTGGGCCTTGAGCTCATGACTCGAATTCTTTCATGTCATTGACAACCCTGAGCACACGACTTGAAGTTGTTCATGCCAACCTTTGTCAAAACCTGTTCATAACATCTAAAGCCTTGAGCTCATGACCTAGAGTAGCTTATGTCTTTGATTACCCTAAGTTGTTCATAGCATCTAAAGCCCTTAAATCAAAACCCGAAGTCGTTCATGTCAACCATAGCCTTGAGATGTTCTTGGTATCCATAACCTTAAGTTGTTCATATCATTTAAAGCTCTAAGCTCATGACCTAGATTCGTTTGTGTCATTTGCAATCCTAAGCTATTCATAGCATCTAAAGTCCTAAGCTCATGACCTAAAGTCGTTCAAGTCAACCATACACCATCCTTGAGCTTTTCATAGCATCTTAGGCTTTAAGCTCATGACCTAGAGTCATTCATGTCAACCACAACCTTAAGTTATGTATAGTATCTAAAGCCTTGAGCTGATGACCCAGAGTATCACATGTCATCCATAGCCCTCAATTGTTCATATGATCTAAAGCCTTGAGATGACAACCTAAAGTCGTTCATGTCAACCACAACCCTGAGCTATTCATAGTATATACAACCCTAAGCTCATGACCCTGAGTCGTTCATGTTGTCCACAACCGTAAGTTGTGCATAAGATCTAAAGCCCTAATCTCATGACCCTGAGTCTTTCATGTTGTCCACAACCGTAAGCTGTGCATAAGATCTAAAGCCCTAAGCTCATGACCCGGAGTCTTTCATGTTGTCGACAACCTTAATCTGTACATAGTA